>NC_142628.1:13050000-15450000 GCF_059453375.1 Lepisosteus platostomus
CTCAGATTACAGATTAGAGATGCAGAGCATTTCTGCTTTAACAGAAGAGCGGAATATTAATTGCTTTAAAGTGACTATTCTGTGAAATTAATCACATGACTTAAAGATCATGGCATTAACCAGAACATTAAAATCTAAGCTGACATTCAGAGGCCTTCTTTAGAAAGCTCCTTCTTTTGAAATTTATTAGAAAGGTAAACAGGAAAACAAGCAAAATTATTTTTGGGTTGTTTCCTAATAAACACCCTCTCTAAAAAGTAGTTTACATTTAATTTCATGGAACCTGGCCCAGATATACAGTATGGGACTTTTAAAATCTGTTTTTAAAGTACTTTATCTCTGGGCTTCATCCCAGTTGCCTGTGCAGAGGCACACAATAAGCACATAATGAATGTGACAGCACAAAAGAAAATATCAAATTATTCGAAATATGGGTTTACACAGAAAAAAAGATCACAGCTGTGAGCTGGTTGAGAGCAGCCTGCGCAAGATTAAAAAGAAGCTTTCCTAAGTACCACCATAAATGTGCACTGCACAATGTACTCCAGGAGATTAATTAGCACACCATGTTTCTTTGAGGTTTGGGTCTTTGTACTAAAATGTGCAGATGGAGCCTCTCTCTTTTTTAGCTGTGCATTATGCAAACACCATCTTCTGAGACTCCTCCCTTCAAACAGGAACTTGCTTATCTGCAACTCGCCTTTTGACTCTGTATCCTATTCACCAGGAACACTAACAGCTCACATTAGGGAGAAAGCTACCCAAAGGTGTTTCAGTCAGGAAGGCTTAATAACACATAATGGACACAAAGGCGTTACTGGGGAAATTTTGAAAGACGATTCGAGACGCAATAATTATAACCAAAGCGGAACCTGTGTATTTTGTGCTTTATCTGTATAATTAAAAGATCCTTCAAACCTTCATTTCCATGCATTCCAATCTGTCTGCAGGCACAATTCTGTACTCAACAGGTAGGGAAATTGTAAGGCACTGCTATACGGCAGCTTCAACGTTTGATATGTGGAAAATGAGACCATTTCCTCTATATACGGTCACAGCTGTTATTAACATAGCTAAGGCAATCCACACAGGCTTCACAGACAGCACAGGTCTCTGCCTTCTGTTTCCGAGGAAGGGAAGTGTGTATTTCATATTTAAAGGGGAGAAACTGCTGGTGCCAAAGTGACTATATTATTTTCTGGCAGCCTGTCATTAAAATATTACCGGCTATAAACAACCATTATTGTAATGGCACCTTACTGGAAAGTTACTGGATAGATTTTGGTTGATGCAGGCATTATAGGTCTACTGCTTGTCTTCTTTCAATAATCTGTTTTTTGCAGAAATGAAACTCTGATTTGCTGTCGAGAATCTGATAGTATATACAATTCAGCATCTATACAATCTGTCTCAGGTACATATATTTCAATGCTTATGCACATCTGTTTTGTTTAAAAACTGATCCACGAATATGCAATGCTGAGTAGGATTTCTCCCATTAGAGAAATAATGTGTCACCCTTTATAACACAGCATTCAGCAGTTTATGACTGGAGATTTAGAGATGTAGAATTGGGGCAAACCAGTGTCCCTCTTCTTCTTACTTTAAAGAGGGTAAAGAGTCTTGCCACAACAGGGTGGATAAGTTTCTCCATGAACTAGTAATGCCTCATCTTTGCAACCAATGTTCCAAACTGTTCCAGATGTTAAAAATAAAGGTAGGGCAAAGGGGCATGACAAATCTTTTTTTTTTCTTTCCTAATTCAAGTCTTTGAACCTCAGCAGTGGTAAATATGCAGCATTATTCCAAGGGTGGTGACTGAGCAGGCAGAAAGTAGGGTCATTCAGAGCACTAATGAAAATCACAGGGATGGCAGACTGACCCAGAACTGGAGACATCCTGAAGTTTACATGGCGTTATTATTATTGTCCACCGCACTTAGTTCTCAATCCTTTTGCAGGTCGTACCATTACTCTGGATATAAAAAACTGACTTGAAATATCAATTTGAGCCATAATCATTGTACCCCAAGCAGCAGTCGGTTTAGGTTAGCTTTTCATTTATTATTAGGGATATAACAACACATCAGGACCAGCCTGGTAAAAAAAAAAGTAAAATACTGTACATTGCAGATCTCCTTTGCTACCAACATAACAGCGTGCAGTTACTGCAGACTGAACTCCAAGACACACAATAGATCTATTAAAAACACTTGCTGGAGTCAATTACAGACTATCGTCTGGCAAGTAAATTAATAATTCTAGGGAGGTTAAGGAATATAGTAGATTTTAGCTTCTTATATTAAAAGAATATTAGAATGAATCTGATGACGAATGCCTAAAGTTGAGCAATTGTGAACAATATCATATAAGTAAAACTTATTTTATAGACAACAGGTAAGTCTGGGGGGAAAATATGTTTTCATCTTAGGAGAATTTGTACTGACAAAAATTTTCCTTGTACCTAAAATGTTTTGGAGCTTGAGGTCTAGAAATGCATTGTATGTGTACATATGTATTTGTAAGTACAGTGAAATGTATTTACATAATTGGAGTAAAACTCTCAATTAAAAAACATTACAGTCAAATAATAATAACATTAAAAAAACAATAGACAACACCCATTCAGATAATTAGTTTTACATTTGAACCATGACACATATATAAAAAAGGACACTCTTGTCCTTTTTTGCTTGCATGTAATATAATTTTCTAATTATTTTATTTGGTTGTGCTCATCCCAGAATAGTAAGTCATTTAAGTGTCCGTGTCGCAGAATATAACAATAGCAAAATCAGATACATGTGGCTGGAACTGTGAGGGGAACACAAAAAGCAAGAGGAAAATATATCAGCCCTTTTAAAATGCAATTTAAAATATAATCATATTCCAGCACTAAAAATTGCAAGTATAGCTGAATATCTATGACAGCCCTAGAGGCACACATGTGCCTTAAGACATTCGCCAGCATTATTTGACTTTAGATCCGTCTGACCAATTAGGAGACAGCATGCAGATTAGGCAACTCCTAAGCAAGAACATCTAAGAAAGCAAACTGGAGTACAAGGTTAGCATGGAGGGGAATTCTGCAGTCTACCACTATCTGGAGTGGAAAATATGCTTTTGTAATAGGAAAAATAAATGAGATGATAACGCAGAGGACACTCAGAGCCAAAAAATGCACAGGCAAGCCTAGCTATGTTTAAAAATTTGCACTTTGCTTTGACTGACACTTTCTGAAGGCCAACGCATTTTACTCCTCTGCTGAGAGTTGTTTTCTACGCTGGGTGGAGTGAGTGACTGAAAGAGCAGACAGCACTGAACAGCTCTGTCTGATCTGAAGCCCCTTTTTCACCTGCAGAAAAGCAAACTATTGAATGTTGAGGGTAAGGATTTATGGGCTAGTACTTCCTCAAATTTAGATGCAAATTAAACCAAAAAAAAGCATAAGAAATTCTGTTGTCTTTTTTCTATTTAACCTACTAATGCTTTATGGTTATGAGAAGAAGAGTTTATCACACTTTAAGCATATTAATTAAACCTTTAGCATAAAATTAAACCATAGGCAGTTTTGCCAAATGTAGCTCTACCATCATACATTTCCTCATATACGTATGAATGCATTTAGTTTTGCACAACTATGCTTACAGTTATGTCTTATCTCTTTGCTATTACCAGTGTTTTTCCTGTCACCGTGTTCTGGTTCTGTTC
The DNA here is from genome assembly GCF_059453375.1 of Lepisosteus platostomus. NCBI lineage: Eukaryota > Metazoa > Chordata > Actinopteri > Semionotiformes > Lepisosteidae > Lepisosteus > Lepisosteus platostomus. Next base: position 13,053,711 of record NC_142628.1, read on the forward strand.
TTCTGAGCACAAGAAGTCACTGCGCTCTGCAGCCTGCCCAGCCTGTCGAGTGCATGATTTCTGAATGACAAATTCAGTCCCGTTACCACTGGAACTCATTACGCGTCTCCCTCCTCATCTGATCCCCTTGGGGGACAGGATGAGGCACAAGAGTCAGTGCAAAACTTTTCTCTACAGCTTGCATTCCTCGCTAAATGTCAGTTGATCCTGGAAAATGCCAATCACACTGTCCGTGTTACAGCATGCTTGAGACAGGGAGGACACCTGTCTGTAGCCATTCAACTAGTGAATAGAGGCCCCCACCATCTCCCCCCACTCACACACCATAAAATGATCTTTATATCAAACGTGTTTCAAGGGTTCTCAGTTTCATTCAGGGGTCAGTCCAAGAGTGGATTAACCCATACTCTTACTGGAGTGACTTCTTCTGGGAATTGCTTACTGTTCAGACTTCCACTTCAAAGATCCTCATGGTATTATGGAAGAATTCAGATGTTTTTAAAAAGAACCTGTAGAGCTGCTGTCGTCCCTGAAAATCCAAGTATACTTCCAGCCTGCAAGACCTCAGGGTTTGTTTCTCTGAAACATCTCCTCACAGCCAGCTTTGGGAAGAGGGCTTCTCTGTGGGAACCCAAGCTATTTATTTAGCCTTGCATTTGCTACTTCTGCTGTAATAAGCAGTGGTCGTCCATATGATAAAATTTCATCTTCTCCATTTCCAGGGATTGTTTTGCTTTGCCTTTGAATTGTGCTTCTTATTTATTCAATTTTACTTTCTGTGCATGAGCACGACAATGAGGACACCACAGAAGCCAGAGACTCATACTACTCCTTTTTGTATTGGATGGTTTTACCTCTACATAAATGCCTTCTATGAGCAAAATCTTCCAGGGCAATATACATAAATATATAGAGAGATGCAGAGTGATATTTAAGGTAACCAGTATTACAAGGAGAAAAAATCATTTTGCAAGCTAAAGGTTAACCAATAGAAAGAGTCCTGTGCAATTTTAACTATTTGAAATATCTCCAGAAACCTCAAAAGACTACACTGGCTTAGAGTCTTCTTTTTATTTTAGGTCTCAATTGTTACACAAATCCCATAATTACAATATATAATTGAGCTCTGACTGAGCACGTTGCATATTCATGATCCCATCACCTCCTTTCCCCTTTCTCTTCATTGCAATTAGGGGGGTGCAGCAGACAGTGTGGTTGACTGCCGGTTTTCTCATTTTAACTCCATAATTGTCTCACAGCCTGTAATTTAACTGCTGTGCAACAGGACTGAGCTCTCCCTGACTCCCCCAGGAATGTGTCGTCGCACTGTGAACGAAGCGCAGGCTGGCTCTGCAGCCCTGGGCTTATTTACAAGGCTGTAGACTTCATGGGATTAAACAGCTTTCACTATGTGCAGAGTCTGAATGAGTGTTGGCTGAGTAATGTCATTTAGGGCTGTTGTACAGTGCCCTACACAAGCATGCATTAATACCCCTGTCTGTAACATATTCATTCATCAGTTGTTGCTGCTGCTGCTGCTGCTCTGTGTTTAAGGTTGTTTCCGTAATGTCTTTGCACTGGAGCACATTGGTGCAAATAAGCATTTCATTGCACTTTTGCATATGATAAATAAACTGAACTGGTTTAGTTTCCCATTTGTGGAAATACTGCTGTCCATCTTTTGCACAAGTCTAGACTATAAACCAGCCTTTTTTCTCTGGTTTCACAGAATGGTATTCAGGGTTGGAGAGTGCAGTTGGTTTCTGTGCATGTACAGCTGTTAGCTTTGCATAGTAAATTCTACACATTAGGGCACGTATTAGTTTGCAACCATCGATTTGTAATGGCTGCATTTTGTATTGCTGCCATTGCTTTTTGATTGCTTTGTAATCATTATTGTCTGATTATCTCAGATCCCAGAAGCTATGCAAGGCTGATTCCGGTCAGTACCGGGATGTACTGTACCAGGTGGAGTTAGTGGACCAATATGAGGTGCTCCCGCCTGGAACAGACTTTCCAAAACCAAGGCTCCAGCATGGTGCTGCAGGAGATGGCCATCCTGTTCATGATGCATTAAACCAAGATCCGAGCTGCTTGGATCATTAAAGATCCTGTGGGTCTTTTCAGAAGAGTAGGGCTGTGGAACTTGTGCCCTGACTAAGTTTCACTGTGAACGTTTCATTAATCTGGCCTCGCGAAAGATTCCCTTATTCCTGCAAGTCATTTCTTACTCCTCCTTCTGATCTGATTTGTTGGGGCTGCTGCATATCACCCAGGTTGGGGCTGCTTCACTGTGGATAAAATGGGTCCCAACCTGTATGCAAGGCACTTTGAGAATACATTACATTCTTGTCTACATTTTATGAGATATGCACTTTTTTAGATATTTTCTAACATATTCGAATTGTTCCTAATGCACAGCACTTTACGAAGGATGTCTTCCTTGAAAAGCACAGTGGGAAACAAAGTGTGATTGTTCAATTGTTTGGACTACTACCTTCAGATGTAGCCCAAAGAGGAATTTTTAAAGGCGGGCCAATCTTCTGACCAAAAGGAACTACTGGATTTTTCAGACAGGAAAACAAATAAAAGAAAGCTTAGCATTGAGAAAAAAAGGCTGGACTGGCATCAGTCTTTTTGGTTCCCACTCAAGTAAGATGATCTGCCAAGATATCCTGGTAGAACTGTGTTCAAGAGGTTCTGGAAATGGGAACAGTTTCTCCCAGTGAAACTAGGCAAATTAAAATGTATAGAAAGGAAAAGGGGTAATTACACGCATATGTTAACTCTAAACAGTAACCTTCCTCAGCATGTTCCTACAGTAGACCTAGTGCAATCTAAAGTCGCTGAGTGATTCAACTACCCATATTGCTGAATCAGTACACATGCATTAAGTAAGAAAGAGAAATATCTTCAAAGAAAAATATAGGAAGGTTTAATTCTTAAATCTGTCCTTCATTGCCATGAGAACAAAGTTCATTGGATTCCTTCAAAAAGATTTTCAGATTCAGAATTTGACCCTTAATTGTCCCATCTTCAAAGGGAAATATCAGCTTTGTGTGATAAATTCAGTCCATCCCCTGCTCTCTCGAACCATATTCTCACTCCATCCTTGCAATGTGTTCCCGATTAGCCCAGCCTTTCTCTCCACTGTTTGATTTTAAGGTCCATTATTGTGTGCCAGAGACTGTCCAACATGCTGAACTGATTTTAGAGATTCCAACTGAAATGCATCCACAATCTAGAAGAATCCATATGACAATCGTTGCTTACATTTTGCCTAGCTGTGGACACAAGCCCTATTTACATGCCAGAAATGATGTACGTATGTGCAAGTGCAGGGGATATCGGTAGTCAGATACCAAATACATAAATAACAGCACAGGTACGTTATGAATATTGACCACAGTAAATCTGCATGATAAAGTCAGGGTTCTCAAATATTTAGCACACCTCACAATACTTTTTCATGAATACACTGCTATTAACTTTCTACATTCTACGTAGAGAGAAACAATATGCAACAGCAACCTAAACGTCCCTTAAAAATGTCTGGGGTGAGAAGAATCTACACAGAACAAAACAGTTGCTGCCGACAAAGCCTTTGATGCAATTTTCGGGGATCTTTAAAATCAAACCAATGGACTTCTGCAGGATCTACAAGAAGACACGGGCAGACACTGTCGGGAAAAAGCATTTAACACTGAGATCAGGGGGCACAAAGGCTGTAACAAACTACTCAGCCATGCTGTAGAAGCCAGCACTCTGGAAGGGCTTTTCAGATCACTTAGCTCCTAACTACCAAATGAGCCAGATCAGTTGAAATGCCTCCTCTAGTTTGAAGGACCTTCTAACGCTCTTAAGTGAGTATCTTCTAAACTGCCTTTATAAGGCCTTTATACAAGTCTATAAGTCTAAAGTTAAAGTTTAAACATAAAAGTATTTGGTTAAACAAATGGCCTGCAGGCACAACACACATACAGTATTCTTGATGTGACCTTGGAGCTATTAAATGAAACATGGGATCTTTCCATTTATTCAACTTTTAGGGTGAACGTCTGCTTTTATTAAAACCCCTAATCCCTGCGCACCTAAATGCATTGGTTTGCACCCCAGCGCCCTGAACAATTAACTTGCAAAACAGGGGGAAAAAAAAGACCTTTTACTGTACTTCATGTGCGACTTATCAAACCTGTGATTACGCAGTACCTACAGTATTTTTACGATTTCACACAAGCTTTAATTGTGCACACACTCAGCACAATTAAATCTGATGAAAGCCTGGCTGTCTGAAGCAAATCTAATACGAAATCTCCTCCGATTTCAGAAGCTGAATTGCTAGGTTCCATTCGCTTGCTTCTAATGCATCCTTATCTACAGTAGTTATTTTGTTTCACAGATTAAAGAGTGTGAGGGGTTAGAAGGATATGGGGAAGTTAGGGCTGCAATTCAGCAGTTCCACCCAGCCGTTAGCATCGATAGGGTAAGCCTACCGAGTAAAACAATGAATCCATTTTTTATTCAACATAAAGTATGCATTTCATTAAAAAAAGACAGTTTATCATAGGGGAAGAACAGCACATAAGCACATTAAGTCAAAACTGCTGCAGAACTGCATAATTCCAGTTCTTTGTTGATTCAATCAGATTTGTTTTAAGAAGACTACAAAATCAAACTGAACTAGTTAAAAACACAACCAGCCTTCAGAGGGCAGAGGCTGCGTAGACCAGTCCTCCAGGTAATGAATTGTGTTTTGTATTTATGAGGACTTCTTAGCCAAGAATTGGCTTCATCACTCTGCTCTCCTCCCCACTGATAGCTGGTGTGTAGTGAGGGTTCTGGCGCACTATGGCTGCCGTTGCATCATCCCGGTGGGGCCTCACACTGGTGGTGGTGGAGGGGATCCCCATTACCTGTAAAGTGCTTTGAGTGGAGTGTCCAGAAAAGCATTATATAAGTGTAGCAATTATTCTTATTATTATTTCAACCTCCCTTGTGTGCCAGATCTGTGAGTGAGAGTCAAGGTCTGTTTCTGCCTCTGTTACCTGCTGATCAAATGTCACGGAGCCTGGTCACATCACAACCGGCTCAGTCGATAAGGACGACAATGTCAGCCTGACATGAAACAGGTATCATTTTCTCCTGCCTTCATCTGGGGTGGTACATAGTCCTGAATAACCATTCGTTCACTGAGATCTACAGAATCTTTTGTTTCCACTCGATCAGGAAGTTGGAAAAAATATTTTTTATAACAGGGCAGTTGCAGAAGCTCTTTTGTGCTTTAGTGTAACTACATCATCTCCTAATGAGCGTGCATCTTTTATTCTCTGGATTTCAGATAATGAAAAGCAAATTCTTGTCAGAGGACTCTCCTTAAAATACCTTCCTCTTGTTACCAAAGTATTCAAGGTAATTTTTAACCGCACCCAAACAGACTACTTAGCCTAACCTTTCAAGAAAGTATGCTATATAACCACAGATTATGTTTTTCAGACAAGGTTGCCTGACCTGTTGTTCTTGCGATGGGATACCAATAATTTAAACTAAAAATTGAAGATGACTTCCTGTTACTCTTAGTTAAACAGATTGGTAGCTGCATGTGTACCGTCTAAAAAGATGGGTAACTACACAGGCATGTGTACTTAGCCTAAAGGTGCCATGAATGATGCAGAATAAAAAAACCCTCTTGACTTGGAAATGGATAGACTGATAACCCATTCATACCAACAGACACACTTAAGATCACTTACGGTACTCACAGGAGCTCTGGAGTATATAAAGGGCTCCATCTCCATACCCAAAAGCTACAGCACAGCCCCCGAGAACGGAATTAATACGTAGAACCATGTCCATTTTGAATGTATTGAAGCTTTTTAAATGGGCGTTATGTGAACCTGTCATTGGTAATACAGGCAGTTCGATTAATTTCTAGAGTATCCTAGGAGCTGTTCATCTTTTGAAGCTATACATGAAGGGCTTGGGTCACAACGCTAACTAAAAGGCTAAAAGGGTCCAAGGACCTAGACACTATTGAGGAACCAGGAGAATGTCTGGTGTGCTTGCTTAAAAACAGCTGCAAAGACAACTCACCGCACTGTCTAAGGCACTTGCGGAAAACCCAGACGCAGGTTATTTTTAGTAGATCAAAGGGTAGGCAAATAAAAACCGCTGGGACATAAAGTCATTTCAAACATTTGTTTAAGCTTCTTAATAGACCACAAGCGCTGGTATTACTGGAAGATTTCGCCAAACAGATTTGTGGCCCGGCTGGCAGCGCTGCCGAAGACAGCCGAACCGCGGCTGGACCGGACCGGACCGGACCGGGCTGAAGCGGCTCCGCGCCGCGCATGGCCTCCCACAGCCGTCCTGGAAGAGGAGCCGAAAGATTACATAACCTTCCCTTTACCTTCCCTTCTGCTGGCCGCATTCCAGCGGCGGCAGATGTCCCAGAGGCATCTGGTGAAATGGAATGCTGTTCTACACCCCCCCGGTCTCTCCCCATGCGGAGCGTCTCTCTTCTAAATTACAGCGCCGCTCCGGCAGGATGGGGCAGTCGCAACACGCTGCGGCGCGCCGGCACCTCGGGGCCGTGCCCGGGCGGGGATATCACCTCAAATACCCGCAGCACCGAAGAATCCTCCCCTGACTGAATTCGGAGCAAATTCTGAGAGTAATAAGGAGCGTATGGGACATGTGGTTTTTTTTTTAAAACACCCGAACAGAAGGCTGTAGCTGCGTTTTACGATCTCCAATAAACTGATTGATCGTCACCTGGCTGCAGGCCGGCCGCATTCATCATTTTAAATGAAACAGCCCCAGGAACACACTGGTGTGCGTCCCTGCGACCTTCATTACCTCGCTCTACTCTGCTCACTGGTTATGCAATTAAACATAACCAGTTTAACTTTCAATTAAACTGGCTATGTTTAATTGCATAATTCTTATAACCTAATCCTACATCCTAAACCTATTCATCTAAAATGAGTGTGTGTGTGTGGGGGGGGTTGGGGAATCAATTTTCAAAACAAAGGATGTCCAGGTTAAGCAAGTCAGTGGTGTGTCCAGATGGAGTCCTTTTCTGATTTTACTCTTTTGTTACTCTTAGATTCCTATGAGGTTTGTACTTACTCTCCACAAGCTCTCACAAGCACCAGGGCCCGGGTTCAAGAGACACGCCGTGGCCCAGTGGGGAAGGGAGAGAGAGGAGATTGGCTTGTTGGTGAGCAGGCTTTTCCTGTCTGGTGAAAGCCAAAAGGTACAAACATGTCAAACTTAAAGCTGCCACCTCCAACCCACGCTAATGTCTGAGGGAAGATGTCACATCACAGAGTGATGTTCAGGGTAGTGCAGGAATCATAGTGTTCCACATTTTTATCCCAGTCTAACAGGTTTTAAGTGATCCTGTTAGTACATTAAATTATTCTTTGCAACAATCTTCTAATTTAACCACTGGTGAAAGATTTCCATATTTTGCACTCCTTTCCTAACACTGCTAATTGACTTCCTCAATTTTACCTGAATATTTGTCCATTTGAAAACCTGCAGAGCACAGTTCACTTTCAGAGCTTATTTTTGACAATTGAGTGGCTTTTGTATCTAAAAGTGCAAATAACTTACATCATGCCTATGGTTTTACACTTCAGACTTACAAGGAATGTTAAATTATTTGTAATTCCAGCAAGTGCTTTGAAACTAATTGGTTCGTCTCTTCAGAACTATTTCTTCAATGTTCTTTTCTGTCATTGGACATGATGAGAGATTACAGTTGACTGACAGTATAAACGAAAGAGGCTTCCACCAGACTGCACTGTTCTCTCCCCGAGGACACAGAAGTTCAACCAACCCCTGCAGCAGAATCACCTTCTGCAGGATTCAACACTCTCACAACTACACCGTTACACCTGTCTCCAGGCAAGAATTGATTTTTTTTCCCCCCCAAAAGGCTTTATTAAATAACATTATTGAAGGTGCATGAGAAAGAACACAGGCCCAAGTAGCTTTGTGCCCTTTGTTAAAGCAGTAGCATTGTTGAGGATAAGTTAGGTCTGTGGTGCAATAAATAAGAAGGTTGTTGGTTCAAAATCCTTGACTGGGGCACTGTTGTTTCATTTTTAAAACAAGGTCCAGTACCACACTTATATTACACCAATAAAACAGTTATAGAAAATGATGACTAATGAAAATGTACTCTGCATTAAAGTCAAAGAGTTAGCAGCTACATCACCCTGCAGCTCACAGCTGGCAGCTCAGCAGGTGTGAGCCTGGCCAGTATCTGAATAGGAGACTCCTGGGAAAGCTAAGGCTGCTGCTGGAAGAGGTGTTAGTGGGACCAGCAGGGAACACTCACCCTGCGGTCTGTGTGGGACCTAACGCCCCAGTATAGTGACGGGGACTCTATACTGTAAAAAAAGGCACCGTCCTTTGGATGAGATGTAAAACTGAGGTTCTGACTCTCTGTGGTCATTAAAAATCCCAGGGCGTTTCTCAAAAAGAGTAGGGGTGCAACCCTTGTGTCCTGGCCACATTTCCCCAATCATGGAGGACCCAATCATTCCCAATTCCCAATCATGATTGGAGGACCAATCATGTCCTCCTCATAATCCCCATCTCTGAACTGGCTTCTTCACTCTGCTGTCCTCCCCACTGAGAGCTGGTGTGTGGGGAGAGTACTGGCGCACTTTGGATGCTGCACACTGGTGGTGGTGGAAGGGAGTCCATTACCTGCACAGCGCTTTGAGTGGAGTGGCCAGAAGTTAGAATGTCTCTGTCTCTCTCCACATCAGCTATTAACTTTCATTTTAGCTTAGTCATTCATTCCAGAGCACCTCACAAACTGAGTCAGACCAGGGATTTCTTTTCCTATTAATAAGCATAGATGCAACTAATGCAATTAGGTAGCTAAGAGCATACAGCATTATTTTAGCAGCACTTTGCTGAAGAAATAGAGCCATTTGCATTGATTTAGCTAACCGCTACTGTATATAACTATTACCCACTAAAGCAAGACCTTTCTTTGTAGGAGGTTACAGAGTTAGCTCAGACGCTCAGCGCCCAAACTAAAGACATGCTCTTAAATCTCTTCTGAGTCACAACCATGTCCTCGAACAAAATCCTCAAATGACATTAGATATGTAAAACAAATATTCCTGTGCACAGAAGATAACTACTGCTTAACTGGAACATCCTGGATTGGATTTCTGCCTGCGCATTTGGAATGTGTTCATTTGTATTTCACAGGAACCTTATTCACCAGTGCCAAGAATCATTTGGATTCTTTTGTCAAATCAAGGGCTGAGCTCTTTCTCCCTTTATCTCACTTGGAATAAACCCTTGGAAATATGTGTTGAGAAAAGCCACTTTTTGACCACTTCCTTTGAGGGTCAGATCAGATCATTGCCACATTTGTTAAAACAGATTCTAAAGAGTCCTAGATGTTGTAAGACAAACTAGCACTCGACTGGTTTCATGTACTCTGTTTAATAACAAACTGGGAATCCCACATAGAGCAGTGCAGCCTTGAAAGAGAACAAGATTGATGTATCTCCCTTGTCCATGATGAGCTTTTAAACCTGAGCTGATGCAAGAGTTGAGGTTTTGCAAAAGCAGTCAGTTTTACCTTCAGTGCGCCTCATTTACCCATGCACCTCATACCTCTCAGACAGCAGAAACAGGGGGTACACAAGTGACAACAGAAAAAGATGAAGAGGTGAACTAACCTCCCGAGTGTCACGTAAGGAATAAGGCATATTTTATTACAGTTGAAGCTTGCAGTTTCTTTTCCTTTCCATTAGGGATTATTTTATCCTAGCCGGCCACAATGTTACATGTCAATACTAAACGGAACTGAAAAAAGAGGTCATTGAAAAACATGGAAGAAAATGGAAATAAAATGAAATGAGTATCTAAACACAGGAAACACAGGATGATTTAATCTCCCCACAAAAAAAAGGCCTGAAAAGCATTGTATTTACTCTTTGTTTTTGCGTTGACAGTGGCAGCTGGATTTCACCTTTGCAACTTGATGCTTTTCCTATTAATGCACAAAAGAGTCCTTTCACTGGGTCAGTCCTCACCACTTGGCTTTCCTTAATAGGGGCTTGAGTGGAGAGGCAGTGACTGCAGGAGCAAAGACCTATAGGACACACAGGCCTCATTCAGCCCCCACACAGCACTGAGGCAGCAGTCAGAAACAGACCCTGCCCAATTAACCTAAACATACAGGTCCTCCCTCAGTAGTCTGTCAGTGCACACAGGATAATCAGGCCATTGAAGCCCAGCTAACAAGAGCCCTTTATTGCTGAAGTGTGAAAAGATGTCTGCATCCACAGTCTATTGTAACTACTGTACTGTATGTGGGAGCCCTGACAGGCCTTCAGTGCCGATTTCAAGTTTCAAGAGTTAGGGAGATGTGACTCAATCCCCACCTCATTCACACTACGAGAATATGCAGGGATGTCTGGCTGTACTGCACAACCTGAAGATGAGTGTGCATCATGCAGAGAACTGTGATAATCAACACTATTCCACATACTGTACTGTATACTGTACCCTTCCTTATCAATCTAGATGTCCTAGAAAAGCCAACTCTTTCTTCCATGAAGATGACGTTACAGATACAGTTTATACAGCTTTTCCCCTTCAGTTTTTTTTACAGAACCCATGAGTCATACTGCATAAGATAAGAAACATTGTTACTGGATGAGCGCCAATTTATTCATTAAGATTAAAATGAAACATCTTGTCTGGGCCAAGTCCGGCGGTTTTGATTCGCCACAGTTCCTACAAAGCCGATATTAAAAAAAAAGATCAGAAATGAAGGGTACATACGCCTGGTCGACCACTTTAAACACGCAGACAACGAATTACCTCTGCGTGTTGTCAGAGCTACACATTTTCATTTTTCCGCAAACATCTGGTGAAGTATGTTAACGCATGTGAACGCGCCACATGAAAACACTGGACAAACGTCATCTCCATCGCAGCACAGCGGTGCTTGCGGTCTTTACTTAATGTGCTAGAGAGGGATTCCACGCTGGTGTCTAATCAAGCAACACACACACAAAAAAAGATTCAGTTTTGTCTTGCATCCGACAACGAATTTAAACCGTGGCAGCCTCGCAAGCTCATCTGTTCACCTTCCGATCTCCTGCACGTTCAAGACGCTCACAAACGCAACACTCAGCCAGATTGCACTGCGCAACCTACTGTACGGCAAAACGCGTTTTTCGAATTCGCCCTGCAGCTTCAGTCGAAGAGGTCAATAAACAACCACCACCAGGATGTGCGAGCTAACCAGGATAGGGATGTCTAGGGAGGAGAAGAGCCGGGGTGGGCGTGAGAAAGAGCCCGGGCCACGCCTCCTCGCGGGGGCAGAGCTCCGAGAACAGACTCGGCGTTTAGAGCACAGCTGGGGCAGCTCCGCGGGCCAGAAAACAGCTGCTTCGCGGCGGAAACCGTGTTTACTTTCTTCGCAGAAAACCAGTCCTCAAGTGGCCGCCGCCGAGTGTTAACAAATGAAACAGTTTGCTGTCCAAGCTGACAAGTAAACGCTAAAAGATCTCGCTTGCGCGAATTGGGTTGCCCGTGGGTTCTGGTGCGTCGAGTTACGATGCAACCCTGAACAATCATTACAAAAAGTTCCATACAGCATTTAAGGGTTTTGTTTTTGGGAAAAATACATTTGCCATTTTCTGACGTGGGATATTTTAGAGCGTTGCAGAAGCGTTTGGTATATGCTCCCACAGGATTAGGAAGACACATTTATTAACAGTGGCCACAGGGTTAGAAAGGAGACGCGTTATAACAGTGATGCGGTAGTGTATGCATCTTCTGAAACTAGGTTTGAATATTTTGCATTAACAGTGGTTCAGAGGCTATTAGAAAACATAAGTGTGCCTTGTCAAGGATCTAAAATAACGAAAATGAGTAATGTAAGTCAATCGTTTACGTACCACGTTACTGAGGAAGTCGGCTTCATTCAGATCTTCTAAATCCAAGAGATTGGAGTTGGGGAAAAGTTTCTCGGAGGTGAAGTTGTCTAGGATGGTGTCCATTTTAACAACGGTGGTTTCGATATTAGTTGAGGGAGAAAGAGATCAGAATAAATGGATGCAAACTTTTCAAAATCTAAGTTGTTGGCTAAAGAGACGGAGATGTAAGAAGTTGCGTTGTCTCCCTAACTCGAGCTGAGTTGTAGAACTGAAGTGAAATAATGCCGTTTGCAAATGAACTGTTTGCAGTTCTCAGTTGAATTCGCTCTTTTTCTTCTAAAAAATGCTGGGTTAAAACCCTGTATGCTAGAGAACGAGTTCTATATGGGTTCTGTCAAATGTGTTTCATCCAGCTGGGGACTGTCTCTAAGGAGTCCATCAGATGATTAATATTCATTTAAACTCCGCCTAGTTTCTCCTGCCTTTTTTCTTTCGTCTTTCCAAAATCCCACCCGTCGTCTCTTAAAGCCACAGTGGTGCATTAGCCCTTTTCAAATGAGCTCTTTATAAAATAGAGCAGCCCCGGCTCCTAAAATTGCATTTTTTTTTTTACGGGATGGAACCTTTTAACCTTTAACAAGCTTTAACTGCTTTTGTTGTGCGGCACCAAATACCGACCGACAGCGCTGCTCCGTTCTGAACGGGGGTGCAGGATCGTGTCGAGACCGGCCAGGGTGCGCTGTGTATCAGCTGGGCTCGGGGAAGAGGAGGGCTCTCCAGCGCACGGATCAAAACCGTGTGTGTTTCGCTCGATTCAGGATCTCCTTTGGAGCCAACAGATCCCATCCGTCGACAAGAAGCTAGGGATGCGAAGCGTCTTCTTCGAGAGAAAATAAATGCACCCACATATTGTACCTGAAAAGGTTTCGAATCGACTCCTTTACGTTTGCATGTTCGTTTATAAAACGTTTATACAGTATATATATATATGTGTGTGTGTGTGTCCACATGGAGAACTGCATTTTCTGCTGCTCTGCAGATACCGTGAACGACACCTTATCCCCATGATAGCATTTGACTATAGCAGGGACGGCCGACCGAATTCTTCTAGTGCCTAGTGTCTTCTGGGTTGGGGGGATCATTTAATTGAGCAGTCAATTAAATAAACAGTTATCCTAATTATTTTTTAATTAGACACAAAGGGTTTTTAATATGGTCTTTTACAGCTGATTAATGAAACAATGAAACACACTTCAGTAAAAGTAAAGCTGGACATAAAACATCTCCAATCCTTGCCAGAGGTATTAACAGTTATGCTGTGAAGGAAATAATTCCACCAGCTTTGTAACTGAGATCTCAAATGGAACATACATTCAGGAGACACTCTGCTTTGATTTGAAATATGTTTGATTTAAAACAAAGGGTCTGAAGACCTTCCAGGCCTCAAGGACTGGTTTTCCCTTAATTGAATTCCCTTCATTATTCACTTAATTGACCAATAAACTACAAGTGTTCCTAACCTTAAAGAAATGGTTGGTTTGGGGTGACTCTCTGGCATTCATCCACTGGCCGCTTCTGTGAATTCAGGGTGGTGGGGGGCCAGAGCCAATTGGAGCTCCTTGGTAGACAGATCACACGTTAATGGTACCAGGCATACCAGAAGTGTCCGAGTCCTCATCCCGGCCCTGGAGGATCGCCGTGTGTCCAGGCTTTCTAGGGCTCTTTCAGGAGGAGCTCCTGAAGACTCTGAGAGAAGATGTTAACCTGGGCCGATTAAGCCAATAATGAGCTGATTTCAGTCATTAATGAGATGGGCTGCAGTGAACACCCCACCCAGCCCTCCAGGAAGGGAGCTGAACACTTGTGGTGACATCATCCATCTGTATCCTTTCTCTTTTAATCCTACAAGTGCAATGTGCTTTATTCCTTCCCTGTTGATGCAGGAGGCACTTTGATTTATAATAATAATAATAATAATAATAATAATAATAATAATTGCTTACACTTATATAGTGCTTTTCTGGAGACTCCACTCAAAGCGCTTCACAGGTAATGGGGACTCCCCTCCACCACCACCAATGTGCAGCCCCACCTGGATGATGCGACGGCAGCCATAGTGCGCCAGAACGCTCCCCACACATCGGCTCTCAGTGGGGAGGAGAGCAGAGTGATGAGGCCAGTTCAGAGATTTCTGGGTCTTGGTGTTCAAATGGCATTAATAGGCTAAAATATGTAACGGTGTTCACGGTTAGAGGTGTAAACGAGAACTCGCTTCTCATTTGTTTGTTTTTTTGCGTATTTTGCATCATCTTATTTTGTTGCGCTCTGCAACAAGCTGATCCACATTTAGACTGCGGTGTTATCTATCTCTTAAAAATAGAAATATGGGAAAAGAGCTACACCGAGACAGCTGCTCAAACCCCTATCTTCCCTGTTCTCCATTAATCATGTTTTAGAAGTGCTTATTCGCCCAGTTCAATTCGAAAGCTTTTCATGTGTAGAAGAACTGCGACGTCACTCGGAGAAGAGAAGCAGCTGTGCATGCCTGGACGAGATCGGGGTTTAATGATCAGAATGCGCGCTGCAGCTCAGTTTCTCTGATGTGCTCTGTGAAACTTGATTAGAGGCGCGCTAACAAATAACTGAAGTAAGACGTCTGAGACTTCTGCTGCTTGGCGCATCTGCCACCCGCGAACGCTAAATTAACATACATGCGGCGAGCCGTGTGGGCGCAGAAAACAAAACTGCGCAAACGAATAATTAGACTCAGCCTTTCACACAAACGTCGCAGGAGGTTGTCCTCCCTCCGCAACAACAAATATTTATTTACTTTCTCCGAAGCCTGCTTAAACAACAGCAGGGTTGCAGGGGGAATGTTTTTATATGCTACAAAGGGGTTGAAATAAAAGTTTTATTGCACAGCCGAAATGAAAAGCAGCCAGAAGAACATTCATTTTAGAACATATTTTTTAAAATGTTTATTTTGTTAACGAAATAAATTACGTATTCGTCGTGTCCTGTCCATTTTTGCTTTGGAAATTTTAATCTAGTCTCCTTGAGATGGTTTATTTACTTCTAGAACTTTGTATAGGGGATCTACTTGATATTTTCTTGGTATAGCGAGATTCATTTAGCTTTAGAACTTTATTTTTTAATCAAAGGCTTGAGTAAAGCCCTTGTTTCAGGAGTGCCTTTGGGAAGGTAACACTGCTTGCGAATCCCTGTTAAACATTACACAGCTTCATTACTGACTCCCTTGGTGACTCTTGTCATTTTGCACATTTGGACTTTTCTAACACAAAGCGTGATACAAAAGGCCGGTCTTTAAGATGAGAAACAAAAGTGAAAGCCAAGTAAAATCTCCTTGAAATCACTATGACATCTTCCCAAAGTTTAAACCGTAAATATTTCAAGCTCTTGAGACAGTAAGCGCCGCCTTCTACATCTCCTGAAAAAAGCCTTTAAAACTAATACAGCACAGAAGAGGTTGTATAAAATGTCCAGTTAACAAGTTCGAACTCGCGAAACCCTGTGTCACTTTCTCTCTGAGGCAATTACGGAGATCAGGAATGTCGCCCTCTGGAACTTTCCAGTGGATATCTTCACATGTCTGAAAATGTCTTCTTACGATTAACAATAGGTGTGCAAGGTTTATTTTTTCTAGTGAGTGGTTAAATCTTCCGTCCTTAATGGCACCTCTTGAGACCCTCTATCGGCGGGCTGCATTTCAGGTCGCCATTCCATAAAGGAAATTTGTGACTGGGAGTGTTTAAGGGCCGAGGTCCCTTCTTCTTCTTACTTCTGTTACTTCACAGATAAAGGAACATTGTGCCGAGCCTAACTTTCAACTAGCCCCCATTTGTTCTCAATTAATACATGATCGTCTTCTTTCATTTCTGCATCTTCTCCGTGCAATATTGTGTTGAGACTTTGATGCCATTCTCTGGAAGTTCCTATCTTTAAAAATGAAGGGAGGCCATAGATGCTGCGTGTAGCGGTGTGACCACGAAGCATACAGTATATATTGTAATTCATTCATTTGTCAAACAGTTATTATTGGGATCATCGTTACTTGATCCTATGTGATCTGTTGATCTACTTTGCAAGCAATTTATGTTTAGAAAATGAAATACATTTGCAAGTTTTGTTCAGTACAGCCTTGTAATCACCCCCCCTTCCCCCCAAAAAGAACGTTTTTTAAGTTTTTGGCTGACAGCATTGAGAGTCCTTTTCAAACAAAGTGGAACTATGGTAAAAATGGAGTACGCGTACTTTATAACAGGGTGATTGTTCCTAATTCCTAAAATACTCTTCAAAACTAAAGTATCTGGAAAGTCTGTCATATGCTATGAAGTCACTATTTGTGAATGCAGACAGAAACAAGCAATGCCGTGATTAGCCCCACAAGGCTCAAATTCCTCGGTAGGGGACCAATGGGGAAAATACTGGAAACATGACCAGACATGACATCACATGGTCATTTAGACTTTTTAAGGAGTTTTTTTTGCTCCACTTTCTGTCCGTTCAACCAATGTTTATCATCAAAAGAAGTACAAAAAATGTTAGCGTTAATGTTTTAACAGCACACATTTAATTGTGTGTTACTTTCAGCGGCTATCTCCCCAGTTACTGTAATTAGAATATACTGTATACTGATTCCCTTTTTCAACTGGCTATTAAATACTTTGAGACTAAATAAACCAGAATAAATAACACAGATTACACTAAAAGTAAAGACCTCACCTCCACACAAGACTGTTGCTTGACTGTAATTTTACTGTGTGATGGCCCACAGTCAACTGTTCTAATAAGATCTATGCAGAATATTAGGTTGTGCTCCAATGTTGCTCAGGCACTGAAAGCTCTGCTTGAGGTACCAGTTGAGGGTTCAAACCAGGGTTATGAAATTTGTTAATAGTGACAGGATTGCCTAACGTGATGAGATTCAAAATGCCAAACATCACTAAGCTGCAGGGTGGACTGGAGTTCAAACAGGATAATGTCATTATGACTTTAATTGACAGACACATTCATCCACGTTGATTAACAAAGTTACAACTAGTAGTACATTGAAATCCAGAAGTTATTCCCTTTACTTGCCTAAACACGGCCATAAACTGTATAAATATTCATAATCAATTATCAGTCCAATGTTCAATAATTCCATATGCTCCTATAGTTTTAACCAGTACCACAACATTAGTTAATATCGTTTACACAGATCAAATAAGATTCTGAATCCCATACAAATATTGACACTAAACGCTCACTGGTTTTACAGTTGAGCTCTAGTCCTGGGCTTGCCTGTTTAATATCAGGTACTCCAGGACTGGAGCTTCATCTTCTGAGAAGATACAGTCCAATGTCCTTGTTGGTCTTAATACAGTGTGAGGTGTGGAAGCGTTACTGTACACTGAAGCTGTGTGACAATGCAGTGTGCAGTGTCCTGAAAGCAACATCCTCTCAGTGGTACACAGCTCCTGGCCTGTCATTCTCCATTCCGCCTCAGCTCTTAACACCTTAATTGAGCTCATTATTAGCGTAACTGGAGGAGTTGGACATTTTTCAAGGAACTCCAGCTGCTTACGATTAAAGGTGGCCTGGAAACACTGCTGCCTCATGGGCCCAGAATCCTGGGCTCAATTCTAGTCCCAGCTGTCTGGCTGGTAGGAGTTTGCCTGGTCTCCGCATGCTCGGGGGGGGGGGGGGGGGGCTGGCAGGGTCTTCCACTTTCCTCCCACCTCATAAAAGCATGCTGTGGGGTTCTGATCAGATGATTGAAACTGCTGCCCCCTCCAGGGCTCTGAGAGGGAACTGGGCATCGCAACCAAGGGGAGAGCTGTTGTCTTCTCTCCACCCCACCTTCCTCTCTGTGCCTCCTGGATAGAGTCCCGACAACTTGCCAGGACAAGCAGGATTTCTGACAATGGCTAGATGGGTAAAATAATTCATGAGAAATGTCATGTCATGTCATTTGCCAATACGCTTTATACCGTACAGTGTCGGGGGAAGCAATGAGCACAAGGCAGGGTACACCCTGGACGGGCGCCAGTCCATCGCAGGGTAAGTGCAAGCCAATCATACATGGGGACAATTTGGAGGCCACGGTACAGGCAGAGTGGGGAAATTTGGCCCAGGCAGCGGAATAACTCCCTACTCTTATCGAGAAATGCCAGGGGATCTCTAATAACCACTAAGAGTCAGGACCTAGGTTTAACATCTCATCCAAAAGACGGATCTGTGAAATGGAATAGAGGGATATAACTCTGCCACTGAAGAGCCCCAGTGCAGGTCACCCTAAATCATCTGTTTCTGAAGACTGGGGCCTTGTAACTAGGAGGTTAAACTGTTTTGTGTTCAAAATGATCTGTAAATTACTTAATGCAAATTGCCGGCCTGACTGAGCACAGTCTTTTGAAATGCATTCCTATCAGTTGCCAATAAAAGCTGGACGGTGTTTTTTCATGACTGGGACTGGAGCATACTTCAATATTAGAACCTTGAACGTGGCCTTGTCAGGTTTCAAAAGTCTTTACGTTTTTTTTAGTTGTCAAGAAAACTGAGTTCTAGAAGAAACAAATGTCTCAAGATATTAGTTCAGTAAGAGCAGTGGCTAATGTCAGTATCTGAAGTTTTGTTACATAGTTCTCAAGAGTCCTTTCAGGTTAATAGTTGACTCTGGCTCCTTGTCATCCACAGGAGTCACTTTTCCTGTTATGGAAATCAGTGGCAAATCAGGAACTCTGGGAGGACCCACTTTGTGATGATATGCAAACAATTATTTAATTCCTTGCATTTAGCATAGTGCTTTTCATCTTATTGGATTTCAAAGCACTTTACTGTACACACAGTAAAGAAGTGCAGATCCTACCTGGCTGACATATGGCAGGAGGCCATGTGTTAAAACACAAAAGAAGTTGGATGCCAGCTCGAAACGTTGACTCCTGTTGCTTCCCATCTCATTTAAAAAAAAACAACAGCTACAATCCATTTTCTCCTGCCATGGAACTGTGTCCAAGGAACAATCCTTCATACGTTCAGTGCTTGAACGAGACGGCAACATAGATTTTAACATTTGTTTTCGGTATACAAGCTGAAGAACAGACTCTGTAATCCTCTGTTGCCAAAACAGATGGTTTCAGTAGTTCTCAGATTGTGTGATAGATCACCAATCTATGAAGGAATTACTAGTCTGTTCTTAAATCTAGAATCCCAGCCATCCCTCAGTTAATTATTAGAGAGTGGCGTTATATATCTGATTATTGCATGTGAATGAAAAGGAAAGTGTTCATTTTTTTTCTCACAATGACAGCGGTTCACCTTGTTTGACTCTGTATATAACGCTGTGTTCAACATGTGGCAGCAGTAATTAATTTGCTTCCAGATAGACATATGAACAGTACTTCAAAATCCTCTGTAGTGCTATGGAGGTTTTCATAATGAAAAGCTAAAATTGGAGACTGTAAAGTATGAAGCATTTAATTTGCCATGGCATCTGACCAATTAACTCTTACACTAGTTTTTACATTTTATATTAGACTGCGTTTAGATCATTTCACTAAATATTGCTTGAAGTATGTGAAGGATATATTTATCCAAGCACATTCTAAAAAAAGCACACTCTCATCATAAAACTCTTGTCTAGCAGAGATTCTTTTTAATGTGCAGTAGTTTTGAAGACTATCATCCTGAAACACTCACAGAAAGTCTGGCTTTGAAAATCTGCTGTAACATGCGTGTATTAAAGAGACAAAGACATGAAAGCTACTTTTAACATCTATATATTTTGTTTTTTTTTTAATCTAATTGAGTCAATCAAAGTGGTATACGTGATATAAGAGGTGGTGATTACACATTCATTTTGTTCATGTTTGAACAAAGTTTGAGAGTTGGAAACTCTGCATTGGTGGGTAAGTAATACTGTAGATTAGTGACGCAGAATAATTTGTTCCTGTTTCAAACCTATGTAGCACAATTGCATTTGCAAGGCAGAATGATCTTATAAAAAGACACCAAGTAAAGCAAAATAAAATGTTTTTTACTGATTATAATAATTCTCCATGAACTCCTTTGATGACATTAGTACTGTTTCTCATGAATTGCTGTCCATACAAAGTTTTAACTCTGTGGGCCTGTGCAGAAGTTGAAACCGTCTGTGAGAAAGAGTGAGCCCATCTGAGACTGGCTGGAACAGGGCAAAAAGAAAGAGTGCCCTTAATCTTGCTGCTTGTTTGCTTTTACAGCATGATCAATGTTGTCTTTCTTTGTGAAAGCAGTGTCAAAAAAGACCTAAAGCCCTAGACCTAGATTCTGTCCTTCCATCCTCCTTTGTATGCAGAACAAGGCATTCTGTAATTGCAAGAGGAAACCTGAATCTGTGAAACAAATACTACAGAGATACGTTACAGGGAAGGCCCGGGACAGTTCCTGGTCCTTTCAAAAAGCCATGCAAACAAAAGATGTGCAGCAAAACCTCTCAGCTCGAGACATGCCCAGTCCTGGTTTTGTTTTGCAATCCTAGCAGTATGCGACGGTCAAATCATTTTTTTCTCAGGAGAACATCTATAGCCTCCTCGCTGCCTGTGTGCAAGTGGCTGTGCAGATCTGCATGACTACACTTGTAAGAACCACAGAAATTGTGACCAGATCGCTATTTAATGTGTGGGCCAGCCTGGTAATTACTGGACAGTCGCAGAGACCAATAACTCCTGTATAAATCAACTTGATACCCAACCAAACCAGGCTCCTCAATCTAAGAGCTAAATGGGCCCACACTTTTCCCCAAAAGTTTTAAGTCGTGTGATTGTGCCCTGAAACACCATCTAGCCAGCACATATTTAGTTTGTGTTATATGGGGATTTTGGTGGACTGGGCAGTGTTTGGAGGTGCATATGGAGGTGAAAACGGGGCACTTCTTTGCACAGGGTTGTGGGAGTATGGATCAAGTTCCCCAGCCACGTTGTCAAAGCCAATACTCAAGACATTTTTCAAGAATGAGATCCTTGGATCAATGAATTACTAGCAACCAAGTTTGTTGAACGGCCTATTCTGGTTTGCAACCTTTCTTATGTTCTTATTTAAGGGCAACAAGAGCTTTGCTGCCACACGGTGGTGGGGCCATGGGCTCAGTTCTTGGGGTGTAATCCATGAGGAGTTTGTCTCCCCATGGTCACGTGGGTTTCCTGCGGGGACTCTCGTTTCCTCCCACAGTCCTATACACTGGCAGGTTAATTGGCTTCTGGGAAATGCTTCCTGGTGGCAGTGTGTGCATGACCATGTCTGTGTGTCTGCCCTGCGATGGACTGGTGTCCCATCCAGGGTGTATCCTGCCTTGCCCCCATTGCTAGCCAGGAAAGGCTCTGGCTCCCACACTACCCTGAATTGGATAAGAGGATGGATGGGTGCATGTTCTTGTTTGTTTGTTTGTAAGGGGAGTTAACAGCCCAAAAGCCCACATTAAAAAATCCATATCTTAATTACAAAGATGTGGGACATTAGGAGCACCTGCCTAATAGGACTGGTGTCGTCGTCCCAGACAGCCCTGGGAGACTTGTCTGGTGCAGAAGCATTTTCAAGACTCATTACTTTTCCTCTGACTCTCGTTAATATGCATGGCCAATTAGACGTTTCACATCATTTTCCTGTTTCTAAGAAAAGTGGGCCTTGGGGAAAAAACCAAATCAAACAGACAACATTTAAAGAAATACATTTCTGCTCTTTATGTATACGTTGTTTTAAAGCTAGTTATTTGGTTTTATCCTTTGCAAGAGTAGTAATTCCGAAGTGTCTCATCCCATTCAAATAACATTGTTCAGTCGCCTTGCAGACTTACCCTGTAGTGTACACTCTAATTACAGGCTGCACGGAGAATGAGGGCTTATTATATGTTTAAAACCAAAGGCAACTATGTAGTAATATTAAACTTAACCAGCCTAAACATTAGACACTCTGCTGTCCTCCATCAAAACCTGGATAGGGCATTAAGCTAAAAAAATGCAGCTTTTAAGCATTATTTCTAAAAAAATATTAGTTTGGAATTAGTCTTGTTTTTGCATTGGCTAGTAAACTAGCACAACTTCAAATAGTCTACAACAGACCAGCTTGATTCTGTCTCAATCCAGCCCACTGCAATACAACCACTACTTACTGCACTTTGAGATATAGAGGGATAGCAGTTTATATACACAAAAGGCAGGATCCATCTCCAAGTATTGTAATACAGGAAGGGCCAGTTAATATTTGTACCCAGAACTCATAGTAACTGCCTGCTCTTAAAAAGTCAGCATAGCAGTTGTGGGTACTTCTTGCAGGAAATTTATAGTGCTAAATGTCATATAACTAATTAGGGTTTCAAGTAAAATTCAGCAATGGATTGAACCGGAAGGACTGGTAGTTGAGATATTGTCAACTTTATACGACATCTGTTTTTCTTTTTATAACCTTTAAATTATTAATATGTACTGCTTTTGGTCAGTAAAAAGCAACACCACTTGCAACAAAAATCTTTTATACTGTATCTATCAAATTTCCCTGTATAAAATTATTTGTAGAATCCTATTACCAGCACCTCTGAAAACAGGACATGCTGTTTAGGTTTCATTTAATATACTGAATAGTCCTACCTGGCACAGTATTCATCTGGGTGTCAGAATCAGATTTCATACCTCCTTCAATCTAACAGTTACACAGCCATATGACCTGAAGGCTATGCTATCTTGTTAATGGGAAAAAAGGGAAAGATTCTCTTTATAACAATACTCTGTCTTCAGGTAAGGCAAAGCATTGCAATGCCATCACTTGTTGTGACGGCTGAGAGGTTTTTTGTGGTTTATCGGCTGCTTTGGAAAATAGTCTTAATGATGTTGATGAAGAGAAGGACAGAGCTTGTGAGTGGGAATGTTAAAAGTGCTATTTGGAAGGCACACTGTGTTCAAGCGACAAGGTATGGAGCCTGTAACCAATGTGATGATTAATAGTGAGGGAGGCTATTGGCCACACAAATACACCTCAACAGCAATGTCAATGTTAAAATACTATTCTGACAAAACAGAGTTAGGAATCGTGACTTGAGAACAATTGGAGAGAAGGATTGCTAATGGGATTCCTCAGGAAATACCAAAAAGGAGTTGGCCTGCTTAAAAAAACAGCTGGCTGAGGCCACTGCTTACATGACTTAGACGTGATATGGCAAAGACGTGAAAGACCTGACAGGATTTATCTGAACAGCAAAGTGTTTTGTTGCAAAACATAGGCGCTTGTACAAGTCTTTCAGATTTAAAAACAAAATGCCATAACTGGTAAAGAATGATCATTGATTTTCCCAGTTCTGAAATGACATTGATTCCAAAAGGATGAGTAATTTAGCTGTATCCTGAAATTAGGAAATTAATCAGTCGATCAGAATTCATGCATCATAATGCTGTTATGGCTGCTATTATGGTACAGTGATATTTAGTCTATTGAAACAACTGTTCTTCAGAAACACAATTAAACAATCAAATATAGTACACAAGTTAAGAGTTAACACAGTTAATAGTTAATTGATCCAAGAGTCTTGTCCAGCTTTTCTTGAAAGAAGCCAGATCTTCAACAACATTGCTGAGTTACTTGTTCAGTACTCCCACAAGCCTTCTGGTGAAGAAGCGTCTCCTGTTCTCCATTTTCGATGCATGTCTACTTGTCTTAATTCTGATTGCTGTGCTCAGAATGGACGGCTGCTCAAGTATGCAACTGTTCAAAGGTGCATCACATTCTTCTCAGAGTGCAAACCATCACCGGCATTTCCAGCACTCGCGTTGAGCCGCCGCAGCGGTCTCCGACACAGCGCATACTCTCATGGTCCTGCTGGTGTGTGGACCAAGCTCCGCCGCTGCAAGACGGGTGAGGACAAGCTCAAACTGCAGCAGGGCTGTTTCAGCGGTCAAGACTCCTCTGAAGCACCCTACATGTGTGCCATGCTCATTCTCGTGAACTGCATCTTTGTAAACCCTCAACTGCGAAAACATCCCCGCTGAAAAAGACAAGGGGAACTGTGAAGGTTACAAACGAAATCGGAGTCTTTTGGTAACCCTAAACGAGGAGTGTTCAGTGGCATTGAGGCACTTTGGACAAAGCCTGGTTGTGCAATGCGTCCGACTTACTGTAATCGAGGAGTCTGATACCAATCGATGTAGTTCAATATTTCAATGGTCCTGGTTTGTGTTACTTCCTCTCCCTCTCCTGTAGGCTGTTTGTGCCTGTCATTCAGGCCCTGCTCCTGGGCTGTGGGTTCTCATCACCCAGGGGAAGTTCAGCAGATGGAGCTGTGCACAGAGATACACCCCTGGTGTTACTGTCCAACTCCTAGGGGCTCAGAGCTGTGTATTCTCATCAGGTTAAACTTGCACCTAAAATAGGAAATAAAATGGTTTGCTCAAAAAACCTTCCCATAAACACCTCAGGGGGTGAACTCAAGACCTTCTGAATTTAAAATAGCACATGTATAGCCCTACCCAACACCAAAACAAGCAGCATTATCAGTTTCCATTGTTACTGAACAAAAATACATGCATATTGATGTGGAAAATGTTCATACTGATTGACGTTTGTGTGTTTGTATAAGTTATAGTAAGTCTAAAATACCTAAAATGCTGCTTTGGCTCAGCCTGTTCTTTGAAAAAATATTAAGTACTGACTGAAGGGGGAAAAGCTTTTTATTTTCCAGCTCATAATGTTGTCAGGTATGTATTGACTGTGACCTTGACGTCAAAAGACTTTAATAAAAGCCGAGATTCTCCCTGAGTCACTGCTGCTTCTCCTAATGGATAGGTTAAGGGCTTGTCTTTCATTCTGTAATTTTCCTGAAATAACCAGTGTGTGTGGAGTGCTGCTCTCAATTGGCATCACCTCAAGAAGCCATGGCAACAGGTTTTATGGTTGATGAATGAACGTCAGTGAAAAAAAAACAACTGTCAGCCTGACTACTTGGTGAGCCAAACAAGTACAGACTGCTGTGGTGTAATAATACAATTAGTGTAAAGATCTTCCAAGGCTATTGTTCTTGCTGCCTTTGTTATATACGGCATTCAGGAGGTGCAGAAAACAAATCTCTGGCTTATTTTATTTAGGTTTCCCTCCCTGATTTTGACTTGGGGGCTAGTCATCACAAAGACGGTTATCACTTCTTCAGGGTTATTTATTCTTTATTGAACTGAGATGAGCACACATTCATTCAGTGACTGTCTCAGTAACAGGAGGGACCAGCTTATAAAAGCATAAAGCTGTACTTTTCTTACAGTTAGGGTTCAATAACTCTGTTTCTTGTAAAGATAAAGAGTAAAATGTTAAAATGTCAAATTAAAAACTACGAGCAACTCACACACCAAATAAATACAACATAATGGTATTTATACAATGTGAGAAAATGAGATCATAAGAAAGGTGACTAATAACAGGAGGCCATTCAGCCTATCCACTTTATCAGGTTGCCAGTAGCTAATTGGGTTGTAAATGCTGTCTGGCTATTTCTTAAAAGAAGCAAGGGTTTTTACTTCAACAACATAGTTTGGTAGCTTGTTCCATACTCTCACAACCCTTGGCGTAAAGAGGGTGCCTCCTGTTAACAGTTTTAAATGCACATCCCTGTAGTTTGCACTTGTATCCTCTGGCTCATGTTTCACTGTTCTGACAGACTTCCAAACCTTTGAGGGTAGTGAATTCCTCATCTCCTCGGGTTTTCTTGTAGTCTTTTCTGTTCTGGTGTTATACTGCAAGCTCATTCTGCAGTAAAATATTCAACTTTGATGTAGTATGTCTGCCTAAGTGAAGCTCTTCTACCATAAAATGCTATCAAGAGATATCAAACAACTCAATAGAAAAAAAGTGTGGCTTGGCCATTCTGAGGTGCTGTATTTTCCTTTGTTCTCTGTGTCTTCCATATAAATGTGATGAAATCCAAACATTGCAGTGGGTGGCCATCCTGGGATTAGCCTAGTTTATATACCAGCCTGAAGAGTTGTGTTACTATGTGCACACCATTCTGTCTCCTTCAAAAGCAAACAATTCCAGTTTACTCAAGTGATGTGTGGGAGAGTGACACAGCAGGCCAACTCAGAGACACAGTTACCCGAGAATGAGATGCAGTTCTAGCCAGAGACTTATGTCAACTATGAAGAAAATTAGACGTAATGGATGAATTTGAGAAACGGCACCAAACAGAATAGCACTTCCAGCCTTTCTTTCTTTACAATATTAACCTGAAGCTGTCAAATCTGAGGAGTTATTCACAGTGTGCTTTTAGATTTTTTAGTGAATTCCAGTTAAGTGTACATATATTCAAACAAAACCTGATGTCATGTTTTATTTAACAGGAAATTGCATCATAAGGCACAGAGCATTATCGTTTTGTTTTTCGTACATTTCCTTTATGTTTTTATGTCTATTTGAAGCCATCTGAGTCACAACACATTTCACAGTTAATTTACTGTACCATGAATTGAACAATGAGGTGCCATGCAGAATTAATAACGGACTTCTTTAAACATGATAAAACGCTGCAGGACTTGTTTTTGAAGATTATTTAAGCAATATTTAATTTGTGCCATTCCTTATGACACTGCAGTTTTGAAAAAACACAAAAGCACAATGTTTGTCAAAACTGTGCTTCACACCAGTTATGTCCTTCCTGTAAAATGTGTTTTTTGCCACACAAGTAATTTCAAAGCTATGCAAAGAAAAAATTCTACTTGCTCATGATATAAAAATGAGCTGTATTCGTTCCAAACTGCTGTTCCATTAAATATTTTGGACTGTTAAAATCCATTTAATTGGCCTGTTTCAAGAACATTACTGGAGCACTATGGGTGGCAGAAAAGGTCATTAAAATGCCATTTTCCTCCAAGTTCCACTGATTTGGGGTTTTCAGAACCCTATGTCCTTGGCAGTGCCAACTGCAGGCCTTTAACAAAGGCTTCCCAACTAGAAGAGAACTTGTTAAAAGCTGCAGACTTGCCTTAAATCAGATAACTGCTGGGGAATGTGTCTCTGGAATACATGACTGTGCTTTTGAAAGCTGTATTTGAAAGGAGCTCCTGACTGAGGTGGAGGTATATAGAAACAGAGCAATAAAAGTGTCCTGAAGCTTTTCGGAATGACAGAGCATCACAGATCCCATTCTGACAAATGAGCTTGTCCTGGCTGGAAAAGGAGGCCTTAACAGTTAATGCACATCTTGGATTTAGTCCTGAGCTTCTAGCTGGACTGGAAGCACCAGAAGAGAAGCAGATGTTGCTTTGAACCTGCAGTCATTGGACTGCCAGAGATCTGATGCCATTACGTACTCGCTGTATTAAAAGCACTGCCTGTTGCTTCCTCATATTTTTAAATTACCATGTACCATTCACAAAGCAATTCAAAGGAAAAAGGTTAGGTACAAAAATTGAACATCTGGAAGGTTGCATTCTATGCAAAGAAGTGTTCTTTTAGACTTTCACAGTCCAAATCATTTAGGCAATTATCAGGTGTAATCAATGTGTAAAAAATTTTCCTGCAAATAAAGTGGAGGATAAATATTTATTTTCTTTGTGCAAATGTTGCCCTGGAGCATTTTTTTAACTGCAGCAAAAATCTCAGACCTCTTACTCTCCGAAAACTGTCTATAATACCGCTGGCCAACATCTTGAACTTTGATTTGAATCCCTTTCACACTTGCCACGAGCTCGGCCTTGCATGGTTTAGTTTGAACGCACAGCCCATCTTGCATGGCAATTTGAGATCAAAATACTGTGTATAAGAAAAAAAATAAGTTAGCCCCCAGGAGACTGATAAGGTGCACATTAGGACCTACTTGTTTGTACTGTTACTTCTCTAAACAAAAAAAAGGCCTATGAATTATGCATGGCTCCTGTGACACTCAGAGTCCACTAAAGGATGAGTCACTTTTATCATTTTCCAAGTTGCTGCCGGTGACCTTTTCCTTCCAGTTTATGTTGCGGTTTGATATGACAGTGACATGCGTTTGCATCGTTCCGGGGAGCTAATTGAATCGGAAATCATTCTCTTCTGCTGAGAGGATCTCAGACCTTCCTCTGAGTCACATCGTGGTCGCAGTACCTCTTGATCCCTTCTGACGTATTTCACAGCGCTCCGTTGTTTCGTACCCTGTCTGGCAGAACAAAGAGCAGAGGGGGTTCTCTCTGATTCCTGGGCTAACATGCACAGCAAATATCCCAATAATAGGTTTGAGATGAAGGATGTTACAAGGCAACTGCTACAAAACTGGCCAACAGGCACATCCACAAAAGAAGGGGGTCTGGAGCAAAGGTCACACCCCCTGGAGCTTGAACCCAGGTATTGGAAGAGGTGTTATTGGGGCCAGCAGGGGGTGCTCACCCTGCAGTCCATGTGGGTTCTAATGCCCCAGTATAGTGACGGGGACACTATACTGTAAATAGGCGCCGTCCTTTGGATGAGACATAAAACCAAGGTCCTGACTCTCTGTGGTCATTAAAAATCCCAGGGCGTTTCTTGAAAAGAGTAGGGGTGTAACCCTGGCGTCCTGGCCAAATTTCCCATTGGCCCTTACTGATCATGGCCTCCTAATAATCCCCATCTCTGAATTGGGTACATTACTCTGCTCTCCTCCCCACTGATATCTGATGTGTGGTGAGCGTTCTGGCGCACTATGGCTGCCGTCGCATCATCCAGGTGGGGCTGCACATTGGTGGGGGTGGAGGGGATCCCCATTACCTGTAAAGCGCTTTGAGTGGAGTGTCCAGAAAAGCGCTATATAAGTGTAAGCAATTATTATTATTAGTATTTCCTTAAGCGGTTGTGATCCCCGATTCACCGAGATACGTTGCACAACCAGTGAGCACCACCAGGGCTGGATGCCCTTTAATTGGCCGCAGCAATGTAAGCATGCTGGGCGAAAAATGGCCCTTTTCCTTGCAGGAAGCCAGTGAATTTCCAGAGCTGCCAGCGAGAGCTGTGAGTAGATTGCCTGGTTTACTAATCCCACGGTGGGGGTACACCGCTGATTTGAGCCTTCTCGTGAGAAAGCCCAAGGCCTTGATCACAGAACCACGGCCCACGCCGCTGTCCCCATGTGGATGTCTCTGATTCCACGCCAGCTCTGCTGAGGACAGAGCTGTGGAGCTCGCAGGGCGAAACGATCTCGGCTGCTTCAGATCGCTCACATTCTGGAAGAAAGTGCTGCCCTGGATTGTCGGTATGAGTGCTAAAGATATGTAAGTCGATAAATCATTTTCTAGTTTAGAAGGCATGGAAAATAAGGGGTGATTCCAGACTAATTCTGGCTTGCAACTAATTCTCACTTGCTTCATTGAGGATGCTTCTTTCGGGACTACTTTCTTATTTTTACTTTTATCGATCTCCCGATGGGATTAAACCCGATAGTTCAAAGCTGTCTCGATGCCAAAGTAAAAGACAAGCTGCAAAACAAGCGTTTTTCTTTTTTGCTCGATATCAGAAATGGATGGAGTAATATTAAGGAGTTCTAGACCTCTGAGTGCACTTAGACAGAGAGCTGGATCATTGGAAAGTAAGACTAATTAGAAGAGGTGGTCAATTGGCCCCTCTTGCATCTTCTGTCCTGTAGAATAAAAAATACAACCAACAGACGCCTCTAATTAGCAATCTCTGTGCCATTATTAACTTGCTAACAGTAATATTATAATCTCATTAGCACAAAAGCCACACTGAATCCATTTCACATTATAAATATTCAGACACCTCTCTTTATGACTCCAGCACCTTTTAAAGCATGACACCCCTTAGAAATTATATATAAATCACTTGCCTCTGTTTACTTTCCCTAATTATTGACGTAAAATGGTACCTTTTAAAGTGTTTTGTCATGACTTTGTTTCTGATATCCATTTTATAGAGTGAATGTTCGTGTTCACAAATAACACAAACATTTCAGTGGACTGTAAAATAAATTACATGGATAATACGGATTGAGTTCATACAGACTGCCAGTAAGATCTCTAAAAACTAAGAAAAATGTTTCGAGAATGCTGAAAAATCTGATGTTACATATCACTGTGGTATAGCCAATATAATACATGGGCAATCTTCCCACCAGAGTAATTTTTCATATTCGAATTTGTATTTATTTTTTACTCTAACAAATGTTTTCCTGTTGCTCCAAAGTAAAGAATTCTGGAGAGATTTATATTTTGTCATTTCATCAAACTGTTTCAACCCAAACAGATGTTGTTATATGCAGCTTGTTTCCTGAACACATACAAAAGTGTTTAAAAGCAAGTCAGCTTTAGAAAACTCAATCTAATCCGAGTCCCATTAAAAAGATAAATCTCTTCTCAAATTTACTATTATTTTTTCGGCAGATGCTTTTATCTGACGCCACTTACAATCACATCTGGTTTTGCTCTAAGTATATTTACAGTACGTTTACAGTTACATTTGTGAGATGTGAACGGTGCATCTAATAGCAGCAGATTATACTGTTGCTGGACATCCAGTCCTAAAATGTGAAGGCAGCTAGTGACAGAGCAAGAGGAATAAAGGAAACGGTCAATTGTCTCTCTCTGCATTGCACAAGATAAAAAAAGAGATGCCACTGTGTGCACAAATGTAATCTTCTCACAGTGAAAACTCACACCTGCTCTCCAGCCTCTCCCAGCCAGCTCTACCTGCTGAGATCAGCTCTCTGCTGCCCCCACTCCTACAAACCCGGTACGACAAACAGGATTCAATCCACAAGAAAGTGGGAGACAATAACCAGTTCAAGTTGATTTTTTAACTCTGTAAATTAAGTCATTCACCTGAACTGAAGTAGTTTAAAATAAGAATCAAGAGACCATGTTTATTTCTTACAAAGGATGGAAGCGAAGAGTACGTCTCTTTTGCCCTCCAGATAATTTTTGCATCTAGAACATATGGTCAAATAGAATTGCTTTTTTTTTTCCTCAATCATATATATCATTTGCATTTATCATGCTGATCTGGCCCATCCAGCTTATTCTGGTACAAAGAACTAATTGATCTGAGGGGACATTTTTTTACAGAAGCCAGTTGTCTGCACTTGTGTCTTCCAATTTTCATTTCACTCTTGGTTCTGAAGTCCAATGTGTTGTCCTTTGAGGATTTCAGATACTTGAATCACTCTTCTCTTCTAGTAGTTTTCTCTTCACAAGATTAAAAGCATTCAGTCCTTGCAGCCTGGCGAAGAAGGACATTCCTTTGAGCCTGTAAATGCATTTGATCACTCTTGTCTGAGTGTATTCCAGAGCAGCAATGGGTTTGCTGAATTTAGAATTTAATAATAATAATAATAATTGCTTACACTTATATAGCGCTTTTCTGGACACTCCACTCAAAGCGCTTTACAGGTAATGGGGATCCCCTCCACCACCACCAATGTGCAGCATCCACCTGGATGATGCGACGGCAGCCATAGTGCGCCAGAACGCTCCCCACACATCGGCTCTCAGTGGGGAGGAGAGCAGAGTAATGTAGCCAATTCATAGAGGGGGATTATTAGGAGGCCATGATTGGTAAGGGCCAATTGGAAATTTAGTAATGCAGTGATCAAAAGTGTACGTTATATTCTACATGAGGTATTACTAGGATCTTATCCTTTTCCTATGCTGTATTTTTCCCTTGTTCCTGCACTATGCCATGCTTATACCATCTATTTATTAACAGAAATGTTAATTGATTTTAGTATGTATGATTTTCATTTGATGTGTATTTAAATTGTAGTCATTTTATCAGTATGCAGACCTGTATTGCACTCTGTGAGAATCCCTAGATCAATATGACCCCTAAGCCGATAAATGATGCTGTTTTTGTTTTGTTCATACTGTTGTCTTGTTTGCTTTGTAAGTCAGAAGGAGAAAAAAAACATTTCAATACTGCAGCTGGTGTGGAACGTGGAACATGTGGAATTCTGGAAAATGCTACAGACGTTTCTGGAAAACGTTTAAAACAATTATTCTGGCCAATCAACCCAGCTCCCATTGAATCACCGTGCAGCCCAAGTAAGCAATCAAAGTAAATTCTTTCGCATTGTTTCACCCGTTCTTTGATTTGGCTTTCTGCGACTTTGCCAGGCCTATATATACAAGAACTCTGAGGGATTTCAAGACTTCCACAGTCGCTTTATTTTTATCCAAGAAGCCAAATTGAGGGCTCGGAATTACATCCGAAACTTAAACCAGTAATAAAGAGCCTATTTATAGAAACCCTCGAGGTCAGTAGTCTCCCTGCGTTAGGAAGTAAACTGCAGGGCGTGGCAACAGCTTAATTCAGCGTTGAGCTCTCACCCACCCGCGATATCAGTAATTATATCAATTACATCAGCATTAAAACTCGGTTGGTGAGGGCAAGGAGTGGCACCATGGTTTGTTAGAATCTTGTGTCTGAAGAAGTGGAGGTTCGGCTGAGAAACCCAGGATCATTCAGTTTACCACAAGACTGGAAGCGACAGCGGTCTCCTGTAGCTTCTGCTCTGAGAGCGGATGCCAGAAAGGAAATGTTTTTGCAGCAAAAAACTTCACGAGAGATATTTGAAAGGTCCTGTATAAAGTGCCGTTCGTCTCCCATACCGGAGCCCCACACTGACTTTATAGGAACATGCTTCCAAGTGCAGAGGACTAGCCAATCACATCTCAGAAGCAGTTCTGTGACACATTAGCCTTTTGCTCTTAATAGAGCGAATGAAAGGTTAAACAAAAATACCCAAATGTCTTTTTTTTCATGGAAATGTTTACTGGGGAAGAGATCTTCTTTAAAGCTCAAATTGCACAGCATATATATTGAATATAAGTCCTAAGGATAGGCTTTTAGTTTAGATGGTATACAGTAAACCCAGATGACAGAAGATTGGTTCATAATTTAGAACAATACAAATACTTCTGTATCGGTTTATAGACAGCCACCTGTGCACTTCAGCAGTTCTGCACAGTATAGCATATTTCAGGAAGATTAGCAGCATCTTGCCAGTGTTAGTTAGGTACATTAGCACTGATGACCAAAACACAGCATAGCAAGACACAGATTAAACCTCTTTCAGTGCCACTTACTCATTTCTAGACACACACACAGTGTGTCCCACACCACGCCCAAGAAGATAGCAGCCTACACTGCATTGCTGCAAAATAATTACAGCTTAGTGGTGAAAAATAGAACAGCAGTCTTCTTAAACATCTTCATTTCATGATGCCGTAGCTGAAGATTTTGTTAATATCTTGTAACTAGTCTACATTTTTAACTAGGCCAAACTGTAACATTATACCAGATCATTAAACGCAGTTCCCTCTGAATTCCACCCTCTGTTGCTGCTTCACTCTATAAAGCGCACACGTAACAACAGATGCTTCTCGTATAGAAATATATATTTTTACCAGAGGTTTCCTGAAGAGGTGCGTCAAGCAATGAGTATTTTGTTTAATTCTGGTGCTGCAAACTCCAGTTAAAACCGTTCTGAGTTTCTTCTCTTGCCTCTGTATTTGCATTTAAAAACAAAACAAAATTAAAATCAGAACTGTTACCTCTCCTATGTTTTCACTGAAGCCCATCTGCCCGTATCCTTAACAGATGGAATTCGCTGGGTGTAAATCAGACTAAGATACAAAACAGACAACGAAGATTTTTATTTCTGTTAGTTTCCAAGTCACAGACTAATCTGAGTACTATGGGGTGAATATTTAAGGTTCATTAAAATTTTATATATTATGTAATATTATCAAGGAATATTACAGGATTGCCAGTTAGGTGTTTTAATAATAATTCTTAGTTTACAAATTTGCTTTTGCCTTGAGTTGCACCACGTTCATTCATTCGTTCACTTTTACCTTGGAGGAAATGTGAAAATGTGACTTGCTCTTGTGACGTGCCGATAACAAGTTCATGCGTAAATGAAGGAATCTTTAATAACATCAGTTATCCAAGCTGTAGAAAATCAGTCTTTCTCTAATTTCATGAGAGAATGAGCTTCTGCATTTTTGGATTTACAAGTTAAAAACTGAGTTAAAAGTGAAACATTTTAGCAATGCATGTTAAATATAATACATCATTTTAATTAAAAAAACAAAGGAATATGAGATCTGAAGTGTTTGACCATACAGGGTATATAAGGATGGCATGTGGGATACAGAGGAACCAATCTTTAACTGCTTAGCGGGTGGGATAAGCAGCTTGTACTCATATCTATAATTACATTATAAATCCTTCTGATAGCTTCATTCATGTAAACCAGGGATCACAGGCATCTCAATGTGTGGACCTATTTAGCAAAGTAGTTTCACAGAAAGATGTATGTCTGAAGGTTAAGGTACAAAGACCATTAGGTGCTTATCATTCTTATAAAATGCATCGATTCACATAAGGATGAGTGTCCGTAATACAGGGTCATTTAATATCTCCATCATTTAGAGGAGCAGACGGCAGCTAACCTCCAACATCCTGGGCTAATCAGGGTTAAATTTAGAAAGCATTTGATGTGCTGCATATAAACAGAAGCTTTGGCAGAGAACCTAGCCTAGGAGTTGAGCGTATACAATTTAGCTGTTAATTTATTTAGGGAGGCCACCCTCCCTAACTCCCTGATGTTCAACAGGCAAACCATTTCACACTGGATATCAAAAAGCAAGTAGCCTGAGAGCAGAACTGTTTGAGAAAGAAGATTTCTTTTTCTGAGTGAGGCACGCTGAAAAGATTCCCTTGACTAAAAAACAACAGAATGAAGTGACAGAAGGGCCCATTAAAAAATTCAGATTTTCAGGATCTTGGCACATACTGTAAAGTTGGGCTCTTGAATAAAGCAGAATGAAGTAGCATTTCCTGTTTGGTTAGTTTTGCTCCCATGATAAAAGAGTGTCACCGTGCAGGAACTCTCTCAACAGGGGCCCCTGTGCCCAGCTACAGGCAGTCCTAATCACTGTACCACCTCTCCACACACACACAGGCACCCGAGCCCCTCTGACAGTGAGGGCAGTCAGACAGCCCCAGCTGTCTCAGTCCAGGCACTGAGAACTCAGCTACCTCAGATGAGAAGGCATGTCCCACATCTGGAGAAAATAAGCTAACAGAACCAAAAAAAATACTCTGAACCATTCGGCATGCCAGACCTCAAGAAATCCTTTCAGCCTATTGCATCAGATTAAACGATAGGGTTTTTTGGAGAAAAAAAAAAAGGTTAAACAAAAATACCCAAATGTCATTTTTTTCAATGTCTCATATTCTTGCTCCTTGTGGACTTTAAACCGGAGTCAGGAAAGATGTGTTTTTAAAAGCATTCTGGGTGACTTCTGCAGCTTAAAAGAAGTTTGGTTTTAACAGACATTTTTTTTTCCACGCTTGTCTTTTTATTTAACATAGAGATAACAATTCATTTTTTTTAAATCTGAATATAATTCCGAATGTAGTATGAGCATTTCAGTACCTGATCAAGAAAAAAATAAGGGCTGTCTCCTTCTCTACTGTAGCGATTTGTAATGTAGCACCCAGTAACTATAAACAATACTTAAAATACTTACGATTTTTAAGAAAAAATAAAGAAGAGAAATATCTGGGGTTTCTGGGGTGCATCTGGGGTGAACAGTATTTCTTTGATGTTGTACTTGCAATTTATAGTCCACTACAGGGTAGCGTGCAGTTTTAAGACTGTGAAACAGACAGCTTTGCAAATTGAAGATGTCTGCTGTCACTGCGGTCATTGTCCAGCTCTGAAAACCTCTCGTCAGGCCACAGTCAGGCCCAGGAAAAAATAAAAAAGAAAGTGAGGACATACAAGGGCTCCGCTTCTTTAAAACATCGGACACTGGTGCTTCACGAGACACACAGGGCGGAGGAGAGCTGAGAGTGGTCAGGGCCTCCAGGGATTTAGACTGAGTGAATCACCAGCTATGTCTCAGAAATAATTGGAAATGCAGAAGCTGGTGAGTAAATAAGAGGTCAAGAATAAAAGCTTGGGACTCAGAAGCCACATCTTAAGAGGACTCCATGAAAACGCAGCCTGGTGATTAACTCTTGATGAAAGACGCAGAGGATCTTCACTGTGAATATGAGCAGTGTTGACTCATTGTCTAATCCCAACCTGCCCCACCTCAGGTAAGTCTTAATTCAGAACTGCACAATCCAATATAATAGACTATCACACAACGCAAATCTGCTTACACATCTCTACCCCTAGGATTACGAATCCTTTCACCTTTGAATCAGTTATATCTAAGATAAAGGGAA
This sequence comes from Lepisosteus platostomus, assembly GCF_059453375.1. Taxonomy (NCBI): domain Eukaryota; kingdom Metazoa; phylum Chordata; class Actinopteri; order Semionotiformes; family Lepisosteidae; genus Lepisosteus; species Lepisosteus platostomus. The sequence continues at coordinate 13,089,851 of NC_142628.1, forward strand.
TTACACAAAGGATAAAGAAAAAGTGGTGAAAATGTGAACATATGGAAGTGGAGCATTTAAAATCCACAAGGTTGAATTTGCAGTTCAATAAACATGTAACATCATTTCACCTAATAACATATGTGTTTGCACCCATAAAGTCCAGGTGTGGACTTGAGCAGTTTAAGAATGTTCCCCACTCAGCATTCATGATGTTACACTTCCAAGTATGAAGGAATATTCAATACACGAACTCGCAATTATAGCAATTTTCTTTACTGAGTTTAGTAGTCTTAGTTCATCGCTGTCTTGAGATGAGACTTATTACAAGAGTTGGTTTACTCAAACCCTCTTCAGTATTGTAGAGAAAAATAAAAATCCAATACCCTCACAGCTCCAGCACCAGCTTAATATACAACAGGCTGAGGGTGCTATGCAGAGTCAGTGACCTTCACTAGATGTTATCCACTACAGCAAAGACAAAACCCTCCGGATAATAAACTCATCTGAGGTTGCAGCCAGAGCACCGCTTGAAGATGGATCCCACGTCATGCTCTTTTGCAAGGGGAGAATTCCACAGCACCTCAGGGTCCAAATTCAGACCAGGGCTCTGTTAGAAAAACAAAAAGACTCTGAGGTTTATGGCTCACATTGGATCAATAAATGTCACTACCGGCTGTAGTGCCCGGCAGGGGAAACAGAGCAGGGTTTCGTACACTGGCATACAGCCAGGAACGCCGGAAAGCGTGTCTGTTTATTGAAGCAATTCCAGTGATTGATGAAGGGAATAGACAGGCTTCCCTCTCTGGGCTGCTGTTATTTGAAAATGTGTTTCTGCGTTTCCCATGACAGTCTTGTAGTCGTGTCGAACTCCCTCCTGAGCTCCATTCAAAGAGACGAGGAAACAGAAAGAGGTCAAGAAAACGTAGCGCCTTCGACAGAAAGCCCAACAACCAGCAACAATCCAGTCAGACTCATGCTGAGGGGGCTGTGTTGCACAATGATGAGTCGAGTAAAAATAATGATAATAATAATAATAATTGCTTACACTTATATAGCGCTTTTACTGGACACTCCACTCAAAGCGCTATACAGGTAATGGGGATCCCCTCCACCCCCACCAGTGTGCAGCCCCACCTGGATGATGCTCCAGTCCTCTCCCCACACACCAGCTCTCAGTGGGGAGGAGAGCAGAGTGATGAAGCCAGTTCAGAGATGGGGATTATTAGGAGGCCATGACTGGTAAAGGCCAGGGAGGAAATTTGGCCAGGACACCAGGGTTACACCCCTAGTCTTTTCAAGAAACACCCTGGGATTTTTAATGACCACACAGAGCCAGGACCTTGGTTTTATGTCACATCTGAAGGATGGTGCCTTTTATACAGTGTAGTGTCCCTGTCACAATACTGTAAAAAGGAAGTGAAAGCAAGTGATCTAGTGATCCGAAATAGCAAGTGATCTAGCACAGGGGATTTCCAAATCCGGTCCTGAAGGATCACACAGTCTGTTGGTTTTTGTAGCAGTCAAGCTCCCAGTTAAACATTTGATTGATTGGATGACTTACTAACAACAGGAACAAATCTAACTGATTGTCTTCAGCTTTTAAACATGGTGGAGGATGCCTTTTCAGTTTTGCCCTTTACAAATGAAACCAAACTTGCAAATATTCCAATCCAGCACCTGGTCAATTCAATTAAGTAATTGAGCTCAACTGGAATGAAAACCTCTAGGTTTCTGGCACTGAGATCCATATAGACTCCTTTTCTAACGGGATTGTGTTTTTTTCCACTGTTTTTTGGACATAGTCCCCATCCGTTGACTAAAGTGCACCCTGCCAGCGAAATTGTAACTCTGAAAAGAATCCCTACATCTTGCAGCAAATACATCCCGTGTGCATTCCATATTGTCATCCAGATTGAAGGTTCAGTTTCACGACGCCTTGGTCTCTCTCCTTACTTAAAAATGAATCACCTCACCTCACCTTAACTGAATTAATTCTGAAGAGCAATAGCCAGGCAAAACAAAGAATAATTTTGAATGCTGTGCATCTGCTATTTTTATAGTTATATGACTGTGCATTAATGAGTGATTCATCAAGTCTGAATAAAAAAGGAAAAACGTTCATTGCTTTTGCAACGCCTTAGCTAAAAAAAAAAACGTATAAAAGATTTGTATTAGTATTCGGTAACATTACTTTCACGACGCTAGACGTTCTTATCTACTCAACATTTAGATATGTTTAAATACGTCCGCCTGTTTTGAGCGGTTTTGCTGTGTTAAACAGGTTATCTGCCTTAATGTTGATATGACAGAGTTGAAAAGGGTAAGGGATTTATACCTTGTCACCATATCCACACTGAACCCAAGCACAAGGATAAAAAAAGCATGATGGGATGCTGCTTAAAGCATGGTGAGACATCTTTTCAAAGTCGTCCGGCATCTCCTGTAAAGGCCATACTGTTAGCAGTGTGATTACCCATTGTAGTAAAGCACCGTCATTTTCACTTCAGCAGAGTACAGCTGTGAAAATGTCGAAAGAGCTGAGCAGGTTCGCTCGTTTGCATCACCGGTTATCCCAAGTGCCAGTTTCCAAACGTCCGCTGAGACAGTCCCATGACGGAGGAAGGGCCTCACAGCTGAGGGGGATCGCTTGCGTGAAGATGGTTGTTCACCGCAAAGCCCTGGCCTTCCCTTCACCTCTGACTTCGAGGTCACCTTATCAATGTCGGGAGGGGGAAAAAAAAAGACACTTGAGTTGTTGCTTTGGTCTTTCTGGAAAACCGCGAAGGACGATTTCAAGGCTCCCTTGAGATCTGGTCCGAGTAGCAAGTGGAAACCAGGCTGGAGGACGAGTCTTCGTCCGCTCCAGCTGCTCGGTGTGCGTAGGAGTCGGAGGGGTACCGAAGGTGAAAAGCCTTTAGGTGCCAAAAACGGAGTGGGTTTGCAGCACATCACAAAATAAGTGTAGCAACACATGGCCGCTACCGAGTCCCCTCACGTAAAGCTGTTTTCAAGTGCTTACAAAATCTGGATTTTTGAAAATGTAAAAAAATGCCAATCAAAAAAGCCCATCGCTGTCTTAATCCATTCTGCAAACTCTGAAATAGTTTCTCCGCATTCTTTCCTTCTGTTAAATATTTGCAACGCTGCCAAAAACGCTGCTGGTTCTCCCTCTATAGTATTTTCGTGCATAGGGTGAAAATGTTAAGTTCTGTAGCAGAGACAAGAAAATGATCATAATTACATCATTACTTATATTGTGCTATAATTTCAGCATTTTATTTTATATTATTTTTTGCCAACCCATCCAGTTCGGTTAGATATCGAGACCAAGTCTTCCCACAGCATTTCAAATTTAGGAATTTGATTGGTTTGCTGACATCTATAAGGTGTTTATTTCATTGCCTTTTTTTGTGTCACTCAACAGAACGAATTACATGTTTGCGGATGAGATTTGACGGTGGGTATCAAGTGTACAGATTAGCATGAATTTGTCACAAGCAAAATAATCTAGAAAGAATCTTCATTCGCTCGTTTTGAGTGGATGAATACTGCGCGGGTCCGCTATTTGCAATAAATAAAAACCAAAGTTTTTTTTTGTGCTGGCGTTTAATTTTGGGGTTTAAATGACTTTTGCCTCCGAATAAAAGCCTTTCAACTGCATTTCCAACACGAAGCAGCAAACCTGGGTACAGTGTGGTGTGTGATTCTGAATTCAGATTGTGCGTGTTTTTATGATTTATAGTATTGACCCAGCGTTGTCAATAACTGTGTGGAGAAGCTCGAATTGCTTCAAAATGGGAACACGCTGGGAAATTACAGCACACTGGGATGTGAAGATTGCAAAATACTCAGACTTTGTCATGGTAACATGAAGATATAGCCTTACTGTTTAGTATTAATATCAAATTACTTGTAGCATGGAGAATATTATTCGTACTGGGTTTTTTAATGGTCAGCGTCATAGGATTTTAATTACATTTGTAGCTTTTCAGTGAGGACTGACCTTTTTTTTTACCGTGATTTGCATGTTTAAGTAGTGACTCAAAGATATTGGCAAGGACAGTTTTGTTGCGTACCGAATACGTCTGTTTTTAATAAGTAAAACCCTTGCAGCAGTAGTAAGTATACCTCGTGGGGGCTCCGGAAGAACTTCCGAATAAGCGATTGGGATTATAAAGAAACTAATGGTTCAAGGACAAGTTATACGGTTCAAGGATGCAGTGAGCGCTGCGTACTTGATACAAGGGAACGTTCCCTGAGCTAAGATCAATGACTGACACTTCCCTTAAAGATCATACTTAAAGATCGGATTATTTATGTCATATACGTAGGAAAATCTTCTTGTGTCCAGATATAGATAGGATATGAGGGTCAAGCGTCCGAGGGAAGTTACTATGGTCATCATAGACGGGTACCTAACCTGCGTAAATGACGTAAGCGCAGTATTCAGAACGATTAGATGCGCGATTTAATTGAAAAGGTTACGTGTGCAGCATAATTTAAATGTTCTATAAGGACAACGTGGTACTGCCGTTTTTATAAAAAAAAAAAACACATGAAAGACAAACACAGCGTCCGTTGCTGCACCGTCATGGAGATGCTTGGCATGAGATTTTCAGGAAAGTGCAGCAGAAGGCCGTTCAGATGAGTGAAACTGCATGACTGAGGCTTGTGAAATCTCCCTGGCGGTTCGGGAGGCAAAGGGATGGAAAGGAGAACGGGGATGAGTTTAACGCTGGTCTTTGCTGGAGATCCGCAATAAAGGTTTATGCTGCCGCCTACAGTTCTGATTCTATAGCTACACCGCAAAACCTTCACTTGAATTCCCCTCACGGGCTCCTCGGGACGCACGGGCATACAGTATTTTCAATATTTCTTCTCATTTTGTATCCTGACAGCTGTTTTAAAAATAATTAAATTGAGTATCCCTGCTGCTCGATATAGGGCTGCAGAAAACAGCTGTCTTTGTGCCAGTGGGAACGCGAGAAACGGTATTTAGGGGGTGTTGGTTAACTCTCACAGTTAAGCCAATAAATAGATAAATTGGGTTGATAAGAGCGTAAAAGCAGGACTGAAATAATCTCTGTGACTCGGATGGGAGTTGTGCAGTCCTCATGTACAGACCAGAGAGAATGGTACCACCGCAGTTCAGCAACGGGAAGTTAAAACAAAAACACCTACCGTGCTTTTCTCATATCTGTGCTTTCATTGATTAGAACATTCATAATCTGTGTTTTAAATGGATCCCGAAGTTAATGTAATATTGACTGTGATATACCCTATTCAGGAAAGATTACTTCTGAATGTCACTGTTCCATTGCTATAAATCATATGGTTTGTAATCCCTGGCTGGCAGGGAACAGTGGGCCAACTGTCGAAGCGTCTATTTCCCAATGCATTTCCACGATGTTATAATGTCATTTTTCTGAGATTTTCCAGCGCACCTGAGTCTGACCTGTCAGTGTTCAAGCCCTAGGATTTACACCATTTTAAACAACAGAGCCAGAGGGGAGATTGTCCTCGTTTTAATGCTGTGGGCCTGGATTCAATCCGGATTTTGAAAATAATTGGAAGATTGATCAAGCAGAGAGGTTCTTATAAATTGGAAGTAGTCCAAGGTGCGTAAGACTGTGGGGTTTTCATTGTGCAATCCCTGCAACAATGTCTCCACTCCAAAACTGAAGAATCCCTTTATGAATACTGAGTGAATGAATTCTCCATAGGAGATGATCAATAGCTCTAGCTTACAAGTGCTATATCATACACCTTTAGATATATTACTGACATTTTTCACATTTCCAAATATAAGTGCCATTCCTTATAGCGCATTAGGTGATTGTCACTTTCTATATATCCCGCAGAGTTTTAAGGTCAGAGCTGTTAAGCTTGGCCGCTTGGTTAGAAGGAAACACTTTCCAAATTCTGCTACTGAAGTGCAGTTTAGTCCCTTTCTAAATGCACCGTGCAAGGATTTAGATATATTTTTATTTATGGCTTATTTAGTGCCTCTGAAAACATCAATATTTTTCATCATGATCAAATTATCAAAATAGCCAGCAGCCATGTCATCTGGCAACTCGTAGTCGGCAGTGCACTGAAGCTCAGCAGCTGTGAGCCTGGTCAGTACCTGGATGGGAGACTCCTGGGAAAAACTAAGGCTGCTGCTGCTGGAAGAGGTGTTAGAGTGGCCAGTAGGGGGCGCTCACCGTGCAGTCTGTGTGCGTTGTAATGCCCCATCCTCCAGATGAGATGTAAGACCGAGGTCCTGACTCACTGTGGTCACTAAAAATCCCAGGGCGTCTCTCGAAAAGAGTAGGGGTCTTACCTCTTTGTCCTGGCCAGATTTCCCCCCTGGCCTTTACCGATCATGGCCTCCTAATAATTCCCATCTCTGAACTGGCTTCATCACTCTGCTCTCCTCCCCACTGAGAGCTGGTGTGGGGTGAGAGTACTGCTGCACTATGGCTGCTGGCGCATCATCCAGGTGGATGGTGTACACTAGTGGGGGTGGAGGGGATCCCCATTACCTGTAAAGTGCTTTGAGTGGAGAGAGAGCTCTGGCTGGGCAATCCCATGCTGTCCTCAGAGGAGTCACTGTCCTATCCAGCTAGCGGCATGACCCAGGCTCAAACCCCCGATGCCTGCATCATAGAGCTCAGCCTTTATTGACTGAGTCGCTCAGGAATCTCTGTTATATTTTTTAATGTGTAAAGACAGTGAGGCTGTGTTGAGGTTCAGTGTTAAGACACTGAAGGATAGATGGCAGGCATCAGGCGCCCCTTTGAAAGGTTTCGCCACCTGATTGTCAGTCAGTTTGCTTCACATGTAAAATACTGAGTACCACCCCTGCACCCCCCCTTAAATTAAATGACCTAACACCACATCACAGTGGGATTAAATGAATGGAGAAAGTGACAGATAGAAAAATGATGCAATCAGAACTGCCCTAAATGAGATCAGGTTAGCAAAAGGGATTAATTCAAACATGATGACAGATGGCAAATCACAGAGTTGAGACCCTCCTGGACCAGAATCCAGGTTTGCCAGAGCTCCGGTGTGTCCCAAGAGCAGGCCTGTAATCAAGACTCCTTGAGGAAAAAAAATGGAGGGTGTAAAACCAGCGGCACTTTGCAGGCAAAGTCGCACTTACAGGAAGCAGCAGGAGTCTCGCATCTGCTGCCTGCCGGATTCCGAGAGCAGAATTCACATCACGCCGATCGGCGCTCCGTCACATACAGTACACGTCTGTTCGCAGGCAACAGAAAATGTGATCTGGCAAAGACATACGGATGAGGAGAGGACATGTGACCCCAGAACCTCATCTGGCTGCAGTAGTTAAATTGGGCCATGAATTCCATCAGGAGCCCAGAACCCAGCTTCACCCAAAACACAGTTGTCACTGAGGGGAGAAAGGAGGGCTACTGCTCTAATTCCTTGGCACTCTTTCTGTTGAAGTTATTGAAGGCTCCCTCTCAAACACAGACCTCAGCAGGAGCACCCCCTACAGGTTCCACTAACACCTCTTCAAGCAGGAACCTCAGCTTTCCCAGGAGGTCTCCCATCCAGGTACTGGCCAGGCTCACACCTGCTGAGCTTCAGTGGGCTGCCTGGTGTGAGTTGCAGGGTGATCATAGCAGCCAGCTGAATAATGCTATCGGATGTCATCATTCTTCACTATTTAGGAATATTTAAGTCATCTGATGATCCAATTTCCACTCTTGGGGCTGAAGGTGGAGTTTGCCCGTGGATGACACAGAAATAGTCGAACTCGCAAGTCTGGCCGGGAAGCTGCATTTAAGCTCCTGGTGCCAGCTTGCTGCAGCCATTAAGACTGACGTGACCCTTGCTTTAGCGAAACACACAGGGAAGAGTTTTAATACAAGTGCGCAGGTGACACCATCGCTGATTCATTATGTTGCTACTGTGGGTGAAGGAGCAGCGTCAGTGTCAGTGGCTGAGGTCTAGGAGAATCAGTGACCTGGGAGGGAGAAGATAGCACTTCACACTGCAGAAGTCCTGCCCAGACTTCAGCCAGCAGGTTCCTATGATATCTCAACCCATGTTCAACCACAAGTCCAGGTGCGATAGTCTAGGGGGCTAATAGAACGCTTCTCCCATCCTCTCCATGGTGTGTGGTGCATCTCAGCTGCCGATGATGTTGGCTTCCAATATAATAATGTGAAATGGCATAATTTCAGGCACTTTTACATGGCTTTTCCTCTGAATGAGCTGTGTCAGGGGATCTGGCTCAGTCCCTGTTTGGATACAACTTACTCTTGTAATGATGGAGATCTAGGGAAATCTAAGCAGCAGGTTTGTATTCCATTAGTTTTCATTTCTAATAACTGTGAAAATGATTCACTTATAAACCGATCCATCAGAAAATCTGGTTCCTGCTCAGGAGGCAAATGACAAGATCATTCAGAGCACCAAAACATATTCGTAATGCTATTGTTCAAATAAAATACTGCTCTTATCAGAGTGTGGTGTACAGACACATTAGAACAAGTTTCCTAACCATTCCCTAATAAAAATCAGTTCTTCAGGGTTTAACTTAGTTTTTTTGTCTTATTTTTGCAGTATTTGTGGATTTTTTCCTGTCAGCGACAAATAACCTGTGCTTGATGTAAGCCCCAGTCTAAACTACAGGAACAGGAGCTATGTATTTCTTGCCTTTGAGTAAAAATAAAGTATAAATTAGCCAGCAGAGTAACCGGATCTCTCGATCAAAATTGTGAACATAAATGTCACATTGTGGTAAAAAAAGCCACCAACTCACTCCATCCCATTTGCAGACATGCAGTTTAAAGTTTGTGTCATCACCACTGACATCTACTGAAATCACTGTGCATTACACCCACACCAAGACACTGAAACTGCATCACCCACAATCCATTGCTCTGTGGTAGGTGATTTTTTCCATTGCAGAAGCCGGAAGATAGACAGATGTGATAGAATCATAGATAAATACATTATACTATATATAGAGAACTTGTACTGAAAGCACAATACGCACAGGTTCGGCTTGAGGGACTGCTTTTCAGCAGTCAATATGATAGAAGTCAAACACAGATCTACAGGTCAACAGATCTATCTTTAGCACTGTTAGACAGATTTTAAAGAAAGCCATCCAGGGGTAATGAAAAATCTTCATTAGTTTGTGGAGACCCCTGACATACATATACTGAATATATAGTATATATATATTAGTAGACATTGCATTATAAGTCCGGATGTCCCTTATATATCCACTCTTATGCACCTGAAAAACAATGTAATTTTAATCATGTGGAGCACAAACCAGAGCGTGCAAATGAAAACTAAGGGGAAATGCATGCATTTAGAACTGGAACAAGAGGCATTTCTTTACACAAAGGGTGGCAGGAGTTTGAAATGAGGCGCCCAGCCGTGCTGTTGAGGCCGATGCCCTGGCTCCTTTCAAGAAACGGCTGGGTGGGATCCGCAGGTGTGTTAGCGAACGCACGAGCTGGACAAACGGAATGGCCTCTTCTCTCCTTGTGAACCTTTTTCTGCTCTTCTCCTCCGCTCTGGGTCACATCCTTTATGCACAGCGTCTTCTGCAGGTGCTCAGAGCTCAAAGCCAAAAGCAAAATTCGACTTTTCCGGCAGGTTTAAAGGCGGACCAACAACAAGTTGATGAATTAACCCCCAACAGCAACAACAACAGCAAAAAAATAAATAGTTGCACTGCAGTCGTATGCTGGTTGACCTTTGAAGGAATTTAAATTCAGTTTCTGCCAGATGACTGTGTCCTTGAATCGGATGGGCTGAGAGGGGGGGAAGGCAAGGATTATAAAAAAATATGGCCTTCCTGTCCACAGTTGGGAAAAGAAGAAAGACAAAACCCTTTTCTTTGGAACATATTGGAACCGGCATATAAACCTGGGAAAAGCCAAACGTCTTGTCCGAATATTTTGGGCCATGGGTCAGGTGGAAGTGAAGGAGAAGTTTGCGCTGCCCATCGTGCTGACAGCAGGCCCCTCTCTGACATATTGTTTCCCCGTCTCAGCTGTGAGTTATTGTGGTTCCCTTGAAGCCGATGCTTGACGGGGGAGGGGGCCTGGGGGGTTGGGAGAGACCATGATGGCGGGGGGGTGGGGTTGTACGGGGGAGTGGGTGGGGGGCAGGGGTTTCACCTGATGAGATCAGGGAGCCACATGTGCCTGTACACACGAGCTCAATCTCCCCCATCCCACAGGCCACACGGCGCTTCACAAAACGAAACCCTCCTGATGACTAAAAACACTAGTTAGGCTCTAAATTGAATTCAAACTTGCGTAAATACTAATTAGCAACCACGCTTGATCTTGTTTGTATATGCAAATAAATAATGAGATCTCGTTAGTCAGTAAGATTCTTCCAAGCAAAGACATAAACTTTAATAGAGATAATTTGCCGCTGTCTCTATACTTTGGGTAACGACCAGAATGTATTTCTCTGCATGGTGAAATTTTAAGAATTTTATAAAAACATGGAAAAAAATCCCTTGTAGGTTTTTTGGGGGAATTTAAACATTTCTTTCTCTGGAGGCTGTCAGTAATTTGGATATAATTCCATTTGCCTGGACAGGTGATCCCCAGGTAAATTCAGATTTTCAAATATATTTATATTCAAGGCACTTCTGTTCACACTACGTTCCCTAAATGGACTTAAATTAATAATAAAAATCTGAATTTTTATTCAGTGTTTCGGACTATGTACAAATGGATTTTTTCCTTTTAAATGTTTACCTAAATTAATAAATTCTAATAAAATAATATTTGGTCTGGCCTTATTTCAAAACTGGAATGATTCATCTAAAATGTAGTGATTACAACTGTAGGAAAAAATAATGTCCCTTTTCCCAATAGCAAGCTAGTTTATAATTTTCTTTAGACAAAACATAAATGCAATGTATCATGATATAAATTATGTGTGTGGATCTTCACAATATGTCATAGCAAAAATGTTAACCTGTAGGCTACACAATGGTATATTTCATTGTTCATGGTGATGAATGAGAGAAGATAGATCGAGGGTTAACCATCCTTGAATAAAGGTCATGACCTGATCCTGAAATCTTTAGGGAACATTTAAAAAGAGGATTTGGTATGGTGAGGATATCTGCCCTGGTCACAACTGATCAATGTTCTCACAAAATACATTAGAGTGACACATTTACAGATCGGCATTATTGTATTGAACTGCAACTTGCCATATGTAAACACAGACCGAGTACAATACAATGTCCTGTACAATACAGTACATCTATGGTAAAATAGCACCCCTGTGCTTCAAAAACTGCCCTTTCAGTTGTAATTGTATGTCTTACGAAAATATCTGTTCATTAGTTCTTTTTCATCACCATTGAAAGATATCTATGCTCAATGCATCGCCTTAGGTTAAAAGACCCACTGGCTATTCAAAGACAAGAAAACAATCTGAACTCCTTTGAAGCAGATTCTGTTCAAGCACGCTGCTTTTTTACCTTTACTGTTGTCATGAAAATCCATACACTGAAAATAAGTATACTGCCATTGGTTGCTACAGTGGGTTTCTTTATTTAGTGTGATATGCTAAGTGGGATTAAAACAATAACCACTCAACACTGCCACTAACATTAAGGCAACTAGGCTTCATCTTATTTAGAATTTAAATTACACATTTTGAGCTGGACCTGTGTTCTGCTCCATCACAGTTCTGCTTTCAGATTTTAGTATGTACCTAGATCCAGCCCTTGCTGTTTCCTGGAAAGCTTGTCCATTACCTCCCAGCAATCCAAGTGGTTCTAGGATATAAAATGTAAAATTCTTAAAGGTGTGGACAACGTCAACCAATCTGACTTCTTCCGAGTCAACTGCGAAATGTAAATCAGAGGAAGCAAGTGGAAATTACTGGGTGGCAAACTGAAAGCAAGAACACTTTTTTTAAACAAAGGAAAGTAGGAGTTTGGAACAAGTTGCCCAACCATGTTGTCAAAGCGGACACCCTAACTGCTTGAAAGACAGGGTTAATGCAATTATTCCTCACACTTATATAGCGCTTTTCTGGACACTCCACCCAAAGTGCATTACAGGTAATGGGGATCCCCTCCACCACCAATGTGCAGCAACCACATGGCTTGTGACAGCAGCCAGTACCCTTACCACACACCAGCTCCCAGTGGGGAGGAGAGCAGAGTGATGAAACCAGTTCAGAAATGGGGATTATTAGGAGACCATGACTGGTAAAGGCCAATGGACAATTTGGCCTGGACACTGGGGTTACACCCCTACTCTTTTCGAGAAACACCCTGGGATTTTTAATGACTACAGAGAGTCAGGACCTCGATTTTACATCTCATCTGAAGGACGGCACAGTATAGTGACCCCGACAATTAGGACCCACACAGACCACAGGGTGAGCGCCCCCTGCTGGCCCCACTAACACCTCTTCCTACTTCCCAGGAGTATCCCATCAAGGTACTGGCCAGGAACACACCTGCTGTACTTCGGTGGGCTGTCAGCTGGGAGTTGCAGGGTGATATGGCTGCTGGCTGGATGAGGGCTTTCGCTCACTTAGCTATTATCAACCAAACAGGCTAACAGGCTGATTAACCTACTTTCACTTGTAAACTTTCGTAGTTTTTATGTTCTAATGAAACACTAATGCACACAAATGGACATCGCTGCTGTTTTGGTGGTACTAAGTAATAAAATCCCAAACCAAAACTGTATTAGGTGTATTAGGTGTAATACACTGTATTGGTGTATTAGGGTATTGTTACACATGACACATTAGTTAAGGTAGAATAATAGCATAGATTGGGAATAATTATCGTTTTATTCTCTGCATTTCATAAACAGACCAGCGGAAGATTAAATGTTCTGCTCCACGCACAGTTATTACTTTACAGTAACCCTGTCTGTGTGTTGTTTCTGCATTCTCACAGAAGTTCCTGGACTCATCACACAGCTGTGAAGGATAAGCTCCGCACATCTCCCCTGTTGACATTCCTACCATTCGCCGTCTCTTCCCTTCAGACTTTGACTCCAGCCGGTTCACAGCTCATACTCCCCAATTCAGAACCTCAGCATTCAATTCTCCCTGCTATCGGATATTTTTAGAAATTTTATTTTTCATTTAGTTAACTTCCTTTCTGCTGGAATGAATGGCCGCTAATATACTTTCATCCAGCCTGCTGGAACCCAGAAAGTGTGTACGTACAGTTCAGCGATTCTTGACAATAACAGTTCTAGTGGACTCAATTTACCGTTGGATACCTGATGATAGCTTCCTCGTCACCATTCGCTGAACGTCTGCCTAGATGTAGGCGCACCGAGGAGCTGCACCAAACCTCAGTTAATTGATTAGAAGAGCTGATGGTAAAGACGAGGATCCGCCTTGGACCTGTGGGTGGTTAATGCACATCACTTCTTCTCAAACACGTACAAAGCACAGAATCTGATTATACACCTTCTTCCAGCGTCCAATCCTCAGGTGCATTTTGCAGTATACAGAACATATGTCAGGATTCTGTGCAAATACATTATTCAGTTGGAGTGTTTGCTACTGTAGCCTGTGATTTCATTTCAGAAAGTCAAATAATTGAGGACGATCACTGTGGAGGGCTATATTATAAAAGCGCTCTATGCTTCACAGATGAAGCCCTGCCTGCTTCCTTATCCTGGATGTTTAAAATGTTCTTATAACATGTTAAAAATATAATGTTTCATAGAGGTACTATTTGCCAATACAATTACTGGTTGATCTACTGTATGATGCAGGAAGAGGCCATGGTGATTAAAGAGGTTGGCATTCAGTAATTACACTCTTTTAAATGTGATTAAAACAGCAGTCCTGACCCTCTTTCAAAAGGTATTCCCGGTTTATCACAACCCCAGCTCCAGCACAACTCATCGTGAAGGGGAGGCTGGAATGATCAGTTGACACCCCTGCTGAGCACTGCTTTAATCACCTGTAGGAACCCCTCCTTGCACTCCTCCTCCTAGCCGATTGTAGACGCAGGAGGATTTATCGGACAGACAGATCTTGGACTCTTTTGTCAGTGGGAAAAGTGTCACCATATTTTTAAAACAGCAATGAAGATGTCTGCAGATTAAGCATACTAACATTCAGCTTTATTTGGAATGTCATCTTTATTAGTGTGGAACGAGAAAGTACTCAGCATTAAATTGAAAACTGACTTTACCCATATGACCAAACAAGAGGGGGTAATTCAGCCCAGCTAACTCATAGATCTAGTGGCAGAGGTATTGAGTCAAAAAACATGGCTGGGTAGTTTTTCCCAGACACCCACAGCCCTTAATATTAATTTGAGCATAAAAATATAGGTATTTTTCATTAAAATGGTATTATAAAAAATTGTAACAAATTGACTAGCCTTAATTGTAAGAAACGTACCCTTTCTAAAAATAAAAAGAATGATTACACACCTCTGTTTTTCAAAAGGGTCTCTGAAAATTTAGATCTGAAATTAGAAATTGCAAATAAAAAAAAAAGCAGAGGCTAAAGAAGATATAAGTTCCGTAGTCGGACAAAGTTGTACTTTTGGTACATGAAAAGAAATAAATGGATAATTGGTCACTTGATCTGTATTTTAAGAGGGTTTCTGTCTAAATCTATCACAGTTGCTAATGCATATTTATTATATAACTTGTTTCTGATACGGTTGAATGCTGAAATGACATTAGTGCAGCATACTGTGCAAAAGGAGAAGATCATTTATAGCAAGAAATGCTGAGCATTTTTGTTTGTATGCCATTTAACATTTTCTTTCATGCAACGCACAGTCTCTGCTCAATTTCATTATTTTGCTTTCATGTAAAGGTTGGATTGTGTTTTTTCCAGATACTGTCAAGTTGTGTTGCGTTTGAGCACACCCTGGATTCAGTACACACTAAAAATTCTAGCCATTTTTAAAAAATTGTCCTAACATTGGTTTGGATTTTGCCTTCTTTTTTTTCCCTGGCTTTTTAAAAAGTTTTTCTCCATCCACTTGTCACAAACTAATGGCCAGTACTTGATAGAGACTTTTCAGTTTTTAGCTGGGGAAGAACATAAGAAAGTAAGGTTTCATTTGGCACAATTTGCTTATTAGGTTGCATATTGCTAATCACTAGTGGGCCAGACATTTGATTTAAAAACTAGAAAAGTACTCTTTAAGCTGAAAGGCACCATATGCTGGTTGACTGTCTGGCCTGCAGACTTTAAAGTGTCAGACTGTACATCCACACGCTTCTGGCCTCCAGCAGGCACATAAAGCACCACACAATAGATTCTGTAAGTGTAAGGATGAACAGAAACTGTGCATGAGAAATTCATCCAGCAGTTTGGCAGAACCCTAATGAAACACTCTTATACTGTAGGTCATATTTATTTTTTGTTGTGTAACAATTTAAAACATGTAAGGAAATGATACTTTGAAGCCTTTCTTTGTCCTACAGCGATGAGCGATCAGTAAACTTAGAAACGATTTTTTCCTGATCACTCAGGAAGCATCTGTTGTCTGGTTTTTGAAAGTTTAACACACTCAGTGGTTCACAGTGTAGGGGGGTTTCAGGAAAAAAACTCCAGAAGTATCCAAGGGTGGAGCAGTGGCACTGTGGCTAAGGATCTGTGCTCTATGGCTAGAGGTTGCTGGTTCAAATCCCACAGCCAGCAGAGGAATCCTACCCCACTGGGTCCCTGAGCAAGGCCCTTAACCCCAGCTGCTTCAGGGATGCTGCATAAATGGCTGACCCTGTGCTCTGACCCCAAGCTTCTCTTTCCCCATCTGTGTGTCTCATTGAGAATGTGAAAAGACAAATTCCTAATGCAAGAAATTGTATATAGCTAATAAAGTGATCTTATCTTATTAAAAACATGTGATGAGGATAATTTTTGACTGTCATATACATTCCCTTTAGCACAGTTTAAAGGAACAGAACATCTTTAGTGTTGAAGACTCAAGATAAAATCTTGAAAAGTACTGATAAGGTTATAAGAATACAAGAGTCCTGGATCAACAGGGGCCTGGGACCACCAACCATGAAGCAGTTATTCACACAAAGACTTGCGGGGGATTGTGGATTACCCTATCCGGCAATGTTGGTCAATGAACAAAATGATAATATTTTTGTATCAACAAAGTACAAACATCCACAAAGACAAGATTTGTTTGAATGGCCTCCTCTCGTTGAAACCACACTCATGTGTCATTAAGTTGGATTAAAGGTACAATGTACTGTATCCCCACAAAGAAAGCCAACTTGTTTACTTGATTGCAGCTCCTATTGGTGTGGTAAGAACAGAAAGTTAGGCCTGCTTAGTCTAATCATGGCACACACAATGACTTCTGATTTAACACTGCTGCCATTTTGAGTTTGAAACACTGTTTATTGCCAATATATACAGTAATAAATAGATGGGCATCTTTCAAAACTAAGCATTTGCCAACACAACAACAATAGAAAAGAGTTTTTCTTTGAAAATCTGGGCATCGTGTTCGATGCAGTAAAATAATTGCACTGTTATCACAATTATATTTTGATTCCCTGTTTTTCTGGTGTGCAGAGCCTAGGGAAATAAACTGTCTTCTTTGTCTGTTGTATAGCTCTATCTACACTGGCTGCAGTGTCTCTGCAATTTCTTAAAAATAACTTAACGGTATAACTGTGTTTTAAAGACTTCTACACAGGATTCAGTCACATTGCAATAAACAAGTATTCAAATATTTGTCTGAAGACTATATGGGCAAACATGCTTTAGAGACAAGATGTTTTTTTACATTTTAAGATTTTAAGCTACAAAATACATTTCAGTATCAGAATGGTTTGTTCTGCTTCATTAAATCTGACAAATGTGAAATTGTGAAAAATAACATTTATTTTTTATCTGACATTCATGCCATGGTTTGGCTGAAAGCTAATTCCAGTTATGGAGTAACATTATCATATGCAGATATTTTTTTTGCTGTTACTACACCTTTGGAAAATGAAAAAAAAGGAAAATGGACAAATCTAATTGAATTTACAGTCACCTGACACTTTTCATTATACTGTATATTGATAGCTCTTATCTAAGAGCACCATATAGTTAATGACCACGGTACTGACCAAAGTTCAGGCCTGTGTTTTCAGCATTCTTAACCATGAGGTTATAATCAAGTGTTCTGTAAAGTTCATCTCCTCTCATTCATTATTTATAGCGGCTGCTAAGTAAATTTGCAAGATTTCTCATATCCGTGACTATGTATATACCTCAAATTTACACCACCTCCAACTCAATAATTAATACTGTTCATAAAGCGTCTTTGACTTTCAAGTCGTTTTGATAAGCAAGTCTAAAATTTCGTTGAACTTGTGCTGGGAAGGTATTTGGGGCCTGAAGAGTTTTGAAATGTTTTTGTTCAATCATGTGGACACGAGTGATCAATATTCTACTCCAGAAATCAGATCACTGCTGTGTTTCGACTCCTCTTTAGTGCTCTTGTACAGTATATAGTCAAATTCAGTAAGCATAGACAGTAAATGTAAAGATTGCACTTAAGGCTCTTCAGCGCTTTTAAAATAAAACGAATTCAAAATAAAAGTGTATATGTAAAAGTTGAGTGTGGAAAATATCTACAAGACTATGCAATTGTTTCAACGCAAACACAACAACCTATGGTCATATGATCATTAATAGGTCAAATCGATTTTTAATTGCACATAACAGGCGCAATATTAAATATGATACGTGATACTGTCTAACCTCATCTGTGTGTGCACCTGGTTTTAATACCTGTTCCTCCACAACTCGTCTTATTTCTCTCAAATCCATCAGGTTTATTCTTACATAAGGAAAAGGAGTCGGGAGTTCATTTCCACGCGTCGCAGTTAGCGCCAATGCAGATTGGCTGTTTTGTTGTAGCGGAGGGTGTAAATTGCCCTCCTTTGTGCCTGTGTGAGTGTTAAAGAGAGAGAGAGAAAAAAAACGCAGGCGAATAAGCCGCGGCAGCTAGCAGTAACAGCACCGGATTGCTCCGCGTACTTCGCTCTACACTGAGTTGCACTGAGTTACTTCACTCCAGATGAGTTTCACTGAGTTTACATCCGGGTTTTTTCCCTAGGCAATGGGAGTCGTAGCACCCCCGTTCCTTAGGCAAAGTGAAATAAATTCGCCGCACCGTCACAGAAAGTAGTCCGCTGTTCCAAACACATTTTCTCCCCGCGGCGAGACGGGTACTAAAGGATACCGCTCCACTTCCCCGTGGTTTCCGACGTCGCCGATTCGAGTGGCGGCGGTCCCGACCCGTTTCGGTCGCTCCACGCCTGACTTTTGCGAACCCCCCTCCTCTCTCCCTCTTCCTGCGCGGATTGATAACCAGTGTGCTCAGGCCGGGGGTGAATGAGATTGAAGAAGAGTTCTTGTTTTGTATCTCAGTTTCTCTCTTTTTTTTTAAAGACAAATTTGAAAAAAAAATTAAAAAAACACACAAGGGGGAAAGCAAAGATATCAGTTTGTACTCCATGGAGGGTATTTTAATCTTTGCGTTGTGAATTAGTATCCGTGAGAGGATACAGGCTTATAGAGGCTGGGGTGTTTGTAAATATTTATTTAAATAATTGTGTGTGAGAGAGGAGAGGAGGGCTGACTGCTGCTCAAGTGAGTGAAAGAGGAGGGTAAGTGCACCTCTGGAGCCTTATTTTATTATTATTATAAGAACTTTTCATTTGTATACGCAGGAGAACTTTGGTTGCGTTCTGGAGTGATCTGGATGTTCTGCAAATGACGTGCTGGTGTCTGAGCGAGGCTGAGCGTTCCTAGGGCTGCTGTTTTTTGTTCAATAATTCTTATTTCTAGGAGTTGAGTGATATTTTCTAAGTCCATTGCCCATTGGAAGGCAGTAAACGTACTGCGAAAAGGGGGCAGATTCTAACTTGCTGATAGCTTTCATGATTCCCCCCCCCGTGCACGGCGATCGCGCACGCTAAGAAAAAAAAAATATTATATATTTGGAGAGAGAGGTGGGGGGGAGGCAAATAAGACGCCAACAAAAGACTTTGCGGGGCTCTCAAAGTGTTTGTGTAACGGGAGTTTGTCTTTACACCACCGGGGTTATAAATAACAAGAATACTTGTAACTGTTTTTTTTGTGTGTGTGTCATTGTTTTGCAATCGAAACATGTTTGGCCACTAATGGTTTTTATTTTAGTTTTCCTTTCTTTTTTTTTTTCCACCCCCCTCTGGAGGAACGCAACTGTACAGAAAATGCGTTATGGTGACCGAAGTTAATATATGCTTGTTCCACGAGCAGTTGTATAGACGTGGATTCTTATTGGAGGACGAGTGTGTAGTGAGATGACAACTCTCTAATGATCTTAGTGCAACTTAATAATCTCTTTGCATCAAGTCGGGACTTTAATTATTCATCCTTTGATTCCCCCCCCGTTGTTGTCGTAAAACGTATGTTTTTTTTATGGAAAGGATTAGGGGCAGAAGAAGCACGTTTAAGACGACGCTCTCGTTTCGACTTTTACTGAACAGCCTGTGTGAGGCCTATAATTTGATTTTTACGTATACAAAGAGGGTGAAGGATTGAATTGAATTCCGGTTTGTGGACAATGTATTTCGCAGTAGCCGAAGGAGTTACAGTGCTTTCCATTTTTTGTTTCGCTATAATCTAAAATACCTTTCTATATTGTTTACTGTTTAATAAAATGGCCGGGAGGGGGGCGGATTTCTAGTATTGTATCCCACTATTAAGGTAAAAAGTTGTGTAGTATAGTTCAGAGCCTGCTTTTAATATGTATTTATAATTGTCCCAGCAGTAATTTTGTTTCCACTGTGATTCACTGTATAATGCTTCACACGTTGCTGGCTGTGAAGATGCCATTCAATTTAAGGTCCCTTATGAAGTTGCTAGAAAGAAACATGGGTTGGCTGAAGAGACCACTGACGGCTGTTCGTCTGGTGCGTGATTGGACATGTAGCATCTAAAATCAAAGGCGATCTGTGATAATTGTATCTTTCAAACGAGCGCCGTGTGGTAGAATGTCGTCGCAGCTCTCGCTGACGTTTCCTGGACTTTCAAGGTTTTGTTACCTACAGCCTGCGTGGGACTGTAGGTCATACGAGAGAACATGTAATGTGGTACTATCACGACACACAACAAAGTACGGGACACGGATAGTAAGAACGGAGTGACCCACTTTCTCAAGATCTGTCCCCCTCCCCCCCCCAAAAAAAAAAACATTTGCAAATATGGGCCGATTTAACGTTATTTCAGTACTTTAACATCCATTGCAATATTTTTATTACTGCTAGACTGTGCAGCAAAGCTTGTGTGGTATGCAGATAGTATTTCTAGTGAGGTGGGGATTTTTTTAAAAACAAAATAAACTCTTTTTGCGCGGATTTAGTGACACGTTCAGCTGTATCCGTGAAGACTGGCCGTGTTGTTACTATTGTAGGAGCAGAGGTGTGTAGCGTTGCACGTGACAATGGGATCAGCTAAATTAAAAATATTTTGAAAGGGGTGTTTTAATTCTTGAGAGCAAAGCGCACGTATTAGACTGCGTGTATAACGCTACGAAACCATAAAGTTGTAGGTGTGAGCTAGATGGAAGTAAAAAGCATTTTTACACTTAGATTTTATTTTTCTTCCAGAGATGACCTAATCTTCGTGACTAACTCCGGTTTCACGTGGAGTTATCCTATTATCCCTGCGATTTCTAGAAAAAAAAAGGCCCCGATTGCAAATTGTTAGTCAGCAGAGTTCAGGAGTTTTTCTGTTTGTGGGGCTTATGCAAAGACTTAACATTGCAGCAGTCTTCTAACTGTTTCCAATACGTAATGAAAATAAAAAAAGAGGTTTCTTTTCACGTACAGGGTTCCTCAAAAGAGTTTAAAATAATTTTGCTTTGGAGGTTTCTTTGCCTGTCTCTCATAACATGCTTGTTTGGAAGTCCAGCACCTTGTAGACTAAGTGCTAATCACTAGTGGAGAGGCATTTTGACCCTTTGTACCACAGGCAGAATCCACTCTCGGCACTTAATCATGATAACTCTGAGTGGACTAATTCCTTTAAAAACTCCCAAACTTATTAGTTTAGTAGATAGATGCCCTGTGCATGTGGGAATTCTTAGACTTGTATTAATCCTTTCATTGATTACCTCTACCATCAAAAAACCCTAAGATGAGTGTTAATTCAAAGCTGTTACAGTGATAGTGTGAGCTCTGTACCTGTTTGTGACAAATTGTGCTCCCATGAAATCATCATTGGTTAGCAGTTAGAAGTTTGGTCAAAGTTGTGATGATGTCATCTGCACCTGGATGGCTAAACCACACCTTAAGGAAGTGCTTGACTTGAATTAATGTTGTAATTGCTTTAAAAAGTATTTTTCATGCTTTAGTTTATTGTGTGACAATTGCATTTATTTTAAAATTAAGAACATGAGAAAATGAGCCCTACGACATTATAGAAAAAGGAGGGAACTGCTCAAAAACAGAAACAAAAAAGGGAGAAAATAAATAAATGCAAAAATCCAGCACTGTTTTTGTGGCGGCACTAATTCTTTCTATGAAAACAAAGTCTGTAAATGAATGCGTCTGGGTGCGAAACAGAGCTGTCTATACTTTGTATTATTACAAACTTAATGTAGAGGTGTCGCCTCATGCAGCACACGCTGAATTGCGTGTCTACAGCTTAGTTTTCCAGATATTTGGTTTGCAATCCCAGTCTGGGTAATCTATAATTTATCAGGCTCACAGTAGCTCTGATAACATGCAGGACTCAGCCTTGGAGAAACTGAAAGGGCTGTAGTGAAGGCCACACAGCGTAAGAGTTTGTCAAGATGACAGGAAAAGAAAAGATTGTCCTTTTGTGCGGGGTCTTGGAAGATGTTTCCTCTCAGGGTTACAAAACAACATAAGTACTGTGGTCATCAGTTTTAAATGTTTGGTTAAAAAAAAAACAACCCCAATGTTTGGTATTGTTAAAGGCCGCAGCAGGAAAATGTAGCTATCAAGTGTCACAGAGTTTGAAGTCTTATTTTAAGTAAAACACATAAACGTGGGTTAGAGTTTCATGTTTTAAATCAAGGCAGATAAGGGGAATTCCAAAGTGATCTAATTGTGTGAGG
Organism: Lepisosteus platostomus; assembly: GCF_059453375.1. NCBI lineage: Eukaryota > Metazoa > Chordata > Actinopteri > Semionotiformes > Lepisosteidae > Lepisosteus > Lepisosteus platostomus. The sequence continues at coordinate 13,111,938 of NC_142628.1, forward strand.
ACATGTACAGATAAAAGATTCACAGGTATTACTGAATACCAAGCTAAATTGTTTCCAATAACTCCATATTTCTTTGGTACTCAAATGACATTATTTTCTGGGTGTGCATTAAAACAGTTGTGCACTTGTTCGATTTGATACTGAGATATTTTACTGAGCTAACAGGGTGTACAGTAGTTCATAATTAGGCCTGAAGTTTTTAAAACCAGATTGAATTAATCCTTAAAATGACAGAACCTGACATCCAATGGAAAGGATTACAGTTTACTCTCGTAACCTTCATTGACAAGAATGATGAGCCTTTTAAATTTTTTAATTATATGTGCTGTGAGTTTGTGCTTGATCGTTGTACGACCAGCGATTCACAAAGCTCACTGAACTTGAACTTGTTCTAGTTGTTTGCAGTTTCCAACCCTTCTGTAGTTTCTGAATTCTGAGAGGTCAGTTCAGAGATAAATTAAGGGTTATACTATATTACAGTATACCCGATGGGTTTGGCACTTGGCAAAGAATCTTCAAGTCTGCAGAGCCTGTCTGTGTGGAGCTTGCATGTTCTCATGTATTCCATGTATTCCTTTGGATTCATTTCATTTGGTGCTATATTGTCCTGCCACCGGCTGCCTCCCAGAAATGTGCTGGCAAAGCTTTTCTTGCCTGCTCCCGCTCCTAAAATGCCATTTTCTCCGTTCCCCTGTGATGTATAGATGTCCCGTGTGGGGGAGACCTGGTGTACATGGTTACACCTCATGCCCTGGAGTACTGTCCAGCTTGCGGGAAACCACAAAAATGATAACGGGTATAGGGACTGTAATAGTCACTACAGTGTATACTGTAGTGTTTGTATACAACCTGAAATTTGCAACAAGTTGTAGTGTCCTGCAGTGGTCCTGTATAGTGTAGTATGCAACCTCTAATGTAACTTATACAGTATTCTGTGCTAGTGCGTACATTATAACATCCCATAGCATCCTGTACTAGAGTGTTCTGTTCCATAGAGCTTTACACTACGATCTCCTGTGTTGTGTACAGAACTATAGGACACAACAGTATATACACCAGAATAAAATCCTATTACAGTCCCCAGGGATACAAGCATGGGATATCTGCAACTGTAAATAAAGAAAATTGAGAGGAGAGGTTAGTTTCAGTGCTTTTGTTGCCCCTTATTTATTTAAAGCGCAACTTAGTGACCTTTCCTCTGTCCACTCTCCCAACTGAAAGTTCCCAGTCTCGTGCCACACTGCTGTATATGGAAGGAAGAACTGCACTTGTTCAGCACTAGCATGCCATCAATCACATCTTTATGTGCCCCTTCCATTCACTATGGTTCAGGGGTCTCCAGCAAGTCCAGCAAGATTTGTAGGCCGCCATCAAATCATCAAATCGAAATACTCTTCTGCCTCCAGTGGCCAGAGTTCTCTCAATTGAAGAGGTTACTTGTTTGGTTCATCAGTAGCTGACTGGGATGGCTGATTTTTAAAAACAGGTGACCTGTAAGATGAACTAGATTGGGGCTCATCAGGACTGGGGCTGGGGACCCCTGTTGTTGTAAATACTCGAGAGGTTACCTTAGCATGCAATACCAATATAGACTTTTTCAAGTTGAGCATCAGGTAGATCTAGTTAGAAGTTGTACTCTGGTGGTGTCATGATTTTCTCTTTTGGGATTTTTCCTCATTTGTTTTTAGGGAGCTGTGATTAAGTGCTTTTAAAATCCATTTACTTGTTGTAAGTATGTAAATATATTTACATATTCCTTTTTTAATCTTTTTTAATCTTTCAGCGTTTCCTGTCTTTCGGGGAGCTGGAGAGAAGAAACCAGTGAACAGCCAGGTGGTGAGTAGTGCTATAGCTGTTATTATAATTGTGTTTTATCAGCCCAAAGTCTCTGCTTGGTTAGTGACAAGTCTGCTAAAGTGATACCAGGATCTTTCTTATTTTAGGTGGTGCTTTAATCCAATAAAAGCTGACATTAAGAAACGTTTTGTAATTGTAACCTTATATGCTGCCCCCCATAAAAAAAGACACAAACACCCTTTTCTTTGAAGGTTTCAGTTCTGTGCATGCATTCGTAAGCAGGCTTTGTGCACGAGGATGATGACAATAATTACAGTAATGTAAATGCAGTTAGATGAATATCATAATTGCAGTAGTTTAAGATCCCTTTAGGGTCTGGCTGGCCCGGTACTTGTAAGACATTACAACTTATATAAGGTGAGCATATCATCTTCCTTATTTGTTCAAGAAACACACTTTTCTGAAATGCTTAAAGGCTATTTCCTTGTGCAGCTATTAAACTTAACTTGCAATATCCCTGACTTGATTATCTGTACTGTAGCAGTACTCTAGGGCCTGAGTTGGATGGTGTTCAAAACTGGAGATTGTGTGAAGGCAAAGCACTGTAAATGCATCTGAAAATATTGATTGATGCATGTGCTGCACAGCTTTAAAGGGTTTAAAAACTGGAATAATCCTGTGATGATTACACAGCTCTAGTCACTGTTTGTTAAATTTCACTTTTTCAAATAAAAGCTGTAGCGGTATCTTCAACTAAGTTACTGGTGTCACTTTTTAATTTGTGTTTGTCTGTCTCTGGACAGCAGGAAAGTTTAGAGAGTTTCTGGATTACTTTTTATAAGTATTTTTAATTTTGTACCGACACTCATCATTCTGTCACTCGTCATTCTTCTGGGTTCAGTTTTTCATCCTCGCCAGATCCAACGTGCCCACCAACTGGTGAAGAGTACAGCCATTTTGCAAAACAGCAAGTAAATCGCTCAGCCCTGCTCCAGAGAGCCACTGTAATTTTCCAGTGTAAAACTTGGTACAGAGGCTGTGTCACAAAGAAGTGCTGAGCTAGTATTAAACTGCAAAGCCAGGACTGGCCTGTGCCAGCTCTCTGTGTAATTTGGGAGAGACGGTAGAATAGGAATTTTGAAGAACTTCTTTTTTGGGGTCTGGTTTTGTGGGAAGAATTTTATTAGGCACCAAGAGCAAACAAGGTTTCCTTTTACCCCTGCTGTTTAAATTTTTTGTTGTTTTCAGTTGGGCTAAATAAATGTCTTTCTGACTACAGTCTTCTCTGTAATAAACTGTGCTGTAGTATGCGGAGATTGGCAGATCTCTTCACAGCCTAATGAAACCATATTCTTCCTGAGTGTTTTCAAGAATATGTACACCTGCTGCTGATGTCCACTGTGACTGCTTCCTTTCATTGCTGTAAATGCGCATGTGTTCCAGTGCAAACAGCTCTCACATTCTGTAGTGTGTCTTACTGATCACCCAGAACAGGCCGCTGTTATACGATTTCATTGTGAGCTGCTCCAAGCAGATCTTTAAAAAAAAAAAGTTTCCTCCATCTGCATAAGCTGCCATTATTTCTGTTTCCATCCCTGCATTTGGTCGAAAGACCCGATTTTAAGCTATGTAATGGAATGACATTGCCTCTTCCATTCAGTATAATAGAACAGCACTCGCTTCTTGGTCATTTGTCAGGAAATTATTCCTGACAATTCCTAAAGGATCATTTCTAATGTTTGTGGGTGTTGAGATCTCCTTTGCCTTCTTGTCTTTAAAATTTGGGTTCCAGAAGTTTTTCAGTAATACGTATAGCGCCTTTTTGTTTAAAATGTAGTTAACGTAAAATTTGCAGGAGAGTAGGAGAAACTTACTGGTCTTCAGATCTGCAAGGTGATCTAAAAACGAAACCAAATTGCGCTTATAGGGTAACAGAGCAAAGTCAAGAAAACTTTGTTTTATCCGTTTTTATTTTCATTTCCTAACTTTTGCAGATCTTGTGGCACGTTTTGTGTAATTTGTCTGGATTAGGGTTTCGGTTTCCTTGTCTGGCACTGTGCAACCTACATTGGAAAGGCTGGTGGAGCTGAAATAGCAGGGGAGCTGTATTTGAGTTTCACCGGCCTGAGTACTCCACATGTCATATTGCCCTACGTCTATGTCCATCCCCCCCCGCACACCTCCTTAGTGGTTAATTATTATAATGATTTCAGAATCGGGACATTTAAACACGCCGCACAATACGTGAGAATGCAACATCAAAGAGCTGCGCAGAGTACACACTGAAGGCCTTGAAACAAATCTGTAAATGTAAATGATCAAGGAATGGAGATCAAGTAGTCCTATAAGAAAGCCGTGATTTTCTTTTCTTCCCCCCCCCCCCCCCCCATCAAAAAAGGCTGAAAGCTCCCCAGGACTGAACTTCCGAGAGAAGAGATTAAGGATGGAATTGCAGACATTACAGGAGGCATTGAAAGTGGAAATACAAGTCCATCAGGTAGTATTATTTTTTTTCTGCCTTTGCACATTATGGATTAATATAACGTGTCTACATTATTAAAGCTTGCCATCCTTTGAGCAAAATTGACTTAGCCCTTCTTCATTTGATTTCATTTCCTTCTACTTTCGTTGCTTTTCTCCTCCTGGAATGAGTCCTCCAGTTGCCCGTGTAAGAGTGCCAGTGTATTTAGTTATTTTTGTTACAGCGTTTTGGCATGCTTGCTCGTCTCTGCTGCCTACAAAGAGCTAAACAGAGCAGCTTCAAGTCAACTTTGCTTCAGAGCAGATTCACCCTCCTCAGCAAATCTTACCGGCATCTTCAAGCACAGGGCTGGCTGGAAACCACTCGCATCAGCTCCTTGTTGACAGTACAGCTGAGTAATGCAATAGGCCCAGAACTCCAAGACAGTAATAGTAATTGTAATGTATTTCAAAGATAAAAGCCCTGGGAGCAAGAGTGTGCGTATGTATACATAAAGGCAAGATTGAAGAAATAATACTGAAATAAAACGCTGTGGCTTTTGAAATGATAAAGGCCTTTTTTTTTTTTTAAAGTCGCACAGGACTGGTAGAGCGGCCTTGAACCCCTGCCCTATCCTCGCTGCCCTTCCAAGACCAAAAACTAAACTGACGACGAAGTAGTAAAAAAAAAAAGTCAAATGTTGCTATTTGATCATGCAAGGCTTCGGTCTGCTGTGACTGTTCTTTGCAGCTCATCTAACCAGCCTTTAAGAATTATTTTGCACGTTAATTATTGAAGAAGGAAAGATTACGGCGGCCGTGGCAGAAAAGATTGCGAAATGTAGTAAAGACGAAAAATTGCTGCGGCTGGCACTGTGAGCGCGTGGGTCTTCATGCTAAATTTGAGAATTTTGTGTGTGCACAGTGCACACTGTATTGAAGGGTCTTTATTTTAAACATGCTGGTGTTGCGAACAGGTTTTAAAAAAATGCAGAGTGCAGTGAATATAAAAATTTAGATTTTCGTTTTGACTAGACTGCCTAATACACCTAATCTCCGGATGTTTTGACATTATTATACATTTGTGCAAATTCAGAAAGTGACATTCAAACTTTGTCTCCTTTGGCATGTAGGTTAAATATGGTGAGAGATACCCCTCTCCTGAACAAGCACAGTAAAAGGCTGCAGTCTGGGCCTCTACCTGTAGGGGTCGCTGTAACTGTAAAGCAGGCTGATTCACCTTGGATTAGGCTGCAGGTTGAAATAATGTAGCTGTCTTTGCTGGATATACACTCCTAAGCATTTTCTAGAAACCTGTTGAATGTTTTTGAGTCTTTGCTTGAGAAGTTCTGTTGGTAATATTCTTACTAAACTGTCTTTTTCAGAAGTTTACAGGACACAAGTATTTTATTTCCTCTTGTAACTAATTTGAATCTTTTTGTTGTTATAGAAACTAGTTGCCCAGATGAAACAGGATCCTCAGGTAAAGATGGCTTTGTTACATATGATATCAAACCATGTTCTTTACTACATACAAAGTATGTAAGAAACACTTTCTTATAGCTCTCATGAACAATGTTCACAATGTGCAGTGATGTAGAAAAAGCGTTTCCTACATACTTTGTTTTAAGTATTAAAAACGACTCTTCCTTCATAATCTGCATAAAGTGATACTAGCGTTTTAATACAGTGTCCTATACAATGCCTTATTAATCTGTCGATTTTTATTGGGGGGATTTGATGGGGATTTGTGTAGTTTGTTCTTGCAAGTTCGGGCAGTGTACCGTGTCTAGCGGGACATCCTAGTACTGTTTTCAATTGTATTTGTGAGCAGGATGGGCGCTTACATTATAGATCCCTTTGACTGTCAGAGGATAATTGGTTTATTGTTATTGAAACAATTTGGGGCAAAATCGCATGATTTCTCCAAAGTAAAGAAATATGCTTTAATGTTATGCTTATAACATAAAAGCGTTATAAATATGCGTTTAATATCTAACTTTCAGCATTTTTGCTGAATTTGCTGAACTGGCCACAACTGTCGTACTAAGAAAGAACCTCAATTAGAAATAGTCATTTGTGAGGCCACTGGGTTATTTTACAGATGTGGAGTTAACAGTGACGATGACAATATTTTAAAAAGGAAAAGGACAAATTCAGTAAAAAATTCAAGGGGGGGGGATGGGAAAATGTCACTCACGCAGTTGCTGAGTTGTGGAAAACCAGACTTTCATCTCTGTTGCGATGCCTTAGGCTATCAGGTTTTCAGAATGAAGGCTAGGCTGGGACTGGACAGGACAGAGCGAAAGAATGTCCTGCCTGCCTTTGATGCTTAGTCTCGTATAAACTGTCACATCCCATGTGATTTTCTAGATGAAACGCACATTACGAGGGATCTGTATGAAATCTATGTGTCATGCCCTGGACACTTTCTGGATGCCGTGGGTCAGAGTGTTAGTACTGCAGGATGTGCCTACTACACGCAAACACTGCCTTGTATCTGTCTCTCCCGGGACAGTTAAGATGAGCTCGAAGGGTCAAAGAAAGTTGAGCTAGTAATGCATTTTTTTTATGTGGATATTGCTGTTGTGTCATTTTGGGGCTGTTTGGGAGGAGGGGAGGGGGTAAGGGATGCAAACTTTTCTTCCAGCTAGCTCCTTTGTGGTGTTGAATAAAAAGTCCGTCAGTTCATTTTCGAACCAGTTCACCAGTATAGGGTCTTGGGGGTGCCCCGGATAGGATGCACCCTGGACAGGGCAGACACACAGCTGCACAAACACACTCACGCCAAGGCCAGTTAACCTACCAGCATGTGTTTGGACTGTGGGAGGAGACCAGCGCACCCGGAGAAAACCCACACAAACTGGGGGAGAACATACAAACTCCACCCAGACAGCACCCCAGGTCTGGAATTGAACCTGGGACCCCAGCGCTGCAAGGCAGCGACGCTGCCCATCACGCCACTGTGCTGCCCTTGATAAATGATAAAAAGAAAAGGACAAATGAGCAAAATGACGTGAACGTGGATATTTCTGTTAGCCCACTGAGCGCTGCAGACTCGCTGATGGGGAGCTGGGGGCAGCAGGCGATTTGATTACTGTAAAATGCCTCGACTGAGAAGCCCACCTTCGCTCACTGAAGGAACGAGCTGTCAGGTTAACGAGCACGAACGCCCTTGCTGTGTGCCCCCGCCCCGGAAACGTTACGGTGGGGATTCCACTTAACAGCATCTCCGTCTCGCGCCGACGCCGTCGCGTCTTTGGAAATGTTTCCTTAACGACGCAACCCACCTGGCAGTCCAGAGATACCGCTCACCTTATTATTTTTAGAAAGTTAATGATTTTTTTTTTTGGGCTCCAAATAAATGGGGTTTCCAGATCCCGCTTATACTTAACCTTCTCCCGTGATGTATGCAAGGTGTCGGAGCAAGTTAATGTAACATTTAATTCCGGATTCTGAGCGTCTGTTCCCACGCAACACGTCTGGGAGAGGGTGAGATTGATGGAGTGCAGGTGTGCACTTCAGCGCAGGACTGGAGCGGGGGGAAAGCAGGCTGGCCGGCCTCCACTTCACTGCTCGTTTACACAGATTCAAATTCATATTCATCTTGCAAACGGCGCGAAACAGCCAAATCAGATAAGATTAAAAAGATATGGGACTGTGTGGAAGCCCGTAACATACTCCCCTCGGTGGCCTCCTTTACATAGATGATGATGTATAAATGCCATCTCTCTGCCAAATCCACTATTCAAACTTTGTGATAACAGTTTTGCTTTAAAATATATTAATTCCGTGTGAATCTACCTACAGAATAAGTAAAGGCAGGAGGAGAAAAAGGAGGAAAGCATATATATGATCAGGACAGAAAGGAATCTGAGCACCCTGATGAATTTTCAGTCTCTTTTGCAGCTTGTAAAGGTTGCCATGCTTGCATAAAATGCAGTGAAACTGCTCTGAAAGGCATTTAAAACAATTAAGTGCTTTTATTGTGATTTAAAGTTAACAGCGGCCTCACAATGCATCCGTGTGAGGTTCCTGTCAAAACCGCATTCTTCCGCTGATCCTACTATTATCCAAGTTCTCAGGTCCATCCCAGTTTCTATATGGCTGATCGTCTGTTATGAGTAGCTGGGGGTCTGCCTGTGAAATGCTGGGCCTCCCCCTGCTGAAGACATTTTGATCAGTAAGCAGGAAAGGGGCCTGTGAATTTGCTGCTCTCGGGCAACATGCAACATTCGGGGCGTCATATTTTATAGAAGTCAGACCTCCCAAACATTAATGTTGTATCAGAGAAGTGAAAAAATTGTCACTGTCAAAAACAAAAGGATGTACCTGAAGTTCACATGGGTTCTGATTCAGGGGAATTTGACAGTCCCATCAGCTAATTTTTTGCTTTGGAGAAAAACGCAGCCTGACGTCATGATCATACAGATACCAGGAAGGTCTCGTATTTATTTTAAAATCAGCTGCATCAGGGAGAGAGCTTTTTTTTTTTGTGTCACCCTCTGTAAGTGTAAAACAGACACTTCCAGGCTGATTAGATGCATCTTTTTTTTTTTGGGGGTGAAAAGTACATGAAGAATCATTGCACATTCCACTTGTGTGTAGTGGGCTCCAGATCTCCGAGTGCCTTCATAAGAGTCCTGTGTGGGTGACAACATCCAAATGGGAGGACAAGAGGATTAAGAAATAAACACTGTCGTTCAAGCTTACAGTGCAAATGTTACTTCACTCAGAAAATAGAACAGTGCGTGAAATTGCTGGAAGTTATTAAACAATTTCTATTTATAAACAGTAGAAAACTTGTTAGCCTCATTTATCCTAATGTGTTTTGCCATTTTTTCTTGAAGCCCCCCATTAGTACAGGCCACAGTTGTGATAGAAATGATGGAGGCAGGCCTGTTTTCTAAATGATACACTGTAAGTTCTGTCAGAGCGGAGCAAATGGCATAAAAATGTTCGGTTCTACTGGGGGGTGAAAAAGGTCCTTTATTGTTCTGAACCCTTAGATAAAACATGTTTGGCAGCGGTCAAAAGCATTCATTTTCGGCTTTTGATTTTTACCTTTTCTGCTTAGCCTTGTGAGACGAAGATGGCTTTTAGTGCGCTCACTTCAATAAGTTGTGTCCTTTGCCTGCAGAATGCTGATCTGAAGAAGCAGCTACATGAACTTCAAGCCAAGATCACAGCTCTGAGTGAGAAGCAGGTAGGACGCTGGATCCAGCAAGTTTTTAAGAGCTCTACAAATGGTGTGCGCACACACGAACACACGCACGCACGCACACACAAGCTATTGCTTTTATTATTTTCACAGTTAAACATCACGTTTACTATAACTTGCTCAGTTTTTCTCTGTGGTTCTGGTTCTGAATTCTCCCAGCGCTTTTATCAGCAATCGGGATATGTGGTGTCCCTCTCAATCTTGTGAAACAAGAAACATTTTTTTAAAGGTCTGTTGCAGACAAAATATCGTTCCTTGGTGTGGGCTGCCTGTCTCTTCGAACTGTCTGTTGGAGGAGAGATTAAAAGGCATTAATCACGCTCACTCATTTAAAAGCTTGGTTCTGAGGTGGGTTCGTGATCACTCGTTTCTGTTAACACGTTTTCCAGGTTGTGGTGAAATAATTGCAGAATGTCTTAAAAATAGCGGCGAACTTCGGTGCCAGAGGTGTCTGTAAAACCATAAGACATCGAGCAAGTGCAAAATCAGTGTGGTGTTTCTTAAAATGTCTTTTCTGGCAGCAGTTGTGCTGTCTTCCTCTGCTTGTCAGGAGGGCACTCAGAAAAAAAAACATGTTTTGTGCATTAGCCTCTTCTGCTATATGGATTTTTTTTTAAACTTTTCAAACACAAGCATCTCAGATCTGTTGCTAGATTTTAGATTTCCAAACAGTTTAAGGCAGAAGCAGTACGCGTTGCCCCAAATTACTTCCCAGGTGTTTTGCATGAAAAGCGAAACAAAACCTCCCGATTAAGTTATTGATTCACCAACTCTTTTGTTTCATTTTAACACTTTTACTATGTTTATCGTAACATCCTTGGGTGCAATTAAATTGTTTCAGACTTTGGCAAAATCCGAAAACTAGCCAGCGCTCTTTGTATATAGTGCAGCGTATGTGCAGTCATCTGCTGCTGGTTTTAGAGATGCGTCCTAATGCAATGATGATTTCTCTTTTCTTATTTTCTGTTTAATTCTAACTTGTACTCTAATTGTGAATTGGGTGTGGATTTTTATTTGATTAATATGCGTATATACTTTATTTTTGATGTACAGATAATCAATTGGTTAGGTTTTTGAACTATTTTGTAGCAGAAAGATTGCAGGATGGTTGAGGAAGGCGTTCCAGGGGCTTTTCCCAATAAGAAAAGCAGAGCAAAGAAGTCATTTTTAATACTAATGCTCCGTTAAGCTTGCCTCTTCTGTGCAAACCACTTTTTAAAAAAACAAACAAACTTTTCTTTCTTAATGTCATGTGTTGCACGACCCTGTTGTGTAGAGAAGCATTATTCGGATGAGTGTTGGTTTTTCGTTCACGTATTTTCCGTTTTGTGTCTTGTGTCGGACTGCCAATGTTGACCTGGATATTTTTTTTAAAAGAAATGTCAGTTTTTAAGAAGCCTGCCCATCACGTATTGATTGAGCCTTTTGTTCACTAGACTGGCGCAGGAGGTTAAAATGTCAGGTTTACAGCAGGCTTTGCCTTTTGCTTTCCAAAGAAAAAACGTCTTAACGTGTTGGTTGTCTCAAGGCCTGAGACATCTTAATGGGAGGTTTTGTGCACTTCATTTATTTTGTATCGATGTGTGCATATGTTTCTGCAAAGGCTCCGGTGAACGGGAAGTAGCAGGAAATACTGGTACGGATTGCCTTTGCCGCTTGGAATCGGCCAGGGCTGTACAAGCTGCGCTTGCAGAACGTTAAAACGGGCATGTGGTGATAATGCTGTTCCCGACGAGAATCAAAAGCAGATGGTTTTGTCCTGAAATGCTTAGCCGGAATATTTCGGAATGTTTCCAGTTGACAAATGATGCTAAGCAAGTTTTTAACAGTGCTTACTTCCTGTAGTTACATAGGCCATCTGATTGGGTCTGTATGCATACATGCATCATGTACTGTAGATATAGAGGAAACTAAAATCTGTGCCCGTTTTTTATTAGGTGGTGCTTTCTTTTGATGTGACATTATGACATTCCTAGAGTTTAAATGCCTACACAAACCAGCATATTGATTTTCCCAACTGTAAAGAGCATTAAGGGATTTTTTTGATTAGGAAGAAGTATTCCATGTCAATACCCAGTATTCTTTGACTTGAAGAGCATTGTCTTGATAGAATTAAATCCAGCTGCTGCCTTTAGCTTTGTGTTTTGCATTCATTCTCGTTTTACCCTTTTAGGTTTTGTTTATTCATAAAAGCAAATGCCAGCAATTTCTTGATCCTGTTTTTCTGTATGGATTTTTTTTTCTTGCATATTTGTATCAGTCTGCCAGGTCTCCTAAACTTGTTTAGTCACAGAGCAAGCTGCAACATAGGACAAATGTCACTGAACACATTACATAAGGGTTTTTATCCGCTATGAACAATTATTGTTGTGGAACTGATAATGCCGCCTAAACTTGCCTGCTAGGTGCCAGACCCTGAGCGCTTAGAAGGTCAAATGTCTGGGAATCAAGAATACGAAAGGGTCTGTGGTCCCCTAGCGATTCACATCTGTTCGGACGTTTATAACTTCTTGTTTCAGCCCGTGCTGTGCAGTTTTCGTTCTACATCTTAAGCATGCAGTTCCGACACGACAGATGTGAAATCGGAGGGCTCTCCTTCAGTAAAACGAGGAGCCTGTCTCCGGGCCCTTCACACAACAAAGGGCAAGCGCTTGATCCCTCCTCTCGTTTTCCTGCACCCTGCCCACCCCACTCCACCTCTTGTTCTGCGAAAGCGAGGATGTTTCACCTGGCGGAGCAGAGAGAGACATCTGTTTCATCTGCAGGGTTTTGTTAAATCCTTCCAGTTCTCAGGGTTCCAGCTCTTCTGCACCTGTACCGCAAGGGCCCCACTGTGCCTGTGGTATAGCCCCTTACTGAGTGCTGATGAACCATGTTTTTCATTGGAAAATACTGCTGCTCACTGCATGGGGATCAGCGGCCAGTGTTATGATTAAGCAGTGAAATAGAGGTAAGAGTCCAGTGGACTCATAATGGTGTCACCCGAGCGTGATTAATCAGTGGATTGCTAATAGCATCTGTTTTTTGTTCCCACTGTGTGTCCACTGTGTGTCCTTAAATTAAGCCCCATAGTTGATGTCTAATTTACTTATTAGACCTTCTTGAGTTGTTTGCAGCACTTCAGGTATATTTTAAAAATTTTCCAAGAATATTTGAAGCAAGTTTTGAAACTGCACCTTTTAGGAGCAGGATTTAATTAAGAAGGTTTGTTAATTAGATCAATTCAGTTACAAAGACTAACTAATTCAGGAGGACCAGGATGGAAAAGCTCCCTTCTGATGCGATGTTTTGACATTGAGGGTCAGAGTCTCGATTACACTACAGTTTTCATGGGGCTCACAGTGACAAGGGGGTGTGATTGTGAAACATTCCTACTCTGGGAGGTCAACTTGTTGTACGTAAACAATTAAAAGTATGGCTTTTAATAAAAGAGAAGGTTAATTTGCGTACTGTGATTGAGCTGCTTCTCCATTGAATGGGGAAGCTGAAATTTTCAATAGGATGTTGCAGGCATTTGTCTTTTAAATATAGCTTCTGTGTTAGGATTGCTGGTGTGTGTGGCATGGAACACGTTGAACCTTGAATGTAGTGTGATAAAGTGACTCACTCAGCCCTCTCATTTTAATGGAATCATCCTGCGCTTCTGTCCATATTATTGTGAGTTACTGTGGTACAGCACAGACCCCGTTCACATTTCATGCAAAAAACGTGAACAGAAGCAATCTCTTTTATCTGTTCCCCCAGCTTGTGTCTCTTAAGTGTGGGTCGAACTTAAGATGTAGCTCCTATATGAACTTGGGGTTGTAGACCTCAGGCTTCTCTGAAAACCTCAGAGTCCTGTGAGTGAGATTTCTCTACCTTCTCACTTAAGACGAACGCCCTACTGAGTGTCCAGCAACCAACAAAAAAAACAGTGGATCTGAATACATTACACTGACATTTAAACACGGGAAAAATCCAGGGATCACACGTTCTCTCATTTCTGTTTTTTTTTCTGGGGCGCTTGGCCATATTGATTTGCTCGAGCTTTATTGTAGGTTTCGTCCTGCTTGGCTCTTCTGGCACAGAATTGAGGGAGGGAGCCATATTAGCTGTGAGCTAAAAATGAGATCCTCTCGGAGGGTGGGACAGAAAGAGAGGGGAGAGCGAGAGGAACCGGCTGGGAGCCTGTGCCGTAGCACGTCGAGACAGGCCCTCCCTGGCAGGATTCAGGAGCGTGGAGGAAGCCTGTGCATGCGCGTCTTTTTAGTGTAAACACAGTTTGCACTCCTCGGACGTTTCTTTCCTGTGCGCTAACACGGACACCTGCAGTTTCAGTCCTGCGGAGTGCTTTCTTATTTCAGCAGTTAGCCGGCATAGAAGATTTTTTTAAATCTTCCAAGCATGGTGTCCAAGTGGCTGATGCACAGTTCAGAAAGTGCAGGTGAGGGTGGGATAAGACCTCCTGGCTAAATATTGACATTAGAGCAGTTATAAACAAGAAGAGGTCATGTGGACCATCTAGCCTGCTGGGTATTTAGTAGTTAACTGATCCCAGGATGTTATCCAGCCATGTCTTGACAGAAGCCAGGGTATCTGCTACAACAACATGGCTGGGCAACTTGTTCCATCCTTTCACCAGCATACATTTTTTGCATAAAAAGTGCCTCCTTCTCTCAGTTTTAAGAAAACACGACGTTCCTCTGAAGGTCAGTATTGGAGTGACCGTTGCCACTGTAAGAATGACACCTCTTGTGCTCTGCCGTTTTTGTGTTGTTGCAAGTGGAAATTGTAGCGCTGCCGTTTCTGTTGTAAGGAAGTCAGATTTGTGAGTTTGTTCGTACTTGCCAGTTGATACTGGGAAACAGCAGGTCTGCTTATTAAATGGATTCTCGGGGAAGCAAAGTGAGTTGTGCAAACTAAGATATATGTGGTGATTTGAATAGGAAATAAAAACATTGGCAGGAAAGTCATTGTGCGCAGTATTTCAAAGTAAATGTAGAACTGACATTTTAAATGCCTGTAAATATATTTTTCAGAAGCTTCCACAAATGGTAGGATATTCAAGGTGGCAAGCATCCTACGGACATTTTAGTAATGGTAATATATGAATTGTGAAATAATACTTTCTCATGTACTCCTCCAAAAGAATTAGGAATAAATTAAAGAGAAAACGTATTGTACATTCACCCTAGCTCACGGCTTGTTAACATGGTTTGCTCTGCCTCTTTTCGAATTTGAGCATGCAGGAAGTCCTACAGGCAGTTTTTAATTACTGAAGCCAGGTCTCCTCAGTAGCAGACTCTAGTTTACTGGACTGTGGTGGTGATACATGTGGGGATTTAAGGCAAACAGGACAGTCAAGGTCACTGGGACGCATGGCTGCTAACCTGTGATAGTCCACCAGGAAATGTAATGAACCTCAGCCTGTTTTAATCTCAGCCCTCTTACTACGGGAATAGTGACTTCTCCTTCTATATCAGCGCGGCGCGCGGGTGATAAAAAATTAATTGGAAGTTAGGGATCATAAGAGGTTACACCACTGAATTGCTAAACAAGACACCTGCCTATCTGTAAGAGAGAAACCAAATGAGCCTGGAATGTTTTTGGGGAGTTTTTTATAAGCAGCTCTTTTGCTCCTTGTTTTGGTTATTTGATACTAGTTTGTGGCAAGATTTGGAACATAACATACGCACTGGCGTGTCAGAACACCTCACTGGGATAAAAAGGCCCTCATAGCACATCAGTGTTTTTTTATTTATTTTACAGTGGGTGCCATATTCAGCCTTCTGCAGCAGGGCCCATCTGTGTTAGTTTAAAATATTGAAACATCCCACTTAAGTTCTCAATAGCCTCATGATAAAGCCAGCTGTGTTGTGAAGCCTCCTGAATGGTTTGGTTAACAACCAGAAAATCTGGGTAGTAATATAAAAACGAAGGAAGAAGCGAAAGCATACCATGGACAAGCTCAGTGATGGTCATATTTTCCTTGTTTATTTGGTTTAATGGACTTCAGTGAAAAATGTTCTAACAGGTAACTTTGTCTGTAAAATCAGAAATGCCGGACTGCAATAATGAGGAAATGCACAAGGTAAACATAAATACTACATGTTTTTAAAATTCAGGAATATTGGTGGTTGCCTGTAGGGGTAGCGAATTGCTTACGATATGTGTTGTTTGTTTTTAGTATGCTTTAGCACATTTTTACAGTATATTTATGACGCATAAAAGAAAGAGCTTGTGTATGTCTGATAAAAAAATTACAATTTTGATTGACTGTTGCATTTTTTTTTAAAGGTAAGTACAAAATACAGAAAGCATTTATACTATATATAGTAGAGTGTATATACTGTATACATTTTTCTCATATAGTAGTGTGTTTTGGGGCTGAAAAAACATCATTTGTGTTTTAACAGACATTTGCCAAGAATGGACTCCCCTTAGTCTCTTAAAAGGAGGGTGTACTGTTTGAAAGAGTGTCAAAGAGTTTTAATTAAGAATCAACAATTGGTTTGCTATACCCACTCGATACAGAAAAGCCAATTGTGTGCTTCTCCTGTCTCGGCTTGTGGTAGCAAACCCTGCGGCCGCACACGGGAGAGGAGGTATAGGCCGGCTCCTCCGACCCGCCTACCTTCTGGCCACTCGTCTTGTAACATGTCACAGGAAGCACCGCCCCTGGCAAGAGCTTCAGTGCTGATTGGAGGAGAGGCGTGTCTGTCACTGACAGCACCCCAAGCCTGCGAGGGGGCGCTGTACTTCTGAGAGTGGAGCAATTCCCTCCCTACCCTCGGCTGCGCTCGGCTGGAGAATCCCGGCCACAGCCGGCTGCCGATGTGACCCAGTCTCGAACCCAAGACCGCAGAGCTCAGACTGGCACCTTTCGTGGTTGAGCCACTTATGGGGCCTTGCGTCTCAAAGACAATCTCTGCAGGACTGCCTTAAAAGCCAGGCTTCACGTAAATACATCTCCGAATTTCACATTTGTTGCTCCCTTTTTTTTTTCTAAAAACTGCGAGTTCTGCTTGTGGACTGACGTCCCGGTTGGCTTTAGACCTAAACCGAAGCACGATAAAGCCAGCAGTATTGTGATTTCTTTTGAATGGCTTGGTTAACAACCAGAAAAGCTGGGTAGTAATATAAAAATATATTAATAAGGAGGAATAAGCAAAAGCCTATCATGCACAAGCTCAGTAATTGTAATATTTTCCTTGTTGTTTCAGCTTAATGGACTCCAGATTTAGGTGACAGTGTGCTAAAGGGTAATTTTGTCTGTAAAGTCAGAAAGTCTGGAATAATGGGAAATGCACACACGGTAAAAGAAGGTAAAAATAAATTCCACGTGGTTTTAAAATTCAGGAACTGGGGGGAGAAGAGCGGACAGGCTGATCCTGGGCAGCGCTCACCAGGTTTCGACACTATTTGCACTTTTCAAGCTGAGCCAATTCAGTGACTCAAGCACAATCTCTGCTTTGCCTGAGAACAGTCAGCCGAGCTCTGTGTGCGCTCCTTTCCCCAACCCCTTCCCAGGGTTGTGTGGTGCTGGTGCCCATGTGTAATGAGTCCGGGGGATCACCAACTGCGCTGTTCGGTGGAAAGGAAAAATATGAAAGCTTCCCTGAGAGACAAGGGAGCAAAAACAAATGTGAACATTTTCAAAGGATTCCCCGAACTTCAGAAGCACCGTGCCTATCTCTTTGTATGCAGGAACCATTTTCGCTCTCTAGTCATCCTTACTCTTTAGTTATCCTTACTGCACTGGTATTCTTTCATGTATCGTGTGTGTTTATGCCTTATTGTTTCATCATGGCTGCCAGGAGCGCTTTTAAGTTAAGGATTGACTTGGCTTCACAACTGCAGAAATTTTCAGGGACGGAGGACTTAATTTGAAGGACAGAAGGGTAAGCTCGAACCTGTCGGCTTGCTTGTCGTAAAAGTTTTCTGCCACCTTGGAACAAGACAAGTCTCGTGTGGCAGACCGAGGAGGCTGTTCGCCGGAGAATCCCGTTGTGTTGATCCCAGAATCCCGCGTGTCCAGTTCCTGGAAGAAGGCAGAGCAGCAGCTTTGGAGAGATGGCTTGGTCGCATGTTCCTGACGCAGGGAAAAACATGGTAAAGCGCAGTTAAACAGCGGGATTGTGGTAAAAGCACGCACAGATGTCCAGACACAGGAAGTTGTAGCAGGACGGGGGCAAACTTTCCTGGCTGGGGGACACCTTTGTCAAGATGTCAGTGTTAACCAGCACCCCCCCCTTCCAATTAAATCTAATGCCCCAGTGCAGTTTTTGTAATGGTGTTATTAGTAATTAAGTAAACAGTGGTCCACACCGTTGTCGCTGTCATTAAAAAATAATTATGGTCTGTTCTTCACTGAATCATAGTTGTAATTCAGTGGTGATAGTGGTTTAACAAAATGTATTGTTGCAGTAATGAAATGCTCAAAACTGTCCTGCAGTGCTGTACAGCTTCAATTAACTTGTAATTAAGGCATTGCCATTAGCGAGAGGAATAATGATTTTTGACGGTGAAATGTTTTCAGTTTTATCTGGGGAATCCAGGAGTCCCAATATCCCAATATGGGGTTTTAATTTGTAAAAGCTTGCTGTTCATTGTGGAGTAAAAGTGATAAAGAGATATACGAGGGGTATAAGGTAGGTAAACCTTCAGATTTACTGCGGTAAAGAGCCAGACCAGTGTTGGGCCTCTGCCCCAGTAACTCGCAGTGCTCATCTCTGGCCTGTATTTCTGTAGTTAAATGCCCAGGAAATCTGGGAGGGCTATTAAGCTCAGAGTTCACATGAACCTCATACGTCAAAATGTTAAACCTCTTATTTCTAAACTAATTCTAGGGATTTATCGTGCGTTAGTGTGTCTTAAATTCCTTCAAGAATTAAAACGCTGTAATCTCTGTTAGGCAATTTTGTATTCTAGATATGTGAAGATTTCATTGAATACACCATGTGATGTGAATAGATGCATACACTACTTGCATATGTATACTGTAGGTGAATATGTATTTATGTATTTCTGTTTGTGTGTATTTAGGGATTTGAGATGGAAAGAAAACTAATGAGATAAATGCAGAAAAGTCTGAAGACTTCTGTTGAGTTGATTTATTAAATTTGTGCCCTGAATGCTCCATTAGGTTTAGTGTCATCTAATCCTAATTGGTTTTTCTAATTCTTAACATTTTTTCACAAATGGTTTCTTTTCTTTTGAGAACCACAGATCATTTCAGTTCGGGAAGGTCAGGAGAAAAATATTGAAATTCTTCAAGGAGGTAAAGAGAAAGTAGCAGGACGTGAACTTGGTTCAAGTTAGCAGCGATTAAAATATTGAATTGTCAGACTGCAATCTGAAATGAATTTTGTTCAAAAATCTCTGGTTTAAGAAACTTTTCCTTCTTATTTGTCTTTGGTAGAGGGTCTCCCTTAATCTCTTACAATTTTTTTTTTTGAGACACACCTTCAGCTCTTTGTGTAGTGCCCAGTCCCTAGTATAGATCCTCTTGTTCTTTTCCAGGATATTTGTCCATACCATTCAGGAGAATGTTTGTATCTAGTCCTGTCCTAATGTCCCCCATTCAAGATGGAAGTAGTTAAGTTGTTTCTATAGTCCATGAAGTTCAGTAATTGCCACGGTCTTTACAAGTCTTTTGTGTTTGCTTGTAATGTGGTGACCAGAATTGCACGTGATGTCCTAAATGAGGTCTTGCTACTCCAGTGTTTAGTTTTAACATTACTTGCCTGTAAAAATTCATTTCAGCTGAGTCCATTTAACTGTGGTACATTATTTTTTTTTTTGTTGGATCTCTGTTGGAGGTCCTCATTGAATGGGTCTGATGTATAAAGGAGTCCTGCAGCTTGAGCTCTTTGAAAAGGCTGGGGTTCTGTAGGTATACATCATTAGGTAGGAGTCCGTAGAGCTCAATGCTATGAATAGACACTGCAATTTTAGGGCTGGTGTTTGAGAGGGAGGTACACAAGGTGTGTAGCTGTAGGTCACACATGAATATGTGCACACAACCTTCAGAAGTCCTTTGCTTTCATTTCCTCCCATAGGCTTTGGGTGCAACTTCATTAACTTGCTGAAAATCAAAAGGGCCTGATAACGATGTCGATGGCACTAAATTGCTTGTGTGTTTATTTAAAAAAAAAGTGACTATGCTCATTCTGAGATTTCCACCGTAGGAAAGCTGCAATGTAGGGAAGGAGTTGTGCCGGCAGGCTTGGGCTCAGCTTTATTAAAAGGGGGCTTCTGTCGCTGAACCTCTTGTTACCTGCTGGAGTTCTTTGGGCTTCATTTACTTTTCTTGTTTTGCTTAATCTGTTTTTAACTGGCTGGCAGGTTTTAACACATACTGCAGTGCTGTAAGGAACCGCGTGTTACCAAAGCGTGGAAATGATTATCTGCTCAGAAGGCGGTAAGACAAGTGGAGTATTTTTGCTCCGACCATCATCCCTCTGTTATTGGTATGGGATTGCCAGGGCATGAACGTGCAATTTCCGGCAATTCATTTATGAAAGCGTTTCAGTATTCCTTTTTAATGCCACATTGTGCAATTTTCATGCAAGAGGCTTTTATTAACAGGATTATTCCCGTTTGTTTCTAGTTTTTCCTTGGCCTTGATTTTGACTGCAAGGAAATCCGAGTTCCTAGCAGTAAAAAAAATAAATAAATAAAAATGTTGTTTAATTATAAAATAAATCATGCTATTCTTATTGTCTTCAAGCAAAAACATAGCAGGTCAGGCAGCCCTAAACAAACACACGCTCTAAACTCGGGGATAACATACAGTCAACTCTGGGAACATATTGAGGATTCTCCCAAAGTTGTTGAGGTCTGTGGGCCGCTGTCAATTGTAAATTGAGTCAGTATTGTTGAGGGAATGGTTGAATGGAGCTGTGAAAATAGCTTTAAGCTTTTTATTTCTGTGTCCCAGTTCAGTTTATAAACGTCTTCATGAACACTGCTTGAATACACCCAAAAAATTAAAAAAAAGGAAATTGTGCGATCGGCACAGCTGCCTCCGAGCTCACGGATCCCGGATTTGGTTTCGCACAGCGGATCCTTCTGTGTGGTGCTTGCGCGTTCCCCATGTTTGCACAGGTTATTGCCGAGTGACGTGCTTTTGTGCGGACGTGCAGTAGACTGCCGTTGCACCTTGTGGCCACTGATCTTTGCCCAAACTAACGGACGGCTGGAAATTCTGCCTTTACCTGTGCGGCACGAGGTACAGAACTGTATAAACGGTGTGTAAATAATTTAGTTTCAAAAATTGGTTGGAATACGAGCAGAGTCACACATGGGGCTCAGGGTTCTTGGAATTGATTTTCCTGACCCTTCCATTTAGGCCTTGGAGAGAAGAATATCAAACGTGTGTTTTATACAAAAGACCTTTTATTTGTGTGGGTCTGTTTGTTGTTGGGGCTCCTTGTTTAAGGTTTAAAGTTTAAGGTTTATGACCTAAAAACTATGCAATAAAGACTTTTAATCCATTAACCAGTATCTGTTGTGTGTGTATGTTTATGATGGGGGGGGAAGAGAACCAATTGTTATGCTCTTGAGCAATATTTTGTCTTTTTATTATAGAAGCTATGATATAATTCCTATATAGGAAATTAAGCTAATTAGATTAAAATGTGTAAATGTGACATTATCGGGAATAATAGCAAACACAGATTGCCTTTAAATCATGGGTCCTGGGTCTAGGAACGTGGCAGCCAGTCAGGGTGGTGTGTTTGTTTTGGCAAAGAAAGGATGTTCCGTTCATTTTTTTTTTCTGAATGAAAATTCTTCTGGGCCTGCTTGCTTCCATGATCCATAATTTTACTTCCAGTGTAGAAGTCAAACAGGAGGCCGGCAGAGCAGTTGTGGATTGAGCAATGTGATGGAGTTTTCCCTCCTCATCCGGGGTCACAGGGCCAAGAGAGCCCCGTCCCCCCTTCCTCCTGTCAGACACTGCCTGCCTTCACAAGTACCCGCTTGAACACCTTGAAGCTCTCCAGAGCTGTATTTCTTGTTTACGGTCTTTCAAGTTATGTGAATCAACCAGTGAGGTCCCTGCTATTTCCTTCTTTTCCCTCACCTGCTTCACAAGCTGTGGAAAAGTCCATTGTGCAGTAAAGTTACTTAAACCGGCAGTTTCTCGTGTCTGTGTGCGCGTGTGAGGAGGGCAGGTGGTGTAGAAGCTGTTCGGTGGAAAGGTGGGTAACTGGCTTTGGATGCAAATACAAGCAAATGTTTTTTTATCAGCTGCAGTAGGACGCTCTCTGAAATCGGACCTCTCCAGTGGGCAGTGCTGGGTTTTGCTTGTTGCGTTCGGTCTGTTTCTCACACAGTCCCAGCTTTGTTTTCCACGGCTAATGAGAGGCCTTGCTGTGAGGCTGAGTTAGCCGTGGTGCTCACTGATGCATGGCAGAATCGTGAGAGGCTGGGGGGGATTAAAAAGAAAAAGAGGGGAAATTGAAAAAGGAATCAAGACTGATTTCAGATACTTTGAGCCAATTCAAAAAGGCCTTGCATATTCGATGGCGTCCTTTTATGTTTTTTTGCCGTTTTCGTTGTTTTGCTTTTTGGAGTCAAAGGTTGGCATGAACTGGCCGGCCTGCGCCGGGAGTTCTCCCCTCTGCTCGGAGCAGGCGGGATTGGGCAGTCGGCTGTGTCCGGCTCAGCTCGCGCAGCACATTTCGTGAGTCGGTCGCCGCGGTGCCGTCGGAGCTACGCAAGCGTGGCGGATTGTGTTTTTTTTTTTAAAGATGTAGCCTTTCTGTTCCGGCCGGCCGAGGCGCGAGTGCGCACAACAAAGCACTGCCGAACAACAAAAGGCCAGGCCAAATAAAAAATAAAAAAAACGAGACTTCTGATGCTTTTGTAAAAACAAATTCTTTTAAAGAAGAGAATTCACATCACCTATCACGGTATTTGTATTTGTATGACATCAAAACAGAATAAAGCTTAAATGAAACGTCCAATTTTTTTCACCCATTGATGCCCGGAGGCAAAATTGAGTGTATTTCAAGTTATGAAGTTTACCAAATACAACTTAAGCACTTTGATTATGGTTGTAGAAGATTGTACATGCATCTCTGTGCAGATTATGTGCTTGGAACACATGGCAGATTATATGTACAGAAGCATTGTTGTTTCTTAAAATGCTTTGGGTTGCATGTTCCTGGAACTGAGACGTCTCACTGCACCATCTCTGTGTGAAGAGGCTGCTGTGGCAGGAAGGCGGCGTGCTAGCACAGGCGCTGCTCACCCAGAGTGCTGGCTGCTTCCGAGTCTCTCCACTGGGAGTATGGGCTCTGAGCACAGGGCTGGGGACGGGAGCTGTCCTGCCTGGATCTTCCTCCTCTGGGCTCCGTCCTCTCCCGCCGGAGTCCCTTACGGAGCCTGCGTTCCCAACCAGAGCACCGGTCGGAGCTGTTCCGGCGAGCGTTGTGCCTGTGGGAAAAGCAGTCTTGTCCATCCCGAATCCCGGCAAGGGTGGAGGGATGATGCAATCAGATGCGTTCCTTGGGTTCGTACAGCGTGTGAAATAACATCCTCTCGCTTGGCAGGACAGAACCGACCTAGTGCTTCAGTGCCATCCTGAGAAACATCTCTTAGGAGTGTAAGCAATGCTGTTGGTGCTTCCCTGATAGAATTGACTGCTCTTCCGTGGAAGCTGCTAATAAATGTGTCATTACATTTGATTTTGATTTTTTTTTTTTCCCCCAAGCAGACCATGGTCTGGCACCTAGCAATATCTCCTCTGGGCCACATCCTGTACTTGTAACCCAGAAACACAGTTTAACATCCTGGACTTTTTTTTTTTACCAGACGGCACCTCTCAGGAGAACGCTGTTGCCTAGTGACAGGTGCAACATATGTCACTTTTTTGGAATCAAGGTGGTCTTTGTGTGAAGTGTGACCAGCTGGCTAGAACTTTTCTGACACACCTGTACCTGCCGTGTGCAGATGTCTTTAACTGATGTTCAGGTTACTTTATGGACTGCTCATAATAGCTAGATAGACCTGGATAGCGTCCAGGTTTAGTCTTTGTTCCCTTTTTTAGGAGTGGTTCCATCCAAATTGACACAGGAAGTGACTTAATCTGTGCGTTTATCTTAGTAGATTCTTACAGGAGTCTCTGTCCCGAGATACTGGGGGCGGCAACTGATAAGCACTAATACTTAACCACTCGTCAAACACAGCTCGTGCTTGAATAAATGATTCCCCTTTTGAGCTTGACATTAATTGAAAATCAGTCAGAGAAGCAGATTTCACATTCTTCTGTCTACAGTGCATTGTAAGTGAAGGTTAAAAGGCCCAGTTTTGAACTGCTGTGCACCTGTTGATTGTGCGTGTGTGTGATGTCAGATAAGCATATGTAAGCTCATTGAATGCAGGGGTCTTTCTTGAGTCCTTTGCAGATATTGCAAAGACTGTCTCCTTGTGTGTTTTTCGATGCTTCGTGACCGGTTTCATGTAGCCGAACAAGAAATCGGCTCCTGTCACGTTGCGGAGCTCTCCCTGACATTCAGATCAAAGATGATTTGCTGTTCTTTTCAATGCGCTGAAACGTCTTCACTCGAGCTGTAGAGCTGTTCTTCAATCAAACCGCTGTTCTGTTGTGCGCATCAAGGCCAGATATTTATATTCTCCCCTCTCAGGACCGGACTGCCCACACATGAACTCCCCTCAACAGCAGAGCACCAGTAAAAAGCTCAAGTAAAGTTCTTAAAATATCCCGGTGGTGTTTTACCCTTCCTTAGGCCCTTATGAGGTACAGGGCTGAAGAACAAAAAGCAAGTAACTAGAGTCCTTCATTTTTATTTTAAGCGGTTTTCTCTTTTACGTGGCTTTTGGGCTAAGACTCATTCATGTCTGAGGTGGCTCTCGACCGGGAGTCTTGGGGGAAGACTGGGGGGAGGATGGTCCCCTGAAACATAGGGGAGCTTTTTTCTGTACCTCCCATAACAGCTTCAGATGGAGGGAAGACTGGGAGAATGGGGGGGGGGTCCCTAAAACTCCCCCGCAGACAGTGTTACGCTTCACTTGCGTTTCTGCCTTTAAGGTTTGATAATTCACGTTGGCCTCGTCCTTTATCGCCAGGGATTATGCGTTTCAGCTTTGATTTCTGGGTTAACGCTCTGGTCCTTATGTGCGGTGATGCCGTGGGAGAGGTGCCACCCATCAAGGTAAGGTCCAGAAGGAAGAGGAGAAAACCCGCTATGCCATATAGCACCTTTTCCTGTTGGCCGGCAGGGCCTCCGGGCCTTCTGTCCCAGCTTTCCCTGAGCAGGGCACTCCAGACACGAGGCTCGTCTGGGAGAGGGGATGAGCGAAGGCGCGGCGCGAGGGCGGCACAGGGAAGGCTGGCAGGCTGTCTTGTTCTGGCCGAGGCGCGTCTCTGTGATATCGCTGCGCTCGTGGGTCCTGATGGCTCTTTTCCAGCGAGTCGGATGTGTTGCAGCTGATAAGGCTGTTGCCCACCGGGCTGTCTCCGGGGGACTTCCATTACAGATCAGTGCACTCAAGGAGTCAGATTTAATTATGTTAACAACGGCGGGGCATCGCACTGTCACATCAAAAATTAGGCAAATACTCCAGCGCCTGCCCTCCGGGTGGCTTTCCTAAGCCCAGCTCGCCGGCGTTCTCCACGGCTTGCTGGCCCAGACTGAGATAATGAAAGCCGGCAACTCCGCGTGTTGTGTCACAGTGTGTGTGTGCATGCACGTGTGTGTCGATCGGGGAAACCGTACCTAACAAAAGGATCAGCTTGTGTATCAGACAGTAATAACCTGTTACTTCACTTGATGAAGGCCTGAAGAACTCTTTTTTTTTTTTTTCCGTACGCAGTGACGTGAGGCAGGGATTAGCAGCTCTTCATAGCTGCTTTCTAGATACATCCGTCCAGAAATTAGCTGTGCGGTTTGTGAAAGCACAGGATATTTGCCTTTTCACACAAGGGACCCAGTTGCATTCTGGAATGCGATTCCAATCTTAAAAACAAACAAAACTGATCAGGGCAGCTTAGCAGAGGACTTTGTAGGTACTGATCTGACTGTTCTGATATTTTACTATCTGGAATGTACTCAAATTAGTGCATTAGTGCAAACTCCAAAACTAAGTGTGTCACATTGAAGTATAAAATATTACGAGTGTGAAATTTTAAGTGTGTAATGCACACTTTAAAGAAATGCAGTGAATTAACATCTAATCAGATTGGTTGAAAATATAGATTTGGTGAGAATGTGGTGCAGTTCCTTGAAGGGTTGTTAACAGTGGTCTAGTTCTGAAGTTTACACTAGAGCTTGGGATCCTGTTTAGTGATCAACAGACGGTGAAGAAGCTGATGACTTATTTTTGCTTTGATACACTTTACACATAACTTGCTCTTGGTCTTAAGTTGCAGATTTAGAAGAAAAAAATATCCATTAACCATCCACAAGCTCTCATTCCTTGTGGAGTAGAATTCGGCTGGTGATTGTTGCTCTGCTTTGGGGAAAACCCGGAAATCCTGAATGAACTTTAGTGCTGTATCAGGTTGTGAAAAAGTAAATTAAGACAGCTGTTGCCCGGGAGGAATGGAGCCATTCTGAATGGGCAGACTGATGGGCACACAGGATTCTTTTTCAGTCGCTCGGCAGTATCAGAGGCAGCAGGTGTGGTGAATAATTGATGTTGTATAATGTGCTGTTTCACCTTCAATTTCAAGCGCTCCTATTTGCCATTGTTGTTACAAATTCACTGGCCTGGAAGTAATTAATAAGCATGAAGTGTGTGTTTTTGTGGAGAGCAGGGATTATAAGGCTACTACTGTCCCTGCCACGTCAAGTCTGTTGGTTTAACAGAAGCGGTGTTCCTGCCTTCTTTCGAAGGCTCCTAAGTAGCCCTGTGACATTAAATCTCTGGTACGCCCGCCCTAGAAACTGCCAGTAGAGCCGCATGCTGATTGTGTGTCCTTCTGAGACTTTTTTTTTTGTTTACCTTTCAGGTAATAGTTGGTAATGGTCAGGTTGTTGTTTTTTTTCTCCTTACCGAGAAAATGAAAGCCACGTCCAGGCAGAAACCTGTGTGTTTGAGATAGTGGCCCCCCTGCGCGCAGCTGAATTATGTGCAGCGCACTTCTTTGAACCACGCAGCAGAAGGAAGCGTCCGAGGTAATGAGATTAATTCAGGAACTCATGCCTGTTGAGGATCGTTGGCTCCTGAACCGTCCCAGCCTTGCCACATTTGTTTGTCAGATGCGACGGCCTTACATTTGTTGGAAAGTTTTTATTGATTGGTCACATTCCTGCAGACATTCAGCGGTAAACGCGTTGCAAAAGTGAAGCAAAGGGAGCTGATGTTCGCAGGATTTATCTCAAATTATTTGCATGGAAGCAGATGAAGCGTACAAGCAAGTCTGAGCACAGAACAGGTTTTTACATCTGCTCAACCCCTTGTCCAGATACTGTGTGTGACTGCGTCTGTGAGATTGGGCCTTTATTTTGCTCCTAGATAAAAGTGGCATGGTGGTGTAGTGTGCCAACTGGCTGGAGAGCTGATGGAGTGCATTTAATGTCTGGTTCCCTCCCCCACGCCCGGTGCAGTTGGTCCTTTTAGGATGTGAAAAGGGGTTTGTGGAAGTTTTGTGAAGATAAGTGTCAAGGCGTATGAAGGGCATCCCCGTGGGTAGCAGTGCTCATGCACAATAAAACAAGAATTGGCATCGCATCGAAATTCAGTTGAAAGTGTCGTGTCACTGCCGGGCAGATTACCTCGCAGTTCAGGGTCTGTGATACCCGAACACAGCACCAGGTGTCTGAGGTGAGTTCTTTGTGTTTGATTCAATTAGTCTGCGGCTTCCGTTTCAGTTCCATGCGCTGCTTTGCCAAGGTTATTGCTGGTGATTGTGGCCTTTCTGAATGGTTCGAACTCTGACGTCAGGAGGCCTTTCATACTGCAACGAGCGTGTTGCCACAACTGTGTGGAGTCCAGAAGAGAAGCGGATTTTCACTTTGGGGTACGGGGGCTTTCTTAGTACTGGAGGAAGTGGCATTACAGTCCATTAGCCATTTTGTCCGTTAATAAAAGCAAGCTGTTCGCTTCCGGTGGTGCGTGCTGCACCCGAAAGACATTTTAATGCCTCCGCATAATCGCTGAGAGTAGTAGTGCAAGCTTCTGCCACCAGCCCTTAAAATTCAGTCTTTTACACCACTCCGATATTAACAAAATCGGATTTCTGACTTAGTGTCTCCCAGTGTGATTGGTCTCCGGTGCTCATAGCAGAAGTGAGGCAAAAAGGTAACTTGTAGCTGTCTGTTTGGGGAGTGGCAAGAAATTTCCCAAAAGCAATCTGCACTCATCATTTTTTTATCTTAGCATTTATATATATATATAATTATTGCAGGTTCATCTGCATTATTAGACATGCCAACTGCTGTGCCAAATCAGGTTAAAGCATAATTTAATTTACAAAAGTCTGCATTTTGTTTATTTCCATTTCAAGAGTTAGATGTCAGACGTGTCAGCACAGAAAACTTTTCTCCACATCTTCTCATCTTTAAATTTGAAAATCTGGGAGGGATGTGTAGCAGGAACATTACCTCAGTTTCAGAATCTACATACGGGCTTCTCAAGTGGTTCAGCAAAAATTATATTTTTGAAATTTTTGCTGATATTTTCGCACTGGTGTCCTGAAGAAATACCGAACCAGACAAACATCTTGTGCCCTTTTGTTCTCTGTGCTCCCATTTTACCTGAACAGAAAGACATGAAACGGTGATGCTGTGTCCATTCAAAACTTTCCTTCCCAGTGGGGAAAAATCTGAAACCTTGCGCTGTGTCCGTGCATGACCTAATTCTTTCCTTTAAGCAACAATACGTGTGAGCCTGTTTTCAGCACATGCAGGGGTTTGTACCTCATTTTCCGACCATTAATCAAGTCTGTGAATAATGACAAGCGGTGAATGAAGACAGTGTTTGGAACTGGCACTGTTCGTATTAGCAATTTGCAACGCCCGCGTTTGGTGGGTTTTTGAAATGTGGTTTTACACAAGTGGTTGTCGGCTCTCTTGTGGCCTGAGAGAAGAGGGAGGGAACAGGCAGAGGGCTGGAAGAAAGTGTTTCTCGGGATGGGGCTGTTGTACAGGGCTGTGATTTACTGACTGCAGGCCTTTTCAAACTGCATTCAATTTGCCCCCGCTGATTTGCAGCAGCTGGAAGACTTAACCTTGCTCCCCTCTCCACTCTCCCACAGCGGAGGTTCATGGGGGTAGAGCGCTCTCCGCGCTGCGCGCTGCCCAGCCCACCAGCGGCTGAGGCGGCGCTCCTGAGGGAAGGGAGCCCCGCCGGGTCTTCGATTCTGCTGTGTCGCGGTATCCAGCAGGCCCGGGCACGCAGGCGGACGCCTCAGGGGTGTCCAGGCTGGGCCTGTCCTTCTTTTGAACCAGTTGTCGCGGAGGCCTCACACTTTTTGACTTGAGAAGCAGAAAACCCGAGAGACAGCCGCACGAGATTGTGCCGCCTGCATGCTCCCATGTGGCGGTAGGATCAGCTTCTCCCAATGTGCCGAGCTGATGTGTGGAGTTGGCAGTGCCAAATTGGGAAGGGCGCGTGAAGAGAAAGTGAGGCTAATTAGGACCACAGCGGTTAGGACTCTGTAACTCTGGAGGGTTGCGGGTTCAAATCCCAGGTGAATCACTGCTGTTGCACGCTTGAGCAAGGCACCTCCCCTGAATTGCTCTGGTATAATACCCGGCTGTATCGTGTAACGTGTAAGTGTCCACTGGATAAATTACTTGACTCCAAATTAAAAAATATATAATACAAATACCCTGGACGTGGGTGAAGTAGCACGTGTACCCCCCCCCTGAACTGATGTGGATGCCTGTTGCCTGTTTTCCCTCATGGCTGCTCTGTGAGTCACGGCAGTTTAAACACGCGCTCTCAAGGGGACATCATCGAAAGAGACGGCTACACCGCTGCCGGGGGGGGCTTGTGCGGTCAGGGGGGTCACCAGCCGGGCTGGCCAAAGCCGTCTCGCCTCCCCAGGGTCAGCGGCTCGGCACCGGCTGGCGGGATGTGTATCGGTTTGGACAGCGTCAGTGCGATGCTCCTGGCGGACGCGTTCCTGGCCGGTCGGCTGGAAAACAAGGACCCCGTTAGACTCCAGAGGAAAGTAACACTCCGTACGGTGGGAGTGTGAGGGCAAAGGGCCTTCCCATCTGCTTTAGGGAGCGCGTGCGTGGCGTGGAAGGGGCTCCCGAGCGCTTGTTTACACTGTGTTATTACCCAAGAATAGTGGGTCAAATAGCTTGCTGTGAACAAAATAAAAAAAAGGCGCCTTCAGCTGTGTTTCCTAATTGAAAACATTTTATTTATTCGTTCGTGTAAGGGAATGTTCTTCACGAGCTTGTGTTCGTGCTCGGATATGCTTGTTGAAACAGAACCGTTTCTCGCGGCCAGCTCATTTCCAAGCCCTGTTCCCTTCAGTCCTTCCGTTAAGGAGCTGGAATACCAATTTTGAAAAGCGTCACGTTTCCCCGCAGCGTATTTTTAATTTTTATTTCATAGTTAATATAAACGATTACAGCCAGTGCTGGCCGCACACCGGTTTTCCCAGTTTCCTTGTGTCTCCTTAAGTTTTGCCATTATTCACTGTCACCACAAATTATAGCCCACTACAGTTCTCAAAATAGAATTGCAATTATCTTAAAGACTATGGACTTCACTCAGAAAGCGTTTGCCATTTGTTTTATAGAGCCCTTCAATATAGTGGAGAAGGGTTTGTCACAGTGTAATTCGGGGTGGTCACGCTGAATATCACACTTGTGTTGATGGGGAGAGAGAAATGCCTTGGGTACACTGGGCATCTAACTGCAGAAGTGTAGGACTTTGTTAGAAATCCATAGCGTTATTATTATTCATAATCCAAATAATGATGACAGTAATAGTAATTGTTTTATCTCAAAGGATCCCAAAGCTCGTCATGCAAATAAGTTTTCTGCTCACGCTGATAAGCTCAAATTTGTTCTAAGGTGTAGCAACAAATTATTTGTGCAAGTGATGAATAACAGAAATGGCAATACTGTGTATTTAGCTGCTGGCTCATTTTAACTGTAATATCCTATATAGTTCAGGGATCTGAAGCAAGTTTTTTTTTTTCTTTCCCACTTGGTACCAAGAAATAAGCCGAGTTTTTAACATTGTTTTTTGATGTTTTTTTTTTTATTAAAGCGAGTGTCTATTGCCCCGAAGGCAGAATTTTTAATTTCTGCCTTCATACCAGCAGTAGCTGCAGTAGTCTTGCCTGGATGTGGCGCTTTGTCCTGCTCCATAAGCCAGGCGTTACTTTTGGGTAACGGCAGGTTTGCAAAAGAAAGAATGCAGGGAAAGGGGGAGAATGGATGGATATGTGAGAGTCCCCTTTGTTGCTCGTGTTGCACAAGTCCGTCACGTGGGAGGGACGTTATATCTCTGTTCTGCTCGTTTGTGTGCAATAGATATGATTTAGCAGGTTTAATTAATTTGGGAGCATCATGCATATTGATTAGCTCTTCTGTCTGACTTTAAAAGCATTGCTTTAATGGCATGGGGCGTGTTTTTGAGCTGAACCGAAGAGCACAGCTAAACGGTTCTGTTTCAGAAGGAAAGACCTGGAGCGCAGCTCTGCCCATTCCGATTCCTGGAGAGCTCTCGTTCTTTTATGGTGAACCAGGCCTTTCAGACGGACTAGCCAGTATACTGAATAGAAAGTAGCAGGTTTGAGAAGAAGAAAAAAACATGGGAGCAGACCCGCAAGAGCCAGGCTCTAGAAAAGATGGCCGATTCTGTGCACAGGGATGCTGGCAAGTTTGCCAACAGGTTGTGCCATGAAGGAGTTTGTAGTTTCCCCCCCCCTCCTTTCCCTCCATGTGGTGACTTCGTCAGGTTCACCCCTGGGGGCAGGGGATCTGTGTGTCTTGAATCAGGCTCTGCTGCAGTTGACTGTACACTAACGAAGTTCAGGAATGAAAGAGCGGCCTTTTCCCAGGCGACTGCGCCAGAGGAGGTCCCTCTGAAGGTAAGTTGGGCCCGCTGACTCGGGTGCTGCGGGTTCGAGCCCCCCCTGAGTGGGGGTGCACTTCTGGGTTAGCTAGTGCCTTGCTCAGCCTGTGACCCCACCCTGTGCTGTGAACCCCAGAGATTGTCCTGGGGGCAGCTGTGGAGGAAGGAGGTGGGGTGACAGCGAGTTTCCAGCTGTGCCAAGGAGAGATTTCACACCTCCAGCCAGTGCAAACTCTCAAGTCGCACACAGGGGCGCTTGCATGTGGGACTGCAGGGGGGTGCCTGTGTTACCCACATGTGTTACCTACACATCTGTGGAGCAGTGTGACTGTGGCTAGGGATCTGTGCCTGGGGCTGGAAGGTTGCCGGTTCATATCCTGCAGCCGGCAGAGAAATCCTCTGTTGGGCTGACCCTGCACTCTGACCCCAAGCTTCTCTCTCTGTCTGTGTGTCTCATGGAGGGCCATGTATATGGCCAGTAAAGTGATCTTTATAATAAAGTGGGTGTAAAACACATTTTTACAAATAGAAAAGCATCCGGGTTATACAGCTACTGTCACTGAAACAGCTTCTTCATAGATGACACAAAAGCAGTGCGTCTTAAAACTTGTAGTCTTAAGAGGTCCAGTTACTCCAGTTAGAATTTTGGATCGGTGTAATTTTTCTGTATTTATGAGTTGACGCATGTCAATACGGTGCTTCCTGCTGTACCCTTGCTACTTTCACTCCTGGAAGATCATCACAGGTCCGAGGAAAAGATAGTGAAATAGCAGGGGTTTAATTAAATATATTAATTGCTAAGGGCCAGTCTGTTTTTTAAGGTTGCTTTGTCACCTTTGGCAAGTCAGCTAAGGACGGATCTGTTTTGTGTCATTATGTGCCTAAGTCAGGTGCAAAATATAAAGAATTTATAATTCCCAAAATAAGGGGTCACGCTGTCCTCATGCACATGGTGCTGCTTGTTTTTCTTTCTCCAGTGAAAGTGGGATGATCTTTGTACCCATAGGGAGCACAGCACATGGTCTCGCATGCTTGCAAGTTCTTACTATACTGGTGTTTCCAGTGTCACTGTAAAAAACATTAGATTTTTGCAGCAGAGTTGCTGTATATAAGGCAGATCACATGAGAGGCAGCTGCTGATGGGATGTAAAGGTGACAGGCATGTGGTTAGCGGGATGTTTGCTTGGTTGGTATGTGATTAATCATTAAATAATAACGTGGTGCACGTGTTCCCCCGCTCTTTCTTCTTGTGAGGTCTACAGTTTTGAACCTGTTGCCTCACTTAGTGTTTGGATGCCCATTATAAAAATAACCAGTGGGGCACATTGGTATCTTCTTGTGTTGCATACAGATGTGTGTTTATGTAATGTACATGTGATGCTTCAGTGAAGGAAAGAAGAGGCAGGCAGCCTGAATTAGGGAATGCAGTAGACTTCTAAAGCATGGTGGGACAGTTAATTGTGAAGAGAGCTAGGCTCTCCCTTTTGAAAAAGATGCTTGCGTAATATTTTGTGTTTTGGGGCATATCTACTTGACTGCCAAATTCCGATCAGTCGAGAAGAGAAAAAAAACTGGAAGCTCATATATTTAAAGAATGTGAGTATCACTCATTTCTATGCAGCACTACAGAAAAAGGCTGAGATTTTCACTTTTTTTTGTTGTTGTTTTGAAGCCACCTGTGTCATTTTACAGATTACGTGTTGAGAATGTGTCTTTGGTGTTGATTGTTTCATTAAAGGAATCCAATAACTGCTGTGAAATTCAGCATGCAGAAAATGACTAATGCATTCAAAGCACAGGCTGCCTTTCAAGAAAAAGTGTATGTTTAAAATCCGCTGCATTTAATTAAGAGCAGAAAATGAACCAGCCTGTGTTATCTGTTACAGTAGCTACATATCCATGCTTGGTTATTGGAGCAAAAATACCCACAAAGTTTCAAATTCCAGGAGAGCTGCCTGCCTTTTCATGTGCAACAGTTCATCAGTTATGTCTTTCTGCTGAATTGGACAGCACTATAACAACTGCAAAATCCCCTTCCACACAATACAGGACTGGTATCTCGAACACAGAATCAGCACTTAATGCTGATATTTAAGTTTTTTTTTTAATCTTCCCTTTTATTTTTGTTGGGCAGCAGAAACAGAGCAAATAAGATACTAGTGGCACTAGAAAAGGAGTAAAACTGTATCCTACATGCATTCCTCCTGTGCTAATGAATTCTGCAGGCTGCATTGTACCCAAACAATAGGAGGCCGCAGAACATCCCAGCAATACAACAGTGTAAAATAATACTATATGTGCTTCTGCTAACCCACTAATAGCAGAAAGAATCAAAATATAGAGATTTATTTAGATCTAATGGAACAGTAGTTGAGTTTCTCTGTCTGTACTGGAAGAAGGAAGTGCTTAGGGTTTGGAGTGAATAGCAGTAATGCGTTAATGTGTGTCTGTGATGGGTTTAGTTCCAGTGTTGAGAGGACTGTGAGGCAGGCTGCAATGTGAGAGGAATTTCAATCAACGGCTCTGTGCACTGTTTAAATACCATCAGAGCAAAGGGGGGATACATCAAGGAGAGAAATACATGCACCTGAGAAATTAAAGCCGCAGAGTCTGCCTTGTTTTTCTCAGATGAGACCCGAAGAGCGATCAGACGTAGATCAGTTGATGAAACGTTTTTTTTATTATTATTATTATTAGTATTCTTTTTTAAGATCATAAAAGGGGGAGAGAAAGCAGCATCATCGCATCTGAAATCCTTTCGTTAAATTTGATCTGATACAGCTCTGTAGCGGACGTGTTTATGAGTTTCTGGCGAATCAATAAGAATGGCAACTTTGCAATGCATATTGTATCGTCAGCATTTTGTAAGAGATGTTTTTTTTTATTTCGAAAGTAGTGGAAACGGCGTGCCGACACACTGGCTTCTACTCCACAGGAAGGAGAATAAAGTTTCAAGATAAATTGCTGCATCACTGCCTGGCTTTATTTACATTCCTGATTATGGAATGATGCTGCTGCTGTTTGCTTTTCCAGTGGGAGGTTAATACATTTGGAATCCTAATTTTGTGTTACCCCCAGTATAGAGGCGTTTGTGTTTTGATGATAGCATGAGAAGAGAATGTAGATCCTTCACTCATTTCTGCAGAGCGTTGCAGTCGAAAGAGAAAGAAAAAAAAATCTGCATTACTGTATAAACGACAAAGCGTATTCACAGTTGTATAACATGACATTTAACATGTAGGCTCCTCTGGTTTAAGTACCCTGCTCAGTATATTGCATACACCTCTTGCCATCTGTCGGAAATGTCCCCAGAGATGGAAGATGGGTGTCTGCAAATGTAAAGGCTGCTGTATTTCTAAGAGGGCTCTTTTCTTTTTTTTTTCCCGTTTTTGAAATGGCATGTAAGGTGTTTTACAATTGTCGGATATAAATATAGTGACTTCCCCCCCAGAGAGTTCCTGGTGGCAGAGCGACCGCGGAAGAAAGCGAACGCGACTGAGTTGCAGGATCCTCGGTTATTAAGAGGCACCGTCGTCTGCGTGCTGCTCAGGAGGAGGAGGAGGAGGAGGAGGAGGATGAAACCGCTGGCTGGATGTGGAGAGAGGGTGGCCGGTCCCCATTGAAACGCGAGCTCGTTGCGTGAAGGCCCGGCAAGGCCGGGAATCACTTTGTGTTCCTGTTCTTGTAATAACTGTTGACACGCCCTGAAGGAGATAGCTGAGGATAAAGGCCGGGTTCCCTTAGAGAGGTGTGTGTGTGGCGTGTGTGTGTGTGTGGGGGGGGGGTTTCAGAGGCAGACAGAAAGGGAGGGAGGGGGCGCTGACGGTTAAAGAATGGAAATTCCCAACTCATTCATTTTTTTCCCCCCCCAAACTTCCGATTGGGAATCTTCGGAAATTTGCGTGTTGTGCGGACCAGCCGCTCCGAAAGCAGCATCAGTGAGAGTGCAGTGGACACCAACCCCCCAGCACCTCCCCCCTCCTCATGCCTGTTAGGCCTTAAGGATTACTCATGTCCCCACGCTGAGAAAGGGCTAAATAAGCATGTTATTTGTGGCGTATGGGGGCAGAAATTTATTCTGTGACTTTCAAACAATGCGCTGTATCTCTTATTCTTCATGCCTGTTCCAGGGTGTTCTTAACAGGCGCTCTGTTTACCAGTTAGGTGAGCCGGATAAAAATGGGAGTAAAAAAAAAAAACTTATTTCTTTGTACATCAAAGGTATTTTATAATTATTATTGCCCGTCGTGGATGTTTTTTTCCCCTTTAACCAAACGTACTGGATATTTTTTTTGCAAATGTGTTTTCGTCTTCACCAAGGCACAGTTATTTATAGTTTCAAGTGCAATCATCTGTCTCTCACAAAACATGCGGATAAATAAGTCATGAGGCGATTCTATTCCCATTTAGTTATTTTATTTTTGTTTTGTTCTCCACTCTAATGCTGTGAGTGGGGGCATTCCCATCTGTATTAATTTCAGAAAAACCCAGAAAGACGTCTGAAGAATGGATGGCAAACCTCAGATAGTATATGTGTAGCTCACCTCATGTGACTATATGAATTACTTTTTAAAATGTTGCTCCGCGCTTCGTAAGGTTTTGGTTTAGGAGTTAGTCTGAAGTTGTGGATGGGCAAAGGCGACCCACAGAATGAGGCGGACTTTCTAAAGGTGAAAACCACGTGCCTGAGCTGGTCTTTCTCTCCTTGTGTCTTCACCTGGGAACTCCGGTTTGGAAGGCAAGAGCTAGGGACCGCAGGGATTGGACAGGATTGGATCGGGATGAAACTGGGATATTCGGGGACTGACAGAAAAACTTAAAGAAAACTTCCAAAGCAAATAAAGGCACTCAGGGGATTCCGTCCATAGTCAGATTGAATAAAATGTTCAGTTTATTAAAAATACACAACTCGGTTTTGATGTGGCAGCTCTGCGTATCTACCAGCCTCTTACATAAAACATACTAGAATATAAATCTTTTAACAGATATAGAGTAGTAAGAATTGATCTGCACTGCCTGTATTGAGTTCAGTGCATTTGAATAACAATATTGTGTTTCCTGATTTTGTTGGTTTCAGTGTCTCCTACATATTCAGAAAGTGGGTTAGAGGCCTACGGGGAAGAGGAGTTGCAGAAGAAAAGTTTTTATGCGATCTGTAGGGTCTCTGTTTGGCGAACTGTGTTGGTCCTATTCTCTTGCTTTTAATCAAAATAACTGAAAATCTCATCAGAAATGTGCAGAGTACTTAAGATCATAAATTACGTGAGCAGTGCGATTTGGTGTTTTAAAAAAGCAAGCAATTTGGGTAAATTTGTGCAAACCACCTGCCCAGAATACATTCTGCCAAAAAACATGAATTGGTTAATCCCAAGCAAGTGTAAAACTTGAATCATTTAAAACTGTTGATGGATTTTATTGCTTATTTGCAGAAAATAAATTATAACTAGTTGTAATTATATTATATAATCTGTGATACAATGAGGAGATACCAGAATAAAAGCAGAACTGAAGAACAACACAGGTCCAGATATTTCTGGTAGTGATTGAACTTTTCCTCCCTTCACTGGGTTTTAACAAATTACCAGCTATGGACACATTAACATTCTTTGACAAATCCGGCCTGTGATGCACTGATGTTGACAATGTGCCACCCTAGCAGTAGATGTTGGATCTGAAACAAATGAGAATGACATTGAGCAGCCTGTGAAGAATGGACAAGTGTGCCCTCTATGGGTCAAAATGGATGTGACTGAGGACTTGGAAGTCCTGTGGCAGTCCCCTACCTGTCAAATTGCAGTACAGACAGGCCTCACTCCTACTGTACAACTCTGCTGTGTGTTTCTTCTTTATCAGTTTAAGTCCCGGAGAGTTCCAAGGCTAGATTAAAGGATTTGGTCTCATTTTTCAGAGAGCAGTTGCAATGTTTCAGAATTGTGTATGTTAAGAGAGTTACTGTCCTTCCGTTTAAAAAAATAATGTTTTCTAAGGATTGTGATTGAGTGATGTTTTAAGGTACTTAGGGTACATACACACCTTACCCTGTCTCTTTTTTTTAAAGACTAGCTACAGTCCAGCTAATGTTTCTTTTTGGAGTGCTGTACAAGTATGCATTGGAAAGATAAAACTAAGGAAGCAGTCACAAAAAGAGGAGACGTAGATGTCATGAGATAAAAATTATACTTTTTTCCAGTAGAACAAAGGGTAATTTTTGGGGGGCATTTGGATTTGTTGCCGAGTCGCCAGGATTCGGTCCTTTTAACCCAACGCGTGCTCCGCTACTTGTGGCTGTTGTCTCGTTTTCTGAAGGCCGTTGTAATTGTCAGTCAGTCAGCGTGTTGAAATAAGAAGTTATTGGTGTATCAAAGAGCTGCTGATCGAAACCGCAGATGAACCTGCTCCTGGAATGCACAGCACATCACTAGCTGTGAATTCTAATGATTTTCTTTCTTTTTTCCTTTTTTGGAACAAATAAACGGAACCTCAAGCGCTTGGAAACAAGACTTCAGCAGCTGGCTTTCATCTTATCAAAGCGGTGCGTTAAAATGGAGTTAATGAAACGCAATTAACACTCTAGCTTCCATGTCAGTGTTAGAATGAAAGCATAAAACTCTACAGAGAAAGATTTTCACAAATGCTGTAAAAGGGCTACATTTTGTTTTCAAACAGGCAGAGGGGTTTCTTGTGGGGCAGTTACAAAACAGGTTAGAAACCTGGGGTCTTAATAAATGTGTAAGTCAATATAGCGTGTGTTTATGGACTTCTGTATAATTCTCAGACCATGAAGTCTGTGGCACACATATGCTTCAGTTATTCATGCCCCATATTAATCCGAAATCGAGCAGAATCAAAGTGTGCAAAGCAGAATGAAAGCAACCGTGGAGTTTAAATTTTTGTCAGCCTTTCTTCACTTGTTTAAGATAACAATAAATAAATGATCAAAATCCGCACTGAATTCTGAATTATTCACGTGGGCTCTCGGAGAACAGAAAGAGTTCTCTTCACGTTTTCCCATGCCGTCGCATCTGATGGAGCTATCCAGAGAAAAGTTGAACGTGCATCCCGGCGGAAAGCAAGTGGGGTGGACCCCTCGGAGACCCCAGAGGTGCTCAAGGCTGTCCTGATGTTCTCCTGAACCGCTGGCGCTTCTTTGCTGAGCTTTCAGGTGAAGCAGGAGACTCCATCCGTCGCTCAAGTCTTTTTTTCTTTTATAAGCCTCCTGAGATCTTAGACTTTTACAGTTGAACTCTTCAAACCCCCCTTCCCAGTGTTCTAGGCTTCAATGTACTGCAAGTACCAGGGGGTACTGAAACTTTTTGTTTTGGTCTGCTGACCCTCACTAGAACAACAACCGGTCTATGAAGTGCCAGTAAACAAACTCCATTTTCAAATGACTATGGCTACACCCCAGCAGAGACAAAGTAGTCTCTCATCAGGATAGAGGTGGAACAAGCAGCAGGTTGTCCAGGTTAGAGCCTGCTTGTTACTGGGAGGTCGTGGGCTGAAACCCCAGGTGGCGCCCTGCTCCTCAGTCAGACTGCTCCAGTGAATTAATGGGGCACAAATGTAAAAACACAAATTCATAGAATTGCTGACAGCAAGTGCTCTAAATAATCGACAAGAGCATGTAAAGATGCAAATAATAAGAAATGCTATTTTATTTCAGTACAAAATGATTAGACATTAGCATAAATGTGGATGTGTGAGTGCACATCTTTCAATGATGCCACCTGGTGAAACAGGTCTTAAGTGCTCAGTGGATGGCAGCTTCATTCTTCGGTTTCAGGACTGCAGGTATAATCCCCAGCTCTTCATTAACAGGGTGTTAAAAGGAGCTCATTAAAGAGAATGATGCAGAACACAAAAAAGACAGGACCTGATGCTCTCCCCCAGCAATTCATTTAGTAGCTTTAAAGATTATTCATGGAGCAAATAAGACATAAACAAATGAGAGGCCTAAACCTGCAGTATAAGAGCTGGTATTACAGAAGGGTAGGGGCTCGAATCTGTGTTTTGCTCAAGAGGCTTGTACTTCAGTGGTCACATAAGGAATGCAGGATGTATCTTCCCGAACTTTGCGTTTATAACCCATTTCATTTTTTTGTTTTACTGAAAGCTGTTGCAGAAGGTGCAGCGTTGACTATAAAACCAGCCTGTTGCTCGTGCAGCGTCCTTGCTCTGCGAAAAACCCATAGGGGTGTAACCCCTGTGTCCTGGCCAAACTTCTCCCTGGCCTTTACCAATCATGGCCTCCTAATAATCCCCATCTCTGAACTGGCTTCATCACTCTGCTCTCCTCCCCACTGAGAGCTGGTGTGTGGGGAGAGGACTGGAGCATCATCTAGGTGGGGCTGCACACTGGTGCTGGTGCAGGGGATCCCCATTCCCTGTAAAATGCTGTTAGTGTAAGGAAATATTATTATTGTCTCCTGTCGAGAGTGGAAACAAGGCTGGCAGAAGGCTGGCGTCTGGTTAGAAGAGGGTGGCGTACACTGTAGCCGCTCCCCTGCGCTCGCTCCACATTCATTCTTATCCTTGAAGCCCACGTTGTAGACCTCTTCAGTCGGATGAGGATCTGGGAGAAGTCTGGCGCATTTCTGGCCGTGTGGGAGTACGTCTTTCCATCACGACGCGCTGCATCGGAATGAGCGGGTCGTTCTTGGGAGTGGTGCCCTCTGGGAGTCCAGGCTTGCCCGCCCTCTGAGGTCACCACTTGCCCCCTCTGCAGTAGTTATCCGGCACGCGATGAGCGCTAGCCCTGCAGGTTTGTAGCTGAGGGTGAGGGCAAACTGGGATACACTTACCCCTCACTCAGGGATGCTGGTTGGAGTTTGCGGGAGGGGTTTCGTTTGAAAGCCACCTGGATTCCGGTCGCAGAACTCTTGAGTGTTGCTTGTGTGGAAAGTGTTCAAAGTCTCATTCCGATTCTGAAGCATAGGTTTCTGTCCTGTACGACCGTTAAGGCCTGCCTTACCTTTTCCTGCTGCTTTGCTTACACATTCTCTGACAAATGTGTACGGATTATTGGTAGCCCTGTTGTAGGATAATTGCTTTCAGTTAGGTAGCACTTTTCTTCTCAAAAGATCTTGTATAGGATAGAACCCACTGAATTGTGGCACCCACCTTCTCCCTTCTCTTACAGTGCTTTCAGCTCTTTGTGACCAAGACCAAACAGAAATGCTCTGATTGGTGAGTGTCCGAGGGGAGGAGCTTGCTGTGTGAAGTCAGGGCACAGCTTCCCCAGGAAGTGTCCTTTGGAGACCCCACACGCCCCCATACACACACAGAGACACACACAGGCTATGGATCACAGGCATCACTGTCCTAGCCTAGTGACTTTGACAGGGTCATAGGAAACTAAAAGACTGGACAGTGAATAATAAAGGAATTTAAACCACAATTATTACCCAATTGTGGGAGATACTCCTGTTCATGGCGGAGATTAGAAAGCAACAATTGTGCATATGAATTTCAGAAAAAAACAAGCATTGAAACATGTTGAGGGATTTGCATCTATTGCATTAAATTTCAAAAGTTTATCCCCCCCCCCCGAACTAAAATGTTAAGTCACTCTGCAAGGTTATACAGCATATGCCTGATTTATGTTTTGCAGAATTACAAAAAACGACTTGCACAGATCTGGGCTTCAGTTTAAAATTGGCATTTTTGTGCAATTGGTTACATTTCTCAAACAGAAATCTTCCTAACGTCTATTCAAATAAAGCCTTAATTTCCCCCTGCTGCTTTTCCGTAGTCGTCTTTTAGAACTGCCGTTGAGTCATGTTTGCACAGCATATAAGTATGTGCAGAAAGTGAAGACTGAATCGATTTCATGTTTAACCGCTGTTGAGTTTTACATTATTGAGTCTTGCTAACGTATTGCCGTGACCTGCAGTGGCTTCTTCGTGGACTATTCATGTGCACAACCAAAAGTCAGAATTACAGAGATCAGTAGAAATGACTCTGCGTCACCTGTTCAGCTGTCATTAAGCATTCAAATACTGTACGTCAAGAGCCAGCAGCAGCCCAGGCTTCCCAACTGTGCTTTTTACTCCTGCCAGCTCCAGGACACTGAGTTCAGCTCCACTTTCGAACCTGCGTAAAGAACCCGTTTAGTTTTCTTTTCAGGCATCATTTTACTAAAGGGAGGACACGTCAAGTTTGAAATGTTGGCAGCGGGCTGACTTTCAGACGATTGTCCGCTCAGAACGTACCTTGTCTTGTTCAAGTCCCTCTCACATTAAAGAGTCCCGCAGCTGGCTGGTGATGTGTGGGAGTGGGGACCTGGAGCTGAGAATTTAACCTGCGCCTTTCTTGCCTGGGCTGGCAAAGCTGGATCGCTTGCAGCTGTAAAGGAGCACGAGACCGACAGGAGAGCTGGGCCTTTCAGCGCCTCTCTCGCGCTTGTCTTGTACAGTTTGCTTCCTAGAGACACGCAAGGCGCTGTGGAAAACAGATGGCAGAG
Source organism: Lepisosteus platostomus (assembly GCF_059453375.1). Taxonomy (NCBI): domain Eukaryota; kingdom Metazoa; phylum Chordata; class Actinopteri; order Semionotiformes; family Lepisosteidae; genus Lepisosteus; species Lepisosteus platostomus. Next base: position 13,153,877 of record NC_142628.1, read on the forward strand.
AAAACTAGCGACACCAGCTCCGTTTTTTAGACTGAAACCTAACACTCAGAAATCGCACTCGCGATAAGCTCAGTGTTCATGTGGCAAGCGGATTTCATGCTCCAGGAAAACCAAGGAAATGAGGAGTTCAGCTTTAACCTCTGAGACTGTGAAAACAGAAACGCCAAAAGAAGAATCTTGTTTGATTTTGCAAAGGTAGTTTAACAGCAGCATCTGTGAATAAGTATAAAATCACATGACTTGTTTGTTTCTGTGGTTGTGGTTCAGCCAAAACAAACCATTTTTTTCTTTGTTACTTACCCTTTCTATGTTGACGAATAAAGACAAAACAAAGCAGATTTTCCCCAACTTGGTAGGATGTGTCCCTAAAGCTCTGATCTTTTATAAAAGCCAGAGGATGACAATGATGAAATCAGCATCATTGTACTTCTACCAGTTGAATTTAGTATTTATACTAAACAGCCTTTGAACGCAGGTTTGTTTTTGACAGAAATGGATCTTTAAACTGCCGCACACATTTCCTACAACAGCAACACACGTGGACAAGAGAAAAACTTCAGATTGTGGTGGAGCTCAGGATAGCAGTGCCTTGACAGAGAGAGAGAAACTGGCACGCTTCATTACTGAAGAGTCCATGACACAGGGAATTGTAATCTTTTGGGTTTTTTTTGTTAGATTTGAATACTCTTTCAGGGACAGATGTGCCTTTTCATAGAAAGACCAGAAACGAGGGGCTGCCCCCAATTTTTGCACGAAGTACCATTTAATAGACGCTGTTGATGATGTGCCAGCCCCTCAGAAAGACCATATGATTTTGGCCTGAAAATACACTATGGATAATTCCTATCAGAATGCATTTGGCAGTGGACACGGTTCTGCTGTGTATGTGTATAAATATCTGGCACTCAATAGCATTAAGCTGGTTCAGCAGTTTGAATAGGAAGGTACATAAAATATTGCAGTCATTTTCTAGACTCAATAGTCTCTTATCAAACGTAGGCAGTTGGAGGTAGCTGGTGTGAAAGCACAGAGGATTTCTCTTAGTGAAAGGTTAATGGACTGAATTAAAGAGAAAAATAAACTGTTCTCTTATTGTGCCTGTGTGCTCTCCAGCTACAGTGAAGTGCATTCTCACTTTTTAACGCAGCGCTTTGTCAGCCTCAGCCGCCTCGCAAGGAGGAGAGAATGTGTGTCACGTGCTCGCTCAGATATCGTAGCCTGGAGAAACGAGACAACTCTGTGAGCTACCTGAGGGGGTGTGCACCGAAATCCGCCCAGGGATCAAGCGCCTGGCTTTTTTTCAACATTTGTTCTTTTTGTTTGGACTCTCTAGGCCTGAGCGACGGTTTGGAATTACCCAAGAAACAGCGGTGTGACATTAAAAGCAGGATTACGCTTTAAAGCAGCAAGTCAAATCAGCTCTTCAGCGATTTGCACAGCAAAGTTACAAGAGTCTAACCTACCACATGCAAGAGATTCAGTGCAGGGCGTTTTGAAGTTGTAGCCATGCAGAGGAAGACTACAGGAAGCCAAATATTTTTCAAAGCAGGGTGACCGTTACCAAAAACCATTACAAGCGCTGGCGAAAAGAGAACAACAGAAGTCAGACTTAGGAAAGGTCAGTTAAAACGAGCATCTTTAGGTTAGACTTCAGCAAGTAGAAAGACGTTCGAGGGCCTGAGTCACAGTAATTGGCGTGGAGTAACTTTGAGAGTGGGATACATGCTCTTCCTCCAATATATTTCCTCTATGATATTTTGTCTTTGAAACGCCACTTGCACAGCTTGCCAGCAGAATATGTAGAGGGGTAGGGAGAGAGGGGCACTGATGTGGGTGTAGGAGAGATCCCAGAGTATAACACTGTGGGGCAGGAGAGTGCCAACCCTACATGAAGATGGAGTTTGATTCCTGATCATGTGGGCACTCTCCACTCTGGGTTGGTAGCACTCTCTTTAGAAGAAATGGTTGCACTGTGTATGGTTCCCTTGAATTGTCTGATGTAGTTCCACAATGCTCCGCTTTTCCTTCTGTTCTTATTTTAGCACATTTGCAGCGCTGCAGCAACAGCCACAGTGCAAACAGTATGAACCCGTCTTCACCCTTGTGCACAGAAACACTGGCACCTGCCTTCTGCCGCGTCTCAGAGCAGCGCGGGGCGAGAGGAATTTCTCCAAAAAGAGCGGCAGGACTGTTCTTTCTTTAACGAGCGGCCCCTTCATTAGCCACCGGCACCAGCTGTCAAGTGACAGCTGAGCTAAGGAAGAATTTAGCGGCCGTGCCCCCCCCCGGGAGAGAGGTGCCGACAAAGGGAGCTGACTAACAGAGGTTAAATAAAACACTGCGGTTTATACTCGCCGTTGCAGTATGTGGAGGGTGGGGGATTTTAAAAAGTGAGTCACAAAAGTCGGCCACACCCTACAGCATGCAAATGCCATCTCCATCAGCACCCGAAGCTGAGGCGGTGGGCCCAGAGAAGACTTTCTGGCCTGTGAGGAATACAGCTCAGAGAGGGTGAGGGAAAGCTAATCTGGTCTCAGAGCACCATTCCTTCACTGCTGAAGGCTTCAGAGGAGAGTTGTGTACAAACTTCTTTGTGGCGCTAAGGAAAACAATCCGTTCACTTTGTGAACTGCACGACGTAGTCAAACAGGCAATATTCTAGGCTGCTTTATGCATGCGTTGGTTGAGAGTATGGGGACGTTACGAATGAAATGGGATTCATTAATAGCCCACTCCTTTATAAACTTTGCAGTGTGTCCTCTTTCCCTTTTACAATAGGAAGGCGAGCGCAGTAACACAAAGGGATTAGAATCAATCCCCAGCCTTTGTAGACTCCGGAGAGTGAACAGCTGGGAGGATTTTATTTCAAGGTTAGTTCCCAGGCATTTATTTTTCTCCTGCCAGAGCAGCTCAGGGCTGCTGAGTGGCAGCAGTTTTTCTGCTCCCAGTTTCCGTGGTTTCAACAGCCGGACTTGAAACGGGCCGCTGGGAAGCGCTGGCCGCAAATCTGCATTGCAAAACCCCGACCTGCAGAAAAAGAGCTGTCCTGGCGATCTGGGATAGAGGCATGCAAAACAGCCCACTGCCTGAAGAAGCAGCGCTGTGTGCAAGAGGGCGGAAGAGGAAAGGCAGAAAGATCTGTCACGTCCGTCCATCCATTTTCTAACCGCTTCATGCGGTACAGGATTGCAGGGAGGCCGGAGCCTATCCCAGCAAGCAACGGGCTCAGGGCAGTATACACCCTGGACGGGACGCCAGTCCAATAAAGGGCACACACAGACACGCACACAATACACACTAGGGCCAATTTTCACAGAGCTCAATAAACCTGCCAGCATGTCTTTGGACTGTGTTGGAAACCAGAGCGATTTGAAATACTTATAAAATTGAATAGTTGTACAGTGTTTTCAGGCACTGAACACGCTGAACAAGGCATAGAACGCTAACAGGATTATTTCACATTTGTACATCTGGAAATGAACAGTATTATTCAAAACATCCCTGGCATTCTTCTGAGTTTTGCATTTTTGGCATTTCTTAAAGAAAAGTGTTAAGGCAACTGTCCCCAATTGAAGGTGGTCAGATGTTATCAGCCTACATTACTGATTAAGGGTCTTATAGAGTCATAAGCTGACTCTTCTGAGCAGAACTGCAGGCTTCCATTTGATGGGAGTCTGTTTGCTTTTTTTCCCTCTGTGAATCTGCAGATTTTTTTTCTGCTGCTGTGTTATCCAGTCCCTGACCCTGTAAGAGGATTATCTCGCTGTATAATTTTAGAAAGCTCTTTTGTTTTTTGAGGTAAGGCAACAATATTCCGGCCGGTGGTACGAAAACAAGCTTTAACAGCGGCCTCTGAATAATCTTAGAGGCCGGTGACACCAGAAAAAGCTATTTAAATGGAACGTTTTTCATCCAGTGTTTGCTGGAAATGAGATGATGTAGTGGCAGACCCATGCAATGCACAACTGGAGTCTAAATTATAGAGTTAAAATTGCTTTAAAATTGTAGAATTGTTTTCGTGTTATGGAACAAGAATAATGAAAGCAACATCCATCAGCAGGGCAATACCATAAAGGTCACAGTGAAGCACACTAGTTATTTTTGACACAGAAGCTGCAAAATTATCTTATTAATTTGCCTGCTGTTTAGATCAAGTGGCTTCTATTTGTGCGTCAGGGTGCTTTAGAGGCACAGCAGAAGTGTCCCCACCATGATTCGAACCCACATCCTTCCAGCTATGAATACAGAGCGCTAACCACCATGCCACACTGCTGGCCTGATCTGTAGAGAAGCTCAGTTTCAGCTTTAGGATGATTCTTCTCTTCTCCCCACACGATGCTCGCATGCTGTATTCTGTTTCAGATGCAGTGTTGTGTGTCGGAAAGGACTGTTCCCCCTCAAACAACAAGTCCGATCTGGAACTTGTGTCCCAAGTCTGGAAAGATGGTTGTTTTCAGACTCGCGCTGATGAGTGAGGGCGGACCTGCAGGGATAGCTGTAGCAAGAATGCCAGGAGAATTCCTGCTGGGGTCCTGCGTTTGGCCAGCCCTTTGTGGGGAATGAGATAGCTGCAGCAGAGCGTCTGTAGACATGCCTGCAGCAGGAATTAAGGGCAGGCAGGTGGTTTTCTGAAGACACAGGTGTTTTACTGCTGAAGGAGGAGTGAAAAACGGCCTGAGGCGGCTCTGTTTTCTGGTCGTCATGGGTACAAGAGCACAGCCACCTCAGTAGCTCTGGAGTCCATAAGGGGGTCCCTGCAGATGTTGTCGCACTTTCGGACTTGTCAGCCCAGATGTGTGCGCTTATCTTGCTCCAGCCTTGACCGGGCTACTGTACGTGCTCAGCGCCGCTGAGTGCTCGTGTCTGCCTGCTGAGAGGCAGAATAAAATCCCAAGAGCACGGGAAGCCACACATGCCGTGCCTGCTACAAGCAAGACAGAAAGCTCATTGATCCACACGGCAGAGGGGAGGAAGTGGGGAATTCTAATGGAAACCCTCACAGTGCGCTTACAAACCACATTCGCCTGGGCAAGACTGTGTGAGGTGGGAGCGCTGACAGGATTGATACCTTTTCTTTTTGAGCGTAGAGCACAGAGCATTCTTTGGCTTGAATTTGTATGGGGTTGTTTTAAACCACCTGCCGCTAATAGTCTGCACTTAACGAGACATTTTCTATATCAAATACCTAAATGTTTTTTAGAAATGTTTCAAATACCTTTTAAAAAGAATGGATGGCCCTAAGAGAGGACACGAAGGAAATTTAAAAGCAGAATTCAGAATTGAAATGGCCGTATAGGTCATCATTTGTTTTTGGTTTTGTGACAGATGTTTTTGGAAGGTCTAAGGCGTATTCGCAGTGAGGCCATTTGTTACTCAGATTTACAAATGGCAGAGGACAGTTTTTTTATGGTTCAAGTGAAGTATGAAACAATAAAGAGAGAAATACCTTGGGTTTCAATTCAGTCTCACAGGTGTACAGACTTGCCTGCAGTAACTGGACAACTGCCAAGGGAAAAAATGCTTTTGTTCTGTACTATAATGGACTTTTTACCCTCTAACTTTTGAGTTAACTCCGTTTCACTCTAGTTTTGGGGGCCAGAATTAAAATGTTAGCAGTTTTTTTAATCACCGTGGTGTCATTTCATAAGCCGTCGTCAGCACCAGTCCAAACTCGTGTCTGCTGTGCAGGTTGATGGGGGTTTAACGAGATCCGCACACCCCGGCTAACAAGGGCCAGGCGGTGTCAACCATAGCGTGTGAGCGAGCAAGCACGTCGTAAATCTTTTTTTTTTCTTAAAAAAAATGGAGATTATGGTCTTCGGAGGCTGAATGTTTTAATACCTACTGCTTTGTGTTTTCCCTTCACGGTTTTAAAAACGTAAAGCTATCGAAACACGAACACAAAACAAACAAAAAAGCTTCTCAGGGCTTCCGGTATGGCAGCTTTTACAAACTTGCGCTCAACGCGTTTGCGGTGATTTGCGAATTTAAATATATAAACCTCGACTACGGCAGTGGTGAGAGGGGAACGTGTATTTTTCAGCGATTTCGAGCAGACTGAATTGTAACATTAGAAGGTCTTCCGTTGCATTTATTTAATATCAGACGCAATAGACAAAAATAAAGTGAAATGTGAATCGTGTTGTTTTATTTTTTATAGACCTGCACTTTCAAAATTCTTTCATATGCATGGGGTCTCGATAGCCAGCCTTCAGTTTGGACAAAGGCCGGTGTCTAGTTTGTTCCTGGAGATTGGGGACGATGGAAAACGTTATAGTTCAAAGTAACCACCTACAGCTAAAAAAAATCCAAATATCGATCAATGTGCGCGGTAATCATGCCAAACTCGCGTTGGCTCAATGATCAGTTCAAACTTTTTTTTCCTCCCTCAAACTCCAGTTCAGCTGTCAAAGATAAAAGGAAACGAAATCGCTCAACACGTACAAGCCTCGTTCAGCCAGAGGGAGGCGGTGTTGCGTTTGGAAGTGAGCAGCAGGGAGAGAGAGTTTTCTTTTTCCAGATCGTGTAGGGTTTTTTTTTCCTCCGGAAGACGGAGCTTTCCGAGTTGAAACTTTTATTTTTGGTGCGCTCACAACCATATGCAAATTCCGCCGCTGCTAACATTTGTCTGGGCAGGGCGTTTGAAAAGACCGATTTAAAACGTGAACGGGCCTCTATCAGTCATGGCCTATTGTTCGCCGTTACGCTTTTTCTAACGTTAGCAATGGCGAAGGTTTAGCTATAGATTCAAAGACCCGATGTTGCCTTTGATGCGATGCCGGGTTTGTTGGAGTCGCCTCCTGTTTGTGAAGAGAGGTTTCCCCCGAGTTATGTTGATTTGTAGAAAATAACGCTTCGTGTTGTCTGTACATTGATGCCCCATGGGGGGGTAGTTGGGGGTTGGGGTGATGTATAGTTTCTCATTATGCTTCACCCTCGCATCTCCACTTCCGATTGGTTCATTCTCCTGTGTAGCCAGATGGCCCGTTCAGCCCCCCCCTCCTCCCTTCTCTCTCTCTCCCTCCCAATAGCTCTCTTTTTACTACCTCCAGAAATATACCACAGGAGTTTTTGTTCAACAAAATCCCCCCCCCCCCCCTCGTTTTTATTTTCTTTCACCGGATGATTGCCTGCGCGGATTTTATTTCAAAACGACTTGGGGGACAAATGGAAAAGGGGTTCAGCCGCCGCTTTTGTGCTTGGTAATTGCGTTGTTTTTTTTCTCTCCTGTGGCCACCGATGATCTCCGATGTAGTTGTATTTTCAGGGTAAATCCGAGGCAGGTGCGGTGTTTTTTACCCTCTCTGTCGTACGCTGCACCCTTCCCCCACACGAACCCCCGTGCAGCAGCTCAGTAGTGTCGATTTGTGTCCTATTGCCTGTGTAGTGTCAGCCCTTCACGAACGAGAGGAGTTGTAACTCTGTGCGCTTTACCCACGGTTACATTGTAACCAAAAGAGTTTTCGCTACTATTGTTTGCGGCAACAGATTTGCTTTGGACACGGCGAGCCTGCTGTAGACTTTCCTTTTGTGTGCTTGGACGACTTCGAAAACGTTTACTGTAGAGATTGAAGTGAAGTACTTTTTTCTCCCCCCTCTACACCTGCTTTGTTCATACAATTGAACCAACTCCAGCTTTTGTGTTGGTGTTTCCCTTAACTGTCCCATTGAGGAAGAGGGGACGGTTATGTTTAATTCTACGTGACAAGAATTTAATGCGTAAATTTCCAGCTTTTGCAAGTTCGGGGTGAATTTCTGAATTAGAATATGAAGTGCTTTTTCTTTTTCCACCCCCCAAAAACGAAGTGAAGCATGAACTTGCCTCTGGCTCTAGGTGAGAGCCGCAGTTTATATCGGGGAGCCGTCTCAAGTCGGGGTTGTGTGTCGTTTTAGCGTTGACAGAATTTGTCATACTTATAAAGCAGGTTGCTCTGTGTTGGAATCGGGTCTTTGTGCTGAAAGCCAGAAATCTGTTTACTGCCTCCATTTTTTTTAATCCCCCTCCGAGAATCGAAAGAGAGCCTAGCTAAAGTTACGCATTTAATTTTCTGAAAAAATGCCAACGCAGGAATGTCTTTCAGATCGCTGTAGTTTACCTCCAAAGCTCTTTCTTTTCAAGTCGCGTTCTTTAGAAACGAATACCCAATAAGGCCACAATGTCGTTTTTATCTTGCAAAAAATGACTCTATAAAGCGACCTGAACGTTTCGCCTTTTCCGAGTTTGAAATCTCCGCATGATTAGAGAAAAAGAGCAGTTTTACAAGTTTTGCGAGGGGGGAAAAAAAACGTTCTTGCCTGTTCATGGTTGGTTTTGCACTGTGGTGGGCTGGCCAGATGGTTTGAATCAGAGCACAAGTATTTATAGCACAGTATTCCAACAGAATTTTAAATTATAATGGGGGGTAGTTTTTTTTTTCTCAGGGAATGGTTCTCCTTTAGTGTTTTAGCTGTATTGGTCCGCTGCTAAAGAGAACAGAAATACATCCTGTAATGTGAATCTCAACCCGTTGAGGCGATGTAGTGGAATTTTGAAGGTGACATTTAGCCAGGTTGCTAAGCTACACTGAGTTGGTTGATGGTTCCTGAGAGGATCTAAGCAAATCGCATCTCCACCCTGCAGGTAAACGGAGGAGTCATGGGGTGTTGATTCGGTTCCATCTTTTTAAGTTTGACAGAGATGCTACAGACCTTGTCACGCCACAGAAGTGTGACCACAGGCGCCGAAGTGCTGATTTGAATCAGATTTGTGTGAAATTTCAGAGTTTTTTTTGGTCTGTTTTCAGTTTAAGTACATTTTTTTAAAAAATCTGTGTGTGTTTGAAACAAAATAATACTTTGCAGTTCTGCAGCAGTTGACCTGCCTGTTTGGCCCCATATGCAGGGCAGCAACAGACTGACGGGACGTTTGTCGTCGCAGCTGAGCGAATGTGTCGCATGAGCTGGCGTAACGGGCGCGAGGAGAAAACGCACAGAAACCGCGGTGGAGGGCTGTGCCCGAACCCGCGCCGGCCTCTCTGACGCCTGGGCCCCGTGTGTCTCTCTCTCTCCCGCAGAAGAAAGTGGTGGAACAGTTGCGGAAGGACCTGCTGGTGAGCAAGGAGCAGCCCGAAGTCAAACTCCAGGCCCAGCCGGCCCTGCCGCCCCCCCCGCCGGGCGACGGCAAGCACGCGCCCCCCGCGCCGGCGCCGACGGAGGCCAAGGCCCTGGTGCAGCCCGCCCCCGCCCAGCTGCCGCTGTCTCTGCTGGCCCAGAACGCCCCCGCGCAGCAGGTAGGCAGCACCCGCCAACCCACCGAGCTCCCCTCCATGTCCGTGTGGGAATCGGGGTCTCCGGAGAGCCTCGGTCCAGCGGGATTTGTAGATCGCCATTAATTGACCGGTCTCTCAGGAGAGGGGGCGACCCCACTGCGCTCAGTGGAACAGGCGAGTGGTTCAATTCATTGAAAGATCACTGAGGGCCAAAATCCCCAGTCCCCAAGGTCCAGAGTCCGGTTAATTGAACAGATTACTCGCTCGACCCCTCAAGAGCTGACAGGTGACGCTGGTCTTTCAGAACAGGTGATCTATAAGTCTAACTGGATTGAGGCTCGCTGGGATGGGATATAGAGCCTAGCTCTGTTTTGTTTTCTGATTATTTCTATGCACCTGCTCCAGCTAGCAAACACCAATAGCAGCCCTGTTGTGATCGAATATTCTGAAGATTAAATCACATACAACGTTGGGTTCCAGGAAAGGTTTTTATTTCTACTCCACGGGGGCCATATGCAATTAAAACAAAGGCGACTAAATGGAATTAAGACATACAGAGCTCTCCTTCTTTCTCTGACTTTCTTTCTCCAGTTGTTACCTGCATGGGGTGTAGGCTTCATTTTGTTCTGAAATTAATAGAGCTCTCCTCAAGTGCAGGCCCACAGACGAACCTCAGTCTTACAATATATGAATTCCCCTCAGCCAGTCCAACTACCTGAAGTGTAACACGAAGAAAGCTCTCCAGGTGGCTGGAGACAAACTGACAGTGACACTGTTTACCACTCGCGGTGCTGTCCGTGGTACTGTCAAAATGTATTCGGTTTGGGCTGGAAGTTGTTGATCCATCAATTTTTTTTTAATGATTTTTTAGGCAGTTTTTTTTGTGTCTCTTCCAATCCTGAATAGTACATCTAGGCCTGGCGACATACTGAGAAAATGAAATTCTTGTCTTTCTTTCTCAACACACACCTAGCCCTCGGGACTGGCTTTGATTAGCGTGGTGAAAGCGGGGAGCTGGCTTTGTGGTGACCTGGGTTGTCTCCAGGGTGAGCTGTAGCTCTGGACAAGAGGGGGCCGCCTGCTTTGTAAACGCCACCAAGCAGGAGAGCAGCCGTACTCAACATCAGAGTGAATGCCAAAAGAGAGTGCCCTTTCTGCAGCAGTGAAGAGGCCCCTTTTATATCTATATATTTCACCAGAGTATGCAGAAGCACAAAAGTGACTTTGGTTTGCATTTTAAAAAAAGCAGCAGCATTTCATTTGAGTTTCAAAGGGGCTGTTACTCAGGTGACCCAACCCATTGTGCTTTCCGGTAGCAACAGGACTTTTTATTTAGGTGCGACTGGCATGAAGCAATAGATGTCTTTCACAGCTGCAGACGAAGTTGAAAAGAAGCGAGGCAGAGGTTTGGAATCTGGTCTGAAGTTTTCACCGTCAGGCGCTTCCTAAAGGCGCGGTAGTCTTGTTGGATGAAAACTACTTTTTAAAGGTGTCAACCGTGGTCCGGGAATACATTATTTTTCTGCTGGGGAAAACAAGGGAAGAGAGTGCGTACACAGCATGTTGTCTTTCTTAAAATTTTAAAAAGACTTTCGGGACGAGGAGATGTGTGTCTGGAAAGGGGGAGGAGGGAGGTGCTCTGGCTTCTGCGAGCATACCTGACCCCAGACTCCCCCAGCAAGGAGCAGAGCCCGGAGGCAGGACTCTTTTCCACTTAGACCCGCCAGTGACAGAGAGCCTCATGGGTGACAAATGTGGAATCATTACGAGGGACCTGAGGGGGGTTCAGACGTCGCTCATTTCTGCAGGAATCCGCTGCCCGGCGCAGACTTCAGCTGTGTCACTTTCTCCCGCCGCTGGTCTCCCGGGTGTAACTCTGCTCTCCATCTTTTCTCCGCGCTCGTTTGTCAGCCCTGACTAACTTCTAGGGAGAAGGCTTCTTGTGTATCTTTTTTTTTTCTCTGAGGCAAGCAGCAATGATCCCAGTACTCAGCGAACCGTTTGATCCAGCCCCTCTGCACAGCCTCTTCAGGAACAGAAAGCACGCAGGTTTTTGCTGTCTTTTTTTTTTTTACTTCTTTTTCTTGCCGAAACAGTCGTGGGACATCTGCTGTCGGAAGGCAGCTTTAATCTCATTTTGACGCGCAATTAAGGCCCTACGTAAATCCGAACAGCAGAAAGTAGAGGCGTGTTGGTGGGGGGGGACCTTTCTAGAAGTTCATTGCAAAGGAATCTGGGGGAAAAAATCCTTTCAATTATATTTAAACATCGGCTTTTTTACTTGCGATTCTCAGATTTAAAGTCTTCAAACTTATTTGCAAAGTTTTCTTTTAACGAAGGGAAGCAGTTAAGTCCCATAGCGCTGCCTTAGAGGCAATGTTGTTGTTTTTGGCTCTGACAGTAGGAGCTTGTGGCAACGATGTGCTGATTTTCAGAGGTGCCAAACCTTACACTTTGACTTGGTTCCAGTCGCTTTACTTTCCCCTCTCTCCTTTTGCTCCAGTTGTTTGTTGCCAACGGCGTACCAGTAGCATAACCGTGAGAAAGGATCTCTTTTGATACATTCTGAAACCTTACAGGCCACTACTTCTGAGACGGGAGTTTTAAGGTATTTTGCAGAGTTTTATTACAGGTGCCTCTTCTGCACTGTCGAGCGGAAAGATTTTGTGGGTCCTGATTTTAGTTTTAAGTTCGCTTTGCGGCTCATCCGCATGCTTTTGATGTGGCAGGCGATGGGGGAGCCTCCCAGACTGGCAGGTTTAAAGGAGTAGATTGAGCTGCGCTGACGATGTTCCGTCAAGAGAGTTTCAGATGAGGCGCCGTCCCTTCGGCCCCCTTCAGCCCTCGAGTCTGTGGCGGGAGGTCTTTGACATGCCGTGGGGTGGTGGAGCGTCTGTGGGCCTGGTGTTTTTGTGTGTCCTAACCTGAGCAGGAGCCTGTGCTGTATCCCTGTGCGCCCGGGGCAGTGACCCCTGCTTGGCGCGACTCTGTGGGCCAGATTGAACTCCGCAAACAGCCAGGTGGAGGAACAGCGGGGCGAGACGCTGGTGCCCGTGTCCCAGCCTGGCACCTCGTAGGCCCTCTCCTGCGCAGTGGATCAGCTGAACCGGCCGGCCTGCGGCGCCAGTCCTCACATGGCGCCCTGTGTGGAGGGGGGGTTCCGTGTTGTAGTCGTTCATAGTATTGGCGTAGCTGTCCTTATTAGTAGCAGGTTGTTTTTTTTTATTGTAAATAGATTTGATAGGGCTGGAAAATCTGCTTGGTGTAACCCGGGTATTTATTTTGTATTTCTGTCAGTGTTGCGATGCAAAATAATAATAATAATGATGATGATTATTATAATAAAGCACCGCTACCATCAAGGCCTCTTTCTTGCCAGCAGAGCAGATGCTTCATTGTTGTAGACGCTGATCAAACATGCTTTCAGAAACGCTTCGTCAGGCCCGAGTTTCTCCAGGCCATTCAGCAATGCAGAAATAATGCCATCAGCATTAGTAGCATCAGGTTCAGCCAAGTCAAGTGGGAAGGCTTTTGGGCTCTCTGCTTTTGTTTTCTTTCATTAGAACCATTTACTGTACCTTTGCACATTGCAGGCCGTTTTTCTTGGTACTTCACTCTTCACTAAAGCATGCATTATTATTGGAGGTGTTTTTGCTTGTTTTCTTTTTGTCATTGTTTCTTCCTGCTCAGAGACATAGGAACGTAAGAAAGTTTACAGACCAGAGGAGTTTCCCTCAGCCCATCTACCTATCTGGTAATTATTAGCCCAGCAGGTGTGAGCCTGGTCAGTACCTGGATGTGAGGCCTCCTGGGAAAAACTAAGGTTGCTGCTGGAAGAAGTGTTAGTGGGGCCAGTAGGGGGCGCTCACCCTGCGATCTATGAGGGTCGTAATGCCCCAGTATAGTGACGGGGACACTATACTGTAAACAAGCGCCGTCCTTCGGATGAGACGTAAAACCAAGGTCCTGACTCTCTGTGGTCATTACAAATCCCAGGGTGTTTCTCGAAAAGAGTAGGGGTGTAACCCCTGTGTCCTGGCCAAATTTCCCCCTGGCCTTTACCAGTCATGGCCTCCTAATAACCCCCATCTCTGAACTGGCTTCATCATTGCTCTCCTCCCCACTGAGAGCTGGTGTGTGGGGAGAATACTGGAGCATCGTCCTGGTGGGGCTACACACTGGTGGTGGTAGTGGGATTCCCCATGACCTGTAAAGCACTTTGAGTGGAGTGTCCAGAAAATATATAAAAGTGAAAGGAATTATTATTATTGTTATTGATCCGCAGGTCTCATTCATCCATTTCTTGAAAGAAGCTACCTTACTTTGCCTTTGCCCTTGTTCCAGTTGGGTAGAAGAATTAAAACGTGATTGCTGCCAGGAATGTACAGTACAGTTTGAGGCATGTGCACCTGATCAAAAGGAGACACATTTGTTCTGAGAACTCAGACGCCTCTTCTCTTTCCAGAGTGTGTCAGTGGGTTGGCTGATGTCTACATATCAAAGCGAATGTTTTAAATCTGCTTTATATAAAATCATAAAAAAAACATTTGTCTTTTTCTGTAGCTCACATTTGCATGTTTTTCCACCTTGGTTTGACACATAAACAGCTGCAGCCGGTGCGTCCCAAGTCTTATTTTAATGACATACCTGCACCTCGAGCAGCGCGTAATAATTCCTCCACCTGTTTAGATTTTAACCACATGACTACCTCTCACAGAACATGCCTGCAGATCATGTGAGCGCTTTGCTGTCTTCCAGCCGCCAGTGGAAGCTAGCCAATGAAAGCAGGTCTCTGAGCAGGCGCTGCTCATCACTGCCACTGTGGAAGTGCGAGAGAGGGGTTGAAGTATGTATGGATGGGATTGACAGGGCTGGTCTTTAAGAAATAGAAAGCACAGCTATTTCAGTTCTTGTCCATTGTTATTCTGTGACGGAGGATCAGTTACGTTTTGCTGTGCAGTGACCAACCAGGTTTGAGGATAAAAACCAGGCCCTGAATTTTTTTTTCCAAGTAAGCAAGCTGTTCTCCAGAATTTTCACATTTCTTTTGTTTAATGTAAATATATATGTATTGTTTTTTTTAGCTGGCAAGCTCTTCTTCAACAGGAACGATTAGTGAAAAAGAAATGTTCTCCTTAATCATGCGCGTTTTCTTTAGGACAAGAAACCTGAGTCACAGCGCCCTCTGCTGCTTGTTTTGAAGTTTTTTGTAAAAGTTGACTATTATTTCCAGTGTTTCATGTATTCAAAGAGCTGTGCTGTGTTACCATTGTTGTGTGCATTGTAACTTGGAGTGCTATAACTTCACAGCCCTAGTTCTGTTCTAGGGCCTTCAGAAGTAAAGACATCCCAGGAAACTGCATACATGCACAGTAAATCAGATTGAAGGCAAATCCCTGACATTGTTCCACATTGTCTTTTCTTGTTGGGAAGGGTGGGGGTGTATTTGTAGGCAGTCTCTTATTTTTTTGGGGGGGAAATCTCTTTTTCTGTCGTAGAAAACGGTGACGGTAACGCCGGTCATCGCCACCAAGACTCTACCTCTCGTGCTCAAAGCTGCCGCCCAGACGATGCCCGCCTCCGTCGTGACGCAGAGGCCCACTGTCGCCATGGTGACTGCGATCAGCAACACGCAGAAAACCAGCGCAAACACGGACATGCAGAACGCGCCCATCAACCTCCAGACTTCCAGCAAGCTTGCCAGTCCCGGCACCGAGGCCGTGAGGATAGTGTCCAAAAACGCTGTCACATTAGTAAGCCATTTATGTTTCTTTCTCCTCTCAGTGACGGGAAAATACTGATTTTTTATGTTCTAAATACTCTTTTAGGGGGCTGTCCCACTAAGTGTTAAAAAAGAAAGCATTTATTCCGTATCCTTACTTGTTGTCTTCACCATTCTTGACCTTAGAGAACGTGCCTCAAAGGCAGTTAAGTTTCATTCTCTGCTTATGTGGATTTCAACTTGCGGTGTACAGTTAACAAAAAAATATGCTTAAAATACCATAAAACCCCAGCGGAAATCGAGCCACTGTAACGTACCTCCGATGTTTGAAAGTGGTCACTGTCTCGTCACAGGTGCAGGCAACAACCACTGCCCACACTATCAAAGTTCCTCAGTTTATCCCTCCTCCCCGACTGACGCCTCGACCCAACTTTCTGCCACAGGTTCGTCATTGTTGCCTCTGTGTTGAAAGCATGTATCGGCAGCTGTTAGTGCCACGAGTAGACAGGGAGGGAACTTGGGCAGCACGGCCCCCGAAGGCCTTTGATATCCCCAGTCGCAAACCATCCTGACATTGGCCTTGCGCTTGTGCCATTTATAGAATCATCTGGGCATGACTAA
The DNA here is from genome assembly GCF_059453375.1 of Lepisosteus platostomus. Taxonomy (NCBI): domain Eukaryota; kingdom Metazoa; phylum Chordata; class Actinopteri; order Semionotiformes; family Lepisosteidae; genus Lepisosteus; species Lepisosteus platostomus. Next base: position 13,169,468 of record NC_142628.1, read on the forward strand.
TTCTGCAAATGTTTATCTTAACATATTTTCTGTTGCTGCTGTTTATTATATCTCCGCCTGTACACCTGTTAAACCCCGAAACGGTTAATTTTTTTTTTGTTGCTCGACAAATTTTGTTTCCCCCACTTTAATGAAATCCTTTATCTTCCCTTTAGTTTAACTGTTGTGTTTGCTTGTTTGCTACCTGCAGTTTCACATTCTCGTTACCGATGGATGTAGCATGGCTCGTTTTTTTTCCTTGGAATGCGCCAACTTTTGTTTGTTTTTGTTTGTCACGGTGCAGTGAGGCGTACAGAAAGCAGGAAAGTTAATTAGTGTGTTTGTTAATCAGAGGGTGTCCTGCTCCACTTTGTGTTGAGGGCTACACTAGAGAGATGCCGTAGTTGTGATTTTGTGCAGGGCAAGTGAAGTACAGACTGACTAGGGGCAGGGAGGGGGAATTTTTAAAGTGAAAGTGAAAATAAATACATAAACTGGTTCTGGATTGCTAATGCCTGAGGAATTTTACTGTATATGAGTCCGGGTGTTTAGAATCGATTCTTTAGCCCGAATGGGTAGTAATTCTTTTAAAGTCAAATTAGGTAGGCTAATATGATTACTTTTTGGGGATTTTACCGTAGTTTCCCAGAGATTCAGGCAGTACTTTCTCCCCATACGGGCTCAATACTGCCAAAAAACACACTGTGAGCTTTAGACAGTCGAGGTTGTTCATTGGAGCCAAGCTCTCCTGCTGTAGTGCTCCACTCTTGTTCATTTTAACAGGCATCCATTACCCATTCAGCTGGAAAAAGAATGTTAACAGCCTTACGCAACTGGGTGCTTGATTAGTTCTAATACTTCTTCTAGTACTAATTAAATGCATTGCATTGTCCGGACCTATTTTCCTCTCGAAGGTCTGTGCTGTGCAGTACTCGAAGGTGGTGGTCTAACCCTACCCACCCTCCTCCTCCTCCTCCTCCTCCAGGTGCGACCCAAGCCCATAACGCCCAACAATGTGCCCATTGCCCCCGCGCCGCCCCCCATGCTGGCGGCCCCCCAGCTCATCCAGAGACCGGTGATGCTGACCAAGGTGACAGCCACCTCCCTGCCCACAGCCACGGGCTCCATCCACCAGGTGCGCATCATGAACGGGCAGCCCTGCGCCACCATCGCCAAAACCATCTCTCCGGCGCAGCTCACCAGCATCGTCATCACCGCGCCGGGCACCAGGATAGCGGGGTCGCAGACCCTGCAGATCAGCAGCGCCAACACAGACGCCAAGGTGAGGCGGGTCGGGGTCATGGGGTCAACGGGGTCAAGGTTGGCCTATCCTGTAGCCTAGCCCCAGCGAAACAGGAATAGCTGTCAAGGCTGAGGAGTTAGCCATGACCTGTTTTCTTAGGGGACACTCAAGATATTTTTTTTGTATCTTAAAGAGCGTTAAAGTGCATGGAGTTTTTTAAATGTAGGACAGCCGTCAGCGGCCGTAAAACAATCAGGAGATGATGTGCAAAAAAATAAATCGGTCGGCACCTGATCAGATTGCCCCCGGCCTGGCTGACGGTGGATTAAGTTCCTATTCGTTCTCGTGCCTCCTCCAGACTGTTAAAGTTCAGGGCGGGACCGAGGACAAGTCGCCAGTGACCGTCTCTCCTTCTCCACCTCCTCCTGCCACGGCTCCCCCCAAGCCCAAGCGAGAGGATAACCCGCAGGTGAGACCCTCGACCTCGGTTCTGATCCGTACGGAGCCCGCTGGGCTGTGCCTGCCTGGAGAACAAGTTGAACTTGTCCCGTTGGCAGTCACCGTTCCGTCTCGAATGCAACCTTGAAAACATCCCATCGGGGTAAAAACGAAATAAAAATCCGCGTTTTCTTTCTCCCGTTGTAGAAACTTGCCTTCATGGTGTCCCTGGGATTAGTGACGCACGACCATCTTGAAGGTAGAGTACAAAGAAGCTTTATTCCTGCTGAGTCCTAACCACTGCAAACACAGAGACAAGCACTTTTACATGTGATGGGGATCCCCTAAACCAGCACCAGTGTGCAGCCCCACCTGGATGATGTGCCAGTACGCTCACCATACCGGCTGTCAGTGGGGAGGAGAGCAGAGTGATGAAGCCAGTTCAGAGATGGGGATTATTAGGAGGCCATGATTGGTAGAGGCCAGGGGAAATTTGGCCAGGACAGCGGGGTTACACCCCCACTCTTTTTGAGAAATGCCCTGGGATTTTTAATGACCCCAGAGAGTCAGGATCTCAGTTTTACATCTCATCCGAATGACGGCACCTTTTTACAGTTTAGTGTCCCCGTCACTATACTGGGGCATTAGGACCCACACAGACCGCAAGTTGAGCGCCCCCTACTGGCCCCACTAACACCTCTTCCAGCAGCAATGTTAGCTTTCCCTGGAGTCTCCCATCCAGATACTGACCAGGCTCACACTGCTGAGCTCCAGTGGGCTGCCAGCTGGGAGCTGCAGGGTGACATGGCTGCTGGCCAAAATGAATGAAATGAGATGAGCATCATACATACGTGTATAAGTATAATGGGAGGCATTCAAAATTAAATAAAAGCTGCGGAGTGTTAGATTCATTTCTTACCTTTTTAATGTCCCTCAATCATACTCATGGAAGGGGAATGGGCACGCGCACGAGACCTCACGTACTTTCCTGTGAAGCTAATGCAGCTCTGGTTGTCTTCTTTCTTTAAACGACGACAGAAATCCAGAGCCGGAGACAGGAGCGCAAGCGAAGGACTACTGCCAATCCTGTATACAGCGGAGCAGTGTTTGAGCCCGAGGTACAGACGCATGGACTGCAGGGCCGAGACCTCCCGATCCCTTTCCCACGTTTCCGACAAGCTCCGGCTTGGCACCCTCTGCGACAGGGCCTCGACGTGTTGCAGGAGGGTTGTGATGTGGTGTAGCTGGACAAAAGGTTTTATCAAGGCCAGAACAGTGGGGATCAAATTCTGTTGATCTCAGACTGTGTTGTAGTTGCATTACAAATCATTTAAAGTATTTGCATTGTACATTTTTACAAACGCCTCCTCACAAAAGCCTCATACACCTCATCAAGATGCCAACGAGCAAATACTTCGATGGTATTGTGTTTAACAGTTTCCTTTCAGCTTGCGACAACATCGTAAAGCTGTGTCAACAGCCTATCCTGTAGCCACCAAATTTTTCATTGCAGTTAATAAAAGTGCAGCAACTTTATAATGACGCTGCCACAGCAATTATCTGTATGAAGGAAAGCTACATGTAAAAATGAAGAACTGATGAATGATTGTGCTCTAGCCTTGAGAATGTATTCAGTTGTAGTTCTGTAAATTAAGTGATATAGCTAAGCTTTTTTTTACTACATGTAAAACACATCATCCCGATTTTGTGTTCTAGTTCATTTTGCCTTATCAGTATGTTTTTTGTCACAAGCCTCACTTTTTTTAAAACACGATGTTTTGCCACGCTTGCAGCGCAAGAAGAGTGCAGTAACGTACCTGAACAGCCCCATTCACCAAGGGACGAGGAAGAGAGGTCAGTATGACACCGCGCCGCTCCGTCATGGAGCGCCCCAGGGAGACCAGACTGAGCATGCATCTTTTCTTGGACCGTTTGGAATGTTTTTATTTTATTATCGCTGTAAACATTCCCCGCAGCTAATGTTACTCCATGGTAGCTTTTATTAGACAGCCATTCATAAATTAGCTCTCCCTCGAGCCTCGTAAGAACTGTACTTAGCAGGTGATGGCTGCAGCTGTAACATCACTACAATGTCATTCTGAGCAGCCAGGGTGGCTGAGAAGGGGCTATGCATGATTCTGATGCTAAAATGTGTAAAGTTATTGCTGGCAGCCTACCAGTGCTGTAGAAATCTTAATATAATGCAGATTGCCCTAGCTTCTGTGCTCCTTGGCTCTCCTCAGCAAAGCATTTCATCTCTTTGCACGTCTGTATGGAGCAATGCTTTTTTTTAAAGAATGGAAAAGTTGGTTTTCTGCTTGGATGTTAAACGGAGAAGTGTGGGTTTGAAATTTCAAGAGACGAAAAACGCGATTGTGGATTCGGCAAAGTTTAAACGAGCACCGTGATTTCTGGGTTGTACCACATGCGCACAGAAGCTGGGTTAAAGGAAAGCATGCATGCAGACCCGAGTCACAGAGAAGCTCACGAATCGCGGACAAACCTGGTGCATTTTTATAGCTTATTATTGCGCTGTGTCTAAAAGACCAGCTGCAGATTTCAACTGAACGTGACCTCCCCCCACCCCCTCCGCTCAGTCGTATTGGGAGATAAGAAATATTTGGCTGAGGGGCCTTTCTCCATTAAAGAGTTCATTCTGCACCAGTGTCCTCCATTTTTTTAACACGAGCCGTCTGGAGAAGGTAATCCCGGCTGGCGACTCCTCGGATGTCATGATTGCGAAGCTGTGAAGTGCTTCACAGTGCATCACAGCGGGAGAGTGAGAGTGCTTGAGGGTTCGCTGGCGCTGTGTTCTAGTTGCTTCAGCTGCCGTTCTGCCAGTTTGTGCCTGCAGGCCCTGACCCTTGCCCTTTCAGCCCCTGAAGAGCGAGGGCATTCCCCTGCTTCTCCTGTTTTAATATCGGTACCCGCTTGTTGCTTTTCCTCTGGCTTCTGCACTAACTCTCCTGTCTGTGCTCCTCCTCCTTTTTTTACTTCCACGCTAGCCAATGAGGACCCCTTGTCAAAGGTATGTTAGAAAATATTTTCTTCCCCATTTTTCCTTTTTGTTTTTTTTTCCCTTTTATTTTTTTATCGCTCAGGTCGCCCACCTAAATTCAACAGCGTTCCAGAGCTGGGGTCCCTCACCCCGACCTCCCCCCCATCCAGCCTGCCTTCATCCCCGGCCCACGAAAAGACGGAGATTGGGGGGTTTCACTTCCCAGTGCTCTCCCAGAATCTCCCTCTGCCCAGTCCCAACTCCGGGGATGTAAGTAACTGCTGGTGGTGCCTAAGCCGGCAAGGATGTTTCAGAAACCCCCCACCCCCCCCCTCCCCCACTCCCCGTGAGGAAGTGTTCCTGTGCTCAAACTGGGGATCTGAATCCTGGATTCAGCTGGAGCTGTACTGTCGGAGATCCTCCCTCTCAATACAGGGCTCGTCTACCAAGCCACTTCTTTTCCAATTAGCTCTGTGTCCCACCTCCATCACTCATCGTTTCAATTATTTTTTGTGTTCCTTTATCAAGTCGATAGCCTTACAAACAGTGGACAGTCTACCTTGATTTTCTTTTTTTTTTAAAAAAAAGAAAAGCTACGATAGAAGCGTGGCGCCCCGACATCTGCTCTCCGAATCTCTGGGCTGAATTCCTGCGTGCAGTGCTCTTGCACTTCTCTGCCCCGGGACGTTCTCTCGTGTAAAAAGCCCCCGATGGCTTAGGAGAAGAACCTGCAGCAGCAGCAGTCCTGTTTTGGCCCTGATATACGTGTGCGGATCCCCTGGCGGGTGCAATGCAGTGGGATGAGCTTTTAGAACCGGCAGATGTTGTGCTCCCCCAGTCCTCCCCCCAGACAATGCTGTGTCTAATGGCTCTGGCCTGTAGTGGCAACCGTACTGACTGAGTGCCATTCTTCCCGACAGGGAGACATCCATGAGGATTTCTGCACTGTGTGCAGGCGCAGTGGACAGTTACTCATGTGTGACACGTGTTCACGCGTCTATCACCTGGACTGCTTGGACCCACCCCTGAAAGCCATTCCCAAAGGCATGTGGATCTGTCCAAAATGTCAAGACCAGGTAAATACAGCTCTGACCGGTCCCACGGCCCAGAAGCCCCCCACTCCCCCCCCGTCCCCTGTCCCCTGCGGTTTCCCGCGGGTCCGACCGCCAAGGATCTCCCAGCCCCTCTTGCGCCGTCTCCCGAGCTCGGCCAACGCCAAGCACGTGCTGCAGCGGCTAACGAGATGGACAGCGTCCGCCTTGGCGAGCCCTGGTTTCGCAGACTCTGAGTCGTGCATGAAACAGGCGTCCGGCTTCTCGCCCTTTGCGCGCGGCGGCGGGGGCGGCGGCGTCAGAGCGGACGCGCTGCTCCGAACTCGTGCCCGAGAGTGAGACTGTTCCATGCTTTGTAAGATCCCATGTGCTCAAATGACCACGTGTTTGTGTCCGGGCAGCAGTGCCGTTTGTGTTAAAAGTTTGAACGAAAAGCATTTCATTTTTATGTCCATTTTTCTTTTTTGTCCGTCCACCTTCACCTCCCCCCCCGTAAAACCAGGCAGTGAGAGTCGAGGGATGTCCGATTCTTGAATTCCAGGCCTCGTTTCCCCCTGACGGAATTGTTTGGAATATGTTTTTTTTAAACGTTTTGGTTTGTTTTTTTTCCCGTTTCAGATTTTGAAGAAAGAAGAAGCGATTCCCTGGCCGGGTACATTGGCTATCGTTCATTCCTACATCGCGTATAAAGCAGGTACAGAGGAGGGGCAGGGCTCTAGCCTTGTAACCCTTGTAAAGGGTTGTGGGTTCGAATCCCAGGTGGGACACTGCTCTTTCACCCTTGAGTAAGGTGCCTCTCCAGAATTGCTCTGGTAAAATCCCCTCATGTATAAATGAATGCAAAAGTGGCTTTGGATAAAAGCATATGCAAAATAAATTTAATAGTAAAAGTTAGACAATCAGACAGCTCAAGCAGTGTATAAAATAAGAGAACCCTATGTACAGATTTATTCAAAAGAACTAAACCTTGAAAATGCCTTAAATTTCTTTAAGTGGGCCAAGTCAAATTTCTTGAACTCAAGACCAAGCAGTATTGCAGCTCAACTCCCTTGGTTGAAGCAGCACTTAACTTATTACTCTGAGAGTACTGTGGAAGATTTGGAGATAGGAATCTCTGGAGCTCTAAAACTCCAACCTTATCCTCTTAGGCAGCAGGTTAATCCGGTGCCCTTTTAAGATTTGTAGCCTTCTCTCTGGTGTCCCAGGAGCTGGCGAGATTGTTGAAAGTGTCCCACGCGGGCGATTTCTTTTTCCCTTCCGAAAAGTGACGCGTTTCCTTCCCCTGTCCTCGCAGCGAAAGAGGAGGAGAAGCAGAAGCTGGTTAAGTGGAGCACCGAGCTGAAGCAGGAGAGAGACCTGCTGGAGCAGAAGGTCAAGCAGCTGAGCAATTCCATCACGGTGAGTGTCCGCAGGCCTCTTCAGGAGAGGCAGAGGAGAGAGAGAGAGAGCGCGCTGGGGGCTTTGAGAACCTTTCTCTGTCCTGGAGACACTCCCGGGGGGGTTTTATCAGTCCCAGGCCTGGTGAAATAGTGCATTTCCTGCTTCAGTCTGTCTAGAAATGAATGAGTGAATAGTAATTCTGTAGGCACTGGGTTGCACAGCAGAGACTACAGAGCAAAGGAAGGTTCGCTTTGGCCGATTGAAACTTTTGCTGCAGTCGCACGTCCTTACCAGACTCTTTATTTGTCTCCGCCCCAAGAAATGCATGGAGACCAAGAACACGATGCTGGCCCGGCAGAAGGAGATGCAGGCCTCCCTGGAGAAGGTCAAGCGCCTGTTCCGCCTGGTCCAGGGCACGCAGGGCCCCACCAAACCCGCGGAGGGCGCCCAGGACGCGGAGGGGGTGGCCAACGGGACGGACGGCGGCGGCGGGGGCAGCAGGGAGGAGGACGACACGCGCAGCAACGGCAAAACCTCAGAGCCTTCCCAGCAGCCCGCTGTAACCCTCAGCAGCTCGGACACGAAATAACCCCCCCCCGCTGCCGCCACCGTCGCCGCCGCCAAGAGCAGAGGTCCTTGTGGGACGGGGAACGCCCGACGCTCGGAAGAGAACCCGCTCGCACCCGGAAGGTGCCTAAGTTGCCAATCAATATATATACATATATATATATTTTTGTTGTCGTTGTGTATTGTTGGACTGTGTCAACAGTAGAATTGCATCCAGAGTGCCAGCTTTGGGAATCGAGAAAGGGAGGGGGAAGAAAAAAAGGGTGGCTTTTGTACCAGCGTCATGCCAATTGTTCATTAATTAATTAATGAGAATAATAATTTACAAACATCACACCAGTGTGTGCCTGCAACAATCGCCATGAGCCGCGTTCGGAGATTATTCCCAGGGCGTCCTCGTTCCTTCGTTCCTCGGGGAGGAGTGTCCAGGTCGGAAAAGGCGTCGACGTGCCCAAGGACTGTTTAAATCGCCGTGGAGTTCAGCTCGCGTCCCCAGCGCGGCTGTTGAGTTCCGGCGCGAAACCAAAAGATCAGCAGACGGGGGGCGAAACGCCGGACAGTATTTCTCGACGAGGGCTGGGGGAGTGGGGGGGGGGGGGGGTTCACACGGAGGTATTGCTGTCTTTTAGCTCGCAGAACTGCGGCGCCGAGCGAGATGACCAGCGATCTCTCTCTCTCTCTCTCTCTCCCCCCAACACCACCACCACCACCACTCTTCTCACACAGAACAGCAGGAGGGCCCCTCTGAGACAGCTTCACTCCTACACGGGATGAACGTCCACAGCCGCCAGTACTGCTGGGGGGACCTGATACACACAAGACAAACACTGACAGCAGCAGCACGTAATGCTGATCCTGCAGGATTTAAAAAAAAAAAAAAGAACTGGAATCCGTTACAAAACTGACAGAGCATCACCAGACCATGCATGGTAATGTTTATAGGAAATAGTGTCAGTCCAATATAGTGAGTATTTGTGAGTCAAGTGTGTCGACGTTCCTGACACTAATAGCGAAACTGCAAGGACGCCATCTCAAAAAAATTATTTATTTCTGGGGAGTATTTTTTTTAATAGGAAAAAATATTCAGGTCTTCCTAGTGTTATTTAAAAAAAAAAAGATCAAGAAAATCTTTAAAAAACAAAAAAAGAAGAAAAAAAAGAAAAAAAGTGCTTTTTCTGTTTCCTAAAGTCATTTCTAATAAAAGGTGTTAGAACTGGAATAGTTTCTGTAAATAGTTTTCTTTTTTTTAAGAAATGTTCTTTGTACATAAAATATACTTACTGTCTGTTAAATTCTGAACTGCCAAATGCTATTATATCCAAATCCAGCAGGGAAGTGTCTTCTTATATCATTTAAAAACAATTAAAAAATTCAAGAGGCTTGGTTTTCCATTAAGTGAAAAGTTAAATTAGGAGTCCCTGAGAGAGAGAAAATGCAGACGGTTTTATCTGAGTGTATTAAATGGAAAAGAAACCAATTTATCAGAAAAATCCATTTGTTCTTTTAGCAATTGTCACTGCAATGTAAATATGAATGAGCCAGGCTGTTTTTACTAAGGTTTACAGTTTATGGATCTTGGCAATTAATTTGGGGAGTTGGGCTTGAATCGTTCCCTGAAACAAAAGCACAAGCTTGTCTTAACAATAAACCATCTAATAACATAGGCAAGCTCTTTATTCTCCTTACATGTGTAGCGTATGTGACCCCAGACTCAAACTGCAGTCGCAGGCACATCTCTGAACAGCTGATCTTGCTCAGTGGGTCTTGTCCTTATTGAGGGGTCTGCAAGGCGTGGTCTCGATTTGACACGGCCGAGACTATTTGAAGAGTGTAAAGACTGTTGGTCGTGAGCGTGGATTTCAGATTTGACCCTTGTTTGAGTTTTTTTTTCCCCCCACAATTCAGCCTGCGTGTGAAGATTGTGAGTTAGACGGGACAATTCTGGTATCCGGTTTCAAGTCCTGGATGGATTTGGTGAAGAGTCCCTGGACATGACAGTGCTATCTCTGCATGGCCAAAGAAACCAGAGTTGACGTGTTGATGTGTGATGCACTGATTTCTTTCAACCTACAGTTTCTTCTCCGTGCCCAAAAGGCTCAGCGGTTTCCTGTTCCCTCTCCATTGATGTGAGCTGTACTGACCTATAACATTAGTCTTGTCTGCCACAAAAGGCCTTATGAGATATTTCTGATTTGCTCTTTTGCTTTCACTTGTTTTGTAACAATGCTCAAATTCGGCAAAGTCTGTGTATTACGTTCTGTTCTCAGAAACAACCGCCAGGAGATATTAATCAGTAAATGCATTAAGCCATCAATAAATTCACTCAGTTTCACTTGGAGATTCAGAAGGGCCGATATTGTAAACAGTCACTTTAGTGTTCTTCTATTTGACATTCTTGTTCACAAACCAGCATGAGAACAAGGATCATGTAGCAGGGCTGCTTTGGCATGGCTGAAACTTCGATACCCATCCCTGCAGTAGGAGGGCTCCCTATGAGGCTGTAGGCAGGGTGCAGGATTTTAGTATCCAGATAAAACAACCTTAAGCAGGTGTGGCTCAGCACAGTGGTCTAGGTTTCAAGTCATTTTAAAGTTTCTGTCTCTCTCCCTCTCTTCCTCGTGCTCAAACCCAGTGTTTGACCCGTGCAGCACGTTGCCACACCCTTGTGGCTCGACAGGAAGAAGAGTTGGGAGTTGCGGAGGTGCGTTTTTTGTCCATGTGGGTCACTTGCTACGATGGCAGAGAGAGGTGGTTAGGGCCCTGGAATCGTGATGAAAAGGTTGCAGGTTCAAATCCCAGATGGGGGCACAGCTGTTGTGCCCCTTGGAGGAGGTGCTTCACGCAGGTGGACTCCATAAAATAACCAGTGCTCTTAATGAGTACAAAACACCTTTAGAGCTCTCATGCCTTTATGGACAAACTGTTGGGTGAATGAGTGAATTGCATATTTTATCATCAGGAGCATTGTTTTACACAAGTACAGAATAATATAATAGGCACATCACATGCGTGGATCTCTGGAAATTGACACTAAGCAGGGAGGAACACGTCCCTCTGTTCCTGCAGGCCTGGTTGGCATTCAAACCGATGTTACCTTCCTGAGTCAAGCAGTTTGGTCTTGCTAGTAAACTAGTTAGACTTCGATGTCAGTGGAAACGTAAAGTCCGTTTTTTGATAAGACAGAATCATGAACCCATTTGGTGACCATTAGAGGAGGAGCTGCCTGTGGCTGGAAGGTGAAAGGGGTTTTGAGATGCCAATTTCAAGTACAGGAAATAGCCTTGTCTGGCGTACTTAAATGTAAGCTTATGGAAGAAAAACAGATACACTGTTCACTGCAATGCCTACTTAGACATACTTCTTAGCTGTTTGAGGCAATATTTTGTGTGCGTATATATACCCATACTGTGCGTTTAAAATGTATATACTGATAGTCATTGAAAATGTAACAAATGAGAATTGAAACTTACATTTTTAATGCCTCTTGGTGTATATTATATATGTATACATACATAAGAATGTGTATATTAGTGCTGGAATTCTATGGTATTTTTTCAGATTCCATATATCTAGATTTAGATGTATGCAACTTTTCCCTTCCAAGCTTTGACTATTCAGAAATTGTGGAAGATGCCATTCTTTCAATTATGGTGTTTTTGAAGGACTCAAGCCTATTCCTTACCTTTGCTTGTACCGATGACGCAAGTTTTTCTTAGTCCAGCCCCCACAGTGCTGATTCCTGTTAAGAATTGACGGTGTATCACCGACACCAACTTTCTCCTTTTGGGGAACCAATTTCCGATGGTCAGTGTGCACATGTCAGGGTATCTGGGCATTTTTCTGAGTGCTAATATATATACACAGACATGTATTCTAAACTTTACATATCTGGAACATTTTCTGTCTGTTTTCCCAAAGCTGCTAATCCCATAACGAAACCAGTGCGTTTGTGTGAACAGACACGTTTGGTGAGCCACTTTCCTGACACCTCACTCGCAGAACTCGCAGAACACGAAAAGACTGGGCGCCAGACATTCTTCATTCATCCTGACCTTTGTTTGTAACTTGTTCTATAAAGCCGTGACTCAGCTGTTGCATAGAGGGGTAATAAAGTACAGTATTATGCTGTCTGAACTGGATCTGTATTATTTTCCAAAAACCTGGAAAAGGCACCTTTTTTTGGAACTCTACAAGGCACAGAAGGAAACATCCTTTTATGTAGGGCTGCTGTGACTTTAATCTGGCACGCTGTACACTGGAACAGTCTTGTTTTTCATCAGATATGTAGGACTTCTTTATCAAAAGATTACAGATTTTCTTTTTAAGTAGTGGCATCCGGTATAGAATGAAAACTCTAAGCATGAGCACACAAGGGCTTACTGAACTGGTTGTTGGTGTTTCCTTCCTAACACACACCAAATTTGAATGATTTGCAAGCATAATCATGTAATAAAATGTGGTTTTCGTTGAGTCTGCTCGGAAGTGGGCTGAAAAGACATATCCTTTCTGATTCCTGGCCGCGCGGTGATCCCCAAAATACCATCACTACCTCAGAGGACCGTTTCTTCATCTCTTGCAATGTTCACGACATTCTGTTATCTTCCAACCTTAAAATCCTTCTCATCAGAACGCACTAAAATAAAAACATCAGCATATCCAGTCCTAAGTGCTGCAGCGCACATGTGATAGGACAATAATTTTTTCCACAGATGAGCATGATTTGTTAAGGTACCTGTGGAGTGCCTTTCTCAACAGTTTATTTTGGTAACAAAGTGTACTTTTTTAAGGGAAATGCATCTTGCAGTGGATTTAAAATTCCAAACCCCCTAAGGTTAGCTTTTACATCTCATTGTTCTGATGACTTTGCTGACTTTGGCCTTTAGCTGTCCCTAACCTCTTTAAAAAAAAAAAGAAGCCGATTCATAATGCAAGCAAAAAAAAAATAGCAAAAAAAAAGCACAATTTAGGTTATCCAAAAGAATTTATCCTTTTGACAATACCGCTTGGGGAATGATGGTATGTATTGTGTAAAGTCATATAACTGGTTGTGTTGGATGTCTGAAAGTTGACTCTCTGAATTGATCATGACTGTTCATACTTCAAGCTTTTGATTTTTAAAGTGATATATAAATAATTGTATAGCAGTTGCCTTAAGAAATTAATCTTGTCCCGAACAAAAAAGGTTGTGTTCCAAGTATGGTTTTGAAACCTTTTAGCCTGTGCAGGGTCAAATAAAATACTTGAGAACGAGCTGGGATGGAACTAACCCCTGAATTGTATTCTGTACCTGCTGACGATGAGCAATGCTGTTGCACAAAGTTGAAAATGAATTCCGTGTAAACTAAGAATGACGTGAAAGATCTACCTTTGCCACATCAACCTTCGTAACAATGTAGCGGGGAGAGGAATAATTCACTGCTTGAAACTGTGTGTAGTAATAAGCTTTACGTAGTTCATTCTATATTTAATGGGGAGGAGTCTGCAGTGGAAGAGTTGCTGTCGCCTTTGGCTTCTGTATTAAGACTTGTTTCTGGACTGCACATTCTTGAAAAGTTGTTTGGTTGGCCATGCTCAACAACTTCCGAAAAACAGTGACGCATAGGCAATTGCAAGCAAAAAGTATGCATTCTTTGCAAGATTTTCTGATGCACTTTTTTTTCTTGTGTTATAACACCTTGCTGGTATTATTTTTTCTGCAAAAATGTAGATCTAAACCGAGAATGTAGACTGGGAAAAGACTGGGAGTTTTTCTTTTTTTAACCTCCCTCTGATTTGACCTATTCTTCGTGAGAAATTCACGTGCACCGGCACCCAGATCAAAGCAATTAAACTACGACCCTACCTGGCGATTTTGCAAATCACAAACGCAATAACTCTCGGTGGGTTTCTGTTGGGCGAAAGGAAGAATCTAACAAAGACTGTGAAGTGCTGGGCTTGATTTAGACCGGGCCTTTAGTCTTGGGCCTGTTGACGAGCATGGTGCCAGTGACGAGCGATTATACTTTCCTTCATTTTCTGATTCAAAGATATGCGCAGTTAGACACCACCTCCCTTTTTGGCAGGTTGTTTGTTTTTCAATGAGACATTGTAGCAGTGAGCAAACAGACCAAGGAGGAAGCAGAGGTTTGTTCCACGCTAAAAGTAAAAAAAGTTGGGGGGCGGGGGGGAAGTGTTGCTCACCTGAGTAAAGCTCCTGACTTGAGATCTATTTTTTTACACTAGAACGTGGAAGTTACCTCTGCTGTTTCCTTCAAAATGCGAAGGGAAAGGAGAAAAAACTTCGTTTTTTATGATCTTGGCATTTCTCGTAGAATGATCTAAATGTCATTCCAGTTTGAAAGTTCCCTGGCTCTTCAGCACAGATGATCAGATTAAGAAAAATGCATGTTATGCAAGTTTGTTGAGTTCTTTTCTTTTATAAGGTGCATTTATTATTAAGACCTTTCACGTATAGATTTTGTTTTTTTTGTTATATGCATAAAATTGTAGTTCATTGGTTTTTAGAAACGGGCAACGTCTGCTGCCGAAACTAAACTAAATCTGTAGAAATGTATGTTTTTAACCGAACAAATTTTAAGACCTTTTTACTGGCACTTTTCAGAACCTAAAAATGCTGGAAATATATGTAGGGGAGTAATGCTTAATTAATGTCACACTAAAATAAAATAAATGCCATGATCTGCGTAATTATCCATTCGCAAAAAAACTGAAATAATGGAAGAATTTTAGTACCTTATTTCCAGCTCATTTCTTCAGGTATAATTACTCTGAATTCAATCTTGCCTTTCTGAAACAACGTATTGAATGTCTGTGCTCTTTTTTTGTCAGGGGGAGGGGGATTGTGTGTGTGTGTGTGGTGGGGAGGGGGGGCTAAGTCAAATTATACTGAGTGCGTCGTTCAGTATGAAAACAGGTCAGAGCCACACAGTGTAAACTTTTAAGCACTCATGTTAAAAAAACTGATGTACCCAAAGATCTCAATGTGCATTCTGCTGATTTGAAAGCCTTTTTTATATGCATTTTTAATACATATTGGTTCAAATTATTTTTAAAAAACATAGAAATAACAACTTCAGCTTTGCATTGAAGTGTAGCTTACGTTCACCCCTAAAATCTGTCTCTGTTCAATCAGGGGAGCTGGTTACATCTTTCTTTCTCTTTTCGCACCGGTCCATAGTAACAATGTCAGCTGCAACTGGGATTTTTTACCAACCAAAGTAACTTCAGACATTTTCTTGTTAGGAAAAGATAAACAACTATGCTTTTGGTAGCTTTTTTTAATCAACTTTGGCCAAATATTATAAGGATCTGGACGTACAAGTAGACATATATGATATATAATACCGGATTACAGAGAAAACTTCATTCAGAGATCAATTTCAAACAATTTGGTCAATTTTGGTGCTTTCCACAATGCGTCTTACTACATTTTTCATTGTCTCTTGGGCATTGTGTTCAATCAGCAGTAAATCTTAATATAATTCTGGTTGCAGTTCTTCACATGATTTTTCAGTACAACTGTGGCCTTCTAGTATTATGTCTGATTATCACTATATAATTTCGCCTCCCTTTTATGTCGTTCTTTTAAAGCAGAACTCCCAGTTCTACTTTACTGCTTTGTACCTCATGCACAGCAAATTCAATTGGAAGAATTTCATTAAAAGTCTGCAAAAAAACGAATCTTCCACTTTGTTCAAGGATGCATCTTCAGCTATATTTAAAGAAGCAGAGGAGTAAACTCAAATGTGCTCTAATGTGTAAATTGTTTATTACACAGACTGCATATTCACTTGTAAGAATTTTCTAATTGTATGATTTTTTCATATTGATTTTAAAAGGAGTGTATTTTTTTTAATTTCCAATTTCTCTTTTGTTACAGATCCTATTTTTATTTTATTTTATTTTTTGCCTGACATTGTTAGTGAACTGCAGTTTCTTTACCTCTCTGTCTCCTGTATTTGAGCCTCATGTGATATTAAGTTATTTGTATTCAGTGTTTAGAAAATACTTTAGAGAATTTTGAAAGAAGTGGAAATTAGGAGCATCTGATCAATTTGTATTTATTTATTTTACCATTTTGCTAAATAAAATTACAAAAATCAAAAGTTGCCGTGATTTTCAATCCCTTCATTACATCACTGGGGGAAGTTCTGAGGTGTTTGACTTCTCATTCTTTGTGTCTGGTTATATAAGTTGTTTTTTTTAACAAATTGAAGTGAGCTCATGAATGTGCTTCAGAGTTCTTTAAATATAAAACATATTCCCGGGACTGTCGCAAAAGAAACAGTGTGTTTATTCTTGTCTTTACTGAAGGAAAAGCTTGACAGATGAATCATCTTTTCAGCGAGCAGCTGAACTATAATGATGACACATGTTCTTTTTTTGAGGCAGGGTAATATCACTTCAGCTTTGCAAGATCTCTAGGCTTAAGAAAGTAAAAATGATACCAACATGTATTCATCACAGATCTCTTTACTTAAAACCAGGAATTTTTCCTGTCTGCTCTTGCCTGTTTTTAGTCATCCGCCTTGTGAACTTTTTGGGATGTACACCAGCTTCAGAAACCATTATCACCAATCCAGGTAGCTTAAATAGCTCCAGCAACGCTTTGTATGCTTTCTGGTAGGACTAGACACCGCAAGAAATTGTAATCTGACTGGATTTCCCCTCCTAGTATTTATCTTCGTGAACCCTGAGCAGCACAGATTTCCCAGAATCCTTGTTTAAGGGTGCTACAGAGCCGGTGTCCTCTCTTAAGAGTCGGTGTCATTTGCTTAGCAGACATCTTTATCCAAAGCAATGGACAGACTTCCATTAACTTCCTACTGCTTATTCGTGTGCAATATATTGCTTTTTATGTTTGCTATAGTAAAGATGTTACAATCGTTTGAAATGATGTAGCACCTAAACTCTCATGATTGGATGCGACGGATTTCATAATATAGACCATGTGTGGCTTCTAAAGCTTTTTTTCAGTTGTGTTCTCCCTCAGAGATGACGTGTCAAAATTCTCAAGAGAATCCGGTGGCTACCATCAGCTTTACGCTCTCGGAGGAGAGAGGACCACCTGGAGCATGTGCTCCAGGGCCTCTCCTTGAAAGGTATGCAGCTCTGGGTCGCGATGCCCCCAGCAGCATTGAGCTGGTGAGGATCACGGCTGTCCTTCCTCCAGCGCACAGGAGAGAGGAAACTGTCCAGCCCGGGTCCAGCCAGAGCCGTGCCTGGGAGAGGGCGCCACCTGCTGGTGGGAGGAACTCCGGTCACAGGCGGCCTCGCTCAGCCTCAGACACCGCGCTCCCGTCGCGCGCCGACGTTGTAGCTGTGGGTGTCGCGGGGGGAACGGCGGTGCTGCGGCAGTCCGTGCGGAGTTCGGTCCTGGGGTCCCCCCCCGGGAGGGCCGGAGAGACCCCGGCGCTCGCCGGCCGCCTCACCACTGCATGGTCTTGCTGCGGGTCAGCTTGCTCTTGAGGGCGTGGCTCATCTGCAGGACGCGGGAGCGCTTGTCCATGGCCATCAGGTGCTTGTGAAACTCCAGCCTGACTTCCCGGACCAGCTGGGAGAACGCGGCCTCCACGGCGGCCGAGCTCTCCGCCACCGACAGCTCGTAGAAGGGACACCTGAAAGCACAGCGCAGCCTCAGGGGGCCCCTTTCTTTCAGGAGACCGCGCTGGAGGATCCCGGCCTTCTTTGGAAGAGGCACGCCACTGGCACGTGTCGGATTCCCTTTCCCACCATAAACATCAGGTACAGCACTAGTATTTGTTTTTAAAGGGGATTTAAAAAACTTTAAGATGCTGGAAGGTGGGTATACAATCAAGAATCACTCTGTTGACTCCAGCTAAGCACTAGGTCTAGTCAGCTTTGTAATTTGGTGGCCAAATGATCAATCGAGTAACAACGGGCTGGCTCTGTCGAGCACATAGCTGAAGTATTATTCACTGATCAGACTTGTGGAATGCGTTCTAAAGCCCTTATCGTATCCCCCCCCCCCGCCGGGTCTGTGTGGGTGCAGAGAGATGAAATACCTTAGATCCCCGGCCAGGGACTGTCCTTCCTCCGTCCGGACAACCCGCCCGTTCTCCATGTCCGATTTGTTGGCCACAATGACGGTGGGAATGCCTGCAGGCAGGAAACAGGAGGCACCTGAGCAGCCGGGGCTTAGGCTTTGCTGCATAAACACAATCTCCTGTACTCCCCTGTACTGCTGTCAGCAGTGAAAGCACTGATGGAAGCCCTGGAGTGGACAGCTCTCGACTGAGTTTTTGGTGGTGTTGTAATGGCTTGTGTAGAGCTGAATGAATGAAATGAATGGCCTTATTAATCTCTCCCAAGTGCACTGGATAGGAACATGTTAAAGGAAACACGTCCCAGACAGGTTCACTCGCCCCGCTACTCGCATTGACCACCCCTCAATCTTACTTTTTGCTTACCTAGAATACAACTGTGGTTGCAAAGCCCTGTCACATTAAAATGAACACCTCCCAGGTTACCCTGAATTATCCAATTGATCCCACAGCACATCATTGGGAGGAGAGCAGAGTGATGAAGCCAGTTCAGAGATGGGGGTTATTAGGAGGCCATGACTGGTAAAGAAAAGGGGAGAAATTTGGCCAGGACACCAGGGTAACACCCCTACTCTTCGAGAAACTCCCTGGGATTTTTAGTGACCATATTGAGTCAGGACCTCGATTTTATGTCTCATTCAAAGGAAGCCGCCATTTTTACAGTACAGTGTCCCCGTTACTATAGTGTGGCATTAGGACCCACACAGATTGCAGGGTGAGCGCCCCCTGCTGGCCCCACTAATGCCTCTTCCAGCAGCAATGTACTCACCCAGAGTCTGTTTGACATGGTCGATCAGCCTCTTGAGGTGGGACACAGCCTCGAAGCTGCTGCGGTCGGTGATGGAGTAGATGATGAGAAAGCCGTCACCCCATTTAATAGAAGCCTCCAAGGAACTGGCAGCTGGTCCCACACCCTGATGCAGGAGAGCAGAAGAAAGATTACTAAGGAGAGGAGGTCATTAAGCCCATCTAGCTTGTTTGATTTCTAACGGGTGAAGGATCCAAGAATCGCATCCAGTCAGGGTGTCCATTTCAACAACTTTAGTGGGCAGCTTGTTCCCTGCTCCCACTGCTCTTTGTGCGGAACATGTCCCCTCCTCTTGGTTTTAGAGACAACGGCCCACACGTTGTGTCAACCCACTGTCCTCTGGTTTGCTCTTCACTGTTGATGTTTAAACCAGTCCATGGGGTTTGGCAACGACTTGAGGATTTTTGGAAAGTTGAATCATGTCACATCACAGTCTTCTTCGACTGAGCCCTACAGCAGAAGATCAAGTGATCCACAGGTGCGTTCTTCACTATAGCGGCTCTGTGTGCGCCGAGACCTGTCTGGAAGTCGACATGCGAGATGACGACGAAAAGCAGGCCCCCACAACTGTGCAGTTTCAAGAGGCTGGAAAGTAAACAGCGCAAGAAAGAAAAATTAACAGTCCAACAGACGAACTAGCAGGCACCCCTGCTCATACCTTCTTGTTAGCAGTATCCAGTATCTCAAGATCAATGGCTTCTTTGTCCACAATTTTTCTGCACCTGTATGTTACTTCTAAAAAAGAGTAAAGACACAAAAGAAACAATTTCAGGTTTATAAGGCTATATTCCTACGTGTATTATAAAAGAAGAAACACTAAACTCGGTTCAGCTTATTTACCCTTTTTATGGTCATATTCCCCAATGAAGCGCTTGGTGATGAATCTGACACACAATGCTGAAATTAAACAGAACATGGAGTTTCACTCCTCAAGTTTTTCTAAAAGCTGGCTGTTTCTAATATTTAATGTTGGAAACACCCTCCTCCACCCTCCCTCACACACATATTGTGTTTTTGGAGTAAAATCTAAATTTTTCTTTTGCAGATTTGTTATTATTCTAGATGTGTTCCAGCCACAGTACAGCCATTTCTACCCGACAAAGTTTATGGAAGCAAAGGAACAAGTACAGGTTTATTCCATGCTGAAAAGAGAAGAAAAGAAAAACAACGTTTAGACTGTGGAGACTTATTCCCTTTGGAATAAACCTTTACTTTTTCCTTTGCAGCCTATACAGTTTTTATGGAATAGCGATCCTGGTTTAAAAAAAGGGCATCACAAGGCACTCTCTATATTTGCAAATGGGAAATTTAAAATGGAATTCACTCATTATTTGATACTTCGATACCTTAGAAATCCAGACAAAAAAACAGCAAAAAAACAATTCAGTGGCCGAGTGGAAATGGGTCATAATTTACTCGAGGAATAGGTTTTCCCGCTGTAAGAAAATCCCCCCAGACTGTCTGAAAAGATATGGGTGCCTTCTTTCTTCTTCCAATCCAGACGGTATTGTAAATGATGTATTCTTTCTGAGCGCTGTAGACCGAACGGAGCCGATAGAAACTTAATATGTTGTTGGCAAAAGTTGAACGAGTTTACAATGAGAACCATATTGTTTGGGGTAGGGGCAACACTTGTAGTCTCTGCACTGAATATTACTCAGTTTTATTCCAATACAAAATAAGCCAAATATCACAAATTCTAAGAATCCTTTCTTTTTCCCGTTCAGACATCGTGAATGCAACAGTCGTACTGGGCACAAGGCGCTGTACTGTCTGTAACATATGGGCATTGATCCTGTTCTCCGTCTTCTAAATGATCGCAGTGCAAAGTAGATTTTCTCTACATGTTGCTACGGTAAATCTCGTGAGCATTAAAATTATTCATTAGAGTGCATCTCACACTAAAGAATGCAGTTCTATTTTACCGTGCCGTCGGCTGTCTTTCTCATTGTGCCCCCGCAGATTTTATTTAAGGAGAGCGTGTCTGCGAAAATGTCTCTTTCCAGTCCTTACCAGTCTTCCCGCAGTTGCCCCGTCCCAGGATCACTACCTTGGCTCGGCTCAGCCTGCCTGCTTGTCCCCCGTCTGTCATAGTTGTCCAGGAAGCTGTCTTATAAAAGATATTTAGGATTAACACGGCATTCCTCCTCCATCGAGAACTGAAGACGCTGATTACAGTGTATGTCAAAACACAACTGCTAAAACCTGACAACAAAAAGTTAGAACTTACTTTACTTTACCGTACTTTAGTCATCGTTAAAACAGCCTGGGTTTAAACGAGATGTTTCCCCAGGTGAGGTGGGATGTTGATGAAACACAGCACTACCTGTAACTCTCAAACCAAGAACACACATTTTTACCTAGTGCAGAAAGATGAAGGCGTAAACCTCAGCCCTAATCTATGAAGTGCAGTTGTCTTCTGTACTTGAACCGGGCTGCAGACTTTTGCTGTTCTTCTGTAAAACAAAGTTACAACGTATAGCCAAAATGTAACTTTCCTCCAAATCCCCGAGTCCGCTAAAGGTGTGAATGAAGCATTGCCCGAAGATTCACTCTGGTATAGATCAGCACATAGTAAGGACACTTTCAGGAGTTTCTTTTTCAAGTTTGCAAGCGTCTATTAACACAGTTTGATCCTGTTCGCGGTATGTGGAAGCAGAAGAACCCTACTTATCTGTGTTGCAGCTACAATCATAGTTTGGAATCATAAGACAACTTACCCCGTGGGAGGGTGACAGTCGGTCATTTACATTGGTAAGGTCTTCACTATGAGGAGGTGAATGGAGGACACACAAAAAAACACCAGCGTGGAAAGTTGATTGAAAAGTATATTCTGAAAAACAACGGCAAGTCTGAAAACTGCCCCGCTCCTCGTACTTAGAGTTGCATTGCAACACGCCAGTGCTGAATTTGGCGACTCGGTGTTTTCATCAACATCACGCATGCAGCCAGCGAACTGTGACTCCGGTCCTGCTGATCATTAATTGGAAGGTCCTGAAACAAGCTGCTGTTTGTTGTTTTATTTAATGGCGTGATCTGTGTGTGCTCGCTCGCTGTCGGTCGAATCCAGTCTGCTTTGAAGTTGGAAAGATTTCTTTACCTTGTAAGAACGCGCTCTCCAGATCTCATTAAATGGCACTTTGATTTATTGTGTTTGACAATGGAGCGCCACGGTCCGAGCGCACAGGTCCTAGCGCCGACGCAGTGCGCCTGTTCGCCAGGATCAGCACTGCTGGAATAGTTCTGAATCACTTCACAAACCCACAGTACCTGTAGCGCCAAGCAAATCTTCATAATGAAATTCAAAGGCGAACTTTACATGAAAAAAAAAATCATAGTTTCTAATAACAGTAATTCATTTTATACAGTACAAGAATTCAACATTATTTTCAGTGCTACTAGTAATCACCTTTCTTATTAACTGACCTCTGTTAATCGATAAATGATTTAGAAATGAAGACTGTTGTCATTTTTAAATCTATGCCTGTGTTAACAGGGTATTGTGCATTTCTAAATTGTCATCCTCAGCTCTTATTGTAACCTCCTTAAATATCCATATGTATTTGTAATCATGACCATGGGAAGTGGTGTTTTAGCTTCTAAAAATGTCAGTTTTAAAATGAGTAAATGAAATAGGCCCGCGACAATTTTTTAGATAGAATATACTTCAGCAATCCTTCCAAGATCAGAAATAAGCTAATTTCTAGTAAGCACAGAGCACAAGACAGGACTACACTCCAGGCAAACGTACACAAATGGTCAAGTCAGAGAAGCCAACTGAGCTAGGTGGCGTGTCTCTGGAAGGCAGAGAAACCGGAGCTCCTGGAGAAAGTCCATATAGACACAGAAGTGACACGCAAACTCCACACAGAAAGTGTCCCATTCCAGAGCTGACTCCAGGATGGAAGAGCTGAGTGGCCACCACCGTCTTTACATCTGAGGAGGGAACCCTTTCTCAAGTATCTATACTCAAGAAATAGTCTGGCATGGCTAAGGGTAAGCTCTTTCTTTCTTCTTACATTTATACATTATAAATAGAATGCAACACGGATGGAATTTTAAACCATTTAAGGTGAACATGATTTTAATCAACTATTTTATTAGTCAGATATAGAAAACAGTCAAAAGAAAACCCAAAATCCAAAAAATCAGTTTATTGGAGACAGAAGAAAAGATAAGATCACTTTATTGGCCATTTACAATATCTTGCATTAGGAATTTGTCTTTTCACAGACCCCAGCTTGCTCTCCATGAGACACACAGACAGGGAGAGAGAAGCTGGGGGTCAGAGCGCAGGGTCGGCCATTTATACAGCACCCTTGGAGCAGTTGAGGTTAAGGGCCTTGCTCAGGGGCCCAATGGAGTAGGATTCTCTTTGGGCAATGTCTGGTTTCCACACAGGCAGTAAAACACTGTCCATAATTCCATACTTTGATTTACTGCTGCTGAAGACACGGAGTGTATGCATTCTACGCACCATGGAACCAGATGTATCGCTATAGATATACTGTAAAAAGTCACTAAATCCCATGATGTAAGGCATAAACATATGCAAACCTGTTCTCCGGACATACATACACTCAGAATCAGATTAGTGATTATGCCTTCATTTAATTCAGTCCAAACTGCACACCTCATTTAGTTTAGCCAACAGGACCTAATAAAGTAGGTTTGTACATATCCATCACGCTGACTACTGTGGAAAGAATAAGGACAATTTAAGTGCCATTCCTCACAAAAAAAAACGATCCAGGGAATGAATCATGTCTGATTAATTGGGAAAGGATGAACTGGAAACACATGCATTGAACAGATTTAATGTAGCTCAACTGCCTGATGTAGGCAGTATGGCTTCAGAACAGCTCCAGCAGAGCAGAGAGTGAGGAGATAGGACACTCAGCTCCCTTCCTAATGGGTTTAAATGGGACAGACAATCTATATAGCCAATCAAACCAAATTCACATCTCTCTGGGAGGTGCAAGGAAATGAGTGTAAACGTGTGGGGAAAAATAAGTATTAGAATTTTTAAGCTTGGTACAAAAAAATATATTTCAAATGTATTTCAGATTTTAAGTTAAGAAGGCTTTATCTTGGTTTTAATACAGCTAAAAAATGCGACAGCTGAGGATTACTGAATGATCTCAATTTGTTCACCCGTCAGTAGAGTGTTCATTATTATGGTATTGTATAATTCACGTATAAGGAGACCAGCTCACAAAAGGGCAAAAGACAGTGTCCACTGTTAAGTGTACTTCTGGTAAAGTCCAATTAAGACCTCCGTAGGAAGTTTCATACTGAATTAATAAATTTGTGCATTTCCAGACACTTTCTTTTAAAATAAAGTATGTGGAGTAAGATTCTTTAACAAAAATGTCATTACAGAGAGAAATCCGAAATAAATGATGCAGTTTTTCTCCCCGTTTCTGTTACTGGAAAAATGAGACTAAACAGAAATATCAATCTCATCCATCTTTACTCTTGAGATAAGCCACAACTGGATATAGTCAGGGCTTTCATGAATGCTTTCCATCTGTCTTTTTTGTGGTTGTCTAAGTAGTTGGAAAAAAAAATAAAAAAGGAGATTTTTTTCCCTCATGACAGGAGTTTCCATTAAGAGTTGTTAGGAACTGCTCTGGTCCTGTCCCGCTGCTTTGAAGAGATACAGTACAAAAATGACACTGAGCAGGGGATGGCTTACTTACAATATCTCACTCCAAGCCCATGACAGGTGCATTAACAAAGCACCTTTAGAGCAAGAACAGACATAGATGAAATTATGTTACTCAGAGACAGACGCAAATGGAAAATGAGGCCGTCAATCAGGGGGGTTTCCTTCTGAAGTGGACACAGACTCTTATCAGCGTTATCAGCTTTATCTTGGGAACACTTTACATGACATAGCCGTAAGACGACAGATTCTCTCAAAGTTGCGTTTGTCAACATCAAAGTTGCGTTTGTCAACATGGACTGCTGGGGGAAGACAAAACAAATTAAACTCGACGAGGAACACTTTCCCCATTTTAAAACCATCAGGGACGCCCCGGAGCGGTCACTGCGTCAATGACACAACCGGGGCTTCGGGGATATTCCGGGTGGGCTCGCTAGCTGAAGTGATTGAGGATCAGCTCCTGCCGGATCCTGAAAGCTTCCGGGTCCATGGAGTCCATCTGCTCGCAGCCTTCGTCCGGCTGGTCAGGGGTCTCCGTGCGCTCGAAGGTCCAGGCGTCCAGGCCGGTCTGGAGGGACACGTTGTGGAGCACGCAGCAGGCCAGGATGATGTTGGCGCACTTCTCGGGCGAGTACTGCAGGTAGCCCTTGGACCCGTCCAGGCAGCGGAAGCGGGTCTGTAAGGCCCGGTAAGTCCGGTCAATGATCTCATGCGTGGCCGTATGGGCCATGTTGTAGCGGTATTCCGCAGGGGTTTCTGGGTACTGGAGAGGCGTCATCAGCCACTTCTTCAGAGGATACTTGTTGTCTCCTTCAACGCACAAAACACACAGATACATCAACAACACACCTAGGCAAAAACAAAAACATCTTTACCCACTTCACAAGAGCACGGCAGAGAGGATACAAGCAACCTTTGATTTGATGTAAGAAGCTCAAGAACGCACAGACATTATCAGAAAGAAAAATGGTTTAAAAGATGAGATTGTTCATCTGTTTAGTTCAGGTAATAGGTTAAACGCAAACTAAATACGGCGAAATCGGTAAAATTTTACAACTCACGCCAGCATGACACCGCTTCGAAAAAGTGGCAAATCTAAAACTTCCCCCTCCAACAAAATTATAGGTAAGATAAGATCATTTTATTAGCCCTATATAATTTCTTGCATTCTTGGAAACCCCAGCTCACTCAAGAGAAGCCTGGGGTCAGAGTGCAGAGTCAGCCATTGTACAGCGCCCCTGGAGCAGTTGGGGTTAAGGGCCTTGCTCAGGAGCCCAACGGAGTAGGATTCCTCTGCCGGCCGCGGGATTTGAACCGGTAACCTTCCACCCACAGGCGCAGATCCTTTGCCACTGCTCCGCCCCCAAATGCATTCCCCCCCCGCCCCAAAACGGCACTGGGATATTGAAAGAGCCATTACAAAATTTAAAGAGTGGATGCAAATAATTCCGCTCTACAGAAAGAAAGGGAAGAGCCAAAGAGATGTGAGCAACACGAGGGGTCTGGCATCCCGCCCCTACAGTATGTGATGAGAGAAGGCAGGGCCCATCGGCTCCCGGCCTCTGCAAGCAGTCAAACTAAACCAAGACGGGAACGAAGGAGGAGCCGACGAAGGCTTACCCAGCAACCAGCCGTCGTGATGCACCTGCTCTTCGAACAGCCTGCTCACCGTCGATTGCTGAAATATGGCCGTGTCCTGCAGGCCCCCAGGCCAGTGGGTTTCCGCACTCAGCAGCAGGCCTCTCGGATCGCACACGAGCTGGCAGTTGATGGAGTGAAACCCTTTCCGGTTGACATACGACAGGTCCTCGGCATTGGGGGCCTTGATGGCAATGTGGACGCAGTCCACCACCCCCAGCACGTTGGGCACGCCGGCCACCCGGTAGAACTCGTCTCTGCACTGCTGCTGCGTCGCCTCGTCCTGCGTGAAGCCGATGAACTGGGAGGCCTTTTCCACCAGCGCCTTGGTCACGTTGGCGACGCACCGGCTCATGGAGGCCTGGCTGATCCCTATCGCATCCCCCATCCGGGTCTGGAAGGATCCCGAGGTGTAGAACCCCAGAGCGGCCAGGATCTGCACATCGGGGCTGATGGCCCGCGACCTCTGAGTGGGCCGCGACAGGGTGTCGCCCAGCATTTCCACCAGGTAGTAGATGAATTCCCGCGGGAAGCCGAAATTAGTCAACAGGAACTCATCCGAGACGGTCTCTATGTCAAACCTGTCCAGGGTCCTCTGTCCACGGCCGTAGAGCAAAAGGTCACAATCCAGTATAGCTATAGGGATAGCCATCCCCGATCCTGTAACACGACCAACGACGTGAACAGTCTGGCAGGGCCTGCGAGAGACACAGATATAAATAGTTCACTAGGGACAACGACATCCAAGAACTGAATGCTAGGAGTATTTGATGGGAGAGGTTGGGCTTGGTCAGTGGGCAGCGTAGCTAGTTTGGTGGGGATGGCGATAGGGTACAGAGACTGACTTGTCGACGTTAACCCTCCCGAACTGATTCCATTTCCATGCATCAATGACGTGATCGCACTGACGCTTGACATACTAAAAGGCAAAACAACTACATTCCAAAAAAACAAACGCT
Organism: Lepisosteus platostomus; assembly: GCF_059453375.1. Taxonomy (NCBI): domain Eukaryota; kingdom Metazoa; phylum Chordata; class Actinopteri; order Semionotiformes; family Lepisosteidae; genus Lepisosteus; species Lepisosteus platostomus. Next base: position 13,196,262 of record NC_142628.1, read on the forward strand.
GCATTAAAAAGACTCACACGCCCTCTGTACATTAAACCAAAACTTTCAACGATTTTCAGGAAGATGCAATGTATAAAACAGACCTTTGATCTTCTGTGAATATCCACGCAATGTGAATTAAGACTAAAACCTCCAAAACGGCAACGGGGCTTAATGTACTAAAACAAAAGGTATTTTCTTAGTGCGTCTATTGCCGGAAATTCACATTAGTAGTAGTAATTAAGTAGCAGTGATATAAATTCACATTAGTAGTAGTAATTAAGTAGCAGTGATAGTAATTAATGACGCCAGCGTTCACAATAAAGTCAAATTACTCATATGATTTTAGCCTGCATCATGAAAGACATCTAAATGCTGTATCATTACAAGACTTTTCACTGTAAACCATGTTGTATCATAATGTTTCCAGGGCATCAGACAACTCACAAATACTGCTGTAGTACTACTGAGTAATATTAAAATGTACCTTTTTGTAGAATAAAAGGCAAACCTGTCTGTTTACAGTCCACACAACTACCCACATACACCTCCATCGGGCATGACTGCAGAGCGTAAATATCGAATGTTTCTCCTGCGCAGTTTCGACAATATTTCTTTTCACCTCTGAAATACTATAAAAGCCAGAGAGCTGAGCACATCGAGAAAACAAAATATTAGTAGAAATATAGAGTATTATTTCGGATTGTTTTATTGTTATGACGCATGGTTATACAGCCATGAAATACCGAAAGTGCGACTCTTGTCAGAAGCGCCGCTAGCTTTACTTACCCTGACCCGATGAAAACAAACAGAGAAATGGAACAGTTGGCAGATTTTGTTTTGCTGGTTTCTTTAAGTTTTTTAAAATGGTTTTGAAATACCGGACTTTTTCGACGGATTGAAATAAAAACTGTTTGACTAATACTTAAAAATTACGAAACCGTCAATTAGAGTCGAAGAATCCCGTAATCTGATACTGTAATGAGCTGTAAGTATCACGGTGCTTGAACCAACAAGACTACGTTTTAATTGCTACCAATTGCGTATTTTCTAAATTCTAAACGTTAAATATTCGTGGGTCTGTTTATGCTAACTCTATTATGCATTAAAAAGCATAAACATTATTTACTGTAATAGTTTGTATTTTTAATTATTTGCACAACGAGTCAGCCAGGATAACAGAATTGCTGCTATTTGCTGTAGTTATTGTAGGGTGTTTATAACTTCGTGATTGTCTTCTAAACGGCTTCCCCACGTCGGATAAATAAAAGCAAATAGCCAGTACTGAATACTAGTAAGATTGTAAACGTATGTATTACTGTAGGATTAAGCTGCGTCAGTACACCTAGCGTTAGTTTCAGATGCGGTCTGAGAATACCTTGTGCACATTTCCTATTGCTATTGCTGACCGTAAAATGTATCATCTTTCGCTTTTTTTTAAAGTTGCCTTCCATAATGGACAGCGATTTGAGCCCACAGGATAAAAAGGACTTGGACAAATTCATCAAATTTTTTGCCTTAAAGGTACTGTGGCTCGAAAAAAAAAAAAGATGCGGTTCCTGGGTTCATGTAAATATATTCATCAGGGGCGCCAACGTAGTATTCCAGGTGTCTTTGAATATTAATAGATGTGAAATTCCTTATGATAATGTTTAAATGTTACAATCGTCTTGGCGAAGGCCATGCATAATAGTTAAGGTTTTTTGCCGTGCAGTTCTATTTTATTAATTGGGCTAGAAGTTTTGGGAGCATAGTACCCAAAAATAGTTGTGTTATGATATGGTAACTAATTTCACATATGGATGGATGTTTGCCCATTATGCCTTCTGGCATGTAGGGACAGCAACAGTAATGTTTTTTTTATGGTACAGGTATGTTAGCCTTGTGCCCAGCCTCCAACATGGAGGACCTGGCACCCGACGAGGGACACGAACCCACTACCCTGAGATTATGAGTCTCATTCTCTATCAACAGAGCTAGTTGGGCTGTCATTTCACATATAACCCACCATTAATATATTTATTTCTGATGATGATTATCGTCTCCATGCTCAGTTCAGTTTATTTGTCATTTGCACAAGTGCAATGAAATGCTTATTTGCATGTATTCTCCAATACAGTGACTTTAATGAAACACCAAACCTAAACATGGAACAACAGCAGCAACAACAAAGTTAAAAAAACATCCAACTTAAATCCACGTTAAAACAGCAGTGTGAGTCAGTGGTAGAGGTAGAGTTCAATAATTCTAAGTGACCTTTATGCAAAATGACGACTCGCATTTAAAACATTCGCTGACATGAAAAATGAATTAATTGTTGATGGTGAACGTCCGCATTATCCCTTTGTTCCAGACGGTGCAGGTGATTGTTCAAGCCCGACTTGGGGAGAAGATCTGCACCCGCTCCTCATCCTCGCCTACTGGCTCTGACTGGGTAAGACTCTGTCACAGCAGGGCGATCATACAGCCTGGGTCATGCTACCAGCTGACTGTGCCTGGAGTGCTCCAAGCAATGACACCCACTCCACTCCACCCCAGTGGCTGCCACTCCAGGGCAGAGGAGGTTAGGATTAGTTGAGACCCCTGTAACTCCCAGGGAGACTTGTACACTTGTGGTGACGTCCGCAAGGAACACACTTGCCTTCTATTTTGCACGGAACCCTCCTGTACATAACAGCAGAGTCTATAGCATGCCAAGACAAATGTCTTCAAGGGTGGGCAAGTACAAGGAGCCTGTCTGCACCTTTCCATTCACCATGTAGGCATAAAGAGATCATCATTGTGATCCAAGACAAAGATACAAGGGAGGATTCCAAATGATAAAATATTAAAAATATCTGAAAAAATAAGCAGTGATTGTAATGTAACTCATGACAAAAAAAATAACAAGGCAGAGTCTTAACCTGCCATCCCAACCTGTTGATTCATTTCTGTGTTTGGCTCACCTGGCAAAACCCTAAGCAGATGCTTTGAAATAATTTTTAGGTTTTGAAAATGTCCATGATATTTAATCAATTGGGAATATCCAGTTCCAGTGATTGATTTCCAAAGAAGTTCATTATTCATGTGCCCGTGCATCTTTCAGTTGATCCAGATACTGTAATGCGAGTAATTTTACACATCTAGATTTAATTTAAGATTTGAATTTACCTTGAATGTTTTTTTTTTAAAGGAGAGCACTAAAGTTCCTAATTTACAGGTCTGCTAACTGAAGTGTTTAGTTTGTATGTGTTTGCTGTGTTTGTGTGCTTTTTTTGGTAAATGTGTTCTTTGTCTTGTCAGTGAAAAAAGTGCCGTTTTATCTTTACAGTTCAATCTAGCAATAAAAGACATCCCAGAAGTTACCCATGAGGCTAAAAGAGCTCTGGGTGGTCAGCTTCCAGGAATTGGGAGGTCCATGTGTGTGGAAATCTCCCTTAAAACCTCAGAGGTAAGAAAACAGCTGTCAAAGCAGAAAAGGCCTCATTTGCCCCTAAATGGATTTGGGTCCCTTATTTAACTACGAAAATCAGTTGAGAAGAAAGTCTAATTTATTGAGAAGTTACAGCCTAACAATGTACTCATTCACATGGCAAGATCAAGCTGTGCAGCTTGTAGGTTGCACAAGGGCACAACAACAGCATCCTATTTAGAATTTGAATGGAAGTCCACTGGTCTTTTTGTTTGTATAAGAACAGTACCAAGATGAGGGAATTCGCATTTCATTAAAATACATAGAGTGAGTGATTAGCTCAGTTTGTAGAGCATGTGCTATGACATGAAGATGTGAAGCTCAGTCCTTGTCCATTATCCTACATGGCTGTCTTGGTAAACCACTTGGCAAACTCATTGAAGAATGATGCCTTCCATAAATAAGACTTGACTATCGATGATTTATTTTGTTGCATAACCTCTTTCCTACCTTGTTGAAACGTTCTAGACTACTTTGTTTTTTTTAATTTTCTGTTATAGTTTGCTTAAACATTGGTATCCTTGAATTAGCTATTAAGTATGTATGGGCAGCTTTGCGATAAGATTGACTGTGATGCTGAAGAATAATTCTTATGCAGAACGGATTGAACTGGTTATCTGTCATTTGTCTTGTTATATTCATAGGGAGATTCAATGGAACTGGAAACATGGTGTTTGGAAATGAATGAGAAGTAAGTCTTAGCTGTAAGCTGTTTTTTTACTGCCTCATAAATGATCTCATAAATGTTTAAATGGTTGTATTGAAGCTTTGGCTAATATATTTTCTGAGGCAGACCATGGGGAACATACTGATTATCCTGCTAATTATCCATTCAAGCTGTTTCGTTTAGAAGTATGTTATGTGTCTTTTCAATATTAACAACGAACAGAAAAGTTAAAAAGGTGGGGGTAAACCATGCATTTTATTTTTGGAATATACTACCTTTTAATGTATATTCTGAATGTAAAACTGGCAAAATAACTTTGTTTCTGAATTGCAGTTTTTTTGTTTGGCTTATTTGGTTTTAAATCTGAAGATGCATCAGGGATGCTTCTATAAGGATAGTTTAAATGGCCTTTGGAGCACAAATTGCAGTCAGCTCATATTGTTGATACATAAGATGGCTAAAGAGATGAAATGTTGTTTTAACTAAATCTTTGGAAAGTTCTGTTAAAGTAAAAGTAGACTGCAGTGTTATATCACCATTCAGAAATCTTAAACATATTGTTTCAAAACAGCAACAATACAAGAGCAACAATGTACCAGGCTACAAGAAGGCCAAGGAAAAGCAGTCTGATTCTAAAAAATGTTTTGTTATTCTTCCCTGAATAAAAAATGTAACTCTTTATTTTCCAGGTGTGATAAAGATATTAAAGTGTCATACACTGTTTACAACAGACTGTCTCTACTGCTTAAATCATTGCTGGCTATAACAAGGGTGACACCCGCCTACAAGCTATCAAGGAAACAAGGCCATGACTATGTCATTCTGTACAGGTAAAAATGCTTTATACACCTGTGGGAAGCAGTGTCATTGTAATTGGTTTTAACATATACAAACATTTGGCTAAAATGCTTTTCCATGGAGTTCTGAACCCTTAATGCAGTGAGTTCTGCATTATAAAAGTGCACCTTTGAGTGTGTAAAGGTAGTAGAACTATGTTGACCTGTGACTTTTAATTTTTGTATTGCAACTGACAGAAATCCTGGAATGCAACTGGATTTTGTCATGGTATTGACATGATGGAGATAAAAGCACTATAAATGAGGGAAAATATTTTTGGTCACAAATAGGTTTCTCTTTGCATTAAAATTTAATATTGGGTTTCTTTCTTCTGTGTTTTTTAATATGTGTTTTATTTTTTTTGCAGGATATATTTTGGTGAAGTGCAACTTGCAGGGCTTGGAGAAGGTATCCTTTTTAATCTTTTGTTAAATGTTACAATTTTCATACAGTGCGAAACAAAACTATAATATCCCAAGTATTTCTATTCGATAGTATGTATCCTCACACTTTTATTAATAATTCACCAAACCTTGAAATAATCGCTGCACTTATGATCATGTCGTACACATTGAAATTGAGAATAAGCATGTTTTGTATACCCAATGTGTTTGGCCTGTCAGGGCCAGGACACCAGAGTTGACACTACTTCTCTTTTTTGAAAAACTCTCTGGGATTTTTAATGACCACAGAGAGTCAGGAACTCAGTTTTACACCTCATCCGAAGGACTGCACCTTTGTTTACAGTATAGTGTCCCCATCACTATACTGGGGCATTAGGACCCAGGTAGAGCGTCCTCAACTGGTCCCACTAACACCTCTTCCAGCAGCAACCGTTGCTTTCCCAGGAAGTCTCCCATCCAGGAACTGGTCAGGCTCCAACCTGCTGAGCTTTAGTGGGCTGGCAGGTATGTGTTGTAGGGCAATATAGCTGCTGGCAACATGCCACAAGAACCACAGCCCTGGCCAGAGGAGAGGCACAGCTCTGACTGATAACAGCCGGCATGTGCCCCGAGAGACTGCAGGGGTCACCATGTTGCTGAGAGCCCTGCTGAGTTAAGGGCCTCTCATTTAGACATTCCCAGTCTTGGACAGCTCATGACAGGACCCTAGCTCGAACCCGTGACATTTAGGTCAAAGAACACCATGTGCACTCAGACGGCCTCCTTTAATGGTTGAGCTGCTAGGGATCCCGCAAAAGTGTTTTTAAGGCTTTTGTGTCATTGTGTTTTTTTTTATTTTATAATCGTCTTACTGTCTGACAATCACCATTTTTTGTCCTGGTGTTTTCTTTTTTCCTCAGGGTTTCAGACTGTACGTGTAGGGATAGTCGGGACTCCAGTCGGTACCGTCACTCTGTCCTGTGCTTATAGAACTAATCTGGCTTTTATGTCAACCAGGTACTGCCTCTAAGTACTGTCTGTGCTTAAACTGACTTTGTTCATACTTGTGAAGCATGACATGCTCAGCTTTTTGTGTCAGTCTTACAGCTCTAACCTGATGGGGAAAAAAACTGAATCACAGAAGAACAGCTATTTAGAATTTAGCTTTTTAGTTAACTCATTTTTGCTGCAGTTTTAACAGAACTCTAGTTCAGTTGTACATCTTAATACTAGACAGTCACTGTAGTTAGAGTGGATTGTATCAGTACACAACAAGAGCTGTGGCTTCTGAACCTGTGTGTTCAATGGGATTTAAAAACGTTCAGTAATTTCTGTAGTAAATCTACCTTTTATCAAATAATTCTTTGTACTGCCCCTAGGGGTCACCTGTGAGCACAGTTACCTAAGGCAGATTAATGAAAGTGCAGAGGAGGTTTAATAATGTCCTCCCTGTAGGCCATTGTTAGTGTGGAACAGGGTCATCTATTAAATTGGATTAGAGGATAAAGGAAATACAAGATGCTTAATTAGTGATGCATTTACAGGATGTACAGTTTAAACCATTAGCTCTCACTGAGAGATTAAAGAATTCATCAGGATTTTTAAGCAGGATTTTAAAAAGTGAAGTCATAAATTTAAAGAGATTTTCACAGATTTTTTTTTTCAAACTCTGTATCATACCTTTGGGACAAATCAAGTAATAAAAATATTGTGAATTTTTCAGTAGGTATTCATGCCTGCCTCTCTGTTTTTAGGAAATATGATATTAATTTTTGTCTTATTTCTTTTTCAAAGAGCCACTTTTTGTGCTGTCATAGAAAGCTATAGCCATAACTACAAAGAAGTAAACTGCTGAATTTATGTGGAAGGTGATGGGGAATTTAAAGGAAAAGCACAAACCATGGGGTATTTTAAATCTAGTTCAAGCATTTCGGTTTCTCTTTTTCCTGATTTTTGTTTGCAGGCAGTTTGAGAGGACTGCTCCTATAATGGGGATCATCATAGATCATTTTGTTGACCGCCCCTTCCCCAATATGGGACCTATGCACCCTTGCAACTACAGGTGAGAGCATTTTCATTTTCATGTCAATAGCCAACACGCGCACAGTTTGTTCTTCACAATTAAAATTGAGCTTGACTTTTGTTGCCAGCCTGAAAATCTGAATCTCTGAAATAAGGCTTTTTGCCCAGGCTGTTGTGATGCCTTGTGCTCTTGTTTCCCAGGACGACAGGTGAAGATGATGGGGTGATGTATCCCGGAGTTGAGGATTCCCAGGAGGTCTGCACAACATCCTTCTCCACCTCTCCCCCCTCCCAGGTAACCAGCCCCTGGGGGGCACGTCTTGAACACTTCACTTAAACATTTTTGAACCGTCTTACACTCATCTCATCAGTAGTTCCATTCAGGTGATGATGCAGGTGCCCAAACTTAATATAACTTTATAATTTAGAAAATAACTTTTAAGTGCAAAGACATAAAGGACAGTCTTATTGTGTTTTGGGCAGATGGGAAATGTGTTAGATTCCTCTAGTACTTATGTTCCTAATATACTTACACATCTATTAGTCCTGTGGTAAATTTAAGGAAGGATATTTGTGATGTAAACATAAAATATACGTGTTAATTATGATATATTAAATTTCTGTGTCACATTCTACTATATTTTCCAAAGATTTGAAATCTTTGCTCAGTTTCTTGTAAATACCTTTTTTTCTATTAAGTTTCACACAATTATGTGCCACAGTCACAGTGTGACTCTCCTAATGTAGTTTTTCAAAACTGGATTTGAATGTGTCCTAGTATGGATATGCCATTCATTAAACATGCCTTACAAAGTTACTTCTACATCGCCTTAAATCTGATGACCTGGTTTCATGTCACATTTTTAAAATCCTCCTGTGAACGTTTTGAAATTCATGAACAGTTAATGTTTTGATTACCAAGCACCAAATCACATGTCATTTTCTACATTTTCCTTTTTATAAGTTGTGCTTTCCTTTCTCTTTTTTCGTCTCTCTCTGTTTGCTGTCTCTGTGTGTCTCTATGTATAGTGTGTGTCCACCCTAAGTAAGACACACTCTCAGGCACTCAAACCCACAGTGATGGACACTCTGAAGGTCCCCATGCTGGGGTTGGCTTTCTCACACCAAGTGAGTTCAGTGTGTGGGCGGATTTATTACGTGTGGACAACACTTCCACTGTTAATATGACTCCTCTCGCTGCCTAGTAACAGATCTTCAAAAGAATACTTAACTATTAAGCTTAATAACACGAAGCTTAAATGAATTAAATTCTTAACACATCGATGGCTCATCTTTCAACATTGAAATTGCTAATGCCTTCAAATAACTCTACATTTTTCAACATTAGTCTGCCAGTAGGTTTTCAAAACTGTCAAAACAGTGTGTCGCCATCAATTTTCTATCTACCTTTTGACAGATACTTTCTATAAACCCAAAGAGGTTTTGTAGTGCAGATGTAAGAGAATATTGATAGACGGCGGGTCTTGTAGCTGTAGCAGGTAGGGTAGGTAGTTCAAATTCAATGAGAATGACTTCTGCTGCCTCTCACCTCTCCCGTTACCTCTGAAATGCTGAACGAATTTCCAAAATCATTTATCCGTCTCTGTTGCCTCTTTCCGATTATGTTTTTTAGCCTTTGTCTCCCCTGTCTCTCTGCTGTCTTTCTCAGCTGTACAGCTCTCGTCTTTCCTATCAGCCTCCCGCGCTCGGAACAGCTGATCTTTGCTATCCTGCTGTCTTTAACGCTGCCCATCCCCACCAGGTAATGAGCTCCAGAAATAAGTACTTGCCCATAAGGGTGCTTGCTGCCCCACATCCAGCTCTTTGTGTTATCGGTCCATGTGGCCGGGAGGTAAATGCAAGAGTCACACGTAAGTCACGGGTGTTTAATAAGTCTAACACGGTCAGTTTAATATTAATAAATAATGTTTTTCTGTAAGGTAACACAGATTCACTGATGTATCTTAACTTCAGCTCTATTTTTAATCGCACACCGCACACGGAGTTGAAATCAAATTTGAAGTATCGTGGGTAGTTTCCTTTTTTCTTTATTAAACATCTCCTGTGTCTGTTGCATGAGACACTAATTTCAGTTTCAGGGATGGCTTTCCAAAGTCTCGGCAGTGGACAGCAGTAGTCGCTGTAAGGCAGAGTGAATGCAGGCAGCAGCAGCAGTCTGATGCTCTGTGCTGTTCTGTCCCCAGATGGCGATACCAGGGAAGGAGGGAGGGGTGCCCCAGGCCCTGGTGCAGCCTTGTCACGGGGCACAGGCGGAGCATGGCAGAGCGTCCACCTGCCCCCCAGCAGACACTGCTCAGCAAGTCCCGGCCACCCCCTCCAGCAGGTAGGCCCTCCTCTACAGTCCACCAGAGAATCTAGCTGGCTTTGTTGTCCCGGCTGTGGCAGCTGTAAGGAAGGGAAGGCATGGTAAAATGTCCAAGCACAGGGTGATGCGCATGCCCTTTTCTTTTCTTTTCTCTCTCTGCTGTGAAGTGGGGAGGAGACGGATCCCTTATCCAGAAGCAGTGAGGCGAAGGGCACCTCCCCACCGGATTTTGTGGAGACCACCTTTACAAGGAAAGTGGGGGCCTTTGTGAACAAACCTGCCACCCAGGTGAGGGAGAAAAAGGGGGAAGAGCTCAGAATTGTTAGACCTGTTCAGTCCAGGCACCTGACTCCCTACAACCAACCAGTATGCATTTGTACTATTTTTAGTTTCAGTATATTTATCCCTGTTTTATGTCCCCACATAAAAATTGCTATGATGGAAAAACGTGGAAATCTTGAAAATTTTTTAGTGCAATAATTTAGCGGTTATTTTATTGTAGGACATGTTGCAGATTGGGGTGTTGCAGCTTTATAAGTGGTATTAAAGGATTGGAGGTTTCTGTTTTCAGTGAACTTAAGACTACATATCCATACTAGAACACATTCAAATCCTGTTTTTAGAAATGAGTTTTTTTTTTATTTTACACCACTGACATGTGCTTGTGTTGGTGACTGAATAGGTGACTACAGCTACTTTGGATCTGCCTTTTGCTGCGTTTGCTCCAAGGACTTTTGACCCGGAAGAAAATGACCTTATGGTGGGTAATATTATGGCAGCGTCTTGACTCTTCTTGACCATGTACGAACCGCTTTCCTGTGGATTGCTTTTTTATTCGGGGTGCCTCACAGCCCTCAAGGCCATGGGTGTGAGACTCAGTGTAGTTTCTTAGCACTGGTACACATCTTTCCGAGCCTTGCGGTCTCCTCGTGTCCCTCCATGCTGTTTTCTCAGCTTTTACTTGTCTACATCCTGTCTCCCAGGTGAACCCCCCTGAATCTCCGCTGCCAGCATCGCCTCTGCAGACCAGCCTGCACTCCCACGACTCCAGTGGGAGCAGCGGACCGACGCAGGATGACTTCGTCATGGTAGATTTTGTGAGTGCTGTCACTCAAGTCTCCCCTTAAGCCTGAAACCACATCTTCCCTTAGCCTACGTGAGCTTTGTGCCATGTCAAGTGTTGGCTTTAGACTAAACAACCCTTTGAGATGCATCACAAAATGTCCTTTTTTTTGTTTACCCTGTTAGTTAGCACTTTCCCATCCCATGTGAGAACTGTTCAGAATGTATCACATGGTCCTTCCTAGTGAATGCCTTCAATGTAATAATTACTCTCTGACATACACATCCACAAAAAGGTTTCTTCTCCACCAGACCCTGCAGATACATTATCAGATGAGACGTAAAACCGAGATCCTGACTCTCTGTGGTCATTAAAAATCCCTGGGCGTTTCTCAAAATGAGTAAGGATGTAACCCTGGCGTCCTGGCCAAATTTCCCACTGGCCCTTACCAATCATGGCCTCCTAATAATCCCCATCTATGAATTGGCTTCATTACTCTACTCTCCTCCCCACTGAGAGCTGGTGTGTGGGGAGCGTTCTGGCGCACTATGGCTGCCGTCGCATCATCCAGGTGGGGCTGCACACTGGTGGGGGTGGAGGGAATCCCTATTACCTGTAAAGCGCTTTGAGTGGAGTGTCCAGAAAAGCAACATATAAGTGTAAGCAATTATTAATTATTATTATCTACATTTGTTGTCCTTGTTTCAGAAGCCTGCCTTTTCCAAGGATGATATCCTTCCTATGGACCTGGGTACGTTTTACAGAGAGTTCCAGAATCCCCCTCAGCTCAGCAGCCTCTCCATTGACATCAGTGCACAGTCTATGGCAGAAGACTTGGTAAGAAAATGCACTTGTTACACATTGCATCCAGGAAAACATGTTAGCAGAAATCCCACAAGGGACATGGTGTAGGTATCTTATGAATGTTATAGTGGCCATACCCTGAACAAATTAATAAAAATGAACAAACAGAAATGAAAAGGTTTTTTTAAAAAGAATTGCACTTAAGGAAAATCAAGCATGTTGGAAAATGATCATATTATTGACTCTGGTGAATTCCCAAGTTTCACGCTGTTCTGGCCACTCAGTGCATGATGGAATCCGGATCTGGAAGGGCTGCCAGTTTACTGTGAGTCAGCGACCTGTAATCTCTCTCTCTCTGCAGGACTCTCTGCCCGAGAAGCTGGCCATGTACGAGAAGAACATTGACGAATTTGATGCTTTTGTAGAGACCCTGCAGTAAGATCAGATAAGATCAGATCATATTAGACACTCCTGTCATGTTTTTTCACTTCATGCCAAAAAGATGATCTGCAGACCTACTGGAGCAGAAGCTTGTCCGAGTTTGATTACCGTGATTTTTGGGACAAATTGGGAGTGGGGGCAGCTTTTTTTCTTCTGTTTATTTTTTAAACATCCCCAGCGCAACCAGCAATGGTTGACAATTAATTACTGATCTTTGGTGTATAATGTCACCTATGTCTTATCAGAGTCAGCAAAAATTTTATCCATTATGTGTCCCTTTTGCTAGAGCTGTAAAGAGTTAACACACTTCTTTTAAAACTAGCAATTCAGCTGTGGGCATGGCTCAAATTCGTACTCTTTTTGAAAGGTAGAATTTGTAAGTATTTATTCCAAATGTAAATACTGAAGCTCTTCTCTAAACAGTTTTATTTAGCAGTTGAAGAGACCTTCATAGTTTTCATGGAGGTGGTCACAGTTTTCTTTTATTTTTCATATGCAACAATGAAACGTTACCTGAACATGTACTGGAGTGAAACAGCAGACAAACAAGGCAGTCCTTGAATGTAGAAAGCTGTGGAAGAGAGACTGGACATTGTCACTTTAAATGTTAATAATTTGTGAGAAAGAGGTATGTTTTGTGTGCGACTGAGGTTCATGTTCATTGCAAAGGGCTAAAGAGAAACGTTCTTGCTGTTTCTATAGTGGTTTGGTTTGCAAAAACAGGAAATCTGACCTTTTAAATTGAATCGCTCCCATCTCTAGCCCAAAGACACATGCCAGGGGTCTCAGTCACAGTAGATCACGAAGATGTAGAAAATGCACTACATTGCTTATGAATCATCATGTTAGAAAATAATATGATGTTACAGTTTTGTGCTTTATTGCAAGGACTGGTGTGCTTTTTAGCCTTAGAACATTTTGCACTTTTCCTCATTGAAGTCTCATTGAAATGCCGTTTCCTTTCCTACCCCAGGCCTTGTTAATATAGCATGATTATGTTGTATAATAAACCTGACAAGCTATTTTAAAAATGCCTCACCCATCCTATACAGTATATAGAATGTATATATATATAATAGAAAGTCAGTCCGTTGGATAACTATCTTGATTTGTCATTTTTTCTGTGTTTTGAATTTTTGTAAAGGAAAGTCAACCTTAAGAAATATCTAATGCAGGTATGGGCTTGAAGAGGATGCCTAGAAGCAGAAGTGATTTTATTAGCCAAAAGTAGGTTTCCTAACAGTATTTGGCCACTACAACAAATCAAAAACTGAACATCAATCATATGTGCAGTGTTGTGCTTTGTTGTAAAAGTGCAAGCACCAATCAAAAAATCACTTGTTGGTACATTTGTCCAACAAACACATTCAAGCTTGTGAAGTCAAATATGTTCAAGAACAGGGCAGTCTGAATCCATGTCATCAGTAACGTGGTTACCAAGAGATATTCTGTGTGATCCATGCAAAAATGAAAATCTCCTTGCTTTGGTTTTGTTGTGTATTTACGTAAATCAGATTGCAGTTGCAGTCTTTTATTTATATTGTCACACAGTTAAGTTAATTTCATTTTGTGCATGTAATAACTCTGGATTAATTCTATGGGAATATTTTTTAATTAGAAATAAAGTATTTTTTACTGCTTAAGAATTGCAGATGTTAATTGAAAACAGACCTTGCTACACTGCAAAATAGGATATGTGACTTTAAATTGGCAAACATTTTACCAACATGCTTCACAATGTGGACATTTGGTAGTGTTGTATTAAGATTGGCCTAACAGACAGTGAAGTATTACTAAAAAATAATGGTGAAGAGCAATTTTAAAATCTGGAGCATTTTCAGTGGCTAAACAAAGGTTGGCTTTCCTAGTTTATTTGTGAGAGTGTGTTTCTGTATCACTGTAAATGAAAAGCACCTTTCAGTACAAGAAAAATAAGGACAGAGACTTTAAAGGTACTTCATAAATCAGTCGTCTATGGACACATAGAATGCTGTCCGCTACTTATTTGATAACGCATGTGGTAGAGTTCCATTATACATTTGCTATAATTAGTGACAATGAAGACCACTAATGCCAGCTAGCACAGCAAGGACTTGAGGTGGCTTATTAAGTGGCTCTTGGATCTAATGAAACTTCAGTTTATAATGTTCATTAACCAGTGTCCATCTGGTAGTCTATTCTAAGTGGATGTCTTTTTGTACTATAGCACCGTGTGAAAGTGAGGCACATTCAAGTCCCTAAAGCTATGAAATCACTTAAATGTTCATAAAAACCCTAGAATTGCAAAAGCTTATTGGGAAATATCGGGTATAAAGGAGTGTGTGAAAGTCATCGGGGAGGCTATTAAACAAAGCCTGCCTCTTCCACTCAACATGACGATCTGCATTCTGTGAACAGGTTTCTAGAGGAGTGTTTTTCTTTGTACACTTTGGTTAAAAGTGAGCCATGGTTTTGAATGTTTTTGATTTGTGTCAAAAAGCCAGCATTTGAGTCTGTAAAGCACTAGTAAGTGTGGCTGCCATCTAACATAATTATTTCTCAATTGTTCATTATTCCACCCATCACAATCCCTTTGTGTAAATAAAAAAAACATTTTAAGTGAAGGATTACTAATGTGAAATGTTTATTTATCCAGTTATGTTCTGAAACGTGATATAGTTTGTATGCAATTGATCATAGATACAAGTTTTTGCTTAATGTATAGGAAGATTTTGTATAGGAAGGGCTTATTTACAGGCCTTGCCAAGTGTGATACTAATGACGCTCTGCAGTTGAACCCTAGCCTCTCTGTCTGAAAGGGAAATTAAATTTTGTCAACATGAACTGTGTTGTATAAGTGAGTGTCCTTCTCAGTTACCGCAAGAGAGCTGGGAGATTAGCTAACACACACAGAAACGGTTTAAGTGGGTTCCCTTCTGGATTGGACACTAGGCCTTTGCAGTTACCCTCTTTTGAGTCATCTCCATTGAGCCACAATTTAATGCTGGCTGTATATTGTTCATTTTTATTAGAATTGCCAGTTAGTTTGTGTCATTTGCCTTGCCTGATCTGGAATCGGAAATTATTCTTGCGGTCCGGGCCAGTGGACAAACTCTGAGCGAACGCCGAGCGTGAGGAGTTGTAGGCGGACTCCTGCAGTCCAACCTTCCTTCGTGTCTCTCGTCTTTTACCTTGTCGCTGGCCGCACAGCCTCGCGCCGGAGCCTCCTTGCTCTGCTTGGAGGTGTGGTGCTACCCTCACCTGCAGCTCCACAAGCCTGCAAGCTGCCCGGAGGCTGTAGGACTTGCCAGCGATGCCGGGAGCCCAGAGCCGCCTGTCCCAGCTAATCCCACCCCGCCCTTAGCAGATTTCTCCCAACCGTGGGAAGGCAGTCATGTGATCCAACCCCGGACCAGCGACTCCACAATCGGAAAGCTCAACCTGCGCTTGGCAGAGGGCCTGTAGCAGCTGAGTCACTCAAGAGTCCGGCTGGCTGTGAATATGGTAAAAATGGCAGGTTTCTAGCTATGTTTTCTATTTAGAAATAGACCGAATGGTCTCTACCATCAAAAAAAGATGCACAGGAATAAAATCGTGTGCATTTCTTGACCATTTTTATGAAGGTTTACTGTGGTAGATCAGAGAAACATAGCATGCAGTTTTCCTGTGTTTTTTCCCCTTGTTTACTGTATATTTTACCTCTTTTGTCATTGCTGTTTATTAGTAAGAAAGATGGGGAGTTTTAAAAATGGGATGGGTGTGGAATGTATTTTTCCACAAACCAGTTGTATTTTTACAGTATATCTGAGAAGCAGTCCAAAACAGGAAACAAATAATCCTTATAATTACATAGCGCTTTTCTGGACACTTCGCTCAAAGTGCTTTACAAGTAATGGGGAATCCCACCCCCACCAGAGTGAAGCCCCACCTGCATGGTGCGAGAGGTGATGGGTCGGTGGGTCACTATCAAATGATACTATTAATATGTGTGCTCTCAATTGTCCTAATAAGATCTGAAGTTGGATTTTCCATTTTCCCTAACACTATAAGAAGATATTTAAACACATGCAAAAATGGGAAAATTTGTAATGTTTCGGTGCACTCCTTTCTGAATAACATGCATCTTTTTTGCATGTAAGCAGGTGTTGAGGCCATACAGGACTCAAACACGGCAAGAGGCCGGGCCGTCCTGAAATTTACAGCAGGCTCTGGGTCTGTCGGGCCGAGGTGGTGACGATTTATCAACGTCCAAGATCATGCTTCGGTTCTGAACAAAATGCATTGTAAAAGCGAGACCCTAAGATACGTGTTGTAAGGTGGAAAAAATACTTTTTTTTCCCCCTTGACCGCTGACCACCCACGCCCCCGTGAGGCAGGTAACTCGGATCTCCTGGTTTGGCGTCCGTTTAAGCGAGCTCCGCAATCCCTTTACCTTGAACCTTGCAGTTTGCAATGAGATGCATTTAGTTTTGTACGGTTTCCTTATGCGTTTTGCTCTTTTTGTGTCTACACGAAAGCGGAGCAGCCTGCTTGACGTCGGAAGAGCAACCTAGAAAAGCACGTCGCAACTTTGTACTTGACGAAAACAGCGGAGACGAAAGGTAATGCGAACTACAACCCAGACCGCCAGTTACTCCTCTAGTTCTATTGGCTCCTTTGGATTTGATTAAACGGAAGAAATTAAAGTATAATGTTACAAAAGTGCGTCACATTTTCGGCTCTTCGAGAAAGCTGCTACTCTTCGGTTATATAGTCCCTATTTCTTCGGTTTATCCTTTGCACAGATACCAAAAAGAAGTTAAATATTTTATAAGAAGTTGAGGGTAACTTTGTTTCCAGCTTCTCTTGCTCTTTCGTGGTGTAAATTAAAATTAAATGGTGATATGGGATTATTATTTAACTTAAGTTCTTGTAACGTATAGGAGGACAGCCCATAGAATATATAGGTTTAACAAATGCTTGTCAAGACTTGCCTTAGGGAATGCGTTTCCCGTGATGCATAATTGTAAAATCGGGCAGAAAGGCGAGGCTGTAACAAAGCAGCGTTTGCCAAGATTCAAAAAGGCTCCTGCAGAGCGAGGAATAGGGACTCTGTCAGGTCGTGTACCTACTCTCCTGACAGCCATGTGCAATTCCGGTACATCACGCCCGTCACGTCGCCTCTCGCCTGCGCCGAGCCTCACTCCTGAGAGAATTTGTTGCGCAGAGGAGGCGTGAGAAAAATGACCACCGTGCACTTAAAATTAGGTTGTGCAGTTGTCATACAACACAGCATAGAATACAGCGCACGGGTAGTACATGCGTGTCCTACTGCTTGTCTATAACGATTGCCTACAACCAAAACTTTAGAAGCACCGGGCATAACCGTGTGTGAATGTCTGGAGCTGCGTATGAATAAATCTTTTGTCTGATTTTACGTTACAAATAACCCCGAACAGTTCTAAGATACGGTAAAAAAAAGGTTTTGTAGTCGGTAACGAGATGTGGACTGAATCAAGTGTCAGTGAAGGGTATAGGGATGATTTAACAGCAGCTGTGCTTTGGACGCTCTTCCGCAGTAGTAAGACGTAACCATGGCTCTAGGCCGGTGTTGTTACGGCACCTAACAGTGGGGCTGAAGTATCCCAAATTTGAAGGGCTTCTTTTTTTATGAAAGCGCAGGGCCGGGGATGCACGGCCACGTGGGAGAGCACTGGGAGTGGGACATGGATGCCAAGTCTCCTGCAGCCCGCCTGTCGCCATGCCGACGAGCTGTCTACTTTCACACCGACCCAGTCCTGGAGAGCGAAGGCACAGCCGGGGTCAGGGGCACCAAAGGTCAGGCTGTTTGTCCAGTCCCAGCATTTTGCTGGCAGAGCGTTCAATTGGAAGGGAAATATCTCCGAACTGCTACACTTAACTGCTTATTGTTTCCTTCACCTGTTTTTCCCACCCATCCATCAGTGCATTTTCGGAACTGCTCGATTTGCAGGGAGCCAGAGTCTGTCCCAGCAGGCAAAAGGCTTGCAAGGTGGGGTACACCCTGAGAGGGACACTGCGCATTCTCACATCAGGGACAGTTTTTCTAGAAGCCAATTACCCTACCAGAAAGCCTGCACTGTGGGAAGAACCTGGTACCCAGAAGACACCCACACGAAGAAGGGGGGAACATGCAAACTCCACACAGATAGCACCGCAGGAACTGAGCCCAGAGCCTTGGAACTGC
Source organism: Lepisosteus platostomus (assembly GCF_059453375.1). Taxonomy (NCBI): domain Eukaryota; kingdom Metazoa; phylum Chordata; class Actinopteri; order Semionotiformes; family Lepisosteidae; genus Lepisosteus; species Lepisosteus platostomus. The sequence continues at coordinate 13,214,419 of NC_142628.1, forward strand.
GAGGCAGCAATGCTAAAAACTCATGCACCATACCTCCCATCCTTTTTTTCTGCTTTAAATATATCTTACACAATCCTTCCAATCCGTATTTCCCATTTAGGGAATATTCCATTTTCAATTGAATTTCTCTCAGTTCTCAGTTCAGTTTATTTGTCACATGCAAAGTGCAATAAAATGCTTATTTGCATGTATGCTCCAATACAAAGACAATAAGGAAACACAGAACAGCCCCAACAACAAGTTAAATAAAATACAAGTTTAAAAAAAACACTTCTAAACATTTGTAAATCCTGCAGTTTTTTAGGGCAGCATGTTGGTGTGGCCGGTGGCACTGCTGTCTTGCAGCACTTGGGTTCAGGGATTCAAGTCTGGCATGGGCATCCTTATATGTGGAGTGTGCATGTTATCCTCACACCCACAAGGGTTTTCTCCAGGTGCACAAGTCTCCTTCCACTTAAACAGACATCCTGGCTTGTTTCTCTAAGGGCTCTAAGTTGTCCCTGTGTGCATGAGTGGGAGAGGCCTACAGGGGTATGCTCCTGTCTGCCATCCTGTTTCCAGGACAGGCTCTGGGTTTCTGTGACCCTTAACTGGAATAAGTGGCTTTTCTCATGATGGATGGATGTCATTTTGAATTATTGACAGGAAAATGATCAACTACAGTCCACATTTCTTTCTTTTAAAAATAATATTTTCACATTATATCAGTACAGCAAAATCCCACATCCATGCACGAGCACCCAGTTTTGCAGAAGAGGTTTGTGAAGTGGCTGTGAGCTCCTTGTGTCTGTGCTCTGCAGGGTTCAGTCACGGAGAGCACTACTGGGAGATTGAGTTCCTGGAGCCTCCGTGTGGCTCGTCTGTGATGGTAGGGCTAGGAACCAAGAAAGCGCTGCTTCACACCGGGAACTACCAGTTCATCGACCTGCTGGGTGAGAATGGCAATCATTCTCCACAAATCCTGTGCTTGTTTGTCTCTGATAAACAGTCCTTCAGCTGTGCAGATAGTAAGTTTAGAAAACCACATCTTCAAATGCACATAGTGACGGGGTGGTGGTGGGTCTGCTAAGTGTTGCAGTATGATCTAAGGTTATTTTGTCAGTTATTCCTCATAAGATAACAGGCTTTGATATATTTGTCCTGAAATCCTGAAGTTCATACAAACAGGTGTTTGAGATTTTTAGACCTCTGGGGATTAAGAACATGCCTGTGGTCTCCTGTGGAATTTAGGCTAAAAGTCAGTGAGACTGAGGTGGTGTCGGTTTACATCTTAGAAAAGATTTAAAAAGCTGAGGAAAAGGAAAAAAACGGAGATGCATTATGTGTGGCGATAAATTTTGATGTTTACGTAAGAAAGGAAAAAATATATATTTCTTGACCCTGATGACAAAATGCCGTTATTTGTTCATAAAAATTCTTGAAGAAATACTTGTGGAGCAAAGTGCTGCAGTGCCCCCACAACGCAATGTCCGTGAAAGGTGGGAAGGTCTCGCACTGTCCTGTCGAGTTTCATTTCGGTGCCTCTAATTGTCCCTGTCTCTTGATGTGACGTGAAGTTAGGCTTATGTTCCTCTCTTTGTCGATTGGTGTCGTCTGCAAGAAGTCCCCATTGCCTGTGTGTCCGGGCACCAGGCCTGCAGCTGTCAGGTTTTCAGCACGCTGCTCTGCTGCTGTGTTTCTGAAGGGATGGACTGCGAGAGCTGGGGGCTGTCGTATAAGGGCTCCGTCTGGCACGGAGGGGAGAGCAGGACCTACACCCAGCCCTTCTACGACAAGTCGACCGTCATCGGCGTTCTCCTGAACCTGCACACGGGCACCCTGGTGTTCTACAGAAATGGATCCAGCCTTGGCCTCGCCTTCTCCGGTCTGGACCAGGTGAGGCGGCGGGACAGGCCGAGTGAGGTCTTCAATCTGGCCAGCGATAGTGTTGGAGTCTAGGCTTTTTTTAATGTTTGCCATGAGGGTGTTTTGGGAAATGAATTTTCCACTTCGAGTGTCCGGCTGTTTGTTTTTGTCTGGTGTTGAAGAACCATGATGCATGATTAAACGTCACCGTGCTGCTCTTGAGAATTAGTTAGTTCAGGGCTTTAGTAATCTAATACTAAAGACAAGCTTGAGAAGAAGTGGAAAGTCCTTTGAGATGAGCTCACGCCCCTCTCCCTCTCTGCTTGCACAGGTGGGAGCCCCTCTCTACCCCTTGGTCAGCTCCACGGCTCCCGAGACGGAGCTGTTCCTGGGTCTGCGCACCTGCCGGTTCACCTCCCTGCAGGAGCACTGCCTGCAGGCCATCGCGCAGACGCTGGGACAGAGGGCCGTCACAGACCGCCTGCCTCTGCCCGCAGCCTTGCAGGAACAGCTCGGGGTGCGCTGCGGACACCCCTCTCGCACTCTGCTGGGAGTGCGGACGTGACCAGCTCAGGGTGTGCGGACGTGACCAGCTCAGGGTGTGCTCGCTCGGAGTGAGGACGTGACCAGCTCAGGGTGTGCTGCGGACATCCCTCGCTCACTCTGCGATATGAACAGGTGACACTCTCGGAACCACAGTTGTTTGCTCTTGATGAAGTCGGAGAAGAGCCAGTCTGGAACCCAGAAGGCTGAGTTTTGATAGGTTTTTAATAATGCTTGTGCTGGCACTGTTAGCTGACTGGACCAGCTGTCCTGGAGTGTAACATGAAGCTTTGCTCTAAAAGCACTGGACTAAAAAAGCACTTGATGCAACTGGCTGGGGACAAATAGCAGCATGGTTTTTGACTCCTAAAAGTTGCTGGCATCACTTCGTACAAATCCCCACAGCAGGAAAAAGAAAATAAAAGCATATACTGAATTACATCCAGTACCGGTTTCCAGATAAGCCAACTGAAGAAGGCCAGTTTTTACCCGGACAGCTGATCTGAAATCTCAGTGAAACAGAGGAAAAGGAGTAGGTCAGGTGCTGCAGAAGGTCTTCTGACATGAGCACAGATCCGAAAGCACTAAGAGCTGCTGGACTGTATCTGAGCCTGATGGCAGGATGCTGGCCATAGACACTCTCTGGTCATTCATTATCTGTCATGTGGGTAATTTCTAGGTGCTCAGCTTTCCCCCACCTTCCCAAGAGATGCTGGCTGGATTAATTGGTGTCCATAAATTGTCCCTGTGTGTATTTGTCCTGGTGCGCCCACACAAGGGCATAGTCTCATCTCATGCACTACAATTCAGAGCTGCTCCAGGTTGCTGTGTCCCTGTCCAGGATTACACGGCTTTCTGGCAACAGGCAGATGAAGGCTTTGAACCACAGCAGTAGCTGCTTCTCCAGACTTCGCAATCCGAGCATTTCTGATCTGCACGATGAGTGGAGGAACTTTGGAGGCCAAAACATGTCTGTTACAGGGCAACAGAAGGGAAACCGAATTTTCCTGAAAATGAAGACGGTTACAAAATGCCCGTCGCTGTGCACGTGAGTTTATGGATTTGGGATTTTAGATTTTTATCACCACTTTTGCCAGCGCTGTGCATTCATGCCAGAAAAGTTTTTAAAAATAGAATTTTATGTGAAGAGTTGGCAGTAGCTTTAAATCCTGTAATAAGTGCCAGTAAAATGGGCTGTGCAATATTTGCTTTATTAATTTCCTTTTACATTGCATGTAGTTCCACTTTTAAAATACGAGTAGGTTCAACAGAAAGTCGGGGACAACTGTTAGCCTGAGAGTAATCCCCCTGACATCTGGCCTAAAACTCAGATGGAAATATTTTTCACAGATTCAGGTGGATTTAAAAGACAAAACTTGTGTAACCTTGTCCTGCCTTTTTACTCTTCAGCATTGCTACCTGAAGGGTTTCTTGTATTTTCAGCTGAAAACGGTAATGAAAATGAACAGTAGCATGAAAATCCCACGGGCCTTCTTAATGATTAAAATTTGAGTTAAGCCTAACACATCCAGACATTAGGCCTGCAAGGCAGTAATCATGTTGTTGAAAGTTTTAATCTTACATTTTTAAAATAAAAAATGCTAAAGATTAATTTAAATGTTCATAATTATTTAGAATAATATTAGTAATATTTAACTCATCCAAAATATACAAATTTCTGTTACTAATGTTCAGCTGTTGGGAGTGCTGAATTCATGCCAGAGAAGCCTTAGTTTTGTTTTTAGGTTTGAGGAGAGCTGTCATGTTTCTCTCCTATGTTGTAATCACGTAATTAGTCAGTTCTTTAAAGAAATGAATGTATAACTACCAAACATTTCAAGCTGAAACAATATACACTGTTTTCACTACTAAAGATAGATTTTTTTTTATTATAAGCAAACTCAAATTATCGTAAAAGCCAGTTTGAATGATTCTAAACCAAGGCGTTTTTCTGGGAGATTGTACTATACACATTCCAAAATGAAATATATATATATATTAACACATTGCTTTTCTGCCATGTGTAAACATCAGAAAAACAAAAAACATTACTACCACTGTATACAGTCTTCTTATAGTTTTATTCAACTGCTTTATAATTCACAATAGGTAATAAAAAAAGAACGGTTTTGAAAAATAATTGTTTGCCATAAAAGACAGTACTTGCAAGTAGAGAAGAGTAAGAATTTGGCTTCTGTTAAAGCAGAAAAATGTACATTTTACTTCCCCACCATGGCAACAAAAACTCTTTTTACAAAGCAAATGAGATGGGAACAACAGTAACCATCATGCGAAAACAAAACTGTAACATCCTAGCTAAAATACCTGAACAGTACTTATCAGGTACTTCCGTCTTTCCCTATCATAATAAGGCACACGGCCACCTACCAGCATTGCAGCACAAAGCATGCCACAACGATTCAGTCTTAAACAAGGTGTGACCAGACTAGTGTGCGTTCTCTAAAACTCCTGAGATTGCTTAAGTACATATTTTTCAAAACCGTAAAAAATGCATACTACACTACTGGACAATATGATCATCTTTACACTGCTTTTTACATCACTATCTTTGTGACCCAAGGTAAAACTTGTTTTTTTAAACAGCAAACACAAAACCAGACAGTTAAGACTGATCTGTTTTAAGCTTGAATTTTTTAGCTTGAAGTCCTTAAAAAGAAAGAACAATCTTAAGAAGCGATTTGGAACGTTTACTACAAGCATCTGAAATACCAGCAAGACAGCAGATGATCCACAGATTTACCTGGCAGGTTTGTGTTATTTCAAAGTGGCCACATATGTAACACTTTTCAAAACCATTTCAATATTTGGTTTTCTTTACTGACACAGACTAAAAAATGGCACATCATCATTGTCCTGTATCAGGTACTACCTGCAGTGCTTAACAGCAGGACAGGATCCGAAAATGTCTCTGACAAACAGAGAAAGACAGCAAGGAAATAAGATCAATTGACCAGTAACAGAACAAATGTTGAATACTTTATGCTTAAAGACATAAAAAACCCCATCACCCCTTACATAAAGTCCCACCCATCCAGTCTTCTGCCTTGCTTTTAAAAAGAATTAAAGGCTTAAAGTCATTTATGTAGCGGAAAATGCTTCAGTTCCATAGAATGTTTTTTGTATTTTGTTTGGAATGTCAGTGTGGAGACTTGGGAAGAAAGTTTGACAGTGTTACTGAGCAATTTGAATTTTGTTAATTTAACTTTCTGGGTTTTTTTTGGCATAGATTTAAGAAACTCAGCAATTCAGAATTTCTTAAAATTTAATTATCAGTGTATTTCCGATGGCTTAGACATTTTGGACACCATAAAATAATTATAGTCCAATTCTGTGTACTGTTAACATAAGGATATGTTGGAGTCCAAGGTTTATAAAATGGTACATGTCACACAAGGCAGACAGTTAAGACATGAAGAAATGCTCAAGAGGCTACAAACAATATATAAATGAAAACAACCACATTATCTATATATAAATATATATGTGAGTTATACATTACAAAAAGGCAATACAATTTGTCTTAAGTGGCCCATTTATCATTTAATTGCCTTTAAAACTAGCTCAAAATTGTAAAACCAAGTTTCTGATTTTATCCTTGCAAACTAAAGGCTTTATGTTTCATAATATAAATGATCAATTAGGAACAAAGGAACTTATATACAGAGCTTCAGGTCAACCAAGTAAATGTATATGGTATTTTGAAAAGTACTGCTCACCAAATATTGTCATATTCAGTATCTCCTTAATGCCTACCATAATCAATTCAAATCAAACTTCAATAAAACAAGTTAATTACTTAACAGTATAAGGCATCTTTAAAAAAAACAACACTGCACTGAATGCTTTCTATTTTGCCAAGCTGGGCAGTTGTTCGAGAGCATCAGTGAAGAAAAACAATTTATTTTGCAACTGCTTGCTTAAGATTAGTCTGTATTTTGATACATATACAGTACATTTTTATATATATATGGTAGTGTTTATCTGTACCATTATAAAAATTAACTGTGAATCACAAACCGTCAAACCTTTTGGGATTCCAGTGGCATTCTGCTAAACAGTACCAGACTTGTAAGGTGTGCCAAATGTTTCTTTCTTGGTGTTCGAAGTATTGAGAGCAGAAATATAGTTCCTATAGTTTTTTCACTAAAGGGATGTACTGTGTTTTTCTCAGTGGATCCTGCTGATAAGACTTTGTACGTTCCATTATTTCTCTGTAATGCGTGTGTTTGGCAATAGCTACTGTACATTATGGGCGTGGGAAGGTGTACAAGGCGGCAGATTGCAGAGTGCGAGAGACCAGTGTGGAGCTAAGGGCTGGTCTGCTCAAAGACCTGGCTGTGATGGTCCAGGAGCATCCTTGTGAAGTTGTTGATCGGGCCGATGGCACCCAGAGTCATGGCTGCGTCTCGTCCCCACAGCAGGTTTGGTCCAAACACCACAGCCAGGTTAGTGTTGTTCATCTTGTTTACCCCACTCTGATCGGACACCTGCAACAAGAACGGGCGGATTTCATAGCAGCTGTGCAGGCAGAAAACACTAGGCTTAGGGATAAAACCTAAATCAGTTTCTAAAGATCTAAAGATCTCATTAAAACAACACCTTTAAGACCTTTGGAGAAGGATTGAATTGGTCCAGTCAAGGACTGTTTGTTTAATGAAATCACTAATTATTTTCTGTTTTATGATCGCCTAATTGGACTCCTTTTGACATGCCCACCGGTCGCAGGTGCACATTACACTCCGAGTTCCCCAACAAAGTATCAATCCGAGGGGCCACGCATCTCTTGCTAGTGTTACTGTAAGCTTGCAGATTCCAGAAGATCCTATGAAACAGAGGTGACAGGCACCTATTCCAAACTAATGGCAGCTGTCCTCTCATGCCATCACCTGGGTTACTGAGCATCTACGCTGGGAGGACCACCTGCAAACCCCTACGTTTAACCAGGGGTAAAAAGGTTTGCAGATAAGAACCCATCCTTTTGCTCAAACTACCGTCCACTAAGCTTATTAGCCAGCCTGCAGCTCCTTTAGCAAATCACTCGGAATGGCTACATGGAGATACTGTTTTCACTGTACTGTGCATACTGCACTACTTGGACATAGTATATTGCATACACCCTGGACACATAGCAGCTCTATTTATATTGAGTTTTGTCTGTGTTTATTTTATTCAATTTCTATTACATTATTATCTATTATTATGTAACCTTATTTTTTGCCAGCAACTACTCCTACATGCTGTATTGTTGTGCATTTGATCAATAAACTTTGATTGATTGATTAAATGTGGACCTTAAAATAATTTGTAAAGTTCTGGCTAATAGGTTAGCATCTGCGATCCAGAGATTAACTCATTCTGATCAAACTGCCTTCCTTAAAGGAAGACAAGCATCAGATCGTACTAGGCGTCCGATTAATCTGATTCATCACGCTAAGCGCCGGGGAAGCATTAACCCCTTGAAGGGCTGTACAATGGCACATGACTGAGGACACAAGTGGAATCTTTGAGGAACTGAGTTTAAAACCAATAAAAGGAGGCACTTTGAAGGAACAAACTATCTAGCCATGTTGTTGAGGATGATGTCCTTCAAGTAATGGCTGGAAGAAATCCTCAGGTCAGTTCTCTACTAAATACCAAGTGGGCTAGATGGGCCATATGGCTTCCTCTTGTTCGTATCCTTTCTTATGTAGTTTCAAAAAATATATCTTCTTTATGTTTTCAAGTCAGGAATGGTATGAGGAAAAACAGGACTGTGCGACATCTGTAAAGAAATACCACACAAAACGTTCTTGTTTTCTCAGACCGAAAATAGTATATACTTCAAACATCGCTTCTCCTGTCCAAAAAGGTGTAAGGTGTATTTTTTTTTGGTAGAAGGTCACAAATTCTTACCTGCGCCAGGAACTGAATGAGATACTTGAGAGTAGCATAGTTCTCATCTGGGAGCGTCTGAAGCATGCTGCAGAGTACAGCCACCTGACTGCTGTTTTCCACATCTGCAGATAAGAGCACGGCTTTGATCATGGGCACCTTTGGATTTAGTTTTAAGATTTAAATTTAAATTTTTAATCTTCAACACAATAGCTGTTCAACATTTAGTGTGAAAAGGATCCATTCAAGGGTAAGAAAATCATGGGGTATTTATAAAAGTGACCAAGTTTCAATATATGCCTGCAGAAAATCAGGATGTTAGAGGGAATACTCGGGGAAAATGCCTGTAAGACTCTCAAACGCATGTAGCCACTCATTTCCTCCTGTATTGTCTTGACTGTGGTCATCAATAGGATCATGCAGGTTATTGTCTCAGTCAAGACGGAGCCCTCTACACACTGATTAAAGGTATCTCCTCTTGACTAAGGGGATCTAGAAGAAGAAAAAAATGCAAACATCTAAAGGATCTAAAATCCTTTTCATGGTATTTGGGTTATTTTCTGTTTTACTCAGCCCATGAGTATGTCAGTATTTGTCAGTACAACATTCCCCTATCATGCCTTCCTAAACTCAGGCCATTTTAGGAAATGTTTCAAGTGTCAGTAATTCCTGCATCACAGACATGCAAACATGCTCCTCAGATGCAGGGCCACCCTTCACTCATGTTTTGAACCGTAACTCAGAAATCTGATCTTGTATTTCTTAATTTAGGCACTTCTAGGGATACAGTCAACAACCTGTTGTTAGCTCCTAATTAGGTTGGCAGCAACTTACTGTGAAAATTGACAATGTCATTGTAGAGCCGAAAGGTGAGGAGGGGCTCCGGTAATTCCCGAAGGAATGTTTTAAGAATGACAGCAACAAGATGGACGTCATCATACTGGAGGAAATCCACTTTTTCCCCTGGAGGCATGGAGAGGGAAGAAGAGCAACAGTCAAGCCAACACAGAGTATGTGTCTCTTACGTAACAGAATCTGTCAGGATGGATAGATGGTGTTTTGTCTTCAAAATCAAAAACTCCCCATCAGACTCCGTACAGTAGGTTCACTGGCGCACATGGAGATGTACAGCAGCATACAGTCTTAGACTTTTTCTACATTTTCGAAAGGTGTGCCAGAAGAACAATCACGACATTAGACCGAAACCGAAGTAAATCAAAACACTGAAATGTCTGCACTTCATTTCATATTTTAACAAAACAACATCTCTAAAGTAGACATCAGTTTTGTTAAACCCTCACCAAGACCTTGACCTCAAACACAAATGTGAATATCGAGTGATTCAACAGCACGTTGCTGCCTGAATATATTTCAAGGCATCTGAGATGGCTTTTTTCTTTTACAGTACATTGCTTACCCATATTGTATTTATTCTGGACTTCCCTGACCAAGGATATATTGGCTGATCTTCGAAATATGCCTTCTGTTTGGAGACCTAAGATAGAAAAGGCAACAGAAGAATATTATATGTGAAAAAGGACATTATCTTCTGGATTGATTAACTTCTCCGGGATAATTAAACACAGCTGGTTAAGCAGCAATTTCATTAAACACTTCAGGCCCTGTTAAATGAGTTCTTCACTCGCTGTAACATAGGAACACTGGCACCTCCGTTCAGGTTAATATGTTAAAAGAGTTCAAACATAGCAACCAGCATTAACTCAACAGCGATAAGATAATAAAAACAGGATAATATACACCATTTAGATGTCTAGAATTAGGGCAAAACAAAAAAACAGCAATTTGCACAGCAGTAACGCACAGCTGTTATATTATTTTGAAGTCAGTCTTCTTAACTTCTGTCGCCAACTAGCACATCATTTCTTATGGTCATGGAACAGGAAGCAATAAGCAGCATTCACTAGGATCGACTCACCATGCTCCCTCAAATAGCTGATCGTCTCTCGCATTACCAGGGGGATTTTGTCTTTATCTGGACTCTTCTCCTGTAATCTGCTCTCCAAAATAATACAAAACACCAATCAGTGCCTGCATTGCACTGTAAAAAAGACACAGATTCAGGCTGGCCAGAATGTGTGAAACTAAAAAAAAATGTGTTTTTAAGCCTTGATGTTTAAAATTGTGCAAAAACAATGAGCAATTAAAAAAAACCTTCCCCTGCCAAGGATTCAGTGAATTCTTTGTCTCACCTGCCATGTAAATTACTGAATAAAGTCTGGATTTAAAGGTGTTTTTTCACTAGGAACAAGTCTATATCACATCCTGGGTGTTTAACTTGTGACTGGCAGACTTAAGTATTCCTTTTGTGACGTGGTCATTCCTAACTTTGTCTATCTCATAAAAGTTAACAGTTGTCTCTACTAAAAACAGCATGCTTATGAAGAGTCAAACATGCAGGTGTTGAGCACCAAATGGAAACATTGCTGCTTTATATTTACCACTAATGGAAAACGGATTAAAAAGTTGTGAACGCACTGTGAGAGGAAGAGCCCGAATTGCTGGGCTGGCAGTGGAGAATGGGGCGGCACTGGTTTCTGTGCTTGTGAGACCTTCTGCGCAGCCTTGATTTTGTCATCATAACTGGAAAAAAAAAATAGTTCTCAAAACTAGCACAGTGTCTGACCTGAAACAAATGTGTATTTTATCATTTGAAAGGCAGCCGGAACGACACTCCTTTCTCGGTCAAAATGTATTGCAGTGAAACTACTCACAGCACTAGATTTCCCAGTTAAACAAGTTTAATTGTTTTTCTGTGAGAATGAACGTTTTGAAAATGCAGGGCATTATTTTATGGGCCACCCTTGGAAAATCTCAAACCTTTCAATCATACAAAAACATACCTACTTGTATATAAACAGTACTCTATGTGCCTCATTTTTCAAAGTTGGTTATTAATGAGCAAAAACATAATTAAGGAAGTAACCGTTACAAAACAAGTACAAATGCAGGTGTATGTAAATATAAAGAACATTTTCATTAAAGGAAAGTGTACTTGAGTAATTATCTTAATTTATTTAACTGCAAAAATAGATACATTTACTCAGTACTAAACCTTCTACCATCTGTTGAGCATTAGGGTCTCAAGGTATTAATAATATTAAAATAATTAATTTCTTTCAGAAATCACTGAAAACAATCAACATTAAAAGTTTCCTTGTCAGTATAAAATATATTTTTAATGATTGCTAAAAAATAATTCTCATTTTAGCCATTCAGTAATACAAAGCCTTGAAAAACACACAGACTATTTTCACAGCTTCCTTGCACAAAATTTCCCCAAGAATTCCAGAGGACTTTTTAGCTTTCAATTTGTAATGACAGCATCACTGATAGACAAGGTGTTCAGAAGCCACTGTAAACTCATTTTTTTGGCATGGAGAAGCAATAATGTGCTGCTTTAGTACTTGTTTTAAAAACGCACAGCAAAGAAAGAAATTACATACAAAATTCTAAATAATTTTTATTTAAAAAACCATTCATCTTACGTCTTGACCCTCTGGGGTATCACCAGCTGTTCACACTTGACATATTCTTCCAATTCGCTCAGATAGTTCATGTAGAATATCTTCCTTCCAAACTTCCAGCTGGCAAGGATACAGGGCATAAAGAAACTTTTAGAGCTGGTCAGTGGTTATCACATAAATTATACTGTACTAACTTTCCCATTTGTCTAAAGTCACTAATAGGCACTTCTGTATGGATGTTTAGGCACTATAATTGCAGAACTGTGCTAAACACAATTTACAGCTGACACATCCCACAACAGGTGACGTGTGTTAACCTAGAAGAGCACCATTAGTGTTCATGTTTATTTAATCCAGTCACCCTTTGGTAAGAAAACCAGTAGAATGTCTTATAAATCCAACAGAAAAAAAATTAAAATGGACTTTAAATAAATATTATATCATAACAGGACAGTCAAGCCAGTCGGTGGTAATGTCTGCTGATGGTTTCTTTTTTATGTAGTGAAAATTGAGTAGCTCATTAAAATTTTCAACATCTCTGGAACACGAGAGCAGTATTTGGCATAGTTAGGGTGTCAAAGGTAAAAATATTGGCAGTATAGGATTTTAAAGCATTACAATTTAGTTTGCAGTATTTCTGTAATAACATGGACATCAAAAAAGTTAAAGACAAAAAGCTACCTGATAATTGGCTTAAAAAGAATAAGCAGTGTTCTGATGAAAGTGGTGGGATGGACAATGCACAGAGCCTTGATATTCTTCTTGTACCTGAAATCAACCAATATAATAATCATTATCGATTCCTTGAGTTAGCATAAGATTTCTGATCTCAAAGGATCCCAGAGTGCTTTACAAACAGGAAGTGACACACTTCATCCACTACTGAAACACAACATCCATTCTTTAGGGATTTAGGCAGCTCAAAATGCACAGCAGGAATTTAGTCAGGACATCCTGGTCAACATCTCTACTCTAACAAACATCAGAGCATAGTGACCAGATATTCAGGACCTCTTGTCCAAGGGACAGCGCCAACTACAGCACAGTGTGCTGTCTCAACACACTGGGCAAGAGGATTAGTGGATCCCTGGTCCACTAATATAGCAGCAACCTGGTTTCATTACATCACAGTCACCAGTGCAAACAGCAGGTCAGCATGTCTGCATCCGAGCCAAGGAAGAAGAATTACAGTAGTATCAGTCATGAATCTGGCATAATTTCATTTAAGGAACAAGTAATAGGTTTATTCCATGCCGTTTTGGCCGTGGAGCCTTCTTCAGGTGTCTTGAAGAAGGCTCCACGGCCGAAACGTTGCATTTTCTTTCTTCTTTTTTTCAGCATGGAATAAAACTTGATCCTTTGTAGCCTACGCATGCTGACACAGCCACAGGTACCCACCTGAAATAATTTCATTTAGGGTGGAATGTATTTTTTTCCTACTTACAAATGCAGAATGATTTTTTTATATCTTAAACTCCATCTCTACAACCTTTTAGTTTCTATTGTACTTGATATGTGAAACTATGTAAAAGCAACTCATAACTAAGAGTGTACAACTTACTTTCGGTCAAATTCCCTGTAGGCATCCCTGAGCCAGGTGAGGGATGGCTTGTTCTCACTGGTGAGCCCATGGTGGAAATAAATGAGAGTGTAGTCATTTTCAACATACTGGTCCAGGGTATGCTTCAGGTACCTGCGAAAGACAGAAGATGACAGCATACCTGCATAAGTTCATATGCTTCATGTGATGAAAAAGTAAAAAAAGTCAAACCTATAAATATAATCCAGATTTATACATGAAGAACAATAATAACAGCAGTACTTTAAAATGCAGTACGGGCTAAAAAAACATATACAGGACTAGGAACATTTAAAACAATAGAAACAAGCAATTTAACAATAAAAAATCCATCAGCCCAGAAACTGCTATTCTGGTGTTTTGCAAATACTAAACGATGAAAGAAAAGGAAAAATGCACAACTAAGGCATTTTAAACAATTCCAAAATAATTTATCTGACTCGCTGCAAAACATGAATGTAAAAAGCGCTCATAAGCAGAACTGACCAGCTTGCTGTAAGAGGAACCGAGAATGATAATCAGCAGGAAACAGATACTCACGCCAACAGTTTGTGATGGTCAAGCTCATGGTGTGGAGGCATCCGACAGGCACTGAACACAATAACCTTCCTGCCAAAGTTATCATCACCTTTACACAAAAGAATACAACTGCTAATGCAAGAGAAAGACTCGCCTAGCTATGCAACAGAGTAATATGTAAAACAAAATGAATGTCATTTTATTTACTGAAGAGCAAAATCTTGCAATGAAAAACAGAAATATTATAGTATAATTAAAGAGCTAATTATTTGTAAAACGTCCCCTCATTCACCTTGTCATCCCTGGGTATTCACACATTTTCTGCCCAATCTACCGAAATTTAAAAGTTTGTTCAGCTTCTTCCCCCAAATGGTAAAGCAATTTGTTTGTCAAACGTGTAAATGTTGGAACCACAGTCCATATGTCATTCTTTACATAGTTTCCTTCAGTATACAAGATTCATGCAGCAGGTGACTTTCCTTGATCTCATATGCTGTGCTGTTTTTCATTCAGAAATTTATTTTTAGAACTTTGGTCTCAGATAAGACCTTCATTCACGGTCACTTCCCAACAGGAGAGAAAGACATCAAAAACCTCCCACAGATACAGGCCTTGCTGAGTTTCACATTGCCTACAAAGCCTGCCCACATTTTCCTCTTCTGCAAAATAAAATTAAAAAGCCAGCCTTTTGTGAACTCACACAATTGTGAGCATAAGCTTTTCCCCCCCTCTGAGATTCTAACACCACATTTTAGGGGAACTGCCAAGAACATACTTATATCTATTATATCCATCTGGTCTGACTTCCAGCACTTTTAATAGCCAAATTTAATTCAGAAAGAGCTTACAGAAAAAAAATCAAAGGAAGGGTCCTGGATCAGATGGTATTTTAGTGCTTTTGATCGGGTCATGTGAGCATTGTTAAGAAGAATTCTCATGTTTATTTGGTGGGAAATCACAGAAGTCTTCAGTGTCCCCTTGTCTGTCTCTCTCTTCAGTTTTGCACAGTCTTTCTCTGTGTGAAAGTCTTTTTGGTCACAAGCTTCTCCTGTTCTGCTGCGAACTGCAGAACCTGCCTCCTTAACCCTGACTCTCTGATGCACAGAATGGATTCGATTTGCTTGGTAGTGGAAAGAAAATGACATTGAGGGTAAAACAGAGTGTAGTTTTAGTTCAGATAATCTACAGGCACCTTTTTTCCAGTAAACCAAGAATTTCTAGAATGGCTACAGTTTCAAAACCATCAATGGACACTTCACCAAATTCTGTTACTCTTTCTATATCTCTATTGAATAGTGCTCAATGGGAAAAACAAAAAAGTGAAGAAAGCTATTATTGTGAGGTATGTTTTCTACATTTCCTACATTCAACTATTTTACCAAGCAAAATTAAGTGCATGAGTCACACTGGTTTCTAAAAACATCTTTTTGCGAACAATCTTTCCATGAAGCTAATTAGATAAGTTGTAATTTGTTGTGCATATTATTCCTTTGAAAAACATTTTTTCCTTCCCCCCCCCATCACACTGATAGAAAATGGAAGGCACCCTCTTGATCCTACCTGCCACCTCCACAATCTGATGCCTTGCAATGTCATAGTATGGATCATCCCATTTCAAGTGCAGACCCGAATCCAACTTTTTGGAAACATCCGTGTCTGCAAATCAGAATCAGAAGAATGAGTCATTACTGGCACTTACATACTGTGCTAGAGCATATAATCATTTATGGCTCAGTGATTCATTTCATAAAGCAACCCAAGCACCCGCCCTGTCCTCCTTTTCAAGCAAAATGAAGTGCATCGACACACGCTTCTTTCTGATTATGTTAGTCACTCGTGATGTAACCTGAATAACATGCTCAGGTTCAACACAGTGCTTTCCACCTCATTTTCTTATATGGGTTCTTCACTGCTTAATGAGGAAGCCCATTAACTTGATTTCAGTTTGCTCCTCTGTGGCGACTGTGAAGAAGTGCTAATTCACCATCAGCCAAGTCTAACTGCAGTCTAAATCTTGCCTATTCGATTCTATAGCAGGGGGTGATGATGATGTAATGCAGTGCTGAATGCCACAGGCCTGACTGCTGAGAGACTCAGACAGGGTACTGAAGTGGAAGTCTTCTGTACAATATCAAATCCAGAGCGCATAACTCATTTTAAAAACACCCTGTCAAAAGAGTAGTGAGAACTTTAAAAAAAAAGAGACAGTGGTACTATTTATATGGTCTTCTGTATTAGCAGCAAACGTAACTGATTTCAGAGAAACACAGTTGCTATAGAATTGGCTCCAGTCAACCACTAAATATGCAGAACAGATACTGATCTGCAAGTTCCTCAGCTGACCAGTCCTTCTGCTGTAACACCTCAGCAAAACACAGAACCATAGAGGCTAACAGAATGAAGACATTTACTATTAGGAGTATCATTAATTACAATGCTGTATTTAACCAGATAAATCAAGTAAGATCGGATTTTCATTTACAATAACCAGCAGAAGACAGAAGACAAAGCAGTGAAAAGAACAATCAATGACAAAGAAATTAAATACTGTAACTGGACTTTGCAGTGTTAAGGTGCAAGTGTCGGGCAGAAAAGATCTCATCATAAACCCGAATTCCATCCTCAGTCAAAAAGATTACAGTATTTCCAGAGGTGAATTTACGACAAGCGCAGGTCAAAGCTCACCGTTTTCAGAAACACTATGTCATGCTATTACAGTGCCAATCCAACCCTCCAGTCCAGTATATAGACTTCTCCTATAAATTAATAATTAACTTTTATTCTAATATAGTATCTGTCTAGAGTATTCTCCAAGTATTTCTTCGCCCTGTGTTTAATGAGCTTAGTTCTAAAAATGAAATAAGCTTAATTTTTTTTCAGGAATTACAATTGCTAAAAATTTAACTTCAATTTAACTTAACTTCAACTTTAATCACGTTGCCCCTTTAGTCATGATTTAGTAAGCCCACGAAGTGGAATTGCTTTAATCTGCCTCATACTTTATGCCTTTGACAGCCAGGGAAAATGCACAAAACATTTTACTAAGGCAACCAGCATTTTGTTTGATGCCGAAACCAGAGATGTACACATTACTCCTAGATCTGCTATCATTTGTTTTTACATACAGTATTTGGAATTGCGACTTATATCTGATATACTCACCAGATCTACAAAAGCCAACTGTGTGATCTTTCCAAAAGATCACAATAATCGCATGGAAAAAAGTGTAGAAAAAAGTCATCCAATGGCTGGTAATGTAGGTAGTAAATTTCACAAGGACTGTATGTGGAGCTTTATAAGTTACAACAGCGGTAAGCACAGCAAAACCACATGCCAAACCTTTTTAAAAAACAGCCTGCGTAACAACTTACCCGACTTGCTCATTTCCTGCGTCTCATCGGAAGGCCAGTCCTTCTCTGCCAACGTGGAGATCTTGAGCTGCTCCAGAGTATTGGCTGGATCCTCACTGGACAGGTCATCCTGCAGGTCTATCAAGGGGTCAGAGGCCATTGTCCACACTTCCACCCTGCAACTGAGCACCAGACACGCTTGTCAGGTACACATCTTCCCAGAGCTGCAGGACGCACATCCACACACTCTTTTTCAGAGATTTAAAAGGATACATCCATATTCTGTGCTTTCTGTTGCTGTGTACAGCCTACACAATCTGGTTTTTGAAATGCTTTACAAAGCGCGGGGATCTGGTACAGACCAAACTCTGCACGCAGAGCTTCGAACATTAAAACGAGGACTGTGGCCTTTGCTGCTGAGGAGCAGCTTTTAGTCACTTCTGTGTTATTTAACAAAAATAGAAATGTCAGCATCATCAAGGTTGACCACAAAACTGAAAAAGTGACGATTCACAGGAATATTTCAGAACTAGGCACAGCAATTTACACAGTCAGCAAACGAGGTCACTATCTCCACTAGGATGTGAAACTAAGACGTTTCTAGTATACACTTAGGAAGGAATGCAGAGAATTTCCCATTCGGTTCTTACACGGCAAAAACTACTTGTAAGATAAGAGGAAATGTAATGGTGCAAAAACATGCTGATTTAGAATACTAGTAATGACCATTATTTTTAATAAATTGGATAAAATACTTCGTATAAGTATGAAAGAAGAAAAAAACAAGAGGCTTAGCTTACAGATTTAAAGCAGCATTTTATTTTTTTTCACAGGTACGGTAGAATTCTATAGATTTACAGGGAGCAATTCTCATATCCTGCATTGAGAAGGAAGTACATTTGTACATGCATTTGGCTTCCCCTTCAGACATTCTGAAATATTCTGCTTCCCTCGCCAAGCTGCTGTGAATACAAGTGCTATAATCATGGTTCTCAAGCTGCCAAGCTTCATCACCAGCTGCAGTGTGCAGGGACAGGCTGCACAACGGGAGCGTTAAGGGTTCCTGAGGGACAGTCTGCAGGGATATCTTGCTTTTGGACATCTTACCAAATGCAAGTCTGAGTGTCTTCTTTGAGAACACAAAAGCACACAAATACCACGGTTGTGACAATGATGGTCTTTACTAGCTATATAAGCTGTACATTTGCCTGTCCTTTCAATCCAAAGACTTATATACAATTGTATATATACATAGAGAATAAGAGATTTGCATCCCCTATCTGTGCTACTACACCTGAATAGAAAATCACACAACATTATTATTATTTTTAATAATAATAATAATAATAAAAGCACTCATAAACATCTGACATTTCCTAACTCTTTGACATGACAGCTGATATCTCTGCTATACATACTGGATAGTTTATATACTTTTAGTTCAGACTTTTAACCACATTAAATTAACTTAGAATTTCATTCATCTATATGCTGTATTCATTTTCCTTATCTTTTAGAGTCACGTGATAATGAGATCAGGTATCTGCCTGTACCTACCTGCTCACTATTAACAGAAGTCATGTGATTTTCTGGTTAAAGGAATTCACACAACAGGTCAACTGTTCACTGACAGCTGCATCTTCATTCCTTCATTCAGAAACAGAAACTATCATTCAAGAAAGTTAGAGATCCAGTAAAAAAGGGAGAAATTAAGGTGTCATTAGGTTTGAAAATTGAACAATTTAAAGACGGACTATCAAGTCCATCAAGACGGTACCAAAGTCTGTTTCACACAACTGTATGGCTTTACTTGGCCGAATATTAAACAAAACTAGCTGAGAATTTTCTATTTTACCATCAATAATTTATGCAAGATGTTTGTTCTCAGAATGTCATAATGTTCCCTTGGGGGCTAATAAAAGTCTTGACTCCTTCAAAAGAGAACTTTCTGCATTAAAAGATGGGAAAATGATAATTACCACTTTACGAAGAAGATGGTTTATTTTATGAATTCTTGTAATGTTTAACCTGTGAAACAAACTCGTGGTAAAGCTTCAGGGATTAACTGAAATAATGTTCGAATAATATATTAATTTTCAGTTATGAATTTAGGCTCAGAAACACACCAATCTGAATTTCCCTGAATAGCCCATTTTACAGAACTAAGAAACCCAGGCTCTGTCAATCACTGAGAAAATTATACTATGATATTAATAGCAGTACACCTTTTAAGAATGCACCTTGAATTGCATACTAAAACAAAATGAGATGTGTTGTGGAATGCATTTAAGAAGCAGTACAATTATCAATTAAAAACAATATAGATAAAAGTTTCAGAAAAAAAATATTTGTGTGCTGCAAGCATGTACCTAAAATCATAAAGAAAGTTTTCAATTTAAAAATTGTGTTCCTTCGTTACTGCATAGGATCAAAACTACCCGGTAGCCTACAAAAGTGAAATTGAGTCGGCTCTATTTATTGAGAACCTCATACTATATTATCAGATATTTGGATGACCACATCTTTGCTTCATACAGTACATACCCGATACAGAGATTCAGATTCAGAAGAGTGAGGCATGTGTCTTTCCAAGTATGTTTCATAATGTTTCCTCTTCAAACGAGTTTTACTTAAAAGTGGTCACATTACAGCTGCGTGTTGAAACATGAATAAAGGGGACTTAAGCAAAAAGGGTCTGCCCAAATACACATCCCTCTAGCAACACTTTTACTCAGAAAACAAGGTTAACCAAGAAATAGCTGAGAACCCAGTGCCACTGCCCTGCTTCCTGTGATCACACCACCTTGAACTGAGTTGCACAACATCTTTTTCACAACTACTTCAAGCTTTTACTTTTATCCTGCAGTTTTTAAATTTGGGCCATTTATGAAAAGTATTTACAGCTCACTTTGACCTCCCATTGCAAGAATGGGTGGGTAGGGAGTGTTTATGTTTGTGTACTGTTCCTGCATGTAAAACTTTGTCAAGGTCAGCTCAAATAACAGATATTTCAACACTGGGGGGTTGTGATGGCAATAATGATTCAGTCCTCTTCAAAATCCTCCGCAAGAGGGAGTGGCAGGTCAATAAACTGACCCCTACGGATCCTAGTGAGTTTCAAATGAGCATGTAAATCAAATCAGATGCACTGATCTTGGAGTAGCAGTACTGTTACAATGTACACAAACTGCAAAGGTTTATTTATAAAACATGATTCTGCTGGCAGTGGCAATAGCAATATTTTTAAAAATTAAAATCACTGCATCAAAATCTAATCTCTGAGCAACAGCCTACAGAACTGCATCATAGAGTCCAGTACAGGATGCAATTTAAATACTCATTACAGTTTTTTGAATTGGCAATCAAAGAAAGATTAAAATAGCATAATATCTACCTTATAACAAATACGACTTGTATCACTGTTACAACTGAAGGCACTGAAGTCCTGATGCACAACTACAACTGTCTGCTGTGTTATATCAATAGCTCATTGGGCACACGTATAATGTTATTTACATTTTAATTAGTGAACTGATGGACTTGTTTCATTAGTACTGCTCGGTGGAACTAAGGCAAAGGCATAGCACACCGATCCAGAACCATCATAGCCATCTCATCCCCCAAGCGAAGTTGTTCTCTGACTGCACTGACTCCATGAGAATGAGCATGAGAAATTCCAGGAAGGAACAATTCATGCATCAGCAGAATGACCTCAGCTCCCCTTCTAACTGAAAAAGATGCAGGGGTAGCGCTGACAGGTAAGAAATTAAACCTCTGTCTTCTGTGAGCATTTTTGTCCCGGATTTCACCATTGACAGACCTTACACAAAACAATGCATGTGGGAATGATGTGTTGAGCACTATGCTGACAGGTGTATAGCTCAGGTCAGCTGATGGGGACATTGACCTTACACCTATAGAGAGCTCATGTCCCACTCAAAGGGGTTTACAGCTAATAGAGACTCCCCTCCACCACCAATGTGTAGCCCCCACCTGGATGATGCAATGGCAGCCAAAGTGCATCTGTATGCTCACCACATGTCAACTATCAGGCCAATTCAAAGATGGGGATTATTAGAGACCACGAAATGTAAAAACCAGGGGGAAATTTCAAGAAACATTCTGGGATTGTTAATGACCATTAAGAGTCAGGATCTCAGTTTTACATCTCATCTGAATGATGGTGCTTTTTTTTTTTTACAGTATAATGTCCTCAATACTATACTTGGGCATCCCCACCCATATAGACCACAAGGTGAGCTCTCCCTGCTGGTCCAAATAAACACCTCTTCCAGCAGCAATGTTAGCTTTCTCAGGAGGTCTCCCATATACTGTCCAGACTCACATCTGCTGAGCTCCAGTGGGCTGCCAGCTGTGAGCTGCAGGTTGATACAGCTGCTGGCGACACTGTACGTAGGGAGGAACGTGCTCTGACACAGGAACACTGCTGGGGCGCTCTGAACCCACCCTTTCTGCTCAGTGTGGCCTTGGTGAAGTCCACAACCTTTCAGTTTTTCTGTTTCTGCAAGCCTTCTGGAAGTGTTGATCGCCCAGCACGGCAATCCCGGCTGGATTGCACAGAAAGTGGCGAACGCAGTGCTACAGCAATCTGTCCAGCGGCTGACCGGGTCTAGAGGCTCATTTTCATTTTTTTATCAAAAACACTAATAGCAAAGAAACCAAAGGGTAAGAAAAAATGTAGGTCTTTTAAGTCTTAGGATGTAACTATTATTTCTAAGAATGCTGTTATAATATATACAAATATTTCCGTTATTAGACGTACGAGTAAGAAAAAAATGCACACAAGATAACAAGGAAGAGCTGTAGTGGAACCGCACTGAAATACAGTATCGAAAACGAGTGTTTTCTACAAAAACAAAGATGACATCACCTCTTTCAGTTGGAGGAAGAAAACACACCACAACTCTGTCAAACCCTTTCTTATCTATAGCAGAGCAGCCCACCAACTGTTCATCTTGAAATCACAAACGCGCAACTACACAGATCCATTTAACATCTGCAAATACCTCGCTCAGCTCGCAAAAAGACAAACAACCAGGTACCTAACTGAAAGCACACACCTGTCCGGACACGAATGAATCTGCTTCTAGGAAAACTATTTGTACCAAAACAAAAGACGTTAATTATGATGTTTTATATTGGTAGCTAAATGTTGCAATGCAATGATCTTTGCCTTTTTCCCAAATCATTGTAATCGTGTCGGACCTATAAGCGTTGCAGCCAGTAAGTACCGTACTCCCCTTTGTCACAAAACGTGCATCGATCACGGTGAAAATAAAAGCTCGAGTTTGCAGGTTTTACCTTTTTTCTCTGACAGACAACTCCCACCACACACACGCAGGGTAGCAGCAGCAGGTCTCCTTTAAACGAAGGGTTCTGTGACAAGCAAACATCCGGTTTAAAGGCGGATGCAGGCTTCTCCTTGGTAACCGCTCCCAAACTGCTTCCGCCTGCGCACTACTATTGGTAGCACAGTGGTATCTCTGGCAGCGACTCTTTGCCTTGCGTGAAGGTAGTGAAAGAAGAAGTCGTTGGCTTCTAGTAACAAAGCCTGCTTTTTAAGAAATGGCACCATATCAGCCAACAACTTCTTCTCTGAGCTGAGGCTTGTTGCGCTCTTTGAGTAAAGAAGCGTCTCATGTGTCAGTATTGAAGAGATACCCCTTGGTTTCCATTTCTGCCACTGGTCTGTGTTTTCATTACTGATCCTGAAGAAGTTCATTCGGACTGACCGTGTGAATATCCTTCAGCTTTCTTCGTGCTTTCATCTAGCCCTCTCGCAGTCGTTCAGGACTAAAGGTATTAAGTTCCTTGAACACGTTGATGTAGGACAACCCTGGCCAATTCTCTTTTAAGTGACTCCAGTGCAGGGGTGTTTTCTTTTTATGACATGTAAATCACAATTGTACACAGTATTCAAGCCTATGATCTTTCTTACGGGCAGCTTCTATAAATGCATGTGTTCCCCCAACTTCTACATGTAGTGAGTGTTCTTGCTATATGTGTGACAGGTGCCCCCATCAGTTCGATTGGAGTGACTCATATTGCACACACTGCACCACTCCCTAAAGAGCAGTGAACTACACTGCTCCAAAAGTCCAGGTTATGTGCTGCTTTGTTTTCCTACTGTATTTCACACCCTCATTTACTATCTCCTCTCATGTATTTTATTCATGTTATTGTATAAAGTGCATTGAGAAGCAACTGTTAAAGGCTTAATATAAAATAAAGATGATGATGATGATTATTATTATTATATCCCAGATTACACCTTCATCAGACTTGTTTGAGGGAGGAAATAGTCCTGGAGAGTCAAATATTAGATCAAACAGATCAAATAGGCCCTTGCAAATGTTTAACCCAGTGAATGCATCGTGGCATCTTAATACATCTAGGATACCTTTTTTTTTTTGCTGTGGTTTCCAATGCCTTTACTCAAAGTGCACTGGCCTTGAATACTGCTACTAATCAGAGAACGGTAAGAAATAATGAGATGCTCGGATTGGACAGCATCTTTATTTTCCCGTATTGGCATGTACAAAGACCTTTAAAGAAGCACAAGAACTCAATCCTCGCTGCCATCGACGGGGTTCTCGATAACTTTCAGCAGCCAGCGCCTCATGCGGAACAGGTGAGTGTAGAAACCGTACTTCCCGTCTCTGTCGCAGCCCTCGCCCCACGACACGATCCCAATCTGATACCAGCGCTGATCGTCCGGGTTCTGGGAACAAAGCGACGCGTCAAATACTGTAAAAAAACGTCTCTTCCTCTCGCGGGCGCAAGCCCACAGGGTCCGCCTTACCGTACAGTAGGGTCCTTCAGTAATAGGCTGCGGCAACGCACATGGGGAACAAAGAAATCAAAGGTGCAAAAACGGAAAAAGTGCTGTAACCTCTTACTTCTGCTTTTCTCCCCAAGTTTCTCGGATGTTTTTCTTTTCAGAAAGAATACATAGCCTAAAACGCAGTGCTTCTCCATAAACAGATTTAATACTGTATATCATCTTTTCACCCCCAGTGAAACTCTCCATCTGATTCATTTACAAGGCTTGGGATCTAAAGGGCAAAATAATCACAGTGCAGGACTAAACTACCGTTGGGCTGCAAAAATAAATCTGTGTGGGCTTTTCGACCCTCTAAAGAGATCACTTTATTGGCCATATACAATTTCTTGCATTAGGAATTCGTCTTTTTGCATATCCCAGCTTGCTCTCCATGAGACACACAGACAGGGAGAGAAGCTGGGGGTCAGAGCGCAGGGTCAGTCATTTATACTGCTCCCCTGGAGCAGTTGGGGTGAAGGGCCTTGCTCAGGGGCCCAACGGAGTAGGATTCCTCTGCCGGCAGCGTGATTTGAACCGGCAACCTTCCAGCCCCAGGCGCAGATCCTGAGCCACAGAGCCTTTCTCTAGCAGATCAGATGGAAGCAGAAAGTTTTTTCTCCTCACCTTAATATTATGTCGTTAACTTAGAATACCTACAGTGAAAAAAAATAAATTGGACAGCTTGAATCTTTGCTGCTGCCTCGCATACCTTCATCACAAAGGGGCCTCCGCTGTCTCCTTCACAAGCGTCGCCTCTTTTTGAATCCTCAGGCTTGAACCCTATTACATGCAAAAAGATGGTGGTGATTATTGCGAACAGTCTTTGCACCCTCTTCCCACTTCTGCTCTGTTTTCTATCCAGCCAGTTTTGATGACAGCGTTTTCCTTAGAAGGACACAGCTGGAATGTAACCGGTCAGGACTGCACTCTGGATGATGGACACACAGACAGACACAGAGGCAGACAGACTGACAGATAGACGCACACGCACACACAGGGAGATCTTAGAGATGACAGGACATCTGTACAGAAACACCTCAGTTCAGAACTGAACTGTTTCTGCTACTGTTTTTTTCAATGTATATTTAAATGAAGAACAACAGCATTATCACTAAAAATATTTGCAAAACTTTCACTATGGGCCATAACGTTTTTTTTTTATATCCCCAGCGTTGAGCAATTTAATTTTATGTTGAACAAATGCAAATGAGTTTCAAGACTTTTGGTTCTAACAAACCTCACTGTTCACTTCCGTCTTCCCACTTTTTACTACAGTTCTAAGCCACTAAGAAGCAGAGTTACATGTTAAGGAAAAAAAACGGAAGGAGACAAAAAGCATTACAATGTGCAAAGTTTGCATGAATTGTTTTCCAGATTAACCAGGGTCTACCAGCTTCTGTTCCTTAAATTCAGGATGAAAATGCATTTCAGTTTGATTTTTAGGGTTTCTTATTTCAACAGCCAGCATGTTTTTTTGAGACAGTTGAAATGACCCCATAGAGGTGACGCTTGTCGGTCCTTGATGAGGTGACGCGCAGTACCTGCACAGAACATGTTGTCCGTGATCCGGATTGTTGTCGACGCGCGACAGGTGTCTTGATCCACAATCGGGAGGTGAATCTGCTGTAGTGTGGAGGGCAGGGAGGAGGGGCTGCTGGACCAGGTCTCAAACAGATTTCCCCATCCAGTTACCCTCCCCTTGAAACCAGCAAACATCAGGCTAGAGACCAACGAGACACAGCTTTAATGGGTGACATCAAGGCACCGTTTTGGTACATTTGTGTTTTCGATCAGTAGAAATCTGACTCTGGCCTGGGGTCAGTACTTCTGACCTGATATGAGTGCATTTTAAACAGACACCTGCCGTAGGTAAAGTGTTAGAAACACCTGCTGTACGGGACATCTCAGAAATAAATGAAAGGTGGGGATAACATTATCAGGAATAGTCTACTGTACCATAAGTGGAAACATTTTCAATATGTAAGTAATGGTCACTCAAACCTCCAGTAAAGGTATTAACATAGGGAGACCATGGCTGTACCCAGACTATAACACTCCCTGTAACACTGCAGGAGTGCAGGACACTGCGTCCATTTTCATCATTCGTCTCTAAACGTCACAGAACCGCACTGCGGCTCCTCGCGTCCCTACAGGTCTAATGATACTGATTCCTCTGAAGAAGTATGTGAGAGAGATCGGTATTCTCGAGCTCTCACCACATTTCAGGTACATCATGTTAATATAATGTTAACCCGCCATATTTACAAGTTGAATTGGAAAATAAAGCGCTTAAAAAAGATTTCATTTTGAAGGCCGAACCACAGTTTCATGCTTGTATCGGAGCTTTAGCAGCGGCGCTGTCTTACGTCTTTGCAACCTCTTTGGTGGGCAGGCAGATGGGAGCGATTCTGTCGCTGAAGGAGACTGGGTTCCTCATGTGCAGAAGAGCAATGTCCCGATTTAGATTAACCTTCCAGTCGTACCGCGGGTGGACAATTATCTTATCCAAAGCCACAATCTTTTCTTGGCCTTTTTCAAACCTGTGGATGGATAAACATATTGATAATAATAATAATAATAATTTTTATATAGTGCCTTTTAAAGAAGCATCTCAAACAGCTTTACAGTAGGTGTAAAAAACGGATTTCTCCTTGGTAGCAAATGGGCTGGTCTTATTGCCCTGGAGCACGTGTGGGGTGATCTCCCTCAGTGCCTCAGTGCCTCAGTGCCTCCCTTCTACAGTACATGGGGTACAGGATTAGAAGGACAGATATCTTAAATGTGACCACACAAGGTGACTACATGAAGGCTGTTGTGTTATTTAAAGTTATTACCCAGCTTGACGCTCATATATAGGTGATACAGTAGGCGAAAAGTGGCCCTGCTGTAAGCCCACTGACCACCTTTAACTGGTGGCCCAAAGCAGATAATACAATCGGAGATCTTGAATGTCTTTCATAATGCTACCGCTTCTGCTGAGTTTTCACTGTTAATGAAAGGCTTTCTCTGTATATTCATGACGCTTTTGGAAAAGGGGCATCAGTAACTACAGCGGCCAGGTTCACAGGAGCCGAATAACCTTTTTTCCACTCTGTTTGCAGTACTTACTTGGCACGAGAGTGCTTGCCCAGACGAACGATGATGTCATTTGCAGTGAAGTTTTTGTCCCAGGGTGGGTATAAAATGCAGTGGGCTGCAGTCAGTATCCACTGGTCACTTAAGAGACTGGCCCCACATAACAGTTCCTGGGGATTCTTTCTGTACAACATCACCTGCCTGTGAAAGAGATGTGGTGCCTTAAAATGAAAAAAATAGTCTCCTAAAGAAACTAGACTATCTATAGGTCCTGAATAAATGAGTTTAAAAATGATTTGCCATTAAGGGCCAATTAAACATGGTTAAATTTCTGGTTCAGGTTTTGCTACATCATTAGCTGGATATAAACTGAGACATCCCTAAGGTGGTGGGCCTGACTGCTTGAGAAATGTTTCATTTTAATGGGTTAAGGGTAGACAGGATGTCCTTAGCTTTGCACGCACAAGCGATTCCTGTGGCTTGCCAGCCTCCTAAGAGACTGCAGTGCTGCAGATCGGTGAGAGCTGGATCACTCCTCCAGCTGATTCTAACTGTGCTGTTGATGCAGTGGGACTCTCAGTGTAAATCCCAGCCAACGGCCAGGACAAGTAACAGTCAATAACAGTTATCGGGGGCAATTATTTGGGAAATAATACCAATTATTACACAATGAGTACAGAAGCATTTTTAATTTTACCATGGTGCACTGCCTTGTTCCGCTTCAACTCCCTTCACAATTCGACCGGCGATGTAAGATTCAGTGAGCTCTTTCTCAGTCGCATCCTGTTTATTTACCCG
This sequence comes from Lepisosteus platostomus, assembly GCF_059453375.1. Taxonomy (NCBI): domain Eukaryota; kingdom Metazoa; phylum Chordata; class Actinopteri; order Semionotiformes; family Lepisosteidae; genus Lepisosteus; species Lepisosteus platostomus. Next base: position 13,242,349 of record NC_142628.1, read on the forward strand.
TTCAAACATTGGCCTGATTCCACAATCTGAAAGGGAGGGTATTTGGAGAATGCATCCTTTATAATAATACTGGCACATGCAGACAAGCCCTTCTGCTGGGAGCCTGCAGATCCCTATGACACAAGCTCTGAGCTCTTGCATGTCCCGGTCCTTATAAAGTTCCCTTTGGAATACCACAATGAAACCAAGCTGTGAGTATGGTAAACCTTAGAGCATTACGATAAAGCGGCCACAAAACATAGGTGGCTATGCTAAAGTAAAAGCAATGGGTGAAGAACACAGAGCGGAATGTTAGCTCTGAAGCGGGCAGATCTTCAATTAGCCAATCGACCAATCAATCTATCCATCACAAATCATTTGATTTGCAATAGTACCCATCCCAACACTCCGGCACAGAACACTTTACAGATTTCTATAGCAGATAACAATATAACAACAGCTGACCACGTGGGCATAGAGGAGAGGAAAACAAAACCCTCCAATGGGAGAAATCAAACCTCTGGGGGTCCCAGGACCAACGGTTTCCCTTTTCAAGGCAATGAATTAGTGGTACATTAACTGTAATAGATGATGATCAGCTTCACCAAAGGACAGAGCTGATATCATAAGCTACTCAGGGTAATCTGAATGAAAGCTGAGGTTTCATTGGTCTACCCATTTGGGTATGGTGTTCCAGGCTACGACTCTGAACTAATGTAATCTAATCTATTGATCATATATAAAGAAAAAAAAGCGTTGAAAAGGTTGTGCTTTCTGGAAAGAAAAGTATCTTTCTTCTTGCAAATAAAGGAAAGAAAAAAACAAAAATTGTGCCCCCACTTCTAAAAAAAATGTTCAGAGTCATATAGTATTTCCTGAATGTTGTAGTGTCACGGAGGTAAGGTTACAGGATATGGATGTGTTGGATCCTGTGTTCATTTTCAGATCAGATCAATTCCACGCAGGACAACAGTCAATTCAGGAATGATTCCTGTGCCCAAGCTCTCCTCCTCCCTGTCCCTCTTTCCTTTCCACCTGGCACGTACCTGCCTCTCCTTGGCCAAAGCTATTGGGGTTGAAGAAGGTTTTATATGATCCAGCTGACACCGTCCTCCCAGAAATCTTTTCCTGATCATCCTGAAACTCGTGAAGAGGTTCATCTGTACAAAACCAGGTTAGGGGAAAGTTTTAGAATTGCACCAAACAAAACATGTTAGCTTGAATTACACCACAGAGCTATGCATTCCATTTAATAGGCAGGTTAGTGAAATATTTCAGATTCTTAAATGAAATATTTGACCGACACTTTGGGGGATAAAGAACTACATTTCTCGCTACTTTCATCATGGTTTAATTATCTACAAATGGCTGTTTATCGGGGTATCATGTTATTGGCTCCAATAAAACTGTTAAGTGAGGCAGACAGAATGATTAATTTCACACTGAATAGTAGAAAGAAAAGAAAAACACAACATTTGAGCTCCAAAGCCTTCTTCGGCAACCAACGCGTGCTGACACAGCTCTCCACGCTAATCCCTTCAGTTCTTATGTGGCCACGCTTTAAGTCGATGTGTTTCCTGGCACTTATCCATCCATCCGTTTTCTACCTGCTTTATTCAGCCCGGTGTTACAGGGATGCGGGATCCGAACACAGCCAGCACTGGGCACAAGGTAGGATACGCCCTGGACGTGACGCCAGTCCCTCGAAGGGCACACACACTCACACCACAGCCAGGTTGCCCAGAAACCAACGAACCCCCGCAGCATGTCTTCGGAGTGTGGGAGGAAACTCACGAGAGCGCGGAGAGAACATACAAACTCCACACAGACAGCAGCCCAATTCAGTAAGGCGTCCTGGCACTTAACAACGGGGGGGGGGAAAACGAAGCGGTTTGAAATAAGCGAAGGAGGCCGTGCGCACACTAACCCTTCACATTGACGTTTCGGGTTTTTTTCCGGGTGCAGGGGAAAACAGAGTGCCAGGGGTTCCCCTGCCCCGACCTTTGCAGAGATTTTCCTGGTGCTGCTGAAATTTCCCAGAAGAGCTCCGTCTCACTCACCGCAAAGCGGGATGTCGCAGTACTCGAACGCGATTCGGGGCTTGTCGACAAAACACCACGGGCCTTCCAAATCTCCGTCGGGGTTGCGGCAATAGTTCTTCTCCAGCTGCACCTCGGGCAGGAAGTCCTTGCCGTGCCTGAGGTCCCGAGCGGTGGGGGAGCTCCAGCTCAGGCACGGGTGATGGGTGACAGTGGTGGAGATGTTGCCATTGTAATCAATACCCGCGTCCTTCAGGCACTCCCTCTTATCATACACCACCTTCTTACCGGGTACAGGTGTGGGCCTGGGAGGCTCACCTGAAGGAAATAAGAAACTGCGTTAAGCAACAAGCCTGGAGTGACAGGGCAGGGGCCTGAAAAGCCAGACCTGGAGCTGGGTGTGAATGGGCTTACCACATACTGAGATACTGCACTCTTCTTTCTTCACCAGGGGGTCTCTGGTGTAGCACCAGGGGCCCATCGTGTCATTGTTGGGGTTCCTGCAGTAGTTCTGAACCAGGTCTTTATCGGGGTACATGGACAAGGTGAATTCCCTGTGAGAAAGGGAGAGTTCAGCAACAGCTCGATGAAGTGGTCAAGACAAACAAAGAGATGTCGCTGGGCTACACTAAAACTTAGTCTTTAGTGTTTCTGAAATTACCTCTCCGGCTAATCAAGAAGCCTGGAATGATGACTTTCCTGCGCTCTATAACCTTAAAGCAAAATAATGATTTCCTCTGTTTCTACTTTTCTTTTTTCTCTTTTTCTCTTCTTAGAATTGTCTGCAGCTTAAAGTGCTTGGAGGGTTGGAGGGTCAGTCTGAATCAGCTCATTATTGGCTTAACTGGACCAAATGAACAATGTTTCTCAGGCCTTTGAGTGCAGGGAATCTAAAAACCGCACAGATACACTGGTCCTCCTGGACCAGGATGGGATACTCCTGCTTTGGGTACATCGAGACAAGCAGAACAAAAGAAGCAGAAAGAAAGAGAATGTGATGGACACCTAGCCACACTTACTTTTTATGTGGGAAGTTACTGGACCAGTACTGACACTCCCTCCCACTTACAGTGACTGAGAGATTGCCTCTGTATTTGTCACCACTTCTTCCCATTACACACTTCCCTGAAAAACAGACAACAGTATCACCTTGATTAAAACACTCAGCACACTGACGCATGGTGAATTCATGGCAGTATGTGAAGTCCACAAACTCCTCGGTAGCACAGCAACTTTTCTAGGTACATTTTACAGCATCTTTGTGAGAATCGAATGAGAACTTACCATCCAAGCAAAGCCTCAAAGACTCTATTTTCTTTGAATTTCTTTTACCTTGGTCACCTTCACAAGCTAAAAATAACAGAAGAAGGGTTAACAATACATTGAACAGAATCCGTACACATACAAGGCTGGTCAGATAAAGTCAGACTTTTTTTTGTTTACAGAATGGATATATGAAATGACATTTAAATACATCTAATCACATCAATGTAGATGACAGTCTCCTTCTGATTAGAATGTACTAATACCATTCACATTTAGAAATATACAAACAATAAGAACACAGAAAGACATTGATTTAAATTCAAAAATAATAAATGATCTTCAAGGGGACATTTTTATGTCATTTAACTTAAACACGTTAAAGGTATTTTAACGTGTGATGTTCAGTTTCTGATATCATGAACTGTAGCTCAGTTATCATTCAATTGACATGAAGAACTCTGAAGGAGAAAACAGCAATCCTATGTTTGAATTACAAAAAAACATATTTCTGACATAAACAGTTTATTGTTGATAACAAATATTCTATATTTTGTAATATGTTATATTAGATAACAACAAATATCAAAACAAATTATTATTATGTATTATAATTATATTCAAAGGAACAAGTGATAGGTTTATTCCATGCTGAAAAGAGACGAGAGAAAACGCAACGTTTTGAAGGCTTCAAAGCCAAAACGCTGTGTTTTTTTTCTTCTCTTTTCAGCATGGAATAAACCTATCGCTTGTTCCTTTGCAGACTACGCATGCTGACGCTGCTACCCACCTGAACTACTTATAATTATATGTTTGGGGCTCAGCAGTTGTTATAGCGTTAATTTAATAACAGCAATCCTTTTTTAATCTGGAAGTTAAAATTTTGTGGAGTTTGGAAGACATGAATTTAAGAAAGGGGGGGACAATCCTTACCCAAATATTTTTTCCAAAAGTCTGCCTGAATAAAAAAAAATAAAGAGAAGCAAATATAAATTAAATTATTCCAAGATGCAGTGTCAAGTCCAAGACGACAAACAGTTTCCTGTCACCCAGTAGCTAATGTGGCTAACATTATCCTAAAAGGAGACGGGCTCCTAGCAAAGGCTGGTGGTGACTCAATGACATTGGCACAAACAACACACTTTCCCCGAGAAACAACTTCAAACCGCCTTGGAGATCAAACCTGAAGAGCAGGACCACACCAGTAGCCTCCTCAGAGACAAGGCCTGCAGTAAATAAAGGTGACCAACTGCAGATGTCAACCCATGAACACAACACACAGCTGAGAATACAGTATGTTGTGCTGAAAAAGGCCTCAGCTTTCTGTGCCACTGGAAAGCATTCTGTGGCAAAAAACAGATCTACAGGCATGATGGATTACATCTGAATGAGATGGACACTAGTCGGCTTATGGTAAGGACCTATAGAGACCGTTTAATACACTTAAACTAGGATGGATGAGGAGTCCAAATAAAAACTGTTAACAAGATGTACATGGAATACAGTAAAAAAAAGTGAACCCAAACACAAGGACTTGAGCTGAGAGCTAACAGTGAAACAGAATTCAGAGGACACGAGTAAAAACTATTGAGAAGTGCATTGAAGACCAGGAGAAACCTCTGGAACAAGGCCACACTGTACAAGCTGACACCTTGGATTCGTTCAAGAAAACAGCTGGAATGAGATCCTTAGATCACCTTCTAACTACTAAATGTTGTTAGTTTCACTACTACCAACTAAATGAGCCAGATGGGTCAAATGCTTACTTACTGTTTCATTTCAGTAACCTTTACAATATGTGCTTAAGACAATGAGGCTAATATATTTGCCAACTTAGTATTCTGTGTTTGACATGCGCATTTTAGGATATCGTGAGATTTGAAGAGAGAGCACAACAAAATTTTCCATTATGAGCGATTAAAAGACCCTCAGCATAAAAGTAAATTTAAGAAATCTAAACGGGAGTTTGCAATTTTGTAAATTTTGGGAACTCACTGTCCGGGTGTTGTCCTCAAAGATTTCACGGGCCTCCTCATGGTCACAGATCTCTTCCAGACACTCTCGTTCCATATTGCCTGGCTTAAGTTCTTCAAAAACGGTGTTTGCACGCCGGCCACGGGTCAAAACCATGGACGCTTTCTGTCTGTTGAGGAATACTAAGATCCCACAAAATTAATAGCAAGGAAAATGTGAAGTTGCCATTATTACATAAAAACCATGTCAAAAAATTTTGGTCATTTCACACGATAGATTATATAAACTTTGTTGCTGATTTCTTTGGGGAAATGATTACCCTGTTCACACTGTTAATACTACACAAGAAAATCAAATGTAAAGAATACAGGCCTCCATCTACATCTTCACAATGCTGAATCACTTGGTTGGATTTAAGACAGATTTTTGGAAGGATTTTTTGGGATTGTTGCTTACAATCAAGACATCGAAACTTTGCCGGACTTTGCTGTCCTCTCGGCAGCCATCATGTTAACTGTCATATCTCTGCAGGACATAATCAAAAATGTTCCTGTTTTTACTCTTTTTCTGGGGTGTTCGAAAATCAGATAAAATCTAAACCATCTGCGCACAGTCCATGTTACTATGTGTCCGCCCTGTAATGATCTTTAACTAAGAGGACACTTCTTCACTTTTTTGCTGAGACTCTCAAGCAGAACTCAAAAACCAGCCTTGACTTGCAAGCAATGGACAATCAACACCCCAGCCGGAAAAAACAAAATCTTACCATTTTCACAAAGAGAGATCTGGACAAAAGATGCACACAGGACACTGAAAATGAGAACCACGGACATTCCACCCATTGCTACTGATGTCTAGAGCCTGAACAGGGAGCTGGGACAAACCTACAGACACCCACCACCAAAAAAAAAAAACAGCTCAGCCTCCTGGTTAATATTGAATCCAGAATCCCAAGAGGAGAAGAGTGTCACAATTCACTGGGAACACTGATCGCTTCCTGTTCATAGTGAAAGGCAGAGTACAATTCTAAAGGTGGCCATGAAAAAAATGTATTATAACAGTGTTTACTTGCACCTTATTTCTAATTCTAATGTGACCATATCTAAAGGAAAAAGCACTGCGCTTGTGATGAAATTAGCTATGAAGCTTTTTGCTCCATCTTTCGAATAGGGGTGGGTTAATTAACTGGCAATCCCAGTGCTTAAAAATCTTCTGGTTCCCCCGATTTCATTTCTCCTCTGATCTTACTCAACTTGAACCCATTATTTGGATAAGAAAATCAAGTCACCGTTTTTTAGGGTTTTCAGTTTCTATTTCCAAAGCACTTGTCAAACACACAGGAATCGGATCGCAGGATCCTGGAGTTGCTCAATCACTGCTTTTAAAAGAATGAAATGCTTGATTAACATGGCGTCGTGCGACACAACGCGGTTGTTTCTTGGCTCACTTATGTTAACCCTCCCTGACCAGACAGCCACACGGGTGATTATCATGCAAGTAGGGCTGTCCGGATAAATTTCCAGAGGAATACATTGTCTTCCAGCTTTTGTTAGTTTTCAATCCAATAACAGGTTTATCTGATTAATTAACTACACAAAGTAAACATTTTCATGGGACTTGAAGTCATTTTGTTTGCAGCTGGGCTTGACTTAACCAGAACCAGGGCCCCTGTTTTTTTTCACCCTTAATTGCATAACAGGAATTTTAAAATACACGCAAATAGCAAGGGCCTTGAAGTACTTAACATCCCCATGGACTCATACAATTAAAAAAACTGGATTAGTATGCAAAATGTCTACTTCAACTATTCAGTATCCCACTTGATTGTTAATAATTTGAAAAGAAAACAAGCAGGGAATGTAGTTCTTTAGTGGATTCAACGATAGCAGGAACAGCAGCTCAAAAAAGGGCTGTTTATTGATTTTCCTTCATGGCCTCACTGTTTAAATATTTGTGTGCAAATATTGGATGACTCCCATTGCAGGAGAAGAGAAGGGCAGGTTTACAGCAATAATAGCAAAGCTCCAGAGAAGCTCTAAATCCCACAACCAAAGGCAAGGACAGTTTGTTTCTGACCCATTTTGAATACAACACATGAAAGATATGTAAGAGAAGCCTGTATAATGCATGAGGCAAAAAAGCAAACATTTTGAAATACTCATAATACATATGAAGTTATAATGTAGTTCTGTACATACTGTATACACCCCTTCTGGGAGAAATGTACAGCATGGTAGTATGGAAATTGTGTAGAACAAACCCTTTGAATACCTAGAGTAAAGCTCAATGGGTCTGTGGGTGTAGGTTAACCTCTAAATTTAAAGACACAAAAGCAGTGTCTGCGTCAAATCAATACATTCTCATTCATTTGTTGATGTTTCTTTTTGTGTAACAATACACAATTGTAACACTTTTTTAGAACACTTACTCCTTAATAATTAAATAAAAATGTGGATTGTTCATTTGTTCAGACAGAAAGGCAACACAGTTCAGTGTATCTGAAGTTAGGGCAGGAAGTGTTTGTGCAAAACTTGGACAATGTCAGCATTACAAAACATTTAGCCTTTTAAAATACTTCTAGGAAGACATAAAACAAGAACAAGAGGATACATAACCAGATACAGTATTTAGTTTGAATAGAAAAATATTTAACAAGAATGACTTAATTTATTTTTCCTTAAAGAACTGTCAGAATTTAACCCACTGAGATTTAATTTTCAGTGCAATACATCAAAGGAACACTGAGTACGCAGATGATAACATGAGACAAGGTTCACTTTGCAGGTGAGTCAATATTTGCAAAAATCCAACCACTACTGATATGGTCATCTCACCAGAAACAACAGATCAGTAAAATTTGTTTTTTGCTCAGTAAACTAATTAACTTTTGTTAGCTATCATTGCAAATCAGGTTGTATCATTGAAAGAGTAGTCAGATTAAAGTATAATGAAGGGAGTAAGGCAAGAGATTACAAAAATATTTTTAAATCATTTAACCAAAGAATTCTAAAATATGCCCATTTTTCATTGCTAATTGATTGATTCTTAAACATTAAAGACCAAAATAAAATAGCTGGAGAGAATTAGCACACAAGAACCATCCAAAAAATATCTTGTTAGTTTTAATGACAAATTCAGCAATTAACAGTTTATTAACACCTCACGATCCTGTCTCAATTTCTACAGTCTCAGCCACTGAATTTAGCCCTTCATCCTCCTGTAGAATCACAACATTACTGTGAGATTTATCCTCCTCAACGATGATGCACTTGTTGTGCGAATCGGAGATGATGATTTCTATGATGTCATCATTCAGCTGGATGTGGCCTCTGGCCTGACCTTGCACAGTCTGGCCAGTTTCGGTCGAGGAGCCTACTACTCCTTGGAGAACGTGCTCGGCTCCGAATGCCAAACTGTTCTCAAACGGATTTGAAGTGCTTATCAGTACCTGTCCTTCATCTGCAACGGGCATCATTGTCACAGCATCGATAGCATGAACATACACCACTTGCTCTTCTTGGGGCTGCACGCTTGCTTTCTTATCTGCACGAGGTCTCCTGCTGGTTTTCCTGGTTACCTTCTTAGGCCTGCCCTTCGAAGGGGCAGAGTGATCCGATTCCAGAGCTGCCAATGCTTCTGCCAGCTCCCCGGCAATTTTCTCCTCTTTCCTTTTGTGGGACAACTGGTGGCGGACCAGGCTTTGCATTAGGGTGTAGCCCGCCCCACACGTCTGGCACTTGTAGGGCTTTTCTTCCAAGTGGCTCTTCTGGTGCCGGCGCAGCTTGGTGGCCAAGGTGTAGGCCTTTCCACACTGGTCGCACTTGTAAGGGCGGTCTCCAGAGTGAAGGCGCTCGTGGGCTCGGAGGGTGTGGGGGTCACGGAGGGCCTTTCCACAAACAGGGCAAAGGTAGACCTCCCCGGTGTGGGAGATCAAGTGCCTCCTGAGCTCAGGTATCTGTGAAAAGCGCTGCTCACAGTACTCACACTTATATGGTTTCTCCCCAGTGTGGATACGGAGGTGCCCCAAGAGGTTTCCTCTCTGCCTGAAGGTTTTCCCACAGTGAGAACAAGGATAGGGCCTCTCGCCGGTGTGTAACCTCATGTGGTTCTTCAGGGAGCCAGAGTTGGCCAGCTCCTTGTCACAGACGGTGCACTTGCAGGCCTTGGACACCTTGACGTTGAGCTCCTTCATGCGGTGGATCTCCTTGTGGATGCGCAAGGAAGGGCGCCGTGCAAAGGACTTGCCGCAGATGTCGCAAGAGAATGGGCGCTCCCCCGTGTGCAGCACCTCGTGCTCCTTCAGGTCCCGCTTCAGCCCATAGGTCTTGTCGCAGTGCTGGCACTTGAAAGGCCTCTCCCCCTTGTGCTGCAGGACATGGGCACGGAAACTCTCCTGAGAGCTGTAGCTCTTGCCACACTCGTTGCACAGATAGGGCTTGTAGTCCCGGTGGGTGAACTTGTGCTTCTTCAAGTGGCAGAGCTGGAAAAAGCATTTCTCGCACTCATCGCATTTGTATTTTCGTTTCCTGGCGTCGCTGGCCTGGGAGATGTCTGGGCTCTCAGCGCTTACAGCAGATTCCCGTTCTTCCGAGGGACTTCCTATGCTATCCAGGATGTCGGCACCCAATTCCCGAACTGCTTTGCTGTTTTTCCCCTCTTCCACGCTGGCCTCCCCCCATCCTCCTTGCTCATTCTCCGCATCTTTCCCTGCAGCGTCCTCCTTACTCTGCTCTGCTGCGTTCTTCTCTCTCACCTGTCGCTCCAGAACCCTCATCTTGCGCTCCTGCAGACGCTTCTGAATTCTGCTGACCAGCGTGTGCACTTTCCGGGGTTTGGCAGCCAGACGCAAGCTGGCCCTGAAACCACCTGTCCCTTCCTCCCCGATTCTTCCGCCCTCCTCCGGTTCCTTGTGTGCACCCTCCACCTGCGGCGTTTCCGTCACAGAATCCCCATCGTCCCCCAGTGCTGCTTTGGAAGGCCTGTCTGAGGACGCACCCGGGTTGTTTAGCGCCTCAGGAGAGCCATCCTCGTCTATTTGTGCAGAATCTGTCTCTTCGGAGTCACGGGGTAAATGATTTCTCGAATCCTTCTTACAGATTTGAGACAGTCGTCTTTTACGGTGAAGTCGCTGCGGTCTGTGCTCTTCTACTGCTGCCCCGGACTCTTTGGGAACTTCCTGTACGGCAATTTCAGGGGTTCCACATGCCTCGGATGGACCTGCATGAGCTCCTTGAGGTTTGGGTACAGCCTGTTCATGGCTTTCTTTCGGATCTGTAAAAAGATTTAACCAAACACACAATCACCTCAAATAAAACGGAAACAAATTTAATTAAAACTAAAGGGGGGCACCCGGTTAGTTTCAAAAGATTAGAATTCCTTTGAACACAGTTCAGTCAGTCTATTCCACATTACATTCACTGTTTCAGCTGACACCCCAACTTATTTCAAGGAACATCTCGATGAGAACATTGGATCCACAGGGATCCAACCACCAAACTGGCCAGATGATCCAAATGGCCTCCTCTCGTTCGTAACCTTTCTTTTGTCCTCAGATATTGTGACTAGAGTTGTTGATCTCAGGGGACCGTCTCCCAGCATTGTTACCTGGTAGCCGCGGAGCCTCCTCAGTCTCGGAGTCGAGAGCTTCCCCCCGGGCGTGGCGCTCCTCGGTCTCGACGGTCTCGTCTTCGCTCTGTGCCTCCTGGCCGCGCGTTCCTTGGCCTTCCTCGGCCGACACCTCTCCCTCCTCTCCCGGCCTGAGGAGCAGCTCCGCTCCCGGCTCGATGTCCTCGAGCGCCTTGACGTACGGCCTCCCGCGCAACCGAAGCACGCACGCGTTCCACTCTCCCTCGCTTCCGGCCCTGCAGGCAAACCTGGGCATGGGAGAAAGGGCGGGAACTGTGTGGGCATGCAGATGGATCCCTCGATACAACAGGACCCAAGAATGAGGATTCCCATGATCAATAAAATAAGACACAAGACATGGCTGAATGACAGCAAGGAGTCCTTCTCCAGGCCCTGGAGATGCTTAGCAATGAGTCTTAGCAACTGGATTCTTTGTGCTCCTCTATACTCAGATCTAATAGGCCTTAAGGATGAGAATTGTATTTTCCCCAGCTGACTTGATTCTTGTGTCTTCCTTTAGCTAACTACAACTGCGTTCCCAGCCTTGGCCCTCGGGACCCACACACCTCTGGGTTAAACTCGTTAGAGCACCGAGTTAAATAATCGAACCCTTAATAGACACAATCATTGGTTTAATTTGACACGTTTGTTTTCAGGTCCTTTTCTGATCCCCAAAGGTAGGGGCTTGCCTTTGAAGTAGTGTGCTTCTTGAGTTACTTCAGATCGCCGGTTCCTGGGTAAAAAAGAAAACCTTGCAAAGATTCCAACCAAGCAACTTCCTGGTTCAATGAAAGAGCTCAGCTGCAGTGCACAACAAGCAGGCGTGTGGGTCCCCAGGACGAGAAATTGGGAACCTCCAAGCTAGAGGAGTTTTCTTATTCAAATTACCTTATCCAGTTACCTGCCTCCTCGAGAGGAAGAGGGTCTATAGTTTGCTCAGAATTCGGTCCCCTTCCCTGTTAAAAAAAAAACAATTAGGCAGACATAAATTTTGACATCTTCACAGTTTTATTTGAAGTAGATAATGAAGATACCAAATGTGCAGTACAGCCACCTGCTGGATGCTGAACCCATTACACTAAGGTTTCTAGTCCTCAAGCTCTCAGGGTTTGTTTTACTAGTAATAACATCATAAACTGGAAAACACTATAGCTGGAATTAACCTTACACTTTATAAAGATTTTATTGATTTACAAAACTGCTGTTTATATGTCCTCGAGTGGCACAGTGGTGCTGTGGTCATCATTGCTGCCTTGCCATGCTGGGGCCCTGGGTTCAATTCTGGCCCTGGGGTGCTGTCTGTATGGAGTTTGCATGTTCTCCCTATGTTTGGTTTCCTCCCGGGGTCCAAAAATATTTTGATGGGTTAATTGCCTTCTGTAGAAACTGTCCCTGGAGTGAGTGTGCTTGTGTGTCCCTGCAATGGGCCGATATCCTATCCAGGGTGCATCCTGCCTTGCCCCTGTTGCTTGCCAGCATAGGTTCCAGCTTTCCTATGACCCTGAGCTGAATGAATCGGTTAGAAAACGGATGGATGGATGAACTCGTACCAGACCTACCTCTTCAGTCTCATCCACACCGGTGGGATTGGCGCAGTTCTCCAATGGCCCAAAGAAAGCTCCTTTGTGCACCGCCTTGCCCACACACCAGACGCCGATGCAGCTGCCCCGTGCCAGCGAAGGTCCCAGCGCCAGCCCCGGGGGCAGGGTGCGCAGGAGGGCGGGGCAGGGGGACTCTGGGTCCGGACTGGAGCTCCTAATGCACCGCAGGACCCCGGCAGCTGGGCACTCCCCCCCAGAGCCTTCTCTGCAGTCATCACAGGCTACGTGCAGACGGGTCACACAAGCGATTCAATTGTACAAATCAAACACAACAACAAGGACAGAGGAATACTGCAGAGGAGGCCCAGAATGAAACAGAAGAAAAGCTGAAAATCACAGAGGCGATGCTACCAGCCGGCCACAGCACTTAGTACAGAGCACGTTTCGCCTTAAGGGGGGCTTGGCACTATAGCTGGGCTGTGCTCTTGACATCTTTCGATTGAACTGTCAGCTCCAGTCACTGCTGGTCATCTAAATGCACACAGGTTTAGAGAACAAGCAGCGTATAATTCCACACTGAAAACTAACAAGAAAAGTGAAAAAACTATGTTTCGGTCGTGGATGCTTGGGGGAACGCAGAAGAGTACAGGAATACTATGCTAAGGGGAGCTGGGAAGACAAAAGACAGGCTAACGAGACGAGACTGGGTCATACCAAGAGGAAATGGTGCTGAAGAGGTAAAGATCAACCATTTGTACAGTATATGATTTTTACTGTTAAAGAATCTTTTTTATGCATTTTAGAGAACAGGAAACAAAAACTGACCGACTATGATAGTTTAGTCGCAGTCTGAACTACACATCATTATGATTTTTTGTAACTAGGCATGTTTTTCACATACATTATTAGGAGCTTACTCTGTGCATACATACTTTCCTTTATTCGTGTTAATGTGATTAAAATGTACACGAATTGCAGAAGTACAGGACCCCACGCTCACGCTCTGCGCATGCGCCGTATCGTGACGCGTTTAGGATCACAGAAACTGAACACTGCACGAAGGCGTTAGTAAGTTGCAACTTAACAGTTGGCAGAAAACAGCACTGGATGTTTTCAGCATAGGGTGCATAGTGTCAGTATACAACTACGGGCAAACACATTTTAAACTCATTACATCGAACATGAAACTACGTCTCTGCACAACCTATCATATCAATACTGATGTTTACTGAATGATTGCTTAAACAAAACTGTACTCACACAACGTTTTCTGATTCTTCGTAAAAATACTCCAGCTCGTCTCTGTTTTTCGTGACATTACACTTCCTGTATTTGAACTTGTCTTGCGCTGAGCCTTATGAGAAAACCTTAGGCTCCTCTTTAGCTAAATTTAAATACTGTATATGAATAATTTCAAACAGTCTTAGGTAACAAATAAACAGTGTCAACAGTGAGGCCCTGGACAAAACAATCAACTGAAGACTGAAGGCTATTTTTATATTTTAATGCATACCGGACTGTAGTAACAATAATGTAAATTATTTAAGTAACCCAGGGTTAGATTTCTGTCAAGTCTTGGCCATTTCTGTTTCGCTTCTAAAGTCTTCTGTCTTTCATCCCAAACTCCGGGAAAATCATCGCTCTCCAGCCAAGATGGAGACCACCCGGAAACTGTGGCCACAAGCTCAAACATCCGGGTGGAAACATTCTCCCTCCACATTCCCAGACGTCAATGTGAATTTGTTTACTGACGAAAGACGTGGGTTCAAGGCTCGATTTTGAAATACGGTAATTATCTCGCATCATACTGTTATCGATAAATCTACATTGCACAATATCGAGCACAACATAAATGTCTGGGAACCGAATGAATTAATTTAGTTTCTCCTCGGACGACGTTTCGCAGACACTCGCGTGTAAAATTCTGCAAATGGCAAAAAAAAACTCCTAACATGACCCGAATAGCTGCGGACCCTTTCCTTCCCAGGTTTTTTCGAGCACTGTCTTTTAAGAATGTTTTGCCTGCGACGTCTGCCACAAAATCCAGGAGAACAGCATGTAATAAAGAATAAAATCTCAAGAAGCATTTGTGATTAAACGAAACATGATACACCCCCTACATAGAAATACGGTTTGTAACGTTATGGCAAGCATACATTTTTTTTAAATGAATAATTTACAATTACAAAGGCGTGGAATTAAAATAATTGTTTTACATTTACATATAATAATAAGCCTTTAATAGAAAATAGTCTAGGGTTTAATGTAAGCTTAAAATTGATACTTTTCCTGAGCAAGAGACACCATAAAAGCGGGGTTTAATTATTTCAGTCTGCTGGAGTAGAAAACATTTATCAATATCTAGCACTAGCTTAATTTTTTTCCCAATTGAAGATCACAGCGATTTTTTTTCATAGAATATACGAGTAAGGTTCTTGATTTACAATTCAGTCTGTAAATAATCGCCTATGTACCGAGCATACTGTATGTGGTCAAAGAACGGACTATACAATTTTACTATTTTCTTGTTGGATGAAAGTCCTGCATTTAAATTGAAAAGATCGTATGTTCCTACTGGTTTTATAGCATTATGGTCTATAGGATTTTGCGAAAGCATTTGTTCACCCATATGACTGTGAATTACAATTTGTTCGTTTAATTTTACGTAACGGATGAAAATCCTTCCAATTCGTAGACGTACAATTCTGCACTCGAAAAATCCAAATACCTTTAAAAATTTTCATTTTTTCCCCCAAATTAACCATTTTCAAGTTATCCCTCTTAATTGGAACTTCAAGTACACAAAACTGTGGACTAATCATTATACATAGATAATATACAAGATATTAAAAGGCACAACTTTAGACGAACACTCCTGTAACTAAGACGTCCTTCCATTTAAGAGTCAAGAGTCCGGTAAAAGAACTTGATTTTAAAATCGCATATCGTGAGAAGTGAGTTGATAAGACTAAATACAAAAATAATGACACTATGGCAAATACACCTAAGCATAACGATTTATTATTTTATTTTTAAAGAACTTGGAGAAGAACGTGGGTTTAGGATAATTAAGCACATGTAATTTGGGAATTAAAATTAACGTTTAATAGTTTAGATAACTTTTTAAGGGATCTTACACTCACCAGATTAATAAAAAATAACCACAAAGATTGTATTACTATGGGCAGATGACGACCAGTATTATAAGTCAATTACTACATTTAATCGTGAGCGAGGCAAAACATTATACATCATATTGGACCGTAGCTGCAATCAATAATTGAACTGCAAGTCAACGTGCCTACACCAAAACTTTTAACTCAAAACCAAGAATAAACTTCAAGATAATAAAAGCCTTCATGAACCATATACATCTTTCCTGATTGCTCCGTGGCTACAAGCTAGGAGGCTAAATTTTATAAGGTGCTTCCTCTTAACTCCTGGGTTGCAGATCGGCGACAAGCGTGCATAGCACAGGTAGCTGCAACTGTTTTGTAGCCAAACTTTTCAAAATATGCACAATTTTGTCTTCGTCTTCGATTTCGGGGGTCCCTCTCTGGACTCAAGTTGCTTTCTTCCGTTTTCCATGTCATTTCCTGTAATAAAAAGATGGTGGTCAAAGCTAAGAGCAGCAGCTGACTCGCTGAAAATTATTTCGAATATAAAAAAAAACTTTACCTCGCCTGGGACTACTAAATCACAACTGTGCCGGCGCGTCATCCGAGGCGAGCTCTGCGCGGCAGGGACTGTCCAGTTCACGGACCTGAGAGTAGAGCGCAAAAGCCGAAAAAAGGTTTTGAATTCTGTAGAAGGTGAGTCAGTCTTTAGTAGCCAATGTGGCCAATGAAAATGGCTTCTGAAAGAGCTAGGCAAATTGCCAACAGCCTGCAGACTGGGATCGGGGACATATCTGGTGGTGATACGTGTAGCAGCCCGTGAATAGACCTTCAACAACAGAGGTTCAGTGGGTTCTTAGGGGCGCTTGTCTTTGCGATAATGTCACACAAACTTTGCAGGTATGTGGAGTTTTATTTAAAGGGGCAAGATCTCTCCTGTTTTTGTTGCAGTTTTTTTTTGTTACACTGTAGCCCTGTTTTTTTGAGCGACGTCACCCGTAGCCAATCAGCGCGCCGGAGTGGCCACGCTAGACATTTTGCCACGGGGGGGCGGTGACGTCGCCAGGCGGAGTTCGGATTCCGAGCTGTGGTTTGGAAAGGTGGAGGTGTGTAGAAGCGGTGTCCCCGTGTTGCCAGTATTCCCCCCCAAAAAAAAGCATGAAAGCGAAGCATTTTTTTTTCTTTTTCACATGCAATCAATGTCTTTCTTCCTTACTACGCCAGGGCTTTCTTAGTTTATGCACGAGTTTGCTTTTGCTGCATGTAGGAGTTTGATTTTGCTGGAAGGCGGAGTTACGTTGTGGTTTTTTTTTGGGGGGGGTTGGCGTCTTCTAGGTTTGGTGTCACTGCGCGAGGTTTTGTGACCCCCCCAAAAAAGCAGTTTCCGTATTAAAATAAAAAGGTTATCTCCTATTTTACGTTGTTCGTCCTTCGCTATTACGTCGGCTTTATTGCATTTTCTGCGATGTGGAACATTCATATTAAAGTGTGTCAAAGCTAAAATATGTGTTTGTCGGTAAAATGTTTTGGGTTTTTTGGTTAAAATATTGTACATTTTCTTAAGATGTGTTGAAATGACTACATTTAAAGACCACCCACCGCACTGCTCATGCCTAATGTTTAATACGTAGATTGCTGGGACCTACTTCATTGCTTTTAACGCAGATCAACTCGAAGAACAGCTCGGAAATGCGATCTGATAAATATCTAGCCATGGAGTCCTCCTTACAGGAACATACAGGAAATTTCAAATCACAACTTATTTACTAATTGACATTTTCCTGCTGGTGAACATTTCACTGATGTGTCAGGCAGGCGCTTGTATGAGAACCCAGAAACCAAGTCCAGCAGTAAAGTATGCATACCGTTATGGTGAGTTATTCCAGCGTGACTGTGAAAAACCAGCTTTTGACCCCAGACTAGTGCATTTCATATAATTCATTCCATATGATGGGAAGAACAATAGAGCAGCAGCTCAGTGTGTTACAAGAATTTTTAAGGGGAGAATTATTTTTGCTTTAAATAAAACTCTGCAAGTCCTACGAATTTTCACTCGCAATGCTTTTCTGCTTCAAAGACGTGGAAAATTTGTTTACCTACTATATAAAATACTAAAATGGCCCGTTGTCTCAACGTAGTGTTGATGCTTTCGGAATACGTGCCAGTAAAACCATTGTTGCGATTCTTCCTACGCAGTTTATTCAGATTTCCTGTTTTTTGTGTTTAATCGAAGACTCGTGGGATGTTAAATGTGTGCTCCATTAGGCCGTCTCTTCTTGTGTTGTACACTCTTTTGTCCATTGTTGAACTGCTGGTGATTTAATGAACGTGTCCTTCCGAACTCCGATTTGAACTGTAAATAAAGTCTTAAATCTCAACGCAGACGACTCTTTGTTGTTGAAAACTATGAATTTAAGAATTCAAGGGCAGATCTACATATTAAATGCATTTTCCCCAAAGTGGCAATGTACTTGTTACTTTTTGTTCCATTAACCTTACCTTTAATCCAGGGCAGGTATAGTTACAATATGTCAGTACCATTATATATAATATAGTCTAATTAACGAGAACTAACAAGTATATACAACAAGAAGTAAATGCATATTTATGCGGACAAGGAAAAGTTAACTGCACGCTGAAAAACAAAACAGGAATGCAACATTTTGGCTGTAGGGCCTTTTCCAGTGTGGAATTAACCTTAACTTGTTCCTTAGCAGCCAGCACATGCTGACGCAGCTTCCCACTTGTTCATATAATATGTGTATTACGCAATTCAGCCTGTTACTTGTTTTGATCACTCCATTGTATGATGGCAGTTGCTTACGTACGGAATTTCCCACTGTACTTAAATGAGAAGAGTATGAATGGGAAATTGGTTGTGGAAGGTTATGTACAAGGCATTTGGAATATGGTCTAGGCTTCCCTATGCAGTTAACATAAAATGCAGATTTTTGCGGTTTGGCATCAGCAAATATCAAGTACAAGCACTCCAGACTTTGTATGTAGCTGCATTTAAATCCAAATACACAATCAGCGCTGAAAATGCAACAGAGTAGCCGAGGACTTTATCTCAGAAATAGGGACACGTATTTCCAAAGCTTGTAATCATTTCAACCTTCTCCTTTGACACTTTTGATATTTTTCCATCGAGTCACCTAATAGACGTAATGAATGGTTATTTTTGTTCTGGTGGTACTGCTGTGCTTCATTGTGTCTCGAAGATCCGATTGCATTTTCCCGAGCAGCGCCTTGGCTCTCACCAGCCCCTTTTCCCTGCCCTTGCCTTCCTGCAGCGCTGGCGTGAGAGGCTTCACTGGGAATCGCAGGTCACCCAGCCTCAGGCCCCCAGCAATGGCCGAATCCAGCACCTCCAAAAAAGAGTCTTCTGACGAGGAGCCCAACTGCAGCAAGAGGTAGTCTCTCTGGGGGGGACGGGGGACAGGGGCACTGTCATAAGAACATAGAAGCTGTTATTAACAAGATGCAACCATACAGCCTTTCTAACTCGATTGGTCGTTAGTAGCTAAGTGATCTGCGGATCTCATCCAGCTGTTTCTCGAAAAAAAGTACCAGCTCCAACAACATGACTTGGATAGCTAGTTCCATGCTCCTACGACCCTTTGTGTCAAAAGTTCCACCTGTCAAATGTAGTGCTTTCTCCAATTTCTGCCTTTTTTTACATAGTTTTTTTTTCTATTTTCTAATCTTGAGTTTGTATTATTGGGCGGCACGGTGATACAGTAGTTAGCGGAGCTCTAAGTTTAATTCTGGACCTGGGGTGTTTTCCGTGTGGAGTTTGCATGTTCCCCCTGTGTTCCTGAGTGTTTTCTCCAGGTGCTCCGGTTTCCTGCCACACTCCATAAACTTACTGGTCGGTTAGGTGGTTTCTGGGAAATTTGGCCCTGGTACAGTATGTGTGTGTGTATTTGTGTCAGTGCGTGTCCTGCTATGGACTGGCGTCCCATCCAGGATGTATCCTGCCTTGTGTCTCTTGCTTGCCGGGTTAGGCTCTGGCTCTCCTGTGGCCTTGTATTGGATAAAGCACTTGGAAGATGGATGCAGTTTGTAATGTTTAAAAAGTGTGGGGTGTGTGGTACTCATAGGTGGGTGTTGTGTCCTGCTGTCCATCTGCTTCTTTCACAATACCCTGATAATACCGTCGCCAGCTGCAGGCATAAAACAGTTTTACTCTTAACCCTCTCCTGTCTGATTCCAGCAGAATCAAAGAGGAGGAACACCACCTGAGCGATGAACCCAAGAAGAAGCTGAAGGTGAAGCACGAGCACTGCGTGGCTGCAGGCTACCCACAAGTGGACTTCTGGTGTAAGTGTTCAGTCTTCTCCGAGGAGCTTCGGCTGTTTCCCCTTCTCCGGTTCCCCAGATGCCATGTCACCAGTTTTACTTCCTCCCTCCGAAACACCTTTAATCCTGTTTCTGGTTATATTAAAGGGGAGCCGCAGTCCACATTTCTCAGTCCGGTTATTAAATCTTGGTAACAAAATACATACGTTGACGGTATAGGAAAATTGTACAGATTTCGAAAGAAGCACAAGATCGTGAACTTGGTGAAAGTACTGTAAGTCGCCGTGTTGTTGCAAACTCCTGGTCTCTCCACAGGAGAATTGCGACGCGATGCGTATTTGTCGGCAAAACCGTCTCGAAGTCGAGAGCACTATTTCTATTGGATTAAAAAAGATGTATTCACAAGTCTGGTTGTTTACAGTGTGGTAGGACCGCTTCACCTTACCGAAAATTTTGTTGCCTCATTCTGAATTGCAGAACATGGTGATTCGCAAAACTGGAAATATAATCTATTTTGTGGTGTAAATTGAGATTTTACAAGGTACGCATTGTGCTTTTATTGTGGTTTGAAATGCACTCCTCAATGTGAATTCTTTCTTACCCCAACGTATAAAAATAGCGTTGCAGTTCCCCTAAATAATGTTCTTATTTTGACTGCATTGCCGCTTGTGTCGTGTTTGAAGTTCGAACTGTAAGGGTGTGCGTGTTTTGTGCTTGTTCTCCTGCAGTCTGTGAAGAGTGTAAGGAGTATTTTGTGGAGGAATGCCCGGCACACGGCCCTCCCGTGTTTCTGCCGGACACGCCTATAGCTGTGGGGGTGCCCCGCCGTGCAAGCCTGACGGTCCCCCCAGGAATCGAGGTGATTCAGGAGCCAGGTGGCGAGACAGATGTGTGCTGCGTGGACAAGGTGTTCAGGAAAGGCGTGCTGTTTGGCCCATATGAGGGAGAGGTGGTTGCGCAAGATAAGTCGTCTGGATTCTTCTCCTGGATGGTAAATAAAAGCAGGATTTTTTAAAAATGTCCGTGAGTCATTCTGCGAAGAGCTCTAGTCAGGTGTGCACAGTGGCTCTTACCAGGTCGACAGAGAGCTGCAATTATGCCTCGATGCATCAGGTGTGCACTTTGTTTTGCTTCAGATAAAGGTGATTTTTGGCTTCATTTTCTTTTTCAGATTGTTGACAAAAACAACCGATACAAGTCAATTGACGGCACTGATGAAACTAAAGCAAACTGGATGAGGTATTTTTCTTTCACCTCTTTGTTTGAGATCAGTGTTGGAATACCACACGTGCTGCTTCTTAATTGATTAACGGTCTACTGACAGAGGTCTCAAAATAATAATATAGTTGCAGTCAACCTCATTATTTGTTAGCGCATCCAACACTGTTCTGTGTCAAAGGTTTAAGAAGGGTTCCTGAACTTGTAAACTGATACCAGTGACGTTAACTTAATGTAGTCGATGAACAATTAATGACAGCATGAATGTAAAATGGAAAGGAATCCTCAGACCTATTCGCATTCATCAAAGTTGGAACATGTTCATTTTTTAAATAAAAATATCAAATTTCTTAGGTGCGCATCACAGTTCTTTCAAATTATATCCTACTTCTTTACAGAGAAAGACAGAGCACATAATAATTCACTCCTACTGGACGTGTACAGTATGTGCAGTATACATTTAATGAATATTTACTCATATTTTCTGTACTTTCCAATTGAAATGTCTTTAAAGTTGGTGGCTGTTTTTACATACCATTAATGATTGAAAGCTCGTTGTGGGGGTAGTTAATGAACTGGTATTTAATTAGAAATGATGAGTAGATAATGAGCAGAAGAAGAGGATCTTAGGAAGTCAAGAACCACTTATTGAAAGAGCTGAAGAACATACACAGACAGTACCCAATAAGTTCAGTTCTGCTGTGATGCACAAAAACTTGCATTCTGATATATGAAGCTTTTGCACGCCAACACAAGTTAATGTGCTCTCCTCTGATGGGCTCACCAGCAGGAATTTGGGGATATGCATTTTAACGAATACCCCCTCATCGAATATACTCATTCTCATCAGTATCCTATGATTTCTCTGCGACGGTTTTTGCAGCATTCTGGGAGGCTGCGCAGTGTTAAAAGTGAAAGGACGCAGTGCGTTCGTCTCTGAGTCTCGTGTTCCCGTGCTGTTGGCCTCAGGTACGTGATGATCTCTCGGGAGGAGAACGAACAGAACCTGATGGCCTTCCAGCACGGCGAGGAGATCTACTTCCGCGCCTGCCGGGACATCACGGCGGGCGAGAGGCTGCGCGTATGGTACAGTGCCGAGTACATGAGGAGGCTGCACAGCATTTCCCAGGAGAGCATCGACCGCAACCTGGTGGGAGGTGAGCATTCGGAGTTTCCCCTCCCTGCTGGTGACTTCCCACAGAAGTCCAGCTTGGTTTGTTTTCAATTTCTCTAGTCCGTTTCTGCTCTGGAAATGCACTTGTTTCCACCTCGGTGCAGTGGGAAGGTTAAACGCTCTCTTGTGGGAAAGGGAGCGTGAATCTGGGCGTGCTGTCAATGTAACCCTTTCTGTGTCAACAAGAAGAAAAAAAAACTTGGCTGGATAAACTCTTGGTTGCAGTGCCTCAAGCCCTCTAGTGTCCGTCCTGCAGTGAAACGTGTTTGGAGGCGCCCTGAGGCACTCCAGCTGGGGGCAGTGTCCCGAGCAATGCGCTGCTCCAGACTGCGAGTCTTCTATTGCGGTGACTTTGGCACAGACGCCTTTCCTCTGAGAGAAACACTGTTGACTTCAGGCAGAAGCAAACATTTCCCTGGAATCCTCTTCAGTACAAACTCAAAGTGGAAATACTGCCTTATTTAAAAAGTAAGCAAACGTTGCCAGTGAAATGTACGTTCGTCCACATGTTGCTGTTCTATTTTTGGTTAAGAATTTAATTATGTTACAGATGAAATGTGGAAATTTCCCCGGATGACTTCCCCTAGTTTTCATTTCAGTTTTCCCGTTGGTATTTTGAATCGTCATTTTAAATCGGGGACCTGCTGTCAGGGAAGGAATCTTTCAATGTGGAAATTTGAATCGCAGGGTATCATGCTCTCCACTGTTTATTATTAGAGTTTCATTGGTGTAGGACAGGAAAACACTGATTGATATCAAATAATATGTGGCAAATAAGCTCAAATGAACACAATTGTTCTCAATGTCATTACAGCATATAAAATTAATTACTTCCATTGTTTTTTTAAGTATACGGCTTAATTACAAGGATTTCACTCTCCTTGATACCGTTCTTTCACCTGTAAGTAGTGTGTCAAGCTTGTGAAGTCCCCTCCTGGTGTTTTCGCTCAGGGCTGGCAGTGATTAACAGCCATGGGCAGCGCTGGTCACTCCGCAGGGAGTCCCAGCAAACGGCAGGGTGTGGTGGCAGACAGAGCCTTCGTGCCGCTCGGAACGGAAAGGACTGTTGTGGTGTCGGGAGCGAGGAGAAACGAGGGGTTCTTTCTGCGGCTGATGGGTTGGTCTGCCTGCGGAGTGTGGTCCATCGCTGTTGACTCTTCGGCATTATCTTCTCTCCTGTTCAGACTTCCTGAGGGTGTGTAAATACCTGTGCGGTGAGGGACGCTACTGGTGGAAAAGTGCTGGCTCTTTCATGCTGGTGTGAGGAGGAGTCATTAAAAGCATGGTGTTGTTTTCTTTTGCTTTAGTGCCAGAACAGTCTCTGGCTCCCTCCCATGTTGTAGCTAAGTGTCTCCCCAGTCTGAAAATAGCTCACAATTAGGTTGAGCAAAGTGGTGATAAATAGCTCTTAATCTTAAGGGAAGTTGCTAATGAACCAGAGCAACAAGACAGGAACCATAGCTCGACCTACGAGTTCTCTTGATCCTTGATCGTTTCCTGTAGGCTTTTTAACAGATCACAAAGCAGTAAAAAATGCATTAGTCCTTGAAGCATCCTACGCAACATTAGAGCAATGTGGAATGTTTGCATCTCCCACACAGACACGCACACAAAAATTGTGCTCTTCAGTGCAAAAATTTGTTTTTTTTCTTGGAGTGGTTTCTCATCGCCTGTGAAACCATCTTCAGGAAGTGATGTGGCCCACACCCAGCCCAGTGTGGGTTCAAAAAAAGAAAAGTTGTGCTGGTCCCGCCTGTCTAAATCTTCCAGGTAAGACACCATGTATTTTAACCTCTTAAATGATTAAACAATTCATCTCTTATCATTTTTTCTCATGTCAAACAGCCAGTGCTTTTAGTGTTTTTTCAAATAGACCTCTGTGAGCTTTTGCCAAATTAAGAACTCTGCTAAAATGTCAGTAATTGATGTTGGTCCTGACTTTTCGAAAAATTGAGGAAGGGTAATGGCAGTGTTTTGTGCCTTTAAGGTGAAACATTTGTACAGTTGAGGAGCTCAGGGACAAATAGCTCAGTAATCATTAATCATCATATACCTGCATTTGTCACTGTTACATTGTAGGTTAGCATAGAACAGATTTAACCTGCTCCCCCAGAACTTGGTCCATTGAGATTTATTATCTAGGCTAAATTTGCTCAATCGGAGATTGAACACAAGCAAGATTTGCCTTTTAATTTTATTTAATAACACCACATCTGTCAGAGCAGTAAAGGGAAGAATTCTGGCTCATTTAAAACTCCATACAGAGAAGATTAGATAAGGTAGTTGCCAAGAAAGTTTAACTTTGTGCATGGATATGAGCGTTTTTGCATGATATGTTTTAATACGTCAGAACAAGGTGGTTGTCTGTTTCTTTTTGGGAGAAGACTATGTATCCATCCTTCTTACTTTTTTTTATAGACGTATGTGGACTGAGAAGAAGGAAAAAACACAGAGAAGATACACAGCAAAGTGGATTCCAGCTGCGCTTTGACTGAAGATGATTGAAGTCTAGATTTGGGGGAAAAAAACAACTGTGGCACAGGACAGAAGTGTGCTCAGGACAGAAGAACTGTGCTGCTTTTGAAATGCTGTGATGTTCGGCTTTGTTGTTAATGCTCGACACGGACAGGGTAGATTATAAAATGTGCAGTCCGAACTACAAGCAGCCCGTCACTGGTGTCCAGCATACCGGGCTCCAGTGAGCAATTGAAACTCTGGTGACCATGGTTGCCACGGAAACCCTGACATGTTTATTCGAGGCCAAAGTGGATTGAAAGGAAGCCACTGTGAATGACTTTTCCGTTATGTCGTGGTGTCAGTTACAAATAAAGAAACAAAAACCGGTATGTGCTGCGTCTTCCTTATTACACGTGACCGAGGTAAACGTTGCGTTTTGCTTCCGTGAAGGTGGAAAGTGAGTGCCAGCATGGAAATTCACCCACTTCCTCCTGGCACGACACTTCATTATTGCTCTCTTCCCAGTAATTCTGTGTGTCGACCTCTGGTGTTTGCAAAAGCCTCTTTTTTTTTTTGCTTGCCTCACGGGTATTGGTGCTCTGAATGTTAGAAAAAAAGTACGCTTGTGCTCTTGTGCTAGACTGCGATAATAAGAAAGCTTCTCTTCAACACAAAAAGAGCTCATTTACCTAGCCGTAAAATAAATACATGAACAGAAACGGACATGGCACATAAAACAAGCGGTATTTACCATTCCTGATTAAGACGGTTAAGACGGTTCCTGGTTAAGACGGTGATTTATGTGGAGTCTGGTCCTGTAGGTGGTACTGATAAGCTCTCTTTCTTTTAAGATCACACAGCAGTAACAGAATGGGTAAATGACAGGGAAGAGAAGGGCTAAGAATTCCCGAAGAATGTAAAAGAAACATTGCATACAAGACCTTTAATCATGTCACTATCAATATAATATTAGAAGTCTTCACTTACTCATCAGAATCCTTAAATGCATTACTGTTTTCTTTGCTCTGGAGAGATTTCCAGATGCATACATGTGCACCTGTGAAATTCAAAGGGAAAACATTCCTGCTGTTCCTGATTACCCCCAATGCATCACAGAGCATTTTTTCTGAATGACTGTATAGTTAGATTGATTGACTCTGTGCTGAAGGTTCCAAGGTCACACCCTGTGGCACCTTTAATATTTTTAGGAAGAGCTGATGTGTTTATCCTCCTTTAAGATTTTCAATCTCCGGCATGTAATGGACAACAAGACATGTTGTGAGGTGGCGGCAGGCGTTCTTGGTTTTTTCAAATGAATTTCTTTCGAATGAGAGCCCAGGGGAATTACTTTAATCGGATGGGGTGGCTCTCTGTGGGCAGCATGAACCTGAGAGAAAAACGCAAATCTTTGCTTATTTAAAGTGACTCAAGCGCACGGGGTTGCGAGTTAATTGACGTTAATTTTATTTGCAATCTTCTGGGTGAATTATCGTTTTTTGTGCCGGGAAACACCTGGAGAGAAATGTGTTAGAGATGGACTCTTTTTCCAGTCCTCATAGGAGAAGAATGATGTTTAGAATAGAAGCAATCATTAAATGTGAGCCATGCTTGTTGTACTATTTGAAGCTGAGGATGTATATACTTTTCAGTGCTGCTTATTAGTGACAGCTGAAAAAAAATCAAAAGTAAACTTCATCCAAAACAGCACAAGAAGACAGACTTGATGGCAATATTAAGATCTTGTTTTCTGCTCTTCATTTGGCCCTTCAGGTAAGTAAAGTAGGTTTCCTGATTTCCAGCTTTTTAAACTATATGCACTTCTTGTAGCCCTTTATTTAGGAATCACTGTGTTTAGTATTAAGATTACTTAATAATTAATCAAATACATTGATATTTCTATATGTTCATTGTACATCTTTAATTTGGAAATATTTGTTGGAAAAATGGGTAAAATAAGATGCATTGTCTTAATTTTCGAAAGACAAAAAAACATTTTTCAGCTGTCATAAAACACTGCATTGTTTAAATATAACTGCAGTTGTTTAGGATGACTGGTATTTGTTTTGCCTTTTCAACATTTCTGAAATAGTTTTCACACCAATTTAAACCAAAGCGTATGAATTTCACCGGGTGTATCGTATTGTCGGATGGTGGTGTTCTTAACTAATGTGGATCAAAAGATTAGTTGGGGGGAAAAAAAAAGATTCCCCCCTCCCCCCTCAAAAATAAAATTGAAAGACTGTAAAATTCTCAAAAAACAAAATGAAGTGCAGCATCAATGCCTTTCTTCTGCCAGCCTGTTTGTTTGGACTGCCTTCCACCAAGTTGTCAATTTAAGTGTTTGTGAACAACTTGCATTCAGTTTTGTTTGGAAAGGCGTTTGACACAATTGGAGAATGTTGCCACAGCTTGCTTTGCGATTCCTTATGATCTCTTTTCCACCCCCCCCTTTCTGATTTCGCTGTGTTTTTAACCTGCCGCGGTATCAGTCGTGCTTTTTTAACGGTACCCCTTTCGCGCCAGGGGGCCGTGATTGAGTCTCTGTGCTCTTCCGTTGTGCAGGGAGGCCGACGGCCGAGAAACCGGACGAGCCGTCGGGAAATCTGGAAGACGCGAAGGGGTCGGTTCTGAGGTCGGCCCTCCGCGGGGGGCGGTCCCTCGGGAAACGGGGGGCCGAGGATGGAGACGGCCAGCACCCCGCCAAGAAGAAGAAAATCGACCTCATCTTCAAGGACGTCCTGGAGGCGTCTCTGGAGGAGTCCAAGCGCGCGGGGACCCCCCTGCCCGCGAACAGCACTTTCCCTCTGCGGAAGACGAGGGGGAGCCGCGGCGGAGAGCCCCACGAGCGGCCCAAGGCGGCGCCGGCGGCGGGATGCTCTTACCTGGGCCTCGCCAGGCTGAAGACGGAAAGCAGATCGCCCGAGCGGGCGGGAGGCTGCCGGCAGGCCGAAAACGAAGCGGAGGCGGACGCGGGCCGCGTGAAGGTGGAGGACGCGGACGGCAGCCCCCGCGCGGCAGGGGAGGGGCCGCCCGACGCGAGCCCCTCGACTTCTTTTTGCCCCAACTGCGTGAAGCTCAGGAGGAAGATCAGGGAGCTCGAGGCCGAGCTGGACAGGCTGAGGTCCGGGCAGCCACCCGAACCTCCCTGTCAGCCATCGCTGCCCGAACTGTCTCAGCTTGAAGAGCTACAAGGTACGTTCACGGTCGGGAAAGCACATGGAGAGCTTTCCTGGTGGGTCCCGAGCCCGAGGCGTCTAGCTGAGGAGTTTAGGCATCTTCATTCTCAGGCCCCAGCAGTAGATCTCTTGACCTGGTGGCTGGGCATGCTGCATATTGGTCTCATGTCATTACGGGCTATGCCCATCCTCAGCTTGGGTTTCTGTTGTGCTTCGACCTCCCAATTCCTCACGCGATAGGGATGAAATGGGAATTCTTCCTCTTTTTTTGCACACTTCTTGTGGACTCTGTGCAGGCCTCTGGGTTTCCTTTCGTATCCTTTCGTTTCGAAGGGGAAAACAAAGCCATCATTGTCCCTGCGGTAGTTGTGTCACATTGACAGGTCACTGGCCTTTAGAAGCTTATGTTTTGCCATAAAAAGGCACAATTTGATATGGCTGTAGCTTTCAGTGTTTCATACTACATGGCTGTAGTTTCTGTTTCATAACTGAACTTGTGGCATTTCTTTCATTCTTCCTGTTCTTGACATTCAGCGTGATTTGGCTCTAAGTCTAGCATGAGTGTCGGTGATGTGCTGTTTTTTATTATTTAATTAGTTGATGAACAAATGCAAAATGTATATTTCAAGTTGCCTTTGGTTAAGGTTGTGAAATGAATTATTCAATTGTAACATTTTTGTATCCTTATATTGGTGTTGCTATTTTATATTTAAATAAAATGCCCTCAATATTGTCGTATTAAAACATTGTACAAACTCAAAAGTTGTAATTTCTTCTTCTTGTATAAATAATGATCTTCTTGTTGCTGAGGTATTTATGCGTTCTTAGTGATTAATAAGATGATAGAAAGAGGTACATAAAGCAATGTATTACACTGTATTTGATGACATCTTAAGAATTTTGTTTCATTTGTGTCCCATATTATTACACATTATGAGGCTTTCTCATTTTTAACATTAATATTTCTGTTGCACATAAATTACCATTATAAAACCCCGGCTTTTCAATCTTAGGGTTAAACCTAAAATAAGTATTCAACACATTTGTGCACTTAAAATTGTTTTCTTTACCCATTAAAACTAGCAGCACTTAACAATGTGCGTTATGCCTTCTTGTCTTGTAATTGTTTTTACAGTTTTATGTTTTTATGAATGCAATGAGTAATGAGTGTGTTGAGAAATCACTGAAGATGCTTCTTTCCTTTTTCCACTAAATAAAAGTGATTCAAGACATTTTCAAGATGTTTAAAAACCATTTTCTGTAGGGAAAGGGGTAGCTCATAAGTAAATAGCTCTTGCGTTAAAATTGTGCAGATCCTCACACTGCCCAAAACCGTTTCACCTGGTTGAGTAAAACAGTTGACATTAAAAGGTAAGTGTTTTATAAAGGTGTATTGTGCCACACCCGTATACAAATAGAGCACAAGAAAGATTCCAAACCAGCATTTTAAGGTTCTAAGGTGTCACCTGTTTGGTAACTAGTAGCTCATTGACATGAGGATCTTATTCCGCCTTTTTTTGAAGAAAGCCAGGTTATCTGATTCAACAACATGGCCACATGGCTTCTTCCAGACCCCCAACTCCCTCTGTGCCTACCTGTTCTCCATTAAAAGTGAACTAGCCTAAGTAGTGCTTTTTCATTAGTTAGCTTTAATAGCTTTTTGTTGTCAAGAGTCTCGTGTTGACCTTTCCAGTCAATTATGCAGAGGTGATTCCTCGTTTGTTTTTTTAACGTGTTACAGTTGCATTGCTTGAGCTGCAAGGCACCACAGATAGATAATGGTCGTTCATGTTGCTGCAGTTTAATGAAGGGGGGAAAATAAAGCACCCTTTGAGAGCAAAACTGATATTGTTCTCATTTTTGTTCCCCCACCTCCCACCCCTCCACCCCCTCTGCAGCCTCAGAAGCGATGACTCCCATTCCCATCGTCATGGATGACGACGACCCGGATGTGGACTCGGCGGATGAATCCATCGCCACCGATCTCATGGTGACCACCGATGAGTCCTCTAAGCTGTCCAGTGGCCCCGGTCGCAGGATCCGACGTTTCAAGCAGGAGTGGCTGAAGAAGTTCTGGTTCCTGCGTTACTCCCCAACCCTGAACGAGATGTGGTGCCACGTGTGCCGCCAGTACACTGTCCAGTCCTCCAGGACCTCCGCTTTCATCATCGGGTCCAAGCAGTTCAAGATCCACACCATCAAGCTGCACAGCCAGAGCAACCTGCACAAGAAGTGCCTGCAGCTCTACAAGCTGAGGATGCACCCGGAGAAGACGGAGGAGATGTGCAGGAACATGACCCTGCTCTTCAACGCCGCCTACCACCTGGCTCTGGAAGGGAGGCCGTTTTCGGACTTCAGGCCCCTGGCGGAGCTCCTGAAGAAGTGCGAGCTGAAAGTGGTCGACCAGTACATGAACGAGGGCGACTGCCAGATTCTCATCCACCACATCGCGCGGGCTCTGAAGGAGGACCTCATCGAGAGGATCCGGCAGTCCCCATTCCTCAGCGTCATCATGGACGGCCAGAACGATGACCTGCTGGCCGACACGGTGGCCGTCTACGTGCAGTTTACCACCAGCGACGGCCCCCCCGCGACAGAATTCCTGTCCCTGCAGGAACTGAGCTGCGCCACCACTGACGGGTACCTCCAAGCTATTGACAGAGCCTTTGCTGTCTTGGGGATGAGACTGCAAGATGTGCTGATTGTGGGCTTGGGCATCGATGGATCCAATATCTCCTCAGGTTTGAGGTCCAACCTCTACATCACGGTGAGGAAGACTCTTCCTTGGGTGCTTTGCCTTCCGGTCATGATCCACCGACCCCACCTGGAAGTCCTGGATGCCATCAGCGGGAAGGAGCTCTCTTGCTTGGAGGACCTGGAGAATAATTTAAAGCAACTGCTCGGCTTTTACCGCTATTCCCCTCGAATGATGGCTGAGCTGAGGGCGACTGCGCCCACGCTCTCCGAGGAAACGGAGTTCCTTGGGGATATCAGAGCTGTCCGGTGGATCATTGGGGAGCCAAATGTCTTAAATGCTTTGATAAAGGATTACCTGGAGGTTGTGGCCCATCTCAAGGAGATCAGCAGCCAGACCCAGAGAGCAGATGCTGCAGCCATTGCCCTGGCTTTGCTGCAGTTCCTCATGGACTACCAGTCCGTGAAGCTCATCTACTTTCTGTTAGACATCATCGCAGTTCTCTCCCGTTTGGCTTTCGTCTTCCAAGGGGATTACCTGTTGGTATCTCAAGTGGATGCCAAGATTGAAGAGGCAGTGCAGGAGATCGGGAGGCTGACTGATTCCCCAGGGGAATATTTGCAGGAATTCGAGGAGAGCTTCAGGGAAAGCTTTAATGGTGTGGATCTGAAGAACCTGAGGGTTGCCGAATCCAAGTTTCAGTCCATCAGGGAAAAGATCTGCCAGAAGACCCAGGTGATCCTGGCTCAACGGTTCGATTGCAGAAGCCGGCCGATCGTCAAGGCTTGCCAAGTTCTTGACCTCACCACATGGCCGAGGAGCACCGACGATCTCCTGACCTACGGAGAGGAGGAAATTCTGCTCATCTTTGGCCATTTGGAGGCCATTCCGTCCATAGCAAGGGAGGTCTCCCGGGAAGGAGCTGATGTCCGAGGAAGCTTGATAGTGGAGTGGAGGGATCTCAAATCCGATTACTACAGCATGAACGGATTCAAGGAGGTGATCAGCCATATATGTAAGTACAAGCAGAAGTTCCCCCTGCTAAATAGGATTGTGCAGATTCTCAAGGTTTTGCCATCCTCGACGGCTTGCTGCGACAAGGGCCGCATTGCCCTGCAGAAAGTACGGAAAAACAACCGGTCCCGCCTCACTCTGGATCAGGTGAACGACCTGCTGACGCTGGCGGTGAACGGGCCGCCTATAGCGAGCTTTGACGGCAAGCGGCCATTGGACAGCTGGTTCGAGGAAAAGTCGGGGAACAGTTACTCTCTGTCGGCAGAGGTGTTGAGCAGGATGTCGGCGGCAGAGCAGAAGTCAGTCCTGCATGGCCTGGACTCGAGCACCGAGTTTTATCCTGATGTTTGACGTTCAGGCTCCCGCTGGGACCGATCAACTTCGAAAAGCCATCAAAAAAAAGAAACTTTGCTGATGGACTAATCAAGATATCACGCGATAATGAAACCAATTGACAGTAGCACTGCTGCTAATATGGACTGCACAGGTGTGTATGATACATGGGGAGTAACGTATATTAGCTTGGTTATTATGCTGAATTTAAGTATATTAAGTCTATATTGCAGATGGTATACAAAGCCAATTCATTCTACCTTCAATAGAGCCACATACCAAATTGTATGTATCCTTAAAATAGTTTTTTTGTATTTTTATGTCTTTTGTAGGGGTTAACAGAAACATATCCAGAGCACATTTTCACTGGGATATTTTATAAGATTATCCGTTTCCTAAGATGGAAGAGTAACACGAGTTACGCAATGTTTCCTCTATATCATCCTATATGGTAGGATCGCCTCTGGCTCTCATTAGTTGAAGCCGACTATGACTCCCATGGTAATGTTCCACTTAAATTCTAGCTGCTGATCACAGGAAAGTACTGGCTGCACTTTTTAATAATTAAAAAACAGCTTCTGCCTCAAGAAAGCGTGAGGTTTGCCGTCTTATAGTGTAGGTGCAGTGATTAAAATATAACTTCAGTCTGCTCAGATTGGGATAATGTTTAATAAGGCATTTGCGAAGTTCAACGAGTGAAACTGTTTCCTAAAGTCTTGGAAATCCGTTTACACAGAAATAATCAAGCTTGACAGTTAGTGATTAGAGAAGGAAACCTTCTGGACTTACTGTAAGTGAGACCAAAACTGGCTGACCTGAACAGAAGATGCATTTTTTATGTGTAAACTGAAAACATGTTCAGTTTTCCACCTTAAAATATTCAGGGACAACTTCCATTTCATTCTTTAAAGACACTTCAGCAATCTGTGGGATGAAATGTAAACTGACTGCAGCCCAGAGGGCTTTGATATTCTTTTGACTTCTTGTGGCGTGCAGGTGACGAGGAAAACAAAGTTCAGACTGCTTTGAAATCAGTTTCTTTAACACTCTGGGAGCGGCTTTTAAAAAACAGGACAGTTGAAGTTATGTTTGTTCTTTGTGACAGTTGTCTAGAGAAACTGAATAAGGAAGGGGTCCCTGAAGTCTGAATGATTAGTTTTTCGTTTCATTGGTATTTTATTTTTAAAGCCATATAGACGTGGAGAGAAAGGGGACACAAAACCAGTTTGTCATTTCTTTGTTTGCAGGTGTTGCCACTGACTAAAGAATTAATACGTTTAATTTCCTTTTTTATGTACAACGCTGTACATAAAAGGTTCTTAGCACGTTGTGGGGTAATAATTACAAATCTTTGGTAAAAAGCTTTTTCTTTGTTCCAAAAATTACAGACGTCTGTTGTATGTATATAAAAGGGGGTTTTACATTGTTGAAGCCGGCATTTATTAATATGAATACTCGCACTTATGCTTAAAAAGTGTATGCCTTATTAATGCAATCAGCTGGCAGTGTACATGCTGCTAACACAAAATATGTACACGCATATACTTTACACAGTTTTATTTCTTGTGCAATCTTGTGCACCTATTACCTTAAATCGTTGAAATCATATTAGATAAGCTAAGTGTGATCACACTTCTTTTAGTCTGCAAATGGAAACGTCTATTTTCACCAACATCAACCTTACTGTTTCTCCCTGCTGGAGTAATAGTGCACTAATGGACATTTTCAGCAGGTGTCAGTGTGTCATACTATAATACAGTGGACAGTGATTGTGCTGTCTTGAAAAACAGTGAAACACCTAAACAGTAGCAAATAATAAGCAATCTGACTTGATCTTGGAGATCTTGTGGAAAATCCTAGGATAAAGTGACAATTATTTAAATGTTGATTTAGAGCTTTAAAATTGTACAATGATTTCTGTCTCCCCACCCCCCCCGCCTCACACGCAAATACATCGTTTTATTCGGTCTGTTCTTTTTATTTTTATTTTCCACTTTTCCAAAGTGTCTCGTGGTCTCCGTGGTCACAGACATTAAACAAATGACCAGAGTGCTTTTGGGTGGCCAGTGGTTCAAAACGCGCTTGCCAAATCCTGTTTTTCAAAGTTATGGGAAATCGATCAGAGTGTGTCAAGTGGGTTAATTGTGAGGGGGGATAATTTGTGTTTTTTGAATTGCTATTTTTGTAATCTGTAATCACTTTATGAGGTAACTGGATAAGAAAACAGTTATCGCAAGCCTACAAGCACTTAGATTTAACAATGCAGTACTTCTACAGGCAGCAGAGGCCTGACAAGAATGGAGAGTGATATGAACATATGAATGAAATGTGACTGCTCCCGAGACTCTGCATGACTGTTTCTGTTCAAACTAAATATCTGTAGATATAAAAGTATATACAAGTTGAAATATTTATATATATACACAGTGACATGATTTGTTTTCTTTGTTTTGGTAAATTGCCTTTGAAGATTATAATAACTGTTTTTAAGATTGATGAGTATTTCAGCCTTGGGATGAATTGATATTGGAATTGTGGAAAACTGGGAAGGATTGTTATGTGTGAAGCCATTATTTGTAACCAATAAATAAAGCTATACATAGAAGCGCAGCCTAGTTCCCATTCAAAAGCATACCTGTTCCAGGTTGACATCTTTTTAATTTTTGTTTTTTTCATTTTGGAAGCTGAACTCAAGTTTATTCATCTCCTTTAGCTCCAGATTTTGTGAATTGGGCTGTTTTACATCCAGCCACTGCCTTGAATTTGGTTAAAACAAAATCATCCTATTATTTCACTGTAGTGAAAAGCACCTTTTCAAGGAACTCCAAATCCCCAAACACCTGTGTCTTGGACTATTAGCAAAAACAACAGTAAAAAAAAAACATTTCGAGTATATATTTCTCCTAACATCTGCTGAAATGGAGCCACTCAGCTTGAATCTCTTCCATTTTACTCCGTTTCAGTTCTTTAATGTGTCCCAACAGCTTGATTGTCCTTCCGATTGTGTTAATTATCTATTTAGTCATTCAGAGCCCTGTTTTAGCTAAATTCCAGCACAGAGAGAAAGGAGATGGGAGCTGATGCAAAGATTTTAAAAATGGGTATGCTTTCGAAGTGCTAGGTGGACTCTGTTATCTCACAATGAGGTATATTTTAGGAATAAATAAGCTCATTTTAGATACAATTGGCTGTATCGCCATTTTAAACTTGTCTTACATTTCCACCTTTTTTTAAATGGTTTACTAAGAAACACATTTTGGTGGAATCAGACAGCCATATTAGCATTTGCTACTTCTTAGAAAGAATGTTTTGATGTGTCTGATTGGGGTTAATGAGCCGGCTGTAAAATTTTATGACTAATTGTTTTGTGAATGCCTCTGTCTCCCCAGTTATTTCACAGTTGCATTGCTAGCTACACAGTAACACTACAGTAGCAGTCATGCTTATTCATGTTTAGTGATGATCTGATATCTATAGGCATCCTTTGGTGTTGTACCTGTATGGGAGAATAATTTCATATTCATTCTTATTGTTAAAGTTAAACATTTTTATAGCTGCAGTAGAAGTAGGAGAAATTTCCTACACACTTACAATTGCTGTATAGTATGTATGGAAGTATGTATGTTACATCACATCTGCTCATGAATACTGCAAAGAAAAACTTTCCCCAGCCATGAGCTGGAAAAGAGCTCAACAGAAAGGGTCTTTAGTTCTTCTTTTAAAACACCTTAAAAAATCCCCTAATCTTTTTTTTCTTTTTAAGAATAATTCCTGTTTTAAGTTTTTCTTATTGCACCAAAATGCTAGATCCAAATTTAGGATTATTGCTAAATGCCTGAAAGTAATAATAAATATTATGGCAAATGAAAGTAATTCATTTTTTAGGGGTGAGAAAGCATACTATCTTAAGCTCGCTAAAAAAAAAAATCTCTTTGCAATTTTCTTTGGACTGATTTGTGTGAATGATTGACATTTCCATTTATAGAACTATATTATTTGTCATAAGTGTATCAACAGTGAAAAGACAACTTGTGTTTGTAAAACCACCCATAAACATGTTTGTGGATTTGTGTGCTATACTTAATTATACCTGTGTGAAAGCTATAAAAATATATGAGCATTTAACACTGGAGATATACAAAACTATATATAGAAATATATAATTATATATAAAATATCAACCCACTCAAATTTACATTGTTATATTATACTTGTTACATCAATGATTGTGTAATAAAAATTGATAAATTTTGTATTGCAATGTTGTTGCTTCTGACTCTTTTTCCATATGCTGTATTAGTTCATGTGGAAAACAGTTTTTGATTTTCTTTCATAGCACTTGTTTAAAAAAAGAATCCACCATCCTAAACATTTTTGCATGTTTTTTTCTTCTTCATTCTTTTGCTTTTCCATTTGTAGGAGGAAATCATTTTCGACCCTGACCTGCATGGTTTCATGGAGCTGTATGTGCAGATTTCGTAGCTGAAGGCTTCTGTTTTAGAAATGAAAGCACTCACAGTTACAGTATGAATGAAAATGATTTTGACATCCAAAATAATAAACCTTCGCTGAGGGGCAATATCATAAATTAAACGGTGCAATACATCGCTTTTTTATAATGACCTTTGTACCCCAGCTTTTCAAACACACCGATTTTCTGTGAAATACAAAATAGCAGTTGTATTTTAATACAATTGGAGATGTTTCCTTAAAAAATAGAAACCGATATCTTGCTTGTTGTCATCAGGAGAGTGTTGTGGAATTTGGAATCAGGCCACCTGTCTCCGTGGTAACGCACAGCTCTGCTGGCGATGGAGAGAGTGAGCGCGGTGCTGACCTTAAAAAAAGACACACACTGGGAAGAAGTGACGGAGAAAAAAAGCGAAGCACCATTCTTGGTGTTGAAAGTGAGGTTGTCATAGGATAGGCAGGTGAGTCTTGCACATCCAAGCTCATGCTGCCTAAAAAGACCTTTTTCCCCGGCACAAGGGCAGACGACTCGTGATTTAGTTTAGCCACTTTCCGAAGAGCTTAGAACTACAAACATCCTTCACAAAGATACATGTGAAGTAGAAGAAATTTGGCCCCACGTTTTGGTGAGATCCTGAGCAGGCCCACACAACAGCTCGAGTCTTTTTGTTTTAGTGTGTTTTGGTGTTGTAGTTCACAGCCTGGAAACGGCGAGGGAGAAGAAAGGGTGAAAGTGACAGAACAGACGTAAAATAATACAGTAGCTGGAGATGAGAACTGAAAATCCCTGAGGATGCGCTCAAAATCTAACTGAAACCAAGAATTCCTGAGTGGCATGTTTTCTTTCCTCTGGCAGGTTTTGAACTCTCCGCGGTGTTAGGGGGACCAGTAGAGGGCACTCACCCTGCGTGGGCCTTAATGCCCCAGTATAGTGATGGGGACAATAGACTGTAAAACCGAAGTCCTGACTCTCTGTGGTCATTAAAAATCCCAGGGCTTTTTTTCCAAAAGAGTAGGGGTGTTACCCTGCTGTCCTGGCCAAATTTCCCCCTGGCCTCCTAATAGAGTCATGGCCTCCTAATAATCCCCATCTCTGAACTTGCTTCATCACTCTGCTCTCCCCCTTACTGCTAGTATTGGCCATTGCATCATTCAAGTGGGGGCTACACTGGTGCTGGTGGAGGGGATCCCCGATACCAGTCCAGAAAAGGGCTCTATCCGTGTAAGGAAGTATTATTATTATTAGAGCTTTGTGAGGCAACAGCTCCAAACTCCACATGACTGTGCTGCCGAACATAAACTTTCATCACTTAAATAAATTAGGGACTTGAAGGATCTTCCATAATAGAGGCCACCTCTGGAGTCCAAGGCAAGCAGCATGACAGATGAGCTGTTCTGTATCATGGCATCAGAAGCAGGCTGATTTTCATTAAGCCAAAGCTCAATGTTCTCATTGTGCAGCCACCTTGTGATTTAGAAGCCAGTGTTCATAATCAACTTTGCTCCAGTAATAAAGGGCACATAGTGCACAAGGGATTTCATGAGCTTACCCATGATGTTGAAAGGACTCTGCATGACTGCTTACTGCTGCTCTGCAAAAGTCAGAACAGGCCTCTGTCTGATGGCTAATGCTCGGCAATGCTCGGTTTCCCCCATGTGCACGTGCAGGTTTCTTGACCTGTGCCATTAATGAACAGAAAATGTTTCATTACTGCAGGACATGAGTATAGGCCCAAGAAAATAAGTGAAGATTTGAATCCAGCCAGGAATTTTCCAAGCTTTGAATTTTGATCAGAGCTCTTTGTTTTTTTTTGTCCAGCTTGTTTAATCATGGTCTCAATTCAGAGCATAATTCTTATTGAGAATATGGGGTTCTTTTCTTTATTGACCATGGAATCTTTAACTATAATTTGTCACTTGTCTGTTGAAAATCTACTATATTTCAGCATGGATTACTTAATTCTTTTGCTTTCATCCACTCTCTTGTTCTGGGTTAGTTTTGGGAGAATGGATTGGCTTTTAGCTCCAGTGAAAAGAAAATTATTGCCTGGATTCATATTGCATCTTTTGTCCCAAAGGATTTCAAAGCACTTTATATGCAGGAGGGGACCCACTTCAACTGTCCTTGAATTTCGGGTCCCCCTCCTGTCTGACACCAGCCACACTGCGCCACAGCTGACACAGAGACAGGGAGAATCAGTTCAACTTGGAATTAAAGGGGTAACTTTGTGCAGGGCAGATTATGCAACCCCAAAGATGAATGAAGTTGGGACACCAACCAGGGAGTCATCTCTACCCCTACTCTCATAAACAGTCCCTGGGATCTTTTTAGACCTACTTGTCAAGACCTTGGGATAACATCTCTTCTAAAAGAAGACACTTCCTACAACGTAGACCTGGAATACTGGGACTTTGAT
Organism: Lepisosteus platostomus; assembly: GCF_059453375.1. Taxonomy (NCBI): domain Eukaryota; kingdom Metazoa; phylum Chordata; class Actinopteri; order Semionotiformes; family Lepisosteidae; genus Lepisosteus; species Lepisosteus platostomus. The sequence goes on from NC_142628.1 coordinate 13,281,142, forward strand.
TTGGGAATTCTGGCCCAGGGAGGCACAACCCACCTACTGGTCCTGTATTTATAGACGCTTCCAGGTTTTCCATAGAGGTCCCCGATTCCAGGACTGATCAGGTGCAACTTTAGTACAGCTTCTGAGATCCCGTTAGCTCAGACTACGAGGTAATAACACTGCTTGGAAAGCTAGAGGTTTTTGCTGTTTGTGGTTCAGACAGTCAGCTGTTGAGGGCTTTTGTTTTTTTAATGAGACGATTGATTTCCATACTGTTTTTGCACTGTATGTCCTGATAAAGCCTCTGTGCCTGATAACAGATTGAAACAGCAAGTGACAGTTCCTTTTTATTTTGGCCAGAAGATGTGCTAAGCCTCTACATTGACAAAAAAAGAATGAAGCTAATGTAATTGAGAACAGCCTTCACATCCTATATTGCACTCCTGTCTGATTTCCTTTATGACTCTAGTGACATTTTCTAAGGTTGTCATTAAAGCAATTCGCACCCTTTGAGCTGTGAAACACTATGACAGGAATTCCATTTTAAAGGCCTTACTGAATGTACAACGTGCTTTCTCAAATCACCATCTGTTGTGTTATAATATAGGGGTTCACAGTCGGACGCCATGCCCACTGCTCTCTGCTTAAACTGTTTTTTGACCACTAGTAGTAAACATGGCAGTGACCTCCCACCTATTATTAATCACTTCACTAATAGAGTGAACTGACTAGCATGGAAACTCCAGGACAGGGCTGGGATGTAGAACAGTGATCAGGACCATAGCTCTCGTTGAATATGGAATAAAATCTCTGCACTGTAACACTCTAGATACACTGTAGTTCTTTATGACGGTTCTTTATTGTAAAAGCACTTCTGCAACATGTCATATATAGGAATATTTCTTAGAAAATATTCAGTAAAATATAATTAGACCGTATCACTATCTTCACTTAATATTTCTGTTTTCCAATCCCATGTGGGTGTTGCTACCAGGGAATGGTGAAAATATATATTTTTTTATCCTTGTAGGATGTTACTGCTTTTGGCAGACTACTGAGATTTTATGTTATATAAGGTATTTTTCATTATACATTCTTAATATCTGTGTTGGTTCAATCAAGTCTGGAGGTAAAATGAAAAGGAATCATCGTCTGTCTGTTTTTGTAGTTTATAGGGATGAATATTAATTTCCGGCATTGCGTTTTGAATTTGATGATGAAATGTGTGTATTTACTGAGTGAGATTTTTGTGACTTTCTTTATTTTGTAAAAAACGTAATCCAAAATGTGCTGTGTGTGAAATTCAATGTATTGAAATATTGAAATGGTATAGAACTGCTTGAAACAATTGAATATTAAAGGTTATTTTAATATCTATCTTATCCTACAAAGGATCTATATTTTAGAGTACTTTTATTTGCCATAGGTGTTAGTCATGGAGTGAATATAAAGAGAAATTATGCTTCTTAGTTCTTCTTAAACGAATTTTCTTGAGCTGACTAAGCAGAGCTCCCAACAACCTTAGCTCTCGAGTGTTGTGATGATAATCTATCATCACCAGGCGATTACACAATTGGCATCCAGATGTCCCAGGCGCCTTCATTCATACGTCTTCATACACATTACTTTAATTCAATGAACAGTACATGTGGAATAGCCACATCTGTGGAAATTTAAAATACATTTACACAATCAGCCATAAAAAAAACATTTATTGGGAGTGCAAACACTAATACACTTTTTTCCCGTCTAATATACTATACAAGTTGTATGTTATTTATGTGTTAAAATATCTTGAATTGACACAGATTCTTATTTTCCATCAGAAAGCTCTGTGTGAGAAGGGCAACCACTGCATGATGTCAGACTAACAGACAAGAACTGGAGAGGGAGCTTGATGAATTGGGTTCTGCCCAGTGACAAAGCACAGGGCTTGAAGTCGTTTGGTCCAGTTTATTAATGTCATAGTCATTTCATTCTTAATGCTCTTCACCTGAGCTCTCTTTTTGAGAAGAATATGAGCAAAAATGGACCTTCTATGAACAACTGAATAATCATAGTCATAGTTTAAATTGAATTTTATTCTACAAATAAATTCTGTATATAGATTATATATATTCCAAATCCTCCATCATATCAATCTAATAGAATATAGACATATAATAAGAGTGGACTTTCATATACCCTGATTTGATACAAGCAATTTTGTTTTTCTTTTTAAGACAGCAGCTGAATGACAAGCAGGGTTCTCTACAGAAATGAAATTATTGAAAAGTGGACTCTCATAGTCCTGCTGTCTGTTCTAAGATTTGTTCTGAATTTGGAACAGATGTTGGACATGTGGCTGGCGTGCGTCACACGCATGTCATGGACTGATCGGCGGATTGTGTGTGTTTGCTTGCGTTATGCAGGATGGTCAGGGACAGGATAGCATCATGACCTACACTTCTATAGGCTGAAAAGAGTCCATGTCACATGTTGATATACATTATTAAAATCAGAGTATACAAGGACATAATCTCTACAGGAACCTTTACATCAAAGTACAAGACAGTTATCTTGTAGATATTACTGTGCTTAAAGGTTAGGTGTTCTAAGTGTAAAATTTGAGAACAGCATTCTAGGGAGAATGCATCTCTATATACTGTGAATATCCCATCCGTCAACACAGACCAGCACACTTGGAATAGCCAGGGATATTGTTCACAAAGTGGTGGCTGATTTGTACTTTCTGCTGTCCATTATCAGAAAGCCCCTTATTCCAGGTTAGTTCTGTCCCTGGAGCCTAAACTAGAAGCACAGGGTATTAGACAGTACGAGCCTCTAGACTGCATGCCGGTCTGTCACAGAGGGGACACTCACTCACTCACAGAGAGATGATCTGGAAACACCAGTTCACCTAGCCGGCATGTCTGAGGGAAACTGGAGCACTTAGGGAAAACTTCACACAGACACAGGGAGGGCTGTGAGAGCAAACTCCACACCATAATCAAACCCTGGACCTAACAGCATTTGAGGCCACAATATGAACCACCATGTCACTGTGCCGCCTCCTGTAGTTTATCCCAAATGGAAAATCCTGGACAGCAGTCCATGCTGATGAATCAGGATTTGCAGAATATGGAATCTTTTTAGAGCTACAAACTGTTGCCTTCTAGTTTCCAGTTATTCCAAAATATGCTATGAAGCTCAATTCCAAAATATGGAATATAGACCTCTTACACAATTCATTTGATACTACTCTACTGCTCCACTACTACAGTGCCCTAGCAGAATAAAATTAGCATCACTGACATACATAAATAACATAGAGCTGGTGGCTACCAGGGCTGTTGGCGCAAGTGTGATATGGCTTGCTCATTCAGAACTTCTCATGGGTCTGAAGGAGCAGATGATTGTATTTGAGAACATACCCTGGAAATTAGTGAGCAGTCAAGGCTGGGGGAATACTTCTGGTGATACATCGGGCTCCCACAGTGCATTTTATCCTTGGTCTCATGTTCACAAAGGACAGAATGTATTTTGGGAGTTTGTGCTTATTGCCCAGCTTACACCCTGTTAACCAGACACTGTACAAATGTTCATTTTATTCTCCTATCTATCAGGGCACTGTAGCTCTTTTAAAATCTAATTTTCAGAACTATATCGGCCTTTCTGACATCCTGTAGATTGAACACAGCCTTAAATATTTAACACACAACAATATTCTGTAACCTCTATGCACAAATCAGCCTAATGCTTTGGTAGCTGAAGTGCTGTGATATTTATGAGATCCGCCTTTAAATATTGACATAGTTAACATACTGCAGGTTTATTTTGAAATGACCTTTGCTCACCATGAGCAATTTAATAAATTTACTTCTGGTTGTAGATTTTTATATAATGCTTCGTTGAGTAAAAATAATTAGATATTTGCCTTAACTTGAGGAATGCTCATAATATATTATGTATAGAAAGTCATTCCTGATAGAGGGACAATTCCATGGGATTGAAAAGACAGGGAAACCCTAATGAACTGCTGCCATTTTGATCGGAATGTCTTTATTCTAATTCCTGTGATCTCCATCTTCGACTGTGTATGAAACATGTTCTCTGGCTTTTATCTGTGTCATTTTTGACTGCATTAGCCTAACACTTATTTGTACTGATTTGCACTATATGGAATGACACCTTCCTTCTTTTTCTTGATAGTAGATTATCCATACAGCACTGGAAAATCCTTGCTCTGACCATATTTTGCGTCACGCTTTTTTACCATTAGTCCTGTAGTTAATAACGGGCATCATTAAGGTAAACCCTACGAGCCCCACCTTGCCTGAAAGCTCATCCTGACAAATCCCAAACCCACAAGCTGCTTGTGCCAACAGGACCCGAACTTGCTTCCGCAGGCGTTAACCAGAGATTCCCTCTCCCTCTCCCCCCTCCTGCCCGCAGGCTTCCAGAGCGGACATCTGCCCATGAGGGCTTCAACTCCACCATCACTGAATACTGTACGGAAAAGACAAGAATGACAAATCTAGCTGCATGAAGTGTGCATGAGGGACACACACCTACGCTTCAAGCCGATGATGGGTTTGCAGAGGGCCGAGACTCTGTCATGGAAAGTTAAAGGTTGGAGGTCAAGGGGGTGTGTGGTGTGCTTCAGGTATAAAACTACCGATAGAGTTAGCCTAATGTTTTTGCTCTGCTCGTTTTGAATGTCCATGGCCATCACTGTGGAATGTGAGTTTAGCTCCCAACGGGGCTCTCTCCCTCCCTCTTCCTTCTTTACCCGTACAGAGGATGCCACATGGCAATCTGCTTCCTGGGGTTGTTGAGCATCTGCTCCCAGTGCTGCAGCCCCGTGCCGCTGGCCTGCAGCCCCAGGGAGCAGTGGCCCAGAGACTGCTGCTCGCCGCCGCCGCCCCCGCCGCCCCCCCCGCCGGCCTGGTTCAGCACCTCCAGGTCCAGGCAGGACTTGGACAGCAGCTCGTGGGGGACCTCGAACATCATCATCTCGTTCCACACGGGGTTCATTTTGTGCTTCACCCTCCGCGTCTGCTTCTTCTTCAGCTTGGTGGACTGGTGCTTCAGGGCCAGCTTCACCGAGATGTCTGCGGAAACAAGGGGATGTTGCCTCACATCGCGCGCGGGGCGAAAAAGCGAGCTGGAGCGGACGTGTCTGGGATTTAAGGAAATCCAGGTATGCCATGCACACAGGTCGGTCACTTTCCCAGTTACAGGGGCACTGCTGTCCCAGCTCCTCAGACCAGTAATTAAACAAATTCATTGATGTTTTAGAAAAATTGGACAAATTTTGAATTAAGCCCAAAATCGTGAACTTCGTGAGTCGCGAAAGTACCATGTTGTCAAAAACCCCTGGTCTCACCACAGGCGGCAGTGAGCGCTCACAAGAATTGTGACATGAAGCAGCCCTTCCTGCTCACTAGTCACTGTAATGACTCGTGTAATGTAATGTGATGTACGAGCGAATCAACACAGTTTGTGCAGCCGACATTCACTGCAGAAATGTTCCAACGTGATCTGCATGCAGAGTTAAAAAGTAAGTAGTATTTTTCAGCAAAAGTATCTAAAAAATCGAGAGCAATATTTCAATTGGAATAACAGAGGTGTATTCACGAGCCTGCTTGTTTACAACTTAATAAGGCCGCTTCACCTTACCAGATGTTTTCTTGCCTTGTTCTGAATCGCACAATATGGTGCTGCGCATATACCTAGAAATTGTCTATTTTGTGATGGATGGAGTCAGAGTAACGTACCTATGACGTCTTTCAGCTTGTCGGACTGCAGGCCGCGTGCCTTCATGACCACCACTCCTAGCCTGTTTGCGGCCGGCAGGTAGCTGATGGACAGCAGGATCTCTCCCACTGAGGCGCTCAGCTCCTGGAAACACAAGAGTGCCTGGTTACCTGTGGGGCCTGGTCTTCAGTCAGACAGGTCCCGGTTTAACAGTGATCTCCGCCACACGCTGAACACCTGTGAACTTGCAGTGCTGTCAGTGAGAGGCGCCATTTTACTCCTCCCATCAGTGCTGACAAGTGTAATAGGAGCCACAGTGCAAAAAATGGCTGAATAGCAAATCTGATAGATGGTACCATACATGAAGGTGTATGTTGGGAGTATGTGAAAAGAAATACAGTGCCTTCATAATATTGTCAGTCAACAAAACATGGGAAACTGTGTTAACTTTACATTCCATTTGGTTCTAGTCAATAGATATTCATTGATGCAGAGTGTCTCCCTGTCTTAAACATCTGCTTTTCCTCCAGGACACTCATATTAATAGCAAATTGGTCCCTGAAGTGCTGTATTCAAATTATCCACCACTGAGGAGAAGCTGAATAACCTGTTCAGCCTAAACCCTGGGTTACAGGTTGATCAAATTAATCTCAGCTAAAAAGTCATGGGATCTCGCTTCTCTTACATTCAATAGTCACTGTGTTTTGCATTATCGAATCCAACATCTGTCTCTTTTACTTTCTAATGAAAATATTATGCATAGCTGCTCCTCTTAGTAAGAGGCAACATTGTTTTTATTTTGAATTTCAGTGATGTTCAATTCACATGAATCCGGCTGCAGTCATTTTAAGGTGTTATGTTCCGATTTGAGACCCTCCTCCGTTTTGAGACATCATCCGTAAAAAAAAATGTAACAATGCAAACCATTTCACCTTTGGTTTATGTAATCAACGTGTAGACAGGAAAGAAAAAAGGAGATGTAGAAATGAATATTAGTCACCTTGACAGCAGCCCACAGTCATGACACTGTGACTCAGAGAGAACGATTTCAATATGATGAGCATCAAAAAGTCATTTCTCTGCTCTGGGCAGAAAATCTAAAACATTGTAGCTTTTGGTCTGTTGCTTTTCTTTTCACTAAGTTAGAATCCCACTAATTTACTAAGGTTTTCAGTGTCATTAAGACTGTTCCTTGGAAAAGGTTAATCAAATTAGAGACACAAGTAACAAAGTTCTAGCCTTCAACGGCAAACTTCTTTAATGAAAGGTGTAATTTCTGATGAGAATAATAATAAACACAGCTCGTTACAGCAGTGCCTCAGTTCTACATCTCACTTTTGCTAAGTTAGTTTTGCTTACTTGTCTTGAGTGGCCTCTGGAAAATGGACTTGAACCATGAACCTCCCAGTAGCAAAACCCTGTTGCCGTTAACCCCTAGAGCACCTGGGTCTCCTTTGAAAGCCTTTCTTTTTGAAACAGTAAGGTTATCGGTTTAAAATCTGTCTGGCCACCCCACTTCCACCCCCAATCTGTGGTGGTCAAGCAAGGTGAACAGATGATAGTCCTCTTCTTCCTCTGAATCCTCTGGCCCAGCTGTGGGACTTGCAGTGTCTCTTCTAATAGATTCTAGATTCTAATAAATTCTAATAAGAGTATAGGTGACTTACAAGTTTCCATAGATACATCCCGATTCTCTGTTGGAACAAACAGGTTTCTTCAGAGAGGTGAGACATAGCTGTAGAAATGTTTAGGTTGTATTCTTACGCACAATGAAGGAGGAGCCTAGCCCTGGAAAGGACAATTTGGCCCAGTCAATCAGCCTATCAGCATGTTCATAAAAGGCAGGAAGAAGTCCCAACGCCTAGAAAAAAACTCTCATCAAAGGGGACAAGATGCAAACTCAGGAATTCTCCACTCAGGAATGCTCAGAATTGAATCCACTGTGAGGCTGTTACCATTACCAGGCTCACCGGTCGGGACACTGTCGCCTAATAGTGGCAGGAGCTTTTCATGCCTTCTGACCGTGGGGGTGGAATAGGTCACAGCTGTGTACGGCAAAAAAGGCACCAGTCACTCATGAAGAACGAGATTCCAAACCACTCGAAGTCTGTCTCGCGGCACTCAGTCAATGTCTCCTGCGATTTTATGGCCCAAATTAGCAGCGTAACGAAAGGAACTGCTTGGCTGACTTTTATGAAGATCATCTCGTGGAAAAGCTGGGCCATAAATATTTCAGTGCTTCACCCAGTCGAGCTGTGATCACGGCTGAGCTGTACATCAACACTGGAGGGGCAGATCAATGCTGGAAGGCACAGAGCTGGCAAGGCTCTCAGCAAGACCGCTGCTCCTTCTCCCTGGCCCCGCGTTAATGGAGGGCAGGGGAAAGTAAATTGGTTCGCGTGTTTCTCAAAATACAGTTTTCTATTTAAAAAAATCTTCTCCACCCTCCTTGCTCGGTGGAAGCCAGCAATTGTGGTGCTGTCAGGTTCCTGCTCATCACTGTTTCCCCTTTTAGGTTAAGACATCTTGAAATGTAGGAAAAAAAAGACCTTAGGAGTCATCCAGCACCAATGCTGCTGTGTAGCCCTATGGCATGGTGTTTGTCTATGAACATATTGGTTGAATTAGGAATTCCTGCATGTCACATTGAATGAATTACAAGTGGGCACAGAAGACAAACAAATAGAACCACTGGCGTCAGATGGCCTGTCATTAGAATTCCAATAACCTGGAGGAAAAGCGTGATGATGTGTATCTGTGTATCATTGACTGCCAGCAGTTCATAAAGAATCTCGGGCCGAATGATGAGACAGGCTTTGACGCAGCTGAGCCTGTGATGGACAGAGCCCACCGCACTGTTAGTAAGAAACAAAATGACCAAAAAAGCTTGCTTTTGTATATCAAAGAGCATCACAATCTCTTTGATTTAGCAGTGATCGTAGAAAAAGACATTTCCGTTTTAAGAAGTGATTTGTGACGACTTGTTATGTTACTGCGATTGCATTCTCTTGGGAGTTCATTTAGGATGTTTGTGGGACGTGCATAATCAGCAGTCTCAGGAATGCCTAAAGGATTTGATATCTGAATTACTTGTTCCAATAAGCCCAAACTTTTCTATGCATGCAGGGAGGGAGGACTAGACAGATGAGCAGATTGAGAGACTGACAGGCAGATGGACTCCCAGCTCACATCGTGATCGTATTTCTGTCCTCTCACTCTCCCACACAGACAGCATTTTTCAAGCGATGCCAGTTACGCAGGAGGGAGTCTTGCAGCACCGAGCCGTGAGGTAAGCAGATCCTCTCGGAGGGAGCTGCTTTTATAAATAAACCATCGCGCTCCTCAGAAATATTGTAGGAGGATAATGAAAAATTGACAAGGCTCGGAGTGCAAGAAAAGCCCTCGTCTGTTCTGTGCACCGGCCTTGCCTTCCCATCTGCTTCCCTTACTGTCATCGTGACGGTGGTTGCCTGGCCACCTTCTTTTTCAAGGGAAAAAGTCAAAGTATTTCTCTTTTTTCAAACCGACTTATAAATCATTCATGCCCTTCCTTCTGCAGAAAACACACGAGCCTCTCAATTTGGAGATGAAATCCCCTGACTGCAGCCCTATGCTGTCTCAGTCTCTCTGCCTCCTTCTTCAGCTTTTCCTTCTCATCTTTTTTCGTATATTTTACCCACAGTGCACACACACTCACATCCCACCACACTCCCACCCCCCTCCCCACCCCGAGTCCCTGGCAGACCCAGTGTTTTCAGCATCCCTGCCAGCTCTTTCACTCTCCTGAGTCCCTGATGACGCAAATTCCTCTCGCTAGCACCATCTTCTACGCAACACGAAGGCAGTGTGCTTCTGAAAGCTGAACCTCTCTACCTTCACCTCCTCCAGCCGGCTGGGAAACGAGCTTCATCAGAGCAGCGCACGGAAATCTTACAAGTCCTGCTCGGTTTATTTGTTTGCTTTTATTGTTAATCGCTGCACACAGAAGCACAGGAGGTCCTGCACCGATTACGGCTGGGGAGAGAGGACGGCAATCGCTCAAGGAGACAGGACGCTCCTGGCCCTTCTCCCCAGTGTCCTGAACATGGCATCACAGGAGGCTGCTATTCTGCTGGCACTGTGAGTGCTGTGATTTAACCCTTCAAAGGTACACTGCAATGTGCAGTTCATTTGGTCAAGAAAGTAGCTGGGTTCTTGTGTTTCTTTTCTTCTCTTCTCAGCATGGAATAAACCTTCCTTTGCAGCCTATGCATGCTGACACAGCCCCCTATGTGAACTACTTTTACCCTAACTTATACTACACCAATACCCCCCCTCCCAGCATTTCCATAGTGAAGGCAGAAAACAAAATTGAACAGTTAAATAAGTCAATACATCAATCCCTCAATTCCATTTCATTGTTTTAACTGCCATAGGAGAGCAGGATCCCAAAGACAGCCTGAGTGATTATTGACGATTGATGGTTGATTATTGATAGTTTGTTATTGATGATCGAATGTTGATGATTGATTATTGATAGTTTGTTATTGATGATTGATTGTCGGTTGTTGGTTATTTCACAGACCACGAAGAGATCGGCCCTGGCCCATTCTGACCCCCAGAGAGCTAAAGTATTTGGATCTTAAAGAGAGAGACGGGGTACCTGCTTAGGACGCTGGAGGTCGACCCAGCAGTCGGCGTCCGAGAGCATCCCCACGTCGGCCAGTTTGAATCTCACCACGCCCAGGTTGGCCTGCCTGGAGTAGCGGTCACAGCTGTACAGGGACAGGGCGATCTCCCCTTCCACCTCGTAGCCCTCCGGCAGCGGGAACCCCAGGGGCTCCTCCCAGAGGACGTGGGGTGTCAGGCGCCTGATGGACGTCTGCGCCTCCTTCCTGCCCGTCTCGGTCGTCATCAGCCCCACAATGTAGCCGTCTGTCCCCGCCTCCACGCTCACGTGCTCCGCTTAGTGAGTTAAAACAACAGAGCAATTCAGTGCTCGGCTGGCAGGTTTGAAAGGTTGAAGACCTGCGCTGCACAGAGAAAAAGGGGGTGCTTTTTAAATAAATCCTTTAAATGCCATCCTCTGTGGGCTCTCCATCCATTCCTATGTGCATTGATTTAACTAAATGTAAAGGTTTAAATCTCAAACATAATATCAATAAGGAAGGCTTTACAGAAAAGGCTTTTTTAGAAAGAAAAGCAATGATAGGAAACTTCAGGTCTGGTTGGTTTAAAACCACAAACCAGTCATGGACAGAATAATTAGGATAGCATTATTGCTACCATGTTGTTTGTGTATTGTCTCTCATTCTAGTGAAGAATAACAATTACTGATTTTTACAAAATATCAGGGCAGAGGGTTGCACTGAAATGCAAAGAAGCAAATTTGAGGCTTTGCTGCTGCAACAGACTCGGTACGCAATTTTGCATGTTTCGGAAAATGCCCAAAGTTTCAGCACAATGTGTTTAGCCCAAAAAATTACAACAGGCAGCTAGTTCCCTGTGGCCACAAGACCAGAAACCTCAATTCATTTCCCCATGAAACACAAGTCTCAAGCTAAGCGCGCCCCAGAACGACAGGTTAGATCTGTCCCAACCCTGCAGTCACTGCAGAAGGAGATTCTCTGGAAGAACACAATGATCTGACTTGCCTGTGGGTTAATGCTGCATGGGGAATACAGGAGCATGCTGAAACAGACTTACGTGCCAGTCTCAGGCAGCCTTCTTCTCGTCAGTGCTCATATAAATCTGCACCTCTGACAGTGTGGCGCAGGCTCTGGTCAAGCAGCTAGACTGTGCCTACATTTGTGTCAAGGTCAGTTAGAATCATGTGGACTTTTCTGTTTTGGCTTGCTTGTGTCTTTGTTATAATTGGAAAGCTCTCTGCAAACAGTCAACAACATGTGCCCAGGAGTCCTGTGATTATTTCCAAGAGCACTTTTCTTTTTGCTGTCAAGTACTGCTGCTGTCTCGTTAACTCACTAGAGAGAGGAGAACGTTTTCAACATGAAACACCTGGTGAAATGCGGCTCACACTCATATCTTATAGAGAGCAAGCAGTCATTAACAAACATGCAATAAACAGATGGTTTGTGTGGCTTTAACCAAACCTTTGGAAATGCATTATTAAATCTGAAGCAAAGCTCAATACTAAGAAACATCCACTGACATGAATCAAATGAAATTATATTTCGAATTTCATTATGAACTACTCTATGTACTGTAAAGTAACTTTGACCTGTTCTCCCACATCTATGTTCTTCTAGGTTAATTCTAAATTTGAGTTAATATCTGGTAAATGATGGTCCTGAAAGAGTCTTGATTTAAGAAGTAATCCTAATGAAGTTTATAGGTGCTACAACTCAGACGAAAGGCAATATATTTCCATGTCTCATATCAAGCTCTTTTTAGAGATTGTTAGGCAAACAGAAATGACATTAAAAATGTCTTCCTCTTAGGCCCTAGTGCTCAATATGTCCCTTTCTGCGCAGTATGGAATATTATAATCAGTGCACTTCTGGGTGACTAAAGAACTGACGCAAGAGAGCTGGCTGGCAAAGAGCAGTAAAAAATTGAATATGAAATGAAGACGCTCTTAAGCACACCAAGAGAATGTGAGATTCCTTCCCCCTCTACATAATATTAAGTAAGAGCAAACCAAACCTTGGTTAGCAATCAATAAGAGATGAATGCCTGTTTTAATAGGCCCTAGCAGTACACTGTCGATAAGTACATTTAACAAGTCTGAACAGCTTACACCAACAATCAAACACAGACCCCAAAAAAACAAAGTTTTAAATTCAGTCAAATGTGTCTATGAGCTAAAAAACAATCTAGAGCAATGTTTATGTTACCGTTTACTTGATCGTTTGCAATGATCATTTTTTTAAAGCTACAACTCTTCCTGATTAAAATATAATCCTAATTTGCATTGAATACCAGTTGAGAGAGTTTAGCTGTAAAGAGAGTAGTTACAACTGATTATTTATTCAGTCAGCATGCCATGCAAATTAGGACAGCAGTTTGAAGCCAAATATAAATGACTGCTCTAGATAAAGAAGGCCACAGATGAAGAAATATACTTGGGATGCTTTTTATTGTTTAAAACTGTTGTATTGTCTGTTGTATTGTCAAGCCCCACCTGGTAATTTGGTAGCAATATAAATTTAGTAAAGGCCTTAGCACTCACTTTTAAGGTTAATTGAATTCAATTTCAGGAAAACCTTGACATCCTGCGCTGTGTCTGGGGAGTATGGGGGCAGGTGGCAAGCCTAGAGTCACTGCTATCAAAGCCTAAATAGAGTCTTTGCTTCAGTTGAAGTATACTGTGGAATGGTACTGTAAACAATCGTTTGAAATCAGGGAACACAGGGCACTAACTCATCTAACTCTCCGTGAATAAAAGAAAAGTAAATTGATACTTTTATCCACAAATATTGGATACTGGGTGTCCTTTAGCTGTGCTGCAATTTTACATCTGGTAGAAGTCACAGAATAACAGTGTATTTCACTGTTTTCTTAGACTTTGAGAGCCAGAATAATTTAGGATTTCTGTCAACTGTTTACCTGTAAATAAAGACAGAATAATCACTTCAAAAGAGATATGAGGGCATTTAAATCTTAATACTCTGTACTCTGTGCATCCTGGTTTGGTTGTGTTGGACACAGTGGCCCTGTAACTGTTCCAGGAAAAGATGATTGATTTAGGTGTGCATTTAGATGCAATTCAGCAAAGTATTAATCCACAGTTATGGAAATACAGGTACAGCAGACAGACATTAAATGCACATGTGCATGTGGAAACATACTGACTCTGCTGTGGGCAGAGATGCTCATTACCTTCAATGACTGTGACCTGCAGCTCCTTCTTCTGGGTGTGGTAGGTCAGGGAGAAATGAAGTTTCGGATTGAGCATGGAGCTGCTCGTTTTCATCTCCCTCTTCGCTTCCTCGGAACTAGGAATGCCATCGATGGAGTCTGGAATTCATTGTTTATAAAAATAAATGGTCATGAGCTCAATACATCCAGTTCCCAAACCTTGGGTCAGCGTGGGACTTGGATCCCGGGTGAGATGTTCCCGAAAAAGCTTCCATTTCAGGAACATCATGGATTTCATGGGAAGTGTCCATCGCAGAGCTCTCTTTCAATGAACTTGTTCTTAAAAGACCTAGGCACACCTGGGCCCAACACCAGCAGCAGTAGCACACAGTGTAGATGGAATCATAGCCTCACATGCATTTGCAAACTGGAGAACTACTACAGTAGTTGTTCCAGAAAAACGTATAAAGAAAATATTGTTGAGGTTGTATTCACCCCTATTCACTGTGGAGGGCCCTTCTAATCACTTCTCTGCTTCCTGCCCAGTGCACTCCCTCAAGCTCCCCTGTCCATGTCCTGAAACAGTTGTAAAAGTTACAGGATCTTCCCCGAGGCTCAGGAGATCATGCACCGGTGGGCCGGGCAGAGATGAATGAATGACAGATGCTAGCAGTGTAAGTACCAGGCCCTACCTCGATGACAAGGTGTGAATACAATCGTTTCTTTTTTGGAGACTTGAGACTGTTGTCCTTTATTTCTTATGTAGAGGATCAAGAATAATAATATAATAACAGGAAGTCAGTACAATAAGAAGAAGTCAGCTCAGTGAAGTTATGAAATGAGTTTATTCTTATGGAAGGCCTTTCCCCAGTGCCAAAAACAGGAATACAAATGTGACTTCTGTAGCTATGCTCTAAAAAAACTCATTCTTGAGGGCCTTTTTTATAAGCTAAACAATGCACCAGCCAGCCTCATGTGTCACCATTAAATGCCAAGATAAGGGTGAAGACAGAACATAGATTTAATCACAGAATATACAGTGGCAGGATATTGGTGGTGCAGAATGCCCTGCAGGTGATGTTCACTTGCACTGCTGGTATGTTTTTGTATGTTTCTCTGTGTGTAAAACCTATCTCCTTTGATGCCGCAGGCATTTCTGAGAAATCAGACAATAAAGTCTTATCCTATCGCAACATTTTAGGCGCCTGTCACAGAATGCATATTCTAACGTCCAACGGTACGAGAAATTCACAAAGTCAGCCAAACCGGTTACAGAGAGAGAGACCCGCAGTGGGACAGCCGACGGCGCACCCACACAACTGGGCTCTAAGAGGTTCGGCTCTCCGGGTGAGACACCTGCGCCGCTGGTGGGAGACTGGGACCTACGCCACCTGCCGCAGCCGATCACTGCCGGGCGCGTTGCGAGCTCGCAGACCGGAGGAGAGACGCCTCTCTCGCCGGGCATTGACTTCCGAGCGCGTCGCTTCGCGTTAGCCTGAAACCTCCTGGGCCGACCTCACGGAAAGCCGGGGTCTGACAGACGAATGCGGCGCTTTTCTGAATTTGCATTTTGGTCAGACGGATTACAGATTTCACTCGGGCCTGAGAGAAATGTGTTCTGCGTATATAAGAAATCACAGATGGCAAGGAAATCGCAGCCTGTTTTTTTCCTCTGAATTGAAAGTTCCTTTAGTATGGAATTCAGGCGTGAATTAACTCGTGCACATTTTCTTTCTTTATTTGGTTGCCATTTTAAATGCCACTTTGTTTATCACGACGAGCTCTTGTTTGCTTTCACCATGTACATTCAGTTAATTAGTTAATTAGTTAATTAGAAGCCTACGGTAATAAAAAAAAACTCATTAGAGAATAGATAGAAAGTGATTCACCTGTAATGATACCATTAGCTCTTCATTATTAAGCAAATTATCATGTCATAATTGATAGCTTTTTTCTTGTATAGGATATCCTCAGTAGACTTAAACTCTGGCAGTGACACTACTGTCAGTGCCATACTGAGGAATGGAACTACACAAAAGTCTAAATTAAATTCAGCATAATTTCCTCACTGCTCCATAAAGATAAACTGCAATTTTTGGTAATTGCTGGGACCTTCTTACAGTAGACGCTGAGACGTCTAGTGCCTTTCTAGTGTCTTAATGATATTGTAAAAGATGAAATGTCAGAGATAAAAAAAAGTTAAAACAGAAAATGAATTACGTTCAAAAGAATTAGAGGGAATTTGCTCTTTCCCTGTTGTGTTTTTTTAATCACTAGTGCATCTACTCCTATCTGATTTACCTTGCCTGGGGATGATAAAGACCTCTTCAGATCCCTCTGTTGCTAGGTTACCGCGGCCTGGTTCTGCAGTGTTCTCAGATGTAGACTCGGCTGTTGTCTCTAAGGTGTAATCTGGGTAATTAATCACTTCTGGGGAGGTGACCACCGGCTTCGGCTTGTAAATTTTGGGAAATTTCAGCAGAGTCCTTGGCTGTATGGGCTCCGTGGATTTTTTGACGCTGAACTAGAAAACAAACGACACCCCAAGACAGCAGGCACAGGAAAAAACAAGATGGATTAATTTGAATACTTGCACTCATTTTTCACAAATAGATGCTACAGCCTCCATGTGAATATCCCATATTCCTGTTTTAAAAAGACCAAAAAATGTTTAAATGCGTTTTATTCAATACTTCTGTGAAATGGGACAGTGTTCTCATCCTATGCGTGAGACGTCTCTGGTGAAGAATATGAATATTGAATAGAAAAAAATACATTTTACTTTTCCATTTTTGAATTCACCGTCTTAGAGATAAAGACTTCAGTAGCACGTAGCTTCTAGACCATGCCTTTCCAGAACTACTATCAACAGATCTAAGATGTTTTTTCAAATCTTTTTTTATGAAAGTGTGGTTAGAAAAAGGAGAGGAAACGGCATATTTAGGGCAGGTATCAAACTAATAGAGAGAAGTCATGTTGCGTAGAAATACACTGTAATACCACTAATCTGGAGCGCTAATAAGAGTCATTCTTAAGGCCTCAGAGGTTCAGAGAATTGCTGATGGGCAAAGCAATTACAGGGATGTGTTTAATCGCAATAATTGGCTTAATTACCATTTGCTCACAAGATGAATTTGGTTGTTGTGTAAGGATCTATTTCTGTAGTGCTATTGAGATTTCATCAATAAGATCCATTATAGTGCAAATGATGCCAGTCTTTTTTTTTTTCCTCAACAAGTCTAATTTTCTCAGTTCCATACAATTAAGACAACAGTGTGAAGCAGGATGTACAGGAATCATTGCTCATATTCTGCTGATGTGAAGATTGAGATAAATTCATTGTGGCGCTTCCTCCTAATGCTGTACTTACTGGAGCTGTCTCGTCCATAATGTGAAATCACCTCAATACCTTTTTCTTCAACTAGATTAACATCGACCCGAAATGTATATTGATGTTTTCACTTGCGAACTGCTGCCGATGGGAATTGATTCTGAAGTGCCTCCACTCTGCCCTCAGCGCTGACAAGGGCTTGATGTTGAGGTGTCATGGAACGAGAGCCGTTTTCTTGTGCTTGTCAATTTACAAAGGGAAATTTATTGGATAAACTTGGAAAGGGGATAGAATAAGAAAATGTTTTTCAAAACCTGGGGCATTAGTTGGGTGACTGGCTTCAGGAAGATAAACTGCTGTCAAACATTTCTGCTTTTGGTGTATATATGTATTCTATATACTGTAATTCAACGCTTCTGTTTTCAAAAATCAAAGTATCAAAACTGTGTCAGAAAGGTAAAGTGACATCTGGCTTAACTAGAATTAGGGCTGGAGCTATGTAAGCACCTCTGGACAGAGTAAGCATTATATGTGGCACAAATAACTTTTCCGAGACTTTTGCAAGACTCTTGAGTGCTCAAGGAAATCATGAAGGACACCACTGCCATTTCATGGCTCTTACAGTCAGAGCTGTGAGCCAGTTCGATGTTACCTGAAACGGACATTCAAGTAGAGAAAATGGCACTGGGATTGTAATGTTCAGTGTTTGCCTCTGAATTGCCTGGTGTAAAAGCAAACAACTACAGTATGTGCCTTATGCTCGCAAGTCTTCCCTCCCATCGTTCTCACAGAAACACTGTGTCCTTGCCCTCTCTCACCTAAATCCCTCTCTGGCAACAAGTATCTGCCAATGCTGAATGCAGAGATAATGCACAGTATTTGCAGGGATTGTGCTGAAGATATGTCTGCTCTGTAATATCTGTCCATTTTTAACTGGAGGGTGGAGGCCAGCTCTCTGGAGTGTTTCCTTCTTCCTGACAGCGAAGCAGTAGTGCAGCTCGAGGTTTTTGCTATTACAGCGCATTTTTCTCACACTAGGGAATGCTATTTAATTACCCTCTAGGTTTTGCTGCTATTGTATATTTCAATGCTTCCAAAACCTTGAGAATCTCAGGGGGATATAATGGCTAATGTATGCTCTCAGAGAGTACAGAGCATCGCTTTTGTAACTGGAATCCAGGTTCGGACATTAATTTCCCACCTAACTCATCATTGTCCTAATGCCTCACTTGCCTCATGAGAAACATGTGTGCAAGGGCACATCTGCACGGTTTCCTATAAAGTATTACTGGAGACAAAATGTACTGTCAGGGCTTCTGCACTGTTACTGATATTACAATCCATCCACCCATTCTTTACTACTTATCTAGTCTTTGTGTAAATGAAATGCAATTTGTATACTGACTATAAGTGTCAGGGTGTGTTTATAACAGTAGGAGCCACCAGGCCTCCTCAGCTCTTGCCAGAACGTCTGGTTTCAGGTGCTTGCACTGCAGTTGAAAATGGTCTTGTACCAGAAACAACCATGACAACAGTGAGTTTCTCAGCATTGCTCAACATTAAAAGCAGGTGTGGGCCTGGTCAGTACCTGGATGCGAGACCTCCTGGGAAAGAACTAAGGCTGCTGCTGGAAGAGGTGTTAGTGGGACCAGCAGGGGGCGCTCACCCTGCAGTCCATGTGGGTCCTAATGCCCCAGTATAGTGACGGGGACACTATATTGTAAATAGGCGCTGTCCTTCGGATGAGACGTGAAACCAAGGTCCTGACTCTCTGTGATCATTAAAAATCCCAGGGTGTTTCTCGTAAAGAGTAGGGGTGTAACCCCAGCGTCCTGGTCAAGGTTTCCCATTGGCCCTTACCAATCATAGCCTCCTAAAAATCCCCATCTATGAACTGGCTTAATCACTCTGCTCTCCTCCCCATTGATAGCTGATGTGTGGGGAGCGTTCTGGCGCACTATGGCTGCCGTCGCATCATCCAGGTGGGGCTGCACACTGGTGGTGGTGGAGGGGAGTCCCCATTACCTGTAAAGCGCTTTGAGTGGAGTGTCCAGAAAAGCGCTACATAAGTGTAAGCAATTATTATTATTATAATTATTAAAATCCTTGCCAACACGTTTTGTACAGGACTCCAGATTTCCCAGGCTCACCTGCTGAAGTGCACAACACAGGATAACCTCTCTGAAGCCTCAAATCACACATCGCACATTCATATTCACCTGCGCACGCACACAAAATAATAATAGGAACTGCAGCACATTCTAGAATAGAAACCATGCTGTTTAGAGCAATACAACCCCTGCAAGCTGTGTGGCGCTTCCACAGGAACCGAGGTTAAGAGCTCAAGGCGGGGGAGCTGAAAAAGAAAGTGTTGCTCAGTGTTCCTCCCCCTCGACAGAGCAGGGAGGCTGGGAAGCAGGGAGGAAAATAAAATGGCCCAACGTTTCCCATTTTAAAGAGCAGCGCTAGGCGAAGGGCAGGAATGCTCCCGGGCCGCCTAGGCACACACACAATGCGGGGAGCAAGTGGGAGGAGGGGGAGGGGGACAGGTCTTTTGTCTCTCTGGCTCCATCTTTTCCTGTCTTCCTGTCTTTTTCATGTAATGTCTGAAGCAGCGACCCCTCACCCCAGGGGGGCCACTAGTGCCCAAAGGCAGCTATCCCTCACACTGCAGCCTTCCGTAAGACAATAGAGAGCATTAAGAATGAAGTTAAAAATCTGCAGCTGCCAAATGGGTTGCAGTGCTTTGTAATCACTGTATTGCCCGAGATCAGTGTAAATAACATGCTGTACAGACACATAGGTTCAGGTAACTTGCTTGTAATGTTACATATCATGGTCATTTGCACGCTGAAAAAGAGCCATATTATTACACGTTCATGTTTCCGGCTGTCAAATATATATAAATATATAAATATATAAAAGGCATTAAATGGTCGCACGAAAGCTCAGGAATGGCTGTTTGTGTTACACAGCTGTCCGTGTTCATCTGGCACGCTTTCGAGACTTAGAGGAAAGGAGGAATGGAGGAAAGAAAACGAATGAACTGAGGACTCGGATGAAGCCCAGGCCCCGACCCTTCTGTTAATCACGCAATCTCAATCCCAATATCATCAAAACGTTGAGTTTTTTTATTTGGCCTTTGTGGGTCGTTCAAAGTCTGGGGCATGAGCAGTGCTCTCAAATACACAAATGTCTCATGGGCTTAGTTACACCTGCCTTAATTAGACAACCGTGCTATGCAATCAGACTACTTAATAAGCTGCAGAACTGTTATATTTCTAGCCAGGCTCCAAGGTATTTTATATGTAACATTCATTTCTACGAAGGCAGTGTTTCGAGAAATCAGTTGTGAAACACCTCTGGATAAACCCTATTAACTCATAAAATAATTAGGTTAATTGTTTAATTGAAAAAGTACAAGACACTGAAAACTACATAAATTGATTTTGAGATCCCCGCTTAGGTTGTAAGGAATAAGTGAGACTAAGCTGATGGCGTATCGATGATGTCAGTTTATGAAGAATACATTTTGACGCCAAGCAGCTATTTATTAACAGTCTCTTACTCCGTGTGATTGAGAAACTGTGGGACGTGGTGGGGGCACCGAGAGAGCACTGAGGAGGAGGTGTCGAGGATAAATATCTGTGACAGCAACTCTGGCAGAAAACCCAAGAGGGCAGACGGAAATGCTCAAGTAAGGCGAGGTTAGTCAACGGCTGTTTGCACACCGTGTCAGAGGGAGGCTGTCTTGCTCCATTCCCCAAAGAAAGAGCTTCTTGCAGAAGAACATGCGGTACTGCCCAGTGTACAGACCAGAGTCCCTGCCCTCCAGGGACGGGATTTCAGGCTCACGAGCTGATGGATGGTGCCACTCAACTGCAGCACCCACGGAAAAGAGAGCTGCCTTCCTCATTTTCGAATGCTAAATATAGAACACTTCGCCTCACAATACTTTGATATTCACTGTTAGGGGGCAGCATCGGATTGATCTATCACATTACACCCAAACAAACTAAATTCAAGGTTTCCATTTGGTTTGCTGCTTTCACCATCGTTATTATGAACCCACTACCCAGCAGCAGAAAAAATAGAATTACCTTTTGCTCTATTAGGGCTTGTTAAAAGCAGTAATGGCCTGCTTCAGATGAAAAATGAACTCGCTACAGATCATCTTACTTGGTGTACAGTATGTTAAATCAAACTGATAATTTCATTTCCTTCTTTCACACAGAAAATCTAAACAATTTGTGTACTAAAATGCTGCATCTTGAAGCCTTCAGACATACATTTCTTTTCTGAAGAAAAGGGAATATGACTTGAATAACCCAAAAATTCCAAAATTCAGGACTACAGAAATGTGAAATATTTATATAAATATATAAATATTGGGGTTAGATTTACATTTTGTATATTTCCCACCACGCGTAAGGAAATAGGCAAATAGTCAGTTCATGAAATTAACAGCCCACCAATGAGATCTCAAAGCAATCCTATCAGAGAACGACAGAGAGAGCCACACTAAACCCCAGCCTTTATTCAATTTACTGTAAAATTATTATCGTACAATGTGAAGCAAAGGGTTAATAGCAGGAGATTCTTCACAGAGAAAAACATTCCATTGAGCTGCTTGTTGTATTCCAGAATTCCAGATAATATTTTAAAAACTGTTGTGTTGTGAAGAAATTGATTAAAAAGAAGATTTAGTCAGACACGGATTGCCCAGTCATTGACACATGATAGCAGCAGTAAGCAGATCTTTTTTTGTCTAGAATCATCTGTTTGTTTTTTAGTCTTCAACAGCAAAACTGACTCGTTCGGACTCCTAATGTGTTTGCCAGACATTACAAAAATAAAAATCATAAAATCACGTCTCTGCTCATAGCTGCAAAAACAAAAATGTCTTTGAATGGCCAAGGATTTTAAATTAGACATCTAGGGTTAGAGCTCTCCAGGGAATAATCTGCACTGGGAGCTGAACAGTTTGTACAGGGGGTATGTGCGACGATAAGGTTTTCTCAGACAGCAGTCGCCCAGGTGACTGGGTCATTTCTCTGTGCTTTACCACTCACTCAGCCTCTCTCTGTCTATGCCTCACGTTCCTGGTCTCACTTCGGATTTGAGCTTTAAATGCACATTTATAACTCTAAACTGGAGATTGCAAGAATCGCCAAGTCTGCCAAGAATATCAGGAATCCTTGAAAAAACTAATTGAAAAACAAGACAAAAAAGATTTTAAATCACATTTTGCCCTAATGTGACAATGTCCTGCATCAGAAGGGGGCTTTACAATTTGACCCTCTTAGCTGGTATGTCAGGTGTTGTGTGACAAAAAAGGAACATACAGGCACAACATTCTGTTTTGAAATTTCAGCTATCGTTCGGTAAGATGCTTCAAACAGAACTAAGTGTTTGCCGTTTTTCTTCATGTCAATTGAAGAGTCAAAGGTTAGTTCAACAGGAGCATGTATAGTAAAATCATTAAACTAAACATTTATTGTATTCATATTGGAAAGACTCCCTAAACCTACAATAATGCCCAATTAACTGATTGCACTTCACTGGGAGAGTTTTTATACAGTATTACCAGACAGTTAATACTCCAGTTTCGGTATTGAAACACAGTGCAGGTGGTACAGGCTGGAGCAGTGTTTTGTGCTACACAAACCTTAACCTGCACATCTGTACTCCTGTCTCACACTGCTTTAATCTGGAACCGTTCAGATGTTGTGTCTCTGATTCACCCCTGTATCTTTACCCAGTGCTAACAGTTTTGCCTGTCACTTCCTAAATTAAAAACCTTGCAGGAACACATGCACAGACGCACGTCCACACAATGCTGTATTTGCCAAAGGGTTTACCTGCTGGGCGGAGTGGAGGACACTAGGTTTCGTCTTCTCCGGGTCTGTTTCTGTGTCTTGCTCAGACAGCCCCTTCCTGTAAGACTTGCAGAGAAGTGACAGCCCGCATACAGCAAGAATACCTGAAGCTGTGCCCAGAGTGGCACCCAAGGCAATGATGGGGGTAGAGAAAATCATGCTGGAGCCACAGAAAAAATAGGAGTGAAAATACTGTCTTCTTAGTCCTTCAACCACATCATTAAAAGTCCTCGAACGTCCGCATTAAAATTGGGCTGTTCCCCCCAGTTTCGACAAGGACCAGCTATAAGACTGAGCTGCTCCTGCACTGCTGGGATTCCCTGCTCTGCTCATCCAGCGTGGAAACGGGATATTTCCCTCGGCACACTGGTGTGGAAGGACGGCGGTTCCTCTCGTCTCCCCTGATGAATCCGGGGAGGAGGCGAGAGCGAGAGAGACAAGGCGCTGGGAGCAGTGCCACTCGCGGCTCGTTCAGAATGAAGGCTGCTTCATTGATGCTGCTCCCACTCCCCTCCTCCCTCTGCCTCCTCTGAGACTCTGATGTGTAAGATCTGTGTGACGTAGCAAAAGGGCAAATCTCATTACAACCATTAACTCTTCGACAGCAAAAACACCGATTTGATATGAACTCTTCATTTTGTTAGAAAAACCTATTCTCTTCTCATGGTACTGTGACCAGTTCTATTCCTACCAATGTCACCAGTGTTAATGTTAAGTATTATTTACATAAACCCTATTTTTATTCAACCATTTATTACAAACCATTTATCTGCCATTATTTTTTCTTTTATTATAACACGTGCTTCAGGATTATAAGGAACAAGTTAACTGTGATGGACTCAAAAATGGAACAGCGACGCAGCACTGCGATCCCCGCGACCCTGCCAGGTGACTGCAACCTCCATCTTTCCAATCACAACTCCACGGCAGGGACACTACCCCTTCTGCACTCTTTCAGCTTCTCTCTCTCTCTCTTCCTCTGCCATTGCTCACAAAGGCAGCTGTCCAGGGACTGCCCCCACTCCCCCCTCCATCCTCCCCCCCACCCCCCTTGACTAGCTCCCTCGCTTTCTGCTCTCCTTCCCTCTCTCACTCCCATGTTCCTCCACCACCAGCCTCGGCTGTCGCCTCTGGGCGCCGCCTCTGCCCTCTGTCTGCTTCCCCTGCTCAGGGCAGACCTGACCCCACCAGGGCCCTTCACTTCTCAGCCTGCCTCCCCTGGCTCGGCTCTCCTCCATTCTCCCCTCAGCCACGAGCTGCACTCAGCTGAACATGAATGCAGGAGATCTGAGGTGGCTGTCCCTGTCTTCTTTCAGCTCCTTCTCCCTGCCCTTGCCTCTGCCAAACATTCCTACTCCCTGTCTATATTCCAACTGTTCTTCTGCCTACAGGCCTGGTGTGCTCTTCTCCAACCCCTTCTTCCATGTGAATCACTGCCTCATCAGGGTCACCTCCGAGATCTCTCATCTCCACAAACCCTTCAGCCACCACCTCCCCTCCACAAACCCCTCTCCTGCTTCCTCCACAAGCTCTCCTTCCTTAAACCCCTTCACACCCCTCTCTGACAGAGACGTCTCCGCCTTGCTCCAGGGCCCTAAACCTGCCAGTCTTGATCTCAGGACCAACTCCCCTCTTACCCCTTTTTTGAAGTGCTGCCCCTGAATGTCCTTCCATGTATCTCCTCTGATAGTTAACAAGGCTGTGGGGCCGCGCTGCAGCCAGATAGATATCTGTGTCTCCCTACAGAGCCTAGTCTCCGCTGATGATCCCAACATCAGAGGAGGTCAACTTCATTTTTACTCAGTCCAGGGCAGTGCAACAGGGTACAGAAGTGAAGATGGGTGCTCAGCTACTGTCATGTAGTACTGTTGCCAGACATACTGTATTATTATTTTATCATACAATTTTCTCTGGTTCATTGTATGTGACTTGACTGGGTTTTCCAAAGAATCCCCTGCCTCACAGAGACGAAGCTGTTGATTGATACTGCAGGTATCAGGCAGGGATCATCCTTAATTATTTACCCTAAATAATTGCGTAAGGGACGTATGATCATTACAAATGACAAATTACAAATAGGTCATACCAATATGTCAATCAATTTTATTTGTATACGGCGCCTTTCAATCCCGGGCACTGTCAAGGCACTTTACATAAATACACATTCAAACGATGTACAGCATGCAGAAAACAAAAGAAAAGAAAATACAAAATAGTTGTATAAATATCAAATTAAGAAAAAAAAAGAATTAGGTTAAGAATTGGAATTGGCCATTGAAAACAAGTAAGTTTTGAGGAGAGATTTAAAAAACCTCAGGAGCTTTTTGGATACGATGAGGAAGCGTTTTCCAAGGGTGGGAAGCTGAAAAATGCTTGATCCTCTAACACTTTATTGTAAATCTTGAAGGTACACAGGAGACTGACTGTGCAGTGCCTAAAGCACGATTCTCTCCTAAAAATATATTCTCTGCACTGCCCAGAGCTTTCCCCTTCACAAATATTTGCCCTGTTCATTATGTGAAGAAAGCTCTGCTGGTGACACGATATTGAACCAGGTTCACATCTATCCCCAGACAGATAGATAGATAAGGCTTTATTGATCCCGAAGGGAAATTGAGGTGTTACAGCAGCCCAGCCCAAGACAAGCAAAAACAGACATCAGAATAGACTAAAAGTACAGCAATACAAAATCAATATATAGAGTTAGGTGTGTGCAAAATATGCTCATAGTCACTGTAAAACAATAAAATGTGTGCAAAATGCGCATAGGTATATACAGATTGAGTGTCCAGAAAGTACAATAGTGCAACATGCTGTCTGTGCATGAGCAGATGAAGGGCTAACAGTCCTAGCCTAGGGCAGGTATTGGAATATATAAGGTATTAGAATCACTTGCTTTATTACTCTTATAGCTTTCAGTGAAAGCGTAGCAGGAGGAAAAGTGGCTAGAATACTCAATGTATTTCCTGCATTTAAACATAATACTGGGTCTAGGAGGCAGGTCTGTTGTGAATCTCTGGATTTTTACTTGTGGCCAGTTTGCTATAATCAGTCTACGGAAGACAATAGATTTGTATGAGGGTTAACATAAAAAATTGAAATCTCTCCAGAGAAAGCTATTGGGCCTTGCAACATGAATCCAGTAGATGTGAATGAATATAGTTTACATTCACAGAGAACTCCAACAAAACATTTAAAAATACAGTCAGTGTTTATATTGATGCACCTCTGTGTGCATCTCACAACAGTTTTGGGCTTTTTATGTAAAAATTAAAGAATTTATAAATATATCAAAATGCTCTAAAAGAGCCCAAATATGTACATATTAGCTTTCTGGTCCTTTGGTATTTATGTAATAGACCCGGAAGTAAGCAAGCTATAACACAAAATCCATGTTACGTCACGATGAGACACTAGCTTGGGCTTCACTTTAGCCCTGTCGGCAAAACGTGCCTCTCTGTTGCCATCTGGTGGTTTTTAAAAAAGCCTCATAAATCCGAAACAGGGATAAAAAACGGCTGCGTTTTAGCCAGCTGTTTCCAGAGGATAAGGTTTTAAACACCTTATCTCGGAAATAGGTCTTCTTTAGTCTTATGATAACAGAAAAACGCAAGGAAAGGTTACAAGAGAGAGGAGACACTATTATATTCTTACAAAAGAATATCCTCTTGTGTTCTTACGGAATACCTCTGACACATAATCGGAAAATCTTTCATTCCCGCAGTCCCTGGTGCGGGAGGTACCGGTACGTACGACTATACATTACAAAGTATGCAAGTGTTACGTGCACCGGCAGGTCAAGAAATCCACCACAAGCGTTTTTCAGAGCAGATCAACCACCAAAGAGGGCAGATGTAACCCAGACTGCTGCAGTAGATCTGTGGAATGAGTTGTTTTTTTTTTTTTCCCCCTGGCTACCGCGGAGGGCCTTCCCCACGAACAACTTCTGAGTTTTCCCCCACGGAACCCGTTGTCCGATAAGCACCTCATCACAGAGCACGGGAAAAGCTGGGAGGGGGCAGCGGGGAGGAGGATATGTCACGGTTGTTTTCCATCTCCCGCAGCCAGGGTAAAGACAGTACGACCGCCATGTGCAAGCGCGTACACCTTCGCCTAATCCACATGGGCATCTTGCGCTCGCCACATGTGCGAACTATTTGATAACAAAGCAGCGTGCTGCCCCGCCCTCTTGCACGGGGGGGAGGGGCTCCTGTCTGCCAGGTTCCAAGATGGCGGCGTCCATGGAGCTCAGTTTGGAGGTTTTGCCTTCGGATCCTTTACTGCTGATTTTATCGTTCCTCGATTTCAGAGATCTGATAAGGTGAGTTTTCCCCGCCGCCCGGCAGCCTTGGACCGCCTGTACACCGAGTGGCACAAAAGGCACGGCTGCGTGAATGTCGTACGTTAATAGTTTCCCCGTGTCTGTTTGCCTAACTCCGGTCAGGTGGTTGTTTTCGGAGATAGGAAAGAAATTATTATTTGGATTTTTGTTGTTGTTAAATTGTTTGTTTGTTTTTCGGTGCTTTACGTCGGAATAGGTGTAGGTCCAAATAAAGTGTTGCCCTTGTTATTTGCCAATGACAGCAGATTGTTTTTCGTTGAAGTGGGAAATTCAGTTGTCGGATCATGCTTGTATTTAGAATAGCAATGACAGGTTATTGTTGCATAACATCCTCACGGTGTGAGGTGACTATGGCATTTCTCCGTTTCAAAACATCCATTTTGTGCCCTTGTGGTTCTTTATGTGCCTATATAAGGTTTCTTCTGCCAGAACCAACCCATCGTGTTGAGTTTCGTGACAACTTTTAATAGGTTTTGACAGGAGATTGGTTATTGCGTGTTTAAGAAGAGCAGCAAAACGATCTCTTCAGATGAAAACACATTTGTACTTGACACCTAATCATCGTTGATACGATTGTTAAACCTCTGTGGGAAGTTCTTGATTTAAGACACAACATGTAGTTTAATAGAAAATGTTTGCACAAAACAGGTGTTTTTGTGTTGCGAAACTTGTTAATGATCATCACAGCGAATCTGTAATGTATAAAGCAGTAAATACTTTTTTTCCTCAATGGAGATGCCTGGTTTTGTAGAAAATAGAATGTCATATCTCTCTACCTTAAACAGTTTTGACGAGGCCCTATAGCATTGTGTAAAATGTGCTTTTATCATTGTATTTACTAGGATGTTTTAAACTTTTTTCAGTCGCTTACATACTTTGAATGCTCTTTCAGGATCATATTTTCAGCTGTCTGTTCGATATACAATACACTTCTTTCCTAATTGTGTATTGACATGCATGCACGATAGAGACAGGTAGATTCTGCCGACATACTCCGGCTTTGTTTTCACCACTAAACCATTAACATCCTGACCCGAAATCAATACGTTGTGTGTTCTCAGCTGCAGCTATGTCAGCCGAAGGCTCCATGCACTTTCCAACCACAATCCACTGTGGAAACCTCAATGCCAGAAATATTGGCTTTTAACAGAGTGAGTAAAGTGTGTCTCCGGTATTGTGCCCTTTCCCCATTTAGTACTGCTGTTTGTCTATGTAAAACCCACCTTGCTAATTTCTATACATATCTGGAACATATTAAGCTGTTGTTTTTCTATAGTCATAAAACAAATAAAACTGCATTTAGTTGAAAATAAATGATTTGAATTCATACTCTCTTTATCCTGTCCAAAATAAGTAGTGCATCTTGCTTATGAGAACAGGTCTTGCTTTGTATGAATAGTAGGAGTTGTTTTAGTTGTCCACATATAAAAACCTGATGCTGCAGATCAAAGCATGATGCCTGTTTTAATGCGTGTAAGTATTATTACTACTTCTTGGGTCATTCTCTGTAAAGGTTGAACCAACAGCAAAGTGAGTTTTTCTCCAATTCATTTCACCCAGATGAACAAAATTAACAAGGCGTTGTTACATAATTAGTGAGAGGGCACAAGATCCAAAATATCCAACCTTTTATTAGCAAGATGCAAATTGTAGAAAACAGTTTGTGAGACATTGAGCCCACATGATACTTCATGCCTGTGAGAAGCCTAGCTAGGATATATATAAGTATTAATCATTACAGAGACAGAACTCTTTTGTTGGTTACGATTTCTGGAATGGAGCTGTGATACTGTATTACTAATACGGAGTCTGTACCCTTTAGTTTCCCAGAATCTCATACAAGTCCATAATTACTTAATTGATGTCGTTACTTACTTAAAAGGCCAATAATAAAGTCAGCCTCATTCCCAGCTCTTCAGCAGCCTGTGCTTTTTAAGCGATCTATAAATCCTTTTTTGATGGTGATTCCCGAGGGGCTGTTATAGAAATGCCTGGTTGATATGTACTCCTGTATTCATCAGGTCAGATAAAGTCCAGAGGAATCAGAGCTGGAAGGACTTGTTCAAGGAGTTCTACTCAGACCTGGGACGCTATATTGATCATTATGCCACTCTAAAGAAAGCCTGGGACGACCTGAAGAGATATCTCGAGCAGAAGAGCCCAAGAATGATTGTCTCGCTGAAAGGTAGTGGAATCCTGCCATGGAGTGTTTTAAAAGTACCGTAGTTTGGTCATGCATTATTGAATTATTGCATGAAGTGGATCCAAATTACAGATGGAGACCAGTAGAAATTCTTTTGGTTTTCTCTTCCAGAAACTGAACTAATGGGAATGTCAGACACCCTCCACTACCTATTATTGATCTGTAAATACAGAAGAAAAGATCTGAGGCTGAGGGTTAACTATGCTGTAATGTTTCACTGTTTGCTGCTTACCTAAAAAGACATTTGCCATAGGTAATAAATGCACTGGTCTGTTCCTAATTTTAACGTCCCTGGCTGTGCCACTTTGTCGATGGTTCTTCAGAGGGTGTGAAAGAAGAGGAGCTCGATGCTGTCGAAGCCCAGATTGGCTGCAAGCTGCCCACTGATTACCGCTGCTCCTTTCGGATACACAACGGACAGAAGCTGGTGGTGCCCGGGTAAGGATGAGCTTCACGGTTGCAAAGAAGGCATCCATGTACTTCCTGCTTGGTTTGATCTACAGAGTTGAGCTTGTGTAGTGAGTGTTATGATCTCTTTGTATGTAAGCGGTTGTCTGTGCTTGTTGAGTGTCCACACGTGCCTAGAGGTCGTTTGGCCAGTGAGGTTTGACTGATACTTCGGATTGAATGTCACCGAAATGCAGTTTTTAAAATGACGGGCCCTCTGCCTCTTCACTTAAACATAAACTGGTTTTACACTTCACTTAAACAGCTTTCATTGAGCCAAGGCTGTAAAAAGATACAGTACATTCCATTCTTCTGAACCCATTTTGTGAAACAGCCATACCATAGATTTTATATGCATGTGCTATCAATTCTTTTGTCTTCAGACTGCAATTCTGTGAATAGTGTGCGACAGTGTCCCCTCTCTCTCTCTGGACTGTCACCAGTGTGTGTCAGTGTCCTCTCTCTCTCTCTCTCTGGGCTGTCACCAGTGTGTGTCAGTGTCCTCTCTCTCTCTCTCTCTCTCTGGGCTGTCACCAGTGTGTGTCAGTGTCCTCTCTCTCTCTCTGGGCAGTCACCAGTGTGTGTCAGCTCTCTCTCTCTCTGGGCTGTCACCAGTGTGTGACAGTGTCCTCGCTCTCTCTCTGGGCTGTCACCAGTGTGTGACAGTGTCCTCTCTCTCTCTCTGGGCTGTCACCAGTGTGTGACAGTGTCCTCTCTCTCTCTCTGGGCTGTCACCAGGGTGTGACAGTGTCCTCTCTCTCTCTGGGCTGTGAACAGTGTGTGACAGTGTCCTCTCCTCTCTCTCTGGGCTGTCACCAGGATGTGACAGTGTCCTGTCCTCTCAGGGGTGCAAAACAAGCAAACGGTGGTAGCTCATGTCTCTGATAAACGGAACGGGCGCCTGGCGCTTGTCGTTCGGGCTGCAGGCTGATGGGGAGCATGGCCCTGTCCAACCACTACCGCTCGGAGGACCTGCTGGACATCGAGACGGCGGCTGGGGGCTTCCAGCACCGCAAGGGCATGAGCAAGTGCCTCCCGCTGACCTTCTGCTTCCACACGGGCCTCAGCCAGTACCTGGCGCTGGAGAGCGTGGAGGGCCGGCACCGCGATGAGATCTTCTACCACTGTCCGGTCAGAGACGCCACCACCGCTCAGGGCAGCAGCTCGTCAGGGACAGTTAGGGGTGCAGTACGGGGGTGTGCAGAGGCTCTTCCCTTAAAAAAGAGGGCGTCCCCCAATGGTTGAAACTGAAGAGAATCCCCGTTTTAGCAGGGACCTTGTGGCTCAAAGATGACCCCCCAGAACTTGGGCAGCACAGAGTGTTCTCGTCCTGTAAGGGCAGCACATAGCACAGGGGATCCTGCTCTGATCAGTGCGCCGGTTAACCAGCAGGTCTGCCTTCGATATTTTATTTTCATTTTATTTCAGATTTTATTTTCAGTCTGTGGCAGCAGAGTTTTCTGTCACAGCGTCTCAGTCTTTTTTTTGTTTTGCTTTTTGGTTTTATTTGGACTGAGAGTGATTGCTGGGGAAAAAAGGCCTCTCCAAACAGAAAAAGCTAGAAAACTCCGGGTGTATCAGAATGGAGAGTTTTTCAACAAGTACAGCAGTCTTTTTCTTTAAAAAAAAAAAAATCCACTGTTCTGGTTTAGATGCAACGATACAGCTTATTTATTGTCAAGAGTTTCTAGAAAGCCAGCATGACTGTGTTCCTTGACAACTAAGACTAAAGTGCAAATACAATGGTAGTTATGTCCTTAAATCTGGACGCTATCAAGGAAACTGAACATTTTCTGAATTCCAAATATACAGACATTATTCTTAAATTCCCCTTCCAGAATCTGTGTTCTGTACTGTGCTGTTGTCTCTTTTTACTTGAAAGGCAGAGTCGTTAGGGAGCTACTAGAAACATTACCTCTTCTTCCCACTAGAGGGCATAGCACTTATTCAGTTTATTGGTTGTGATGCTAGATGTATTTGAAGGCTAATGTTTTGTGTTACAGTGGAAAAGTTCTTCATGGATTAATGATCCTAAAAATGCTCTCTTCTTTTTTTTCAGGATCAAATGGCGCAGGATCCTTCTGCAATTGACATGTTCATTACAGGTGGGATGCGGATCTGATTTTCATTCCATCTGACTTCATCACTTTCTAATTGTGTTCATTATTGACTTTAGTTAAGCAGCCTCCGTTTGCAAAGTCTTCACTCATCAAGGCCTTTTAAGTTGATCAGACAATGTGGTCAACCGTGGCTGTCCAGCACCAGGAGTCAGCACGTTGGTTTTGAAAGGCTGATGACAGTGTTTGCCTGAAACGTTGGCTAATAGTAGTTTTTAAGAGGGGAAAATTGCCTAGCGATACGGAGGGCCAGTAATGGAGAATTTCTAGTTATTTCACAAGATAAGTAATATTGTAATGTTCAGGGGAGAAAAGGAAGGAATTGTAACCAGGCCTCCTGCCTAAAGAACACTGTGATCTATTTTGTAGTCATGGCGACTGCAGGGGTGGAAGTCTCTCGACTCGAGAGCCTGTTGATTGTACTTATGTTTTTTATTAACATACAAAGGATGTTTGTTATCGGGGGGGGAAAAAAGTTGCCAGTTATCTCAAAACCTCAAGTATTAAAAATATAAATGAGTATAAAGTCTGTTATTTATCAGTCTTTTGCATCTTTACAGAGGGTATAATGTGTAAAGTCAGGCTCGTTAGGTTCTAGAAATAATCCACCTCTCCCCGTATCTCTCAAAAACTTCCTTCTGGAATCTTAACCGAAAGGTTAATTTTTCCATTTCATAAATCTCTGAAACAATAACAATCCAGTTTTCTTTGGTTGGGGGGCGGGGGGGTCTCTTTGTAACCATTTATGTGTTATAGCTTTCTTACTTGCTGACAAGAATGCTCCTAGCAAGTATTGATCTCTCCCCACAACCTCGTCAGGCAGATTAACCCAGATACAGAACTGAACAAGACTTTCGGAGAGACTGTTGAGTTTGAATCCGTGCTTGTGTTTTTAGAAAGAGAGGCGCAAAGGAATCTGGACCTGCTTCCTGCCTGCTTCATTTTTACCGCACCAGTTTTGTTACAAATGAACACTGGCACAGCAAAATTGTGGCTTGTGGAATAAGGCACAGTCCGAGTGGTGCCAGAAGAGTGGGTAATGGGCGGTTTTATAATCAGCACAAGGGCTTACCTTTACAGCGGTCGTGACCTGTACAGTACAGGATTGATCTGACTAATGCATTGACAATGAACGCGTGATTTTATTATGTCCTCCTCTTGCCCAAATGACCTCCAGCCATCTGTATCCTGTTACTTTCACAGGATCAAGCTTCACTGAGTGGTTCACCAGTTATGTGCACAATGTGGTGACGGGAGAGTTTCCAATAATCCGAGACCAGATTTTCAGGTATTTCTCAGTCGTACACAATAAGGGCTCTTACACGGAACTTGCTGTAAAAACTTGCCAGAGGCCTTTATTTTCCTGAAGCCACTCGGCTTTGGTCTGAATTGCATTTGGATGTGCCTGTTGTTCATTCTGCCTTCTCGGTTTGGAGCAGGCTGTTCATCCTCCTTTTTCCGAAATCCCCTGGCCCTGCTCCACTAGGTGGTTATGTTGATGTGCCTTTGAGCCAAGGAAATACTCACTTGTTACTTCTCTTCAGCTTAGCCTCTTGATGGCTGTCATGCCAGACCTCTTCATTCCTTGGATTCCTTCGTGCTTTTTTTCTTTCGTGGTCTTGCAGAAAGAGGGAAGCGCGTGGTAGAAGCCGAAGTGCAAAATGCACCCGTTTGTAAGCTTATGTAGGCAATAGTAGGCTGTACCATCCGGTGCGGCGTGGTGCATGTCTTGAAAGAAGATAACCGACCTGCAAGCGCCACGCATCGTCCAGTACTGACAGGCATGTACTGGGGAGGCCTGGCCAGGAGCCTCAGCAAGATGACTTGAAGACATGAAAAGAGATGAAAAAAACCCATGAGAACGGGACATGGGATTTACAGCAAATTGTGTATTTTAAAATGCCAATGAGAGCAGGGTGACGCAACACTGCCTCAATCTCTGCTTTCCCTCGATCTCTCTCTCTCTCTCTGCCTGTGTCCCCAGGTATGTCCATGACAAGGCGTGTGTGGCGACCACAGGGGACATCAAGGTGTCCGTGTCTACCTCTTTCCTGCCCGAGCTCAGTTCCGTGCACCCCCCCCATTTCTTCTTCACCTACCGCATCAGGTGAGCCCGGCCCCCATCCCTCCGCCGCGCGGCGCGGCTGGCCGGCGGTGAAGTGGGCGGGTCCGCGGGCACAGCCGCCGACACACTGCGCCGCGTCTGCAGGGTGGATTTTGCGTGCGGCGGGGGAGTTGTCTCGTTTGGTGTGTGTGTGTGTGGGGGGGCAGCGGTGGCGCCAGGCTCGAGCCGTAACCTCTGTGGCGTCTCCTTCGCGGCAGGATCGAAATGTCCAGAGACGCCTTGCCGGAGAACGCCTGCCAGCTGGACACCAGGTACTGGAAGATCACCAACGCCAACGGGAACGTGGAAGAGGTGCGCGGCCCAGGTGTTGTGGGTACGTTGTGATCCCGTGTTTCCCCTCAAATCCTGGATCAGGGGTCCGGTTGGAAGTTAGAAAGTTGGGCCGCCGATGGGCCCAGACGTCAGGCCCCTGCGTACGCCGTTACCGTAGGAACTTGGCAGAGTCGTGGCTGCCATTTTTAACTTCTGTTTCCACAGCGGTATGGCATCCAGACCTCGAATAGTAGAGGAATTTATTGTTATACATATGTGTACACTGGAATTCTTATTCGCGCCAATCACTCAGGACATACACACTGCAGGAGACGGCACTGTACGACACATAACGCCACACATCGTAGACACCCCATACCACAAGCTGGTACGTAAAAAAATAGCAACAAGGAGTGACAAGAGGCACCTGAAAGTGGTCATGTAGAGAGGGGGGAAGCTGAGACGTGACACAGGGGTGTTGGGGAGAGGATGCGAAGATTTATGTGTTACCATGGATTTCGGCAGAACATGGATGATGGAGCATTGTCAGATTTTTTTGGGTTCGAGAGACCCTCGTTGGACAAGGTTTAACGCACGTCATTTTCAGTGCTTAAACTTTTAGGTTTCAGCTTCACTGTGAAGTTCTGTAACAAACCTAAAACCTGCAACCTTTTAGCAGCTGAAAAGGGTGACGCGTGTCCGGTTAAGGAAATAACGGAGAGGACGGTTGCAACAGAAGCCAGCACACCTTGGGGTCACCAGGGTCTGCGACGACCCTTTTCGGCGGGGGTGTTGCAGTGGCTGGGCTTTCGTGTGACCTGCATGACCTCTGCCCTCTGCCCTCTGCCCCCGCCCACAGGGGAATTTCCTGTCATGACACCTGGCAAGGTGCACGAGTACGCCAGCTGCACCACCTTCTCCACCACCTCCGAGTACATGGAAGGGCACTACACTTTCCACCGGCTCAAGAACAAAGAGGAGGTCTTCAACGTCGCTATCCCGCGCTTCCACATGGTCTGCCCCCCCTTTCGCAAGTCCGTGGTGCGGATGGTAGGTTCTCCTGGGGGGGGGGGGAGATGAGCAGGAGGAAACCAGTATATCCGATCTGAAAATGTCCTGCAAGCTCGCTACAGTTGCCCAGTGTTGTCTGCTGGTTAAATTAGTAGCAGTCGAAGAGCTGGGAGGCTGAACTGTTAAACTGGTCCGGTTCAGCCAGTGATGGGCTGATTCGGGTTGTTATGAGCCCAGCTGGAGTGAAAACCCGGAGGCACACTCTGGCCTTCCATGTCCGGGACTGGGAATCCCTTCTTGAAGGGCTTAAACCAGTGACGGGCAGCTCCAGTCCCGACTTTCTCATTGTCGTTACTTTATTGAACTAGTTAAGGCCGTCATGGTGGTGTGATGGGGCGCTCTGGGGTCCTGGGTTCAGTTCTGATCTGGGGAGCGTTCTGTGTGAACATTGCATGTTTTCCATGTGTCTACATGAATTTTGTCCAGATTCTCTGGTTTCCTTCTTCCTCCTGAGAACATTCTGGCTAGGTTAACTGGAGCCTGTACATTGTTCCTGTGTGTGTCCTGTGATGGACTGGTATCCCATCCAGGGTGCAATCCTGCATCATGCCCAAAGCATCTAGGATAGACTCTTGCTTTCCGAGACCCTTATAGGAATACACAACTCTCTGATGATGGAGGAGGTGACAAATTGGAGAAGATATCTGTTAAATCTTGTAGGTTTTAGTTTGAAAAGCACCTGCAAAATGAATGCCAGGGCTGGAGTTGTTTATACCAAAATTAACTTAAAACATCCTCGTTGTTCATTGCTCCTTAAGAATTAAAAACGACTCTGTTTTGCCAATCAGTACTTGTTCCTTTTCGAATAATAGTGACTTGAAACGGAGAAAAAATGAAGCTGCCCAGAATCCTCTGCAAGAACTGTTCT
Organism: Lepisosteus platostomus; assembly: GCF_059453375.1. Classification (NCBI taxonomy): domain Eukaryota; kingdom Metazoa; phylum Chordata; class Actinopteri; order Semionotiformes; family Lepisosteidae; genus Lepisosteus; species Lepisosteus platostomus. Next base: position 13,317,295 of record NC_142628.1, read on the forward strand.
TCTGCCAAATGTTGTGACATTCACTGCATGTCGAGAACGATGGCCAATATTTCTGGAGTGGTTTTCTCACTTACAAGAAAAACGTTCCAGGGAAGCCATTTACTGAAAACTCAGCTGGCTGATGCCTTCTGGGATTTAAATGACTCTTGGCGTTATGGATGGTTAATATGCACAAGTGCAGCGCAGCCCTTTTCACCTGCAGTGATCTCCTGTTGTGTGTATGTGCTTCCTGCCAGCAGGGCCTGGCGTCGGAGGCGTCCAGCGCACTGTGCAATGAGGAGGACCACTCTTCGGACACCGACGACTACGACGAGAGAGACCGGGGGGTTCTGAATATCCCCACCCCTAGTGGGCGCTGTCCCCGCCACATCTGATGCACTTTTCTCTTCTTTGATTTCACGGCGGGACTTTTGAGAGACAGGACAGGGGCTGCAAAATTCTGCCTCAGTCAGCTGTTCCTTTCTAACATTGTGCTGACCTCAGAATTTCCTCCTGGAGCCCCGAGACTTTCCTTCCAACTCCCTCTGTCGCCAGGCTTCATTTTAAGGGCGTGTGGTGGTTTTAGTTATTTGTTTTTTTTTAATGAAGAGACCTGGGACCGAGTGTTTTCCACTGCGGGAATAATGGGTATTATGTTCCAGTGCCAGCTGGCCTCAAAGCATTTGTCCAGTACAGTGAGATTTATTTTGCAGAGTGTGTTTGCAGACAATAACATTGAAAGGCAGCTAGGATTGGGCGTTGTTCTATCCAAATACGTTTCTCTTAAAATATGAAGCAGGGCACCATAATAGTGAAAACAGTGAATAGTCAACAATAGGAGATTAACTGTTCCCATTTAGGTTTGTGTAGACTCGATAAATAGGTTTTCCAATATCGGTGTTTTTTATTTATTACGTGTGCTGGTCAACAGCTTCATATATATTTGCCCGCCTTAGACTGCAGGATCAGAAAACAGAGACATGAAATGCATTATTGTAATGAATCATTGCAGTCTTTTGCCTTATGATGCATTCTTTTCCAAACGCTGGTTAGTGGAAAGAAAATGTTTTAAATAATGTATTCGACACGTCTTGAAAACCGTTTTTGTTCTGCTGCACTCTCGCGTCACGGCATCAACAGTAACACTGACAAGTACATTTTATTTTATTAGGGTAAAAGCTGTCTATGTAATTGATTTAAACCGATATCTTGTTTTTTCTTTTTTCCATGCAGAAAGTTACCACTCCGACTGAATGACGGTCAGTTTTCTCTGCTTCCCAATTACTTAAAATAAGTTAACAACATCCTCAAGTGATGTCTTGCCAAGCTGTAATGGATTAGGTTACACACATTTACTTTCACGGACTCCTAAGTGAATGTGATTGTGGCCAGGGGGTGACTCTGATCCACACCAGACTTTCATAACAACCATGAGCCATGTGAAGGGAGGACACTCTTGCAAATTTGCTTAATGTGGTTTGCATTAAGTATTTTTTTCCCTTTTTGCGGTTCTGTTTTTGTGTCTCAGCTCCTAAAATGATTTAAATGAGTCATTTGACTCACAAGTAGCTGTAAGTTTCTAAAAAAAGCTCTGTGGTATTCGTGATTAAAAAAATATTCCATATTTAAATGGGAACAGCAGCTCATTCCCCTGTTAGATGAGGCTGGGGTTATACTATTTTTTTTGTTGTTTTCTGTCGATCACATTTAACCCATGGCTCTATGATTAAAAAAAAAAAAGTAATATGACATTTGGATCTAAAAAAGGAAAATAACATGCAATTAGATATCTGTGGTGCAAACAGGAAAACATATTTCGTAGATAAAATAGAATAACCTAGCCCACATGCTGAGAATGGTCTAAACTACAGTTTGGCCCATATTATCCCAGTAGATAATGCGTTATGCCAAATATTTATTTTATCCAGTGAGCCGGAAATTAGTAGTTCTCCCCTAAAACAAAGATTCAGATGAAGTAAGTTATGATGCGTCTTGATTTTCCTAATCTACTAAATCAAGTCATGTGAAATTAAAAAAAGTGCTCTGCAATATTGAAGTGATTCCCAGCTTTGCCCTGTCAATATTTCCGCCTCTGAACCTCTGAATTCAGCGCAAATGAAGTCAGCATTCATAGTGCAGCATTGACATATTTTACTGATATAATTGCACAAGAAAAACCTTTAACCACGCATTTGTTATCATCCAGATGAAAATGAATTGTTCAACTGGGGAAAGAGTTCGGGTGCTTTGTCACATGGGTTGCCATGATGTAACGTTTTCCCAGTTTTTCTGTTCCAGGCAGTTCTGGCTCTGTGATTTTTTTCCAACACCATTTGTTTTCCATTCGTCCTGTAACGGCCCTACGTTTTTCGGAGAAAGGACGGTGTTGCTCTTTCGTTATAGCTGTGTTGTAATAGTTCTGCGAGACACAGACACCCCAGGGGTCTCTACTGATGTACTGATGCTTGGCAATGAAGAGCTATCGCCACATGCTTCTCCAGCCCCTCCTCCAAAAAAGACAACAAATGACTCATCTCAGTTTGTAAATAGATAGGAATAGATATAAAGTTTTTTTTTTCTTTGGGATAAGACAAAAAAGTTTGGGATAGGAACAGTGTGGACATTTTTCAGGACGTCTTGATTTTTGTGAGGCAGGGAAAAGATTCCATGTCATCATTTTGGTTTATTTCAGGACTCAAATGACTGTTTTCGAGTGACTGTGTGATTAACTGTGCACATCTGCCTCAGGCTACTTTCAATCAGTTATGCTACCCACTTGAGGTGATCTGTTTAATTTTGACACATACACTTGTTTGGTATTAGAAATATTTTTCTTTTTGTGAAGGTTGTGCAATAGCTCATCGGGCTGAACTTCACAAGGACTGTCCGCCTCTTATGAAGCAATTTGACATTTTGTTCATTATCACTGTTTTTATATATATAACAGATGTTTTGATTTTCTATGTTGGGGAATAAATGCGCTATGTTTAAATCTTTGAAGGTTTCCCTGTTCTTTCAAGCAAGATGACTGTAATATTAAATACAGTGCTAAATGTAGTTTTTAATAAAAAAAACAATTTTTTATGTCGTTTCTAAACAAGGGGACATAACCGTTTTACCAAGCTTTAGAAATTCAGAAATGTGTTTTGGGGGTTTTTAATATATTTCTCACAAACATTGCTATCTTTTTTGTAAAGAACGTACAGTATGTACAGTTTGTATAATAGCACTTCTTGCCACCCCTAATTCTAAGGCCCGGTCCGGAGCTGGAATTCAATTTTAATTGCTGAAATGAAAATTGCTGTTTTGTGCATCATCCATGCTTTTGAAACATCTAGATGTTTATCTGGAGACATGGGCCTTACATTAATCACCAACAAAGGGCTTTCATTTGAACTGGAAGATCTAAACAAAAACATCACTTGTTCTTGCGAACAAATGTCCTTATAAAATCTGGCCTGGTCCTTTTTTTTCCCCTCTTCAGTTTGTATGTATATGGCCAGATTGAATGCGTTGCTTATAGAATGCAAGTGTTCTTTGTCTTTAACTCTCCACTGTTTCATTGTTTGTCTGAGTTCTCCATGGCCAGTACTAACACTCCAGTGGGGGGGACAATGGACTGATAACAAAGATGCAACACAGCTTGAGCCAGAACAGCTACTTATATTTAGAACTGGTCTCAGGTTTTTATGCACCACTTTGAAACCTGTAATTAAAATATTTCCACAATGCTTTTTTGATATACAGTATATGTGCTGCGGAAATAGAAAGTTTCTCTTAACGGTGTTTGTCAACAAACTTTTAAACGTGTTGTGGTGCAAGTGCAGGGCCTTAACCCTGAAGCAGGCTTCACCTGTTTTGTGTTGACTGTAAAAGTGAAATTTCAATCGGGGGTCCTATATGCATATGGGACGTTTCGATTGTAAGAAACCTCTGAAATGTTGCACGTGAAGGGAGATGCATGGCCCACTTACAGCAGCTTGTAGCTCAACGATCAGAGGGTCTCATCCAGATGTTTTTCAGAAAAAAAGCCAGGATATCAGCTTTAACAGAAAGGCTGGTTAGCTAGTTTCAGAACCCCAGAAATGTTTTGTCCTGTGCTGCTCTGTTTACTGATCCCTGGCTGCAGAGTAAATAATATGAAAAGTGTAACAGTTAACTTTTCTCTGTGAAGGGATTCGTAGTAAAAGGAAGACGTACTTGCAGGACAGCTGTAAATTCCATTTTGAACAGTTCAGTTTATCTACAGCACAATTGAAGTTCAATTTCAGTTTTAAACAACATCTAAATGTTTTTTTTTTCCCAGCGGAAACCATGTTTCCAACCATTTTCAAAGCAATTCTTCCAATTCGGGGTTACAGAGGCGTTGGAGCCTATCCCAGCCAGCAGAAGGTACACCTGTACGCCACAGGGCACCCACACAGACACAAACACACTCACACCAGGGCCGATTTTCCCCAGAAGCCAATTAATCTAAAAGTATGTTTTTGATTAGAGAACATACAAGCTCCACACAGATAGCATCCCAGGTCTGGATTTAAACCCAGGGCTCCAGTTCTGTAAGGGAGCAATGTTAGACACTGCGCCACCAGCTTTTATTCAAGTACAGCGATACTGAATTGTAGATTTTGATGTCATCCACCTTATATCTCTGTTCAATCAACAACTACATAAGTCTATAAACTATGAAGCCTAAACTCTGGTACCATGTACCCATGATATAAAAAGATAAAATGGCGGCAGAAATTTGAGCCAGAAAAAACAATGTCACTACAACAGATCTATTGAGGTTAGCCCCAATTCTTTGTCACTGTAGGAGAAGGCAAAGTACAGAATATTTGTGGGCACTGATACACAGAATCCTATTGTCTGTCTTCCAGCTGTGAAATGCAAATTGATGTCCTCATAATTAAGCTTTTGTACCATCCAGCTACTTAGTGAAGGCTCCTACTGACTTCTGCCCACAAAAAAAATTGAAAAATGTTTTTTAAGCTGCATAAAATAGGGAGGGACAGATATTTTTAGCATGACAGCGCGTTGGTATCTGAACTCAAGGCTGCATGGGTTTCTATGCATGAACAGTGCAGGGCTGCTGGTGTCTTGGTAAACGTGACCTTCATTGCTGCTTTTCAGTGTCTGGGAATCATAACATTTTCTAGCCTACATAGCTGATGGTCAACATTGAGGAAAAAAAAGAGAATCACTTGATTGGCCATGTTCAATTTCTTGCATTAGGAGTTTGTCTTTTTCAAGTTCCCCAGCTTGCTCTCCATGAGACACGCAGACAGGGAGAGAAGCTGGGGGTCAGAGCACAGCCATTTATACAGCACCCCTGGAGCAGTTGGGGTTAAGGACCTTGCTCAGGGGCCTAATGGAGTAGGATTCCGCTACTAGCTGCGGGATTTGAGCCAGCAACCTTCCAGCCACAGGTGCAGATCCTTAGCCACAGAACCACTGCCCCACCCATTGTTAGCCTGCAAGTCTTTTGAGCACAGTAAAATCATGCAAGCCTGACTCTAGCAGGACGTAGTGTGATGTCTGACCAGAACACTATAGACCAAATCAGACGCACAAATGTCTTCTGAGGGGAATGAATTGCCGCTTAAACACGTAGCAGTTTCCCTTTTCCAGAAAAAAAAGAAAACACTTTTGCAGCCGGGTTCCAACACAACATTGAATGAGTATAGATTAATGGATGAATGCCATTGAATGTGGACTAAAAAACATAAATTCATAAATGCAGCACACAGGCGTTTCCACTACTCAGCATCTGGTGCTGAACTAAACCCTGCCAGCGTGTTTAAGGTTTATTAGAGAACGAAGATGTACAGTAAGACTCAGCCTATATACTTATTTATATATTTTATTTCTGAACTTACTTTGATCTTTTCTTTCTTCTCTTTTTTTGGAGACGGTGGGGCATCACCATCAGAACCGAAGCTGTAATTGGACGGGGAGCCGAGGGAGGAGCGAGGTGGCCTTTGGCGGAGAGGGTGTAAGACTATCGCGGGATCACTGGCTCCAGTTGGATTTGTGCTACTTGACCGACAACTGAAGGTAAGGGGGGAAATCTTTTTTTTTTTTTATCTGCTTTGGAAATTGCTGCGCTTTTAAGAATTCTACGTTGACCTACAGTCCTTGCAAAAAAATGGATAACATTGCGTGGTGTTATTTTGTTTTCTGAGAGGTCCCAGATGGGGAAAAATGTGTGGGATAATGCGTTGTTTCGCAGTAATTTGTGCGTCGTTACGAGATAATAACACCTTCATTTTGCAGTGTGGGCTGAAGAAAAAGTAAATGAGAAAATAACGTCGGAACCAAGACAAATGGCACACTTACGCGTTAAGTTGTATTGAAGCATGTTTTTGAAGACTGCCCTCGGGCAACAGGTCCCGTAGTGCAAAACGAGAGCGCAAGCTTCGCTCCCAGCCAGGTGGAAGAGAGGAGTTTAAATTTCCCTCACTGCGAGGCTACCTTAATGCGTTCATATCACTACCGCTGCCTTGTCAATGTGTTCCTGCCAGGACGGTACGAGCGACCAAAACGTCCTTCGAAAACAAGGGAGCGAACCAGGGCTCCTGCGAGTTGGGATCGCAAACAGTAATGCGATTGTCATGTTAATATAGACAAGTACAGCTAACAGCTCCCAGTTACCGTGTCACAGAAGCAGCTGGGTCATACATCCTCTCAGATACCCCAGCAGGAGCCAGCGGTTGGGCTGGAAATAAAATTGGATTGATTCCTTGCGACTGGGTGCTTTTTTTTGACTGGATGACTTCATCGCTTTGCAAAACTGTTACACATTCTTTTAATTGTGGTGCGATTTTATTTACAGTCCCCTTCACGTGTAGTAAGACCGTGCAATTTTTGCGACGTGCAAAAACAACGGAATAAACAGCAGAACCCACACACACACACTATTAACGGTGCTTCTGGGGCTCTGTCTATGAACGTGCGGACAGGGACCGGTGCCAGTCAGTAAGACATGGGTTGAGAAACCAGGGTATTGACAACTTAACAGGGGCAAACGGGGAAAGTGTGTCGCTTGTATATTTTACACGATAAAATATTGTAGATTTTGGTTGCAAGTTCCCCAATTTGAATCGCAGAAGAAGAAAACAATATTATGTGAGATTCTCGAAAAGACTGCCTCTGATGCTCATATAGGCTAATTTCGAGATATCCATCAATGGAATACACAGGGCTAATACATCAATACGTCCCTCTTTCTTTCAGAAATCAGATCTAAAAGACGCAAACGGGGACCTGCAAGAATGAACAACACTTTGGTGATTGCGTTAGTTGTCTGCTTTGCGCTCTTCGGTCTTGGTAAGTCTCGCAGTTTTTGTAGTTTACACTGCTCAGGGCCGGACCAGAGAAAGGAGATGAAACTGCTCACCGATTCAATCCGTTTTACAGCTGACGAATCAACAGCGCATATTGACAGATCAATGTATTTGCTTGCGGTTGATGTTCTGTACTTTATTCAGTCATATGATGGCGATTTTGACACGCTTTGACTTCGTGTGAAACCAAAATTTAATCATCTCTAACAAATAAAACACATTTTCCGCGTTTTATTTGTTAGAGTTTAAAATACAGTATGTCTACAAGGGGAGAATGGTCGGATAACTTAAATTATTTCCACCATCCCCGTAGGAAACGCCACTGTCTGTATCATTGTATCAGAGTGTTGTGGTGATTAATTAGGTTAAGAAGATTCATGATGTTTATCTTTTATTTATACAGCGCTACATAATCAATGCCGTCCCCCTATTTGTGAACTTTTAATTTTGCACTTTTATTTTTAAAAACGCCCTTAATCGTTTCGAATTACAGTAGATCCATATGTGTAAACACAAAGGTCATGATAAGGGGAAGAATAATGTTTCCAGGCGTTGACTGGCACAGATACAGTTGTAGATTATAGATTCTTTATACCAGCGGGGTCCAGAGCTGTTGCTGAAGACCTGCGGTGCTGCCTGTGTTACAGGTTTCCCTTCACCAGCCTGTAAGATCTTGCGAGATGCATGCGCCTTGATCATCTTTTTAAGCGTTCGTCAGTTAAATCAGAAGTCAGAGATGGAAAGCTGTGGTCCTTTGAGGGTTACATGTTTTGATATTTCTAATTACCTTTAAACCGAATAACAGTGCTACAGTCCTGCCTTTGGTGATTAAAATGACGTTATTACAAGGGTTTCGAGTTTAGGGTTTGAGTGATTAGCGATATCTTTGTCACTTAGGCACGGCTTCACCAACAATATGGGGGTACTTACATTAGTGCATAACGTTGTAGGTCAGGTTTGTCCAACCCTGGTGATGCAGTCCAGCAGGTTTCACAGGTGACCACCAATTTCCAAAAGAGCCTGCAACAATTTTGCTATGATCAATACAACTGATCATGTGCTACATAATTTAGAGATCATTTGGAACATAAATTGGTACAGTTTATCCTTCAGCCCTTAAAGACTACAGTGTCCCTTTGCTAAAACATTGATTGCTTAATTGATCACTAATCTGTGATTAACTGGTGATTTCTTGTAAAATGTAAGAATAACAGGGCTCTTCAGGACCAGGACTGGTCAATACATACCAGTCAATAGATCCTGGTCCACGCTGGTTCTGTGCATAATCTAACTATGAGTCTATTAAAAACTGTTCTAAGAGAGACCGCATTAGTCTGAAACCTGCTTCACTTTTCTGTTTCTCTTCTGCGTAATGAATAGGGTGGCTCATAGGCACAAGATTTTTTTGGTCTTTTATGGGTATCCATAATGACGTTGTTAAATGAAAATGATTTCAATTTGTTCCTTTAGCCAAGCCTAAAGTATGCATTTACTGTAGTGGGCCTTTTCCATGTGTGTGGTGGAGAGGTGCTGTGGGGGGGGGGCTGTATCTGTGGCCCCAAATTTTCCTCATAGACCTCTGGACACCCCCAACCACAGAATTAACACCAGATTGCACAACCATGAGCAGCTGAAGTAAAATCTCTGCTATTAGTGAAATGGGATTTCACATCACTAGATTTCCCTTGGAGGGCCTCCGTTCAACAAAAAGGGGGATGCCTACAGTTCACAGGTCTCCCCCTACTACGTTTCTTTATTTAGATATGGATTACGGAACCCAAAAGAAAGAATTAATGTTCCTTCCTCCTTTCTCTTCCAGGCTCTGCTCTCAGGTGCTACAAATGCACAGATTACTCTGGCCGTTGCACATACGTGCAGGACTGTACCTATGAGGATGCCTGTCTGACGCTAAAGGAAAGAGGTTAGAGTGATTTTGATTCTAGCAAGGCTTACATTTACACAGGCGTACCTTGAGAGAGCTGCTTTGTCCCAGTGCCCCCAGTTGTATGTGTGGGGACCAGCATGGCCAGGGGCTGATATCCCATCCAGGGGGGGTGGAGTCACACCCACTGGAGGTGGAGTCACACCCACTGGAGGTGGAGTCACACCCAGAAGGTGGAGTCTTGTGCTCTCTGTTCGCGTAACACCTTGGCAACCAGGATGAGTTCTGGTCCAGTAAGCCCCATTTACACAGAAAGGTAAATAATATGATTAGCGACATTCTAGAAAAAAATCCCACCACTTTTTTGTTTTGCTTAAAATAACATGTGCTCTCAGTGCCCACAGAAATTAAAGTGTCAGGGTGTGAAGGAGTTGTCTCTTTTTGTCAGTTGTCTTGTTTGTGTACATTGGAGAGCATTATTCTGGTTTTATTCTGAATTATAGGCAAGGATTTTGAAAGAGTCACTCAGACACAGAAACGCTTTCTCTCTCTCCTCTGTTTCTGGCCAGTGGCCGTGCAGAGCATACGTTTGGGGGTGTTTGGTTGTGTTTCAAAGCTGATCAATAAAAAAAATGCAAGGAACGTTTTGTTTTTTTTGGGGGGGGGGTGTTCTGGAGCTCAAAAAAGGAACACGAAAAAATCACCATCAATAGCTGGTATTTTAGCACTGAACACACCAGCTTTTTAAAATGATTAAAATTCTACCACCACGGCAGCTCGCGGTTCAATTGAGATTTGACAAAGTAATAATAATAATAATAATAATAATAATAATAATAATAATAATAATAAAAAACTTTATTTTATATAGCGCCTTTAAAGGTGGCTTCTCAAAGCGCTTTACAGGATGACAACAACAATAAATAAAAAGAATACACAAGATAAAACACAATGACAATATACAGAGGAGACATGAATGGTGGTACTAAGAAAAGCAGAGGGGTGAAAAATTGGAACCAGTTAAGTAAAGGCTTTGTGAGCACAGAGTTTAAGAGAGGACGATATTCCCAGAATTCCTAGTTCGCGCGATTTTAAGTGTTCCCCAGGTGTATGCCTACCAGGAAGACAACACATAGCTGTAGCTTTTACTGTAGCAAAGGCCATTGCTACCTTTCATTGGGAATAACAACATGCGGGAATTCTGCACATGGACAGTTTAATAAAGTGTTTTAATCATAGTAAATCAGAGTTCATCCCCTTGGCTTAAGGCCGACAAGGAGGCTGGGAACCTCCTCCAGGGTGAGGAGTGACCCAGGGGCAGATACAGAAGATGGATACGAGGGAGTGAAGAGGGTCACATACACTATTTATAGCTCTTTTATGTGAAGTAAATAATGTCAGAGGTGATTGCTAATTACTGACAGCTGAGGCTGATTGAACCTGGCTGTTGTCACCCCTCCCGAGATTTTGCTATAAACTCCATTAATTCCTTACCCTTCCCTCAAAAATGCACCAGCTCTTTAAGATAGTGTTGTTTTTAGTGGGATGGCCATTCAGCATGGCAAATAACCTCAAGAGAAACAAACATCTAGAAAGAATTTGCCTCCTTCTGAGCAAGACTAGAAAACTCAGACAGCCAGGAATTCTTGCTTCCCCTCATGCAGGATGACTAAACTATTCCTCTGAACGTTGCATTTCGCAATCTTCTGTCTAAAAAGGCACGAGGCACATTTACACCTTTGTCCTGAATGTGGGACGTTTTAAGGCGTGGCACATTCATACAGGAGTTTTTTGTTTGAATTGGCATTGCTGGAGGAGGTGGAGTCGTTGGGAATCGGTCTCAAAAAGAAGTTTGTGAAAGGAACTGAAACAGATACTCAAAAAATATATGCCATGCATTGACAACAACAGGCTCAGCAAAAAGACCAGGATCCACAGGCCTCAGCAGAAAAAGCGAGACGGGGGATTAAGGATTCAAAGTGCCCTGGGTTTCAGGAACACATTACATAGATGTTACATAGAATCCTTAGGGAAGTGGTTGGATTAGATCCTTGGATTGAGAAGATTACTATCATTGATACAGGCAAGATGGGCCAAAATGAACCCTCCTCGATTTATACCTTGTATTATATTCTTAAAGTAAAAATAAAAATCAAACATCGAGCTCTTCTTAACACATAAAGTCCTGGTTTAAGAGCAGTGATCTGACAATATGCACAAAGCAGTTCAAATCTGCTGTGCTGTTTTTTTGAGGGTTTTGGGACTAATCTGTTCGTTTTTTTGCACTTTGTTTTTTTTTTTCTCTCTTCAAGCTGGAAAAACTATCCGGCAGTGCATCAGATATACAGATTGTGACAATGCCAGACTCGGCCAGATGTTCCCCCAGGTATCGACGGGATTTTCATACAGATGCTGCAGCAGCAACCTGTGCAACAGCAGCACTGCGGCAGCTGTCAGCAAGCCCCTCCTCGGCCTGCTGGCTTCTCTGGTGGTGTTCTGGTGGTGTGTTCTCTAAGCACGGAGACAGGCGCAGATAACAGCCCAGCCGCTGAACTAACTCGTCTGCTTCTGCTAAATATCCGGGCCACCAATGTCTTGTAAACAAATAGAGAGGAATGTGTTCATAAGAGATGTGAAACCTATAACCGATTTTCTGCTCTAGAGCACTCGCCCTTTCTTAATAACAGTCTGTATCATTGAGTTTTTGTTTATTTTCTTGTATTTTTAATTGTACTCCTCATATTGTAACCCTAGCATAAAATGATCCCTATGATGTACAAAGTGTCTTGCTTTCCAGTTGAGTAGTGATTTTATTTTATTTGCTTATGTACACTTTTTGGGATGTGCACAAGCTGTATTGCACTTTTGCAGAGGTAGCAGTCAAACATGCTTTGAAGCATACTGTATTTCATTGACATTGCCAAACTGCATTAAATGCATATAATTGAGTTAATTTAGCAACAGGTGCTCAGCAACAGATTTAAATCTGGATCAATCACATATTATTTTATCTTACTAGATCCAGAGGAGAAGATTGCCTGGATACCTACAGGAAAGTACAGGTGTTTTAGGTCAAAGCAGTGCAATGGTCATTCATGTCTGCTTTTTTCAGGAAATTAATAAAAAAATTATAAATAATATTTTCATTTTAAACTGCACTGTAGACTTTTGTGACCCACAGTGTTTCTTTGTTATTTTTAAATGCTAAAAAAGTTATTATCGGCAATGCTTGCATTGCAATCCCTCTACATGTGTGCATCTATTGAGTTTATAAAACTGGAACAACTTCCTTGTTGGTTGTTAAGCCCAATCACTATATTATCTCGGTACAGTAATTGGTACCAGACATACCAAACATATTATGTTTTTGTACACCTGAGTAAAATCTTAATTTCAGATCTCTTCCCAGGAGAGAATGAACAGATATGTCAAGGACAAAATTCATTCATGTACACTGACATGAAAAACATTATTGGCATCACATTTTCACTATCATACAGTAACTGTGCTCTTTTGTGAAAGGGCAGATAAAGTATGTTAGAATTGTAAACTGCGTTAATTCATAAATAAGCACTGGAGGTAGATTTGAAAGGAACATTTTCCTAACATTACAAAGGTAGCCAGTCTCTGGAAAAGGCAGTCCTATTCAGTGATATGGAAATGTGGACTTTGGATTTGGGTACCAGCATAGGTATTAGGTCTGAGTTAAAAACAATATTCTTGTTTCCAAGAAATGGCTTGAATGGCAGATACTTTTAGACCTGGATGAAAAAAGATTACATTTTGGTGGTATGCTGTTGGCAAAGTGTCAATATAGCTGTTGGGAATGTAAAAAAGAATGATTTGGTTTTCAATTGATCAGAACAAATGATCTAAACACACTCCTGCTTCAGCAGGACAGTTAGAGAGAGTACAGAGGCACAGAGCTGCTTAGCAACCCCCTGAATAAAAGCTTGGATAAAATGCATAAACATTTCTTTAGGAGTCTTTAACTGACAGACATGAAACATTTCTCTGGAACATTTCTCTGCAAAAATGTTAGTCACAAGTGACTGCAGGGACATGCATGTTACCCGTCTTGAACTAAGGCAGTATAAACCATCCCCATCACAGTTCCACTTATTGAAGGAGCATTCAAAGTGAAATTCGCAATAGATGTCATGTGAGGTGTGTGTAAAAAAACCCACAATAAACTCTACAGACCAGCAGGTCAGTATAGTCTAGAGCAGGGGTCCCTTATCAGTCCTGGGGACACCCACACGTGTTTGTTACATCTGAACTTTTGATTGTACTTATACAGATACTAACTTTACCTTTTCAATTGTCTTCAGTTCCTGAACATGTAGGAGGTTGCAGTCTGTAAGTCACAAAAGATCTCTAATTTCGGAGTAGAGCAAAAAGACAAAGAAATACAATAAAGCAACTCAATAAGTCTAATTAAGGATTTGATGAAGTGAAGAAAGCTGGCCTGAACAAACTCCGGTATTTGTTAGGCTCCATAGGACCAGAACTGAGGGCCCCTGTTCTCAGTCCTGGCTCTCAGGGGCCCCTGTGTCTTCTGGTTTTTGTTCCACTTATCTCTGACTCAATTAGGCTAATTCCACCATAATTAGTATCAGTCTTCCTTCAGGTGTGAGGGGTGTAAGCAGACCATTGCTTGTTTGTAGGTGTTGGAGCCACAGTGTGCTTTCCACCGGTCCAGACATTGTGAACTGGTCACCTGTGAGCTGATTAGGTGAAACTTAGAGTGTAACCCCTTGAGGAGCAGACTGGACATGGTTTAGTTTAGGACAAGCTCACTGCAGCAACACAATTGCAGCAGTGTATTGTGAAACCAAAGGCTGAATGTAGAAATGTAGGGTCTAAAACACAGGTTTAATAAAGCAAGAGATTCAGTTACAGGGATCAATCAGCCAGTTCAAATGAAAAGTGGAACTGATAGGCCACAGATTTAAAGAAGAGGGAAGAGAACTGAAGTAATGGAAACCAAATACAGTACATGCCTTAGAAAACACCAGTAAAAACCTCCAGGTAAAACTGTTAATTCATATTGCTAATGAGCTGCATGCACACAAATAAACTTGTTCTATGTACAATACTTTGGGTCTCATTATTTATAATTTTGCAGTGTTTGGATATGAATATGCCATTAATGCTAATGTTAAAAGTACAATGAAAGGCATTTTGATATGTGCTACATATACAGGCAACTATGTGGAGAGGTCATTATGCAGTGTGAACATACTCAGTCGCTGATAAGTACTATATAGACGGGACATATATCCTAAATCAAAACTACAGTGTTGTGCAGAAAAATGTAGAAGCATTTCTATTTTAAAAATGTGTAATTTCTCTATCGCATACTGCAAATTAAAGTGCACCATTATTTAATACAGAATAGAAGAATATAACAACCTTTTAAATATAAAATAATGCTCGAAGGACACGATCCTAATCTATTTTTGTAGAAATGTAAACTAAAAAACTTGCACAAATATACTAACGGAAAAAAGAAACACAACATTTTCTGGAATGAGAATACTATAGTTATAGCTTGTGTACTTTCACAAAAAGGTGTCAATTTGTTTTAAGCCCTCTGACTTAAGAATAACAATTTCTGATTCTTACAAAATATCAGGGCAGAGGGTTGCACTGAAGTGCAAATCAGCACATTTGAGCCTTTGCTACTGTAACAGACTTGGTACGCAATTTTGCATGTTTTGGAAAATGCCCAAAGTTTCAGCACAATGTGTTTAGCCCAAAAAATTACAACAGGCAGCTAGTTCCCTGTGGCCACAAGACCAGAAACCTCAACTCATTTCCCCCTGAAACCCAAGTCTCAAGCTAAGCATGCCCCAGAACGACAGGTTAGATCTGTCTCAACCCTGAAGTCGCTGCAGAAGGAGATTCTCTGGAAGAACACAATGATCTGACTTGCCTGTGGGTTAATGCTGCATGGGGAATACAGGAGCATGCTGAAACAGACTTAAGTGCCAGTCTCAGGCAGCCTTCTTCTCGTCAGTGCTCATATAAATCTGCACCTCTGACAGTGTGGTGCAGGCTCTTGTCAAGCAGCTAGACTGTGCCTACATTTGTGTCAAGGTCAGTTAGAATCATGTGGACTTTTCTGTTTTGGCTTGCTTGTGTCTTTGTTATAATTGGAAAGCTCTCTGCAAACAGTCAACAAGATGTGCCCAGGAGTCCTGTGATTATTTCCAAGAGCACTTTTCTTTTTGCTGTCAAGTACTGCTGCTGTCTCGTTAACTCACTAGAGAGAGGAGAACGTTTTCAACAAGAAACACCTGGTGAAATGCTGCTCACACTCGTATCTCATGGAATGCAAGCAGTCATTAAGAAACATGCAATAAACAGATGGTTTGTGTGCAGGCTTTTTAAACCAAACCTTTGGAAATTATTAAATTTGAAGCAAAGCTCATTACTAAGAAACACCCACTGACATGAATCAAATGCAATTACACTGATGGAAAAAAGAAACGCAACATTTTCTGGAATGAGAATACTATAGTTATAGCTTATGTAATTTCACAAAAAGTTGTCAATTTGTTTTAAGCCCTCTGAACAGCAATACAGCTTGGAGCAAGCTGTAAGGACACTATGGAGTAAGCTGTAGAGAAGGCTTCAGCAGACTGGCAGGACAGATGACCGTCCAAGATCTGGCCGCCCTCAAGTGACCACACCAGAGCAGGACCGACACTTCAGACTGGTCAATCTGAGAGATCGTTTCAGACCTGCCACCCGTACTGCTGCTAAAACTGCCAGCAGACACAATGCCCGCATCAGTGACAGGACACTGAGGCTCCATGCTGCTGGCCTTAGAGCAAGGCGACCTGTCAGAGGCCCTCTGCTCACACCTCCTAGACGTCACACCTTGATGGACTTGGGCCAGACAGAGGCTGCGATGGACTCCTCAGCAGTGGCATCAGGTCTTCCTCATGGATGAGTTACTCTTCAGCCTGTTCCACGCAGACGGGAGGGCCAGAGTGTGGAGGAGGAGGTATTGCGTTTCTTTTATCCATCAGTATATATTGAGGGAGATCAAAACATGCTATACTCTCCTTTCGGACAGGTTCAAGTACGTTTGCAAACACTTTCGCAAAGGATAAAAATACTTTGCCAAATCTGGATTTTAAAAACGATTTGGACTTGTTTTGGTACCGAATGGCCATTTTTCCCGAAAAAAAAACCTTGTGACGTTATATCATTTCAATCTTGTCACTAAGATATTTTATTAAACCTCCCCGGCCGCGCCCCTGGACCAATGGCGAGCAGGCATGGGAGAACATACCAACAGGTAAGCCGAGAGGGGGGAGTGGGGAACCAACACCCACGCCACGCAGCCGCCTCCGGCTTCTAGTTCCACGCTATCTCCCGAAAGAGTCCGGTCATTCGTGAGTAATCCCACGCGTGCCGGCTGAGAACTGTTTTGTGAGGGCTCGTCTCCCCCTGCCCGTGAGACGACAAGGGCTGAGCGAGGGGAGCTGGTGACGTCAGCGCGGTCTATCACACGGGAGCTGTATAAAACCAGTGAAGCCTGTCCAAGGGTCGAGAAGGCGGAGGTGAGTAGTGGTGTATGCCAAATCTAGATTATTATTTTTTTTTTTTTAAAAAGGGCAGATGAAGTATTTGTCACATTGCGTCTATCTTGGTGCTAAAGCTCCCACCTTTCGGCGCAGCCGAGAGTACAAACGGGGAGCTGGGAGTCTGTGCTATTTGTGGCAGTGCTAAAAACTGGAGGGCTCGGTCAGCTTTTAAGTGACCCGGTTTACATGTCGTGTTCTTGAATCTCTGAACTATAATCGGGTTTTTGCGCTGTGTCGCAGTGCAATACTGTTATTACCGTCCACGTTTAAATCTCTTTTTTCCTCCCATGCACGCCGTTACGGTAGCCTCTGCACAGGCTGCGCGAGTATCTGCTCGAAAGGCTTCGTTCATGAGTGTTTTCGTTATCGCTTTTTGCAGATCGAGTTGTACCTCTTTATTCCCTGTTAAACGGAAACGTAAAGATTTTACTCGGTTTTCCGTTAAGCGACAACTGAACTAATTCGCCTGCCCAGCGGTCACTGCCGCCAGTGGCCTGCGGCTACAGCTTTAAGGAAGACTTGTTGATACGCACTCTTTTTTTTCCCTCTCTGCTAACGCCAAATGAGCAAGAAATAACGGTTAAAACTACGTGCTTCTTCTCTTTTACCTAGGAAGTGAGCGATCGAAGGAAGAATGAAGAACACGCTGGTGTTTTCGCTGGTCCTCTGCTCCGCAGTCTTCAGTATTGGTCGGTACCTGAGCTTTATTTTTGTCACCCGCGATGATCAAGTCGGGTTTTGTTCGGTGCAGATCTGAAATTGCCCGAATCCGGGCGTCCGTTTTGACCCTTGATAAATACGCTCGAAACATGGACTCCAGCCAGGGCCTGTCAGGGCGTGGAGCAGATACAAAACAAAGTCTCCACTGTGAATAACTGTGCTGCTGTGGAGTTTTCCGTAGTGATGCGACAGTTTACCACTAAGAAGAAATCCCGTAGACGTGCGAAACTCCCTGTCGCCGCACAAACCCGTCTCCAGTAAGCATCGCCACAGTGCGAGGCGCTGGAGCCAACAGTTAGATGTGGGATGACGGCCACCGCCTCCATATCGGGAGGGCTGCTGCTGTGTCGGACAGTGTCCAGAAAGCGCGTCACTTTGAGAACCGGCATGGTTTCAAATTGCTCAGGGACTGGAAGCAAGCAGGTGGCCTAAGTGCTAAACCTTTGTTGAATGTCAGCAGATGCTGGTCGTTCTAGCCCTGCTAGTCTTTTTTTTTTTTCTCTCCACTCCCATCTGTTACACAATGCAACCCTTCATTGGTGTGACGCCATGAATCGACTCTTAATGCAATGAATTATGAATTTTAAATGGCTTGATTTGTTTAATAATAATCATTGCTTACACTTATATAGCGCTTTTCTGGACACTCCACTCAAAGCGCTTTACAGTTAATGGGGAGTCCCCTCCACCACCACCACCACCACCACCACCACCAATGTGCAGCAGTTTAGAGCTCTTGAACTTTGTTCAAGGTTGCCTTCCCACTGTTGATCTTTATAAGTATGATGAAATGCACCCTCATCTTAACAAGGAAAACCTTGCAGATATTCCAATCAAGTGAATTGATGGTTCAGTGCCGTAATAAAGCAGGAAGTGTTGAGGACTGGGGAAACCTGCATAGTTTTGTAGTGACCCGCCCTTTCTTGTGCAAATCTGCCTCAACCGTAAAGAAGACTGAAAAGAAACCAGTTTAGCATCCAGGTTTTCTGTGCTGCTAGCCCGAATGTGTAGGTTTGCAATGAATGTTAAAGCTGAGAACCACATCTTGTAGCATGTCCCCCCAAAAAAATGTTCATGGGGTCATTCTCGTACATATTACAGGATGAACATGAAACCAGGGATTTTGCTACATCCACCAAATATTTCACGAGTGTCCATGGTCCCAAGGTGTTTCCACAGACTGTAGGTTGTCTTCCCTGGAATCGCAATGTGAGAAGGCAATTCGTTCTCATTGTATAGAACCAAATCAGACCTACTTAATAGAAACAGCATTCAGTCTGCGCGAGAAGACTGACCATGGCCCTGGATAACCACAGTCTGGCAGGGCGTCAGAGATCCATTAGTAAGGTAATGGGTGCAGTTAAATCGGGATCGATCAGCTCTGGTCTGTGACGCTTGCAGCCCTTGGTATTTGCATCATGGGTCATCTCTGAGCTGTCTGGCTCCCTTTCAAACAGCCATGAAGATGGAGGGTTTGGCTGGGTGGGAATTGGGGTTAGTCACACCTGGCCTGTATGTATCTGACGAATGCAGCGTCCCAGCTGAAGCACTCTTTGCGAGTGGCAGCCCATGATATCCTGGGAGACCTACCCTGTCCTGGTCCTTCGCTCTTAGTGAAGAATGTCAGGGGTCCAGTCCTGGAGGGTCAGGATGCCCCAGGATGTACTTTCACTACCTAAGTGGACTCATCGGTGGCTCAGTTGGACAACCTGAAGCCTCTCCTTGTTCTTGAGAAGCTGGGGGTTTTAAAGGTACTTTTGGTGTCAGGCTCCCCTGGTCTAGTGTGACCCAGAGTATCGGCCAGCTCCCTTTTAAAATGTGTGACTATGACTCTTGTTTGCATTCTGTGTGATAATGCTGACTTGTATGTACAAAGCAAAAGACCTTTGGATCTAGGTATTAATGCATTCAGCTATTGCCGTGTATAGTGTAACAGAGTTCCATTTCCTTACTGTAACAATATACTGTAAATGGGCCCTATATTGTATGTTTTGTTTCCCCAAGGGGCTAAATACTGCTGAGGAGTAGGTGATGTCCTTCAGTGTTTTGGCTTTAACCTCAGAAGTCAAGTACAGTAAAGAGTTTACTTTGCAAAAGTACCATTAGATACTCCTTGAAATGCCGTGCAGATTTTGGAGTTGAGAGTTTTGTTCTTTATGGCATTATAGCATTTTTTTTTTCCCCCCAGGCTTTGCCCTCAAGTGCTATAAATGCACAGGAATTTCGCCAAACTGCTCCACTGTAGAGGACTGTGGCACGAAGAATACATGCCTGAAACTAACTGAGACAGGTCTGATTTTACTTATTTACAAGTGTTATTTTTCCACAAAATGTTTTTTTTTCCTTAAAATATACTGGTTAGTGTGATTGGAAAAGTTTCTTTTATCCCTAGTGACATTTGTACCCATATATAAAGCTGGACTTAGGTAGTGTAGTGCCCTGCTCAAGGCTACAACAGCACTGGGGCTTTGAAACTAGAGCCCCAGCTACTGCTGCATTATGGTGCACATGGGCTGAGAAACCTGCCTTTCGTGGGTCTGTGACGTTTGTGTATTAGTCATTTCAGTCCATAACGCTATAGGCAGTAAGCACAGAGTGCATCAAAGTATAGTATATACTGTTGTGTTTAATCCCATACATATTACAATTACAAACTGTAGGAACCTTCATTTGGCTGTTCATCACCTGCAATGTGGCACTTACTTTAATTCTTTTTTGGCTTGTTTTATTAAGGAGGTAAAACGATTCAGGAATGCTTCGACTACACATCCTGTGACTTTCAAAAGCTCAGCGTGCAGTTCCCCACCATAAAGAGTTTCACTTTCAAGTGCTGCAATTCAGACCTGTGCAACAGCAGCCCTGCCAGCGCCAGGCCCCTCCTCCTCCCTCTGCTGGCCTCCCTGGTGGTCTTCTGGTGGTGTGTGCTGGACGCCTGAGGAGCACTCCCGCAAGACTCCCGGAGCGCTGGCCGTGTCAGTCACTGGAGGGAGAGAAATGTATTGGCAAGCACTTCTGCAGCTTATAGGGCGATTTCTGCAAGGCAGCGTTTGGGTTAGCTGGGTACTGTACCTGCCTGCTTCTGTGAGTTTATACCATTTCTAGCACACTGCAGTCCTAATCATAGTGAGTTACTTTGTCAGACAAACCTTGTATTAATTGCCAGTTGGAGACAAATTGGGAGTATTTTCACTAAATGAGATGTATTGGAATTGTGTAAATAGGACATGAGCATGTTTTGAAGAAGTGTGCAGTGCTGATCTGCTCATTGATTTCCCTCCTTGGGCAACCTTGTGGTTGCTCTGTGGAAGTTCCTGTGCCACATGAAGACTGTTTTACAGAAAAGTGTTTTTTTTTTTCCTTGCTCTCTTCAGTGCATCTCTATCTAAAATGAGCCTCTGCTTTACACTGTAGATAAAATTGCTAAGTGTTTATATCAGAGTTATATGAATAGTTCTGGAACGGCTGTTTGTGATCCTGTAGTGTCTAAGTGGCTTAGGAGAACTGTGTGTAAGATGTGCATGTTTATCTGTATACCGAGAGGAAGGGTAACGCCCTTTGCAGCAGGAGTCAGACTGCCAAGATGTCTGCAGCAGTACCAAGCCAGCATGTCTGTTTGTAAGCCTTCAGTACAGAATTGAATAAACTTTCTGAGAAACACAAAGCTCTCTTTCCGTTGCTGTTGGTGACATCTAAAACCTTTGCATTTTTTAGTAATGTATTCCTCTTCCTTTCAGCAAATTGATTGTTTAATACCAATACAGGCTGATACACAATGCCAAACTGGCTATCTGCTTACCTCTCTACACCACAAAGCTCAGTTGTCGCAGAGCTAAGCATGCAGTTTTTTGATGTTTTTATAATTATTATTTATAATTATTCATAGTGGCACTTGCTGATAAGTAAAGGGGGGTCCCTAACTTATTCTGATGATTTGCACTGAATCTTGTTTTTGCCAGGAATAAGTATATTCAGCACACAGACTTGGCAGGATCACAAGATAATTTCTGGGAAAAGACAGTTAAAAAATGCAAGTGTTATTCAGTCTGCTTTTTAAAATTACTGTTGCAAACAAGGCATTTAAAAAAAACAGCTCAAACCTGAAACAAGGGAGCATAGACAAAAGTTTTGTTGAAAAAAAAACAAATACCTAATACTGTATTTAAAAAAAATACCAGGAATCCCACTGTCGCTGGCAGTGTAAGAGGATGATCAAATATCCAGAATATCCTGTCCTCGTACCCAGGTGGAGCTTATGAGGGCCCATGTACAGTCGTAATTATTGGGATAGAAAGGGGAAGTTCAGAGATGAATTCTCCCTTTGATGCTGTCAGAGTCACACCACAGTCCACTGTAAAACAAAAAAAAACACAATCTGCTTTTCATGTGCATACAGAGCAGTTACAAGATTCTTCTACCTATCCAAACAAAGCAGTGGGAGCATGGAATTTTCCTACCTGGAGTTAAAATAGAGTGAAGCTGCCCAGTCTCTTGTGTACAGAATCAACAACACACCTACCGCAAGTTCAATATCCAAATTTTAAGTGTATTAAGTTTCATGGCTCAAGTCCACAGGGCACGTGTTCCACTGTACATGTGTATGGATACGATAAATAACCAAATTCACTTCCTGAGTTCAGGGAGACATTTTTTTAATGCCATTATGGTTTTACTTAGAAGCCCAACTGTCAAATCCTCTCACAAGACTAGCCCAGTTCTGAAATCACACCATGTAGAAAGGAAAGGAGAATCACATTTATTCGCCATTCCAGCTCAGAATTCATCCATACATACTGAGAAAACAACTATATTCTGGGTAATATGGGTCAACCTGAAACCAACCCTGGAAGTCTAAACACAAGGCAGGACTATGTCCCAGATGGGATTAGTGCATTATTGCATACAAGCACACAGGGCAATTGAGAAGTGCAGCATGGCTTTGACTAGTGGAAACTGGAACACCTGGTGAAAGTCCAGGTGGAACATGCAAGCTTCACACAGAAGGTTTTCCAGACTATAAATGAACCCAGAACCCAACAGCGGAGAAGCTACACTACTGTATCTTTCAGCTCAGATCTCACCCCTTGCTGACTTACCAGTTTTGTACTTTGCCCTAAATCCAGATGCTGAGAGCAACCCATCACTGACAAACTCTATTAGCATGGTATCATTATTGGAAAACAGGGGAGGAATCTGTCTTTTCTCACAGGTCTTCTCCCGTAACACTGGAGAGTCTTTGCTGTCACCGTTATAAACCAGGCACAGCCTTCAGACATCTGCAGATTAAACACTTCAAATTCAAGTAAAATCTGCAAAACATCATGAGGGAAGAAACTTCCATGAGCTTTACAAGATTTTACATCTTTGGCATCCAAGCATAGATTAGCAGATGCCTAAACAATTACAGTTAGGCTGGCTAAAAATTTTAATCTCAGAACTGGAGAAATCTAGAGAAAGTTAAAAGACAAGAATAGCTCTTGTAATACCCAGCATGCACTGTTCTGGCCCTTGATTATTCACTTTTATAACGGAAGAGTCACCTTTTGCAATGGGAGGCGGATCAGGAACACAGCTGGAATTATCTGGATGTTGTGATGGGACAGTTGCAGACGTCAGGACTCCCTCTGCTTCTGTGAATAATGCGCTGCAGACATCTGGAGACGAACAGGTTAAAATGTCAGTATACAACTACTCCAAACGTAACACACACTCATCCTAACACCCTGTAGCCAAAGACACAAGCACCTGACAGTGTTATTGATGTGGCTGTTTGCCCATTATGCCTTCTGTGTTACCAAAACATTGTTTTTTTACAGGAAAGGGTTGTGAGCCTTTGTTATTTATGTGGTGCAAAAATATGATCAGATAATACTTGTCAGATAATTATATCTCTCCTGAATTTGCCAAGTGCTCATTCATCCTGACAAATAGATGTGAGGCACATTAACCATTTTTTTACAAGTTATTTTTGTGGGTCTTGCCTTCTTTCGCCAGCCAAATTACACAATTACAGACAGCAGCAATGGAAAAACACCATTTATGATATTCTGGACTGACCTGACTAGTTAGTGCACTTCTTTTCATTCCCTGCACTGACAGCCAGAATTTCTAAAGGGCTCTCCTTAGAGTGTAGCCTTTTTACTCTGAGCGCATCAATAGGGCTCAGGCCACATCTCTGTCGTCCTGTTATTTCTTAAGTGTCCTTTAGGGGCTCAACTGTTGCACTCCCATAGGTGTTTGAGAAGGCACACCTGTTGGGAGACATACACGCCACAGGGCTCACCCTTTCATTAATTATGCAGCTGAGATGGGGCATCTGGTAAGCAAAAGAAATTTGAATGGGAAAACTGCTTTCATATGAATGCACATCCAAAGAACCTTTATGTTTGCTGTATGTCAGGAGTTTAGAAAGGTCATCCTTCCCGGGATAATGGACTGATATTTTATCTAGGTGAAATAAGTTCAAGTAGGGAGCTGCGTCAGCATGCATAGGCTACATGCATGCTAACGCAGCTACATGGGGTGTCAGGTGTCACACCTGAAAAAGGCTCCACAGCTGAAATGTAGTCTCTTTTCTTTTCCTTCTAGCGTGGAATACACCTTTACTTGTTCTTGAATATCTGATCTTACCAGCATGCCCACATCAGCTGAGCCTCCACTTGTTTATCTTCCGTAATCCATGATGGGGAAGTAGGCACAGGGGATGTCTAGATGACCGGTGTCGTGTTTCTCGACATTGTACGAACTTCCTGAAAAGAGAAGGCAGAACACCGAGAGTGCCCCCCCCATCAGCACCTTCCTTCTCTGCATTACTTCTCCGTCTGGAGCGACACTCAACAAAGGTTCCCCCGCTAAAAGCAGCCATCCAGCTTCCAAAGCTTTAATCAAGCCGTACCGGAATAGGCACTGGGGCTTACATTAAATCAACTCGGCTGTCTGATTCAGGCCGAACCCGGGCCTTGTGGGAGGTTTACAAAATAAAAAAAGGCGCCGCATGAACACACCGGCTTTCTTGGAAACGGCTACTTTGCAAACTCGCGGACGCAGCGACTGTCGCATTGCCCTGAAGTTCATCTACATCCAGGGGATCGCGACCCAGATAAAGGCTTGACGCGCAGAAGCGCGATCTCCCCCCCTCCCCAAGGGCCGTCTCGTTACGTGTTCTTTTACACGCGTGTCAGCCTCGGCGCCGCCTGGCCAACACAGCGCCCTTGCCTGGGTCAACGCACTCCCAGTGGATCTTGATGTACTGGTCTCGACCGCTGCGGCACTGCCCGTACTGGACACCCAGGGCGCGGTTCACCTCGAGCATCACGCGGCCGCTTCTGCTCAGCGTCGCCACCTGCCGGCCCCAGGTGAAACCAGCACCTAAAGGCAAAGTACAGATCCGACACTAAAACCCTCAGGAAATTACTCAATCACGAGTTAAATCAGGTATTGTTTTACACCTTGATGGCAGCAATGCGCTGCCGCATATTGCTTGCATCAAGCAAAAAAAATATCTCTTATCTTGTCATTACGAGATAGCGATGGTCATCTGAGTGTTCGTACAACCCGTGACTTCGTGCAAAGATAGACGCTACCGAGAGCTGAACTGGAACTGGGGGTTGAATGTTTGTGACCATATGCAGCGTTGCAGAACGCGCACGGTCGTGTTTTCCACTGGGGTTTATGCATAATGAAATATTACTATTTGTACCTAATGTGAACACAACTTTAAACAAGATGACGCTCACGCGTATTCTTAAACAAGAACGAGTGCAAAGCTCAACACGTCCACACACGCGATAGTTCTTGTATTTAAAAAAAAAAAACAACAAAACAAAATCAGCGGAGACCCTGAGCGACGGCATTTCTGAAATACCTCGGCAAAGATCATGCGAAAAGAATTCGAGATATTAAATTTCCTATGACTGGTATCCAGTGACAAAGTCCTTACACACCCCACAACCCCCATCCTTTGCAGAACCTGGTGGTCCCATCTACCTTGTCTTGGGAGGCCCCTATATTTTAATAGCTGGCATTTTAAAATATTGTGAAGAACTCGCCCAGTAGTCAGCCTCCTTCGTCTTTTCCACAAACTTCACTTCATGTCGCCGGGGGTTGCGCGGTGAATACGCACGCTGCCGATCGGTATTTCTACTGCTCCGGGTGATTTGTGTGCACGTGTGTGTCTCTCTCCGTCATCCCTGCCTTTTCTTGTTAAGGGCACGTTTCAACATGATGCCCGATCAACAGTTTGGATGACTTCACGGTGTATTTTAAAAATAAAATACAGTATACGCTGCTTCTACAAAACTCGTTGGCCCGTAATATAATATAAATGGTTTCAAGTGGCGCTTCTGGAGACTGTCTGCCTAGTCCGGGGTTTTAAATGGATTTCAATTCAGCTGCACTGCTATTGAACCGGAAACTAACTCGTGTCCAAATCTTGGGAAAAGTGTAATGACTGGTATTTCACTCACTGTATTCACTGGAGATAAGATACGGGACCGAGACCGTTCCACTACTGTCTTTAGGCCAGATCGGCACAAACTGTCTGGACATTTCAAAGCGTTCGTCTTGATCTCAACAGCGACATCGCCTTAAATTCTCATCTTCCTGACTGCCTTTAGAAAAACCGTTGAAATGACGTTCAGTGCGCGTTACTGAATGTCGCACTTCAGTATCTCGAATTGCCAAGAGATGCCAAGACTGCAGGAGTTTGATCTTATATGCATTTAGCATAAGGTGCGTCCTGACAATTCCGGTGGCCTAAAAGCACTTCATTTTAAAAGGCACATTATTGCGCACCGCAAAGGACATGACCACCCAGGTTTTGAATAGCGATGCCTAATCACTGTGAGTGACTTCACCGGCCCTCTCTTGCGCGCATTGGTCATTATCACTTATCCACTTCTTATTTAGTGTTTTTTTTTCTTGTTTAGAGTGCCAACATAATCAGTTTGTTTCTTTCATAGCAAATTAAAAACTCGGCAGGGTTTATACTGCTGTGATAATTCAAAACACACCTACTGTAGATCCAGCACTTCACTGTGCGTAATTGTATAGGCTGCCTCGGCGCTTCGTGATGAGTTTTTGCACCTACTCCTCTCAAAACCCTTAAATCTTTTCCAAAAACAACCTTCACAGCCTGAAGTTTAAATCATGCATTACAAACCATTATGTTTATCACTGGGACCTCAGTCTCTCCTTTTAGAATGTCATGCCAAACCCTGAATCATGGTAATAATATTATATATTTGTTATATTGTGGTAATATGTTATATATTTTAAAATATATCAGAACAACAACAATTACAAATAAACAATAAAAAATACACAAGATACACGGGATTAGAATATGCAGAGGAGACAGTAGATGATGGTACTGAATACAGTAGGAGCAGAGGGGTAAAGAATGGAACCAGTTCAGTAAAGGCTGTTCTAAAGAAGAAGGTTTTTGAGTCTGGATTTGTAAGAGCTTAGAGAAGGTGAGTCCCTGATATCCTTGGGAAGAGAGGTCCAGAATAACATAATCACATGGCAACCTCCTCTATATACATTGTTTATCCAGAAACCTGATATAATACAATTCCTGCCCTAATCTTTTAACAATTAATCTTATTCTACTGAAACCTTTGTCTGTTTCACCACAACATAATAAACTAGTAGGTTGATTTCACTTGGATACAGAGGCACTGGAGGTTTGACAAAGCTTGTAAAGGTGCTTCCAAAGTGCTAAAGGTATTTCATTGCTTTTCTTGGGTAGGTCAGAGGCCAGATAGAAAACTGGATGAATGTTTTACAACCGTAGTTTTGAGCCCTTTCCTGCGGACATTGATCCAAGCTTACGCAAACCACGCCTTCTGGATCAGCTCAGCCCTCTCATAGGAGAAATGAAATTCTGCTGGAGTCTCTGCTTGCAGGCTGCCTGGAGTCAGAGTTGTCACCCCAAATGTGTTATATTGCATGGGACACAACATAATCATTAATGCAGATTATTTCTATAGAAAATAGAAGATTAAACCAAAGAGGAGATCTCCCAAGAGCTCAGATCTCCCCCCTGCACTCCTGCATCCCTGAGACTGTAACCTCTCTGCAGAGCGCTTTGGTTTAGACTTCAGATCAGTCACAATTAATACGTTCTTCAAAACAAAATTTGATATTTCAATACAAAGCCCCTAAATTATTTTTAAAGATTAATTTATTCCAGTAAGTCTTTATTTATTTTCTTGTCAAAGGATTGAACATGGCTCCACTCCCCCCAAAAAAGTGATTTTTATATTTTTGACATGCTGCAGAAAAAACAAACAGTTTGGTCGTTCTGAGTGGAAGCTTGAAGGTGTTGATTTGACATAGTTCTGAATAACTCTGATGAAGGAACAATTCAGTCGAAGATGACAAAAATGTGAAAATCCATCATATGAGCTAAGTGATTGAATCTTTTGTCCAATGATTAAAGATCGGTAGCTTTAAGGAGCTGAGCTGAAATTCAGTGAACGGCATTAAACAACAAATTCTAAAAAAATGAAGACTGAGAAATGATTGATCTCATTGATAATATAATAATGAATTAACTATAGAGAAATACAAACTAGAAATATGAAAACATCATGTATATCAATACCAGTCATTGAAAATAATGGACAACAAATTATAGAAAAACAGCATATTTCATATTAAAATTAAAAAAAAAACTCCACCGTACTAATTCTAGCCAAAAGTCAAAACATACATTTAAGCCTTACAATAGTGTATTTTGTCTATTGTAACATATATGAAACATTGTACATGATGACTATAAAGCAAATTTGTGAATTCACTAGTACTTTACATGTCTGCTTAAAAAAAGTCTCTGAATAAAAAGGTGTTGCTGTTCAGGCACATTTGCAGACGAGCCAAGGAGAGCATTTGGTTGAGAGGAAGGAAATGTAAAAAGTTCGTCTCAAAACCAACACTTCATTGCAAAGCTCACTGCGCACACTGCACTCTAACCCTTAATCATTTGCCTTCCTTGTGTTCTTTATACTGAATATACCACTATCAGATTGACCTCTCCAAAGCCGATATCTCTTCAGTAGTATGTGGAGGTATTTAATGAGAAAAGAATAATAATACCACTGGGTGAGAACCAGCAGAGTGCTGATAATGTTCACTGTTTCAACAGAGATAGAGAGGTGCAAATTGCTTGCTCGATTGTTCCACTGTGGGGGGGAAACACACGTTTTTGCAATTTGTCCTGCTAGTCAATGCAAAACCCAGTGGCTTATAGGCTCCCAAGCATAGTATTATATATACAGCATATAATTACACAACAGCACCAACACAAAAGGAGGCACAACAGCTGAAGAAGGGAACTTGCATGTAATGACAGAATAATTAAAAAAAATCCACTAAAGTTAAAGGTGATCCAGAGCATGTCTTCTGGGAAACCGTTATCTTAGCCATCAGTGAATCATCTCTCTGCTCTTCCAATTGAATGCCCCCGCACCAAACCCAGAGTTTGGGAGTTCTCATTTGCAGATAGCCTGACAGCTGTCAGAAACGAGCCCCCTCCCTCCATTCCTGTGAGCGCGGCTGTCCGCGGAAACGCTCCAAATAAAGACACAAGAAGAAAGACGCCGTCCCTTTTCAAGACGGCGCTTCCGAAAAACAAAGAACGAAATCCACAAATGCATGTCCTTTTTTTCACCAGCTTGATTTTTTTTCCTGGTATAAAATAAAAAGAAGGGGACAGTAACGAAATGAGTTTCCAGCACGGAGCTGTCGCTCGGCCTCGTTACGCTTGCGATCCCCATTTGAGAGCCGTCCGTCTTTACGCGCATCTCCAGGAGTGTCCTGGTGCCCTCACTGCCTCGGCCCAGACAGCAGTGCCTTCCCCGCCTGGCGCCCTCTTTTGGGGGGTTGTGGGACGGGGAGTGGAGGGCGTCAGTGTTGTCCTGAACCCAAACGAAGGGGCTTCCCTCTCCGCTCACACGAACCCGGGCTTCACGGAGGAGCGCCGGCATCTCGGACAGCCCTTCGTCCCGTTCGACTGCAAACACCTGCGCGACGGAAAACACGCACTGCAGCAGCAAAGCCAATAAACCGGTCAAGACAGGAGTTAAACACACCCTTCGCTCTCATTCTTCACTGGTGCAACATCTCGGCAGGTTTTCGGGGCCTCGCTCGGGTCCCCTGGCCAGCACGCCACGATCGCGCGTGGGGTAAGGAGGCTCGGCAGGTGGTGGGCGCCGGGGGGCGCGGCCCAGGCGGTGGAGTACCTACTTCAAGTGGAAGACGTGGGAGCAGGGCAGGGCCTGCAGCTGCTGGTTCCTCTCCCCGATGGACTCGCCACACATGCCGCAGTAGAGCTCCAGCTCCTCCACGCACTCCAGGAACTTCACCACCTGCTCCCGCAGCTGCTCCTGCTGCTCCCGGGAGCGGAATATCCTCTCGCTGAGGCAGTGCACCTTCAGGACGCAGAACTGGGGGAACAGCGACTGCACGCCTCAGCGAAGCCCCAGACCTCCTCCGCCGCAACACGCACGCAGCGCCCCCTGCTGGAGGTGGGGAGCGCCGGCAGCCGGGCTCCCCGTGGCGTTGGGTCTCGATGTTAACGCGCACCTAATCATCTAATTCGTCGAGTGGGTGCCGTGGGCTCACCGCGTTTTTATACCTGGGGTGGAGAGGCACGGTCCTGCACAGCCACAGCCCAGCAGGGCTGATGGGGCACCTTCATGACATCAGATCCTAAACTCTTGGAAGCGCTCTGTTTTGACCACATAATCCAGGTCCATAAACCTGGGCAATTTCAATATTCAAGGTCCACAACTGGCCACTCCTCCTCTCGTTGAACCTACCAGCTAAACTGATAAAAAAACACATCTTCCAAGTCCCTACAAACTGATAATTACACGGGGGACCTACTGTGTGTGATCTGCTGGACCATGACTCTCCACGTCCTGGATCAGAGCCACCCCTGATTCATACTGCAGATTTGCTTTGCTGTCTTTTGCCAAAAGTTTGGATCATGCTTTTCCCTGCCCTGTGGTTTTCCTGCGAAGTCACAGTGCCCTGCTGCTACAGCGATTACACAGATTCAAGAAGCAAGCAGCCAACAATACCACCATCGGGCTTTTCTTACGGTACTGCGGTACAACTAAAGGTGCCGTTTCCCCTCCGGGATTACAGTAAAAATCACTGACGTTGAAGCAGCAGGAAGTGGTCACGTGTACAAACACCGTACCTTGTTCCCCACTCCTTCTGAAAGTTCCTGAGCCCTCTGAAGAGCATCAAGAGCCTGAGGGGAGAAAACAGAGGCGGTACATCATGACCCAGCACCACTACTGCGACCGGGTGACAACTGTTGGGCACTGCAGACACAATTTCTCAGACCGGTTATTAAATCTCTGTCACAAAATACGTTCATTGATGGTATATAACATTTTTACAGATTTCGAATGCAGCACTAAATCGTGAACTTTGTACACGGGCTGTAAGTCGCAAACCATTGGTCTCAACACGGGCGAGAGCGAGAGTTCACAAGAGCCAAGACGTGGTGCAGCCCTTCCTGCTCTCTAGTCCCTGTAACGATCAATGTACTGTGATGTACGAGCGAATAAGTACAGAACATGGCGCTACGCATATCTGGAAATTTAATCTATTTTCTTATGTACAGTAATAAATTGGCAGTTTTACAAGGTACTGAGTGCATTTTACTTTAATTGTGGTTTGAAATGCACTTATCAGTGCTGATTCTTTCTGACCCTGAAATATAAAAATAGGGTGGCGGTTCCCCTTTAATGCAGCTTCCCTGCGTGCTCTCTGAAGAATAAAATAAAAAGAAGGATACTTCCAAGACTGGTGAAGCATGTCTTAGGATGCAGCTAAAGCAGCCTGTGGACTATTTAGGTCACACATTGCGTATACAACCCAGCCCAGAACAAAGCAGCACCGTAAAACTCTTACTGGGTATACAGAACGACAGCTCTGCAAGCAGTGTGGTGCAAGGCAGCCAGTGCTTGACTACATCTAGGTCAGGTTAAGACAGCTCAGGCAAGGAGCGTTTCTTTTACAGAAAGCGTGGGATTATATGACAGTCTATATTCAGGACTGTATTTTATGCAAATCCCCAATATTCCAGCCATAGGTTTTTAGCTACAGGCTCTCGGGTGCTGACAGCAGCAGATTCTGCAGGCTGCCTGACAGTAGGAAGACGATCCACTGATACAGTACCTTGTCCAGGTCCTTCTGCAGAAGCCAGCACTTTGCCACGCCCAGATAGATGTGCGCCTGTCCCAGGCGATTGCCAATTTCTGTCATGATGCACATCGAGGACTCGTAACGAGGGAATGCTTTCTTGAAGAGAGAAACAGACGGGGAGGCGCTAATACGGATCAGAGCGTAAACCCGGGATTAAAGGTTCCTGCTTCTTTTGCCTTACGAGTTCCTGACAAGTAAAGCTGTGAGGATTACTCGGCACAGCCTGAGCTAGATTTCAGAAGACACAGGTGGGCAGGAGGTCAAAGGCCACCATGGCCATGAGCAAAACAAGGACACAATCCCAGAACCCCCCAGGTCTGAGGACTCCCAGCCTGACACCAGATCGTAGGTGCTCCCACCTCCTCTATGAAGGAGACCAGAGCTGTGTCTGATGCAGGGCCAAACCTTGGCTTCTTAGGCCACCAGGGGGGCCCCACAATGTGCAACACAACATGTTTTTTTAATCGGCACCTTCTAATGTGAACCCCCCAAAAATCCCTCCAGTGGCTCCATCTGTTGCTTTTGTGCTACTCTAGGCTATCTGCTAGTTATAAATGATAATACAGTATTATGAGCTGTGAATGTAAGTGCAGTACTTTATTTCTTTGCTGTAAGATGACTATAGCAGTGTGGTTTCAGCTGCTGCTACAGGAATGCTGCACAGTAAGAATGTTTGTGGTGGGAGCTGATCACACTAGTCTATGTGCAAACTGTGATCTGAAGGGGCCCCTTTCCAAGATCTGGCCTAGGCCCCTCAAAAAGCGAGGGTCTGGTGTCACAGGGCACGTCGCCACAGGAGGGAAACTGGGTCACAAGCGCTGACCTGCACATCGAAATCTCTCGTTGTCTCTGCGCCCCCGACGCCAGGCAGGAGCCTACCTCCACATTGCTCCGGCTCCTGTGAATGTCGGCGAAGTTCAGCAGGCAGAGGGCCTGCAGGGGGCGGTCGCTGTGCTGCAGGGCGATCTTCATCGACTCCTGGAAAGGACACGGAGACACAGACACTGACCCCAGGTTTGAGCCCGGGCGGGGCAGGAGAGCTGGGGAGCTCAAACATGGTCAGCGGTGCTCATTGTACTGCAAGGTGAAGATACACTGGGTGCACACCACCCTAAAACTGGGTGTTTTGTACCCGAAACGCTCCTTCCTGGGACAAGTGGAAAGGTAATCCTCTTCTTCTGCCTTCTTTTCTCTACTCTGTCTTAAGACCTTGGCAAACGACATCAGGTGTCTATATGAGCTCGTTAGGCACGCACCGTATATCAGTCGGTGCGGAGCGGTGGCTCTGTGCCTCAGGATCTGCGCCTGTGACTGGAAGGTTGCCGGTTCAAATCCTGCAGCCGGCAGAGGAATCCTACTCTGTTGGGCCCCTGAGCAAGGCCCTTAACCCCAACTGCTCCAGGGGGTGCTGTACAATGGCTGACCCTGTGCTCTGACCCCAAGCTTCTCTCCCTGTCTGTATGTTTGTGTCTCATGCAGAGCAAGCTGGGGTATGTGAAAAGATGAATTCCTAATGCAAGAAATTGTATAGGGCTAATAAAGATGATCATTATCATCAGTCAGTGTGGACAGGACCGAACACTCACTGTCTTGACAATCCCTCTATTAATGACCTGACAGATTTCAGCCCAGTTCTGTGGAGGTCCTGTGTGTGGAGATGACCTGACTTTGAACTCCCCGCTTTAACAGTCCTCTCAGGATCCTCTGTGGCATAGCATAGGCTCCGGAGTGGCACGCTTTTGCACTCATGTGTGAATCAATCTCTCTCGACATTTCCTGGTGCCTGTGCACAGGCAATGCAGAGGCCGTAGGTGGTAAAACAGGACTCACGGGATTCACGAAAGGATTAAAAATTCATTTTCAGGAAACGGGCACGGTCTGGTTTATTGTTGTCTGGAATATGAGATGCGGTAGAGGACAGAGTTGTTCAAATGCAGTTTTTAAAATCGATCAGTATCTGGGGATTTTTATTTCTTTTCTGTAAGTTGTTACAGACTCCAGGCTTGATCAGAAAGGTGTTAATGATAATTGCATTGTCCTCTATTAGACATTGGTCCTCTATCACAAAAAAAACGAATTAACAATGAATTTGAAAACAAAACAGAATTAAAAGTTAACTAAATCAATAATCCAAGAAATTTCTAATATGAAATCAGTATTTTTATAGTTAATTATTCACGTAAACTACACGTTACCGTTGTCCGTAGTAAACAAGCACGTGGTGTATGATTTGAAAAACGAAAAGAAAGTTTTTTATGTTTTAATGGTGAAGACATGATTCTTTCCATGCATAATCAGAAAGGACCTGTGAGCAAGAAACTTGTTAAAAATAATCACAATGCTGTGCTTTCACTTTTAAACGCCTGAAGGTCGTTTTGAGGAGGGG
Organism: Lepisosteus platostomus; assembly: GCF_059453375.1. Classification (NCBI taxonomy): domain Eukaryota; kingdom Metazoa; phylum Chordata; class Actinopteri; order Semionotiformes; family Lepisosteidae; genus Lepisosteus; species Lepisosteus platostomus. Next base: position 13,351,432 of record NC_142628.1, read on the forward strand.
GGGCCGGAAAACAAAATATTTTTGATCATTTTGATCTTTAAACCTTGTGTCTGTCTGAAGATTGTGTGATTAAATCCCACCCGATCGTCGGATTATTCCGCAGAACGCGAGTGGAGAACACGATTCGTTTGAGCCAGTTCAGCCTCGTCGCCACCAGAGGGCAGTAAAATTCAAGAAAGAGCAGGAATGTACTGATTCTGCAGCAGCCGACAACTGGCGCATACTCGTTGTATCCCCGGTCCACAAAAAGAGCTTCATTTAATTAGGGTGGTTAAATACGCAAGTTTTAGAAATGCCCTGTAGAATTTGCACAGCTCCTTTAAATATAGCACTTAATATAATGCAATTTAAGACACGCTGTCATGCAGAACAATGTTAGTAACATGACATACAGAATGTTAAGAAGCTGAACCCAGAATCCTAAAATAGTTGCCTTTCTTAATTGCTGGAATCAGTCGTTAGGAAGGACTACCAGTGTAACTATACAGTATTTTAAGACATTTTCTGAGGTTTTCCACTTGTAAAACGTGTGTTCGTATTGCTGCTGTTTCTCACGTTGTCGTCTCGCACTTTCTTTAACTTCACCAGCCACGCTTTCCCATGATTTCACCGCGTTTTTTCCCCGTTTCTAACATGATCGTTAGGGGGCTCGTTTTAATAATGGCACTCGACGCACCCCGTCTCCAAGCATCGTCCGGCGCAAAACGAGTTTGAAGTTGTTACACGGTGTAGCAATTAATAGCCATCCCACTGCCACGTCTCAGGTTCATATCTAAAAATACGAGCTATGTTCACACGAGCCTGACGCTCCAATTCACCCCAACAGAGAGGGAGAAGGTGTGGACCGTTTGGAACACGGCGTCCGAACAGGACGGTCCAAGGCAAGTGTAGTTTAGCAAGTGCTTCTGGATTTTTCTGTATTTAGTGACTGCGTCTAAAAGAGAAATATACGAGAAGAAGAAAAAGATTATTTTCCCGAAGAAAATCCCCGGGAGTCCAGAGATCAGGAACACGTCCAATCCAGGAAAATGAATTTTAATTAAAGCAAGCGCGCCGGGGGTACAGAAGGCTCAGCGCGCCCGCAGTTTACCGAATACCGAGTCAACTCCAGCTCCTCTTCAGAATCCCCGGCGGCTAGACGGAGGATGTGTTTCTGGCAACTGGCAGGACAGACCTTAAGCCCGTCTGTAATCAGATCTGCTCGGCTCCCTCGTCTATTTAAACCGCTTGTGCCAGATCTCTGCACAGCTGCGTCAACAGAGCGCTCACTGCCGCGGCCCGTACTGCGGCACTACGGGTGAAGAGCGGTGCGCTCCTGTGGCGAGGTGGCTTTTACCGTCTGGGTTGGTGTGGGGAGATCCCAGCTCCTGTCGCGCAGGCTGTGCAAAGCCCCTTCGGACCGATCCTAACAAATGCCGTTTGAAACTTAGTGTTTTATTTATCTTTTGTTTTGTAGCGTTTAAGACGCTTCTTTTACTGACCAAACTGGTTTCAAAAGGTCAGTAGTCGAGGCTGAATGAATCCGGCAAACCACGAGCGCTGCAGCAGCGGTCGGCAGCGCGTTTTCCAGATTCTGCTCGAAACAGAAGCGGTTTAAAACAAGGGGAGAAGGTCAATTTGTGGTCCAACAGGAACATTGTAATTAGACACAGGGCTCTTTAGATAGTGACGCTTTCTAAAAAAGAACTTGCGATGGACGAAAATAACTGCCGGAGACCCACTTGTGTCTTTTCAGTAAAATATCACGCTGTTACACCAACCCAGTGACAACGAGCTTCATTTCAGCTGTTGTTCCTGAGAGTACCGGGGCCTCCTCTCCATTACTCAAGTGCCCGGTTCTGAATGGACGGGGCACTTGTGTGTAGGAAGGGGTATTTTTATCATTTCGGGGGGTAGAGTGTATTATGAAACAGGAGCCTAATGACAACTGCATCTGTCCATGTCAGTTTGCTCCGCACACAAGAGGAGCACAGCGCAGGGCAGCGAGGAGGTGACTGGTGAGTGAATGACATGATTAAGTTGGAGTGAAGGGGGATTAAGGTAACGGATTCTGCAAAGACACCCACCACACAGCTCAGACTGAAGAGGCAAGTGTGTTATGTTGTTGTTATTATTAGGCTGTGGCTATCTTGAAAGAGGACAGTGCATGTGACCGATCAGAGATGGGGATTATTAGGAGGCCATGACTGGTAAAGGCTAGAGGGAAAGTTGGCCAGGATGTCGGAGTAACACTGTTACTCTTTTGGAGAAACAAAAAGGTGGAGCACTGGCTCTGTGGCTCAGGATCTGTGCCTGTAGCTGGAAGGTTGCTGGTTCAAATCCCGCTGCCAGCAGAGGAATCCTACTCCGTTGGGCCCCTGAGCAAGGCCCTTCACCCCAACTGCTCCAGGGGCGCTGTACAATGGCTGACCCTGTGCTCTGACCCCAAGCTTCTCTCCCTGTCTGTGTGTCTGTCTGTGTGTCTTATGGAGAGCAAGTTGAGGTATGCGAAAAGATGAATTCCTAATGCAAGAAATTGTATATGGCCAATAAAGTGATCTCTCTTACCTTATAACCTGGAATTTTTAATGACCACAGAGAGTCAGGACCTCGGTTTTATGTGTCATCCGAAGAACGGCGTCTTTTAACAGTATAGCGTCCCCATCACTATACAAGAGCATTAGGACCTGCACAGACCACAGGGTGAGCGCCCCCTACTGGCCCCACTAACACCTCTTCCAGCAGCAGCCTTAGTTTCTCCCACTCAGGTACTGACCAGGCTCACACCTGCTGAGCTCCAGTGGGCTGCCAGCTGGGAGCTGCAGGTTGATACAGCTGCTGGCGACACTGTACGTAGGGAGGAACGTGCTCTGACACAGGAACACTGCTGGGGCGCGCTGAAGGGTGGCTGTCGTGTGACCGCGGCCGCGCGGACCCCTACCTCACAGCACTCCATGGCGTCCGGGAGGCGGCCCAGTTTCCTGTAGGCGACGGCCATGTGGTACTGGCTCATGGCCCGGTACTTCAGGCTCCAGCCCTTGCCGTAATCGTTCACCAGCTCCGCCGCTTTGCACGGGAAGAACAGGGCTTTCTCGTAGTCCTGCGGGAGGGGAGAGAGCCCAGGGAGTGAGGGCGAACGAGGGAGCTCTCCTACAGCCGACACGCAGCAGATAGACGTCTAGAGTCTTGTAGCGGTTCAGGCGGGGAGCTGCGTCAGCATGCGTAGGCTGCAGAGGAACAAGTAATAGGTTTATTCCCTGGTGAAAAAAAGAAGAAAGAAAACACAACGTTTCGTCCATGGTGTGAGCACACCCAAGAGCCTTCACACCTGAAGAAGCCTCCACGGCCGAAATGTTGTGTTTTCTTTCTTCTTTTTTTCAGCATGGAATAAACCTATTACTTGTTCCTGTAGAGTCTTATAGGTCAAGCCACGGGAGAGCAGCAAGGCTTACAACCCCAGCTTCTTTTATTCTCAATTACTTTTGGATTTCACAGGGCGATACCACTGCAAATAGCAGGAAGAGGCATTTCCGATTCCCCACGCAGGTATTGTTGACACTGAATGAAACCTTAGTGAGCGCAAAGACAGGGATGATAAGACACCTGAGATATCCCCTGGAAGATCACAACAAGCTTGTCTGCTGCGTATTCAGCGAGACCTGAGCTCTCTGCAAGGCGCCGTTCTTCAGTGCTCTTCAGGCCTGCGTGCAGACGGGTAAGCTTGTGGGGCCTGGGCCTGCGGGCCGCGAACTGAGCAGTGCTTGTGTGCTCAAGGATGAGCTCCGTCTTACACCGAGACAGCTGATGACTGAACTGAGAGCTCCGAGGAATCAGAGAGCATTGTTGAGCCACCTGTCTACCCTCTTTGTTTTGCTCTCGGAATTAAACAGATTGGAGCACGCCGGTTGCTTTTCTGTAAAATCGCAAAAGGAAGGCTCTGAGACATGTTTTGTTTTGGCTGGCCTCCATTCCTTTACCTTAACAGAGTGCCTTCTGTGTTCACAAGGGTGCTCTGCTATCCCCCCACTGTGCCAAAGCATGCTGGCTGGGATAACTGGCATCTCTAAATTGTCCCTGGGCGCAGGGTGGCCATTTGTCTGGGTTTATGCCAGACAACCCAGATTTTAGAGGCTTTGTCCTCTGTGATGCGAAGCCAGATATGCACTTATCCTCCTTTTGGGAGACTCGCAAACTGTTACCCCAGAACGGGACAACTTTGTTTGATTGAACAAACTTGCTCATATTATTGGTTAAAGCATTTATTTAATGAAGCGCAGGTTTGTACTGGTCCTACAAATGGCAACAAAGGCCATATTTGGCTTTTTCCTGTGCCTGTATCAACACGTTGGGGTGCAGCCACTAAGGTGATCAGATCAGTCATTACATTGATGTCTATTAACTTCCCTATATGCCAATAACGAAAAACGTCATTCAACCCATGGTGGTCAAAAGAACAGACATTTCTAACTAACAGTAGAAGGGGTGACCTTCTTGGATTCTGCTGTGACACACACTTTAGCAGCCAGAAGAAGGAAAATGTCATTAAAGAAGCATAAAGTTGCAAAACAAAATCACTATCCTCTGCTGTCTGGGTGTCTTTGTTGGCCACCCTGACTGTGTGCCCTGGAACAGACTCAACCCCTGCCCTGTGCTCCAGGCTGCCACTACTAATAATGGCAGGACAGAATAATATCATCACGACCTGTTTGTCTGAGAATGATGTCTTTCAGTTTCCTTCCACCATCTCTCCCTGGGGGTGGAAACATACCCATTTTCAACCTTTCTTTCTGAATGAGTTTTCCCTGCGATGGAAATGCAGGTGTCTCATCTTAGAGGAAGGATCAGATGATCAAGGCCAAAGTCTGGCAGAGTTATCTTCTGTAGGGGCTGCAATTTCCAGACTTTCACTTTCTACTTCAACAATATGCAGTACAATGTTGAGTACACTTCATCGTTTAAAGCATTTACAATCAGCTATTATTGCACACATACCCAGTTTGCCCAGTTTTTTTGTATTTCATGTTGTATGCTGCTGAGACCAAGATAAAGACATGGATGTCAAATCTTCTCCATAGAAGCTTTTACTAAAACCTGCCTGCTGTAATATGTGGTGTCACCCTGTAGCAGTGACCCTAGAGCACACTGAGGAAGGCTGGTGTTAAAAAAGAGCTCCCATCTTTCCTGTCTTCCTGTTTTAATAGGAGTGAAAATAAGAAGGGTATTCTTGTAGGGAAATGTTCCGTTTAGACTTTAATATGTGGCTGCAAAACGAAACAACTATGTGTCATGTGTGAGATTCACAGAGCCACGCAGAGCTCAGGTCTTTAACTCCACTGTGAAATCAATTAACTGTGAAGCCCTGATTAGCACCAAAGCAGACATTGACAGATCACTCCCTGAGATCTGGGACGTCACATTGGGAGTTTCGAAGGAAAGGCCAAAGCCAAGAATCGGTTTGATTAAGCATCTAGCAGGGAGCAATTCCCCCTTGTTAAAACAAAATATCAGACTGCAGAACAGAATCCAAAAGACAATAACAGAATTATTTGACAGCTTCGGTTTTCTATATATTTTTAGTGACTGAAAGAAAGGTGACCTGTAAATCATGTATTGCTAATTTATTACCAAAACACAGCTTTTTTAAATCAAAATAGTTATACCTACAGTACATATATACCTTATAGATCTAAACATCTATATTTATGTACATCTAATATATGTTTTTTGTATAGATGCAAACAGATATAAAATATGCCTGCATACAGGTCTATGCATACTTTTTATCATAGGTCCAAATATCTGTAATATATATCTGCATACAAGTTTATGCAGGACCAACTAGCTATAATATATACTTGCATATATACAGTAGCTGCATACAGATCTACAGTATATAGATTTTATAGGTCCAAATACCTATAACACCTGTATACAACTATATATATACCTTATAGGTCAAAATCTACTGTATACCTGTACCCAGGCCTGTATGTACCTTACAGGTGCACACACCTATAATCTACTGTATACCTGTATCCAGGTCTGTATGTACCTTACAGGTGCACACACCTATAATCTGCTGTATACCTGTACCCAGGTCTGTATGTACCTTACAGGTTCACATACCTATAATCTGCTGTATACCTGTACCCAGGCCTGTATGTACCTTACAGGTGCACACACCTATAATCTACTGTATACCTGTACCCAGGTCTGTATGTACCTTACAGGTGCACACACCTATAATCTACTGTATACCTGTACCCAGGTCTGTATGTACCTTACAGGTGCACACGCCTAAAATCTGCTGTATACCTGTACCCAGGCCTGTATGTACCTTACAGGTGCACACACCTATAATCTACTGTATACCTGTACCCAGGTCTGTATGTACCTTACAGGTCCACACGCCTAAAATCTACTGTATACCTGTACCCAGGCCTGTATGTACCTTACAGGTGCACACACCTATAATCTACTGTATACCTGTACCCAGGTCTGTATGTACCTTACAGGTGCACACACCTATAATCTACTGTATACCTGTACCCAGGCCTGTATGTACCTTACAGGTGCACACACCTAAAATCTACTGTATACCTGTACCCAGGCCTGTATGTACCTTACAGGTGCACACACCTATAATCTACTGTATACCTGTACCCAGGTCTGTATGTACCTTACAGGTGCACACACCTATAATCTACTGTATACCTGTACCCAGGCCTGTATGTACCTTACAGGTGCACACACCTAAAATCTACTGTATACCTGTACCCAGGTCTGTATGTACCTTACAGGTGCACACACCTATAATCTGCTGTATACCTGTACCCAGGCCTGTATGTACCTTACAGGTGCACACACCTATAATCTACTGTATACCTGTATCCAGGCCTGTATGTACCTTACAGGTGCACACACCTAAAATCTACTGTATACCTGTACCCAGGCCTGTATGTACCTTACAGGTGCACACACCTATAATCTACTGTATACCTGTACCCAGGCCTGTATGTACCTTACAGGTGCACACACCTATAATCTACTGTATACCTGTACCCAGGCCTGTATGTACCTTACAGGTGCACACACCTATAATCTGCTGTATACCTGTACCCAGGCCTGTATGTACCTTACAGGTGCACACACCTATAATCTGCTGTATACCTGTACCCAGGCCTGTATGTACCTTACAGGTGCACATACCTTGAGCTGGACGTAGAAGCTGCCCAGGCTGCAGCAGACTCGACACTCCAGCATCTTGTCGTCGTTGTTGTGGGCGTAGCGCAGCGCCTTCTCGTAGCTCTCCAGGGCCTTCTGGAACACGCTGAGGCCCAGGAAGGCGTTGCCCATGCTGAGGCACACCTGGCCGTTCAGCTGCAGGCTGATGGTGGTGCCCTGCATGTTCAGGCAGGTCTTGCAGTACGAGACGGTCTTCTGGAAGTCGCACAGCTTCTCGTTGCTCCGCGCGAGGTTGAGGTAGCCTTCAGTGAGGTAGTCCGGGTCCTCCATCTCCCGGGCCGTGTCGATCTGGGCCAGAGCGTACTGCAACACAAAGCACAAATGGCCTCAATCTCGTGCATGAGCTCCTTCCGGTGCAATCCCACGCCCTCCAAAGCACAGGCGTGGGATGCACAAAGCATCGGACAAAAACAAAAAAGGTTGCTGTGGAGAAAGATCTCTACAAAATCATCTGGTTCAATCTTATTGAGTTTCGTCTGTGAAAATATTTGTCTTTTCCTACCAAAAAAAAGAGATATCGCAGCACAATTACTCTAATGATGAGCTTACTTTGACATGAGGTGAACCCTGTTCAGACAAAGCAATGATCAGGAGCCCTGTGTTCTCTGGACCTTAGGCAGGTCTCTGCAGGTCCACAGATATCAGTGGTGCAATAGTCCACAGCCAACTAATGCTAGCAGAGAGCAGGCAAGTGTGATCGGAGCACAGCAGTTCCATGCAAGGCTGTAATCAGGCAATATGCACCACTCTCCTAAACCACATTTGTTCTGATTTAGCAGATGTGTTCAGGGAATTTGACAACTGGGATGTTGGGTTTAGTGTTGCGCCCAGTAGGTAGAGAAAGTAGTGGTTCAGTAACTTATACACAGAAAGAGACAGCGAATCAGCGGCAGAACGGGATGAAATAAGAACATCTTCTAGCGCCTCCTTTTTTGCCACCACTGGGATCACGCGACATCCTTACTGCAGTACCTGAACAAGAAACCAGCTCCTGCATCCTGACGGATGTGACGAGAGGCAGGTGGGAAAATGTGAAAGTGTGGTAAAGGCCACATCATGGAAAACACTTTCTGAACTTGCAGTGGAGCACATGTAGCCAGGAGGTGGCTGGATGTAAATCAGCCTGGGCCTGATCTAGTATTCTTGGCCTACAAACCCAATGAAATTTCTGCAAGTAAGCTTGACTCACCAAGACACATGAACTGTATTAGCTGAGGAATTCAGGACAAGGTACTATATCAAGCTCAGTTATAATCAGGTCTCCTCTTAAAGTCTGTGAGTTCCAAATTGGGGGCATTGGGAACTTATTGCATTACATCGTCTGTATAGTATAGTGACAGTGGGGGGAAGGAGCTCTGTGGAGGTACAGCACAGTAGAACAAGGTGCTTATATTGTTTTTCTGACTCCACACCAGTAGGGTTTCAAAGGATTTCCCATTTTCAACGATCTGAGAGCCCTTCTTCACAGGGAACAATTCACTGGAGAATAGAGTTTCCAGAAAGGAAAGTTAAAAAAATAGTTTCTTGGAGAATACATCTCATACATTTCTTAGCAGACGTGAATGAAAAAAAAAGACCCCCCACCACCAAAGAACACCCAGTCATGACCCCAGGAGTCCAAAACATTAGGAATTGCTCAGATTCATATTGTTAGAAATGTATTCCTTGCTTGTGCAGTCTGACGTCTGTCCCTGGATCCAGTTCTGACAGGGCTCGCATTGTCTTTTACTAAAGCCTTTCCAATATATTCCAATATTCTGCCATTTCTTTACTCAGAAATACATGTACGCACAGAGAGGGTTTTATTGTCTGCCAGCACAATAACTCTGAACCCACTTGACATTTGCACTGATATAATCTGTCAGTGTGCATTGAAACAGATACTGTTTCTGTACAGATGACGGGCATGTACTGTATATGTACAGACTGCAGTTATTCAACGCTCCATGAAAATCTAATTCAGATCCCACAGATCTCTACGAAATCTGTTTTGTAACTTAAAACTTGCCAGTTTGAAAAAAATCCAAAGCTGAGCTCCTTTCCCCTGTGCCCAATGGAGGTAAAAGCACAAGAAGCAGGCGAGCTCTTGGCAGGAGTGTCTGTGCTTTGAAAGCCTGCCCATCTGACTGCTTGCACAGTTCTCATGGAGACAGTGAGAATCTACCTCCTTCTGAGGGTTTGACAGAGAGGACAGCCAGAAGTTGGGGGGAAAAAAAAGGATTCAGTATTAATAAAATGAGATCACTCAGTGCATGGACAGAGCACACAATGACAAGGTTTCTAAGGAAGCCAGTCGCTCCAGTATCTCAAATGAACTGAAAAACAAAGACAGTTTTGTGCTACCACTTAATACAAGGAGTTTAAAATCCCTCATTTTTCTAACAGGAAAGGAACTGCATTTCCCAGCCCCTGGGTTTCATGCTCAAATTCTTGTCATCATTGTGACATTCTTGAGTCTTTGTGTATTGAAGTGATAAAGGGTTTCTGATTTTTTTTCCCTTTATGATCAGTTACATGACCAATAGCAAAGGAAGAAACCCTCTGAGTGGGAAAAGGTTTCCATATGCTTTTCCATACGGGAGGAGGAGAGCAGCAATTGGTTCCGAATGAATGACAGACTTCCGAGAAGGATCGACCGGAGGATTAGTTTGGAGAAACGAGCGATGAAATTGATTTTGTGTCTTTTCGTTTTTCTGCTTGAGAGGCAGGGACTGTGGTGGTTGAGGAAAAGAGGACAGAGTTCAAATGTGTGGCGATTGTAATGGATGTGCTTTAGTACCGGAGGCAGCAGTACAGGTCATTTCTTACTTAGCCAATAAAAGGAGTTTAACCGAAGAAGAAAAGAGGAATGTTCATGAAACAGGGTTCTGGAAATTAACGTAGCATGCAGCGTCAGGTTAAGAAAACATGAAAGATCAATGCTTTTTCTGCAGTTTGCAGTTGGTGTGTATATCAGAGGGAGAAAAATTCAGCTTGGAACAGAGTGTAGACAGAAGCACAGGGATGGTTCTCTTACCTTCAGCATCTCTTTGTATTTGCCCATCTCGGAGTGGGCCGTGATAAGACAGCCCAGAACCCTAAACTTCCCTCCTGGGTCAGAGGTCTTCTCCAGAACCTTCAGCCACACCTGCAGCGCTTTGTCAGTCTGGTTGGTCTGGTACAGGTGAAGGCCCTTCTCGATCTGCTGCTTGGTTTGGTCCTGGCCCATGTCTGCTCCAAACTGCCTCATAAAAATACTCATCCACTTGCGGCGTGGAAAGAAACGCAGACACTAGGGAGCAGGGTTCAGCCCGATATTGCCTTAGGGAACTCCACAGCTGAAAGAAAATAAAGAGCTCTTGCCACAGCTTTGTCAGGAAAGCACAAATCCCACTCATTCAGCTCAAGGGCGACAGAGAAACCAGATCCAGCGTTCAGGAATTAGCAGAGAGGTCTGGACAATCACGGTGCTTCCACAAGGAAGCCGGCGAAACTCCAGGTGGCCGAGCTCAGAGAGGAGGCCGACTGGCTCATGGCCCGTCGCAGGAATTAAGGGGACGGCTTCCTCCAAACCAGGCCTGAGTGCGACCCGCCTGGAAAGCCGGTGCTCACCAGGGCTGGAGGCGTTGGCATGGCGCGGCGCGGAGTGGCTCCTTCTCCCAGCCAGAGGAATGTCTTCTTTAGCAACTGCGCCCAGCTGTGCCCGTCACTCCAGGCCACATGTCTCGGCAGGAATCCAGCCCTGCCCTCTGCGAGGCCCAAGGTCGCAGTGCGACGCCCACAAAGTATCGCTTCCCCCACCCCCAGCCCCCCAGACCCCAACCCCACTGCTTTCGAAAGCCCCTCGGGCACCCCCACCCTGAACTCGCCGCCGAAGCCCACCTGCTCGTGAGGAACAAGCGCCCGGCAGACCTGCGCGGTCGGGGGGGGGGGGCGGTCTTTGCTTTAAAACATGAAAACCGAGCCGCGAGGCTTCACAACACATGACCACAGGGCGCCCAGCATGCGGGAGCGCAGATTGACAGCACGCAGGCTCCTGGGCATCATCGTCAGCGACAGCTTCCTAGAATAGTTCACAAAGGCTTACGCCTTCTTGGGCTCAAATTACACTTCAGTGTTTTGAACAAGCTCTTTGACCTCTTTGGTCATTTAAATTAAATTTTGGACTCGGAGAGACGGCAAGCTGTTTTTTTTATCACCTCACGATGCACGAGGTGGGTCGCCACTGCTCCTGGAGCGCTCACAAGCTGAAGCCGTCAATGGGGAGGCACACTGGGCTCTTTGACAGAACTGCTCCAGCTTTGCAGGCTGGATTAAAGCACATAGTGCCCAGAAAAGCTGTTATCTTAAACCTGCGGTATGCTCTTAAACACCCCCCTCACCCGCTGCTGGAGGGAACGCTGCAGGGTGAGGTGCGCAGCAATTCAAGCGCAATGTTTTCTTACAGCGTTTAACAGAGAAGGGAGAGCGTGAGTTAACCATGATGATCCACATACTCCCTACAGAGGTCTAAAACGTACTGTATGGTCTCTCCAGTGAGGGGGTCCTAGGACTGAGATAGCAGGAGCTGCGAGTAGTATAATCTCGATGCGGTTTCATGGCAAGATGCATAAAGACGTTTGAAGCTGAAGCTCATTATTTATGTGGAATCCATACCGACGACTAACAATAAGTAACAAAAGATTGCTACAGCACGTTCTCTATACCGCCAGTTTCCGTCGTTCTTATCGCCTGGAAAGGGCACAGAAAAGGGAATGCAGGATATCAGCAGGGACCTTTCAAAGCCGTTTCACCCGTTGCAAGTCAAGAATATGACCCATTTTTCACACTCCCCATTAAAACTCCCCGGCGGTTTTTGGAAACTATTTCCAGGAACTGAAGAGCCCCGCTATGCCGGCTCGTTAGATTTGCACCTTGAAACTCCAGATATATGGGGAACAAATTCCGCTTCAGACCAACGAGCTCCGTAAATCACCCTGTCAGTATCGCTTTAATGCCAACAGCTATATCGTGGTGTTATATCCTGCAGCTGCTCCCGAGCTTTTGTCATGAACAACAGGTTGCCCAACAGGAGCCGCGGGTCTCTCAGCGACATCAGACAGCATGTGCTCTGGCGCGGATCTCCGAGCTCGTGGGCCAGAGCCTTTGTTGTTGTGAAAGAAGATGCATCTTTTCCTGTGCCCGGACCATAAAGCAATAATTTAGTAACCCGACAAGGCAGATTATAACCCACGACAGAACAACAACAACAAAAAAAAACTCAGCTGAGACACCTCATCAATACTGTGGCAAGATAACAAGAGCCAGTGTCATGCACGCTACGTCAGTGTCAGCAGATTCTGCCGTTTGCGCTGTGATCATGTTCCTTGAGCACACTCTGACTTTAAACTGTACTTTGATCATCTTGAAATTCTTCACATGCATGAGATATTATTAGAAAGGCTTTGAACTGCTCCTTAGAGCTATCGTAATTCCTGGTCAAAGCTAGAAAAATTCAAGTTCTATTTTGACGCTTCCTTTTTATATGGACAATCCATCATACAATTATAAACTTCATTTTTTTTCTGGTCATCTGTATTTTCATTTAATGCTCATTGAAATGTGTTCTATATATATTTTTTTATCTATCTTAGTGGGTAAGTAGTCTTACTAAGTCGATTACAAAATTCGTAAAATCAACACTGATGCAGAACTAGAAATCAGGGGAAACTGACAGCATATAATCACTCCCTGTCTGCACTGAGTAGCAGATGGCAGTCTTTACTTATAGATTGATATTCAAAAGCAACATTACTATTTACGCATGTTTTCAGAGAACTAAAGCATACTAATTTAGTGTACTGAGCACATGCTTCCAGCCTCATTTTGATCAATTGATCATTGGACAGCGAAGTTGAACTTCTAGGCCGCTGAAAACCAATAAATAAAAGAAATAAACCCATGTGCCTAGTGATCCTAGAGAACAAGGCCCTTGTGCCAGCGGTATGTTGGAGGCTGGAATAAGACACCCCCTGTGGACTGACCAGCTCTCTTCAGCAGTCAGTCAAAGTGTTGTGTAGACCATGCTACTGGGTGACACCGAGTCACACAGTTGTACAGAACATGGTGATTGTGTATGACAGGCCAATCAAGGTAGAGGTAAGAGACGGTCTGTGCAGGAGAGTGTAATCACCACAGAACATCAGAACAGACTGATGGCATCCTGAATGCATGAATCTAGAACGACAAAATCCAGGGAATTCCCTTACAGCTCTCGATGGGACATTCCAGAAGGACAACACCATGCATCTCTCGTGGGAGAAGAGACTGACCGTTACATCGCACATACTGAACGCTAGCCCCCTTGAACACCTGTGGCACGTGCTCGTCAAGGCTCCAACAGGTGGGCTGATGGAAAGACCCCACAGGGCAGCACGAGCAGCCGTGAAGCTGTACAGCACTAGAGCACCGCAGGAAAGGCTTCCAACAGTGGCTGCTAACATGTGACATGCAGAGTGAATTCCCTGTTCAGCCACGTTGATGACACTCTTCACCCAGGCTAATGAACTTACCTAGGCCAACTCCGACGCAGAGCTGCCTCTTCACAGGGCTCGAATCGGACATTCGAGACAACTGTGGGGAGTTGGCATGCTCTGCACGCGGCAGCGAGGGCTTTTTCCTCGTTTGCTCCTGCAGTCCGAACAATTCCTAAGATTATTTGCCTTGTGTAAGATGCCCCCTGGATGTGTGAAGAGAGGTCTCTGCCCTACGCTGGACTGGTGCCCTCTCCAAGGGGTCCCTTCACTTGCTCCAGCTCTCACCTCTGCTCTGAACTAAGCAGTTAAGTAGATGGTTTATTCAATAAAATGTTGTGGCACCTCCTATAAAAAAAATCAATTTTTCATTTATTTGTTGCAACAGACTCATTATAAGTGATAGGTTTATTAGGCCACTCAGTATATAAAAGCTAAGCTTGCCCAGCACACAATATTCCAAATGAACATTTCATGCTGAGCTATCAGAACCTTTATGCTTTATCTCATGGGTAAGGCTAAAGTGCTTTTGGCATCTCGGATCATAAACACTACTTTATACTTTTCTGCTGTCACTGTATCCATGAGGAGTTTTGTGTATCGCACGAGTTCAGGACCAAGGAGCAGAAAAGCTGTTAATTTTCAGATTTCAACAAAAAAGCTAAAAACATCGGCCCTTAGTGGCAATTCAGCAGGGTCTTAACCTGCAACATTTTCCACCCATCAGCGCGATAACTTCACAGCACAGGGTTCAATCCCAGGATGCGTTAAGTGTCAAGTCAGCAGTCGTGAGCGAACAGTTCTCCGGAGAGTAGCCTGAGGACAAGGGAGCAAAAAGGAGAAGCCAGTCCTGCTTCAGCATTCATTTCCCATTGCCAATCAGAACAGCTGGAACCGGTGCAGTGTGCAGGGCAGGCCATACCTATCGAGAGCTGGAGTGTCATCGATGCAACAAGGCAGCAACGGCGACAGAGCCACGCTCCTCAACAGCCACGAGTGCATGCACACCAGAAATCTGCACCAACGGTCAACAACAATAACGGGTCTCATCTCGACAGATCTCAAGGCAGCCACCCCCACCGCCACCATCTGTAAATCACTCACCTCAGCAGGGCCAGTCGGGACAGTTGCTTAGTGTTTGTCTGCACCAGTTCCGAGTTCAGAAGAAATACTTACACCCTGCGGCACGACCACGCAACTCAAGGGGGTGGGGGGGGGGTGGCGGCTTGTGTCTGCACGAACCTCTCGACAAACTGGGCAGAGAGCACAAGCGCACACAGGAGGACAAAGTGCACAGGTGGGGGCGGTCAGGGTTCCAGGCTCATCGCTGGAAAGCTGTGGGTCCGAAGCCCAGGAGAGTTGATGCCGTTGTACCCTTCTGCATGGTACTTCACCTGAATCGCACCAGTAAAATACACAGCTGTATCAATGGGATGCAATCGGAAGCCGCTCTGGATAAGTTAGTAATCAGGAATAACTCCCTCTGGATGCTATGGAAAAAGCGGAGGGGCAGGGGCAAAACGGCCTCGGATGTTTTTGGAAATGCCCCCCGTTGGGGTAAGATATCCCTCTCTGCCGCTCCACCAAAACGCACGCTGAAGAAAACGGGAAGAAACACGAACGTGCCAAAAAGAGGAGGAATTTCTTTGACGTGTTGAAAGTCTGTGGGCTGCAGTGTGCATTTCTATTTTAAGAAACGATAACCTGATGAGATGGGGCTTTTTTTTTGCATCTTGGACCACCTGTCAAATCCTCTGCCTTCTGTCGGGCCCAGCTCTTTCATGAATTTACAGCTTCAAATTGCAATAAATTGTTCCTCTCACCCTGGGCTCCAGAGCCACAGAATACAGATGAATGAGCCTAAAAAAAACTTGCTTCCTTCAAAGGCTATTCTTTATAAGAACTGTGTAATGTGCACGTGTATTTTTAAATTGGGAACAAAAAAATCCCAGACACAATGCTTGTGAATCTTCTCAAACATTTTAATTGTAAATAAACAAAAATAGGTACCACACTTGGCATACAAAATGACTGCTCGTTGCGTGTGCAATTAAAACAGCTTAGTACCCCCATCAAGACAAAAAGGGTAAGAAAATCTTTAAACAAATACTTGCTTGTTCCAAACTTGTAATTTCAAATTCAACTACAGAAACTGCGTTCAAAAAAAGCAACATTTTTTGCCAGCTAATTATATCAGTATTTTACCTATGCTGTACATCAAAAATCACACACTGACTTCCAAAAGAAAAAAAGCTTTTGTCAGAATTAAAGAAGACTTCACAGATTTTTTTTCCCCAATGTTTAATCTTACTGCAGTACAGACTGTTAAGTTTGGTCATAGTGGCAAATTCTACAAGTTTTTTCTCATTTTATTTCAATTTCACATTGTGAAACAGATTTACATTTTTTTCTAGTAGAAAAGGCAAAAACTGTACAAAACCTAGTGTTTAATACAATCACTTTGTACCAATAAAAAATCCCACAGGTTTCTTCCAAAGATTACATTTAAACTCACAAAAAGCAGCTGAGAAAATAGGAAAGTCAGTCACGAAAGTATCTCAAATCAATTGAACAACCACAGTCTATCATAAGATCAAACATTTTGGTATTTTGATTTTGAACATTTCCACAGGTATTAGGGTGATTTCTGAAACTGAAGTCCACAGAAGAAAAATTAGTCAACACTGATCACTGGAGCCAAAAAAAAAAGAAAAACCTAGAATTCACAATCGCTTGATGCTGACTTTGCAGATCTTAAAGTGGCAATTTTCCTCCCAAAGACTTTGAATGCTTCCTACAATAAGGGAGAAGAGATTTTATCTGGCTCAGAATACATCTATGGATTAAAAATAAGAATTACCAGGCAATGTGTGTTTAGACTATGGCAAATCTAATGACAGGATTACTAACTGCACTGAGAAATAAATTGCTTAAACCTTTAGGTAAGTGGCAGTATATCGCTTAAGGCATGTCCCATAAAATAAACCCAAAATGAGAGAGACTGTAAACATTGAAGATTATCTGGTTCTAAGAGGAAACGCTCCTTCCCTGATTTCACCTTCAAACTTTCCTTCTCATCTTAAACGTCTCCAAGTTACTTTGTTACACTTAAGCTGACAATTCATGAAGACTATAATTATTTGGAACAAAAAAGACTGAAGAGAAGTTATGCCTTTCGATTTTTGTAAATTAAAAAATTGCCTATACTGTATAATAAAATAAACTTGTTGCTGCTGTAATTCTCAGTCACTATAACTTCAAAATAAGGAAGCTGTCATCTGATTGACACGTGTTTCTATGCAAAACGCAAGACAAGGTTCTTCTGCAGAATACGCTTAGATTGGCTACACACAATTTCTTAAAAACGACAACCAACAAGCTCTATTAAGCCACAGCTTTGACAAGACCGATATCACATGTAAAGAAAAAAATGATTTTTAAAAGTATAGAGGTGTTAAAATATCAAATGCTCTTGATCACACAATATATACAGTACCTACACAGAAATGGAGTATGATTCCCAGACTGAAGGGATGTTACCAATTTTTTCCATGTCATTGAACTCAAGACAATCTCCATCTGTGGAAATTTTTTTTGTTACTCTAGAGCATTACTGAAAAACAAATGCACATCTCACTTCCACTGCACACAGGTGATGAATCACACAGATCTTTATAAAAAAAATTCCACCATAGTCTAAACACACAGTGATGAATCTTAATGGCACCTAAATTGTATTTGCCACATCGACACTTTAAAATAATATTCAACCAAATCTGCTTTTTATATCTTTTTCTCTGCAAGGTTAAACTATAGAGAAAGGGACATAAAAGGAACAAAAGATACAGAAAAACGTGACCAACAGCAACATGCAAAAGTTTTGGCACTATTTTTATTGTTTTTTTATTTTTTATTAAACAAAACTAAATCACATTTTGCTGAGGATTTTCAGTGCAGTTAAGAAAATAACATGCATGCAAGATATATACTAAACTAATTGTGACAAATTATGTTTGCTCATTTTAGAATATTTCACTTCAGACAAATGCTGATCGCCACACAAAAAAAATGAAAAAAAGTGCCTAAAGATGACAAGACACTAAGAGAAAAAAAGGCATTTCAAGTGTCCATAATAATGACGTCACTCGGTTAATAGAAACTCCCAAAAAATACATCATGCTAACTAACCTAGCACAAAATTACAAAGTCATCCTCAGTTTCAGCAAAATGTGACCATAGACATCCTAAAAAAGTAGAACTAACAAGAAACCACACACACACAGAAGTAGCTTCTATAAATTGAATTGGCTGCTTACAGACAAATACATTTGATGTGCTAGGAAGACTGCTTCAAAAAAAGAGAAAAGAACAAAGAAAACAAAAACAAACCTAAAACAAAGTGAACAAAAGTTTTTTTTTTGCAAAATCTAGTGGTTATGTTAGGAAGTTCTAGAAAAATAGATTCTCTTTTTGCTTGTAACAATATTCAAATGTAACTTCAAATATATAACTTTTCATCGTGGTTTTGCAGTCTTGCTATCACATCTCGTTGGCAGCACACAAAACGACAGAAATGAAGAACAAAAAACAAAAACTGTATAATTAATAAGCGTCAAAAGTTAACAAGGTCAAAGGTGAAATTTCAAGCATCAGAGAAGCTCAGAAGACAAGGATTGGACGATGAACTTTTGACGTCACATCGACATGCTAGGCAAACGATGAACAAACGGGCACGAAGATATCTAGAATAAAACAAAACAAAACAGGGAGAACACCCTAGTTAAAGCAACAACTAAAAAAGGAAGGGACAAAAGAAAACCATAAATGATTCTCTCCGCATGGGGCTCTGTACATCCTCTAAACATTGAACAATTAATGCAACACGAAGGAGAGGAGGGGCTGAGCACATGCTGACGTCATTAACAGATGAGACAACACTAAGACAACACAGACTGCCGACTCGCTCAAATGAAACGGTGACGTGGCTTTTCCAGGGTGGGCATTTTGTTAAGGCTAAAGGGGGGGGGGGGAGCGGCTCTTAAGGTCAAAAGATAATAAATTGGTAAAGCCTCTGAGATCTTTACTACAGAAAACATCAAAAATTTGTATCAGATCGAGACTGAGGTATGCAATCTGGTATACCTAAAAGGTTGATTGCACTGGTGAAAAATATAAAAATTTTGCTGCATGGAGCTGCTCAGATTTCAGTGACTTTGGGAATGTAATGCACCCAAACCTGAGGAACTCTCAGAGCTGTCAAAAAGATTTTTTTGTTACTGATTTTTTGTGCGTGCTAGAGTGGTCTTCTGTTCGCACTAGCCCTCCTGGACAGTGCAGTTTTTGTGCTTCTTGTTTGGAAAACGAGTGGATTTGGTGGAGCTACAAGAGGAAAGGAGTGGCTCAGATATTTACGCTAGGAAACCCAAACCCCTTAGAAGCCACCAGACAACACCAAGCTGTCACAGAGCATCAGTTTCTGGTTCACGTTCATTCAGAAGAGGTGAGAAAAGTTTTTTAAAGGCAAAGTGACTGCTTAAATAATAAAAAAAAAAAGGTCTGTAATAACAGAAAAAAGGTGAAAATGTAAAACTTGTTAGAGAGGCCTTAGACTAGAGAAAAACAAAAATGTAAACCTGGCTTGTCAAAACAAATATTACAAAGCCACAACTTTTAATTAAGACTTCATCAGACCCTTTCGCCTTGTAAACATCTGCTGAAGAAGAGAACATTTGGCACATGACGAGCACAGTCTGCATGGAAGGCCAGTGACTTCACAAATAAGGACCCATTTTGTTTCCTGTATACTGAAACAAGTCTTTTTACTACTGGAAAAGGGTGAGGGGGCCAGGAATGGCTACAATAACACAGGGTTTTATTAACATGTGTGTATATATATATATTCACAAAATAAAAAGTTAAAGTGAATGTGTTGCATGGTCAGAGCAGTGTTCCCATGATGCACTGACCCCTTCGTTACTAATCTACACCCTGGACTCCACACTCTCCCCCCACGGTTTGTTCTTCACAACGTTTAACTATTTCTCCTCGTTTCACAGGGGTCACCCCCCTTCCAAAACGGAATGGAGAGCCGTTTCTTGGGGATGTACACATCAAGAGCAGGAAATTAAGACAGTCTGGTAACCATTTACTTTCTGCCAGCTTCAGATTGCCAGACACCTCATTTGCTCAGGCTACAAGGGTGCAACACAGCGGTACTCTAAACATGCAGACAGACAGCTGTGCCCCGGGCATGACAGCGACTGTGAAATCTCCACTCAAGAGCTCAAATGGTTTGGGATCTTTAGCAGCACTGGTTAAACCCTCCAGATAAATTTCACATTTTTCCCCCCCACTGTGTACATCAACAATACACAACACTGAGTGAAAAGGGCTACATAGGTCAGTAGTTTAAACCTCACACATTTGAATATATTAACCAACATTAGGATTCTACAAAATACTGTCTTTTTCAGAGAAATAATTTAGGCAATAAATATACTCCGACACTCAGGAGCAGTATAAAACCTCTATAAAAATAGAAAAGGCATTACAGTTTTGTAATATACATCATCTGGACAACTTTTTCTCTTTGCATTTATATAAAAATCTCATTATATGACCCTGGAAGCCTAAGTATTCATTTAATTATTTCCCAAAACAGATAATTTACGTCACCAATTTGAAAAATACTTAGTGCTTTTATTTTCTATAATACAACTCACTCTGGAAATCTATATACGAAAGCCAGTGTTTCAACACAGCGCTCTGTGCCTGTGCCAGTAAAATCAGATTGTAGCTTCAATTTGAGAGGTAGAAGAGAAAACACTGAGGAGGAGTGCACATTACTTGAAAACTCCCCCCCACCCCCCACGTGAGGGAATACAAGGGATTTTGAAAACTAGCCGTGTGTCAATATTGTGCTGACATAGGCGAATGGAACCATGATCAGCCATTTCTTGAACTGGGGTTTGGACCAGTAGCTTATAGGCTTTCACACTAAAAACGTTATACTCCGTTACATTTAAAATATCCTTTTTTTTTTAACTCCATGGTTGTCCATAGCTACACTATCACCACTGCTGCAGCGAAACTATCCAGCCCATGGCAGGAACTGAAGATCGCTTTCCTGCTGCAGAGGGAGGGAAAAGAAAAAAAAATACTCCAGGAAGGAATACCTGGGGAGAAGCAGGGAATATAACTCGAGCTCAAATTGCTCCGTGAAATTTTTGTTCTCCGGCCTGGACCAATCACTCCTAACCCTCTACCTTTTATTTATTTTTTTGTTCTAGGAAAACCTGGGAGGCATTTCTTTATTCAAAGGGTTGTAGGAGTGTGGAACAAGCTACCCGGCCACGCTGTTGAGGCCGCTACCCTGACGTCCTTCAGGAAACAGCTGGATGAGATCCTCCAATCAATACTAACTACCAAATGGTCTCCTCTCCTGGTGTAATGCTTCTAAGGTCTAGCAGAGCCCTCTGCAGAATATTTCACCGGCTCCTCTATGAACCTTTGATTTCTCCTGGACAGCTGAAAGCAAGGTGACGGCACGTGTTCAAACTTGGCGACGGACCATCCCCGAGGGAAACAAAACCCAGGAGAAAGACGGGGTCTGCCCAGGTGCAAAGCTGAGGACCGCGCCCCCCGTCAGACCCCAGCCTCTGCTCTCTATCAAACGGCGGGGGTGCAGGACTCTCCGATGCCCGAAACCCACATCCGGGAAGAAGTCTGAGGGACTTCCCAGGACTGCCTG
Source organism: Lepisosteus platostomus (assembly GCF_059453375.1). Lineage (NCBI taxonomy): Eukaryota > Metazoa > Chordata > Actinopteri > Semionotiformes > Lepisosteidae > Lepisosteus > Lepisosteus platostomus. The sequence goes on from NC_142628.1 coordinate 13,372,897, forward strand.
CAGCCCGATATCTACGCCAGTTTCAGGATGCCTCCGTGCCGCTGAACGACAGCGCCGGACTTCACTGCAGACAGGCACCTGAACACGTGTGCCAGGAAGTCCAACGGGCGAACCCCAAGACCAAACTCTGACGGCTGCAGCACCTCATGCCCAATAATTGTTCATGTGTAAAATTTACAATACTGATGTGTGTAATTGATGTACAAGGTGCATAAATGCAAGTCTTTCACGTCACAGGTGTTATTTGCTTCACTGGTATTTTGGGAGAATGGGGAAGTTACTGTACGGCAGCTGGAAAGTTTAGATTGCTTCGATTTGCACGGGACATTCCAATGCAGGAAAAATCCATATGATACATTATACATAATTCTGTGTGAAAATGCCCTGTGGCCCGGTTTTGAGAAAGGAAATGGATGTTTTGTGCTTCATGATTTATCACCAGCTACGTGTAGCTTTCGATTCTGAGCAATGAACTGCAAACACCTGCTTTTCTGCAACATTACTGGCCAGATTTCAAGCTCCCTTGTATAGATGATGCAGTCAAGTTGAAACCACTTTGAAGCAATTTAGATCATGAGCTCACTCTCATAGCACACCTTGTTTAACTACCTCATTTTAAACCCCTCTCAACCAAGCTATGCATGTGCTCATAAGTAATGTTTATCAGCATAACTTGTCATAATTAGCTTTTTCTTCCATGTCGCAGAAGTGAAGAAAACGGTCAGTTTTATGAGGAATCTTGAATTGCTTTCTTTGAAAACACTCCACAGGGGCAGTTTTACTAGAGGTTTGACATTCAATTCAGGGGTTAAAAGCAGAAGACATTTATTATGGCTACTGGCTTTCTTTGTGTAACATGCCTAACAACTTTAATAACTGTTACACCGCAAACTTCTATATGATATGGCACTTTAACTTAAAAAAAGAAAAAAAAAGTACAGTTTTTTTTTAAAAAAGTTGAAAACCACAACAGAAAAAAAACGTATCTGTTATTTAAATAGAACAAAATCTTAATTTTAACATTTGTTTTGTGACTACAGAGAATAACAGCAACCCCAGCAAGTGGAGCTCCAATAATATGCAAGGGGTCATCTATCTTTCCACTCTCAACTTACCAGGAAACATTTTCTAACCAAGTCCATTTGAGAGAAAAACGCTCAGTATGGCTTGCTGTCATTTTTGGATCGTTTTAGCTGGACTTTCAGTCGCTTCATGCCGATCTGAAAACCGTTCATGGATTGAATGGCCGCCTGAGACGAGACTGGATTGTCGTAACTTACAAAACCTGCAAAAAGAACATTCCCATGAATCACTGCACACAAGACGTTTCTACAACAGCCCTCTGGAAACTACTGTTTAATGCAACTGCGATTGTAAATTTCTAATTTAACACCTATATGCCACACCAACTTTGCTAATAGAGACAAGTGACCCAGATGATAATCCTGGGACACATACACGTAAACGGAAGATTTGGACCCTAGTTTTTTTTGGTTCCAATTGGAGTGTTTTCTTTCAGTTAGCAAAAATCAGGTGTTGCTGGCAGTTCAAAACCCTCGCTGAATAAGTCATGGCTTTCTACAAGAAACAGTAACGAAACAGGATATTGACAAAACGGCCATAATTCAAAGCTGGGACAAGCTCGAGATTTAAAATCGCAGGCGTCCCCATACTTCTTCTGTTCAGAATTAAGCACTTGCTGCTAGGAAAATAAAAGCAGCTTGTACATGCTCGCGAGCTCCAAAGGGCAATTTTCTCAAGAATCAAATTATGATTTCACCGCACAGATAAGTTCCAGCGTGGCTTTATGTCTCAGATAATATTCTTTCACTGCTGTGAACAAGCTTGCTTCACGGCCCACTGCTCATTTCCACACTACTGAGTTCCTCTGCAATGTCACTGAGCAACACATTCTGTTACGCAGACGCGCAAGCAAATGATCGATCGATAGCCTCTGAACGACATCTGCGTTTTAAAAGTCACATTCTCCTTAAGCAACAGTGCATGGCTGTCATTACATAAAACATGCCGTTACTGATGTAAAACATTTCCCAAGCGTGTCTATAGTGACGTTTTTTTGTGTGAAGACTTAACATTGAGAACGTCAGGCTCCGTCATGTATATTACAGACAACATGTAACATGCCCCAGGCAGCTGGTGTTCAGTGATGATTAAGAACAATCTAATGCTCCAATTATGAGGCAGAGACAAAAACATTTCTTGCATTATTACCGTCATATTCCAAGCACAGTAATGCATAAAAATCTTTTCTCAATAGCTGGACTTGCCACGGGAAATCCTCTTGACTTACCAAAACATTTGCTGAGGTTTGTCTGCTTGTCAATAAACACCTTGGCAGAGATGACGTTTCCAAACGGCATGAACATCTGGAGAAGATCCTGGTCTCCAAATTCCTGGGGTAGATGGTAAATAAACAGGTTCGCCCCTTCCGGACCTTGGAACACAAAACGACACAGGGGTTAAACGCACTCAAGCCCGCGTCTCGAAAGCTGGCTTGAAATTCCAGTCCGTTCGCAGCTGCGTCAGCTCTAACTGACCCGTATCCGCACAGCGGACTTACACCGAAGCCGTGGATGCGCTGACAAGGGAAGGTCATTGGCAAGGGTCATTAACCACCCTTGCCACATTTAAATCGTGCATGGCGTGCAGAAGCACAGAAAAGACTGATGCTAAAAGAACCACTTAAAATGACCTTAGAGGGCACCGAGAAAGCCAATGCAAAAAACAAAACTGAACAAGTATAGCCGACATTCAAAATGACCGTTGGCCGGAGTCATGGCTCGGACAAAGAGCTCAACCTGCACCCTCGGGGAGTGCCCTTTTTTTAAGCCAGTATGACCACACTTCATCTGCAACAGGCTTTACACTCGCCACCAGGGGCTCGCCCGTCGGACACTTCATCCGCGAAACTCGCTCTGCCAGTGGGAGCTGGGCCATCCCCAGCAGCTCATCCAGGTGGATAATAATAATAATAATAATCAACTTTATTTTATATAGCGCCTTTAAAGGTGGCTTCTCAAAGCGCTTTACAGGATGACAATAACAATAAATAAGAAGACTACAACAATAAATAAGAAAATTTCACAAGACAGGACACAATTATAATTACAACAATAACAATAGAGGAGACCGTGGAAGATGGATCCCAGCTCCGGCTGAACTCGAGCCACATTGCGGCCAAGGGAGGGAGGGGGGGGCCCCGGCGGGCTGCGGAAGAAGCCACTTGCCTTCCTTCTGGCTCCCCGCGGCGCTGACGCTCTGCTGCGTGAGCAGGCTCTGGTTGTAGAGCGTGGGCAGCGCCGCCGCCGCGTACTGCTGGATCCCCGAGTACGCCTGGGTCAGGGCCTCCATGGTGCTGCCCGTGCCGTTCGAGAGGGCGCCGCTGCCCAGGCCTCCGTTCAGGGCGGCCATCCCTGCGAAGACACAACAGCCACCGCTGACAGCGATCCCAGCGCGCCCGCGCCCAGACGCGGGCGCTCAAGCCGACTGCTGGCCAGCCCTCGGAGGAGGAACTGTCGCCCACCTATCCCGCCCCCCTGGCCTGCTTTTGGGGGAAACAAAATTCGGCAAAATGCTCCCGTTTTAAAGATCCTCTCAGGACTGAGGAAAAACGGAGGTTTAGAAGATCTGCCAACAAATAGCCCTGGGTCTGTTGGGTCGACAGAAACAGAGGATCTGGGTTTATACATATATTAAAGAATAGGGGAGAAAATGCATTAAGTCAAGTGTATCAGACACGAATCTTACATCCTTTCACCACGAACTACCATTTGCTTAAGTAGTTCAAGTAGGTAGCTGCGCCAGTATGCGCACTGCAAAGGAACAAGTAACAGCTTATTCCACGCTGAAAAGAGACAACGTGTCTGCTGTGGAGCCTTCTCCAAAACGTTGCATTTCTTTTCTTCATGGAATAAACCTTTACCCGTTCCTTTGCGCCATTCGCTTTGTCTACAACACAAATCAAGCACTACCGAGTTACGGTTTCAGCTGTACCCTGTTACAAACTGCAATGAGCAGATCCAGTACATGTCCTAAACTCCCGGCTGGGGGTGTTCCCCAGCTGCTGTTGTAGTTTTCAGCTCAGAAAACGGCTTTGGCGCACAGTTCTCTCACCTGCTAGAGACCCCACATTGAGCCCTGCTGTGGCCCCCGCAGCCAGGGACTGGAGCGCCCCCAGTGACGCCATCGGGTTCACTGAAGAGTTGGTACTAGACGTGGGGGAGGACCCAGCTACAGAAACACAAAACGTTTCGACACATGAGCTCCAGGTTTCAGTTCCATCGCTCAAGACTCTACAAAATAAAGTGAATTGCAACACACAGCAGAAAACGTTATGTTACCTCCACAAATAGTACTGCTCACTGTCTGTAAACCAACCAGTGACTGCATGCAGGATCAGTGGGATTACTGCAGCAATAGGGGTAGCAAAATCCCGTGCAATTCTTTCAGAAATGTGAACCATCACGGTTTCTGCCGAGACCACTGCTCTGCCAGCTGCAGAGTTCACTAACTAGATCGGCCTTCTACCTCCTTTTGGTCTGCAAACCCATCAAACAGTGATGCAAAAACTACCAACATACTCCAAAAAGGAGTTACACCTATCATGGGGTAAGGGGACTAAAATAAATGAGCCTTCCTTGCATTTCTCACGCGTTGAGCTAAATGGAGCTGTTCGTTTTGCACCTCCCTTCAGAACTAGCAAACAGCCTTGCGCCTAAGGATACTTGAACAAAAACAACCAGGGCTGATTGGCTGGAGGCTTAAAGCTTATGAGCACCAATTTTCATCGTGGTGCTCAATCTGGTGAACAATCAAACCTGTGGACCCCTCAAGGAACACCCCAGGACTGTGTAAACTGCAAGTCAGACTATTATTTCAGAATTGCACTCAACCGCTCAATATTTACGTTTTTAACACAAAAAAAAACTAAGATCTTAACCGTTTTGCATTGTTAGAAATGGTTAAAAATAAGAAAAGTCAAACAAACCCTTGTATGTATCCCAGGAAGATTGTGCCTGCTGTCCCGTACCTGAGCTGGTGAGCACACTGAGGGGGCTGCTTGAAGTAGTGAGCGCGTTTGAGCCAGTGGGAGTGCTCTGTGTGGCGCTGGCTGCAGCCGCCAGAGCAGCCAGATTCTGCATTGCATTTAGTCCTGCAACACAGCACACACACGGGAGGGGACAGTTAGACCCTCCCCACGTAGACCTCCACCATGCAGGAACCCCAGGACACCCCCGCATCAAGTCTAAAAACAGAGGTCTTGCAGCTCCGACTTCTTTTCCTGTGCAAAACAAACTGTGCAAATGCATTCAGCTGTGTGGAAGTCTGGATCAATTTAGTCCTGTCCAGATCTGAACTACATTAGAAGACTCGGTTAGGAGGACATATCAAGTAATGATGCTGCTTGGGAAACACGTCCATTTAAGCAAAATGGGCCTGATGGCCCGTAGTTCATAAAAAGAAGCCGGGCTGGATCTCTCCGAAGTTAAAGACTCGCAAACTGCAGCCTTCGGTGTTTCAGGAACGGAGCGAGTCTTCATTTGTTTTTAGCTCGCCAAGGCAGGATAACGAATCCCAGTGGGAGGGCACTCTCTGGGCACCAGAGAGGGAGGAGGGCTGAAAGCATGCACACCTCCCACTGAACAGCAGCGGGCAACAGACAGCCGCCCGCAACTGCGAGGCCGGGTGCAGGACTACAAGGACTTTCAAAGGACCGGGGTGAAACTCAGCCACGGCCTTCGAAGACAATAACAAGACACTTTTGGGGGAGAAAAAAACCCAACATGCTCACCTACGTGCAGAAGGGAACAGCTATGACCACCGTAACATACCAACACAACCATTTCAGGGCAAGATTAAGGCATGCACTACAGAAAACAAAACTGTTCAGGTCAAGTTCTTTACACGCTCTCATTTTACAGCAAGTGGGGTACACAGGCTACGTGTCTCCCTCTGTGATTTTACTAAATAAAAGCAAACAAAACTAGAAACCAAATCATAATGCCCACTTTCTTTTCCACTCCCTGTAAAACTAATCATGACTGCACAGAGCAGTTCTGCTTATGCTCATCATCTGTATAATTATCACCTTGGTAGAAACCTATTAAATACCGTTCCCCACAGATTCTATCTGCAGGATAATCGTTTTGGGGAATGACTGGAAAACCAAGCCTGATCCATCAGCTTGAATATAATCTCGACAATTTTAGCTGGATACTGAGTTTCTAGCCCATTATGGCAGTGTTATTAGACAAGTGCATTAAATGCCACTCAGGATAAACACCAGTTACGCTCAGCCATGTTCTAAAGCACCATGGGAGAGAAATTGGTCTAAACAACAACATTCTCCTGTCTCAGGCTATTCTGTGGTTATAACTATAGAGGAGGCCCTATTAAGCCATTATCAAGAGAGTCATGCACATGGAGCAATTAATAATGTCTTTTGCTCATCTGCTGCACAGCTTGGTCTGAGGGGGGAAGGGCTCACAAGATACAAAACCCTCTTACTAACATCTCTTTTTTTTGTTGTTCAGGCGGTGGGGCCAGAACGGGCTGGAGAATTACCTGTCATTGGATGAAGGTTGCTGAGTGCATTCAGGTTCCCAGAAGAAGCAGACTGCTGAAGGAGCTGCAAATAAAGCTAGACATTACACCAAAACAGAAAACACAGAGAGGGTCAGGACTGCTTCCACTCTGGTGAATACTGGAGAAAAGAGAGAAACAGCAAAGGAGGAAGGCGAGAAAGAAAAAAAAAACTCAGAAAAGGGAGAAAGACTGAAGGAAGAAAAGGCAGAAAGAAGTGAGAGATCCACAGCACACCATGGAGCAGCACTAACATCTGGGCCAGGCAGCTGTGTTGGAGTTCAGCATGCAGGCTGGGTGGGGATGCTCAGCCAATTTAGTCTTGATGTGGACTTTTAGATTCGAGGGGTTTTAGGGGATTAATTGCACACTGCAGCAATGCTGTGCCTGATCCAACAGAGCTTCATGACCATTATGCAAAAAAAAAATCCCAAACAAACCAGAGAACAAAAACTTCACACAGTGGTCAGTCAAAACACTGCAAACCAAACGGCAAACAGAACACCCGTATGACGACCATATACAAGTGGAGAAACAAGCTCCCTTCAGAGGATACCTACTGATTAAAAAGACATGCGTCCCTCCAAAAAGCATATCATATGGCTCAAGTCATAAAGCTGTAGCCCTTACTTACAGACGTGAAAATAAAATTAACGCAACCTCAGTTTTCTACTCAAGCTATGGAAAGCAGACTTATGCTGCTAAATTCCAATTTAAAAAAAATCTACTGCGCAAATCCATAACCAATCCAAACCTTGCAAGACTGAAGTGGGGATTCCTAAATAACCACTAAGGTGACTTCCCCAGGTGCAAGCTATCTCCCTCACAAATTCAACCAAAGCACGCTTTAAAGACTTCTTTAAAGCAGTTTTTGGAAAACGAAGCAGGAAGACTTCTCTAGTTCGGAAATGTCCCCATCAAGAAAAACAGTAGCGCCTTTCAAGTCCATGAGACTGGACTTTTCCACCTATTTTTTGCTAATCCTTTCAGCGAAAGGAGTGTCTGCTCTTGAAATGACACTTACTGCTAGATACTGTGGCCCCAGGGAGTTGAGGCCTGTAAGATTCCCCCACATGGAGGCAGCATTGAGCTGCTGCATCTGCTGCTGAAGCTGCTGTGCAATTCTCTTCTGTTCTTTGTCCTTCTGTGTGTCAGCAAACTTCACCACAATAGGGGAGGAGCAGCCCTACACAAAGAGAATCAGGGAGGGAGAAAGAGGTCAATGTTCAGTCCTGTTAAAACACACAAAGCTGAGGGAGCTCAGGTCTGACCGATGCAGAAAAGTGTTGGGCGTCTCACTTTAAAAGGATCACACACAGCAAAGCAAAGGATACTATAGTTCTGAACAGCTGGGCAGGTATTAATGATGGTATTGTACAGCACAGGTGTGTAAGTCACCTGCTTCCACTTTCCAACACCTCTACTGAAAATTCATTAGCAACACACCTTGCTTTATAACCAAACTTTAACCCCCCCACCTCCTTGAAACAGTGAAGGGTAAAAGTTCCAAAAGCTACCCTGAAAACAAGAAGAAATTCATCATTTTGGAGTAAGTCAGTCTAAAGGGTTGCCAAGCAGCTGAATAAATCTGAAAGACGCATCTGAAAAACGCACAGCAGTTTTGGAACCGTCTATCCCTTATTAACGTGCGGGGAAACTTGAACAACGTGACCCCGTGTGACTGCTCTGACACTCCCAGCCCACAGCTCCACAACAATCAATGCAAGCCTCCCTTTCCATGGCTAGTTTCACGAGCAAAATGAGAAACAATGAAATATACTGCTGGACTTTCCAGCACTTGGAAAATTCCTTCTCAATTCTGACCAGCTGTGCAGGGACATGAATTTGCCATCCCTCCTTTCTTCTTCACTGCTCCTGGCCAGATCGAGCCCTGATTTTCCAGTAAGACACTCCTAATGTAAATACCATTTCAAGTGCACAGGAGTTCGCTGCCAGGAAAGCAAACTGGCTTTAAGCTTCGAAAAACACTGGTGTCGAGTATTAACAGTTTAGCAGGCCCATTTTCACAGGCTAAGAAAGAAAACGTAAGGCCTAACACAGAAACACAGCGAATGGTTTATCTCCCTGATTTAAGGAGCACAAGGAAAAATGAGCCACCAGGTAATGATTTATGGTTTTAAGATTTACCTCCATAGTCTGTGACTGGTGCATTGCTTTTATAGCTGACTGTGCCATTTGTCTTGCTGTAAAGGTAACAAAAGCACATCCTGCGAACATAAGAAGAAGAGTCATTACAAAGAAGACCCTGATATATTTACTAGAAGACGGCATCTTTAAGATAAATAAAAAACTACAAAAGTTTATCTAAAATTGGTTTTTATACACTGCACAATTGCTTGAGATAGCTGTGAAACGCTGAGTAAACAAGACAGAAGCACAACAGAACTGTGCTCCAACGTCCCACTGCTTTAGTTTGAGTAGAAGAGAGGCTTCAAGTGAAGCTGCCTTACCTCGACTCAACCCATCTGGTCCGCGCAATATTCTACATTCCTCAATCTGTCCGTAGGGTGAGAACATGAGCCTGATGTCGTTTTCATTACACTTCTTTGAAATCATTCCTATGAACAACTTCCTGTCTTCCACCGCTGGAACAGAACAATCAAACAGTAATTTTAACACCACTTGCTCGACATCAAAAGAGCACCAGAGTGAAATGTTGTCAACACACAGATTTCGAGATTTCACCCAAATGCTAAATCCCTTTGAAGAGACACCATGGAACAAACAAAACATGCCTGTGTTTTTTTTCCTCCAAAACTTAAAAACAGGTAACAATAGAGAAAGTTTTTTCCTCTTCATATAAAACTTCAACAATGAAGACATCCATATGTGGATGTTAGGCTCCATTAAAAATAAATCCACCAACTTAATAAAAGCGGTTCTACTTTTTATGATCGTGAGATTAACCATGATGTTCTTGGAAACCTGCATGAAGTGCAACAACAGCTCATACAAGTCCCAGAATCTCCGCCAAGAGGTACCATTCAGTCTTGCGTCTCTTCTGCGGCTTTTGGAAAAGCTCCACCCTCCACACCCAACCCCTCCACCTCCTCCTCCTCCTCCTCCTGCAAAAGGGGGAGGCCCCATCTGGGTACAATCCCAAGCGTGTACTGGTTTATCTCCAGCAGGAGTCCCTCCCCACAAACATGGGAGGATAAGGGGATGCTGGGGAGCCCCCATCCTCTTGGAGGAGCCATTAACAGCACTAACGCGTACGGCGCTGGGCGATTTCCACACTCCTTGTCCTCCCCAGGTGACCCAGTGTCCTAGATTGCCCTGTCCCCCTAATCGGCCACAAATCCAAACATTTACCATTGTTCTTTTCACTGTCCGCCGGCTTCATCTGAATAGGGTGATGCATCTGTTGGAGAGGAGAAACATCACAGGAATCAAAACAAGTACTCGAGTTACACAGCGAGAGACGAGGAGAGCGCCACAGTTTCAAAGAAAGAGCCACTCCTCCCATGATCCTAAACACTGCTCACTAATGTACTTAAAATACTGTATATTAAGCTTTCCCCATTTATCAGCTGAGTATTTTGAAAACTGAACAAATCTAGGAATTGGAACTAGGCTGAGACAGAAAGAACCAGTACTTAGAACATGGCTGTTTGCAAGATTCAGGGAGAAAAAGAAGCTATACAAAGACTGCTATACGGTACACAAATAAACCTATATTTAACACCGCAATCCACTGGGAGGGACTAAGAAGGTTCGAGTGGGGAGCTGCGCCAGCCTGAGATTAACAGAATAAGTAGGTTTATTCCACGTGGGAAAGCAGAAAGAACGAAAGAATGCAAAGTTTCGTCTGTGGGGCCTTCTTCACGCACGTAGAAGAGACACTGGCGCCACAGCCGAAACCTGGAATTGCTCTCTGTTTGAAGAAGACGGATACAGGAAGAAAAAGCTCAGGGGAACACCAGAGAAAGGGTCGTCTGCTGCAAAACCATTATTTGGCTTTTCCTAACCATCTTGGACTGTAAACCCGAAGCCACTATTTTTAAGTTCGGAACATTGTGCACAGAGCATCAGTGAACTTGGCTGAGGATGTTCAAAACGCCACTTTCAAACCGGAGAGCAGTCGGAGCGAGACCGACCCAAGAATGGCAGACATCCGCAGCCTCCTCCTCGGTGGCCCACGTCTCAGTACCAGCCCGGCCTCGTGGCACTTACCCCCGGCAGGATCTTCATGTTGTGAAGGGCGTTTTGTGCTTCCAATGCTGCTTTACGTGTATAATAAGTTACAAAACAACAACCTGCAGGGAAAATAAAATGACAGAATTTAAATTCATCGCCATTAACCCCAATGACCTCACAGTACATTTTTACACCATTTCTAAAACAGATCTGGTTTGACAATTTGGATTATTACCTGCATTGTAGTGCCTGCCCAGTAAAATGCTACAACTAGGAAATTGATTAAATCAATCGGGCAATTGAAGGAACAGAAGAAACTGGAAAAAGGTTTTAATGTGTAGGCCCATTTCATTACCTAAACAGTTTAATCTCTTACCTGGCGTAATCTGAAAGGACTTTTAAGCAATTTCAGGCAAACACAAGAACGTCAGAAAGGTTACCATTAAAGTGAGACTCTTCGGCCAGGACAGTACAGGAATGTATGCCAGGGGCGTTTCCTGCATTTATGTGCTACCAGACAATTATTACAACCTTTCCACTATTGCCAGTTTTACAGCAAAGGTTTTATGGTCTCTCAGAATCGCCAGCCGCTGAAAAGCGAGATGCTGTCCCAGTAAGGTCGGCTCTCACTTCATTCCGGACAGCGAGGCTGTCATCCAGGACAAGGGCCTGTACATGCCCATTTCATTTGTTTAAAAAAAAACCTGTACTTTGAGGAAAACTGTAAAAGCTGCAAAAATAATAAAGGTTCATTTCTGCTTTGAAAGCACGGATTTGCACCTCTTTCACAGGACGGCATTATAAGGCCCAGTCTGCCGCCAGACAGCGGTCGAAAAGAGGGCAAACAAAAATTTATCCCATGTGCTTTTTACACATTGCAGAATAAAGATGCCGAGGAGATTTAAAGGGATTTAATGGACTGAAAAAACATGAACTAGCTATTGGAAAAGCCCATTAACAGATGTTTAGCGCTTGGATTAATTTCCCATGTCTACCAGAAATTTATAGCGTACGAACGGAACAGAAAGAAGATGGCAAAGTTAATATTTCTACATCTTGATTTTCTCCTAAATCAAAAGTGAGCCTCTGGTACAAAACAGACAAGGAACACAAGTCGTCTTTTGTGCTGACCCCAAGAGCTCGCACCCCCGCTGTTCTTAAAGACAGAGGTAAAAAGGCATGTTAGAAAATTCAGTCTTTTTGTATTTAAAAAACGCTGCCTTTTAGACCGGCTGAATGTCAAAGAATAAAAGGAGCCGTCACCGGAAAATGACATCTCGACGCAAGAGAAAGAGCCAAACAATGGCGAAAGGGCAGGCAGCCCAGACGCCAGGCGAGCTGAAAGGCTCACCTTTGCTCTGCGGTGGGTTTTGACTCCGATCCCGGAGGACGTTGATCTCGTACACGGCGCCGTACGGCTCAAACAGCTCCCGCAGCTCCTTCTCGGACCAGGTCCTGGGGATCTGCCCCACGAACATCTTGATGGCGTCGATGTCGGGCTGGTCAGGGTGGTCCAGCGTCCCGTTCATCTTCTTGGCGCTGAGGAAGAGACCGCGAGAGGCCGGTGAGGGTGGGTGGGGGTGGATCCGCGGGCAAAAACTTGGGTTCCTTCCAGAGCCTCCCTCTGAAGGGACCCAAAAGACACTGCTGGAGCAGCCGAAGGGGATGCAGGAGACAAGGTGAGGGCGTCTGTTTGAGGGTCGTGCCGCGATTCTGGCTGAGCCATAAGAGATCACTCAGAAAACATGACTTTTTAAGATGACTTTGATTCGACTTTACCTACAACCTACAAAAAAAAAACAGAACTTTGCAGCGATAAGTAACAGCCATAAGGTATCCAGGATAAACAACCCATGCCTGTGCACTATACTGTGTCAATACAATTAGCTGCCATGCTCATACACTGCATTTTATTCTGCAGCTCTGCCATAAAGCCATGAACCCTGATGGCAGCTTAAGGCAACATCAAACAGCTCAAACTTTCATGGAAAAAATGAAAAACCTTTCTTACCTAACCCATGTATATCAAATCAATAGAAACAGGACAGTCTTTATTTGGGCAGAACTGGAAAAAAACATCGGCCCTCAAATTTTAAATTAGGCAAAACACAATGTTTAAAAACCTGTGCTTGCTGATGAAGAGCAGACTGATCTATAAGCTGAACAGGTGAGATGTAAACAGACTGGTCCATCGTAAGAGTGGCACTGCTCAATCTTTATTAAAAAAAAAGAGACAATTAAGAAGTCAAGTACATCGTTCGGAAATGTGCTTTTCTGTCCTCCAAGCTAACTAAAATGCACTACGCTTTAGTAGCTGATGATCATTTCCTTTCAGACATAATGTGTATTGATTAAACACACATCAGCTCATTTTCTCTTCTCACCTCAGTCAACACATTCATCCCTGCAAAAGGGGGTGATTAAGATATTCTAGAAAATGAAGATCAAGTTCCAGTACTAAGGTCTTCTACTGCATTTTATATATAGACAACGATACATCCTGCACATGTAACAAAATCAGGGAAAGACCTCCAAGATTTTTAATCTATTCCACACAGCAGGAAAAAAAACCCCAGCTAGCTTTCACTGTGCCGAGGAGGTGCGTGTCATCAAGGGACGATCATCTTTTAGTGATGGGAAGGAAAGAGAAAAAGACAGCAGTGCCACGCCTCATCTCCAAGGCTGCAAGCATTATCAACTGCGAAACTCTCTGCTGCAGCTACCTCAGAATAGAGCTGGGATTCAATACCATAACCTCAGGAGACCAAAGAGTGGTTTCTGACATCTGATCCATCCCATATATGAAACAATGCCTCCGTGCCAGTGATCTTGCCGTGTTAAGTCTGATCATACAGTCTAATATCTGTTACAATTATGTCTATTTTAAAGGAGTCAAAGGACAACCTTCATGGAATCTGTTAAATTTTAAGAACAGAAAAAAAAATACTACACATTTATCACCAATGATCATCCACAGTACATTCAAGAGGGAAGTAGAAGCCTGTCCTGTTTTGACGAAAGATGAATTTTAGGGGAAGGCATATGCCCAAGACACACTCTCTTGATGTATTTTTGTGTTCGACATGCCAGAGCTGCTCACCTTGCACAAATTCTCCTCTTCCCCCGGTGGCACACTTCTATACAAAGGGGAGACGCACAGATTCTACCCTTCTACACTGTTCGGATTACGATCTTTCCTTCAAAATAAGTGACCCCATATTAAAAAAAAAAAAACTTCAATAACCTAACCCCGTATCCCCCTTGAGAAACTAAATGACGGCGGTTAATAACACAAGTCAATTCTTCTTCCATTACACAGAAACACAAATTACTTCAAAGCACAAATGGGTTTTTGCAGGTCTAGGTCCAGATCAATAACAGCTCGAATTATTCCCACAGGACATTTATCTACAGCTTATCTAAGGCTTTGAAGTCCATCAGAACCCAAACCCTAAGGGAGGATGGATCTCGCCAGCTGCTCCACTGGGAATAAGGAGGCATGGAACAAAAAGAAGCACGGGTATCAAACACTTGGCAAAAAAAAAAAAAAAACTGCAGAGATTCAAGTACGCCTCACTCTTCGACTGCAATAACACCGACAAAACTTTCCTTCAGAAGAAAATCAGTCGAGGTGAGATGCTACTGCATGACTAATGTCAGACCTTTCAAAATAACATGTAGGAAAAGACCTTAATGTCATCAGAAATGAGCTTTTGCTTCAAGTAGAAATGACATTACCCCACTGATGTGACAGTGATTCACCCAGGCTAACATTCACCTATTCAAAGCGTAAATCCTTCTCTTAAACCTCACATCTCCCCCGCGGATTTTTCCTAGGCGCTACCCTTTGGAAGCCATGCAAAAAAAAAGATCACGTGCCATTTTGAACAATTTAAGGCTGTTTTTGACGTTGGCATTGACGCACAGCGCAAAATTTGGATTTGTATTTCTATTATACTCTCTGAATATCGGATCGAAAAGCTGAAAAAAAATGTCCTGGTTGGAATCCAATTAAAAATCCCTCCGCGAGGGATCCCAAGAGGCAATCTGAGAGGAAAAAAATATCATGGTCATGCCTTCACTCAACAGTCAGAATCTTATATTTGTTTCGTGAATCCTATTTGCAGGTGAAGCATGACAGCAGAGGCAGCTAACATCTCCAGAGGCAAAACCGTCCCCTACTGGAAACAAGCTGCCTCTTCCTTTTAGCCTCAACCGGCACGACCACTGCCCCCTGCAGGTCTGAGCCTGTGACAACTGCTGGATTTCACCCTGGGAGAAGATGGTATCACCTCGTCTATTTAGCAAAAGTCCATGAAATTGCCATTGCAAATGGCTATTTATTAAGCTTGAGGAACTGATTTCTTTCTTCCCTCAGCAAAAAAAAAAAAAGAAAGTTCCAAAGACTTGAACGTTAATCCGTGCTAAATCTTTTAAGGAAGATATTGTAAGTGCCAAGGCTTGCTTTGCCTAAAAATGGGAACTTTCTTTGCATCTTAACTGAATAAATATACCTCAGTGATGTCTAGTTAATCCAAAGTTCCACTAAGTAGATTAATTAAGTTTCTACAAGTCTCAATCTAGTGCAATGAATAATGCTGGCTAAACCATAGCTTTTGAACGCATTATGCTTTCTGTGAATTGAGCACTTAGACTAGCAAGGTGTTATAGAGCTCTCCAGAATTAAGCCTTTTAAGATGTGGCCCGAACTGCCATTTGCCATAGTAAAGGCCACAAGAAACAGGAGGCCTTTCAGTCCATATAGCTCATTTGGTTGCCAAGAGCTAAGTGGATCTCATTCAGCCAGTACCATGGCTTCCATCGACAACGTGGCAGATTAGTTCCAGTCCCCCACAACCTTTTGTGTAAAGCAGTGCTGCCTGTGCTGAACTGCAGGATCTCATCCAACTGCTTCTTAAAAGAAGCCAGGGTATCGGCTTTGACTACAGGGCTGTGTAGCCTGTGCCACAAACTCTGAACTGCGGTGTGTTGAGCTATAAATATAATTTTTAAAAAGAATGACAACTTAAAAAAAAATCAGAACAACATACTAGGACACCTGTCCTGACACTGCAACAAAGTCTGGCTGGCACCAAAAACGTTTGGATCAAACAGCGGATTGCATCATTTCTACTGGAAATCGAAGCTTATTGCTAACAATCAAGCAGGCAGGGGGTTTATAAGGATAATGTTCAGTGCGGACGTTCTACATCGCAGGCAGGGCGCGGCTGACGAGCAGTAAAGCAGACTACAGGATACACTACCTCATGATTCTGGACCTTTTTCTGTCCATTGGAATGCCAGTGATTTCTGGCAAGAGAGATGCACAGAGCTAAACCTCTCAATGCTATCTGTATATAAGAAGCTGAGCTCTCTACACCAGTTAAATATACTAACAATCAGGGGAAACACGTACACAAGTTATACCACTGTAATGTACTTTTACTAAGCTGAAAAACCGCAGCCGTCAGTGAAAACTCGCACAGCAGCTAGGATAAGCCAGCATTTTTCCCCGCTCCCTGACTGCGCTGGCACAAGTCAAAAGGGGGGGCATGGTGCAGCATAAAGGAGTCTGCGTGGACGGGTGCCGCTAAGCACATGTGCTGAGGCCTGCACGATCAGCCACACGGCTGACTGGCGACAGCCTTGCGCACACACTCGGCTTCACCCACACTGGAATGGGACATCGGGGAGCCCTTGGAGAAGAGGAGGGGATTCTCCCCCCCCCTCTCTATTCTGCAATCTTTGCCCCTTATTTCTTAGAATACATGCAAGCTGCAGAACTAGAGCCACAACCTGGAACTGAAGGCCAATCGCCCCGTGCAGAAAGCCTAAAAGCAGCAGGGACAAATCACTTGCCCTCTGCGTTCTCCTGGTCTGCATTCAGACAGAAAGACGGGGTCAGGATTTTCTGTGCTCAAACACGTTGATCTGGTAGCAGCCCCAGTCGAGTTCAGTCACGCAATGAAAAAACGGAAAATGCAAAATTAAACAAACGTGGCACCAGCTGGATTCCAATAACCTTAAAAAAAAACGTTTTCCTGCAGCTCAAGCGGTGACAGCCATTTCCTTCAGGGTTTTTTCAACCACACTGCATGGGACTTAACTGGCTCCATTTTACAGTACAAGTCAATCTTCCAAAAAATGTGTCCAAGAAACACAATGGTATGAATGCACATGTGGTCCTTTCGGTTATTCAAATAATTGAATTCTTGCAAAAGATAAAAAAATGTAACCCAACAAAATCACAATTCTGTCGAATTTCTCTGATGGCTGAAGAACACACTGACCTTTCTTTCAGCAAAATTAAAATTCTGCTAATGTCTTGCAAGGCAGTCTTACCTGCCTGACACTTATTTTATTAAAAAAGAAGGGGATTTCTGCAAGTCCAATTTCAACAAATCGTACGACGTGCTTTTTCCCCCCCATCCCCTTCAATTCATCAGGATAAATTTCAAAGTCGTTTTAATTCTCAGCAGGAAGCCTCATGTCTTCAGTGTAACAGGACTGCACCACAAAGCTCGGGACGTGAGCTGCAGCACATTACTCACTTCCAAACAGGCCATGTGCTCATTTAAACCACCAGGCAGGTCACCCTCCGCCCTGCCACTCAAGATCCAATTCCCACAAAGTATAACCATTCCCACAAAAAGACAGGGAAAGAGACCATTCCCGGTGCGGTTGATAAATCTACCGAGATCAAACGAAAACAAGGTCCGCACTGTTTAAGACCTCAGACTCCGCACTTAAAATGCAAACTCTTTCACAAAAGGAATGTGGACCAGTTAGTTACATTAAAAAAAGCTCCTGCCCACTCCAGAAAGCCTCAAGACAACCCTTTACTGCCAGAAATGTGAGGTTAACACAAAATGTTCACAATACAGTTCATGCTTTTATACATTAGATACAGTTGCACAAATCCCAGTACAGTCTGATTATATACTGCTTGGTTATATGGTTGTACACTGCTTACTCACTGACAATGAGAAAAGGCTGGATGAGTACTTACACAGGACTAGCGTTTAGATTACAGTGATCCACCATCATCTCAGGCAGGAAATCCAGTTTGAAAGAACTCATTTTTCTCAACACCAAAACCCACTCTCAAACAAAACCGAACACTCTTCTCAAGTCTAAAAAAATATATATTTACGAAGCAGCAACCCTTAATGCTGATCTACAGTAAGGGGGGGAGAAAATGCACAGCCAAAAAAAAAATAGAGACTAAAAACCCACAATCTGTACGATCACTCCCAACACTTTCAGATTAAAAACTTGCATAAAGGAAAACATGGAGGCGAATGGGAGAAAAAAACAACAACAAAAAAACAAGTGCAAGACACAACAGTAAACTTCGGACTGGGAGGACAAAACCTCCCTTCCCAAATTTGTAGCAGATTATCAGGGGGATGCCAGCCTTAAAATGCGGTTTCGCACGAGTCTACAAAGGAAAGTGCTGATGTGCTTTAGTCTTTTTGTGAGCGTTTCTACCACCGAAGCAATACTGATGCATCACGTGTCAGATTGATGTTGATAAGAGCGTGTGACATCCCAGAATGAATGAAGACTGTGAGGGGTTTGATAATCCTGTGCTAATGCTCCGCGCCACAGACAATCACACAGCCATCAGCAGAGCCCTGTTGTTCTTCATCGGGGCTGGGCTGTGGGACAGTGGGGTCACATGGCACTGGTCATGCTGAGGCACTGACTGCCAAAGGACATTCACCACACAGGCAAAAAAAAATTAAAATGTTGCTGACCTGTGTACACATCCTGGGATTAATTTTATTTCTTTTTATACCTGATGCTTTTCTATGGCTTTTATTTCTGACAAAAACAGCCTAGACCACTGCCTAAACTTACCTTTTTATGTGCAATTTCTTTAAAAGAAAATGTTAAAATTCAGATGGAAGAATGAGACATAGAACTACTCTCAGCAGCTTCCTACAAACTTGCAATGCTTTAGTTGGCAGCATCTACTTCTGAACACACACAATTCTTCTGTACAGTGTAAGTGGACGATTCAAACAATCATGGACCACATTCCATGAGCTACAACTGTGGCAGTGCTGTGCTTTTAAGGGATTCTGATTCTTAATGGTATAAACGTGACAGGTTTAAGGGTCAAAGATCAAAGACTTTGAAAAAGCAAATTCCAGAGAAACTGAACATTTCCGCCTTTGGGGCGGGAACTACAATTTTTAAAATTGAGATATTTTGTTCAAAGTCCTTCTAAAAAGGACTCAATAGGAAACTCAGGAACCTACTGATGTGAGAGTAGCCCATCAAACTGCAATAGAATGTACAGTAGAAAGCCGCTGTCTGATTGCCAACAGATCAACACCAGTCATGATTCTGTATTCAATCAAACGGCACAGTTTTGTCCAAGAAGGACTTGTGGTTTAAATTTGCTTTTCAGGGCAGTGCATTTCTGCAACTGTCCGTTAAATTGTTCCGATACCTACACAGGCCCCTCACAGAAAACCTTAATAGTGTGTGTTAGCTGCCTGTCTCAACTGGTTTCAGTCTTACACCTTCTTCAAGGTGGCAGCCTGACTACACCCATGTGCCATCTTCTCGAAACGCTCTGGTGATCGGGTCATTCAGAAAGCAGAGTGTGGATCATCTCCAGCAGCAGCGGCCTCAGGTTCAGCAATTGCATAGATGCAGGGACACTTAACATCAGGGCAGTTCTATGAGTTATGTGCTACTTTTTTCAGCCAATATACATGTCAAATTTGTCTGTAAAATCGCAAACCTTTGTAATAGGTGACAAGCGACCCCTGTAGCACTAAAAAAATTGCCTGTCATTTGCTACGGCCTGTGCAGAGAAAAGGGGCAGACAGGCAGAGATTTAATAAAAGACATGGAAAAAACTTTAATCTCATCAGGCAACAGACAGCCCAACAACCTTTTGGCTCATTTTAAGGGACGCTTGTCTGCATTAAACATTTGAAAAGGGTGAACTGTATGAAGAATAAATAAAACAGGTTTCATTACACCTTTTCCCTTTACAGGTCTGCTGTTACTCTTCATTCCCTGTTATTCTTATTCTCCAAACTCCCTCCACAGATCGGTGTAAAGAAAACACGCAAGCTCAGCAGTCAGACAAAAGAAAACACACACACACACACACACACCCCAAGGAAAATCCAAATACGGGGCAAATGCAGAAGAACATTTACAGTATCTCAAGGGGAAGTTGAGAAATAAAATTAAAGCAAACCGACATGGGGTGCGCTAAGCTGCAGGCCTGCTGGGATTTGAACCCGAGTCCCCTGCGCCGCCAAGTCAGGAGCAGGTGGCGATAATCCCGATGTAGCCCACCCCAGACCATGCCACGGCGGTAAGGCGCCGCCTTCCTGGGCCACCCAGGGGGCCCTGGGACAGGAGGCCGGGAGGTGAAAGTGTGGTGGAGAGACGAAGCTGGTTCTTACCCCCCCAGGGCAGGGACCTCCAGGGCAGTATGGGTAAGCTCACACTGTGGCTGCCCGTGCTGCTCCGTGGACAGATACAGGACGTCAGGGTCGACGCTATCCATCCAGTGCCTTTGACAATCACTACAAAAACATATAATATCACGAAACAGCAATTAAGACTTAAAACAATTAAAACAACAGAAGGCACTTTTTTTAAAAACAAAACTTCACAAGGCAGGCTTCCTAACTCATGTCAATCACACTTCTGATCTCCTGCTCTATATGTACACCGTGTCTGTGGGAATGTATAGGTGTTTAAGTGATGTGAGATGGCTATGGCGTGGGTCCAACCCAATAAACATCAGCTGCGCGCGCTTCATTTTTTCCGGAGGCGAATTATCCGGCGCGCCGGGGCCGACGACGAGCGCGAGGGCCCGGGCTCCAAAAACAGACAGGTCAGCGCGAAAAGCCCGACGCGCCCTCCAGCTGCCGCGACATTGGCCGAATCACAAAGGACCGTGGGGGTAAAAAACAAAAAATCCCCCCTGGGACGTCTTATCCGACACCTCACCCATTCTTCAACTCGAGACGCGTGGAGACAGGCTCCAGTTCACACGCGACGCCCCCCTTTACGCCTTTTCAGGGCGCCTTACACGGAAAGAGGCTTGCGTTTCAGAACAAGAGCTCTCCGACCGCACGGTTTGGGAACGCCGGACCGTAAACGGGCCGAGCCCACAACGCGAGGCCCGTGTGGTGAAAAGCCGACGACACCCCCCGCCCGTCATCATCATCACACTAGTGAAAACACTTCCCCTTCTCACTTTCTGGAAAGAACCAGAAACTTCTGCGCTGCTTCACAGCACGCAGCTTGTGCAAATGAACACAGGGGCCTGTGAGCAGGCAGGACAGAACAACAACAACGACGACGAAAAAGACTAGGGTCCCCTCTGTAGCTCGTAAACTCCTGCCACGGGTTTTGGCCTGGCAGTTGCCAATCTGCTCAAACAGGAACGGCCCCCCACTGCATTCTGGAGCCCGGGCAGGGCACGTCGCACTTTGGGCTGGTTTCCAGAACGTTAGCCGGAGACCCTGCCTTGGGGGGAAAAACATGTCCTGCTGTACCGCAGGCCCTGCAGGGGCCGGAGGCGGTCATCTGTTAAAGAGCTCAAGCGACGCTCGCTGAAGAACGGAACCGGAGCGCCCCTCTTCGTTTTCGAGGCGCCATCAAGGCATCAGCACACAGCTCTACTTGGCCACAGCGGAGTCTGCGACTGCGAACACGGCCATTAAAGACATACACATTTTATAAGCTCACTTCACTTAAGTTTGCTAAACACACAAGTCAGCAACTTAACCAACAGCCTCGCGTCCCGTCTAGGAAGCGCCGAGCAGATCGACAGCTGGAACTCTCCCTGCCAATGCTGCCTGACTGCAAGCGGGCTAAACTACAATAAAACTTCAGGAAGTAAAGGATTTGGAAGGTTTTCAGGGTGACAGATTGTTGACTCTCTGCGATTAACTGGTATTCTCGGGGGTCTGCGTGTCGCCCCTAGTGGGCAAGGCTGAGCAATCGCACAGAGCTGGCAGATGTGTCAGTTTGTAGAGATGCCAAATGCCCTGGGTTGCTCCAAGACTGCTCAGTGCCGGGGAACAGTTTTTCTGTACAACCAGCAGGTGGCATAACCCTCAGAGCATAACCCTTTAAACAGAGTGCATTAAGCTACACATCATTACTTTTGTGCAAATGCATTAGGAAGAGACTAAAATAAGATGTATAAGCTAGTAAAAAAAAAACACTTAATCTTGTTAACCTTTGGAATGCCTTGTTTTCATGCTAAAAAATTAAAGGTTCTGTAGACCTACACCTTGGTCTTACTCATTTCTCACCAAAACCTTAAGTCATTAAAGATGTTTGCCATTTTAATGCAGCACAGATCCTGGCTGCACAAGATCAGTTCAAATGGCTCAGACAGGCTGGGGGACAACGCAAAACAGATGAGAGTCACATGTTAGGGAAGCAGCACCGGACACTCATTAAGAGAGGGGGGAAAAAAAAAACACTGTTTCACTCGTTGTCGCAAAGCCTGAAAGCTGCAGCACTTCAGGGCATTGGCGGATCCTGGCGCACTGCACTTCCCAAAAGATCCTGGAGGCATCTTACTTGATGCAAAGCGTCTCTGAAGATCATTGAAATATTTACTCGTCAAACCTGTTTAATCGGCAGCGAAGCCCGGTCCTGCTTCATTAAACATGCTGCTAGCGTGTAGCAGCAAAGCTGCAGGGGGTTGAGGTGCTTCTCCAGGCAGCTGGTGCTCATGAAGTCACCACCCTTTTACTTGCGATGCCTCATTTCTGCCTCTCAAACCGGGCTTCCATCCCGAAGGCATTTAAAGCATACATCCGCACCCACACAGCGGAGCTGGAGAAGCTTCGCGTCTGTCGTTCCTCCTTCAAAATACCACAGGCTCGGCAGCTCGCGCTGTGTGCGAGGTTTTAAACCCCATTCCTCTAAGGGAAGATCGTTGAGCACCTCCCGAGTGCTGGACAGAACTGCTGACCAAACTTCCAGCGAGTCTCCATCCGTGTTTAAATAAAGCCAAGTCATCTGAGGGCTGATGGTAAGAGGCAAGGAAAACAACACTTCCAATAAACAACTCTAAGCTGCAGGATGGGAAAGAATTAGATGAAGATAACGATAACCAACTGGCGCTGTGGTCACGATGTTACAAGCCCGACACAGATTCCTTTCAGGAAACATCCACTGGGACCCCCAGATAAACCTCATTAGTGAATTCAATACCCTTTTTAACAAGACAGCTGTGAAGCAAAGGCATGTGTTATTGTTACATGTGAAGAAAGGGAATTTTATTTTTTTTTAAAGAATATCTGGGTTTGCAAGGCTCCTCGCTGAGGCAGCTATTATTCAGCTCAAAAGCATTTTCAGATTCAGTGCTTCGGGCTGTGAGGGGCCATTTGTCAAAGAACTTGCAGCGAGGGGAAAAAAAACCCTGCTCTCCAAAACCTGCGGATTTGGCAGGGGGGCTCACCGTAGTTTGCTACAGAATCTTATTTACTTCATTTATCGGGGGGGAAAAAAATAACTAAGTTGGGAGAAAGCAGTACCTTGAATTTCTCAAAGTAAGTTCAGCCTGATTGGGTGACCTGGAGCCCCACAGCTCCACGCAAGAGGAACAGCTGTGTCCCAAACTAGGGAGCGATCACCACAGGAGTGAGCAAGCGGAACAGAAGGGGGGAAAAACAAAGCAATATAAATGCCTACCGTGACTTTAGCTTTCCAAATAAAACAATTAGGTTTTATTGCTTTTATGAACTTAGCACTCGCTGCAGCAACACGGCATTAATCATTTGCACACCAAGGTGGGAAAAACAACAACTCATCTGCATCTGTAATATCCGTAACACAAAAATACCTGCCACAATGAGCTACGACTGTCTCACAGTATCCCCTCAGTTCTGGGATTATTTTTAAATTGAAGAGAAATATAAAACTACCTTGCTTGTATTGGATATCAAGGCCTAGAAACTGCTTACGGAGCGCCTGTAAAAGGTAAGAACCCATACCTTTGCCAGCATGTCAAGAGAGGACAGAATTCAGCCAACGCAGCTCTTGATCAAACCTGATCCATAAATCACGAAGGTACACGCCTGGCTATTAATGAAGGCCTCAACACGTACGTACACCAGCACCAGGTTCATCAAAAAGGCACACACCCCCTAGACAAACTGGGATCACTGTGCTGGTATTTGACCAAGTTCCAACCGACAGCCACGGAAACAGATGTTTATCAGAAACAAATAATTTCTGCGCTTCATTGACATGCTTTGCTAGCCCACTTAGTGCTTAATTCCTCTTTTTTTTTTTTTACCAGACTTCATTGAACAGTTACAAGCTTATGTGAACAAACGTGAATTTGGAAAGATCTTTCAGATGTTGCACCTGTGAACTGGAAAGACGCTGCACAACATTAAAAGAGTAACTTTGAAGTTATCGAGTTAATCACAATCTTCCAAAGCCAAGAGGTGCCTTAACATAACTGTCAAACGCAGCAGCAGCTCTCCGAGTCAGAGGGGGTACAAAAAAAGGGCGAGATTATCTATAAACTGGCTATGGCTGAAAGAAGACTGACACAGAAACACTTATCTGTGCAGCGTACCATCAATTAAATCAAATGAACGCTTGAAAAAAGTCCCTTACAACAAAAATAATACAGACTGATGATAAACCTTCCCAATACTATTCCTACAGGCTCTACAACAGGAGCATCTTGTTTCACCTTAAAAAAATCACTAGAATTTAAGACCCAGTCGGGTATATTTTTATATCCTAGTATGATCCAATGAAGGCCTCTTCCCTTCTGTGTACTAGTACTCCATCTGTAATGCACTCAAACATGGCAAAATCACACGGGCAGGGGTATTTTCAGACGTGAAAAGGCTACTAAGTACTCCATATTCTCTTGGCAACTGAATTTTTGTAACACTACTGGAGAAACTAGAGCAGCACTGTAAACAACGTACACAAATTACAGCTAACAAGCACCAGGGCAATGAAAGCACAACCATCAGTGCAACAGAATCCTCCTGTCTGCTCTGCTCGTCTCTGGCAAAACCCACAGATCGTTACGCTGAGCAGTGTTATTTCTCCTGTTCAGGCAGAGTAATATGCCCTACTTAAGGTGGACGTAACCTTGAGTTCTCCTCTTCTCCTGCACCTCTCTTCAATACACACAGCTCATCTGGGCTCAGAGCTA
The DNA here is from genome assembly GCF_059453375.1 of Lepisosteus platostomus. Classification (NCBI taxonomy): domain Eukaryota; kingdom Metazoa; phylum Chordata; class Actinopteri; order Semionotiformes; family Lepisosteidae; genus Lepisosteus; species Lepisosteus platostomus. The sequence continues at coordinate 13,397,849 of NC_142628.1, forward strand.
CTCCGCTCTCTCGCCAATCCTGTCCTCTAACAGAAACCAGCATCCAGGCCATTCACATGCTGAGGAGGAGGAGGTCGGCGCAAGAAGGTGGCATTCTTATAGTAACACAGCTGGAAGGAAAGGCAGTAGAGGTCAGAAAACACTGGAGCCTCCAGAGATCAGGTAAGGAGGCAGGTTTAATTAAAACCACACCACAGAGAGGTACATCGGAGGGAGTGGAAAACACACCTAACCTGCACAGCAAGTACAGCACACGAACTCCGAAACCGTTTTCAGCTACACTTCTGAGAACCGCCACCCACTTTTGCAGGGGGTGGGGGTGGGGGGTTCCTTCACTGCATCTTCATGCATGAACCGGAGATAACAGCAGTTGCCCTTCATAAAAGGGGCCGGCCTGCCCATTCCCCTGACAGCGCCGTGCAGTTGCCACAGTTGCGGCGGCAGGCGTTTGTGCCCCCGCGGGCATCGAGACCAAGTACCCCTCCCGGCCCAGTGCATGCAAATACCAGGTCCACGCGAGAAGGCTCACCATTTTCAATACGGCCTTCACCGCATGGGTGCAGCTGAAAGCAGGAAGAGAAAATGCTAAACGAAACCACGTACAGTAACACGCCAAGAACAACTTTCACAGGAACCCATTTTGCAGCCTCCTGTGCAGCCTTCGCAGCTTAACGGCATCACCCAGCTTAAACGTGACAAACAGACCGAAAAGGCCCTTACACTGGGAGGGATATGCAAGAGGGGCCCATCTAGATGCCTCGGCTGCTGGTAACCTGGTGATCCGAGTCGTCCCTTGAAAGAAACGAGTATCGGCTTCATCGTCATGGTTAGCTAGGGATACCGTTTCAGATTTCCATAAGTCTTTTTAAAAAAAGTTACTAAAGGACAAGGGGTCAAAGCGTATGGTTTCTAGACTGCATCCCTCTCTCCATGTTTGATGCGCCTCTTGGATCAACGCAAACGTTTAAAAAAAAAAATCTGCGTCCCGAGTGTTTCCGCACATTCAAGTGTCTGCATCCTTCTACGCTGCAGGCAAGAGGCCCTGCTCCTGCTCGACGAGATCAGAGCACAGGACAGATCGAACGCCCCACTTGTGTTTGGGCAGACGTTAAGGGTAGATGTGCAAAACCCTAACTCGGTGTTAAAGACGAGAAGTTCACAGGAGATCCAGTGTTACTAAAAAGGTTTCCTTCCCAGAAAGGAAGCAAACAAGTCACATTGAGGTACTAAAACAAATGCATCGTAGCCTTCATATCAGCTACTTTTAGTAGCTCGCATACAGCACAGGCAAAAATATATATTCCTCTTAATTTTAAGCGTGCTGGAAAAGAATCTAAGTGTTATTTTTGGCTACTGTGAAGTGCACCCTGAAGCAGGGCAGACGCTGCGAGAGGGAAAGTGGTCTCGAGCAGGGAAGTTTCAGAGTAGACAAGAAAGCCATCTTACATTTCAGATGCTGCACACATACCACCTTCACAAACTGCGAAACGCGAAATTGAAACCTCTGATGGTTTTCATTGCAGTTTTGATTTTTTTGGGACAGGGGCAAGAGAGCATTGCGACTAAGGGCAATATATTAAAACACACCAACCAAAACAGATGAATGGTTGTACATTTTTTAAACTTCCAAGTTTATTAAAAACAACGTTTTTTGGACATCTTAAGGTGAATCTGCCGTCCGGTCAATATTCTATTAAGTATTTCTTCAAGCAACATGTCAGTCCTCCAGTAAAGTGCATCTGTGCTCAGCAGTGTTCAAGCCAAGCCATAAGCCTGCAGTTCTATACATCAAGTGTCTGTGGCTTTAATGAATAGTAATTTAGTGAGCAATGAAACCAGTAGCTCCCATGCGATGGTCCAGAAGTTTATACTCAAAACTGTTCGTCTTTGTATTGATGTTACAGACAAGAGGTATCAAGAGGCAACAGCAGCACCAGCTGACTGGGATTGCAACCAATTTTTCTGACACCCCCTCCTCCAATACAGAAAGGAGAAAGGTGTTCTTGTGCTGGAGATCGCCAACTACAGATTCATAAGTAAAATTATCCCTCACCAGCTTTCGTACATAAAACACGCGTATCTCGCCACGAAACCTACTGCATTTCACATCGCCCATTTCTGACAGGATGCAATATAAATTATTGATATATACGCAGTCAGGGCAGTGCACAGGGAAAGCTAACAGCTCTCCACTGGTGTCTCGCATGATTAACGGCTACAAGCAACATCTACACCAACAACGTGCATGAAAACAGGAAAATATCTTATTCCCCACGAACTTGAACTGTCCTCCTCGACAGCGACCAGCTGTCTCTCTAACGCTTAGGCTAGCCAGCGCCCTGGATCACATGGTGCCCGAGCCCGGCAGAGGCCTGCTGCTGAACCGGAATGCCTTCTCCTCCCTTGGCTCAGCTGGACCGAGGCTCTCACTAGCGGGCAAATACAAAAGCAAGTGGAGCCCATTCGAAACCTACTGGTGCGGTGCTGCAATAAAAAAAGGTGGGGTTTTTTTTTTTGCAGTTCTTTACACACTCCGAAAAACAATATATAGGATGCCACCAACACCCATTACCCTCAAGATTCAATGAGCTTTCATGGCATTTGGTGGTGTGCAGCTCCGATCAATCAAACTACAAACTCAAACTACAGGCTGCACGCTTTGTTTTTTTTTCTTCCCAAGGACGCTGCGTGATTAAATGTTACATGCCAATCTCTCTCCTGTGACTGAAGATTATGGAAATTTTACACAAAGCGCACACTCCTACAATTCAGTCCTATGAGATATGAAAGAGTGGGGGGAGTATTTGAATCACTGATCGTTCAAAAGAATGAATGAACGGAATCCTGCTATTAAACAGTTAATTCAAAGCACAAGCTATGCTTCTCTTAAAAGAAAGAAAAGAGCCATTATTAGACTAGCAGGGAACAGTACAGACTAACAGGCAAGAATGTATTGTTCTTGGAATGCTGCTATTTTCCCTTCACAGAAAGTGATAGGAATTGTACACTGGCACACAGAACCATTGATAATTACAGCTCCACGCCAAGAGGTCTGAGCTTCTCTCTCCTTTCGCATTCGCTGTGTACCACACCCTAACATGACTGCCACTGGCATCACATATTTTGAATTGCAAATCACCTGGTGGTGATGGCTGGAGGTGTGTGTGGGGGGGGGATTCAGAGCCTATCCATCTGGCAGAAAACAGCAGGTTGCAAAAAAAAAAGTAAAATTCTGTACCGCAGTTTCGATAGAGGAAGAAAGTATACAAGCCTGTAACTCACAGCTGGGTTCGGTTTGAAGGATCCTAATTAGCTTTGCCCCCCACCAACCGCCCCCTGTCCAATACTGATTCATTGGCAAGACCAATTGAAAACTTATAATCTTCACAGCATGTACAGTTGCCATCTGTCTCTGTATACGCGTAAAAAAAACCACTACGCTGGACACACGTCTTCACAGCCAAGGCCTGGACGTCAGGGCACTAAAGGAGCAGCTGGCAGGACGCCAGGCTGAGCTGAGACAGCCTCCCTGCCCGTTTCTGTCCCGCGGAGCAGCACAGCGTCAGCACAGAGACGCCGATGAGCACCAGAGTGCACTGCTACAAGGGGGCGCCCGACCCGCTCGACAGAAAGACATCATGACAACTGCACCCTCCTGATCGCATGGACTTCTCAAATCTTTGAATTCTACCAAATTGTTTATAATACCAAATCCCATGCAACTAGTGATGGCAATAAAGCACTGAACTGGAACTGGGTGTGCGGCACACACCAGCACTTCCCCAATCCCTTCGCCTTGCAGCACACTTTAAATGCTCTGCATTTTTCACAGCACTCCCCAGAACTTACCCCCCCACCAACACAGCAAGAAATAACATTTAGTTTGCACTGAGGCACACAGGGCACAATTTGGAATTTCAACACGAGCTTAATCCAGCATAAGAAGAGTAGTTGGGGTGTGCCGATCAAAAACGGAGAGCGAAACACGAAGCTTACACTTTGCAAACAAGATCTCTTCTGCTTCAAGATGCACTAGTGCAGAGGATGGCCGAGACTTTGGGAAGCGGGGAACACCCCATCCCCCCCAAAATATTCAGAAGGCAAAGTGACCTAATATGACCTTTGACAAGCTGGTGTGGTCTTCCAGAACCTCACCAAGCCTGAGACAGGCGGGGAGCTGACCAGGGGTTGCAATGAGGACAATACAGAGAGGCATCCACAAGGGAGCACAACTAATCCACACGACCACCAGCGCGTTGGAAAGGACAGCAGGGTTATTAGCTTCAGTCAGGGTCAGCATTATTGCTTCCAGGGGCACCTTTTATGAAGACATTACATCAAATTAATGGCATAAACAAATGAAAATATTTTGTGAGCTATCGGATCAACCCAAACACACAAAGCCAGAGGGCTGTAATCTTCTTTAAAGGTCTTACCAAGACCTGCAATGCCTCAAGGGACATCTTCTGTGAATCAGAGATGAGACAAACGCTGGAAATATATAAGGTGGGGGGGGGGTCGTAGCAAAAAATGGTTTCATCTTGAATCACAAATGTCACAATACTTCTCTGGCACGGCATGACACAAAAATAGCACCTTTTGTCCAACCCTGAATGTTAACTTGCCACGCAAGGCTGAGCCACTCGCAAACACTCGCTTTGAAAATTCAAATAAGTTAGAAGACTGCCACACACACACACACACGCACACCCCTCCCCATCCCCATCCCCTCATCTAGTAATGCAGAAGCAAAAAAAAACACGGTTCAATGAGGCGAAATGAACTGTGACGTCCTGTTACAGCAGATAAAGTGGCAGTTTCACACCTGGCTGTTTGTCCACTGTATTCACAGACTTCCTGTGTGGCGCCTGAGGTTCAGGGCGAATCTTGCAGCCCTGCTGCGCCGCGGGCGGGAGGGGAGAGCTCATCTGCTGTCTCATCAGCTCGAGGGCCCGACCCTCCACCGGGGTCCCAGGACCCAGCTTCCTCGGCCCCCTGCCAACACACGGCAACGTCTCCCGAAGCGCGCGCCAAGCTAATGAACCGGAATTCAAGCCGTAAATCAACACGACCCACGGGCGAAGCTCGGGGACGGGTGGGCAGGGGCTGGCAGAACGAACGCCTCCGAGCGGAGAGGATACGGCACGTCCGGACCCGGAGCCAGGCCGGGGCACGGGCGAGGGGGAGCGGCCTCTCCGCGGCAGCTGGTAACGCCGTGTTCATGCGTCCATCAGGGGACAATACATCACCCCCCCCCGCCCAAGGACCACGCACATTGCGCCGCTTTACCGCGGACACAACAACGAACAGGCCGCGGACAATAGCGCGACAATCGGGCGCACGGGAGCCCGGCGGCTTGGGGCGGCAGCAGTCGCTCCCTTTGAAAGGAAGAAGAAAAGGCGCAGTTTAAGCAAGAAGGGAAATGACAAGGGGACAGCCTCACAGCTCTCTCTCTCTCTCTCGGAGATGAGCTTTTTTTTTAAAGAAAAACTGCACGGTCTGTCCAGGCCATAACCCTCAGACGACAACAAAAGCTCCCTTCTGGGGGCCCACCGCCACCTGGCCTCTCCCTGCAGGCGTGTCTGAGCGCAGCGTCTCCCCCGTTACAGGGCGGGCCGGCTTCGAAAAAGCACCCGGCGTCCGATTCGCAAAGCACCCGGCTCCGGGTGTAAACCAGTCGCCCTGCAGCGCGCCGCGCACAACTCCGGCGTGCTGCCTTAGTGCTCCGCTCGCCGCCCGTCACCCAGGTGGGGCACAGCCAAGTTCACCACGCGGCTTAAACCTCAGACCTGGCGTAACAAAAAAAAAAGTTTATAGTGTTTCCTTTTCTGTCATTATACACAAATCTGCCAGGGCTCGTTTACAAACCACACAGCTTTAGCCAAGCTCATTGAACCTTTTATGTGTTCTCGTAACTCTTTATGACCTTTTGCCTAGAAACAGTAACTCGGCTCCTGCTGCAGATGGAGACCGTCAAGACATCTCCAGTCCGAACACGTGCTCCTCCCGGCCCTCAAAACTCCACCACCTAGCCCCTCAACCTGCAGGCCCATAAAAATAACTGCAGAGGAACCCTGCGACGCCCTTCGATGCCCTAGGAAAAAGAGGGAACAGGCGAGGCATTCGCAAAATCTTTATTATTAAGGGGCAGGCCAGATTTCAATTCTGGTGTCAAACGGAGGCCCAGACAGACAAGAAATTCCCTTTGTAAAATAAAATAAAAACCACGAACAGGCCAATCAAGTCGGGCATCTTATAACTTTGGCAACATGTTGAAAAACGGCAAACCAGAGGTGGTAAGAGACAGATTACTGCATAGAACAGGATCAGCAGACTTTTATTTATTTAGAACAACCTCTTAGTGGTGTCGCACTACGGTGCAGAAGAGGCACTGCTCATGCCTTACTGTAAACAAGAGGCTTGAGTTTCAAGCAGTGGCAGGGAGAGACCCGGCTTGATTGCCAGGTTAACGCTGCATTATATCAGAATCCCTGGGCTGCTCGGCATCACGCGCGCTCGGGGCTGCTGCACGCGACGCGGCGGAAATCACCGCTTCTCCCGGGGCGCTCAGTGGCTTTTCAATGCGCTCTTGGCCAGCACAGCGCCAGGAGCGGCACCGCAGCAAGCATCTCGGCAAGCCAGGGCAAAACACGCACCCGCGCTCTCCCCAGGTGATGTATGGCTTAAATAAAATTCTCATCACATGTACCACAAAGCTTATTACCTGCCCTGAGTGTCCTCGGCCATGTTAAATGGCTCTATTAACACCGCATTCTGGAGACATCCGCTGTGCACACTGACCTTTCCGAATGCCGGGAGTCAGACATTTATCACAATCTCTTTGTAACTCCTTCCAGGACACTGCGCATTAAAGCAAGACAGGGACAACACAATCTGAAGGCCAGGGTACAAAAGTAACTTTCAAGTGCTCACCAACTTGCAAGTCCTAATATACGGGAGATCCTAGCATACCCTTCGAATAATTACGCGCTGCACTGGCAACACAAGGCGCAGAATTAAAAAAGAAACAAGGAGGAGATGTGAACCGTTTATATATATACACACACACACACACACATCTACACAGAGCGGAGATCAAGTGGAATGAAACTGCTACAGAAAATCTGTAAAGCATGAAGCAAACAGCTGTTCAGTCTATACACAGAATAAAAACAGGTGTGCAATACCAACAAAACGGGGCGATTTTTTTTTTTTAACGCCAAGGAAGGCAACAATTTTAAATTGAAAACAGCCTTAAAACAAAAAAATCTAACGGAGTACTGTTTAAATGCACTCACCCATTTTCACCGTCAACAACCAGGCCCCCCGAGACTCTGTCCACCTGATTAACATCACAATTGTCAGCGGAGGCTGTCATCACCAAACCCTTGCAGGAGATCGCAAAACAGAGGAGGGAGGGGGGGGTTATGAGAACACAGAAAGGCAACCACAGCTCCTCTAACGCACACAGCGCTCCCGTCGGTACTGGATATTGCCGCCGCTCGTTTCTTCTTTTACAGAAAAAAAAGGCGTCACATTAAAGGTTTAACCCCAGACATCCGACAACCGATGCCTCACTTGGTTTTTTTTGCGTTCGTTTCCTCTCGCTGGTGTGACTTTCCCTCCCCTCCCGAAAGCCGCTGCCGCCCAAAAAGCTGCCCCAGAGTTCCCCCCCCTCTCCCCGTCTGCTCGCTGCGACTGCTGATGCTTTTAACCTGCTCGGCGATGCTGCTATTGTCTGAAACTCTCCGCTCCAGCCCCAGTCTCGCAGCTGTGTCTACATCAGGACCCCGAGCGCAGGCGTCCACTGCACGCCTGAGTGGAGCTCGCAAAAACCAAAGAGCTACACCCCCCCACCCTCCTTCACCAGCCCCTCCCCCCCACACTCCTTTCACCGGCTTTCAAAAAACATTCAGGGGATATATAGATCAGCGGAGTTTGGGGTTCCTGGCAGCCAAAAGTGTTTCAAAAAGTGAGGGTCTAGCCATAGTAAAACTAAAACAGGATTATGTGATGGATACAAAAAAAGCCTATATGAACTTCCCCTTCACTCCTCTGAAATGTACAGGGAAATCTCAGAAGTCCACTAATGTTGCTAAATGGAACGAATAAATTACTGCAGAACAACATGATGAAGCTACCCAACGCCGCCGCTGTTGTCTCGTGCTCACCGAAAGGAGATTTTAATCGAGCCAAATTAAGCCAAATGTCTGGCAATCTGGAATCATTTAAGGGCTTCTGGATCACGGAGTTAATAGGCCGCTGTCTCGTTAGCACGCTATGCGATGTAAGCAATGGGACAGGCGGACCCGTTCCCCTGCTCGGATGAGCGAGTGTGATGGTGTTCATCCCGGGGCATTTCTGACTCTGTGATCAGAGCTGGGGTGGGCTTCAGCAAACAGTCAAGGTCACCCAGTTCCAACAGTGCATGTATTCTGTGCAGGCTTCAGATTTTCTGCATGGGTTAATATTAAAAAAAAATCCAACAAAAGACCCTGAATTTCTTCTGGAAAATGGATTGTTTCAGGGGGCAGAACAGTGGGGTTCTCGCAGAGCCAGGGCTCTGGGCTCAATCCCTTATCGGAGGTGCTGTCTGCGTGGAGTTTGCATGTTCTCCCGGCACTTATGAGTTTCCCCTAGGTGTTCCGGTTTAAACCCACAGCCCGAGGACGTGCAGGTAGGTTAACTGGCGTCTGGGAAAACTGGCACTGGTGTGAGCGTGCACGCTTTTGCGTCCCTGCGCCTGCCCTGCAATGGACTGGCGTCCCGTCCAGGATGTAACCCGCCCTGTGCCCACCGCTAGCTGGGATAGACTCCGGCTCCCTCGCGAGTCCGAACTGGATGAAGGGGTGAGAAAATGAATGAAAGGGCTGTTTCACGTTCAATGCAGAAGCAGACATTACAAAACGTTAAGCAATCTGCTTCGTCTTAAGGCAAATGTAAAACATTTTACCATCCGCTGATGGTTCTGCAAAGTAAGCCATTTAATTGTGCAATTAAACCCCACTTAATGGTTAAGCAAAGCTACCTGCAAAATGGAGAATGCAAAAGCAGCTACAGCTTATGACAAGGACGATCCATAACTAAACCATACCACACATCATGTGGAAAGGAACAGGAGACATGGATATGCTAGAGTTATAACCATAACCACAATCACACAAAATTATAGGGGCTGGAGACTTTCAACAAGCTTGTGGGTATGTAATTGTGATTTTATCTAAACTAACAAGTCATCACATCATTACTGGGCAAATAAAACATCACTGGCATTCAGTCTGTAGATTTCACCACAGATTTATGCCATGCAGAAGGGCACGCGCACCACAGAGCCACTGTTAAAAAAAAAAGATTTAAGAGGACTTTTAAACACTAATAGTCACATTCAAGAACATGCATGGAATAGAAGTTGCAGCTCTGCTCTGATCTTTTGAAACAATCACTTACAAAAAGAGAACTGCCGCGTTAAGGGCCCTTTATATGCATGCAATTTGAATACGGCATGGCTGTGTGCTCCACACAGGCAGAGCTGCCATGCAGTTCTGCATGAGGCCGCGCAGGGCTGGGGCTGAGCCGTATTAAATAATGCAGATCTCAAAGCTAGCGGATCTGCGGGAGAGAGTCTGGGGCACCAGCTGCACTGGGGGCTCCGATGGCAGCTTAAAGGGAGAACCGAGGAGGGAGAGAGGAGCTGGGAGGGGGGGGGAGAACAGAAACAGCAGAACAGGGCGACGCTCAGAAAATGAGGCTGCCTGACTGCGAGGTAAAGGAGCGGCACCTCTCTCTTCCCCCAGCCACTCCACGCTCTCCCATGAGATAATCTATGAGCTCAGAGCTGACCATACTTTTACTACTCCATAGTTTTCAAAAAGCACTGCGGAGGAACTGTGCAGTAAAAGAAAAGATCTCCCAAGGTGCCGGCTGGGAGCAGAGATTAGGGATAAGACGTGTGGGCCAGAGCACTATCCAGCCGTGACAGGGCTGCTCTAAGGGGGCAGCCGGCACGGGGGGCCTGGGTTTGAGGAGCCTCGACTTCACTCTCTGGGTGGCTGCTAGCGCGTGGCACCGCCTGCAACAGCGACATGTCTCCCACCTGCCCCTTTAACGCACAGCGGAACTTGCGACTTGCACAAGGGAGGCTCTCCTGGGCGGTGCGGGGGCTCTGTGGCTCAGGATCTGAGCCTGTGGCTGGGAGGTTGCCGGTTCGTATCCCGTGGCCGGCAGAGGAATCCTACTCCGTTGGGCCCCTGAGCAAGGCCCTTCACCCCAGCTGCTCCAGGGGCGCCGTATAAATGGCTGACCCTGCGCTCTGACCCCCAGCTTCTCTCCCTGTCTGTGCGTCTCATGGAGAGCAGGTTGGGGTATGCGAAAAGACAAATTCCTAACGCAAGAAATTGTAAATGGCCAATAAAGTGATCTTCTCTTGCCTTCTCTTCACAGTGTGCAAGTCGCTCGATCTGGTGGCAACGGCACAGGGTTCGAAACGGCAACGCACGGTGATCGACAATTCAGCATTTCCTCATTGGAAGCAAAAAAAGTAGGACAGCACTGCTGGATTAAAAAAAAAAAATCTATTTGTACATCTGTCACAGCCGTCTTCATCCATGACAGCGAAAGCTTTGTGAAAACACCGAGACTTTTTAACGAGGCTTCCAGTAACAGCAGCCTGATGAATCGCTTGTTCTGCTACATCATTCTGTCAAATTACCTATCGAACGCTTGCACTGGAGCTAAAAAAAAAAAAGTTGCAAGAAAGATTTCCAACCATTTTCCTAAAAAAAGACCCCCGATGCCAATACTCATCCCCGCAAAAGCCTAAGGCGGGAAAAAGATTCCCAGCTGACCAAACTTCCAATTGTTCAAGACACTCAGGCCTACAGGCTGCACTTAATTAATCTTAACTCCTATTGCACACAAATATTCATTTAATAATAGTCATTAGTTAAGTATTTTGGGTTAGTAAACATGAATTCACTACAAATTTATTTTTTTTAATTGTTTTATCCTTTTTTATTCCCCCTAAAATCTGCACAGGCTCTTGGCATCTATTGCCAACACCAAGTTCTGACAATATACTAAAAACAAAAGTTCTGTCAATGTTTTTAAAACTCACCTTAAAAATGTGTTTGATGGCCTTTAATCCTTAATATATTTCTGTTAACATCTCAACTATATCTGGTTTTACTGTATATTCTGTATACTTTGTTGTATAATTTATATAAAGTGCCTTGAGAAAGCCCTGTATCAAAAGGTGCCAATACAAAAATAAGTGATCTAGTCCACCCATATCAATTCCTCCCATATGCTACAGCAACAGAGTAAGATGCCTCAAACACCAATTCAACTTTATCACACTGAGTATTATGTGAATTATACCTGAGCTTCATAACCCAAGGACAGCCCAGAATTGTGAATGCAGAACACCTTAGCACGGTCTTATAAAAGAACAAGCCAACAGCATTTGAACAAGGTCACAGTGGGGAGCTCTTTATTAAGGTGACAACACTAGTTTAAAAGTCAAATTAGACTTCAATGAAGAACAAAAAAACTGGAAGTTAATTTCTTTTTAGGGGTGTGTTGTTGACCTCTTTTAAAAACTTAACTTTCAAGAATCACTAAGAAATTCAGAATACTTAACACTTGGTATAATACAAATATAATGCCTGTGCTTAAAACACAAATATCTGCCCTGTAATTTTGGGGAGAAGCTTAAGATTTGAATCAGGTTTCGCCCTTGATACTTCTCAGCTCATTATCAAACCCCTAAGTTGACAACCTTTAGCAACCCTGGATTTGAACTTGGCATTCCTCTGGTGGCACAGCCTGACACAGTGAACACCTCACTGTGCTGGCAGGGCTCCTGCTTCAGCTGATTCTTCCTCTAGCACCAGAGATCACTCACACATGCCTCCACCCTGCAGACCCCCACACAGATTCCCACATAAAACTAAAAACAAACTCGCATCAAAACCATGTTACACAACGTGATAATTACTAGAAGTACCGACTCACTTTCGGCCTGGCAGCTGCAGACTGGATGAAGGCTTCATGCTTTAATCTTCGCTGCCCTGAAAGTTTGCTTAAATTCTTCTTTGTTTGTAGATGATCAATCTCGGGGGCATTATTTCAGCCAAGGAAATATGTAAATGTCAGAACTCCTAAATTGCAGCCTACTTTCGAGTTCTTACAAAATATAGTTAATTTGAATTTAAACTAAAATTCTTACAAACAGCTCATTTAGATTGGGTTCACTGGTTTTGTCACAAGATAAGATTATTGGCCATATACAATTCCTTGCATTAGGAATTTGGCTTTTCAAGTTCCCCAGCTTGTTCTCCATGAGACACACAGACAGGGAGAGAAGCTGGGGGTCAGAGCACAGGGTCAGCCATTTATACAGCACCCCTGGAGCAGCTGGGGTTAAGGGCCTTGCTCAGGGGCCCAACAGAGTAGGATTCCTCTGCCGGCCGCAGGATACGAACCGGCAACCTTCCAGCCACAGGCGCAGATCCTGAGCCACAGAGCCACCACAAGTTACTTTCAATAATTAAAAAAACGTTTCAAGAAAACAGTTTCTAATGATAACTAGTGAGTTATATACTTATGTTTGTATCCAAATTGGTTTTGACATTCAGTACTTTCCCTGAAAAGTGGTGTATACAAAAAAGTTTGAACAGAATTACTAAGCTTTTAACCTTGGCTACAGGATAAGTGGTAAAAAAACAAACCTTACTATTTCCTATTCCAGAACACACTCGGACAATGTAACATTTCCGGCTCAAAAAGACCTTTCAATACCTCCTCCTCTTCGTCCTGCCAGGCCAATATCTGGTGCACTTAAGCTCTTGTGGCCCTGGAAGTGAGCTCCACCAGTGAGCAGCTCACAGACACACGAGGAGGCACAGGTCTGAATCTCACACCTGGCCTTCTGATATCCCAGTACCACTGCTTTTTTTTTTTACTGACAGCCTAACAGGGGCTGAATGCCCTCCGCTCGTTTTTATGGTCCTTATGTTGGCAACCGAGACGGCAGGGTTGCAGAACCCCCCGAGAACCGAGCTTTTCAGGTCACGCACAGAAAAGGCTTCCCAGCACAAGCAAGTGAGAGTGTTAACCTTGGATCAATAGGGGTCTAGCAGTCCAGCAGCGGAAAAGCTTTCGACTGTACCAACCAGCACTGCTCGCAGCTGAGCATGAGCATGGCCTTTAGAAGACAGCACCCTTCCCCGTCTGTCACTCGTAAAGAGCAACAGCGAGAGACTACACACCCTGCAAGGCCACGCTGCCTGGTGTGCCGCAGACCTTTCAGCCAGCTTCTGAGATGCTGACCAGACTGGCGTACAAAAGACAGCTTTTCTCCAGGCAGGAATACACTGCCACACTAACTGTACAATTATAGAAACATGTACCTACGCACTGCGCACCCTGCTTCGACACGGTTACCATGGCAATGGTTTGCAATCACTGTATATTTTAGGTGCCTTTCGATAAGACAGCTTGATTTCCACTCATCCCTTTTATTTTAAATACCTTTTAGAAGAGGGGTTCGAAAGAAAATCTAGGTTTAAATGAAAGATGCTTGCTTGGCTGCAGTTTCTCCAATGTCAGCCCTGCCGTGGGCAGATAAGCCAGAGGGTCAGCAAAGCTGTCTTCCCGCTGGAACCTCTGGGCTCCTCCTCTGGGCCGTTTCCTTCACCTCCTCAAGCTTGGTGGACGATTCTGAGGGGCCTGAACATACCGGGGCGTTTGGACGTTAACGACGCTTGGAGGGATCGCAAGTTTTTTTTTTTTAAAGGGGAACAGCAGCCCCAGTTTCTCTAAACGGTAATTGAATCTCGGTCACAAAGTAACTTCGCTGCCGGTATAGAGAAAGTCTACAAATCTCAAATCGAGCGCCAAACTGCGGACTGCGTGAAAGTACAGCACAGCCGTCACTGCTGTTGGTTGGCTGTTCTCGCCACGGGCGACTGCGGGCGTCCACAAGCGGCCTCTTTCCTACTCGCCGGGCACGGTAATGACTCGTTCGCCGGTACATCGCATCACATGAGTACAGGTTGTGCGGCAGACACTTCGCCGCAGAAATGTGATCTGCATGCAGAGCTAACAAGGAGTATTTGTTGGCAAAACCGCCTCGGAGTCAAGAGCAGTATTTCCATTGGATTAAAAGAGCTGGATTCACAAGCCTGCTTGTTTACAGTGTCATAGAGCTGCTTCACAACACCGGGCGTTTTTGTTGCCTTGTTCTGAGCTGCACACAACTATTGCAATATGGCGCTGCGCATACCTAGAAATTGTCTATTTTTTATGTTAAATTTTTGCAAAGGTTTTACAAGTTATTGTGTATATTTTCCTTTCACTGGGCTTTGAAATGCGCTCATCAATGCCGATTCTTTCTAACCCTGAAATATAAAAATAGCTTTCCAGTTCCCCTTTAATTAGAACATCGAAACATGATCCACTCCCCCGGGTGACTTATAGCATTAAAATTAGGAAGAACAATTTGATTTCTATTGAAAAGGCCCAGCTAGTAACATTAACAGAATTTTCTTTTGCCCTTCAAGTATATGCAGTGCCACAGAGATTTCACATTCTAGTCAAAAAAAAAAAATCCTACTAGGTGCTACAGAAATGTTGGTAATGAGGACACACAAAAGTCAATTTGACTCCTGCAGCATCAAGCCACAACAGGCACACCAGCAGTGTTCAGACACCCCTTTATTTAATCCTGCTAAAGGGGTTTTCCGAGTGCAGTCGTCTACCTCAGTAAATCAGACACGGTTAACTCCCCATCCAGCGTGCCACACACAAAAACACTCTCTGCTGGCCGCAGGGTCTCACAAGACTTGCCCAGGCGCGGCCCAGAACGACGGACATAGCGCCTCTTCATCAAGACCTCCATGGAAAACCAGGTCACTGTGGCAGGCGGCACTGGTGGGCCAGTAGGTGGCGCTCTTCTCACGGCTGCATTATTCCTTAACTCAATCGGTGCAGCCTCTGCTGGCTTCTCCACCCGTTCTGCCGAGCAGGGAGCTGCTGATAGTCGGTGGTGCCGCCCAGGTGGGGCTGTGTTTCAGTGTTGGAGGACGTGGGTGCCGCTCTGTCTGTGTGAAGCGCTCTGGGATGTATGTTGCTACAGAAATGCCATTATGTACTATAACTAAGACATGCAGAAGAGTGATTACTGCATGACACCAACGCAGAAATGGCTCTCCTTCACACACAAGACACATGCATGTACACAAGCATTCACGAACACAGCACAGCACTTTCACTGCTGCAGAAATCAGGTTTCTCTTACCTTCTGTTCACTTGTCACGGGAACAAACTCGAGACTTTGTTTTTAGCGTTATCCTGAACAGGGAACAAAAAAAAAACACACAAAAGATGGGATTAAAAAAAGAAATTGAGCGCAGCGGAGTGAAAGTGATTCTGACACCTGCAGCAGCTGCTGTAGGGCTCAATTAGCGGCACATGACAAAGCTGTAAGGACGGGAGCTCGTGATGAGTGAGGGCCCGCTACGCAACCAGGCGGCGCCAAAACGCTCTTGTGGCGGGGATCACGGCGGGCAGTCACACGAGCTTCCGACGGCACGACGCAATCGCACCCCTAAAGGACGGGCGGAGAGGAGAGCCGATACCCCGCGCCCTGCACGCCTCGAAACTTTCCCCCCCACGAAGATGGCGGCCGAGAGCCAACGCCCACTTCTTCGCCCTCGGCATCGTCAACCACCCCCCCCCTCCACACACCGGCCACTGCAACACACCTCACACGCACACGAACGCCGCGTCCCTTTGTGGATATCGCCACCCCACCGGCCGCCAACAAAGCAAGCGACTTCGACGCTCCCCTGCTGATCGCTCCTCGCGCGGTCTTTATCCGCGGCCTTCGGAACTGGGGCTGCTGGGGAACTCCCAGTTTAGAAACCGCTGCCCAATGGAACGTTATGCAGGAGCCCAGGAAAACTTGCGGGTCCCGCTTACCCGCGCAAAAATGAACGTTTACCACTACAAAAAAACGGAAGCAGGGCACCTCGCTTAAGTCTCGGCATCATCACACTGTGAAACGCCAACAACAACAACAACGAGCTACTTCTCCCTCCATCCCCACGACAGCAGACCCCAGGGCTGGAGAATAATCACGTGTGTTAACAAGAACCACCGCGATTTGCACTGGGTCTGGGAAATATCACAACTTCGTATACAACTCCCCCATTTTGCACCGAGGACGTACAATTCGACCCAAATACCCACCCCCTCCCTCCTCCAAATCATCTAGGGCCAGAGTATGCACAAAGAAAGTGAAAGAAGAACTTAATATCGCTACAGAAGCAAGAGACAGGAACGCGCAGGCCCAAGTTATAAACTCACACAGGAAATAAAGAAATGAAGCAATGCGAGTTTCCGCTTGTAGAGTTTGTCTACTGCCAATACCTCGGCTGTGCCCAACGATCCAAACGATCAAAGAAGATCGTGGTTTTGCAAATAATGTGAAAGGGCCCTCATTTTAGACAGGACAGCGACACTGGCGAAGGTTTCAGCACCTGGGCTGTGCTAGCCGACAAGCTAGGAGAGTTTAAGAGACGCATTTTAACCAAATATGGTCATCAACAAAGAAAGGGAAATGGCAGTTCTGAGGTTTTTCAAACAATGAATCAGAATACCCAAAAAAAAAACCCAGCGTGTATTAAACCCCATAACCACATTGCAGAAACTGATAAAAATAAGCACCAGCAAATCCAGGAGGAGGCTACAATCGCACTGCTCGGCTTGTGCAGGGGGCAAGACGTGGCTCAAGGTTACAGTAACTGAAAGGGCAGTCTGTGCTCTGCTCACAGTCAGGGCTGGCCAATCCCAGTCCTGGAGGGCCGATATGTCTGTGGGTTGCCATTTTAAATCAACTCTTAACCGCCAGTTTCTCTTTTTAAGTGGTTATAGGTTTAACCGGACTGATCTATAGATTCCTCAGAGCTGTACGGATGCTAATATTGCACTCAACAGCCCTGAAACATGAACAGCTGGACATGAACAACCGTAGCCTCGCTGCACCACAAAAAAAACTTTATACACATCCTTTCTGCTGGTTCTTCGCATTTCAGAATGATCCGAGCAGCAGGGCAGAGGCGAAGATCACCAGCAGAGAAAGCAACCCCGGGGCAAAGCAGCAAGCCTGCGTAATCGCACTTTCAGAGAGACGCAAAGCAGAAAACGATGACGGGAACTCATTTGAGTACACAGGGGCTGCAGGACACGCAGGAAGCCGGCATGCAAAGTTCAGGACTTTGATGAAAGCCAAACGGAGTTCGAGGATGCTTCCAAGAGTAAGGATGCACATCAAAAACGCCCATCAGGCCCAAGTTAAGATGCTCATAGACATTAAACTCCTGTGTTATTTCCACTGCTACGTCAGGCAATCTGTCACCACGCTTGATTTTTCTGCAAGTTCTCACTCTCGAGTGCCCTCATTGACCTACACCCACCTGTTTTCAGGAGCTGCATTATGCTTGGAGGGCCATGGAGAGCTGGAACCGAACCCAGCGGCCAGCTCTCTACACACTAGCATGGGGGGGACCGGAGGGCTGGGAGCACAAGCTAACTGCACCCCAGCCCAGAACCAGAACCAACCAGAGCACCTGGAGAACAAGCTAACTGCACCCCAGTCCAGAACTGGACCCACCTGAAGCACAAGCTAACTGCACCCCAGCCCAGAACCAGAACCAACCAGAGCACCTGGAGAACAAGCTAACTGTACCTCAGTCCAGAACCAGAACCAACCAGAGCACCTGGAGCACAAGCTAACTGCACCCCAGCCCAGAACCAGAACCAACCAGAGCACCTGGAGAACAAGCTAACTGCACCCCAGCCCAGAACCAGAACCAACCAGAGCACCTGGAGAACAAGCTAACTGTACCCCAGCCCAGAACCAGAACCAACCAGAGCACCTGGAGAACAAGCTAACTGTACCTCAGTCCAGAACCAGAACCAACCAGAGCACCTGGAGCACAAGCTAACTGCACCCCAGCCCAGAACCAGAACCAACCAGAGCACCTGGAGAACAAGCTAACTGCACCCCAGCCCAGAACCAGAACCAACCAGAGCACCTGGAGAACAAGCTAACTGTACCTCAGTCCAGAACCAGAACCAACCAGAGCACCTGGAGCACAAGCTAACTGCACCCCAGCCCAGAACCAGAACCAACCAGAGCACCTGGAGAACAAGCTAACTGCACCCCAGCCCAGAACCAGAACCAACCAGAGCACCTGGAGCACAAGCTAACTGCACCCCAGCCCAGAACCAGAACCAACCAGAGCACCTGGAGCACAAGCTAACTGCACCCCAGCCCAGAACCAGAACCAACCAGAGCACCTGGAGCACAAGCTAACTGCACCCCAGTCCAGAACCAGAACCAACCAGAGCACCTGGAGCACAAGCTAACTGCACCCCAGCCCAGAACCAGAACCAACCAGAGCACCTGGAGAACAAGCTAACTGCACCCCAGCCCAGAACCAGAACCAACCAGAGCACCTGGAGAACAAGCTAACTGTACCTCAGTCCAGAACCAGAACCAACCAGAGCACCTGGAGCACAAGCTAACTGCACCCCAGCCCAGAACCAGAACCAACCAGAGCACCTGGAGAACAAGCTAACTGCACCCCAGCCCAGAACCAGAACCAACCAGAGCACCTGGAGCACAAGCTAACTGCACCCCAGCCCAGAACCAGAACCAACCAGAGCACCTGGAGAACAAGCTAACTGCACCCCATCCCAGAACCAGAACCAACCAGAGCACCTGGAGCACAAGCTAACTGCACCCCAGCCCAGAACCAGAACCAACCAGAGCACCTGGAGAACAAGCTAACTGTACCTCAGTCCAGAACCAGAACCAACCAGAGCACCTGGAGCACAAGCTAACTGTACCCCAGCCCAGAACCAGAACCAACCAGAGCACCTGGAGAACAAGCTAACTGCACCCCAGCCCAGAACCAGAACCAACCAGAGCACCTGGAGAACAAGCTAACTGTACCCCAGTCCAGAACCAACCAGAGCACCTGGAGAACAAGCTAACTGTACCCCAGTCCAGAACCGGACCCAACCAGAGCACCTGGAGAACAAGCTAACTGTACCTCAGTCCAGAACCGGACCCAACCAGAGCACCTGGAGAACAAGCTAACTAGACCCCCAGTCCGGAACTGGACCCGAGAGCTACAAGGCTGTGGTACACCTGGTCACTCTTTGGGGTTGGGTTCTCATCACTTGTCCAAGGCTGCTTCATTCAGAAAGGGCTTTTTTCCCCAGCTGGAGCCCTCAGAGACTGACCAGAGCCTCCCAGCCAATAAGAGGACCTTCTCATCCCCCAGGTTATACTGCAAAAGCACTGGACACTCGTTTTACCCCACAGTTTGGCCTACAATAATGAGTGGCTCCCCTACGAACTTCAATTTGATTTTGTATTTTAACTGGAGCAGGGCGGGGGTGGGGTTCTTATTCAAGGGAGTTCCCCCCCCTCCAACAGGGCTCTTGCACCCAGAAAAGATGAGAACTGCTTTCAATATCTGGTGGCAGCTGAACCAGCATTTCTGGTTACTGTGCTCTCAAAACCCCCCTCAAGCACTCGCTTCCGCCACACGAGAAAACAGAACCGCGCTGCAGCAGAAACTACTTTCCCTTCTTGGTGAAGTCTCTCTCGATTGCGTCGCTCTGCTGTTGGCCAAGGAGCATGCAGAAGCCACCCTCCCCTCACCCTCCTCTCCGTCGAATTCACCACTGAAACTGAAATGTTTCAGTGAGATTAGAATTCTTTCCATATCCCTCCCTCCGAGTCCGACACTCATTCGTCCTGACAACGGCCAGCTGAGGAGTTACAGTGAAATAAATGATTCAAGAGCACAGGTGGACATTTAGTCAAGCAGACTCCAAAGCTCTGCAGTTGCTCCACTGTGACCATTGCCGGCCAGGATCAAGTGACTGGTAACACCTAGGAAACCCCAAACTACCCAAGGTAGAGATTTCTGACCCCGGGTAGTCAGCCTGTGTACTTGAGGATAAACGGAACTTACTCGCTGCCTGGTGCAAAGAGCAAGGCTCAGGGTTCGACTGCCTTCTCTCAGGCACCTCCTAACCACAGCCCCCGAAGGTAAAAGCTCCCCTTCGGCACATACCAAGGTCTTGAAACGGCCCGATTACGGCGTATTTAACAACAAAACAACAAGGACATTCTCTTACTCTCTCTTCCAAAGAGCACAAGCAAATATTGTTGAACACAGCAACGGTCTCTCAGCAGCACCTTTAAGAAGATGCTATCCCTTCAGATGAGACCTATAACCGAGGTCCTGACTCTCTGTGGTCAGGAAAAACCCCAGGGTGTATCTCGAAAAGTGTAGGGGTGTTATCCCGGCCTTCTGGACAGATTTCCCTTCAGCCTTTACCAGTCATGGCCTCCTAATAATCCCCATCTCTGAACTGGCTTCATCACTCTGCTCTCCTCCCCACTGAGAGCTGGTGTGTGTGAGTGGACTGGAGCATCATCCAGGTGGGGCTGCACACTGGTGGTGGAGGGGACCCCCATTACCTGTAAAGCACATTGAGTGGAGTGCGTAGAAAAGCGCTATATAAGTGTATGGAAATATTATTATTACCTTTTAAGATCAAGCTGGTGGCCATCTGTGGGCTGTCTGACCCTCTGAATAAAGGCAGCTGGGCTGGCGATGGGCACATTGAGGGACACACAAGGATAAAGCAAGGAACCATGGCCACATTCAGTGCAACTAAAATCGCCTCCTTAACCACAACCTCAGCTACGTTTCCATTTCTCCTAACGCTGGAAACCAAAATCGGGGGACTTTTACAAAATTTAACAAGAACCCAAGAACAGCTGCAACCGAGGTAAGGCTCATGATGCCTGTCTGGCTCGTCTGGTATTCAGCAGTTAATTGATTCAAGGCTCTCCAGCTGTTTCTTAAATGAACCCAGAGTATCGGCTTCGACAACATGGCTGGGTAACTTGTTCCAGACCCCCACAACCCTCTGTGTAAAGAGGTGCCTCCAGCCCTCGGTTTGTAAAACACGCTTCCAGTTCCCACTTGTGTCCTCCAGCTCGTGGAACACCCCTGCTCAACCTGAACAGCGAGAAGTCTTCATTTCAGCCTACCCATTGGTCAATTACCTGTAAAGCGCTTTGAGTGGAGTGTCCAGAAAAGCGCTATATAAGTGTAAGCAATTATTATTACCCCACCAACGACCCGCCTCGTTTATTCACTTTTACAGTTATTCAAGATGCTTCAGCGATGAGAGCTTGGTCCGCTGAGGAGAAAGAAAAAAAGGCTTCCGACTGAGACAAATGCATTAACCTTCCTGGGAAACGGGCAGGGATGGGTTAAAGAAGTAGGAAGCTCTCACAAGCACTTACACTGCAAACAGCCCCTGTGAATCACCTCAGTTATATAAGCCCATTTAAGGAGCGATAAGCCTTTTTAATTCATTGAAAAAAAGATCATGAGCGCAAGCAGGATTTTAAGCCAAGGCCTTCCACTTTGCACATATGGGGCGTTCTCATGCAAATTTGATGCGTTTCAAATCCGTCCGGCTCCTGGAGAAAAGGCCTGGTTATTGTGTGCCACAAAAGTAGAATCTGACCCATTTTTTAATTGCTGCCGACGTGAGCAGGAATTATTAAAACGTGGCACTTGCAAAATACAGACTCCAGCCTCCAACCCAGGGCACCGCTGTCGGATTTAAAACACGGGTGTGAGGCCTTTTAAAAACAAGCATTGATGCATGCACAAGAAAGACGTTTACACAGGCCTCGATGGGCGACATCAAGAATTAAAAGGATCTCAAAGCTGAAGATGTCCTTAGCCGCAATGCCAGTTCTGTGCTCAGCGTGCGCCAGCAGAGATCTGTTCCGGGCCGCCCGATCAGAACCAACTTCTTCCAGAACAGAAGGAGGCGTTTTAAGAACCGGGTCCGGCAATTCTCTCCCACAGGAGGACACAAGGAAACTGTGTAACGCCGTTACTGGGGAAACACTAACAAAGTATAAAATGGAGGTCAAAGGTTCCCCTAGATAACTCATTAAAAAAAGATGATGTAGTAGAAACGTTAGTGGGCGGACCCCTGACGCTAGAAGAAAAAAAAAAGATTTCATTACAGTGAAAGAGAAATCATTACGGACAACAGCAACGTAACTTCCAACACCTGTCTCAGAATGCAGCCCGAGTCAAGTTCCTGCTCATTCTTTACAACACCACCCTACAGGTGCCTGTCAGTTTGGTCCGCCAGGTTTAAATGCGAGAGATCTAGTTTCACGGTAGTCCTGGAAACAAAACTTGTGAACATGACACCACAGAAGTTTTCACTGGGCAACACACAAGCCAACAGTCAATTCTGACCCAACTGATAACCAGTCAAAGTTCATCTAATGCCTTAACAGGGGGAGAGCTAAGGTTCACCTGAGTGCATAAGGTACACAAGACTCTCTGGTCCTCACCTCTGATCTCGCAGTGCACCTAATATGTCAAAAGAAACACTCATGTCCTCAATCTTTACAAAACCTGCAAAATGTGCCTGATTGTTGCCCTCGGGTTCAAGGTTTGGACACTATTACTTCAGGAGCACCATGAGAAAAAGTACACATTTCCAGATAAGTCATTCCTAACTGTGAAGTATGAATCTACATGTTTTTCAAACCACTCCAAATGACGGCACTGACTTAAATGACATCAGTAGAACCGCAATTTGATTGTATTAATCAAAACCCACCGAAAGCCACCCAAGATGTTTCTCAAAGTTAATAAAATGAGCCGTTTTAGAATATGACGTCCTAATTAATATGCCAAGGCCAAAACATTGCTGTGTTTGTTAGACAAAAGAACACCATTACATAAGTGACATTCGGATAGCGTCGCTAAGGACTGTTTGTCTTTCCTAGGCTGGACAAATTCAAACCAGCAAGAGCTCTCCACAAACGTCCACTCTTCTGCGAAGCACAGAACTCAAAATGTACTCAAACTTAATTGTCCATTTCTGGAATTCCACCAAGAGATTAGGTGGAAGTCAAGGGATACTAAATTTAATTGCTTTTTTAAACCACAAATCTACCCAGAATTCCCTTTCTTAGCAGCCTGAACTCTGAAACAAAGTCCGTGTACAACTCATTAGGAACAAACGAAAATCACGGGAGTCCTTCGTGAAAGGGGCAATTGTGATCTGAAGCTGCAATATCAGGCTTGCCAAACAAACTTCTGATCACGCGACTGTTAAGAAGCCTCGATAAGTACTGCTTCCTCGAAAAGAACACAGGGCGCACGCGTGGGGCCACTCTGGACCGTCACTTGAGCACCACTGCTCGGCCAGCGAGAAACCCCACACGCGCTGCTCTCACTTCCCAGGGACGCCCACGAGCTTCCTTGCTTTCTGAGCCCCAGAGCACAGCTCCCAGGAACCCTTCTGGAGCACAGAAGAGCAAATGGCACTCGCAGAGGATATGCACATCACTGGGGCTGCCGGTTCTGTAGCCCTCAAGTGCCAGCGCTTTCTAAACCCACCTCTTCATTTCCTCACTGCTGTACCCAGTGCAGGGGGCGCCGGAGCCTATCCCAGCAAGCAGTGGGTGCAAGGCAGGGTACACCCTGGACAGGATGCCAGTTCATCGCAGACACACCTGGGCCAGACCTGCCAGAAACCAATTAACCTACCAGCACGTCTTTGGGCTGTGGTAGGAAACTAGAGCAGCTGGAGGAGACCCTTGCCAAGGCAGGGAGAACATGCAAACTCCACACAGACAGGACCCCTGGGATTGAGCCCAGGGAGTCAGCTCTGCATGGCAGCAACACTGCCCACTGCGGCACCATGCCGCCCTTTCTGCTAGAATTCAAACCCGGCACCACTGGTGGGAAAACGACTTTTCTGCTTTTCAGGGAGAAATGAAAGGACTCTACTGTAGCACTGCTGCGAGGTGATCATCATTCCATCCTACGAGATTCTGAACGAAGTGTGGAGGGGTTATAAAAACCACATTCCCACTCTGGGTTAACCCCACGGAAAAACCACACTCAGGACATCTGCAGCTGCCGCAACTGAGCGCAGACAGGGGTTTGAAGGTTTTACACCACAGAGGACAACTGTAACTGGTAATGACTAGCCTCAGTATCCTGCTTTCGAGAGCGCCCTCCGGAAGGGCAGAAACATGCACAATTGATGACAGCTGCTACATGTGGCTCTGCAGTACCTTGGCGAACTTTTACAGCTGGTCTTGTCCACGTGATGCTGGAGTCAATCAAAAAAAGAGACGAGCCTGTCTGAATGCCTTCTTATAGACTCTCCCACAGTATTTACATAACTGGTTTATCCCATCTCTGTGAATAAGACAAGAGCTTTTACAGAGAACTAAGACTGTGTCCAACAACACACCCAGAGTACAGTCATCTTCTCGAGCTGCGATAGGGTACTTTGCTCAGAGACTCCCTGGAAGCACACGTACAAAATATTGTTTCCAGGAAAAGATGGCAAGCCTCAGTTTGTCTTTGTCTTTACAGGCCTTGAGTTGTTCCTGGGGTTCAAGAACTGTTCGACACTGCACAAAGTGCTACCAGACCACATGTAGAGCTGCTTCTCATGAATAAAAAGAATGATAATCCTTCAACCAGCCACAGTTCCTATGGTTCCAATGTACTTCATATTACTCCTCTCTCAGACCAGTGCAAAAGCTCTGTCCATGCACTGTCTCACCCAGAAATATATTCTGGACAGGACACCAGTCCATCACAGGGTATACACACACAGACACACACCCCCTCTGGACAGGACACCAGTCCATCACAGGACAGTCACACATACACACACACTCAGTCCCCTGGACAGGACACCAGTCCATCACAGGACAGTCACACACACACCCTCTGGACAGGATACCAGTCCATCACAGGGTACACACACACACACACACCCCCTCTGGACAGGACACCAGTCCATCACAGGGTACACACACACCCCCTCTGGACAGGACACCAGTCCATCACAGGGTACACACACACCCCCTCTGGACAGGACACCAGTCCATCACAGGACAGTCACACACACACACACCCTCTGGACAGGATACCAGTCCATCACAGGGCACACACACACATACACACCCACCCTCTGGACAGGACACCAGTCCATCACAGGTGTGTGTGGTGTGCCCTCCGTGCGGAAGGCACCCCCAGACCTCCAAGTCAGGAATTATTTGGACAGACTCAGGGCATTAAATTAAAAACAGCCCCGTGCATTACAGCACCGCGCGCAGTAATCCAGAGGGCGTGTAATGCTTTGCAGGTGTCGGTACACAAACACGGGCACCGCAAGCAGGTAAAACCAGGCGCAGGGCAACCTCGTGACTCAGACGGGAACATCTGGTGCGCTGCCTTCTTCAATCGCTACTCCGGTGTGCAGGGCCCCCCCCAGGAGTCAAGGAATCAGGGGGATCCGCCGCGGAGAGAGGGCTGTCTACCTTGCACGTTTGCACGTCAGGTCTCCGCGCTAAGATGAAGAGCAGGGGGCAGGGGGCAGGGGCGCTTTGCAGAGCCCCACCTGACGAGCACCCTGCCCGAACACGCCGGCTGGGCTGCGCACTTCCGCGCGAGGGGACCCGGCGGGGCGGCGGCAGCAGATAAAGACAAGGACACGCGGGGCATCGGGAGCGCTCCCCCACGCAGGCTCAGCCGAACAGGAGGGGGGGAGCACCGCAAAAGGTTTCACTGGAAAACACATCCACACCCGCACGTACACACACAAAGAAATACAAACCACGGGGGCGTGCAGGCGCAAAAAGGTTGGCCTCTTGTACTAACAAGCCTGTGAACGTCCTCAAACCCAAGGCTGGCGCGTCCCCCGCGGTGACACGCGTGGCCGTGGACGAGCGCGGTCAGATCTACACGCAGCGCCACGCAAAAAAATCCATCTTTAGACGCACGGAGGCCGGCTTCCCGATGCCTGGGGGGGTGCTTACGGATGAGGGCAAACCAACCCTACCGCAGGGAAGTCAGACGCGGGGCTAACGCGGCGACGCGCCGAGCAGTCGTGCAGATGTGACACGGTCAAACCGCACGTTTCTGAGCTCCGAGATCTCACATCCACGAGGGTTTGCTGTTGACAAGGCCCGTTTGCAGTGACGAGAAAGTACAAGCTACCCCCCCACCCCGACTTACAAGACACGCTCATGTGATAACTTGGGTCTCCAAGACTGCATTTCGATACAACGTCCGACCACGGGGGGGGGTGGTGAAGGAACATATTCACGTCCCACACTCACGCCGTCCACTCACATTAACTGGAAGGTGGGGGGTGGGAAGGCAAGTTTGAAGCGAACATTTTTAACCCGACCCTGCATAGCTCAGTGTCTCTGTAAAAGGGGTACGGAAAAAAAAAACCACTTCCAATATTACATAATCCATTTCAACATCAAGTTAATCCAAGCTGACGTGCAGACGATTTGCATTTTGCATTACCTGTTTATATTATATTAAAAAAAAACAACAACCGTCCTGGTCGATCTCGACACCTCCAGCGCCGAGTTGCAACACGCTGGGAGAGCAGCCGCGAACACGGTTTTCGCCCCAAGGTGTTTTTCTAGCGTGCTAACGGCCAGGGACACCGTGTTGCCCGGGCCGAAACCGACGATGACAAGTCGTTACCACCGAGAGTAATGGGTCAGATGAAGACAGCTAGCTCGCCACACCAGTTTCAAAGATGGCTAGTTAGAAACGCGCTCCGCAAATCTCCCTTCCACGCCGCGAGTGTAGTTAGCCGTATATCAGAAACTAAGAAAGGGAATGACCCGCTATATGACCTGCCATTTTAAGATTAGGACAAAACGAAACCCCAGGCACTGTTGTGGTTATTACAGCTAACTTAGCTGATATTTTGCAATCCATAAAATCGCACATTCTCCTGTTTTTCTTTTTAAAAAGCACATACGTACCTCCCACACGACGATGCAGCGAGGATCCGGTTTTAAAGGTAACAAAATATCGGTCTCCTACAGGATTATTTGATTGAGTTTTATTGTTGTTATATAATTCTACTAAAAAAAAATTCCTTCTACGGCAAAACCCACCTTAGCCTATACTGTCCACCAAGCGGACTCTGCAAAATGGCTGCCTTTCCTGCATTTACCACCGCCCCTGAAGGAGGGGGGGAGCGGAGGTGGAGCCAAGTCCAAGATTTAACGAGATACGCGCTGCTCTTCGTGCGGTAGTAGCTGTCCATGCGCATTATTTCGTGCCCTTCGGTAATTTAAGGGCAACAGCGTGTCCCTGACAAGGTTTTCCCAAGATGTTTTTTCGTATGCCAATAATAACCAAACTACCTGACCCCCCCCTTTCCATGTGAGGATTTGGTACGAGCCATACATACCGGAGGGGAGGGGGGCGCGGGGGATTGATGGGGGGGGGGGAGTGGTGTTGGACTGTAACTTTTTACAAACTTTAGTTTCTGCCTCTTTCCTTCTGGTTGTTGTTGTTTTTTTTTTTATTCTTTTGATTTCTTGAAAGGTGAAACGTTGGTCGGGGGCGGTCTCGCCACGCTTTCGCCCGGTGTTGTTTTTTGTTTTATTGCGCGAGATGGTGCGGTCCACGGCGCGCGGCGCTGTTCCTGGAGCTGCGGGTTCTAGTTCTGAAGTGGCCGCACGTGACAGCTGATAAGCGCAGGACGTGCTGCTGGGCGTGTGTGTGTATATATATATGTGCACAGGGGCCCAGACTTGCAGCTATTGATCCACGGTCACTATAATCCCAATCCTAGTCTTTTAACACGGGATCGTGTTAGTTCAGTGGATCCAAACAGGTCTCCCTCGATGGCTCCTCCTTGTGCAAGTCGGTCCCAATGCAAGCAAACCCAAACACAGGTTTTCCAGGAACTCTAGTAACTAATGCCGGTGTTCATTTTCAAATACTGTAGGGAAAACTGAACTGCTGGGCACCTCGATCGGTGTAGACTCCGCGTTAGGACGAAGATGTTTGCTTTTTTTCCCTCCCCGTTGTGTCTGTGCACATAGCCTTTGGGGGATCTTTGTACTTATATGGTCAAAACTCGGAAGGCGCGTGTTGATAACACAGGGACCTGTATCTCGGCTTCTTTGGAATCGAGCGTTATTTAATCGCGTTAAGGTTATACAAGCACAATAACATTTATCCCTACATTTCTGTCCCCCTGGAATGAACAAATCAGAAAACACGAATCTAGTGTTGACTGCAACAGTGTTTTGAATATTTGATTAAATTATGTTCGATTTTTTCTTTCCCTAAGATGGGGGGGTAGTGGTTTAGGCGTCGGGATGTATATCTATAATTTACAAAAGCTTCCTATTACAAAAAAAAGTCAATTTAATTTTGGTATTCGGCGTTTTAAAACCTTTCAGACTCGTTAACATGTCGGCCTTATCTGAAGACAAGATTTACTGCCTCTTGAGCGGCCGTCCCTTAAAAACGCAGGACCGCGACAGTAGGGGATTAATACCGATAATCTTCAATTCGAAAACAGCAGGTATGGGTTCTTCTCCTTTACGGCGAAGCAAAGTTGTGCCCAAGTCCCAGGAGTGTGTGTCACATAGCATGTATCGCCTTAAACGCTTCATCACTTACAAGCTACGCATGTGAAAATCAAATTAAGTGAAAGCAACAGACTTTCGGGTCTGGGGGCTTTAACAAAGCGTGGGTCTTCCTGGCGAACAGAACTTTTCTTGAAACTGGGTCGCCCAGCCGGCGGGTTGAGCGTGAATCGGGTCTTCCGGGCCGGCAGGGGGCGCACGAACAGTACCGAAAGGGTCCGACCGCAGGAGTGCGCCTCTCTCTCCCTGGCCGGGCTGATTGAAATGGAGGGGAGAGGCAGGGGTCGTGCGTTTTGAAAGTTATTCTCTGGGCGCCCAGATAGAGAGGGGAGGGACATCGCAGAAACCGGCGGCGATGGCAGGGGTGTTAGCGAGAGTACTCTTCTACCCCACCCTGGCCTACAACGTGTGCATGGAGAAGATCTCGCCCAGGCGCTGGTTCGACAGGGTGGATCACACGGTCGTGCTCGGAGCGCTGCCGTTCAGGTGGATGACGGATGAGGTGACGTGTTGAACTCCGTGCACACGGAAGTTTTGGATTTGCCGAGTTTGTGGGGGGGAATAAACTCAATCGGATTTTCGACACCGCGGTGAAATATCGTAAAACAGTTCGCTGCATTCGAGTGTGTGTGTGTGTAAAACCCAGCGCGACATGTTCTTGCACGTGTTTTTTAATACACAGCTATGAGTGAGAATGCGCTGCATTGAAAGGCGCTATATATAAATAAAATTGATTCTTATAAGGGGGGGTACCTGTGACGATATCTCGAAACGCTAAGTAGTGAAGCTATAAAATAACTAGTACGCCGTCAGAAATAAAATGTTAAGAAAGAGGAAGTTTTTAGTGAAACCTGGGAAAACCTGAAGGAATGTGTTTTTGATGGCAGAGACGGACGACGAGGGTCTTATACCGCTCAGACATTGCACAGTATAGGCACATTTCTGTAGAATGCCCTGTTACACGGTGGCACTCTTCTGACTAAAGAGACTCAGTCCCTTCAGCTTGGCTCCAGAATGTATCTAGTTGCCCTTCTCTGCACTGATTCCATAATGGCAATATCGTTTCTATAAAATGCTGTCCAAATTGTATCATTTGTGAGTCTGAAATGATAAAGCGATTAAATGTTTTCACCTGGGTATCTGAGCCAATCTCAAATCCATTACAAATGTGGCTGACACACTTGTCTGCTGTGTAACTGTACTTTTATGTTCTGTAACTCTTCACTGTGTTTGGTATAACTGCTCTGCTCTTGCATTGACAAATCCTTAGCCTTTTCTGCATGACACAAAATGCTTTTTGCCGTATTTTAATTTTTACAATTCTCAGTCACATTGAATAAAGGCCTCAGATAAATTAACATCAATGAGGACCGTTACAGAGTGTGGCACAGTGGTTACTGTTGCTGCTTCGCAGGGTTGGGGCCCTGGGTTCAATTCCTGGGGTGCTATCTGTGTGGAGTTTGCATGTTCCCCCCAGGAGTTTCCTCCGAGCGGTCTGATTTCCCCCAGCAGTCCAAAGACAGACTGGTAGGCCAATTGCCCTTAGTGCACTGGTGTCTGTTTTTCAGTCTATCTACCCAGAGTTTATCCTGCCCCTTGCACCCTTGGCCTGCCAGGATAGACTCTGGTTGCCCCATGACCCAGAATTGGACGAATCACTTTGAAAATGGATGGACAGATAATTGAGCATTTGGCCTGATTTAAACATTTAAAAAATGTAAAAATAGCTGCTTTTATTTTTTCTGTTGAGGAAATACAGGTCATACCACTTTAGTTTGTTTATTTGTCTGGTGGATGGACGGTAGTTACAAGCCGAATTATGCAGAAGAACGGTACGCGTGCAGATATAGTTACGCTACTTCGGTTTCTGTGTCATCGGATGGCCTGTGGACTCGTCGCCCCCCCGCGCTGCTCACCTGCTGTGCGCTCTGTGTTGCAGCTGGTCCGGGAACAGAACGTGAGAGGGGTGATCACCATGAACGAGGAATATGAAACCAAATACTTCTGCAACTCGGCTGAGGTGAGGAGATCACAGCCGGCCTGTCTGCTGCTAACAGAAGGAGCTCTGACGCTCGAAACCGGTATCCTTGGAGACTCGTAGTTTCTTTATTTTTAACAGCGTCTTTCTCACACAGAAAGACCAGCAGGGTCCTTCTCACTCATCTGCTCTGAGATTGTGCCCTGCTCCGGCTGCAGGAAGGCGCAGGCCCACGCCCTGCTCGCTCAGGTCCTCCAGTGTCAGGTGTGGGGGTGAGCAGGTGTCGCCCGAAATGGGGAATGGCGCTGGGCCTTAAAAATACCTGCAGGGACTGTAATGTACTGGACACAGGCTGCGCTGCTTGTATAACCTGGACAGGGCCTGGCTTTTAGGGAGGACAAATGAACACAGATCAAGATCAAAATTACTGTTGTATTAATTTGAAAACAGGGTGCAGTAGGGTTCAGGGAAATCGCAGAGCGTCGTGGAGCTACCGCCAGGCTTGATACTGACTGTGGGATGCAGCAGAGAAGCCATGATAATGCATGGCAAAGCTATGAATATGTGCTACATACACCAGCAGTTTTGTTTAAGAAACTCAGCTACGTGAAGGTAGACAGAATTCCCCTCTACATGCAGAGGGTTCTACAGAATGTCTTTGTGTCCCCAGGTGTAGTAGTAGTGGCACAAGACTCGTGAAATCTTTCAGCCCCTCTGCCTTCTCACTCCGAAACAACGAAACCCTCTTTATCTCCTGAAGGGCCGTGGTACGGTGCAACCAGCAAAGACTGTCTGTTCCTGTTGTATTGTTGTGTTGTTGTGGTGGGCACAGTGCCGCGGTCTTTAGCATCGCTGCCTCAGAGCGCTGGGGTTCCCTCTGCGTGGAGCTTGTGCGTCCTCCCCATGTTCCAGAGACATACTGGCTTCTGGGGAAACTGGCCCAGGTGTGCGTGCGTCTGCCCTGCGGGGGACTGACGTCTCGGCCGGGGTGTATCCCGCCTTGTGCCTGTTGCTCGCCGGGACAGACTCCGGCTTCCCTGCGACCCAGTGCTGGATAAAGCAGCCGGAATGGGTGGATGTAGCGTCGGGCTCCTGCCAGGGGACAGTACAGCTTGAATTGAACTGAACGCATTAACCGCGGTAGCTGGGTGACAGTGCTGATGGATGATGCTCACGCCGACGCTGGGGGGCGCCCCGCCTGTCCGTTCCTCCGCAGGACTGGAGGGAGGCGGGAGTGGAGCAGCTGAGGCTCAGCACGGTGGACCTGACCGGGGTGCCCAGCCTGGAGGACCTGCGCAGGGGGGTGGAGTTCGCGCTGCGGCACCGCCAGCGGGGGGCCAGCGTCTACGTGCACTGCAAGGCCGGGAGGTCGCGCAGCGCGACCGTGGTGGCCGCGTATCTGATCCAGGTAGGTCGAGGGAGGCGCGTGAGGCGAGTGAGCCATCGTTAGAAAAGGACCCAGACGTCGATTCCCACCTTAAAGAGATGGAGAGAGAGATAAAGTCATATGATCATTATTCCTGTGGATTGAGCTGGAATCCCTCGGGATGAAACGCTGAACCACGGGTCCTGGCCGCTGGGTTATTAAAGGGCATGTGTCACTGGTGTTAGTAGTGAGATTTCTAACCCCAGGGCAGTCGTTCAGTTCCACTTTGGGCTTTCTCAGTCCTACAGGATGTTTCTCACTACTCCACCTGACCTACAGCGAAATGGGACAGCAGGTCCAGCTGCACATCAAGGGTGGATGACCTGGGTCCCCTTCAGCATTTAAAGTGCATTGGGATTAAAATGCTAATTACATGCAATATCCTGATATTGAATTAACCACCTTATTGTATATGAGGGATATTCCATCTTCAAGCACAGTAGAGCAGTATCTTATGTACGTACCATTATCGGTCTATGAACAAAGCGTAAAATATAAACTAAAAGATATATTACATGTTGTAGTGTTGCTTTTTTGGGGTAGGTTTTCTCTGAGGTGTAACTGAAGTCTTTATGTTGAATGCAAATAACTTCCGTCTATAATTGATGACTCGCCACACATTTTTCACATGAGTGGGGAAAAAAAATATCTTTAAACACTGAAGCTGATTCCTCTTTATCTGTAAGCCGTCAACTGCTCTTGCAGAAGGATCCTGGCCACGCAGAGTGGAGTCTGACGTGTCCTGGCTGGTGCCGATCGGTGCATGTTAGTGTTCTCTCCAGCTTCAGGAGCAGTCCTGGGAGATGTCTGACGGGGCTCGGCTGTCTTCTCTTTGTGTCTGAGGGGGCTCTGCTGTCTTCTCTTGTGTCTGAGGGGGCTCTGCTGTCTTCTCTTGTGTCTGAGGGGGCTCGGCTGCCTTCTCTTTGTGTCTGACTGGGCTCTGCTGTCTTCTCTTGTGTCTGATGGGGCTCTGCTGTCTCTCTTTGTGTCTGAGGGGGCTCTGCTGTCTCTCTTTGTGTCTGAGGGGGCTCTGCTGTCTTCTCTTGTGTCTGAGGGGGCTCTGCTGTCTCTCTTTGTGTCTGAGGGGGCTCTGCTGTCTTCTCTTTGTGTCTGACGGGGCTCTGCTGTCTCTCTTTGTGTCTGACGGGGCTCTGCTGTCTTCTCTTTGTGTCTGACGGGGCTCTGCTGTCTTCTCTTGTGTCTGACTGGGCTCTGCTGTCTCTCTTTGTGTCTGAGGGGGCTCTGCTGTCTTCTCTTGTGTCTGACTGGGCTCTGCTGTCTCTCTTTGTGTCTGAGGGGGCTCTGCTGTCTCTCTTTGTGTCTGAGGGGGCTCTGCTGTCTCTCTTTGTGTCTGAGGGGGCTTTGCTGTCTTCTCTTTGTGTCTGAGGGGGCTCTGCTGTCTTCTCTTTGTGTCTGAGGGGGCTCTGCTGTCTTCTCTTTGTGTCTGACGGGGCTCTGCTGTCTTCTCTTTGTGTCTGAGGGGGCTCTGCTGTCTTCTCTTTGTGTCTGAGGGGGCTCTGCTGTCTTCTCTTTGTGTCTGAGGGGGCTCTGCTGTCTGCTCTTTGTGTCTGACGGGGCTCTGCTGTCTGCTCTTTGTGTCTGACGGGGCTCTGCTGTCTGCTCTTTGTGTCTGACGGGGCTCTGCTGTCTGCTCTTTGTGTCTGACGGGGCTCTGCTGTCTGCTCTTTGTGTCTGACGGGGCTCTGCTGTCTGCTCTTTGTGTCTGACGGGGCTCTGCTGTCTTCTCTTTGTGTCTGACGGGGCTCTGCTGTCTTCTCTTTGTGTCTGACGGGGCTCTGCTGTCTTCTCTTTGTGTCTGACGGGGCTCTGCTGTCTCTCTTTGTGTCTGACGGGGCTCTGCTGTCTCTCTTTGTGTCTGACGGGGCTCTGCTGTCTCTCTTTGTGTCTGAGGGGGCTCTGCTGTCTTCTCTTGTGTCTGACGGGGCTCTGCTGTCTTCTCTTTGTGTCTGACGGGGCTCTGCTGTCTCTCTTTGTGTGCAGCTGCACTGCTGGAGCCCCGAGGAGGCGTGCAGGGCCCTGGCCTCGGTGCGCCCTCACATCCTTGTCCGCGCCGCGCAGATGGAGGTGCTGCACCAGTACCATCGGCAGGTTTGCGCACAGGATTCCAGCTGACGGGAGAGGGGGCAGTCGACGATCCAGCCTGAATCGCATTGATTTAGATGGCCGCGTATCCGATGCAGGGTCACGGCGGGCAGGAGCCCATCCTGGGAAGCACTGGGCACGAGGCAGGATACCCCTCGGAGGGTGACACCAGTCCACTGCAGGGTACACCCAGACACAGACAGACTTGCAGCAGGACCACTTTACCCAGAAGCCACTTAGCCTACCATTATCTCTTAAGAATGGGAGAGGAAACCAGAGCACCCATTGGAAACCCATCCAAACACAGGGAGAACATACAAGCTCCAAACATACAGCACCCCAGGTCTGGAATTGAACCCGGGACCCCAGTGCTGCCAGGCAGCAGAGCTAAACACTGCACAACTGTGCCACCACTCAAGCCTACGTTTTACGAGGAAACTTTGCAGTGTTTTGGATATGTGAATTCCATAGGAGAGCATTCGAAATTAAAGGGGATGGAAGTACTCTTACTGTACGTGTGTCACATGCAATATTCAAGCTTAATGTGAGAAGAATGTATTGTACAGTATGTAAATGCATAAAACCATTTGAACTGCACTGAAACCAATGAAATGTGTTGTTCCAAATGTTTCTTTAAAAACCCATCATCTCAAGCTGCAATTTTGTTTAATCTGCAGCGAAAATATTGCTGTCTTGCTGTCTGTTGGAAGGTATAGAGACCTGTCTCTGTTGATGGGTTTTAGGATTGCCAGTGATGTCCAGGCCAACTTTCTTCAAAAATACACATTATTATAATTTTACTTAATTTATCAACTGAAACCACCTGTTGGCAAGAACCTGCAGATCTGTTCCCTTTATCGTAAATCTACCAGTGACAGTAACTGGTGTTTTCAGTTCCTTGTTTGATTTCTCAAAACAAAGCAGAATACCAATGTCCTTGTGCTTGCAAGAATACTGTACTTTGAAAAACATTTTGTATTGGAACAAGTGACACATGTCCTCTCAAGTGTTATTCTAGGGGATTTACTATTCTCTCCAAAACATGATTATGATTTTTTGGAAACCTGGTGCATTCCAGCAGTTTGGAATTATTATAAAACTTCAGTCAGACACTCAATGTTTTCTTTTTCCTGTGAATCCCAAACCGTGATGACCCAAGGGCTCTCTTAAGGTTAAGTAAAGATTCAATCTGAATAAAATAGATTAAAATAGAAATAAAATGCCTAATGAAAGATGTTTCTTAATGCTTCTACTGTATATATTATTTCTTTACTTCTTTTGAATGCATCTAGTTTTTGTGAATGTAAATAGCTTACTTTTCACCATTGGCGAACGCTTTTGACTGCTGGCCCATGCCGAGTTTCACATTCATCTGCATCTTAGAATCGTCTCGAGGGTGAAATGAGCTGCTTGCACCGTGGTTGTGTGTTGGGCGTTAGGGAAAAAGTGTGCCCCCTTCAGTGAAAGGACTGCTTATCTGATGTGGACACAAATCAAGAGACCCGCTCTCGAGGAAGTAGCAACACCACTCGACGCAGCTTAAGGCGGCTGTGCCTGGAAAAGTGAGTGTGTCATCAATGGAAGTGCTTTTTAAACAGAAATACTGCGAAGGCTAATTACAAGGAGGCTGTGCCACTTCCAAGTCAAGTACCACTTTGGTGGAAGGGCTTTGGATTCATAACATTTTTTGCCTGTATGGGGCTCGACAGTGCTGCCGAGATGCACGGCGCTCACCAGCTTTTCAAAGCAGCGTCTCTCAGCATCTGTTCCAGGGCAGACTTGAATATAAAGGTTTTGTGTCACACCCTTGTCTACACTTTCCCAGCCCGTGCACCTCATCACTAATAATTATAAACAACTTATGTCAGTGCTGAGTCTGAGTTGGCTTGAACGTGCACAGTCACCTTATCCTGGTGAAACAAGGGGCTCTTGCGCAGGTGATCTAGGACGTTGTTTTTTTCTCTGTCAGACTTTAAAACTGACCTTGCGTGCCACACAACCCCCAGAGCTTGGCCCCTGTCTCATGTGCAACATGACACTTGGGTGACTCCACAAAACTAATACGTGTGTACACAATATTTCCTTTATTCAGTTTTTACTTTTCCTCATATGTGACTTTTCCTGCTAATGCCTGAGGGCAGACCGCAGCATACAGGCTGGGAAATGCAGTTTCCTGGAATCAAAACATGCAGATCTGATCTTAACATTAGGACACTTTATTCATGGGAATTTGTCGGTTAGGCCTCTGCCAGATCTCGGAACTCTCACATTGCCTACCGACTGCTGACATCCGACTGCCACAGTCAATGGATTGAGCTGAACATGCATGAAGCAGTTGAGAACAGTGTTGGAAAAGAGAACCTGTGCCAGTACTGAATCCTAATTTAAGCAGGAATAAAGTTGCGAAATATGTGCAGTAATCCTGTAGGACCAGACACGGTTCTCTAGTCTCCGTTCCTGTGGGGATAATGTCACACAGATTGTTTTTTTCCCATGGCTAAGCAAGTGATTCTAGTTTTCCAAGCATATGCTTTCTCACCTCAGGGGCTATTTCTCTGACACTGCTGTCGTGGTCTGTTTATGGGACTTTCACAACTGGAAAATAGCCTTTCCTGGTGCCAATTCCAGCAGCTCCTTCATTGATTGATTGATTGATTCATTCATTGCTTTATGAAACAGTGGTCAGCTTTCACCTATGTGAAAAAAACAGCTCACTTCCACTCCCTCACTTATTACTATTTAGCTTGTTTCAGTCCTATCTATCAACGTTTCAAATTAAACATGAACAAGCAATATCA
Organism: Lepisosteus platostomus; assembly: GCF_059453375.1. NCBI lineage: Eukaryota > Metazoa > Chordata > Actinopteri > Semionotiformes > Lepisosteidae > Lepisosteus > Lepisosteus platostomus. The sequence goes on from NC_142628.1 coordinate 13,434,736, forward strand.
CCAAAAAGCTGTAAAAAGCTTAAATGTATTTAACATGCTTGTTAACACATTCTCAAAATAACACTGAGTCATGAACAGCTGTAACCTTGTTTTTTAACCTGTATATTATACATCTCTTATAAATCTAATAAAACTTATTTTTACAAGTTGTTTCAGTGTTTGTTAAATGCGTCCATGCTTCTCCTCTGAAAAGTACATTGCTTCACATATCCTTAACATCGGAATCTCCTAAAGTCTGCATTAAAGGAACCCTTTACTACATCGGATATTCAAGTGTGGTTCAAGTTGTAAAGAAGAGCAGGAAAACTAACTGATATTTCAAACCACGAGTAGTGTTAAACTTAATAGTAAGTCACATACGGCGTTTTTTTTTTTAATAGATACTTGTTGCAAAGCTACTTTAGAAAAACATTTACATACAGGGAAATATCTTCCTCATATACATCTGCACAGAAAACCTCGGTTCTGTTGGTCGATCGGGCTTGGTTTCTTTACAACCGAGCTCTACAGGCGATTGATCCAGCGATGGTAGGAAAGTGGGGCAAGCTGCACTTCGGATTCAGCTCCGTGTATCGTGCACAACACCAGATCCCGCCGTTCTTGGAAAAACACAAAAGTCTCCTCGGTCCGCGTGGGTGGATGGTGGCATCTAGCTTCACAGAAGCTATTAAACTGAAAGAACATCGCCTTCTGTGTGTCCAGAGCGCTCCTCCTTTCCACAGGCTCCACCTGCCACTGCCAAGAGGGCGCGAGAGAGGCGAAGCAGAAAATGAGACAATCTCGCCAGAAACGGTCCTCCTATCTGCAGCGATGGTCACCAGCCAGCTCCTCGACGTGGTTCTGCTTGACCCTGCCACATGGAGGATGTCCCATCCTTCGACAGAGGCAGGCTGCGAGGCCTGGAGCTTTAGCCTTGATTTCTTGTTTTTTGGACTGGCGCATGAAATGGCACGTGGAATCGGTTTGCCTTCATTATTCAGGACAGCAAAAAATGCTATTAACACCACAAGAGTATCAACCCCACCAGCCACACCTTTTCACTGTCTACAGTGGCATGATGGTCAAACAATAAAATTAGTTTGTCCAAAAACACAATCCACTTTCACCGGTCTTTCACCAGTAAATCGCTCCAAAAGGCTGTCTGCCCTTGATAAGCTGTTTGTTTCACCTTGAAGGGAACAGCAGTTGGCACTGCGCATGAATTATTAACGGGAGAAAACGAGGAAGGGCAGTCACTCCATGTCTGCATGGAATGAAGCTGTGAAATACTCGACTGTCGGTTCAGTGCAAGGTGATGGCGGCGTTAAGGTGGCATTAGGGTATTCCACACGCCGAAAGACCCCTCTGAAAATGCAGGAAAAGGCAAAACATATCAAACCAAGCTATCGTACAGGAGAATCATCAAACAGAGTCTGCAGCAGGCGAACAAACCCGAGAAAATTCATGGGTAACGGACAGGTCACAGACCACAGGAGCAAGACGGTCAGCGTCTGCCGGTGGGAAATCGTATTTTTCGTCTTCGAGAGCTGCCGAGGCTCTTAGTGTGGGGTTTCAGCATCCGCAGCTCGGCGTGGGAATCGCCCTGCTGCGCGTGGCGTCGGAATCACAAAGCTGGGACTCTCGGGGGCGGATCCGCGCTCCTCCAAACATCCGAGCCCTCTGGTTATCCCGGTCCGCCGGATGGGGGTTATTTTTTTCCCCTTCTCCCTTGGCAGCGGGACGGAGAGCTCGCAGAGTGAAGGGCTCGCAGCGCCCCCTCTCCCGGGAGGAGGGGAGAGGGCCGGGGGACGGGGTGGAGGAACGGGGGGGCAGGGGGGTTGTGATCAGGCCAGAACGAACTGCCAGTTCGTCAGGAGGATCTTGATGCCCTTGATGACGGACACCACCGAGGTGGCGGGGTTGAACTTGAGCGTGTTGGCGTCGCCCTTCTTGCACTTGTCCCGGAAGACGTAGATGCAGCCGTTGCAGCTGGCCACCTTCCAGAGCGAGGGCACGCAGCTCCACACCTCCGGGAAGCGCAGGCGGGTGAAGCTGTCCAGCAGGGGGTTGTAGCACACCAGCGAGTCGCCCTCGGCCACGACGAAGATCAGGTCCTTGTGGGCCGTGGCGTGCATGCAGCCGGCGAAGGGCAGCAGGTAGGGCTTGGTGTGGCACTTCTGGGCGGCCGTGTCGAAGCACTGGATGAGCCGCGAGGGCTTGGTGAAGAAGTCCATGTCGTTCTCCTCGCCGCCCAGCAGGTAGATGGTGCCCCCCAGGTTGACCCCGGCCGCCCCGGACACGGCGGTGTCCAGCGGGTTGGTCTCGGTCCACATGTTGTCCCGCACGGTGTAGTAGATGACCGCGTTGGACAGGGTGTCCTGCAGCGTCTTCCCGCCCAGGGAGTAGATGGCGTCCTCGCCCGGCACGGACACCAGCGTGTGCTGCAGCCGGTCGCGGGGCAGCGGGGCGCAGCGCTCCCAGTCCATGGTGTGCATGTTGCACTTCCACATGCGCCGGGGGATGGACCCGCCCACCACGTAGAGGTCGCCGCCGTGCTTGCAGGCCGCCGTGATCTGGTGGCACAGGCTGTTCTGCCCGCTGACGCTGATGGCGTCGTCCTCGTCGCAGTGCAGGGACACGGCCAGGGAGTGGGTGCGGGTGTCCTCCTTCCCGATCAGGTAGATGTGCACGTTCTCGCCGATCTCCTGCAACAAGGCAACAGAAGTCACGCGGTGCCCCCCCCCCCACCGACCGCCGGACCGGGGAGCACATCCACGGCTTGCTCTCTCGGCCCCCGTCGGAACCTGCGCCCGAGACGCCGAACGCGCCCTTCTCACTTCAGACCCTGGAGTGACCCTCTTTCCAGGTCCAAACAAATTGTCCACTGTACCTTAAGACTGTCCTGGAGGACATCCGAGTGCTCCTGCCTCTCTTCCTTGTTGTGGTTTATCCACGAATCGATTGCGGCTGTCGGGTTCTGGGAGCTTGGAACTCCATCTAGAAGGAGGAAAGGAAAAAGAAGAAAAACTCACCTCTTTGCCAGTGAATTTTGTCTACCTCACGCATCACACAAATCACACAGAGAGTCGAGGGCATTAGTAACTTTTCTAATTTAGCATCCAACATCCGTACGTCATGCACTTTTCCAGTGCGTCTGCTTGCCAGTAATTCGCGGTTCTATTTCTGGCACCAAACACAACAACATCTGACTGACCCGATCCTTTGCAGCAGTCGGGTGTGACTGCTAGACCACATGCTGGTGACACTGCCGAGATGCTTTCAGACATGAATGCATAACGTCCACAGCTCCAAAGGCCAGTAGCGACACATCAGTAAAATGGGTCGGCTCACGTTGTTTTCTGGCAGTGCTCATTCCATCCTGGGACACTGCAGCCAGCTGACACACAAGAACAGCCACAGGAAACCGACCTTTAATGATGTCCATGAGAAGGCGAAGCGGCAGGCTGAGGAACTCCTCTGTCTGGTGGAGCTGCACCAGGTGGATCTTGGCGCAGTGCTTGGCAGCGGTGTACAGCTCTTGGTCACTGTGCTGGTCGGCCAGCCACATCACCTGTAGCCGGGAGACAGACGACACATCCGAGCGGAAAATCACAAAGGCACAAGAGGCTGAGCGTTTCCCTAAGTTCTTTACAGGAGAACGCTTCTTCTTCTTTAGACCTGGCCTCTCATGTCAAATTCCTGTCAGGTATTATCCATATTCTTCAAGAGATAAACCTTTTATTCAGCTTGTGGACTTCTTTTGCCATGGGGCAAAACACAATTAATGTAATCTATTCTTCTGCAAATGTGAAAAAGAGAAAGGAGCGATGAGAAATTGAGTTGAAGAATTAGCTTTCTGAGGGGGGACTCAGACCAGGAGTAAAATACCCCAGAGGTGGAGAGGCGCTGTAAAGCTAGCCGGTTTGTTTTGGGGTGTCCATAACCCCGTCGGGCCAGCAGGTGTCATCCGTTAGACCATGTCTATATGACAGCTCAATCAGTGCTGCTCGAGCCCAGTCCTGAACACTACAATACTACAGTATTACACTTTAAAATCCACAATAGTAGAAGACCGGGAAACAATGGGAATTAAGACCAGTTTAGTCAACTGGTGCAAACAAGTCATTAAGAGCTCAGGCTGATCAAAACTACAAGACCCTTCAGCCCTCCAGACAGTCTTGACATGGTACCGCGGGAGTCTGAGCCCAGTCCTTTATTCACTTAACTGACAATTAATTAACAAATTCACCCAGCTGCTCCAGATGGATTCATTAACCAGTTAACGATTTGCTGGAATTAGGACCTGCAGCAGACTGGGACAGGAATGCCTATGGTGTTTACCACGAGTTTCTACCAGTGGGGGCCAAAGAGATCCACAGTGCAACAGGCTTTCTAGCTCTTCCTAGCTCCCTGGCCTTTACGTTGGGCAGAAGAGCGTTGGTGAAAGATTCCAGACTAGCCTCTTGAACCTCAAGGGCAACAAGGGTTTCTGGTTTCCATCTCATCTGGGCTCTGAGTTCACCTTCTCGCTTGAATTATTTTAGCACCTGATGGTGCTATTTCCTTCCACCCCCGTCTTTGGCAACCACAGAGTTCCTGACTGCGAGAAAACCCACTTTCATTCTAACTCCCCCCCCCCCAGGCCCGACTCTTGGCCGCCACTGGCTTAAAGACCCCAGAGATGTCCTTCTCCTCACCTGCAGGCAGTTCTTGACGTCCACCGTGCGGGACAGGAACCGCGAGCACTCCTCAAACAGCGCGGTCAGCTGGTACATGTCCGCCATCTCGTACGTGTCCTGCAGGTCCTCCACCCTCAGCTTGATGGTGCCGTGGTAGATGTAGTCCACCAGCAGCTGGAAGACGGGGGCGCTGACGTCCTTCAGCTCGATGCTGCGGTTGTGCGCCTCCTTCAGGTTGGAGGTGAACATGGACCTGAAGAAGCAGCTCTGGGCCGACAGGACCAGGCGGTGCAGCTGGAACTCCTTGCCGTCCACCACGACGGTGACGTCCGCGAAGAGCCCGTCCTCCAGGCACAGGTCCATGATGCTTTTCACCACGCGGCTGGAGTGCGAGCGATCCGTGAAGGTGTAGCCCAGGAAATAATTCTCTTCTCCCAGCGGGCCTCCGACATTCAGCACCCCTGTATCCTCACAGGACTCCATGTCATCGGCCAACAAAGCAACAGACCACAGACTGGACCACCTGACGCACAATAAACAGTTTTAGAGTCTTATGGCATTGCAGCAACCTGTGTGTCCCTAATATTAGTCAGGACATTGTCCCCTGTCGCCGGTACCTTTTATCAGAACATGCACGTCACAGTAAGAACGTGAAACCAGACATTTCTAACTATTTAACCTGGTATTAAATCCTCAGACATTCCTAAATATTTTAGCAACTATGTCACTTTCCAGATTAAATATTTAAAGATTTTGTAATATCCTAAGTTCCCTGTTCTTGCTGTAACATAATTTACTAGCTAGTGGTTCAATTGAGTAAATGAATGACATCAGGATTGTCACTGGAAAAAAAGAGGAGGATATCTGTAGGGGCTGCACGGAGCACAGGCCCCAGAGATTGTCTGGAAAGGCACACTTTCGTGTAGCCAATCCTGTCAAACTCGATGTACACATCTTCAGGCGGTGGTGAGGGGGGAAACCGGAAACCTGTTAAAAAAACACACACACAAATATGGGGACAACATGCAAATTCCACACACACAGGCTGTCCAAGGCAGGAAACTGTGCTAACCACCATGTCACAGTTAAGGAGATCGTACGGCCCACTATTGGTAATGAGTAACTTCGTGAAATAAACAATTTGTAAAATGAATACAATGCTATTTGGTTATTTTTTCCATGAATCCAAAACACTGCACTGTGTAGGACAATGCCATTCTACAATGTCAACGTTAAAACAACTAATGCAATATCCTGTTTTACTGAGATATCTGGTTTACAGTGCATTCCAAGTTTTCAATGACTAGATTTGAATATTAATGGGTAAATCCCTCCATTAAAGCATTTTTCTACAAGAAACAAGCTGCACTGCTTTGCTCTCCGGGACTTGGCCATAGAGAGCATAACATAACCGTCAATTTTCAGTAAATAACATTAAAGTAGGTCTCAAAACCGGCTTCTTGGGCCCGGTAGCTCGTGAGCAAAACACACAAAAACTCGAGAAACTCTCAGCGCTCTCGTAAAGGTGCATAACGACATACGCAACAACAAATCAGGCCTCAAGAACACTGCGTTCGTTGGGAAACGCTTTTCTTAACGACGAGAGTTTGTTAAAAAATACACATACATGTATGCCATTTTCAGTTTAGCTTCAATCGCTTTCATTATTGCAACAGATCGCATTGAAATAGTCGATGAACAGTGCAAAGGTATATTGAAACGTAGCTAAACAGGATCAGAAATTCATCTTTTAATCTTTGCTTTCGACTAGAGCGATTTTCTTCAACACGGGCACCACGATTTTAGCGGGTGAGACGCTAATAATGAGAACCTTATTAGGCGAGATACAATCGTCATTAATTATTAACGTCCTTTTTCTTTATTGAACAGCTTGTGAGATGTGTCAATTTGTCAATTTAATGCTGCAACAGGGTTTATCACATACACACATCATCTGCGAGCATTTATTCTGAAGTTCAACCAAAATCTGCAAGATTTACCTGTACTTTCCCAAACCTCCAACCCTGAAGTTTTCTTAATCTTAATAACTGTGCAGCTATTTATGACACCAATCCCTGATTTTTTTTGTTGTCTGTAATTGTTTTGGAACTCGAAAAGAGGGACTGCCTACAAACACATCAAGAAGCACCAGCAACACCACGGAAGGGAAAACCGTGAGGACCCCTTTCCGGCTGTGTGCAACACTCCAAAGAGTCCGGCTGGAAACGGCTCACACGGCTTCACAATTCAGCAGATTCCACTTGGCAGACGTCAAATGCTAAGAGACCGAACGCAGTTTTTTTTTTCTCTACCGCAATGCAATATAGTAAAGATACTTTTAGGGGGGGAAAGTTGAAGGTCTTTAGAATGGCAGCGAAAAATCGCTTGCAAAGACCCAAAGCCACAATGAAACTAGGTGCCGTTTAGTTAGCGGGATACTTTCTTGAAGGAAGCCGGGATATCGGCTGTTGTAAAGAAACACACCCATAGAAGGCTCCACTGCCGAAACGTTGTGTTTCTTTTCTCCTCTTTTCAGCATGGAATAAACCTTTACTTGTTCTGTTGTTGTAAATGAGGCCTTACTCACGACTGCATTACACAATTTTATGAACACAAGAATGCCTAAATTGAGTCAGATTTTTCAGCTGATCAGAATAGGACATGTTGTTAACCTCAAAAGGGAAATTGATACCAGAGCAACAATATATTTTTTGTAATGTGTATATAGTGTTCTAAATTAGATATATTAGCACATTATACAATTCTAACATCCCTTGTTTAAAATCTATTTTTTTTTAACTATATAGCCTACATATTTCTGTTTCCTTAACTTCTGGGAGATAGAAACTATGTATCAACATAAACGTGTAAGGCTTTTTCATTGTTCTCTTCAGTGTTTTTCATCTCAAGAAAAAAAAGATACGTTATAGACAATGGAGACCATTTAGCCTATCTAAACTGTCCAGTAGATCATCTGTCAGATACGTTTTTACGTTTTGCGTATCTGCTATCATTTGTTTGCTTTAAATGTCATGTGCCAGGTGTTTGGCCCATGGTGAGTTGTTGCCTAGGTCATTTTGAATTTTCTTTGCAGCTTGTTTGTAATACAGTTACAGAAAAACGCAAATAACCAGGAAATGCACAAGATCACAATGTATTCAAGCAAATTAAAAAGTACAATTTATTTGTTTACTGCTTTCTTTTCAAACTGTATACAGGAAAAAAATGTTATATACATATTTAATAAATATTACATTGTTTTATTGGTTGTTTGTGCTGTTACTCGTTTTCAAGAATTATTGGCTCATCTTAAATAAAACCATAGGAAACAATTGAGCCAACATGGCAGGTACTATAGTTCGGCGTGGTTTTGAACGTCACTTCCTTCTCGCGGACAGCCTTGGGGATACCAACTTCCGGGTAGACATGGCGGCCTCCTTGGTTCGGTTTGTCCGCGGAGGATTCAGTAGGAGCTTTAATTGTAAGTATTTACACTTGAGATATTTAATAATTTGACTATATATATATTTATAAAATACTTGTGTCCGTGCTTTGCCTTAGTGTAGATCTGATTCTTTTTTTTCCGTGAGCCGAAATGCACTTTGGTGTTTTTTATGCATGACCTTTCTCTGCTGTGATAATTACGAAGCGCTCTGTTGTTGAAAGATGACATTTCAAAGCGTTGTGATGTGCAATTCTTGCGAATTAGGAGCCGAAGAGTCGGTTATATTCTGCTTTCACCAAATAATGCATAGTGCAAAAATAACCGCACGGAAATTACCTTATTATATATACTGTTTAATGGTTTATTTTGGTAAGCAGATGTGGTGATAGCAGTAGAATGGACTCTGCACTAACAATGAAAACACTGTACACGTTGTCTAGAGTTTTTTATTATTGGACACTGCGTGACTTTTTTTTCTTGTTTTCACATTTTTCAGTTGCCACCCGGAGTGCAGCTGTAGTGCCAGCGAGGTCAGAGGGCACAGCTACCGAGACTAGGCGTGAGTGTTCGTTTATAGGACATCGACTTTAGAAAGCCTGGGTTATGATAAAGTCCTGTGATGATAACGTTCTTCGAAAACCTCTTTACGAGAGGAAAAAGACAAAAACAAATAATATTAAATGTCCCAGCGCAGAAAGCTACTTGCCACTAAACAACATTCATGATGCATTGTGATTATTTTTACAGTAAGTGTGATTCAGGAGGGAAAATGTTTGAACAGAAGCTGGATATTACTGACTCCATCTTTTTTTTATGTTTAATGTCAAGCCTTTCCCATTCCCCTTTATCTTATAACTCTTTTATACCCTTTTGGCACTCAGCTACTGTCAGACCCAAGGATGAAGTCACTCACAAGCAGCTGTCAGCATTTGGTGAATATGTTGCAGAAATCCTTCCTAAATATGTGCAGCAGGTGCAGGTATGTCATTTGTGTGGTTAAATTAGCCCAATCCTTCAACGCATTTGGTCTCTGCCAAACAGATTTGGCCTCTGAGTTATTTTTGTGAGCAAATTGTTTTTGCTTCTTAATCTTTCTTATTCTTTGAATAAAAAGTTCTTGGCATGAATTTTATTTTCAAGACTTGGTTTTGAGTTTTTGTTTTTCATAGGTTCGGATCAGTGGCATCTACTAGAATATGCTGTTGCTTATGAAAATCATCAAATTTGATTTAGCACAACCAGGGTTGTACTAACAGGATTGGGGCTCTTCAGGACCAGGGTTGAAGACCCCTGTATTAATAGGTCTGGGGTTCTCCAGGACCAGGGTTGGAGACCCCTGTATTAATAGGTTTGGGGTTCTCCAGGACCAGGGTTGGAGACCCCTGTACTAATAGGATTGGGGCTCTTCAGGACCAGGGTTGGAGACCCCTGTATTAATAGGTCTGGGGTTCTCCGGGACCAGGGTTGGAGACCCCTGTATTAATAGGTCTGGGGTTCTCCGGGACCAGGGTTGGAGACCCCTGTACTAATAGGATTGGGGCTCTTCAGGACCAGGGTTGGAGACCCCTGCTTTAAATTTCCATGACCAACCCAAGTAGCGGCCTTTTGCCAAGTGCCACAGGAGATGAGCTGTCTTCAGTTGCCGTGGTACAGCCCATAACTATGTCTCCTTGAGGCCGGTGAGCTGGCAGCATGTCCAGCTACGAATGTTTATGACAGTAGGGAGTGTCAGCAGTGTGTGCGCGCGCACAGGTCTTCCTTCCTCTCGTGCAGCAACACGGGGGCGGCAGGAATCCGCTGGGTGGGGTGACAGGAAACGGCGAGCGGATCCCCACCATCTGAAGAAGGGGGAAAGCCTCCAGCCCGGTGGCTCATGGTCACGCTCCCACCTCACCTTTTGTATTTGGTTTTTGTCCGACTGCGTGGTGTCAGGTGACGTGTTTCAACGAGCTGGAGGTGATGATCCACCCGGACGGCGTGATCCCTGTGCTGACGTTCCTGCGCGACCACACCAACGCCCAGTTCAAGAGCTTGGCCGACCTGACCGCGGTGGACATCCCCAGCCGCCAGAACCGCTTCGAGGTACCGCATGCCCCGTGGGCCCGCTTTGTCCCCATGAGTCGCCAGCACCAGTGCAGCAGGGCAGGTTCAGTTCCCACCCAGTACCCTGGGGATTGATAGCCGCCGCCATCTTGTCCATAGGCAGTGTTGCTTTACCCTGGTGAAAAGCTCTGAATCCTCACCTATATCTCAATGTTTGTAAGGCGACAGCCAGCATCTGCTCCTCACCCTACTTCTGACGACACAAAGTCAATGGCTTATCCATATTTGACAAGGGCATGCTGTAGATTACATGCTCACCGTTCTGAGCAACAACTGGCTGGAACCACATCTCAAATGCCTTATGCTTTGTTAAAGAAGGCCCATTTGTTTAAGAAAAACATTCTGAAGCTATTTGAAGAGGTCAAATCCACTCCATGAAGGCATTTTCTATGATGTAATGAGAGGCATTTAAAATTTAGCACAGGTCTTAATCTTTTTTTGACTGGGCAGCTGATGTTAAGCGGCATAATGTGTTTTTTTAAATTGTTTTCTTTCTTTTTTCATAAAACGATAGATAGTGTACAACCTCCTGTCCTTGCGCTATAACTCCCGGATTCGCGTGAAGACTTACACTGACGAGCTGACCACAGTGGACTCTGCAGTGCCAGTCCATCAGGCAGCCAACTGGTATGAGAGAGAGGTAGGAGACCAGGCCAGTCGGGGTTTCATTTCAGCAGACTCCATGTTTATTCATCTGTTGTCAGCTGTCGGAAAGTCACATATCCCTGGAAAAGGTTGGAAAGAACAGAAAGCCTCTCCTGTAAACTCAGGGCAGAAGGTATGACTGCACCCCGGTGCCAGCCACCCACAGGACACGTGCACACCGAGGCAGTGTCTAAATGCCAACTGATCAAGGCAGGAAAGATATAGAAAGGGGAATTGCATTTGGTTGTTAGCGTCCTTTCTTGGAAGAACACACAGCACGCGGGTGGAAACCTGACCACCCGGTGAAAACCCACACGAACACTGGGGACCATGCAGACTCCACACAGAAGCACCCCGTTCCAGAATCGAACCCGGGACCCAAGAGCTGCAAGGCAGCAGAGCTAATAGGTCCAGTCACACGCATATGGACTGCATTTGTATGCCATATATATTATCACAACCCGTTATATAATCTGTAGGTCCCTTCAAAAGAACTTTATTGGCATCATGTGTCAATGTATGGAACAGCTAGCGGTGGTTTAGTTTTGGTATTTGCATCCGATTTCCGATGGGAAAAACTGTTTGAGCTCTTAAATTTTAAAAAACTTTAAAAAAAAGGCGTGTACCTCAGTTGTAATTCATCGAAATACTTTTTGTGGGGGAGCGCTGCGTTGTCACGGCTGTATCTGGCACAGCGGCTGAGCCCTTGCAGGCTTGAACACGATATGGAAACGGGCCCAGCAGCGGGGTGGGTCGGCCAGTTTGATGTCATCATTTTAACCTGTTTCCCGTATTTATAGTGTCATGTCTGCTGTGCCCTCAGATATGGGACATGTTTGGGGTTTTCTTTGCCAATCACCCAGATCTGAGGAGGATCCTCACAGACTATGGGTTCGAGGGACATCCATTCCGGAAAGACTTTCCTCTTTCGGGATACGTGGAGGTAGGGAGTGTCAGTCGGTCACAGCCTGTCAGCCCGCTGTTGGGAAGACTGCTGTAGAACAGCAACTCGGACCTGTTACTTTTTCACATCCTTGTGTGTTAAACAGCCCTCTCTCTCTGTGTTATCATGATTCACCAGTGCATAGGGGAAAGTGTGGGGCTCTGTCTGAGAAAAATTAGTTCTTATCCTCGAGCTTGTGTTGTGTCGCATCTCTTAGTCGCCTCATTGCTCTAATTATCCGGTTCTTTCGATGAGTCAGTCCCTGTGACACCGGGTGTCTGAATTTCTTCAGTCACTGTTTGTCGAAGACCTGGAATGTTTTTTTTTTCTGTGCTGTTCTTTTTTTCCCCCCCTCAATTGCTTAAGCCGAGCGTTCGTTCACGTCAGATAGGAATGGGAAGGTGGCTGGGTGCCGGCCTGAAGGAAGGCAGTCGCTCAGCCCTCACCAGTGCCGGATTTCCCATCAGGCACTGCAGGCACAGGGCCTAGGGCCTATGACATTGTTAGGGCCTACGAAGGAGGGAAACACTAGTGACTAACAAACAACGAACTGAAACAACGTGCTTGCGATCAACTTGAGGAGCACCAAATCAATAATCATGCGCTATCTAGGGGCTGTTCTAGAAACTAGAAGCATCGAAGTGATGGTCGCTGGACTCGCTCCATCAATCTCGTGGTTCAGCATTAGACTGGTTTAAGTTTAAGTTTAGACTAGTGCATCCTGTCCCTCGACGTCAGTTGGCGTTGACCGCTCTCTGTGTGCGTTTCGGAGTGAAGGGCCTACGAGCACCCCAGTCCGGCCCTGCCCCTCACTGTGCCCCCCCTCCCCCCCTCCGCCAGGTGCGTTACGATGACGAGGTGAAGCGGGTCGTGGCCGAGCCGGTGGAGCTGGCGCAGGAGTTCCGGAAGTTCGACCTGAACAGCCCGTGGGAGGCGTTCCCGGCCCACCGGGAGCCCAGGGGCAGCGCCCAGCTGGAGGCCGGGGCGAAGGCGCCGGAGAGCAAATAACCCTCCCCGAGCCCGACACCGTGTGTGTGTGCGATCCCCACTCGGGGGGGGGCGCCCCGCCTGTTCCTCTGCGCCCTCTCGTGCAGTATTTATGTAAATAAAATCTGAAATAAGTACTCTGTTGTCTTGTGTCTTAATAATAATTGTGTCTTAATAATAATTGCTTACACTTCTATAGCGCTTTTCTGGACCCTCCACTCAAAGCACTTTAAAGGTCATGGGGATCCCCTCCACCCCCACCAGTGTGCAGCCCCACCTGGATAATGCTCCAGTCCTCTCACACACACCAGCTCTCAGTGGGGAGGAGAGCAGAGTGATGAAGCCAGTTCAGAGATGGGAGTTATTAGGAGGCCATGACTGGTAAGGGCCAATGGGAAATGTGGCCAGGACGCCGGGGTAATACCCCTACTCTTCTCGAGAGACACCCTGGGATTTTTAATGACCCAAGAGAGTCAGGACCTCAGTTTTACATCTCATCCGAAGGACAGTGCCTTTTTTACAGTACAGTGTCCCCGTCACTATACTGGGGCATCAGGACCCTCACAGACCGCAGGGTGAGCGCCCCCTGCTGGCCCCACTAACACCTCTTCCAGCAGCAGCCTCAGCTTTCCCAGGAGTCTCCCACCCAGGTACTGACCAGGCTCACACCTGCTGAGCTCCAGTGGGCTGCCAGCTGGGAGCTGCAGGTTGATCCTGCTGGCCAAACTTTTGACATAACCTTTAAGGGGCTTTTTTATCTTCAACTCGCGTCTGCAGGCATTAAATCTGCCCTGCGGCTACTTTTATTTTTCCTGTGGAAGTGCGGCTCTTCCTTGGAATCGTTCCACAAGTCGCCGCATGCCCTGCCGGGTGCCCCGCGACAGGCTCTTCACTGCTCCGGGGCGCGGAGGAGGAGTCGCGCTCCAGATGCAGGCTGGACCGCAGACGCCTGGGCAAGACAAGCTCCTGGAGCAGCACCGCATTCCTCATCTGTGGCCTCCCCTTGAACTGCGCGTCTGTTTACCTTATTCGCCGTCTCGGAGCTTGCAAATAGAACCAGTCAAGTGTGACGAATCGGTAGCATGTTTCTTGTAACTTTTGTTTCTTCTTCATTTTTATTTACTTGAACGCTGACACGAGCAATAACAGAACAGACCGCAGCCAAATCTGCAGAGATAACGGAGTGTACGTTACAGTGTCACAGTCAAACCAGCGGCGGTTTCTTAAAATATTTCTGTGACGCATTCATAGCCCTGGGTTGAAAAAAAAAACCAAGTGCAATGCCTTGTGCTCTCTTTGTGCTAGTACGTCAAAAGTCAGAAATGTTTCAAAAACTGCATCTGATACATGAACACTTTAACAGAACTGTCCAGGACAAAAGACTCCCAAGTTGTTTTTTTTAATATACTTTTATTTATTCCACATTTTAAAGCTGGAATGGACGTTTTCCCTTCCAATCCACGACCTTTCGAGGCTTTTCCAAACTTCAGCTTTGTGGTTTACCGTATCCAAACCACAGAGCAGCTCTGAGGCTGTCCCATGGCGATACAAATCGCATTCCTCGTAACACACTCTGAGATACCTGCCGTGTCCAGGATGCGGCGGCGCATATGCGAATTTCTTTGTTTTGTTCGGCACTTGTTTCGGAGTTTACGGACTCGAAGTCGGTTCTAAACCGAATCGAACGGGTCAAGGAGAAGCTCCACTCGCCTGGGGTTTCTGCTTTCTACGAGCAACAACATACAAAAAAAAAACCCGAAAGGCGTTTTCTGTTGTTATTACAGGAGGCGACAGAGAGCAGAGGGTGTCTTGGCGCTGCGGTGTGCTAGCGCAGCTCAGACGGTTTCAAGGGGCAGGAAGTGAGGCGAGGACTGGCGCAGCTGGATGAAGAAGAATTCAATCACGAGGAGGGAGAGGTTGTGTTGCTGTCAGGATGACCGCGGCCGCGCAGCTGGGGCTCTGCCTCTTGGCCGGTGTGGCTCTCTGTATCTTCGGGGGCTCTCGGAAGGACACAGGTGGGCTTGTTGTAGTAGCAGCAAACGTATCGATGTCGGCTGCGGTGTCGGTGACAGCCGGGCAACCCGGCGCGACTCTCCGCCGTGCAGCGAGACGCACGCTATCTCCCGTTTTTATTTTCTTTTTTAATCGTTCAGATTTTTATAACCAAATGTGACCAGGGAAGGTGCTTTTGAGTTAACCTAGTTTCTGTAAGTTCTGAAGTTTGCTCAAAATCGGGACCGAGACTGTTTTGGTTCAGTGTGGATCACCATTATAAATATTAATTGGGTTAACACCAGGCGGAATATAGTCCTGTTAATACCCCGTGTCGCACAACAGTTGTTTTTTTTAAAGCCGTTGTTGAAGCGATAGAATAATGACGGTTATTGTTAATAGTACCTTTTCTGCAGTAGCATTAAGAAGTGCGTGGCAACACCCTTATCATTGCGAATTTGTAGTACTCCTACCCGGGAGACGCCTCTGTCCCATGGTATAATAACGGGTAATAGGTCTAAGAAATGATCTCCTCTACAACTTAACTTTTGGATAAGGTAAGGTATGACTTTTATATCCCGAAAGAGTTTGTTCTAACCTCCCTTTGGTGGTGACAGTCGTGTGGGAAATACTTTTTCCTTGAGGAATGACAGTTTAAAAGCATGTATCGTGAGTAGTAGCATTACAGTAATTTTAATATAGAGTCACGGGTATATTGTAGTTGCTCGTTTTATAACAAACAATAAAACCAGGACTCGGTATGAAGCGAACACCTGATTCCTTTCCATCCCTGAGTCCGACCGAACCCCGTTGATGCACTTGTTTTCAGGGTGCGTCGTTTTCTTGAGTTGTGGGAGCTCTTTTGCGTCTGTTCCGAATTGCTATCTCTGGCAAAGGCGTCGCATCCCCAAATGGCCATATTTTAGATGAATAGGTTTAGATTAGGACACCCGCATATGCTTTTGAACGCTATAACTGAATTTATTCGCGAGGGCATGCAGTCGCCACCTACTCTGAAGTCGGTGTGTTACGTGGCACATTCATCAGGATACCTTTTAAGACAAATGCTCGGAAGCCAAAGGCACGGATTCATGGTGTCCGTTCTGAGCCAAATATAACTTCTATTTAACTTTTTAGAATTTTTTTGGGGGGAGGGGTCAGGGAGCATCCAAATACGGATCGCTACTTGTGTTGCAGATAAATGGGAAGACTTCAGACAGCGAAAATAGAGCCGAGAGCGAAAATGCCTCGCTTGAGCCGAGCTGTGAAAAGTCTGGCAGAGAAATGTGCCGGACTCGCATGATAGCGGTGCCGAGGGCGAGGAGGGTTTCTGGTGCGGGACTACAATTTCGGAATAACAAAATCCAAATACTGAAACCTCTAAGAATCCCCGAGATAGCGTATTATGTGGTCACCAAAGAAAGGTCGCTAGCAACCAAATGCATTTCCTCTTTCTATGCCTACCCGTTAGAAAATAAAGCTTCTTTTTTTTTTTACAGACTTCTACATTCCTGCTCTACAGGGTCTTGCTACTGTAACATCCCTTAATTTCATTAAAAACGTTAGCGACGCAAACCTTATGTATGAGGTAATGTATATATTTTTTCTCTTCCATATTTACAGTATGCTAATGGTATATGACTATTACTGCTGTTACTACGTTGGCTGACGCTTTAATCCCTGAACGTTTTACTGGAGTGATCCCAGAGAAGCGCCTCTCTCTCAAGGGAACAACAGCAGGACCCTCGCTTGGGATTTAAACCCCACAACATGAGTTCACGAGTCCAAGCTTCATAACCTTTCTGACCCTCGCCCCTTGCTAAATTGGCGTCCCTGATTGTCCAAAACGTGATGGTGCGCGCTGATATTAATTAGAAACTGGCGTGACTCCCTCGCTGAGCCGAGAAGAATTTGCCAGTTCCGTTCGCGTCCCATCTGTTTCACAGATCATAGAAAAAGCAAGGCACTTTGTAGATCACGGCTGTTTCTCGTGAATAAAACGTGAGGTGCTCCCACGAAGAAGCCGCACTCTGCCTCTGAAACCGCGCATAGGAATATTCTTGTGATCTGATGTGTTAACGCGATTTGAAGTCGGAGCGCGTTCTGACAGTTGCACTTCAAAGCGGCTCACAAATCTGTCTCTTCAGACAGCTGCGTGAAAGCAGCTCGCTCGCCGTGTCCGGAGCTGCTCCAATTCAAAGCAGATGCGCCTTAAAGAGAGAACAACCAGAGCTCAACTGATCAATTGGACAGATTGTGTTTATATATATATATGTTACTTTATTTCCTATTTCCAGAAGTTAGTTCAACAAGCTAGCTAACCACCGAAATGGTAAAAAAAAAAAGATAAAGTACCATGTACTCATGGCAACCGGGCTATCAGCTATACACAAGGCTATGTCCACTAGAATATAAGCATTGGGAATTATCACAATCGTCTAAAAACTCCCTTTTAGGACTCGGTGCAATTTTGATTGTCCTGTTTTCCATCTGAAAAGCCTTCAGGCCATTCGTTTGGGAGTTAGTACCTTGGACTGCGTGGGCTGATTAGCTTTGATACAGTCTCCCACCGCACTCTGGGTGAAGAAGCGTCTCCTGTTCTCAGTTTTAAAAATGCACATCCGAGTGGTTTCCACTTGAGTACCCTGAGTTTTGTTTCCCTGTCTTTGAGGATTTTGAATACCATTGCCTGCATTAACACATGCAAGAAACAGGTTGCCCTGACTGGAATACACCGATTGTTTGTGTTTTGCATGTATCCCATTGTGACATCACACTGTTGCACATTTGACATCACCTGTATCGCATTGTTACCTCACAATGCAGCAGATTTGAAATCATCAGGATCACATTGTGACGTCACAATGGTGAATCTCTGTCTGTGACGAAGGACAATGAAAAGTCAAAGTGCAGATGTGTGAGCAGAATGCAAAAAAAACAAAACAAATTCTTTTCTCTGCCATGGAGTCTTGTTGTTGGTCTTTTGTTTTTCACTAAAATAAACTAAGTTGGATGGGATGCATTTGACATTCCTAACTGCTGACTTGTACCTATCCCTTGGAGCAAAAACACACTATGGCATACTAGTGCCGTAATTACTGTGCAAACAAAATTGAATTGGTTTTCATTACAACGTCAGCCTCTGTTGTTGTTTTTTGCATCAGTCTCAAGGAATTGATATGATCAAATAGATATGCAAGCGTACAGCTGAGTTTTGTTTTGTTTAATACAAAAAGTTACCTCATCCTCTCCAGATGGCTTAAGGAGCCAGCTCACAGTCATGAACTCTCTGAATTGTGTGGAGGCACCGGGAGAGAGGCTGGGCGGTCTCTTCTCTCTGACGGACGTGGGTCAAGGTGATGAGATGTATTTCTGAACCAGGAAGAAACACAGGAGAGCTACAGGGAAGGATTTGAGCACAAATGAGTTTGAATAGTGGAGCACTAATTCACACTGAATCAACCTCTATCAGCAGGGGGCTGACTTCTGTGTGTACAATCTGGCAGGATTGGTGTTCACATACGGTCAGAGCCTCAAGGAAACTTTCTTTCATGAGGGAGTGTCATCTCCCCCTAAGGAGCTTTTTTCGGGATGTGTATCATACCTATATTTTCCCAGTCTGCATTAAAGTAGTCTAGTGCTGCCAAGCCTTTACTGAACACTGGAGATTTAAGGCAGTAACATTCTGGCAGTCCTCCAGCGATAACAGCAGCCCCAGGATAAGACAGTACTGCCAGGAATGTCAAGGTAAGGACATCCCTGCTACTCTACACTGGCCGGAACGCTCCCCACTTCCCCAGAGCCACCCGAGACAGCGGGATCCACACAGGACAGGGGCACATGCACTCTCAGGTTGAAAACCACCTCCCAAACAGTATCAAACCATCACCCGGTGCTTGGAGAAGTCTTCGGTCCCAGAGGTCTCTGGTTGCGCTCTCTCTCCAAGCCCTGCTCTGCTGTCTTCCTCGGCCAGGGGCCCAGGGCCAAGCCTACCGCCAGCCCCACTGGACAGCAGTGAGGGGGCAAATCCTGCTCCTGCCCGCTTCTCGAGTTCCCCACTCAAGCCCACGCGAGGCAAAACCTCCTTAGCTCTCCGAACCCACGCCATGCCCCCCTCGAAACCATTAAACCCCTCCCTTGCGTGCTCCAACCTGCAATGTGAAGAGATGTTGTGCTTTTTAATGCTTTGAATTCTGCACTGTGCCTGAAAGCACCTCAGAAGGCCGTGCTGCAGCAGGAGTTACCTGGCTGCCATGCCTCAGCCTGTTTTTTGATGTTGCAGTTCCTGCTGGGAGGACTAGTGATAGACGATGATGACAACATCTACATGTTGGACGAGGAGATGGCCTCCATGCGCAAGGGGAAGGTCTTCATCACCCTGCTCAATGACTATGTCCCCAAAACCGTCATTACCATGGAGCGCATGCTGGCCGCGCTGCCGTACCAGGAGAAGCCCCTGGAGCTGTTCCGGTTCGAGACGCTGGTGCTGGGCACCGTGTACTCGGCCTACCAGGTGCGGCGCCAGCAGCTGGAGCACCCGCAGAAGGCCTGGAGCGGGCTCCTTGTCCGGCTGGTGAACGCCACCCTCGTGGACCTGCGGAGACGCGCTCGCCGCTCGGGCTGAGACAGGGCCGCGCCTATCCCGGGACTGTCCTGGGCCTGTCCCGGGCTTGTCCCGGGCCTGTCCCGCTTGGTGGCTCAGAGCCACGCACCTGGATCTGGTGGAAAGAGCTTTCTTGTTCTGCTACGTGCCAAAAAAAACGTGCCAGTCTCTGGTTCTGCTTTTTCTAAGCCCATTTTGTTCCCTGACTCGCAGCACAGAATGTTTTGTTTTTAAAATAGGAAATTAAAAACATATTTGACACTGATAACACAGTAGAAATTTAACTCTGTTATAAATTCTAGCTAGTTAGGGCTCGGACTTAATCAACAGCGCTATCTGCAGGAGCAGATCACAAACGTGGTACTTCTTGGTTTGCCAGAAAATTCTTGCTTCTGCTCAGTGGAAGCTTGCCATCAGTATTAGGCTTGAATTTCAGCATCTCTGGGTGATTCCCAGTAATTCGAGGCATACGTGTAAAACTTCAGCTGTGCAAGTTCTTTGCTCTGCACTGTTTCAGCTGCAATGCAATTCCTCTTTTGCATAAGCAGAAGTGCACATTTGTTTTGCTATCACTTGGATGTTAAACTATATATGTATGAAAATACTATGTTTGTAATGACAGACCATCAAATTTTGATAAAGGAATTTACACCGATTTCACATAGTTGTCTACATTTTTAACATTTTGATGAGCTCTTGTGTACTGTTTATTACAGACATTGTGTACAATTATTGTGTTTAATTATTAAGTTGTATTTGTATATCACTGTGCACTGAAATTATTGGTTTCCTTAGAAACAAAGCTGTCATGGGAAGGTTTTAATATGTTTTCAAGGCCAGATAAAAGCTTAGAACATTTAAGCATGAACCAACAAGGCATTTTTAGGAAAATATCTCTTGGGAGGGAAAAATATCCCACATTTTTTTTGGAGAACCAATCCCGGCTTCATATAAACAGTAAATGGATTGCAAAATATCCACCTTTGTAAGAGGAGTGTGTTTATCGGGATTTCAGAATTGCAAGAAGCTTTTCCATGGTGGTCTCTATAAATAGGGAAGCTTGTTTTTCGTTGCACTGCCTACCACCTAATTGATACAACACTGAAAGACAACATAGCAGGTCCTCAAGCTGAGATGCATCTTCTTTTGCTCTTGTGATCTGTAGGTCTGTGGTTGTACTTCTAAAAAGGCCAAATCTACTGAATGACACCTTGACAGTTAAAGAGAGGTAGCTGGTGTTTTCTTAATCATTACACTTTAACAAAAATTCATTCTAATTCTTCCCTTTTAACAATCATCTTTATTTTAAACGTCTCATGTACACAGGCAAGTTTCACATTAAGCATCCATTTTTTTCAAAAGGACCATTTACAATATTTTTTTGCACAGCTCAATGAATTATTTCTTTTTTTTACGTAAGAGAGCACAATGGATATATGTCTTATAAAAGTTAGTTTTTTTTGTGTGTCATGTGCTTCATCGGGTGATAAAAAGTACAAGTAACCAAAATGTCACATCCAGTTTAACGCAACGGTCCACTTTTGGGTAGAAATACAAAATAATGTTTACTTTGACATTGCAGTCACGTTTTTTCCATGTTCTGTTTTTCTAACTTCCTGGGGTTGTCTTCTTTTCAACTTCATTTCAAAGCCATTTTTTTCCGGGCAGCTCAGCTTTTCTCGCGGATCTGCGCTTTTCACCCCGGCCAAGTAGGGTGATGAGCGGACCTGACACTGCGGGTTTGTCACGGTCAATGTCGTTCAGGGAGAGGGCAGCGCCGGCGCAGATCAGGTGTCGCGCACTCTCGGGCGAGAGTTCGCTTTTAAATTCGGTACGTAAGGGGGCGCCCGGCAACTCGGCAAGGTGGATCTGGACGCGAGCCGGGCGCCGTGGAGCGCGCTGGAAGCCGGCGCACGCACGGACACGAGAGAGAAGATCGCATCTACAGGCTAGACCCCGCTGATGTCCGACAGGGGGCGCAATGTGCCATCCTAGAATGTACGGTGCATACAGTTTTAGAGAGTAAAATTGCAAGGACACCCGCCAGCGTTCATTCGGTGGTGAGTCGTAATTTGTCCGTGGGAATAATATTCCCAGTTGAGTCATATGTACAGTACATGCACTTTCATTCTGATGCGCCGCAGTGCGCAGTTTCGTCTGACGTGTCCTATTAGACCATCAGACTCTCATCATCACCCAGTCCGGGTGTGAGGCGATCTGGCGCCAGGTTCTCGTTCCAGCTCAGCTCCCTGTTGGCTTAATGGGAGGAATTCAACAGCTTCAGGTGTGCTGGTGGGGCTGCTGCTTTAAAGATCCATGGAAAATCTGGAGACACAAGTAGAGCAGGACCAGGACTGCCCAGTCCTTACCTTAGCAGTTCCTTCAGCAGAAGGTGGACCTGCATTTTTACCAGCTTTCATTTATCTTCCCAGAACGCCTTCTTTTCCCTCTGCTAGTTCAATAAAAACTTTTTAAATTGCGCTGGGCAGCTCTGATGTGCTTGATTATTAAAAGTACGAAGGAATGGTTCCCGTGAAAATACCTTTTTAGCAGCTGATCATTATGGGTTAAATCCTTTTGCCTGTTTAAAAATTCTGGAAAGCAACAAAAACTTTTTTGTTTCTAGATCACTCAAGCCCTTTTTAGTATCAGTTAAATAATTTGTATTTACCCACTTTTCATAGAAAAACTGCTGTAACATACTAACAATTTCAGTCTGTTATTTCTTTAATCATTTTTATTTGTCTGGTAATTGCTAAAACTACTAAAATGAGAATCACAAATGAAATCAAATATAGCATTAGCCTAAAATTATAAGTCCCTCAATTATTATTTTAGGGATTTATTTTAAGTTGACTGCTTTTTGTTAACCCATGTGCATTAGAAACACCACAAAATGGCAATGATGGATTCTCACGATCCACCAAATGTAAGAACAAACCAAATACAGTGTATTAATATATTCTCTCTTCCCATTAAATAAGAGCACTTACTCCTTTTTATACTCTACCATGAAACAGTCCGTAACAGGCACATCGTACCTATTAAAGGTTTTGATGTCTGGCAGAAAAGAGAATGTGCTTGTGTCTGTTCAACGGCAGGTTTGTAAACTTTTTTGAAAAATAAAAAAACCCTGAAAAAACAACACCAGCAGCCCAGACTTTCCAGAGAGAGAGAGGCAGCAACGCTTCTCGGGTAGATTATCTTCCCAGATTGAACAAGGTAGTTTGTCAAAGCCCCCGAATTCCTCTGGGAGGATCATAAATGAGCGCTTAATTGTAAAGAAGGAATTCTATGTTCTGCGTGACAAACACATCTAAAAACATAACGGCCCGATAAACTACAGTTGAATTATTTGTTCTTTACTTCAAATTGGAAATCTCACTGTCTGAAGTGGAAATTCCTCTGAACAGTGACAGAGCAAGCTCAGGTCAGATTAATGACAACCAGACGAGAACCAAATGTTCAGCCATTAATTTTTTTTTTTTGGTTTGCAGTGGAAAGCATTTCCAGTTACTTTCTGCTGTCAGTCCCCAGAAAGCCAGCTCGCGCGCACTGCTGTCTCCGAGCAGGGGAGAAAACTGATCTTCACACACGACGACGGAAGGAAAGGCGGGGGGTGGGGTGGGCGGTTTGCAGTCCTTTCACATGCTTCTGCGGTGGGAGAAAAGGGCAGAGGGACAGGAAAGGCGACGTCTCACTCCGCACAATCCATCACGTTTCCAAGGGAAGAAAAGGGAATAGAAACACTCACTCAATAAATTAAGGGGGCACAGGCGGCAGGATCATATTTCATTCTTTTCCTTGGCGGCGCTCTGCGTTCGGGGCCGTGGGAGCTCCGGGTAGACGAGGAAGCCGGTGAAGGTGATGTACTTGCCGTGGTTGCTGTAGGCGCCGTAGCCCTCGTGCTGGTGGCTGTAGAGCCAGACGGTGTCTCCCTTCTTCAGAGACAGCATCAGGCTCTGGCTCTGCATCTCCCGCCTCTTGGAGCGGCTGTCGTCGTAGATCATGGCCTGCACCTCCAGGCTGTTCTTCATCAGCTTCACGGAGACGGTCTTGTGGGGCAGCTTGCCGATGGTGAAGGAGAAGTAGTAGGCGCCGGGCACCCTGCAGGTGAAGACGCCGGCCGAGGCGTTGAAGTCGCCGCCGATGTTGACGAAGTCCGTGTCGAAGGTCATGGGCCTGTGCTCCAGTGCGCCTTGGTCCTCCCCCGTGACGCTCTGGGTCCTGGCCGTGGAGAAGGCCGACCTGGGGTCCCCCTCCTCCTCCTCCTTCTCCTCACCCTCTTCTTCTTCCTCGCGGCGCGCTGGCTGGTCGGAGAGCATGTGGTCCAGGCGCTGAGCCCCGGCGCAGTCAGCTGGCCCTTGGCCCACAGGGCCGTGCCCGAGCTCCTGATAGGACAGGCTGTTCCTCTGGAAGGAGTAGGTGTCGGGGTAGATCAGGTACCCGTTAAAGGTGGTGTACGGCCCCGTGTTGCTGTACAGAGCGTATCTGGGGTCTCCGTGCAGCCGCAGCCACACGGTGTCCCCGAAATCCAGCTGCAGCATGGCGCTCTGACTTTGCACCTTCCTCTCCTTGCTGTGGTGCTCGTCGTAGACGATGACCTGCACCTCGTTCTTGTTCTTCATCAGCATCACGGACAGGTTCTTCCTGGGAAACTTGCCCACCGTGAAGGAGAAGTAGTAGGCGCCGGGGATTCTGCAGCGGAAGATACCGGTCTTGGGGTCGAAGTCGTTCCCGATGTTGACGTAGACCTTGTCGAAGGTCACCACCATCTTGGGGCCCCCCTCCATGCTGCTGGTCCGGGCCACGGAGAAGGCGGAGCGGTGCTCTACGGGCCCCTGTGTCATGTGACCCGGCACCGCCCCCCCGCATGCCATGTGATACAGCAAGCCAATCAGGAGCTGCAGAGCCGGGGACATCTCTCCTGCGTCAAACAAGACAAGCGTTAGTGGGACAGCTCTCCAGCGCCTGAAGCGGTCAGCACTGCGAGTCCATATCAGTGCAGCTATTGCTGATATGGACCGAAAGATCTGCATCATTCTGAAAGAAGACATGCAATAACAGTGAAGGGACTTTAATAACCCTTCCGACATCTTTGGATTGTTTCTAAATTTAATTTTCTTGGCTCTGCCGCCAATTGTACAGGTATAATGAGACAATCATACAGATATCAAATGACAGGTTAAAAATATTAAGATCTAAGGTATTATTACCTGTTTTCCTAAGAGTATTCTGTCCCTCATAAAATATCTAAATGGTACATGGAAGCTTGCTTTCATAGGAAAGGTTTCAATAATCTTGAAAAAAATCAATCCGATTAGGTCATTTGGAACAGTTAAGCAAAGGAGGGAGTGTCATCCATCCAATTTCTAACCACATATGTCTAATTTCATCCAGTACAGGTTTGCAGGGGAAACTGGAGCCTACTCTCCAGCAGCAGGTGCAAGGCAGGATACACCCTGGACAGGACGTCCACCAAGCTTCTCTCTCCCTGTCTTTGTGTCTGTGCGTCTCATGGAGAGCAAGCTGGGGAGTGCGAAAAAGACAAATTCCTAATACAAGAAGTTGTATAGGGCTAATAAAGTGATCTGATCTGACTTGCGTCAACTCCAGAGAGGCCGGCCGATTTGCTGTTCCGCCTCTCATTGTCTAGGCAGCCACTAGGTGGCAGCACTTCATCAAACACAAGCATAGCTCATATCTCTTGGCTTTTTAATGGCAATGAAAAGGACTGACTCCTAGATGAAACACAGGGGTTCAGGAGGGTGCGATTGAGAGAAAGCCTTGGTTACACACAAGACAGAAGCCTTGGCTCTGTACCGCATATCACTCACTGCCAGCCACTAGCTTAACAGTTTCTACCTCATTACACAGATGCATTACATTGCCAGACACATTATTCCCTCATTAAAATAGTTTTCAATCAGACCAGGATGAATAGCTCTCTTCTTTTTAAGAAGGCTGCCACTCCAGCTGGGTTAGGATAAGACGGCTGGGAGCCAGCCCTTATCAGTGGCCCCCCAAACTTACTCCTTTTGTAGAGACCCCAGGGGATCTTTGCACAAGAAGATTTCAGATTTCATTTCACATTCTGTCAGCTGCAGCCCCTGTGCTCTAGCAGCGCAAGATACAGTTTCCTGGCAGGTAATCAGATTAGGAAGGAGCAGGAGAGAATGATGAACAGAAAGAGCCAAAGCAAAGTACATCGAGAAGGAGAGAGGGAGTCCAGGAAGAAACAAAGGCATCTTTATTTGTTATACAAGGGAACAGGTGACTGCACTGCAAATCTGTGATGTGTGTTCCTGCTTTCACTTTCTGCAAGGCAGTTTGGAGAACCTGATACCAATGAATGATCTGGCTGGCTTGGCTTGTAACGGGAGCATGTGAATCATAGTGACCTTAGGAACTGGGCAGAACCATTTCACAGCTCCACTCTTCTCTCCAGACCTACAATAAAGACCTGTGCTCCGGTGGACATTGTTTTGCAGTTTGGTTTTTAGGCGTGGTGGTGGCGAATGCAAACAAAAAAAATGGAAGTGCCCATGCTTGTGTACCTCGCTCAGTAAAGAATGAAGAGTAAGAAAAGACGAGTCCGAAGGGAGGAAGGGTAGCTGATGACTTTGTGGAACAGGAGTTCAGGAATTTGCTCTGAGTCACATTACCGAGGTTGAAGAGGTTATTAGGTCTTCTACAAAGGAGGCATTGCCAAGTGGCTCGGGCAAAAGCCTCCAGAACCTTCTAACTCTCTCCTAAGCTTCTCATTTTGGGCCAATGTCACTTTCCAACACAGATTGTAAAATTGTTGCAAGGATAGTTTCGTTTGCAGCTTCCTTCCTTCCCCATCTAAATCTTTCACAACTGCACTTGGACGGGGGACACAACACGCTCAGAAGCGAGTCTGCGAACAGGTTTCACACAACAGTGTAAACAAACAGAGCTGGCCCAGGACCAGACAGAAAAGAGCAGCTCAGGAACGGGGCTTTCTGAATGTTGAGTCGAATATCTTGTTATTTTCTATGAGTGTATCAACAGGGTCTTATTTTTCAGAGAGGAACTGTAGTTTTCAAAATACTAGTTACTTCCCACCCCACACACACCGACTCTTTTGAATTGGAAGTGTTGTGCATTAAAACAGGGACCACTGATTCTGTCTCTCTTTTCTCTTCCACTCAAAGTCCCTTCTGTCTTCAAGCCCCAAGGATGCAGAAAGTCCAGATTGTCCTTTCCAATATATCTATGCAACTTTATAGTGGTTACTAAGCAACAGGACAGCAGGGGTGCTGATCTCCCTTCCACACCTGCAGCTGTCCGCAGTACTTCCTGTCTGCTGCTTGGAGTTCCCAGCTGTTTGTCAAGGCAGGTCCTCTGGGGGGACTGATACACCAGGGCAGCTCTGATGTCTTATTTCGTGGGTGCCTTGAGTCTGTTGCTTGCTGGGATAGGCCGTGACCCTATATTGGATGAAGCAGTTAGAAAATGGATGGATGTTTCTTGGTGTGCATCACACTGGATACTCTGTTGGCAGTGGGAACAGAGCTGCGGTGACAGGTATTCACAGCATCTGGGAACACTAGGCAGCTCCCTGATCTGGGATTAATTTCATTTCCCTACTTGTTTCAGTGATAGGAAACATTATAAACACAGGGAAACATGAAAAGTATCACCGTGTGCAGAGGCGGCACACTGTCTTCACAGTGAATGTCCAAACGAAACAGAATATCTGAAGAGCTCTCGGAGACTAAAAAAGAAAACCCGCGAAGCTGCTTCTGAAATGAGGGGGAAAAAGAGAGACGAACAGCGGGCGGGGGAGCCGTGTTTCTGGAGATGTGTGTTGGTCCAGAAGAGGCTTCGATGAATCACCAAGCTGCAATCTGCCAGTGGATGTGAATTCTTGATTAGACCCACCCCATTCACCCAGGCACCGACAAACAGAGAGCATGGGCTGCAGACACGCCGCCGTCTGGATCAGCACTTTGATCCTAGTTTCCGATACGACGGTTGATACAACTAAGGTGTCTCGACAGTCAGAGATACCAGTCTTGCAATGAGTGCCCTGAAGACTGGTGTCATTTTGGGAAATCTTTGTTGTTTTGGGCTTGCCCCCAGCTAGCTTGCAAACTATGCTTTTTTTTTAATTTGGTTTCCCTGTCTTCTGATAATTGTGGTCAGTTCTGTGGCACATTTTCATCAAGGGCCACACTAGTGCCCGGCTGTGCATCTTGGAAAGACGTTCTGTATCTCCATTTGCACTCCCAGTCCGCTGACCAGCTTGCTGTTTTCGATGGAAATTGAGCAATTCGAGAAATGTTTTCATTTCCAGTTTGGGTCTCACAGTGCAGCTTCGCTCGAGGGCAATGATACATTTATAAATGCAGAACAAGCAAACGTTCACGCAAGTCTTAATAAAGCTGTCGCATTTAAGAGATTCGGAGAAGTGGCACATACTCCGGGGATGCGAGCAGAAACGCTCTGCTCTCCGCCCAGGTGTGTGCGCCTGTCGCAGGCTGCAGGTGCCGGCCCCGGGCTCAAGCTGAAAAGCGGCGCATGCAATAAAGATTACAGGAGCCTCCCTCCTGTGTCGCAGTGTGTGTCCTCACGCAAGGAGAAGAGTGGCACTTCAATCAGAAACAGAGGCATCACACTACAATAGGAGCTTGAAATTACCATCTGCCACACAAAATGCAGTGTAAAACGAGTGTGCGATACGACCGTTTTACCACCCCGCAGCGAGTCTGTATAGCATCTTATCTTTGAGTGCTCAGTCTGCTGCAGCGCCGTTATCAGGAGAGCCGCGATCAACACTCGAGTTATGATCTTCCGAAGGAGACATTTTGTGTGTGAATTGGACATTGCTACTGCTGCACACCTGCCGTCAGTCGGCCTTTGCATTAACAGACCTCACTGTTGTATTTTGTTTAATTGATTTTTACAAACTGCTTTCACGTTGGGGGGAAAAATAAATGTTTAGAATCTAGAGAACCTGACCTACTTTCTGTGAAAATCTTTGTCGGTACCTTAATGAGCCTGCTTTATCGTCATAAAATAACAAGAGTTTGTTGGAGGCAGTATGGGCTTTAGTAACTGATGAACATTTTTTTTTAACATGCGCGTGCTGTTAATTGTTAATTAACTTAATTAACATTGCGAACGCGGCAGGCATTCCATCTGCATCCGGCGCTCTGCAAGTGCGCATGAGCCTGTCCCAAGCGCGGGGACGGGAAACCTGTGTGTGGGTTTTCTCTTTGGAGCACATTGCACTGGGTTTGTCAGCCTGCCTGTCAAGCGTCTCTCAGTCGTATCCCCCTGTGAGCAGAGCTGTCTCACGGCGAGAACAAACAGCTTTTATCGCCCAGGTCCCCCTGGGTTTCAAGCGTCTGCAAAAACGCGTTGTGCAAGTCCGATAGGCGGCGCATTATCATACTCCTTAAGTGAACCGCGCGTCAGTGGCATGCACGTAGTAACACATGCCTTGGAGAAAGTCATGCTTTTAGCTGTGATCGCTACCAACATTGACAGATGACGGTCGTCAAAAATATCGTGGTTTGGGAAGAAGTGGTATCGAATTGTTTCTAATTGATCTCATATGATTTCAACAAGGAGCAGAGATTTCGATGGGCGTGATTGAAATGTCTTTATGTTCAGGGTGGTGGGAGAGTGGTATAAATGATTCCCCGGTCGTGTAGTTGAAGCTGATAGACTGACTTCATTCAAGAAACGGATCGGTTAAACCTTCAGATCAATTAGCTACTACCTGCCAATTAATCCAGATTGGAGGGATGGCGTCATCTTATTTGTCACCTTTCTTGTGTTTTTACGAATTTTAGAGGTTTCCATGGGTCGAGTCCAAAAGACAGTTTGCCCTGGAAGTGTAAATTTGTCATTTATTGTGTTGGCTTGCTTGTGTTGCCCATTTATTTTAGTGATCTACACAATTGTCAGTCGCTGGATGGGAGTATCTGGTTAGCAAATAACTATAGCAAAAGCAAAACTAAAATGTAAACTGATCATTTAAAAGTATAACTAAAAATAATTTTAATAGTTATATTTTTATATAACTTTTTTGTTAAGTAAAATGTTTCTATGATGTTGTATAATCACCACAGATTTGCAAGCCAGATAAATTCACAGCACACATTTATATACCTCAATTACCATTATTGTGGGGTTAATATGCGTTAAGGGCAATAGGAAAGGTCTGTATGTTTCAACAGGAAAGTGCGTTTAGGTTAAGTAACTTAGTAAATGTGGATTTAGTTGACATTGTTATGACTTTGGAATCGACAATTATTTATGATTAACACAGCATTTTGGAATTAGTTTTGTATTCCTCAGCTCAGGTTGTGTGCTCCCCCGTGTATCCTAGCAGGGGGAATGAGGGTAGTTATTGCAAGAAAGATCTGTACAACAAACTGTTCTTCACTCAGGTTCAAGTTCATGGCAATAGATACGTAGAAAACGCCACTAATCCAACCTGGGGCGTACCTGTCTCCACAGGAAGACATCCACCTAATCAGCTTGACTGATGGACTTTGCTCAAGTGTTGAAAGGCAGTGTCCCACCTGGGAGATGAGCCCCAGACTTTTCTAGTGGGGAGTTGTGAGCCCTGACCAGAGCTCCACTCTCTGGCCCTCAGCTGCCTTCTTTAAATGCAGCTTGTAAAATCGGGGAACATTACATAGGCTTCTGAATAAGGAAAAACAACAATGTTTCGCTTAGGTATTATTAAAAGCCTTTGAGCTCTGGTAATTGCTTCTGGCCAGACAGGAATAATCTATAGTCTGTCTCAGTCATGTGGCACCTGACAAATCATCGGGATCCAGAGGGAAAGCAGCCGCTGATCAATAGCAGGGCCCGCAGGCCAGTCTGAGGCAAGCACAGGTCTCTTGGCACTGTCTCAAGCCTGAAAGACTGAAGCCTGCCAGCCTACAAACTCAGCTCAATGATCCTCTTCAACGTACCTCACAATCCCGGAATGCCTATATATCACAGAGCTGCTCAATTTGTATAATAAATTAGGTGTAATGTACGGAAAAAAGATTTTAATTTGTTTGGTAATGTAGTAATTACATTTCCAAGTGTTCACTCATCTGCAGTGTATTTAATTTATGTGACAGTTTATTTATAATAATAATGGGCTTTGAGAGGACAGGATAATTTATTAAATGAACTAAAGCAAACTCCTTTTTAACTCCTTTTTTTGTCGTTAACGTTTTGCTCATCGAGGTGTAATATTGCACCATCCAGGAACCTCACCAAGCCTGTAAGCCGATCTCATCTGCTTTCAGAAGCTCAGCAAGGCTGGGTGTCCTCAGCACTGGGACAGAAACCCTCTCTGCCAAACCAGGTGCTCCTGTATGTAGTGGTCTTGGCAGACCGATAGGTGGCGATCTTCTCTCTGGACAAGGATTTCCAAAGCAATGCTTAGGCATGGTAACCAGGGAAGCTTTGTAGGAGGTGCCAACCAATGATGAGACATTAATATGGGGTCCTGACTGCTTTGTTGTTGTTGTTTTCAACCATGGTGTCCTGGTGGGGCTGCAGTGTGTATGTTCCCTCATAAACATACAGCACATTGGGGTCATTTGGGATGAAAAGTTCTGTATAAGGAATCACTGTGATTAATCTCATGTCTACATTCTTGAACACATATCAGATGCTTATATAACACTGGTAAATGACTCCGTGGCATAAAGCATTCCCAGTAGTGCTGCACCCAGCTCTTTCACTTCCTTATCGCAATTTCATTGTTCCCTAATAATAATAATAATGATAATAATAATAATAATAATAGCAGTCTAAGCATGTTCCAGGTAATGGGGACTCCCCTACACCAGCACCAGTATGCTGCCCCACATGGTGATGCTCCAGTCCTCTCACACACACCAGCTCTCAGTGGGGAGGAGAGCAGAGTGATGAAGCCAATTCAGAGATGGGGATTATGAGGAGGCCATGACTGGTAAAGGCCGGGGGAAATTTGGCAGAATTGAGAGTCAGGACCTCACTTAAACGTCTCATCCGAAGGTCCCCGTCACTATAATGGGACATTAGGACCCACACAGACCATGGGGTGAGCACCCCCTACTGGTCCCCTTAGTTTTCCTAGGAGGTCTTCCATTCAGGTACTGACCAGGCTCACACCTGACTAGCTTCAGGAGGTAATTTATATTCTGCATTCTTCTAAGGGGTGTTGAAACAGGGATAAATAATTCAGAGTCTTGACTCTATAGGTGCCACTGGCAGGTACTTCAGAGAGGAAGCCCACTCACATGCCTGGTTTCTCTTCCCAACAGCGTGCAGGCTGGCGGGGAATAGAGAAATGGTCTTCCTGTGAGCTGACAACTGAAGCTGTCACAGCACAAAACGGACAGATTATTATACCATTATGTGACGCTTTAAAAGGGGGAAGATGGCTAGATTTAACACCGCAGAAGATAATGGAACGATTAATCATCATCTGTCAGAAAACATCACATCCTCTCTAGACTGGAGCGTGGGAGCTGCATTTTTTGGCTAATGCAGAATGCTTCAAGCTGTGCCTTCAGACCTAAATACAGCCTCAGGGATAACACCATGTGATGCTTCACAGTCCATTGAAAAATGGAACAGAAACAGTGTTCTTGTTACAATTGAAAAAGAGGATATTGAGAACCTTACAGTATTAAAAAAGAGAATTGTCTAATCTTCCTCTGGTACAAGCATCCTGCGTGACCGCCTGCGTGATTGCCTGCATCAGGACTGTCATGGTGTGTTTGTGTCTGCTTCTTTTTATGCTTGGCATTTTGCATTAACGCTAAGCTGCTGGGGCTTTTCAACTAAATGAAAATAAGATGGGGATCTTCATCATGTATAGACAGAATTTGGGTCAGTTCACAGCAAATCTTATTCATATGGTTAAATCTTAAAAACTAAAACTGTTCAACATATTTAGACGGCTGAGAAATGTGTTTTTCACACTGTACTAAAGATCACCTCTCATTAATAAATATTTTTGTCTTGGAAAAGTGAAACATTTTATTAAAATCCAGCAAAAAACTACCAAAGCTTTGCACATCTTTTAAGGCATCTACTTTTCCAGGCTGACATTTTTTCTCAAGACAGGACTTCATATTCTGCAAGATTTTGACAAGACAGGGAGATGCAGCTTTAAAAGTCACGTGAAACTGCTCGGAACCCAGCTTTTTTGCCTGACATTTCTGAGCATGTTGACGTGTGGCCAAACACGTTGACATTTCAGGAGGGGCCACAATGAGACCCCAGCATGCTCAGCTGCAGGCACTCAGGTGATAATACCTGTCAGGACTGCAGGGATTTTGTGCTAACTTGTGTGTTGTTGAAACCAAAATGGCCTGTTAATCATTCATATTTGACTTTCCTCATGCATGATGAATGCAGTATGGGAAAGTTGTTTACAGTCAGCATCATCCACAGGGAAGAGCAAGTGCTGGGATGCTCCGATCCCAGCCAAGGAGGGCACAGATCTCTTCAGGTTTTCAGTCTAGCTGGGCCTTTAACAACTTCAACGTTGACTTCAATGGATAGGTGAAGCTCATCTGATGCTGGTGCTGCGTTTGTGCCATTTTTCCAGGGTCTGTCCATTGAAAGATCTCTTCATCTGGAACCTAACCCCTGGATGTGTCACAGTGCTTTGCAGAGACCTGGAAAAACTGCAGATTCATCTGCTCTGCGGGACCAGAATCTTTGACTCCTGGGTTACAGGGAGCCTTCGGTCGGAATGCTTGATGGTTATTAAAAATAATCCAGCAAACCAGCCATTTTCCAACTGCTTTATCTAATTCAGGGTCGCAGGAGAGCCGGAGCCCAGTGAACCCAGGGCCCCAGCACTGTGAAGCAGCAAAGCTCACTAATGCACCACTGTGCCAGCCTATCAAATGTTATCTTTAAAAAAAAAACATTGTGCATCCAATATTAATTAGCACCTAATTATTACGGATGGGCTGTTTCACTTGACTTTGATAATGAGGAAAACAAAAGAAGGAGTACTGTTATATTTCTCCAGGCACTGCTCATTCTGCTATGGTATCACTGTTCCTCACACCCTCATCTCCAGTGCAGAAAAATGAGCATCCTTTTAAACCCTAAGGGAAACCAGATGAAAGACTTTAATCCTTTTATTAGCAATTAAATGTCATAAGCTATTTTTTGTTGCCTGCCGATTTCTCTCACCATCCTAATAGCTAGCGCTGTTTTTCTTGCAAACATTCAGCACATGGACAAAAAGAAGAGGGTGTAATATAACACAGACGACAGCATCAGGCAATGCCACACATGTAACTATTGAGTATGGAAGAAAAGTCCGTTTCTACTTGATTTATAGACCCTTTCCAGGGGCTTCATGAAGGTATTCAATCACTCTTAAAGTGCATTCATATCAGCTGTGAGCTAAAAACAAACTGGGGACAAAATCTTTCTGGTACCAGCACACACTGCTTCTAAAAGAATGCAGCCCTTTCATGTTTTTAATTTTTGTTTTGCAGGGAACGAAATCTCGTGTCTCAGGAGGGACATTCGTACTTATAATTTATAAAACCTGCGAATGGAATATCTTACAGGGATATTGAGATGCACTTTGCTGTTTAACAGCAACAGTAGTTTCAACAGCAACTGAAAAAAAAATCTTCAATTCTAATTAGATCCCTTGAGAGGGCCTTCCGATCAGATAGAACTTTCTGTTCTGAGGCTGGACAAGCTCACCAGCTCTTCAATACACTGGGTCACAAGCCTGGTGCTGAATAACGCTTTCTACTTACACTGTTGATTACAAGCACGACCACATCTATGTTTTTTTTCTGTTTTTCTACTTTTTTCAGAATGCCCATCAACAGAAAACCATGTTTTGCAGGCATGCTTTGTCCATCAGTCAACACTAGCTGATGTGATCATGACCGAAACACAGGCAGCAGCTCAACACAATCAGAGAGTCACCCACCCCGCGCGGGCGCATTCGAAACCAGTCTCAGAGCCGTCTTCTTCAGAAAGGCCTGCGTCTGCTCCTGGCATCCTCTGCTACATTTCTAATCCCTTGTGTTTCTTTGTGCTGATCTTGTTTTCTCCTGTCTTTGTTATT
Organism: Lepisosteus platostomus; assembly: GCF_059453375.1. Lineage (NCBI taxonomy): Eukaryota > Metazoa > Chordata > Actinopteri > Semionotiformes > Lepisosteidae > Lepisosteus > Lepisosteus platostomus. The sequence goes on from NC_142628.1 coordinate 13,469,200, forward strand.
GGGATTGTTTGTTTTTACGAGAACAGTGCAACATTTATTTTCCTATAAAGCACTTGGAGAAGATATTTAAAAAATATCTTCTCTTTGTTTTAAACTTTATTTATAAAATAAAGTTGAAAATTCTTCTTCTTACAATCAACGCAGGTTATAAGACACAGGGATCTGTGGCTTGAACACTGAGCGCTGGAACAGTCTATCCACCTCTGTAGATTCTAGGGTGCTATTGAGGAATCTACACATTCTGAGGAAGATTGTCTTTGTGCAGGGAAGGTACAGTGTAGCATGTGATGATCATCCTTTTTGATTGTATACAATAAATAAAGGTTTTGAGCAGTGATCGTCATATTGCATTCTATATCTTACTCCAAACTGATGGGGTTAGATGTCCTCATGACAATTCTGGCGCCTATTCTAACGTGTTTGGAGCACATGTCTGTGCATGGATGCATGCATCGCCGCGCAGTGATTCTGTTTTGCTGTGCCTCGTTAATGTGAGCACTGACACTGACTTTGAACCGCAAATCTCGTTAAACCTTCCACACTGCGTTGAGCCCTTCCTTTCTATCATGGATCACCCAGTATCTCATCAAAAGGACACCAGCTGCAGTGTGCTGAACACAGGCTTTTGTTTTCAGCTCCTTGAGCCCTCGTTAGGCCAGATGACAAGGTCATGAAAACAGCAGTAGCACCAAGGAGGGATGCGACTGAAGCAAATTCTCTTTATAGTTCCCACAGCCATGGTATCTGTGATGCTGTAACGTAATATTTATGTTGTGGATGAAGATGGATTTTCTTTACAAAGGTAACAGTAAGCACATTGGTGCAGTAGTCTATTTCAGGATCTGTGCATAATGGGCAATAATACAGACACTGCAGGCTCGCGAGCACCTACAGAACAGACCCAGGAGTTGCTACTGCATGGCAAGCTCTGGACAAAGTAACCAAGACACCTTCTGATGTAGAACGCATTTGAACCTGCAACACCAGGGCTGTAGGACTTGGGCTATCTGTAATGAATTAATTGCAGCGCCACGACTCTCTTTGACAGTAATCATTATGACTATTTATTTACTGAGTGAAAAGGACAAGAATAATAATCAATTATTATGCTTTATTCTATTATTTTTTCAATTATTACAACCAATTGCAAATTCCATTTCACGATGGGAGGGAAGTTCTTTACAGGAGCAGTCAAGACCGTCTTATCTTATCAGAGATCCCCAGAGGCAGCAGGAAAATCTTACTTTCGCTCCACTGAAATTCTTGAATATCAAACTGACCTAAAAAAAATCCCTGGACATCAGTAAAGTCTCTAAATTTCAGAACTGTATTGGATGTTTACTTGAGACATGAAAAAGCTTCCATCTCCACTATATTTAAACACCTGCCCACTGGGTCTGCTGCTGAGACAGGCTTCAGGAGATTGGAAAAGGGGCTTGATGTGCTTGCATGCACTCAGGGCTTGACTGCAGCCTTCTGGGGCAGAACTGAACACACACATTAAGAAGCCATGCGCCACAGGTGCAGAACAGCTCTGCCTTGAACGCAGAGGACACTTATCCTACGTCTACTGAAGATGATGGGGGAATAATGCGAGACTGGAATTTTAAGTGCCCATGTGAAAATCAAATCACGTACATTTGATGCACGTTAAATACATGTATAATAAATGATCAGAGTGGACATTTTAAAGATCCCCACGCTTTGTGTATCAGATAGTAATGTCATCTAATGTTTTCCAACATCTCATTCATGTCGACAGTGGATTTAAAAACAAACAAACAATGACTACACTTGCAGCCATATTATTGACACTCTTTGAAACCAACTGTTTCCAGTCAGGTACTCAAAAGCATGGTGTTCTGTCTTAGGCGGGTTATAAACTCTGGAGCCACAGGACTATAGTCCAAGCTGCTTGACATATATTGAAAAGAGAACAAGTAAGGCTTTATTCTGTTCTAAAAACACCACAACGCCTTGCGTGATTTTTACAGGGCCCCTGCCGTCCTGGAATCCACGTCTTTTCAAGGATTTAAAAACGCTGACCTTTTCAATTTTATGACCTGAAAAATGTTTCAAGGTAATAACAATAAAAAATGTCCTTGAGCGAACACATTTTTATACAAAAAAATAAATAAAGACGAGGCGCTACACAGAGACAGTCGCAGGCGTGAATCGGCGGGGAAGGCTCTGGAATTCGCAGGCGCCAATACAGCGAAAAGCCACTGGTGGCTTTGCTTAGTCAGCACAACCGGCAGCCAGCATTCTTCGCATTTTTGTTTAAAAAAATGAATCCTTCAGTTGCTACAGCACAACAAGCCCCACAAAATGCCTGCATACTGTGAATCCCACATTGCCCGCTGTGCCCCCTTGAAAAAGGACTGAGGAATTCTCCCCTGTCCGCGTTTTAATATTCACCAGTTTATTGCTAAGCCAATGAGAGCTCTAGCCATATGCAGTAGAAGGGTTTTCCGATACTGCAGGCTGCCCTCTGCTCTTTGTAGCGCTATAGAACCACCAGAAACCTTGATAGTCATGTCGACTCTGTTAATTATTGATTAAGTAATTAAGGGGCTGTCTGTTGCAATACTCAGGTGGGAGCTGAGTGAGTTGATAGGATGCTTAAGAGTTCTGTAGATGAATGCAATGCGTTGTACCAGTGCTAAATACGATCTTCAGCCGTTTTCGCTTCCTCTCTGGTAGTAGCCTTCTCGTCTAGCTTGCCAGCTGTAAGAGTTTATGTTTTTTTCATATCCGAAACCCCAGAGCGCCCACAGCCGGCCTGAGCGAGGCCGAATGAACGAGCTTCAGTTGTGTCTGCAGCTCAGCTCGGAGAAACACAGGAACTATTTTTTAAGTAGGCTGGCGCAACAGGAGCCGGGCGGGAGGAAGGAATTCATAAGGAAATTGATACAATTCAAATGAACATAGACTGAGGGGAGCGAGGTTGAATAACATTGGAGTACGAACGGGAGAGCTTTAATGGAATGCGGAGTAGAGAGAAAGAGAAAAACGCAGACTTAAATATGATATACCGAAAGAAAACCTTATCGAACACCTATACATCCATATCTATATGTAACCATATTAAATAATAATAATAATGATACAGGATAAGAGGGTATATGAAGCCTAAAGAAGACTAAAAGGTGGTTTTTGCAACAATAAAGGCCCATGTCATCTGAGATAAAGAACACTCCTGCACATGCTAGTTTAATTGAGCTGTACAGTACCCAGAATAACGTCTGCGCATAACTGTTTTTGCGTTTTTTCCTTCAATGAAAATCTCCCTGCAGAATTTTCTACTTAGCCACTCACATTGGAAACTGGAAAATACAGAAGAAAAGGGGAAAAACGTTTTGTTTTTGTTTTTTAAATAGTGCGCAATACATCCCCGCATCAGGAGTTTAAGGCCCTTGCCAGGTAATATTTTTTTAAATGAAAGACCCAGTCAGTCTAGCGACAGGAATGCAGTATGCCGACGCGGAGGCTGGCAGAGGTTCCTCAGGAGTAAATTCCAGAGCGCCCGCAGTCTGGGACGGTCATGCTGGTTTAAAAGACTTGTCCACAGGTTCAAACATTCAATCAGCCTGCCGGAGTTCTAAAGCATTAAAAACCTTTTAAAATGTGCCGAGTGGATTTTGAAGCTGCATTCTCCCGGACCAAACAAAAAAAAATCTGTTCAAAATGATAAGAGCAAGTAATACCTAAAAACTGTCCCTTGGTGCAACGAGGAATTTTATTTTTTTTATTAATCTCACAGTTTCATTGGATTCGAATTAATTAAATCGTTTTTTAAGCAATTTAAAATTTTGCTACTATAATAGAATTTGGGTTGTTTTGTTTTTGTATTTCAGCGGCACAGGTGTTTTACCTAGTTTTCTAGTCAGATGCGAAACTGGCTGTTACTGATAATCTATGCCAAGAAGTTTTAGGAGTTTGAATGAGGTCATCTTCAAAGGGAAAGTAGACCGGACATCTATCGCGCTGCGGTTAAATTGCGCTTGCCTCAAATATTTGGCTCGGAGAATAAGTGATTTCAGTTCGATTTTATGGATATAAACTCCCCTGAATGATCAAAATCAATGAAAAGCAGAAAGGCAACACTTTGGGATTATAAATTTACTTGGTGCACAAGTCTGAGGGTGGGTTGTAAAAAGTCATTTTCACCTCCTATTTAGATGGGTCCGTTAGTGAAACATCTAAACTGAGCACACGTTGACTAACTTCGCAAAAACAGAGATTAAAGGTTATAACCTAAAATTTCCGTCTTCTTGGAGTTTTCGAGAGGAAAGAACATCTTGGAATCATCATGGAACGTTTTTTTGTCTATTGTTTAAAGTGCCTGGCCGAATATTTATCCCTGCTCCAAACTGTTGGTCTGTTTCTGTGTAACACATTTACAACAAAAGCCTCTACTCCGCGTGAAGCCGGATTTTGTTGCTTTTTTTTAAACTTGTTTTTAATCCAAACGGCAGTGGGTGACAAGGGCAAAGGTCAAGGGGTTCAGAGGTCAAGGCATTGCTAATGATCAGGTTTGGGTTATGGTGTCTGGGCCAGACAATGGGAAAGGGTCTGGTTTGTTATTTCACCTTCCTCTGACAAAAGGAAAATTGTAATCAGATTAGCCCCCAGCTGACAGGCTCCCAAAAGTCCTGGTGCCTGTGCCCCACTTCTCCAGCAGTGGTGACGCCAGCGTCTGCCAGTCAGCACCGAGGGTCTGTCTTGGGAAGGACACAGGGAAAAGGGACAGGAGAGCATTGTTCCCAGTCTTAAAGGAGCACCATGTTGAAAACCGCTGTCTTGCTCAGTGGAGCAGCTGAGCCTCCTGCATGGATGAAGCTCCCTGACCTTTATTTTGTGTCCCCGACCCTGTGCCCCTCAGGTCTCCCTGTCTGCATGTGATAGGTCACCCCTCTGCTAGCTGTTGACGTCTGTTGGCAATGTTGATGTCTAAACTTCCCCCAGCACATTGCTGCTGTGCTGTGTCTCTGGGAACTGCATCCCCTCACTGCTCTCAGGCCCTGTGTTTAATTCTGACTTGAGCGAACCTTCTGTGTTGAGGGATATTCCCTCCACCTCCCCCAGCAGCCATGCAAATCTCCACTGGCTGCTCTGGTTTCTTCCCAAGATCTAAACTGGCATCCTGTCCAAGGTGTGGTCCTGCCCTGTGCCCTGTGATGGACTGGTGTCCTGTCCAGGGTGTATCCTGCCCTGTGATGGACTGGTGTCCTGTCCAGAGTGTATCCTCCCCTGTGACGGACTGTTGTCCTTTCCAGGGTGTACCCTGCCCTGTGATGGACTGGTGTCCTGTCCAGAGTGTATCCTACCTTGTGAAATTCTCTATTCTGTGTGGCTGCATGTTTAGAAGCATTATCTGAATCTGGTGAGACAGGTAAAGAAAATTAAAATGAGAAAAAAAGGGTGTGTAGCTGTAATGTTATGGAGGGGTTCAGGGATGGAAATAAGGTCAAAACGTAAAGAAAAGCTATGATGATTGCATACTGATCACTGAAATCAAGCAGGCAATATCTGGGACAAAGTGGGCTGTTGCTACCAAGCATGCACAGAACTGTTCTTCATTCTGTTATTAAACCCTACGTCTCCAGTTCCTGCTCCTCTCACAATGGAGAAGTGTGATCGCTGTGCTCACTGTAAGCAAACCTGCATCAGGCGACTCTGCAGTAGCACTGATATAGAGCCAGAGATCTGTAGATGCTTTTGGGTCACAGGTGCCTGTGAGGCAAAGGCAGCAGAGTGGCAGGTTGTTGGTGTGTTGGTGAGAGAATGAGAGCAGTCTCTTTAAAACAGGGCAGTTCTCCAAACCAGGCCCCGATACTCAGTCTGATTTTCCGCAGTGAGGGGAGACACTGAAGCAGGCAAGCCCATTGCGGTCTCGCTCGGTAACGATTTGAACGGAACAAACAAGGGAGATCGGGCTGCCTAACGACCAGCTCAGGCGTTGTCATCTTGTACCCAGACTTGACTTTCTGACCATCGTTCAGTTTCTTGACATATCTGCAGTGAGATCGAGCTGCAGAAAGGTCTGTTGGATTCTGCCGACAGAGTGATTCCTGGTGCTGAACACAACGTCTCCCTGGGCGATCTGATATTTCTTCAGCCCCATTACATCGCCCTCTGGCAAATTCTTGCACAGAGTCGCTTTATGAAAGTCCGGAGGAAGAGGTTCACATTTGAACTTTGTCCTTTTGCTGCACATGCCTGAAGAGCAGAGTCCTTCCAGATCTTCGAAAGTGGTTTGTGTGGAAGGTTTCATTGCCTTAAGAAGTTTAAAAACCCCTTATCACTGGTCTCATTACCTCCATAAAATATATTCAGGTGTCGTCTTTTTTCGTATGCTGGTTTTCACGTCCGTTTCTGTCACCCCGGTGTCTTGCTGGCAGCCATTTGAAGAGAAGCTTGATCGACTGCCATCCGTTTGGAATGCTTTTTCCGGACAGCAAAAAAGTCGTGGACGCGGAGCAGGTTTCAAGCGCCCCCCGTTCATAGAACTGACGCCCAGGAAACCCCCGATGCAGGAGCCTGCTACGAGGCAGCGTGCGCGTCGTTTCTCCGGCAAAGGCAGCCGAGCTGAGGCTGAAGGCAGAGCTGTCGCCAACTGACCGAACATTTCCGAGTCTGACCTCGCAGGCGGGCGGCCCGCGAAGCCCAGAGGAGATAAGGAAGCGACGGCTTGTCTAAGTGGAACGGACGCTTTCGAAAGGAGGAAAGAAAACACATCTGTACAGGGACAAGTCATAGGTTTGTTCCACCTAAATCTGTACAGTATTTGCCGAGGTCTTTACAAAATGAGCCAGTGCGCAGATTTAACGTGCCTCCCGTCACATGCAGGAGGGAATTACTGTACCTGATCATGAACAGCGCCCTCACGGTAGCCTGACAAAACATCTTCGGAAAGTTCACGTTGTGGCATAGTGAGACTGCACTGCGCAAACACAGGAAAGCTTGCAACTAAATGAAAAGCTGTTTTGCCCATTTTATGAATTATCTGAATGAAATATGTTCCACTTTTATTGACTGGGTGTTCAGACTATAGTGGGAATTACAGCTTTTCACCCACATGTACAGTAGGTAAGACTGATGGCCATGTTTCTGCCTTTCCATTACTGTGCAGTGGGGGCTCCCTGGTTTGTATCTTACTTTGCACTGATCCCACTGTGCTTTTCTTCTTTTACCATGGTGTAACACAGAGTAAACCATCTTCTGCAGGGGGGTTAATCACCAGCTAGGACAGAAAAATCCCAAACACTCCTTCGGTTGTGATGCACCTGGACACTTCTGTGTGTGAGGTGTGCAAAAGAAGTGCACACACAGCTGCACCTGCTAAGAGCACTAACTAAGCAATTTCAGTGCTTTCTACCGTGGCACCCAAAAGCTCAGAGCAGAAAATAGCATCTGTGTAAAAACAAGTGCTAGACCTACTTTAGGCAGTGCTTGAGTAAGGCTACGAGTTTGTGTTGTTTGGACTGGGATGCTTTTTTATTGTGAAGAGGAAAACAGCTAACCACCCAAATCTGCATTGCCTTTGACTCTTAAATTCCCAAGCTGCTGGACAGCAAACACAGCACAATGTAGGAGAGGGAAAACGAAAAAGTACAAATATTTGGCTTGTTCCCGTGAATTCTAGTCTTGTCAGCTGGGGATGATGTGTTTACAGCCTTTGTTTAAAAGCTCAGTTGTTTTTTTGTCCCCACAGCTAATTAAACAATAGCACTAATTTGCTTATATCTGTGCAGACGTTCTCGTAGACTCCTGTGACAAAGGGCAGCAGGGAAATGCAATTCTGAACAGTTCAACAGAAGCAGCGAATGCTAGCTGGCTTTGTTGCCGCTGCTGCAGAAGCTCCTGAGTTTTTAATTTATATTTGTAGAGAGATATATCAAGAGAGCTCATAAATAGAAGTTGTGGACTCAGACCTCTAGTAGGGCACCGCTGTTTTACCCTTGGGCAGAACACATAATGTAGATTGCTCCAGTAAAATGCCGAGCTGTATTCATGTTTGATGTGATTTTATTGCACCTCGAGTTTTTCAACAAATACATTTCCAACTTTAGTGGTTATCTTCGGTGATGTGTTTTTTTTTTTGCTGTCTTCTTAAGCATTGGAGCATGAAGCACTGTAATATTCTTCTGTGCAGAATGAAATAGATTGGATGTCTTCTGCAGATTCATTGGCTTATGGGCGTACAATGTAATAACTGCCCGTGTTTTGCTCTTTGTTGGGTTTTTTTCATGTCCTGTGTACTGTGGGAGCAGTACAGTGCAGGGGGTGAGTCTGTGGACTCATGGTTGACAGATTGTGGGTTCGAGTCCTCACTGCAGGCACTGCTGTTGTGTACCTTGAGTGACGTGATTTGTCACCAGTGCTGTTTAAATGGGTACTAGCATTGCTGGGGGGGGGGACTCATCTGCTCCCTAGTCTGCTTGACTCTACTGAACCCAGGATGAGCTCTGGTCCAGTGGGTCAATGTGGCTTTGGTTTAGACTTGACCTTTTTTGTACTGTAACATACTGCATATGTGATCCTCACCAGGATAAATGAACCGAAAAGGAATTGCTAGGTGGTACCCCTGCATCAATAACAGATATATAAGTAGGGCAGTATATGTTTTGAAAAATTGTTTCCTTTGTGACTTTTTTTCCTCCAGTGGTAGGCAGTTCTTTGTATGCCAGCAAACTGTAACAGCCTGAATGGAATTGTACAGGGGTGCACTATGGTAAAGTGTAGTAAAACACTTTGAAATCGTGGTAAAGGCTTGGAGAGGCAGGACAAACCATATAACCATAACAGGTGTGCTTTCCAGCACAGTAAGACCATTCATAAGGAAAGTTTCATACTACAATACTGTGCCGATGGGTTGTGTTAAACCTTCATGCGGGGGTCTCTTGGATTTTATGTGCAGTGCATCCTGGCAGCAGGCAGCCCTGGTCCCAGACCCGGCTCTTATCAGCCCGTTTCACCTGCGCAGGAGCCGCTGAGCAGATGGGAGGCCTTTGCCTCTGGGGGTGGGGAGATAAAAACAGGGAGAAAGAGAAGAATTCCCGAGTGGCTCTGCAGCACGAGGAACAGCTCTTAATCTCAGACACAGGCTCCTGCTCGGAGAGGGAGATTAACTGGCAATTTGAAAAGTGCACTTGACATTAATTCTGGGATAATATTGTTCCGCTGTCAGTTGTCTGTGTTAATTACAAACTTTAATTGGGAGGGCGAAGGACTGGCTGTTCATTGTGAAGCCAGCAATCTTCACTGTGCTTCCTAGTCTCAGGCTTTCTAAATCCATGGGAAAACCAGCCCCCTGTGTGTGTACAATCCCACACAGGGTGGATGTATTCCTCGAGCCTGCTACGATGAGCAACAGCAAAGACAGAGATCTGCTGTCGCCCTCAGACGTGTCTCTGGACTTCATTGCGCGTTGCTGTACTCAGGCTGTCAGCAGACATTTTGCTAATAAACAGCCTAACTGTGCCTCTACTTGCAATATTGCGTTGCAACCTTTTATGAATAATAGGTCGCAGAACTTTTTTGTTATTGACTTTCGGAAATAAAATGTTTTCGGTTTTTTATTGCCATAAAATGAAAGTGGAGATAGAGGCATTACACTGTTCTACGATTTCCTCTGAGGCTGATCTGCAGCAAGTCCTTTTCCATGTGATCTTATACTGCATATAAAAGGTGTGATTTTGCAGGGCGAATGTTACTAGGAAAACACTACAACTGGCGACAGCATTCCGCAAAGCTGATTAACTCCGAGTTTCAGAGCCATTCACTCCTTTACAACATCGAGCTGGCTATGCTTTGTTAGAAATGAGGATACAGAGACTAAACCCATCTGAAGTGCTTCCGTGCGGGGCATGGTGTGAGCTGCCTAACACAGACACGACACAAGCACCAAAGCAGGCAACGTTTTCCCGTCGCAGCAGAAGATATAGTATGGTACACTGAGAGAATGCAGGGGTTCTGTTCTGCCCAGTAACAGAGTTATGGCGTCTGAAGGCTGGTTTAAGTGCTTCATCAATAGGAATTGATATTTTTTTCAATCACAGCCTGGCCGGTGATGTGGCGAAGCAGGCGGTGAATTTAAAAATCATTTCAATCTTTTAAAAAAGAGCAAAGTCTTTTAAATCTGTAGTCACTAGTTATTGAATATGGAAAAGCCCATACCGGTCTCTCAATCCCGACGCAGGCTGTTATTGTGTGGAACACACATGAAATATTACTCGGAGATGTCAGCCTGCGTCGTGTTGGAGATCCGACGTGTGCTGATAAATTCATGGCAAAGCCCGAAAGTCAATTTGCTAAACCTGTAAAATCGCAGTCTCCCTGAGACTTCTGTTACTGAAGTGAGACCCTGATGCTCTTGTAGACTGAAGATACCGAGTAGCCAGAAAGTCTTTCATGTTTATACACAAAAATGATAAAAATAAATCTCCAAAAGTCAGTTCACAGTCCTTGCAGGTACAGTATGTATCTCTGGTTAGCGCCTTGACAGAAGTCTAGCATCTTTTTGTTGCCAGCACATTGCCATACCTCCATGCCAGCCCTTCAGTACTAGTGTATATTGGGGGGTTTGGGTCAAGAAAACATTCCTTTGTGATAATAATTTTTTTTTTTTTCAGTGCTTATCATTCAGCTGTGGCAAATCATACATCAGCGCAGCAACATCTACCTTCCGCTGAGAAGATTCGATTCCACCTGTCCTGTCCAATTAGGTCATGCCATGTGTGGATCGACAGCATGTGCAGCTGTAGCAGTGGCTACAGGAGAGGAGGCACAGGTGAAAGTTCCCTGACAGTTTGTGTGTGTGCACTCAGGCGGATGCCCATGCCCGTCTGCAGGAGAAGGGCACGTTCCCTGTACAGTGCCAGCAACCACACACTTCAAAGTTAAACACTGTGTCGGAGCAGGAGGGTGACAGTCCCAGGATTGTTTGACACTGCTAATTCAATATTGATGCTGTTTGATCAGGGTGGATAAATTATGCATCCTTGATCCTGCATGCATGTGGACTGAAGACAAGCCAATGTGCTTGTCCCTGCCAGCAGCGTGCTCTCAAAATGTACCACTAAGCAGCGTGTGAAAGAGAGTGGAGAACGCATTCATTGCGCCAGTAGTAGCTCACAGATAGTTATCTCCCTTACCTGGATTTGCAGGGAAGATTCACGGAAAGTCCTGCCTAGAATCCGGAGGTGAGCTTCCCTTGCGGACAATTCCAGCAGCTCTCTTGAACCCTCTTGGCAGCTGTCAGATGTGGCCAGCGTAGCGAATGTAGCACTGTTGGGGGGGGATCAGTCCAGTCAGCCCCTCTCTGTATCCTCCGTAAGCCTAAACCTACTGCTATCTCACAGCTCCACTACACATGCACATACACTGTAGGCACCAGTAGAGGGATTTAAATATGAAAGGGGGCCCTTCCTCCTTTCAGGGGGGTTCTGGAAGGGCTGTGCAGGAGGGATCCTCGGCAACAGGAGTCATATGAAGGGATACAAGGGGCTCTTTTATTGTTCAGTGTGTTTCCACAGACCCAGACACACACTGTGTCCGCTGTGGAGCTCAGGGGATGTTTTTTTGGGGGGGACGCCGGGGAGTTAGAGAGTGAACCAGCCCAGAGTGATGGGATTATGAAGCCCTGTGTGTACACAGGGAAGTAGAATCAAAGCACATGTAATGAAATACAGACCTGGAGAGGGAGGAGAGGGAAAGCGAAATGGGTTGAGACAGTTCTAAAGGTTTTACTACAGAGAGGATTTGTTCCCTTGGTATTATGTGATAAAACGGTGGCAGGGGTGGTGAGGGTGAGAGAGTTCTGTCAGTAGATTTTCTGCTGATCCTCTTGTCTCATTCCACTTAGCAACATCCGCATACAGGTGTGCCTGTGTGCTTCGCAGGAATGCTGTTTCCTGGAGTTTGAAAGCAGATCTGTGTGCGCTCTTGTAGGGTTCTCTCTTTCCTTCTATTCATTTACTGAGCTCCTTCCTCGTGCTCCCCCCCCGTATTCTGCACTGCTGAAGAACTCTAATCTTTTCCTGGCTCTGGAATACGCGTCTGGGAAGCACATGCCTGACTCTTCAAGGCTGCTCCATATGGAGTACCGATCTCTTCCTGTCATATCCATGCATAAAATATCTGTAGGATTAGATAGTTAGGAGCTGATGTAACAAAAGGGGAAAAAATAGTTGTCATTTCTCCACCGATACCAGACTCAGTCCTCATCATAAGACGAGAAATGTCTTAGGCTTAATACCAACACCTGATGCTCTTATAGGTACTAAGATATCATCAGAATAAATATGTTACTCTCAAATCAGTCCAGAGAAGAGCAACCAGATCTGTTAAAAGAACTGGATTTTTTCACTACGCCATTTAAGAACATTTAAAACTGAAACCAGGAGGCACTTTTTACACCAAGGGTTGTGGGAGTCTGCAACAAGTTACCAAGCTGTGTTGTCGATGCCCTGACTGCGTTCAGGAAACAGCCAGATGGGGTCCTTGGGCTGCTTTGCTGGTAAAAAACAAAGGAGACAGATGGCCGGAATGATTACTGTTGTTCTGATATTCTTGGAATCAAAATCTAGCATGTGAATATTAGATCAGGGTTTACCTGAAAGATTCTAGAGATGTTTTTCTTACCCTCAGTTAAAAATCCAAAATTATGAAAGCTCAATATTATAATACTGCCATGTTCGCAAATTATTTTTAGCAGCATCACTGCAGGTGTGATGGTGCTTGCAGTGCAATGGACAGTACCACAATTGTTTTTCCTGCAGCTCCGAATTGTAGCAGAAGTGTTGTTTTCTGTCCATCTCCACAATCAGACCTCTGTCTGCTGAATAGCCAACAATGGGCTATCAGCTGAGTCCGGAGTCAGACAGTCAGAGGTTGTATAGGCTGCTCCTTTGTAACTAAGTCATTTGTAATGGAGAAATAACAAAAACAAAAGTGTTTATTTCCATTGCTTCATAGTGGTGAGGCAGTACAGGTTAATTCTGGATAATCGGGTAATGTGTGAATCGATAAATTGTTTCTGTTTTTTAATATTTCAATAGTCTCCTAAGGAAATTCTTTTTTATCTCAACAGTGCCTTTGGATGTTTAAAAGCTTGGAGATATTAATCTAGAACTCTTGCCACTTGCACCTGTGACATTCTCTGACCTGCCTGGCCTTTGGGCAGAAACCTTTTCATGCTGGGACATACAGTCCGTTGTTTTTCCTGGACAGAGTTTTTCCAGCCTGTTTTTGGCATTGGCGTAGCAGAGCGTAGGTAGCAAAGGATTAAAAGGGCATGGAAGACCATTTGTCACCAGAATGAGACCCAGGTGATAAACCTGGGGCTTGGAGTGATGAATGCAGAAGAAGACATTCCACCTTTTCCATCCTGTGCCGTCTCCCTGTCATCAAAGAGAGGGTGTGTGTCCGTCCCTCTCCCAGATAGTGGCCTTTGTAGGCTGTCACTGTGACCCCTGCCCCTGACCAGTAGCTGCAACAACAGCAGCACAAAGAGTTAGAGTGCCCGTGCACGCTGGTTTCAGTATTCTTGCAGCATGTGCTGTCACCGGAAGGGCGACCTGTTTTTTCTGATGCGTTGTGTCTTACCTAAAGATATCTTGTAGTCAAAGCTGAGGGGAGTCACAGGGGAATCGCACTGCAGTGAGGTTTGCTCTCAGCAAACCCCTTTTATTTTTTAACCCGGATACAGTAGGCCGGTGAGTGGGTTCAAAGGCGCTATATTTAAATCGTACATTCTGTAAGCAAAGATTCGCAATATAAAGGAGCCTACAAAGTGCCATGGTAAATTCAAAACTGGCAGCAAGCTTGGGCTGGACTTCTTTGGAGATTTCCCCAAAGCTGATGGTCGTTCATTTAGCCAGCAGAAAGCCAGTCAAGTCCTGAAATACCAGCGTTATAGAGGCCCTAGATAACAGCACATTTTCTGGACTGCTGTGCTTGGCATCAGTGACTTCTAGTTAATCCCAAACTAGTAAAGGTGCTCAGGCTGAGCCCCGTCATCCAGACATCACTAGCTTGTGTTTTGGAACCCTGCAGAGTTGTGAGGCATTTCCTGACAGTGTTGCCTGTTGTATGATATTGTGCCAGTGACCTCTGACCCCTCTGGCCTCCTCCTTTAAGGGCAAAAAAACATGTCAGGCTGCAGCCCCCACCAACATCCCCCACATAGTGAAAAATGCAGTGTTCAGCTTGGGGAGCCATGGTCATCTAATCATCAGTGTGTGATGGGCATCGTCACATCTGCTGTGAGGTGTTAGCAGCGAACTGAGATGACTGACAATGAGAGATATGCTGTGTGAGTGTAAATAATTTAGGACTCTAAATTCAGAGTACTAACACTACCGTACATAACTGCGGTGAAAGTCTCGGGGCTGTTTTCTGCTCTGAAATGTAAAGAACATACAGTCCTCTTACGGCTCAGTGTCCTGGCCTCGATTCCAGAGACGGGACAGGGAAAAGACACAGATAGCAGCAGGTGTCAAGTGGCAGGGCTTGGAGGGACTCCTTCACTGTGCAAATCCAGCCCCAGCGTCCACTTGCTCTGACTGATAAAGGACTATCGCCCTTTTTGTTGTGATATAGTAGAGATTGCATGACTTTGCACGAGTGTGTGCTTATTTTAAGACGTCTACCGTGGAATGAAGTTTATTTTGATTGAACAAAAGTATTTCGCTGCTGCTTTCCCACCTCTATATTCTTATCATTCACGGGTCAGTTTGCCACTCCTAGGTGAAAGAGGAAACAGATTGCTGGGCAAATTAAAACAGCCCCTGTCCATGTCCTGCATGAGAGAGCCCAGCTTGTCTCTTGCAGTAGCAGTGCGAGATTGCTGTGGGCAACCCACATGAGAAGGTAGCAGTTTTACATTCTTGTCCCACTTTTTGCACTTGCGCATTATCAAACTTTGATACTCACCTCTGTATTGCTGGGTCTCTATGTGCTGGGTTTTGGCTGTCCATGGGTCCTGTTACTCAGTCCTATACCACAGTTTTACTGGTCTATTTAGCGGCTGTATGCAGTATTAGCACAGAGGATGTTTGTAACTCGGGATGTTATCAAGACAGTTTTGGTAACCTGAAAATGATGCAAAAGCATTGCAAATTTAATACATTCATTCATTTTAAACTTCTGGATATGAATAGCTGGACTTTGGATTAAGGCGTAAATGTTTCATTCTTCAATGCTGACGTGTCCTTCGATAAACAACAGAGCATTTCCATCCATGTCATCTGATCACTTAGCATCTCATTCTGATACTGTTTGACCAAACACAGGCTTGGTAAACCCTGTGTAAAAAAGGAAACTAGATTTTCCTTCTGGTCTCATGATCTCCAACACTTTGAGCTTAAAGTTGCCCCGAAAATTAAAACAATTTCTGCGCAACTGCTCTGCAGGGCTTGACAATACAGTTCTGTTTCATGGTGTCTGGGGCCCAGAGGAAAAGATTGGTTTATACTAATGAGAGCTAATATCTTTGTGACACCAGGGTGCAGATCACACGTGGCACCTACAAATCTTTTTTAACAACCAGAGTGGTGGCTAAGCTTGAAGGGATGCTTCCTATGATAAATGTTCAAACATTTAAAAAAAAACACTCTCTTGATTTGAGCATCATCAAATGATCAATGACATGATGCTTCTGCTGGATGATTCTGAAACGGCACAGACACGTGTTGCTCAAATAAAATATTGCATTTTAATCAACTGCTAATTTGTGGGGATAATGGAAGGCTGATGAGCCATTGGTGATTATGCTGAATACGCAAACTTGAGTTGTTTTTTTTCGACCAAGCGTGGTAGAATGAATATCTCAGTATTTCAACAACAGCAGTACCACAGACAAGAGCAGAGAATAGGTGTCTTCCTCTATAAGCGTTCCCTCTGTCGCTCCTGTTTGTATTTCACTGCTTGAGCGAGTGCCTGCCTTAGCGATAATGACATTTTACAGACTTAAACATGCCTAGCGGAGTAATTTTAGCTCTCATTTGCAGGATTCTTCTGTTGGACCTGAGGAGATCGTTGACTCTTTGCAAGCTTGTAAAGTGTGATTCCTTCATCAGCATAGTAAGAAGTAGGATGAGTGGTTAAAAATAGACCTTTTTTTTGTCAGATCCTCTACAAAGCCCACGGCACTTTAATAACAAAAGCCCCACGCACCCACTGTGAGGCTCTTTGTGATTCACCCCACAGCAACAGAAGACGCAACTGTTAATTTGTTTGACAGAGCCTATTTTGTAAATATTTATGAAAGAAATACAGGAGGCAAAACGCAGAAAGCAACTGCAAGGAGAACAAACTTGCATTAATGCGACATTTGAGGCAATTCATCATCTTCTTAAATCTACAGTGTACTGCCAACTAACTATAGAGCAAAGACCATGAGCTTGATTTTTTACAGACCCACTAGACTTCCGAAAAAATGGTTCTGTGTGCTTGTTTCTCTGCTGTGAGAAAGGGTGTCGCTGTTGGGAAGTTAACTTCCTGACATTGTGGGTCTTCTCCATAAAGAGCACAGCTGTGATGCCTGGGAATATCCTCTCCGTTTCTAATCCCTATCCTGGAACTGGCATAATCACATTATACCCCAAAGTGCTCGTATCTCAGAAAGGCCAAGCAGATTATCAGTAATACCATTTTCCATCTTCTGTTTAATCTAAAGCAGCATTTCATGAGCATCACAGCCTTATCGGACACAACCACACGTACCATTCTCATTATAAATACTGTTTTAAATATTAATGATCTTTGCCTGTTTACCTTGGCGATGAAGTGTGATTTGGTTGCAGAACTGTTTTTTCCCTCAAGCGCGCTATTGCACATTTCTTTTCTATCCATGATGTGAATTAACATGCACGGGTGAGCAAATGTGCATTGTAAAAAACGATCACCTATTTTACAGCTCATATTTAAATTAATTCTGGGTTGCCTTTTTTTTCTCCTGTATGCACGCCAAACCTCGGATGGCAGCCTGCAAGGAAAATCATAAAACTAGAGTTTGCTGCGCTCATCGAGAATTGATCAGAGGTCTGCGCTGCAGGAGGAAGAGGTCTGGTTCCAGGCAATAATGCAAGGCCTGAAGAGTGTTGAAGACCTAGGTGAGTGTTAATGCTTTCTGCTGGGGCTTTGCTGTCAGTGTGCCTGAACATCCACTGTACTGCATTTGTGAAAGAGCCTGGTCAATTCCAGTGCACATGGTGCCTTCCATGCCACTGTTTCTAAAATGGTGCTAAACTGTTGCTGGTGTGGAAAGATGCAGTTCCATGTGGACTCCCCTGAGTAAAACGATGGATTCCCGTCCTTACTATATGGATAATGATAATGTTTCACTCTGCCATGATAAGCTGATGGTGGCTGGGCACGTGCATTCAAGAGAACGTGGGACTCTGCTCTGTGATAGAAGATGACAGTGTTAGTAAACACAAGGACGGGCGATTTTAATAAGAAGGCCTCTTGTCTGATTCATAATATGGTTTTAAAAAACAATTGAATTTATTTGCTAATCCACTTTAATTTTCCACAGTAACGCCATTATGAAACACATTTCCATTTGGAAATTGAACACGTCAAGGAAGAGATTTCATACCTTGGAAGATATTTTTGTTTTCCAGCCTGGGTGCTTTTTTTGCGTTCTGAGCTCAGAGCCCGTCCAATGAAAAGTCAATCTGTCGAGCCTTCTCATCTCATTTAATCCACTGATGCATTTTTAATGTGACTTTTGTCTTCCAATTAGGTTCAAAATTGAATTTAGCAATTAAAATCCCTGCACGGATCAGACAGTTACTGGCAGGTGGGCAGGATTAGCGCACTGTACAAAACTGAAAATACCACAGCTAATTTTAGGAATGCCAGTCTGTGAGGCATGAAACTAATAACCAGATTCGTCTTCCACTTCTGAATAGAAAACTGTTTATTCTAACAAACTGACAACTTCAAGCTTTCAGAAAACTAAACAGAGTTCCTTACATGTTCTGTCGACAGGCGGTGGAAATAAAACGCGTTTGAGAGATAAGCTGATAAGAGCACGTACAGACCCTGGTGCTCTTCCCAGCTTTCATTAGCAGCGACAATGTGTCACTCGTGGGCATCGAGGAATCCTCGGATCAAGCAAGCTTCTCCTGTGAGCGAGTTTCAGGAGGATGTAAACCAAGCGCTGGAAACCAGCCAGAGGCTTGGGTATCACACTCAAGATATTTCTCACATTTTTGTTTCTAATTATGCACTGCGCATTTCTGAGTTGTGGAAACTGAAGGGCATTCATATCCATAGAAATAATATTCAAATATTAAGAAATCAGAACTGTTCTACTTGCAGCGCCAGTATCAGTTGGACAGTCATTCCTGAGCAAGAGCAAGGAAATTGAAAGGAACAACAAAACAGAGCATCGCTTTTAATCTATTCCAAGGGAATCGTGGGTTTGTTGCCAACAAATACTGCTCTTTTTATATTCAGAGCACGTTCTTTTTCCCTTTATCTATCGGCTCTGTCCAGTTTTGATAAACGCAGCACAAATTTCTGTGTCCAAGTAAAACGTGAGTGTATTTTGCAATGACGTGAATTTATTTCGCAACGATGCATTCGACGTCAGGTGACAAGCGCGTCCGTTCTGTTCAGTAGAATACACTGCGGCGCACTCAGGGCAGACGGCACGAAGGTGCGCATCCGAGCAAAGTCACGGTGACGGTCTTGGCTCGGTGCCTCGCGAAAGGAGGTCAGCGGGGTTCAATCTCACTTTGCCCTGCTGGAATTAAACTCGGTGCCAGCGCAGGACCTGTACCTTGTGCTGCTGTCTGGCAGGGCTGTGGGAATCGATACCGGAAAAGAAAGCACAGCGTGTTTCATGGTTCAACCTACAAGAATCAATCCCCAAGACAAAGGATTACCCCCTACCAACTGCCCCCCCTCCTTGGCCCCCAGATAAATTTCTGTTTTACAGCAGCATGCAGCACCCCCCCTCCATACACCACACACACACACAGACACACACACACGTCAGTCTGTAAACTCGCTCCCCTTTCCTACAGTAAGCCACCCCCTGGGGGTGCCTATGGACGCCGCTGCTTTGCAATCTGTTAGCCGGTGAAGGAGCAGCATCTTCATTAGGGCTCCCATTATCACCATCCGGCTCAAGTGCGATCGCCTGGCTCAGTCCTCCCAGCGCGTGTAGCCTGCTGTTACTGGGGGCACATCTCCAGATTGCAGAGCGCATTCCAGACCCAGGCTGTACCGCCTGCCTTGTTTCTGGACTGCGGTGCACGCTCACTCACTCGTAAATCCAGGCGTGTGAACCCACAGCAGATTGGCCGGTTTGCCGTCGAAGTGTAGTGCACTCATTTCTGAGGCGTTTGCTTGTGTTTTTTGTGGTCTGCGGTAGGACGCCCCCCCAGGCTGTGCTGCGCACGGCTCCTGGGCCTGTCAGGGTCTATCCTGTCTATCCAGTCCACTGCAGCGCCTTAAAATACCCGATGGGATTCAGGAGCCGGGGTTTGGCACAGTTGTGCAGTGGGGTGAATCAGATGGGTCACGGGCAGAGCCAGTGATAATCGGACACGATTGGCAATCAGACAGGATTGGGCTGAGGTTTTGCAAACACACCTCTGCTCGTGGTGGATGGAGAGACAGAAGGTCAAATAGATTATTATGTCTCCTTCTAAGTCTCTGGACTCCATGGTGTTGTCAGGCTACAGCTTCATGTCAGGCATGTGCTTCCTCCCCTGATATCAGAGCAGCTCAGTCTCCACCCAGTTGCTCGTTCTTGTTCCATCTGGGCATGCACAGACCATGCAAAGCCAAAGGGAAACTAATATCTAATATCTGGGGCGGACAGGTGGCTCTGCACCTGTGGCTGGAAGGTTGTCGGTCTGTATCCCTCGACCGCCAGAGGAATCCTACTCTCCCTGAGCAAAGGCCCTTAGCCCTAACTGCTCCAGGGGCGCTGTATAAATGGCTGACCCTGCGCTCTGACCCCCAGCTTCTCTCCCTGTCTGTGTGTCTCATGGAGAGCAAGCTGGGGTATGTGAAAAGACAAATTCCTAATACAAAAATTGTATATGGCCAATAAAGTGATCTTATCTTATCTGTACCATTTAGCCTTTACACGGGTCCTATTAGACCTGATGTTGGTACAGCAACCAGGGCAGGCATGCGATTTCTCTCTCTCTTTCTTTCCCTGTCTGTGAGGCTTCTGTGACAGCTTCACTGTCTCCCAGTTACGGATGAGGGAGCACTGTGACACAGACTCGTGACAGAGGTGTTGTTCGGGCTCCTTGCTGAGGATAATCCTGCAACACTCCTTTCTCCTCGAATGTAGGATTAAGTTTTAAAAAAGGCTAACGCAATTCAGTTTGATCATCCTTTCCAACAAAAGAAAACAGGGTTGGAGATGTCTAGGATATACAGTATTTCTGAAAAACCATTTGACAGTTTCCTGTGGGAATGACTGAGCTGAGGTTTGCAAGCATGAATGTACTGTAGTTACAGCTGGTCGTTCCGATTTATTATTTTCCATTGGAATTTGAAATTGCCAATTGTGTCTTTCTGTCTCGATTTGCTGTCAGGTGTACACAGTCACATGTGAATCCGGGAGAAACCTAGCAGACCAACCCCATTCCACGGTACAATGCCGGGACATTTAGATACATCACTTGAGGAATCCTGGTCTCACTCTGGGTCATGACCTGTCCCAGGTTGGAACCCGTGACATCAGGATCTTAGAGCTCAGCTCTCACTGGGAACAGTGTCACATCTGTACCATGTATGCTTCTATTTCTTTTTTGAAAGGAGAATGTGAGCTTCTCCTTCTCCTCTTTTTCTTTAAAACATCAGCTGAACCTCTGCTGGCTGCGTCATTGTGCACCTCTGCCATTGTCACTGAATCTTGCTGGCAGAGCTCGTCTACAAAGTAGGCCGCGCTGAAGCACTGCCTGCCCCCTGCTGGGTCACCATTTTCAAGCCAGAGAGGGGCAGTCCACAGGCTCTCTGTGCAAGCACTGCCTCGACTGTTATTCCTCGGGGGGGGGGGGGTCATACTGTGTGTATGGGCGTAGACATACTGTATGTGTATGTATAGAATGCATTTTGCAAGACATAAAAATACTTTCAAAGCTAGTGGATTGGTGGGTAAGAATGCTACAAAATTCATAGTCTACAAACGAAAATACTTTATGTAAGTGTCTTCATTTGTTATAGATGCATACTGCATAAATTAAACGCGAAACCATCGGCTCTATTAACATGTAAATAGCACGGAACCATTGCGGGGGATGTACTGTACAGTCTTTTCCTGGCAGATCATGAAAGGGTTTAAACCGTCACATCCTCATCCAGGAAAAGCAACCCTTCAGATACACGGCCGGACAATATAATCCGCTAAAATAATGCAAAATGACAATCAACCGAGAAAGTGACCCAGTTTTTTTTTTAAGTGAGTAATACAGACTTTCTGAAAAAAAAAAGCACTTGAAGAGACCAAAACGAGACACGTCTTCGCTATTTTGCACTAAACTGTCACACAGGCCGCCGGAGGTCTGTTGATCTGGGAGCCGGTATGGACGCCAGAAAATGTCAGATCACAGATCAAAGTTTGCCTCGATCGAGGATGTATTGATTGAGGTTTCGCAGCCCTGTTCCCCGATTTCATGCCGTAAAATAAATAAATAAATTGCAGTATACGGGAACGGTTTTCTTTTGAGGTCGGGCCGCGGTCTCATTAAAATGACCCCTCGGAAAACGGGGGTTTCGGGCTCTTTATTCCCCTGGCGGAGCCGCTCTCGAGCGGTCTGATGGATGCGGAGATGAAACGCGTGACCTCATTACTGGCGGGACCCCGACAGTACAGCGCTCTCTGCCTCTCTGCTGTTGCTTAGCAATTCACCTCGGCTTTCGTGCTGTTGAGCTGCTGCGCCTCAGAAACCCTGTTTCTTGTCATTAAAGGACAGAGCTGGGAAGATGAACATCATTTAAGCCCCCCAGCCAGGGACCATGCGGTATTTGCGGTGGAAGCGAGGAATGTTTCACACCGCAGACAACCCTTCAGCAATAAAGCAGGCACAGCAGTTACACACGTTCTATTACAGGTCCATACCAAATTGCGACCGCACATTTGGAACAAGATTTAAAGCATCACATTCTTTTTCATCCATTATTTATCCATTATTCCAGTTCAGGATCATAGTGGAGCCTATCCCAGCAAAGCAATGGGCACAAGGCAGGGTGCACCCTGGACAGGATACTAGTCCACCGCAGGGCAGACACTCACAGACGCCCCAGGGCCAGTTTTACCAGAAGCCAATTATCCTACCAGTATGACCACAGTATGTCTCTGAGAGAGAACCGGAGCACCCAGGAAACCAACATGACCACAGGAGAACATGCAAACTCCACACAGACAGCACCCCAGGAATTGAACCCAGGGCCCCAGCACTGTGAGCCAGCAATGTTGACCCCTGCGCTGCCGGGCCGCCCCCTTCATTTCATCCATAAAATGTAACGTTGTCTGCGTGAAGCAAGGAAAGAAAACAAACCTGCATGGTCAAGCACAAAACATCATGAACCCCGTCATCCAATACAATTTGGATCCCGATTAAGATTTGAAACAGAAGACTAGTGGTGCACTTAATTAAAGACCGCTGCCTTCTTTTAAATACACAAAAATGCTTCTTCTGAAAAGTGAGACTTCTGATGTTCCTATAGCAACGGACGTGTTTTACACTCCTTTAATGAATCCAAATGAATTTCATGGGGGACAAAAAAAATGCCCTTGCTAAGTTAAAAACTCGGCGGTCACGTAATGAGCATCGCTCTATCACAGTGGTGCTCTCATTAGCTAATATATGTCTGATTATTATTCTACAGTTTAATAACTGCAAGCACAGGAAAACACAGCTCTGAGAGAGGCTGAGTGCAGGGGTAGGCTAGCCGTGGAATCGATAGCTAGCACACATCCTGTTAGGAGCCGGTGACGTCTGGCATCATTGCTAACCCAGGCGTGCTCGTCTGAGGTGCATCATCACGTCTTCCAGAGGGTTTGTTTCACACGGAGGCATTGTGGTGGAGCATTAACAGAAACAGAAGATCTAGAGAACAGTAAAAAACCACGGTTTGAAAGGAGAGTAGGGGTAGAATATTTCTCCTAAATAAAGGTGTTTCTCTCGAAGAGAGATTTTTCATGATCGCACAGATACAGCAAGGAGACACGCTTGAATTAATAGACTGACAAGTCCCCTCCTCACCACTGAACTGATGGAATAGGTTTTGAAGAATTCCGACTGTAATTATTTTTGGTCACTAAGGTGAATCCTCTAACTGTGCATGGTGCTCCCCAGACTCTCCTTTTTAGCTTAAGAGACAGGGTGTAGACAAGACAGGAGTGGTCAACCCTATCCATTTTAGATTTTACAAGTTGCAGTGTCTTGCATATCAGTGGGCTAGAAAGAGCTACAGAATCAACCCACTTTGTAAATTCTAACGGCGCTTTTAATGAGCCATGCTCCAAGCCTCACTATTCTTTTCTCCTGTCAGCACTCTAGGCATGTGAGAAGCAAGATTCCTGTTGCACAGCAGCTTGATAACCTTCAGGAGTTGAGAACTGCAGGCTCTCTCAGAAACACCACTAATGAAGGAGCACTGCTCAGGCAGCAGTGTAGAGGAGTGGTGAGGGTCTCTAGGCTCATATGTGGTAGATTGTGGGTGCAAAACCCATTTGGGACCCTACTGCTGTACCCTTCAGCAAAGCACTTCACTCAGATTGCTTCTGTAAAATGCACTACTCTACAAATGTGAGTTGCTTTGGAAAGAGTGTCATTGAATTTAATGTTAAATTGTACTATGTTCTGCTATATCACTGTGACTCCATAACTCTTTCTAGTTTGATGATAGCACACAGGCAAGACACTGCAGCTTGTAAAATCTGGAACTGATCTGTTATGGAATTGGGAGTCCCAATTGCTTCTGGGCAATGCAACATGTTGAAGGTCTTTTATAACATGCAATTCTGAATGAATCATGAACTGGGCAGTGAATCAAATGAGAGCTTGTAGCCAGGTCCTACCTAGACAGTGCCTTTGAGATGCCACAGCAAAATGAAAAAATGTACAAAGGACACATGCCTGCCCTGTGTTTCCAAGAAAGCAGCTACAAATCTGGCCTGATTTGATCGTTCTGGGTGCTGACAAGTATCACACGAAAGGAAATTCGGTGTGACAAATAAATTACTTTGCTGCTAGACTGAGAGAGAGCGAATTGTTAAATCCTGTTACATCTTCCTACCTACAGCTCTGATGCTCACACCATATGGCTGGCTCATCTGTGCCTCTGGGGACAGAAAAAAAAACCATGACAAAAGTGCCTGTTCTGTGATTAAAAACACTGAGTTAATGAAGATAACTACATCACAGGCTCTGCTGAAAGCTGGCCCAGTGTGCTGGAGAATCGTGCTTTGATAATTACTGTTCTGACTTTTACAGGTGTGGTCTGCTGGAGTGGGTAGCTCTACGAACAGAGTGAGCATGCAAATGAAGCTTCAGCTGGAGCTGGACTTGTTTTTCACCTGGGAACGAGAGCCCTACATTTTCCTTTTCCAGTCAGTCGAACGTGGTCAATCTGAGGTGTGTAAATGCACTTCATCTCTACTGAGCATCACGTGGGAGGGAAATTGAAAAAGGTGATGATTTCTAACATGGGCCGTCAGGGGACAAGAGGCAGATTAATTTAATTAATGAATAAAAATCTTGAGCGTTTAAAACTGCTCCTGACAGTGTAACATTTATCACTGCGGTGATAGCCATGCATCTGAAATTAGAGCTCAGCATTGTGACGATTAATTACAGACCGACCATCGTTGGTCTTCCTCCACTGACAGTGATCACACTGACTGCCTGAGCAGTTCTACAGTACAGTACATCGGGGGAACTCTGCTGTTGACCAGCAGGAGTGATAAAAGAGCAAGGCTGGTTTTCTAACACTTAAGAGCCCAGCAGTTCCCCTCTGCTCTCCATTTAGATCAGACTTTCCCAGCTGGGAGCCAGCAGGCTTCACCTTTCCCTGTGATGCCTGTGAAGATCGTTCCAGTAACTCATGGGAGAATCCTACTGCTGCCACCACGTGGTCACCCTTTCGTTCCTGGGAAAGGGAAAGCTCTTAATTGCATGGAACTGCTTTTAAAAACTAGAACAGGAGGCACTTCTTTAGCCAGTGGAAGCATGGAACAAGTTGCACCGCTATGTCGGTGAAGCCGATACCCTGGTTTCTGTCAAGAAACAGCTGGGTGAAATCTTTGCATGAATTAGCTAAGTACTACCCAGTTGGCTAGACAGCCCAAATGCTCATTAGCACTTACATTCTATTTCACTCACCAAGTTTTGGAAAATGTTTTGTGTTAAACTCAGTGTTCGAAATGACAGGCTTCTTTTTTTGTCTCAAATGCTTCCTGCCGCCACAATTAATTTTCACCCTTCTTGAGAATCTCCCTCAGGAGGCTGAAAAGGTTACTGTTAGCACCGTGTGGCGGGAGAAAGAATGTCATCCTGCCACAGCGACTCACTGTTACCAGCCAGCGAAATCCCTAATGAGGCTTCGGTGCCGAGGCGCGAGTCTGCTCGTGAGCCCCAGCTGCACGGCACTCTTCCCTTCCGCCGGAGAGCCGGAGTGACAAGGAGAGAGTCCTGAGGAAGAGCTGGTCTCCGCGCTCTGATCTCCAGGGGCCATCCAGCCCGGCGATACTGCGGGGGAGCAGTGTGCAAAAAGGCATTAACAGAGCCACCTCTCTCGAATCACTCTTCCCTGTCACCCGTCTAGCACTGCTCCCTGCGCAAGGCTGTTATTAGGTCAGCCTACACGTGCCGTCGTATAACAGCGTCCGACCAGCCTGCACACATACAGAAAAACAAAAACTGTAAAAGTCAGCCTGTTCACGTGTGTAAATAACATTCTGAAATCCCAGCTCTTAATCCCAGCACTGCCTTTTAATACTTATGAAGCTCTTGTTGACTTTACTTTGCGTGTATTCTGCACATCCCTGCAGAGATGGGGGACTACACCACACCCAATCTGTGGTTTCCTTTCCGATATTCCCACGCCTTCACAATTTCACTGTGGCTGCTTGACTCTTTAGTTTGTCAGTAAATGTTTCTTAAGAGTCAACGTGCTCTGCCATCGCACGCGCTTGCCTTCTTTCAACAGACGTTGTTTTCGGACATTAATGAAAAGTTCTTTACACCAGTCTGCGTGACGTGCTTCGCAGTATCTCTTTTATGGCCTCTCAGTTTGTTTCAGTCTTACGTAAGCCGTAGTTCTGTGAGTTACCTCGTGCCTTCACAAGGCGCGCTAATTAAAGCGGGTTTAAAAAGCAGCACAGCCCCCCTGCGTCTAACACAGGGCGTGTGATATATTGAGCTTCAAACAGAATAACTCTCAAGAATAAGAATGGCGTCATTAAGTCTCACTGCAGTAGCATCGTAGGCCAGAATTCTGTGGGGTGTCAGACCATGAGTCTCAGCTGTGCTGGTTTTCTGTATGTCTGGGCCTGCAGGCTCTTTCATGTGTGGGCGAGGTGTCAAGGTGCAACACGTTGAGGGGGGAGGGCACCGAGACCAGAAAGGTGGCGTGGAAGTGTGTGCCATTCTTTGTACATTATCTGGCCTCTGTCTCTATCACTCTCCACAGGGCAGTGGGGCTCACTCTGCTCCCCAGCGCCTCAGTGCGCAGAGCTCTCCACAACATTAAACCCCAGCAGAAACAATCCTGTCTCCTGAATTATTCACCGCTCTCTCACAGCCAAGACAGGCGCAGGAGAGGAGAGGAAAGAGATACTACCAAACTGGAGGGGCGAGGGAGGGAGAGAGGAATCGGGGAGGCATTGGGAGTTAAACGATTCTTTTTAAAATGGGATCGGTGTCGCTCTTGGATTTGTTGGGAGCAAAGGCGGGGCTCGTGCTGTACTTACCTTCCCTCACTTCCACATGAGGTAGAGACTGTGGGGGTTTCGAGAGCTAATTACATTCCTTTCGCTGGCACTGAGACGTAAGAGGGAATACTGGCATAGTTCTAGCGCCTCATAGCTCAGCTGTGGCATCAGTAAGGTTTTATTTGCTGAGGAGAAGATGTGGACAAGGGAAGAGTGAATGAGGATCTATCCCTCACAGCCCTGCTTCTGACTCATGCATCTCAGCAGTGACAACAAAGAAACCGTCTTGTAGACATTAGGTTCTCTTTCAAAACGTTTTAAAAAATTCAGGGCCATATAGAATACTGTACAGATCATGTTTGTCAACACTTGGAATTTAGAGGTTAGAAAAGGGCTCCACAGCCAAATCAGAGTGTTTCCTTTCCTTTCCTTTCAGTATGGAATGACCCTGTACCTGCTTTTATAAGACAATGTACCTATCATTTCTTCATAAGATTTGAATTTCTTTCTGTGACCCTTTTAAAGAGAGGATGAAAAATGAACAGGAATACAGAGATTTCTCTGAGCTCACTCTGTTCTAATTTTTTTGATTTAGCCAAAGTTTTGGATGTGTCTGACACCCGATAAAATCACGTACTTTAAAATCTACAGCATGATCTCATTTCAGAATAAAAGATCCCTGGTTTATGACTAAAGCTCATATGCTTTGCGCCTCTAACCTCAGATGTCCTGCATCTGATGTTGGTGGTCAAGACTGCCTACTACTGATTGCGTCACAGTCTCTAGGGCGTGTTCTGCTGAGCCCTCTCAGTGTATCTTGCATCATATTGGACTCCAGTGTTTGATTACAGATAATTAAAAATTAAAATGAGGTCCACGGGCTCTCTGGTGACATAGGCATTCATCTAATTATCTTGGCTCATCTATCGAAACAATGCTGAGAGTTAACATGCAGTCAGTGCAATAATTGTATTGATCTTCTTTCAGAAAGTCACCACCATAGTGACCACAGTGTGCTGAATTCTGACAAGGCCAAGTCTACGATTTTTCACTGTAATGACATTAAAGACAGCTTACATTTTGTTGAAATTTCTGTTGGCTCAATTTTCAACGGTCTGGTTTAATATGTTTTGTTTTATCTATCTCCTTAAAGTGCACCTCACAGGAATATATGATTGGCAGTGGGACCCACACTGTATCTAGCACAAAATTTAATCACTCTGGCAAAGTAACGAGCAAATTATGATATATGGAACAGCAATAAAATATTTCAAGTATCTCCCAAGTCTTCTTGAAAGGAACAGGAGTATCTATACACGTCAACCAAATCTGTAATGAGCAAAGCTATCAGTTCAGAAACCATATTTCAAATAATGATGGGCTCATAGTAACGAACTGGAGAAGATGCTTCATTCAAGTTTCAGCTGGATGTCCTGTGTGTCATCTCTGATTTAATTCTATATTAATTTCAGTCAGCTCGAGTAGCTGTAACTGATCTGAAAACAGATTTCTGGTGTGCTAAAACTCGACTGATTTTCAGGCACATGCAAATCGCAATGTAATCAAAAGACATTTCCCCAGGAATGTAGAGAAAGTGGTCACCAGTGATCTGGTGACTTGCCGTCTGCCTTAAATCAGAGTTTATTAGATATTTGTCACCATTGTATTGAAGTGTTCCACACCCATGTAAATAAAACAGGGAAAACAATGTTTGCAGAAGAGTGAACAGTTCTAAAAATATAAACCTCTTAGTCAAGCACTCTTGTCTTTCAAAGTTCCATGAACAGATCAGAACGTTTTTCTCAAAAAGAAACTGTTCTAATATGGCAATCAAGCAGCCTGCAGTGTTTCTAAAGGCAGTGTTGCCGTACTGTGATTAATAAGTACCGTGACCATACAGTAAAAGAGTAAGGTTAATTCTTTCATCCCTTAGAGCACAGCTTACTCCCACTGAAATAGTCAGGAACGAACACTGGGTGCATGCTTGTGCTCCAATTAGTGCAACCTTGTCACTCGTCACTGTCAGTAAGGAACGCCATCATTCCTGAGCAGAACCAGTGTTGACTTTAATATTTACTATCTGGTTTCTTGACGTCCCAAGGACATTGTTGTGTGTAATTATTTTGGCTCCTTTATATTTTGTAGTGGTGAAAGAAATCAGCAGAACAGGATTGAGCTTCCCCAGAAAACTCCCAGGATTAACATACAATATTTAGTGGCTTCTGAAACTCGACGTGTTTTGAATCGTTGTTAAGGAATGACCTAATTTAATTATACAATAAGACTGACATTATCGTGACAGTGAAATCTGTGGAAGAAAAACCATTTCACTTTGTCTCCTTCACACTGCATTCGCATTACCTGAATAATGGGTATTGTCCCTGGCCTTAATCACACTCGCTGCCTATGAAGTAATTGACTGGGTCTCCCTGAAAGGATGCAGTTTAAATTTATATTGAAATGCTGTGCTGCATTCAGGAAGTGTGACTTCCTAGCATGAAAAATATAACATATCTAATTCATTTTATATAGGTGTTAAACTCAAAGCCTGGATTAAATTAGTTTGCCAGCATGAGGCTTGATGTGTTATTTTTTTCTTCCCAAAGGACTCTTTTTTTCCAGCAGATTTTTGCTTTTAGCCAGCGGAAAAATTGGAGTGTCGGGTTTCTAACAGGCTGCTGGCGGATGAGTCAGTCCCTCTGGGCCCACAGACTCTCTAATTGGACAAATGTTTGATTAATCGGACAATTCTAACGATTCTCGTTTGCGGGCTGAAAATGTCTTGTAGTGCACCTTGGAACTGATGTAACATCATCGTCTGTTTTTGAACTGAGGAAACAAAAGGCTACAAATGGTGAGATCGTGGAGGAGGAGTTTAAAATGGAACAAGAAAGATGCTGTTGATGAGTCTTTAGCAAGCGAGGAGTTTAAAAGGCCCGAGTTAGATGCTGATAAGGCACAATGTCAGAGAACAGCAGCAAGCTTGCTAGCCTGCCAACTCCTGTAGCTGGAGCTGATGTACTGACTCCATAACAAGCACTATTGATCCTGTGGACCCAGTCAAACGTCAGAAGACAGGAAGCAGTTATCTTGTTGAGGGGAAGTGTAAGTGTAAGTGTAAATCGATGACAAAGCCCTGTAATTACAGAGGAAAAGCTAATCACCTACACCCAGGGTGCTGACAGACAAGGTGCTCTGACAAAGCACCATTACAAATTGACAAGTATTTACAGTAAGTGGAGAATCACAGGTTTCCCAGTTTAACAACTGGAGGTGTGGTTTACTTTTGGCACATTAAGAGCAACAACATAAGTTATTTTAAAAACAAGATGAATCGCATTGGGACATAAGAAAGGCTACAAACCAAACTAGTCCACATTTACCACACTGAGCTAGTTCGACTGCTAAAACTGATTCAAAGAGCTGATATATTTTTAGCTCTATTAAATTGAATTGAGCTTTTTCTTATTATTTATTATTTTTAAAATATGTAGGTATGGTGCTAAAATTCCAAAACTCGCTACAAAATGCAATACTGCTGCACCTGAGTTTTCTAGGGAGCAACAAGTCTGAAGAGTGAATTGAATTCAGGAGGTACCTGGCTGACAGGTAGTTTGAATAACTGCAGTCTTATTTCATCCTCACCCTTTGTCATTAGCTAATGTTTCAATTGACCTTTGCTGAGGTTTGCTTTTGTCCGTGTATCAGCAAGAGCGCATGAAAGGATTTTTAACACAACTGCACAGCACTCTATAACTGAATTGATAGCCTGGAGATATCGAAGAAAAAAATCTCAATCGTTTCTCAGCCTCCGACAGCAATTACTAGCAATTTCTCCTGCAACAAGAGCACTATTAAATTCAGAGGCACATACCGCACAACTGTACTGCATGATGCGATGTGAATCGTGCTTCAGGAAAATTGCTTCATTACACAAATAGGGGAGGTGAAGATTGAGTTGTAAGCTCCACTGAACAGCAGAGGCAGGTGTTCTTATTTGTCACTATAGCTGTTGTAGCAGCACAGGGCTGCATGCAAATGCGCTCTGGGGAGAGTTGGATTGCAAGAGAACAGGCAGCCATTGAAACGGAATTGCGCTGACAAGATGATTGTACCATCTACAAGTGCTCATCTTTTTCTTGATGTTAGGTGGGTCCCTCTTATGAATTCTGAGCACAATCCCTTGCTTTTCAGAAAATGATGTGATTAAATATAGCGATTTGAAGTTCTTGAAATAAATATTGCGCGGGGAACTGTTTTTCATATCTGTCTTCTATGCTTACTCAGGGTATGCACTGGTGTGACCTGTCTTCCGTTCTCAGCGTGGCTCCAGTCATCCAGGCCAGGGCTCCTGGATAAACCCTTCGCTCTCACGCAGCTGTGAGGTCATGGGGGAGAGACGAATTGATCATTCGTTGATCAATTCAATTGATTAGTAATAAGTAAATGTCGAATGGGTGGGGAAGGAGGAGAGCTAAGAAATCTGGTCACACAAGAGGAGACCGCTTGGTCCATTCCAGCTCAATGAGCCACCGATTTGGTCATTAGTAGCTAATTGATCCCAGAATCTCATCCTGCCGGTTAAGAGGAGGAAACCAGGATATCGGCTTCAACAACATGGCTGTTTGGCTTCTCCCAGACACCCTTTGGGAAAATAAGGGCCCCCATTCTCAATTTGACATGTTCACCGTTTCCACTTGTATTTCACCTGGTTCGTGTTTGACTGTCGATTCTGAAGACATCCGTTTGGGTTGCCTTTGTCAGTGCCTCTGAGGATTTTGAACCCTTGAAACAGGTGCCCTCTTAATCTTCTTGGTTCAAGGCTAAAAAAGATCCTGATCTATCAGCCTGCTGGAGCTGGGCATTCGCAGAAACATACCTCCGTGCTCGTCTCCATTCCAGAGCACGTGGTGACCAACATTAAACACACTGTTCCTAACAGAACATCTCTTTTGTAGACTGTGGTTAAACCCAGAGCAATAAAGAGGGAAAGTTTATATCTGGGGATCCTGAGATTAACTGTGTCGCTGCTGGCGTTATGTAGTGTTTGCTCAAAGAGGCCAGGCAAAAGTCACTTACACTGAAGTCTATCTTAAAATCAATACCGTGACAGCGTTCTGACTGATGAGCAGGACCCTATCTCTTCAGTCCTTCCCTCCCTGCCGTGAGTGTGTGTTATACATTTCACACTGAAAGGACACAAAAACTGGGCACATTTTTACTCTTTCACTTCAGTAATCCTTTAAAGAAATATAATTGGGATAATCCTTTGCAATTTTTTTTTCAGCTCTTCACACTATATTAGTTGGATCTGAAGGCAGTGTTTTTTTTGGTCACTTGCTGAATGTCACTTTGAATAACAGCTGCTGAGTTGGGCTCAGGCGTACCAAATTCTGAAGATACAGTCATCCATTCACGTTGTGAATGTTTATAATGGTCAGGTGAAAAATATGCATTGCAGACATTCTGCAGAGAGATGAGCCAGCGAACCTGGGATGGAAACAGATTAGCTCTCTTAGTGACATGCCAGTGGGGTTTGTCCCCTTAATTCCATGTGATGTGATTGTCTGTTCATGCAGTCTCCCCCTGTATCTCCCCAGTATCTCTCTGGAGTTCCCTGCGGGCATGCTGTCAGTAAGTTCTCTCGCTGTGTCACGGCTTGGCACCTACCGTCAGTGCAGAAGGACAGCGCAGCTTCTGTAGGTTCTGAACACATACCGTTAGCTCAGCACTGAGCAGCATTCAAAACCAGGAATGAGTCCCACAGTGAAGGCTGCAGTGCTGCAGGCTTTACTGGTACTTTAAAATTAGCAACCAGTTAAGGTTTAAAAAAGGCATTTTCTTATCTTATCCTTCGGATGAGACGTAAAACCGAGGCCCTGACTCTCTGCGGTCATTAAAAATCCCAGGGCCTTTTTTCGAAAAGAGTAGGGGTGTAACTCCAGAGTCCTGGCCACATTTCCCATTGGGCCTTACCGATCATGTCCTCCTAATAACCCCCATCTGTGAACTGGCTTCATCACTCTGCTCTCCTCCCCACTGAGAGCTGGTGTGTGGGGAGAGGACTGGAGCATCATCCAGGTGGGGCTGCAGTGGTGGAGGGGATCCCATTACCTGTAATGTGTTTTGAGTGGAGTGTCCAGAAAAGCGCTATATAAGTGTAAGCAATTATTATTATTATTATTATTATTATTTTTATCATGCAAAATCATTTGTTCAATAAAGATCTTCTGAAGATGAAATCTTCTTCATTCCTTTTTTAAATGTTGGATTTATTTGCACCTTCAATTTTTATTATGTGTGAGACAAGAGTGTGTAATCTGGTCGTTCGATTGAACCTGAAAATCTCTCTTGTCTGTTTCAGGGCAGTTTTTTTTTTAATCAACTGTGATCTTAAAGTTAGTATTAGCATGCCTTTGCCTTTGCTGAATCCTTTATGTGCTCATACTGTATGTGTTGCGAATGTTATGCAAATATGATTCTTAAAATAAATTCCTTAATCTGCTGCATATACTGCTCCTGTGTCAAATGTTTGTTTTGCTCTGCAAAAAACAGTGCAGTATTTCTCACAGGGCTGCATCTAAGATTTACTACAGCCATTTTCACTTCTCTGTTGAGGTGCAGAGAACAAGGCAATAAAGATAATAAGCAACTTTTCAGATTGCACTGAATCTCAGTATATTACACCGGCAGCAAACTAATAATCTCTGCATCAAATGTCAACAACAAGCCGAATTAAATATTTAATTATCTTATATTTGCTATCAGCATTAAAATGATGAAGCATTCTGCTTTTCTTATCTCGCCAGAAACCATATTAACGGTAAGAAAGAAGAGCAGGACCAGGCTGAATTAAACAGTTCAGGCGTTCTGTATAAAAGTTGCCTGGTGCGTTGTGACACAGATAACAGGAGGGCAGGCCACATCAATATTTCTCTTGACAGAAATCCTGTCATGGCTGGTCTCGACTATTGACATCGCACTGGCTTTGACACCACACTGGAAAGGCTGTTATTAACCCTGTGTTTACTGTAGAGAGGCAGATTAGGGGGAGAGTCATGAGATGTACAGTTGGAGACTGTTGATCTAAGAAGAATACTTAGAAAAATCGAAGGACTGGACAGACTTTAGTTTTTTCTTCAATGTGGCAGGAGGAGGCATGTCAGGCTACTGCACGGAGCTGTTCTGGGACTAATAATCTGCTGGATTTCTCTTCTGGGACATCGGATTTGGGTTACTGGGTTCCATGGGGTTCATTTGTCTTTGTAAGTGTGTGTCCCTTCAAGATACCTTTTTTGTATTCTGTTCTTTTTATAAGTAGGTGATGGTGGAATGTTGTTTTTAAAGGAATTAGACTACCATTATCTGGTCTGTCTGGCTTGTGCTGGTCTGAGGGTTCACTGGTGGTTTTTAGGATAGAGAACTTTTTGTGCTGTTAACGGTCTTGGCGCCCTTAAATTAAGGTGGCCAATGCAGTAGGTAGACTGCATGTTGGAGTGGTCGCTAAAAAATCCAATCTTGTGCTGGTGTCAAGTACAAGGACATCTTCAGTCCCATGCTTTCGATGTGTGTGTGAGACTCAGTCTGATCACGATATCCTCATGTTGACATCAACATGATTGGTTGATGGGCTGGAACCTCATTGAAGATAAATGACATAACAACATCACCCACTTTCCTCCGACTTTTTGAATAAGATCCGTGGCACCACACACAGGTTTGTGCTCTTGTCTTTGTAGGGACCCCATTCTGATGTTCATTGTATGTTGATTATTCAACACCCCACTCAAATGAAACTCCACCTTGGGTGAAAATAGACCAAAAACAATGATTTGTGTCCCTTTTGGATTTGAAATAGAAGATGACTGTGTAGAAATATATGTATTTTCCACTCTGGGGATGCCCCCACATCATCTGCCAGCAAATGTTCTCACATTTCTGCCTCGCTCATTAGAATCTAGGCACATGCATACAAGCAGCTGAGGCATCTTAATGTGAAATAACACAGACTGAATGGATTAATATGAGTTTTTAAAGAACAAGAAATAAGAAACGAAGTGAAACTGCCAGTAGAAGAAAACACCAGTCATTCTTCTGAAGCATTACGTGCGCAGTTTTATTTTTTTAATGTGCTGTTGCTAGGAAACCAGGAGGTAGAATCTGTGCTTCAGACGGTCTTTCACATCTCCTGTCACACCTTCTCCCAGAGCTGGCACCTCAGCCAGGGCGTCGCTGGATTACTGAGACAAAGTGAGAAGCGAAGACGAGATGAGCTGGGTCTTAAACAGACAGCTGCCCTGAAACTTGCTGAAAGAAACTTTTTTTTTCCCCTGAAGAAATATCAAATACGCAACCCCACTTGAGGCTTTGAAGGCCTGGCTGTTGGTGTGGAGAAGAGTTTCATGGCACCACCTATTACTGTATGAGGAATTCCCAATGAAGAGATATGTGGATCCTGTGCAGACGCAGGAGTAGGTAGGTGTCGAGGCAGGCAAACAATCCAGTATGTCAGGCGAGTCCGTGGTCAAGAGGAGAAAGGTGGTTCGAAATCCAGGAAGTACAAATAGTGGCAAACAATCCGAAACGGGAGGCGAGGTCCACAATCAAAAGGCAAAAGGGAAGCCCAGAATCCAGAGGAGCGCGAGGTACAGAATAAATGCCAGGTAGAGCTCTCAAGGAGTAGACTCAATACCAAGCAGCAAGAAGCGGGTTTGAATGGCTTAAATACTGCAGCCGCCCGCACGGTAGGGCGTCTGGTGCTGAGTTAACACATGCGGCGGTGTTTGTCATCATCGCCCCTCTGCTGGCACTGGTCAGCTCTCCTGGGAGCTGGTCTGGGCAGGTTGGCGGTCGTGACGATCACTTCATGTACAGTATGGGGGACAACAGTGCTTCTCAATCCTGGTCCTGTTGGTTTCTGTTCCAGTTACACAGTAGCACCTTTCATTGACTTAATAATGATATTCATGTGAACTGTTTGATCCCCGCCCTTAAATATCTTGGTGCTTTATAACCGCTGTATTTTGTGAAATAAAAAATCCCAAACTTGTGACTAAAAACAAAATGTAAATATTAATTTGAAACCACTTTTTAGATCAAGTAAGCAGGTGTGCAGATCACCAGGACAGAACTGCGAGTGTAGAATAAAAGTCAGCATGTTCCAAAAAGACCAAAAGCAATCAGTCTAGAGAAGATCAGCCAGGTGCTATATTGTATTACATATTGCATTAATTCAGTGTTGCATCCTGCACCCCTGCATCTTGAGAAGTATATTGATGCAGATTTTTCACAAAGCTTTAATTATCAATGAGTAGAGAGCAGAAAGACTTTGCATTAATTATTGGCACAATAATTTCAGTCTCAGCTGATCCAGTGCACCTAACTAACAGCAGCAGACAAGAGCACGTATTCCTCCAGAGAGCACTGTCTGCAACTAGGCTTTCTGAATGAATGGCATCCGCTTGACAATGGTGTGCAAAAAAAACACTGTACCATCATCTGTACCTTAAGTGTACCTCCTCTTTAACACCTGGAAGTCCTCATTAACTTTACAATTAACTGAAGTGAAGTCCTATCCCGTTAGAGAACTGGGGGGAGTTAGCATTGGCCCTCCTTCTGAGATAAATACATTGAGAGCCTCAGAGGAGAGGAAAGCTCGTGCAAAGCTCCACCCACAGTGTTGAAATAACTGGTAATAAGAGAGAACCTCAAAGAGTCATCTGGCACCAGCACCTCATAACACTCGCCCTTCAGATGTTGGTGAGCGAATTTCAATTATTGATGCTTGTGCTCATGAAACAGATGGTGCTGATGAGAAATTCCCCATGTGGGGTCGTGGGCTATACACGGGAACAACAGAGTTTAAAAGGAAAAAAAAAAGAAAATAGAATGAGTATTCGGTTAGTTTGCCTTCCACCTTCTAATTGTTTCAAGAAAACAATCATAGAATCAAGTCATGTCCCTAATGGAGCTTTAATGGTCCTCGATGTGGTACCGTTGTAAAACCACACGAGTGCCTTCTATCTACCGTGCAACTTCATCATTGGCCTGCCCCTGTCACTTTTAACCAGGCTTCCCTCCTCTTCTTCACGCTAATGGGGAAGACGTTTCCTCTCTTCCTCTTTATCCACAAGTCTGTCTAGCTGATGCCTCTCCCTCTCTCCTGTGAGCACCTCACCCCTCTGCATGATTAGTACGCCGACCTGTGCACCTGTTCACCTTTACACCTATACACACCTTAACACCTACTGTACAAAACTGTGCACCTGTTCACTTCTACTGCTGCACACCTACACTCCTACACACCTGTTCACTGTACACCTGCACTCCTGTACACTTGTTCACCTGTACACCCACACACCTGTTGACTATGTACACCTGTACCCTTGAACACCTGCATACCTGTTCACCTGTTCACCTGTACTGCTGTTCTCCTGCACTCCCATGCAGTTATACAGTCCGTTCGGGTCCCAGCAGGTTAATCAAGGGCAGGTTACATTCCTTCCTCACTGGGGCATTGGAATTAAACACTGCCTTTCAATGAAAGCACCTGAGCCACCTTATCCCAATATAAGCTTATTGCATCTTCTCACTTATTTTTTTTACCATTTTTGAGTACATTATTTTACAAACATATCATATAAATATACACTATTGCAATGCAATTTCACTTTTCAGTGGTGCTCTTAACACGGTGGATATCTGTAAAATTCAAACTGATGGGATTGATCGCTTTTTACTCTGACCGCTGCTATTTAATTCTTTTGAATATATTCTCAGTGCACGCTAAGTGTGTCTTTATTTTCTTAGTAATTATTTATGAACTGTACTCCTGTATTCCTGTACTGCTGTACTCCTGTCCTCCTGTTAGCCAATTCTCCTGTAATCCTGTACACCTGTACTACTGAAGGGTGATGAATCTGAAGCTCATTCAGCACAGTTAAGAAAAGAGATAATCGTAGCAGTGGGAAACTCGTAGATAACTGGGACTGACACCTGATCTTAGAAAAACATGTGCCAGGAGTATTGTTCACACAAGCACTCAGAAAAGAACTGCTACACAGTGTTTTTTTGTTTTTGTTTTGCTTGTGTGTTTTGCTTGCCTTTGTTTTTCATTTATCACACCGCTGGTGTTGAAGCGGGCGGCAGTGTTCCGAGCAATTTGAGATGAATAATTGCGTCGTAAATCAGGCGCTGAAGGAGCTCGGGATGGCTCTCCTCCCCCGGCAATATATCGAGCCGCCTTATTGCTTGAAATCCATTTCTCCTGCCGGCTGAGGTGCCGCCGATGGGCCACGAGCCGAGAAACAGCACCTGATCTGTCACTGAGAGAGAGAGAGCTTCGGCAGGCAAGCCTGCCAGGAGCAAAGACGAACAGACAGAAATGGAGAGGTATCCTCCCGTCTCGACACCAGGTCTGCCGTTAGGAGGCAATTATTCACAATTACCTTCCGTGGGATCTCAGCACAAAGATATCATCCTGCAGACTCTCCTCTGAAGCCTGGCAGTTTTCTCTAATCCCCTTGGACTTGCTTGGAGTATCAGAATCCACCTCACAAGTTCTGACTGCAAGAGGCAGTACTGCCACACTCACACCCTCTCTGTGCTTTCCTTCAGAAGCGCCCTTCTTTGGAAAGTAGTATAATCCCTCTTAAATAAGAGTCCTCACAGGGCCCTGCTGGACACTGCTTCTCCAGTAAGAGCTGTAAAAGTCATGCCCTTTCCTCTTCCACTCCTGCCTTTCGCTTTCTATCGATTCCACGAGTGTGCCATCAGAATTGCAGCCTGTTAGTTCTCTCCTGGGGGCTGGCAGGGCAGGTCATTGTCTGAGCTAACCCACCTGAGGAACTCTTTAACAAAGGGCAAGGCAACATGAAGACATCAGATCCTCTTACAAAGGGGCTCATGTCAGGCCCGTAGAGCAGAAGCAGCAGAATGCTGCAGGATAAGTGCACGTGTGAGGAAAATCAGCGATAGGTTGCACTCACATGCAGTTATACAGTCCGTTCAGGTCCCAGCAGGTTAATCAAGGGCAGGTTACATTCCTTCCTCAATGGGGCATTGGAATTAAACACTGCCTTTCAATGAAAGCACCTGAGCCACCTTATCCCAATATAAGCTTATTTTATCTTCTCTTCTAATGTTGAGTACATTATTCTACATATATGATGCAAATATATACTATTGCAATTTCACTTTTCAGTGGTGCTCTTGCCACGGTGGATATCTGTAAAATTCAAACTGATTGGATTGATCGCCTTTTACTCTGACCGGAGCTCTTTCATTCTTTTGCATATATTCTCAGTGCACGCTAAGTGTGTCATTATTTAGCAACTTTTGACCCATGCAGTCCTATAGGCTAATAATGCACAGTATAATAACTGAAAATATGTATATTTATAAGACCTGTGGTGAATACCGTTGTCCACCCCAGTTAGCGTGGAGTTCTCAGAATTGTTTTGAGGTGTCAGAGGTCACAGCTCTCCGCTATCTTGAGTTCCATGGCAACAGAATGCATTGCCATGGCAACGGGAAGTCCAATCCTGATGGGTGAAGAGAAATCAGTGGGGACTCGTGTGTGAGAAGCTCGTAGCGTTTTATTAATTTCACTTTGAGAGTTTTTTTTTTTGTTCCAAGGAATTCATTCTGTGTGTATCCTTTCTCTCAACACAGCTTCAGCTTCTACTGGCGATTTTTCTTTCTGCACCGTTAAATTGTCACAGCCCGTTGGCAGGCTTGAACGTAGGTCACCTTTTATGAAAACATCAGCACAACCCCTTCAAGAGCAATATTAATTTTGACAGGGCCTCTAATTGTCGAGCTGTTTTTTTCCAGTGTGTCTGGTACACTAGAGGGTTTCTCCATTCCTGTATGGCAGCAATACCAAAAGGGCCAGGATGGGCAGTATTTCCTCTCCGCTGGTGAGATTTGTCATCACAGACAGGCAGTAAAGGTTGAGAAGGTCACAGATAAGGGCTTTCAGAGAGCTCTAACTCGTACATCACACCAAAACGGGCTGTCACATCTCCAGCATTGATCCACCAGCAAAACTAATGCATCCAAATGTGAAAATCCTAAATAAAACGAGCTTATCCGTAAAACTCAATTCTGCCGTTGAGTATTATTCCTGTTCTGTGTCGGCACTCAGACCTCTCCCATTGCTCCCCATCCCCTGCTCTTTCTGGGCAGCGGCTGTGCTCACGGCAGGCAGTATTATCACCCTGCAGCTCCCAGCTGGCAGCCCACTGGAGCTCAGCAGGTGTGAGCCTGGTCAGTACCTAGATGGGAGACTTGGGAAAGCTGAGGCTGCTGCTGGAAGAGGTGTTAGTGGGGCCAGCAGGGGGCGCTCGCCCTAATATCCCAGTATAGTGATGGAGACACTATACTGTAAATAGGTGCTGTCCTTCGGATGAGACGTAAAACTGAGGTCCTGACTCTCTGTGGTCATTAAAAATCCCAGGGCGCTTCTCGAAAAGAGTAGGGGTGTAACCCTGGCGTCCTGGCCAAATTTCCCCCCTGGCCTTTACCAATCATGGCCTCCTAATAATCCCCATCTATGAATTGGCTTAATCACTCTGCTCTCCTCCCCACTGAGAGCTGGTGTGTGGGGAGCGTTCTGGCGCACTATGGCTGCCGTCATATCATCCAGGTGGGGCTGCACACTGGTGGGGGTAGAGGGGATCCCCATTACCTGTAAAGCGCTTTGAATGGAGTGTCCAGAAAAGTGCTATATAAGTATAAGCAATTATTATTATTATTTGAATCCACAGAGGTTTTCTACTGTGGCAGCTCTGACATACCGGAAATATGCTCCTGGGGCTGGGTGGGTTTATGGTTAAGGGGGACCACTGCGTGACAGAGGAAGAAAATAAAGAGGCACAATGGCGGAGGCGCCGCGGCAATTATCAGATTATCGTGCAGAAAAGAGGAGGCTGGGCGTAAACTGTCAAGCAATCCAGCACTTGTCAACCAGCTAGGAGGCAGAGAGCTCAAGACTTACCCCATCTACAACCGTTTCAAGTGACTGCCTGGAGCAAACCAATTACCAGCACTGTCAAGACGATGGTGACTTCCTGAGTAATTTGCGGGCGCTGTGTGGGGCTGATCTGTCACAGGGGAATGTCCTTTCCAGTGAAGGAAACAGCTGGACTGCAAAACAGCTCAGATGACTGGCGAGGAAAGTCTCTCCGAGCCGCACTGTGGTGGGTTGTGCTCGCAGCAGAGTGCAGAGCAGGGAGACACAGTGAGAGCTGTGAGAGTACCCCACAGGGTACAGGAGAGAATAAAGCCACTGCAGTGCTCAGGCGAGGTGTAAGCATCGGGGAAGACAGTGTAAATATTCATGACGTTAATGTTTACTTGATCAGAAGGGCTGTGAAGTAAAAACGACGCCCCTGCACACTTCTCTTCATTCGTCCTGTTTTCACTCACTCACGGTTTGCACCGACTCAGAAACCTTTTAAAACCTGATCATTTCACCAACAAGCGCCAGGCAGGAGCCTGTACTCTCATGCCTGCCCATCAAGTAACTCAAGGGAGCCAGCACCTGCAATCTGTCCCTCTCCCACCCGCCAAAAAATAAAGAAATCCTTCGTCTGTGTCTGAGTGCACACAGCTTCCACAGACACGCCCCAACACGCTTGAGAGAAAATAATCAAAGAGAGAGCTCAGTTACTCAGACGCACCAGTTTATTGATTATGCACAGAGTTACACACAGATGCCATCTGATGCCTGAATCAGCAAGCTTTTCCAGTTCATTGATCAATTTAAGACACAGTAAAGCTATTTAAAAAATAGATGCAGGTTTTCATTCATAGTATAAACAGGGTATTCAAAAGCGTACTCAATGAAAATGCACACTGATGCATCTTGCATCACATCAGTTTACAGAACGAATAGAAAAAGCATTCTTTGAGCTGGTCAGTGTAGCAATAGAGAAATATATGCGTTGCATTAAAAATCCTCCATTGAGATCTCAGGTGTCATGACTGTGATGATGCTCGCGGCCTTGCCTCTTGGATCAGTAGTATCGGGCTAATTCAATCAGAAACAAAGATTAGAAAAGATGTTATGTGCTTATTCGCCAGAGTATACAAGTGGCAACAGAAGGGCTGATGTTCCAGTTAGCAATCTTCTGCAGCAAAGCAGAAGTGCTGTTTCTGGAAAAATATGTGCTCAGATATCACTCTCCTGTCCCAT
Source organism: Lepisosteus platostomus (assembly GCF_059453375.1). NCBI lineage: Eukaryota > Metazoa > Chordata > Actinopteri > Semionotiformes > Lepisosteidae > Lepisosteus > Lepisosteus platostomus. The sequence continues at coordinate 13,511,322 of NC_142628.1, forward strand.
CAGTCCCTTGGGTTAAAATACTGTTCCAGACAGGAACTACAATCATCTCTGCACCAAGAACCAGGGCATCTCTATTTCTGTTTCAGCTGAATGTCTTAATTGCAATTCCAAATAATTTGGCTGGTACGATATATTTTTGGATTAATTCAAAGGTTTTGCACTTAATTATTTCATAGAGGAAAGTGGGATTCATAGCACTACACATGTAAAAAAGTCCCTAAGACTTGGAGAGAGACACTACATGTGCCCCGTTGATTACTGTAAATGCTTAGGCTAGATTAAGAAAGCAGGAGGTTCACAAGCTGGCTGGAAGATGTGGTAAGAAACTACGAGAATGGAGCAACAGTCTTCTGTTGAAAGGGACATACTTACAGCATTGATAAAGCCTGTTGATCCTCTCAACATCCAACCGGTCCATCTGTGTGGCGCGCCCAATGGCCACATTTGGATCGGGTTTGGGTACGATGGTGGGTTCTCTGTTTCTGGAGAAGGCATACCTGGAAAACGATGCACTGTGAGTGGAGATGTGCAGTGCAGCTCAAGCAGTTAGAAGCAGCACTTGCAGAGCGTCTGCAGGAGAGAACATTAGTCTGCATTCACTGCCACCAGTAGATTGATTCATAAATTTGGTGTCCTGGGCAGCCCACCATCTCCTCTGTAGACAACAATCACCTTTGTCATGCGGCAGAACTGAAGGTGGTAGAACACTAATTCATGCATATATATGGCAAAAAAAACTACACGACAAGACACTTTAACTTGAATCGTCTTTCCTAAATTGCATACTTGTCTACCACTAATGCCCCTCGTTCCTATTTTAAAGGCAGGCTTTAAAACTATCCAATCAAACCTTTATCAATCTGTACTGAGAGATATTAAAAACACAACAAGTGCTAATGGTTGCAATATTTGACGTTTCCTGCTCTGGCACCACTTGTGCGAAAATATATGACCCTCAGAAAGGATACAAGTGAGAACGGGCCACTGGGCCTATCTATCTAGCCCATTCGGTAGTTAGCAGTGAATCAATCCCAGGATCTCATGTGGCTGTTAAATGGCCAGGCAGCTTATTCCAGACTCCCACTACAGTTTGATGTCTCCTGCCTTGCTGTTAAATGGACTTCCATCTAGAGTCCACTAAGTGGAAATGTTCTGTTTGTGTATCACCAGCCTCATCTTTAAAAAATAAGCATGCAAACCACAAGGGCGATGTGCTGTACAGGGGGCCCAGTTCTGCACAGTTTTCATGTCTGGTTAACAAGCGCGTTGCTCAGCAGATACAGAGCACAATGCTGACATGCTTGCATGTTTCCACGGCTTGGGCCTATTCCGCAGTGCTGTGCCAGGTGGCAAAGTGGCATGTATGTGTTGCAAGGTACTGGAGACCTTTACATCACTGACCTTCCATAGTGCATGACAGAATTGTAGTCGTACGGAGTCCCAAGGTTATTGGTGTTAATCTTTCTGAAATTGTGCTCCATACCTAGAAAAGGAAATCATTTTGAATTATTGTGCAGGCTTCTAAATATTTCTAAGCTGCTTTTGAAGGAAGGTTGAAATTGTTAGGCACGTGGACATCTGGATTCCATATTTCAAAGTTCATCTTCATTTCAGAGGAAATCGTGGGACTTTCTAATGCATTTCAATGCAGTTCCTAAAGTACAACTAGCACCTTAATTATACTGAGGTTGGATGGAATAATCAAGCAGAAATGGGGCTGGTTGGCTCACAGTTACTGCTAAGGACAGAAATGGACTCGGGAGGTGTGTGATTTTAACTGTGGCTAAACCACGTTACGATCAGGCGTTACTGAATCTGGTCCTGGAGGGACGGATTCCAGACTTTCAGTCCAGCTGGGCTTGTCACATCCTAAATCAAATAATTCGAAACTTGAGCAGAGCGGTTTAACAACTTCTGCCGGCTCCACTCTTCACCCGGGGAGCGGTTTCGACCCGAGGTCTCCCCGCACCTCTGACGACGTTCTCCAGCAGGATGGTGACGTGGTCGTCGCGGTCGCTGCGCGTCTGCTCGTGGTTGAAGCCCAGCGCGTGGATGATCTCGTGCTGCGCCGTCCCCACGTACACGCAGCCCCCCCTCTGCAGGGACAGCACCTGTCTGCCCCCTCGCCGGCCCACGAACGAGAAGCACCTGAAAGACGCGGAGGTGGGGTGTGTGACACAACAGCATGGGGGCCGCCGAGGGCTCCGACTCGGGGCTCGGCGAAGCGCGGAGGCGAGAGCAAGCCACGCAAGGCAGACTGCGGGCGGAAACGTGCAGCAGGAAGGGCAACACAGCCTGTCATGGAGGTGTGCGTGTCCTTGCAGCCGGTGTCGGATTGATCCACCCCGCAGCACGACTGTGCCAAGCTCCTGAGGGTACTCTCACGCGCGGCAGTGGGCAGGATAGACAGACCCCTGACAGGCTCAGGATCTGTGAGTAACTCGGCCTTGAGGCCGTCCTAACCACTGACCCCCATAAAAATGCAAGCGAGCGCCTCAGAACTGAGCTGTTAGCTAAACGTGTGCTGTGCGCATAACCTGCCAAGAACTGGACGACAAAAAGAACGATTACAGAGCAGGAGTGGTAATAACCTAGATGTGCAAAACTTACCCTTTTCCAGAAGCTCTCTAATTGCTCATCAAAGTATATTTTGCTCTTCGCTGGTCCCGGAGTGTATCTTTAGCTTAATAGTAACAACATGCAAAACTCACAAAAAGCAGTAGTTTAAGCAGGGAGCTGCGTCAGCAGTCGTAGGCTACAAAGGAACAAGTAAAGGTTTATTCCTTGCTGAAAAGAGAAGAAAGGAAACGCAACGTTTCAGCTTCAGGTGTGAGAAGAAGGCTCCGCAGCCGAAACGTTGTGTTTCCTTTCTTGTCTTTTCAGCACAGGAATAACCCTGTTACTTGCGTCATGCGTACACATGACGGCAGGGGCGATGTCTTGAGAGGCACCGCCGTGCAGAGCCGAGCTTCGAAAACCGGCCAAGCTCTGCTCGGCTCTGTGCGCCTCTCGCTACCACGGCCGTGAAAGCAGCGTGGGGGCAAGGGGAAGAAGACTTTGTATTCATTTTTGATTCGAAGGCCGAGAAAGACGGGCTGCAATACCCAGCGCGAGACTCGATGGAGATGTAGTCTCGCTGTTTTTTGCGAGGCGTGAACTGGATGCAGGTGTAGGTCTGGATGGATCCCAGGGCACTCTCGATGAGCCCCCGCTCTCTGGACGCTACCAAAAGCAAACACATGAAGTAAAGAATGGGAATGAATTATATTCACAATCTCTCAGCATTCGGCTCGCTGCTGTCGCTTGGCGCGCTGTATGTGTGAACGGCAAGCTCAGATTCTGTTTGTTCTGAAAGGTTTTGGAATTCTACTTGCTATGATTAATTTGGTCTGAAGCAGACCTTATCCCCTATGGAAGCCCGTTTCCGCCATGGAGTAAAAAAAACGCGCTATGGTATCTCAGAATTCCGACTTAGTATCTCAGAATTGCGACTTAGCAACTCAGAATTCCGACTTAGTATCTCAGAATTGAGACTTAGTAACTCAGAATTCCGATCTCACATTTGCGACATGAGCTTTCACTTACATCGTGACAGTGTATTTGTTTTTTACATGAATCCCAAGCAAACCCTTTAAAGGCAGACATCGGGCTTCTTTTTTCATTCGTATCACGATAAGCAAAGGCACGAACACGGACGCAGGTGCTGCCTACATATCACGAAGCATCCTGGAAAGTTTACGGAGGGGGGATACAGATTTCCAGGGGATACTGAATTGGATACGACACCCGACATCCTCGGGTGCCGAATATCTTTCTCACTGGAAGAGGAGCGGCGGATAAGAAACACTTCACGGGTTAATGGGTACCGTTGCCAACCCAGGGCATTCACGCGAGCGCATCTTAAACACGCCAGGCGCGTCGCAAACAGCGCTGCGCAGCGCAAACTTTCCAATCCTAATCGTCACTCTGCAGATGTCACCAAAAATGGTCTCTTACAGAAGTCTCTGGAGATGACGAACGGAACGGTCACGACCCCGGACTCGGACTTGGGCCACAGGCAACCGCGGGAAGTGCAGGGGTCGGCGTTCCCCAGCTCGTCGCTCACGGCGATGTCGCCGTACTTGATCAGAGGGCCGCCGGGGATCTGTTCTGAATAAAAAGCAGAAGAAAAAGAGAAAGTGTAATAGCGCATACCCCCACAACGAACAGAAAAACACCAGTCTATGCTTTGCTTTGATCTTCAGATGCACAGCAAACCCAACAATGGGGACTGTCAGGCACCCATTGCAGAGCGACTAAAATACCGAAATGGGGCGTCTTAAAACTGGTTCCGAGGCGTTATCAAGATCTTGATGTATTAATTTCGGGGGCTCCTCGCTTCTCGCTAAAGCAACTCGGTTGTAGAATCTCGTAAAATTATGCTAAACGTGACATGTCCTATATCTTACCTAGATTCCTGTTGGCTTTCTCAATCAGATCCCAGACTGCGGGCGCCTCACCGCGTACTTTGCTGTTGTCTGTGGAAATAAAATAAGTGAATCAACTACGTGAAAATACTCTTTCCTGCTCTGTGGCGGCATACTGTACATGGAGAGAACCAGTATTTCATTTTTAATGCAAAATAGCGCATTGTCCAGAGGGCTCAAAATACAATCCAATAAAATTTAGCTATTAGCCATATCACCCTGCAACTCCTAGCTGGCATCCCACTGGAGCTCAGCAGCTGTGAGCCTGACCAGTACCTGGAGGGGAGACTCCTGGGAAAGCCAAGGTTGCTGCTGGAAGAGGTGTTAGTGGGGCCAGTAGGGGGCGCTCACCCTGTGGTCTGTGTGGGTCCTAATGCCGCAGCATAGTGACGGGGACACTATACTGTAAAAAGGCGCCGTCCTTGAGATGAGATGTAGGACCGAGGTCCTGACTATATGTGATCATTAAAAATCCCAGGTTGTTTCTCGAAAAGAGTAGGGGTGTAACCCCTGTGCCCTGGTTAAATTTCCCCCTGGCCTTTACCAGTCATGGCCTCCTAATAACCCCCATCTCTGAACATGCTTCATCACTCTGCTCTCCTCCCCACTGAGAGCTGGTGTGTGTGAGAGGACTGGAGCATCATCTAGGTGGGGCTGCACACTGGTGGGGGTGGAGGGGATCCCCATGACCTCTAAAGAGCTTTGAGGAGAGTGTCTAGAAAAGCAATATATAAATGTAAGGATTGTTTATTTATTATTTATTACAATCCAATTCATTAATTGTAAATACAATTGTTTGACAAGAACCAGGAACCAGGGGTGATTTGTCGTAGCCCAAACACGACAGTTCAATAAAAATGCTTACCTAAAGCGTTCTTCTGCTCTTTCTCCAGACTTGTGTCGTCACCTGCTGGTGCGGATGAACATTTCAAGAATAATTAGATCACGAGCTAATGCGCAGCTCGCTTTCACTGTGTTTGTGGGAAGAAGACGGCGCTAATTTGTACTGGTGATCTAGACGTCGGAATAGTTAGTCAGCTATAGTCAGGTGATCCCTAGATAGAATGACAGGCAAACACCGTGGAAGCAGCAGTTAAAAAAATAATAATTTCAGCAATGAAGGTAAAAAAATATTTCATGCAGCTAGTAAAAACAGAAATTACGAATACAAAATGGGAAACGCTGAACTAGAAGAGGCTACCCATAAAAAAAGACTGAGGTGTTATGTTGACGTGTTAGATGTGTTATGTGTTATCTTCTACACAGTGTGTGGCAGCTATTTAAAAGAGAAAATACTAGGCTGTAAATTGTAAGCGTAGAATTTACATCAGAGGATGTTGTTATAAGTTACAAGACGTGAAACTTATCTTACACTGCCACCTACTGACGGTTCATGGCGCTGTTTCGATAAAAAATATAATAACGATCGTCATATTTTCTCTTCATATAGCAAAGGGTGGTATATTCTCAGTGTCGTAGAAAAACGAAGTCATATTTAGCTTCAAAGGCGTGTGATTGATGTGGATGCGTAATGGATCAAAACATATTGTGCTATTCTCAGCGGGATGTTTACTGTTTAAATATCCTGTCCCAGTAGGTCTATCTTCAGCCTTGCTATGTGTTTGATACAGAACTATACCTGTGTAGCCGCTTTCTTCATTATTGATCTTCAGGTCCAATGAAAGCTGCAGGTGAAGAAAAGAACGGCTTCACATTTATATTAAAACTGACAAAACACTGCTGGATTCCTTGCGTATAACACTCTGTGCCTCTCATATCTTGACTTAACGGGCAGGACCTCAGTTAAAAGTGTCAACCAGTCAGATGTTTAAGTCTTTAGATTACGTTTATTGCATTAATCAGAAATCAATTAATTTATTTAATTTACATTATTAAAGAACGATGACTAACGTATTTTTTAAAAAAAGAGACGTTCAACCTTGATCACTGTGACAGAAAATAAGAAAATCGTTTAAATCGATCGCTGAGCTCTCCAGAAGAAACGACTAGTTTGTCTTGATTCTGATTACACAGAGTTCGAGACATACTGTAGTACTCCCAGCCCTCCATTCGTTTTAAAACAGCTTTAACCCTGGATCGCTGGATACGCCGGAGCCTATCCCGGCAAGCAAGGGGCACAAGGCAGGATACACCCACGCCAGTCACCGCGTAACTGCAGACAGACGAACATGTTTCTCCTTACCTCTACAGGGTAGCAGTGAAGCGCACGGAGCCAGGCGACAAAGAGGATGCTCGCGAGAACAGAGGTCATGGTGACAGACCCCACAGACTCAACCCGATGCCCTCGCGTCCTCGCGCCCATCTATATATATCCCCACTCCACGCTGCGAGAGCAGAAGTTCAGGGCGCCGTTGCACAAGCGTGTGGTGCAAACCCCAACGGTTTTAACAGAAATGCCATATATATCTGGAAAAAAAGTGTTTCCTCAACCTGTTGTTTCTGTGATTTGCATACTTGAGCGGTTCTATAAATCCCTAATGATTAAAATGTTAAAACCCGAGGAGTATACAGGATATTAATGTCTACGTTTGCGTAGATTCATGCATTTGTATATTATGCTAGGTTTTTTTTCCCCAAGCAAAAATAGAAAATATATATTTCGTTCGGTAAAGATTTTTCTGTGCCAATAAAAGTCTAAGGATATCAGTGCCTTGGTTAAAGAATATGTAATGTATTTTTATATTTTGTTACTAGTGGTACTGCAGGGCACTCCTATGCAGTATTATACAGTATAATAGCAGATCCCTGGGCATTAGTTTTTGAGAAGTTGACCAAAAGCAACAGAGTATGCAAGCTCGTCTCTAGTTGTTTATGAATTACCTTCACGGTTATGTAGGAAGCAAAGAGTCAAAGAGGAGTCCCCGTTATGTTTTAGAACGGTGCCCCAGAAATATGGAGTAGAGTAAAATATCTAGACTGTCAAGCACAGCTGAGCAAAGGTTGTGTGGAGGGGAGTACATTTCTAACACATTGGCTGGACACAGAGACATAATGCATCTTCCTGAAAAACAAAGAAGGTAACCAAGAAAATAAAATGACCAAGACTTAAACGGGTTTTTTATTTGCATCACAACAAATAAGAAAGCACACGTGCGCACAAACCACAATATGCTTTAAGAGCTTGTAGAATGAAATGCACAACAAAAGTGTTATTATGCGCAGGGCAATCAACGAAAACCTCAAAAGATGCAATTTTCCATACTGATCTTAAAAAAAGGATCTGAATGCTGCAGGTTACAACTGAATCCAGTTTGCGCTGTCTGCTCTTCTGACACAGGGCTCGTGCTTGTTCTGTGCCAGATTATAAACTCTGGGTGACAGGAGCTTCTCTGGTCATGCTGGCAAAGTAACAATCCATTTCCTTCGCTCCAGTGCCTTATGCCTTTTGCTTTCATATCAAAGGCTCTCAAAAGCACTTTACCTACAGGAGAGGAGCCACTTCATCCAGTACTGAAGTGCTCTCCCCGCCTGAAGACCGACCAGTTAGTTGCTTTATACCGGTTACATTCAAAGTAAACTTCAGATCGTTGAGATCCGGAGTTTCTGTCGAAAAGTGCCCTGGGATCTTTGCATTCCTGGGTTTATAATCCCAGCCAGTGGGCGATACCCAGCAAGAAGATGATCTTATCTTATTTTATACCCCCTACAGCATAGTGTACACAGTCACCATACGGTAACATTGGTTGGAATATTCTGGTCCCGAGTAGACTGCGCCACCTGCTGGATCCCCCCACTACATTCATTTCTCCTGGCGTTACATTCGTTTTATATAGTCGAATGTGCTGATTTTTTTTTAATCAACGCTGATATAGTATCCCCTGTTGCTGGTGTTTTTACGATGGACTTTTTTGTTTTGGTGTTTAAGGTTGAGCAGGAGATCTGTGCTTGGGGTCATAGTCGTTGTTTTTTTTTTTTTTCCACATCGCCTGGAGTTGAGAAACGGTCAGGAAACGCGTCCGTTTTCGCAACCGTCGGACTGCAGCCCTGTCGGTTCGCCTTGCGCTCGATCGGGTCCTGCCTCTCGGATTTGCCCCCCATTAAGAGGAAGGTGCTGTTGCACAACGTTAACAGCTTTGCGCCAGGGGTGAATTCGGTCTTTGATTAGGCAGCGACGCGACTTGATCGGCGCTGCATCAGATCCGCCAGAACGGTGTTGACGCTACCGGCATTTAACGTGACCTTATGGTATTTACATCTGGGGTCGGAAAGCAAAACCAAACTGCCCGGGATTGTGAAAATGGCAGGAAACATAATTGGGAAACAGCAGCCCCAACTGTGATTTATATGGTGATACAGTTCTCAGAATGGCGAGGAACATCACAGCTGCCTCCACACACCTGCTCCATTCTCAGTTCATAATGTTCCCATCAGGGAGACGGCATAGGGACCACAATTCAAATAAAAAACATTTATAAGACGTCCTTTGTCCCCTCTGCATTAAAACTACTCATTGACGGTCTGTCAATGTAGCCCCACCTCTAATTATCCAGTTACTTATGTATCACTTACTGTTGCCGTGATTTCAGTGTGATTTTATGTGACTCGTGTGTTTTGTACTTCTGTGGGAGAAGCCGAAGACAGCTTTCCGCAGCGGGGGACAGTGACGTGTCTGTCCGCAGTGCCGGGGCGCGGGTTCGAGTCCCACGTGCGCCGGGGCTGGGTGTTCCGCTGGGCGCCGTGTCCACTTTCTGCAGCCCCGCGACAGAGGGGGTCGAGCGCTCAGCTACATGAGAAAGGGGCGCAAATATTTAAGTCGCGTTGCCGAAAAAAAGCATTCAAGTATAATAGTAATACCGTGGGCGGCTTAGTGCTCGTTAGCCTAAGTTGTGCGTAAGTATAGGTCTAATTCTGGGACCTTGTTCAGCGGTATTAAATCATTTTGATATTTGCTTTGTACAACAAATCTCAGCAAATGCCCCTCCTGTGTCAGTGCGTTTATAGCAGTATAAAGCACACTCAGCAAGGGGCACCCTTACTTGATTTGAGCGAGCTTACGTAATACATTGTGTAAGCGAGCGGTTTTTTTTTTACATTTGAATTTCTCTTTAGAAAAAAAAGATTGCCGTCCCCTCGGCAGAGACGTTTACAACGATTTAGTTTCTAAAAGAAAAATCGGAGATTATCAGTGCTTTTAAAAAAAATCAATTACCATGGAGAAACGTTCTGCGCTGTAAAAACGAGTCGAACGACGTCAAACAACCTCCTTGTATCGAAATTTACTCTGTTCCTATGACAGCTCATGCTGTTAAACCCTGTGCATTGTTTTGTTAATTGCAGAGCATTTTCAGTGATTATGCTGCACTGGGTGTACGTTTAAGCCATTGATTATTGATCATGCCCTTGGCACGGGCAGGCGGTACTGCGCCTTTAAGAGTTTGAAAGAGCGCGTGGCGGGTCTGTTGTGGGACCGCCCACTTAGCCTTTCCCAGGGTGCACCGGGGGTCAAGATGGCGGCCGCGGCGGCACTGGAGCGGAGCTACATAGAAATATGTGGTTTCGAGAGAGAAACCCTCCAGAAATTCCGAGATATAACGGTTGATCCAGGTAAAGGCCCTTAAAGGATCACGCACGGGGGACGGGGGACTGTACTTTGTTGGGTAAGATAGTACGATCCCCGGAAGACGAGGTCGTGACTGCCCACCATGCAGCGGGTTAGCCATGCCTTCGGTAGAGCGCCTATTTGACACTGTACTAGCAAGTAGATCAATTAAGGTACCAAGCCGCCCCGCGGGTCTGGAAAACCCAAGTATCACACCTTGATTGGTGCCCTCCAGTAGATCTTGAAGTAGTCGAGGTAGGGTTTTTTCTAAAGTGTTCTGCAAACTTAGCTTTTTGAAGAGGAGCAGAGGCATGGATTATGAATTCGTTATTTGTAAAGTTGCGGTCATTTCCTACACAACATAAATGCTTTGATTTTAAGGTGGCTTTAATTTCGCTTTACAGTGATTTACATCTTAATCATGGAGTTAGTCTCGGATTCTATATGCTTATAATTACCTAACTGTAATCTTAAGTGTCGCGCAGTGGAAACTCGATTAGTACAATTCTTTCGAATCCCATTATCCGCGGTGAATCCAGCAGGACGGTAAGCCCCAACACTGCGAGATGTGTGCTAGCAAGTCTTTTCAGCACCCTGGTTTTCCTGGGCGTCTCTAGATATATCGAGCCTGATGCAAGCATGCAGCGTCCGGCGCCCCGCTTTCTCTTGGAATTTACACAGGAAGATAAAAATATGAGTGTTGCCACTTGAGTGACTGGACTGTATTGCTGGACTGGAGAGGGCGGGTTTGTTTTTTTTAGTTGAAAGCCTTTGCAGAGTCTAAAGCATTACGAAGAAAACTCCCTTTTCGCTCGCACGCTGTGATACAACCCTTTGTCTTTTTCTGTGATTGCAAGGGGTGAATGCTCTTCCTGGAGGAGTCAAATATCCGGACAGTGCTGGTGGATTCCATTACGAGGAATGTGACAAGCTCCTGTCTGTTACAAGCAACAGGTTCATACAGTGGTGAGCTGCAAATCTTTTTCTTTTACCTAACAGTTGTCATACTAGCATAGTAATAGGGATACTATACTGTAAAAAGGCGCCGTCCTTCAGATGAGATGTAAAACCGAAGTACTGATTCATCTGTAAACTGGCTTCATCTCCTCCCCACTGAGAGCTGGTGTGTGGGGAGCGTTCTGGTGCACTATGGCTGCTGGCGCATCATCCAGGTGAGGCTGCACACTGGTGGTGGTGGAGGGGATCCCCATTACCTGTAAAAAGCTTTGTGTGGAGTGTCCAGAAAAGCGCTATATAGGTGCAAGGAAATTATAATGCTAGCATAATGAGGGCCCTTTTTGATTTGCAATATTGGTGTTTCTTGCAGTTTTCTGGGACAGTGGTGTTTTTTCATTGCAAATCTGCAGGTGATAATGTCTACTTGCTGTGGTGTCTCGGGAAATGATGTTTACTTCGTGGCACTAACAATGCGATGCTGGTTTGTAGTGCGTCCTGATCATTTCCCACCCCAGGCGGAGTGGAGCAGTTCATACTGTATCTCCCAGCTACTCGTATGTCAGGGCATAATTCTGGGTAAATTGCTCCCTGGGCTCAAACAGTCTGACCCCCCCAAAAGCTCCGTTGAATTAATCTCCTGCTGAGCAGTGGGGTGGAGTAGGTCTCCTCCCTCATGTGGAGTGTTCTTGCAGCCCCTGGGATGAACAACGCTATGCAAATGGCAGGAATTATCAATAAAAGCATGCAGTCGACTTTGGTAAATGAACGCCTTCATTGATCTGCTAGAATTGCTTTTCCTCAATTTGTTGTTAATTGCTCTTATCTAAAGACTGCAGGGTTTTTTTTATACTGCCCTCCAGGTAGGGCCCAAAGCATCAGAAGATTCTATGCATTATGCAAGCATTATGTAGTCAATACGGGGGGGCATGCATCTCGGAGGTCCTTGGTTCAGTTCCTGGCTGGAGCTGTCCGTGTGGAGTTTGTATGTTCTCCCTATGTTTATGTTGGTTTCCCCCACATGCTCTGGTTTCCTCCCACAGTCCCAAGACATGCCGGTGGGTTAATTGGCTTTTGGGTGAACTGGCCCTGGTGTGTATGTGCCCTGTGCCCTGTGAGGGACTGACATCCCACCCAGGATGTACCCCACCCTTGCTTGCCATGAAAGGCTCCGTCTCCCTCGCGCCCCTGATCTGGAAGAAGCAGTTAGGAAAGTGGGTTGTTGTGGTGTTGGTGGTGTGGGGCATGAAATCGCACTTTCTCACCGCCTCCAGGAGCACCTCCGGCGACACTGTCCAGCTGGTGGAGCAGTCCCTGGACACCAACCTCCTGAACAACGCCGTGCGCTTGAAGATCCTCCACTGCGCCCTGCTGCCCGGGGGGGTGCACATCCAGGAGACCTGCAACCATGTCGTCGTCCTCGTGGTCACCAGCCAGACCGTGCACCGGCTGGTCCTGCCCCACCCCTCCCGCATGTACAGGAGTGTAAGTTCTCCGGGAGATGCCGATTGCTCCTGCCTGGTTTCTCAGCGCCCCAAAACCAGGATATCAGGTTCTTTTTGTCTTGTTACAGTCGCAGCAGGGGCTTGCATTACAGACAGCAGGCCGATGGTCACTCAGGAAATTGGGGCTGGTTCTTGTGGTCACTGACTGCTTGCAGGCCTGCTTGTTTGTACCGGATTTTACACTAGAGTTTGCCCACGCTTAACCAGGGAAAAAGATTTCGGTGAAATCACCCAGGGATGTTTTGCACGGTGAAACCTGGTAGCCCAGAGTCCTTAATCATGTTGGTGTTCCCCGTTAACGTCTTAGCTGTGTACCTACTGTGTACTCCGGGGCAGAGCGGTGGCTCTGTGGCTGGGAGGTTGCCGGTTCAAATCCTGCAGCCGGCAGAGGAACCTTACTCCGTTGGGCCCCTGAGCAAGGCCCTTAACCCCAACTGCTCCAGGGGTGCCGTATAAATGGCTGACCCTGCGCTCTGACCCTAACCTTCTCTCTCTTTCCGTCTGTGTGCCTGTGTGTCTCATGGAGAGCAAGTTGGAGTATGCGAAAGACAAGTTCCTAATGCAAGAAATTGTATATGGCCAATAAAGTGACCATATCTTACATCTTACATCTGCTGTGTGCGTTCCGTATTGTAGAGTAATGGAGGTTCTGTGGGTCTTTTATCTCCCAGGAGCTGGTCACCGAACTGCAGATGCAGTCTATATTCACGGACGTCGGGAAGGTGAACCTGCGAGATCCCGCCAACACCTCCGTGATCCCGGCCCTTCCCGGGCCGGTGGCGAGCTCCGGCGCCTCCGCAGCCTGGGTCAACGGCGAGGGGGAGGCGCACTTCGCCGTGGCGTCGGCGTCGGGGGGCATCCTGGTCATCAGGCTGCCCCCCCACGATGTGCAAGGTGAGGGTCCCCCGCCAGGACGAATTTGGCCCCGTCTCTGCCGCCGGGAGCCCACCAGGCCGCGAGCAGCGGCTCCTGTCCCGGTGAAGAATGTGGGCGAGAGGAGTGAACGAGGTGAGGTTTCGTGGCTGGGCAGGTAGTTTAGAAAGTAGCATAAAGGAACATCAAGTGAGAGGAGGCCATTCAGCCCAACTAGGCCATGTAATTGTTAATTTCTTTGATACTAGTAGTATCAAGTATCACTCACTAATCAATTACTCATATAATTGATCTGAGGATCTCATCCGGCCTTTTCCTGGAGGAAGCCAGGGTATCGGCTTCAACAGCTGCACTAGTATCACTCACTAATCAATTACTCGTATAATTGATCTGAGGATCTCATCCGGCCTTTTCCTGGAGGAGGCCAGGGTATCGGCTTCAACAGCTTGGCTGTGCAGCTTCTTCCAGACCCGCAGAGCACTTTGCGTTAAGAAGTGACTGACTCCCGTTCTCAGTTTCAAATGCACATCTACTCGGTTTCCACTTGCGTTCTCTGGTGCGTCTCACTCTCGTTCTGAAGAAGTCCACTGAGCTGGCTTGGTCAGCGTCTTCAGGGATTTTGAAGACGTGTACGAGTTCCCTTCGTTGTCTCTTCTGTTCAGAACTAAAGATCTTCAGTTCCTTCAAGCCGTCAGTAGAGGACATTCCCTTAAATCCCCGAAATGTATCTGCTGCTTCTTCTTCTTCTTCGGGCTGATTCATAGGCAGCAAAAGTTTTGTTAAAGGGTTATTTGGCATGGCCAAGTCCGAGATTGGAAGTCAGTTTGGGCTGCTACTGCGTCATTGCGCTGGTTCGCTAGTTACCTCTGCAGGAGGAGAAGTGAATGTAAGTCTTATTTGCAGATGTCAACCCTTATCCTGACCCCCTTTCTCCAGGGAGCATCACTGTCCTGGAACTGAAGCAGAGCTCGGTTATGCAGCGTCTCCTGACTGGTTGGATGCCAACAGCGATAAGGTGAGAAAGGAAAGTCCAATTTGGATGGTCTATTTCGTCACCCTTTAACACCCATTCTCCTTTCCTCAACTGGCAGTGTTAAGACGGCTCAGGTTTCTCGGGCACTGCCACGCGTATCAGGAGAGGTATGCATGGTGCATTTCAGTGTGTGCTGTGGCAGTGCATCTGCTGAAACGGCAAGTTCTCCGTACATCAAACCTTTTACAGACAAGGGCTCCTAAATAGTTTGGGAAAACTGGAGCGGCAAGAGTTGGGGAAAAAATGTTCACTAAGAGCGGTGCTGCTGGGGGTACAGAAGAATTCTTCCACTGTGTTTTTTTCTCCACTACAGGGGAGATCAGGGCCCTTCCGATGTTCCGCTGAGCTTGGCTGTGCGACAGATCGAGAGCGACGCCTTCGTCTTCGCTCTGTGCCAGGATCACAAGCTCCGCCTGTGGTCTTACAAAGTGCGTGACGGCTTTGTGTTTTCCAGCTCGTCTTGTTTTGCAGGCAGGCCCCCGAATGACAAGTCTATCTTGACAGCAGGGCGTTCTGGGGAAGACGGGCTTTAGCCTGCCCTTCTAGCTTTTGTTTTTGATGAGCTGTTTAAATCGCTCAAGGAGGCCATCAAGCTGATCTTCTGTTAGTGTCTTAACAGACAGGGATGTGATCAAAACCTAGTACATCCCCAATATTAAATATATCATTGTAACCTCAATTGCTTAAGTGCAACAATGTTTAAAGCTGGTCCAACACTGCTAAATGCACTTCGGGTTAGTGCCACATTGTGAGTGTGTGAGTGTGTCATCGGCTCGCGTCTGTATTTGTGACAACGGAAGACCTGACCAGGGATGTTGTGTCCCAGGACCAGATGTGCCTGTTGGTGGCGGACATGCTGGAGTACATGCCTGTGAACAAGGATGCGAGACACACACTGGGGCAGGGGCACAAGCTCCGCCTGGCCTTCAGCTCCTCCACGGGCCTCTGCCTGGGGGTCTACCTCAGCTTCCCCAAGAGAGGGCAGTTCTGCGTCTTCCAGCTCGTGAGCACCGAGAGTCACCGCTACAGCCTGGAGCACATCTCCTCCTTGTTCGAAACACAGGTGCGCTGACCTCGCACTCTCCACCCACTCGCTCGCCGCCAAGCCTTTCGTCGGTTATTTCTGACCAGTTTTAAAATTTAACCAGATTTGCTTTTGAAAGGAAAACGAGCTTGTTTTTTTCTTTTATTAGTGCGTTGAATATTGTATTTTGTTTTTGTTTCTTCTGTGGTAAGGTAATTTATTTAGAAAGGATCTTCTCTCCGGGGAGTTTCAAAGCCTGTGCTATTGTATATTCCTCTGCTTAGAAAGTTCCACCGTTAAGGATTTGTGAGGTTTGAGTATCTAGATATGACGGACATCCGTCACGCTTTTATTTTTATGCAGGAGACCTTGGTTGATTTTTCTTTGACCTCAACTGACATCTGGGCTCTCTGGCTTGATGACGAAAATCAGACCGTCGTGAAGTACATCAACTTTGAGCAGTAAGTGTTCAGTGTCTGTAGTGTCCATGACTTATGCAGACGCTGTGGAAGTGTCGCATTCTTATGGAAAATTAAAGAGCGTGTTGCCAATTTTAAGCACACAAAGTGTGATGGCTCTTGTCTTTTGCACTTTTAGTCTGATTAAAGCCGGCCACTACACGGTGTGATTTTCTTAGAGTCTAGAATGTGCTTTATTGCTTACAAGGTGCTATTTGTGTGATTCTGTGCTTCACTGAACAGTGGTTGTCATTGACTTCCTGCAGTAACCAGGCAGGTCAGTGGAACCAGGTGTTTGTACAGCCCCCTTCTGATGAAGAGGTCAACTTCGGAGAAGACCAGGACCCCAGGGTTCGTAACTCGGCTTCTTACTTAGCAACAGGGAGCTCTTGGCTATTGAGCAAAACATCGCCTGGGGACTAATCAACACTCCAAAGACGCCAGATGGAATGAATGAGGAGTGTGTCACTGTGATCATATTAAATAAATGTAATTATTAGCAGATGCTTGCAAAACTGACCCTTTTGAAATCTGTAACATTTCATGATGTAGTTATGCATGTTTTTGGAAGGGAACACGCTTGTTTTTTTGTTAGTGTATTGAATAGTGTATTTTGTTTTGTTTTTTTTGGTGGTTAGGAAATTTATTTGGAAAGGATCTTCTCTCCTGGAAGTTTCACAGCCTCAGCGATTCTAAAAGCACTGCAGGTGAGTCAAACCCGAGCGCTGTCCTTAGCGCTGTGTTCGTGGATGAATGGAGGAATCTGAAAGGATCTGTGAAACAGAGACCTGTTTTGTTCCCCAGCGGTCAGAACTGTAAATATAACAGTATATACAGTTATATATACATAAATAACAGTATATGAGTTATAAACAATAAACTTGAACTTGAAGTCTTTTGACTACAGCTGTTAGTTAGCGTCATCTCCACTTTTCTGTGATCGGTCTTGGGAAGCCTGACTGCCCTCCCCCCTTTCCGTATCAGATCTATCGGCGCGGAGCGGAGAGAATCTTGGACCTCTCCTGGGAGGCTCTAAAGAAGGAGGTGACCGTCGCCGTCGAAAACGAAGTAAGTGCTGTGCGCTTTCCCTCCAGGAGCAAGGAGCATTGTTGGCGTTGGGGGCTCTTGGGCTTTTCCCGAGTTGGCTTTCCGGCTCGTGCCGTTTGCTGCTGTTGAGAGGATCTCCATGGACTTTGCTCCTCGGGTCTTGGCGACCAAGTAGAGTTATTCCAGTCATGGTCTCCATTAATCTGATCAGAGAGCAGAGAAATGACGAACTGAATTGCCTATGGATAAAATAAGATCACTTTATTGGCCATATACAATTCCTTGCATTAGGAATTTGGCTTTTCACATACCCAAACTTGCTATAAAGTAGACGTTCAGATCTGGAATGGAAGAATGCAGGACTCTACAGTATGTAATTCTGTACTGCATTATATAGGAACGCGTGCTATGAAACTAAGTAACCAATTATTTGGAAGAGGAAGATGTTCGTGATTCTGGAAAGCGGCCAGTCTGATCAGCACAGGGAAGCGTGATGGATATCAAATACATGTGAGGACTGTTTGAATTTAATCACTTTGAGAAAAACACACAGAGCGTCTCGGTGTGTTACGCTCCCATGCACGTGAAATAAAAACTTCTTTTCCTGTCTGAGACGGACTCCTGGACGGTCTTTTAAGGGGAAGCGGGAAAATTTCTCCCAACGCGGTCGAAGAATGAGCGCGTTCGTTTTGCGATGCAAGTGGCCAGCGCTTTTTAAGAAGCTCGCAGGCGGGTGCGCCCGTGTGCTCTCCACGTTTCCCTGACCCGTGTGTGTGTGTGTGTGTGTGTGTGTGTGTGTGTCTCCAGCTGCAGAGCAGGGTGACGGAGTACGAGTTCCCCCCAGAGGAGTTCCATCAGCTGCAGGAGGAATACTGGTCCCGGTTCTACGCCTGTTGCCTGCAGTACCAGGAGGCCCTGGCCACGCCCCTCGCCCTGCACGTCAACCCCGGCACCTCCATGGTCTGTCTGCTCAAGAAGGTACGGCCATTCAACCGCCACGGGCTGGGCTCTTCAGCGCTGAGCCTCTTAAACCAAGGATCTCCCCCGTGCTGAACCCCGGTGATTAGGAATTTGCACGAAAAGTTTGTAGCTGCTTTGAGTGGCACTATGACTTGCTCTACTCCAGAGCTCTGTGACCATTATTCTGCAAAAGCCTTATTTTTAAGCATGTACAGATGCCACGATTTTGCAACCTGCCACGTGTACAGCCCACAGTAGTTTTTCAAATAAAGCGTGTTAATTTTGCAACCGTTAACTTGGGGGTTTGTAGTGCATTTGAAAAGCTGGTTTGAAAGGCATCGTCTGTCTTTTGCTTTCCTGCTGTGAGGTGTGTGTGATGTCTTCCCCAGGGCTTCCTGTCATTTCTGGTGCCCTGCTTTGGTGTGGATCACCTGTACCTGTCCTCCTCTGAGAACCTGGCCGTGGAGGACGAGACCTCCGTCACCGAGGGTGAGTCTTCACAGCGGTGGAAGTTGCAGAAGTCTACATTTAAATTGCGTTTCTTTAGCTCTTTTGATCCCCAAGGATCCCCAAGTAATGCGCTACTAGGAGGACAACCCACTGCATCCACTTGCTGAAGCGCAGCGCCTGCTCGGATTCTGGGGCACCTATTAGGCACCAGCAGCCCCACTTCACAGTAGATCGGGTGCAGGAGAGAAATCTTGGAAGTTGGACTCGGGAGGCCAGACTGAGCAAGAGAAAGAGCGGGACTGGGTCAGGGTGTCCTGGGTCGCAGGCCTGCTCTGACCAGCTGTGCCAAAGGGAGCTTTCATGACCCAAGTCGTCAGGACCCTGGTTTGCGGTCTTAGCTGAAGAGCTCCACCTGCTGGTCCACTGGTACCCTTCAGCGGTTCTGTTGCTATGCAGCTTTTTGCTTGCCAGTTTAATGTAGGCGGGGGGGGTCTTTGACTTGCAGGACGTGGGCTTGTGCTTGACGTGACCTCTGTAGGAGCGTGTCAGCACCCGTCTAGTCCCTGTTTTTTTTTTCCTTATTTTCGATACAGATACAAAAACGGATGCAGATATACATATAGGCACAGACGGATACATAGGTTCAGGTGGGGGTACAGTACTTCTGTAGGCACGGGTGCAGATTCGGGTACAGGTGTCGATGCCATTTTTCTGGACACTCCACTCAAAGCGCTTTACGGGTCATGGGGATCCCCTCGACCCCCACCAGTGTGCAGCCCCACCTGGATGATGCTCCAGTCCTCTCACACACACCAGCTCTCAGTGGGGAGGAGAGCAGAGTGATGAAGCCAGTTCAGAGATGGGGATTATTAGGAGGCCATGACTGGTAAAGGCCAGGGGGAAATTTGGCCAGGACACCAGGGTAACACCCCTACTCTTTTTGAGAAATGCCCTGGGATTTTTAATGACCCCAGAGAGTCAGGACCTCGGTTTTACATCTCATCGGTTTTACATCTCATTATATTACAGTATAGTGTCCCCGTCACTATACTGGGGCATTAGGACCCACACAGACCGCAGGGTGAGCGCCCCCTGCTGGCCCCACTAACACCTCTTCCAGCAGCAGCCTCAGCTTTCCCAGGAGTCTCCCATCCAGGTCCTGACCAGGCTCACACTGCTGAGCTCCAGTGGGGCTGCCAGCTGGGAGCTGCAGGGTGATACGGCTGCTGGAGAGGAGGAGAGTATTTGTAGGGAGGCCCCCTCGCTCCCTGCCTGAGCCCCCCCCCCCCCATGTTCTCCCCCGGCAGACCCCGACACGGCCCGGGACGTCCTGCAGCTGGTGCACTGCCTGCGTCTGCTGGGCGAGTCGGTGTCGCCCGACATGGCGCTCATGATGGAGAAGGCCGTGGAGCACCTGCACCCGCCGGAGAAGGCGGCAGAGCGAGTGCTGGAGAGCCTGCTGGCCAATGAGAGGTGAGCGAGAGGCGGGGCGGGGGCGGAGTCACGGCGGGGCGGGGGCGGAGTCACGGCGGGGCCCACCTCCTTCCACTTAGCTGAGAAACTTCTTTTTTGTTGCTGCTTTTTTCTGTCTTGGACTCCCCCCCCCCCCCCTCCTTTACATCCATTTTTGTTCTCCCCACCTGATCTGGGAGAGCCAGTTGTTTTTTTTTCCCCCCCTTGTGGCTCTCGGCTGTGAACCCCGCCTCCTTTCGCTGCGGGTGCGCAGGCGGCCACCGGGGGGCGCCATCAGCTCAATCCCACATGTCCCTGGGCTCAACCAAGTATTACCGCGCGGCCTAGGGGGGCGACTCGGTGCTCGGACCCGTGCTCGGGGAGCTGGATCTCGGCCGAACTGCGTTTCCAGTCGAGCCACATTAGGGAAGCCCGCATTGACTCCCGTTGTGCCCTGCTTTGCAGCAGCAACGTTATAGAGGACATCCAGAGTAAACTGCAGGACATCCGCAACCCTCTGAACGCCATCTCCATCCTGCTCCGGGAGATGGACTATGAAACAGAGGTGGAAGTGGAAGATCAATTTGCTGCAGGTACGTCCTTACTCTGGAGAGCTTTACGTTAGAATTGATCATAATGTGCTTCTTCCAGCCTCACCCATCAGAGTAACTTAGTGCTTCCTGTGCACATGGTATAGATTGTATGTATAGAACATATAAAGAATTGCTGCAAATCAGCCCATCTTGCTTAAAGGGGATCTGTAGTTCCAGTTTCTCAGACCAGTTATTAAATCTTGGCAACAAGATAAATTCATTGACAGATTCTGAATCGAGCACAAAATCGTGAACTTTGTGAAAGTGCTGTAAGTCGCCACGTTGTCGCAAACTCGCATTGCAACGTGATGTGGCCCTTCCTGCTCACTAGTCACTGATATGATTGTCATGTGATGTACCAGCGAATAGGTACAGGTTGTGCAGCAGAAATTTCACTGCAGAACTGTTCCAGTGTGACCTGCATGCGAGTGAACATGTAAGTAGTATTTGTCGGCTAAGCTCTCTTGTGATCGAAGGCAATATTTCTATTGGATTAAAGGAGATGTATTGACAAGCCTGCTTGTTTAGGATGGCATAGGGCTGCACGCATCCCCGGAGGTGTTGCTGGCTCTTTCTGAATCGCAGAACGTGGCGCTGCGCACTACTGCAACCTTATTTTTCTATTTCAGGGTTAGAAAGAATCAGCGTTGACGAGTGCATTTCAAACCACAGCAAAAGTAAAATGTACACAGTCGCTTGTAAAACCTCCAGTTTACATCCCAAAGTAGACCAAATTTCCAGGTATACCTGTACTTATTCGCTGATACATTACATTAGTCATACAGGGACTAGTGAGCGGGAAGGGCCACATCATATGGTAATTCTTGCAAACTCTCGCTCTTGCCCGTGGTGAGACCAGGGATTTGCAACAACATGGCCACTTATAGTACTTTCACACATTTAATGATTTTATGCTTAATTCAGAACTTGTGCAATTTTTCTATAACGTCGATGTATATATTTTTATAATGATGAGAAAGTGGGAAATGCCCTTTAGAGACAGGTGCTCCATCTGCTGCTGGAGAAACAGGGCCGCACT
The DNA here is from genome assembly GCF_059453375.1 of Lepisosteus platostomus. NCBI lineage: Eukaryota > Metazoa > Chordata > Actinopteri > Semionotiformes > Lepisosteidae > Lepisosteus > Lepisosteus platostomus. The sequence continues at coordinate 13,532,736 of NC_142628.1, forward strand.
GCTGTAAACGCAGGTGGAAGCTCGATGTTCTGTTTTCGTGACGAGGATGAAATTCCCCTCCGCGGGCTTTGGGGCACCATTGCCTGAGGAGCACGGAGGAGCGGGTCTCCTCCCTTCACGCCTCGTCTCTTCCGCTCCGCAGCCCAGCCCCTCGGCGTGCGCGTGAGTCTGTCCCAGCTCCTGGGCAGCGGCCTGGCCGTGACCCTGGTGTGCCAGGCCGCGTGTCAGAGCGCCGCTGCCCGCCTGCTCCTCTGCCGGGACCTGCTCGTGCTGCTGCAGCTCTACGTGCGCCTGGGGGACAACGTGAGTGGGACACCGCGCTCTCTCTCGTTCTCTCTCTCACCCCCACACCTCCTCGAGCCGCTCCCAGCCCTCGTCTTGCGCCCCGCCGGTGCTCATGATTAATAATAATAATAATAATAATAATAATTGCTTACACTTATATAGCGCTTTTCTGGACACTCCACTCAAAGCGCTTTACAGGTAATGGGGATCCCCTCCACCCCCACCAATGTGTAGCATCCACCTGGATGATGCGACGGCAGCCATAGTGCGCCAGAACGCTCACCACACATCAGCTATCAGTGGGGAGGAGAGCAGAGTAATGTAGCCAATTCATAGAGGGGGAGTATTAGGAGGCCATGATTGGTAAGGGCCAATTGGAAATTTGGCCAGGACACCGGGGTTACACCCCTACTCTTTTCGAGAAGCACCCTGGGATTTTTAATGACCACAGAGAGTCAGGACCTCGGTTTTACGTCTCATCCGAAGGACGGCGCCTGTTTACAGTATAGTGTCCCCATCACTATACTGGGGCATTAGGACCCACATGGACCACAGGGTGAGCGCCCCCTGCTGGCCCCACTAACACCTCTTCCAGCAGCAACCTAGTTTTTCCCAGGAGGTCTCCCATCGAGGTACTGACCAGGCTCACACCTGCTTAGCTTCAGTGGGTTGCCAGTTGTGAGTTGCAGGGTGATATGGCTGCTGGCCATGGTGTCCCCGTCGCCATACTGGGGCATTAGGACCCACAGGGACTGCAGGGTGAGCGCCCCCTGCTGGCCCCACTAACACCTCTTCCAGCAGCAGCCTTAGTTTTAAGGTTGTAAGGTTGGACCTCCTGGGAAAAAGGTTTTTCCCAGGAGGTCTCCCACCAGGGTACTGACCAGGCTCTCACCTGCTGGGCTTCAGTGGGCTGCCAGTTGTGAGTTGCAGGGTGATATGGCTGCTGGCCAGTGATATGGCTGCTGGCCTGGAGAAAGCAACACATATCCTAGTCTACTGCCCACCCTGATTAAAAAAACATATTTATAAAATGTATTTCGTAGAATGGCAGTAAAATTGACTAGACTAGATTGCCTTATCTGAACCTATAAGTTCTTTCTACTGTTTAATTTAATTTCTGTAATAAATGCAGTGAGACAGGGGGGCCGGGCTCAGCTGGCAAAGAGCGACAGTAGAAATGTGCAGCACAGAAACACTTTCTTTGACAAGCACGCAGTCAAAGAACTTGGGTTCGGACCCACACTGACCTTGGTGAGCGGTCAGCCCGGAGAGGAAGCGGCCCGTGACCCCCTTGTGACCCCTGTCTGTGCTCCAGGCGTACCTGGGCGTGAGAGGGCAGCTCCTGCAGCTGCAGCAGGACCTGATCCCCCGGACGGCTCACCTGCTCTGCTCCTACTACCTGATCAGGTGGGCTGGGCAGTGCCTGTCCACGCCGGTGCCCCTGGACACGCTGTGAGTACACCGCGAGCCGGCTCCGGAGCCCTGTGTCCAGTCGGACTGGATATTGAAGCTCAGTTTGGTTTTTTGCTTTAATCTGAATCATCCGTTCTGGATGACCACATCCACATCTAGAAAGAAATAGTCCAACAATGTGCACTGTTATGCACCTGTGTGAGATACTGTTAAACGCTTATCTCTTAGAGCAGAGTAGTGTTTAGGACAATGGGCTCTTGATGAGAGGACTTTAAAACCTATTTCAATCAGATAGTTCCAGTAAGTGCCCTGCTATATAAATGGGTACTTCTTCACCATTGTAAGTGAGCTACATTAGCTACATGGCTAATTCTCACATTGAAAAACAGCTTTCTGGAATGACTGAAGTGCATTGGCTTTCCCAGACTTATGTAACCATTTCACAAACACTGAGATGTGTTAAATTATATATGTACGAATGTTTGATATTAAAAACCCAATGTTTTCAGTGTGATGACACTCATAGGGTGTGTAGGCGTTGACTGCAGATTTTCTTCCGCTCCTCAGAGATGCTAACCTGCAGCACCTGTCGGTCCTGGAGCTGTCTGACTCCCCTGCCCTGGCTCCCAATAAATCAGGTGACGGTTTTACTCGTGGAGCACGGTCATGCAGCGGGTCCCGGGTTCGAGTCCGGCCTGGGGCTCCTTCTGAAGTTCTCCGTGTTTTTCCGAGGATTTTTCCTGATGCATGTCCTTTTTTCCCTCTCAATTTCCTTAGTTTTTGCTTCAAGTAAGGGGTTGTGAAAGAGACATAAAATAGACTGCTAATGTAGAGTTTGAAAAATCCTGCCTCGTTTGTATAGTGCTTCTAGTGAAGGCTAAATATTGAAAAATATCAGAGAAAAACATAGTTAATATAGCACCCAAAAAATGACTGTAAATTCGACATTATTTCCAATAGATAATTCCTACTAAATCTCCAAATGCTTTTTGTTTTTTTCCAGGTGTTAATACACTTTATTTCGCACTCCATGCAGAAAAGTGCAGATTCGTAACTTTTTTTTTCAGCATGGCATTTTTTTCCCCCATTCTGGGTGCTGATAATCAGACGTTCGCCCTGGTGTTTGGTCTTCTCCCCCCAGTGCTGAGTCCCCAGACTGTGGCCGAGCTGTTCTACCAGAACGTGGGCAGGAAGGCCATCGTGTCTCAGATCTACGCTCAGCAGGTCGCTCCTCTGAGCCAGGCTGTCCTGAGCTGGACCCAGCTGGTCCCTGCTGTCATCACCTCCCTCTCCCAGCACCTGTATCCTTGCTGCAGGATAGGAAGGGTCATTTACAGTAGATGGAGCCAATGAAAAGTGTGTTGATTCACGAATGAAACAGAATACTAAAGCATACTGGCAGTTGCTTGCAGTTCTGCTTTAGTTTTAGATTTGCGTTAGATCAGAGTTGTGAAACCTCATCTTTGGGTCAGGAGAGTGCTGCATCTGTAAGTGGAGATGTTTACTAGCAGACAGATTTGTCTTATTAGAAATTAATTAATAATAATATTTCTGTACACTTGAATAGCGCTTTTCTGGACACTCCACTCAAAGCGCTTTACAGGTAATGGGGGATCCCCTCCACCCCCACCAGTGTGCAGCCCCACCTGGATGATGCACCAGTCCGCTCCCCACACATCAGCTCTCAGTGGAGAGGAGAGCAGAGTGATGAAGCCAGTTCAGAGATGGGGATTATTAGGAGGCCATGACTGGTAGAGGCCAGGGGGAAATTTGTCCAGGACGCCAGAGTAACACCCCTACTCTTTTCAAGAAACACCCTGGGGTTTTTAATGACCACAGAGTCAGAACCCAAACAGACCGCAGGGTGAGCGCCCCCTACTGGCCCCACAAACACCTCTTCCAGCAGCAACTTCAGATTTTCCCAGGAGGTCTCCCATCGAGATGAGGCCAGGCTGTTGTGGGGTGATATGGCTGCTGGCTCTAAATATAAATGTATTAAATTGTGAGTGTATCGAATAAAAAGTAACGTGTCATGCAGGCTTGCTTGTAAAAGTAGCGGGCAGTTGTTCCTTATCTTGCCACTCTAGATGGCCAAGCAATCCGGGATTTCTCTTCCCAGAGTGCTTGATGGGAAACTGCCAGTACACCCAGCTGCAGGTAAAGACATCCGCCAGAAGCTGAAGTTCACAAATACTCCACTTTGGACAAGAAGGGTCTTGTTGAATTAAAATTGCTCATTTTATTTCTGATCTTATGACGGCTGTATTGAACACCGATTGTGTCATGTACCAGAGAACCTCTACCTCCCTTTAACTGCAGGATTATGCCCGACTGATCAGTCCCTGGTGTCAGGTGAATGTGGGATCCTGCCAGTTTGTGCTGGGACAGTGCTATCTGGCCACGGGAGAAGGACACAAGGTAATTTTTAAGGACTATTATTGACTATTCCTGTTCGTGCCATGTGGCGGGAAACAAGGATGTTGTCCTGGGATGCAGGCATTTAAGTTGTGCATCAAAGTGGGCATCTAGGCTCTAAAATAATAAGTTATTCTCTAAAAGAATTACAGCTATGAAGAGGCCATTCTGTATTCTGTCACCATTTAGTAGCTGGGAACTGACTTATTCCAGGATCTCATCCAGCCCTAGTTGAAAGAAACCAGAGTATCGGCTACAACATACTTGAGTAGCTTGTTTGTAGATCCAGACTCCTACAGCCCTTTGGGTAAAGAAGTACCTCCTGGTCTCCACTGTAAAGGGGAACTGCAATGCTATTTTTATATTTTAGGGGTAAAAAGAATCTGCATGGATGAGTGCATTTCAAACCACAGTGAGAGTAAAATGTGCACAGTAACATGTAAAACCTCCAATTTATATCGCAAAATAGACAACATTTCTAGGTTTGCTCAGCGCCATATTCTCTGGTTCAGAACAAGATTTCCGGTGACTTGAAGCAACCCTGTTAATTGTAAATGAATAGGCTTGTGAATACGCCTCTTTTAGTCCAATAGGATTAGTGCTCTCGACTTCGAGACGGTTTTGCCGACAGATATGACTCATTAATTCTGCATGCAGATCACGTTGGAACATTTCAGCAGTGAAATGTCTGCTGCACAGCCTGTACTTATGTTTGTCATTGGGGTGACTAGTGAGCAGGAAGGGCTAATTGTCGCTCTCATCCGTGGCAAGACCAGGGGCTTGCGACAGCAATGGCGACTATCCCATTATTTTCACCAAGTTCACGATTCTGTGCTTAATTCAGATTTTGTAAGAAAATTTGGGGATACCGTCAATGTATCTTATCGAGATTTAACAACGGGTCTGAAGAATTGGGACCACAGTTCCCCTCTAAATGCATTTCCCATAGAGTTCCACTGGCTCATGTTTCACTGTTCATGTGGAAGAAACAGGTGGGGAAGAATTCGTCCATGCCTCTGGGGATTTTGGATACTTGTGTGAGGTCCCCTCGCAGTCTACTCTGCCCAGGGCTATAAAAGCTCAGTGCCCCCAGCCTGTCGGTAGAGGACCTTTCCTTGACCCCTGGGGTGGGACTGGGCTACACTGCTGCCAGCAGGCCTGTTGCCGTGCGGGAGGAACGCTCGGTTGGCAATGCTTGTCTTTTTAGGCTCTGCAGTGCTTCCAGGCGGCCGTGACGGAGGTGGAAAAGGAGGATTTCCTGATCAGGCTCTCCAGCTCCGAGGAGGAGGAGGTGGCCGCTGCCCCGCGGCTGCAGTACTACAACAAGGTACCGCGAGGAAGGTTCTGACCCGCCGTCGCCACCGCCACCGGGCCGGTCCTACAACTCAACCGCTGGACACGGAACCTCTGGGCTCCCGCTTGGAGGGTCTCCTCACTTCATTCGTGAGGCAGCGCCTCTTCTGGTTACCAGTGCCAGTGGACTTCGAATGTCCTGATTGGCTTCCAAGGAAGAAGGTCAATCAGCAGGAATTAATTAGCGTGTTAACAATAGGGAACAAGAAGGGACTAGTTCGTGTTTTGAACGCTGGAACGTGTACGAGTGACAGGGGCTGAGCGGAGCTCGTTCGAGAACTTGTGGCCACCTCGCGGTTCTGAAAAGGGAACGGAACGTTCTGGATCCGGTATCTTTCTGGATCCCGCGCGGTCTTCTCCCTATTCCTCGGTCAACTGTGCGGTTCCGTCTCCCCAGCCCCTGGTGTTCCCGGCCGCAGGCGGGGGGACCGCGGTGGGGGGGTGGGGGTCTCGCTCTGGAGAGCGGCCGAGCTCGAGTCTCATCGCCTCTCTGTGCCGCTCAGGTGCTGAGGCTGCTGGAGGACGTGGGCCTGCCCGAGCTGGTCATCCAGTTGGCGACGGTGGCCGTCTCCGAGGCCATCCATGACGTCCGGAGCCAGGTAACTGGAATCTTGCTTAGGGCACCCGTCGTTCGAGGTGCACAAACGGCCGAATATCTCTGGAGCGCAGAGTGACCAGGCTTCACATGTTTGTTTCTGAAGTTCCGTTTCAGATCAGTCTTTCTAGATTTGTTGAAATGCACTTGTTCGTCGTCTCGGCAGCGAGCTGTTGATTCTCCAGTCCTTGCATTGGCTGTGCTATTTCTACATGAAAGGAGAGTGGCACCCTGTTTGTGCCAGTAATGCTTGTTCACTGAAATGTTGAAATCACTGGGTCGTTTTTTTCCCCCCTTACAGGCGGCCCTGCTGACCCGCGTATTCAAGCACCACCTGGACCTTGGCCACAACAGCCAGGCGTACGAGGCTCTGACCCAGAACCCCGACTCCAGCAGGTGTGGTGCCCCGCCTTCCTTGGGTTGTCAACTCTACAAATGAGGCAGAGTAGAAAGAACGTATCTGCGTGTGACTGGATGTATAGCATTTTAACATTGACAGACTCTCAGCTGCGCATTGTGTGTTTGTGTTGACCACAGTGTTGACCACTATGTCTCTTGCTCACCATGCTTTTGCTCTGTAGGCGGCTCGACTGCCTGCGCCAGCTGGTGGTGGTTCTGTGCGAACGCTCCCAGCTGCAGGACCTGGTGCAGTTCCCCTACGTCAACCTGCACGATGAGGTAGGCCTTTCCAGAAGCCTGCTCCCGCTCAGGCCTCGGACTGTACCATGTGTCAGTCACAAGAAGGGTTTCAGACCCAGCTCCTGCTCTGGGCTCAGACTGTACCATGTGTCAGTCACAAGAAGGGTTTCAGACCCAGCTCCTGCTCTGGGCTCGGACTGTACCATGTGTCAGTCACAAGAAGGGTTTCAGACCCAGCTCCTGCTCTGGGCTCGGACCGTACCATGTGTCAGTCACAAGAAGGGTTTCAGACCCAGCTCCTGCTCTGGGCTCGGACTGTACCATGTGTCTGTCACAAGAAGGGTTTCAGACCCAGCTCCTGCTCTGGGCTCAGACCGTACCATGTGTCAGTCACAAGAAGGGTTTCAGACCCAGCTCCTGCTCTGGGCTCAGACCGTACCATGTGCCAGTCACATTTAAATGTGGCTTTAATGGCTTGTAGCCTATTTAAAAGTGAACAAACTGAATCAGTTACTGTTTCGTCACCCAGATATTTTGCATTATGGCATTAAACAGTTTTTAATGTATTTATTTCTTGTCTCAGGTGGTCAGTATAATTGAGTCCCGTGCCAGAGCAGTGGACCTGATGACTCACAATTACTATGAGCTGCTGTATGCTTTCCATATCAACCGGCACAACTACAGGAAAGGTGTGGTTCCAACCCAATTACCATCCGAGTATGTGACAGAGAGGGCGAAGCATCCTGGGATTAATTTAAAAGTTATTAAATAAAGGTGGCATTTCAAAATCCTCCCTAGAATACTAAACAAAGACGTCAATAACATATTTTTAGAAATCATAGGCATTAAAAAAGCACAGCGATCAGTTGCTATCTTTAGTACTTTCATTGTTCTGTGTTCTTATTTTTTGTTACTGGGAGTTATCTACGGTCGTCTGGAGTTTGCCTGAGTAGTGGATAAAGAGGGAAAAATTCAACTTAATCCACAGATTCTCCAGGAATCTCTCATCATTGTGCTTGTGTGATTAAAAAAGTTTGCTTCTTTTGACAAAGTAATTAAGAAGGCGAGGAAGCACATCCCTCCTTGATGTCGTAAAGGAGGTGATCTTTGCTCTTACTGGCCCATCTGCAGCAGATACAGGCCTGTGTTTCTTGCAGTAGCGTTGGGCACCAGATATTAGGTATGGGCCCTGGGATTGTTTGCAGCCTTCAGAGATCTGCCATTGCCAAGCTCCCAGAAGAGAGCCAGCCAGCTCCTCGACTGATGGAGACGCTCAGCGCACAGGCGCAGGGAGAATGGGAAGCGTGTCATCAGTGTGTTTCTCTTCCCCCCCCCCGCTCCCCCCCCCTCCAGCCGGCACAGTGATGTTCGAGTACGGGATGCGTCTGGGCAGGGAGGTGCGCACGCGTCACGGGCTGCAGAAGCAGGTCAACTGCTACCTGGCTGCCATGAACTGCCTGCGCCTCATCCGGCCCGAGTATGCCTGGATCGTGCAGCCGGTGTCCGGCGGAGTGGTGAGCAGTTTCCGGGGGGGGCGGCGGTTAGGGCTGGGCGGTGGCGTGGGGGAGACGCTCTCCCGGCCTTTTTTCTTTGCTCCTACGGCATGCAACGGGGTTTGATAAAATGCATTTCTCTTTTCACCTCGCAAGGAAGGGCAGAAGCAGTCTTTTCTGGTAATTCTGCCTCTGCCTGGATTGGCGCTCGTTTAACAGCCTGTGTCTGCGTTGCTCTCCCCAGTACGAGCGGCCGGGGGCTTCCCCGAAGAGGAGTCACGACGGAGAGTGTGCTGCAGGCCCAGGTACCACACCCCAACCCAGCCCTCTCTCCCAGCAGCTACACAGGGAGTTAGATGACTTTACCCTCAGAAGTCTTGGGGAAGTTGACTTGTTCTTCTCTGCTTGAGAAGCCCACAGCTCTGCGTTTGTCAAACACTTTGACGTTGGTGTCAGTCACCTGTGTTGCACACGTGATGCAGAGCTTGATGATGATGATCATCACCTCATCCACCCGTCTCGGGCTGAACAGAGGCCCAGCGTTTCCATAAGGCTGACCCGGGGGTCGTTTATTCACCTGTCCTCTCTCAGTGACTGCTTTGTACTCAGGGGTGGCAGTGGACCTCACCTGGCAGGAACAGGGTGCAAGGTGGGACAGTGTACCAGGAGACACACACACACACATGCAGGAGGTAGTTTATGAGTCCCAGATAACAGGCAGACTTTATGCAGTGGGAGTTCCAGGCTAGAATCGGACCCAGGACACAAGAGCTGTGAGCAGCAGCAGGTCACCCTTCCCTGGTCTTACGTTTTTGTGTGTGTTTGTGGGTAAATATGTTGATCGGAGGGCATTATGGTGCACCTGGAAGTACTTTTGTAAGCTATAATAATAAAAATAATAATAATAATAATACTCAAAATGAACGTTACGTTTACAAACATATGACCCATTACTTTCTGACATTTGTTTTTGTAATTAAGAATCTCACGTGATATTATAGTATTGTATTATGTAAAAACCACTTGATACGAAATTGTCGGCTGTAGCTTTTTTACAATCCAGCCTGCACGTAGAAGCCGTGATGCTAGACTGTAGTTTTGTTTTACTGTAGTGAGCCGTCATATTGACATCCTGGAGCTGAAGGATCTACAGAAGGAGTACATCCTGGCTCGGAATCGCCTGACCCTGGCACAGCACGATCCCTCCTCTGCTGCCATTGCAGGTGGGTGTGCTCCCTCCCACATTAGGGCTTTCATGGCAGGGAAACTGAGGCCCCCTCCCCGTAACATTCGTCTGACCCCACAGGTTAGAATTTTTTATCCTGACTTTTTTGTGCTTCTTACGTCACTGGGACTTGGGGAGCCACTGTATGTCGTCGTTTTGAGACTGAGATTTGGGAAATGTCCAGGGAAGATCTTTCTGGAAAGGCTGGATTTAGGAGCCTTTTGTTCTGGCTTTAAATGCAAAGCACGTCTCTGAGCAGGGGCTGGGGCTCGTTGTAACCCTCTCCGATTCACAGGAAGCGCTTCGGCGGTGGAGATGGTGACCTTGCTGGTGCAGGCCGGGCTGTTCGACGCGGCCCTGTCGCTCTGCCAGACCTTTCAGCTCCCCCTCACGCCCGTCTTCGAAGGGCTGGCTTTCAAGTAGGTCACCCACGCCTGAGGCTGACGGGGTCAGAAGGGGGAGAAGACCTGCTGGGGCCGCTGCCAGTGTGTGGGACGTGCTGTTTGCAGTCTTAACCATGTGTGAATATAACCGAGTTTTACAGCGTTGAGGCCTCATGAGCACAGGTTTCTTGTTACTCAATAGCATTACAGCAGGACTCGGGACTCGTTTTCATGTCTCGAGAACCATTTAGGATGCCCCCGTTGCTAAATGCTCAAGTTGCCTCATAGCCTTCGGTGAAAGGAAATAGATAAACCAGCTATAAGCGTTTAACAGAAAATTAGGGCTGAGATAAATGGATAAGGTTTTTGCATACATTTTAATTCTGTGTTGTTATCCTCGATGTGACCTTGAGGATTGTTCGGACGATCCTCTTCTGCCATTGGTGATGCTAGTAGCTGTTCTCCCTGCTGTCCTTGCAGGTGTATTAAGCTGCAATATGGCGGAGAAGCACACCAGAATGAAGCCTGGAACTGGCTTGCTGCTAATCAGCTGTCCTCTGTAATCACCACCAAAGAATCGAGGTGAGTTCTGTTACCGATTTCACACTTGGGTTGTGGCTAAAGCCAAGACTTCCAATGTCTTGATTAAAGCAGTTGTATCTTGATTCCCAACCTTGGGCCAATATCTCTGCTGTGGTATATTCTTGCCAAAACCAAACATGGAATTTCAGACCTGGGTTGCCTGCGGATGAAGCTGGTCCTTATGTTGCAAGCTACCCGAGTGATGGATCTGTTACATATGGTGGTAGCGGTGGGATGCATCAGTACCTCACCGTAAACAGATGCATGACTGAGTTCCTCTGACACGATAGCAGTCACCTCTAGCTTGTTAGTTTCTTGTAAGTCTTTCCCTGCTCTGGAACCCTTCTATGATGTCTTTGCACCCCCAGCTTTGCCAATCTTCTGCCTAATGTCGCTGACCAGTGCTTCCCTTGTGTTTGCCATTTCCCTATTTCCTTGTGATAAAGCAGAAGGTGCTCTTTCACGCAAAGGAGTGATGTGCTGTTTTCTGCCCTTTGGCCGTCCAGTGTCTTTTACTTTGTCACAGTGGCACAGCTAACATGGCGGACGAGCTTGGTGGTAACTGTAGCCTGCAGAGCAGCCGGAGAAAGAAACCACCGGCTGTGCCATCATCCTTGCTGCTGGCACCCACCGTCGAATCCCAGAAAGGGACCCATGTTGACGATGGTCTTTGTCTCCACCTTAGTGCCACGGATGAGGCCTGGCGTCTGCTGTCCTCTTACCTGGAAAGGTACCCATCCCAGAATGCCCAGTACCACCGCTGCGTTCTCGACAAGCTGCTGTCGCATGGCGTGCCCTTACCGGACTGGCTGGTCAACGGGTACAAGGTGGGCAGTTGTAGCTCCTTAATGTTTGTTTGGCTGCAGCGCGCGTCCGGTTTCCTGCGTGTTGCCCCACGTTCGGCTGTGGCGCGTACCTTTCACAGGGGCGTGGGTGCCAGTGTGAATGTCCTGTAGCTTCAGAAGTGTCCTAATACTTTGGTGCTGATGGGCCATTAGAAGTCCTGCGAGATCTGCCAGCAGATCCGTGCTCTTGCCAACAGTAAATCTGCGCCATAGCTGAGTTGTGGGATTGATTTGATTTCTGATGCGGCGTCTGGTTCACGAGCGGCTCCAGGTGACAAGCAGGGAAGTGTTCTGTGCCTCCGGTCGCTCTGTCAGCTGTTTTTTTTCCGCTCGTGCAGGTGGTGGACGCCGCAGGGTTGCTGCGCCTCTACCTGAATTACGACCTCCTGGAGGCGGCAGGGGAGCTGGTGCTGGAATATGTGGATGCCCTTCTTGGAAAAGGCCACCAGTACTTTGGATTTGAAGTAAGCCGTGTGGAAAAAGACATTCCCTTTTTGTTTTCCCTGCCACCTAAAATCCATCACATGCTTCTCCATCGTTTGTCTCTGTGTAAGGAAATCAAACTGTAAATAATAAGCAGTAAGTAGGCTTTATAAGAAACAAAAGGGTTGATCTGAGAGAAACTTTCGACTTGTACAGAAACGGCAGGTTGATCAAAAAGCGCAGTTTGACTTGTACCATCAGCTGCTGTCTTCCACATGTATACAGTTAACAGATGGCTTCCACAGTGGATTTCACAGCAGGCAGCCCAGAGATCCAGAGACTACCAGAACTCTGTGCTCCATATCCTGTGGGATAATGTGGCGATCATCAGATGTATTCCCTATAAAAAGAATGCCATCTTGTTTTGTGATTATCACTACGGTCCGTAAAAGAAAATGTCGGAAATTTGTCCAAAGAATTAATTTTTGACCGGTTTGTCCCCGTGAAATGAAACGCCTTCTTACGTTCATCTTTAGTATCTTAATTAGTATTAATCACACGGGCATCCAACAGTTAATTCTAAAGACTTGAAGGTGGAGAAAATCACTTTCCTCCCCACCAAGGAGTAACTTACTAAGCACACACGAATATGGGATACAGCATACGGTAACTGCTGAATTATATAAGCAATTTCTTACACCATCCTGTACAAGGAGAACCAATTCGTCAAGATCTCGTTTCGTTCTGATGGATTATCTCAAGGAAGGACTTTGTAAACATGACACCAAAACAGACTGTACTAGATCTTCAAGGATTAATCAGCGTTGTCATATAGGCAGACTAAACAAGTGTGTTCTCAGGCACAAATCTTTGCATTGTTTATATCATGCACTTTTCCAGATGTGCCTTGACAGTTATTCTCCTGTAAGAACAGAGGGGAAGCACAGGACAGTCACATACTTATTTCATTACAGAAAACGCCAGAGCAATATACTCGGTGGAAAAGGAGAAAAAGGGACAAAGGAAATAATTTAGTTTTTAGACATAGTCATTTTGGATTATGCCAGTGTCGGCGTTTTCCTGTTCATTTTTAATTATTCACATGCTTAATCAAACTACTGCTCTTCTTAATATTTCAGAAGCCTTTGTCAGCCACTGGTCCCCTGGCCTGGCTTCCTTATCTGTCCATTGATCAGCTGCTACAGACCCTCAGCGAGAACCAGGCCAACGCCTTTAATGCCAACGTGAGTTGATTCTACATCTGGTTTTGCAAACGGGGATTTGTAAAAATTGATCAGGGAATGTTTAGTGTGGATAAACATCTGTGATATAGCTGATAAGTTGCGCCAGTTTTTTATGGCAAACCCAGGATCTTCTGGGTAACGGGACTTAACCTGTTGTCACTTATAAGTTTTATAAAGCTCCCGATTGCTTTTCTAAAGAATACTTTCCACCATGTTTTGGCTTTTTTTTCTTCTTATCACCCATTTGGATTATGTCACTAGTTGTGGAGATGGTGATGAAATCTGTGATTTATGGCAACTAACATGCTTATCCATACCTGCTTGTGAAACAGACTGGAAATTTGAAGCAAACCTGGTTCTTGTCTTTCATTCTCAGCTGTACCAGAAGCTGCAGGAGAAGCTGGGTCATTACCACAGACTTGTGGAGCAGGCCACCTTCCAGAAAACAATGAAACTATAGTCCCTACCGGGGGTCTCGAACCCGAGCTGTTCACACCAGAGCACTGCCTTTTCACCTGTGCATTGAACCCATTTCAGACCACGATAAAATAACCTGAAGTGTATTTTTCTATTGACAGTAAAGGAATATTGTTTATATACAAATAGAGATTTTTCATTGGAATGTTGGTTTGCTCTCAGTGATTCAGCCACTGCTCCTGGTCTGGTTTTTATTCGATGTCACAGACCGGTTTGCTCTTACAATGCCTGATCATGTACAATACGTGTATGTATGTTGCGTTTTTTCCCCTAAAAACGTCTGACTGGGACTCATTCAAGAATGTTTGTCACTAGGATTGAAAAAAATACTGTATATTTTCTTCTTTATACCTAAAAAGTACACGGTAACAAACATCTTGTTTCCACCCTTGCGTTTGTTGTGGATTTGTAGTGTTTTGTACTCGGCCTGTGAGTTTCACCTGCGGGGTGCCTGTAAATTAAGAGTTTTCTGAATTTTTGTCATTTTCTGTATTTGCAGTCAATAAAATGTTACTTCTTAAGGTGTGGCTCCTGCTTTCTGTTATAGCAAACACTGAGTATTGAATGAGCAAAGTTTTTTGTTTTTTTTTCCCCCAGTTTTCAGTAATCCATAAATCATGTCTTATTTCAGAGTCACTGCTTCTTTGATGCCCTCTGTCATTTGTCACAGGCTGGGATTGGGGTGTGGTTGCTGTGGTTACCTGAGATTGAGCGCAAGTATCCCAATTTGGAATACTACCAAACCTGCTCAGAAAGTGTTCCAATAGCTCAAACGCCATTATTGTTTTATTTCTCCATTATAAAAGCTGGAATGTGTCATCACATGGAGATGGAACAGCAGGGTGTTTCATAGTTCTGTGTGCGTGTACCACACGGACCTATTATGATTGTTTTAGCTCTTATTTTCAGAAGAACATGTCATGAGGGCTGTGAAGGTCTGGAACACGCAACAAGCAAGGTCAAGTTGTTGATCAAGTAGCGGCTGAGGAACCGAAAGGCCTCCTTTTAGAACACAGGGTCACAAATATTTATCTTCTTTTAGTCCGGATTTTAAAATGGTTTGTGATTTCATATTCTGCTTAAGCCGTAAATGGAAAAAGAAACGGCAGGTTGATCAAAAAGCGCAGTTTGACTTGTACCATCAGCTGCTGTCTTCCACATGTATAGTTAACAGATGGCTTCCACAGTGGATTTCACAGCAGGCAGAGATCCAGAGACTACCAGGACTCTGTGCTCCATATCCTGTGGGATAATGTGGCGATCATCAGATGTATTCCCTATAAAAAATACTATCTTGTTTTGTGATTATGGCCTCCTAATAATCCCCCTCTATGAACTGGCTTCGTCACTCTGCTCTCCTTCCCACTGACAGCTGGTGTGTGTGAGAGGATTGGTGCATCATCCAGGTGGGGCTTAATTTTATCAAGTTTGTCCTCATGTCACAAAACCTCTTCTTAAGTTTAGCTACAGTATCTTAATTATTATTAATCACACAGACGTCCAATAATCTTAATTCTAACAAATCAGGCTGCAGAAATCCAATCACCACTTGCTGGTCAAACGTGCGGGTGTTTCTGACAATTCATTACAGTTTCTGTTTTTTGTACAGTTAAACAGCGCAATGGGACGCATCAAGGAAAGCTACATCATCGACGTTTAAACGCATTCTTTTATAGATGCTGTATACAGTAACCCGAACAGCGTGCAGCAGAGCGCAGCCCTGTAGACGTGACGCTCTTTCCTGTGAGTGTCCGCGAGCGAGCGTGACGCTTAGCCCTGTGAGCATCGTCACTTCCGCTCCGGGCCTCTTTGTTGCGCTGTTGTGTGTCGAGTCGGGCTGCACTCGGTCGGCGGTGTTGCTGCTGCCGTTTTCCAGTTTAACCTTTTGGGGGGAAAAAGGAATGGGAAAGAAGACACGGACGGGAACGGGTCGCAGGACCATCCTCCAGCTTTCGCCACCGGGGCCTCGCGGTTTCCCTGCGGGCGGCGCCGGCTGTCGTGAAGAGGGTGCCGGATCCGGTTCGGAAGGTAGCTCGGTCGGTTGTCGGGCTTAGGCCTCGTCTCAGTCCTCGGGCTGGGGTGGGCGGAAGCAGACGGGGCTAGATGGGTTTGAATACTGGCTGCTGCTGCCTGTGGCGGCGCGCCGGTGGGCCGGCGGACAGGAGTCTGTACGAGGTGTAGTGTCGTGCTCAAAAACAACCCAGGGAAACCCGGGTTTCTACAACGGGGGGTTTCACTGGGGAGGTGCATTGGCGTACATGCATTGCGTGTTCAAACTGCAGTGTATCTGAGACGGGTGCTTGCCTAGTGTGGGTATTATCCTATATATTTATACCATGTGCCCCGCTGTATATTTGACGGGGAAGGAACAGAAGCTAGACTTGAGATTCTGAACGTGGTAACGTCTCTGCTTGTGTGAGGTTATTGATTTAACAGGTCAGACATCGGAATGCAGCGAAACAGTGGCGTATCGAAACGTTCCCTGTGGCGGTGTTTAAAACGATATAGAAATGGAGGCCTCGCTAGCGGCGTATTAACACGAACTAATGTGGACCTTGATTTCTGCCTTGAATTTTGTTAGATTAGCCTGCTTGCATCCCTTGAAAACCGGTGCTACAGCAGATGATCAGTGTCGGGATGGTCCACTCGAGGGATGGGGTTACTCCGTCCATGTGCCAGACCAATATTGTTTGCAGCACGTCTGCTTATTCATTACAGTAATGCGACACCTTTAAGTATTTGCGAATGAACTTAACGCTGTAGTCTTCTGTTCTGTCTGGTTACAGAACCTTTAAACATCATTGAGCTGCGAGTCACTAGAGCTGTAATGACAGCACTAATGAGGGAAGAATGTGAGATTGGACTGTTGTACTCATTCCTTGTTTTCCAGGTTTGGAGGGATGTGTTCAGATGGGTTAACCTTGCCCTGTTTTACCAGAGGAAGCAAATTTTTAGCCTTTTAAGTGACATTGCGCAGGAAAGGACTATTCAAATGAAAGCAGTGTCCCCTTATGCAATATATGGTTTATTTCATTCTGTTTTATTCCTGGGGGTTGTGGAATAACCCTTCTCCCTGTGGTGTTTTTCAGATGAGCAGGATGGGAGTGGAGATGCATCTCACCCTCAGATCTCTAAAGACAACCTTATGGAAACCAAGCCTCCATCTGTGAAAGCTACAGGTAAGAGGAGCTGAATCTTTCTCAGTCTCACTGAAAGGATTTGTTATGCGTGTTGGTGTTAAAAGCAACGCTGCCAAAAGAGGGTGGGTCGTCACTCTTCCTGTGCCCATATCTCTGGCTTCAAGTAGGTGTGGGAAGAGAGTACAGAAGCACACAGCCTCAGATGTGAGCTTGCCATCTCTAACATCTCTAACGTGTGCCAGTCATCTGTAGTGAGACAACAGTGTCCGTTTTCTCCTCTACTTCCGCAGGGGGCCTGTCCTTGCTGGGGGCCTACGAAGACAGCGAGGAAGAGGACGGTGCCGATTCACAGCCCGCTCCCTCAAACGCCAACCACAACCAGTCTGCGGATATTGACAGCACCCTCGCCAACTTCCTGGCCGTGAGTATCCGGCACCCTCCTCCCAGGAGAACATTGTACACCCCCCTCTGGGTATCGAAGCAGAAACGCTTTAAGCAAAGCGAAGCTACGTAGTCAGAGACGGCACCCACTGCAGCCATTACTGCCCTTGCAGAGAAATGGTGCCAAAGGGTGTAATTCAGAATGTAGCAGCTGGAAAACATGCAGGATTGAGCAAGCCTGGTAGCTCATTTCATATAGGATCTTCAGGAGGCAATCAGAGGGACTTCTTAGGTTTCCTGCACCTGACATGTGCAATAGCCAGAGGTTGTATGTTCCTTTATTCTTTGGACTTTAGGCTAGCAAAGTGGATACCAATGAGATGCCCCCCCTCCTCCCTCCCCTGGCTAGAGACTAGTTTGTCAGAATGTTGCTCTAGATTTTAGAGGCTGAACAAAATATCGCTTTGTAGGCCTTTCCTCAGTTTTTTTGTTTTCCACCTGACAGGAGATCGACGCCATCACAACGCAGCCAGGCCAGGCCGCGGAGCGCACCACAGTAGATTCCTCAGCCCCAGCGCCCACCCCACCTCGCCCTGACCCCAAAGATCAGCCCCAGACCCCCAGACACCCTGCTGGCCAGACCGGGAGTGAGGAGGCAGGCACAGGGGCAGAGTTTCAGTATGACACCCAGTACTCGCTGGCAGGAGGTGAGTGGTAGGGATTTTACCCAGTGAAGCTCACACACCGATTCTGGTGGCCATGATTCAACTGACTTATTTACCTCCTAGTCAGTAATAAACTGTTGCGGAGTTTTTGAGGAGCAGTTGGTTAATTTACTGCCTGTTTGGTCCTGGTGGTATAAGTTCTGAACTATTTCGAGTCATAGTTGGGGAAGATTATGGGTTAACTGATCTGATGCACTAGGCATCAAGTTCTCAGTGACCAAGCATACCAATAATGTGACAATTCTGCATGCTTGGTTGGCGTGGCTTGGCTGACGAATAAATAAAACAGCGAGTGCTTCTTTTGATTTTAAGTTTTTCCAGTTGTCCGTGTACGGGCTTTTATGTTCCCTCTGTATTCGAGCTCAGTCCACTCTGGAGGAGACGGGGGGTGGTCTTTCTGGGTCAGATTCTGATCTTTCTCCTTTGCTGATGAATGTTTCTCTGAATGTCATGTGTTGGTTTCCCTCCCTGTACCAGTGGGCGTGGAGATGGGAGACTGGCAGGAGGTCTGGGATGAGAACACGGGGTGTTACTACTATTGGAACACCCACACCAATGAGGTCACCTGGCAGCTCCCCCATTACCTGGCGCACCAGGTGCAGGACCTGCAGCAGTACCCTGACAGGTACCGTGCCGGACGAACTGCATGCTCTTGGCACTGCACGCGTTGGTGCTTCTTTTGTGAGAAGAACAAAACAAGAGAGCAGGCTTTTCAGGTTTGGAGACCATCCTGGCCATGGCGTTGTCTTTGTTTACTAGGGAAATATTTTGAAGGTGATCATTTAGAATAGGCGTGGCATGGTGACGCACTGGGTAGTATTGCGGCCTTGCAGCACTGGGGCCCTGGGTTCAGTTCCAGGGGGTGATATCTGTGTTGAGTTTGTATGGTCTCCCTGCGTTCACATGGCTTTCTTCCCACAGTCCAGAGACACGCCAGTAGGTTAAGTGGCTTCAGGGAAAATTGATGTTAAGAGTGTGTGCTCTACAATGGCCTGGTGTCCCATCCGATGGTTAGAAAATGGATGGATGTTTAGAAAAGTTTGCTCGATGCATTAGCCTGTGATGGGTTTTACACAACCACATGCCAAAGCACATTGATATACGTTTAGGATGTTGTTGGAGGTTTTCTGTCCCATTACCCTTTCAGATTCCCCCCCCCCCCCCCCACCCTTCCTTGTTCCCCAATAGTTCCATTGCAACCGCCTAATGTCGTGCCTCGTTTACATGCCAGGATTTCCACCTGGGTGTGTGTGGAGTAGGACAGCCACAAACATCTCACTCCAGCGTCACGTCAGTAAAGTCCCAATTTCTGTCATGTCTTTCCTCTGGATGTTTTCATTTTCCTTTTTCTAGTTTAACCGTGAGATTAAGGTTTGCGGTTTTTTTTTCAGGATGATTTGGAACCCTAGTACGCAGTAACCTTTAACATTTTTTTTTGTAGTTCCAGTGTGGCAGTCAACGGCACCAGTACGACACAGAGCGGCGGTTTTTACTCCGAGCAGAACTCGACAGTCCCCGCCGCTGTGCCAGCCGTCAAGAAAGAAGTCAAAAAGGTCTGTTCAGAGCTGAAGTCAGGTTTGGGTAACTTCAGTGGTACAGGCAATACTGCATGTAAAAACTCTGCTTAAAATGTCATTTCTATTGCTTTGAAATAGGTTTAGTTGCAGGAATTATAAAATTAGCCCGTTGCTTTGTTCAAGTTGCATTGCTTGTTGTCCCTCCGAGCAGGAAGTAATGGAGAGTGTGGTGGCCCTGACCAGCGAGGAAGAGGAGAGGCAAGGGGTCGCCGCGTCCCTGCTGGCTCCCCTCATCCCGGACGAGGTGAAGGAGGCTGAGGAGCGATGGAGGAAGAAGGTCATCTCCGTGGTGGAGGGCAAGCAGGACTCTGGGGAGGGGGAGGGGCAGCCTGTGGAAGACCCCGCCCCCGCGGAGGCGGACGCCCATTCCCAGGGTGACCCCCGCAGCAACGCCCAATCAGGAGAGAGCTCAGAAGGGGAAGCGGTGGAGGAGGAGGAAGAGATGGAGGAAGATACCATCGAGCTGGAGTTGGCGCTAGAGAGGAAAAAGGTGGGGACTTGTCGCTTCTCGGTGTCTGGGCACGGATACAGTTCTGGTCCTGGGGGTTTTCTAGATCTCTTCAAAAAAAAAACTCCAGCATCTAAACAGCCGGTAGAAGGTCTTTAATTGGTCCCCTTAAGCCAGTAATGAGCTGATTCAGTTGGTAAAGCCAGGTTTGGAACCAACACCTGCAGAGACACCAGCCATCCAGCACCAGGGTTATGCTCCTCTAGGGGGAGTTAGTCAGGTTTGATCTAGGCCTTGGGTACAGGTTTCAAAAGGCTGCCCTTCCTATTTAAAAAAAAAAAGGACTTGGAACATGTAGTGCATCCGTCCTCTTGAAGGTGTCTGTGACCTCCCTCTCCCTTCCCCTGCAGGCAGAGCTGCGCGCCCTAGAGGAGGGGGATGGTAGTGCCGGAGGCTCCAGCCCCTGTTCCGACGTCAGCCAGGAGGGCGGCCGCAGCGCCCTTCTCAGGAAGCCCAAGTGGAAGACGTCTTTCCTGCGCTCCGCCAGCCCGGAGTCCAACAGCCGCGGCTCGGAGAAGGCAGGGAGGAATAGCCCAGACCCCCCCGACACCGGTATGACCCAGGGCTTGCAGATGGGTTTTAGGGGAATCGCGTGGGGCATCAGCTTGAAACCTCTCTTATATTTGGCACGTCTGGCCGATTTGGCAGTTAGTTAATTGATCCGAGCAGCTCATCCAGCTTCAACAGCATGGCCCGGTTCCGTATTCCTGCAACCCACTGGGTAAAGAAAGTGCCTTCTGCTCTTGCTTTTAAATTCGTGTCCATGTAGTTTCCACTTGTGTCCCTTGGGTCCTGTTTCGCTGTTTATTTTGAAGACGTGCTCAGAGTTGACGTAGGGGTTTTGAGGATTTGGAATAACCGCATCAGGTTGTACAGTCTGTCTAGGACATCAAAGGTTCACTTGTCATTTTGTTGTTCGGATGTGTAATTGTTTGTGCTGTTTCTTCCCCGTTTTATTGATTTCTTAAATGTATGAGGGCGCTTGCACACGCGCGTGCCTGCAGTCCGGAGTGCCGTGTTTCCTAGATGCTGAGGGGTGTGATGGTTTTCTTGCAGCACATTCCAAGTTGAATGAGAAGCAAGAGGAGGACGAGCAGGTGGAAGCAGAGGTCTCCGTGGAGAAGCCCAAACCCAGACCGGTCCCCAAGGAGGAGGAGGAGACGGCGGATCTCAAGGTAACATTGGTCTTCTGGGTCTGAATTCTGGGGCCTTGCTGCCGCCTGGCTCCTACACGCTCCAGAATTCCCACCCATTTTTCAGTTGCATATTGCTAACCGTGAAGATGAAATGTTTCTTACTATAAGGTCGTGTGGTAACATTTTTTACCCCAATGCATTTTCTTTTTTTTCCCGCCCAGTTTCAGATTGGAGAGCTTGCAAACACCTTAACCAGCAAAATGGAATTTCTGGGGATTAACAAAAAGACCATATCTAACTTCCAGCTGCTGCTCTTGCAGACAGAGGTAATGAAATTGTTTGATTCTTGGGAGAACACACCCGATAGTTCAGGCTTGTCTCATTCTTAAAATATTAAGAGATACTCAATTCTGACCTTGGCTGATTGCTACTATACCGGCAGTATAGACAGTGATAAATAGGTTGATGAACCTTTTCAGTAGGGATGCAAATTTACAGTAAAAATAAATATTGTAGCTTTATCATGTCAAAAATGCAAATCGTGGTAACACAAAGTAAAACTAAAATATACTGAGTGTCAAAAGAAATGAATAGCTCTATGATTTTGGAAAAAGTAAGTATACAAAGTTTGGATAATTATTGACTGTTTGGGCTCATTTTACTTCATCAGTCATTACTTAATAACTTCAGTAAGTAACAATGATTCATGATCAATTCTGGTGATGAGCACTGGGGTGATATCTGGCATCAGTCAGTGTAATCAATTTGTGTCCAGTATTATATCGGTGCACCTGCTGCAAACTTTTTTCCTTATGATAGCTTTGTGAAGTGGTTGTACTTATAAATCGGAAGTATCTTTTGATGGTTGATATAGTTGGAATTACCAAATTATTTCTGTAGACAACAGAGGCTATTATGTTGCAGTACCGTTAACTTGTTTGGCTGTCTGTTACTTTCACTTGGACGTTATCTTTGTGTCCTCAAGTCACTTGCTCCAGTTCTTGAAATACTGCAGGACTAGTTACTGTAGAACAACATTTTAAAAATCCTTGTGCTTAGCTCTGGGTTTCACGCTACAATGCCCAAATTCAATTTCTGCGACGGGGGTCAACACCTGTGCCGGTTTCCTGGCTGATGCGCTAATAGTTTTGAAGCTGTTGAATGTCGGTAGTAGTGTGCTGTAAGAAATTTTCTTCCCTCTGACTTATTCCTCCCTTCTCTCTACACAGACTCGGATCACAGACTGGCGAGAAGGAGCTCTGAATGGAAATTATCTGAAGCGCAGGCTTCAAGAAGCTGCCGAACAGATTAAACATTATGAACTTAACGCCACACCTAAGGGCTGGCTCTGCCACTGGGACAGGTACGCTCTCTCTACCTTTTTCACCTTTCACTCCCCTGACCCCAGCTGACCTCAGCTGTGACATCACCTCCGCTAGATGATGCAATTCTGCGAGTTTTAATAATGGGGGGTTAAAATGGAACCACAGCAGCAGCAGCAGCCGTGGCGAAGGCAGCGAATTTCTCCCCCGTGCAACTGACTATTTGGACCGGTCTGTAGCACCAGACCCTAAAGACAGAATAAAACGGGCCTGTCCAACTAAACGAGAAACGCGCCCTCCCCCACAATGCCTGCCGTGGGCCCTCCTCTCTGTGGGGCCGTGACAGCGGAAGGGTACCGTAGTTTCTAGGAAGGTGGTTGCGCACGCGAGAGCTGTACGCTTTGCAGGACGACCCCTTCGGTGAGAGAATGAGTGACAGAGACATCCTGGAGGAAAACGTGTCACGGCATCAGTAAGAGAGAAGACCGAGAATTTTCCCGGACGTGCAGGTCAGACTACTTTTTTTTTCCATTGTTTTCTGTTTGCTCTTTTTACTCTGTGTTCCGTAATGTAATTCTTATATACCACAGCTCTTTTTTTAACTTCCTTGGAGCATCACTTTAGGTTCAGGCTTCTGGGACTTTGATTTTCAATTTCTGTGTCAAGCAGTTTGTTTTTGACACTTTTTTGTTTTTTCCTGGTGGTCTCAAATTCATCCCTTTTTTTGCACCAGCTGGGACTTGATCATGTATGTATTTTGCAAACAAGGTGGGTTCCTTTACTGTCCGGAAGGGGTGTTCTGTGTGCCCCCTTCCTGCTGTCGGCGAGAGACCATTTTTTTCCCTCCGGACTCTGACTTTGTCTTGGGTAACTGTTGGGCTCCCTGGGCCACTGACGCAGTTACCCCCAAAGAATTGTGCACAGCTCAGCTCTCGGGCTCCCTCCTGCCTTTGCTCACAGCAGTTCAGTCCACTGCAGCTGTGCAGCATTTGCGTTGCCTGCAGGGGCTCCTGACGTTGCTGAGACGGCTCTCTTTCTGTTTCCTCTGCTCTAGAGAACACAGACGGTATTTCTATGTCAACGATCAGACCAGCGCCTCGCAGTGGGAGTTTCCCGACGTGGACGGGGAGAAGGAGGCTGAAGGAGGGGGCACCTCTGGTCCTGCCGAGCACAGCTCTGTGGTCCCTGGCGACTTGAAACCACCGCCTGAGCCCCCGGGGGTCTATACAGGTCAGAGGTCACATGCTCAATCGTGCCGTGCTGTTTTTTCACTGACAGCCTGTTTGTGTTTTTGTCAAAGCCACATGGAACAGCTTGATAAGTTAGGCATTTTTACAGCTTCTAGCACTAATCTCTAGCTTAACGCATGTTTTCCCTTTTAAAAAAGATATGGGGTCGTTCAACGTGGCTTTGTGGTTTTTCTAAATATTCTTGAATAGCGTGCTGCAGTTACGGTTCCTGAAAGACCTCTCTCTCTGTCTTTTGGATGTAAAAAGTCACCGTTGGATGGCCTGACTGTTAGCGTGACTAGAACACCCACTGTTAACAGTTGCTGGGAGACTTCCCTCATGTGCTTGGCTCATCATGGCATGACCGTTCTTACAGGTGCCAGCAGTTTCATGGGCCTGGCCCCTGTGCAGCAGGGGATGGCCTCTTACTGGACCCTGACCCAGCCCCCACTCCCGCCGCCCACTGACCCGCCCCTGCCTGACGAGTGCCCCCCTCCCCCACCGCCGCCCCCGGACTCGCCGCCCCCACCCCCTCCGCCACCCCTCAGCGAGGACGGGGAGATTGAGGAAGTGGAGATGGAGGACGAGGACGGGGAGCCTCCCGCTCCAGGGACTGAGGAAGAGGCCAGTCGCAAGCCCGCTCAGCCCACGGCGGGGTCCACTGCCAAGGTAGGACTGGTGGGGGGGAGAGGCTGGGGTAACAAACCACTGAGGAGTAGCGGTCTGGGCCCCTGGCTGGCTCGTTTGGTACCTAGTTGCTCATTGATCGGAGCACCTCCTCCAGCTTCTTCCTGAGAGAAGCCAAGGTCTTGACACAAACCATTTTGTAAAAAAAATTAATGCCTCCTATTCTCGATTTAAAATACACTTCCATTGAGCCTCTGCTTGTGTCTTCTGTTTATAATAATACTTACACTTACACGGTGCTTTTCTGGACACTCCACTCCAGGCACTTTACAGTGTGTAGCCTCCATGGCAGCCAGACTGCGCCAGTACAATCACCACACACCAGCTGTCAGTAGAGGCGGAAAAAAGAATGATGAAGCCAGTTCATTCACTGTTGATCTTGAAAACAAGGTTTTCTGGGCTGACTTTGAGAATTTCCAGAGCTTGAATCAGTTCCCCTTGTGGCTTGCCCTGCTCAAGACCAAAAAGGTTCACATCCTTTAATCTATAACTACTACGTGATGCAAGCAAGAAGGAGCTCGAACAACATGGTTATGAAAATGAGTTTTTTTCCTTCTGTTCTGTAACCCACCTCAACAGTGCCACAGAATCCCAGAACCTCCAATCACTGAATTCCTCAACCTTATGCTTATCATGATCAGGCAGTGGCATTGTTCTCCAGATGTCCATGTATGATTTACAAAAACCTGTCTTGTCCAGATCCTTGCCAACAAGCTCTGAAAGAGGTTGTGACAGTGTCGCTGTATTCACTGTGTTTGGGCAAATTTCCTCTAAAACGTATGTTTGAGACTTCGCCACGAAGAACCTGGTTTTGGAAGGACCAGGACGGGTGTTGTTGTGCTGTGCTGTGTTAGCAGGGGAGGAGGGCTGGCTGACGCTGTTCTGCGCTCTTTCTCTCAGCCCTGCGAGCCGGCCCGCCCGCCCAGCCCGCCGGCGAAGGCAGTGAAGCGGAGGGCGCCGAGCTCCGCCCCCGGCCCCGCCCAGAAGACCGTCACCATCGGCAGCAGCCCCATCCTGTACAGCCAGCCCGCCGTGTCCGCAGGTGAGAGCACCACTGCATTCTGGGAGCAAGGGGCGGAGCCCAATTCAAAACCCTGCCTGGGGAATTTTATAAGTGATTGTACCCTAGTTTATTAAAGTAGTTTTAATTCTAAATCTGAAGTTTAGAAGCAGGAGTAAATCATAGTGTAAAGGTGTTTTTTTTAGTAAGTATGTTTTAGGAGGGAACTTGCTTATCCATTTCTGTGGCTATTTCTATGAGAATCATTTCATATATTTATAAGTCGTTTATGGGAACGTTAGTCGGTGCCATTCTCTGCAGAGTGTAGTCAAACATGCCATTGCTTAATTCAGTCCTGATGTGCATTATAAATCCCAAATGTTAAATGGATCCTTAGGGAGTGAGTCAGTAAGCGGGGTGATTCATGTTTCCCGTTAAGCCTGTTGGCGATTTTTTTTTTTAATGCAGGCCTGTGTACGTCTGTCCCTGCAGGTCCTATGATGTCTGCCCCTGTTTACTGGGGGGTCTCGGCGGTGGCAGTCCCCACGCCACCCGCTGAGACGGGGGCCCCTACTGGCCCAGCGCCCCCCTCTCAGCCTCCTCCTCCTGCCCCGTCATCCAGTGTTGCTGACCAGGCTGCAGGCAAAATGCAGGCCATGGAGAAAATGAAAAAAGTGAAAAAGGACAAGGTGGGCATACTGTTTTCCCTTTATTTTTGTGCAGGCAGCTCTCTGTCCAGCCCTCTGGGGGCTCTTGCTAGGTTGGTCGATCACCATATGTCGTAGAAGATTGTACTTGGCACATTTTAATTGTAACATTTACTCCCAGCATTATTATTTCAGTGTCTGTATATTGGCTCTTGTGATTAGTTGTACTGGTAGCAGGTGATGCCATTATAACTTAATTATATAAGGAAGCAATACAAGATATGTGATGTAGTGCTTTATCACTGAGGAAGGCTTAATTTAAATCGCTTGTTAGTAAGGAGCACCCTACTCGTGTTCAAATTGTGATCCTTTAAGCAGTTGATGTCTTGCATAATTTGTAAATGACTTTATTTAACACGATCTGATTCCCCTTCACCATTTGAGGAAGGAGTTCTCTTAGTTAACCAAATTATGAGCTTAATTGGGCGTTGAGGTCTGGAAGAACCTTGATGTGAGTAAGATGGGAGCTGTCAAACCAGCTGTCCAGAACTGGGCTGTTGACCTTTGCCCTCAAGGTAAAGCAGTTCCCTGCTTCCGATTCCCTCCTCAAGCTGAGGCCAATAAGAGGATGGTTTCCTCTCGCTCTCCGCAGGCAAAGAAGAGCAAGACGAAGATGCCGTCCCTGGTGAAGAAGTGGCAGAGCATCCAGAAGGAACTGGACGAGGAGGAGAAATCGAGCTCCAGCGACGAGGACCGCGACCAGCAGAACCATAAGCGCATCGAGGAGTGG
Source organism: Lepisosteus platostomus (assembly GCF_059453375.1). NCBI lineage: Eukaryota > Metazoa > Chordata > Actinopteri > Semionotiformes > Lepisosteidae > Lepisosteus > Lepisosteus platostomus. The sequence continues at coordinate 13,559,250 of NC_142628.1, forward strand.
AAACAGCAGCAGCTCGTCACGTAAGCACCCCCAGCCGCGGGTCTCTGTAGACTTCCCAGTATCCCGTCGTATTAGCCCCCAGACTCCAGGGCGCCGTGTTCGCTCATGCTCCTTGGCGACTGGTGGACCGACCGGGGCACGAACTGTAGCTCATCAAGTCTGTACGTTCAGCGCCAGTATTTTTAGAGTTTATACTCCGGGAGGTTTCATCGTGCATCATTCTTCTTTGCTGGGGCAGCCAACGTTTTCAATCGCTGAAACCTCTTTCAGAGATTTTGACACCTTTTTGCTCTTTTTCTCTGCAGCGGCAAAGCTGGGAAAAACGCCAACTTCGAGGCTCTTCCCGTGGACTGGAGAGACAGACTGAAGAGAAGGAAAGTTATGCAGAGCTCCTAGCCTGGACTCCCGCGTTCTTTCATACAGTGCTCCCGGAACATCTTTGCTAGTTTACACGGACTTTGAAAACCGTTTTTGTAAGTTTAGAAAATGGCCAAAGCTTAAAAGTGAACAGCGTGCGCTGAGGCCGAGTTGAAACTGCCTTCTTTTGTAGGGGGGGGGGAGGGGTATTTTTTGTAAGCTCTTGCGTCAGTGTTTCTCGGAGGAGGGGGCAGGACTGGGTCAGGTGGATCAGTTTTGACGTCGAAAGCCATGACCTTCCCAGCTCCCCCCCACCACCGCCTTCTGCCTGGTTGCCTGGTTCTGCCATTGAGATTTCCAGATGTAAAGCTGGAAGTCGCCAAACAGCAGGATTTCCACGGACTGAGGGAAACAGAGCGCGTTTTGTGGTAGCGGGGCAAAGGCACAGGGGCCCTTGACAGGCCCCTGTGCAGGTCCATACTGGCAAAGGGAGAAATCGTTCCCATCCAGTATGGAGAAAAGACAGAGAAGTACTTTCTGAAAAATCATGGATTTTTAACTACTTCAGTTCTATCTGTTTACTTTTTTCCAGTTTTTGTCCACTTTTTATTCTGTGCTCCGGAGGTCCTGCTGTGTTTTAATGCTGACCGTGAAAGACTGTTGCCCAATATATATTTTTTTTAGTAAGGTTTAGCTACAGCTGTGTTAAACCAATTGTGTCCTTCTATAAGGAGAAGAAAAAAAAGTATTTCATTTAAGGCATTTCATTTTGTTTTGTTTTTTTATTTGCAAAACAGCGGGGGTGTTTTTTGCAAAGCGGGGTGTCCGTTTCACTTCTGCGGGATTATTCCCCTCTGACCCAAGACTTTTGAAAGCTGGATCGCCATGGAGCTCGTCTCTGGCGAGGTTAGCAAAGGCTTCGTTTCCACAACGGGGATGGGGAGGGAATGAGTTGGGCTCTTCAGGGTGAGCTTTACACCAGAGCTCATTCCTCTTACAGGGGTTTGTTTCCACAAGTGGCCATAGCCCAGGAGGTGTGCAGAGTTTCTGCTGTCCTGTTCTCACTGCATTTTGATGCTTTGTGTTGATTATCGTGGGGGTACGGGGGGGGTCTTTTCTAACCCCTGCTCTAAAATCTGTGGTGCAGCATCTCTGAGGACTTGGGGGGGGGTGTGTGCCAGTTTAATTGCAGCTGTGTTCTCCCCGTGAAACGCATTCACTCTGCTGGCCTGCACGTTGTGCCCAACCTGCCAATTTCCAGATACTAAGCATCAGCCTTTGGGTTTGCTTTGTTACCCCTCCCCCTCCCGCCCTTCCAACTTTCAGCACTCTGCTCTGGGGGTTTTGAATACACTCACGCCTTTGTACATTTTGTAAATAAGTATTAAACTTTTTTTAAAAAAAAACAACCCGCTGAGCCTGTCACTTTATTAGCGAACGCCTGAAATGTCTTCGTCTGTCCCTCGCCTTTTCAGCTCTCACACTTAAGTTTTTTTTTTTTACCATCATATTTTTACATCGGTTGACTTATTCAGCACTTCTCTCGGATGCTGAATTCAGCTGATGTATGCCGGTGGCTTTCATGAAGTACACGGCTTAGATTCCAAACTTTTAGGACTCCCAACGAAGTGTTTTCCAGTCCTTTGTTTTTGGTGGACCTGCCATCTCACGGCTTTTGCTCAAGTTTTTCTTCACTTGATTTTCTTAGTTTTTTAACTTTGCCGTCGTCTCACGTGGCTGGTATTGGTCCACATTCAGCAACCAGCTGGTATCAAACCAGCTGGTATCTGCACAATGAAAGAATGGACAGCGGAGGTGTCCTGTGCATTGTCATTCCTCCTGGTTTGTTATACAGTCACAGTTAGGGGCGGAGTGGTGGCTCTGTGGCTCAGGATCTGCGCCTGTGACTGGAAGGTTGCCGGTTCAAATCCCGCGGTCGGCAGAGGAATCCTACTCCGTTGGGCCCCTGAGCAAGGTCCTTAACCCCAGCTGCTCCAGGGGTGCTGTATAAATGGCTGACAGTGTGCTCTGATCCCCAGCTTCTCTCCCTGTCTGTCTCCTGGAGAACAAGCTGGGGTTTGCAAAAAGACAAATTCCTAATGCAAGAAATTGTATATGGCCAATAAAGTGATCTTTATCTTGCGTTAACAGCTGTATATGAACAGGAATAAGGGTAAGCGGTGGAGATGCAGTTTAGTATCTGAGGTTGCTGCAAACGACTCGCTTGAGGTTCAGTCTGTTGAAGTGAACAAACGAAGGAGGTGTCTGCACAAGCAAAGGGCGCGATCCAGAGATCCCAGCGGGCGCAGGACTCGCTGCTTAGTGGGCGGTGTTCAGTTTAAAGTGCACCTTTAGTCACCTTTTATGCCGTCCTTCTTCGCCGCCTTCATGTCCAGGAGATGGCGGTGGTGCTTCGATTTTTTTTTTTAGTAGGCAATACTGCAATTATACCAGCATTCCGCGCTGCAGAAAGTGGTCTTGTGCCGCTAACGTTTTCATTTTGCACGAAAAAGTTATAAATGTTGCATGACGCTGCAAGTGTACAGCTGAAGAAAAGCTGTGGCATCAGAACCGCAAAAAATAATACAAACCTTTCGGCACATTCGAAGTTACCGCCTTCAAACCTTACATTATAGACCCCCAAAAAAACAAATCATGTGCTACATACACCCCAAATAGGCGGACACCATTGTTGGGTGCAAAATATACATCTTTTATGCAAGTTGTAACCGATGCTATTATATTCCGTTTACAAAGGAGGTGCGTACAGAAGCAAGCGGAGTTGGCTGACTTTGCTTTTAGTATTTTTGTTTTTACTGCAGTTTTCCATGTACGTATCACTGGCCCTCGACCCCGGCTTTATCATGCACTCGCATACCGTTCCCTGCCCCGAAGTTACAGGACTTCGGTGACGTCATGAAAGGGCAGCTACACCCTGTAGTTCTGCGGTCGCCAAGAAACCGCGTTCTCGTGTACGTGCGCTGCCTAGCAACGGGCTCTTCTCTTGTCCAAAGGGTAGGAGTCAGTCGGCTTGGTCAGAATAAAAAAAAACAACTAAACTTGCAGCCGCTATAGCGTGGACGTCTCCGGTGAGTATTTACAACTGTTTTCTAAGAAGCCGGCAGCTCCAGTGCAGGATTTGGATGTCCAGCCTTTGGAAACGATGTTATTACAACCTCTATCAACCTCCCCCAGCTGAGCAAAACTAGAGACGAGGACGAGCCGAAGTTGTCGATGAGGTTAACGCTGCAGTTGCATGCTCGTGTTGCCTTCCCTGCGTGTGAAGTGGTTATCTGTGGGTCTCCGCAGCCGGGCTACGGCCCGGAGCTGATGGTGCAGCGGACGTGCAAGCTCTGTGGCACCGAGGGACGTCTCTGATTCCCCGCTGTGTTGAGGTGGAGAATGCGCCCTGCTCTGGAGACCGGCATCGACCCGCAGGTGCGTCGCCAGCGTGGTGGGGGGGTCGGATAGAAACGTGTCGGGCTCCTCAGTGATTGTGCTCCTGCCTGATCGCACGCTGTGGGCTTCGTGTTAAAAAGTACTGGTCCTGGCTGAAGTACGGTCTCGCCTGAACAGCCTTGTCTGTGCAGTGCTGTGTATGCATAAGAGTGGCTGTACATACACGTGAAAGTCCGTGTGAGCCGACCGCTCTCTCGGCGTCACCGCAGCGCTGTTTCTCGCCCGTTTTGGCTGCCGATGGCTGTGTGCTTCTTTTATATATATATATAAAAAAAGTTTTTTCCCTACGCACCCGCCCATCCCAGCTAAAGCAGCGTTTTAAGGTGGGATATGTCTCCTTGTTTCTTAAAGATCTTAGATGACCCTTACGAGACCTTCATGCAACGCCATCTCCGGCATTATGGGCTGTTCACCGGTAAGCTGAAGGCGGTGGGGGATTCGTGAAGATCCGCCTCCGGGTTGGTCAGAGATCTCTTGTGTGGAGACTTCGTAAGAACTCCCCGTGATCCCGACCTGCGGGTATTCTTACAGTCCGCAGAAACGGGGCTGCCTGGCTCTTCGGCGGTGGATGGCAATGCAGCTTCTCTGCTCCTGGGTCTGGGGTTGGACTTGGACACCTTCTGTTCGTACCAGCTGCTCCACCAACCCCAAGGAGCCCTTTGAGGGCAAACGTCTCTCTAAGGGCGCCTCGGCGGTGCAGGGGTCAGCTCTGGTGCCGCTGGGGTCAATCCCAGGCCTGGGGCGCTGTCCGTGTGGAGTCTGTATGTTCTCCCTGTGTTCGTGTGGGAGTTTCCTCCCACGGTCCGGACGCTGGCTGTGAGGGGTGTGCAGGTTTGTTCCTGCGTCTGCCCTGCGATGGACTAAGAGCCCATCCCAGGCGTATCCTACCTTGTGCCTGCTGCTTCCCGGGATCGGCTTCCGGGGATCCTGTGTGTGTGGCCCTGCGTGTAGGCTAAAGAGGGCAGAAACTGGATGAGTGCATTTGTGTGTGTGCGTCCTGCAGTGGACTTCCCTGTGGGATAGGCTCTGGGATAGCCAGAACCCTCAGGGAGGGATATAGGCTCTGGGTGGCGCTGTTGGAAATGGTGCCGCTCTGAGGCATCTGCCAGATCCTGGGGAGCAAGCCGAGGCATCTGAGTACGGATAAAAGCACCTAGAAAATCAACATCTTCAGTCAAAGTCAAAGTATCAAAGCGTTCTCTTGAGTGCTGTGGTAAAATCGTGGAAGAGTCTGGTAAAGTTCAGGTCATTCCAGGGTAGAAGTGTGCGGTAGAGTGTGGCACGTACCAGGGGCCGCCATCACGAAGCCTTGTTTTTGGCACCATTTTTTCACCGGCAGACGTTCATGTTTTCCTGCGGTAAGTTCTCACCAGGCCTGTCGTCAGGCTTGCGGGGATGGAATGGGACGCGCGTGAGTTCGGGGTGCTGCCTGGGGTCCCTCACCTGAGCCGCGGACATTTGCCGCGCCTGTAAGCCACTCTCCCAAGTGCCTCTGGGACTCGGGGTGAGGAGAAGGCCAGGGAATACATCCCTGCAGGCGACCCACTTACAAGCACCTGAAACGTGTGCCCGCCGATCCCATCAGGCAGGAACGCGGGGTGCCAGGGCGGTCTCGCAGCCGCGGGGAGCTGGGAGAGGAGCCGCGGATACCTCCTGCCTGACGACAACTCCCAGGACACCAACGGGTCGGCCTCCGACACCGAGGGGGACAAGGAAGGGACCAGAAAGACGCCCTGTGAGTGGAAAACGCCGCACGCGCTGCGCACACTCCCTGGACCCAATCCGTAGCGAAACTGCCTTTGTATATTCACTCCCTGGGGTGCTCCATCGATAATAGCACAACAACCTGGTTTCGGACTTTGGTTTTCAGCTGTTAGAAATTCTGAAATAACAGCACGATCAGAGGCGGCTCATTTTCATCTGTCGATGTCAGGGCACGAGCCAGGGTGGAAAGAAACACCAGCGACGGCCCTGACTGCTCATGATGGAAGCTCATTCTTGTTTTCCCCTGCCCAGACTCTCTCCTGCTGGAGCAGGCCCTGCTGAAGACCCGGCAGCTGGTGTTCGATGCGGAGGGGGGCCGGCGGGTGCCCCGCCTGCGCGCGCCCCGCAGCCTGTTCGCCATCCCCTCCCGGCAGGGCCCGTCCCAGGGCCCGCGCTGGCCCGTCGAGTGCGAGGTCATCAAGGAGGAAGTGCGGCACATCGGTGAGGCGTGCAGGCGACAGAGGGGCCAGGGGCTGCGTTGTCTTGTTTCTGTCTTATTTTTGCAATGCGAAAGGCTGGATTGTGTTATTGTGGTCTTATTTTTGCAATGCGAAAGGCTGGATTGTGTTATTGTGGTCTTATTTTTGCAATGCGAAAGGCTGGATTGTGTTATTGTTGTCTTATTTTAGCAATGCGAATGGCTGGATTGTGTTATTGTTGTCTTATTTTTGCAATGCGTGCGAAAGGCTGGATTGTGTTATTGTGGTCTTATTTTTGCAATGCGAAAGGCTGGATTGTGTTATTGTGGTCTTTTTTTTGCTATGCGAGAGGCTGGATTGTGTTATTGGTGTCTTATTTTTGCAATGCGAATGGCTGGATTGTGTTATTGTTGTCTTATTTTTGCAATGCGTGCGAAAGGCTGGATTGTGTTATTGTTGTCTTATTTTTGCAATGCGAAAGGCTGGATTGTGTTATTGGTGTCTTATTTCTGCAATGCGAAAGGCTGGATTGTGTTATTGTTGTCCGGCGAGAGAGAGCCCCCTGGAGTTCAGGGTTGCCGTGACAATGTTGCGGATTGCGGGGGGCGCCCCCCGGTGGCCTTTGCCCTTGCCCCCTCAGCTGCCTGCGGGAGTGTGGCTGAAGGCGGCCTTCCTCACGGCTTCCTCCTTGTCCGCCGCAGAGTGGGAGCCGGCCGAGCCGGAGGAGTTTTACCAACTGACGGGCTTTGAGCGGACCCCACTGTGTGTGGGAGAAGAGAGGGGCACCGTGGTGTACTGCATCGACTCAGGTACCTCCCGCATGGAAACACCAAGCTGTCCCTCTCACTCTCTGAGCCTGTCTTACTGTCACATCAAATTGACACAAGGAGCTAGGGCGATATTAGGGGGGAGCGGTGGCTCTGTGGCTCAGGACTGTGCCTGTGGCTGGAAGGTTGCCGGTTCAAATCCTGCAGCCGGCAGAGGAATCCTACTCTGTTGGGCCCCTGAGCAAGGCCCTTAACCCCAACTGCTCCAGGGGCACTGTACAATGGCTGACCCTGTGCTCTGACCCCCAGCTTCTCTCCCTGTCTGTGTCTCATGGAGAGCAAGCTGGGGTCTGCAAAAAGATGCATTCCTAATGCAAGAAATTGTATATGGCCAATAAAGTGATCTTATCTTATAATGGATAATATTAATAATATTATAATGGATAATAATTCCTTACACTTATAAAGCGCTTTACAGGTAATGGGGATCCCCTCCACCCCCACCAGTTTGCAGCCCCACCTGGATGATGCGCCAGTCCCCTCCCCACACACCAGCTCTCAGTGGGGACCCATCTGACCCATTTCCCAGTGACAGAAGCAGACTTAAATAGTGTGTCTCCGAATGACCTGCACGAGTCGGCGAACAGCTGTACTACACTGACGGGATTTGATTAGATTAAATAATAGAGTAGAAACCGCTGCCTGTAGTTACTTCTTCTGACAGGGCAACTATCTGTCTGTCTAAATGCTTTTCCATATAAATCCATACATCTGTCCTTTCCCTCCTTCTCTCTGCTCCTCTGCTTATCTGTATATGCGGGCGGCACAGTGGTGCAGGAGTTAGCGCTGGGGCTCTGGGTTCTGTTCCTGGGGTGCTTTCTGCGTGGAGTTTGTATGGCTTCCCTCCAGGTGCCCCAGTTTCCTCTCACACTCCAAAGACATCCTTGTAGGTTCTTTGGTTTCTGGTGAAAAGTGACCCCGATTCTGGGGGGTGTGCATGTTTGTTCTGCCCTGTGCCCCACCTTGTGCCTACTGCATGCTGGGATAGGCACCGGCTGCCCCCGTGACCCCGGACTGGATCAGGAGGTTTAGAACATGGTTGGTTGGGTCTGTACGTGCGTGGAGTGCAGCAGAATTACAGGGTGCAAGAGAACAGCTCTCGAACCCCGGACCGAGGTGAGGGAAGAGGTCCCAGCTCCTAATAAAACCGAGCGCGCTCTTATCCCCAGCGACGAAGAGCCCCTACTTCACCGGCGCGCGCGCGGGGGGCAGCCGCGGGCCGGCGAGAGACGCCTGCCCCAGCTCGGGCAAGGGGAGCGCCGACTCCGCCCTGGCCTTCGAGTCCAGGTTCGAAAGTGGGAACCTGCAGAAGGCGGTCCGAGTGTAAGTACAGTCCGCCTGCTGTTCGCTGAGCGGGTTCGCGGGCGCGTCGGCGTGCGCTGGCTGCAAAGGCTCCCGGAGAGCTGGAGAGGAGAAGGAGAACAGAAAAACCACATCAGCTTGAGCCTGCGGACAGCTCACACACGAAGGAGGCCCGACAGGACCAAACGCCTGGTTTCTTCCGTCTGCCTCTCAGTGCGGGATTAACCTCTACGTGATCCTTATTTATCCCCCGTTTGGCACAAATATCGTATCCAGAAATCCCAAAGCGAACCCTACCTGAACCCTACGTGTTAAACAATTGAGGGACATAAATATGCATTTCAGTATTATCTGCTTTTATATCGGCATACCTTGATTTTTTTCTTCAGAATATCTTATATAGCCCTGCGCAGTTTTTAAGACGGTGCGGTTTAAAAACTGGCGAGGCTCGTGGCGCAGGGCGGTCGCTCGCCCTGCCAGCCATGCCCTGTAACAGATCTGCCTTTCCCCCCCCGCCAGGGGCCTCCACGACTACGAGCTGACGCTGCGCGCCGACCTCTACACCACCAAGCACACGCAGTGGTATTACTTCCGGGTCCGGAACATGAAGGCGGGCATCACCTACAGGTTCACCATCGTCAACCTGATGAAGCCCAGCAGCCTGTACAACATGGGCATGAAGCCGCTGCTGTACTCCGAGCAGGAGGCCCGGGCTCGGGGCGTGGGCTGGAGGAGGGCGGGCGCCAACATCCGCTACTACCGGAACCAGCGCGATCAGGAGGGGCAGAGCCTGTATTCCCTGACCTGGACCTGCCAGTTCCCCCATGAGGGCGACACCTGCTACTTCGCGCAGTGCTACCCCTACACCTTCTCCGACTTGCAGCTCTACCTCGCCAGGGTTGCCAACCACCCGGTCCGGGCGCGGCACTGCAAGTTCCGGGTGCTGTGCCGGAGCCTGGCGGGCAACGCGGTGTACGTCCTCACCATCACCTCGCCGTCCCCCAGCCCGGCTGCCAGCCTGGCCAAGAGGGCGGTGGTGGTGACGGCCCGGGTGCACCCGGGGGAGACCAACAGCTCCTGGATGATGGCGGGCTTCCTGGACTTCCTCCTGGGCGACTCCCCGGACGCCCAGCTGCTGAGGGACACCTTCGTCTTCAAGGTCGTGCCCATGCTGAACCCGGACGGCGTGATCGTGGGCAACTACCGCTGCTCGCTGGCGGGGCGGGACCTCAACCGGAACTACGGCACCCTGCTGCGCGACGCCTTCCCCTGCGTGTGGCACACCAGGAACATGGTGAAGAGGTGAGGGCCGCCGGCACAGGGCAGGGGCACTGGGGATGAACCAGCACGGCGCTAAGAGACTGCCTCTCCCTCCCGGCTGGTTCAAAGGTCAAAGGGCTCCAGGGGGGCGTGCTTGTCACAGTGCACGGTGCACCTCTGGAGTGGCTCCAGGCTGAAGCAGGCGGGGATCAGTTAGAAGGAATTCCCCCAGGTTTTTTTTTTTTTGTGGCGGCCCTAACATCCTTCGTCGGGGCCCCTGAAGTTCAGTCCCCTGCTGTATTTGAACCGAAGGCGTGTTTTGCTGTGCAGCCACATTGGTTTGCAGTTAGTCCTGTGTAAGCACATAAGGCAGGCTGCACGCAAGAGGCAGCTGTCTGGCCCGCTGGGAAGTTAGGTGCCGATTGATCCAAGGCGCGCATCCGGCTGTTTCTCGAAGGACACCGCGGCATCAGCTTCCACATGGCTCCCGGTAAAGGGGTTTTCCTTGTGGATTCCCGAATCCGACCGCGTTCGGGGTGCGGCTGTCTGACCGGCACTCCGCCCTGGTCCCCTTCCAGGCTCGTGGCTGAGAGGGAGGTCGTCCTGTACTGCGACTTCCACGGCCACAGCAGGAAGCACAACGTCTTCATGTACGGCTGCGACAACAAGAGCAGCCCCGCCCAGAGGCTGCTGGAGCGCGTCTTCCCTCTGATGATGAGCAAAAACGCCACTGACATGGTGAGACTGCTTTCCTGTGTCCTGTTTCCTGCATGCGACTGTTACCTGGGGTGTACGGCTAGTGTTATCAACCTGTAGGTTAAGCACTGCTTCTTTCTTAATTAGTTTGGTCATTTCAGTTGAGAGAGTTTAGATCCCAGATGTTTACATGTATTATAATAAAACATCCTTGTATGCAATATATCGTATAATCCTATATATATCCTATATATATATTTCTAAATATAAAATGTAAAATCCTATATTAATAGGATTAATATAATATAACATCCTTTGTTATAATAAAACATCCTTCTGTGAGCCTACAGTGCCTGTGAAAGTATCTTGACAATACTGTCAGTCTTCACCATTGACAGTAAGAACAATGGTGGATAAGAAGAACAGGGGAAAAAGATTCTGTCTGAAAGTGGTCAACAAAGGCACTGCCAACAAAGGACAATGCCATCGGCCGACAAAAAGGAAGGGGAATGATTTCTCTTGCGCGTTGTTGTTGTTGTTGTTGTTGTTGTTGTTGTTGTTGTTGTTGTTGTTGTTTTTTAATTCCCTTTCCTTCCCTGGCGCGTGCTTCCAGTTCTCTTACAAGGGCTGTAAGTTCAGAGTGCAGAAGAGCAAGGAGGGGACAGGGCGGATCGTCATGTGGAGGATGGGGATCACGAACAGCTACACCATGGAGTCCACCTTTGGGGGTTCCACTCTGGGTGAGGGACCAGGTGCATCTGCATCTGTATGCATATACATTCCCGTCCGCTGTGTAGAAAGTCATCACAGTAATGAAGGTTCCTGATTTAGGATTCGCTCCTGCAGCCTCTGTGCCTCTGTGCCTCTGTTGAGGTCTCTCCAGCAACACTACACCCTCCTGTGCATTCATATGCTTGTAACAAGTCATGCATTTTTTGATAGGTGGCAGAAAAGGAACCCATTTTACCACACAGGACTTAAAGTCTTTGGGCTATTACTTCTGCGACACCCTCCTAGACTACTGCGACCCAGACCAGTCTAAGGTGAGGTTTTAACAAACCGTAGGCAGGCAGGGACATAAAGAACTGTTTAAGGTAAAAACGCGATAACTCATACAATTTATTTTAGCAGAGAACTTTACCTATTATTAATTTAGTTAAGGTTGTTTTAGCATTGTTGGAATATTTAAAGTTTAGGAAACAACAGTACCCAATCGGATAAATGCACTACTAAACAGGCACACCCCCCAAAATGAATATATATAGGGGCAGAGCAGTGGCACTGTGGCTTCGGATCTGTGGCTGGAAGGTTGCCGGTTCATATCCCGTGGCCGGCAGAGGAATCTTACTCCGTTGGGCCCCTGAGCAAGGCCCTTCACCCCAACTGCTCCAGGGGCGCCTTATAAATAGCTTCTCTCTTCCCGTCTGTGTGCCTGTGTGTCTTATGGAGAGCAAGCTGGGGTATGCGAAAAGACAATTTCCTAATGCAAGAAATTGTGTATGGCCAATAAAGTGATCTTATCTTATATAGATAACCCATTTGTATCCAGGTTTAGAGCTTTCAAAAGCTGAGTGTGGTACGCTGCGTTCTGAAAACATACAGATGGCACAAGCAGCTTCAGGAAAACCAAGCCAAGCCTTTAGCTAGGCTTTTCCTTGACTGTACATTACACCTGAAGATACAGGGAGAGGGGCGGTTTAAAAGGAATCCCGAATGCACAAAAGCACTCTTTTCCTCACCTGGGGTTCTGTCCCGCACTGCAGACCTACCTGTGCATGAAGGAGCTGTGCGAGATGCTCCACCAGGAGATCCGGAAGAAGCTGGAAAATCTGGGCAGGGAAGCGGACTCCAGCGTCGCCCTGAGTGACGTATCCGTCTCCGACATTGAGTCCAGGTGAACCCACAGACCAATTTCTTTCTTCCTTTTTATTCCATTATGGGGTGGGCAGTTTCCTCACGGGGAACGTCTTGTCTGTCCGTAGTCCTCAGCAGCTTACAGATGGGTTGTCTTCCAGCCTTGTGCTGGTCTTCCTTATCTGCAAAAGAAAGTAGCACTAGTGAGTTTGCCGTTTTTAGCACTTACTGTGTTTTGTGTTTCACTGATACTGCTGCTCATCATTAAGGTCATCTTCCGAGGAGCTGTGTTACTTTTTTTTATATTTCTCCCTTTTTTTTTTAATTTGTGCATTCAGCCTTAAGGAGATGCAGTCTGAAGGGTAAGAAAACCGGTTGAACAGGCTTTACAGTCTTGGCACGGTTTGCACGCTGGCCTTCTCAAATGTGTCGAATTTTGCATCTCAAGAAACCCTGATTACCTGATACGGCCGTTCTCCCGGGGGTTGTCCCTCAGTTGAAATGTATATCTACACGCACGCCATGCGGTCTTGAAGAGATGAACTAATGGATGTTCCTTGTCCTCTTCGCAGTACGAGTGGCTCAAACAGCACTGAGTCGGATGGTCTGCCTGCCCATCTGCTGGATCTTGCACACAAGGTACGGGATGAAGCTGGTTTACACAAGTGACCTGCAGGAAGGTCATCCAGGCCAGCAGTAAAAATGTGCACAGGTCTACTTGGAACCTGTAAGAGTCTTTGGATGGGACTGTTTTCTCAGCATCGCGATGTGCTTGTTCGCTGAGTGTAGGTGAGCTTATTTGGCTGCTGTTACACACCACACTATAAAAACGCTGTGAACATCAGCCAGGATAAAGAACATAACCTTCAGCTATTTTAAGCAGTTATTTAAATATACAGTGGTGACCATCCACAGAAACTGAAGCTCTGGAAATACAGGATTTTTAAACCCATGTTCTCTTTAGTATGTAAGATCTCTTCAAGCCCAGTCTTGCAAGGCTGTGCTAGAGAACACACTGAGCACAGTTAGGGCTGGTAAATTCTGAGAGGATCTGTCACCCGGAAAATCCAGCTATTAGCAACTCTGTGGATTTTTTGGTTAATGCTTTGGTTTAGATGTCTATTATAACTGTATATTAATATTATTAATAACACATTATTATCTATAAATGGTATTAATGTGTATTACAAGTGTGTTACAAATATGACTATAATAGTATTATAAAAAAGTTATTATATGATATCCCAGTTAGAGGAATGGTTCAGTTTAGGGTCAAGATTAGGTTTTTGTTGCTAATATGCAGTGAGTCTATGGTGCAGGCTGGTTATTATCTCTTATAAAAAGGTTCTATTCATAAAATGCTTAGAAATGGCCTTTACAACACCGGCTCTAAAGTGACACCCTTTTCTGTGCTGAAGTTTACACAGAAGAAGAAGCATCTGAGGACGAGGAAGGAGAGGAACAGACTGCGCCTTGGGCACGTGCAGAGCAGAGAGCAGAAGGCGCTTCGTGGAAACATGAGCCTCCCGGTAGGAATTAGCTGCTGGTGTGTCAGCGAGAGGGCGGCTGAGGCCCTGGGCTCAGTTCTGCACCTGGGGTGCTGTCTCCATGGAGTCTGCATGTTCCCCTCGTGTTTGCGTGAGTTTCCTCCCAGAACCCAAAGACATGCTGGTCGCTTAATTGCCTTCTGGGAAAATTGGCCCTGGTGAATGTGGGTTTCTGTGTCCCCTGATGGACCACCGTCCCATCCAGGAGTGTCCCGTCCTGCCCCCTTTGCTGGCCATGATCGAATGACTATGGTCGTTTTAGTTGTGGTAGTTGCACAGGAGTTTCAGCAAATAAGTTTAACTTGCAGAAGTGCTTGCAGAGTGCTTGGTAGTGCACAGTATGACTTCTGTCAAAGCCATGTCACAGAGATCGGTTCTTTTTCAGCCATTTTTATGAACTGAAACTACCAGGCTTAGTATTTATCTGGATTTTCCACTCCAAGGAGCGTGACTTGGTTTTATTTTTCTGCAGTTTAGAAAATAAACTAAGATCCAGTTTAAACTTGGCTGTGTCCCTTAGCAATTCATAAAGTACCACCAAGAAAAGGCAGCATGGAGGAATCTCCCAAGCTGCACTGTGGCACTCCGATAGGTTCAAAACCTGACGGGAAGGCACCTGTTTTACTTAATGTATATTTCCCATCCTGAGCACTTCAGTTAAACCCCTTTTTTGGACTGCAGAGCTCCGCAGCTCTGCTCGCGGATCAAGGGATGAAGAGGGAGGCTCAAGAGAAGCCAGGGAGTGGAACGAGCCAAGAGAGGAAAATCAAAAAGGTAGGGATGCCTGTAAACCGTCTGTATCAGGCCATGCAGTGGGTTAGTGAAAAACTACCTGTTTTTCCCGACACCTCTGTCTTTGGGTCTTGCTCCCCCCCCCACACACACACACCTCTCTCTGCAGGTGCAGCATATCCGTACGGAGCGCAACAGGACAGGACGGGCTTGGATTCCCCATCCTTCCACTGGGATAGCAGTCATCGGGGAAGGGAGACTGTGGGACAGCAACCAGGAGAAGGTACATGCTCCCAAAATAGCTTTGCCAGTTTAAATAGAATACATGTGTCACGGTATATCCCCCTACTTCGACAGCCTGGCTTTGCAGTTTGAGTTTGTGCCATGCTCCCACAACTCTTTGAGTAAATAAGTGCCTCCTGCTCTCAGATTTAAATGCACTTCCACTTGTGTCTCCTGGTTTGTGTTTCACTCTTCATTTTGAAGCAGTTCATTGCATTGACTTTGAGGACTCAGAGCCTTTGAGGACTTTGAATACTTGTATAATGTCCCCTTCAGGACTCAAAAGGTTCAGTTCCTTCAGCCTGTCAGTGTGAGACACTCCCTTCAGACTAAAGAGACTCAGTTCCTTCAGCCTGTCAGTGTGGGACACTCCCTTCAGACTAAAGAGACTCAGTTCCATCAGCCTGTCAGTGTGGGACTGGGATGTATCTGCTTTCTCTTCTCTGGACTGATTCCAGAACAGCAGCATCTTTTCTGTAACACGGTGGCTGATTCCAGAACAGCAGCATCTTTTCTGTAACACGGTGACAAAAACTTTAACACACACGCTGCTACACAATTTTAAAATAACATTATTTTTTTCTATATTCCACTTTTAACTGCTGCACATATGCTAACACATTTATTTACATTTTTTAACACTTAAACACATTGTCTGGAAGATGTAAATAAAGTGTCAACAAACTTCTCGGCCTTTTTTTTAAAGTAGCATCTTCTTCTCTCAATGTTTTCCCACTGTCGTGTTCTGAAGGATTTGCAGAGAATAAGCCTATCGTTTTCTCTGTTTTAGAATGCGTATTTAGAAGCCGTGACAGCTGCCTATCTGCGCAGTGGAGGAATGTTTACTGCTGCTCAACAGACTGTTACAGGTACGTAATGCTGAAGACTTGAACTTTGTGCCTGTTTTTTTCAGCCGTTCCAGTCAGCAATTGTAAACAAGCTTTCAAACTGGTCAATTTTTACTGTCACGTCAAACGAAAACAGATTGTCATCCTCGTCTGCTCTAGTGTAGCAGGAAATCTGAAGGGTGTAGGATGAGAAAGTGCTTTGTCCATGTGTAAGAATGTGTTTTCAGGGACTAATACAATAAGTGTCAGTAAGGGCTTCAGCGTTTAGCGTTATTTGTGATAACTGTGCTTTCTAATTGAGGAACGCTGAAAATCTTGTTAATTATAACTTGCTAACCTGTAGACGTACCACATCTGAAATACTCAAGTGTGAAGACTGACGCTGGCATGAAGAGTTCAGTCAAAGCACCAGCTACTGCAGAGAGTGGTTTGTATTTCCCATCAGCTGGTTCGTTTTCCGTGCCTTGTCTCTGTAGATTGGTGATGGGGTAGTCCTGCTTTTGTAAGGGACTAGTTAAAATACGCAATGTCGTTTACAACACCCCGTTTTTTACAAAAGTGGAAAAATAAATGTCTGTCTGCTTGGTTCTGGTGGGCCTGCCAGCGGGAGAGTTCGAGTGGGCCAGCGGGTCCGGCAGCCGGCAGCGCCTGCGCGCCCTGACCTCGCAGCGCCGGCCCCTCGCCATGGCCTCCATCCAGCAGCACTGCACCCTGGAGTTCCCCGGCAGGGACCGCGGCGCCCCCCTCAGGCAGCATCCCCTGCCCTTCGACTGGGAGCTGGAGGTCACCACCCGGAGGCAGCCCGCTGTCAGGAGAGGTCTGGCATCCCTGTCGCTCATCTTGCCCCCTGGAGCCCGAGCTCCCCGCAGGGTGGGGGGAGTCTGGGACAGAGCCCAGGACAGAGTGTAGTACCCTGAGCCCGGGACAGCCCTGCAGTACCCTGAGCCTTGGACAGCCCTGCAGTACCCCTGAGCCCAGGACAGAGTGCAGTGGGACAGCCCTGCAGTACCCCTGAGCCCAGGACAGAGTGCAGTGGGACAGCCCTGCAGTACCCCTGAGCCCAGGACAGCGTGCAGTACCCCTGAGCCCGGGACAGAGTGCAGTACCCCTGAGCCCGGGACAGAGTGCAGTACCCCTGAGCCCGGGACAGAGTGCAGTATCCCTGAGACGGGACAGAGTGCAGTACCCCTGAGCCCAGGACAGAGTGCAGTACCCTGGCTTCATTCACGTCCGGCTGGCTCAGATCCTCCTAATCAGGACAGGAGGTGCTCTCCCTCACACAGGATGGGAGTGTAGAAGAGGCTACCCAGCCATGTTGTTGAAGCCGACTCCTTGGCTCTGTCAAGAAAACGGCTGGTTGAGATCTCTGGTTCACATAACCACCCACTACCAGACAGGCTGGGTGGGCCGTGTGGTTTCCCCTCATGTGTCCCCTTTCTGATGGTCCTACGCTGGGCCTTGCCTGAATTGCATCGATTTCTCACGCTTGCTGAGCAGCAGGAATTGTAATGCCACTTAATTACAGAAGGGTACAAGTTTGCAAGTGTTGCACACCATCCACTTTTTTTTGCTGTTTTCACCTGGCACATACAGACAGATTTTTCATGGAGCTGTGTTAACATGATCTGGCTCTGCGTGTGTTTCCTTAGGAAGGACACCCTCGGCTTACGTACTGCCCTCCTCCTTACACAGGTAATCCTAGCACCTGAGCACAATCAGAATATGTGTTGTCTGCTTCGCCAGAAATACTTCATGGCATGATTTTTGTAAATTTGCTCCAGTTTAGATTCCATTTTAAATTTGCCTCCCTCCCCTTTAATATTATATGTTCTTGCTCATTGTTTTGTTTCAAATAATCAATTAGGTTATCCTGTGTGAGCGTGAACTAAACCATTATTCTGACACGTTGAGTTGTTGATACAGAGGCAGCACTAGGATTGTGGATGGTAGGGGATGATCATTAATCATCTGGTGACTTGTTTCGATCTTCAGAGAACGATTTCCCAACGCACTTACTGATGGAAAGGGGCACTGGTGCATCGTTGGAGCTTTCATCTTTAGGGGGGCGTCTGGCCTGAAGACAGCAGTATTTTTAGTAGCATGAATTTAAAAAAATGTAGAAACAATTTAGGGCAGCTCTCTGTTTTATTTTTTTGATCATTCACAAAAATAGACCATTATACTCTTCTTTTTTTTTCCTGGAATGTCTTATGTAGGCCTCCAACTTTAGCCACAAGTCAGGTGGTGCAAAGCAGGGTGGTCCCAGAGTTCCCAGTATCCAATGGCTTGGTGGCCTCCAGGTCGTCCAGTTCCATCAGCGCTCCAGCCCCGGGCCCAAAGCCCAGTCAGGAGTCGAGGGTCCGGCCGGCCAGAGTTTCAGTCCGCTATTTGTCCCATGAAACAGCCACATCCAGCTCCGACACCTTGGAAACCAACAAGAGCACCCAGGAGAGGCCCAGTGTCTCAGGTGACCCTCCTCCGGCCTTCAGAAAAACAACACCGTCGCAACAGACCTTACATCATGCATTGGCAGGGTTGCATTTTTACCCTGGTTTTTTAGCACTCTGTCTATTGTGGCTCTGAATACTTAAGTTATTAGTAATCCCTAAAAAACAAAAATGCCTAAAATGCAGTTCTATTCAAAACCTTGTCTCTAGCCGGTCAGTAGCCTCCTCTTTAAGTTTAAGTGGGGCAGATGAAAAACTTTGCTGCTTCTTACCTGAGTACGCCTTCAGAAGCAGCATTTTTACGTAAAGCTATTGTTTTAGTCTGCTGAGGAAAAAAAGACATCTTTTACAAACATCTTGCCTGCTGTGTTTTTTTTTTATTCATCAGAAGCTTTTGGTCTGGATGCTGTGGGCAGCGATAGAGGACACCCCAAGCCTGACAGGGCGGTCAGGAGGCCCGCAATGGACACTCAGACTTTCTTGCCCGATTTAAAGAGACAGGACTCGGGCCCAAAGCTGCAGGGTCAAAGGTGACAGCACAGCGTGTGCAGTTTGTAGCAGCAGTGATGCGATGAAAGCGCTGGCCTTGAAGTACACAACCTCCATCATGTCTGCAAAGCAGAAGCTACTTTCGCACACTTGCTGTTAGGAAAATGCAACTAAAAATATCCAAATGAGCTTGGAATCAAAACAGATCAGCCAAGCCAGCACAGAGGTTTCCCCAAGTTATGACCAGCTCTTCGTCTAGGATAAATTGGAACAGATCCAACTAAAGCTGAACTGTAACAGCCTTAGGCTGGAGACAGTTTAGAGGTGCATGAAACCTTCTGGGTCCAAGGCACTTGAGCCCTGATCGGTATTATAGTATGCACAGATTTTCAATGTCGTGTTATGTGATGTTTCATTAGTGCTCTTTCACTATATTCACTGATGCCTCAAGATAAGATTCACAACCTAAAAAAAACGCCTCGCCTGTTGTGAGCACTTCCAGCGCTCTATCAAACCTGCTAAAAGTGGGCTAGATGTGGAGCAAATTGTGGGGCCACAAAGTGTTATTTTGTGGGTATTCAGGCCCTTGTTTTCGATATGTGTGCGGGAGCAAAGCGAGCTCCCAGAAGGCCAAGTGCGCGAGGTGGTGATGATGGACGCTCTGGAGGGAGCAACTGTGAGGAACACTGGGTAGTGAGGGGACATCGGGACCAGGTCCAGCCGTGCGATTTTTGTACTGTGTAGCAGCTGGGCTGTAGCTTTTGTCCTCCATTGAGAGAATCAGAATCGTTTTCCTGCAAATGAAACTTCCAGCTTTGGCCACTCGGACGCCAAAATGCGTATTTCATCTTCACATCACATCATCGTTCCTAACGGGACCTGCTTTCTAGACCCCAGTCGCCGTGGCTCGGAAAGACCCTCCCGTCTCGGCCCGCGTTGGTTCTGACGGTCGAATTCCTTGTGTCCGTCAGGTGCTCGCGCTCCGCCCCCGAGGACGTGGCGGCTGACCTCGGGCCCCTGGCTATCTCGTGCCCTCGGGCCCCCCAACAGCCCGAGAGGGCGGAGCCACAGAGGGAGAGGATGCAAAAACTGCAGAGGCTCAGCAAGGCAAAACTGGGCAGACCCCCGCCTCCAGGAGGAGCGAGAGGGACACCCAGGGAAACAGGAAGGGAGGAGGGCCGGGCAGGAAGTGATGTCAGACCTGTGGGTTCCGCCCCCTCCCACAGCGGCTCCGGGGAAGGAAAATTCCAGACGGTAGCGCGGAGTCCAGCCCCGGAGGGTCCAGTTCCCGCGGATGTGCCGCGGGACCCTCTGTGAGAAGCTCTGAAAGTAACTGCCCTCCTGTTGAAACACAGGTGGCTCGAACCCGGGTCTCGATTTGATTCAGAATGCCCCGCCCGCCCCACCTGTTCAGATGTCAAACCCAGCTCTGTCTGGCGGGACGTCCCACTCTCAGGTGACACGGTTGAGATTAGCATGGGCCAAAGATTTTTATTATTCAATCTAAGCGTAGGTCTTGCATCTTAATTGAGTATATCATTTCATTTAAAAAAAAAAATGTTTGATATTTTTATACCTTTAAGTTTGCAAATAAAGACATTAAGTGGTGAATTTGGAAAAAAAACTTGCAGTTGTGTGTACTGTCCACTGTTATTCAATTTCATTTTTGCTACTATGACGGGACCTTAGATTTATAACAAGGTTTTTTGTTACTTAAAAACACAATCCAGTCTGACTTGTTAAAAGGAAATGAAACTTTGATGTTTTGATGTGTATGTAAATATTTTGATGGGGGGACACTGTTCCTGGCATTGTTTTTTTACCCAGTGGACTGGTCTGGTCTGTCTAAAACAGTGCTAAAACAGGACATTTTTAAACAATCCTGTAATCGACTGCTTAAAGTGGAACTAAGTAGCGGATCTGTTAGACGTAAGGTGAACTCATGTGCTGGGCGAGAGGGAGATGAAACAGGGAAATTGCAGACAGAGGGCTGACAAGGGCTGAGCTTTGTCAGGCATGCAGGAAGAAGTGGTGCTCGGGGACCAAGGCCGGTGAATGAGCAGTTGAGCAGTCCAGGGCACAAAGAGGAATCTGTGAGAGTGGTCAGGGTCAGAGCCAGAAGACAAAGCACTGGAGCACAAGGGCAGTCCAAGCCCTGGTCATAAATACATAGGAGGGCCCCAAACCAAGTGGAACGCAGCTTGTGGCATGGAGGGTAAATCCAGAAGACGTGGATCTGAATGGACGGAGCACTGGTCAAGAATCCAGGGACAGGCAAGCAAGACGCAGGGGCACAGGGAACAAAGTGGGTCAGGAACTCGAAAGTGAGCTAGGATCGGAGCGGTACCTTCTCCCACAGACTCCAATACCAAACCTGAGCTTTGTCAGATCACAGTTTAACTACCCTGAACCACCTGCAGTGGACCTGGTCATAAGCTGCCTCCAGGTGGTCCAGGTCACCTGTCAGTTATCTGCGGCAACCAGCGCTGACTGACAGGTGAGAAGAGGTGTTGCCGGCTGCCTTGTCAATGCTACTGTAGAGCATGACAAATCCTTAGTATACTAACTTGCAACACATTTACAGCAGCATTTGATGAAATCGCACCAGCAAACTCTGATTATATACAGCACCACCACCCCCATACACCACACTTACAATTAATACTTTATCCACTGGGGAAATTAAAACCGACATGAAAAGTTAGCCAAGCGCGTTCTGATCACAGCTATCCCTCCTTCTCTTCCTGGTTTTTATGCTTCCTGTTACCCAGCCAAGATCCAGACACGGGCGAGGCTTGAATGGCACCCGGCACCGCCCGGACTGCCTGTCCCACTCGCGGGGCCGCTCAGCCACAGAGGTCGGCGATTACGTCACACTGCGGTCGTACCTGAGCCGGACCGTGACGGTGCCGGGTTATACTTGCTTATGCAAAACACTAACTTTGAACAACATGTGCGCTGTTCTTAAGAAGCTGTTGAGTGCAGAAGAGGATCCTCCCTGCTGTCAACAGTATTGTGTATGGAGTTGATCCCCGCCGGAATGAAAACAGGACATTAAGAAAGGGTTTCAGAAATCAAATCATGTTTAAACGCCATAGTTACAGGCTGCAGAATTGGAGACTACTTTGTCTTCGTGCTATTCTGCTTCCTATGGGTCATATGCAGGTGGTTCGTATGAACACCTTTTGAGCAGTATTCCTTGCATCGCGAACGTATGTACACAGCGGTTCCGCCCTTATTCCAGTTGGTGCGTAATTGCGCATTACTCAAAAAGCCAGGGTTCATAAAAACACGATGAGCTGACTGCTTAGTTTATGGTCGTTTTTAAGTCGTGAACATTATCACAAATGGCGGTCTTTAAAATGCCTTTGGTTTGAAGGCTTTACAGTCTGTGTTCCCCTTGCAAAGGTATGGACCTCCAAATATTCGTGTCTGGAAACAAATGGCGTAAAGATGAGAAAGTGTGGAGGCCGTGAAAACATTCACAAATCATTTTATGCACAGTGCGGGTAGTTTGAGATCTCCAGGGCGTTTCGGGAAAACGCTATTAACTCGGAGCTAACTTGACCGCGGTCACCCCTGGTCACTCCTGTTCGCACAAGATGACGGTTTTGATTGAAAGAACGGTGGTTGTGATTCTGAAGGTGACGTAAGAGCATTGTGTATGGAATTGTGACATGGACCCTGGGTTTCGGGTCAGTTTTGCCATCGCATGACGCAAAGCGCCCCGTAGCGCATTAAACACCGAAAAACAGAGAAATCCGTTCACTCCGTTGAACTCCGTTCACTCCTTTAAAGCAGAACGCCTTTAGGGCGTATATATTTAACTGCGACGGCACGGAATGTACATTTCAATATTATCAGTAAATGTTTTAGCACGTAAGGTAGAGACCCTGTGAGAAACATTTTCAAACATTCGCAGCTTAAAGTCATTGCACAAAACGCAAAAGAGAAACGTGTGATTAAAGAGGAATACAAGCGTTCGGTTTTAACCTGATTTAATCCCTATAGCTAAAATGACGAGGGACCTAAACTGTCAGACTATAAATATTTTTAAGAGAAACCGCAGGCTTTATATAAGGAAACTACAACAGTAGGACATAAACAGGAACAGTGTGAAGATGGCAACATTAAGCGACGGGAACAGCCTTCCTAGCAGGACGCTACTATATAAACAGGTATTTTCACTTAGTGAGACAGGGGTTTTGCATGTGCATGGAGGAACCGCAAATAATGCCGGCCCGCTGGAACGTTTCTCCCTTGTCATGTGATGCTCCAGAACAGCTTCACGTCACTATCATGTGACTGGGGTTTCGTAGCCCCTCAGCTGACGCTAGCCGGATCACGTGACAGCACTTGGTCTCTCTCTCTCTCCCCCCCCTTCTTTCTCTCTCTCGAGGTCCAGGACGAGATTGTTGTTTCCATCATGGCGGACACGTGTGGTCAGGTGCTGCTGGGGTCGGGTCTCACAGTTCTCTCCCACCCGCTTATGTACATCAAGGTGCTAGTGCAGGTAAGGTACGAGGCGGGTGGGCTGTATCTGGCGGGGCGTGCTGGTGGCTGAAGCTCTTGTTAACTAACTTCGGCGGTGCCCGGTGCCTGCTAGCCATCTCCGGAAGAAGAAACCCCACAGACTGACCCATCCTGTTCTGTACGACATGGTCAGAGTGGAGGGAAAAGGGCATGTCGCGTTTTGCCGTAACGCCGCCTGGTTCCTTCAAAAAAAACATCGGCAGGCTAGCTGTGCCTTGAGCTGGGGGGGGGGGTCATGTGACGTCATTGTGACACGAGGAAGGACGTGTTTGACCTCTGCCTCTCGCTCGCGCAGTCCTGACACAGGCCCCGGGGACAGTGGGTCTGGGCGGAAATACAGCTGGTCAGGAGGCATTCAGTGTCCGTCTCACCTGATGCAGTGGCTGCATGCAGAAATACAGTGTAGTTCTGCCTCCTCCGCAACGTGCATCAACAAGTTCCCCGGAGGAATCCTATGGTATCCCAGGCCGTTGCTCCGAGCTCTCCGACGTGCGTGTTGTCCTTTGGCCCGATTGCAGCGCCCTGCAGGTCCCTGTTAGGAGTGTGCCGGCATGCTACCGGGGTCACCGGTAACCCCCTCCTTTCGTCAGAAGCTCAGCCCGTGTGACGACCACAGTCTCTAGCCAATGACACTCGCGATCTCGAGTTGTTGGACAGGACTGTCTTGTCAGGTGTACCTGCCCAGCGAAAGTGAAAGCGCGTTGAAGCTGACTCCCGACCCGCAAGATGGCTTAGGGAGCACGGCCGCGTTTTTGGAAGGTTATTTGCAGTGCCGTTAGTTTTCTGAACAGCGGCGTCTTGGAAGTTGGGATGTTCGGAATGTCTGAGCTGGACAGTGGATTTCGAATATGCGGTTTTGTTTGTGTTATGTGGAAAAGTTTGGGGTTTCTTGGAGGATGCTGCTTGTTGGAGAGTCTGATATTAAACATCCCCCTGAGCCCTCGAATGTTATCTGCTAGCTCTTCACATGACGGATTCCAAAACAGCAATGTCTTTTCCTTAACACAGTGACCAAAATAGTACACCATAATCAAACTGAGGCCTTGCTCTTAAATTCTCCTCCTAGGACTATAAATCTTAACAGTTTGCTCTTACTGGCTGGAAGATGTAAGCGATGTATCAGCATCAACTAGTACATATTTTTTAGAGTTGCCTCTCTTTTTCAAAATTCTGAGGAGCTTGCAGAGAGATCATGGCCTCCTAATAACCCCCCTCTCTGAACTGGCTTCATCACTCTGCTCTCCTCCCCACTGAGAGCTGGTGTGTGTGAGAGGACTGGAGCATCATCCAGGTGGGGCTGCACACTGGTGGGGGTGGAGGGGATCCCCATGACCTGTAAAGAGCTCTGAGTGGAGGGTCCAGAAAAGTGCCATATAAGTGTAAGGAGTTATTATTATTAGAATGTGTGTTTAGCAGCTGTGATGGCCCCATGTGTGTGCCATGTCATTTCTGCCTGCGCCCGCTGGTTGACGGGGAGCCTCTTGGAGACAGCCCAGCTCGTCTCAGCACAGCGCAGGCGGCACGTTTGCCTGGTTTGCGTGGAGAGCAAGAGCCCGATGCCGAGGGGCACCTGAAAGAGTCCCCTCACGTGTGGTTGTCGAGATCATTCCTTGCCGCTCCTCTGTTCGATGAAGTGGGAGTGGTGAATGACTTGGGGTGCCAGTGGCTCCCGGTTGACTTATTCCGCCCGTTTCTTCCCCTCTAGGTTGGGCACGAACCTCTTCCACCAACTTTAGGCAGAAACTTCTTTGGCCGGCAGGTTTACCAACTGCCAGGCCTTTTTGCCTACGGTAAGATTCAATTCCATTCAGTTTCTTTTTATATAGCGCCTTTCACAACAAGGTTGCCCCAAGGCGCTTAACAAAGCAAGCGGCCGTACACGTGAATACAGAACCGCAGACCAGAAGACAACGGAGGAGAGGAACCACAAACTCCTTAGTAAGGAGAAAAAAAACCTCTCGGGGTCCAAGGTACACTGGCTGCCCAATCCCTTTGGGCATGCTAACACTAGATAATTAAAAAAGGAATAAATGAATAAGGGTATTAATCCATCCATCATGTCTTCTGTATGTCAGTACTCCATGCAGATCTCTGTAGACCAGCAAAATCCTCCTAAACGATAGCTATATCCACGATGTCCCTCTCTGGCAGTGATGCAGCATCCAGCTCAGATGGTGCCCAGCCCGGGCGCCATTCGGACATGTGGGGAGGAGAATAGGATAGATCCTGGATTCAATTCAATCCAAGTTTTATTGTGGCATTGGGGAAATTGTTTTTGCAATAGAGCCAATGCACCTCCTAATCCTGTTTTCGTTGTTAAAAATCTATAAATGGATTTCTGTGACTATTGTGCCATGCGTTCAGTGTTTTTGTTTTGCAACATTAGCGGGAGTGTGGTTTGTGAAGCAGACTGCTGAGCTTATTCTTGCCTGGCTGGGATGTTTTCAGTTTTCGCTTTAACAGGACCGACTGCCTCTTGCTTTCTAGCTAAACACATAGTGAAGATTGATGGGAAGGCAGGTCTGTTCAAAGGCCTGGCGCCTAGACTTTGTGCTGGATCCATCGGGACCATCGTCCACAGTAAGGTCCTTCAGGTAGGATCACATTGCCGGTTATTATGGTGCAAAACAAAAAACTACGACTGGTAATACTTAACATGCAACCTCCCTTGATCCACTCCATCTGCAGCCAACAGTCTTTAATTATTTAACTCACCCCATTATTTATCTGTTAGGGTGCTGGTGGTGTCAAAAGTGTTGCTGTGGAGTGGACTGAATGGGCCCTGTGATAATTACTGCTCCACCAGCTCCGCTCAGAGATGTTCACGTGCTGAATTCAGTCTCAGTGCGAAGTGGAGCGACCCCAGCCTTCTTTCAGTTCGTCGTTATTTTTTAATTGGCTTATTTTTTTTTTTGCAAAGTCTGCCTCTTCGTTCAGCACTCCGACTGTGGCCTGAAGTAGTGGCTGGAAACCGGAGTGCAATTTTACCACTCTCATAAGGTCACTTATACAATTTCTTGCATTAGGAATTTGTCTTTTCACATACCCCAGCTTGCTCTCCATGTGACACACAGACAGGGAGAGAAGCTAGGGGTCAGAGCGCAGGGTCAGCCATTGTACAGCGCCCCTGGAGCAGCTGGGGTTAAGGGCCTTGCTCAGGGGCCATGGGATTTGAACCAGCAACCTTCCAGCCGCAGAGCCACTGCTCCGCCTTAATGTGATGGTGAGGAGAGAGAGGCTGTCTGCATCTCCTTGCAAAGCCTTCAAAGCCTTTGACTGAACACTGGCTGTGTGTACAGAGACCTGGGCATCTGCCTAATGGCCAGGGTGGTGTGTGATAGGATCACAAACCTGTGTCAAGCTTCGCTCTGTCTGGCCTTTAATTTGTAGTTCTTTGTGGGCCTGGTTATTTCAAGAACAAAACTGAAGTTAACAGTCTAACAAGCTAGATGACAGTCTAGAAAAAATATGTATGGGGGTCCCCTTTTAATTTTCCATTGGGCCTTCTGGAGGATTTGTGTTTGCTTATCTCAGTCTTTTTTTTACAGAGATACCAGGAACAAGAAAAAAATAATGAGGTATGTGTTGTTTTTACTGTTGGCTTTTGAAAACAGCAACGGCAGGAGAAAGCCTGGATATTACTATATATGGTATCGTATATAGTAATATATATTGTATATGGTTAAAGGTCGACTTGTAGTGTGTAAAGGAACAAGGCTTTAGAATACAGACAGATGCTCTCAATTGCTCACCCATCTTTCCTTTGTGTTCAAGCCTGTACAGTTATTTCATTTTGAAGTGTTAAATAAGTACAGTGCCTATAACCTTATGTAAAAGGTCATATCAAAGATCAAACCAGTTGACTGTTATTTTTATTTTTTTTAGGAGTCAGGAAACTGCAAGAAAGATGACATCTCGTCACTACAGCAAGTTGTGAATGAGGTGTGTGAATTTCAGTATAATGAGAGAGGCCTCTGAACCAGCGCAGCGTTTTCTACCATTAATATACCTTTACTTCAAAATGTTTTACAGTTATTTTTTTTTTATTCTGCATGCTTCTGTTCCCAGCTGAACTTCATAGTTTCATTATGGAGCTCTTTCCCTGCCTCAGTGTAATTCCGGCTGTCAGAACAGGGCAGCACAGGGATTTTGGGAAGGGAAAACCTTCCGAGTTAGCTGGAGAGCGCATGAGTCATGCAGCAGCTGCTAAATAATGGGCTGAGTGCACAGAGTAACGTCTGGAGTCAGACAGAGGCCCGGGTCAGGTCAACACCTTGAGCCAAAGGCTTATCGCAAAATCCAATCCCGGTGCCTGTTGGAGGGTCTCTGTTTGAGGATGAAGCAGGAAACCTTGGGCTGGCAGACAGCCCCCAGTCCAGCGTGGGGGTTAGTAACGCGCTTTGGTGTAGGAGATGTTGTGATTGGATCCAGGCTGCGTCTTTGCAAAACGTGCCAAGGACCATAAGGGTTACATAGATCTCTCTCATCTGTTTTCTGATTCCTTCCTTAGATTTCACCCCCACACATTGTTTTGTTTCTCTCCTATAGGGGGTTAGGCTACGCATGTTCATCTACTTGGAAGTTTTCAGTCTACACATTTCCGAAGCCGAAGTGCTGATTTTGTTCCGTGTTTTCATTTCGGCTCCTTTGATCTCTCGCGCCGCGCGGCACGTGATGTTTGTGTTTTCGTTGTTAAAGTTGCTTTCTCTTTCCCCTTATCGCAGACAACCAAAGAGATGGTAGCACGTTCCTGTGCCACGATTGTCACTCACCCCTTCCATGGTAACTGCACTCTCTCTTGCTGAGCCCGTGTGTTTGTCATCTGCATGCACCCTCCTCTCCATTCACCAGCATACTGTAGAGAAGTGGACACACACAGCAGATGGGTTCATTTCCTTTGAACAACTGGACTGTAGTTTGTGGGATGTTCTTTTTTATATTATTTATTAAACAAGTTTTAATGTCAAGATCTTTGTTTTTGTCAATTGCACCTTTAAAACTGATTAAAACCCGTCTTTCCAGCTCGTTTCCTGTTTCTTTTGTCTGGCTAGTGCTAGTTTAGCCATCAATCTGTGATTTTTATTTGGAACGTCTGTGTGTTACGGGAGAGGTCTGCTGTACCATTAAAGCTTTCTTTCTCTTTTAGTTATCACTCTGAGGTGTATGGTGCAATTTATTGGAAGGGAAACCAAATACAGGTTAGTTGTCGAAGGGGCCCCTTGTTGTTTTCTTTCTCTGTACCTCATTCTGTTTGCTCATGTTTTTTTCATTGTGTTTTTCCCCAGCGGGGTGTTCGACTCCATTGTAACCATCTACAAGGAAGAGGGAATTCTGGGATTTTTTGCGTAAGTATGGCACTGGTGATTAGAGCAAGCAGGGAGCGCCTGGAATTTTTCTTTGGTAGTATCTGGTAGAACCGCAGTTAACCAAATACATATTCCCAGGGGAATCTTGCCAAATAAGTTGATATTTTATCCTTTAGGGGCGTAAGCACAAGTATAATTTGACACAAGAGAGCTCTTACGGGTTTTTGTGTAACGTGTTTGTATTTTTTCCAGTGGCTCATCCCACCTCCTTTAAACCGTAGAATCCCTGTCTCATCTACAAATTACACTTTGACGAAAATGTTTTTTTTTTAAGTTGTGAAACTATGATCTATCTCGCAATGACTGTGAAGCAAGCAGAGGCAGAGATGTATGTGAACATTAATCTGTTACAACCTCTTGTCCTCTACCAGGGGTTTAATTCCTCGCCTGCTAGGTGATATTTTGTCATTATGGATCTGCAACATGCTCGCACACCTTGTCAACACCTATGCAATAGACAGCTCTGTAAGTACAGTCGCACCTCCTTGGGCAAAATCTGCTTTAAATTTTTTTTAAAACGTTGTGCACATAGTAAATCCCCCAGGATTATGGCAACATCTGTAAATCAAATATTTTGTCACTGTTGCATGCACATCGCAGGATTCAAGATAGGATCTCTATATGTCATGCTATTCTAGAGTCTTGTTTCAGCTGTTTTCTCCAGGTGTAAATGTGTGAATCTCGCGTTTGCCTCTGTTGCGGGATTAGGATTCAGACAATCTTGCTGCTCTTTCTCTGCATGTAAAAACCAGGTTTGAAGAGCAGGCAGTTTGCCGTTTGCAAGAAACAGAAGTGCTCTTTGGCAGACTTTCAGAAGAAAAACTGCCAAAGTTGTACCCTCTACCTTTCTTCTTTAGATCGTGTGTAGTAATGTGTCTTTACCAGAACATTATGAGAAGCTAGTAGGAAACCTTTTTGTAGGCGGTTGTGATCGAAGATTCTTAACATGCTTCTTTTTTTTACAATCTGATGCAGATGAACCACATGGGAGAAATAAAGAACTGCTCTCAGGCCATCACAGGTGTAAGTAAATCTATTTGATTCAGAATATATATTTTATGATCGTCTTAAAATACCTAAAAGAGGGGAGGCCAACCCTCTTCCACCGTGCAGTCTTAAATCAGCAATTTGCAGTTTTGGAACAAGGGAATTTGGATTGGTTCAGAAAGTTAATTGGGTCAATTAAGGCAGGAATGGCCAGCTGTTTTCTTTGAGAGCTATAGGGTGCTTGTGCTTTCATGTCCATTGACCTGTAAACTACCTAATTGAGGAATTTGCCTGCTTCAGTGATCAGAACAAAATGGTTCCAAGTGTTTCGAAATTGTGGTGCAAGGGTGGCCCATAGAAACCTAATGGAGTGTGGCTCTGTAGGTTCAGGGTTGGCCAGCACCATGGCCTAGACTGTAAACGTTTACAGCCTATTTCGGTATTGAAAACTGCACACTGTGTGCCTTTCAGTAGTATTCTGATAATGCACCAAATAACGAAACTGCCTGATTTTAAAGCAGTATGCAGGCCTTCTTTGTAATTCCCAGCACTGTTTGTTTTCCTCTTTCAGTTCTTTGCGAGCATGCTTACGTATCCCTTCATGTTGGTGTCCAACTTAATGGCAGTCAACAGCTGTGGGTAAGTGTTAAAATTGCTGCCAGCAAAGCAGTGTGGGTACTGGCAGCCAGGGCCTGATCCAGACGCCTGCTGACAGTGATGTCACACCTGACCTGGGGGAGAGGGAGGTAGTGACTGTACCAAGCTCTGTATTGGCTCAAGAAGTAATTACATATTGTTGTTCTTATTACAGTGTAATTTGCACCGCTGTAACAATTTTCTTTTTTCTTTCCAGCCTTGCGGGCGGCCTTCCACCTTATGCTTCAGTATATCCTAACTGGGTGGAGTGTTGGAGGCACCTTAGCAGAGAGGTAATTCGACTTGTCGTTAACAGAAAAAACGTTTTATAATTAGGGTTGAGAATTCATGTTTTTACAGTATCGTGGGATTCTCTTGCTTCTGTTGGAAGGGAGGGAATCTCTTAAGCAGTTAATATTTTTAATGAGATCATCTTCAGAGGTATTTTAGGTTTTCCTGCTTGTTTTAAGGTATTTTTGCACTGTGGTACATACTTGGGAAGTACCAAGAGTTAGTCTTCTTAGTCTACGCAATTTAAATGATTACTTTCTGGAACGTTAGCGCCAGCCACTGCAGGGGTCTTGAACCCTGGTATTGAAGAGCCCCAGTCTGCTCAGTCTGGGGTCTCAAACCCTTGTTCTGTAGACCCTCAGTCCAGCAGGTCTTACACATCACCTTAAATCATCAGGTTCTAAGGACCTAAACAGGTGCTTTGTTCAGTGAAGTCATTAAGACATCATTTGAAACAAAAACGAGGACAACTTGCAGCCCTGAAGGACCAGATTTGCCTTAACTAGACAAATTACTTGCATAATTGATCAATAGCGAACATGTCCCTAACCTTTAAAGAAAGGAAGATTTAGGATGAAATGTACATTTTACTGGATTGGGACACTGCAGGACCAGGGTTGTGGAGACTGCTGCAGAGTGGACTCCTCCAATGTCGCTCATTCAATTCGCGACAGTATCGTGGATCATGACACCTCTCTCCCTCTGTCTTCACAGGGCAACACGAGCAGAGGGAACAGTCTATTCTTCCGAAAGGTGCCGGCCGGGAAGACATACGCCGTGGACCAGCAGAGATTTTTTTAAATGATCGTGGAACAGAATCGAATCTAATTGTAATGACCTAACGTAATATTTGAGGAATGAAATGGAAATTATCCGATTGTTTGTATATGCATTTGTTTACAGCAACGTGCTCAAGGTTTTTTTAAAAAAATCAATCTGTCAAATTCTGAAACCAGTAAAGATGTTTATGCATTATTTTATGACAATGAGAGCTGCTTTGATTGTAAAGAAATATATTTTAATTTTTTGTCATCTATAAAAGTACATATAAAGAAAGGGTTCAGGTAGAAGTTCTGTACAACCCAACAGAAATGTGCATCTTAAAGACCCACAATTCAGCTGCATGTTTTGCTGTAGCTACGTGTTTGTGCTTGGGATCAAGCTAAACACTTAACTGTTGTTTTACATCAGTTTTATTGTGTCGGAGTACTTATTGTCTTGTGTCAGCATGGGTGCTTGAGTTTTCAGATTGAATTGAAGTTAACTGGTCTCGGTAGTTGTTAGCTACCTCAGACATAACGCAAATTTGGTCACAAAGAATAAGTCTTTTTTACTGCAGCTTCATATTGGGTATCGGCTGTATATACTCTTTCACCTCATGTGCACATGAAATATAATAGATGTGTGGAGTTCTGTGAAATGTTCGAACTGTAAGATTGTCCATCTGCTCATTAAAGAACTTAGGATCAAAATGAATTGCAGAGATCATGCAAGCTGTTGGAGTCAAAAAGGTCATTGTAGATCTTTTCTGAAGTGTCATTCTTTAAGAATAGTACCTTTGGTGAGCATTTGCGAGCCTTACAATAAAGAGGGATCCCAGTAATAGATAAAAAGTCCTGAAACCAATGCAATAATAAAATGAAAATTTAACGGACATGCTTGTGAAGAAGGCAGTGCTGGTGTTTTTATTTTCATTTTTTTCCCAACGTATTCAGCTATCATTTTCAGTTTCATTTATTTTCACAAGGTTAATCTTCGCTGAATTATCTTCCCGAACGTCAGTAGCCTGAATCGGGAATCTTAAGAGAATGCTACTTTGTAGAGAGAGACAGGAGAATGGCTTCTGAGCTGCAGATAAATATGCACGTTGAAGCTGATTATAATTCATACACATCCACGCAGTCGAGAAAAGGTGTTGGTGTGGAGCACACATGGCAAAAACTGAAAAAGACTTTAGCGCATTAAAATGAGGGCGTGTGCTAAAACTCTGCGACTTTGATTTATCTTCCTACCTTGTGTCTTTTTACTGACATTTTAAGAAGTAACGCAGAACTAGCGCTTAAGTCCAAGAAGCTACTTCCATTGATCTTCTGGAGCCGAATTCCGATCCGGGACAGAGCTGAGACAAGAGATTGGACAGCAAAATGTGAATGGCCACAGCGTGGAACTTTTTTTTTTTACTTTTAGTTATCCGTTTTACCAGTACTTCTTTCTATATACACTTATAGTACGAATCGCAGCAACAGGGTGCAAGTTGTGGCTCTACATCCTGACTGATGCCAGTCCACCGCCTGCTGTCGTCTGTGAGACCTGCAGCTCAAGAAGAGAGTATTTTCCAAAAGCCTTTTTTCGAAATAAAGTTCCGTTTGTTTTAGTATAAATATCTGCTTATCCTGCACAACACATTTTAACCACTGCAACATTGTTTAAAAATGCTAGAAACAGTCATTACAATGGGGGGAAATAAGAGTATAGAGTTGATTTATTTCTTGCTCCTTGAATTTTACTTTTTGTTGGCAACTTTTTAGTAATTGGAAATGTTCTAAATATAAACTAAACGTTACTTTAGTTTAGTTATCGTTATGCTGTTCCAGGCATTTAAAACCACACACGCTCGTCTACGCGTTGAGCTGTGTGAAGTTCTGACATGCGCACTTCATGTAACTTAAAGTTTGTATTGTATACCGCAGATTCGACATTTTATTTAAACTACATAGACACTTAAAATGCCTGTAGTTTAGTTTTTATAGCTATTATATATGTTTATAATATTATAAATTAATTTTCCAAATATTTTCAAAATATATATGTCAGTATCTGTAAAAAGATTAAGATTGACGAGTTTACTCCAAATCAGAAATTCCAAAATGGCGTCTCTGAATGACAGATCAGTTTGGGATGAGGTTGAGGTTTGTGATAATATATCCTTATTAAGACTGTTATTTTTTAGTGCTTGTCTACTAAAGAGTTGCCGGGATGTGCGTGTGGATAAATCTCGAAGGATATAAGTGTATCTATACAATTCAACCGTGTATTCCTTTTGTAACATAATAGCCCTTTGCCGGGGATGGCCTGTTTGCATTCTGGAGAATGACACAGGGAAACTAAATTAACTGCACATGAGATACAAACTGTAACTGTAGCTGTGTGAGTAGAAATGCATGAAGATTTCATTTACTCAAGTATTAGATTTCGCTTCGTGACAGCGTTTGTAAGGTAAAATTGTTCCAGTTTATCGCTCTTTGTCATCTACGCCGAGAGAGGTGAGAAACAGTAACTAACAAGAGCTGAGGAACAATACAAGGTCTGCCTGATAGTTTCCTTTTATTGTGTTGTCAAGATACTACACAATGGGGGGGATACACAATAAATATTCAGTTTTATATGTTATTTAAACAGGAATAGTAATCCAGGAATTGTAATTAGCTCTTACGTTTTCAAAGTGAGCATTCTTGTCCAGACAGCTATTGATATGGATTGTCCCCTCTTCACACTCTTTTGAATATGTTTCTGGTGTATGTATTCTTTGCGTTTGCCTAATTGGATTTTTAAGATCGGTTATGTAAATACAGCTGTAAATAAAGCACTGGGCGATTCATTCCTTTGCCGCC
The DNA here is from genome assembly GCF_059453375.1 of Lepisosteus platostomus. Taxonomy (NCBI): domain Eukaryota; kingdom Metazoa; phylum Chordata; class Actinopteri; order Semionotiformes; family Lepisosteidae; genus Lepisosteus; species Lepisosteus platostomus. Next base: position 13,592,957 of record NC_142628.1, read on the forward strand.
TGAAGAGTTGAGATTGTAGTTCTGGCTGGGCAGCGGTGTAATGAAATCTGGTATCTTTTGATATTTTGTTGGTTGTACTTGGTTAGTAGGTGGAAATTAATGTCGATTTTGCTTAATGATGTTTTAGGCACGCTACATAAAGAAACAACAATAACCCATATTTGATGCATTAATTAAAAAAGCACGCTACTTTCTTTCACCGCCTTTCTGTCTCTGTATTACCTTTAACCTGTTACCTTTCACCTCATAGGATGGGATAGGTGAGGAGGTGCTCAAAATGTCCACTGAGGAGATCATTCAGCGGACACGCCTCTTGGACAGTGAAATTAAGGTTGGTATGTTATTCCAGGAGGGTTCAGGGCTCTTAACCCTGGCCCAGTTGAGCATAAATTCTCCACCTAGGTTAATGTCACTGTTGTTTCCTTGAGCAATGTACTTGCCCAGCAAGTAGCAAGCTCATTGTATGTGGTAAAGAACACTCTGTCTAAGTGATATTGCACAGTGTAAGATAATATTTTCTCAATTGACCTATCTTGACAAATAAAGCTTTATTTTTTAAACTGATCCACCTTTTGTCAGGTTTTATGAATATTAATCATTTGAGATGTGCATGTTATATTTTCAAAAGTTAAAGTCGTTTTCTTTAGGTTTCAGCTTGTTTTTATTGCAAAGGAAAGTATTTTCAATTACGCAAATTACAATATGGAATAATTTCTCTTCCTGTATGAGTGGAGCGAACAGACGAATTTGAAGCGGGGGGCCATTGCACATCGTAAGCTACTCCTTGTCATGTGTTTAAATGTATTTATTTTTTTAATCAGATAATGAAAAGTGAGGTCTTGAGAGTTACTCATGAGCTCCAGGCCATGAAGGATAAAATCAAAGAGAACACTGAGAAGATTAAAGTGAACAAGACACTGCCATACCTCGTCTCCAATGTCATTGAGGTGAGTGTGGCCCACTGACCGTGATTGACCTCTTTTGAAATGACTGCCTTCAGTAAGACATGTCACTGAAGGGCTTTTGTTTCTGAGAAAGTATATGTACAGTTAATTGTGCGGTAGCATAGAAAAAGTGGATTAACGCTGCCATTTTCAATTTGCACTGTTAGCACTTAACCCCGCTCAGAATAGATAGTGTAAACACTAATGGATCAGAATACATGTACCATTTGCTGCAGGTGCACAGTATTTAAAAGTGGCAGTGTAAACATAAAGGATCAGCAGCTGGCACAAAAGCATTTCTGACAACAGTACTGCAGAAACCATCAGTGGTCTACATTAGTTTGTAGGAAACAACATTCCTGTATCAATGTTGTGTTTTTCAGTGGTATGATGTAGTATGTCATCGCACAAGATTCTAATTCTGCACTAACTGCCTGTGCAAAGTCCTCAGGGTGATGCATAGTTGATCCGTTGAGGAGCAGACTGTAAATGCAACACTACAGATGGGGGTGGTTTCCAGAACCTTTGATTTTGATCAGAAATACGCTACCAATGAATCTATTGTCTGTTTTAGTTGTTGGATGTAGATCCAAATGATCAAGAGGAAGATGGAGCCAATATTGATCTGGATTCCATGAGGAAAGGCAAATGTGCCGTGATAAAAACATCAACACGACAGGTAGGACTCAGTGCCTGAGTATTGGTACTTGCATTTGTGTTTTTTGTAGTATATTGAAATATACGCACACAGAACTAAACATACGGATTAAAGTCAGATTTTAGCCTGCTCAAAACGAGGCCGAGTGTTAAGTTATCAATTTTGTGCCCGTTCGTTTTGTTACATTACCAGCACACATTTTAATAACAGAAATAATCATTTGCACTGACTGCAATTATTTTCTGCCCTGATAGCTGCTGTTTATTCAAACTTAATTAAAAAAATGATCTAACACGTTTTAAGTTATTTTATTGTATGGTGTGTCTCTTGTAGACTTACTTCCTCCCTGTAATTGGTTTGGTTGATGCAGAGAAACTGAAGCCAGGAGACCTTGTGGTAAGTGTACATTTGTTCTGTTCTTGTGGAATACAAATGTGTTTAGCGCAGTTGACCACAATGGTGTTAGTCAGTTGCTGAGGCAGTGAGCTCTCCTACTATATCTTCAGTATGCTAGACACATACTGCACAGAGATGCAATTCAGTGACCGAAGCATAACATCCGCAGGTTTTCCACCCAGTCCCTTATGCAAATAAACACTGATATGAAATACCAAGATGGACGAGTTTTTCTGTTTACTGGGTTCATCAAGTAGGTTTGTTAGTGGTGTTATGCTAGTGATGCTCTTTTGAGAAGCCATACCTTTACCCAGGGATCCCCAATCCTGGTCTTGGGGGGCTGGTGTCTCTGTAGGGTTCCTTGGTCTCTTTAAAGCAGGGGTTCCCAAATACTGTACGTTCCTGGGGACCCACACACCTGCTGGTCTGCTCATTGTGGCCAAGGTCTCTACTTAAATTAATCCTTAATTGAGCCAATTAAGCCAACATACTAGTTGTAACCTTTGAAAGTTTCTTTTTCCTTCTCAAAGATTCATGATTATAAGTTTCTTAGGAAAACCTACATACATGCCAGCCCAAACCCTACAACCCTGCCTTAAGTGCAGAATATTTTATCAGTCTGGTTATTACCAAATACCAATACATCAAATGTCTCAATGTGTGATTTTTAAAATTGCACTGGGGGACACTTTGATTTGCATGTCCTCTACCTGCAGGTGGGCGTCCAGGGCCCATCGATCCTTCTTTATGCAGTGTTTTGTTTTCCAGTTTAGAAGTGTGGGGTGCTCTTTTCCCATTGCTGTGATCTTCCCGTTCTCCCAGGGGGTGAACAAGGACTCGTACCTGATCCTCGAGACCCTGCCCACGGAGTACGACTCCCGAGTGAAGGCCATGGAGGTGGACGAGCGTCCCACTGAGCAGTACAGCGACATCGGAGGGCTGGACAAACAGATCCAGGAGGTCAGACCTGCCGGGGAGCTATTCCAACGCAGTTCAAAAACGCTGAATGTTTTTGTTTTGTTTTTTTTTTCCACCTTTGGTTTTAGTACCGAGTTTTCATCTTTCCTATTATCGTAGATATACCTGACTGCAGCTATGGAGTCCTAGATGCAGTATTTCCAAGAAGCTGTGGAAAGTGGTTGTGGAGTGACTTAATGACCTGTGTCTTTGCAGCTGGTGGAGGCCATAGTTTTGCCCATGAACCACAAGGAGAAGTTTGAGAACTTGGGGATCCAGCCTCCAAAGGGGGTGCTGATGTACGGCCCTCCAGGAACAGGCAAGACGCTGCTGGCCAGAGCCTGTGCAGCCCAGACCAAGGTAGAGGAACATGGTGTCATAGCTCCTGCAGGTTTTGCTTTCCTCTGATGTCCTTCCAGTTTGGAGGCGCAACACCTGCTTTGCTGCCCGGGGTGATCGACAGACAGGCACCTGAACCCATCAAGTCTTCTAACCTGCTGCAGCTTGCGGGAGGGTTATTGCCAAATTGGAGGGGAGAGACCTCCTTCACTGATGTCCTCACAGCTGCCTGCGAAGTTAGCAGAGCTGTGTCCAGTGAACCGTAGCCCTGCCCGCCTGCCTGGGCCTTTGCCATGGAAATCTCATTCACAGCTGGCTTGTACAGCAATTCCTAACACTGGTCCAGGGGGGACACTCATCTGCTAGATGTGTCCAGCTGAAAACCACCTCACAAGCGCTAATGGATGAAAAAATATCCAAAATGTTTCCCAGGGAACATTAAGTCTCAAGCTTGCTTAACCTTATTAGTCACCAAATAACTATCAAGAGGTGATCGGTTTATGATGTTCAAACACAGGTTGGAATGACAAAGTATTAAACGTGCCTAAACCTACGCAGTGAGCTTTTATTCTGCATACATTTCTGACAAAGCGCCTTAATGGGAGGGGGATCAGGGAAATTTGGTCATAGCAACATAAATAGTAGCAATCATAAAAACCGCTCACTGCAATGGTAAATCAAAGCAAACTCAAAATATGCCACAAATAGAAGACTGAAATCAAGTAGCAATTGATCAGCAGTTTTATGTGATCTGGTAAGACGTATGGCTGGTGGAAAAACATCATTGCTTCATGTCTCTACCCTAGAGTTGAGTATACGTCTCAAATACCTGCTGATTTTTTTTTTTTAATTGGAGGCTTGAATCTAGTGCTTATAAAGAAATTTTCTCTGCAGGCCACATTCCTGAAGCTGGCTGGCCCACAGCTGGTCCAGATGTTTATTGGAGATGGAGCCAAACTGGTGCGAGACGCTTTTGCTTTAGCCAAAGAGAAAGCTCCCTCCATCATCTTCATTGACGAGCTGGATGCCATTGGCACCAAACGGTGAGTGTGTAGTAAAAATGCAGGGGGACAGCTCCACAGTGTCTTTTATTGTAGGGATCTACAATGACTGAGGACACTGCTGTCTGCTTAAGACATTGTGCGTGTTTGCTTGCTCAAAATAACAGTGTACCAGTATCTCTTACTACTGTATTTCAGGTATTTGTAATATCCCATTGCAGCATTCACCTTATTATTTATTAAGTGAATGGCCACAGTTTTATATTGACAAAAATGAAAAGTGACTAAAATAATGAAATTACTAAAATGAAAAATACAAAACAGTAGTTCAAATACAGTAGGAAAAAATATTTGTCTTGTATGGTTTCAGACCAGAACTGTTGTCTTAGTTATTTTGGTTCTTTGCTCCTTAGTAAAATTATGGTAAAGGTATATATTAGAATTCTATTAACACCTTTTTGTTTTTTGTAATGATACAACAATTCTCACCTAAAGATGTAAAGTAAAAGGCTTTTTAAGCAACAAGTAATTATTTTTATTAAGTTCATTGCTAACTTTGACATATAGAAAATTGCACAGCTCCAACATCTTGACAGAATAGTATTCATTAACACATTCTCGAATAGTGCAGAAAAAAACATCAGCTTTGTGCGATGGTGTGTTCCAGGTTTGACAGTGAGAAGGCAGGGGACCGTGAGGTTCAGAGGACTATGCTGGAGCTTCTCAATCAGCTCGATGGCTTTCAGCCCAACACGCAAGTCAAGGCAGGTCTTTCCTGAAACAGCACAAAGTCCAGGAATCTGGATCAGTGGAGTGTAGCCTACTGCAACAGCGCTGTGACCCAGCTCTTCTGTTCCCACTGAAGTTTCCATCTTGCCAAACGGAAGAAATGACATTCAGCTGACTGAGATGTATTATGCTTCTCTGTCGAAGATGCATGAGCTGCCACGAGCAGCATCTTATCCTTTACGTATCTGATCACCATAGTCTGTGAGATATGTTTGAGCGGTGTGCTTTTTCATGTAATGGGCTGCCACAAAATTTTCAAAATACTCAAAAGGAGTGTTTAAAAAAAATGAGATACTAAGTGAGATCTTGCCCTCTTTTTAACAGTTTCCATTATAAAAGCAGTGACTCATGTAAAGAGAGACCTGGCCTGTTTGTTTCCTTTCATCGTCCTGTATTCCCGTCTGCCTTGCAGGTCATTGCTGCCACCAACAGAGTAGACATCCTGGACCCGGCTCTCCTGCGCTCCGGGAGGCTGGACCGCAAGATCGAGTTCCCCATGCCCAACGAGGAGGCCAGGGCTAGAATCATGCAGATTCACTCTCGCAAGATGAACGTTAGGTAGGCTTGGCGCCAGGGCTGCGCTGTTCCTGTGCCCCATGATTACCAGTTTATTTGGCTGAAGCGACTGACATTTGCGCCTGTTTACGCGGCCGGTTGTTTCACTTGGAGCGATTGCTGGGGTGAGGCACCTTGCTCGAGGGCCCAACAGCTGCGTCTCACCTGCGATTCGGGCCCACAGGCTTCCGGTCTCAAGTCCAGAGCCCTGAGCAGCACTGCACCCTGCTGCCCTGCTCTTCTGTGCTATGTGTAAATAACCTGTGCGTTTCCTCCCATCTTTTCAGTCAAGATGTAAATTACGAGGAGCTGGCTCGATGTACAGATGATTTCAATGGGGCCCAGTGCAAGGCCGTGTGTGTGGAAGCTGTGAGTAGTAGCTGAATTTCATGTTTCTTTAGCACAGCACTTGTTTGCTAGCAAATATTGCAATAATTAATCTTCATATTTAATAATAATCAGTGATTTATTGATGATAATTGAAATATCAGTGATCGTTAATATGGAAATCATTGCTTTTATAGTGGCTGAAAATAGTGCTTTTAATATGTGAAAATACTGCTTTTATGAAAGTCATTACTTTTATAGTGATTGAAAGCTCTTGCATAGCTATATGTGTAGCTAGTTCTTTCAATCATTTAGCATTTTTGTGCAGTGTTCTTTTTTCTTGATGGGGGAAAATGCAAACGGTTGATATGCAGCTGGGTAAATCTGGCTGGTTTTCTGCCCTGCGGACGGATGTGTCCCTTTCATGCCCCGTTTCTCCTCTCTCGCACAGGGCATGATCGCACTGCGCAGGGGGGCCACCGAGCTCACCCACGAGGATTACATGGAGGGCATTCTGGAGGTGCAAGCCAAGAAGAAGGCCAACCTGCAGTACTACGCTTGAGTGGCCTCGGATCTGAGGTGGGGGGAGACAGGGAAGGGCTTTGGAGTGTGGGTATTTGTGTGTGTGACTGAGCACAACCGAGACAATGAGTCTGTATTGCAATGTCTGGTCTTGTACTATACAATTCTGTTGTCTTACAAGTTACACAAGAATTAAAGCTTTTTTTTTCCCATTGATGCTCGTTCGGTTGCTTTGATCTTTCCATGTCTGCCCACATGCAAAGCACTACGGCTGTAAAGTAATGATGGAACTGGCTCCAGCCCCTTCAGTGGGTCTGGTGATGTTTGTGGAGGCTTAAACAAAATACAGTGATACGTGACGAGTTTAATATAACTGTAATTACATTTTTCTTTAAATAAAATAAATTTAAAAATTGACACAAGTCTTTAGACGTTAAAAAACAAATGTTTTCATGCTTGGCAGTGCCATTATCCTCCTTAGATGTTAAAAATAAAAAAAAAAATCTGGAAAGTTACATTGGTGTCAGATTGAAGAAATGTATTGGTATATGCCAGAAATGTGTTGGTATTTGTACAAATAATGCATTATACACCATACAAATGCAAAACACTTACACAGTTCTGTACAAAATACTCAGGTCTAGAACTGGGATCAACCTTATTGAAAGTAAATTGACTCCTGTGGCCAAAATCGTGTGTAAATCCTCTTGAATTCAGATATAAAATTGTGCTTTCAGCTTGTATCTGGCTTGAACTTTCTGCCTTTTCTTACAAGCAATTAAACTTGTAAAAGCACTCAGAAGCAATACTTCCTCTTGCATTTCTCCAAAGAACTAGGAATTAACTGAAGTTATACTTTTATTTCTTATGTCTCAACTTTCATGCATTCTGAACACAATACTTAGTGACACTCCTACACTGAAAATTGTTCTGTTCCATTTCTGAGCATTGGGAATTGAAACTTTAAGAGGCTTTTTGCCACCTTGAACATGAATAGGAGGTGACGCTTAGGTTGGCAGCTCGAATGAGATTTTTATTTTAGTATTCTGAACTGTGGGAATTCAATGGAGTAATTACTTTAAAATATACTTGCACTATGACAAAATGAATTAACTGAAGAGAGGGATAATCACCCATGACAATGCTGCCTTACTCTTCACCAGTAACTTGCTTTCAGTACTTTAATGATGCTTGTTTTATTTTTTAAATGCAAGCTGAATAGTTTGCTACTGTACTAACCAGTGTACACTGAATACCCATTCTTACATTATTGGCAATAATTTAATTTGTTGTTTTAAGATTTTTTTTTACTGTTAGCCTTTCTGAATGCAATGACGTTTGGGATATAATGTAGGGATTTGGAAAATGTAAACTCACCTAGACTGTTACGGCATAAATCTGTTTTATTCTATAATAGCCCCCCTCATTAGAGGCAGGCGAATACTTTCTAATCTCACGCATTCCAAGGCTGAAGTAGCAATCTGCCTGGCAATCAATGCATTTTATTAACACTGAGCCCCAAGTTTCTCCATTGTAGTATGGTGGATATAAATTGTTTCCAGTTAGACTAAAAACTAAATATGCCTCTCCCCCCAAAAAAAAAGTCTAAATCAGTTTACCACACCCAGTGGTGCTTACCCTTTGCAACATTTAAAAAAGAAAAGTTAATGACAATCTGTTGAAATGGTTAGTTTTTTTTGTGTTCCCTCAGTCTCTCATTCTTGGGACATTTTCCGTAATGTTTTGAGGCACAACACTGAATTGTGTAACGGTGTGCTTATTCTCATCTGTCATCAAAGAGGAGGGTGAGCAAGAGACTGGCAACACGTGGGCTTGCTTTGAGTTCCATTTGCCTCCTGTTACCTTGGCTATCCAATGAGATCACTCCTAATGTCACTGTTTAGTAATATTGGCTCTAATCACCCTTAGGGGTAAAAATCCTGACCTGGCGTAAGTTTCAACTCGTCAAAACGTCCTGTAAACAACAATTAAAAACCGAGCCTGTGTCTACCACTGTACAATTGCCTTTAGACACATTTTGTCAGTACACAATTGCTGCTTGAAAGCTGAAAGCACATTTCCAGTTTTAAAAAAAACAACAACCTGCAGAGCCAAGAAGAGCTTTCTAGAGAAGGTGCTCTTCACCTTTCGCCAGTCGTGAAGCACAATGCGGAAGAGGTGTAGAAGTAGTATAAAAAAAATCTCGTACAGTTCTCACTGTAGTCATGTTGTTAAAAGTCCAGTGTGCATTTTTTAAACAATTGACAGTTTATGCCAGCATAATTATTTTTAGTTTTTTTTCCTTCTTCTGCATTTAGGAAACCAATAACAAACACAGTACTGTTTACCCATCTAAAGAGAACAATCGGACAGAATGAGCTTCCGCAGGTTTATTTGTCCTTTTTCACGTTTTGTTCTCGAAATACTGAGTTTCGTTGTTTTGTTTTTTTTTTCCTTTTAAATCTTTAAAAGTTCCTAGTAGAGAGCACCATTTCAAAAGAAATTTCTTTTTTTTAAAAAAAAAAACAACAAACAAAAACAGAAAAGGTAGCGGGCACCTGGGGCCGGCCATCTTGGAGCAATGGTCTCTGTCTGGTCCGTGCCCTGCAGCGGCCCGAGGTGAACTCGGGGAGAGGAGGGTGGGTGTTATCTCCCACCCCCACCCATACACCACCAGCCCCTCTCCGGGTCCTTCTGTGCGCCAGTGCCAGGTCCGGTTGGGCTTTCTCCGAACTGCCCGGGCCGCTCGTTCCGAACGTCCTCGCCGGGTTGTGTTGGGAGAGCGGCAGGCGGGGCGCGGCGCGGCGGGGCGGGGCGGCCCGGGTCACACGGCGCCGTTCTCCTGCCTGCGTTTCTGCACCGCGGTGCGGGGCCCGCTCAGGGAAGGGGCCAGCGTGCACAGGAACCCGGCCAGCAGGGTGAGGCCCAGGCCGCCCCAGGCGCAGAACATGGACCAGCCGTAGCCGTGGCTGATGTCCTCGGGGAGTCCGTACATGTGCCGCGGGTAACGGGACAGCTCGAAGTTGATCCCGGCCACGCAGGTGCACAGAGAGATGATGCAGCAGGTCCCTGAAGCGCACGCAGAGGGGAAAAGAGAAAACACGGCTTTTAGAAACAAGTTATACAGGTATACAAGTTACCTACAGCCCATATTGGACAAGCTGCCTATAAAACCTTTGTGTAATTGCAAGTTGTCGGATTGCTCTGCACCCCCTATTCTTTCTACTGCCTTTTCACATTGAAGATGTTCACGCCCCGCAGAATCAGGTCCCGCTTGGCCATACTGCACGCCTGCACCTCTATTTTTAAAAACAGTAAAGACATAAACAATGCTAGCGTAACCCCAGTAAATAACAGGAATGTTGAAGTGGTTAATAATTAGGTGCACAATTAAGAGGGTGGTTTTGGCACGCTCTCTGAATTCCGCTGCACAACATCAGGGTGGCATGGCCCTGCGTGCTGTCTGTGTGGGGTCTTTATGTTCTCACTCTCTTTGCAGGGGTTTCCTCACACAGTCCCAAGACCTGCTGGTAGGTAACATGCCTTCTGGGGAAACTGGCCCTGGAGTTTGTGTGTAATAATAATTCCTTACACTTATAGAGCGCTTTTCTGCACATTCTACTCAAAACACTTTACAGGGAATGGGGACTCCCCTCCACCACTTGCAGCCCCCACCTGGATGATGCGACGGCAGCCACAGTGCAACAGTCCTCTCACACGCATCAGCTCTCAGTGGGGAGGAGAGCAGAGTGATGAAGCCAGTTCAGAGAGGGGGATTATTAGGAGGCCATGACTGGTAAGGGCCAGGGGGACATTTAGCCAGGACACCCATGTAACACCCCTACTCTTTTCAAGAAACACCCTGGGATCACTATACTGGGACATTAGGATCCACACAGACCACAGGGTGAGCACCCCCTACTGGTCCCACTAACACCTCTTCCAGCAGCAACCCTAGTTTTTCACCAGGAGGTCTCCCAACCAGGTACTGGCCAGACTCCCACCTGCTGAGCTCCAGTGGGTTGTAAGTTGGGAATGGCAGGGTGCTACAGCTGCTGGCTGGGTGTGCTCTGTGATGGACTGTTGTCCCGTCCAGGGTGTACCGCACCCTGCGTCCGTTTCCTGCATCGACAGGCCCCCAGCTCCCCCACGACTCTCGCGTCGAGGACGCGGTTAGAAAGGGGCAGGAAACACGGTTTAGAAGGGCCACCGCGGTCTCGGGTTAATTCTTGATTTTGGAGACTTACGCCTAGTTGCCACTGGAGGCCGCTGCGTACACACGCCAACTTGAAGAGAGTCTTTAAGGCGGTCCATAAAGAAATCGAAAACATCAGCATGCAATTTGAAATATCACAGAAATCAATTACACTTTCGTTTGCTTCCCCCCGTGTCAAATTACTGTCATTATTTATTTAAATACTGTTATTATTTATTTTTAAACAAGGGTTGAACTTTCGCAAGTAATTATAGACCTCCACATACATCAAACAATTCTCAAGCAACGTCCTCTTTAAGAAAACCCGAATTAATTTTAAATCGACCAAATTAGAGGACTTAAAACTCTTACTCTTGTTGCTTCTGCTGAAGGAAATGTTATCTGAAATGTTCTAATGTACCACTGCATAGCTCCAAACGACGACTAAAGCCCCCTGACTCCTGACGTGCACTTGAGAAATTATTTTTAAGGGCTCATGCCTTTGACAGTGTTGCTAAACGCTTTGCTCGCTTTTCGACAGGCCGCCAACGTCACCTTCCCATTTCCAGAGCACATGCTAGCTCCAAAAATGATTGCCCTAATAAACCTACAGATTATTTTAAAAAAGCCAACAGCTAACAAGGGCGCGGAATGTTCCTCCAAAGTCTGATCAAAAACCACCATTACGTGTAAGTCAAAGGTTCAACATATTATCTCGGTCCTGCGCCACGAAAATGAAAATTCGTCGTCCTTAGAGTCTAGTAACCGGTCAGAGAGCTGATGGACAGCCCCTAGCAGCGTGCTTCACTCTCCTCGGTTTTTCATGCAGCGGAGGTGCTAGCTGCAACCTGACAGCTGTCTGATGGAAGGTTTTTTTTTTGCATAGAGACTGTCCAAAAGAAGAAACGCAGGCAAGACCGCAGTAATGAAAAGAAATGAAAGCGGCAAGCAGATTCAAGTATTATTCAGACTAGCGGGGAGAGCCACCCTCTGAAACCACTGAAGTCTAATCGCCTTCCTCCACACAAAAACGCACACTGCGGTAGCAGGAATATCACCAATCTTCAACGCAGAATTACAGACAGATTTGCAAACACACACGTTTTGTTAAAGGCTAAAAATAAACAGTACCTCAAGGAAACCCTCTGAAATTAATACTGGATTGCAGGCACACGTTCTAACGTCACTGCCACCAGCTGTGTGGAGAATATGCTATATATAAAGCATACATAAAGTAGCCTGGAACTGAATTGTTAAATGCGAGTCTGCTTTCCTGCTAATTCTTTGAGCTCTACTTTATAACAGGACATTCTTGTCCTGTTATAAATGAAATGTATTTTACTTAATGAAAAGAATCAACACATACACATGGGCCAACATCGTTGATCTTAGATCTTAGAAGTCACTGAAATGGGTAAGAAAACATCAGTTTTCCGGAATAAAATACATAAAACACATACAAGCATTTTATAGAGTTGTTGGCTCATTCAATTCCGTGTCTGGTGTAGTACAGGGCTACAGCTACATTCACAGAAGAAAGAAGCCATCCTAAATAAATTAAGTTATCAAAGTCGATCGAAATACCGCGACCGAAAGTTCAGCATTTGTAATGATATTTAATGATAGTTCTAGGAGTCCTGAAATAAAACTGAAAAGCTACCCCCCACCCTCCTCTTCAAAACCAAAGGTTGCGTCCGCCCGGAAATGCAACGCAATCAGTTCAAATAAAACCCATCCGAACTAACGAGATCAGGCCGCCCTAACTAGATAAGCGACCTCCGAGATGTAATTTCTCCCTGAGGTGGGTACAGTAAACACGATCTTGTCAGCGCAGTCCAAAGTGCCGAGAATATTAAAGGTCTAAGGTTCAGCGAAATCACGGTTTCTAATTGAATAACCTACCAGTTGCGAGGCCACAACGTGCCCCTTGCTTGTTGTTGCTTCGTACATAAAGGCACAACCTCCCCTCCATTATTTATTACTGAAGATAATATAATCCTATAATCCTTCGCTTATTAAATAATAATCAGTATAGCAGCTACTACAGCTGGCGTCGCTGTTAATTTATTTTCCTTCTTTATGGGCAGAATTACAATGGTGGCGGTGCCTTGTGGCGATCTCACGTTGTGTAGGGAGCAACGGTGAGCCAGTTGCGGTCTTGACTTTAGCGCAACATTTTAATGCCAAAAAAACCCCTAACTAACAGCCTAATCCCGCATGCTGATAAACGCCCGGTTTGGCGTTCTCTCATATTCCTATGGCGTGGGTGTAAAACGCATCTTACCTTTGTAAAACGCAGCATTGATTCCTTTCTGATAGAGGCAGCAGCTACACCCTGCGGGACCCGTATCCGGGGCCCTTCAGCACGTAAATTCCAACGAGTGGAGAAAACTGCGCACTTCGTGAAACTGTTTCATCAGGAAAGCGCACGGGGAGAGCCGCTGTCTCGACTCTGAAATCCCGATGTGTATGGTCGAAAGATTTTTCCACAGATATGCATTTTAGTCTTATCAGCTGCAATTGATTTAACCTGCACATTGCCGGGTCTTTGTCATTTTTCATTTTCATTGTTCTTACATTTGTATCGTTGTCGTGAATGTACGTCACCCTGCCTTGAATGCAAGCAACGGCTAAATGAATTATTATTATTATTATTATTATTATTATTATTATTATTATTCAAACCATTTTGTTACTAAATAAAAGCCTAATTGCACACGGCTTTGTCTGAAAGGAGGTATCACTTTCACCCAAAACCGTTTCCTTGCTCTCTCATCCAGGGGTCGGCCCCAGGTGGGCATGAGGTCTGCTCGGGATGGGCACTAATATCGGAAGAGTCTGTTCCGTTTCCCGGGTCAGAAGCCTCCGGGGCCCCAGGTGGAGTCGTCATGTTCAACAGCGCTCTGTGGGCTTTCCTCCACAGAGACACCTGGGCGTCACGCACTGATTGTGAGCACAGCGTGTTTACCTAGGCGAAATGGCCTGGATGAATTCTTTATCTAAAAAGAAATCTAATTATCTAGCCTCAGTGAGTTAAGGAGCGCTGACACAATTAAAACACAGCCACGCAGAGGTCTAAATCACTCCTGTGTGTTTGTTTGTGTGTGTGCGCGCGTGCATGTGTGCACGGACATGTGTTACTAACAAAATAGGGACAAAACGTGAACAGATCTCAAATACCTGACAAGCACACAGGGCCCTGGTGCCCCCACAGTGGAAATAACCTCTAGTTTCTAAAGATAATGGCATCTTCTTTCAAATCTAAAAGCGTGGAAAAATTGTGGAGCTCAATTATGAGTGAATAAATGTGTCACTCCCGCGTGGAGCTTAATTCGAGTGCAGAGAAGAACCGCAAGGAATCAAATGGGAGTCCAGAGTACGTCCCACACAAGCAAGAGAGTGTGTGTATGAGGCAGAAATACATCCGGGTCTGAGATACTGTCAGATTTTCACTGGCGTAACAGACAGGGAACCTGAAAGAGCTGAAAAGCTCATACTGTACATGCTGTCTTCCTGCCAGTCTCCCCTCCTAGAAGACCTATCCACAGTGACCTCACACTCCCATGGTGTCTGACTGGGCGCACACACACACACACACACACACACACACACACACACACACACACACACACACACACACACACACACACACACACACACACACACACACACACACACACAACAGAGTGCCGAGTGCTCAGGGGATCAGCTGAGATTCCTGAACTGACGCTCGGTATAAGAGCTTTGCCCTGGTGGGTTAGGAAGAGGATGAGCAAATGGGTGTGTGAGTTAATAGCTTAATTAATAGCTACAGCTTTAAAATGACATCTGACCTGGTATTTAAAGAGTGGCAAGGTATTAATTCAATTAACACTAACCTAAATGTTGGGCTTCTGCAGAAAAGCCTATTGCCTATTTTTATACACCCATATTTACAGAAAATTCAGAAATCTCTGCTTGAATATCGTGATCTGCTGACACGGGGGTTTGTTTTTCTTTCATTTCTCCCTCTCTCCCTTTCTGAGCCTGCCCAAATGACCTCTTCTGACAACTAGAAAATGAACACGCTCAGAAAATATCCCTGCAACCCCTTTCCCCCTGAGAAGAAATTCTTCGCCCCTCCTGCATGTGCATTTTCTCAGTGGTCAGTAACATGGGCCCTGTTATTGCTGGTAACTGCTGAGTGATCACATGATGAGATGCCCATACTTTAGCAGCCACGCAATTTGTTCCTGGCTGCAAAATAAAATGACCATTTCCATTTTCCCATCAATTTAAAAATACAGCTTGTGAAATGACATTTCATTCTGAAACTAGTGTCTTCAAAGTGGCTCATTTTTTAAATCTGAAATGTCTATGGGCTTTTTTTTTACCATAAGGCACAAGCATTGCTTTAGATGTAAACAGACATGTTATGTACATCTTTCTTGAAAAACTGCAAAGACCCTTCCACACTCCCAAGCAGCCCCAATGAACTTATTTTCCATACCAGCTGAATACTGTGATCTCTCACATCTCAATAAATCTGCTTATACATGAAACCATTGAAATTTCAATTTGAAATAGAATATTAGAAAATAGTGATGCCTCACAGACAGACACCTACATTCGTACTTAAAGACATATGCTTGTGCACCTACGCACACATACACACACAAATAAATATGTGCATAATGCTTGCATACACACCTATCAACTATGTTGATCCAGAACCGGTAAACAGGACTGTATGCCCGACTCTTATGAAGGACAAAAGGCATGTGGCATTTGTTGTACTTGGCAGTCGGTTTAGTGGAGCATAAGTCACTGTTTAGCTGATACTGTACACGCCACGGTTGGACAGCTCCAAGAGAAATGTTCACAAGGACACAATCCTATAGAGACACTTAGGGGTCAACTGGTTGCATTAACTTATCAGACTGTCTTACCCTGCCTCTGTTTTTCCCCCCCTTTCTTTCATTTTATTTAGAGGAACTGGAAAGCAAGTCTCTGTGGAGGTTTGATTTTGTTTCTTCTGAAAGGAGCAATCAATTTTTCATCACTTGCACTTGCATCACAAGCCAGAGAGAATGCAAAGTGATGACAGGGGTGGAGGGCTTGACCTCAGATTACACCGTCCTCTCTATCTCTCTCCGCACCCAGAAGGGAAGCCTGTATTGCACACTCCTCAAGGCTAAGAACCCCCATTTAGACCCTAATCCCCAAATTTGTACATCAAACTCTCCGAGAGCGCAATTCTCCTAATAATGCAGATTTTGAGTTCCTCGTTCCTGCGAACGAAGCTGGCATGCCCTTCATAAAGCTTTGCTGGACTGTGCCACAGGACACCCAAGGAAAAAATGCATCCGCATGTCTATTTGTTTAATTAAAAGCTGCAGTTAATAGACCAAGCTCTGGCTCAGCAGATTCAGCTGACAGCTATGATATCCCAAAGTTCTGGGCTCCAGTCCAAGTACAGAGGAACCATTTCTCCTTCCAGCTTTACAGTACTCATTGCAGATGATTGCTTCTCTATTTTAACAGGGCTTTCATGTAATATTAATAATAGGGTGTGGGGGGTGAGGGGGGTATATTGGGTTGCTTGACAGACAGGACATAAGCAGATCGAGAGGCAGGTCAGAAATCAGATCGCGTCACTACAGGTCCCTCTATCTGAGCCGCTCCTGAAGTGAGCTGAAACATCGGACTGAGAAGCGCCAGAGGAGGTTTAACGATCTCCGCTTGCGTCTCCCGACCACACGATTGCGTCTCCCGACCACGCTCCCTTGTACGGCCTCGCACGGTTTTTTTGCGGCGCAGACTCGCTCTGCCGCAAAAAAAAACAACGCTTCGCCTCGCAAAGCAGCGAAACCCCGCTAAACTCACGCAAAAACAAACCCAAACCGGAACGAATTGCTGCGGAGCAGCCTACAAACGAAACGGATTCGTGCCCGCGCGTCAGGCGCCGGAGAAACTCCCGTCGTTGACCTTGATGTGACCTAATTGCTCTCAAGGAGACAGGAGGCAGGAGGGAAAAGGAGGAATCGTGAGTCCCCCAAGAGAGGAGGAGCCCTGCAAAGCAACAGACAGGGAGCTGTGAAAGCGGTGATTAACAAGGACCGTCTCTGGGGGCCGTAATCAGTACTTAAAGTAGTGGCAAAGCACACAGGAGCAATGCTCATCTTGTGAAAGCAGAACAGCAGGGATGAGACCCCCCCCCCCCACACAAAAAAAAACAGACTCACACATTTAACACTTTCTTCAAGGCTCATTTCATTTTGTGCTAATTAATACTCCCATTGTTTGTGTTTTCTGCAGCTTAAGCTTTGGCAGTAATTGAATTTGGCCTTCCGGCTGTGTCATTGGGCTGATAGTGGCTTTTGTATAGAGCAGCCAGTGCACCTCCTTTGCGAACAGAATCCTAATGAAATTAGTATTTTGAAGTCTCATGCTTCATTATGTCATTCTGAAGCCAACGCACTACATTACTGGAGTGTTTTACTCGGCACGCAAAGACTGGGAGATGAATAATCCTGTGACTTCAAGATAAAGACAAATCTCAGCTGTGGTATTATCACATTTTACATTAGTTATGTATGGATGAGGAAGAATTAATTATCTCAGGGCTTTAATCCTTCAGAGGGATTGAGGCCTGCTGGAATGAGAATAGAGGCGAGGCCTGTCCAATGGAGCCCAGGCCCAGCTAAGAGCGTCGCCTAGCGACAGCCACGCTTGACGCTCTGAGCTTGAAAACTGAGAAACCTCGCGCCGCCAGAAATCTGAGTGAAGGTGTGGACTGGAACTTTTAGAAAAGACAAGAACGACAAAAAAAACAATGCCTGCGATGGACTGGTGTCCCGTCCAGAGTGTATCCTGCCCTGCACCCTTTGTTTGCCTGGATAGACTCAGGCTAAGAAGCTCTTAGAAAATGGATGGATGGATAATTAAAACTCTTCACACAACCATATCATGTCATTGCTTGATAATTCTGTAACGCTTGTTATATGCTGTAGCATTCCGCATAGGTTTGTCATGTCATGTCATTTACCAAACCGCTTTATACCATACAATGTCACGGGAAGCAATGAGCACAAGGCAGGGTACACCCTGGATGGGACACCAGTCCATCGCAGAGCAAGTGTGAGCCAATCATAAATGGGGACAATTTGGAGGCCACGGTACAGGCAGAGGAGGGAAATTTGTCCCAGACAGCGGGATAACGCCCTACTGTTATCGAGAAATGCCCGGGGATCTTTAATGACCACTGATAGTCAGGATCTCGGTTTAACGTCTCCTCCGAAAGATGGTGCCCACTACAGTATAGTGTCCCCGCCGCTATACTGGGGCATTAGGACCCACACAGACCGCAGGGTGGGCACCCCCCACTGGTCCCACTAACACCACTTCCAGGAGGTCTCCCATCCAGGTACTGACCAGGCTCAACCCTGCTGAGCTTCAGTGGGTAGCCAGTTAGAGAGCTGTAGGGAGATATGGCTGCTGGCTCAAGTAGGGTTGAGGAGTATTTAAATCTAGAATCTCACTGGTGGGAAAACCAATAGCAGCTCCAGGGTTTTATTGATTTAATTTGAATTGACATGCTGTTTTGGTAGGACTTTGACTCCATTAGACTGCACAGGGCGGTTGGTCAAGAGGGGTGTCTGTGTACAGTAAAGGAGTGTTGTGAGAAGGAGAAACTGCTGGGGACTGTTCTGACCTGCAGGTCCCGTGATACAGTCCTTGACAACTCTTCCAAGGCCGGTTGTAACAATACCCACGCAAGAGGAAAAAGGCAATTTCTAACAACAGCAACAATAAAATACGGTCGTTTGTCCCCTTTTTAAAAAACAAACAAACAAACAAACAAAAATCGGATAAACAGAATAAAGGCACATCCATGGACACATTTACAGTCACACATGACGGGGAGCTTTCATAACAAAGCGAGTACCAAGGAAATCGCTCTGGCCCCTACCTCCCATGAGGAACAGCAGCCCAGCTACATACTGCATTAAATCATGTTGCTTGCAGCAGCCGAGGACTCCAATAATCCATCCGAAGAGGATAATGGATACTGCCATCCCTATAAACCCAGCTGTCATTCTGCGCAGGTCTGCGGAAAGGAAGGACGAGAGAGAGAGAGAATGAGGAAAGGGGAGATGTGAAATAGCAGCACTGAAAGAGAAAACAACATGTCTCCCTTGGTGCAACATTCGGAAGGCGGTGTTGGCAGGGCTGGGGGGGGGAAGAGCCCCCAGCGGATGGCTGGACTGGCTCGGTCAGTGGTTTTCTGACTCCCAGCGCAGTGTGGCAGACGGAGGGGGTTCTGCCTGTGTGAAGAGAGGTCAGGGCACCTGCACAGCAGCAGAGATCAGCCCAGGTCCTCCCCAGGCCACCCCACAGTTGTCAGGCACGCACGCGGGAGATTTTGCAGCAGGCAGCGGATTTTGGGGTCTCTGGCTCATGCCTGGGCTCTGGAATGCCTTAGCAGTTTTCTCAGGCCCCTGGAGCAAACACTTGAGCATGACGACAAGAGACCCCCCCCCCTCCTCCTCTGCGTTCAGTCGTTTGGTTTAGTTTTTTTTTATGTGTTCGCTTAGGCTGCATAATCTATCGGAAAGAAATGACTAACTGATGGATTCAGCAGAAAAAAAAAGGAAATCCATTACAGCTGTCGGCAAAACCTTTTAACCCACCCCGCCCCCTCGGAGAAACCGCCCCGAGTGAAGACGGAAATGTGCCGCATTCGGCACATTTCGAAGGAAAAAAAAATCCCAAACTGTCCGCTTGATGCAGAAGTGAAAAATGGGAAAGACTTTGTTTGGGGTGTTTGAATAAGGCTTTGTTTCCCCACTATTCAGTCTCATTTCCCCCTGCTAGACAGATTAATTAAATCAGAAAACAAAGGCTCCCAAAGTCAAAGCACATTTAAAAAGATGAGCAGCGTGTTCTGCCAAAATCCAGGGTTTTATACTCATCTTCTTCTGCGCTGAAGTCCTCACACAACACTGATAGCTGCCCTGTGGGCAATTAGAACTCAGAATATCAGTAAGGAGAAACAACAGCCTCTAATCATCTGGCCAGGAATGTTTTTAAAGATAGGATCTTGGAGTGCACATACAATCTTCCTACTGTGGTTCATTCTTCCCATCGCCTCCTCCTTCATGCTTGTGCCTCTGAAAAGCTGCTGCTCTGGTGGGGCTCAGCCCTGTCTGGCACTAATATTTATTCAAGCATGTTCTACTGCTTCACGCTGCTCCAGATGAGCGATACGGAACAAAGTCTTTAAAAAAAAACACTGCAGGATAAAGTGAATGAATGCCTCTCTGCAAGTCCTGCGTTATCGCTGTCCCTGATTGTCTTCGAAAGCACTCGGATAGCTATGCAGGGTCCTTTTGTATGGGCTTTTGTGTTTGGATTTTTTTTTTGACCGCTGCTTCTGTAGAAGAAATGCCTTAAGAAGGGGTTGGCGGAGATCTCTTTTGCTTTACAGAAAGAGAGAGAGGGACAGAGGGAGAGGCAGAGTTTGAGAGCACCTCTCCTCCATCCTCCTCCTGTGTCATCCTCCTCCTTTGAATTTCAGCATGATCTCCTATCCATTCCGAATGCAACGAGATTCGAAAATGTATCTGTGAAAAGAAAACCCATTAAAATGCAAATTGGAGTGTGCATCTGCTTACTTCATATAGAATTTGTGGAGCCTACAAATATATTCTCGTCTTCAGTTCCAATTACCTCAATAAAAAGAAGGTCAGAAAGAGTGCAGATGGTGTTTGGAGTGTGTTCTTCAGATTTCTATCAGTTCTCGGGATTGTCGGGCAGCTGGGGTTGACGCTGATGAAGCTGTCCTGAGTTTGTTGTGCTGTTGGACGCATATACTTAGAACGTACTCGTATGCACTGTACTGTTACACATGAAAAAAAAAATCTCTGCATTGTTTGCTTGTGCAAAATCCTTTGTCACATTTATGAACCTCGATCTGAAATAATTTTCAAGTCTTTTTTTTGTGTTTCTTTGGAAATTTGGAAATTTCAGATGTTTTCTCCTTCAGTGAAACAAACCTCACATTTTCATTGCAATTCTCTCTAATGGGGTTTGCGCTGCTGCTGTGATTTTGCTTCTGGCTGCCATCTCCTTAAAACTGGTTCCAAGGGATCCCTGATATATCAGCGGGTTCGAGTGATGTGTGACAGAGCACTGGAAGTACTATATGCCTTTATTCTCCCCCTCATCCTGAGCAGAGGAAACTTTGCACTGGACATACTGGCAGCAAGACAGCAAGGTCAGAGCCAAGACTGGCCACACGCAGACTCTCTCTGGCTGCTTTCTCCAGCACTGGGGGAAGAGGAGCTTCCCCGTTCTGCAAGAGAGAGCCATTAACAGCCAAAGGACGCTGCCATCTGCTGACACCAGCTGCACATGCACCACAGCATGAGTCTCAGGTCCAGACTGCTTCTAAAAGCCCTAAACGGAAGGGAAAACTTGCTTGTGCTTAGCATTCAGTTCTCCTCCATTGGCACTTTCCCCCATAGTCATTATTTATTTTTATGCCTGGATAAAAGCACTCATACTAGATCGGACATTTTACCATTTTCGGATCTGATGCATTTTTTTGCATTGTGCAGCTTAGGCGGCACACTTTAAATGGGCTTAATCACACAGCCTTGGTGCTCATTCACGGTGCAGGTGCAGGAGCTCTTCAGCGGAGCACTAAGACAGCGAGCTGGCGAGAAGCGCTCGTCTGAAAAGTCAGCTGCGGTGGCCTTTTTTTTCGGCTTCTCTTGCCATAAACAAAGGTTTGTGAATGGGGTCTGATGAGCCATTGAGACATCCCCTCCTGGAGCACAATCAAGAGAGGCCACCTTCAAAAAGGACGACGAGTGCAGAAAGCTACTGAAGCTCCTAGATTTCACACACACATGGCATGACGGACATCTGGAGTCCCAGATTAAAAATCCCATGCCCATTGACATTAATAACAGCACTCACAAGGTGGCAGGAGAGAGCATCCCAAGACCTAATTCAGCATGACATTCAGAATGAACTGCATCAACTTCACTAACTCCCAATGTCGTTTTCATTCCAGCTGAGCTTTCTGGTGGTTTAGAATGGAAACATATCTTTGGAGTCAGCATAACCCAGGCCTATTCTAGTACTGAATGCTGAAGCTCCCATTTAAAAGGGAGTTCTAACTGGCTCTCACCATCACCACCAGGATGTGCAAGTCCACCTGTCCACCTCCTCTGATTTCCTTATCATCCACACAA
Organism: Lepisosteus platostomus; assembly: GCF_059453375.1. Taxonomy (NCBI): domain Eukaryota; kingdom Metazoa; phylum Chordata; class Actinopteri; order Semionotiformes; family Lepisosteidae; genus Lepisosteus; species Lepisosteus platostomus. Next base: position 13,614,883 of record NC_142628.1, read on the forward strand.
TCCCCCATTTTACTGAACACGGCCTGCGCGTCACCCCTGCTCAGCTTAACGTGAGATCTCACAAAGCAAACATTATTGCAGCCTAAGAAAATGATGAACACCCACCCTTATGCTGGCCCTGACGAGCTGTTAACTACTTGTAAGCTAAGAAGGGAGTGCAAAGTTCACCATCCCAGAAACTGTGAAGAGTGAAACACTTTGAATAAAGCTCTCTTCGGCATTCAGGACTTATCTTGATTGGGAGCTCATACAGGCGAGAGGCTGTACAGGAACGCGTTTAGCCATGGGTGACAAATTGCTGCTCACAATGAAACATCTCAGTTAGACCAAACCAAAAGGGAATTTTGTATTTACACAGAATCACCCAGCATTTTGCTTTTTCACGCCTATAAAATAAAATGTGAAGCAAGAAAACGCCACTTGACTGGGCTTTCTCCCAAGCGGTTTTATCAACATGGAGGGGTCAGAGCACACAGGTCACAGAAGTCACTGCCTGCCAGGCTGTGTGCTCACCATCAGCAGTGCTCTGCTATACACCCAGTACTGCTGGATCAGGTCATGCCACAGCCTAGGCCTGGTCTTTGGGACCTTTACAAATTGTGCTCCTGACTATTAACTGAAAACTCTGCTCTGACTGCAACTACCTGGGCAAGTGGGTGTGATTTTTCTTCTTATTGGCTTTTCCAAGTGCCTGAGGCTAGATAAATTCACTTCAAGTGCGTGAGGTTATATAAATTGGCTTCCAGCACAGGGGGCAAAGATACAGATTGCTTCCGTCGTCCTGTGGCCCATCCACCCATGACTGTCAATAGTGCCGCCCAGCAGGCCCCTGATTCCCATGAGAGAGATGGAAACAGAGGAATCAGCACAGTCCCAGTGGGCTCGTGTACGGAGTTCCCCGCGGCTAACAGGAAGGGCACGCAACCGTGGCAACGGCGATTTACTTACGCAGCGCGTGCCACTCGTCCTGCCTGATCGTCTTGGTGATGTTGATGGGGAGGTTCCGCGGCAGAGTGGAAGAAGAGTAGTGGTACTTCACCGGGGTGCAGCGCTGAATCACACCTGCTGGCACAACAAGAACCCGAGAGAAAAAGTCACCAACAAGACAAGCCCAGCAGGCAGGACCTCCAAAGCCAAGTGAGCCAGCCAGGAAACTCCACCGGAAGCCTGCTCAGCCAGCACTCTCTGCACAAGCACGGCTGTCTTCTTACTTCCCAGACGTGCAAGTTCCCGGCAGGTACTACCAGCCACGTCAGGTGAAATAACAGAACGATTTGGTTGACCCCTGATGCAGACCCCCATCCCAGAGGATGATCGAAACAATCCGCAGAGCCAGTGGTCTGTCAGAGTTGCGCTCTGCAGTCAGCTCTCACCTACCGGGGCCTGTCCTGTGCCCGTCGATCAAAACTCACTCTTGAAGAGGTGTCTGCTTAGACTAAGCCTGTGACTGACACTCATCACAAAAGTGCCAGAGGGTGAGCTAACTGCGCAGACTGTGCAAAATAGGGGACAGTCAGTTGGCATCACTTTGAAAAAGATAAGTCACAGTTCTGCACTTAAGGGACAGAGCATCTTCACAACAACATTTTGTTTTCGGTAAGGGCTTATTTGGGAAACTATTTTATACACAATTCACTTCCTATAACCCAGCAAACCCCCCCAAAAAAACAGTATTTATATTCAAAATCTCCATCCTGCAGTGCAAATGTTGTTTGTGCTTTCTGATTAATGTTATGCCATTTAACATCGGCAACAGCCAGAAACACAGTAAGGGTTTTCAACTGGTTACAAATTATCTCCTGACGGGCAAACATGAGGTCACTCCTGGGTCCTCAGAGCATCTGTCCGTTCTCTGCTACAAACAAGACTGCAACACAGTACCAGAGAACAGATCGTCTCTGCTCCAAATCATCCAGCGGCTCAGGTTTTTTTTTCTTCCCATCCAGTTGGCAGCTAGCAATTTATTTTGAAAACTTCACTGCTGCACAGTGAATATGAAACACTCTCATGCCTTCATCTATTTTGAAATCTAGGGCATGTGAATGTTCTAAGCACAACATCAGAAGTGGTTTCCTGCCTGCGTCCACATCATGCATTCATTTGTTACCTACATATTTTAGGAAGGGTGATGAATAAGGCTTCTGATGGAGACTGGCTTTTTTATCCGGCGTGTTGTTGGCTTTCAAGGTGCATATATTATATCTCGGCTGACCTACTCCTCCTGCATCAAACATTTGGACAGCTATTGAGTCCAAGACTCATTTTTTTTTACTTTTACCAACTCCCGAGAATAATAAGGTATCGGCAGAGATCGATTCAATTCAGCTCATGATTTCTTTCCCTTTTTTTTTAATTCCCAGAAATTCCTCATGGCCTCCCGTACGTTTCGGCTCCAGCTGAAAGAAGTCGCTACAAGTCGCGCTAGGAAGCAAGTTTCCGTTTCACAAGGCACTCGGACACGGGAAGCAATCAGCAAGGAACTGACCGTGAAACACAGGACCCGCGGACACGACAGGAAAGTGATACGTAACACTGAGAGCGGGAGGCTCCTGTTCATGCAGGACTCAATGCTGTAAATAAGCTACTCAGCCACTTAAATTTCGCTCATAGCTTTTTTTTTTTTTAAATTAGGAAGAGCTTGCTCTCTTTTTCCTCCTTAAAATAGTTCAGGGTTGCTGTCAGAACTACCTTAAAGCCTCCCACAAATGAAATTTCAATGAATCTGAGGTTTTGTCTTTCTCCAGTCAACACCATAAGTTTCTCAGCAGCATCAGTAAGAGGTTATAAGAACGATCAGCCCAGGCTGAAGGCGAGCACTAAACCAGCAGCACAGTCCAAGACTGCAAAGCCTTCCCGGGCAAGTGGCTGCTATCTTCTATGCCAATTTCTCTCTTATTCTTAATAAAACTCGTGAGCTAATTTGGTTATTTCAGAAAACTACATAAAAGTCAACCCAGCAAAACCAACTAGAGAGCACAAGGGCAAACTAAGAACAAGAGGCACTTCTTTCTGAAAAGCATTGTGGGCGTCCAGAACGAGCAAGTCAAGCTGTTGAAGGCCATACCCTGGCTTCCTTCGAGAAGCAGCTGGATGACATTCTGGGATCGACGAGCTGAATGGATCTGATGGCCTCCTTCTATTTCGCAACATGCTGTTCGTTCATCCACTCTTTCTAATCGCTTCTGCCAATTCAGGGTCGCGGGGGAGCTGGGGCCTATCCCAGCGAGCAGTGGGCACAAGGCAGGGTACACCCTGGATGGGACGCCAGTCTATCACAGGGCACACACACACACACTCACACCAGGGTCAATTTTTCCCAGATAGCCCATGCCTACCAGCGTGTCTTTGGACTGTGGGAGGAAACCGGAGCGCCCAGAGGTAACCCACATGAACATGGGGAGAACATGCAAACTCCACACAGACACACATGAACTCTGTAAGGAAGCAGTGCTAACCACTGCACCAACACTGGATTTGTCTTTCACGTTTGTCAGGGAGAATTAATTCCGCTTCTTTCCTGTCAAAGAAGCGAGTGCAGAATCTTCGTACTTACTGGGGAGAGGGAGCTTGGGCAGTGGATTTGGTGATTTGGGGAGAAAGTAGAGTCAGTAAGATGTTTCTCTGCAAGTATTATTATTCTCCACTGTCAAGTCTCTGATGACAAGCAGAATCCTTTCAACATTCTAGCACCTCTGAGAAAAGCAGCCTGTGTTGAAAGATAATGGTTCGTTCTGCTTCGTTTAGCTGAGAGATGCTGAATCAGCAGAAAGCAGCTTTCTGGATTAGGGGGGGGTTGTTGATATGATGTACTGATTGACACGTTTACACAAAGTGATGTCTGTTGCAGCTACTATGAACCCCACAGACCTGTTTAATTATTGAAAACTGGGAAGATTGCAAAAGAAAAAATACAGCAGAAAATGGGGCTAAATCGTGTTTGAATCTCACTGTGTCCATCTTCTCTGTTGGCTTCAAACAGATCTGGTTGCATTGCACAATTCTCATTGAGCAAGCCTAGTCAATCCCAAACTCTTTCATTTCAGATGTATAGATCGCTTTAACAAGCACTACTTTTACAGTGATCACAGCAAATACTCATACACACAAGCTCGCACACGAATAACACATGCTCGCACACGAATCACACATGCTCACACACGCTGTCACACGCTCACACAGACTCACACTTTTCACTCACAATTCTGACTCAGAAAATCACAGACTCACACAGACACTCACTGACTCACACAGACTCACACAGACTCACACTTCTCACTTACACAGACTCACACAGGAGCACACAGACACTCACCGACACTCATACAGACTCACACAGACACTCACTGACACTCACCGACACTCATACAGACTCACACAGACACTCAACAACACTCACCGACACTCACACAGACTCACACAGACTCACACAGAAGCACACAGAAGCACACAGACACTCACACAGACTCACACAGACACTCACACAGACACTCACACAGACTCACACAGACTCACAGATCTGATCCAGAAGAACGAAAGCTGTAATGAATATCCCTGCCCAAGGAAAGTCTCAGCCTCCTGGGATCCATGCTTTGGATTTACAGCACAAGTGAGCAGTGAGCAGTGAGCCAATACACAGACAGACACTGTCCAACTATACAGGTTATCTACCACAAGGTGAAAATGAACCCAGATCAGAAAAGAATAAAGAATGAATACATTTTTTCATTAGTGCTTGAACAGTAGATTCATCAAGCAGGAAGATCATGTTTGGTGGAGTTAATTGATATATAACTTTGGTATATCAGCGTGTGATTGTGCAAAGATTTTAGAAAGGATCTTGCTCTCTTGCGTTCAAACTGTCTCTGGTGAGCTGGTAATAAAATTTTAAATTATTCTTAGAAGAGTTTCTGTGCTGCAAAACTAAACACATTGTAGCTCCGCTCACTTCCCCATCTGGGACAGCTGCGAGTACACGAAAGCAGGATCATTTCAAGAGTCTGCTGTCGGCTTTTCTCACTAGATGAAGCTCAGCGAGTCGAGAACATCATCTTCAATTGCTGCCTCTCGTTTCACAAAGCAGGATGCTTCTGACGTCATGCACTAATTCATGCATCTCCTGCACTGAACCAGACACACTTATCATGTTAAAGGGTGCTGCTGTGCTCTCTGTGGGTCTCAGTTTGCAAAGATTGAAAAGCCATTCTGAACTCCTCTGAAAAACAGAGTAATTCAATGTCCAGAGGGGTCGGTCCTTCAGAAGGGAACAAATGGATCAGATATGTCCAGCTACCTCCTAACCTTGATACAAGGGAAAATAGGGGACATTGTTGAAGCATGACAAGACATATCTGTATCACTGCTGTGACATGCAAGGTTGCATGAGTTGTGGTGAAGTTATATTTTAAAGAGCGTTTTCTCTAAAATGCTGAAGAAAAAATAATATTGTTGACCAAAAACCAGTAAAACTGTTTGAATGTGCTTAAGAAGAGCTGATTGCAGGATTTTGACTGGAACGTGATTTTAAACACCCTCATGAAAAGACATAGAATGATTCAACTTAAATCCGTAATATAATATTCAAATACGTTTGTAACCCCATTCAATTCAGAAAATGTATTAGAACTCCAACACACCTTGCCTTCCTAGAGTGAGAAAGCAACATATTCACCACTGCTACTCTGCCGTTTACTCTATGCGAATGAAATACAGGCTAGAAACCCACTCTTGATGCCCTGACCTTGTTGGATAACAGATACCATCTGACTCCAGGGACTGAACTGTTGCTCTCTTCCAAGTGCATGTGAGGTCAGTCAGGCTTAATTGGAATGGACTGCAGCTCAGGACCCTGCCTTGGTTTGTCTACAAGCACGCAGGCAATGTGCTCCCACAGTTTCTGCAGCTGTAGCTCATAACGCCCTGATGTATGCAGCACTCCAGAGATGGCTGTGGATCTGTTCAGTCTTCCATGGTGATACAAGCATGGCCATTCCCCGACACACCTCTGGCTCTTCGGAGGCGCAGGATTAAGAGGGAATAAAACAAATGACAGACTGGAACTAAAAACGTGACACAAAATCAATCACGATGGGATAATATCACCACTGCCTACGACAACAGCTGTAAAATTCAGAGACCGCACGTTCCAGGGAAATTACTCTCTTTCTGTGGTGTTTGCACTTTCTAAAGCAACAGCCCCCATGAAGACAGGCCTGGGAATATCTGACCCATTTCATTTCCTTCCAGCTTTCTTCTTTAAACAGATTTCAAAAATCAGCTGCTGTAGCCCAGATGGAGGAAAAAGTCAATAACAGTTCGCCTGCTGCCTTGCAGTTTTACTCTTTGACTAAGATAAATGTGATTAGGCGTGCTCTTTTTGCCACATTGAACAAATTCTTGGCTGAAGACTTGATACATTGGCCCGTAGAAGGACAGATTGTTAACAAGTCCCTCAGTTATATAATTCACTCCCAGGAATCGATAGGACACAGAGATTATATTGGACTTTCCTGCCGGTGACATGCACTGTAATGTAAGACAGCCCGGGCGTAAGTGGTACATCTCCAATAGAGAAACATGAAATGAAGTCTGGAAAAAAAAAATCTCCACAGAGTCTTCAGGCTGCACTCCATCCTGATAGCAAAGGCAAAAGCAGAATGCATAGCATTTAGAGGGTGTTAAACAGCAGTGCATTTGAGAGACTGAGAAAAGAAGCACTTCTTTACACAAAGGGTGGTGGGAGCATCCAACAAGCCGTCCAGCAAATGTTGAACTATATGCTTCCTTCAGACAGAACCTTATACCTTAACTTGTTAAAACTTTGACTTGCTAAACCTTTGTATGTTCTTGGGCTTTATCTTTTCATATCGATTCATATAGAATTATTGAATTTTGTATAGAATCGGGTAGATTTGTATATATTCATTTGGAGCAAGGGAAATTCATCATTGTGGAAAATGAGGAAAGCATTCTCATGTTCCATAAAATGTTATACACTATAAAATAAAATATGACATATTTTACACCTACAAATGTGCACCCAGACGTGATCTGGAAAAAATAAGAAAATCACACAAATGAAAAGGCTGGGTCTAGATCTGAAAAAGGAGTGCAAACCTTCTCACTGCCTGAGTCTGTATGTAGTCTGTTAGGAAATGCACCACAAAAACACATTTTACTTCATAATGAGGGAAAATGAGCGATAATCAGGACATGGAAATTGACTGTAGCAATTAAACGACGTAACAATAATTAAGGTAATCAAAATGATAATTCCATCTAATGGGGATGCTAATTTTTTTTTTAAAAAAGCTTTCCTGAATCAGCACTAATCCCTGCTCAATCAGTTCCTTAATATGGAAATAAAAGCAATTTTCCCATCATTTTCCTCACACAAGAAAATGTAACCCACCCCAGCAAAAATGCAGATCATAGGAAATGTCATGGTGTGCAACGAATTCAGCAAGGCTTTGTATGGACGGGTGATATTAATGTGCACTTGTCAGGCTGTCTTTGCTATTCATCAGGCAGTGTTCATTAAAACGACAGCACCAAACTCAAGTCAACACGATCAGATAACCAAGTTTATTCCCGCTGGAAGAGATCTGCCCGTTTGCAGGCAGCCCAGAGTGAACACGCACTCCATCATACAGTATCTAGAGAAATAACCCGCTAATCAAAACATTTATCTTCATCAGGACTGGCATGTCACTGTTCATTGCAATGTGTGCTTCAGAGGCAAAAGTGCACCAAATTATTAAGCATTCAGACAAAACCCTTTGCACTGAGCAGCAGCTTTCCTGGCATTAGTCTGTCTGTACTCCAGGCCCTTTTGTTCAAAATGATGATATTTCTTCTCCCAGATCTCAAAATCACAACAGCGTTCGTCCTCATTTAGTCCTCCCCTTTGAGAGGCACTTAAGCTCATCTCCTCGCTGGAACATCTGGATGGCTCTGGAACATCTGTCGACCCCTGCGCCTCCCCGCAGTCTGAACGCCTCCAGAGAGACCACAGCCCTGTGGTCTCCCCCCTTCCATGTGCCCCCTCCGACCCCCCCACCAACGCTGTCTCGCTATCAGCAAGCGCTCGTGTTTAAATGAAAGGAAGTTTCTGACCAAACGTTCGAGAGGGATACAACAGCCAAGTTCAATCAGCTTCAGCTGTCAGTTATTCATTATCCATCCTGATGCCTTTTCCTCACCTAAAACATTATCAGTACCATCCGAAATCCTTTTCTCTCCCTCGCTTTAGGTCTCCTGCATCCCTTCCCCTCTGCAGCTGCCCCTGGGTCACCCCTCACTCTGCATGGGGGTCCCAGCCTCCTCGTCCTCTGGCCAGGAGGTCATCCCTCAGCCATGCAGGTGACTAAAAAGCTCCATAAAGCTTTCAATATGCTCAAAGGGGAACTGCAACACTATTTTTATATTTCGGGGTTAGAAATAAGCAGCATTCATAAGTGCATTTAAAACCACAATGAAAGTAAAATGTAGAAAGTAACCTGTCAAACCTCCAGTCTGCATCACAAAATTAAATTTGCAGGTAAGCGCAGCGCCATGCTCTGCAATTCAGAATGAGGCAACAAAACTTCCGGTGACATGAAGCAGCTCTATTACACTGTAAACAAGCAAGATTGTGAATCCATCTCTTTCCATCCAATAGAGATAGGGCTCTCGACATTGAGACCGCTGAGCTGACAAATACTACTTGTGAACTCTGCACGCAGATCACGTTGGAACATTTCTGCAGTGAAACGTCTGCTGCACCACCTGTACTTGTTCGCTCGTACATCACATTACTCGAGTCAGTCCATTACATTAGTGACTAGTGAGCAGGAAGGGCCGCTTCACGTCAGAATTCGTGGGAGCCCGGATGCAAATTTACAACAGCATGCCAACTTACAGTACTTTCACAAAGTTCAAAATTCTGTACATTTTTTTCCAATACCATCAATGAATTAATTGTGTTCCCGAGATTTAATAACCGGTCTGGGAAATTGGGACTGCAGCTCCCCTTAAATTATTGAGTTTTGTTATTCCTAGTGAACCTCTGTTGTCCTTGGTTACTGTTCCAAGTACTTGGTTACTGCAGAATGCTGTATTCCAGCATTCTAGTGTGCTGAGAGGAAGCAAACAATGAAAAACAACCACAGCTGAACCTAACCTTGATTTGTTTTAAAAAAATCAAATGATTTAATTGAATAATAATATGAATTATTTCTAATGTGTGTATCTAGAAATAAATTTAATAAAGCCATTTAATTAAACAAAAGCAAAAAACAAGACTTTGTGGTAACGTTTGCTGCAATTTCTAATCAATTCTTGTTTGTTGTCCCCCCATAAAAATAACAGGCATTATCTGTGGTCTGGGGGTTTTGTAATCTTTGATGAGAAGTTCTTGATACAGAGGTGCAGGTGAAGATGATGGTGAAATAAGCCTTCAAAAATGGACTTTTAACTCAGGACTTTCCACAAGTTCAGCTCTCACTTGGTCTCAGGGGAAGAAACAAAACCATTTTTCTTTAAACACTGATGGAGCACTGCAGCGAGAGCAGAGACAAGCGACGGAGAAGAACAGCCGCAAAAAAAAGACGAAACTAGGCAAAATAGTCTTGTCCCGTTTACAGGGGATCATTCTGCCATGATTGCAGACAACAGAAAATACAGCAGCTTCACAAAACGAGTCCCAGCAGTGAGCCAGAAGAGATTAATAAAGTGGAACGTTTGAAAAACAACCACAGGGCTGCAGCACATTAGAATATAATTTACCTTTCTGTGGGAAGTAACAGAAAAACAGAATCTCAAAGCTTGATTTCAGAGCCCTGCTAATCTTGGCTGCAAGCTGCTGTTTTACTGTAATCCAATTAATGCGCTCTACAGGCTATTAAGGATACTTACTTTTATGTTGTATGTTTATTAGCCTCCCTAGCCTATTTGCATTAAAATTCAGCTCTGACCCTTGGATGTCCTACCCCATTGTTTGACATGTGCACGCTCTCTGCTGGTCAGTGATTTCAGCCTCCACGATTTTGCTTTCAAACAGAAGAAGATAAAGACACCCCTTGTGAGGTGAAGGAAGAGGAGACTGGCAGACTAGCCCAGCTAGGGAAAACCTTAGAACTACCTCTTCTGCATCTGTCCTGTGATTAGCTGAAAACTTTAAGTCATGGATTTGACAGCTGTATTAAATGAGTACTCCTCTCGGGTGATTACCAAGCAGGAAGTAAACGGCATGTCTTGGGCTGAGCTGAGACAAAGTTTCATTTTAAACAGCATGAACACAGAGGAGGAGGACGCTTCACAGGCACCAGAGGCAGTTAAGATAAACACATCTCCAAGGCCTGATGGTATTCTGATGGCAGTAATCAAGAGATGTTATTCATAGACTGTTATAGGCTAAATATAGGCTGTTAATAATTGTTACTCAGGACAAAGGTAGTACCCATTGACTGGACAGCCTTCTGGATTATATCAAATTTTAGGTCTATTTGCACCTTTCTTATCTTCTTATGAACCAGTGTTTTTCACTGGTTTAGTGTCCACTGGCTCTCTTTCCATCTCAGTTGTTAGTTATTAAATTTAGCACCTACCTCTCTACCTGTTTTACTGCTGAAAATTGCTAAAGAGGTCTAATAATTAAATCACCTATTAATTCAATTAAATAGGAGTTCAATTAAATAACCAAAAGCTCAAAAGACAATCGTTTGTCCGCAGGACCAGGACTGGGGAAAAAGGCTGTTGGACACTATATGCAATGCATAAAATTAGTCACATGTCAAGCAATTCATCATCAATGTTCTTGTTCATTCTTGTTCTAAAATAATACCTGTGGAAAAGCGCCGTGTGTGCCTGTGCACCTTCTGAGATTGGCACTGACCTTCTGCAAAGAGAGGAGCTGGAACTGCTATGTCAACCTTCAGCACAGGCTGACAAAGGCACCAAAACGCATGAATATTTTTACATAAGAGAGCTTTCATTCGCATGTGCAGCGTGCGAAGCAATCAGCAATACCTGCCCTGCTGTTGCACTTCGGGTCCCGAGTCAGTGACCCAGCCATTTCTTCCACGCATGTCCTCTTACCACCCGCAGATACACACACACACAGAACGCCCTCGACTTCCAGTTCAAACACCCGATCCCCGAAGTCGGGAAAAGAAAGGGCGCCTAGGAGCAGAATTCTTTAGAAGGAAATTCAGAGCAGGCCCTGCTCTGCATTGACAGCAGAAGGTGATTCCTCAAAGGGGCGCAGTGTGAGAAAGCAAAGAGACGCATGTCTTACTTGCAACAGCTGCCTGGTCAGTCTAGCAACTCAGGTGGCAGTCGAGTATTGATGTCAGTCCATTACAAGATGCCTGTTGAACGTCTGTGTGCACCAAGCCTGGCACTCATTCATATCATTACCCTTCCCTAAACGGTGCCATTAATTGTAGGCAAGCTAAGGGGAGCCAGTCAAGGTAGGAGGGAAGGGAAGCACTTCCGCAGTTGATGAGGCGCCTGTGAAGAACACCGCAGGGACTGCCAGAGGCTCCACGCAGGAAAGCAGCGACTGTATAATTCAGAAATGCTAAATGCGAAGGCAATCACACAATCACAAGTCATTGTTCTGCTTAAAACGCCTGTCACTCAAAAGCCACACACTGAAAAAAAAAACAACACCAGGAACACAGCTTGATTCCGTGAAGCAAAAAGAAGCTGGAAAAAAATGAAAGAGGAAATGACTGTGCAATTAAAACAACAAAGAGCTGCTGAACTTAATGGAGAGCAAAGGGAGTCAGCAAATTAGAAGCACTGGTCGGAAAGGGGGACAGGAAAGAATGGATTCCATCAGATAGCCGCATGCACTGGACTTTATAAATACGCCCCGTGCTCGGACCCATTGTAAACACCCGAAGATACATTTTCAGTGTTCTGTAATCTGTGCTTGCTTATCAAGCCAGCCTCAGAGGAGCTGAGAGATGTCAGTGCATATTAACTGGTGAATGTGTAATTTAACCAAGCTCTTTCAAGACCTGCTGAGACAGTGAAAAACCCTCGGTTAGTTTCGAGCAGCCGGGCTGAGGGGAGATAATTAATTTTAAGAGCATATGCTGAATTCATGATATGTTTATGGACCAATGAAAGCATCCTTATCTCTTCCTTCAGCACCCGCAGGCCAAGTCCATCTTTTCTTCCACTCCGTATGTAATTAGTGCCTATTGGCTATTGTAATGAGCTGCGCTAATCTGGCAGGAGAGGAACTCAATGGTGTCTCGATCCTGAGGACTCGTGCTCTGTGGACAGGCATGGTGCCAGACCTCCTCACTCACTCAGAGTTGCCAATGCACTGTGGCACTGCAGTGGAGGAAAGAGTCGCAGTGGACTCAACAAGTGGCCTGTCCACTTCTCTGTCATTGGTCATTACCTCCTGTGTCCCAGACCGAATCACTGAATCACCGAATCACCGACCAGGCACACACATCAGCGGTGCTGTAGTGGACAGATCTTTTCTGACACAGGCTGGAGCAACAAGACAAGCTTGGGTTCACATTCTACCCTGCAGGTCATGGGCAGCTGCCCCTGCTGCTTCCAAGACACTGGCAAAAGATCTCCAACTAGCAATGCCTTGGTTGGGACTACAGGCATTCCCACTGCAGGAAAATCTGTATAAATTTTAAGGGTGGTTTAAATTTCAAATGGCGATTCGTCTCTTAGAAAACACTTTCTATTTGGAAAGAAGAACTTTGGTATTCAAACATATACCTACTACAGGCATGCTTATCATATTCATTATTGTAGAGATGCAAAAACGAAAGACTTATAATTAAAGAAGTCGTTTGGTCAGCTGTCAGCTAATTGTTCCAAGAACCTAATCTGGCTGCTCTGGGAAAGCTCCTCATGAACGGGACTCCTTACTATGTTGCACGCTGTCACGATCGTAATCCCTCCTCTTAAGGGCGCTCCGGCTCTTTCACATTTTAGTTGATTATGTGCACCTGCCTCCTATCCAGCCCCTCCTTATTTAAGCCAGACGCTCTCACTATTCCTGGCTCAGCACTGGGAGACGGACACCCGGAAGCCCACCCACCAGCGGGTCCAGGAGAGACCCGACGAGATAGGCTTCATCACGGCGTCCTGACCATCTGGGTCCGGGGCTCGTAGCGCCTGGCCCCGTTAACCCACTTTTATTCCCCCTCCCTGCACCAGATCCCGTTCTGGTTTTTTAACCTTGTCTTGTTTTTGTCTTGGATGGATCACCCGACTCTGGAATTTTGGACTTCTCCCTGGATGACCCCCTGGACCCCTCTGGACTAGTTCACCATGGCCACGCCCCCCCCGAGCACCAGTGCACAGTCGTCACGCTCCCCCCCCTCCCGTTCGTCAACCTGCCTAGTCCCTTGTCCTCGCGTCCCCATTGTCCTTTTCCACTTACGTCCGGATTGTACCGTCTGCACAGGGTCCTGCCCCACGCATCGTTGGGGCCTCTGCGAGCAGACCGGGCTGGGCCGGGTGTCTCAATCCACAAGGTCCAGAAGTGCTTTCCCCACCTGTCCCCACCCACGTCCTCCCAGCGGGACCAGCCTGGGCTGAGGCCGGGATGAGGGGGGCGGCGTGTGGGATTCCAACGCTCGGGCCGGCAGCTCCGGCAGTTTTTCCAGGGGATGGGGATCTGGGGATTTGTTCCGGCCCGATTGAGCAATAGAAGCTTGTCTCCTGGCCCCAGGGGTCCCAGTCCTAGTGGTTGTCTCAAGTCCAACCACACTTTACGTGCCATTTCAGCAATGAACTCCTTCATGAACACATATAATCAGAATTCTGAATATTACTCATAATAATTCCCATAATTGCTTACACTTATATAGCGCTTTTCTGGACACTCCACTTAAAGCTCTTTACAGGTCATGGGGATCCCCTCCACCACCACCAGTGTGCAGCCCCACCTGGATGATGCTCCAGTCCTCTCACACACACCAGCTCTCAGTGGGGAAGAGAGCAGAGTGATGAAGCCAGTTCAGAGATGGGGGTTATTAGGAGGCCATGACTGGTAAAGGCCAGGGGGAAATTTGGCCAGGACACCGGGGTAACACCCCTACTCTTTTTGAGTAACACCCTGGGATTTTTAATGACCACAGAAAGAAAGAAACCTTGGTTTTACATCTAATCCGAAGGACGGCACCTTTTTACAGTACAGTGTCCCCATCACTATACTGGGGCCTTAGGACCCATACAGACTGCAGGGTGAGCGCCCTCTACTGGCCCCACTCACACCTCTTCCAGCAGCAGCCTTAGTTTCTCCCACCCAGGTACTGGCCAGGCTCACAGCTGCTGAGCTTCAGTGTGTTGTCAGCTGAAGGGTGATATAGCTGCTGGCATCAGGGTTTGCTTAATGAATACTGTCTTAAGGGATGCTGTATTGGATATGAAGATAACCTGTGAAGAGTCTCACACCGATGCGTATTTACGAACACATGCAAGTATTCTAAGGGGTGTGGCTTTAGCCTTCGGTGTATTTTTATTTTTTCCAACCTGTCTTCGGTGTAGTCTTTCAGTCTCCCTCCACAGCGGGTCTGCGGATCAATAATTCACTTTTGCTCTTGGCTGTTTTTCATTACTGGGACATTAACCCATTAGGAGCCGTACGGCCGCCGCACAGCCGAAGGTAACAGCTGCCGGTTTCGGGAATGACAATCGAAACAACCGCAAGTTCTCACCTCCCTCTCCCTCTCCCTCCCCCAGCGCTTGGCTGTGGCCCTGAGCCCGCGGTGGTTCCTTGTGTGAGCAGAGACGTGAGGGAGGGGGGAGAGGAATTCAGCACCCTGGACAGCGCGCTGGTACACCATTACTACCCTGTATGAGCGGCGCTGTCCTCAGCACCGCGGAGCGGAGCGCTGCCCGTTTCTCAACCCCATCTGTTCCGGGAAGATAACAGCGCCGTGTCTTTTTAAAACCCCGCTGCTGAAGACATAACCCAAATGCAATAATACCTCGATCGGCGGCTTCGCAGGAACATCATTTTGTTTTCTGTGAACCCGGAAGACTTATTTATCGATTACTCGATTCGCAGTTAACTCACCCAGGAACCCGAGGGCTATAATATCACACTCAGTGTTAACGTTTGCCGGATCAATGACTTGGGCAGCACCTCACACTACTCTTCCCGTCTCTCCGTTTAAAGAGTCGATACTCCAGCCGAGCCAGACCGTGTCACTCATTTTCAAAACCCGTTTGGAACACGTAAACCACGTCGAACAGTAGCAAGGCACTGAGCTGCAGCACGATAAAGACACCAATTTTTTTTGATCCATTTAAACGGGAACATGCATGTGTACACGGATGTATTTGCGTGCAAGCTCACTGTGTATCGATTAATAGGATGGAGAATTATTAAAAGATAGCGGGCCTTCCAGTTTGATAGGTATTCCCGTGCATGTTCTGAAAAGGTGTTTGGACTGGTGTTGTTTATCGTTAAGACAATATGCAACCAAGCCTGATAACGGCACGCTGTCCCAACCTTTGTAGATGAGGTCCTCGGTCTCCAGGTCGAAGCCCTCTCGGTGGCACCTCCTCCAGAGCCCGGAGATGGTGGAGTTGAACTGCCGGCTGCAGTGCGACTCCATCGCCGAGGCAGCCGCGAGGAAGTGCCGCCTGGCGCGCGGGAGAGCCCCGCCGCTGCCTGCCTCCGCTGTCCTGTGGGCATCCGGGGGAGGCATGCGGAGCGGCAGGTTGTGATTGGAAATGTAGATGTATCCGGGGTCCGTCCTCTTGTTGGCGTAGTTTTTGCACCTCTCCCGGTGCCTCCTGGCGTCCGTCTCGTACCAGTAGTCCGTGCAGATGGCCATCGCCAGCAGCCCCAGCGCGCAAAACGCCAGGAAAAGCCCCGTGCTCGTGAGAATCTTCATGGCAGCCATCTTCCTCTGGCGCTGGAGAATCCGGGTGGACCGGGGGCTCCTCGCTCGGCGGCCGTGGCGACACCCCGGAATGCACGCAAGCTCAGCCCCGTCACAGCCCTCGGCAGCCCGCGACCCCGCACATGCCGGACCGCCGCGCAGTCGAACCCCAGCTCGAGATAAACGCTCCCCTTTGTTTTGGTACCTCCAGACCGCTGCGATCTTCTTTTTTTTTTTTTACATCATCCGTACGGCTTTCCGTGTGGATCCAGGACGGGACGGGGACCAATGGCGAGAGGCTAGGCTGGTGATGCAATGCTCTTCCCTCTCCTCCTGGGATTCGGCGTGGCAAATCACCGAGGAACAATGCGCCGACAGGCACCAGACGCCCTCCTTCGCTCCTCACCCAAAGTGCACTACACAGAAGTACACTGGAGCACGATCTCGGAGTCCGTCTTCCTAACAATAACAACAATAATCAGTTCTTATAAATCATTCTGTACAACAGTACCAACACTTCATTGTTACTATTCGCAATAACAACAAACATTTATCAGCATCATGATTATTACCAACAACAAATAATGATAGCGTTTAAGTATTGACGGTATTAAGATTAAAATGCAAGACAGAATTCTAGTCACTCCAATAAACTCCAAACGCTCTTTTCTTTGCAGCTGTTTCACACATTGGGTGTGCGTCAACTCGCTGAGAACACCGGAGAGAGAGAGTTTGGAGATGTGGTGCAAGACCGTTGTCTTGTAATAAGAAATGGTGGTGGGTGGGGTGGTCTCTTGCCGCCTAATCCAGCTCGGTTCTTGTGCGTGGTCGTTTCTCACGTCTGCCTGAAAACAGCTCACCTCGTCGTCTTAGTCACAGTGACTGTGACTAAGTCACTGGAACAGGACTAAGTCCTGTTCCAGGTTAAACACGTAAGTATCTGCCCGCTGACCCTGTGTCGCTCACGGGGTGAAAGGATTTGTAGTGAATGTCGCGTGTGGTTGTTGGCGGCGATTGGAGTTTAAGATACGGCAACATTGGCCAGTGAGGTCTTTACGAGACATGAAGTGGGTACCCTGTCACAGAAGGTCCACGCCGTGGTCGCTATAAGGGAGCGCGACTCCGTTATTTTGCCCATGAGGATTACGTCAGGGTCCGAAATGGACAACATCTCAGCTGTCCGGAGTGGACGGAACAATTACTGGAGCATTTCAGTACTGTACGCATGGTAAACGACAGAGTCAGTGGGTTTCTCATGCTCCTATACCAAACTGATACAAACACACAGCAAATAGTTATCTATCGAGCTGACCTGCTTGAACCAGGGAGTATTCAGAACGATTACAGAACTAAAATAAAGAAATATGGTGAAGCACAGGCTTTACAGTGCCAGTCACATTTATTTTATTCGTTTTTACTCAATATGTATACCCCATCTACAGCTGAGTAGCTTACCACCTCATTGAAAACACGAATTCCTTTATTAATATCTAAATAGCACACAAATAGCTTAATAGAGATTTAAGTGAAGAGTCTTTGTTTAAATAAGCAAATCCCAAACTGCAACACCACCCTGGATACCCAGCTATCATCAGATCTCAGAAGCACAGCCCTAAACCCTGCCTTGTAAGTGGCACATGGAGACCAGTAGGTGGCACTGTTGGCCCTGCACCAGAAATTCTAACCATGGCCCCCTGCAAGGCGACCAAAGCTGCTTTGTAGTAAAAGGTGCCAAAGCTTCAGATTGTACCTTAACCAGAGGGCCTTGTCACGTGATCATTAAAGATCACATGAACCTTTTTAAGAGGTCCTGGCTAAATGCCACTTCAGTTGCTGGGTGGTGAGACTGACTGTGCAGAACAGGCTTTTAACAGATGAACCCACCACTGATTAGACAGCCTATTGAACAATAACAGCAGTGGATATATCTGGCAGGATGTTTGTGCAAGACAGATGCACCAAATTAAATAGATGATCACGCGTTCAAAAAATCAATTTATTGGTTTTACATTTTATGAGACTTTATGATGAAGATTCTGCCCTAAATTTAGAGGATTCAATGGAATGCTTACATGGAAGCCTGCTCTTCAACCAAAAATGGAGTATTTCTGATTTTCATTGACGTGCTGAAGATCTTCTCTACTCAAACTCATTTTTTTTACTGCAAAACATAAGTAAAAAGCACAAAACATTTCAGTGAAAGATCTTTCTTTTTGGCCTCACTATATGAAACAGTACGCCCATGTTACTCAGTTAAATGCCCTCCACTATGTAATGCATGATCAGGCGAGCTTGCTCAGTGTAACTGAAGAGCCTCAGAGGTAACTCCTTGCACTCTTGCATAACTGGCTGGGATATATCCATCTCATTCCTCCTAATCTTCTGCGTGTACATCTGATACTTTATAATCATGGTTTGAGATCATTTGGAAACAGATGTTTGAAAGGATCCACTGAGAAGAACAAGAGGGAGATGTAGCTGTACGTACAGCGAGATTAGAAATGCCCTCTGGCTTCTTTGACCTGAAACACAAGGCATGGGCACTTTTCAGGCAATTCCTCTGGGTTTCCTGCAGGGTGGAACACTAGTTAGAGTACTGGACTACAGATCAGATCAGAGCTATGGGTTCAAACTCCAGATGGGAGACTACTGTTGTACAAGCTCCTGAATGAGATACTTCAGTAAAACTTCACTAAACTTTACGAAACCCCCCTGCTGTAGAAATAGATACTCTCCAGGTCATCATTGCAGGTGAGGATTAGCTCTGTTGACTTCCCTGGTTTAAGGATTTAAACATATGAAGAGCTTGAAGTTAGAACAATGTTGCTAGAATTATATGAAATATATAATTATAATACATAATTATGAAATATGTAATTATATGAAAAAAAATCTGTAATTGGACATTTTCACACAAAACTTCTTTTTTTTGGTGACTGAATTATTTAGTCAGTGGTTTGAATTTTAAAGGCAAATGCAAAAAAGAAATTCCTGCAAAACACTAACAAGCAATTACTGCAAAAGGATAAAGTGCGGTGTATTCAAATTGCAGGTGAATGTGAAGCAAGGAGTTTCGTCTCACAGTAAGAAAAAAACCTTTTGATTCTGCTCGAGCTACACGGAGAATGAACATCTGGATGGAGCAACATCACTGATCTATAAGACCTTGGACTTCTCCGTTTTAACTTTCAGAGCTTTCAAGACCCTATGGTAACTTTTTGTTCCTTGGAGCTGCATTTGAAAACCAATTACAAATATGAACAGCTTGGACTCAAGGGAAAAACATTCAATATCACCATCTAGTTTATCATACAAAATAGGATACATCTGGAAAGGACATTAGACTCATGATTCTAGAAAAACATTCAGATACTGTAGATCTCCTGAGTACATAGATTTTATTTTTTGAAGTGGGGATGTAACTCTCCTGGGGCTAAAATTGTCAGTCTTTTTTCATACTGCATGTGGCTTCATTCAACCTAGCAAACATTCACGGTGCCTATGAAAATGAAGAACATAAAAGAGCACTTGACCAGCTGTTGGCAAATGTATTAAAAATGTCCTCTCATTGTCAGTACACAGTGTATGAAAGCAGCTCTCAGCAGGCTGTCTTTCCTGAATATTTATTGAAATTATTGATCTCGGAGATTACCTTTCGATTAAAAGGAAAGCTCAACATTGCTCCCTGGTCATGAAAAACACTGAGTCTGCCTCACAGTGGTTTCACGTTGTTTCATCGTTCTGACATCCCGCAGAGTTTAATTTGTTTTGCTAAGCTTTACAAATGCAAAAATGCCGCACAAAGATGTAAAATAGCACACGTCGGCAGCAGAGGCAGAAAGAAGCATTATTACTTCAATGAAAAAAAGTTATTTCCTCTGTCTTTTAAATACACCGTGCCTTTAATTCGGTTGCCTTTCACAACAGTTTTACTGTGCCCTTGAGTTGTTGGATTATTTGAAAGCAAAAAAGTACATTTACCTGGAAACAAAGAAAAATATTGAAATCTGGCTGGAAATAAAATGGCTTGCTAAAACACATTCATCATATATTCAGCAGTTTAACATTTGACCTGCATAAAATACAACTTGTTTTTTTTTTACACTACTGTTTTTGTACCTTTTACCTGACAGTCCTGGTAAGGCTGCCCTGGAATGATTTACTGCTCCAGTCAACAGTGTGAAAGACACTAGGAGAAGCACCACTGACACTTTTGAGCAGGTCATTAAGGAATGTGACTAGAGCTGCGTCTCATTCTTATTTAAAGCCCTGCAGAGATCACACTGTCACTCCAAACCAAAAAGGGCTCCTTTAAGAGGATTTGACTTCTCTCTCCAAGGACTCAAGCACTGCAGGTGTAGCTCTTGGGGTGTGAAATAGTCTTTGACCAGAGGGGCCATCTTGTTGAAGCTGAGGTTCAAAGTAGGCAAACACAAGTGACCCAGAAAAACTGTTCAGAGACAGCTGGACTTCTGAAAAGGCATGCAGATCAGAAAAAATATATATTCCTACTGGAACTTCCCGGATTGCAATGTCATTGACAAATTCAGAAACTGAGGATGGACCAGCCTCGCACTGAGGACCAATGAAAAGAATGCAGCTGTTGCTCGAGATGAGGATATTCAAATTGGAGAGCGTGTCAAAGGCATTTGCCATTATAACCCGAATCAAGCTGCAGAGTAATAGAAAAGACCTCAGCTGTACACAGATCCACACAGGCCTGGCTGGCTCAAGGGTGGGATCCTCATAAGAAAGTTACTCTTCAGCCTGAACTTTCTAGTGGGACTCGGCGCTGAAAACAATGGAGAGATGTCTTGTAGATCAGAATAGGCACAGGACCCATGTGAATAACCCACACAGCAGCCGCACCTTGATGGACAGGATGAGGTCACACTGTCCCATCAAGCTGCCACGCGCTGTACCTTTGAGCCTCAGCAGAGCTGATCCAACACCAGGGTTCAATAAGTCTGGACGTGCTGTCTGCCATTGTACTTCAAGGCTGTACAGCCAAAACAAAATGCAACTCAACTGAGGGATCTAAGCCAAACAGTTTTTAAACTCAACAACGAAAACAGGTGAAGGAGGGCTCGTTGCTTGTGTGGCCTTAACAGGGGAGGAAACGGCAGAAATAAGGCCAGGACATCATAAATTACACTTTACTCCAGTGGGATGTATTAAAATATTTGCAATTCGCATGAAGAGCACTCTTATGCCATAGCAATGAAACCACATCACAGATGAAAAAAGGTTTGCTGCTTTTAGTGCGTTTTGATCCAATTATTTCGGGCAGACGCAAGAACAGAAAGCCTCCGTCTGACAGGAATCCGTTTCTTACTGTCCAAGGACCCATCACAGACATGACAACATGGCCTTGGACGTGCAGCCCAACACCAAATAACAGGTGCTTGTTTACAAAAGCAGCCGGCTCATTAATTGCTCACCCGGGTGATGTTTTTCTGGCTGGAAAATACTCGAGCTACTTTCCACCCACTGTCTGTCAAGTGCGGAGAAGCTCAGACTTTTCAATTACTGCTGGAGTATTAAAAAGCACTAGAATCCGATGATCCACTGGTTCTGAACGCTCCCTCTGCAGCCATCCTCACCAATTTAAATTAGAGAGAGCCCTTCCCTGGAAGATATTCAGTGTACTGAAGCGATAATCACGGTGTGTACAGGAGGGACATGTTCGGAGAAAGCAGAGGGCAAGTGCTTTAATAGAGAGCCAGGAAATGAGACTTCAGGGAGTGAATAAAGATATGCTTACAGCTCACTGAGAGGTATTCTAATCTGCCACATAAATCCGTTGCATGCATACACTTATGTATATCTTAGCAGTGGATTTATTGAGCTTTTCAGGACATTTCAGCCTAAGTAAAACAACCATCCCTGACATATCACTGGAAGGAATGAGTGAAGACATAGGTTACAGTGTGTGTGAGCCTTTTATTCGGAGCAGAATCCATGCAAAATATTTACAGACAACAAAACACACATACAGTATTAGCTTTCAGAAAGGCATAGGCAAAATGAAATGCATATATCCTTTTGAAAAAGTGGAGAGAACTGGAGTTTGTCATTTCCAATCTAATTGTGGCTGAACAGAATATTCTACAGAGAGATATTCATTCTGCTACACAAAAGAGAAAATTATCAAGGGCTTTTGTTAAACTGATTTCAGCGACGAGATCTTACAAACACTACACTGCCCATGTTGCTCTCGCACAATTTACACAATTCAACAGAAATGTGCTATAACCTTGAATGCCGACTTACAGCCTCACAGAACAACAAAGCCTGATTAAATGTAGTTAACTTTCTTGAGGCTGTTTTAAGATTAGTGTTTTTTTTTGCTTGCTGCTGCTAGTAATTTCCCCCTTTGCAGCACCACTTGAGAAGTAGCATTTTGTCAAGCCTTTGATACTGTGCAGTTGAGAGAGTCAGAAGTGCAAAAGATCTGCATTAATATATTTTTAGTAGTTTGGCTTTTGACAGCACATTAAGCACAAAGCCGTTAATCTAAAAGTGATGTCGACAGTGGGTGGGGGGGAAAAAATAAATAAATCAAGGGCTGTTGAACAAGCTGCCCAGCCACGATGTTGCAGCCGATACACTGGTTTCCATCATGAAAAGACTGGGTGAGAATCTCAAATCAATTAACTACTACCTGATAAACGGGTTAGATTGGCCAGATGGTCTACTCATGGTTGTAGAGTGCAGCAAGGCTTCAGAGTTAATTGGCACATCTAATTAATCTCTATTGGAACTGAAACGTAAAAAAAAGGTTGAGTAACACTCAACCACACCTTTCTAGCAGAGACAGCATACACATTTTTAAAGAGCCCCAGTTAAAGAGACTTTGCTCACCCCCTCTCAGACCGTTGAGATATACTGTACTGTAGCTGACCCATCCTAGAGGAGATTTTTTTCCAAGCTCTAAAAACCAATTTAGGCTGTCCGATTTGTTTTCTGCCCTGTCGGGCATGGCAATAAAACAAAAACAAAACAAGATCATCAACAGTAACGAGATTCCTTAAATTCCAGGAAAAGCAGCGCGAGACAAATAATGCGACACGTCCATTTTAGTGTTAAAATGAATGATTGTGATTCTAAAGCAGCCGTTAGGTTAAATCCTTTGTGATTATATATAAATAAAAAGAGTTCAGGTGGGGAGCTGCGTCAGCAGGCGTAGGCAGCAAAGGAACAAAATAATAGGTTTATTCCATGCTGAAAAGAGAAGAAAGGAAACAGCTGAAACGTTGCGTTATGCTAGGTTTATTCCATGCTGAAAAACCTATTACTTGTTCCTAAATAAAGAGTCCCCGTAGAATCATTCTTGATCAGGAGACCTTCAGACTCCAGAACACATGCCTCAAAACAAAGTCTATATAGGCAAAGCACTCACTCAGGGCAGGACTCTCTCACAAGAGGCACCAATCAAATATTCCCATTCTGAGCTTGGTAGGCAGAGGTGAACCGGTCAGAGGTCCCAGGCATCAGTGCTGCTCCTGCCGGTGCCCTCAGTGAGGTACAGCCACTGTGTGTGGAGAAGCATGATGCTCACTGACAGCCATCTGTTCTACCACAATCGAACCCCAAACACCCCCCCCCCCCCCCAAAGGGCAACACCCAGAGCTCAAAAGCACTTTAAACACAGCGTAATGGGTCATTCATAGACAACGCTCGTTTGGTCTGGAAGATCTTAATTGATATATTAATATATTTCCACAGGGTTGTTGCCATAGGAACAGTCTGCGAGATGGAGCAAAGCTCCAAATTCTTATTTAAGCCTACAGGACAGACCGACAGCTGGAGTCTCTGGAAATGAGGAGGAGAAAGAGGAGGTTCCGACAACCTTTCTCCGTGTTCAACAGACTGTGACTGAATCTGGACTAACAAGAACACAGACACACTTTTCCTTTCGCCTTCTGAACACAGACATTAATGGCCATGCTTGGCTGTATAAACAAAAACACAATCCACATATACACACTTCTGAAAGGTGCCAAAAATCTCCCAGGCTTAGAAACCCTGTTTCTAACAAGGCACTCATAGAAAAGGATTTTAGGTGTTGAGAGTTTCAGAGAATTGGTCATGAGACTTTATTGGGAAATTTACTTTCATAAAGCCCACTACCAACATTAAACAATGAATAAAATGTAATTAGAGCTGTTAATAACAGAAAAGTGGACTCTATTCATCATAACAATACTCCCAAATTACAAATGCAAGTTAGGAATAACAAAATGGCAATTTCAAATGGATTACACTGAATTTTTTCTGCTTTTGTTAAAACGGTGGAAATGCACATGAAAAAATGTGTTTCAACAATACATTACAAAAATATTTTATAATTCTGTTTTATTTTCAAATATACTCCATCTTTACCAATAAAAACAAATGTAATTTATATACATAATCATTTGGACTCAACTTACACAGATAGCTGAATATGGGAAAACAGGCCTCCCCTATTAGGATGCAGGCATGGTGGAAATTTTGTAATAATTCTTTGGAGATAATGTAACAAAGGAAGGAGATAATATGAAACAAAAAACGTTAAAGCCCATTGCATACTTTTGCAGACATGCAGTCGTCAAAGCCTTACGTTAGTGTGAAAGTGGAGAAGACAGACAGACCGAGACCGTCACTTATTGTGCGATTACGAATAATATATTACAGTGGTGTAGTTTGTATGGCTGCCTCACAGACCATGTGCCCTGGGTTCGAATCGGAACTAGGGGGTCTTGTGCGTGGTTTTTGCATGATCACTCTAGGGTCTCGGACCTCCCTAATCTATCGTGCAATGGACTGGCATCACATCTAGGATATAATCGGAAAATTCCAGGATAAAATCCGTGTTTCAGCCAGGAATAAGCGGCTTCCTGTTAATGGGGGGATGGATTATCTTGACACTACATATTCTGCTCCGTGTTAAAAGGCCCATCTGCCAAGGGAAACGTATATCCGTATTTTCAGCAATGTAAAATAGGCATCTTAGGTTTGTAAATCTTTGCAAGAGATTTTATTAAAGTTAAAAACACGAATTCTTACTATCGCTTGGCAAATGCAGCCTAAAACCATGTTTTACACCGTGCAATGGAAATTATAGAGAAAAAAAAACACAAAACTGTTTTGTAAATAGTTAGGTACTGTATGTGGAACAACTTTTAAGTGATCTGCCGTTAAATGTCGTGTAAGGAGAACTGAATACATAAGCTCGCTTTACCTGATCTCTGGTCTTGCCGTTTTTCCAAATGTAACAAGTTCCTTGCTTTTAGTTATTGCTTTAATAAATTTGAAAGCACTACGGTGAAATTGATTATAGAGGTATCTACACTTTATATCATAAATAGGAGTTTCACACTTTAGATTAACATGTTCCCTCACTGAGAGAGAGAAGAGAACCAACATAAATACTTAATTTAGTACAAATGTACAAACGAAAATAAAGCAGCCACGCTAGTGAAAAAACCCACATAACCTGACCTCCGTATAACGCTGACCAAGTAAAAATCTAAAGCCAAATTTCCAAGGACATATTATTGCATTGTTTTCTATCCTTTTATATCCAGGTTTGATTGGACATTATGGAAATCTCTACACACAGAAAAAAGCCCAGGATATAAAAGTACACCAAGCTTCCGCTAAGTGGATAAAATAAAAGAACATGCACAAGCCTGCAGCGCAGCTGGGCTTTGTGTAAGTCATACTCTCAATGACTCCCAGCTTGCACTGGTAGTTAATTCTTGGGAGTGCTTACATGATACAGAGCCCCGCCACACAGCAAAAGGAGTGTCGCTCATATAGATCTAGTACAGCGGTAATAAAACACTAAGCAGAAAACGGAGCAGGCACAAACACTCATTCCAGTGGCTTGAGGTCATGCACCGTGCAGTTCCGTGGGTGCAGAAGTACCAAGAGTATAACTGGACACTACCCTGAAGTTTGGGGAAGGTTTATATTTTAACGGGGCAGGTGTCTGGTATAATGATTTAAATGACGTCTTCCGTCAACGAATGAAAAAGGAGGAGGCACAAAATGGTGATTTGACGCTAGCACTTACAGGAATCTAAATTCAATTTATACCTTCCCTTTTTTTTATATATATACAAAGGCCAAGGAAGTTTCTCACAAGATATTTCAGTTCTCGTCTTCACAAGCTCTCTCATACAAACACTCTTTATGGCTTCCTTTTTATTGGTGTCGGCCTTTGTGGTTCCATTGGGCACATGAACTAATCTGGACATAATTTTTATGGGGGGCAGGAGCACAATATTGCCCCCCCCATCAAATTCAGTAGCAGCCCCATAGGGCAACAACTGTGTTTAATGACTTTGCGTCAAGTCATTAGTCTTCAGAATCACAGGACACATTCCACTGCTGTCAGGCAGCTCTTCTTTTCCTTTTACAAACTTCAGTTTCAGAAATTCAAGCTTCTCATCCTGGGAAAATACCAAAGAGGAAGCAGGAGACCTTGGGAAATAACCGTGTCTGGGCAGACTGTCAGTTCATTGTGATTTGGTTGTCGAAGGCATGATCTTTTAAGACTAATTGGAGTCTTTAAAAAAAAAAATGTACCGAGCTTCTAGGGACAGAAGAAACCGCTCTCCAGAAGTTCTTAAAGCTTACAAAGAAATGTCTTTGATCTTCATGCGGTGAGGTTTTAATCCACTATTGCAGACATGAGAACCATCACTGCTATTCCGCAGAACAGAAGGAGGACCTGCTGGAGAGAGTTCCTGTCAAAAGGAAAACAAAACGAAAAAGTAAAGGGCAACTCCAGTCAAACGTTGATTATCCATCTATATGCAAGAGAACACATTTACCTGACTGCTGAAAGAGAAATAAATCAGACATCCCACAATTAATTGCGATTTTAGGCTCTTTTTTTAGTCCAGCAGTCATGCTTAACAAGCACTCCCAGTCTTGACGGACAAACAGACCGAGCGAAAGAAAATCATTTTTGTGCACTCGTGTTATAGCTGCAGTTCACAAGAGAGCGTTAAAATGAAAGCGCCGACAGGGAGGTGGGCACTGTGCCACGGACATGACTCAAATACGAGATTTCAAAATGGTTTATTTTTTTTAACAGTTTCCAGGAGAAGCAAAAATATATAAGCTGCAAAATGTTAAGAATTTCAGAAAGAGACGCACTGCACATGCATTCAAAAAATGCTTTGATGCATTTAGAAAAAAAAAGAAAAACCTGACAGTGCCTGCCTTCCTTTCCACAAATAATCTTTAAACCCCAAGCAGCTCCTTCTGATTAACAGAGCTCTTTGGACAGATCTGCACTCAGTGTCTGGTAGCTGGAGCTCCTGACAGACCTACCAAGCAGCATGCAATGATGACTTGTGACAGCTCAGCACTCCTCAGATGCTGCTAACATCTGCTCTCCGAGAAAGCAGATTTGGGAGTGTCTTTACCACACTGCAGCCCCTCAAGGGAAACTGGGCCATTTCTTTTTCGAAAGCTCATTTCCATCGCCAGATAACGAACTGAAGTCTCTCGCTTCTTCCAAATCTCACATCCTATCACCTCCGTTTAGAACACGCAACATACAGAAAACTTAAGGCTTCATAGAAAATGCTAATGCAGTTATCCCTCAATTTGATTTATGAAGTTAACTCGTGCACCAAAAACCACTTAGAAGATGAAAATTCGTAAATCGAAAATGTAATTCCTGTAGGATCCGATGTGAGATATTCCCCCTAGAGCAACCCCACCACTATCCATACATTACAATAGGACACCAGCCGAACACATCAAGCATTGTTTGAGCTTCAAAATAACTTGAGGCATTAACAAACCTGTCATCCAGGTGCTTAATAAAATCTTCAATGCACAAGCAAGAATAATGAAAAGTATTAAAATTGCACTTTATCTTTTATTCAAGCTTCCATAATAAAGTTGAAGCTTTAATAAATCTTCAATCAGTTAGGAACCTTTTCCCGTTAGGAAAAATTGCTACCATCATAGAGCAAATTGCGATGCATTTTTCATAAACCTGTTTGCAAAAAAATATTTCTTGGAAGGTTTCAAAAATGAAAAAATTTATTACTGTAAAGGTGACGCACACAGTGCCAAGACCTAATCAATCGAAGAACAGCAAATATGAACGAAATTTCATTGGTAGATTCACTACTGACCTGGGATTGGTTTCTTCAAGCAGTTCTGGCACAACATTCACCAGGGCAATATACAGAAAACCACCCGATGTAAAAGGCAAAATCCAGGATATTGTGTCTTCTGTGAAGATCAGAAGAAATCAAATATATACAACCATCAACACGCTACAAATGTGTCGCAGCTTCTTTACAAAAGTCAGACCTAGTCGTTCACAGATTAAGCCTAGTCTTTTAAGAAAACGGGGGAAAAAAATCATAAATTACAGAAGGCCATCTGACCCATGATGCTCATGTGATCAGTAGTATCTAGTTGGGGAAGTGCATCAGGCAGCACTGAAGGATTATAGTGGAAGGTGGAGCTCCTGAGAGTCCAGGTGTGCCCTCTCACTCCCAGGACCTGTGCCTCCCGTCACCCCCGTCACGCGCCCGGCGCTGGCCCAGTCACCCCTGTCACAAGCCCGGCGCTGGCCCAGTCACCCCCGTCACACGCCCAGTCACCCCCGTCACAAGCCCGGCGCCGGCCCAGTCACCCCCGTCACACGCCCAGTCACCCCCGTCATGCGCCCGGTGCCGGCCCAGTCCCCCCCGCCACGCGCCCGGCGCCGGCCCAGTCACCCCCGTCACACGCCCAGTCCCCCCCGCCACGCGCCCGGCGCCGGCCCAGTCACCCCCGTCACACGCCCAGTCCCCCCCGCCACGCGCCCGGCGCCGGCCCAGTCCCCCCCGCCACGCGCCCAGTCACCCCCGTCACACGCCCGGCGCTGGCCCAGTCACCCCCGTCACACGCCCAGTCCCCCCCGCCACGCGCCCGGCGCCGGCCCAGTCCCCCCCGTCACGCGCCCGGCGCCGGCCCAGTCCCCCCCGTCACGCGCCCGGCGCCGGCCCAGTCCCCCCCGTCCCCTCCTGTCATGGTCTGCAGGCTGCTGCTCCTTACCTGCTCCTTTGGGGGACTGTGCACACAGGGCAAAGCAGGCCCCCAGAACCCCACCCATCGCCGTGGAGAGCTGCATCTTCGCCGCGCTCCAGCGGTCAAACCCGGCTCTCAGGAGGATGGCAAAGTCCCCCACCTGCAACCGGGAACACGTTCACGGTGAGAGCTCGGATCAAGAGCGGAGCAGCTCCACCTGCCTTCACGAGACGGCAGCCAGAACCTGCAACGGACCTCAGGAACACATGGAGGCCGATGCTACATTCAGCAATTCAGGCTCCTTTGCATATTTAAAGAGTTCATCTTGCTTATGACCATGAACTTCTCTGTGATAAGTAATACCAAGCAGCCCATTGAGGACCCTGTCACCCTGATGTTACATATGGCAGAAGACATCAGTTCATACAGACTTGCCCTGCTGGTTTAGAGACGCTCTGTAAAATAACCACACTAGCATGGCAGGAATTTTAAAATATGGAGCTCGGCGTATATATTGTAAAATCTCACCTTTCCAAGATATTAAAAAAAACAGTGACGTTTCAATTATTACTATTACAAAATACTTTTTTTTTTAAATTTCTCCGCAGCTCCGTGATGTTGTACAACAGTAGTAAGGATACGAGCCCACAACAGGAAATCGATAATCCCATCATCATTCTACTCCTTTCAGGAAACCGAGGGGGGGGGGGGGGACAACTTTGCCCCCCCCTCGCCGGTGAACACGGCTCTGCAGCGGTTCTCTGGGTAATTGCGGGTTTTTATTCACTTCAGTCAAGGCCACGCTCTGCAGATCAGAGCGCTGAAAGAAGAAGATCATCCTTTTCCCTCTCCGTCTAAAGATGAGTGCTGCTGCTCAGGAGCTGATAGCTGGGGCTTATGACATAACAGGCAGGAGCATCATTCTTCAAGCAGCGTTCCTGCCACACAGGTCTGAGCAGTCAAAATTTAGACAGCCCCCCCTCCCGGATATTTACCCACCTCATGAGGGATTTCATGAAGGAGAATGGCCAGGGTTGTCAGGAAGCCAACCTGTCAAGGCAGGAAATCACAGAGTTACTCCACAGTAGAGGCCACTGCAGGGAGAGGTGGGGGGATTTTAGAGATGGGACACTGCACAGCCTCCCCACTCCTGTGGATGGGTATGTAACCACGGCAACCATCTACTCTTTTTTTTTACGATAATTACGACAATTACAGCGCAGGGTTCGGGCGGGTGCCAAGAGCGAGATGTCAAGAAAAAAAATCAATTAAAAAAAGCCCATTCCGAATGCCGTCTCGGCTCCTGAAAGGTTTCTCAAAAGCTCGAAAATGCATGCAAGAAGACTTAATGACAGCCCGTCACGGTCTGGAGAGGGGAACCGTAGTAGTATGTGCTCGGGGGGGGAATCCGAACGCCTGCAGACTCCTTTTTCTCATGCGTGGCGGGAAGATCTGGGGATGTTTGTGAAGGATAAGCACGAAGCCTCATCTGCTCGGACTGCACAGTTACAGTACAGTCGACAGAGCAGTGACGAAGAGGATTCTAGGAAGGCAGCAATGGGCTGTATTGGGACTGATAACTGGACGGTGTGGGTTCGAATCGCAGGTGGGAGATTGCTGGATGGACCCTCGAGCAAGGTACTTCACTCAAATCCAGTAAAATATACAGCTTTCAAGGGACCAAGTAAAGGTTTATTCCATGCCGAAAAGAAAAGAGACAACGTTTCGGTTGTGGAGCATTCTTCAGGTGTGAAGAAGGCTACACACCCTAAACATTGTTTTGTTCCTTCTGTTCTCAGCGTGGAATAAACCTTTACTTGGTCCCTTGCAGCCTACGCCTGCTGACACAGCTACCTTCTTGAACTACACAGCTTTCAGCTGTGTAAAAGGGTACAAAAGATAATGTACAGGAAAAAGGGGATAAAAGTGCCAGCCAAATGAATTAACAACAATAAAATAAAAATAGAGAGATAAATGACAGAGTACCCCCCCCCAGACAAGCAAGACTTGTTACATAGATTAACAAGCAAACACTACCAGAAATGCTAAACGTGGACTTTAAGAGTACGGATGACAAATAAATAAATGCTGGTACAAGTTCATAAGGTGAAAGGAAATATTTGATTAAATCGTTAGGGAAGAATCCATAAACATTTAACCCCGAGGATACGCAGCACAAAGCTATTTAAACCCTGGACAGCAGGGGGCGCCATGGTTTGCAAGTGGAGGAAGGCCAACCCATTGCAGTGATCAGAGCCAAGGGGTGGGAGAGTGGGTGGCCGTGCTCTCTTCCGGGGCTTCGGATCTTACGTTAAAGTGAATCAGGACGTGGAGAGAGAGAGGAAAAAAAAAAAACACACTTCCACCTACTTTTCTGCTGACGAGGAAGCTCCCGGCGACGGCCAGGCCGTGGGTGAAGTTATCGATGCAGTTAGCCAGCAGGTTCAGGTAGCCACTCGTCTGTCAACACACAGTACACTCAGTAAGGGGAAGATGCCGCTTGGTTTTCCCTCGGCTTCCACCCCCACCAGATCAAGGAATAATACCGGGTGCATTTACAAACGGGGTTAAAACATACTCGCTTATAACTGCGACAAATTCACCAGGCTACGAGGAAAAGGGGGCAGCGGTTTTTGCAGCAGGTGCACCGACACTTTCTTTGTTCTGGGAAAGACGCGACACAGGCGAGTTCATTTCGGCGATTAACATTTATCATCCACAGGGCTGGGCCACAGGCAGTCAGCTGTGAGAGCTGCAGGCCAGCAGTATAGTATGTGTGTGTGGTTGTGCGACCGTTGCTGGAATCCACACAAGCAAGACACCTGCTTCACACCAGACTGCAGAGTCTACCCGAATTCTAAATGTTAAACCTATAATCAATATCTAAGGCTCCTATGCTTTTTAAAAGGACTTGAACACATTGAGTGAGAGGTTTCCATCTGATGATCAGTAGGTACATTTACAGTAAATAGAACAGGCACCCATAAACTACCTTGTATCACCTTTCTAAACATTTGAACAATCCATCCAGGTCAGATGCTGTAGGTGTAAAACCACTGAGCAGTATAATCCTGCCTGGATAACAATAATATCCTTACACTTATATAGTGCTTTACTGGACACTCCACTCAAAGTGCTTTACAGGTAATGGGGATCCCCTCCACCACCACCAGTGTGCAGCCCCACCTGGATGATGCTCCAGTCCTCTCACACACACCAGCTCTCAGTGGGGAGGAGAGCAGAGTGATGAGGCCAGTTCAGAGATGGGGGTTATTAGGAGGTCATGATGGGTAAAGGTCAGGGGAATTAGGACCCACACAGATGGTAGGGTGAGCGCAACTGTAGCTTTCCAGGAGGTCTGCCATCCAGGTACTGGCCAGGCTCACACCTGCTGAGCTTCAGCAGGCTGCCAGCTGTGACTTGCAGGATAATCTAGCTACTGCATTCTCAGACTGTCATCCCTGTTGCTGCTACAAGGTGGCAGTTGGACAAAACGCTTCTTAAGGAGGCATCAAGCAGTCTGAACATATTCACTGAGATCTGTACCATCTGGTTTGCCACTCAGGTGGCTCAGCAATTAGAGAGACAGGATAAGAGTATTTTCACAGCCTGTTTGTGAGGTGAGAAAGGAAACCCATCCCAACAAGCATGAGATGGAAGCAGAAATTGCATAACATGAATTTTATAACCGATTTCTTCAGTATACCTAGAAATATGCATGCCTAAAGTAGTACGGTTTTGCTGGAGGACTCCTAAAAACATTTATTTGAGCTACACAGGATTTTGTGTGATAGTTATAATGGAAATAACTCTGCTCCTCTAAATGAGATTTTTTTCTTTCCTGATTTATATCCATTAACACACATTATTCCCTTCAAGGATCTATCCCTGTATAATAATGTCAGGGGGTCAGGAGGAACATGGAATCTACAGAACAGTCTCCTGGCCACAATTAAGCTTTGCGACTTCACAGCCCTCGAAAGAAATGTTTTGTTTCCTTTCAAAAATACGAAAAAAAAAAAACTCGTCTAGGCAGCGTGAAACGTTGACTCGGGCTTCCAAAGAGTTCCTCTGCAAGTCGAACCTGGGGCTTGACACGAAGTTCAGGCTTCACAGACCAAGGACACCTGTAGCCCTGAACGTGATCACCTGAAGTCAGCCTGACAGTCCAAGGTTAGCGCTAACTACGGTCCGTGAACGCACGGGGAAGAGCGTATAACTCCCACCGTATGTGCCAGTTAGAAATGACACAGAGGAGAGACTACCCCAAAGGCCCCTCCAGAGAGTCCGTACAGACCTTGATTTTGTCTGCAGGCTGGTTGAGTGTCATCTTCTGCTTCAGGGCTGAGGGATTGGAGTGACTGCAGTGGCCATTAGAGTGCATTAACAGCCTCTCTCGAGGGCAGCTCATTTGTCCACAATGGAGCTCGGAGCCTGAGCAGCCCTGCAGGACACAGGAGGGAGAGAGAGAGAGAGAAATTTCAGCTGGGTGGTTCTCTTACCTTGTGCTGTCCAGAGCATGCTAGCTGTCCTCCTCACTCCCTCCCCCATCATCTTTTGGTTTCTATCCCTGCCATGGTCTCCAATACGTACTTGAACGTCAGTTTCACAACTAGCTTTCTCAATTAGGAATGTTTTATTCTCTTGGTCCCCCTTCATCAGCTGAATATTTGAGCTACCTTCCAACTTTCAGAGCTACAATCGAAGCCTCCAACAGGTTTGGTTTTAAAAGAATCCAAATGTTTTGTCTTTTTCTCCAGGCAATCAGACTATCAACAGCATTCAGAACCAGTCATAGGAACAATCACTGCACCAACCAGTCTGAAGGCAGCCACTAAACCAACAGCATGACCTGTGTTGTTGAACACAAAGTTTGCTCTTGGTAGTTTAGTGGCTTCTATCTTGTGACTCTCTCCTATATCCTTTAAAAACAAACTCTAAACAAAATACCCCTTTTGCAATTATCGGGTTATTAAAAAACCAGAAAGTTAACCCAGCAGACAAACCAGAGATCCCTAGTGGAAACTACACTTATGTGTTTACAAAGGGCTGTAGAATTAGTCCTATGTTGTCATACTGTGGTTTGACAAGAGAGTTATTGTGGGTTGGTGGAGTCATACGCACGTTAAGTATTAATTGCCTTGTGTACCAGGAACGTGCACACTCTGAGCACGTAACAGCAATTCTACGAGACACATTGTTGTTGTTTTTTATTACAGGGTGCGGAGAAACTCACACAGAGTCTCCCACCTGTCCATCAGGCACCCATCACCCCAGTCACTCTGCAACCACACTGTGAACCATTGGATAATAGCTTTGTGTGGTCCTACAACAACAAACAAACCCATGGAAGGTGATGATATACTCATCCCATTAGCACAGCACACGATCCCTCTAGAATGTCTCTGGAGAGCCGACTAACAAGGCACCCCTCACTCATCAGCTGTGCTAATCAGTCCTGGGAAGTTTTATTTTCCGACCCGGCACTTCCTCAACCAGAACAGCTGTACGCAGGGATGAAATGTTTGCGTTTTCAAACAGATTACTCCATATTTCATGAAACCCTTCTTCCTGTGGCAGCCTGCATAGCAGCAAGCAAATGGAAACCAGAATTTGTCCTTTCATCTCTCTGGGCCTGCACACAGCTCTCAAAGTTAAAGCATTAAGATTGCTTTCAAAGTTCAAGAGACAGTTCATCTTTTTTTTTAAATCGGGCAACTGCACACAGAATTCAACAGTCCTTGGTGGACGCGATACCTCAGCAACCTCCTTACACATGCTTTTATTTTACAAGAAACAAACAAAAAAAAGAGCGGACCAGAAGAAATTAAGGAGCTCAGACTGATCAATTCCAGTTAACCAGCCCATCACAGCTAACTGGTGCACAGCGCCTCCTGGTGGCCACATTCCTATTCTCCTACTCTTGAATTCGTTTTCGATTGCAAGCCCTCGGCCTATTAATACCAGCTGCTACACACAACCCTTTGAACTGCCTTCACATCAGAGACAATAACCCCCCCCCCCAAAAAAAAACATTTCCTCCTGGATGGGTAAGTTACATTCATTGTTACGAAAAGCCTGTCACTAAACTGTTTGTCTTGCGTTTTGGAGTGTCACAGGAGGCAATGACCCTCTTTCACAGATCATTTATCGAGAGTGTTTTGACCTCCCTCACTGTGTGGTATGGTAACACGTCTGCCCAGGACGAGAAACAGCTGGATTGTGTAGATTACTTCCCAAACTGCCACCTTCCCTCTGTGCCCTCACCCTACTTCTCTATTGTACAGCTTAATTGCAAGATCTCTCCCAATCAAATTCCATGCCACTAGTCATCACGGCAATAAGTATCGAACCTGAAAAGGAACACATGGCGAGCAGGGACAGTGTCTTTCACATAAAACCAAGAACAAATCGAGTTGCCACTTAACATCCTTATTTTTCTCCACTCTTATTGCTTAGAAAGAAGAACAGGCAACCTCTTCCCCCCCCCAAGCTCTCCCTTGACCAGACGGGTGTGTGTGACGGAAAGCTGCCCGCATTTTTATTTTTCCCCCCAGCACCCCTCCGGCCTCGACGAGGCAGCCCACGAAAATCAAGACTCCCTACGGCTGCAGGAGCACCGCGAGGCAAAGGAGGAGACTGGCTCTGGTTATCAGCTGTTGACAAGTCCACGGGCTCCTGATTTATGGACGCTGGGAGCGGAGGAGAGGAACCAATTAAATGCAGCAAACCCAAGGGGCGTTAACTGATGATGGTCATTTATGAGCCAGAAGCAATCCTGCCACAGGCCACTTCACCGTGCCATCCTCACAGGTTTTGCAAAACAAATCCTCCACAGAAAAGGGAAAACCCCACGATCCGAAAACCGCTTCTGTCCGATTAAACCTCTCCTGCTCCATCTACCACGGCAGATGGTTTCATAACCCTCAAAATAAACAGGCAACTATTATTCCCTTTGGTTATTTTCTAAATCAATCCGACACCGGTTTGTATAATATCTGGCACTCCGCACGGATACAAGCTGTATTGTTTTAGAGCTTTTGACACCGGCACGTACCTCATCTCGAGCCTGGGCAGGCCACTCAGGCAGCGAGAAAACCGAGCCAGCTTTTAATAAGGCTTGACAAGGCAGACGGCGTGTTAGCAAAGAAAGCAGTGGAGAAACGGGTTGTATCTATCTATGGAACAGTCTTTTTTTGGTCTCAAGCTGAAGAACCCATGGAAAAAAAAAAGGGAAAAAAAGTGAGAATTGCATTTCACAGAAAAAAAAAATGTGTAAATCGGAAGTTGTACTGGTTAATTGCAAAAGGTGACTAATTCTGGATTGAATCGCATGCAGTAAAAGAGGAATATTCCGAGATGTAGCATTTAAGAACGTTGCGCATTTAGAGAAAAGTGCCAATACGTGGGAAGATAATGTCCAATTAGTTTCCTCCTTGCCTCTTTGTAGTGCCATTAATAACAGCGGCCGGGGGACAAAATTAGACGGCCGATGGCCCCGAAGTTGCCGAGCTGTCCAAGTGACTAATGCCATGAGGGTGTCTGCTGGCCCCAGCACTTCCACTGCCTCCGAGCGGAAAAGCTCTCCTCAGAGGCTTAGACGAACAACTGGCACCCCCCAACACTGGGAATCAGCTCCACTCTTCTCTATGGGAACCACTCTCCCCTCAGCACAAATGTCTTGATTTTTTTTTTCCCGGCGTCGACAGAGAACACTGCCGCAGGGGCTGTAATCTTTTGTTAAGCCTGATCTTGCTAGGCTGGCCACTCCGAGCTGCAGCCACGAGGACCAGACCAGCTCTCCTGCTGCAATAATGCCCTTCAGTAATTAAGCACAAGAAGCGCCGGACACTGAGTTGCATGATCGTCTCTCAGCTTACTGTCCGGCCCCTCGATAGCAAAGGAGAATTCAGATTTCACAGCGAGTGCTTTTCTTGGTCTGCAAGACTATCAACAATCGCTGAATGATGGATTGTGGCAGCGAGGGCATGCTTACAAACGTGCACGTTCATATCTAGGATGAGGCAGCTGAGAGCAGCCTCTTGAGGAGTTTGTACATAGTTTCTGCTGTGTGGAAATGCACATCAGAGTCAGGACTGGGGTATAGAGAGGAGGTGTCAGAACTGGCTACCATACTGTTCTAAACACACCCGGCATGGAGTTTCCATTTTCTATTTTGCCACAACCCAACTAAACCTGTGTGTGCTGCAAACGCATTCACGTGCATTAAGACGTACAGAGAAAAATATCTGCAGCTTCTGCCTCTTTATGCAAATTTCCTCAGCTTATGTACAGCTCAGAACATGCAAACTATTTCATTACTACTGGTAAAAAAAAAGAAAAAGGCCAGTTCCCTTCTGCCATTCAAATCTCAGGTTTGTCCCAAGCATAGCAGACAGCAGCCCTAATTATCAGGAAACCGCTAAAAATAGAGAGGAAAACAGCAAGTGGTTGCCAATCTTCATTAGCAGCTGCAAAGTAGCTGGTGTCTGCCGCTTGCTCAATTTAGAGCTTTACTGATCCAAGCTGCAACCCTGTCAATCAGTTTTGTTTTTAGGCTGACAGGGTTTGTTTGGGGGTGGGGTTGGGGGAAATGATCGTGCCAAGCTGCTCAAGACACGAGCTCATGAACAGCAGCCATATCACTCTGCAACTCACAACTAGCAGCCCACTGGAGCTCAGCAGGTGTGAGCCTGGTCAGTACCTGGACAGGAGACCTCCTGGGAAAAACTAAGGTTGCTGCTGGAAGAGGTGTTAGTGGGGCCAGCAGGGGGCGCTCACCCTGTGGTCCATGTGGGTCCTAATGCCCCAGTATGGTGACGGGGACACTATACTGTAAACTGGCGCCGTCCTTCAGATGAGACGTAAAACCGAGGTCCTGACTCCTTGTGGTCATTAAAAATCCCAAATTTCCCATTGGCCTTTACCAATCATGGCCTCCTAATAAACCTCTCCTCCCCACTGAGAGCTGATGTGTGGTGAGCGTTCTGGCGCACTATGGCTGCCGTCGCATCATCCAGGTGGAGCTTCACACTGGTGGGGGTGGAGGGGATCCCCATTATCTCTAAAGTGCTTTGAGTGGAGTGTCCAGAAAAGCACTTTATAAGTGTAAGGAATTATTATTATTATTAACAGTGCTGGTCAATAGGCTTGCTTGCAAATTTCTAATGGCAGTAAGTTAAAAGCAGCTGGAAAAGGTCAATTTTAAACAGCAGACCAAGACCAAACATGTTTAGGAGCACCCTTCAGTACTTTGAGAAGAAAACAAGCGCATGGAACTTGGATACAGAAGAAAACAAGACAACCCCACATGCAGATATGTGGCAGGGATGATGCAAGACCAGCTTGGAACTGATCAAGGGCTTCTGCCTGTGATTATCAGTTTGCACTTAGCTGCGAGACCAGGACACACACACAAGGTATAAAGTTCATGCATTTTAACAGCAATGGTGTAACAGATAAGATGCTTTATTTGCACGGCAGAGATTGCATCTGAAATTGTGAAAGGAAGGAAGAAATTGCTTCGTTAAAAAAAGAAGCGCATTTTGCGTTTCAATCCATGAAAGAGCTTGTAGGGAATATTAACCCCCAATACAGAATCAAAGTGAAGATTTATTAGACCAGTTCAAGAGAAGGTTTAAATTTAGTGACAGAATTACTACAGTCATATGCTGGCTAAAATAACTGACAAACCTGTCATTTGAGCAATGGTTTTGTCCTGTAATTGTCATTTCTAAAATGTTAGTACTCTTTGCTTTCCTGAATGACTTCTGTGACAGTGCAATAATGTAAAGACAACAGTGAAAAGATAGGACACTAGACAGACTCCAGAAAAACAGGTCAGCGACACAGAATTTTAGGCCAAGCTTGAATAAAAAAATACCCTGTTACTCTCGAATATCTACAAGCATAAATAAGCCAATCCTCTTAGCTGTGGAGTCTGTCTCAATGAAATTAATTCCCACAGATACATTATCCTAGCAACATCATCACTAATGGGACGTCTCAGCAGAAAAGCTGACCGTTTCAACATCTGGAGGTCAAAGGTGACCCAGAATGACATGTGGGAGGTTCACTGGCATAAACACGGAGCAGCTTTCTTTAAGAAGATCAGAGAGCCATTTTGCTGAACTAACAGACTTGTCAAGAAAGCTGCAAAGCACAGATGATCAGTATGGGCTTCTCTCTCCCAAACCATTCTGCACAAGTACCTTCTGAAACAAAAGAGTACGGGCATCCAGAGAGCAGATCACTACAAAGAAAAAAAAACACAGGAAAAATAACTGGCACCTTTTAAATGCATTAAAAAAATTAAACAAACACAAGCTCACCAATGTGCAGAGAGGCTGCAATATCTAAACCTTTGTTTAGAAAATAACTGGGGGGCAAAATCAAACACAAGAAGCTAGAGAAAGTTGACTGGCGGAGCTTGCAAAAGTAATTAGAAAATTCATAGCTAGTTTACAGTCCCTCTCACTCACGAGACAAACAACAAGTCACCAGACAATGCGAGACATTTGCTTCATGAGCGGAAAAACAAAAAGCTAAAAGCACCTCATAAACGCTGGAAAACAACCCCAGGTAAAATGCTTATTACTTTCTAAAAACCTAACACAAACACCATCAATCATGCTGTCACCAGCGACCAGTGACGATTCCCGGCAGTGTGCCAGGCAGGCTGTGGAGTGCGAACTCGAGTGGCGTTTGTTAAAATGCTGGGACCGAAGCAGCCCTTTCCTCTGCCCTCCACTACAACACAAGTCATCCAAGGGCTGGAATGCCATTCCGGAAAGCCGGAGCTTCGGAGACTCGGCGGGCTATTTCACGGCTGCGGTGGACTCACAGCTGAGGACGGGTGCTCTCCCTCTCCCTCTGGGTCATCCTGGTTCTCTCTGTCGGGAAACATCTTCTCCAGGATGAGGAAGGACAACAGTCCCACAATCACCCACAGGCCCAGGAGCTTGTAGCGCTCTTGACTTGCTGATCCATCTGCAAGGTGACAAAAAGACAGGCTTACAATTTCTAAGAACTACTGGGGGTTCCAGGGAGAGACAGAGAGAGACTGCCTTTTCTCTCGACAATTCCAGTGTAAACAGTTTTGAAATGGCACAGTCAAGCAGGAACACCACAGTGTTGCCCAGACAACAGTTTCAAGATGCCTGCCATTCCTCTGGAGTTCACTGTTACACCCATC
The DNA here is from genome assembly GCF_059453375.1 of Lepisosteus platostomus. Lineage (NCBI taxonomy): Eukaryota > Metazoa > Chordata > Actinopteri > Semionotiformes > Lepisosteidae > Lepisosteus > Lepisosteus platostomus. The sequence continues at coordinate 13,654,969 of NC_142628.1, forward strand.
AGCATGTGGCAGTTAAATTACACTGCGAGTCGCGGTGGAACAGACACGCTGGCAGACATGCTGCAGGTCCAAAATAACTTCACAACATCGGCCCCCTCGCCAAACCCCACCCGGTTCTCGGCGGCACACAAGCCTCTCGAGATCTGAAGATGGTCACAAAAGCCCTGGGTATGGATTTTGGGAGTGGACAGCAGGTCGAGCTTTTGATTTAACCATTTTCTACTTCTATTATTCTTTTGCTCAAACACTGTAGATGCTTGGTGACTCACTGGAAAATCCTTCAATGTTTTCCTCCCTATCCTCTAAAGTCCCTTGGAAAACTGTACATTAAATTATTTTTTACCCACCCTTAGTGTGCAGAATTCATATCCTTCACTCTTCACTTATTTTGTCCCCTTTAAATTATTCATTCATGCCAATGGAAATCCTTAGGTCTGACTTGTGCAAAGCACTGTAAAGGCTGTGGCAGGACGGCGGGCGCCCCGATTGATCGGTGATTGAGTCGATCGGGTATTGAACAGTGGGTACCTGTGCCAGTCCCGTTGCAGGAGTAGGCCCATGCTTCAGGCAGGAGGTGGAGGAACACATCGCCGAGCAGCCCGCCGATGGCAAAGCTGAGCAGCTGCTTCAGTCTCTGGCATCCGGCTGAAGTCAAGGAGGCACGGTGGAGAAAAACGACAGGGAGATTCACGGGTTACCTGGAGTCCGAGAGAGCCTGGCTAGTCCAGAGACTAGCTCTGGAGAACTCCCTCCTTCAACAGCAGAGCTCGCAGACCAAAACTGACAAGTGAAAAGACTCTCCGAATATCGGTGAAGACATTAATTGAAGTGCCCGGTGGCGGTCTCTCAACCCTCTTGTTGTCAATAAAGGATTCAGACGCCTAAGAGAAAACTGCACTCGGAGAAGTGCTTCAACAGATTAGTACAACACGACAGGTTACTGTACTTGCCAAGTAACACAAAAGGCACTAGGCATTTGCTCAGACAATACGATGCTTGCACACAAAAGTTACATTGCACAATGCATACAAAACGTACAAGATTGCGCACGCGTGGATTATCACATGCAAACTTAACTCTAAATAATGCCGATTTTCTAAAGAGAATATGAACAACTCTAAGGAATACACAGTTGGAGGGTGCAGATGATTAAAAAGAAAATCAAGCACATTAATGCATAATATTCCCATCCAGAATTTGAAGGAGTTTTGGATTCAGCACAGAAGAGTAACATTTACCAACAACATCTGGCTGTTTTGGTAGTTAGAAGCTAATTAATCCAATGATCTCATATGGCTGTTTCTTTAAGGATGTCTGGGTATCGGCTTCAGCCACGTGGCTGGGTAGCTTGTTCCAAAGAAGGGGACTCTTATGGTTTTAAATGTGTGTGCTTCTAGCTTCCACTTGTATTCACCTCATTGCCCGTCTCTTTTTACAACACGTACGAAATGAAAGAGACAAAGGAAAACAAAGATAAGCAGACCTAACATTAAAGTTGTCCAAATGCTCAAAGCAGGAAAGAGGGGCAGAGAGAGAGAGAATGAATAGGCTAGGAAACATCTCCTTTGTCTCACCTCTAACTGGTACTTAGCCCTGTGGCAGAGAATAGAGAAATCTGCTTGCTTTCAAATCCTCACTTATGACAACATCACATCATTGTGCCACATTCACCCTAATTCCAGCATAGAGGCCTAACCAGCTCGTTCAACTTTAAAAAAAAAAATAAGTATGGTATTTAAAATAAATGACAGATCGCAGCAGGAGACAAGTGCTTAAAAAAAAACCAAAGGCTTCCAACTAAAGCCTTTGAACACCAGGAAGAAGGCTCAGAAATTGTACCCGTCAAAGGAGGATAGCACTCAGCTCATTACTGAACAAAAAAAATACCCAGGGAATGTAAGAGGACAGCTTTGCATATTACCTTCAGCCTCTGAGCATTTCCCTGCTTTGTCTGCAGTTTCTCAGAAGTGTCAGGAGATAATCTAGCCTCGACAGGCAGCTCGATCACCAATTCACATTCCAATTTCAAGGTCATCGTCCCGATTTAACGAACCAGCATTTGTAAAAACCTTAGCTCTCCTCCCTGTGGGTTCACTCCTCTCGCGATTCATTTCTGATGCCCTGTCTGATCAGAATAGTACACACCTGCGTCTGCATAAATAAACACTGCAGCACACAACTCCCAAGGAAAACGACTCTTTGGAAATCAAATGCAAGGAAAACCGGGGAAATACAGGGTGCTGCACAATTTTAAGGGCATCGTGTCGCCTACAGCCTGCAGCGATGTAGGATAATCATTTCATTCTACACTTTGTACCAACCCTCTTTGGGCATTCAGAAAACCCCGGATGAAATTTGATTCCAGAACTGTGCCTAATTTATGTGCAACAGGAAAGCAGAAAAAGACAAACAGTCTTATTTGCTTTAGTAAAACTGGTCTTCAACAGGTTTGTGCCCCGTTTCGATTAGTAGCCCAGGTGTTTTGCTGCACAATGGAGATTTCGATTGCATCACTCAGTTTTCATATCTAGGACTCTTCAAAACTGCCTTCAGAATATAAACAGTGACAAGAAAAGTCAGTTATGTAAATAATTACTTAGCAGAGTTTGAAAAATGGAAGAAAAACTAGTTCAATTATATTTTACAAGGATTTACGGTGTAGAGCCCAGAACAGAAAAATTAAAAACCTTGTACTTTTCTCTCCCCTAAACAATGCCGATATTGAAGGATGTTTGTCAATTGTGTAGCTCATGACATGTTTTACTCTTCCTACACAGGAAGCCTACACACACACACAAACACGTCTTGGACTTATAAAGTAAGCCCCACAATCGTATGAAATTACAGGCATCGATACCTCTTGGAACAGGTAAAACACAATCCAGATCAAGAAACAATGAATCCCTGGAAAGCCTCAAATTCTAACATACCACCGGGGAAACACACAATCCCACAGGCACCACCATGTTAAAGTCACAAACCCTGCCTCTTCTTAAAAGGCTTTTAAGAACTTGCATCACTGAGAGCCTGAGAAGCTCCTATTAGGCATAAATGCTATACTGTGTCCTAGTGCTCTTTTCATACTCTGAGGGGAGAGAAGTGAATTAAGTTGCATTTTTCATACAGAAGACGTTTATACAAAGTTCAGCAATGAAAATGCTCCAGCTCTCTTCTTCAGATTGCCAAATGTGAGACATACTTCCAAACACTAGAAGATCATACCCGACTACTCTACTCCATCCAGCTTGATTGTAATACACAGCATTCACAGTGTGCCCAGATACACAATGCACCATGGGGATCTGGGACTGAACCAGAGAAGTCATGCATTCCAAATGCCTAACGAGCCATTAATCACTTTTTGTTTAACATCCCATTTATCCACGACAAGGCCTGGTTTAGAGACTCCCATTTCAGGGACTGCTCCAGCAAGGGTGAAACTGGCACTTGCCAAATACTTCCCAGTAACAACAAAGAAATGCCAGGTCAGATATTCCAGGTAGGCAGTGGCTGTGGATTTAGCACAGACCCAGAGTTCAGAGAGCACAAACTAGGCATCTGAGCATTCCACTGGTCTTTATGAGTCGCGGGCTCTGCTGACTTGCTACAAAGAGGACCTTGATTAATTCCAGACACACAAGTATAAGCTGGCTTGATAAGTCATTCATTACCTGTTCCTAGGACTGCTTTTAGGATGATGAAATTAGTATACAACACTATCTGGCAGCAAAGATTTGACGAGGCTAATAGCATTGCTCACGATAAAACACTTAAGAGAGCCTTTTGTTTACCCAAGATTAAAAAAAAAGGTTCAGGTCTCATTCTCAAAAAAATTTTTTTTCTTTATAGTATTGCATTGCATTGTGCTTCATGCAAAGCCTAGAGATACAGTATATTCTAGATGTTCCAATCCCCCCTCACAACTGACATTGGCCAATAGCACTGACTGGTTCACCTTTCCCCCTTTCTTCTAACTGTGCCAAACATTAAAGCTAATATCGCCCTTCACTCATCCACAGGTACCAGTGACAATGAGGAATGACTGCAAGGGTCAGTGAGACTTGCAGTCTGATAAACACAAGTCCATTACCCATCTTCAGATATCAAGTACATTAGTACACGAGATCCTAAAAAAGAAAAACATAAAGAACAAAAGTTAAAAAAAACTTTAAAAAAAAGACATTACATTTTAGTCAGTTTTGTTTAGTTAATTAGGCGTTAATGTTAATGTGGTTCATTAAATTGAAAAGGCATTGATTAGGTAAACAATTAGGTAAACATTGTTTAACCTAATCACTGTGAATTTGGACAAGATTTTTGATAAATTTGCAATCTGGACTAGAAATCTTCCAAACTCAAATTAGCACTCTATAGGTGTATGAGCAACATGTCACCACCCATGTCCCCCAGAATGGAGTCTGACAGGGATAATATAATTTCCACAGATGCATTTTTTTTTTAAATCAAGCATTCAAAAGGACAGATCAGGCAAAATACAAAATAATATACCCAGAAGCATTGAATGCCAAGAGCTTTCCATGAAATTATCTATTCACAAAGATTAGCAGGACTGCTCATCTCTTAAGCACTGTCCCTCAGAAAAATGTGCTTTCATTTCTGCCTTTGTAAAATATGAAAGTCGACAGCATGAGTCCGCCTGCAAGTTCGCACTGTAAAAACATTTGAACTTTAAAAAAAAGAAAGAATCCACTCGCCTGCTTTGCAGGATTACAAATCTTCTAAACACAGCACAGCGGCCAATCCTGACTCTCAATCACAAAGCAAAAACTACTTTCCAGGAGCGAGGTCTGTTCTGAAGCATGGAAGCTGAAAGGCTCACAAAGCGATTATAACCTGACAGCGTCATTCATTTCTTCATTTCATGGCAGTACAGTGTTTTTCCCCCCCTCCATCTGTGTGAGATTGGAAAACAAACTACATGGAACATTCTGATCTTTTCTTACAAAAGTGGACAAAATAAAAAACACAGGCCACTGGTCACCGGACAGCCACTTATTCCTAAAATCGGTCACAGCAGCCCTAGAGCCTGTCCCTCTCCCCATCCTAAAGCAGAGCAGCCAGTGCATCACGCTACTTTGGAGACACCGGTCAACCCACTAAATCATATGCTAGCAGCCACATCACCCTGCAACTCACAGCTGGCAGCCCCACTGAAGCTCAGCAGCTGTGAGCCTGGTCTGTACCTTGATGGGAGACCTCCTGGGAAAGCTAAGGTTGCTGCTGGAAGAGGTGTTAGTGGGGCCAGTAGGGGGCGCTCACCCTGCAGTCGGTGTGGGTCCTAATGCCCCAGTATAGTGATGGGAACACTATACTGTAAACAGGCACCTTCCTTTGGATGAGATGTAAAACCGAGGTCCTGACTCGGTCAGAGGAGGGGTGTTACCCCGGTGTCCTGGCCATATTTCCCATTGGCCCTTACCAATCATGGCCTCCTAATAATCCCCATCACTGAACTGGCTTCATCACTGTTCTCCTCCCCACTAATACAGTAGCTGGTGCACTCTGGCTGCTGGTGCATCAACCAGGTGGGGCTGCACACTGGTGGGGGTGGAGGGGATCCCCATTACCTGTAAAGCGCTTTGAGTGGAGTGTCCAGAAAAGCGCTATATAAGTGTAAGCAATTATAATTATTATTAACCCACTCAGCACATTTTCCTGCTGACTCAGTGATTTCGTTAGATGCTTAGGAACAGCTTATTCATCGCATGCAATAGGAGAAAAGCATGGCTGTTACCCCAGGACCACGGAACCGGATTGGCAGCCCTGTCTTTGCACCACAACGCACCTTCAAGTGCTGCCGACGATGCTGCAAAGACATGCTTAGGTCTGCACACCGTTCTGTCCAGTTCCATGAACAATGAAGTGCTGGGCAGATGAACTCTTGCCAGGCCTAGCCGGACAAGAACTGTGAAGAAATGCCACCAAACCAGCAGCCGATAGCTCGGAAAGCGCAGGCGAGTTCTTCACGCTCCGTGCCATCTGTGTGCGCGCGGGGAAGGGAGACGGCTCAGGCTCACCGGGACGTACCGTCAGTTTTCAGGGCTGCCCCAGCCTCAATGGGGATGACGAGCAGGGGGAAGATGCCGCTGAGCCCCACCATGAGGGAGCCGATGAGGGAGAAGACCCAGGCGTCCGCCCGTTCCGCCTTGAAGAGCTCGGAAAGCAGCCGGAACCCCAGCAGCTCCTCCACGCACCAACCCCAAGGGCCCCCCGCCGCCTGGACCACCGTGGCCTGGGACATCTTCTTAACGCTGGGCCTGTGGCTCAGGGCCCCCGACGAGATCAACAGCAGGGCGGCGACAGCGGAGAACAGGAGTGCCACAGGCCAGGCAGGTCTCTGAGCTCTCATTCTGATCCAGGCAGGACTCACGCCAACACGGGTCTCGGCACTGCAAAGACAGGAGCACGGCCGGCCAGTTACGCAGCGGCAACAGCTGTAACCGTGCTGGGCTTAATCCGTCAGGGACTCAAGCCGATCCGAGCCTGCCACATGCAGAGCTTTTAACCAAAGGGCAGGGGGAATGAGTAATTGCAGACAAATTTTCTGGCGTTTACTTTCAGGCCCTGCTGATACTCAAAACCTCCGCCTCACGGCACGGTTATCTCCGACCTTGAGGAAACAATGCAAATGTCAGACTCAAAATGCATAAGGAACACTGCAGTGTACATTTGCCAGCACAAATTAAACAAAGCCCTGTTCAGCTGGGGCTCCTGCAGGTCAAGACTTGTAACTGTAGTGAGGGAGAGACTGCAGGGCCTAAGGCTCCTGCTTGGATGATCTCTTTTTCAAATATGTAAGGATGAGGTTTCTTGCCTCTGGCTTAAGGAATCAAAGGTTGCTAAATTCCTGGGGTTTAGAACAGCCCCAGCAAACACCTTTTCTTCAGACTTTTCTTCCACAGAAAAACTTAGCTTCCCCTGCTTCTAAAAAGTAAGAGTAGCTCCACATTCACTTCACCTGCACAGTTACAAACTGTGTTTTAAGAATGACATGCTTCGACAAAACTAGGAAAATCACAGTATACAGTATGTCAGAGAACAACAAGCTGCTTAGTTAGTTCCTAGGTATTATGTGGAAATAAACTGCTTAAATATGCTTGTGGGCAGAGTACAATCTTTTGAGCTGTAAAACAGCACATCACTGACACCTCCTTCCAGTAAATACTGTACTTGCGCCATCTCCAGCAGAGCAAAAATGCACACTGATGCCACCTCTCTCTCTCTTAACCCAAGTGCGAAAAACCCAGACGATCTACTGGGCGGGTGAAATAACCACCACATATTTCAGATGTAATAAATGTAAGTTTGGTTTTATTCCACAGATTAAAACCAAGAAGAGTGTATGATTGCATATACTGAAATGGAACATGTAATCAAATTCTATTCCAAAGTACTTACCAAAGGTCAGCTGAATAACAGCAATAACAATAATTAGGATGACATGGGAAATCTGGAGAGTAGTGAGAGTGGTAAAAAAAAAGAAATATTCTGACTTTGCTTACAGTCCAACAACATGAGGGGACATCAATACTCATCTGATTAATTTGCATATTGATTTAACCCAAAGAGACCCTACTCAGGTCCATGCATCTTTAATTTTCCCTGGAAAAAGAAGCACAAGGAATTTAGCCCTTAGACAGAATTAACGAGCTTTAAATAGCATCCCAGTTTAACTCAGACTCACAGCAGAGTTCCTACTTGCTCGGCTATTATCGTCAGAAATTCCATGGAAACTGGGTGATGATGACATCATAATGGAGCCGCCAAATAAGGAAGTCAGATCCAGAGCCAATGGATTTACAGAGGCTGAGGTGATGATGGGATAGAAACAGACACGGGCCCTTTAAATTAAGCATAGGAATGAATAAATTATATAAGTTACAGCATGATAATGAACACTATAAAATATACAACCATAAAAACTGAATATTAAGTTCAGCTAAGGGTCATGCCCTGCCTTTCACTAGTATCTAAACTAATGTGCAGTTATTTTCCCCCGCCTTGGACTTACAGGAGTATAACTGGACACAACAGAGCATAGTGTATATGATTACAGAAAGACCTTCAGTGAGCTCACATCATCACAGGGAAGCATCAGGCTATGCGCAGACGCTGCCAGGTGAAGCCGAGTTAGAAAAACTCTGCAGAAACCTCCCACCTCTCGTGTCAGGTTTGGACCTTCAATGAGTTAAGCCATCGTGAAAATTGGTCCCAAGCAGGCCTGGTTCTCAGCAGGGACAGCCCTCCCCTTCACAACTTCCAGCCGTGCTGCAGGGCAGTGGCCCCCACTGACAGAGCTACACCGGAGGGGTTTCAACTTTGGGACCCCCCCCAAGCTTGGAGAGAGACGTTCCACCTCGACTGACGGGCCCGGTTCTGCTCTGCTCGCGACATCTCCCAGGACCCTCCGGAATGAATAACCGGAGAGACTTGAGACGGATGACTCGAGCTCACTCAAAACTCCTACGTTCTCGCTAGAAATCCGCGCAGAGAGAGAGAACCCGAGCTCCATGTTTAACCCCAGAAAAGGACGCGGACAGAGCCCACCAGCACTGCACTGCCCTTCCTGCCAGCTTTTTGTTTTTTTAAAAAAAACTTTTCGATTAGTTGGGAGTTCAGCCTCTGCGGCTCCGACCCCTATACAGATCCCGAATTATCTCATGAGACAGAACACTCCCCCCCCAAAAAAAAACCCTTTCCCTCCAAGTGTTCTGACTCTGTGAATGCTTTCAGAAGTTGGCCGAAGTATGCATTTGTCCCCTCTACTGCAGATCGGGAGTTGTGACTCAGGCGTAGCTGACAAAATGATCTGTTCACACTCGAGACTTCACGTCTCATCAGTCAGACAACCCCCCCGTTATTCGATAATGCCGTTTCATTTCACAGCTCGAGTCTTCCTGCGTTTGGAACTTACACTGTAAAAAGCGTTTTGAATTATTTTAAGTTTAAAAAAAAATAAGGATGTAGTTTCAAGGCCATGCGTGTGGGTACCAGCACCTCCAACGTTATTTTCTTTCTGAGTCGTGTCATTAAAAAAAAATAAAAGGAGCATTTAATGTTTGCCATCCTTTAAACACGAATAATGTTCAAATGGTTTGTGCTCGAGTTAAGATTTGCGGTAGGGTTTCCTTCAGTAAATACATCCTGACACGGTGGTACTGTAGCGTTCAGTTAACTTCGATTATTACTGCCCAGTGCTAGACAGCGGTACTCTTAATGTCGTGGCCTGGTCATGGGTGTCCTTCAGTGCAGCGAGTCGGAGTGTTTTAAAACTGGGACGTGCAGAACTCTACACGCCCAGGGAAATACTTACAAAGTAACATCACAGTTTGAATAAATAACGGGCGCAGATGATTAATTGACCGCTGTCATAAATCCAGTGTTACCGAGTCTGCACCTAGCGTGTGATTTCATTAGCTACACTTTATACAGTGGTAAGATGCGGTTTGTCGAGGAAAACCATTTTAAACTTAAAATAAGTTTCCAGTTTCTCGCCCGTTTCTAACATTTAGCAAACCAAATGTTAAAAAAAAAAGACAAAAACTCTTGCAAGTCAACGCATTACCTTGCATTTAACGTTATTTGGGATAACATGTTAGTTTTCACTTTTAAAAACTACTTTCGTTACATCAACGTTTCACACAGTCCAGGTTTTTTTTGGGAACTGCGGCTACTGCCAATACAGTTCACGGACGTCACGTAGGCGACCCAGAAAATGGAAGAAACCGTGATTTATGGATACGTTTGGCTATATTACACGAAATACAGATTTCGACCTCGCATGAAAACAAGTTAGACGCGTCAACAAAAGTAACAGTTCCCAGAAAATAACTTTTTCTTATTTTAAGTCCTCTTTTTTATATCTAGAGTGCAGCAGCCTCCAATGAAACGAGAGATCTCCTGTGATTGGTAGCAACTTCATGGAATACACGCTCGCAGTAAAACAACAAATCAACAACAACAAAAAGTTACCAAGTTCAAACGCATGCATTCATGCACCTTATTTCGGTACGTCGAGACTGCGCCGCGTTAAAAGCGTCGCGGGTTAAATGTGATTTCTCTCTTTTTTTTACCCTGCTGTGGCTCCAGGGATCGCTCCAGACTAGCCCTGCCATCCAGCTCGCTGATGCAGAGGCGCTGCCGAGCTGTCTGCTCGCTGCAGTCTCATGCGGTTTGAGCTCCACACTCCAGCTTTCCCTCAGCTCCTCCTCGCAGCCACGTCTCCTCGCCCGGAACCAAACGCCCGCACCCGCGGAACTATTTGTCTCCTTGTTTCCCGGACGACCCCGGGCAGGCGGGGGGAGAGCGGGCAGGCCGGGGGGGCCTTTTAAGTGGACGCACACTTCCCTTCTGAGGTCCGCTGCTGTGTTTCTCTCGCATCCAAGCGAGTGGTCTGGCCCAGGGATTTAGCGTTTAAGTAAAACGCTCCGTTTTATTTATTTAATCAGCTGTAGGTGTTATTTAAACTTGCTGTTTAAACCCCTCGAATGCCTAACGGATAAAGATAACGTTTGTTGTGTGTGTGGAGCGGCTATGCTATAGCTTTAAATGGCAAAGGGGACAATTGCGACTACGCCACCTAGTGTTATAGAGGACTAGACTCTCGATAGTCGGGATGGGTTCCTCAGAGTACCAGACTGGGTAAAAACCGCTGTCAGTGACAGAAAGCACGAAGCGTTCAAGCCCATCTAACAGGTTTATTCACAGTCAGAACAGTACTGTTCATAATTAACAAGAGTTAATTACAACATAAAAAATACGCTGGCGAGTTGCACCAGTTGCCCAGCGAGAACACAAGCAGCAGTTTGCAGGGTGGGGGCGGGCTCACAATGAACTTTTAACACTTTCTGTGTTCAAGCGAAGGTAGATTATCCCGAAAAGGGGGAAAGAAAGACTAACAAGAAGATATAACCGTCTTCAGGTCCGCAGAGGCTCTTCAATCACCTCTCCTTTTAATTAGGAGCCACCCGCCCTCGTAACCCGTAACACATCATTTAACACAGTTAAAGGACTGTGCACCAGATCTGGAATCGAGGGACAGAAAGACCAACAGAAAAGCACAAACCCCCGTCCTTGCCCCTTACCACACAACACAAGCATCCGGCTGACACTCGTTACAGCTGTATTGTTTTTGCACCGGCTTCTAATGAAATCGAGTCGCAGCTCTTGGTACCAAGACACAAATTATTACGTAGAAACTATTGCAGCTGACTGAAGTCAACAAGATGCTTTTCTCCAGGACTGGCACTTTTATTTTTAACTACAAACGTAACTTAGTACCTCTCGTTTGGATGAACGAGTTTTTTTTTTACATTACTAAGAGGTATCATTGACGTAGCTATAGTTTAATAATTAGTAATAATCGTTTAATAATATACATCACGTCGCCCATTGTAGACCTGGGCACCGAAAGCTCACATTTCCTTCGTGCCGGAAAGCTCCAACAGCAAAAAAAAAAATCCAGTAAAGACGTGTGGCCACTAGGATGCGCTACATACCAAGTGTATAAACTATTTTTAATTTTTGCCAGTGATATTAAAGATTTGGAAAACACTATGGGCGCATATACTCTCTTCAGACATGAGACAGGTCTCCCATTGGGAAGCATTTCGTACTTCAGGAAAGATTATACCAGCCAACCAATCGTGCTCCAGAAGGTGTTGCTGGTTTTCGCAGGAAACCCATCTTGCTTATTTGTTTTTGCCTGCATTTTTTTTAGGAGGTTTAAATGATCCGCAGGGTTTCTAAGGCTCTTGAAATCAGCAACAGCTGAACATCTGTGAATTATGTTAAACTGGAGCAAAAAATCAACTCCATCAGGAAAACGGCGTGCGAACATCTAAAAATACAATTAGGCTGTGTTGGAGTGGCCTGTGTTGTGTACCAGCGAATCAGGGAAATAAACATTTCTTTTGGAAAAGGTTCAGTATCCTCTTGATTAATACAATCTTTTCATGACGAGCGCTATTCAGAAAAAAAAGAGTGTTTTACGTCTCTTCTGTTTGCTAGTGCTATTTACCAACAACCGCCATAATTAGACACGCGGTTGTGCACCAGTTCCGTCCGTGGCGCCACTGCCCTCTACTTCACATTACTGCGTCAATGGTGCCCTCTAGTGGCCCATCTCGAAAACTGATACTTAAAACCGGCTACAGTCGGAATAGAAGTTTCCATTGCAATCGCTTAATGTAGATTATTATTATGGAACAATAGGTGTATTCCATGCTGAAAAGAGAAGAAAGTAAACATAACGTTTCGGCTGTGGAGCCTTCTTCTGGTGTGAGCTTCTACCCACCTAAACTACTTATTATTATTATTATTATTATTATTATTATTATTATTTAACAGTGTGTTTATTTTTCTTCGTGTTGTCAGTCCATCTACTGTGGTTTGACATGTGGAGGAGACTGATGTAGTAAAACTGAGACTGGTGTAGTAAAACTGAAAAAGTTTTCGTTTTCTTGAAACCAAATCCACTGTCTGACTTATGGCACACAGCAACACTATTATTAATATTAATCTAATATATTAATTATATATATATCATTTAGTGTTTATTAAAACAAGGTGACTGACATGTACATAAGCACTTAAGGAAGGTTAAAAATGCGGGCCAGTAGTGGGGATCATCTAGTAGTAATAATAATAATAATAATAATAATAATAATAATAATAATAATAATAATAATAATAATAATAATTGCTTACACTTATATAGCACTTTTCTGGACACTCCACTCAAAGCGCTTTACAGGTAATGGGGACTCCCCTCCACTACCACCAGTGTGCAGCCCCACCTGGATGACGTGACGGCAGCCATAGTGCGCCAGAACGCTCCCCACACATCGGCTCTCAGTGGGACCAAGTCCAAGATCACATCCACTGACGTTCTGAGAGAAACCCTGGTCACCAGCTTCAACACCCTGAAGACTGAAGAATTCTGCTGGGCTGCCTTTGTCAGTGCCTTGGAAGGAATCAGGTCTCTCCCTGTTCAAGACAAGAGATGTTCAGTTCCTGTAGGACATCCCCTTTAGTTGTATTTTATGCCCTAATGTATCTGGCAGGTTTTCTAGATGGATTCCAAAACAGCAACATCTTTTCTATAAAGTGGCGATCAACACTGTACAATATTCTAAATGGTCTCTTTACAGTTTTAACATAAATTCCCCTTATTGAATATATATGCTTTAACTATATATCCTAACATTTTGTTTTCCCTTGTTTTTGCAAGATGGGTTCCAGATAAACACCTCAGTCTCAACACTTAGCATTTCATATTCCAAGTTCCTGCATTTGTTACCTTGTGTAATACTCTGCACCTGTCTACGTGAAATGTCATCTGGCAGGTGTTTTCCTAGTCATGACATTTGGGTGAATCTTTTTGTATTTCATATCTTGTTTGGTAATCTTCCTATTTACCTTCCGAAGATAAAGTACTTAAGAAAAATGGATGGATGCACTGGGGAAAACCACTTCTTTTGTCCCAGAGGAATCATCGCCTTCTCCATTCAATCGTTCCCTGAACCAGAAAGATCTGAAACAGGCCGACACGTCAATTCCTGCAATAATACATAAGCTGGTGAAAAATAAAGAGTATGGTATACTGTAGAATAGAGAACCTCTGTTCAAGCACGAGGCCAAACCTCTTTTTTAGAAAGGTTTATTAGACTGAGGTGCTCTTCAGATAAAAAAATAGGTGAAAATGCAGAAGTATTGAACCACATTGCTGAGAAACATGCTTCAATCGAAGATAGAAAACCATGGAAGACTTTGGATGATCTGTATCGTGGAGAACCCCACAGTGCACTTGGAGTTCAGACACCAGAAAGGACAGTCGAATGTATCTGTATCAAAAAGATAAGCACAGCCATAAAAATATCAGCGAGGCAGTTACATCAGTAGATATCGTGTCTGTTCTTATCTACATTAAAAAAAAATCAAACTATTAATTACAGAAGGAGAAGCAGCTTAATGTGTTGCTCTGTGTTTATTTTGAAAAAAAAAAACAACTTTCCTGTTGCTACTCTTTTCTGTGCTTTACAGTTATTCAAATGGACATTTATGTTTCTCCCTTGAGGTATTGTGGGTTGTTAATAATTATAGCAAACATCATTTAGTCAGTAAAGTGAGCCTCCGAAGGCCACTGCACTCTATAGAGACAGCATTTTCTTGTGAAGAGAAGCAGAGTCTGAGTTTAAGCAAAGCTGAACCAAAAGTTTTAAATATTTGAAGAAATCGATTTGGGTTGAGGTCTGTCAACTTCTTCTTTAAAAAACCCACAGGCCCATGCACCCAGCAGAAGATACTAATTTGTTCCTCTTGCATCTTGGTCCATCTCTGGAAAAAAAAAACATTATTAGAGAAGTAGAATCTACTTTTTTATTGAAATCTTGAATACATACCTTAGACTGTAACTGTATGCTTAACCCTAAGTCATGAGTGAAGGTTTTCAGATAAATAAATTATTAGTATTTTTTCTAACTGTCATAATCATATTATTTGTATTATTTATTGATCGTGCTTGATGTGCATTGGATAACATCAGAGAATTGCAAATGTGAAAATTAGTTAAGATATCATGGCACTGCACAGAATAATTTCTTCCTGGCTTGCTGCTGTAACATTTTCCATTTCACCAGCAACACTTTTTTTTTAATTTCACAAGAACAAGTAAGCTGACCTGCAAATGTACCTCAAACCTCTTTGTAAATCAGGGCTTAGGTGACCAATATTGTGGTTATCACTGATAAAACAAAATCTAACGCCTGCGGACGGGTGTTTAATTTTGTATTTTTCCTTTGAAAGATCATGAGGGATCTGGTCCAAGAGTAACCAAAAGAAAAAATGTATGAACTGTTGGGATTTGGACTTTTCTGATACGGAAAAACGCAAAGAGAATATCAATATATGCACAATAAAAATTAGGTGAACCTTAATATTTTACAACGTTCTACAGACAGAGGGTGCAAGAGAGACCTGAGTATTGCATCCACTGATGAGAAGAAAAGCCCTTTGCTTTTTTCATTTGCCTTTCAAGCCTTTTTTGGTTCGAGTACAGACTTTGGGGGCAAGACGAATTTACAGTGTGTCTATTTTTCAGCTTGTTGTCAGTCCAGCTACTGTGGTCTGACATATGGAGGAGACTGTTGTAGTAAAACTGAAACATTTTTTCAGTTTTGTCCTGAAAACAGAATCTGCTGTCTGACCTACGGCACGCAGAGATCACTTCTCTGGAACTACGGATTGGAAACAGACAAGGAATCGGAAATCAGTTCTTGTTTTGCACCTCCTCAAAATTCATTCTGAGGAGGCATGTGGAAGGGTTATTATGGCAGCGTTCCTTAGAGTTAAGGGTTTAGATTAGCACCATTATCGATCCAGAAGAGATGTGGCTTCATGAAAAGCTTGAGAACAACTCTTTTCAGTGTTCTCAAATATGAAATATTAAATAGGGGGTGGATTTCACAGTGTTGGACATCATCACATCCTGATACTTTTTTAATTAAAAAACTGAATGAAACGTCCTTTGTTTTGTTATTTTTTTGCTTTTCCGATTCTGCCAGAAACCCAAAGCGAAGCATGGGGACCCTGCTGGGTTCCTAGAGCTCCTTACATCCCCCAACTGCTCGGGAGGCAAGCAAAAGTCCATCGCTCGAAAAAGCTCACCAAAAAAGCTTAATTTCCCTGTGTGGAGGCGCCTGTGCTCTTTCATGCGGTGTTTTTGCATCATTTGTGTGGTACATCTGACAGTGAGTCATGTTCACATTGGTGTGATGGGGTTTCTGCTGTGAATTCAGAGCCCTGAGTGGGGGCCGTGATCAGTAGGAATCATGAGGCTCAGCACAGACCCCCCTGTTGCCATGGAATCCCTGACAGATGTTGGGGGATTTCCCTGTCACACATAGCTGTCGAAAACCCGGGCTGTGAAAAAAGTAGAGTTGGGTTTTTTTTTCGCATATAAAGCCAGACAGGGCAAACTTGTGATAGGAAAATACTGAGTGCCAGTGCTCACAAATAAAAGGCCACACCCAAAAAATAAGCAGGCAATTTTTTTTTTGATTCTCCTATATCCAGCCCAGAGGCGCTGTGCTGTATTTGTTCTTGAAACTCAGCTTCTAGAATCATGTAGTGGCATTGTTCACAGCACTGTAGAAGACATGAAAAAAAAGTACAACGTAACAATTATCTTGTATTTTAACATTGATCGCATGAAATAAAAATAGAAAATGGCCACATTTAATGTGCACCAAAACGCCCTACAGTACAGTAGTCGCAATCTGCATATTGTTCTTGAAGCAACTGAGTGAAACATGAATGAGCCGATATTTGCTCTTTTTTGAGACAGGTCTTTGTTGCACTGCCCAGGGTTTTCAGTCAGAACAGGAATACACAGCCTGTGACACTTCCAATCCACTTTAGTGGAGTGCTTGGTACAAGCAGCTCTTTAATTGCTGTATTGATCCTGGTAATCGTTAACTACATGGATAAAGCGCAGACTGAAACAAAACTTAGAGCAAAGCGAAGTGGCCTTAAGACATTGTAAACAAGCAGGCTTGTAAATGCATCTCTTTTAATCCAACAGACATCTTGTTCTTGAGCTTGAGAGGGTTTTGCAGACAGATGTTACTTACTTGTGAACTCTGCATGCAGATCACTTTGGAACATTTCTGCAGTGACGTGTTGGCTGCATCACCTGTACTTGTTCACTCGCCCATCACATCACATTACACTAGTCATTACAGTGATTAGTGAGCAGGAAGGGCCGCTTCACGTCACAATTCTCGTGAAATCTTGCTCTTGCCCCTGGCGGCACCAGGGGTTTGCGACACCAACAGCGGCCATGCAGTACTTTCACAAAGTTAAAAATGTGGGGCTTCATTTGAAATTTAAAAAACATGACGATACCGTCAAATTGATTTATTTTATTACCGAGATATAATAACCGGCCGGAGGAATTGGGATTGCAGTTCCCCTTTAATTACTGCTAATTGTCAATTAAATGTTGAAGGGCACTGACTGAGACAAAACTGTGGAATGGATGGATATGAGGTGATAGCTGAGAATCTCCAATTTAGACCCCTCCTTATTCTGCTGTCTGAAGACACTGTGCCTTGGAAACCTGCCTCCCTTCTCTAATCTTCTAAAAGGTATCTCAACGAGGTCCTCAGATCAGGTGTCCCCTTTTCTGGTCCCAGGGGACCCCCACATCCGCTGCTTCGTGTTTCCGACTGAGCGCTCGGTAAAATCACTGAATCCTTAACAGATCTAATAATAGCTTTCACCCGAACCCCTGTAATTGTGGCCAGTTCTCCTTAAACTGTTGGAAGTTGCCCTTTTAACTTCTGCACATTTTATCAGGAAGTGAAGATCCCCAGCTTCTGAGTAGAAAACAAAAACGAACAAAGGTTCGCATCAGGCGCCTATCTGGTTCAATTAAGGATTATTTTCACAAAGAAAACCAGCAGGCATGCAGGTTGTCTGGATCACATTGGGAACCTCTGCCCCCTGCTTTAGACCCCTAAGAATACTAGGCTGCTTACTGGTAAAGACCTTCTCTCCTTTATAAAGAGCCCAGTGTTCCTGCCCAGCGTTTATACTGTGGTTTATGTAGAAACCTTCAGAAAACTTCATACACAGTAAAAAGGAAATGAACAAACACTACACAATTGAGCAGAAAAAGGGTTAAGACAATGTGCAAAAATACAAAAAATAGTTGGATAGGGTGTCTGAGTCATCCTGAGACTGACTTATGCAATGTATATAGAAAGAGGAACTTAGGGTGAAGACTGTATGGAGTATGGTCACTGACTCCAGAAATGGAAATTCATTTTTACTCATTCCTTGGGTAATCTTAACAATGTGTGTGCTCTTGTTGTGAGTGTGTGTCTGAATGCGTCGGTTCTCTTGTCTGTATTGAATTGAGGCCCCAGTCCATTCTGGGTTAGAGACCTGTTGCCTATGAGGGAATGCTAAGGTTTTTGAATTACAGTGTGCAGACTTGTCTTCAATTAAGTGACATTTGTGTTAAACAATGAAGTGCAATGCAAATGGAGCTGAAGCTCAGCAGGGCTGGGTCTGGACAGTACGGGGATGGGAGATTCGTGAGGACAATCAGATTGTGTCTGTAAATGTTGTTAGTGGACCTGTAGGAGGTGCTCTTCCTTCTGGATCAATATTGCCAAATTGTTGCCCTAGTGTAGTGACTGGAGATACTGCTACAGGAGGCAGCATTCTTCAGATTAGATGTTTAACCTAAGTCCTGACTGCTTGGATCGGGTACTGTTCATTACATCAGGGCTCTTA
This sequence comes from Lepisosteus platostomus, assembly GCF_059453375.1. Lineage (NCBI taxonomy): Eukaryota > Metazoa > Chordata > Actinopteri > Semionotiformes > Lepisosteidae > Lepisosteus > Lepisosteus platostomus. The sequence goes on from NC_142628.1 coordinate 13,673,293, forward strand.
TCTCTGGTTTTCTGGATAAATTGGCTCTTGGACTTGTATGCTTGGACCTTCCTGATGTTTTCCCCTAATTCAATTTGCAAAACAACCTCTGACGATCTGCTCTGCCATGGGGCAGCTGGCATAGAACGGCCGCTGTGTGTCTCCCAGGTGGGGACGCTGGTGCAGAATGATCACTGTGTGTCTCCCAGGTGGGGCTGCTGGTGCAGAATGATGACTGTGTGTCTCCCAGGTGGGGATGCTGGTGCAGAATGATGACTGTGTGTCTCCCAGGTGGGGACGCTGGTGCAGAATGATCACTGTGTGTCTCCCAGGTGGGGATGCTGGTGCAGAATGATCACTGTGTGTCTCCCATGTGGGGCTGCTGGTGCAGAATGATCACTGTGTGTCTCCCAGGTGGGGATGCTGGTGCAGAATGATCACTGTGTGTCTCCCAGGTGGGGATGCTGGTGCAGAATGATCTCTGTGTGTCTCCCATGTGGGGATGCTGGTGCAGAATGATCACTGTGTGTCTCCCAGGTGGGGATGCTGGTGCAGAATGATCACTGTGTGTCTCCCAGGTGGGGATGCTGGTGCAGAATGATCACTGTGTGTCTCCCATGTGGGGATGCCGGTGCAGAATGATCACTGTGTGTCTCCCAGGTGGGGATGCCGGTGCAGAATGATCACTGTGTGTCTCCCAGGTGGGGACGCTGGTGCAGAATGATCACTGTGTGTCTCCCAGGTGGGGATGCTGGTGCAGAATGATCACTGTGTGTCTCCCATGTGGGGATGCTGGTGCAGAATGATCACTGTGTGTCTCCCAGGTGGGGCTGCTGGTGCAGAATGATCACTGTGTGTCTCCCAGGTGGGGATGCTGGTGCAGAATGATCACTGTGTGTCTCCCAGGTGGGGATGCCGGTGCAAAATGATCACTGTGTGTCTCCCAGGTGGGGATGCTGGTGCAGAATGATCACTGTGTGTCTACCCAGTCAGTGGGAGATGAAGTTGATCCCCTCCAATGAGTGTAAAGTGCTTCAGAATTTTCTGGGATGATTAATGCTGCACAAAAGGAAGCAATTGTTATAATGGTTATTACTGTTAATTTCGCAGTGGTTCATCAACATTATGGGAACACAAGCACAAAATTAAACAACTATTACAAACATTGTTCAAGAATTGTTGATAACCATTCCTTTAAGATAGAAGGGTAAGAATTATTTCATTCTCACCCGATCATTAAGAGTAATGCAAACCCTACAATATTTTGCACTAGTAGCACAAAAGGCCTGTGTCCAGTAGAAACTTGTGCGAGATGCTGAATTTCACATTTACTCAGCAGTCCAATACTAAGAAAAAAAAAGGGTTAATATAAGCATGGTGTTCTCTCTGAGCACTGAGCACAATTCCTTGCAAGTGCTTGCTTCAGCAATTCAGCGATGCTTTCCATTTCCTAGAAACTACTTATTTTTACTTTTTGAATAAAACGGCTTGCTTATAAGTGTACTGCTTTCCAGAAACTAAACCTACAGTAAGTTATTTTTTCTTCTGTAGTCCATTAAATCATATCAAAACTGGTTTATCTACATATTACGGATTTGCAGTTAAAGATGGAAAAAAAACGACAGTGATCATTACCTTTGATTCTTTAAATATTTTTTTAATTTATCCTAAATATAATTTGCTTTTATTTTCAAATATGTGCAATGTGCTTTTGAGCTGCAACAATGCTAAACGTTAGAACCTTAGATCCACTTTAACTGTTCAAAATTGAAACATAAAAACAATCAAGCACAGTGGAGAAATAACAGTCATTTCATGACATTTCAAACTTCATCTACAACAATGAGGTCTGAACTGTGTTATTTGTATTATTTAATTTTCTTTTTAACAGTTTTACGTGTGCTTGTTTTCCAGCGCTCTTTGACATGTGGAGAAAGCAAGTGTGATAGAGGGCATTGCGGAGCACTGGTGAATAACCTTAATAATAATAATAATAGCTTCATTGTACTCACATTATATTTAGTGATTGAGAGATATGGAAGGTGGCTGAAGTGACACATGGGAGTCACTCTGCGCCTGTAGCCCCACCACAGAGTGATCAGCTTGAGGACTCCAGATGGTGCAGACTCAGAGTACTGAGGTTGCTACCTGCGCTATTACAACTGGTGACACTGGATCTTTAACAGCCAATTTTCGTCTAGGACCTCAGCTTGATGTCTCCTCTGAAGGACAGCACCTCCGGTTGCCACCCCTGTAAATCGGGCAAGGGCTTTGGATTGCAAGGTCAGGTTTGTAGGGAACTGCACCACCTACAGGTCCACCAACACCACTTACAGTGGCCAGCTCGCTTCTCTCTAGTCTAGAGCATCCCACTGGTGACCAGGCCCAGCTCCCCAGCGGTAGGTGAAAGTAGATGAAGATTAAATCTGACGATATCAGGCCAGAGGGTGCCAGCTCTGCTGCGAACAGGATCCTGTAATTCCCAGTTGAAGAATCCTCTGGGATTCGGCCTCCAATAAGCCACTTCCCCTGCGCCTTGCAGTCTGCAGCACAGGGGATTCCTGTTTTTTATTTCTTTCCTACTAGCAGGTGTGCTTTTGATACGTCTGGGTGGCCAAAAACAAAAACATATTCTAAAATGCATGGAAACTGTCAAACACAGAGAAAGCATTTTTGCCACACAAATAATTATCTGTATTTGCGGTATTCTGTCAATCTGATCAATCCGGGGCCCCTAGGCTAGCCTATGCTAGCCTAATCCGTCCCTGAGAGCAGAACAGGACAGTACTGGACAGGACAAAACATTATTTTTGGATGTAGCAATGCTTAAAGCAATCATCTTCAAAAGAAGAATGCCAACTAGATAAAGGCTTTCTGCTGGGGCTCACCGAAGGATGACCTGCAGCACATCCAGACAGCTGCTCTCACTGACACGGGCTGGTCAGCGCCTGTTCTGCAGCACAGGAGCCTGTCGCTCCTCGGCACAGACGGCAGAAGCGCTTCACCTGCCGCCTTTCCATAGGAAGGAGCGGAGCTATATCAGCTCCTATTTGCTGGGAGTTACATTTCATCAGAAGCTGATTAACCCTTTTCTCAATTAAAGCAAGTGAAATGCCACAGAAAGGGTGTTTGAACCAGGTCCGAGTGTGCGATACGTAACGAGGTCAGTATGTTCAAATATTTCCTACGTTGCAAAGGAACAAGTAATAGGTTTATTCCATGCTGAAAAAAAGAACAGGGAAATCACACAACGTTTCGGCTTCAGGTGTGAGAGAGACAAGGTAGTAGGTAATGTAATGGGAGAACAAAGGCTGGGAGGGAGGAGGGGTTAGAGGCGGGAGCAGAGGACAGAAAGAGAGGCCAATCAAGAGGTGTGAAGTCAGGATAGATGTAGAAAGGTGTGAAATGAAACTTCCAATGAACGGAGAAAATTTAGTAGAATAGTAGTCTGTCGTTCCTAGCTGCAGGATAAGTTTGGTTTCGGTGGTCTTTCTGATGTAAACCGTCTTTGAGAACACAGACGGAGAGATTAGAGTGGTGGTGGCCGTCAGAGGTGAAATGAGAAACAATGGGCTTGGAGAGATCTTTAATCTTCACAGCCCTGACATGTTCTCTGAAGCGGTCTCCGAGTCTCCTTCCTGTTTCTCCAATGTAGAGAGAAACTGGGCATTTACTGGAAGAGATACAGATTTACTGCAAGAGATACAACTTTCCTAAGTTGCCTGCTTGGTGTTTTTTTTTTGCAGCGCTGCTTGAACCTTTTTTTGCTTGTGTGGCTATAAAGCTGACTATGCTTTAGTGCAAAGTTTAAAGATCTGGCTGTTGCGCACCCGGGCGATCTTTGGAAATCCCCCCTCCAACACACATACACACCTCTGCGTAGAAGTAGGCAGGGCGGGAGTGAAGCCACTTTTCCTTAAAACAAGCTCTGCCCGTGAACCACAGTAGCCACACCGCCACATTCACACACCTTACGGATTCTGCACCGTCTCTGTTCCCTGTGCTGACTCTCGTTAACCCTTCACTGGGACCGACCCTCGTTAACCCTTCACTGGGACTCAAAGCCTTCAATGCCACCCAGAGGAAACTCACACAGCCGGGGGGGGGGGGGGGCGTGTACACTCCACGCGGAAGGTGCCCTTAGTCTATAGCAACTATACACTAAGCAAGTAAAATGCTTAATGATTACAGAACAAATAAAGCCACTAAGCATTATCCTTGCATTAAACGAGATACGGTACCTGATGCTGAGGGGAGCACAAAATAAATCAAATACGAAAATCTGACGGTTCTGAGATTCCGAAAAATCACATACAGTGCTAATGGTTCAGAGCCGTATATCTCTGCCCCCAAGCTCCTCCCGCCCCCCCTACTCTGCCCTGTTACCTCTTCCAGGGGACTGATTAAAACACGCTCCCTGGTGTGTGTTGCCTGTTTCTGTTCAAATGCCGCCCCTGCGGCTCCTGCGGGCGGAGCTGACAGGAAACTTGCTGTAATAGATAAAGGTCTGTTGTAGGGTGACAGGGACTGACTGTTGAAGATACGGGGTGGGCTCAGCGGATCCCGCCTGTGATGTGGTCAGGCGTGTGTCGCAGGAGCAGGGGAGCGGGGCCATGCGCGGCTGGAGAGTGGGCTCCTGACAGCGGAGGAGGTGGCGGGGTGTCTGATTTTGAAAATCCGACAGCAGGCGATGCGAGGCGCGTCTGCTGGACCACAGACACCACCTTTCTGCTGTTGTCCACGACCTGCCCTCGCACCGTCACCTACTGTACAAACGCAACCCCCCCAAAGTATCTCGGAAGACAGACTGCAAACCAGCTGAAACATAACCACTGCTATCTGAGACAAACTCTTCGCCAGTAATGTGTCTTTTTTCCCCCCTCAAGGACTCTTACGTACAACCAACAAGCCGTAAAATGTCAGCAGTACGAAATATGTAAAGTCGTGGGGGGGCAAAGGGCAGCAGTTAATTTGATTATGTGATATACCGTAATACTAAAACCAGAAAAGGGTACAAAAATGTGAAGAGGCTGGAAGTACTGTGTCTAGTGACTGAAACGAAACGCCACAGAAATCACGCAGATAAATCCTGTTCAATACAGGGTGGCGATTCCTACTTGAGTTGAGGCGACTCCTGGGGGTGTTTCTGAAGTTTCTGGGTATCTGGTACCAGCATAGGTGGGTGACAGCCCACGAAGGGGTGGGACTAAATAAGGAAAAATAAGGATTTTATATCGGATCAGAGGAGAAATAGACAGTCAGCAAGGAGAAGTAACAGGGACCTCTCCGAAAGTCACAGCCTGAGGGATTCAGTCCGTACATTCAGAGCGGCGAATTGTGTGAAACGTTGTTTCATTTTCTGTTTGAAAATCCGTGGTGTTCAAAATCCGTTTTCCTTTGGTCGTTACACTAGGGTTTCAAACCAAGATGGGCGCCTCTGTTAAGCATTTAAAAAGCTTGGATCGACCCATCGCCTTCGTATCTGTGAAGCGTCGTAGTGCTTTTTCCCCTCTGCAGATGCACAGTGTATTAAAAAACCTGAGATCTAAATGAGGGACTAAGAAAAGCTCACAAGGGCCTAAAGATAGTTCTATTTTTCCACGGTGGGGAATATTCAGCGCTCCGAAAAGGGGAAGAGGGCTGGTATTTGTCAATTGGTAAATTTATTTTCTTGCTTAAGATGCCAATGGCGACGTTCCTGTCGCTTTCATCACCGGCCATGAGCAAATCCTAAATTAACATATCATTAGCGGACTTCCATCCCACTGCTCCTGCCGCCGTCAGGCTGGTTTTGCAAACATTGTCGACGGCCATTTCATGGCCCTATATGGCGCATGCGCAAAAACCGCGGTGGCGTGACCCCTCTGTTGATGCTGACAGTATTGGGGGTACCGTGTAGAAGCGGGACCCCGATGTATCCACAGCTTTGCACTAACCAGTTCGAGAACTGACATCCCAAAACGACATTGTCAGTGTCATCCGGCACTGCGTACTGAAGTAGTCACGCCAAGGTACAAACAGGCCTGTAACATACAGTATAACTGTAGGTACTATAGCACACGGATTGCGACGAATTGAAGCCTCCATCCCTCTAATTAGTAGAGAAACAGCATCTACACTGTTACTGCACAAGCTATCAGGAGAACTTGGATGCGATATGTGAAGAGATCAGATCTGTTACTGTCAATTACAAGATGAATTTCAGACTGTGACTGAACAAGCAAACTATAAGTGGCTTTCTTCCACAATACACCGCTTCTGATTTCATTATTTTTACATAAACTTCCTTACTGGGCCAGTATGAATACACTTTGCATTATAACAAATCCTGTATTCAGAAATGAGTTTTCTTGTTCATGTTGGCAGCCAAGACTGCGCAGTCTATTAAGAACGGCCCCGCAAACAGAACCCGTCACGTTAAGAGAACCGTATACCCCCAGTGATAACCCGCACTAATGTGAACTGGTTACACGCTTATCCCAACTAAACTAAATGATAAGATTGTACCGTAATATGTTAAGAGCCACCATTTCACTGAACCTTTGTCAGGGTTGGTACTAGTAATCTTTTCTAAAGCAAGCAGCAGCTAACTAATGTCCGTGTTGTGCCGGTAAACATATGACCTATTGTGCAGTGTATTGTTTTGCAAGGATATTTTGCAGGAGCAATGTCGAATGGGAAATATGGGAAACGTACGACCTTTAGGTGTTTTCTAATCCAGATCTCGGTGGCAGCTGTCCTGCCTGGGGAAAAAAAAACACGGGCAAAAGCTTGTTAGCCCTCCCGGTTCTGTGAATGACAGAGCTTGTGTGACTCAAACCGAGCTCGATCTAATTTTATCCCCTGCTGTGGCTCGGAACCGCGGTCCACCACGCAGTCATACACATATTGAACTGGAAAAATAGGGAATCAGAAATAAGAAGTGAAAGGTTTGACTATCCGGTTTCCATCCTACACGTCTCAATCTCGTCCTGAAAGATGGCTTCGCCGCATGTCGAGATATCTGGTGCTTGTCCAATTTTTAACCGTAGAATTCCAGGCGGGGGGGCTCTGGTAGATTTGTTTGGGTTTGAATTTTTTATTTAAAAACCCCCCTGAAATTACAGTGTAGCGATTTTCTCTCTCTCTCTCTCTCTGCCGTCGTCCAGTCACACGTTTCAACTGACACCTTCCTTATAGTGCGCGTACTTAGATGATTGGTGTGCATGAGTTTATGATGTGGCCCCCCCAGGAGTCAGAGCCCTCGGAATTCAAGGAGACAGAAGCCGCGTGAAAAAGAGTTGCCGAGGGGACAAAGCGCGTGGGATGCGCACGCCCCCTCCTTATAGCGACCCCCCGCCAGGATTTCGCGTTCAGTTTCTCCCCGAAAAACGACAATGACCTACTGCAACCTGAAAGGATCACATCAATTCCACACAAAATAGCGGACACACCGGCGGCTCGTGTGAAGTTATTAGCCGCAGAGTCAAGAGCCTGAGAACTCGGGTGGCTCCGTTTGAGTGGCGCTCCGTACACAGCCGTTCGTAATTCGCATGGGCTGCACAGTTTGCATCTCGAAAAGACAGACCTTTGTCATTCCAAGCATTGACCAGTTTGTATGGTTAACCCGACTTTCAGGAGCAGAAGCAGACCTCATTTGAAGTATAAGTATGCATATAACTACATATTACACTTTTGTATTGTATGATTTTTCTAAATGTGAACTCACATCGTTTAGCATGAGTTTATTTTTCAAAGAGTAGTCTTTAGGAAATAAAATAGAATCATCTTATATGTTGCAGGGGGAAAAAAGGAAATGCGTAGAAAATGCATTTTAAAATAATAAAGGCTCTAATATCACAAGCATGTGAGGCGGGGTTCGACTGATCAAACTGCTTGAACCAGATATTGCGGGATGGCACGATTTTACCCTCCAGCGTCGAGTGAAATGCTCGCCGATTTGGTACAGCGGGTTTCCAAAGCGCGGTCTGCTATTCTACGGAACCAGACATAAAATAGCAACAACCACAAGAAAAAAAAAATCCCCTAGTTTATTATTATTTTTTTAAATCCTACCTAAACGTCAGAATTCCGATGATCCGAGTTACATTTAAGCTTGTCAATGATTCAACCATTTCAAAAGAGTAGCCTGCTCTTAAAACTGCACACGCACGTATGTCATGTCATTGAGTCACTCCACCCTTCTTCTCGAAACAGGGCACATTTTTTGGATAGAAATACACACGGGTACACATCTTTTTTGTTTTTAAATTTAAACTGGTGTCCCCTGGGCGCCCGGCGGTCATCTGGGGTGAAGGGTCCACGAGGAGCGCCGGGTCTTCCGCTCGCGCTGCCTCCTTCCAGCTGCTCCGACGCCGCATGTCACTGAGTGATTCATTTCGGTTACAATTTTCATTCTTTCTCTCTCTCTCTCTTTCTTTCAGTGTGTGTGTGTGTGCCATATTTTAACCTGTTGATTTGGGGAAGTCTGTAAATTATGGCCTGGTTCCTATCAGTACAACAATGTAAAAAAAAAACCCTCAATTACCAACTTGAATGGGTGAATAAAGGAAGTTTTTGTGTTCACTTTATTGACTTCCCTGTTTGATTTACAATTGTCCAGATTTGCTCTCTCTGTTGCAACCCGTCGCAATTCGGTTTAAAGAGCTGCTAACAGCGCAGGCAATAAAAATAAGGCGCGTCCTCGAAATCTGCTTCATTAAAAGAAAAGATAGTCAGTCTAAGAGGAGGTTCCAGGCGAGGTAAGGCATGGCCTCGCGTTTCAAAGGTAAGGCAGGAGCTGGTGGGCCTTTAAAGACTTTTAAGGATATTCAGTATTCACCAGTCTTTAAAGACCAGCCTGTAGACCTGAGGTTGGTTGACACAGAGGAGCGTCACATCATTACACGAAAGTCTCGTGTACATTTCACACTTCTACTTGTGGTTTTGTGATTACTGTGTATTTGTTCAAATGTTTACAGGGCTGTTAGCCACCTGCATAAATAATTTCTTTGTAAATATTAGCTTTAATGCATGCAGTTAAGGCATCTACCGATAGTTTTCTAGTTACAGTTTATTGTAAGATGAATAAGGGGCTCGTTACAGCATGACCTGCCAGGGTTTCTATTTCTTAAGAGGTTTGGGACAGCACATACTTTCAGCCATTCATGTCTATCGCCATTCTGAAAATGAGCGGATTTCGTACACTAACGAACCCTTACTCATCACCAAAAAAAAAAACTAAGGCTGGTGGTTGTACAGACGCGTCTAATGAAAAGCGTTTTGCCTTTTCCCTTTGTGCCGTTGTTGTTCTTTGCTTTAGAAGCGTTTTACAGCGCAGCCTCCGACCGAACATCGCGGAGGTTATGCTGTATTTTGTAACTGACCAACAATCACCCCCCTTCAGCAGAAAGGCTGATAAACAACATGAGCGCAACACTTCCGGTTGCGGCTCGTTCTGTTTCCTGTTTTCTCGGTCTCTTCCCCGCGCGCGCGCGTGCAGGGGCTGGCGCGGGCGCGCTCCCGCTCCCTCGGCCGCACGCGTGTCGGGCCGCTGGGAGGCCGGTGTTGTCAACCCGAAACACCGGACATCCCACGGAGCAGGGCCACATGACTTATCTTGTGAGAGGCGGCGTGAATAATTCTGAATCAGAGCTCTTTCTCTCCCTCTTCGCACGACACGGGGCCCTGGTCCGATGTATGAGAAAATAAGCAAACGGCTAGGCTCTCCAAAAAAAATTTAAAAAATCATACAAATGTATAATGAAGTACCTGAGTCATTAACAAAGCACTGGTGGGTATGAGAACAGCCATCCTGTTGTTATATCATGCTCCGATGTCTGGGTAGTTGATCTCCATCAATATCAGTATTGCGATATTGAATACATCTTAAATTATTTGAGGTTATAAAGAATTTATAAATCCCCCCACTACCGCAATCTAACTTTTTAAATGTCTTACTGGAGCACAAATATGGAGCGGGTATGCCGTGTTTCCTAAACTGAAATCATTTTCACCCTTTAAAAAACCCAACCGCTGTCATAGTTTTACAAGGCGCCGTTTTAAAACATGAGATCTCGGAAGGTTTTGCTGAAGAATGGAAGTGCTTGTGCATTAGGAGCCGGGGGTCTCAGGCGCTCGACTCCCGCTGAGGTGCCCGGACTGGACGGCAGAAAGCGGGGAACGACGAGAGTGATCTCTGGAGCCAGCGCACCGCCATTCAGCTCCCTTCAACAGACCAGCATGGCCTCCAGCCCAGAACAGCAGAGCCGGAGCGCCTGCAGGCTGAGCTCCGCTCTTGCAAAACGTCAATGAGCACCGACTGCTGTGTTCTGTCCTTCAAAAAAGAAAGACTGTGCGTCAGGAAAAAAAAAATACACGCGCAGCGGTAATAAAACGAGACTGAAATTAGCAAGCGGTCTGTGTGGATATGATTCGAGTCGGGTGCAGTTCCGAGACCGAAGGGCGCGCGTTTATTTCCTCCAGAGCGGTGTGTATACCGCGGCGCAAGGCCAGAGAAGAGCTCCGGCAGGGCTCCCCGCCGCGTTTCCTTCTGACTCTGTCAGGTGGCTGGTGGGGGAAAAGTAAAAACCCTTCCTGTGCACGCTTGAGGGGTCGTGCCATTGACTGTAAGAAACAGGTGCGGAGGGAGAGAGCAGTCTTGCAACTGAGTCTCGCTGAGAGCCCTGACGTCCTCTGGTTGAACATCATCCCCTGTCATCATCAAAAGTAATAGATGCGCTGCAGAAAAATCGCTCCAGATCAACGAACGTATTGGAGATACCTGCAAAAACATGTACCTCATCAATGTTAAAAGTTTAGTTTAGTTTAGTTTCAATTTTCATGTTACATGACCTACAGTACATAGGTTAACCCCCTTGTCTTCCAGACTCACGTTGATGGCTGTCTGCCCACTCTTTGGTGATAAGCAGGCTGTCAGTCTTCGAACATGTATAATGACTGGAAAGTGGTGAGATTTCAGAAGCCTTAATTTCTAACAATCCCACGGTAAGCTTAATTTCTTTCCCTAAAGTGTGACACGCAATCAATCCTTGAGCAGCAAGTACTAGTCTCGAGGAAGAGGGCAGCATTTATTAGAATCGAAAATCCACCCGCGGCGAATAAACGATGGAGCTTGAAGCTGTATGTTTCCACGTGTTGACATGAACCTCCGTCTCGGCCCCAAGACAGCGGGACAACATCCCGAGATCAGCGCCCGCACGCACGCAGGATGTTAAGGGACTGTTAGGCATGCATGACTGAAAAGAAAATGACAGAAAAATGAAAACACCAGCCTCGTGGCAGGTCCCCGTTGTGCTGGAGAGTTTGAAGTGAGAGCGGGCGTAAGCTGAGAGATGGGTGTGATGGAACTCTGCCCACGTCAGTGGTACTCAGAGGTGTGAAAAGACTGTCTTCGACATTGCTGCTGTTTAGTCCATTAATGGACTGGTAAGAGTGAGACAACCTCACTTTATAATTAATTTCCAAGCATATCAGCCTCAAATAATAATCTAAAGATCTGGTGGTGTCAGATAAGACACAGTCACACGTACAGTGTATATATATCTGTATATGTACACACATTTACTGTTATTGACACACATACATTTATATATAGCATCCTAACTGTAGGCTAAAGGTTTTTTTTTTATTACCCTATCACCATTTTAATCAGAATTGAGCCAATCTTGCTTTAGACTCTTAACCATATTCGTGAGAGTGAGTGGAAAACAGAAAACTTTGAAGTACCATTGGATCAAAGATCCTAAAGCCACTTTAGGGACTTTTGCAGGCTCAGTCCACAAGTCTTTGCAAAACCTCTTTCTTTTTGATAACTGAGATTTACTCAGTCTGCAAACTTGATTACTTAATATTCTACAATTTTCCATAGAGAATTTGGAAGCATATTTTTTTAAACTTATGAAAATTAAAAAATTAAACTTACCCTTTTTGGTAGTTTGCAGAGGATGGCATTTCGCATTCTTCCCATTCTTCTTAATAAGACTCAGAAGTCAAGAAGCTCAATGATGCCCTGGCCCTAAATTTGGTCACACTACTGAATGTGTATATTGCAACACAGAATTTCTCATTTACAATGCCCTAAAACTGTTGAGCTGAGGATATGATGGACTTCAATTGACTTAGAAGCTTTCTTCTTCTGTGACAGTTTATCAAAGCAGATGAGAAGACTCTTCCCTCGGTTTTCTGTATTTGTGTTTTTTTCTGTTATAAACCAAATTCTCTGCCTAGAGGTATGCAGGAGAAAACACGCACATTATTTGCAAAAGTAATTTTGAAAAACCTGGCGCAGACACTCTAAACATTTTTACATATAGAAATATCATCCTATGCTGAGCTCAAGCTAGAAAAAATGGATCACACATTCGCTGTTCCTGTCTCTGAAAGGAGTAAAAAGTTAAAACTTTGAAAATGAATTCAGATTGTTTTATAGCTGCTGTATATACCCAAGTCATTGTTCATCGGTTTGCGATTCATGTAGACCTTCAGAAGAAATAATGTTAATGCTTTAAACTGTGCTGCTCAGACTATAAACCAGTGTCACTGGAGCCCTGTAGAGTTTAAAGCCTGGTTTCAGAGACACTGCTGCAGAAACCCCAAAATCACACTGCTGTCAGTGGAAGAGAAAAACACTGAGCTCATCAAATTAATAAATCGCTAGTGCTCAAGACCCCTGCGTTTCTTTAGACTAAATTTAAAGCTGTGTCCCAAATTCTTCTTGGTGATCAGAGCTTCTCTATCTGGGCTCATTGAAACACTACTATATTTACTTCATCACGCCAAAAATAATATAACCTAACTTAGAACTTTCTATAACTATTAGACCTTTGGGACCCTATTAGAGGATAAAGGACCATATAAAGGCAATTGTTATTATATTTCTCATAAGATTTGTGTGAAGAAGTCAATAAATCAGACATACACAGGCTATAAAACTGACAATTTCAATACAAAATTCTGTGTTATTTTCAGACACCACAGGACTTGCATTGCATCTCTTGCAGTCTCTGCAATGCAATTTTGTATTTTTAAAATATGTCCTACAAGATTTCCTCCATTTCATGATCATACTGTCATGTTAAAACATGTCATCGTTTTCCTTCAGTTTTTATGCTTGTTCACTGGGATTGGTGCTGCAGACATTTCAAAATCTTGCGGATTACATGCTATCTCCTGATCCAGCTCTTCCTGCCCTAACACATAACTCGTGGGGAATGACACTGGGTTCCTTAATATTCTGCCCAGTGAGCTTGTATGCATGGCTGAAAAAAACAGTTTCTTGTTTTGCTGTATGGGTGTAAGTTAACCACGTTTTTGCATTCCATCCCCGTTTGTGTTTGGAAACATCCCATTCTGCTTGCTCTGGGTTTTCCTCCCATTGTCGTTTCAGCAAGAGCACCAGTGTTTCTCAATGGCCTTGTGTAAGCGATGGAAATGTCCGTAGAGGCTGTCCACTCAAGATGACAAAGATGGAGAAATCAGGCAGCAGACAGGAGCAGAAATCCTAACTGTCACCTGAGGCTCTTGCACAGCAGCTATGAGTGCCATCAGCATTCAGATCCTGTCTGCTTCCTTAAGCCTGTGCTTGGAGAACCCCAGTATGATTTCTGCAATTGCAGTGCATGCCTTATTCTTTTTTAAAAAGTCCCTTTGGAAATTTCTTAGTCTCGTCGGAAAAACATCCATCAGATATAACGCTGCGTATTTCCTTTGTGTTCAGAATCCCTACTCCGCAGTACAGATATTGACAGGCTGTTTTCTGTATGTACGGCCAGGTGGCAAACTGGGCTTAAAGTATATTCTCTGAATATTTTGCAGGACTGTCAGCTTCTTATGGCTGCTTCTAGTGATTTTATAAGGTGTTTTTACAAATGAAATGTTTTTTTGAAAAACAAAATACATTAATAAACACATGTAAGTTTTTAAAGAAATGTAACTAAACAGATACCGGTGATTATTCAAACTGTTAATGCATCCTTTGTAATGCAGCTTTACTTTCACAAATAATGGAATAATGGATGTAAGTAAAAACTCCTGCATTGCTCTTGTTAATAAGCGGTGCAGATGGAGGTGGAGAAAGTTTTTTTTCTTGTGCAGCAGACTTGCAGCTGTGAAACCCAACAACCAAAAGGCAAACAAATATCTGAAAAGTCTTCTCGGGCTAATTGTGCAGCACAGTCTGGTCATGCTTGTCCACAGCTGACCACATCACTTGCCCTGTTCAGCTCCTGTATGTCGAAGGAGGCCAGAGCAGTCCTGGGAGGAATTGCGTAAGACGGAGCACATCTGCAGATGTAACGAACTTCCTGAGCTTACAGGAAGGACTCCGCAACACAAAGCTGTTGGGAAAACGTAAGTGCAGATATGCATGACATGCATGATATTTCACTTTCTTACACGCAAAAAAAAACCCTACAAATATTCATGTGGATTTGAACACGCTGTAATTCCTACATAGGGAATTCCTGACCTGCCTTCCTTGTTGAATGCACAGTTCTTCTACTTTGTGTGATCATGTCTAAAAAAAGATAAAAAGGGGCTTGCATATTTCTTAGAGAATGCAAATCTACATTTTATGCATGGTCTGTAGATATTCTGCGTTTTCAGAGGGGACAGAGCTGCGATCTGCAGTGTGTGTCAGATATTTTTGACAGCTGTGCTCCCGCCACCACATGACAGTGACGTCAGCTCCCACAATGCCATGCTCAGCTGAGTTCCCAGCAGGACGCACTTTGTCTCCCACCTTAAACCCTCTTTCACATTCCGCCCCCATGATTAATTAACGGTGCCGTTAACGGTGCTCCCAGGACACCATCCCAGTGCAAGGTGTGCAAAGCTGCAAAGGTAAAATAATTTTACAATTACGATTGGAAAACATTTAGTTTTTTCTAGACATAAAATACGTGGGCACTGGCAAAAATAAATAAATCATATGATGACATCCATGGTGATGAGCGCAACTTGAGCTGTAGAGTTCTGGAGAAGTCTGGGAATTTTATTTGGTGTAAACTGGAGGGAGGTGTGCTTCAGAGTGCACACTGCTGTCCTCAGATTTGGGGGTACTGGACGATCCAAATTCCAGGGCTACTGAGGCAGGTGTTTCCAATAATATCTGTTTTTTTTAAATCTGATTCTTCAGATAAAACCAAATAATAATAATTCACATTTGGTTTCATTTCAAAGGCAGCGAGGTGTCTGTTTAATTCCTATGCAGCAAATTTGCACTGTCTTTTGCACTGTCTGCAATAGGCTTGTGGTGGCAGATCTCTGCGTCAGTGTCCCGTCAGCAACAGACTGGTGGTACTGAGGACTCTTGCCAGGCAAAGCACCTGGAGAGGCAGCTGAAAACAAAGGTGCCTTCAGGTCTTCTGATGCACAAGGAACTGATCGACCCCGGTCCGCCACTCCCCCCTCCTCCCTGCTCGCACCAAATAAAACCACTTTTGTGCTTCATCCCAGAAATGTGCACCAGCCCCTAACCACACTATTGTAAGTGCTCAACCCAGAACTCAGCATGAGGAGTCAGTACCTTCACACTGGTGCAGAGCAACCAGATGGAGGAACCGAATCTGAAAGAGAGTTTCCTAGTTCCTCTTTCTTCTAAAATGTGTGTGTCAGTGTTCGACTGTACATGAGCCAGTGAGTGTGTGTATGAGCATTGTTGCATTGTCTGCTCATCCCATTGGCTCCCCTTAAATAGCAACCAGCAGAGAGAAATGCATAATTAGAATTTGATCTTCCTCGTTAATGAGGAATCGTCAAGGAAGGCTCCCACTTTTTAGTATGGCTTTGCCCTCTTTTGCCCTGTTTTCCTGAGGGTTTAACATGATGAGCCATGAGGGCAGCATCTTGGTGGCTACGGTGGTCTGAAGAGAAGTTTTGCGGGTTCAAATCCCAGGTGCGACACTGCTGTGTTACCCTGGAGCAAGGTACTTCACTCAGGTTGCTGCAATGCAATCTCAAGCCCTATAAATGGGCCTGCAGGCCATCATTGAAAATGAAAATGTGTTTTCAGTTGACTTACTTATCAAATTAAGGATTAAATGACAGGAACACTGTAGTGACCATTACTGGGAGCCAACAGGTAACGTACAATGCAGGGGAGTCTCACAGTGCAGTGTAACAGTGCAGCCAAACACAGTATGGGCATGTTAAAGCCATAGGTACAGTGGAAAATCACAAATATAAACTCCACAGCTTTCATCAGCGCTCTGTTATGGGTATCCATGAAGCCATCAGGGAAATAAAACTCTGAGGACAACAAAATCTTTTTTGAGAGTTTGAAGCTTGTCATCCGGCATTAGAGGATGGAAGGTGTGAGCACACCACTTGAATAAGGAGCAGCAGAAGGTTTTATTCTTCATGGTTCGATAAACTACGCGGTGCATCAGAGTGTGCAACCGTTTGGTGCGTGTAGGGAGCTGTAAAACATACAGCGGAGAATTCCTGACCTGCCTGCCTGACATTCTGGTCACGTCCACAATGTAGCAAAAATGTTTCACAGAGCTACAAAAAACCAATAGAACACCAGTAAATGACCTTGTATCCTCATTAAAGAAAAAAAAAACTGCCAATGTAAACACTTGTCAATGCTGAATAACATGTGGGGCTTGTGGAAGATGAATACATTTGTTCACATCAGAGACACCCCTTTGTTCACTCAATGAGGTGGACAGAGATAAGCATCTATCAAACAAACAGCAAAGACTGAGCCTTATCTGTTTTATGCAGTACAAGGAAATTGCTGCTTTAACTTTAACAGGTTTCCAAAACAATTCTTGTGGCCAGTAATTCCTCATTAAAATGGTAAAATACCACACATACATGGAACAGGTTAAAACGTGCTTTTGCAGAATGACCCTAAGGGCATTCTATATTTTCGAAATAGAGTTCTGCTTGATTTGCATTTACGTTGGCCTCTAAAATGCCTGCAAACCTGGCATCCAGCAGTTCCAAAAGCAATTCTAGTACTTCTCTATCAGTATTTTTTCTTATGTGATTCCCTTTTCTCCACAGTTTACTGTCAGTTCATAAACAGCCATTGTCAGTGAGAGGCTGGTGCTCAGAGAGGATCGGAGAGTGCAGACTATTCTACTGTGAACTCTGTTTCTCAGAACACAATGGTCTAGTGTTCCACAGTTTGAATACAGGGCCTTCAAAACATATTCAGGCACCTCTGAGGCATAACGTTGGAAAATGAAATGGATATATTCCGTATAGTCTAAATAATTTTTCTTCCCCTTTCCTTCCTAATATCCATGCCAGTTTGGGAAATTCTAGCTCTTTTTGCATTTAGGTGTAAATCCATTCCTGTCTTGTGAGAGGAATTGCAGAACAGCAATACACAAAAGCTTTTCATATATAAACTTTACAGTGACCCACTGGTAGCATCGAAGTGACTTGTTGTGTGTTGTAATTTCATGCAGACTTATTTTTGTATTTTGCAAAGAGTACAATAACCTTTATATAATAACATTATGCACGGGCAAATCCACACCTTTTAATAACCTGATATTTGTAAATATGTCTGATATACAATCAGAACTTTATGGGAACAACAGATCTCTTTTGATAGTAGCAGTAAAAAGGCACCTTCAATTTTTTTAAAGTTCTTCAATGAGACAAAATTCAGCAGAAAAATAAATATTTGATTTGGTGTGTGTAGCAAATGTTCACCTTCATGAGCAGATTAAGTCATTTTCTGGAACACTTCATTATTTGGGATATTCTGCATTCTCCTCCTCCTTTTTTAAGCTGGGTTAAAAAACAAAAAAAAAACGGCTTTGTATTTTGTTTGACCATTTCCTGTGCTCTTTTTTGGGGGGAGTAGAAATATCTCTTTTCTTTCTAAAGCTATAGATTTCAAGGCAGAAGTGAAAGTTTTCTCTTTTTTACCATGAGAATGTACAAAGCTGACTTTTTCTTGACTGAACCCGTAGCTGCACAGCTGCTGCAGGTTGGTTTATCTGGAAATAAACACACACATCTGGAGATGATGAGTTTTCTATAGCTCCCCAGTGAGAAACAGGCTTATCTGAACTACAGAACCTTCGACTACACTTTCACTGCAGTAGCATTTCCAAAAACATCCTCACTGAGAGCCCATCAGCCTCTGGTTGCTACAGTCTCTTGTATAGAGGTTCACCATAGTGCACTAATGAAAAGTAAAGCAATCAGCAGTTACACATAGTTCTAATCCATAGTCATAGAAAGGTACACAACAGAAAGGTATGGTTAAGCAACAGTAAGAAGACAAAAAAGCCACTATAATTTAAGCATGGTAAATGGACCATGACACTAATTCATCTTGGTTAACTTTCACAGGAGTCATAGTGGGACTGTCTGACATTTACTGTGAGAGAGCCCTTCATCTCACCTTGTTTATTGAGAAGTAATTTACATGTAAAGTAATCAGTAAGTAGTTTACTACAGTAAACTTGTGTGGTATGTTCTGCAGTTTTCCTTCTGCTTTTTAATATTCTTTTTCAACCTTGGGTTTTCATGGCTTGTGACATGATGTACCATATCTCTGCATTCTGTACCATGCTTTTTCCACAGTCTTACTCTGCTTTGGTATAACACAATAAACTGTTGTGTGTAGCTGGTTTCATTAGCAATCAGTGATGATCTTGTTAAAAACAATTAAAAATCCACATTCAGCAATATTAGCAGTTTCTTCAATGAGTTTAATCTCTCCTGCTCCTTACAAACAACAGGAAATCTAACCAAGATGCTTGTCACCTTGTTGTCATTTTTACGTTTCGACTTATTCATCTATTTCTTTTAAGACTTGCTTCAGAAAGCCTTACATAGCCACATTCACCAAGTTTTGAAAGGGAAGTAAGTGACAAATTGGGGAAGTTAAAGGTATTTTGTGTGACATCATTTTTCTCGTATATTAATGCTCATTTACTAGCTTTTACCTGTCTGGACAGCCTAATGACTTCTTAAGGGCTGCAAAGATTTTGCATATAAAGATGAGAAATCAGCTAATATCTGGCAATTCCTAAATCTGTATGGGTAACATTGATGCATCTATACTCAAGAGACTAGTTATTCCAGTGTCTTTTAAAGGGCACACATTCAACATACATAACTTTGTAGTTTGAATATTTCAATTACAATGTGACTGAATTTAGAAGGCAACCAGGTGCACAGTGTCTGTCATGATCTACGTGTCTTTTTATCTTATATGAATACATGACATAATTGTGTGCATTCCCATACCGAAGCATCTTTCTGCATCACTGCTGGATAGACACATTCCAAAATGTGACGCTAAAAAAGAAAAAAAACCCAAACCAAACACCATCACTACCTTGGAGTACAAGAGGAGTGTCCCAATGAAGACACCTGTTCGTGGCTACATATTGTGATCGTGAGCTGAAAGCTGAAACTTAAGGAACACTTAAGGGGAACATGTCATTTTTAGTGTGACCGATCCCATGTTGTCCGTTTGGGTTTTACATAAGCTTGTTTGCATCTGGAGTCAGGGACGGATTTTGGTGTTCGTAGGCCCCAGACACTTTCACTCTGAAATATGCACAGAGAGGCATCAACGCAAATTGAATGACGTCGAGGGACAGGATGCACTTTAAACCAGTCTAACGTTCAACCCCGTGATTGATGGAGCGAGTCCAGCGACCATCACTTCGATGCTTCCAGTTTCTAGAACAGCCGCTAGATTGCGTAGGATTATTGATCTGGAGTCGATCGCAAGCATGTTGTTTCAGCTCGCTTTGCGTTAGTCACTACTGTTTCCCTCCTTCGTAGGCCCTAAACGTTTTGTAGGCTGCACAGTGCCTTAATGGGAAATCCGGCACGGTCTGGAGTGAAGAAAAAAACAAACAGATATGCTTTAGCACAGAGCCCAGCAACCCCCAAGGAGCTGATGTTTGGATCAGGACAGCCCAGAGATGGCCAGTGAGCTGGTCTGGCTTGACGTTGGTACAACAACAGCAGCTGCAGCTCACCAGCCGCACTGTCCAACCAGACCAGCTCCTTCACTGCTGAGCTTTGCCTGCACAGCAGCCAGTAATGGCTCATTGTGAACCAAGCGCTGGGAAGCCTGGACTCAGTGAAAATGGACCATTAGGCAACCCTGTTGTTTTAAAATCTGTTTCTTTTCCTGTGTCTGTTTGTGCTGAAATCAGTGTCTGTAAGGACGAAGATCTGGGTGACTTAAACAAAAAGAGGGAGAAAAATTAAGTGAATTTATAATGCACCCAAAGGGGTTTCAAGGGATCGTTTGTCTCCACGGTCTCGTATTTGAAAGGTTGTTGAAATGTTTGCCCGATTATTCGGCTCGCTTTGATGAGCAACATTACACTGGGCTGATGAGCAAAATCACAGATGTGCAATGAAACTAGTGAGATTATGCAGAGAGAGCTCATCAGGGATGCAGCAGTTAAAAACAGGCTCTTGTGGGCTTGATTTCCAAGAAACCTTCATCAGAAGCAGCAGGACGCCATTGTACGTTTTGGCATTCATGGGGAAAACAGATTTTTTTTTTTTAGTCGCTCGACACACCTGGCTCTCAGGAACCTCTCTCCAGCATCTCATTGCCGTTTAAGGAGAATCAGGCAGGACAAAAAAAAAATGGCTGCTAAAATCAAATTTCGACAAGAAGCAAACAGAAGGAGCAACGGCCGGTTTTACATGCGATTCCTAAAATAGAGACGAAGAAAACCCTGCTGAGATGAGTGAAAAATAGGGTGTATAAATAAACACTTGGAAAATATTCAATGTCATCAGTTTCTTGGGCCCAGAGGCAGCTGTGATTAACTCACCAACCACACCATCAGCCATGTGGTTTGTCAGAGGCCCCTTGTGCAAGGTGTTTGTATCTCTACTGTACTGCCAGACTCTCGTCCAGCCTGGCCTGTCCTCCATTCGAAAAAACAACAACAACAGTTTTTTGAAAAAAGGCTTGATCTCCCACCCGCTCCTATTTTTCTTTTAAGTCTGAAAAGGGGGTTAGTTTCTTTACCACCTCGTGTCTCTGTTCAGATACAGCTGTCGGAGGTGGATGTTGCATCTTTACGCCAATAAAAACAGCTGTGAGGAAGACTCGATACCCCCATACCAGCAGTGAGGAAGAGAGTTCCCCCCAAACAAAGTGGGGGGGGGGGTAAGACTGTACCCCCCAAATCAGGGGTGAAGAAGACTTCACCCCCCTCCAAAACAGGAGTGAAGAAGACTGTGCCCTCCATACAAGGGACGAGGAAGACTGCGCCCCTCAAGACAGTAGCGAGGAAGACTGTGCCACCCCCAACCCAGGGGTGAGGAAGATTGCACCCTCCCCCCAAACCATACCAGCAATGAGGAAGACTGGACCCCCCAATACAGCAGCAAGGAAATCTGCACCCTCCCCTAAAGCCAGCGTTGAAGAAGGCTGTGCCCCCCCTTGTACCAGTGGTGAGGAAGACTGCTCATGGCTTCCTCCAGCACTGGCCCTGGTCGGGCCTCGAGCCGTTGTCCCTGCGCCCCCCTGCCTGGGATATCACAGGGCTGTGCGCTTACACGCGTCTCCCAGGAGGGGTCGCCCCTGCGTGGAAAATCCTCACGATACCTTGGCCACTGGAAGACCACTCAACAGCAAAACAGGGATTGTGCCACACTTCACAAAGAACATGTTGGGCTTAAATATGTGCACAGTCATGGCTATTTAGCTAACTAGGTTTTTTCATTTGGGGTGGTACTGGGTTTCAGGGCTGGCCTTTTATCAGGCTCCTGTGTCAGATTATTGCCAAAACAAATTATTAATTATAATTATTATTGCTCTCGGATATTGGAGGCGCCCATGTCAAAATGATGAAGAAGAGGGATGAGGCCCCCTGCAGAATGGACGAGTGCAGAGAACTGTTTTCCGTTTCCTCCGCGTCCTGCGGAGTCTTCGAGCACCCTGTGTCCCTGTCCCCCCTCCCTCCCTCCCCTTCCCCCCCGCCGCCGCGCAGAAAAGGCCGTTGTGCTCGAGCTGCCGCCTGACCCTTGTTGTGAAAGTGTCAGGAGCGAAAGAAGTGTTGTTTGATCGCTGATGTCATGTCCCGTCATCTTTGTGAAATGTTTTCCCCTTTTGTCATTTTTTTGTCTTTCGAAACCGAAGCCGGAGCGGGCGGCGCCGCCCACCAGCGATCTGATGCTGAATTCTGTCGGTTTTACCGGCCCTCAGCTCTTGCCTTCACCTCCCAACCCCCCCCAGCTGGGGCCTGAGAGGCAGCGGTGAGCCTCCTGAGCTCTGCATAGTGTGCTCCAGTGGATACAGCCATACGACGCCCTCCTTAGCCACATCGCAATAATCTCATACTTCGCTTGCCTGTGTCAGACGTGGTGTCCTTGTTTGTGTAACATGGAAAGGCCGGTATAATATTGGTTTCCTGCCCCATTTATCCATGGTAAATACAGTACTTTTGAAAAACTAGATGATTAAGATACAGGAAAGATGCAGTACATGAGAGTGTGCCTATATTTACAGGACATACTGTATAAAACAGAAAAAGGAAGATGATATCTTCTGCCGAATCCACAATACCACACAGTCTGACTAGCATGCTGTCAACAGATAAATAAGTATACATACAGTATCAGCATAATGTAATAGAAAAATGCTTTTTCTTTTCAAAAAAACTACAATAAAAACATTTGATCACAGATCAGAAGATCTCCAACTGATATGGAGAACACGACTCTTGTTAGATATAATATAAAACATCCTTTCATAGAAGAGAGTATAGAACTTTCACAACTTTTTACAAGGTTTTATATACAGTTTTTGTACAAAATGAGGAGCAGAAACAGAATTATGTAACACACCACATACTACCCTAATTATGTGAAAAATAGTGCTTCTTATAATGTAAGAGGAGGGGGGCATTGACATTTCTAAAGTTTGTAAGGTTATGTTTGCTTCTCTTGTATAAAAGTCCTATTAAATCAATTCCTACTTTGATTTTCTCCTGCTGCATCTACACTTACTTTCTTAGGAGGGAAGAGCAGAAAATATCTTTTAGTCCTGTATTATCTACTTGTCAGCTGTCATTGTACAGAGATGTCAGTAGAGGAAAGAGACAAGGTTAAGGAAATGTGCATCATAAGACTCTTCTGGGAGGGGGAGGTCTCATGGAGATATTTTTTTATTTTCTTTTAGTTTCTATAATGACGGTGTAACTAGTAAATTTGCACTCAATTTGTTTTGTAATTTTGCACCTAAATGTGTTCTTTTTCATTTCCCTGGACAGTTTAGCGGAGTGTTACAATTTGAGCTGCAGCAGAAATGGAAAGAACCGTGCTGGTTTCCTGCTTTTCTCTAGCGAAACGGGGGTGTCTCACTGCCGCGTCGCCATTGAGTTGGGAGCTGTTTCGGAATTTGGAGGCTGCCCCCCCCGGATCTGACTGAGGAATGCGGCACGGGATCGAGACCAAACTGGACACCACTTTACTCTCGCTCTTGTCTTCCACCTTTTGTTTCGTAAAACTGCCTTCGGGATCTCGCCGCCTGACCCTTGCCCTCCCCAACACTTGTGCAGAGCAGTCTGTCAGAGCTCTGCTTGTGCTGACCTTTAAGCAGATATTTCCCAAATGTGTTCTTGTTTTTTTTGTTTGAGACTGGCGATGCGACCACTTCCTTTTAACCACGCGGCGTGTCTAATATCACCATGAACAGTAGTGAGGGATACCAGCACTCAATTCTTTCCAACTTGTTGGGAAAAAAAAGGCAAGAAAATCACCTCCATCAGACATGTAGCTGCTGTCTACATCAGCAGACGTGGGGCAGCTACTGTAGGAGTTGTGTAGGAGCTAATTTCTCATGGTCAGGCTCTGCTTGGCCAATTATGACATTACGGTTTGCCCCCAGTCATAAGAACATATGAGCAAAATTGCTTAAGTACATAAGAGCACAGGAGCATAACAGCATAAGAACAATCAAGAGGAGACCACTCAAGCCTTCTGACCCGTTTGGTAGTTAGCAGAAAAATGATCCAAGGATATCATCCAACCATTTCTTGAGAGATCCTTCGTTGCATAGCTTGTTCCAGACTCCCACCACCCTTTGAGTAAAGAAATGCCTCTTGTTAACTGTTTTAAATGCATTTCCACATGGTTCCCACTTGTGTGGAACTACTTATTTGAAACCTATTTATCATTTAACCCGTTTTGCAATTTATTATATATCATATTAAATGTACATTTTTGAAATTATTTTATTTTTGTGCTAGTGCGATATGTGTTTCCAAACCTGTTATAATCCCTATACATTGAGACGTTAAATCAGACAAACAAATTGCCCGATTATACAAAGAATGTTAGCCTAATATGTCACAGATCCTATCGCACCTCAGGATAAGGATGATATATTGTGTTGAGTTAATTTGCTTTATAATTGCACTTCTAACTTAATTTCACAATATCTTACAGTCGTCTGTGTGAAGTTCTTTCCAACTGTTAGCACTTTCTCACGTCCGAAACTCTCTTCTCCTCAGGTCGCAAAACCTATTGACTCGCAACTATAAACACTGATCACGCAATCTGAAGAAAGGCATTTTCTAACTAAACTAAAATGGGTCCCTTTTTGCAGCCACCTTGGATCTGTGAAAGGCATACGACTCATGTGTAACTCATAGAAGGGTGGCTTTGAAAACAAATGATCAATTTTGTGGGGAGAAATCTGGGATTGTTAAGATTCGAACAGGTTGTTTTGAATCTTAACAACCCCTGTAGTACCAACTGTAACAGGTTGTACTGTGTGCTGGGTTTTCTAGGTACTTTTCTATTGGGAAGGCATGTAAACAGATAGAACAAAGGTCCTGGTTATTGTACCTGGAAGTTAAACACACATCTGGGTGTGTTCCAAAGATCCAGGCTTTATACAGGATAGGAGAGCCCTTGGATTGGAGATAGTCTGGCTTTGTTCCATACGGAAAAAACAAATCGGTCACAGTATGCACAGTTGCAAACATTACTGTCAGTGCCCTGCGTCTCACATCAGGTGGTTCAGTGCATCTTATTGAGATGAAGTAGCGTCTGGACACCTACCATTGACATGAAACAGCGTTTAATACAACTTAAGGAGTCTGTGAATTAGTTCTGGCTGCAGCTGTGCTTTGCTCTCCATATTCCTAGCATCTTTTTGGAACAAAAAAAAAATATTTCAATGCTAGTGGGTGTTATTTATATATGTTTATTTATAGTTCTGCCACTGTCAGGTGCTGTTCAGAATCTCAGAGGGGTTTGGGGTATGTGTCAGCAGCACAGTACTTTCAGCAGCTGTGTAAAATGGATTTTGGATCGGCTAAGAAAAAGCATGAGCAATATTCCTTCAGTTACATAAAAGAATGAATTTTGGAGCACAAGAAGACCTTTAAATCTTACAGGGCTTATGGGGGACAAAACGCACACTTAGGAGCATAAAAAATGAATGTATTATGCAGGAAGCAAGAATTTGTGAATGTGAATGTATTATGCAGGAAGCAAGAATTTGTGAATGTGAATGTATTATGCAGGAAGCAAGAATTTGTTTGTGCTAGAGACAAGCGCTAAGTACAACACCCCTGTAATTCATTCTCATTAGTTTGACACAAACTTAGTAGGTCACTGCATTTCCAGTGTTTCTGAATATTTTCCGGGGAGAACAGATTGAATTCTTTGCTGCTATTACATGAAGGAAAAGACTGTTAAAGGCTAACCCTATCCACTGTGCACTGTTCAGTGATCAGCTGGCAGCAGTTTGGTGCAATGGTCAGTATTTTCAAATTGTAATTTAATGGGTTCAGATCTTTGTAGTAATACTGCTGTTGCAACCTCGAACAAAGTGCTTCACCTGAATTGTTCAAATTAACCCCCTGCTGTATAAATAGGTGCAAATATAAGCTGCTTTGGATAAAAAGGGCAAACAAATAAACTGGTTAGCTGCACAGACAACAATCTGTAAAAAAAACAACAAATTGCTCTGGAATTACCTTTTCCAGTGTGGATACTGTTTTCTACTGTAAAGCCAACAGCACATCTGTTTAAGAGCAATGTCAAACAGAAAAATGAGTCACAATTGTAGCATTGCTGGATTATGTAGTAGGTCTTTCCCAGAGATAACATAACCAGCACACAAATCAGTAATAATTTGTGTAACTATTAATATAGCGCTGATTTTACCTCACCAGATATGTGTGGATTACTGTACCTCGTTATCTAATGTTGTAAGTTTCCACTGTTTGATTGATTCTTTAATAATAAGCCTGAAATGACAGCTGAAGGCATGTCTCTGGCTTTGTGGCTTGACTCTGCGATTGTTTTAGAGCGTGACAATGACCAGCTGGTACAAAAAAAAAAAGACCGAAACTTGCTGATTTAAAAATAAAGAATCCTTTGAAATATCTATTGTTTCACAATCTGCATTAACGGTCATTTAATAAACATATCCTGCGGCAGAGACGCTTTTCAAAGTCTCTTTCAAAATCACAGAAAGATAAAGGGTGCTGGGTAAAAAATCACCAGACATTATATCCACTGTGAATATAAAACACACTTCATAGTCCAGACTGGGTAGTCCACAACGTAAATGGATAAGGACACATTCAGACACTCTTGCAGACCCATCTGAAATACATGAATAAGCCAAATCAAATTAGCATCATCTGCCCAGTGCTTTCTATATAACTATTTATCCCAGACAGGAGATCGTTTTATTATGTCAAGGGTCCCTATTTGCACATTTTCTGTACATTTTACATCATTTATTGTGCTTTTTTTTCATATACAGATTTTCTTTGGTGTAGCATTTATACAAAAGCCTCTAGACTGAGACTCTGCAGGTTCTATTCTGGGCCAAGTCAGTAGCTGACAGGGATTGCCCAGGTGGCTCAGGTTTGGGATTAGCCCGGCAAGGCCCAGACAGTGCAGTGATGTCAGCGCCAGACACACCTCTCCACCAATCAGAGCTGCGCCTCCTGTAGGGCCCTGCAGAGCTTGCTGCCTGTCACAAAGCACGAAGGCACGAAGGGTAGGCTGGTCTGGGGGGCCTGACTCAGTGACAGAGCGTCACTTTGAGTCTTCCTCGTTCTCCCCTTATGGGTACAGGGGTCACCTCTGAGAGTCAAGGCATCGTCGGCCCATCCATGACATGGATCTATCAAGTTAAAAAAAAAGTCAGTGATTGCAATGTTTTATTAAAAAGTAAAAAAAGACGTTTGAGGCCTGCTACATGTCTGTGGAAAGCAAAGGGAAATGGTTACAGTTGAAGCTGGCAATGCCGGAGAGAGTGTTCATCCAGCTGCAGAGATATTTATATCAGTGTTTCAGGAGGCACTAGCTGTACGAGGCTATTTTCAAAACTTCAGAGCAAAATTTGCCCTGGTGTTCTAAAAGTCAAAATGTACATGGTGCTACTCCAACAAGAGACACTCGTAAAGATGCACAAGAGGACAAAGAGCACTGTACGGACGTTTGTGTGAAACAATGCTGGGTTTTGTTTGTGTAACAAGATCCTCAAGTGCCTTGCCTTGCCAGTTAGCTAAAATTATTTTTTTTTTGTTATTTTGAGACCACAATTGCTTAAAAGGTATCATTGATTTTTTGTTTTACATTTCCAACAGCTAGGAAAACTTTGATCATTTTAGACAGAGGAACAGGGATTTAATGCTTGAGAAAAAATAGATATTGTATATCCTGAGCTTTTCAAAGCCCCTGCTTTGAAACTGGACATGAATAAAGGTCTTAAATTCCTTTATGTATAAAAATTAGTGGCGGAGGAGAGGCTGTACGCACAGCAGGTTTGGGAAAGCCACAGTGGTCGCAGGGCATACTGATTTAGACTGCAGAGCTGTGCTTGTGTGTGTGTGCGTGCGTGCGTACGCGCGAACATGCAATTGTGTGGTTTCAACAGGTAAACAGCACCTGGTTGCGGTTCTTCGCCACTTCACTGTCTAATCAAAGGCGGTTAATGAACAAAAGCTCTCTCTGGTTTTAAATCCGGTAACCAGGACATATGAGGGAACTCAAGTGAGCCGCATTCTTTTTCATAAACGAGAGGGATTTTTTGCTCTCTTCATTCAATGAGGTTTAGAGATAAAATCAGATAAGAGATAAAAGGTGTGGACTGTCCTCAGCTCGTGTTGCCCAGTTTTCTTTTTCAGGGAACGAGGATGTGTGTCCTCCCAGCCATTCCTGAGATCAACAGAGCTGAGGAAAATCCCTTCTCTCCAGCTTCTCCCTTAAACAGAACCCCTTTTGTGTGGGAAGATAATGTGAATATCTGTTTGGCTATCTGTCCATCTGCGCCTCTCTCACCTTAAGCTCTAAACATTGGACGAAAATATAAAAGGGCCAAGAAATGTAAACAACAGTTTTAATCTTTTTATTTTGTCCCCAGGAACAATGAATTAAAATCTACTCTGTCACAGACCCTGGCAAAATCCTTAAAATTTAAACTTTAATGGTGTTAATACGTCAATCTCATCACAGCAATTTTCGAGCGCTTCATCTTAGCTTGCTGCTAAAAAATGAAAGCACAAATTAGCAACTTAATGAATACAGATTTGAATGGATTCATCACTCTGCTTCAATGTTAATATGTGACTATGTTTTTGAAGGTGGTTAGGTTCTAATTTGTTCTCATTCACCAAACAAGTAAGAGAACAAAGAAAGATTTTTTTTTTTTACGTGCATCTGAAGGAATAATTAAATGTTATGTTCTTCACATGCACTGCAAGTCTTTGAAATAAATCATTACATGGAATGTCCACTAATTGGATGATGTTGGTTGTCTTCCTCCATTAGTCTGGACATCTACTCCTGAGGGGGGAGGTGGTCTACCTGATCCTTAGGGTGCATGATGGGACTTATAATAGTCATGAGGCCAAGTTTGTAGGAGGTGGGAGCAGTGGAAGGCCACACAAACATGAGAAGACCATGCAGGCTTCACACAGAAAGTGCTCCAGCCAGGAATTTAACCCTGAGCCAAGACCTGTGTGAAAGAGTGCTAACCACTGCATTTCCATATGGCGCCTAGTTTGGTCTAAAACGTCTTTCATTTTATTGTCTCTGGAGTGTATTTTCTCTTGATGGTATCAGCTTAACTGGCGGATGGATCGGTGACTACACAATCAAACACAATTGTGTGGTTGAGATTACAAATGTTTTAGGGCATATTTTTAGTCTGGAGAGACAGATGGTGAAAGTGTTTTCATTATGCTTTTTTGTTTGTTTCTGGAACATTCAAAAACTGCCAGTAAAGTCTCCCTGAATTCCACCTCTCCTTTCAGTTTATTCAGTTACTTCAGCTGTCTTTTAAATGAACATGACTGAATCATGAGATATGCAGGACCCATCTCTCCATTTAAATTCCTATATAAAACCTCCATCCTTTGCTTTATTCAGTTAATTAATTTATTATCATTATTGTATCCTCTTTTACTTCAACTATGCGTGTTAACGAATCCCACCAAACACATAACACACAATCCAGGTGGGGCTGCACACTGGTGGTGGTGGAGGGGATCCCCATTACCTGTAAAGCGCTTTGAGTGGAGTGTCCAGAAAAGCGCTATATAAGTGTAAGCAATTATTATTATTATTATTATTAACCCAAAGAAATACAACTAACCTCATGTTCGTTAAAAACATTAAAAAAAAACTTAACCCCCATCACCACCACCACCTTAGATCTCTTGGGCCTTCTGTATACTTAAAAAAGAATACAACTCCAGTTCCTGTTTATTCTTCGCCAACCTCCCCCCCAGTGATTACTCAAAGGAAACCCTGTATCTCCACAGAAATCTTATCAGAAGAGCCCTGCTGTCAACAGCTACCAAAAACTGGAGTCCAGTCAGAAACACTGCCAGGCCATTATCCCCATGTAAGCATCTCTTCGATGGCAGCTACATGAGTGTCATCCCAGGATTCTGACACAGAGGACCTACAGCATGCAAATCCTTCTCTCCTCAGTGGGGAAATAGGACACAGGGCATGAGTCAAGCAGGACCGAGACACCAAGACATACCATTGTTCTTAGAGTCTCCTCCTAATCTCTGCAACCTTGAGGCTCGCTTGCATTTGGTCTTTATTGGAAAAGAGTGTCGCTGATTTTTATTAAGTAGTGAATAATATTTTAAAAATTACAGTATTGTTAATATGCTGCATATAAATTATAAGATAATGTTATATCAAGATACTATATACTTGACACTAAATATTATAGCAAGAAATCACATTAACTAATAATTAACTGCAGTGTCTTTAAAAACAGTATTCATTATTTTCGTATTAAGATAAAGCTCAATGAAGTCATGGTAATTAATTATAGCTTATGTACACATGGCATGGAGAGGCAATAGGACATTACAAGACCAACTTGGATTCCTCCCACAAGCTGTGCTATGCCATCAGTACCTTTAGTTTAAACTATTTGAGGATGCAGATGACAGGCTTTAAAGCCCAGATGTGAAATTTCACGCCTGAGAAAAAAATAATAGAACGGAACATTGTGTATTTAAATCCACTTCATCTTAGGATCAGAAACAAGTGTATTCACTTGCACAACCTTTGAGTTTGGCTAACATAAATTCGATTTTAAATTAATTATGCCATGGATATCATAAATATCCACCAATGTGGACAAATAGGGAAAATAATCATACATTCTATGTGTCTTTATGGTCTCTCCTACTTTAAAATGAACATAACTAGGATACTGTATATAACTTTGCCTATAATGTCAAATGTTACTATAGGCAATTCTCCTGCACCTAGTGTTAAGCCCAGGGGTCACAATGGAGAACAGGTCCAGGAACTCTGACAACAAGCTAAGCCTTTTATTTTACATGAGAAAGAGGACTGTTGTTATATTTCATAGGGGATACATTCCACCTGATCCAAGTTACAGTTAGCTCCTCTAAAAGGAAGAAGTAGCAGTGTTTGGGCTTTGATTAAAAAAGGGAACAAGCCTTTCTCATAACTTCACTTTTAGCAAATGATGTGTTAATGATACGCTATATCCACAACACAGCACACTTATAACAATCATAAAAAAAAACCTGATGTCCTGATGTCAGGTGAGTGATTCTGTTAAATTCACATGTCAGCAAGGCTAGAGAAATTCTCTTGACTACATTTTTACAGACTGTAGGATGTTCATATGCATAAGGCAATGAGTGCGTTTTCAAAAGATATTTTATACCTCTGTTTTTGAAAAGACGTTGTGATAATGGTCTTTCAGCAGACCATAGTCACTGTCTCTCCTGTTCTTGGTACAGTTTAAAAGACTCATCAATTTGGATGTTACAGAAGCTTATAAATAAACACCACAGTTTCAGGTAAGGGTTTTATACAAGTATCATAATGCATTTTTTACTTTCGATTTTATCTGAAAAGTTAAATTATCAGCGGAAATTGGAAACTCTCTTTTTCATGTTTCCATTGTTTACACCTCTCCTTACAGATTCTGATATGAGGTCTTTGAAGGATTAAGGATCTTGAAAATCATTTTATTTGTTCAGAAATAAAACTGATTCTGTAATTCTGTCAAGACGCCCGTCACAGCCCCAAGTATCGTTCTGGCATCACTGCTTAAAAACTTTAACCACAACTTGACAGAAAGTATTTATAAACTGTCCAGCCATGCATGGCATTAGAATTCAAATTTAGTTTTAATTTTACACTGACTGATTTTTAGAATTTGCTGTATACATTTAATTAAAATAACTCAAAGTGATAGATAGATATATAAAATTGGTGTTTATTGTACTAAGGTACTTGGTATATTTGGTAAATACTGTACTTTGCTTCAGCCAAATTTGAAGTGTCTGTGTGTCACGAAAAAAAGGTGAGGCCTGATTCATTAAAATACGCAGACCTGATTTGATTGGCTGACAGCTGATGACACAATTTCAACTCAGATATAGTTGAATCACTATCTCCATCTGACACATCACTTACAATCAGGAACTTTCTGAAAAAAAAGGAAAAAGGGCCATTTTAGATTGTCTTCAGCAACAGCCAGTGTGTTAATACAATAAAAACAGTGTACATGTATTAATCTGACAGGTGTGTAATTGGTTTTAAACTTGTACTGTTTTTACAGACAACAGGCATTTGTTTTTCTCGGACAAATTAGTGACGGAGAAGAAAAGTGGCCTCCCGGTTGATTTGTTGAGAAAATTGTCTTTTGAGTTATGCAATGGCTTCTTGAAGTTTTGAAAGAGACTGAGAAAAGTAAGACTGTTAGCTGATTATTTTGCTCAATCTGCTTGATGCTACATGCACACAGGATGGAGGGATACCTCATTGCACCTGTAAGTACCTCTTCGATTTATTTCTGTAGTTTCGAGCTCTTTCCTGTTAAGCGAAATTATTCCCATGGTAATGGGTCACAGTAAAGAGATTAATTTAAAAAGTAATGTGGAAGGGGGTGGGAAAAATAAACTTAATTTATAGTTAAGAGTAAAAAAAAACCAATATTGATGCACTATCATTCTCATCAGCAGTATTAAAACAAAGTTATTCTGTTTGTATTACAGGGTAAACTAAAAGTAACAAGAAAAGGTGATCATATTTGACCTCATTCTGAAATTCAGTATAACTTAACCTTCAAATTTTTAATCATGTTTAAATGTTTTTGGTTTGTCTTGTCTCATACCATTTCCAATTCGCTGTGTACTGTATTTCACACGAATCCATGGGACATTATTTCTGTCATTTGAGGGGATTATAATATAAATTTGCTTTTAGTTTTAATGTTAGCACAATCCTCAGTTCTTTTGATCTTTCAAAAATCAAATAGTAAAATCATGCTTGCATGGATTTTTCTTAGCTTACAGAGTATCTAGTAATGTATATTTGAGAATATAATTTTACATTTTATTGTAAACATATACATTCCTAAAACAAAGAACACTTCAAGGACAGTGATGTTAAAACATGCATTGTCTTGTTATTTTTAGTTTACAATTACTTGTATATTTTCATTTTTCTGTTATAACAACACTCATTATTTATTTATTATTTTCAATAATGTTGTAAGGGTAAACATATTAAGTTATTTTGTTGTGTTACTTTTGTTATTTTTATGTGTGACTGTTTAAAAAAATAAAGTGATATCGTTTTAATTTAAAGTGCTTCCACCTTATTGGAAAATACTAAAATGCCTTCATCTTACAGTATTTTAATGCATAGTGCCCATATTTTACAGTCATTTAAATGCATAAAACAACGTTTTGTGTGCGATTCGATTATTTTGTAAATATACATGATATAGAGAGAAACAGGACATGAAGAAAATAATAAACAAGTACAATATCTCGCTACTTACAGTACTAAGAGACTAATATTAACTATTTTATACTTCACTTGATGCTTGTATTTTAGAAATATTAGAAAAGTAACATGAAGTTGGAAATTTGAACATTTAAAAACAGTTGTCTAGTTCACAATTATTCATGCGAACAAAGTTATTTTTTACAACAGTGTGTATGTCCCACGTCTTGTTGAATAAATAGCATTCTCATGCCGTGTTTCCTGTCCATCTGTTTTATTTCAAAAGTCTTCAGAAGAAATTATTACTTACGATCACGATATCTACCGACAACCAATCGAATATTACCCCTACCTTAATGATGGTGACAGTCATGGAGGTAAGGTTGAATTTTACTTGTCTCCTAATGATCTTTTTGTTTTTAATTTTAACAATAATTACACATATCTTTTAAGTTAAAATGGTATGTGCACAATTGGTTCTGTTTAGTCGTGCGATGATGTAAAGTGGAATTTCTTAGATGGATATATTAATTGTAATGACTTTACCCCTTTGTAAAGGTCACCCACGTACACGGGTTGTTTTGTCTTAAAAGTAAGGGGTTTAGAAAAATAATCTATAACTTCGGTTAGAATACACCTGCAATTTTATTCCAGTAAGTGATTTAATGTAAAAAGAAAAACTGCTGATGTAACCAAAAAGACACCGAAAAAAAGGGAAGATATTAATGCAAAGAACAGAAAAAAAGAGGAAAGGAAATGTGGGGTCGCTTAGCAAAGCAAAACCAAAACAAACTCGGACGACCATGCTGACGAAGAGACATGATAATACAGACCGGACTGAAGAGGAACATGTACTGTAAATACCAAAGGCGTCAAAGTACACCCGCGGCACTGAAGCCTCCTCTGTGTATCGGCATTTCAAACAGGGGCAAACGCGTGTGCTTCTCCAGAGGCTCGGCGTGCATGACCTCCGGTATAATCACTGTGTTGTGGCTGCTGGAGTTATCCCCAGTCCCCGCCATAAACTGGGTCCCAGTCTAACTCTTTCTCTGGGCTCCGTCCGAGTGAATAGAACAGTTGCTGGCTTTTTATGCGGCCAGTACGTGTCTGGCCATAAGTGTTTGGAGATGAAGTGTGTTGTTTTCGTTTTGCTTCAAAATGCAACAGTTGAAGTTATTTAGTATAAATACCTGAGGGGAGCGTAATGGCGCCACTCTTTTTTAGGGGATGGATAATTCTGAGATGCCATGCTCATACGCGGTATACAGACGTTTAAAATTAGCTGTGCATTATCTATCCCTTTGTGTACCGCTTAGTGTTAGACTGGCACGAGTGTCATAACCATGTAATTAAGCACTAGTAGATTAGTGGGTGGTGAGCCACAGTATTTTAAAACCAGTAGGCATGTTTCTAGCTGTAAGGAGCGATCGCTGACTCTGTCCCTCTGGGCAGGATTCGGAGATTGTGTGTCATTGCCACAGACAGAATATCAGTTTTGCTTTAGGCATTTTTCCCATCTGTTTCCACACGGACGTCTGCGGATTGTTTCTGCAGAGCAATGGGGGGTCTGCAACAGGGATTTTTATGTAGCAGGCGTGGGCAGGGGGTGTAGTCCCTAGTGCTCTTGGACCAGTGAACGAGTCTTGACCGTCAGTCGCAGACACTTTCTTAGTTCCGCACAGCCCAACCGCGGTGTCTTGAATCCGGTGACCGATCCGAAGCGGAAACGCTGGCGGGGGGGAGGGAGCGGGGAAGGGGACGACTGGAATAGGCACGGAGCGCCAAGAAAGAGGTCCCGGTCTTCCGCTTGCATTGACCGCGTCCCCGCCGGTTTCCCGGCCTGGCCTTCGGATAGGCATTGCACCAGCGGGGAAAAGACTGCAGGTCGGACACTGTGGTGGGCCCTGCGTGCACCTCTGGGCGGCACATTTTATCACACCCATTCCTGGCCGGATCCAGGGTGGAGAGAACGTGGGATGGAGAATCGTGGCAAGAAAGTGAGGCCTTTCCACATCGAGTGCATCCTCAGCACAGGGCATTTGCATTCTAATTAAATGTATACATCTTTACCCCCCTTTCAGCGTGTCCCCCGTGCTCCCGAGAGCTGTCATGCAGCTCAGTTGGGCTCACAGTGCTGATGGAAGCAGCTGAGCTAATCCTGCTTTACGCGAGCAAATTTTATGGGAACTCTTTGGATTAACCGTGCCAGAAAACGTCGGCCTCTTGAAATCAGCTCGGCAGATGCCAGAATGTATTTAATGCACTATTACTGTCCTGGTGTCACGTGGTTTTTAATCTGCAGCAACCAGCTGCAGTGAGTCTACAGATGTTTATTTAAAGTGTCTAACTGTAACTCACACCCCCCAGTTCTTTCTGTGACCTCTTGTCAGTCAGTTTGTCACAAAAAAAAAAGCTGCTGAACTGCTATAGGAACACATCTGGGCTGCAAAGTGAAAGATATTTTGAACAGCAAACAGAACACTGTGATTACCTTCAGTGAACTCACGTTCCTGTCTCTGACCTTTTTATATTATACTATGGCAGTGTGTTTGCATGGCTTTTATCACTACTGCCTTGCGGAGTTTGGGTCCTGGGTTCGAGTCTGGACAGAGGTGACCTCTTTTTGGAGTTGCACATTCCCCCTGTGTTTTCTCCATCTGCTCCAGGTTATTCCCACCTTTCAGAGGCATGCTGGAGAGGTGTTAGCCTGTGTGTGTGTCTGCACTGCAATGGACTGGTGTCCTGGCCAGGGTGTGTGTATTCTGTGATGAACTGGTGTCCTGTCCAGGGTGTGGTCCTGCTCTGTGTCCTGTGATGGACTGGTGTCCTGTCCAGGGTGTATTCTGCCTTATGCCCTGTGATGAACTATTGTCCTGTCCAGGGTGTATCCTGCCATGTGCCCTATAATGGACATTTGTCCTGTCTAGGATGTGTTCCTGCTTTGTGCACTGTGATGGACTGTCCAGGCTGTGGTACTGCCTTGTGCACTGTGATGGACTGTCCAGGCTGTGGTACTGCCTTGTGCACTGTGATGGACTGGTGTCCTGTCCAGGGTGTATCCTGCCTTGTGCCCTGTGTTGGACTGGTGTTCTGTCCAGGGTGTATCCTGCCTTGTGCACTGTGATGGACTGTCCAGGCTGTGGTACTGCCTTGTGCCCTCTGATGGACTGGTGTCCTGTCCAGGGTGTATCCTGCCTTGTGCCCTCTGATGGACAGGTGTCCTGTCCAGGGTGTATCCTGCCTTGTGCCCTGTGTTGGACTGTCCAGGGTGTGGTACTGCCTTGTGCCCTCTGATTGACTGGTGTCCTGTCCAGGGTGTATCCTGCCTTGTGCCCTGTGTTGGACTGTCCAGGGTGTGGTACTGCCTTGTGCCCTCTGATGGACTGGTGTCCTGTCCAGGGTGTATCCTGCCTTGTGCCTTGTGTTGGACTGTCCAGGGTGTGGTACTGCCTTTTGCCCTATGCTTCTAAGATGGACTCCATGGTGCCACAATCCTTACAAGGAAAAAGCAACATCTCCTAATGGATGGATATATTATATATGACCTAATTTAGTGTGAGTCCTGTACAACCTGTAATCTCTTTAGACTGAGAAAAAAAGGCCTGGAAGAAAGACTGGTTGAGGAAGGGTGGGATGAATAGACTTGATATTCATATTGTCTTTCATAGTACACACCATTCGGTCAACTGGTGCACGTGTTGTAGATGCCTGAGAATTGATTCATAATGACAAGCGCTGACACACTGGGAGGGAAGAGGTTTTTGCTGATGAAAGTGACCCTAATTCTGACCTTGCTGCAAAGGAGAAAAGAGAATTAACAGGAAGAGTGACTTCGCTATAAAACATAGTTCGGCATTCTACCTAATGTGCGATTTTAACTTTAGTTCTTAGAAGCAGTAAAACTGGAAGAAACAAATTCAAAGTACAGTGCTTTACTTTAAAACTTAGACTACAAGATCAGTGATTTACATTTTAGTTACTTTAGACATTTTCAGCATCCCTGTGACATACAGTGTATGAAAAACAAATTTGCCTGTTTCTCACTGTCACTTCAGGGCTGCTTAAATAAATGTGTTGAAGGCAGTGTTGCTTGATCTAAGTACCAGATAAACCAGACCCCCACCCTGTTTTTTTTTTTTCTGTTTTGGAAAATTCCAGTTAGACCAAGAGGTATGTGCAGCGAGGGCAGCGAGGTGGCAGACAGTGGGGTGAAAGGTAGGAAAAAGCTTGGATTGCATTCCCATATCGCAGGAATTCATGGAAACACCATGCTACAGGCTAGGTGCTCTTGTGCTCCACATGCTTTTGTGTGTTGCTTTTTTATTGAGACGGCTTTATGCCATCAGACACACTCCTGGTTGGACGGCACTGACTGCCTCTGCTGCATCATTTGGGATGTGAGATCCTTTACAGTTTAATTTTAACCTAGGTGGGATGTCATTAACGTCCCTTGAAAGAGAAGGCTGGCGGGTGTTACTGGAAATGTTGCCTTGTTTGGTATCGGGCAAAGGGCATACTGGGACTGGCCACAAGCTTGATGGCTGCCTAAGTCTAGTTCACAGTTTTCTGAGCTGTGACTTTGATCAGAAAACCTGTGGGTTAAAACGTATAGACAACTTGAGAAATACAATCAAGCTTTTTTAATGCGAATGACTAGTTTGACGGTGTAAACGCTGAGACATTTGAACCTCCCGTTCGTCTAAAGTGGCAGGTGTGCATTTCACCCCGGAACACTGTACAATAGCATGACTATTTACATGTTAGGAAAGGTAACACTGTTCTGTGCAGGCTGCTGTAAGCGATCAACCAGTAAAGTCACTGAATTTTCCAAATGAATCGTTAGCATTTTAGAAAAGGGGAAAATGCGAATGTAGCTTTTTTTAAGAAACAAATGGAAACTGCCATCCTAGTTTAAGTAAGCAAGTTGCGATTCTAGACCAAAGGACCGATGTCACCGAATGATAGCAGGTGCCTGGTTTGTCGCAGGCTGGGAACCCGAGTGACATCATCACCCTCCTCTGGGCAAAGATAAGCTGCTGGATGTGATGAGCGTCACGGCGACGGAAACAGCTCAGAAATCGAGGGGAGCGGACAAGCGGGTTAACGAGAATGGTTTTAGCGCGGGCCTCACTGTGGTACGGGCCCAGACACAGGTTTCCTGTGTCGCGCAGCCTCTGAAAAAGCGCCCATGGCCGTGGCAGGCATCTACCCACGTTACGCAGCGGGAGGAGTTTCAGGGACGGACGACGCATGTTGTCTGCTGTTAGCCATAACGGCGTAGACACAGTCCGATTCTCTCAGCAGAGCTGTATTTGAAGGACCTCCATGGATCTGAGTGTGCAGGAAGTCCTCCAAATAAAAAAAAAAACGGAGCAGAGTGAGTGTTGGGTGGGGTCAAAGGTCAGAGTATGACCATGTTAAAGCGTTGTTTTTCCTTGTCTTGCAGAGCACTACTGGGACTACCACCATCACCCCATCCACCCCAGCGAGTTTGAGGGGTTCCCCGAAAACCACTTCACCGAACTGCAGAGCGTGCAGCCCTTTCCGGTACAGCCCTTCGCCCGGTACGGCGAAATCGAACCCGTGCACTCCATAGACCCCGGGCTGAGCAGCACCCACCTCACAATCTCCCCCCAGGTGAGCTCCTGCCCCTCCTGCTGCCCCCCGCGGCCCGACACCGACCCCCTCCCACATCTCCGCGCGGGGGGGCGTCCCGGACGGGGGGCGTGGGCGCAAACGCGGAAAAACAGAAAAGGGTGGGTGGCATTCTCCCGGAGACGTTCTTTCCACCAAATTGCGCTGGCGAAAGAATTGGTCGAAGCCAAGGGCAGGGTTTTTACACAGGAAAAGGAAATGGAAATCCATCTGCGAGCAACCATGTTCTCGTTTCGATCTCGTGTGACCGAGCCCTGTTACCAGGCAGCCGTGTTGCAATCGGGCCTGGGAGCCGGGGCTTCGGGATTGCTCAACGGCATCGGGGGGACAAGTGAGGGGGGAAAAACAGAATTGGAGCACTTTGGGAACGTCGGAAGCTTTTTGGTGGGTTACACAACGAAATACACATCGTGTGCCAGGCAGTCTGGCTGTGAAGTGTCTCAACAACAGCGTCCAGCATAAAGGCAGGTAGTGGAAATATATGCAGAAAGCATGCATGAATAGTCAGCACTTTCTGTGTTTTCTCAGAACAGAAGGAAAGTTGGGTATTTCCATAGTCAGCAAAAACAATGTGCCCAAAATGTTCTGGCACTCCTGTCCAGTTTGAAGCAGTCATCAGCTGTCGAGCTTTGTTCAGTGTATATAAAGTACGCCGGGAAAATGTCCTGCTGTAGCTTGGTTCATGACAGACATCCCCTTGATTTAAAACCTCTGATTTTACACAAGACCAAAGGGGAACCGTTAGGATCGGTTGTACTAATATAAACAGCGATAAAAAGTTGCAACACTTGTAAACTTGTAAACCCGCTGTTACCTTCTGTGGGGAACAGTTCTTGCCTACGAAGAAAAGCTACGTTTGTGAATCTTTTTAAGGCACGCTTGCCATTTTGTTTCCGACCCAGATGAAAGCCCGAGTCTGAGCCGCTGACAAATTCCAATCCCAGTACACGTCGACCGTCAGGGCGTTCGTGAAGCGGCTCTGTGGAATGGTGGATTAGTGGGTGGGTTCAGGTTTTGATGAGCCATCTTCACTAGTGCTCATCTTGAGAATCGAAATACATGCTAATGCACCGAGCCTGTCTGATGGCAGAGTATGGACAGGGGGCTTTCAGAGATGGAACTGCCATTTGGGTTGCATGCCACCGACCCTCTAATAAAGCCAAAATAACTCAATTTTTATGTTTCAAGAATTTGAAAGATCTCCTATTTACAATGCCACTCAAAAATTTGACAGAAAATACCCGTCCCACTCACACACAGCTGTTTATTTTGTGAACAAATAAAGCTGCAATGGCTTCATGATCTGAGGACAGGCCCATAGATTGTATTCTGCACTAAATTCAGAATTCATGCTTTGGCTGCTCACTCTTCTGAGCTCTTGATGTGCTGTAACAGTTACTTGAATGTTGGTCTCAGCTAGCCTTTAAAAAGGTGATTACAGCAGGGACTTTTAGCTGTTTAAAGTAGATGCCACATTGCAGTGAGTGTTTTTTTTTTAATTGTGTGGGATCTGAGCATTGTTTGCTGTGAGATAGCGTTGCCCAACACTGTCTTTTCCTGAGTAAGTGTTGCCTCTACGTGACAGCTCTGAGGGCGACGCCGAATTGTGCAGACTCACTAACCGCTTGGCTGTGGATTTTCATTATTTACCCAATTTTACTGTTCGTTATTGGGACATGCTCCTGGTGAGGGAGGGGGTGGTCGGGGGAGGGGAGGGGCTGTTCCAGGTGGCTTCAAGAAAATCAGTCTCACTAAAAAACCCTCACCACCACGCGCAATATCTGTGAAAGCACAGCATACTTTTTTGAGCATTTTTTCTTCCTTTCCCTTAAATAATTTCGGTAAGATAACACCAGAACAGTAAGGGTGAGCGCTTTTTATAACAGGGTAGAAGAGCTCACTGTGAGAGCTCCGAAAATTAATCCAAAAACACGAGAGGGCAAAATGTACAAGCTTCTTTTTGCTGGTAAAAACAATGCTGGGAATAAAACATTAATTTTATGTAGCCCACATGCTTTTTTTAAAGATTAAGACCCTCACTGTGTCTATGGAACTGAAATCCACATTTGTAAGTTAGTATTATGTACTCTTAACTGGAAAGGTGCACCAGTGTAATTTCGTGGATGAAAAATGATGTACTCTGTGTGTCAGAGATATTGCACTCTCTTTTATCTCAACCAGTGAAAACACTAAATGACTAGTTTATGTGGCCATTTAGTAGTGTGGCGTACGTCACCCATAATTATACTCTGGTATGCAAATTCAATGTGAATTCAATGTAATCGCAGGGAAATGTGTTTTAGGTTCGTTTTGTGAGTATAGTTTCCAAGGAATCGAGGCTCAGTAGCAATATCGTCGGGAGACAGCTATAGATCATCTTTAAACACGCTAGCTGAATGCTATTTTTAGATTGCTGATTGATTCTAGTTCTCTCGCCTGTTAAGTAACAATCGCACACAAAAGGCAACCACAGGTGAAACAGAAGTCGTGTTATTTCAGAAGCCTCGTTTTAGGGTCCTTAGGGTACTGCTTGTTCACGTGAGTGATAGAAAATGTAACTTGTCGGCGTGTGTTGCTGTTGTTGCCTTTCACACGCAAACTGCCTGCCCGCCCGAAGCTCGTCGACAGTGTGGCCGTGAGGCCACCAGCGCCCAGCTGTCTAGCCCACATTGCAACAGAGGAGGTCTGAGGGCCAGAGACACACGAGAAAACCCCTTCTAGCACCCTGCTTCCCCTTTCGCTTTACAGAGAACCTGCTCTGCCCCCGTCCTCCACAGCAGCGTGTGCCGAGCTGCTGGAGGTACACTTACAGGTGAAAGCCAGATAACAGCAGGAGAAAATCACTGACAACCCCAGGGCACTATCTTTCCATATACTATAGCTAATCACCTGAAGGTAGACTGAACTCAGTACTAGTTCAGATTAATTAAAATGGTATAATTCTACTAATACAACAATAATTAAAGTCATCATTCTTTATGTAAGTATTTTTTTCCAAATGCCTGCCACCTGGGAAGAGATTCGTGATTTTGATAAAACAAAACATAGGCAAAGCTGTGCAAAAAACAAATGGTTAATCACAGATTACGATGACCGACGCTGAATGTTAGAACAACGTTTTTCTTAATTCTTAATTAATAACTTAATTCGTAAGCCATGAAAATCATAGACAAATACCAACCAGCTGGGAAGTGGAAGTAATTCTCTCTTCTAGCCTACTCTAAAGCCTTCGTATAATGTTTTATAAGTAACCTGCAGTGCGCTCTACCCCTGGGGTCATCCTCTGTGACTACGTTAGGTCACGGTGCTCTCATGTTCTCCTGCATTGCCGTTGGCACCCGTTAAAGCTAAGGGAACCGATAGCAGATGCAAGCGCAAGACGTCTGCGCTGAATTTACCACGGAAACCATCAGAAAGAGTGATGCCAGACACACTCTGTGGTGCTCCAGTGTCCTTAGTCGCTGCTGTCTGCAGTATGTATGTCTGTACCTCAGATCTTATTTCATTTGTATTTGTTAAGTTGCGCGGGGGCAGCATCCTTATGGAGTGTGCATCACACGCACTCGTGAAAGTGTCGTCGCCTCGCCGGACAGCGGGGTGGATATTCCCCCTCTCTGCGGGCCCCGCCACAGCTCGTTTCCCCCTTTCCCAACATCTGCTGGGAAGCAGAGCCCTAGCCGACGATGTCTGTAAAGGGATAGACGGAAAGGCCTTCTTTAGAGACGGCATTTCGACGACGAGAAAGACCTCTGAGAAGGTCTTAAGAAAATACAGCACAACAGATCACACTCATGTCACCTTGTGAATGTGACAACTGGTTAAGTGGTTTCTTTTTAAGATTATATTACTCAGTGTTAAAGGGGGCCCTCTGCACCCTGTAACTGTAACAGGAATTTGAGCCAATGTTAAGTGTTTTGAAAGAAGAGAGACAAAGGATTGATATAATCACAGCGATTCGCCTGCTCTATGGATTGTGTATCCGGGGACAGCCTGAGCCCACAGAAGTGCAGGTGATGCACTTTTCCAATGCCCAAATTATGTTTTATGTTCCCTTCGGCCACAAGCTCTCTGTCCCCACTCTGTGCCACTGAAATTTGAAATTTGAAGACAAAGTGGTTCCCACAGCAAGACATTTTGCTAAATCCTCTGTAACCACCCTCGCATTTTCTTCTCAGCTTTTAACTTCCTCTTTCAGTATAAGTCTGAGGTCTCGAGTGGTAAATTTCCTATGCGTTTGTGTCTTTAAGAGTTGTGTACTGTAGACTGCTGAATATTTAAAACGTGCCTCTTTGTGGCAATATAGTTTTTAGAAACATGGCTATTTTGTCCACTGAACAAAAAAGAAGCCCAGATTCTTGGATTCCACACTTCAGTGCCACATCCCCATGAGAACTGACAAACTTCAGCAGGGTCTACATCTACCCTCAAATCAAATTTCTGTCTCCTTATGGAATCAAGGGACACAGCTAAAATAAGTGCATTTTCTAAAACAAACAAAAACCCTGGGATGTTTACAGTCCAGGCAGCAGGGATGCCTTCTCTCTTATCTTATCTATCGCAGATGAGAAGAAGCCATTCAGCCCAGTCTAGCCTGTTCGGTAGTAAGCAGCTGAATGATTCCAGGATCTTACCCAGCCTTTTCTTGAATCAAGCCAGGGCATCAACTTCAACAGCGTGGTCAGGGCGGCTTGTTACACACTCCCGCCACTCTCTGCGTCAAGCGTACAGAAGGCTACAAACATCCCACTGCCGTTTCAGATGCAGTACATGCAGCGCAGGTACCCTTACACCTCCCCTGCCCAGCGCAGCTCCGATGAGGAGGACATGGAGAGAAGGAGCCCGCCCTTTGAGGTCTCAGACGGAGAGGCCGACCTGGCTGACCACCTGCCCTGTCCCACCAGTGGGGAGCCAGGTGAGTGGTGTCTGTCAAGGGATTGCCTTGTAATATAATACCAGTAATTACCACTGAAACTGCAGTCATTCCAATAGATCATTCGTCTGTTTTTCTCTCTTTTTACACATTGAACTAACTTTCACTTTGATTTCCTATACTGTACCCCCTTTAGCTGACCAGGGTGTGATAAAGTTGATGATGTGTGATAATTCCCTTATAAACATTTGTGCTGGTAAAAATAAAACGTGTTATCGCAGTTAACATGTACTGTAGTTAACACGTGATGAAACCTGCACAGAAGAAACAGGAAATCCAGGGCAAACCTGCCAAATTGCAATGAAAAGTTTAGCACAGGGCAGCTTTCTCAAAGTGGACATAAAAATCAGAAGCTGTATTTTTTACAATAAGGCCGCTGTCCTGCAAAAGGAACCCTTATGCTGTGCACTGAACAAGACAGAGATTATTCTCATGTTATCAGAGATAAGGAGAGAAGCCATACCTTAACATACTGTAAGTCTTGGATCTAGAGTACAGTGTCTTCTATGACACCACAAATGGGTCAGATAATCCCATTATTTCTCATTTTTAACCTTTTTCATTTTTTGTCAATAACCGTTTTTGTAAAGATGTGCTTGTTAGACTACCAGCAGCTACAGTATATCACCTTGCAGCTCACAGCTGGCAGTCCACTGAAGCTCAGCAGGTGTTAGTGGAGCCAGCAGGGGGCGCTCACCCTGCAGTCTGTGTGGGTCCTAATGCCCCAGTATGGTGACGGGGACACTATACTGTAAAAAAAGGTGCCGTTCTTAGAATGAGACGTAAAACTGAGGTCCTGACTCTCAGTGGTCATTAAAAATCCCAGGGCGTTTCTTGTAAAGAGTAGGGGTGTTACCAAATATCCCATTGGCCTTTACCAGTCATGGCCTCCTAATAATCCCCATCTCTGAACTGGCTTCATCACTCT
This sequence comes from Lepisosteus platostomus, assembly GCF_059453375.1. NCBI lineage: Eukaryota > Metazoa > Chordata > Actinopteri > Semionotiformes > Lepisosteidae > Lepisosteus > Lepisosteus platostomus. Next base: position 13,718,022 of record NC_142628.1, read on the forward strand.
GCTCTCCTCCCCACTGAGAGCTGGTGTGTGTGAGGGGACTGGAGCATCATCCAGGGGGGGCTGCACACTGGTGGGGGTGGAGGGGATCCCCATGACCTGTAAAGCGCCCTGAGCGGAGGGTCCAGAAAAGAGCTATAGAAGTGTGAGGATTATTTTTCATTGTGCCTTTCATCAAAGGGCATAATTTTTCAGGACGGCTGGTGTATCTACCAGTTTCCAATCAAACACGGCTCTTTAACAAGCTAAATGAGCTAAACAAGCTAAATGAGCCCAATACCGGCTGGACCGGATCAGTTCCGGCCAGGCAGGTGAGCTTGATGAGGGCGCTGTGCCGGCGCAGTACTCACCAGCCCACTGTCCCGCTGCAGGTAACAAGAAGAAAATCCGCCTGTACCAGTTTCTGCTGGACCTGCTGCGCAACGGGGACATGAAGGACAGTATCTGGTGGGTAGACAAGGAGAAGGGGACTTTCCAGTTCTCCTCCAAGCACAAGGAGGCGCTGGCCAACCGCTGGGGCGTGCAGAAAGGGAACCGCAAGAAGATGACCTACCAGAAGATGGCACGTGCCCTCAGGAACTACGGCAAGACCGGGGAGGTGAAGAAGGTCAAGAAAAAGCTGACGTACCAGTTCAGCGGAGAGGTGCTGGGGAAAATATCCACCGAGAGGAAGCTGTACCCTCATTTATAAAGAGAAAACTGAGAAAATCGAGAGAGAAAAAATGCATTAAGACTGTTGCCGGAAGTACTGCAGCTTTCATAATCTGTTGATAATTTAAATTAACCTTGCAACATTTTTCTTTTTTTGTTGGTAGAAATTAAATGATACAAATCGGGGCTGTCAAATTCCTTTTGCAGGGGGGCTGACGTGTCTGTAGGTTTTCATTCCAACGCAGCTCTTGAAGCCAAATTAACTCATTAGGGGCTGGAGTGGATCCATTGAACCTCCAGCTCTTCTGGTGCTGTGTGATTAAAGAGACAAAGAGCACCTGCAGGAACAGCAGCCCCTCCAGGACTAGGACTGGAGGCCCTTCATATTGATGCTTCTATCTGTTTTATTTAGAAAGCAATGAGATCTCCGAAGGCTGCCTTTCTGCTAATACCTGTAACTTCAGTGGTAGAGTAGAGGGAACCTTCATGATTCCGAGAATCAGGAGTGGATCCAGCTTCCCAAATTAGCACTTGCTGTGATCATCCAGTGATTCCAAACCCTGGTCCTGGAGGAACTTGTTTATGCTACACCTGAGATCTTACTCATGGGCTCATTGATTTCTGTTGAGGGCTTATTTGTAAATTTCCTTTTATCTCTTAAAAGGCGAAATGGAATTTGTATTGGGTATCAATTCCAATACCGATTTCTGGGTTTGGGGGCTGTTTCCAATCAGGAGTGTTTCCCTGAAATGGACAAAACACTCATCGTGGGCGTGTCTGGGCCTGGCATGAATCCATCGACCGGTACGATCTTAACAGTTCAGTCAGAAATCAAGCAGAGGAGAGTCTGTGCAGCGGAGCCCCTTTGCAGTCAGATATTTATGACAGGGAAGAAATGACCAAGTGAAACAGCAGCCTGAACCAGCAAGCTGATCACTTAACTCATCAGTTACCACGGTAGTTTTGGAGTTCAGCCGCAAGGGAAACCGGCAGAGATAGTGTTGCTCCAGGACCAGGGGTGCAGCAAGTGGTGTGGGCGGACCAGTAGGTAGCGCTCGTTCCTCTAGCCCACAGTAAAATGTAGTGCAAATCATGGGATAATCATGGCAGAGTAAATAGAAAGACCCTGAGAAACTAACATTCAGGCCTCCGGTAAGAATTATACCGATGTACATTTAATATTTATTACATGAACTGAAGTCTTTCTTGCAGTTGATACTAGTAGCATTAAAAGGTTAACTGGTGCTTTCACTGCCAGCTCATTAGACTGTACAGATAGCTTGATATCACTGCCTTGTAACACACCTCTTACCTTGGAAGCCTATTGAACTGCTGGGTACACACTTGTATCACTATAAGAGATCTGATTTTAGAAACAAGGGCTGTGGCAAATTTAGAAAGGACTGCGCGTTTATGAAATCTCAAAATGAGAACTGAAAATGAACGAGAGGAACTCAAAAGGCATCGGCCTGGACAATAACAAAGAAAAAGTTCACAACATTCCCAGTGTGCCGGGGGGGACGTCCTGGCCAACGGCGCCCCTACAGGCCCGACCGCGCATTACCTTCAGTGTTGCCGTTTGTAAAAAACTGCAGAATTTCCAAAAACGTTTGTTTGAGCGAAAACAAAGCCGTTTCTACTATAGACACAGACACAAAGGTGGAATTTCATGTAGCTCCCGGAACTGAAGTGATTTTAATTTTCGTTGTTTTTTTTAATTACTTGCTGTTAAACATCGTTGTGTTCATTTCTGTTTTGTTAATTTAATTCTATGTAAAGCTCTACGTTTATCTACAGATTCCCTGTATTATATTTTCACAATCCAGTTGCTCTAATAGCTGTTTTGGTAACTAAACAATATTTTACAGTACAGACGACCAAATATGTTTTACAGTTTCGCTTGTAATATTTGCCTTAGAGCCTATATATAAACTATTTTTTATCATTTTTCATTGCACATGAGTTTATTTAACACGCAGTGGCATTATCACTGCAATTGTTTTGAAACAGTCTGGTCGAGCAACGCAAGAGCTTGTTACCTTTTCCCTGCCTTGCGCATCCGTTTTGAGCACACTAGCGTGCGTTCACACGGGGCCGGCAAGTCCGGTCAAAAACTGTAGCAAACCGCTGTTTCGAAAATGCCACTATCTACTGTAGCTTCAGTAAACCCCCCCTGCTCAGTTTCATTGTCTGTTTCTGGACTGAATCGGCTGATGAGCAGTAGACAGGGCACGGGGGGTCAAAGATAAGAGAACAGCTCCCCCAGACCCCACTAGAGAGGACCAGAAGACCCTAGACGTTAAGACAGGGGCTGGGGGAGAGAGGGGCTTGGTGTGCTACACTGCCCGTATTCCGTGTTAGACTGGCGTGCTGCTGGGACCAGTGTTGGAGGTCGTGTTCTCCCCGGTGCGTTCTTCGCCGGACTCTCATGTATTGTAGCAGTTGAGAGCCCTTCGTTAAATAGGTGAGGCAGGCAGAGGACGGGGGAGGGAATTGGGCGATGGCAACAGGACGAGCACGCAATAACGCAGTAGAGGCGTCTTATTGTTAGGTGGCTGTTTTTGAAGGTAAGGGGACGCGACCCAGAAGACAAAAGAGACTCGTTTTTTTTTGTGTTAAATTTCAGTCAAGAAAAAAATCTTACCATGTAAGTTCCAGTCTTGGCTACAACGTTTTGGTACCTTAACACATTGGCTTGTTATGGTTAGCGCCGAAACCCAGAAAACAGACTAGAGACTCTAGATGAACCGTTTGTACGTTTTTTCTTTACTTATCTGATTTCGTGCATAACACCTTTTCTCCCAAAAAAGACTGTTTTACGTCAATATTCATATTTTCCAAACACTTCATCTGCTGAATGTTGACTCCAAACACGCGATGAATCAATGTCTGATAATATAACACGATGACAGGTTATTTCAGGTTGTAAAAAAATCACAAACCTTCGCAATAATGTATCTTGGAATATCAGTAATAAATTATTTATAAAAAAAACCTCTTGTCTTGAAAATTATTAACAGTATTTCTTCATTCACCCCCACATAATTTCCACAGCGTGTTGATGTCTGAGGAAGGCGTTTTCAGTTTGAACAGTGGTGCACAGTTACCTTACAGTTCGTGGCTGAATTCCGGGCTGTGGTTCCTTATGTGTGGAGCTTGCACGTTCTTCACAGGGCAGCATGGGTTTTCAATGGGTCCCTCAGTTTCCGTTTACCTGCCAGGGGCCTGTTTGACCAGTTTATTGATGTCTGTAGGTTTATCCGTGTGTGTGCCCCGTGTTTCTGGTGCAGTCACCAGGTGTTCCCACCGCTGAGCAGGGGGCCGAGGCTCCGTGGTGGATGGCTACACACGTTCAAACTCTGATCTGAGGGGCCGAAAAAAGACATTTCCGAGCAACACAACAGAGCTGGGGATCATCACGCATCTGCAATGGTCGCAGTCGCAGGTGCATTTTGTCCAAAAGCATCACGAACTAGCGCCAAAGGAAATAAAAGCACGGGGACCGTGCAGGACAGCGGTTGGATATTCCCTTCTAAATTCAACGAGAAGGGCTTGAAACAAAGCAGAAATCTGACGTGCAATAAAAAAAAAATCCTGCTAATGTCGGAAGAGCTCTGCAACCCGGCCACATTACGACCTGTTCAGCACCTGCAGATAGGTGACCCTACCACAAGAGGTCAACAGTGACTCGGTTTGTCAGTCCTATCTTGTGGTTTCCAGCAGCGAAATAACAAGGTATTTAAGTAACGCATGGAAGATAAGATATAACAAATAACTAAGGAAAAGGATGGCTAACACGCATTTAAAACGAACTGTAGCTGAGCGCCGAAAGGGATATTCGGGTTTTGAGATATACAACCGTGGTAAACCGTCGATATTAAGTCTGTGGTAGAAACCACAAAACCTAAGGCCTCCCTCGTGTCTGGTTCGGCAGGTCAGCTTGTGACTATAAAATTGACACTACTGTCTTGCTGAGAAAGCTAATTTTGAAGTTTTGTTTTCAGTGCGAAGTGTAACGTGCGACTTTTTATTCATCTGTATATGTTTTGCTGGCACAGAGTGCTTGTATCGTGGCTTTCGCGTAGATTTGCTAAAAGGCGACATTGATTTGGCTATTGGGATAAAAAAACAACAAAACTTTGTTTTCTTTCGGTAAAAAACGAAGTGATATTGATATTCATATTCCGTTCCAAATACAATTTCTGAAGTGCATCAGAAATCGCACGTTTTTAAACAATTGAAGAGAAATCCTACGTATTACAGTATAATACAGTGGTTAACTGACGACTGTTACAGATCAAGCATATTTTTTAACCTAAATCTCGGTCTATAAATGTGAAGAAAAGTAGTGTGTAACTACCCCGCTTGTCTTTGACATCAGTTCTTTTAAGGTGTGGTAGACATTGTGGTAGACATTGTTTTAAGATACAGTGATTTTAATTGTAGGATGGACTGCAATAAAGAGATAGTTTTTTCCTAATTACACTACCTTAGAAGAATGTGTTTTCTAGTATTGATTAAAGATTCCCATGTGTCTTCAACTGCCATATGGCGAGAAGACTGTCTGCTACTCAAAACTGAAATCCGATTCTGTGAACTGAGGTGTCCGCAGAGCCTACAACTCACACATTCAGGGCAGAACTTCAAACTGTTCCAAATATGTAAAAGGTACGCTTGGGAACTGTTGATTTTAGTTTAATTGTTCTCCTTAAAACCAGACTCTTTCATCTGCATCAATGAAAACGTCACACCGAACAGTACCTCCAGAAAAAAAAGTGTCGCTTCAAGTTCCGATTTTGTTAGCATGGCAAACTGTGGAAACATATACATAAAATGTAAGTTAAAAAAATGTTTGCTATTTTTTGGTAGCTTTAAATATTTTCAAAACTCTTTTCACAGTTCTTTCTTGTGTGATTACGCCTGTGCTATAGAGAGTCATTTGTTTTCTGTTTGAGAAACTTAACTCCTTAAAGAACTGAATGCTGTCTATCAGCAGTAGCTGATACAAGAAGCCATTAATCCACGATGTGCAATATGCCAACCAGGAAGACTGCGGTGATAGTGTACCGCATGGATTAAACTGTCTCATCGTGCTATTCCATTCCCTCTGTCCTCTTGTGTTTTAAGTCTTTATCCACTTTATGGATCTGGATTGGTCACAGTCTTCACACTGTGAGTAACTCTGGGAACTGTAAGCATGCAGAACTTTATCCCCTGGTTGTGCTCTGGGATCAGTAAAGAGACATGAGACTGGCTCAGAGGAGGAACTGCCTGGCACAGTGCTTGTCCACCTGCCTGTTGTGCCAGGCTGCACCACACAGCTGAGCGAAACGCAGCCTGAATGTCTCTACAATAAAAATAAGAGTTTGCTAAACGACGACTTTACCACTGTGCTGAACTGTGTAATGGCAGTGCAGTTCCATTACACAGGACAAAGTTATCTCTTCAAGCTGACCTCTAAATAACACAGGCTAGTTATTGACAGGCATGTGTTTTACTTAATTATCTTTATTAATTTGTCTACTGGTGAGATAAAGTGGCTTCTATTTGTGCCTCAGGGTGCTTTAGAGGAGCAATCCGGGTGAAGCCCCTTGCTCAAGGGCACAGCAGAAGTGTCCCCTCCATGATTCGAACCCACAACCTTCTGGCTATGAATACAGAGCGCTAACCACCACGCCACACTGCTGGCTTTACCCTCTTGAATTAATGGGCATGAACAGGAGCCACGCTGGTTAAAAACAACAGGCAAATTAATACAATTAAGTAACTACAGTCCGTCCCCGTCGATAACTGGCCTGTGTTATTGAGACTTGAAGAGATAACTCCGTCCTACCCTGGCCTGCGTTACCAGTACACAGTTGGTCACCACACTGGTTTAGGTAGGCCCTGTGAAGCAGCCTGGGACCTGAGGCTTTTGGCTCGGTTTATTCTCAGACCGCCCTGTTGGAAGGTCAGGTGATTGGCAGGAGCTGGCTCTTGCATGCTGTGCACCTGTGTTCCAACGACAGGCTCTCCCAGTGTGTCAACATACTGACCAGCGCACTTCTAAATAAATTCGGGCTGCCTCGCTGGCAGGCGCACATTCTGTTTAACGTCCGGCAGAGACGTGGTTTATCCGACTCCAAAGATGCCCTGTGATTGCCACTGTAACAGTTTTATCTAGCAATAAGAACATAAGAAATGAGAGTGTGGGCCTTCCAGCCCAGCTGGCCTGTGTGGTAGTTGGCAGGTAATCCGAAGATCTCGTCCAGCCACTTCTTGGAGGAATCTGCGGTATCGGCTGCAGCAACACTGGCTGTGTAGCTTCTTCCATGTCCCCGTAACCCCTTGGTTAAAGCAGTACCCCCTGTTCGGGATTCCAAATGCACTTCCACGTAGTTTGCACCTGTGTCCTCTGGATTGAGTTTCGCTGTTCTGAAGACGTGCGCTGGGCTCACCTTGTCAGCGCCCTTGAAGGCTTTGAAGACTTGTGTCAGGTCCCCTCACGGCCTTCTCTGCGCAAGGTGCAGGTCCTTCAGCCTGTCAGCGCGGGACATTCCTTTAAGTCCCAGAACGTTTCTGGTGGCTCTTCTCTGGACTGGTTCCAGGGCAGCAGTATCTATTGTATCACGAGGTGACCGAAAACGGTGCAAGTTGGCATGTCAATTTCTCACAAATTCTTCTCGGGTCTCAGTGGCCTTTCTGCGCCGCGGACTGTGACACTCAGGAGGGTGGGCTGCTGGAAGTAGAAAGGGGGGTTTGTGTGAAGTCAGCACTGAGAACGGGTCTCAATTTGTTTGCCTTATAATCTTAACAGAGCGTTATTGGCATGGAAACGGAAAAAAAAAAACACGGAGAGAGCAGACGACTCCGCTGTACTTTGTTGTCTATATATAACTCCTTGTCCTGTCCTGTCCAGTAGCCAGACATGTGGATGGGCTGCTGGCTGGGGAGTTTTAAAATATTATTTTTATTCAAGGGAGGGGGGAGGGGTGAGTGAGTGTGTTGGGGAGGGTGGGGTGGGCTGTTCTTTATCTCTTGACAGGGGGGAGCGGGGAGCCCGGGGGGGGAGGGGGGGGGGGGGGTGATGGGTATTTCAGCCTCTCTCTGGACATGGATCTGGAAGATTTACTGAAGGCCGGTGACACACTGCCTGGAGTTCCTAAAGACTGTCTGCTGAGACTCAGGAGGTCCCTTCCCCAGGATGCCAGAGCCTGCCAAAAAAGCAAGTAAGACACATTTCTTTTACTGGGTTTACTGGTTTACTGGGTGCAATGTCACAGCTTCAAAGCAAAACATCTTCTAATTAAATGTAACGTACTGCATCACTATCATATACAGTATATATATAAGGAACAAGTAAAGGTTTATTCCATGTTTCTTCTCTTTTCAACATGGAATACACCTTTACTTGTTTCTTTGCAGCCTATGCATGCTGACGCAGTTCCCTACTTGAACTACACTATATATAAGTGCAATCTTATGTTCCACATAGGACCAGTAGGATATGGATAAATAAAAGTATGCACCACTGTTCACACACATACTGTGCACAGTGTATGCACATTTACACGTTCACAAGTTTGCACGCTACACACGTTTAAGTGCTAACTCGGTCTGGCTGTTTCAAGGGATCGTACCTTTCTCCCTCTTGTTTTACTGGTTTAGTGACACGCGCTGAGATGCAGGGATTGCACTCGGCGGCCGCAGTTTGTGCAGCTTGTGTTGCTAAGCTTGCAGTGTCACCGTTGTTTGTTAACTCATTTACACTTCCTTAAAAATGTTTCCGGTGAAGGGGGAGGCAGGTAACCTCAGAGGGGCAGCACAGCTTCTGTCTGGTGCTGGAGCGGTGAACGACAGAAAGCTCTGAGCCTCCTGGGCTTGCACCAGAGTAATGTGTTTTCATGCCAGATTGTGAGCAGGATCACCTAATTTAGGCAGAAGTTCATGGGTTCTGTATCATAAAAATGAGAAAGTTTACCTTACGTTCAAAAAACAAAAGGCGATTAAAATTGAGGTTGTGAACGAATACGACAGAATCGAACACTTCACTTTAACAGTGAACCAATTATTGAGTCGTGTCTGATAATTAATTATCAATTTTCCCATTAACTATGGGGCAGAATTAAAATTATATAATCATAAGTGGACTGTGAGCAGAATTTCTGTATGTTGTTCAGAACTGATTAAAAAGATGTTTATGACATTCAAACTCCAAAAATGAATAGAAATACAAATGGTACAATAATAAATACTGCAATAAAAATACATAATCCATGATTTAAAAAGTATTGAATGTTGCCCATTATTATCATTGTTATTTTATTTTCACACTACTCTTCCTGTTATGTCCTAGAATAGTTTGTTTTTTGAGAGCACAGACATATGGGCTATCTTTCAGTCCAACCCAACTATTTCCGACTTTTCATCAGCTGTTAGTGTCACTGGGACACATCACTCCAGGACATAAGTGTTTCCAGCTTGAAAGCCAGTTATTTTTTGCCACTCTTGGAAACATGAGGCATTTTAAGGAGAACAATCTCCCCCATGCTGTTCCTCCACCCCGCTTGCTCTGCGCGCAAAAGGTCACACATTCTTGACACAGGGCAGCGGGGGGCATTACAGATGAGGATGACATCATTGTTCCATGTCGTGAGTACCATGGGGGCCGGTAGACTCGATAAGCAGTTAAGGAAGCGTCCGGGCTGAAACGCTTTCCAGGATGAGGGAGGAGGAGGGGGGAGCCATCAGGATTGACAGACTGTCTTGCACCATCGGTCAAGAAAAGCAATGCATTCTGGATCCTTTGAAATGCCGATGTTCTCCTCCCACAATGCACAGCAAGGCACTAGGACTGGATAATCTAACCATTGAACAGGAAAGGTATGACAGGTTGTATTAGTTGGGCAGGACAGGGACCTACAGCTCTGGTCTCGCAGAGCCACTGTGCCTTTGATTTTCTTAATTTGCTGGAATCAGCCAATGTGAATTAGAAATTGACAGGACTGACGCGGTCTAGACGACACGCTATTGGCTGATTGTGACCAGGATGCTGAGAGTGGAAGCGTGTCATTGGTGGAGGGCTATCAGGGCTGGATGGGGGGAACCAGTGACACCTGGGACCTGCCAGATGCCCCTCTCCTCTGTTGGCACTAACTACCCTATGGGGGGCTGCGGTGGGCGTGACGCAGGTGGCAGTGATGCATTCGCGTGCGCTCCAAGCAGTAGAGGAACTGCAGCCGCAGAGCAGAGCTGATTGAGAACTGGGTGGACGGACAGTGGTAAAACATTAGCTTTTAAATAGAGAGCGGATGTTGTCTTTACCCACTGATTGAAAGCTGCCATGAAGCCCAAGGAGACGGAGCTCTCAGGAACCAGCAATAGAGCCAGGTACAGGTCAATTGTTAGAATGTGGCAGTGCAGAGCTGTGGTTAGGGCAGTTAATTCCAGATCACAAGGTTGCGGGTTCAAATCTCAGGTGAGACACAGCCATTGTACCCCTGAACAAGACATTTTGCTAAAAATAAATGCCCCACTGGCTCTAAAATAAATGGTTCTTATGGTTGCTATTGTAATATTGTAAAACAGCAAAGGTTTAGTCTTATTTGCGCAAGTTGAACATCACTTACATCATCAAAAAATCTTTCCATAAATGTTCACTGTACACTGAATGGAATTCCAGCAAAATAATGAGCGTTTCCAAGCTTTAGCATTGTGTACGCAAAAGCCCTTAGTCCTTCCTCAGAAACACAGTAAACCTTTATTCAGCTGGAGAGATGCAGTTCGTTTGCCAACACAGCATTTAGAGTGGAGTGTTAAGACCCGTGCCATTTGGAGCACGCCGCAAAATCATTGCATGTGATCTTTCAAAATGTTCCAACATAAGCTGTAGGATCTGGGTGACCCACAGAAGCTCATTCATGCTGTTTCCAACAGAGATTTAATTGCAGTCAGATGCTGCATAAAACTCTGCTGCACCAACTCAAGGGAAGAAATATGTTGTCTTTATTTAGTGAAACCATATATTTATTTGGAAACACCTCTAATATAAGAAAGTGATACAGAGCACCTGTCTAGGAACATCTTCTGTTGCCAGAGCGGATAAACATTAAAACCTTTGCTTCTTTAACTAGAGGTGATAAACACTGGGTCCAGAAGTCATTTACAGAATATAATGTGTAGCTCTGCTTGAAAAGAGAACCCATCAGTTTCGAGATTCAGCCTTAGATTTAAGGTACGGGATTTGAATCCTGTTTGGATTGTGAATCAAAAGACAGACCATCTCGAGTGCAGACGGCTATTATATGCACTTGTGCTTTTCAAATGACAGTGTGCTTTGTCATCTTCCATTTAAATACACACTGTACACTGTACAGTTGTTAATAACAGAAGACATATGTGGAGGGCATGGTGTCTAAATAGGAAGGTCACAGTGGGGAAAAAATCACTTGAATGTACAGTATGGCAGAATTTCCTCTAGAACACTATGTGCTTCAGTGTGGCTGACGTAATCTTCAGTTGGATTTCTGAAATGAAGACAGTTCTGTTTGTGTGAAGCCTCTTCAATCATCGTCAGAATCATCAGCCTGTTTATTGCAACAGGTTGGAATCAGGGAGAAAAACATGGACTCGAGTTCCCACCAGGGACAGAGAATTAGGGCTACACTTTGATAATGAGGTGAGGCCAGTCTTAATACTGCTGGAGTTGGGGAATAGCATCAGACCCACAGTTAGGTGATTCATAGATTTCCTGTTAAAAGGGAGAATACGGAATATACTTTTTGCAGTGTTTGATTAAACTATGTGAACAATGAACTGATGGCTCAGAGGAGATGTAGTTCAATATACTTATTGTGCATTCGATTTGCGACAAACTTATCTTTATATCAGTAGCTAGGTATTTGTAGTCTTTTTGTGAATTCTGGAGTCGTAGTGTCAGCAGAAATGCACAGATGGCATGTTCAGCTGCAAGTGAATGTGTGGTTTACACTGAAAGATTTCAATGAGTTTCAGTCAGGTGGCTGACAGTCTGTGGAGATGGTGTCATGACCTGCTGCCAGGCAAGGAGCACACACCTGTCATGCTGTTGATGCCTGCAGAGATCCACAGAGATCCCTTCTTGCTCTCCAGCTGATGTAATGCAAATCGTCCGACCAAGGGCCATGAATTACAAACACTCATGTGCATAAGACATAAACATACCTCTTTAAGTGTTTGAATACAGAGCCCCAGGTGTTTTCTGGGGGTAGTGTGTTGTATGAAATAAAAATCCAGTTATGAACCAGCAGGGTCGGATTTAACCTACTTTGTGGGATCCTTGTCTTTTTTTTGGGAGTTTCAGTAAAACTCTGTAATCCTGGAGCACACTCTCCAGGGCCTATGGATGGGTACAACACTTTCAGTGCGTCTTGTTGAAGAGGTATCTGATTTGATGAGATTCTCTGATCCTTTTAAAAGCAGATACAGAAAAGGATGTCTGAAGTTTTGGTGAGGCCATGAGTGCATTGTCTTCACTAGAAAGAAAAGCCCTCCTTTGATAAATAAGGGTTTGGCTGCAGAGCCAGAGAAAGATGGGAATGGATTGTAAATTCAGACGATATCAGAAGGAAGCCGGCACATTTTTCTCGCATTTATCCACTGTTTTAGCTTCTGCGCTCACGAAGAAGCCCAAGGGCGCGGAGGCAGTGGTGGGCGGATCAGTGGTGTTCGAAGCAGAGACGGAGAAGAAGGAAACGAAGGTGAAATGGCAGAAAAACTCCGTTGACATTGTCGAAAACGACAAATACGTCATCACCGCGGACGGGAACAAGCATTCCCTCACCGTTAAGAACGTCACCAAGGAAGATGAACTCGTTTACGCATTGATTGCTGGGAGTTCAAAGGTTAAATTTGAACTCAAGGTGAAGGATCAAGGTGAGTCATCATCCGAAATCCCGACGAAAGTTCTGGCTCGGTTTTGCATGACACACATTTTGATTTGCTGACAGCCTTAAAATAAATCTTTTAAAAAATCCACAGTTCAGATGGACCTGACCCGGAGATTGTTGGAATAGTCCATCTTAATTATTTGGTAATGTCTAAATTATTTTGAGAACCATTTTAACATGATGGTGATATGAAGAATCATTCAAAAGTCAATCTTTGTTGCCGTTCCTGAATTTTTGGATTGATCTGAGACAGTTAATGTTGAGAAAGCACTTTGATGACAGGTCATCTGATGTGTCAGGTCTGATGATATTGGGGAATTTATTTCACGATCCTTTACAGGGGGGCGGGTTCCTGGCAGAAAATTCAGTTGCGCAAAGTCTCATATCAATCCGTTCTAATGACCTTGACTCGGATTGCAAAATTCATTTCCATCTGTGTCACTGCTGCCGAGCTGCGCTGATAATTATAAAGGCATTTTCAGTGTGGTTTTCTGTTGTCTTAAAAATAGAGCATGATATCCAATATTATATATATATTATCTGGGTAGTACATGTCAGCAGATATTTCTGTGGACTGTTGATCGCTATCCCAAAAGCTGTGCAGGGTTAACAAAATCTTAAAGCCGTTATTTGCAGAACAGTGAATAGAAGAGGCCAGTTCTGTTTTGAATCCCTAAAACCTTCCTTGTCTGCAGACAATGCAAATGATGTGACACTGCATGCATGCTCTGCTCTTTCTCAGAGAAAGCGGATGAGGGCGCAGCCATCTCTCCACCTGCTCAAGAACACCCGGCCCAAGAGGGCAGCGAGCCCGAAGGTGAGGAAGGAAGAGGGGGAATCGGGGGTTCCTCATTATTCCTGACACCCATGTAGAGGTGATGCATCTGAAAGGACCCCCCAAAACACATTACACACAGGAAGGCAGACACTGAGGTGCGGCACCCTGGTCTGGGAGACTTGCAGCAGCCCCACTGCACCTCAGATGAGCGGAAAAGTTCTAAGAATCTGCTTCAGCCCTTCAATTTAGGGGGAACTTCAAGAGGGAGGCCAGACTGAGCAAGCCCAGAGATGAATGTAACCAGGACAAGAGGGGTAAACACCCTAACTCTTACAAACAGCGCCCAGAGATCTTTAACAACTCATCAAGGCACTGCCTCACCCTGACTTCCACAGAGAAGTTCATTTTCCCCCTAATTTAGTATGTTTTTGATGCTTTGCCTTTTTTTTGGTGAAGTTGTTCGGTAGCCGGAGTGATCTCTGTTATTCAAATAAAGAGCAAGGTCCCAGACCCTCACTGTCAGTGAAGCTGCCTTAGTTATCATACAGCTATGAAACTGGCATGTGGAAATCAGACAGAAAACATGATGCGTGTGCCCATTTAGGCGTAGGATTGCTGTACCCAGCTCCATTAAAATCTTCTTGGAAGCCTTTCGTTTAGATCAGGGCAGCTGTTTGCTGTTTGTCAGCACGCAGTCAAAAAGACATCAATTGACAGCTTGTTCCATGATGTCGCCCCGGACTGATTTAGTACAGTGTGTCAGAAGCTCTCCACAAGAGTCTGCCAGAGTCAAAGGTTGAGCACAAGTGGGGTGAGGACCAGCCTCCAGGAGGCACATTTTAGGTCAAACAAGGCTTTGAAAGGAGAGGGAGTGCTAAGAAACCGTGCTTTTCACCCTGAAACCCTTCCACTTATACCATCCTACTGTTAGCAAATAAAAAAAACAGTTGCTCCTGTTTACTGAGCCGCATCTTCCTTTTAAGTAAAAGACATAATTCAAGACTTAGGTTGTCCTCATTCTCGGGTCATATAAGGGAATGCAAAACTCATCTCTTAAAGATATCTTTTTCTCTACCGCTTTAGAGCTGTGGATGTGATAGAAACCCTAGCTTCTCAAGGCAAGGATGTTCAGGAGAAGAGTCAGTAACTTGGGGGAACATTATAAAAAAAGCTGGACTGGCCTTGTGTTTTCATTCTGCCCCGGTCAGCTGTCAGAATGACAGTCAGTAATCCTCCTCTGCTCTTTTCTGAATCTCTCTTCAGTTCTTCCGGACAGTCAGCAGCCTGACACAAGGCAGGATCTGACCGGCCTCTTTCTTGAGAAGCCCCAGAGTGGAGAGGTGACTGTGGGTAAGGACCAAGTGCCCATCTGGCTTGACAGACAGTGCCGGATTTCCCATTAGGATCCCGCCTACGAAGGAGGGAAACACTAGTGATTAACGAAAAAACGTGCTGAAACAACGTGCTTGCGATCGACTCTAAGTGCTCCAGATCAATAATCCTACGTTATCTAGCAGCTGTTCTAGAAACTAGAAGTATCAAAGTGATGGTCGCTTGACTCGCTCCGTCAATCATGTGGTTTAGCATTAGAATAGTTTAAAGTGCATCATGTCCATCAACATCATTCAATTGGCGTTTACCTCTCTTTTTGCACATTTCGGACTGAAAGTGCGTAGGGCCTATGAGCACCAAAATCCAGCCCCGTTTACATACTGGGCAGCTTTGGGCATGAACAGAGCAACAGAAAGGCTCACTGAGCTCCCCAGAGGAGTGAAGAACTGAGCAAAGAGCCACGATCTATCTCATATGCTCAGAGGGGACTCCTGGACCCTGATGTGCACATGCAAAAAAATAACAGCGCTATCAGCACGGTTACAAAAAGGGGACCTGATCAGAGAGACATTTGCTCCTCATTTTCACATCAGGGCCTCAATGCCAATCCATTCTTGGGTATTCCTAGAGTACATTTAGCCAATTATTTGTTTTTCTCCAGAAAATCCATCAAATGGATATTTTGAGTAACTGGGGCAAGAAAGAGAATGTAAGTGAAAGATCATCTCTGAAGCCTCAGCTGCAGAGCCAGGCACATCATCCTTGCTGTTCTGAGGGGAAGACGGTGATTTAGAGACAGCCCCTTCATTTTTGTCTACTGATCAAGTGCATCTTGTCCTGCTGGGAGCCAGGTTTTTTTTTAGTTTAAAGAACTGAAAGGCTTAGTCATCTCTTTTCCAGGCTTTGTTTCAGCCACAAGGAAATGAAAGAGAGAGAGAAAAAAAACACTCTCCGTTCATTCCAATTGAAAGGTCCTTAAAAAGAGATTAATTTTCAAATCGGAAAACATCTTTGTGTTAGTTTCTGTTAACGATCGGGGAGCCCACGGACTGCGACAGGTGAATTTTCATTGGCTTTCCGAGGAAGTGGTGGGGATAAACCGGACAAGTAGTTCTTCGTTTGGCCTGACCCTGTCTTCGCCAGCAGACCTGTGACTTGGTTCGATTTTCATCCCATTACAAGCCAAAAGAAAATCAAGGAAAATGTACTTTGAGTTGGATGCAAAACCCGCCAATTGGTCATTCGCAATTGAATTAGTGAAACTCTAGAGCAACATACCCTACAAAGAGAAAAACTGCTCAACTTGTCCAAATGTCTTACAGGTTAACTCATGGCCAGGAACAGTACAAGTGCATCATCAAAGGGTCTTTCTCATTTTTGTACTTCTGTAATGATTTATTTATATTATCTTATCTAATCTTATATTGTCTTATTTAAATAAGTGAATACATTAACTGAATTGCTTCTATGCTTTATGCTGAAATGCTTTACAGTTGAGAACAATTACAAAGTTTGGACAGGTTAGGCCTGATTAAAATGCCCCAGTTAAGCCTAAATTAACACAATGAATGTGTTAATTGAACAATCGAATGCTCGTCCTCAGATCCAAAGTGACAGTTGACTTAACAAAAACCTAGATATTTTGCTGGAAGTGATTGAATGCAGGACTTCCATTCCCTTCAGCGAAGATCACGTTTAGTCATCACAGTGCAACCATTTCAGTTTGCTGTAGAGACAGATAACTCTTAAAAGCAAAACACTCTGTTAAGCACAAAAACATACACTAAAATGAAATGTTCAGGACGATCAAGGAACTGACCTGTTTTAACGCCTTGTGTTACCTGCGCGCACAGGTGAGAATATCACGTTCACCGCCAAAGTGGGCTCCGCCAACCTGCTGAAGAAGCCCACCGTGAAGTGGTTTAAAGGGAAGTGGATGGACTTGGCCAGCAAAGCAGGCAAACACCTGCAGCTGAAGGAGGTCTACGACAGGAACTTGAAGGTCAGGGCTGTTTCTGCTGCGTCCCACATCCCCACTATTCTGCGGGGCAGAGCGTGGTGCCGTCCCTTTGAACATCTGCTTATCAAATGAGTCTTCCCAGCTGGCACAAGTGCTGATGGGGGGTGAAATCACAGCTTCATCGCTTTCAATTTATTTTTTTTAACGTTATATACAAAGCTCGGCTTTGTCAGCTCTGGTAAACATCATTTAAGCCGTTAGTCTCACAACCTTTTTTGTACTCCCTAACGCTTAAGTGGGTTTGCATGGTCTCTGAGCTGTATCTGGGATGTCCAGTTCTGATCCTTACTGGTTCTAATTCCTCCTGAGTCAAAAGTAATTTCTCATCCCCACTTTGTACTCTCCCAAGGTGACCCATTAAAGGAGATAATCTGAGGGCCTGCTGTTCTTGATGGGCAGCGTGATGGCACTGTGGGTAACTCTACTGCCTCACAGCACTTGGTATCCTGCGATCAATTCGGGCTGTACTGGGGCTCCTTCTGTGTGGAGTCTGCATAGTCCTCCTATGGCTACATCAGTTTCTTACCACCTCCCATAGACTGGCTTGATTGGCATCTCTGAATTGTCCCCCTGCGTGCACGTGGGAGGGAATGTACTGATTGAATGGGTGCTGCAATGGACTAGTGTCCTGTCCACTGAGTTCCCCCACTGTCTGCCCATTGCTGGGCAGGCAGAGACTCAGTGCAGCCCCGCATTGCAGCGGGTGATCAGAGACAGAGGATGGAGGGTGGAGTATTGAGGGTTCACCGCAGCCTCGCGCTGTGCTGGGAAGGCGTAGCCGTGTTACAGGCAGGATGGTGTGGCTCACCGTGGCGCTGTCCCTCAGGTGTACACCTTCGAGATGCACATCATCGGGGCCAAGGCCAACTACGCCGGCGGGTATCGATGCGAAGTCTCGTCCAGGGACAAGTTCGACAGCTGCAACTTTGAGCTCATCGTGCACGGTGCGTAGCCTTTGACCTCGCAGACCGGCCTCCCGCGCGCCTCTTGGGTCCCAGCCTGACTCGGGGGGAGAGGCCGTGCAGTCACTGTGCCGCGGAGCGCTTGTTGTTGTTGTTGTTGTTGTTTCTGCGAACCACATTGATTTTGAAATCCAGGAGCTGTGACTCGGCTGAAAAGGCGATGCCCTCTTTCACTCAGGAGCCGTCTCGAAACCCATCGCAAACACAGCCATGCCTGTGCCTTTTCAGCCACCCGCCCTCCAAGTCAGTCAAATAATAAATTCTCCCTCGACGTTTCAGCACCGCCACTCGTGCTCATTCCACACAAGATTCTGCCACAACTTGACCCCAGACTTTGTCAGCTCGGGTAAACATAACTTAAGTCGTGAGTCTCACAACTTTTCTTTGTGCTCCCTAACAAAGTTTTTGCATGGTCTCTGAGCTGTATCTGGGATGTCCAGTTCTGATCCTTACTGGTTCAAATTCCTCCTGAGTAAAAAGTAATTTCTCATCCCCACTTTGTACTCTCCCAAGGTGATCCATTAAAGGAGATAATCTGAGGGCCTGCTGTTCTTGATGGGCAGCGTGATGGCACTGTGGGTAACTCTACTGCCTCACGGCACTTGGTATCCTGCGATCAGTTCGGGCTGTACTGGGGCTCCTTCTGTGTGGAGACATTCAAGCTGTCGTCTTGTGCTCTGTCTCTAGAGGCCCGCGCTGTTGAAGAAGTGGACATCAGAGCTGCTTTTCGACGCACGTAAGTTCACATTCTGCAGCCGCCGGTTCTGAACCTACAGCCTCACACAGTAGAGCAAAGCTCACGCGCCACTGTCGTGGGAACAGGAATCCGAAATCGAGGGCTAGAGAAGCAAAATGCATTTAAACCGAAGAGCAAGTGGCACTGTTGTTTTGTTCGAGCGCTCGCTGTCTTTACGACAAACCGCTGTCCTGTGCTGCGAATAATTATGTGGAAATTACGATTTGCTAGGAGCATTGGACCAGGAGGGAAACGGAAGAGTGGCCCAGGCGGAAGGTAGTATCATGTTTGTGGGACAGCCTGGGCCATATTTGCAGACTTTTCAGCCTTGTGGGAGGCCAGCACTGGCTTGCTGTTTTCGTCTTTGCTTTCTCAATGGAAAAACAAAGAAGTGCTACTCGTCCTCGTCTCAAAATTTCTGGAGATACCCCGGTCCCCCAAAAAAGTTTAACTTTATTGGCTTTTCTTCAGATGTTATTTTTGTAAAATATCCGTAGCTTTGTTTCCAGTTTAAAAACAAAAGCAACAACTGGGAAGAAAATCTACAGCAAGCTAAGCGCTGCAGTCTTTTCAAATATGGCCCTACGTCCCTCCCACCCCTGAAAACACAGGCTGGGGAGCACGAGAAGAGATAGTTCCTCTTTTTAGCTTAACGTTGCAGGCGACGTTTAATGATAATCTATTTACCCGAAAAAAAAGCAAGGACAGTAGCAAAAAATGATATGCAAATAGAAGTTGCACAGTGGCTTTTCCGGTCTCTTCTCGGCCCCTCGGCTGCCTGTTTTCCAGAGATGGGGGACCAGCTGCACAAACGCCCCCCCCTCCCTCTCGGAACATGTGCTCCAGGTTGACTGTAAAACCCCGAATGTGACGAGACATCGGGGCTTTCAGTGAAAACCGGTTCTGGGACGGCTCAGTGTGATCTTTCGAAGTATTCATTGCATCACCCGGTTGCAGGAGTTCGCAGAGAGCGTACTTTATTTTAATCCCAGCGCCACACGGCGAGCACAGGCCCCCTCGAGCCTGTGGACACGTGCTGGGGCTGTATTACTCGAGATTAAAAGAAAAGCCCTGTGTCTCCTCCAGTCCATTCACTCCTCTCCACGTCTGAGCACTTTCATCTGTTCACTACTGATGGCTTTTTCTCCCTGCAAAGTTGGAAACAGTTTCAAAGTTTGTACAGTTATTGGTGCCATTTTTTTCCTGGTGTGCATTAGGTTTTTAAACAAGGCATTCTTTCACTTAAATCCATGGAAGTATTATTGTATTTTTTAAATGAATTGTTCTTTCATTCTGCTGAAACTGTTTTTTTTTTCCCTTTACAGTAAGAATGTTTCTGAGGCCAGCTCAGAGCAGCCATTTTTTTCCATTTGTGCTTGTGTTTTTTTTATAAATTATGATTTAATTAATCTGTCTCATACGAATAGACAGCAGCACAGTGTGGCAGAACTGTAATCATCTCCGCCGTGTAAGAATATATAAGAGATTTATGTCAGGCCAATGTCAGAGGGGTTCTTTCTGAACATGAAATGGGTATTTTGGACACTGCTCAAGCAATACAGGATCAAATACTGTGTAAATTAGAAAAAAAAAGCATGACATGAATTATTAGGAAAAAAATAGTAAAACTATCAGTAATTCCTTGAAATTTACCAAAAAATACTTGCTAACATTCCAGCTACTCTTTGTAGGTGTTTTTCTGGCATTTTTTCTTTTGTTTTTTTTCCCAGCGAGATCCACAGCCCTCAGTACAGAGCACTTTCATCTTTAACTCAGTGACACATCTTCAAATTCAGACACAAAGTCTCATGTATCCAATATCTTCATGTGAGGGAGAGACCTGAAACGTCCCCAAGGGACTCTGATTTCATTTCCTCCGCCTTGGAAAAAAAAAGAAAAAATCCCTGTTTTAATTTTAAAAGAAGGATGTGGTCGCCCTAATCATGTGATGAAGACTTTCATTTTAGAAAATACAAAAAGTGCTTTCAATTCTGAACTGGTACAGTCCCTTACATGAAGACTTTTAACACAAACTTCTTCTAACACAATCCCTGTTCATGATCTTTGTAGTTTGTCTCCAGTGAAGTGGAGTTCTAAAAGCTGCAGAACACTGAAAAAAGTTAAAGTCCCAATGCTGGTGACTTGTTTGATTGTCTTTCTTTTGTATTCTGCATTCACTTTTCATAACACTAACACTCGTGTTCTCTTTCACACAACTGTTTTTATCATTATCATAAAAACACATTATTTTCATATGCTTCATGTATTAGTAATGAACTTGCTGTGCTGTTATATACCTTGTGGTTAAACAGATTTTAAGAAAGATGGCATTCAGTGTAAGCTGCAGAAGGCCCAGGTATATCTTGAATGAATTGTATGAAGTAACATTCATACCAGAGTATCAGAGATGTGAGTTTCCTTTTCCACTAAAGATTGGTACCAGGGGAGAGCTTTTAATAAGGTTTTCCTGCCCTAGTCACTTTTTTTGTTTTGCTTTGGCGATCCATTTTTGAAAATTGGCAACTAATTTTTCCATTCTAGTATCTTAGTTCCTTCATCTTGTGTCTTGGGAGAAAACAAAATCTAAGCCATGTAAGCTGTGAACTGTATGATCTACACCGAAACCCCTGTCAAATCTGAACGGATCAGAGGCTAATGTGTATATTTCCACGAATGTAGAGAAATCAAGTAGCAGAGAGGTCGATCGGGGTCACATTTAATCGCCGGAGTCCTGCGCAGTGAGTTGGTGGTCCTTCTGAGGGACAGAGCAGGGCGGCAGTCCAGTAGGGTGTTTCGAGGAGCCTAACAGTGTGGCCACTCTGATGTTTCTCCACAGTAGCTGCGATGGAGGAGAGGAAGCAGGGGAACTTGATTTTAGCGCTTTGCTGAAGAAGAGGTGAGTGCAGGGCTTCTTTCATGCTAGGCTGGGAGAACAGACACACTTCCTAAATGCTTAGGAAAGCAGCGAGAACCTTCACCCACATGAAGAGGAGGTTGGCCTTGCTGATCACACGAAAGAAGGATATGTTCACAAAATTAACTAAGAAATACCAGCATAATTTCATAACCTCAGAGTGATGATATAGCAATTACTTATTTTGCATTTAAAAGGATATTCCTTGCTTCATGTCCTAAACATTACCAGGAGAGGGCAACAGATGAGGGTGAAAAAAGCAGTACTGTATGAAATAGCAATAAATTATACTGGAACTATATCCGTCTTTCTTTTGATATTTAAATATATATACAACACATGATTTGCGTTATACAGACATTTCTATAAATCTGACCTCTGAGAGCCTCATTTTCTCAATTACAGTGTATGTTCCTCCGATTGCATTATTAAATACTTTTTTATGGCTTGTCTTTTCTCATGCTGATCTCTCCTGTGGACCGGTGTCCTTTCTCCCTCCTCGGCTGGACCTTTCACCCCTCCAGAGAGTAAGAACTCCAGATCTCTTCACTTCACAACAACACACTAACGGGGAGTCTGCATGGCATGGGCTGAGTGCCGCTACTAAAACCCGGCTCTGGAATAAACCCAACTGGGTTGGAGTCACTCCTCTCGGGAACATAAGAGGCGACTCCTACAGGAGGAGGCTGTCAGGCCCATTTAGGCCCTCTGGTTGCTGGTAGCTAACAGATCTGAGCATCTCTTCCAGCTGTTTCTTGAAAGAAGCCAGGATATCGGCTTTGACAGCATGGCAGTGTAGAAACCAAGAGATTTGAGCCTGTAGTGTCCATTCGTCAAGCCAAGCTTTATTGTATGCATTCAAGGAGCAACACATTTGAGGCTTATTGATGTATTGCTCAGAGGGGATATGCCTCGACATGGCTTATATATATTTTTCTCTATGCCCTCCCCCTCCTGTCTTTGAGGTACTTTCTGAAGAAACTCAAGGACTCAGAGAGCAATTAAAACATTCCTTCCTTATCAGGGAGTTTGGTACAGAAGATGGGAGTTTAAGACAGAGAGGGAGAAGCATCTGTGCTAAAGCAAGCGTGAGGGTTCGAGTTTAGCATGTGGATTCAGCAGGAGTTCACAACTCCTACCACTATATAGGTACAGAATAACATACAGATTCTGCTAGCAGAGTCCATCAGCAGGGAAACTGCTTGTCCCCCACTCCCCTAACAACTTGTATACACAAAGCACTGCACTGAATGATTACAGAAACCGCCTTACAGTCACCTTCATTTCCAGTTGGATGTACTTATTAGAACATTCCCAAGTTTCAAAAGAGGGCCATGAGCTCACTTTTGCTCCTCGTGGATCTCTGACCTCCTAGAATTTACATTAGCTTGACATTCCCACTGCTGTCCGCTTTCTTTTCTGAAGGCGCTATCGTATCGCTCACCCCCTGTGTGCCCTGAGCCACTGTTTCCCCCAGCATGCACTTGCTCAAGAGTACCGAGAGAGTGGTAGTGTCAACGATACCGTGTTTGTACCTCGTCACAACCATTGGCAGTAATAGAAAAACACATGTATGTTCTCTCTGGGTACATCATTGTTAGATTACACTGCATGTGATCTTTTCTCCTGGAGAATGACAGTAGGATATTTTAATATTTTGCAAACAGATATTCAGACTCTGACATTCTCAGTGAGGCTCACCCAAAGAAACGGTGCAAAGTCCCTTTCTTCCTTGTTACATACTGTCTTGTCTGAATTTCAAGCTCTCAGAAAAAAGGAGAAATTTTGAAATAGGTCTGACATGTCCGATATGACTTTTAAAATAACCTTCAAATGGCATTAAAGCTCAGCGTTGTGGTAACCGATAAGGACTTTGTTTCTAGTAAGCAATGGCTCTATTAACTGTCTGTTCGTGACTGTTAAATCAATGGCAATTTTATTATTTTTGGAACCGGAGTCAAAGGCTACCTCTGTCCTATTATTTTTTTTAATTAGCATAACATGCCAATCCTACACATTTATAAGACGGAAATAATGTAGAAAAACCTGTGACTTGGACTATATGAAGCCAGACTCTTGTGTGGAGTGCCCACAGGAAGAGGACAACAAACAAATGGAACAATTCATCAGAAAATAAGTCCTGTAACACCGACCATGTTGAAATTGGTACCTGTAACAGCTTCTCATTTCAGGATTGGTGAGGAATTTACAGATCCTTCCATTCATTTTTTAACCACTTTAGCTAATTCAGGGGCACGGGAGAGCTGGAGCCTATCCCAGCAGGCAACGGGTGTACGCCAGGATACTTCCTGGACAGAATGCCAGTCCACCGCAGGGCACACACAGACACAGGCACATTCACACCACAGCCAGTTTGCCTACCAGCATGCCTTTGGGCTGTGGGATGAGACCCACACAAGCCCGGTGTGGACATGCAGACTCCACACGGACAGCCCTCCAGGAAAGGAGCCCAGGGCCCCAGTACTTACCACTCCACCACCAAGCCGCCCAGAACTGATAGGTTTCGCACTATAAAGAACCAGCTGCAGCAGCTGCAGTCCCTGACTAAAGTGTGCGTATTATCTGTGAATAGGACATATACACTGGATTTTCTGGTACAGGTCCTGTGATTTGCCCCTGTAACTCATCTCACCAGTCTCACCAGTCTCACCAGTCTGCCAGCTCTGCAGCTCACCATTCCTGGACCCCTGTTCTTGTACTGTTGTTTAAAGAACCATGTCTAGACACCATAAGGCAATGTATTAAAGCTCAAGGGCTGGCACAATTGGAGGTTTGGTTTTACCTGATCCTCTCTGCGATAAGCTAACCAGAGGATGGTGTTGTACTGTTGAGGTGTCGGCTTTCGACACCGTTAACACTCTGATAAAACGGCCCGTCACCACACAGACACTGGCCCCTGAAGCCGCAAGACGCCCTTTCCAGAGCATGCAGTGAGCAATCACACAGGAAGTCGAAAAGTGCTTTTGAACTACAACCGATTGTGAGGTGCATCTACAGGACCTTTTATAGTAGGTGTAACACTTCAAACATCTTCAACCACGCTGGTCCAGGCCTGCACACACTGCACCGTGATGCAGACACAAGGTTTCATAGATTTTTTTTAGTTTTCTCGAATCTATTGTAGTGTTTTAAAATAATTATAGATAAACAATAATGGAATGATTAGGATGCTCTTAACTAAAGATGCAGCACCCTCTTCATGGCCAGGTACCAGAATGAAAAAAGGATTAAAGGATAATAAAGAGTTCCTTCTTAATGAGGGGGCTGTGGGTGATTAAGTGTTCAGCACTGCTGCCTCACAGCACTGGGGCACTGGGTTCAACTCCAGACCTGGGGTGCTGTCTGTGTGGAGTTTGTATGTTCTCCCCCAGTTTGCGTGGGTTTCCTTCCACAGTCCACAGGCCTTCTGGTAGGTCTCTTAAGTGGCCTCTTCTGGGAAAATCAGCCCTGTTGTGAGTGAATCTGTGTCTGTGTGTCCCACCTCATGCCCATTTCTTGCTGGGACAGGCTCCAGCTCCAATTGGACTAAGTAGATGGAAAACTGCTGGATGGATATTTATCAGGCTAAGTCAGCTGAGACCAAACCTTGATTTACCCATTGGTACAGCTTTACCAGGGCAGCCTACATGATATACAGTAAGCAGCTCAAGGACACAGAGATGGTGTCACACCTGTGCTCCAAGTGACAAGTCCAGGCTCCCAACCACTGTGCCAGACTGCTCATGCAGGATCCTCTTTCAGGACTCCACTATCTCCTCAGAGCACAACTCTCATCACCTCCTGTTTGCAGCCAGCTGCCCCCTCAAGTCCCGAACTACAGCTGGACTGTTGCTCTCTCTTCCCTGTTTCTGGGGAAAATGTGAGCTGGGGATCGATCAATCACACAACATGCCTTTACAGGCTTTATGGACTGTTGCCATCTTGTGGTCTGTTGGTAATGGGCAGGGGCCAGTTTACATTCCTGTTTTTCCACTCTTCTGCCATGTTGCTTTTCCAGTGAGATGATTAGTTCAGGCACGTGGTGGAGATGTTTGAAAGGCACTGCCAAGTGCATCTCCTAATTGGAGATGTATTTCTCCCAGGAGAGATGTATGACATGATCCTGCCCTGCATGCGCACTGCATGTTTCAGAGCATGCAGCATGACTGTCAGTGCTTGGACATACATGTATCTGGTGAACTGTAAAGTGTGGCCTGTTTGGTGCAGAGATGGGAGTGCGTGCATTAACAGCTTCTGATTTGTTTTGCCGTGGATGCTGGCTGCCTTCTGCGTCTGTCTTGAGCGCAGCAGTTTTTTAAAAGCCTCAAACCGGTAAGAAAATGTTCTTTGTTTCGCCTTGCTCAGTGTGCTTTAAATAATGTTCTCTGTTTCGGTCTGGCCTGGCTTAGCTTTATAAGATTCTGCCGAATGCTTTTCAGTTTTGCCCTGAAACGAGTTCAATTCGTGCTTCATTTCAAAATCTCAAGGACTTGTTTTAAAAAGCTTTTTGGTCATCTAACACCTTTAGCTGTACATATATTGTAACCCAGGGATTTAGTAACATTGGAGGACAGGTAAACCACAGATGTTATACGTTTTTGCTAAGTGAGTATCTAATATTTGCTAGTGAGGTTCGAATAGTACCTCTTAGTTATTACAGTCCAAAGACAACCAGTGCAGTAGGTAGTCATTTTAGAGGGGCTGTGCATCATGTGTTAAGTGTTCTTATGTCATTCAGATATAACTAACACAGGCCTTACAGGTTTCTCCTGTTCTAAAGCAGAAAATAAAAATATTTGTAAGGATGTAATAAATGTGTAACTACACAGACTTGTGTCCTGTCTATACGACACATCAGTTTCTTACAGAAAGAGTCCATTGACGCTGTATGCCGGAAATACTGTTTTCCATGCTGTCATGTGTCATTCTCTGCATATCATAGTAAATCTGCGGTGTATCTCAGTTTTTATTTAAAACTGCTGTAGTTGTACTTTTCAATTTGCCCTATTTGTCCACAAGGAATGTAACCTGAATTTACAATCCAGTTTTTAATCCGTGTGACAGATGCAGTTCCAAAACGAAATGTGTGTAGATGATGAGATGACTTGCGCTTTCCTGACCTGCAGCAGGCAGTGAGCTGACTCAGGGACCGGTGTCTCCTCTCCCCCAGAGCAGTCCAGGTGAACGCGCAGCCCGAGATCGACGTCTGGGACATCTTGCGCAAGGCGCCGCCTACCGAGTACGAGAAGATCGCTTTCCAATACGGCATCACGGACCTGCGGGGCATGCTGAAGAGGCTGAAGAAGATGAAGAAGGAGGAGAAGAAGAGCGCCGGTGGGTTTTCCGGGTCGGAACCGGCGCCGAGCCTGGACATGATGAGGCCGACACGTTTGGCACCTCGGCACTTTGAGCAGTACCGGTCCCGGCGTGTGTCAGCCCAGCTGTCTGGAAGACATTCCCTTTCTTCTTTTCTTCTTCCACCACTAGGAGATCGATTCCTTAACCATTTGCATGCATGGCTGGGTTAAGGTCTTTCCAGGCCCTTTGGTGACTGCATTTCTGCGGGTGTATCAATTTATAAGGGCAGATGAGTGATCACAATTATCCTGAAGATTTTTCAAACAGCATATCCCTGCTATATACAGTTTACAGTACAATAAATATACTGTATATAGAAAAGGATCTTTGTTAAAGCTAATAAAAGCACACGGTCATTTTTTCATAGGCTCTAGGCACAGGGCCTACTATCCTACTGGATAATATGGCCCTTTTCAGATGTAGTTCACATGTAGTTCACATGTAGTATGTTGCCAGTGTGAAATAGTTGCCCTTTATTTTTGGTAAACCGCAGTTACCCCCCAAAAAAGTTATGACCTGAAGAAATTACCGCAGCTATTAAATTGTGCCCTGCCAATTTGATTCGTGTTTCATGCCCCCGAAATTGTCCTGTGGAGTCCGCTAACGGAGACAAGCTGAGGTTCCACTGTCTCATTCACAGGCTCTAGACCTCCAGTGCTCGCCCCCGACCTCTGCACCTTCTCGTTCATCAGTCTCCCCTCTCTTTCTCTCTGGCTTCATTTTAACATATATACAGTATGCAGCAGGTACTCTAGGTCTGCAAAAATAATAGCTCATGAAGTGTCACTGCTGGTTGACATTGCAGCTTTCCTGAAGAAACTGGACCCTGCGTACCAAGTGGAGAAGGGTCACAAGATCAAATTGGTCACCGAAGTGGCCAACCCCGACGCAGAGGTGAAGTGGCTGAAGAATGGCCAGGAAATTCACCCCACCGGCAGGTAGGAGACAGAGGGCACACGTGGCATCGTTCAATTCTTCCTTGCATCTCCACCTGTTCTAACGGCTTTTCTTTTCTTCTTCCTGTTCAACCCGCTAATGTTTGAAAAACAATCCGATGGTGCCACGCCGGACTATGGGACTTCCATCCACAGCAAGTAGGGAGCATTTTATTTGCTATTTGTGTGTGCGCTGACATTTTTGTGCTGTGGTATTGATTGCGGAGATCTTTTTTTTTACTGAGAAAAAGCCAGATGTTATTGTTTGGGTTTAGGGGTGATTATGAGAACAAGATACTGAACTTTCCTCGAGATATGCCAACGTGTGAAAGGCGCTTCGATGAAAGCAGCAAACTGGGAGGATTTCAAAACGGACTGCGCTGAACATGTCCCACTCGGGCGGTGTCTGTCTGACACCCCGTGAGACACACGGCAGAGCTGACCAGGCAGGGAAACCAGTCAGACCAGTCAGCCCAAGCGAGACATTCCAGTTGGAGTAATACATCGCTGCCGAAAGAAAATGAACACTTACCATCAGAATTGATTATTTTCATGGCGAGGCCTCAGTTTTCAATGTATTGGAATCTTTTTAAGGTGTGAATCCATTGTGTTAATAATAATATACGCCGCTCCCATCTCTGGAAAAGAGGTTATGTAAAAATGCTAGAATTTGTCATGTTTGCGCAACATTTTTGGATGCAACAGACAGAAATGATTTAACATTTCAACACGGGAAAACGTTATTTGACTTTAAAAAAAAGAGCTGGTTTCAACTGCAAGCGTGACTCGCTGGAAGATTTTTTGTTCGAAGGTGAGTAGCAACGATTAGTCTGGTCAAATCTCCCCTTCTGTCGGTCCAACAGGTACATCTTCGAAAACATCGGTAACAAGCGGATTCTCACCATCAACCACTGCTCGCTGGCGGACGACGCTGCCTACGCGTGCGTCATCGGAGACGAGAAATGCGTCACCGAGCTCTTCGTCAAGGGTGCGACTTTTTGAACCCCTCAAAAATTAGTCTATGACATCATGGTGAACGAACTGATCAGCCACGACAAAGTCTTTAAAAGACACAAGTTCTTGAAATTCAGTAGCCGATGGAACAAGGGTTCACTAATGTTTAGTGACGACCTTGATGTCAGTGTGTCTTTATCAGTCTTACCGGGAGCTGAATGCTAACTGGTCTGCAAAAAACCCCAGAAATATTAGCCAAAGCAAGCTCTAGGACAGAGCTCAGCAAAAGCAAGCAGATCTTGCCAAATACAGTATTTAAGCTGCCTGTAGCCTGTGTACTTTATATGAAATGAATTAAGCAGTACAGATTTTTGGTTAGGCAGACATGTTTCTGACCCAAACCCTAAACCAGGCTTCTGGTTTGTGTAACACTCAAGGTTATAGTTAGTGGACGGCAATGGGTACTGTGAAAAGATACATGGACTGTCAAGGAGAGATGCTCAGACAGTTTTTAAGGTGGCAGGTGAAGGCTGTTGTTGTTCAGGTGTGAAGCTTTTTTCCCCCCTCTCCCTCCCAGAGCCCCCAGTTCTCATAGTGCGCCCCCTGGAGGACCAAATGGCGATGAAGGGCGACAGGGTGGAGTTTGAGTGCGAGGTGTCTGAGGAGGGAGCCCATGTGAAATGGTACGTTGGGACAAAAAAAACCAACTGGGAATGTAGAATCTTCCTGTTCGGAAGGGGAGCTGGAGGGCAGATAAACACATGCCGGAGGAATACAGTACATTTCTTTTCGTCCATTCATCCATTTTCGAAACTCTTTATCAAGTCGTGTGTCGTGTGTTGTGGGGGAGCCAGAGTCTGTCCCGGCAAGCAACAGGCGCAAGGCGGGGTACACTCTGGATGGGACGCCAGTCCATCGCAGGGCAGACACACACAGACGCACTCACGCCAGGGCCAGTTTTCCCAGAGGCCTCTTAACCTACCAGCATGCTTCTGGACTGTGTGAAGAAACCAGTGCAGCTGGAGGAACCCCACATGAACACAAGGAGAACATACAGACTCCACACAGACAGTACCTTTGGAAACAAACCCAGGGCCACAGCTCTGCAAGGCGGCAAGGCTAATGACCATGCCCCTGTGCCACCCTGTGGCTTTTCTGACATCTTGTAACGCATTCAAGCTATTTAGCTGTTGCTACATGATTTCGTTTTGGTAGCGTTTTGTCAGTAGTGGAACTTTTTATTCACATTCTGATCACTCCCTTTGCTTTTGACCGGATGTGCTTTGTTTTCAAGAAAATCCAGGAGACCGTAAACTGGGAGATAAGGTGAGATCAACCTGAGAAAAACGTGTGACCGGTTTTGCTTTAAGTTTCCTGCCCGTACATTCGGGAGCCAGGCCTCGGCAAATGTAACAGACCCAGCACGATGAATTAACGGTGTCTGACTGTTATCAGGAAAGAAAATCCCAGAGGATGGAAACGATTTCAAGTTTAACTCTGTTCAAGTTACAGAAAACACGAGCGAAGTAGTGTCCCCAAGTTCCTTGGGCAGTTTGTTTTCCCAAATAAAGTGCACATTCCTATAATGTCCTGTAGATGGCACCTGTGTTTCTTGACTTCTTTGGCTCTCAGACACCTCCCTAATTCAGGCTGTTGCGGATTCATTCTATTTTTTGCCTGTGGTGGGTTCTTATCTGCCAGAAGGTCAGCCTAGCTTTTAAAACAGCTTTTGGTTGCTGTCCTTTCTGAGCAGAACGTCATTATTAAAAGGAGCAAGCAATAGAGTTATTCCATGCTGAAAAGAGAAGAAAGAAAACAAGTTTCCGAAACGTTGTGTTTTCTTTCTTCTCTTTTCAGCATGGAATAAACCTATTACTTGTTCCTTTGCAGCCTACGCATGCTGACACAACTCCCCACCTGAACTACGTCATTATTAATGTGTTTTAATCGCTGAAAAGGCAGTGGTGGTGGGGTCCTTTCATCTCATGGCAGCATTTGGAAAACGTTCGGAAGAGGATTGGATTTGACTTTCATGCCGTCAGTCCGGATAACAGGCCCAGCCAGGAGTGCAGTACTACTTTCAAATACGTATCCCAGAGTTCCCCGGGCCAGGCGTCTCCAGCTCCACGTGACACCACCCCTCTGCCCAGACATCCCCCCCCGCCAGGGGGCATTCAGGTGGCGTCTGTGTGAGATCCTGGGGGCAGGGGTGACGGGACTTTCTTGTCATGGCAGGGAGAAGGATGGGGTGGAGCTGACCCGCGAGGAGACCTTCAAGTACCGGTTCAAGAAGGACGGGAGGAAGCACTTCCTGATCATCAACGAGGCCACCAAGGAAGACATCGGCCACTACAGGGCCAAGACTAACGGAGGGGAGTCTGTGGCTGAGCTGATGGTGCAGGGTAGGTGCGCCCCACCCAGGGGAGCTGAAAATATTTCCATTGTGCTTTGGCATTAAAACAGACGCGGGCCTCCTGTTGATCAAAGAGGCTTATCGCAAGGTTTAATAGGTTTGTGTTCTGTGTGTAAAGTACCTTGAGTTCGGTGTGTGCCTGCAGGCTGACGTCTCACGCATCACATCGTAGGGCAGGGGAGCGCTGAAGCCCCTCTTGACAGTGCAGAAGAATAAAGTGGGGTTCCACCCTCCCTCTTCAAGGGGGGTGAAGGGTCAATCCGACGGGGCACATCTTCTGTGGCTTTGGGAGGTGTGAGGAGGAATG
The DNA here is from genome assembly GCF_059453375.1 of Lepisosteus platostomus. Taxonomy (NCBI): domain Eukaryota; kingdom Metazoa; phylum Chordata; class Actinopteri; order Semionotiformes; family Lepisosteidae; genus Lepisosteus; species Lepisosteus platostomus. The sequence continues at coordinate 13,749,285 of NC_142628.1, forward strand.
CCCAGAGGACAGCTGCAAGAACAGGGGGAACGGGGGGGAGAACGCGCAGACTCCACACAGACAGACGAGAATGTCCAGTGGGCACTATATAATTGTGTGAGATGCAAAGGATTCACAGATTATTTTTTTTTGCAAAGCGCACAGACGACAAAGTAACTGAAAGATATTTTTAAATAAATAAAATATGGAACCTAATGATTTACTACAAAATAAAGTGTATAAATGTTTCTTCATAGAATATACAGGGATTTCATGGAATATTCCTCGTAAATGCTTTATTTTTACAATACTGCTTCTTGGTTTAATACCTCAGGAGCAGCAATTAAATGTGGAGGGCTAGGTACCCAGTCCACACAGCTTTCTCCCTTCCTGAAACCCGATCCCTGCGATTCCTGTCATTGTGTCAAGGTTACTGCTCTAACACAGCTGAGATGCCAGCTATAGTTAGAAGAAACGGCTGATACATTTTCTTCGAGACACAGCCCGCTTGGCAGGGCCCCCCGTTCTCCCTGCCTCCTGCTCCTTCTGTGTTATTTTGCTGTCTGTGTTAAAGGCCTCCTGGGGACTGAATTTCCCCATGAACTTTGAAGAGTAACACCCTGCACATTCTCGCAGTCCGCATACCATTGTGCGTTACAGCCCATAAACAGTTCTTAATCCACAATGAATAAAAATGGGGGGGAGGGCGAGGGTGGGGTGGAGATGGCAGCACATGATGGCAGAGTCTTTGCATCATGCTACACAGCTTACTGACTGCTGCCAAGGTTAGTATAGTTGGAACAATAAGCAAAGGGCAAATCACCAATTAGTGTCTGCTGGGCTAAAGGTGATGCCGAGTTGAAATGAATCACCTCTCCTGCTCCCCCTCCCTGTATAGCCTGATGCCCAGAAGGTGTGTCCCCAGGAGGTGCAGTCTTCTGCTGCACTGTAGGATGTCAAGGCCCATTTGGAATCAAAACAGGCCACTGTTGCTTTTGGGTGATTAGGAAACTGTCCATGACGTGTAGTGAAGACTGAGGCAGGTTTTCTTTGCCTTTTTAATCTAATGCACTAAAGCAGTGCAAAAAAAAAAAAAGATGACTGGACAGTACTGCAGTGCGCAGGCAATGGGAGATTATCTCAGAGAGCCCGGTGAGAGCGGTTCTGTTTTCTCCCCCTCTGACTGCCAGAGAAAGAGCTGGAGGTGTACCAGAACATCGCGGACCTGACAGTTAAGGCCAAGGACCAGGCAGTGTTTAAGTGCGAGGTGTCCGACGAGAATGTCAAGGGTATCTGGTACAAAAACGGGGTGGAGGTGACCGCCGACCAGCGGATCCACATCACGCACATCGGAAGGTGAGTGGCTGAGGGATGGAGCCACGTGCTGGGAGGGCTTAGGAAAAGGATCAGTATGGAGAGCAGATCTGTCCACGCGGAACCTTTTGAGAAGTGCATTGAAAACCTAATTGCCATCTCTTTCAGCAAATGCATGTGTAAGAGGTCCTATAGCTGAGGATACAGGGTGACAGGGTGACGGGGATCTCAGTTCCCTAGGATTCTCAAGATCATTGGAACCCCTCCGCAGTGGGATGCAGACCCTTTGGCTTGATGCCCGTAGCTGGTCTATGTGGGCAGCTGCCTCGACACACATGCCCAGATTCACACCTGCACCTGGACTCTGGTCCAGTGCCCCTTCGTATTCTGGTTTAAGAATCCCTTGCCACCTCTTTTCCATTGATTAATGGAACCCCTTAGAGTCAGTGATTAGATTGACACCCACAGACTACTCAGGCAGCAAAGAAACCAAGTAAAACAATAGGCCCACCCACCCCATATCTAAATATCTTGACCCCTCCCCTTGCCTCCCTATAAAGTATCGACCCCTCCCCTTGCTTCCCTGGGGAGGTCTTTGCCCCTCCCACTGCTGTCCCACGGAGCGTCTAGACCCCTCCTCTTGCCCCACCCACGAAGTATCTTGACTCCTCCCCCTGCCCCTCTTGACTCCTTCCCTTTGTTTCCCTGTTAGGATCCACAAGCTCACGATAGATGACGTGAAGCCCGAGGATGAAGGAGACTACACGTTTGTGCCAGAGGGATATGCCTTCAATCTTTCTGCCAAACTGAACTTCCTAGGTACTGGGGCCATTGTTATCAGTTCCACCTCAACTGTGTGCGTTATAGACTGTTGTAACTCAGTGAGCATTGTAACCTTTACATTTTCAGAGCTAATTTTTAATATTCAGAGCATATACAATATGGTCTAAGTTTTCTCTTATTCCATATTTTTAAGATCCTATTAAGTATGTACAGTATACTCAATATTTTGTATTTTTTCTCTGTTTTTCAGAGGTCAAGATTGACTATGTTCCCAGACAAGGTAAGATGTTAAACTTTCCAAACTGGTCAATCGGTTCCTTAGATGGCTGTGATCCTTGTAGCAGGCGATGGGGACTAATTACTGTACACTGTTCTTCACCTGTGTACTGATAATATTCTTTATTTTTTAAAACTTTGTAATATTTCCTATTTGTATATAAGAGGTTATGAATGAGTAGAGGCAATTCAGCCCATCTAGCCTATCTTGGTCATTAGTAGTAAGTCCAGGACTTCATCAAGCTACTACATGAATGAAGCCAAGGTATCGGCTTCAACCACATGACTGGGTATCTTGTTCCACACACCCACCACCCTTTGGGTAAAGATGTGTCTCCTGTTCTTGCTATATACCCACACAATTGGGAATCAGGCTTCATTCCTGTATACCTCAGTTCACAGCGGAGAGAAACATGGAAAGAAGGAAGTTCAGATGTTCCCCTCTGAGGTACAGTCCAGATTGGAAGAGAGGTGCCTCCCAAAATGACACAACTGGGAGCCATCAGGTGCCCACATGGTCTCAAGGGTGACTGTTCTGTTGAGAGCTCTGCCCAGATAATGCCAGCTAATCCCAGCCCTCACCAAGGTGTCCTTTCAGGCACCACTGCTCCTCAAATCCCAGTCACACTCATCTAGTGACATGACTCAGGCAGGCTCGACCCTGTGACATCATATTGCCCCTTTGTTCAGGGTGTCACATGTGCCGTTGTCTATGTTGTGAGCCCCACGCACCGTCAACACTGAGGGGGCAGCACCCCAATCTCACTGGTGCAGAGCAAAGCTCAGCCGATCACTCCTCTGGGGCAATCCAGAGGATATCGCAGACGTGCCATCATTTTTCATGGTTGCTGCTTTGCAGATCCGCCTAAAATCCACCTGGATTGCGTGGGCCACCTCCCAGAAACCACCATCATCGTGGTGGCGGGGAACAAGCTGCGCCTGGACGTGCCTATCTCTGGGGACCCTGCGCCCACAGTGGTGTGGACCAAAGCCGACAAGGTATTCCCATCTCTCCAGCCTTGCCCACCCATTCGCTAGAATGCTCCACTCTGGACAAGCACGGAGCTCCGCGGTCCATAAGCATGTGTGCATGAACTGGAATTTCCATTGAACAGGACTCCTGCATCACTGTTCATTCCACAGTGGCCTGCTCAGAGGATCTCTCTCGAGAATGCTTTTCAAAGCTCATATTAGAATCCTCACAACAGTGGCCTGCACACGTGGTAAATGCTGTTGCATACGTATAGTTATAACATGAGTTAAAGCAAGGACAGATCCGTCAGTGTGAAGCAGGTTGGTGCTTGCAGATATCGCACTCGGATTAGCAGGGACCTTGCCTGGGGGTGGCATGTCATGCATGTGAGGTAGGTTGTATGACCCCTGTGATGAGCTGTGCAAGTTCACATTGGTGAGACAGTCAGTTTTACTGCAGTACATGGAGACCTCACAGGTAAGAGCTTTTGCTGAGCTCGCCCTTCTACTCCATTGCTTCAATTAGAGGCAGCTATACTCTTTCCACTTCTCTCCTTTTTCCATTACTGTTACCATCTGTTTTCTGGCTGAATTTAAGCTTAATTTTCTACCAAACGGACCTGTCAGACCTTAAGAAAATGCACAAGGTGCTGCTGAGGAGGCAGAACCATCAACTTCATACCAGCCTACTCAGAAACAAAGCTTCTTCAAAGCTTTGCGTAGCACAGCCCAAACTCTGAAATACCCCCCTGTGCATGGGAGGATGAAGGGAAACACTAGAACTGCTGCTGTAGCTTCTTGCTCTGGGGTTTTCAACCAGCAGGAAGGTGGGTTCTGTCTGCTGGGGAGCATGACCTTTAGTGCTATTTAAATTGATATCGTTTTAATTAACATTTTGCTCTGGACATTCAAGTATTCGGCTTATTCTCAAACTGGAGGAAACACGAGTTTGGGCCATTGACCTTGTAAATATCAAAACATGTAAAACTAAAAGCAAATCCTGAGACTTTTTGTCCTGCCAGAGCAAGCTTTGAAAAATCTGAAGCTGTGGCTGCCAGGGACGTCCCGCAGACCCTGCCTTACCCTTCCTCTGGGGGCCCTGCTGCCTGCCAGCCCTCCTCCCTCCCCGTTTCCCCTTGGCGTGCCTGGCTCTCTCTGCCGCTTCACAGATCTGCTTTGCTCACGTAGGGCAAATCTAGAAAGCCGAAGGGCGACGAGTCTGCAGGCGTGGAGTTCAGTGCCGATCTGATGAAAGACGGGGAAGTAAGTTCCGTCGTGCTGCGGTCGGGTCCTGCATGCGTAATCAGCCCGCTCTGCGAGGGCCGCAGGAAGAGGCAGCGTGTGCCCGGGTCTCACCCCGTCCGTGTTGCGTGTAAGATGGGAACTCCATCACCTCCGCCGCTCTCCGAAGCCATTCGATTCCGTGCTCTCAGCGGGCTTTGTTATTCAATCTCCTCCTTCTTCCACCAGTGGCTCGTTGTCGAGATGTAAAACCATTTTAAATGGTGTTGTAACAGAAAGAATAAGGTTCTGGAGATGAAGTTAAACAGATGAGTTTATTGCACGCAAGGAACAATAAAGCCGAAGTCTTGTTTACCGCAAGAGGCAACAAAACTGAAGTATTGTTCAAAGTGCCGGTACAAACTTTTAGTTTATATAGCCCTTCCTTGTCGCTTCTGATGTCACTCGTTATTATGGTAAAGGGGGGAGGTCACGTGTTTGGCCAATTTGCAGCCTTTTGGCCAAATGGTCAGGGATTAAGCCCCCGGGGAGTTTCCTAGCTCGCATCTAGAATCTATATCAGTTAACCCCCTTCCTGCCATAAACTCCAGCCTTAGAAGTCTAATCTTCTTGCAGAAAGGACTTAAAATGAACCCCGTCTTCACATCTTGTATCTTACTTCAATGGCAAAAATCTCAAAATGCATCGCTGCAGTTTCGAGTTACATGCAGTGGCTTCGATCAAATCGGTGTTGTGCAGTGGCCAACACAAGGTGTGTGTGCCAGGCCGTGATTTCTGCGTAGGTGGCTGTAGCACAACTGCTCAGGCGTGTGCACGTTCTCTGGGTCACAGTGCTGTGAGTGTGCTGTCCATGGACAAGCTCAGGTGAGTGTCTGCATCCTAGAGCTTAGAAATGCTATATAAGGCATACGGTGTCCCGATATACTGATGGGCCCTTCTTCTCCCAATCCACCGGCAGTGAAGTGCTTTAGAGAAGAGAAATGTCCTCTCTAAGCAGTTTAAGAACCTTTATGAAAGTTTACTGCTGCAAACGTGCTAGTAAAAGCATGGAAAAGCACGTGGAGGTACAGTTATACAAACCATGCCGAACCAGGACAATGGAGAGTAAATGTGTTAGCACCGTAGGACCATGGGAAGGAGCCTAAAAAGCGCTCGTCTGTCACGGCGGCCGCGCCTGGGGGGCAGCCGCCCAGGTGCGGCGCAGCGGACTCACGCCGGGCTGTCTCCTGTGCCGCCGGCCAGGTGATCTCGGACTCGGACGGCCGGGTGCACGTGGAGTCCTGCAGGGACCACTGCACCTTCACCATCGAGGGGGCGGAGAGGCAGGACGAGGGCGTGTACACCGTGGTGGTGCGGAACCCGGCGGGCGAGGACACCGCGGACATCGCCGTCAAGGTCGTGGGTGAGCGGGCCGCCGGCCGCGCGACTCTGCACCAGACAGCACAACACAGGGGCGTGTCTGCCTGTCCCCTGCAGAGGCAACAAGACAGCAGCCTCAGCCCCACCAGGAAAGCAGGCCTGCAGTCCAAACCAGACTAAGCCCTTTGTCAATTAATTAACAACCAACACTTGCCCTGTACTACAACAAACACAAAAATAATGACATCTCTTACACATGAATTGTTTTCTTTTTCAATTTTAGTGGTCACACTACTGCACTGATTGCACCTTCTGTGTGTTGTCGTAAAATTCAGTAGATCAAGATAAATACATTTACACAGCAGCTCTGGGTCATTATCAGCATGTAGGACATAATAAGGCACCGGAAAGATTTTCTCTCAATCTGCAAAACTGGACGCCTTTACTTTTCGAAGGAGGGAGGAATAAGTATGGGGATAACCGAGAGGCATTTAAAATACAGAAAATGCTATTGCTTTCAATATTAATTCGTCGTGTTTTTAGTGCTAATACGCTCATTCTAAAGAGGCATCAGGGCAATTGATTTCTCCTGTCATTTTAGGAGAAGTTGTAAATGAGTGATGTTAGGATTATCATTTTCTTATCACGTTGGAAACCATCATTGATTGAAAGCACTCTCCAGTGGCTGTTAGTGATAACAGGATATATTTGGTCTGTTCTATAAAATGCTATTTTGGTGGTGGGTCTGAAAACGAAGTGACAGCACCCTGTCAGTGACATACCATTCACCGGTGAGGGACAAGCTGATCTAGGAGAGTGTCTCACTGCCTGAGAACATACTTCGGAAGAGCATCAACGCCTTCCAGAGGCTATTTATGGAAACTCTTCTTGACTCTTGTTTTCTTCATCACAAAAAGGTCTCGCCTAAACTCTAGGTTTTGTGTTAAAAATGGTTTAGTTCCCCTTTCATTTAAGATCAGAATTTCAAAAACAGCCTGCTTGCGACAGCCCAGGTCTCTTAATATTCAGATACTGTAGGTCATGATAGCTATATTTACATATCAGCTCTGGGTCATTTTTGTAAAATGCTGCTACCCTCTTCCTCTAATTTTTTTTACACAAATTAAAACCGACGATAGCTGATTAAGCAGACAAAGTCCCCAGAGTCTCCCACCACTAAACACGAAGCCAGTGCCTTTAAAGGCCAACCATTTTTCTTAAAAATCTTTTGAGATTTGGAATTATGCTGCTTCTTTGTTATGCATTCCTTGAATAGCTAAGTTGGCCTTCAAATTTGCATATAAAGCTTTGCTTTGTACCTCTGTTCTCTGCAGATGTCCCTGACCCCCCTGAAGCCCCCACGATCATCAGTGTTGGGGAGGACTCCTGCGTGGTGCAGTGGGAGCCCCCAAAGTTTGACGGCGGTCAGCCAATCCTTGGTAAGGCCAAGCAGGGTGCAGGCAGTGGCCAGCTGGACTTTCCATGGTGTCGGGACACTGTGCAGTCTTGTGGGCCGGACTGCATTTAGTGAACTTGTATTGCCCAATCTCAGAATTCGGGTTAATTACTGATGGGCAGTGAGGTCACGTAAATATAATAATTATTGATGTCCATTTCGGGGATGGTCTAGTTGAACATGCATCGGACGCCAGCATTCATTAGGCCGATCTGATTTCCTGTTTGCCCTCAGGATACGTGCTGGAGAGGAAGAAGAAGAAGAGCTACAGGTGGATGAGGCTGAACTTTGACCTCCACAAGGAGCTGACCTACGAGGCGAAGAGGATGATTGAGGGCGTTGCGTATGAAATGCGGGTGTACGCGGTGAACGCCATCGGGATGTCCCGTCACAGTCCGGCATCTCAGCCCTTTGTCCCAGTCGGTACGTCTCCTTTCGCCCCTTCTGTTCTCCACCAGAGTCCTGGTGACAGGACGGGCACCAGGCTACGACCAGGGCATAGAGAAATGTGTAAATGACTGTATCAGACCCAGGATGCTAAACTAGGAACCAGTTCATATAAGAAAGCCAAACAAAAAAACTTTCAGTGTTTTCACCCAGTGGCTCTGGCTTACAAAAGAATGTGAGAAGAGTTTCTTTTCTCTTTCCGTATGGTGGCTAAGTGAGACATGAAGCACAGGGTGCTAAACTTTTTGTCCGATTCAACCAGGAGACACAGCACTACAGCAACAGCACTAACTGAATCAGGCAGGGCTGGACAATTCCTAGGAGCTGACCTGTGAGCTAGGAAACACTAATGTGGTCTGTCAGCACAGGTGATCCATCAATTCATTTGTCATTCAAAGCATGTTGCCTTCAAAGGCAAAGAACAACCAAACCATCATTCTGGAGCATCAGTCGGTATTTTACATCAGGATTTCATACTTGTAGGAGCTCAACGTGTGATCTTTCTTCCTGGCAGAAGTTCCTAACCAGAGGGAAAAGACTTGTAAAATCCTGTCGGATTAACGAGAGGTGTCCTAGAGCGCTGAATTGTGGGCTTTATTGAACAGGTGTGGGGGACTATGCAGGCATTGTGGCGAAAGCTTTACACCAGAAATAAGCTGGAAAAACAAAATAAGAACTAAGGTGACCTAAATTCAGCACCTTGCTCTGAGATTTTTATTAGGACTCATCTTAGTCCACCGATTGCATTTTATAAATCCCTTCTGGGCTTTAACACCTACCTAGAGTGTGAGCACAACAAGATAGCTGCACTCCCTTCCCAGCAGTGTGCAATATGAGGACATCTCTGACATCTGTCTGAAGCACATAGAATTCCACAAGATTAAGCCATGTGTCTATGATTACCAGTCAGATTCATCCTGGGGCCGGGCTGCAGCATGTGGGGTTCGGGAGCTGAGTGGGTTACGCGGTCCCATAGCCTCTTCCTGCTGGGGTTTGCTGTCCCACTGGGTGCGAACGCTGAAGTATCCGCCTCTAACCCAGCAGCGCCGGGAGTCGCACAGACAGCTGATTAGGAAAGTATCTGTGGCATTCCCCTCTATAAATAATCACTCATGACCGGTGCAGTGACGCTGCGCCAGCTGTGCCGCCAGGGGAATAGTGGCTACTGTACGCGCCCGGGGACAGGAATCACGCTCCTGCTGCTGCAAGAGAGGGGGACCGAGCCCGACTGCATGAACAAGAGCCAACATCAACAGATCGCCGAGGACAGCGGAGGAGGAAAAAGACACTAGCCCGAAACACACACACACACACACACGTGCGCCCGGGGGTCGGCGGAGAAGAAAGAAAAACCACAGCATGACGAAAGCCACGCTCCCCAAGACGGCCGAAAAGAAGCCAGCGCCGCCGGCACCGGAGAGCCCACCCCAGCCCGCGGAACCGGCACCCCCGTCTGACCTGCAAGAGGCTACGAAGGAGGCAGACCCCGGTCAGCCAGGCCAAGGATCGGCACCGGGGGAGCCCCCGGCGACCGAGGAACCCAGCCCACCAGCAGAGGAGCCCGCCCTACCGCCAGAACCCACTCCTGAACCGGAACCAGAGCCAGAACCCAAACCCACAGCCAGTAGGCTTCATTTTAAAGCATGATTTGACCAGGGGGTAGTTTCCTGAGTTTTCTGGGGGGGATGGAGGGGCTGTTGTTCCAAGATGACATACTGGGTGTGAAAAGGCTAGGTTGCAAAGAGGCTACAGAATTGACACTATCCGGTAGCGTGAGAGTATCATTTTCTCTTGATTCGAACCTTCATTAACTTATTAGCCTTTGTGTGCATTGAGTGTCCTGTGTGCTACACTGCATGGCATTTTGTTTTCTGAGGTTAAAGAGGAGATCTGTTTTTTTTTGTACCTTTACATTGTGTGGGAACCCCATTTCTTTCTGTTTTGCTTAAAGTCCTTTAGGGGGAAAAACACGCGGAATTGCTTGATTCTGTTTGCACTAGATTCGTTCTTATTCCCTTCTGTTGCTCGGAAACAATGTAAGCCTGACTTTTCACACGTTTAGAACTCTTCTCTGACACGGTATTCCGTCGGCACATCTTAGGGGGGAAATCTTCTGAAGTGCAAAAGCTGTTTTGAAGCACACAAGCAGTTAAAGACCTATTTTTAAATGTAACAGACCACAATAAATTTCTGTAGCTAAAATAGGCATTCCTTTAATTCTCTCAGCTGCTTGAATTTGTTGTTGATCATGTAGCCCAGTGCCAGATGGGGGAGTCACTCATGGTCACACTCCTGTGTTTACAGCACAAGCTGAAGAATTTCTAAAAGGGCCTTTTATTGTCTCCTCCTTTGACATTTTTGGAATGATTCCTTCTGCAACATAAACCATATCTTGGAAGAGACCAGCAACGTTTCTGTATTAACGTACACGTGTCTCACCTTACACGTTAGAGCTGTACATGAAGGGAAGACTGTAAGCTTCTGTTTTCACGTTTCCTCAAATGTGTCCAGTTCTGCCACATTTTACTCTGAAAGAGATCAGGCAGCGTTTTGAGCACAAATTAAATGTAGCCCATGTCTACACTGCTGATACCGTTTGTCTCACACCTGGTTTGACGATAATGATGGGACAAGTGAGGTGAGCTTTGAAGGTGAATTGTAAAGTACAGTCAGTTTGACAGTGTCCTCCAACTCAGCTCAGCTGTCCTGGGGCTAAGGGATTTTGTTCTTGCACAGTGGCACATCTCACTGCGCACATACTGTATTGTATCTCCTGATGGGTGGGTGAGCTCTTCCTGCAGGGGAGCCGGCTGTCATCCAACCCACAGGCAAAGCATGCCCCCTCCTGAGCTGATGAGCTCAGCAAGTGGGCGATATCCCTTACACTGGGCAAGCTCACTAGGGGACGTCTTTTACTGTGCAGGTGAGCAGAGCAGTCGATGCTTAAGCATGTGTACCTCGGTTTGCAAATGGAATTGGGGAGTACCGGGCTATGAAAGCACCTATACCCCCCAAAAAAATATATCGCAGGCCACAGAATGTAAAGAGACAATCTCTAAGGCCGTCCAGATGGCGCAGCCAGTAAAGGCGAGCTTGCCCGAGCTAAGCTCTGGGATTGACTGCATGTCAGAGTCTGGGACATTTCACTACAGTGATGGGGATTCCCTCAGGAATGGAGCACATTGCCTAGGGATTGACGCAATTATTTGGCCATCTCTCAGTTGTCAGTGAAGCCTGCAGGCTCGCGTTCCTGGCCGGGAGGGACGCTCTTCTCTTCCAATCAGCACTCAAGCTCCAACAGGGGGCGGTGCTGCCAGTGACGTGTAAAAGGACGATTGGCTCAGGGGCCACGCCTCCTCACTCTCCCATGTGCGGTCACAGGGTTCGTTGTGCCAAGCCAAGACGTAATGAACAAACACAGCGATTCCTAATCGGGGCTGAGCATAAAGCAGATAATGGGTAATTCTATATTAATTAAGCAAGGCCTGCCTTTCCCTTCGTAGCTCCCACCAGCGAGCCCACAGGCCTGGCCATCGACGACATCAGCGACACCACCATTTCCCTGAAGTGGAGGCCCCCAGAGAGGCTGGGCTCAGCTGGCCTGGATGGCTACATTGTGGAGTACTGCAAAGAAGGCTGTGAGTTACCATTCCTCTTGTGTGCAAGTGATGTGTGTGACTGGGCAGAGAGGTCAAACATCACTCCTTCCAAGCCACCCCTTTGCAGTTTTTTCGCACCAATAGCATGCTAAGTGCTTGACTGATAGTGGATCCATCCATCCTTTTTCTACCCACTTGATCCATTTAGGGGCCGCAGGGGAGCTGGAGTCTATCCTGGCAAGGAACGGGCGCAGCTAGGGTACACACTGCCTGGGACACCAATCCATCACAGAGCACACACAGACACACTCACACAAGGTCCAACTTTGCCAGAAGCCAATTAACCTACCTGCAAGGTTTTGGACGGTGAGAGGAAACCACAGCATAACCGACCCAGCACAGTGTAAAACTAAGAAGATAACCATGACAAAGACCTACACTGAGATGACGTAGAAAATGGGTTACAAAGCTTACAACCTTGATCAAAGTCCAACATCTGTAAAATTATTAAGCGACTGAATGGTTTCCCCTTCCAGCTTCTGCTGTAGTGTCGTGTTAGTTGCATTTTCAGTTAATACCAAAAGGTTCCTACAAAGGCGGCCTGGGACAGTGTTTATTATTGCTGCCTTGCAGCTCTGGGGCCCTGTGCTGATTTCCTTGGGTGTCTGCATTTGTATTTCCTCTCTGTGGCTTTCCTCCTGGTGCTCCAGTTTCCTCCCACAGTCCAAAGACATACCGGTGGGGTAAATGGCTGCTAATGGGCAAATATGCCCTGGTTGAACGTGCGTCTCCTGTGATGGACTGGCATCCTTACTTGCTGAAATAGGCTCCGGCTCCCCCACACCCCTGAATTGGAAGAAATGGTCAGGAAATCGAAGGATGGATCATTTCAATAGATGGCTAAAACCGGAAAAAATCTTGAGCTGCTTGAGAATCGTATGTCATGCCGAACTAGACGGCACACTTTCCTCTCTGCAATAACAAACCCTCTTGACTCTTTGTAAACGGCATCATGCAAGACTTTTCTAAGCAGCATTTATTTGTGTGTGGGCGCTTCAGGAGAGTGGCAAAGTGACCTGCATGTTCTCTGCCCTGTTCTCTGCCCTGCCGTGCAGCTGACGAGTGGGTGCCAGCCTTCGAGGGCCTGACGGAGCGCACCTCCGTCATCATCCGGGATCTCCCCACGGGGGAGAAGATGCAGTTTCGCGTGCGAGCCGTCAACGTGGCGGGTAGCAGCGCCCCCGCTACCCTCTCCCAGCCCGTCACCATCCGGGAGATCATGCGTAAGACGTCGAACGACTCCCCCCCCCAGTTAGTTCGCACTGCGACACATTTAACAGAAATGTAACAGCCGGACATGGGAACCTATAAACAAGGAGAAGGTATCGGGCCCACCTGGGTCGTTTGGTAGTTAGTAATTGATATGAGGATCCCATCCAGCCACATCTTGGAAGAAACCAGGTTATAGACACTGACAAGAAGACCAGGAGGCTTGTCCCATGCTCCCACAATCCTTTGCAGAAGGAAGTGCTTCCTGTTGTTGCCCTCTGAGGCTGATTGGTCAGTCCTTGTTATGACACTTCTTCATATTATTCCTTCGTTTTTAGTCGCCGAGCAGCAGGCCTGTCAAATTTCAAAACATCTCATTTATTACAGTTGAGGCGCGAGATGAGTTTCACAGGCAGTGTGTTTAATGAATATAAAGTCCATCCTCAACTGATAAAAAGTGTTAATGATGAGTTTTAATGAAGAAAGCCCAAGAACTAGATCTAAATTAGTTATACGAAAGGGCTTAAATGATAAATACAAGTACTGGATACATTGAAGATTTTGTTCTGGAAACGGAGAGGTAGTAAATCTGTGAAAGAACTGTAGCTTGTCTGTCACTCCAGTATTGTATCAATATGCTTTGTTTCAAGGTCTTGTCCATTGAGGCCTTTCTGAAGTGAGAAAAGAGCTAAGCTGCAGTAACAGTGTAGCGGTTTGTGAAGAGTGTCTGCACCAAGCAGCCCGGAGAGGGAGAATCCTGAAGGATAAGAGGGATAACAAGCCGTATCTTGGCCACCTCTTCCTGGGGATGATGGCAGATTAGGAAAGTTGCCCTTCAGTGCATTCTTTGCTTGTCAGTCAGTGCTCCACCTGTCGCTGTCCAGTCGCAGTGAGAACCCCCTGCTGTTTCCACTGCCCGGGACACAACCCTGAGACACCCCAACAGGTGGGACAGAACATTAACCTAATTAGAAAAATATTCCAGCCGTCAACTTACCCCTCTTGGACGCCAGCAGGGCTCGCTGGTGCGCCAGCTGACACACAGACGCTCTCCATTCGCAGTGCAATTTGCAGTTTGCAAGAGATGTGTCTATTCAGCGTCCAAGCGGTTTTTCCAGCTCACTGTGAAACGAATCTGCTTCCGAGCCCTACGACTGACCACACGGGGAGGCGGGGGTCTCTGTGCTGCTGTTCCCACCTTATAAAGTATCCCTGCCAGACCAACAGGACCTTGTTATGATGCATCCACTACCTTCCTTAAAGAAAAGCATACAATAATTAATCATTCCATTCGAATTTCTGCATTGCATTGCACTAGCCAGTAATAGGAAGGATTTATTACTAGTTTTTTTTGACAAGTGCTTTGAGAAGCCACCTTTAAAGGCACTATATAAAATAAAGTTTATTATTATTATTATAGTTTTGAGGTTTTAATGGTACAAATTGTCTTCCCAGTACATGACACTTTAAAAATTCATTTTAACTTCCCTTTGTTTGTGACATTGTTAGCATTTCGACCATTTTATCTTATTTCAGATACATTTATTTAGAACGTTGCAAATATTGCTGATTATCACGCTGCAGTTGTCATTTTCTGATGGGCCCTCTGCACTGCACTGCTCTTGCTTTGGAGAGTAAGAATGACTGCAAATAAGAGGGCTAAATTGATATGAAATCCAGCTGTTTCTTGAAAAATAATGACTGGATAATGATTGCAGGGTCACTGCCAAGTCATTATTTTATGGTTATCATGCCATTAACAACTAAAGCTAAAACTGTAAGGAAGAAGGGCTCTGATATACAGAAGAAGAAGTACAATATATTCACGTTATAATAATAATAATAATGATAATTATAAACTGTATTTTATATAGCACCTTTAGAAGTGGCTTCTGGAAGTGCGACAACAACAAAAACAAAGATCAAGATATGCACAATGAGAGGAGACAGTAGAGTACCCCAGGGGTACAGGGGTAAATAACAGAACCAGTTAAGTAAAGTCCCTCCAAAAGAACAAGGTTTTGAGTCAGTATAAAAACTGTATGCATATATTATTTCCCAAGGGTATAATATTTGACGCTCATAGACCTAGTCTTAGAAAACTGTGGATCAGCTAATCTGTATTACATCTAAGCCTTTAATCACTGCCAGTTTTTGACTTCGTTAACTAAATGTGATCTTAACTGATATCTGTAGCACTTGAAGGACCAGAACTGGAGGCCACTGCTGTCGAGTATAAACTTATTATTGTACGCACGACATCTGTATTAACACTTAGCAACGTAATTACAGTGCTCACTCAGACATGTGAGCAGTTAATGGACGTCCCAATTTATTTTAGAGCCAGCCATTGACAGGACAGTCAATGCCAACACTTCAGTTGTGCTGGGACTCAGAAGTATACTTAGGAAACGTAACAGTGTGTGGTAAATGAAATTGAATCTGATGTGACAGCAGACTTACAGTATATAGGACTCTGCTTTTGGGTTCAGCTATGGGAGTCCTCTGAGTCTTAATTTTTGGCACATATCAGCAAAGCCAGAACAAGCTCATTCAGAGCCTTGATGTTCATCCAAGCTCTTGTGTTTTTGCTGATGACCTGTCAACACATTTGAGGTGCTTGTAATAGAGTCATCTTTAGAGAAAGCCCTCACACCTCGCCCATTGAGCCGGGCCAGACTCCCACTTAGTTGAAAGAGCGTGCCTATTACAAGGAAATGAAACATTTAAGGCTCAGAATTCCACCCTGTCAAAAAAAAACAAAACATTTTAGACTGACACATTTCTTTGGCACTTTGTGCCAGTGTACTTTTACATCAGCGGGGCCAACTAGATTATTGTCCTGTGAATGAAACTACTGCATAACTGAATAAATCTGTTCCAGGTTGATTTGAAGAATTGTATTACTTCATAGAGAAAAAATAACCAATTTAAAATAATAATGAATAAATAATCTTAAAAAGAAATACTTAAAAATAAAACTAACTGGATGAGATCCTTGTATCAGTTAGCTACTACAGTAGCTATGACTGCATGGGCAAGTTAAACTGAATGGCCTCCTCTCACTTGTAACTTTTCCTGCTTTTTGACTGGCGCTTCTTTACAGAACGCCCCAAAATCTGGATTCCTCGAAGCCTGCGCCAGACTCTGATCAAGAAGGTTGGAGAAACAGTCAACATCGTAATTCCTTTCCAGGTAAGCTGAGCTCTGAAAAGGTCTTTCATGTGACGTTACAGTATATGGTGTTATCAAAGACTGGGGGAGGTGGTAAACTTGATTGGAACAGGACTGGAAAGTAGCCTGTGTGTGTTTGTTTGGAATCCACTTTGTGATCAGTGCTGTGTCTTCAATTCTTTTCAGATTTAGATAAATCACGTCTAACAGGATTTCAGTTCGGAACCAATAAAAATGCCATCATAAGCTCCCTCTTCAACACAGCTGTAAATACAAGTCCTGTTAGGTTTTTTTTTCTGTGCCAGGCTCTGGCTCCGAGTTTTTTTTTCCCAGAGCCTCGTGGTTTCCCATGTGTATCAGATGTGGATATGCAAAACCTCCGAAGGGGATCTGGCCAACCAGTGGAAGATATTCATAATATCAAACTGTCCATTTTCAGGCTCTTGGGCGCTTGTCTTTGTTTAATCTTTGACCCAAACACCTCAAATCAATTTCGGTGTTAGATTTTGCTTGGTGCAGAAACTCAATCCCAGGCAATTTTGTTGACAAGAGTTACCATGTGTGATATATGAGGGGTTGTGCTTTCTGCAAGCTATAAATAAAGGGACCTCAGACCCTGTAATCATATCCCTGGTAACACATGCAGAGGTGTATTGATTACTTGTGCTTCCATCTTCCCTTCCTCTTGATGAAATGAAGTCCGTAGCTGCTGAAGGCATGGTATTCACAACACCCATCAGAAAGGACAGATTTACAGCAAAGCGAAGATCAGTGGAAGAGGCTCGTCTCTAAACATTTGCTTGGCATTGTCTTAGGAGCATAAGTGCCTGTGAAAGCTCTGTCATTCAGGGGATAGCAGTTCTTCAATCTCGGCATGCTTGAAAGAATAAAACATTAACATTCAGTACAGCAAAAAAAAGTCCCAAGTAAGTCCGGGATCCTCACCAATCTGCGAACATGGAAAAGAGTTCGAATGGAAGCTGGAACACGCTTTCAGAGCTCTGCTGTGTCCAGTTTGCAGATCCACCTGGCCTTTCTTTTTCTCTGTCACTTTTTATTCCAGATCTCTCGCGAGTTACTGTAGCACACTGACTGGGCTTTACCACGTTTTTACCAAGATTTCCCGGTGCTCTACGACAGACTCATTGTATCTCAGTCGCTATACCAGTGAGTTGCAGACCCTGCTCGGGGGCGGCCCTGTCATGAAAGCAGCCCAGTTGAGCAGATGGCAAGCGCTGCAGACACCTCTCTTGGCAGCTGGTGTAGGGAGCTCGGTGTTCCACAGTACAGAAGCTGCCACGGCTGCTGTTGGCCCCATGCAGGCAGGGAAGGGAGTGTCACCTTCTTAACTCGTTGCAGCTATTTTAATTGGAAAATGAGATGTTCACACTCCGGACACTTTCAGCCAACAACATGCACTGCGGCAAAACAGGGAGTCTGAATGAGATCGTGGAGGGGTTAGTGTGTGTACGTGTGTGCGCAAGGTCTATTATCACACCTGTCTGCACCCAAATACAAAATCACCTTTCTTTTCACAGCACCTAAAAAATAAGCTTCAGACATCGTCTTTAGTGTGTCATCTGTACAGGCATTTACTATAATGATTTTCTATTTATTTTTTGGTACCATACTGTATCTCGTGTGCATCTTAAGGTTTTTTTTGGATATAATTCCGAACAGCCTGCTTTTCTTCCAAACAGAAGCAGCGGATGGCCAACTGTGACCTGTGTTGGTTGAGTACGATTAACTGAGACTTGGATGTCGGGCCTTACGGTATATAATCCTCACAGGGCAAACCTAGGCCAAAGGTCACCTGGACAAAAGACGATCAGGCCCTGGACCCTAAGCAGGTCAGCGTCCGTAACAGCGACACGGACACCATCCTCTTCGTTCGCCGAGCTGACCGCAAAGATTCGGGCAACTATGAGCTGCAGGTGCAGATCGAGAACATGGAGGACAAGGCTACCATCAACATTCAAGTTGTGGGTAAGTCACAGGGCTCCTGTTCTCTATTAGACAGCTGCTGCTTTACTTACAACATGTATTGAAAAGGCTGCTGTCATGCTGCAACTGTTTGCTTCAGTTTGTAGGCTGTGTACTGTGTTGTTCCCTTCCTGTAGAATTCTATATAATCTGTGCTCACAGGCGAAAACCCACGATGTTTAATGAACTAGAGCCACAAAGCTAGAGAGCAGCTGAATTTCCACAAGCAGGAGAAGCTGTTAGATGCAGCTGCAATCACAGAGAACACAGGGGCCTTTTCCTCTGGTTCTGTCCTTTCATGTGCCTGTGTTTGATCTGTCACTGTGGGAAAGACAGCTGTACTTTTATCAGGTGGCTGAGGGACACAAACAAGAGCGCACCAGCTGAGCTGAGCAGTTTATGGATGGTAATTGTTGAACAACAGGGGCTCAAGCTGTTGACAAGGTATATTTTGGGATTCACCTTCGACCTTCAAAGTTAGTTGTGTTGGAGCTCTGCAGGTTGGGCTCAAGGAGAAGCCTGAGAACACACACTGCACAGACTGCATAGCAGAAGCCGTTAAAAAGAAACCACTCAGGAGCTGCGTGTGCCCTGTGAGGGGCTGATCCCCTGTCCAGGTTATAAGCCCACCTTGCAACTCTGTGCTTCCAGGATAGTCTCTGGATTGCCGGGAATAAAAACCTTTCCGATAATGTATGGAAAAGTACCAGTGTTATAATGGTCCAAATAAATACAAGGCCCATCCTTTATCATTACCAAAAATTGTTTTATAAAACAATGTTAGGCATTTACAATATGAGAGAGTATGAGGCACTTACAGTACAGATTTAAACAAATGTTAAGATATTCTGATATTGTACAATGTCTGAAATGGTACCAGTTAATACTGGCTTTGCTGTACATTTTAAATTTCGCTGAAAATGATACATGCCTACATTGCATGGCTTTTGCAAAGGAGATGCCTCACAATAAGACAGAGCTTTTCCTGCCTTGCGGTGATATTTCCTAGACAAGCCCGGCCCCCCCCAGAACCTGAAGATCACAGATGTGTGGGGTTTCAATGTGGCTCTGGAGTGGAAACCGCCGAAGGACAACGGCAACATGGAGATCACAGGCTACACCATCCAGAAGGCCGATAAGAAGACCATGGTGAGGGTTCGAAAGGGCAGACAAGTCGGGCCCAGTCAGTTTGCACCAGTCACACAGTGCTTCACAGCTGGGGAAGTGCAATGCTTATTTTCATATCTCGGAGTTAGAAAGAATCAGCATTGATAAGTGCATTTCAAACCACAATGGAAGTAAAATGTACACAGTCACTTGCAAAACCTCCGATTTACATAATGAAATAGATTAAATGTCCAGGTATGTGCAGTGCCATATTCTGCAGTTGAGAATGAGGCAACAAAACTGTCAGTGACATGACGCGGCCCTACTACCTTGTAAATAAGCAGGCTTGTGAAAACATCTCTTTTAACCCAATAGAAATATTGCTCTCAACTTCGACATGGTTTTGCCGACAAATACTGCTTACTTGTTGACTCTGCATGCTGATAACGTTGGAACATTTCTGCAGTGAAATGTCTGCTGCACAACCCGTACTTACTCAGTCGTACATCACGTCATTACAGTGACTAGTGAGCAGGAAGGGTCGCTTCACGTCACAATTCTTGGGAACTCTCGTTCTCTCCCGTGTCGAGACTAACAGTTTGCGACAACATGGTGACTTACGGTACTTTCACAAAGTTCAGGATTTTGTGCTCGATTCGGAATTTGTAAATTGTTTCCATACTGTCAATTAATTTGTTCTGTTACCAAGATTTAATAACTGCACTGAGAGACTGGGACTGCAGTGCCCCTTTAAAACCAGAAATGAATATATCTGTGTGTGATCTGGCAATACCGAAGCTGAACAATGTGCAAGTTCAGCTTGTTTTTGTACCAGATCTTTAGTAAGTGCTTGGTGAGGTTTCCTTCTAGTCCAGGACTTCCCAAACCTGGAAATACCCAGGCTGGATAAAATAGGGGCCCTCTCATCTCAGCACTATTGAAGGTTTGCAAATACTTATTGCGGGAAGGATCCCTCTTTTACCTTGTCATAGACAGACACCTCACAGAGTAGCCTTCATCATGGAACTAACACTGAACTAAGCCCTACTTCTCTGAGTTTATTATGTGGGGCAAACCAATGGAAAGCTTGAACTGAAGGCGGTACAGTATGTGTGCTATGCTGTAGTTTTGAATGGGAATGGGCTCTTGACTTTCCACCAGATGCAGAAGGTATCCTAGCCTCCTTGGTGACCCAGCTGCCCAGTGAATACCTCCCTTGAACAATGTGTCCTGGAGCCCAGCTGTGTCCAACCTGCCTGGCTCAGCTCCAGGCACGCCAGCGGACGCCGATTTTCTAATCTTAGCTTCTGCCCTTTGGCAAATTTACGAGCTGCCTGCAAAAGAGTGACTTTGACTGTGCTTTTTAAACTGGAAGGTTAAACACTTTGAAAGTGTCCAGCTGGTTCTCTGAGCTCAGCTCATTTCCTCCTGCCTTGTATTTCAATCCAGGCTGCATTAGCCTGGATTCATCTAAATACCAGGAATGCCTAGACTTTACTTCTATGATTATCACGTTTCAAATAGCAATTAGTTAATTAGAACTGCAATTTTAGATGTTCTACAGCTGTTTGCAACATGCTTCAACCCTGCCTATGCTGTAGTTTAGGTCGTAGTCTGCCATAGACGAAAGTGTTGTGATGGTTAGCACGGCTGCCTCGCGGGTCTTGGCTGTTAGACTCAATTCTCGACTTGGGGACCTTCTGTGTGGAGTGTGCATGTTCTCTCCTTAGGCACATGGGTTTTCTAAGTCTAATCTGGTTTCCTCCCGTCTCCACAAAGCATGAGGGCTTGGTAAATTGGTTGACCTTCTGTTCCTGCACGCATGTGTGCCCTGTGACCTATCTCGTGTGAAGTCGAGCCTTAAACCCTGGGCTTCTGTGACAGGCTCGGGCCTGGTACAACCCTCGCTGGAGTTCACCCTCTTTCTGATAAGAGACGGAGCCTCAAGTCAACTGCGATAGCTGTTGGTCAGACTAACGCAACGTTTCTGAAATCGCCATCATCCAGTTGCACGGAAAATTCTGGCACATTGGTCCAAATTGTGTCTGCGTTTACAGCCGATTTGTAATCTATAAATCTATAGATGTACGTGCTAAGAGGTTACCGATGTAGAGGCAGCAGCTGTCTTTTGCAAATTAAAAACGCCAGATAAACAGGATTGATCTATTTTATTTATTTTGAGCAGGATTGTTCTTCAAAGCAGGTAGGAGAGGAGAAACTGGCCAGCTGGCACAAGGTTAATTTGGTCTTAATCCAGGCTGTGCACTTGGACAACACAAACTAAACGGGCGCAAGCCAAATGTGTTTCTTACCTGCTGGTGACTGGGTCTGGAGTGCCGAAGGAGTTCCTCTGTAGAAACCAGACCCTCCCTGCTCAGGCCTATGCTAACGGCAGCTGCTTCCCGCTTGTCCCGCGACAGGAGTGGTTCACGGTCTACGAGCAGTACCGCCGTACCAACTGCGTCGTGTCGGACCTCATCATGGGCAACGAGTACATCTTCCGGGTCTTCACCGCGAACCTGTGTGGCCTCAGCGAAGAGCCCTGCGTGTCCAAGGACAGCGCGTACATCCAGAAGACAGGCAGGTCCCTCTTAATTATAATCCGGCGGCCTTCTCCCTGCAGGGGGATTCTGGGATGGAGTGGAGTCCAGGCCCGCCGGTTACCATCCCGGAGCCGTAGGTTTTACTGCCACTCTTTTATTGGCGTGACAAGCATACAAGCAAGGAGAGAAGCTGAACCGAAAGTCTGAGAACCGAAGGTTTCCCAGACGGTCGGAAAATCCGAGATTGCAGGAGGGGAAAAACAAGTTAGGATGGAGTGGTTCTTCCTCTGCCCTTTATTTTGACCTGCATTTTGGGTGTTTCTCAGGGATTGTGTATAAACCACCTGTCTACAAGGAGCATGACTTCACTGAAGCCCCCAAGTTCACTCACCCCCTGGTGAACCGCTCAGTGATCTCGGGCTACAACGCCACTCTGAGCTGTGCTGTCCGAGGCTCGCCCAAGGTAAACCGTCTTAATTAATAATAACCATGATGAGAAACCGAGTTCATAAAGCGCTTTTCATCCCAAAGGATACCTTTGGGCCATAATGCGCCAGCAGCCTCCATTATTCAGTGGAGAAGTGAGCAGTTGTTTCACTGCTTGAATTAAAGGGAGACCAAATTCTACAAGACCAGATCAGAACTTAACCAGGACACCAGGGTTAGCATTGCTGCCTCACAGTTCTGGGGCCCTGGGTTCAATTCCTGGGGTGCTACCTGTATGGAGTTTGTATGTTCTCCCCATGTCCATGTGGGTTTTCTCCAGCTGCTCCCTTTTCCTCCCATAGTCCAAAGGCATAGCGGTGGGAAAATTAGCCCTGGTGTGAGTGTGCCCATACCACGGACTGGTGTCCCATCCAGGGTGTACCCTGCCCTGTGCCCGTTGCTTGCCAGGATGGGCTCCGGCTCCCCTGCCACCCTGAATTGAATAAAGGGCCAGGAAAAGGGTGGGTGGATGGTTTACAAAGTCCAGAGGCCCTGCCCAGCAATCTAGTGCACTTCAAATTAAACTCTCCAGCAGGAGCAGACTCACATCTCCTTGTGATTGTTTTAAAAATTAACCCCTGTCCCCCCTGCTCCCACCCTCCCCCAGCCTAAAGTGACCTGGTACAAGAACAAAATGGACATCAGCAACGAGCCCAAGTACAGGATGTTCAGTAAGCAGGGGGTGCTGACCCTGGAAATTCGGAAGCCCTGTCCCTTCGATGGAGGGGTGTACACCTGCAAGGCCGTCAACGAACGGGGGGAGGCTTTGGTGGAGTGCAAGCTGGAGGTCAGAGGTCAGTGAGCCCCGATGCGTCAACGCTCGCTTGCCCTCTTGATTTCGTAGCATCTGCCAGCTGGACTAACTAGCGATACCAGCATCCAGCTCAACGATATCGGTCAGAAAGAGCTTTGGTCCCAGACCAGACCCCTGTGGTACGCCACAAATTATATTTACCCCTTAACTGGAATGGGAATTGCCCTGGCCCTGGTAAATTGTAATATAAGCAATATATTATAATATATAATGAATATTGTAGTATAAGCATGGATACTGTTTATCTCACATACCCATTCTTGTTTTTTCTCATTTATTTTCTGTGGTTTCATAAATGCACATAGATGTTGATTCAGATATGATGAAGTGATCATCTTGCAAGCTGAACACGCTGAACAGACAGGAGGATCATATATGATCATGCGATAAAGTTTCATAAGTTTGAAAACTTATGTCAAACTATTAACATATCGTAGGGCCTTTTAATAAATCACTATATGATTAAAAGGACCAGTCCGGATAATGCCCAGTTTTCACAGTTTGTCTGCTTTTCTCCGTTTTTAATACCTGTGTCAACTATGTTTCTTCTACTCCTCTCTCTTAGTTTCCCAGTAAGCAACAGACTCTCCCTCAGCACTGCTCTGCAGGTAAGACCACCTCTGAGGCTTGCAGTCTGGAGTCCTGCAGCCCTAACCCTTTTAAAATCAGAAATATAGAACAGTCCAGCAAGTGTGTTGCTTTCTACAAGGTCTTGCAGATTGTCCTTCAACTGATGAGGAAAGGCAGGAATCCTAACTCTGAAAGAGCATACGAATCACAGCCCCTTTTGTAAGGAAAAACTCACATTAATCCTCGGGCTTCTGGCAGATTATTAACAACATGTTCAATAATAGAAACAAGGTGACAGCCATCACTGTGTAAACATGCTGCCTTTTCCATTGAATGCTGTGTGGTTTCAGTATAAGAGGGCATTCCAGTCACAGTGATTCAGTCTGTGCATGTATAGTACTTACTCTTCCCAATACAATAATTCAGTGTTGCATGAAAATGTAGAATCCCCTGGCGATTCCACTTTGTTTTTCAGTCAGAAGGGGGGGGGGGATAGGGAGGGGGGATATGTGTAGGTGCTTAAGTGGAAAATAAGTCGCTATCTTCAAGCTTGTACATGCGGGAAAAAAACAGAAGAAACAACTGCCAGCTTCATATCGCAAAAGCATTCAGCACAGAAAAAGCTGGCTGGCAGGCAGAGAGCTCCCTGGCCACGCATGTGATGACACAGGTCATTCTGACGGTTTTCTCTGTAAATCAGATTAAACAGCAGTCAAGAATGCAATGCTTGTCTGACAGTTAACTGAAAGCTAGAGAGCAGCAGATACAGATCGTTGGACAAAGATCAATAAGAAACACAAGAAATAAAATCACCAGTATTAATGCATTCAATTGCATTAAATGTGACTACAGGCTTTGAACAGTTTGTATTTTGTATTTCAGGCAGTGAACTGGCACAACTTAAGTGGAGAGGCAGAAAGATGGCTAACTTTTAACATATCTACCATGTTGTGGTTCATGTGGTTAATATGCCAAAGTGAGGAAAGTCTGTAGCACTATACATTAAGTATACAGTACTGGTACTGACACAGTTGCAATGTTATTATACAATATTCTAATTTACTTCTATGCAATTGCATTATTTGCAGTTATATACTGTTATAGGAACAAGTAATAGGTTTATTCCCTGCTGAAAAGAGGAGAAAGGAAAAAACGTTTCCGCTGTAGAGCCTTCTTCAGGTGTGTGACCCTTTCTTCTCTTTCCAGCAGGGAATAAACCTATTACTTGTACCTTTGCAGCCTACGCCTGCTGACACAGCTCCCCACCCGAACTATATACTGTTATATACTGTCCTCATTCTCTCACCTACATGAAGCATATTTCACAGCCCAAAGCTGAGATTTGTGTCTTTTTCTACTTTCACGCCTGTTGTAGTGAAAATTCAGCAGTGGAATCTTTCCATTTGCTAGAACAATAATGCAAACAAAACCTGCTGATGCATATGTATCAAGTGGCTATTGAGTCACAGAGCATGGCAATCGATAAGAAGCTTCAAGAAGGAAAATGATACTGCCTTTGAGGTGAGGTGTCATAACAGCCCTTAGGAATGTGCTGAATAGTGTATACACATGCACTCACTGAACGTCACATTAGTGGGCCTGATTAAAATTGATTAAGGTGCTCATTTGGAACGGAGGTTGATCTCTATACTTGACTAACAGACTCCAGGTCAGGCCGAGCTCTAGTCAGCCTGCGACCAGGCGTTTGAGCCTGTGGTGCTGTCGGTGAGAGCCGAGAGGCACACTGCTTCTACGCTTGATGCCAATTCTTCCACTGTGTAAAACAATATGAGGGTCACAGCCATGAGCTGAATGGGCTACTCCACAGCTCGGAAGAAAGCTTAAATCGACAACAACGGAACTGAAATAGAAACGAATGCTGCTTGTGTGCAACTGTTCATTTTGTCATTTCGTTCCAGTGATGGCCAGCAAGCCAGGAGGTTGGTCGAAATGAGATTACAGAGAGGGACACGCAGGAAAGAAACGGCAGCGCATCCATTACCTGCACCTGACCCCCGCGACACTGGGAACTGTGCGACAGATTCGAAAATATTTGCTAGGCTTTCATTCACAGTATCAGCCTGGTAGCGCCTGTGCACCACTTGTAAAGAGACGACATCACACTTAAAAACCTTCTTGCACCTGCCTGGCTCTTTTGATTGGTAAAGTTATTTCAGTCTCACTAGATCATATATCTAATCTTAATTTTGGAAATTGTAAGAGCATTTGTAAGGAATTAAAACCCCATAGAATGCAGCCTCACGGTGTGATTTGTGTGATTTTCACAAACTCCACTAGATGTGTTTTCCTGCATGATAAGGTAGAACAAATAGCAGAGCACTGCAGATACAGATAAGAAACAGTTGTTTCCTTGGACAATAAAATTCCCTTTGCATCTCAACCCTGTTCAGTTTAACTGTTGTTTTGGCTGAGGATCAGGTATGACAAAAATAAAACTGAAATTAGCAATGACGGCTGTTGAGGTGCAGCAGCGTGGTGGGCACAGCTACATAGGATGAATCTATAGCACACGTACAGTGCCGTACATCCGCAACAAGAATCGACAGTGATGGATCTGGGACTTTCAGCAGGGTTTACCAATCCCTTGAGCAGCGAAGGACATAGGACATGCAAAAGGCACGATATCGAAGGAAAGATTCTGTAAAAATGAACCTGCGATCTGGGAGGACAAAGAAGTGTTTTAAATTTCTCTCTACCTCCTTGGATTCAGATGTGCTGCGTTCTGTGTAGGAGGTTAGGAGGAGTGTGGCACAGCTGCTGATCCGAGGGCAAGTCTGAAACTCCGAAACTGATCCAGCAGTTCATACCCATTACAAGTCCTGTCTGACCCTTTAAGAGCCAGAGGTAATTTGACAAGTAGAAAACTGAAATATATTATTTAAGTTGGCGTTTTGAAAACAAATTTCAATCAGCAGCATTCAATTAGAAAAGCAATTAACATACAATTAAAAAATCACAACATCAGCAGTCTTTGGAGTACCGTCAACAATGCCGTTACAAAATAACATTTCAATCTGATTTTGGGTTGGGGTTCCCTGTTGAAAGTAATAAAATAATAATAATAACAATATCCTTACTTATAAGCACTTTGAATGGAGTGTCCAGAAAAGTGTTTTACAGGTAATGGGGATCCCCTCAACTCCCACCAGTGTGCAGCCCCACCTGGATGATGCTCCAGTCCTCTCACACACACCAGCTCTCAGTGGGGAGGAGAGCAGAGTGATGAAGCCAGTTCAGAGATGGGGGTTATTAGGAGGCCATGACTGGTAAAGGCCAGGGGGAAATTTGGCCAGGACACCGGGGTAACACCCTTACTCTTTTTGAGAAATACGCTGGGATTTTTAATGACCAGAGAGTCATGACCTCGGTTTTACATCTCATCTGAAGGACGGCACCTTTTTAACAGTATAGTGACTGGGACACTAGGACCAACATGGACTGCAGGGTGAGCGCCCCCTACTGGCCCCACTAACACCTCTTCCAGCAGCAGCCTTAGCTTTCCCAGGAGCCCCCCACCCAGGTACTGACCAGGCTCACACCTGCTGAGCTCCAGTGGGCTGCTAGTTGTGAATTGCAGGGTGAAAGTGGCAGCTGAATAGGCGTTCCTCCAGCCGGAAGAGCTAAAACAACTCCTGATCTAAGGCATCTATATAATAACCAGATCATAACCAGAAGGACAGTTTGCGTTAATCAGTGGCCTTGGGAGGTGACTTATGCTACAGTTGCCTCTTTCGCTTAAAGGATTTCTATTTTTCTGCTGATGAAGTCATCCCTCACGCAGCAACTGATCCTGGCATGACGTTCCTTTCTAGGAATGTTGTACCATCATTAACTCTCTGAGCTGTCTAGAGGTTTAAGAGACTGTATTATGATAGCGCTAATACTCCTGGCATGAAGACTTTGCAAAATCAGCAGAAACTCGCAGTCCATAACGGGGTTTGACATTAAAGTTGCTAACTCTATAGAATATTACCCTTAGATTCGGAGATCACCAGCCCTCCACTGTTCTACTGCCACTCAGAAAAGCCTCTCCCAGCTTCCAGTAATGAACATCAAAGTGCATACACAGTACGCCTTGAACTGAGAGTTATGTAGGTTTAATCAAGTATTGTAACTGGTAAACCTCTGCTTTAATTTGAAAAGAGAATAATGAACCAGGGGACACAAACTACGTGTCGGTGTATTTAAGACGAAGAACACGAGGGCACATTTTTTTTCATTTAGAAAGTGGCAGAAAGTGGTTAAAACAACTGTCTGATCAATTAGCAATCAAACGGGCAAAGCTGGCCAAATTCTTCCTTTCGCAGTCTTTCTTACGTCTTCCAAGCCTAAACACATTTTTAACACACACACACACAAAAAAAAATAGCCTTATGAGCCAGCAGCTACTTCCAGCTAAAAATGTCTGCAAACGTCTGCACCGCAGTGGGCCGGACCCCAGGAGAGACCTGAGCGGCAGGCAAAGCCGAGATGAAGCGAGCGAGCGGACGGCGCAGGGGGCTGGCTGTGGCGAGGCGGAGCCCAGCTCGTGAACGAGAGGAAGTGTAAAACAACCCCCCGCCGTAAATGAGCACTGACAGTTCAGGAGAAGGCTGCCAGCACACCGGGCCAACTCTGTGTCACAGCCCTAATGGGGCCGAACAACGGAGGGCGAAAGAGGGCAAGATCCTCGGCACGTGTGTGGATTTAGTAGAGGGGATCATGAATGCCTAATAAAAGATTTTAAGAAACCATTTAAGAAGGGGGGGAGGGAGATAAGCTCCCAGGAATGGCTGCTACTGTTTGTCATGAATGGCAACACTATTGGCTTAGATCTCAATACAAAGGTGGATACACTATGGTGCCGGCAGGCAGGCAGTCCTCTCCGTTTTGCAATGGTGCATCAATCCATCCCTGCATGGCTTCACTCTTGCCAACTCTAGCATGCCTGTGCTCCAACTGCCCACAACTCAGACGAAAACACTACAGACCTATAAGGATAACGGGCAATGAGCAGGTGTTTTTATCCAGGAAACTTTTACAGAGAGAGAATGTATTGAGTGAGGGATCACAACAGCTTCTGCAGAGTCACTTAAAGCAGGTTTTCCCATAATGTGTAGAGGATGAGCACAAGGGGATTCGTCGACTTACTCAGGATATAATGCAGTAAGTGAACATCGGAGATGTGGCTCTCTTTCCGCTGGCGGTCCATTACTTCGGCTCAAGCTCCTCCGTAGAGTCGCACTGTGCCGACACGCACAACCGAACACGGAGACCATCGGCCAGCTGATGTAAATGACTCACGCTTTTGGTTTGTCACTCTCGATCACGGCTGCCCAGAAAGAACAGCAAACGGAACACGCAGTCTTCACATTTCCTCAAATAAAAACTTGATGCGTGTCACAGCGAAGGACCGTGCCATTTCGCACAGCACTGTGCGAGAGCACGTCTGGGTTGAGACCGCGCGGGTTTGCCGGCTGATTAAATTATAGCATCCCATGTTTTAAAGCTTTATTTAAGGCTGCAGCCCGTCGACACAATGCAGGGCACGCTACAATCCTGTGGCGCGCAGGTCTCATATGACACGGCCCACGACCGGAGCAGGACACCTGTCAGATGTCGGGGATTGAGAAAGTGCGTCGGGTTATTAATGTAACAGCTAGGAGGAGGGTATTAAAGGTCATACGTGTCCAAGCGTAACATAACACTTAATCGCAATTAATCAAAATGATAAGCTAGGAAAAGGAATGGTATTTAGTGCTTAAGGACTTTGGCAAAGTGTAACTAGAATCAGTATATCAAAGCAGAGCACTGCAGCAATGCAAATTTCAAAATAAAACTGCATATCTAAAATACACACTGTGGCCTTAGAAACACAATAAACAAGTGTTTGAATTAATGGCATTTAGAGTGACATTTAGTGCCACTTATTGCATACACTGTATGTACACACACTGAGGCATGACACAGGAAAAATTCTGATGACACCGATAAAAGGACTGTAGGAGATTAGCGTTCAAGATGTAGCTCACTGTTATTAAACAAGTGCAGGCTTTGGAATAGCCTTGCAAGGTCCGAGTGAGCTGTTGTGCACTACCTGTGATACTGGGGTGTGGCTAATATTAAAATGAGCTGCACTGCCCGAGACCCACCTCTGAAACGGCAAAAGTGTTGCGCTTTTGAAGGATATGAAAAGAAGAGGATGACAACGGAACAAAAAGCAATCCAACTTGGTTATTGTCTAAAAATACAAGGAAGAAACCGGATTTAGAACCACACCTTCCTCTGGTTGTGGTACCTTAGAGATGTCGAATTATCAGAACGCTGAATGTAGAATAATTACACCCTGCTGCAAATGGAACTAGAATTCAAGCCCATAGTAATGCACTGTTTTATAATTAATAATAATTGCTTACACTTATAGAGCGCTTTTCTGGACACTCCACTCAAAGCTCTTTACAGGTCATGGGGATCCCCTCCACCCCCACCAGTGTGCAGCCCCACCTGGATGATGCGCCAGTCCTCTCACACACACCAGCTCTCAGTGGGGAGGAGAGCAGAGTGATGAAGCCAGTTCAGAGAGGGGGGTTATTAGGAGGCCATGATTGGTAAAGGCCAGGGGGAAATTTGGCCAGGATGCTGGGGTAACACCCCTACTCTTTTCGAGAAACACCCTGGAACTCCTATTGACCACAGAGAGTCAGGACCTCGGTTTTACATCTCTTCCGAAGGACGGTGCCTTTTTTTACAGTACAGCGTCCCCGTCACTATACTGGGGCATTAGGACCCACACAGACCGCAGGGTGAGCGTCCCCTGCTGGCCCCACTAACACCTCTTCCAGCAGCAGCCTTAGCTTTCCCACCCAGGTAGTGGCCAGGCTCACACCTGGTGAGCTCCAGTGTGTTGCCAGTTGTGAGTTACAGGGTGCTATGGCTACTGCCGAAAGCCACTGCATTGGCCAGGAATCGAACCCGGGCCTCCTGCGTGACAGGCAAGAATCCTACCACTGAACCACCAATGTGCGATTATGCTGTTGGTGTTTTGTAAGGATCGAGACTTTTAAACTGCCTTCTCAAAAGCACACGGTCAAAATACTGGCACAAAACAGGGGATGTCATTCTGGCCAAATTTTAAGTGATTAAAAAAAGAGAGAGATGCATTAAACGATGTTCCTGAGGTTCTTATAATCCCCCTGTGAGAGCTCTCCCCAGCCCACCATGCTGCCATCTTGTGTCACTCAAATTAAAAAAATATATAATTCTGTTTATTTTTAACTGCAAAATTTCAGTTTTGGTCCTTGAATTTAAAAGGCCGAGGCCTCCTGCGGCACAGCAAAAACGCAATGAGGACCTTCTTTCACAAAATCGAAATATAAACCCATCGAAACATGACGAGACCAATCCCGGAGCTCAGCTGCTTTTCTAGTTACCCTCCTGGACGAATATACTGTATTAAAAGACTACAGAGCTGTGGCTGATATGTCACAACAACTATCTTTAAAGTCCCACACTTGTGTCGCCAGGCTGCTGTAAATGTCTGAGAGCTGCAGATACACAGTACTGATAACCCAGAGCACTAGGTGCTGCTGACGAGCGCTGAGCTGATGTCCTTCATGCTACAGTCAGATTTCACCCCTGTGCTTATATATAGGGGGAGGATTCGTCCTTATGATCAAACCATGCGATATTTTAATTGTAAGGCAAGCAATCCTGGGCAGAACAAACACATGCTCTTCGAGAAAATCTACTGCACACGGATGCTGCGATAGCTCACACGAAAATGCCCACTTCTCAAAAGAAACGAGAGTATAGGACACATGCCCTCTGGTTTTTGTCCATCACTTTCAATTAACACCAGTTTCCCAGCTGAAAAGGGCACGGAGGCATGCTTCAGGTGAAAAACAAACCGTAGTTTAACCCGTAGAGAGACTATTTCACTGGAAGTGTGGATATGAAACGCACTGTTCCTGTAAGACCGTTGTGGACACAGCTGAAACACAAACGTGGCTTTTCACGGCAGGGGTGTCCAATTCTGTTTACTGCAGAGTATCGGATTTTTCCTGCAGTGATTGTACAGTAAGTGCCTAGTCCCAGAGATGAATGCCTCTAACTGGGTTTGAAGAGTGATTGCCAGTTTGTAAGGCATTGCCAACTAGGAGAGAAACGGAAAAAACCGCAACACCTCCTCCCTGCGGACACAGAATTGCACAGCCCCGCTGTCCCAGGACATTTGCAGCTCAATGCCGCCCCCTGCGGGTCACCATTGGTCAGGTCCATTTCGGGAGAGGCGCTCCACGTTGAGGGCGACAATGCTGGGCATGTCTTTGGCACCGAGAGGCCTGTTCCAGACGGACATGTGGAATTCTCCAGGTCCCCAGACGCAGCTCAGCCTACTGTTTCCAACACGCGGCAGTACATAACGGGCGAGCTCCTGATGACTAGAATTCCCCTAGCCTGAACCCAACCGCAGGCTGGCCTCTGTCCTCAATGAGCAAGCGCCAGCACTCGGGGCAGATTGCAAACTCACAGTGCCCAGGCACTGTAGGTCAACCAGCTCCTAAAACAAAGACAACGTTACCTGCTTAGTTCTAAAGCTTTTTTTCTGCTCATCTTTCACAGTGTTGGGCAAAAACCTCTTAGACTGCAAAACCCTCTACCGCAGTAACCCACTCAAGCAAACCGAGCACAGCTTCGTCTTAAATTTAAAGGGGCTTTTTTCTTTTTTGAAGATATCGCGGCCAAGTACATACTCTTCCCAGCAACAAAAATAACTTCTCAAGGGCAGGAGGTGTAATGTTTCGATACACACCAATCCACACGGCTCTCTGCGCAAATAGGATTTTGTTCTTTTAAGGAGGCAAGTCTGTGGGCAGGCGTCAAGTCTTTAAGAGTCCTGCCCTGTGTAGAATAATGTGACCCGGCCTTTTAGAAACATTCGCCGTGGCTTTTAGCAGGAGGACTATTATGTCTACTAAGTAATCTCACTGAAAGCTCCATTATCTAAGAATATCACTGGGCGGGACTATACGACTGCACCATGACAGGTGGCACCAAGCCTCAGTGGATGACGTATTTCCAAGCAAGGTCGTCCGTTTCAAACCTGTGAGAGTCTGGGTCACCTGCAGCCAGGAACTCCCCCCAAGTCCTATATTCCAAACAGAATCTTGACAAGTCTTCCAACTATGTAGGATCATCAGGAACAACAAAATGACCACGAGGCCTGGAGAGTTTGGAGCCTGCAGTAGGACCTGACTTCAAACTAGAGGGTCATGGGTTCGAGTCCCAGGTGGGACATTGGTGTTGTATCCTTGAGATGGGCCCTTTGTCTTCATTCGACTCGTGAGGTTGAAATAAAGTATTAAATAAGCAAAAGAGGGCTGAACCATGTCAGGCTGCAACGGATGTCAGATCCAGGAAGCCTGTCTGTGGAGAGCCTAATCCTACGAGATTATTCTTCAGAGACCTCAGAAATGCAGAAAAAGCCATATTAGTCCCACCTGTTACCAAGACCACTGGGTGCTCTTCTCATTGCACAGAGTCTGGCGGAGGGGTGAGGCTGGTTTCCAGGGAAACGCCTCCCCCAGCTCCTACAGCCATAGAATCAAACCCCACCATCGCTGACACCGAGAGCACGGGAGGCTGTCGTCAAGGCACCTTGGATGCAACGGATGTCAATAAGCAAAGGTTTTTTTTATTTGCCCCATTTTACCCCCCAAAAGGAGGACCGTCAGTAGAACTTGCGATACAGGACCGCTGCAAAGCGCGCAATGACCATGGCTCAGATGTCTGCACTAAATTCTGCTTTACTTGAATTCATTACCGACACCCCCCCATGCATCAATTACAGACTACTAACACTCATCCATCCACCCATTTTCTAACTGTTTTTCCCAATTCAGGGTCTCGGGGGAGCTGGAGCCTGTCCCAGCATAGCAACGGGCACCTATCTATTGGGTGCAACCTGGATGGGACGCCAGTCCATCACAGGAAATGCAGACCTGCACAAAATCACACCAGAGCCAGTTTTCCCCAAAAGCCACTTAACCTGCTGGTCCAGTACGTCTTTGGACTTCGGCAAGACGGCAATGCTGACCCCTGCACCACGGTCATTCCAATGGTGCAATGCTGCCCTCTGGTGAACAACTTGAGCAATAACTATTACCCACACATCCCTATTACAGAAGGACTAACCCTGGCGGTATTTTTTTTAAATTAGTATCAGAGTTAAACCTGACATGCCTGAGGAAGGCTCAGCATTTGAAACAGTTTTTCTTTCCCTTAACTTTCAACACAGAACAAACCTTTCCTAATTATTTTAATTAAACCCCAAAAGGAAGCAGGAAGCTTGATTTATGGTCACAATTCAAACAGGAACATTGCATAATGTACAGATGTGCAAATGCATAGTTCACAGTCCTGCACATTTTTAAAACTAAACCTATTACCATCCCCAAAGTTCTCTTTTATTCAATTAAAAGTTGCATTTCAAGTTTACTTGCACATATTCATCAAATCTGAACACACTAGGAAGGGTACACAGTTCTCGTTAGAAAACAAAAAAAGAAACCGGAACATAAATTGCATACATGGGATTGTCATGCTGAGAAAGCCCTCTGAAGAACCTTGAATTCTCCTTCAATAATGTTTAACCTTTTTGGGGAAAAAAAAAAACAAATTCCTGCAGGTGATTCACTCAATAAAAGGTCACAGACAAAAACAGGCTGAAAGTTCACTTCAGAAATTCCGGGCTGGTCATGTTTTATTCTCATATTGCCAAAGCTGTACAATTTCTATAAATATTTTTAATACTGAAATATTTACATCAGATGTCCCCGTTTCTCTTCAGCAGCACACTTGGATCGGTGAATTCCGTACTATCTCGCCACCCACCCCAAACCCCAGAGGTGCAGTGTACCCCAGGAGAAACCTCATCTGGTTCTGAAACTCAGTATTTACACAGCAATCTATTCCCCTGTTATGTCAACGTATCGAGGGGATTCTATTCGAATGGAAGAAGTCAGCTCTTGTGCATCTACAGCACTTGACTATTAAAGACAGAACCAGTATTTTTCCTCTTCTAAAAACGTACACAAGAAAAAAAAAACGTTTATAACTACATTTATCCGTATATCATACATGTTGGGAACATTATCACAGCACACAAGAGAAACCCCTCTTCCAGCTTCTAAGCTATAAACATGGGTCAGCACTGCCTATATCACGGTAGTCTTTACAGTCTTTATCATAAACAGTGCTTCTAAATTCCCTTGTAACAGCATCTTGTGGCAGTTTTTCACATTTATCCATATTTCCTTATAGTATTTATATACAGTATAAGGTTTTTCTTTTCATTCTTTTGTTTGACCCAAAACAGTTTGCTTCAGCAACAAAGTTTGTCCATTCTACCGTGACATCTACTGTATATACACCTGAATCTAGCAGACAGATAACAGCACATGGATAGTGTTTCTCTTTTCTGAGGTGAAATGTACAGCTTTTTTTTTGTTGTTTTCCAGAAGTAGAACATGCATTTCAATACCATCGACCACGGACATAAATCTGATAATACAGTAGTTTAGCCTCTAAAGGCAAGCTAGGTAAGATCACATGACCTAAAAATCACTCACAACATTTTGGATGCATTGAAACATTCAAAAAGCAACAAAGCGGACAAGGGAAATTCATTTTTATCCTGTTTAAGAGGAGATCCTGACTGATTTTGCTTTTCGGAGCCATCGTTAACTTTGGAGTCTTAGGAACAAACTGACAGTACAGTGACCCCCAGCCCTGTGCTTTTTAAATGTTTCATTAGTGCAGGTGTAACAGGTTTGTGCTTACAACATCATAAAGCAAGAGTAATATATCTAATCGCATACTCAACATGGTTAAGAGAGAGGAGCTGCAGGCTTTTAAAAAGCAACAGCGTGACACGGGATCTGTACAGTTGCTTTTGCCGAAAACTGTGAAGAGTCCCTGCCGTCCGATGCCAAGCGCTTTCATTCAGACCGAGGGAGAGCAGAAATCTTTAGGCTACTCTGAGGAAAAACAAACCTCAAGGGAAATAACGCCTAGGCGCCCTGCAAAATGGAAGCTGTTGTCGGGCGTTTCTTTTTTTTTTTGTTTCGTTCCTTGTTTGGGTTTAAAAAAGAAACAAATACATTCAGAATCCCACTTTAAAAGAAGCAATGGAAGTGGCGATAGTTAAAACAGGAAGAATGACAAATACACACAGGGGAATGACGACCCTTGACCCTTGACCCCTGACCTCTCCCTCCCTGACACACACGCACAACAGGGACCGGCACAGAAATAAAAAGAAATACCAAGGCAAGAGCGAACTGTTCTTCTGTACACTAAAACTGGAGCCGGCCCCCGGACAGGACAGGACAGGACGGGGCAAGGGAATGGGGGGGCGCATCGCCGCACGCAGCCCCACGTGATGGCCCTCCCAGCAGAGGAGGGGCGGCGTGGGCTAGCTGGGCACAGGCCGCGGGCACAGGGCTTTCGGTTTGCTCTCCACCTCCTTTCCTCGGACCGCCGCCATGTAGGAGAAGAGACACAGCACGGAGTAGCAGATCTGGTGGGCCTGTTGGGGGAGGGGAGGTCAAAGCACAGAGACGATTTAAAATCAGGAGCAGAAGTATTCAAACAGACGTCTGTGAAAGACGCGCAGCGCACCGGTGGACAAATCCCACAACTCCGCCCTCGAGTTCCGCCAGCAGCCTCTACTTCATTCTCTTCAAAAGTTAGACACATTGCATTTAATACAGGACAAGAAGAAAGCAGAGCACAAAGATTTAGAAAGAAAACCACGATGGACTAAAACATTATTTGACATTTTATCCGGCTGTTTATCTGACCATTTTATTCAATACAGGGTCATGGGGGAGCTGGAACCTGTCCCAGCAAGCAACAGGCACAAGGCAGGATACACCCTGGATGGGACGCCCGTCCATCACAGAGCAAACACACACAGACACGCTCCCAGCTGAGCCAGTTTCCCCAGAAGCAAACTAACCTACCAGCATGTCTTTAGACTGTGGGAGCAAACAGGAAGGGACCGGAGGAGACCCACGTGAATATGGGGAGAACATACAAACTCCACACAGACAGCACCCCAGGAATTAGTTCACCACTGTGCCACCCCTTTGACATTTCACGCCCACTGAATTTGGAATTAGCTGCTCCTTCACTGCTCGGCTCACAGCGACGACCCCTGTATACTCAGGGTGAGGAGGGGCAGATGAGCTCTCACTAGTAACAGATCGGACTGGCTCGAACCGGGGTTCCCCAAGCAGCTGAGCACTACTGGCCCTGGGAGAACTTTGGGGAACCCCAATCACCTGTGACCTGACCCCAAGCTAGACCTCTGGGCAGGTGTCTACACTGGCTCAGATGCATTACTGAAGGGCTGAGGAGCAGTGTCTGCTAGCCACTGCTGGGTAACCCCAGTCCCACATACTGTATATTTGAAGGGAAAATAAATTTAAAATAATAATAATTGCTTACACTTATATAGCGCTTTTCTGGACACTCCACTCAAAGCGCTTTACAGGTAATGGGGATCCCCTCCACCCCCACCAGTGTGCAGCCCCACCTGGATGATGCGACGGCAGCCATAGTGCGCCAGAACGCTCCCCACACACCAGCTCTCAGTGGGGAGGAGAGCAGAGTAACGAAGCCAATTCCTAGATGGGGATTATTAGGAGGCCATGATTGGTAAGGGCCAACGGGAAATTTGGCCAGGACGCCGGGGTTACACCCCTACTCTTTTCGAGAAACGCCTGTAAAAAAAGACTGTGCCGTTACAGAAAGCCCAGGATTAAGATCCATGTCCTGCTACACCATCAAAAACGAACACTACACTGACACGTGCAAACTGCCCACCGTCATTCCAAAATAAGAAAGAAACTGACGATTATCCAACGGAACCTTACCAGTGAGGGCTGCGAAGTTGCCACAAGTCTAGTATCACTACTATAAATTATTCCCCCATTTCCCCACAACCAATTCAAATCGTGAATTTGTTCAAAAACGCAGGAGCCAAACCAAGGCAAGGCATATTCGTTTGACTGCATGCAAGACTTCCTCCAGCAGTGTTGGCACAAACGTGCTCTTGATGATCGGTGGGGGGGTAAAAGGTGAGGCCGCACAGTTCGGTTTCACGGAGGGGGAGCGTGTTAAACGCTACACACAGAGCTTGGGCTTATGGAGGCCCAGATCTGCTGCAGCGGAAGCAGGCTGGTGGGGAGGGTGAGGCACAGCTACCACTGGCTGATCCCTCTGAAGACTTCCTGCCAGCGAGCAAGCCAAGCCTGACACTACCCTCCAGGCCCCCCCCCACCCCCTCCAAAGGCACTACACGACCCCTGACCTTCTGCAACCCCGTGCTCTGGGAGGAAACTGAGGCGGAGAGTTCTACTTACCATTGGGGTCTTGTATTTGTGGATCACCACTTCTTTAGTTTCAGGAACTAAAACCGGATGTGCAAGAGACAAAACAAAGAATTCAACACAGGTGGAAGAGCCAGCGACACCAAAAAACTGAACACGTCAGGGTACAAGGCAGTGCAAATTATAATAAGAAAGGCAGTTCAAACCGCATACACCAACACACAAACAGTCAGGAGTACACCAGGTGTCTGTCTCTGAAGCCTAGCAGAACATGTCAGACCTACCAGCGAACTCTGTCTCCCACATCAATTCATAAAAAGAAATGACAAAAACAAACTGCTACAGAGTTTAAGTGATATGAAGTGTTTTTCGCTACACAGCAGGGTTTCAGGAATTAATCATGTATAGTATATCTCCATAGGAATGTGGATACTAAAGTTTGGCAAAACTAAGTCTAAGAAGCTTTATTTTTTCTGGAGTAGGCAATATGAACCATACTTTTTTTTTTTAAAGATGCAGGCTGGGGGGGATTCACATCATGGATTTCGCACTAGAAACTGCAGCTCCGCAAGGGCTAAATGAAATGACACTTGTGTACCAGCTGCAGCAGAGATACTGACTGCAGGAGAGATGAAGACAAGGTTGTATATTCATCAAGCTGCCCGTAGAATTTGGCTTGCCAGAGCAGGTTAAAAAAAAAACACAAAATTGCTGAACTTGAGTTTAAAGGCTTGCATGTTCTGAAGCCTCTCACAGGGATTCATGAAATTCCAGACCTGGAATAACACAAGGTCTAGGAATCAGCTGGCAGGGTGTGGGAATGTCTAACAAACACTCTGTGTTAATACTACATTACTGCCTCTCCAGAATGTCACAAAGATACATTTTCAGCAAACTATATACAGTACAAATGAAATTCTTTACTTCATGACCTGAAACAGTGTGGTAGAACAGCTCTGGATAATATTTTTTATGCTGTACATGCTGCCACACCTTCAGAAAATGACGAACAGGAGGCACTTTTTTACGCTAAGGGGTGTAGGAGTGTGGGACAAGCTACCCAGCCGTGTTGCTGAAGCCAATATGGTGCAGCGTAAGACAAAAAACTGTAGAACGAAAAACAGAATTTCACTTAAAAATTAAAAGCAGAGAAGCAAAAGGATATGAGTGTGAGTGAGTCTGCCTGCGTCTACATTACAGCATGCTACAGAACCGTCACCCTAAGGATGAAAACGGGGAGTTTTTACCAAAACCCGAGGGGGGAAAAAAAACCTCTCAAAGCAAAAAGACTTAAAACAATCAAGCTGACAACAAAGAATCATGTGTCTTGGGATTTACATATCGAGACTTTTCATTAGTAACTGTGAGAGAATGACTGGGGTCTGCTCAGTGCGATCAGAATGGATAGAGGGAATCAGCACTCCTTTTTACTGACCTGGTCTGGAGAAGACCACTAAGAAACCCTATAAAACAATACCCTGGCTCTGTTTTCTTAAAGGGCAGCTTTTAAAGAATCGCAAAAACGACCCTTAATTAGCACAAATCTTGACCTCTGCATTTTTTTAACAGAGTGCATCTCTTCCGGGAAGGTGTCTATGCTCCGTACGTAAACATATGCCCCCCGTGTTGGACAAAGAAAAAAGGAATGCTGATTTTCCAGGAAAATAAATTCGAAATAAAAAAAAACGAGAACCCAGTAATGTCGTCGGTCATGGGAGAAATGGGGTGAGTGGGGCTGAGAGAGGTCCTGACACACAGTCGAGAGAAACATGTGACAGCACTTTACCTGCTGGAGAATGAAGGTTTTCATAGCAGCGAAGGTGAGGGAACGAATTACAAAAAGAAGCACAGAAACACAGCAGTAACCCAAACCAGCACAGTCCTACCCAGAGTGCCTCTTCCCCGATTCATATTAATGCTTAATGTGGCTGTGGGGTGCACTAACCCCCTCTTCCCTTCTCCCTTCACCCTTCCTTCAGTGCAGTAAAGGAACCCCAAACCCTGAGCCATTCACAAGGACATCAATGATCTACACTGCCACCGTATTGAGCCTACTTCAAACATGCTTATATATGCATACAAATCCAAGGGCCACGATATTTCTCCTTCAACGCCGCTTGCTGTCGTTTAATGGAAGCATCTTTTTATACAGGCTTCACAGCACTTCTGCAAAGGTGAACTTTCCTGCAGGCACTTCTTAGCTCATTACAAAACTAAGGCCAAGACTATCCATTCACTCCTCCTGATAACGACCAGCCTGATCTAATTTCACTGACGCACTGCAGCCTTTTAGGCAAATGGGCCTCAATGGCTTGATTCTGCTTGATAAAGCACAGGCAAGCACACCCAGAACAAGGGGGAGCTCGGGTTTAGCTTCTCCAGGCACCCATCTAACACAAATCCCTGCACGGGGTAAAGACCATCCATCCTGCAAATAAAATTATAAGGTCTCTGCAAATAATCAGGTGAAGTCCACTAATGCAAGGTGCAGTACAACATAATGCCTCTGTATTTCTACCTTAATGATTAAGATCTATCACTGACAAGTTCTAGACCCTACAGTAACCACTCTGTTGAACTCTGTTCTATGGCTGCTTGGCTTCCAGCAGATGTAGAGAGGAATTGTGTGGTGATTCTGAGTTACTGCCATGTCCATGTCGCGTACAAACCTAATATCAAAATAATGTAATTACCAAATTCCTCCAGGACAAAGACTCCTTTGACTGTATTGCACTTTTTAATGTGACTCAGCTCTATGAAAACCTAAAACGAAAAAAACAAACAAACAAACAAAAAAAAACAACAAACAGAAGAAACAGAAAAAGGAAACGTTAGCAAAATCGTTTCAGAACCCCGCAAGGGGAAATAAAAACAAAATCAAAAACAGAGAACGTAACGCACGATCAGACTAGACAAAAACGTCACCCAGAGGGAAACGACGACGACGACGGCGACCACAGAAAACAAAATGGGACACCACACTACGCAAGCTCTTTAATGCACGGGCGCAGGGGTGGCCAGTCCTGGTCCTGGGGGGGGGGCGGTGTCAGCCGGTTCTCTGCAATCAGCAGCACCAGCAGAGCTGGGAGGGGCTGGTCAAATCGGTCCAGTAAACCCAGTAAGCTGCTGGTTTAGCTCGCCGCGACGGGCCGAGCTGGACTGACGAACCCCGTGGGGCTGACCGGCCCCCTCCAGGACCAGGAGTGGACAGGACTGCTAGCGGAACAGGAACGCCACACCGAGAACGAGGAGGGAGACGCCAGACACAGTAGAAAGAGAGAGGGAGAGGGGGGGGGGAGGACGCACACAGAAATCCACAGATCGGCCACACAGCTCAAATCAAAACGTCAGGAGAAGAAAGGGACAAAACAGGTGGGGGGAGGGGGGAGGTGGGTTACAGGAAATAAAATTCACTGCTAAGAAGCAAAGATAGCAGAAGAGCAATACCTTCCGCTCCTTGCAGGGGGAGAGAGCATGGAAGAGAAACGGCTTGGATTAATATTGGATACAGAGAGCAAGTTACAACCCACTGAAGGTGAAAGACAGTGCTTCGCTGCGACATGGGCAATATCAGACCAATTGGGGAAATCGTGGACCAGTAAGTACCAGTAACGCCATAAATCAATCAAGCAAATCGGTATGAGCCGCCCCCCTCCCCCGCCATTCTTTGAAAATTCTTTGAAAAAAAAAAAAAAATTAAAAACAAAAGCTTGGATCGAGGGCTGACTTTCAATAGATTTCACCCCTCCCACCTCCATGCGTCCTCCTCCAGCAATGAGGGCTGGTGACTGCATGAGCACGTTACAGTCTGAACAGCGCCCCCCCCCCCCCCCCCCCGCTGCATAAGGGCAGCGCTCCACAACAGCCAGCAGGGGGCGAGGGGGCGGGCTCCCCCCCGCCGCAGCAAACCGGGAAAGTGGGCTCAGTCACTGGCACAGGCTTGTTCCACAGGGCTCAGTTTGGTTCCTGCTACGCTTGTTAAATTACTGGAACAGGTAGATGGAAGACAGGCTGGGGGGTGGAAGGGGTGTGATGTGACACGCCTGTCCACTCCTAACTGGCTTCTCTCTCTCTCAGCCGCCAGATGACAAAGGGGTCGCCTCTCCCCTTTACCAATGCTTTCTGGGATACAGGGGACTTTCTGGGGTCAGACGTTAAACTCAACAGGCGGCAAGACTTCCGAGCAAGACTGGCCGGAGAAGCAGCGCTTTCCGAGCAGCTCGACCGATACAGTACCGCCGCCGGAGTCCAAGTTATCTGAGATCGGTGGACTCTCCTCCGGATTTTCCTGCCGAGGGGGACGATCCAAAACGCCCTGCTAGAGCAGGGGGAAAGGGGTGGACTGTGAGCAGGAGCCCGGGTGAATAGGCTCCGGCGAATCGAACAGGGCCGTAAGGGATAGCCGCACGGAGCCCAGGGAAAACAGGGGCAGTCCAACAAGCCCGGAACCCGGACTTTGAGGAGTGTTTTACAACATTGCAGTGGAAGAACGAGTAAACAAAAGCAAAGCATAAACCAAGGAGTGGGAAACGGACAAAATATTATGCCAACTATTTTATGTCATCTTTTTTTTCCCTACTGTGTTATTTCTTATTTCGTTCAAGCAGCTCAAGGACCTACTTCAAGCACACCCAAAAAAGGCTCCACAGCCAAAACGCTGCATTTCTTTTCTTATCTTTTCAGCACAAGAATAAATCTTTACTTGTTCCTTATTTATACACTCAAACCGCCTTGTGACGCTAATATAAGTCAGTGCTGTGTGTGTGTGTACACACATCACTCATACTTTTGCACAGTACTCTATGGACATTTCCTTCGGTTTGGCCACAGAACTAGAAATGGAGTGTTACCATCTGTGTGCGTCAGCTACGACAGTTACCACTTGCGAAACGTTTATCTTTCCGTTACTAACTGGATGGATGTGGACAGGGGACTTGTATCAACCTGGCTAACCTAGGGGAACTGAGCACTACAGGGCTCCTGTGTAGTCAAACATGTAATCTTCCCTCTTGCCCTGCTCCGAGGTTTCAAGGTACTGACCTTCTGCGATACAGTCATGGACTTGCACCACCGGTACCCTGCACGCTTGAGACATTACTGACTAACTTGTCAAACTGGGGTTCTGTTGAACCACGGAGACAGAAGGTCTCTCTGCTCAAATAAAGGGAGTTAATTCACAAGACATCTCACGCTTCACAAACTCACTTCTCGATGTGAATGGGTGCTCAGTATACATAGAGAAGAAATCAGTTACAAATGACTATTTGTATAAAATGGATTTATTACATTTGGTCAGTGTATAACACTGAAGTGGGTGCCAATAATTGCTTGCAGTTATATTAATAATCATAAAACATGGATTCATTAAAGGTTTCATTTCCATGTGACTAATGAGCAGAGGACAGGCTGTAAAGAATATGCACTGCAATTCGATAAAGAGTACCTTGTACAGTAGATGCATGTAGAACTACAGTATGCATGGTAGTCGAACCAGTTCAGTTCTAAACGACACGACTGAGTTGGGCCCCGAACATATTTCTCTACGACTTCTGAAAGAAACCTTCGGGACCACAGAGTGGAAAAACACACTGAGCTGAGAATCCACTCACTTGCCTCCAATAGTTCCAAAATAAAACCTTTCTGGACTATTCCATCGTAGCTTTGAAATCAAATGGAAAAAGAGTGTCAAACGCTATACCATCTATGCTGAAAATACGGTTACATTATTTTTCCTTTTTCCAGTGTGTTCCAATAGTTTATGCTGGTAATATCCTAAAAATTAAAGATCAAAACTAAAAGGTAATACATTTAGTTTTTTTCCCCCTAAAAAGCTTTCACAATTAAAAAAAAATGTTACAAGAAATCAGAATGCTGAGAGGGCAAAACAAAAAGAAAAGGTGATTTGAACAAAAGAGTAAATTAAAAAAAAAACACACGGAACCAATTATTAATGAAAAGTCTTTGTCTCAATCAGGATCCCTGTCCTGACTTACCTTGCTAAAGTGTCAACTTTCCAACACCCAATCAAATAGCGAGAATAAACCCCCCGCGCACACCCTCGACATGAAATATACGCACACTTACTGTGAAAACAGGGCAGGGCACAACAGCACAGGCTATGGTATACAGGCATTATAGACACAGAATATCTCAGATGCGAACATGTCAGAAAACAGGATACTGTGGGTAGAGGTTGCACAGCAAATGAGGAGCAAAGAAAAGAAAGCTAAAACACAAAACGACGGCTTCCTCTGAGGTGGGGTTTCTACTGAGACACAGTGCTCACGGCAATCCGTTTTGGCTTGGCAATGCATTCTGGGTAAAGGTCACGTTTTCCGCCCGTATTGAAACGGAATGCGAAGTGACCGCCGGGCAAGAGGGTGGCTCACGGCGCGTGGGTGGGGGGGTGGTGGGGGGGTCCGTGTGCCGTGAGCTCGTCGTTACCGGGGATCGGGAGCGTGGGGCGAGCCGCAGCTCAGAGGAAACGGGCCGCACGCTGAGCGGGAGGGAGGGCAGGAGGGAGGGGGAGGGCGTGAGCGAGCGCTTAAGCCGGGGGGTGGGGCGGCGGGCCAGGCGCCGCGGCGAGGCCAGGACCCCCTACCTGACTGTGCATGAACTTGAGGTTGATGCCCTCCAGCGTGACCTGCAGAAGACCCCCCTCGCCCGTCTTCATGTCCTGCACCGGG
The DNA here is from genome assembly GCF_059453375.1 of Lepisosteus platostomus. Lineage (NCBI taxonomy): Eukaryota > Metazoa > Chordata > Actinopteri > Semionotiformes > Lepisosteidae > Lepisosteus > Lepisosteus platostomus. The sequence goes on from NC_142628.1 coordinate 13,793,737, forward strand.
AACTCCCCGCCGAGCTCCGGCCCTGAGGAACGTGGGGAGGAAGCAGACTTCAGACCGGGGGGGCTCAGGCTGCAGGCCTCCGAGCACACAGGGTGTGTGAACTGAGCCGATCCCTTCACCAATCGCAGCTAAACCAGGAGATTTTATTCCGACCACAGACGAGACTGACCCAGGGCTTGTTACCGCAAAATACTGTACACTGAGGTCCAGGAGGGACAAATGTCATATTGTCCACTTAATTTAATAATTTAAGGCAAACCAATTAAGTCAATTAAAAGTTTACTTAACAAGGGCTTGAAGACACAGTTGCCCTGTCACGAATGAGAACAATATTCCCTCTACCTCCTGCCCCAGTGAAAGCACAGAGTGGTTAGTACCCACCCAGTTTTACACATGCGGCACATCACAGGTCGATGGACAAGCTTGTCCAAGAACTTGGGAACTTTGTGAAGGGTTACAAAACGAGAGGAGGCGATACAAATCGTCTAGCCCATGTGGCAGTTAGCAGCGGACTGATCCAGAGATATCACCCAGCCATTTCTCGAAGGAAGTCAGGCCCAAGTCAAGCCATTCGCTCCACATGAAAGTCAGTTTCAACACCAAGGGTGGGCAGCTGGATCCAGACCCCCTCGACACTGCACTGGGAAGACGTGCCTCCCTGTTCTTGGGCTTTTAAATGCACTTCCCAGAGAGGACTTCAGGTCTGATGCCAGCTGACCTCTTCCAAGAGAGAGACAGACAAAACCCCCAAGACGGCAGGTACCTCCCGCACAGGGCACACTCAGGGGACCGACGGCGGGAGAACCCGCCTTACCTGGCTTGATGCTCTGCTGCCGGGCGGCCGCGCGCTCCATGCTGTCTTTCACGCAGTAGTACAGCTCCCGACACTGAAAGGCAACACACATCATCAGCAAGTCAGTAACAGGCAGCTCCCCATGGAAGCACGCCATGATGGGTACAGTGAGCATCCCATCCGCGATGCACACACCATGCTGCACGTAACGTCAGGGCACAATTTCCAGGGCTCATCCTCTACACGTGAGGATGGCAACAGACAGGGTCTTGCCACTGGACAAATGCCAAGGTCAGGATTTCAGCTTCTCCCAAGGTGGACCATGTCCTCAAGCAGTCCAAGAGTGAACACAGCAGATTCTTAGGGCATACCAACCCGCCCCACAGAAGCTCCCCTTGTCGCACGCAACTGGGCTGCTGGAGCCTTGCTGGCTTAGTGGTTAAGAAACAACTAATCACTTCTTTACTTGGAGGTTCTCCATCTGAGCTGCCACTGACCAGCTGGGTGCTGCAATGAGCCTTGCACTGCACCTGACCTCCACGCAACCCATCCTTTGGATCACACACAGACAGGTCCCCGGGGACTTGACTCTGTAGCAGCCCCTGCTCGCCAGCCCCCAGTCTACTGAAAGCAGCACTCTGGATACAGGCGTTCCCCCGAGGGACCGATTACCGGACGGCCGGAAGGACTCGCCTTCTTGGTGTAGAACTTGTTCAGCTGAGTCTCCTGCCCGTTGCGCCGCCACAGGCACAGCACTTTGGTCTTGGGGCAGTAGGTCATGTTGATGAGCTTCTCGTACCACCAGCGCTCGTACACCGTGCCGATGTTGCTCCTCAGCACGATGCAGTCGTCGCACACCTGCGCGGGGGGGCAGAAGACGAGGGGAGAGGCTGTAGCAAAGCTCTGGAGGGTCAGGAGCAGAGCGAGGGGCGTCTGCTCCTTCCTACTGCGCCATACTTCCACTCCAGCTCCCAAAGAAAGCACAGGGGAGCATTTTGGACTGGAGGTCCCCACTCCGCACGAAGAGTTATGGGTGTCCACTCAGGAACAAGCTATCCAAGCCAAATCCTTGAGACCCTGTTGGACCCTGAGATTTTGCACTGTTTAGCTGCTAGGTAGTGAACGAGCAAGCTGGGCCTCCCCCTCTTGTGATCTTTTGTTTGTTCTGATGTAATCTGTGGGAGAGTGTGGGTGTGCATTTAAACTGGAGAGCTATCAGAACATCAGGTGTAAGACACTCGAAACGCACACGCAAGTAAAATGCAGGGGAGGAGACGGTTCATACCTCCATGAAGAATATATCCCCTGTGGTATCTGTCCCAGCATGCACCACAAAGGTCTGCTTCTTTATGTGTCTGCTGCCGCTAGGCCTGATGGGTAGCTCCCGCCCCGTCTGCAACACAGGGGTCATCAGCGTTAATCACAGCCTGACTCACTGCGTGGAGTTACAGGCCTACAAATCGCCTGAGGAGCAGCTTTCATGGAACATTTTCAGATGGTAATCACATCCAATGAGCAACCAGTCAGACTGATTTCATGTAAATATACAGTACAGTGTGCTTACAAATCCCCAGCGGACAATAACAGTGCACAACAGGGGGGTGACTTGTATCCAGCAGGAAATGACATCATACACGAGCCATGTCCCATGATCCTCTCTGTCAGTGACCTAAACTTCATTCTGTTGTTTGAGACGGCCAGCTGGCATAAGGGGTACCCTGCACCCCACAGTGTGCTAAGGATACGACGCTACATCGTTCATCTAAAAGGGGCTTCTGGCCTGGTCCTTGTGTTACTTTACAGACTGAATTACTACCCATTTACACAGCCTTCAACTGAGAATCTGCTTAAAGGGGCTGGTAAAGTCATCTGTGGGCCTCAGGATATTCAAACGCCCATCAACACACCTGTTAGATTTCACCTCTAACCCCAAACCTCCCATTTCTTCAGGGAGACAATAAAAAAAGCACCAAGGAGTCAGTGACTCGGGCCAGAGTTTGGCAGAGAGAGGTTACGAGGGGACGAGATCTAGCTCAATTGGGCACCAGGAAGCCGGGCGGTTTCGGGAAGGGACGGGGAAGCTCTCACCAGCTCGGGCAGCCGGTCCAGCACGTCGTTGATCTCCTGGCTGTACACCAGGCCGATGTGAGACTTGCCCATCAGACGGCGAACCTTCTTCCGGATGTCATTCTTATTCATCTGGCGGGGGGGGAGACGAGCCCAGCGTCACAACGCACAGTGCCCCAGGACCACAAAATACCCCCCCCACAGAGCTCCTCTCCTGCGCAGTCTGTGACTACGAGCTCACTGGCATCCCATAACACTGCTTCAATTACCGTACTTTATTATTCTCTACTTGAAACTTCCTTTTCTCTCGTCGCACAAGCGTTCTGCACCTTGGGCACAACCTTGGGGTTTTTACGACGTCTAGACGCAAAGCGGCAACATGCAGTGCAGACAGGCAAAGTGGACACTGCCAACCTTGCGAAAAATGGAGCAAAAATGAAATTATTGCATTAGGTACTGTGGGAATGTGGATTAACCTTTGTTGTCACAATGCATCCGGCACAGTGTAAATGGACTTGGGTAATAATGCAAAATTCAGTCACATACCCCCGTGTGTGATGGAAAGACAAGAGGTGGCCATGTGCTGTGTCGCTCTGTACCACTGAACTTGAGACTACTCAGTCTACAGACGTGTTGCAAGACAGCAGTCTGAGTTTAGGGTGAGCAAACAGCACCCAGGGCACTGCTGCCCTCACTGGGTCCCCTGGATTCACTCATTCCAGAGCACAGATTACTGTATATTACCAGATGTGTGGCGGCAAGCAGTGTGGGGAAAAACTGACAGACAGGCACTGACCTTCTACCTTCCTTCCCTGAGCTCTTTACCCGACCACAGTTCACAAGCTCAACCCCCAGCCGAAGTGAAAATGGGTAACGGATAACTCTTCAAAACTGGATTCTCAAGTGCAGCCGTAGGTGACATTGATGGCATTTAAGTGCCAGCATGTATCTGCACTTTAATTATCGTTGCTGGTGAGCAAATGAATGAAGGACAATAACATACTGACTGCAGATTTAGGTCTTTAAAAAATACTTGAATTTGAATTAAATTAGTGCGTTTGTTTTAGAGGACATTGTTTTCTGGACAATAATAACCATCAATTTGGCAGTGAAATCAGAGGATAATAAAGTGTAATAACCTCAGGGTTATCTGCCTCAACTGCAGTCTTGCACCCACTGGCCTCACTGCCCTGCTACTCCTACAGAAAAAGTAAGAAAAAAAAGAACTTGACCAACCTTCACCATGAGCATGTAGGCGATCATGTTGTGCAACAGAGTGGCCAACAGTCTGTCTTCGTCATCTTCCAAGCGTTTCCGATCATGTCCCCCCAATGACAGATACCTGCAGAGGAGGCAGAGGGTCAGCAAAGAAAACCTGCCAGTTCTGCCCCTTTGAGCACAGCATGAGAAGTATATCTATACATACTTCTATACCTCCAGAACTAAACAGGGAGGAAGCCCAAAGACAACAGTATTTGAGGTCTGCCTTACAGCGAGAAGGCTGGTATCAAACTACTGTCTCTCACAATGACTGGAGAGAGACATGAAGAAAACTGTGTGCTCACACCCCTGCCACATCTATATAGCAGTGAGTAGGGCTCTGCACTCTCAACCGGAAGGTTGTGGGGGCAAAGCACAGGGGAGACACTGCCGTTGTACTCTTGGAAGCAATAGTACTTCAACCGGATTGTAAATTTAATGTCAAGCTGTATATACAGTGGTATGTCGCAAATCCCTTCGGATAAAAACATCAGCCAAATACAACAGCATTTAACCACGTGCACTGTCCCAGATAATTTACATTCAGAATGTTGCAAACAACTGGTTAATCCATGCTCGCTAAATTCAAGGCCAAGGCAAGGTATCTAAACACCCATGAGTCACAACAAAGTATCTGTTTTTATCTGAAAAAAGATGGACACATACAGGCACGTGTTTTAACCCAGTTCAATTAGGCTTTTGGAATGCACCACAAAAATCAGTAACTTTCCGTAACAAGGGACAAAGTCCTTGAGTCACACAAACGGCTCTGTGTGGTGGGGATCTGGGGGTTCAGGGGTTGCTCATTTACCTGTCAATCATCTCCTGGGGACCCTGGTCCATGCCCATACCCTCTCTCTCCAGCATCACGGCATCCAGGTAGGCATCCTCCCAAAACTGCACCTGGTCCCACAGTGTGGAGCGTTCCTTACCTGTCCCCACACACAGCACAGTGCACACTCAGCACAGCTCCTCTGCTTCTGACAGGGCTTCTGCCCACACTAGAGGCTCGCTTTGTTTATCCTAAGAATCCATCGTGGTCAATATCCGAATCTTCCTCAAGGCAAACTGACTGGGGCAGCTACAGAGGAGGACACCACTGTCAGGTTGTTTAACCACATGGTATCCTCTGATGCTTGAGAAGACCCTCTTGTTGACCGATTGACCCCCAATTTATCCCAATCAAAGCTACCAAACCCCAGACAAAAAACCCTGAGGTTTATAAAAGGCAATGTTGACTGGATTCCAAATGATGCCAAAAATCAACATATCAAAACATGAGAAAAACGAGCCTCTTGCATCAGAAAACACGGAGTATAGAAAAACATCAATCCATTTAATGTCAGAACAACAATTGAGACCTTATGCATGTAATGTATCGAGCCATTGACAAGGCTGAAAATTCATGCAGCATGCAAAAACACAATATAACGTGTTTAATTAAAATGAGAGGACTGTTAATGGTCATTTCCTTTCAAAGCCCTTTCTTTCTCAGAAAAATATGTATATTTACAGTGCTAAAACTACTGATTTCTTTAGTGCCATCTACAGGACTAACGTCTTACTATGCTACACTGTTACAAAGGCCTGAAAAAAGGTATCCATTTCTTTATTCTAAATAATAGAACAGTAAATAAGGCTACATAGAATGTGCATTCAACATGCAAAGCAGAGACTGGCTAAAATACGTTGCTCTTTAAAGATGCCTTTGTAATGTTAATTACAGGTATGCTAAAACAACCAACGTTGTTATAGTGACAGTGATCATATCTTCAAAGAAGCTGTAAAAGGTCAGCTTCATTGTTGTCAAAGTTTGCCCACCAGTGTACAATCAAAGCTGCCAGAGAAACTGTCATTTACCGTTCAGCTTTTTCATGACAGAAAAACAGCAGAAAAAAGTTAATTAAACATTAGATTTAAAGGTCAGATCAGTAAGTGCCAGAACTGCACTTCAGTATTTTAAATTTCACACATGTAGGTGTCCAGAGAGATGACACACTGCGAACACAAAAAAATACTGTGAGCTTCCATTTCTCAAATCCTCATTAAAAACACTCAGTTCCTGGGTGGCCTGGAGTCATCAGGATTTCATCAGCGGACGAATTATCTTGATAACTGATATTTTCAACAAGGCTCCGATGCATTTTATACATAACCATATCTCCAACAAATCAAACACTTTGGAGACCTGTAACTGCAAAAAGGCTTTAAGAAACATCTCCTAAATAACAAACTACGTAAATAACTAGGTTTGAGGCTTCAGCACTAAAACAAAACATTGCAATAAAAACGAAGACATGGGTTTTAGATTTTACGACAGGCCGCTCCTATATCACTGCATGGGGAGGGATGACTTTGGTGGAAAAAAAAATAAACAGCCTTCTGAGGAGGTGAATGACAGATGGGTAAGAAAAATGACACTTTGCAACGCCTTACAATGAAATGCTATAGTGGCAATCAGGCCGATTCTGAACAGTACAGGTTTATGAACTGCATGGAGCAGTTGGGACTGTATTAAGAGGTGAGGAAGGTTGAAAGACAAGGCCGATGGAAAGAAACTGAAGTGGGGCTGTCCAGTCCTGGAGGGCCTGTGTGTCTGCAGGGCTTCATTCCAGATCGTTATTTCGATCAGCTCCTTATGGACTCGGAGGCACCAGTTCTCCAGGACCTGGGTCGCCACCCCACCCACAACCCAATCAGAAAACTTCCCAAAGAAAAATAAACTTTCTGGGAGACAGAAGAGCAGGAGGGGCTGCATGCGATGACAACACACTCGGCAAGCAAGCAGCGAGAATTTTTTTTTTCCCCCCCGGAGACACAAAGCAGGGGAGGGTGAAAAGGCCATCATTACTCAGAGAGAACGTTTCCATAGCAGCGTCCTCCAGCTGGTCCCACATGGAGCTCTTGTCCCTCCCTGGCAGGCGTCCAGGCCAAGCAGAGAGGAAGGAGACAAGCAGGAAGAAGTGGAGTTAAGCCGGAAGGTGGAGGTGCAACATTCCTTGTGTTAATAGCGGACAAGAGGAAGCGAAACCCACAGCAGACGGACAAATACCACCCGAACAGCGTGGAGCCCTGGATCAGAATCAAATATCAAGCCCGGGCACAGGAATTTTAAAGAGGTGAGGATGATAATCTTCAAGAGAATCTGCTTTCAGTTTTGGTTAAGAAAGAAAACCCCAGGGTAGGAACACAAATGCAAGCACAGGTGATTTGTGTCATGACAATTGTTAATTTCAGTGTGGCAACAATACAGGCCTGGACTGCAAAAAAAAAAAAGTGCTAGTTTCCCTAGAATCCACAGCCCCTACATTCAGCATCACTGCGTTTTTATTAGTCATGTACGCAATGGTAAGCTCATCCTCAGAGACATCACACTGAAATCAATAATCAGCGCTCCATTGCTTTTATTCTAAATAATGCTCCAGTAAAACAAGGCTGCATACTCTACTGGGCAGCAAAAAAAAGGGGTCAGGACAGCCTGGCTATCCTGGGATCAGATTCCCGGCGCACGAGCAGTGGACATGCCGAAGGAGCCGGGTACTTCCATTCCAAACACCGCTGAAACGTTCCTCCCTGCAGCACGTCCGACGAAAGGATGAGAAGCTGAACTATCATGCAGAGAAAGTAACCGTGTCCACACCCTTTCACATACAAAACGGCCGCTGAAGCCTTTCCTACTGGAGGAGAGCGCTGTTCTTGTCCGCCGCAGGTAAGGCTCAACAGGGTAGGGCGCGGCTCTATTACCGAAAACACCCAGTTCTAAAAACCCTAGCTGCCGACGCATCCAGAACACCGCGACGCCCGTGTTGCCAACCGGATGGCAGGGGGGGGTCTTACCCAGCAAGCCCTCGCAGAGGTAGACTCTCATGCTGACGTCCTCCAGGGCCACAGGGGGCGCCATCCTTCCGGGCAGGCTGCCCCGGCCCGGCTTCAGCATGTGGGTCTTGCCCTGGGAGATCAAAGAACCGGCACCGGCGGGTGAAACCCGGGACAGTATCGACGGGCCTTAAGTTTACAACTAAAGAAGAAGGCTGCGGAGATACCGCTCTTAATAAAACTAACTTATTTAGGAGAACCTCGAAGAGCAGAGCCTGTGGCGTTCACCGCTTCCTCAGCTCGGGACGACATGCTGTCCTGCAGCAGACTAAAGGACTTAACCCGTGTGAGAATTATCAGCTGTGCTACTACTGTAGGCCATCAGGGCTCAATCAGTCATCACATCCCAACAGTACTCTCAAGTTCCTGTCAAATACTGGCAACACTGAGTTTACCAGATGCTCCAAGGACCTCAAAGAAAGTTCAGTGTCAAAATATGACCATGGGACCCCGTATCTGGTCTTCCATCTATCTTGACCCTGTATCCCGCGGCCGGCAGAGGAACCCTACTCCGTTGGGCCCCTGAGCAAGGTCCTTAACCCCAACTGTTCCAGCGGCACCGTATAAATGGCCGACCCTGCAGTCTGACCCCCAGCTTCATGGAGAGCAAGCTGGGGTATGCGAAAAGACAAATTCCTAAGACAAGAAATTGTATACGGCCAATAAAGTGATCTTTTCTTATCTTCTCTCCAGCAGTAAAACACTGGTCTTCATCTCAGGGCTGCGCCAAACTACACACAGATCTTTTAAAATGTAAGAAAGTGGGGGGCCCCAACACGGAACAGCAGTCGGGGTTCTGGAGGACTGTGGGTTTGAATCTCAGGAAGGAGGGTGTTGTTGCACCCAGACGCAAGCTACTTTCTTCAGCTGGCTACAGAGCTGCACTGGGGTGTAAATGGGCACTAGAAATGAGTCTTTGTTCTCAACTGACTGATCTGGTTAAATGAAGGACCAGACAGATCAATCATAAAGAAGGCAATCAATTTTAAAGGTGGAATACTGTAATAAAGACATATCCCATGGCACATATTTTGTTCTCACTGATACAGTATGTCATTATGTAAGTGACTTTCTGGTGCTCTGTCAGTTAATTCATTAAGCAAGCCGGAGGGCAGGCAAAGGAACAGAACACTGGAGACGGCGGAGATGTCTCCAGCTGGGGAAGACTCACAAAGACGGAGCTGGTGGCGGGGTTGGTCTCGATCTCGCTGTCGGACAGAGTCCCCCTGGATGTGGCGAGGTGGGCAGCCAGCTTCCCCGCCGGCCCGTCTCCCGCGCTGCTGCTCAGGTCACTGTCGGCTCCCAGCGTCTCCCCCGAGCTGTTGCTCACCTGCCGCGGAGACCGGCGGACGTCAAAACCCAGGTGGGCGCAGCGGGCGGGGCAGGACGCGTCCACCTGCCACTTCCCGCTCCAGAAAAGACTAGGCTACCAGGCCGGTTTGTTTGTGAAAAAACGGCTGGATGAGATCCAGGGGGTCAATTGGCGACAAACTACTAAAGAGGGCCAGATTTGGCCTCCTCTCATTTGTAACCCTCCTTATCCATCCTTCTTCCAATTCCAGGCCGTGGGGGAGCCAGAGCCGGAGCCTATCCCGGTAGGGTACACCCTGGATGGGACACCACGGGGCAGACACACGGACATGCACACACTCGCGCCAGGGCCAATTTTCCCAGAAGCCAACGGACCTACTGCCATGCCCTTGGACTGTGGGAGGAAACCAGAGCACCTGCAAGAGACCCACGCCAACACCCAACTCCACACAGACAGCACCCCGGGTCCAGAACCCACCCACCACTGCGCGACTGCGCCGCCCTGAACCCTTTCAAGGTTAAGGACAGGCGGCTCTGCAGGATTGTGCGATATCGCCGTAACGACGCATTCAAAAGAAAGCTCTCTCCGCCAGCCCTCGGGTCAGGCCAGTCAGGGTGGGATCGCATCCCAGCTCGCACTGCCTCCGAGTCGGGACAGTCGGAACGGCGCGGGGAACGGGGGGGGGCGATCCGTCTTGGCAGTGCCCTACCACTGTGCTGGCCTCCGACTCCTGGCTGGTGCTCCGGGTCAGGCCGGATGGCTCCGAGCTGGCGATGGACTCGGTGTCGCTCTTCTGCGCCAGGAGGGAGGGGAGAGAGAGAGAACCAAGTAGTGAGAGGTGAGAGGTGAGAGGCTTGCTCGTGTCGAACACGGACGCTTTCGTTCCGGCTTCCAGCTCGGTGGGCTCCTGTCCTCGCTCAACCACGAACCTCCGAGGACCACTGCGCTCATGAACTGCTCAAACTGAGCTGATAAACTGCTTAATTAGGTGTTAAAGGGTCCGAGCAGAATGAAATCCTGAAGAAAGGGCAGCTATCAAGGAGTGGAGCTGGGAATTAGCATTAAAATGGACTTAATCATCTTGGAATTATCCAGCTGTAAGATACTGTTTACAGACGTTCACCATGATCTTTTAATTCCGTCTGTGGTCTGGATGGTGCTTGTCTTCAATTACACATGAGCTGTTTTAGTGAACTCTGGGCCTGACCATCGCACTGCTAAAGCCCGTGCTCAGACCCTTTGGGGGCGGAGCGGTGGCTCTGTGGCTCAGGATCTGTGCCTGTGGCTGGGAGGTTGCCGGTTTGTATCCCGCGGCCGGCAGAGGAATCCTACTCCGTTGGGCCCCTGAGCAAGGCCCTTCACCCCAGCTGCTCCAGGGGCGCCGTATAAATGGCTGACCCTGCGCTCTGACCCCCAGGACAATGTCGTTTGGCGTCAGTGGACGATCCGGCAGAGACGCCCAGCGGCTCGGCCACGCACCTGCGACCCCGAGGTGACGCTGAGCCCGCTGTCGGCGCTGATCTGGGACTTCTTCTCCTCCCTGTCGCCGACGTCGGAGAACTGCTTCACCCCCTCGGCCCCTGCAAGAGGAGAGAGACGGTCACCGAGGCAACCAGCCCGGCCAGCTCGCTCGGCCGCCCTGGAACAGGTCAGGCGACCAGCGGAAGCAGAGGAGGCCGACGCTGCCGAACAGCGGCGGGCAAGGCGGAGCTTGTGATGGCTGCACGGTGTTTTCTCGGTGGCCTGGACGCTCGTTTGGCGCTCTGTCTGATTCGATTCTGCGATTCCGCCTGACCTGCCGGGAACTGTACCTCGGGGGTGGCCGCCAAAAACTGCTCAGTTGCAGCCTCCACGAGGAACCCCTTGCTCGCGAGAAAACCCGAGCGCTCACTCAAAGCAGGGTTTCGTTCCGGGATCAGGCCGACATCCTCTTGCGTCGTGAAAAATCTCACTCCCTCTCTTTAAATGATTTCTCTGACAATTTAATTTTGCCCACAACCCAGGCCGCAAAACTCGCCAACTCTTCTACTTGTACCTTGTGTCCATCTGATTAAAAAAACTAAATCAGATGAACCAGTACTGTGCAACAAAATTGGTGTGAAACTCTGACTGACATAATTGGTCACGTGCCTTTGCTTCAGAGAAAGTTGCGAGAGTCCAGCGTCGGACACTAGACACTAGAGAGTGTGGCCCTGTGGCTCTTGGCGGCCTTTAGGAGTGAGCGCTACTCTAGATTTGGGTGGACCACCGTGCACACGGCGCTGGGCGATCCGCGGGCCAGTCCGAATCACCCGACAGTCATCCATAACCTCCCCTCAAGCTCCTGACGTTTGAGCACAGCGCCTGCATCCCAGCAACAGGGGGCACTGTGCTCAAAGGCTGGACTCCGTGCGGGACGCTGCGCAGGGGCTGCATTCACAAAGCAATCGCTCTCTGGGGCTCGTTTCTCACCAGGCTGGGCTTCTGGAGGTTCCCCACCCCCTTCGGTGTTTCAGATGAATGCAACACGTCTATTCAACTGGGGAAAAAAACGCCCAACCAGCTACTTAAGTTTTTTCAACTCAACGGAAATTGTGGTAACTACTACCCACCTGCGTTTTAAAAATGCGGCACAGCCCACTGGATTAATTCACTTGCAGCCACCAGTGGAATCGAATTTTAGTTTTTAAAGCTCACCGCACATTCTGTGAGAATTAAAACCGTTGTCCAGTATAAAGAGCAATTTCCTTCGTGATGATACGTGCTGCTTCCACACCCGTTCTTTTATACATACCAAGTCCGGGACGGGAACCGACTCGCTGTTAGCCCCTTCAGAGCGAACCTCCTCAGAATTCAGCCCCTGCACTGTCATCCCTCCCCCTGTAGGGGGTGCTGTGCCAGCAACCGAGCAAGCAACACAGACCGCATGAAAGCAGGAGGACAGAGAGAGAGAGAGAGGGAGAGAAGGGGGGAGAGACGGGAGGCACAGGCCGCAGCGGGCCGGGCGTGCCTGAGAGGGGACTGGTAAAGACTGAGAGACCGAGCCACAGATCTGAGGAAGAGCAAGGTCCTGCGAGCACAGACAGAACAGACACTTCTAACGCAGCTACCTGGGGAGGCAGGAACAGATCTAGCTGGGTTCACTGATTCCATAGCTGCCAAACACACACACACACACACACACACACACACACACACACACACACACACACACACACACACACACACACACACAGCAGGGGCAGAACGAGAGGGCTGGGGAGGGGATCGGGAGGCGGGAGGGAAAGAGGGAATCCGGAGGTCTGTAGGACGAGGACGTGACCGAGAGCTTCGGCGAGGCTCGAACAAAACGAACGAAAGAACGCACAAAGAAAACGACAAGGTGAGCAGAGTGGAGCGCTGAATCCAGACACAAATCAAGGGACGATCGAGACATCCATGTAGGTTGACTGGGGGGGGGGTGGGGGTGGGGGGGGAGGGCTTGTGCCCAAGTCTCCGTTCCGCTGCAGCTATGTCGGCAGAGATGAAATCTCCCAGGTGAGGCGCAGGCTTGAGTAGTTATGGAGCAGAGAAAGCTCAACCGCTGCGTTGAGATCCCCCCGCCCCGATGACAACCAAATGTCCGACAGCTCTCATCTGGGCGCCAGCGGCCCTCACGCGAGCAGAGACACAGAAGCGCACAAGAGCACAGAGACGCCGCGGGCTTCCTGCGCGCGCGGAAAGCAGCCAGGCCCCGCGTCGCCGCGGCTCCGCCTCCTCCGAGGCCGAGGCGACGGGCGAAGGAGACAGCGAGGCGACGGCCTACGGACAACTAGAGAACCTGCAGGAGTGCGGAGCCCTGGGGCTGGACTCGACCACCACTGACTCAGGGCCAAATAAAACCACTCCCTGCTGGTCTTCAGATCCGACACTGATGGGGAGAAATGAAATAAAAAATGAGCTGAACGCGCCCGCCTTTCGTGCTCTGCTAGCGAAACATGTTCAGCGCGTCTCTCACTTGGGGGGGAAAAAAAAAGTCATTTCATGTGGGCAGAGCTAAGCTTGGCACAATTTTCTCTATGGCAGTATTATTTCCCTAAATGCCTGCTGCTGCTGTTGTATTGCTTTCCTGTCACAGAGGCCGAAGGGGAGGGAGAGGGAGGAGGAGGAGGAGGAGGAGGAAGAGGAGGGCAGGCTGCTGGAGGGAGGCACAGAGTTGGCAGTTATGGGAGGCCTTGATCTCTTTTCGTGTGAAATGTCTTACTCAGTTTTTCCATAGCTTTCTGCTTTCTGTTATCCTGGTACTTGCTCCACAATTCTACCCAAGATGCATTGCAAGCGAGGAGAGAAAGACAGAGAGAGTCAGAGAGCCGCTTGGACAGGCAGGAATGGGTGGGGGGTGATGGGATTTCTGGTTAAAAAAGGCACACACCATCAAACAAGGCTGCAGTTCATGTTGTAAAAACATTCATGAAAATGGCAGTACTTTGCAATGGCACTCAAAGCTTTTTTTAACAAATAACATAACAGGTTCACCAGCAGTAAGATTGCTTAGGAGCAAGCATTTCTAATTAACCATGTATTTTTTCTTTTCATTATACAGCCATTGAGGCACAGTATTCTTTGTTGCCACTGGTCCTGAAATGGTTAATGACGGGGCACTTTGCTTCATGAAGTCTTTTAGTAAGTGGCTGTCAAGTTTTGCTAAAAAAAGCCTCATTACAAAGTACTTCTGGAGGGTAAAAAAAAAAATGAAACTAGTGAAGATGGAAGAATCAGCTGAACAGCCTGTCAGCCATCAGAATGAGGCTCAGCAGAAGCCATGGAACACTGGTCATGAACGTTCAGTAGAATTGAAGTTCTATTGGGGAAAAAAAAGGGTCAGAAGTCAACCTCAGCCCAGTGTACACAGACCTAGACGTGGGTTACACTGGTGCCCAGCCAGTGGGTGTGGCATGACTCTGCCACTGTCATATTCCACAAGCCAAAACCTGGTCAAGGACATCGTGGGCTTCACAGAAGCCTAGTTTAACAGTCAACAGCAGTGTCTCCATCCATAGAAAAACGAAGGGAAATTACAGCCAATTAATTTACAGACACATCAAAGGGCAAGAAAATGATTTCTTTTTAAACAGAAGTACTAATTAGAAATACACTGCTTATGCAATGAATAGACAGTTGATGAGGGATTTCTCTAAATCGGTGTACAGGGGACCATGGGACCAGGACCATCTTGAAAGAGAGGTGCCTAACATTCTACGACAACCTCCAGGAAAACTGCAGTAGCTCCAGAACAACCCCTCTAAAAATGCAATCGGATATTTTTAACCGATCGGTTGCTTGTTTTTCCCTGCATTGGATTCTGCAACAGGGGCTTTTTAAAAAAAGGTCCCGACGCACTGCTCAGATACTGCAGATTTCTCTCGCAAAACAAGCCAGCAGAGAGGAGGAGGGGAAAAAAAAAGAAAGACATGCACCAGTCCTTTCGTCTAAAGAGAACCCGGACATGCTGAGATACTGCCAGCACGCCGCAGGAGAAATCTTCTCTTTAAAGAAAGGGATGTGAGAGAGATAAGACAAAGAAGGCTGCTGGTTAAAATGCCGTTGTGCAAAAGAAGCTCACATAGTCTAGAACAAGACAGTTACATCGTGTTGCCTTTCTCACTAAGGGGCTGCTTACTGCGGCTGATCAATAGGCAAATCCCCCTCAGAGCTACATGACTTGAGACAGTTTTTCTGTCTAAGCACAACTTTTGATTTTGCACCTGTGTCTCGCCCTACCTCCTACCTCTGCGATCTGAGCTACTAAGGACTTTGGAGATGCAAGCAGCCTACTTTATCTCAAAAAATCCACAGGGGCTTTGGAAAACAAAACAAAAAAGATGATAAATATACTTTACCCACAGGAATATATTTATATATATATGCGCTCTTACTGGGAAATAATTGCTGTGTTAGCGACAGACTAATCCCTCTAGGAAATGTGCAGCATATAGATGTATATGTCTACAAATACATCCATATGGTTCTTCCTTTCACTTTGCAAGTGACCCCTCGAAAAGAAACGAGACAGCGCCACACTGGGGCACTGGAGGGTGCCCAGGGAGAGCTCCCTCTAGTGGCGCAGAGGAGGAGCTACGCCCTCGGCCGGGCATGCAGGCTGGTACACACCAATGGAGGCTATAAAGTTCTCTTCGTTGAGGCTCCGCGTGTCAAACTGACGGGGCCCCTTCCCCGCGGAGGGGGCGGCGCCCGGCGGGAGCTGGATCTTGGGGACCAGCAGGGGCCCCGCGGGCCTGACGCTCTCCCCTCGGGGCGTTAAGCTCTCCTTACTGCCCGGGCTGCTGCCGCCTTCCGTAGGGCTCCGCTTGCGCTTTTCCGGGTCTTTGGAGAAGAGCAGGAGAGGAGGAGGGAGCAGGGAAAGTGGGGAAAAAACAGAGGAAAGAGATAAACCAGTGAGGGAGGAGTTTGGGGGGGGGGGGGGGGGGGTACTTGTGAATTAAACCGAACAGTTTGCATCAAAACCCAGGAAGGCAGGACAAGAGGAACCACAGAAACAGAAGAGCACCCAGGGAAAAAGAAGGGACACCGTGCAAGACCAGGGGGTACACTGGAGACTGAGAGCTCGGAAAACCCCCAAGCTGGAGCCTCTAACCTGGGGAACCGCCCGTGCGAACGACCCCCGGCTGCATCACTACTGTTACAGCGTACTCACTAGGGTACTGAGCGTGGCGCGCTGGGTGCGCTGATCATTGTGACGCGCGATGGAACGTTTCCTACAGCTATGATTTCCTGCAGTAATCATCTTTTCTATCTTCCACAAACTATACTAAAGGCTGATGTTGTGGTTTTACTGCATTTAAAAGGGCCGAGGGTAAAAATACAGTAACAAACATCAGGCCCTTTCAAGCCTGTGTTTCTGGGTGCGTAGGCTGTTCTTACACACGTTTTGTTTTTTAATGGCAATGCTTTTGAAAAGCTCATTACTTGAGCTCTGCTAGAATGCCAGAAGTCCTCATGTCAGTCCTTCAGCTCGGAGATCCGCTGCAAAAAGCACACTCAAAAATGTCCGCTCCTTTGATTTCCAATTAGCGCTAATGTATTCCAGACCCTACATTGTCACCCTGCTCACAAGTACGAATTCTCTTTGGTTTTTACAAGGAAACTTCCCTGCGGTCACAGAAACCCGAAACAGCGGCATCTGCTCTGCAACTTCTGCCGAGCAAAAAAACAAGGCTGCTTTCCCCTCTCCTGGTGATCTTCATGTCCACTGAGCACATCGGAGATACCACAGCCAGTTTGGGAACAGCTCCTTATAAACCTCCAGTCCAGAAAACAAAACGGCAAATGCTTACAGAAGCAGAGCTCATTTCTGGTGTGACAAATACACGCCATTTATGGGCTCATAGCCTTTTACTCTACAAACGTCCTTGGATTCTTTTGCTTCTCGAAAAATAAAAAACCCAGCAGTCAAGTTGATGCAGCACTCAAATTCAAAAGCGATGGTCTGCCTCCCTAAGATTGTACACAGCGGAATTGCAGGTAACTAGAATAAACTGCACAGCCACATTGTAGAAGCAGAATTGCTGGATCTGGTCCCTGCATCATTTAGCTGTGGGTAAACAATGTCAACAAGACAGTCCAAATGGCCTACTCTTGTTTGGGACCTCTCTCACAACCTCATGTTCAGTATCCCTGTACTGTTCTCATCACACAGCTCTGGAACCTGCAAACACAACCCCATTACTGGCGCTATTTTCCAGCTGGTTCATTCCGGAGGTGCTACATTGGACCACAGGAGCTAGAACACCGGACTGCACGCCTCTATGGACGCAGCCCCGCGCGGCGCCGGCCCAGGACAAAACACCGGCCCCTCTTACCTTTGGTGTAGTAGTGGGTACGGGCGATTTCCAGCAGGCTGAACACGCTGGCCATTCCTCCCAGCCCTGCGTTGGTGTAGGAGTGCTCCAGGCTGGACACCGTGCATTTCAGCAAGTCCAGCATCCCCTTGTACACCTTGCGGCTGACCTCCTGAAAGAGCCAGGCGACACGGTCAGACCGTCAACACAATCATTGTTTCTGAGACGTCCCTAGTTCCTCCTGCGACTCCTGAAGTTCTGCATTCCGTACTTGTCTGTATTAATGACACTTGCTTTCAATTCAATTCATTTTGATGTGGTGCCTTTCACAACAAGGCTGCCCCAAGGCACTTAAAGCAAGGGATTCCACCCTCTCTTCCACATCTTTCCACCATCTCCCTAACCTGCCAATTTCTTTATGCAAGGCTGAATGGAAGCGAAAAACACTGCTTCATGTTAAAGCACCGCCTCTCCATAATGAAGTCTGCATACCTTAGACAAAGCCAAAGACCTGCTGCAGGCTCCGACTACTGAGCACACCGCTTCATAACATCAACCACAGCAATAACTGGGAGGCAACAAATGTTGTCGATTTACGAGAGCCCTAGAAGAGGAAACTGAGGTTTTGTGGGGGGTGTGGAACCCAGCCAGATAGTTGAACCCTGGCTTCTTTCTTTCAACTACCGAACAGGCTAGATGGGTCCAATGGCCTCCTTCTCGTGCAGAACCTTCCTACCCCTCATGATTTGCCGTCTTTCAGTTTTAAATGGCTCAGTGCAGTTTAGAAACCCCCCGTTTCTTGCCAGCAATCTTCAATAGCTGAAAGCCGAAAGATCACCCACTGCCGAGGGTCCTTCCTCACGAGAGCCCAAGCTGAAAGGCTTGTGTGCTCCTTCTCCCAGGGAAACGCAGCGCCCCCCCTCTCCCGTTCCCACCGCGCTCACCACGTCATGTATGACGTCCTGCCTGGCGTCCTCTTCGGACTGGACGGCCCTGCTCAGCTTGCTCAGGACGAAGACGCGCAGCTGCTCGTTCTCCAGCAGGCGGCGCACTTTCTTCATGTTGAGCCAGCCCACGCCCTGCCCCTCCAGGACACTCTGGACCACCTCCTTCAGGAACTGCTGGTTTTCACTGAGAGACGCGACACAGAGAAGTGGGGGGGGCTCACTGCAGCCTCCACACAAACTAGGAAAGGGCAGAAAAGCACCCCAGTTCCGTTTGCTGGGATTTGTTTTTCTTCTAAGGCTGGACACAATCAGAAGAGTGTGTGGGCTTGCAGTTGAAAACAGAGCAGCCTGGCCTCACTCCCCTCCCACCCAGATTTCTTCCCAGACTCCTGCAAGCACAATTTCTGTCCAACACAATCCAGGCTTGTAGGGAAGCTACGCCGTGTGTGGTTCTTGCAAAATGGAGAACCACAGGAAATGGCGAAGGGGAAGCGTTTCCGCGTTGCACCCGGTTAGCCAGGTTTTGACCTTGGCTTTGCAGGGCGACAGCTCTCCTTCCCACTAGTCTCCCCTGGGAAGCGCCTTCCCCCTTGCACCCCGGTCACACGGCAGTAGCGGGAAAACAAACCGGAATTTGAGCAGAGGCAACATCAGAAAACGAAGCAGGAATCAAGTCAAGGAATCCAAATGAAGACCTCGCCGAACCGAGTAGTTGCGATTCTTTAAGAACACTGTGCACCCCGGAGGACAGCTAGACATCGAGACGCCCTGACAGTTTTTACCTAGTGTTATTAGCTCTTCCTTGGGGAGAAGGCGACTCCTTCTTCACTGTTGGGCTGTGTTTGATGACCGAGGACTTCTGGTCAACAAGCGCTCTCCTGTTTCCTGAAAACGCCACACAGCCTGCGTCAGCCTTCTCGAGCAGGACTTAGAGATGAGAAATATTCAGCTGCATATTTACCATTCAGAACCACACACTAATACATATGGTACACTACAGGCGTTAACAGCAGAAATGCCAATGGTGCTACTAATTACTAATAACAAAATAAATAATATTTAACTAACAAAAGGAGAGAATGGCATCACTCTAGCACATCGCACATTGGCAGAAAACAGGAGTGACAATTTAGGAGTTAAAAGTACTATGAGAATATGCTTGCACTGTGAGGTTGTAAACGGTGTTTTTGTTCATGCAACACTAGAATGAAAAAAAAAATTCGAATTTTAAAAGATTTGTTTTTTAAATGAAGGTATATTCAAAGGTGTAGTAACCATGGTCGACAAAGAGGTGGAATGAATGATCGGGGGTGGTGGAGGTCACATGATGTTTACTGGCCAATGAGAGTGTAGCCTGGCGAGGCAGGTGCGGGGGATGGTGGGAGGTTGCTGTTGATTGGCTGGTAAGCATGCAGCTCATGCAAGGGTGAGACCCACCTTCACTGCTGACAGGGCCAGCCTCTGATATTATCTCCATTATAGAATTTAGCCCAAATACTGGACACAAAATCCACAATTAGTGCAGTGAAAAATAACACTGAAGCCAGAACACAAAAAAAACAAGACGTATACACAAAAAACAAAACATTTAAGATGCGAACTTGACAAACAAGAGCAACAAGCAAAAAATAAAATCACACAAGCACACCAGACAAACAGCATTCCAGTCACTGTTATGGACTGTGTCTTTAGCAGAAGGCATATTCAGCAGAATCCATTTAATAACATTTTATATCTTGTATAGTGGAGACAAATTTATCATTGAATGATTCATACAATACACACTTTATGTGTATGTTATGCACTACTCCTTCAATTTTTATTTTGAAGTATAGTCAGCAACACAAGGATACATTAAAATATTCTGTATGTATACAGTATATAGCCTGAATCTCAACAGACATTTCAGAGGGATTTAAAATCCCTAGTTGAAAAGATAAGAAGCCTTTCAAAACATTTTGGTTTTGAACTTAAATTTTAAATGCCATGCATTAATCTTGCTGAACTAAATCTCTTGGCACTTATATTTTCCCAAGCTTGCAGACATCGTTTTGGTGCACCTGCTGCTTTGTAGCGGGATACACAGGAGCACAGGAGTCCATAACCGACTCGAACAGTGTTCACACTGATGAATGGCACAACAAGGGTCACGGCAAGGTTCCTGTGCAATTTACAGCATCTGTCAGCAGCAGTGTACCCTTCAGCATTTAAAATATGAAGCAAACTTAACACTAAAGGACATCTCTGGCACTCAGTACCATAGACATAATAACCGATGCAAAATAACATAACACAGCTGCACTTCAAAACACCAAGCACTTAGCAAAAAGGCTTCCACATCAGGCTAAGCAGGTCTTGTTTTAGTTTTTTCTGCTGCAGACAACCACTGTACGCTGTTGCGAGCAGATTCCACTTTTAAAAGAAAACGTCTCCCCCCCCCCCCCCCCCCATAGATTAATGACTCTCTGCCCCCACCCCAGGAAAGAAATAAATAAAATGAACACCATGAAATCTGGCACCATGACAAGCAAGGACAAAAGAATTAAAAAAATGGAACAAAAGAAAGGGAGAAAAATGCTTAGAAGAATGACTGAAATAATGTCACAAATTGGAAAATAAACCTTCTGTTTTCTTCAAATGCGAGTATGTTAGCAGATCAGCACAAAGTCTCCCATAGTTACCTTAGGGGATGGGGGCTCAGTTTTGCAACTCTAAGCTCAATAGCATTGTATGAATGCTATAATCATGAGAGAACGTCATGGAAAAACCAAAAGTCTTCAGCTTATAGAGGCAGGGGCTCAACGTATAGCATGTGAGCACACGCACAACACTGTACCAGACAGGACCATACCTGAGCGCCCTGCCTCAGCATCGCAACAAAGACGCTTCAACATCTAGCATCTAGGGGAGTATTGTGGGTGCTATTCGCCAAGTTTTATGCAACAAGCCAGACGCGCATTTTTTTTTCTCAAAGTATGCGTTCATTAACAAGATCGTTTTCAAACCTTGCGCTCAATTAATGAAAACAGACCTTCTGAGAAAAAAAAAGAAAGGCAGTGTTCCCCGGAGACAAACATGACCGTTCGGTAAGGTCAAAGTTCGGGGGAAAAAAAGGGCTTTCATACCAACCTTCATCTTTCTCCTTTTCTACTTCGAGATTAAAGTAATCTTTTTTTTTAGATATAATTTGTGGCAAAAAAAGAAGAAAAAAAGAAAGCAAAGAACATAAAATAACACAAAACCCAAACTAAAAATAGCCGTGTACTAAGGATAAACAAGTCAAACATCTCACAAAACAGACACCTTCAATACTTAAAATGTTACACACACACGGTGTTCAACAAGGCATGTTGTACACGGGTTCAGTTAGTATTTGTGCGCACAGGAAGCTCTGTCTGTGCACAAAGCCTGAAAAAGTCACAATGTTTAGGGTGAACACAGCATCACTCGTGTGTAAGACAGAAAGGGACCTTTGGCAAGGTCCAATATAAGCTTTGCTGGATGAAGAAATATGGCTGACAATGAAGATCTATGCCATTTTCATGTTCAATTTGACCTTAAATGTTTCAGGATTTTAATGTGCCAATACAGGACACTGAGTCCCATCTCGAGCATGGACGGGGAAAAATGAAGTTTAACGAACGTTACGGCACCCAGAGGCACATCGCCACCGATTTAATGCCAGCTGGGGTCCCCGATTGGTAATTGATCGCTGTGACTACCGTGTTTCACATATATTGGACCTTCCACAAGAGATTAAGTCAGTTAAGGAAGCAACCACTTTCGCAAATAAGATCACAAATTCTGCACTGGACTCGGACCACAAAGTCAAACTCTGTTTCTGGACTGGGGCAGGATGGGATTTCCTTACATCCCCTTCAAATATTTTAATTGCAGTTTCGAGCAGCTTCTCGCTGACATTGAGCTGTCCAGCCAGCCTGCTCCCATTCTTACATACCCTGAAGTGTCTCATACATCACTGATGGTGCTCAGGCACCATGTACTTAAAGTAAGGGGGGTAACCACATTTCTACTTGCTTTAAAAAAAAAAACTTCTGGATCAGACGCAAGGAAGAGGAATGCATTTGTCTTTCTCCTTGGATTTCCAGAAATTAAAAAAACACCCTGAAATGACCACTTTGAACACTGTCTGGTATTTACAAAAGTGCAAGGATTTCAAAGAATAGGGAGTGTCTTGTAGGTTTTTTTTGCTCTCTACAGATGATCCTCGCTGGACATCACTTTGACTAAAACTCTGCATGTTACTTGAACAGAGATGACGAGAAGAGCTGAAAAAGAGCACAGCGTCAAGGGCAGCGGAGAAGGAGAATGGCTGCTTTTCTCCCAAACACAGAGCACACCGAGGGCAGAGCACAGACAGGCCAGCAGACTCGGAAACAGTACCTTTCAGGCTGGGGAAAGGAGTGGTTTTATCCCTCGCTGCCTTAGGCAAGGCCAGGTTGGACAAGCTGAAACTGGTGCTGTGGTTCTTGTACAGATTACCTGGAACAAAGAGCCAGAGTAGTGTAAGGGGTCAGTTTGTGTTGTGGCAGTCACTGGCGTTGGCTGTACTAATGCAATAGCAAAGCCCAAGAGCGTTGGTTAACCAGCTGCATGTCTGCACAACGAGTTACTGTGTCCGAAATGCTTACATGGAGAGAGGACCCCATGCACGTGTGTGCGTGAAAACAGACACACGCCAACGCTTTTCAGCCGCCTTCTTTTTCCGTCACCTGCCAAAGAAAGCCGAGACGGCAAGCTGGGGCTCATAGGACCCTTGCGTCGATGCTTCAAGAAGCTAAGGGCATTCATCTCTTCAAGAAGCCCTTACCACAACCCTTGCAGTTCACCACAGTCGGCCAGGACGCTAGGGTTACACCCCTACTCTTTTGGGGAAACACCCTGGGATTTTAAATGACCACAGAGAGTCAGGACCTCAGTTTTATGTCTCATCCGAAGGACGGCGCCTTTTTACAGTACAGTGTCCCTGTCATTATACTGGGGCATTAGGACCCACACAGACCGCAGGGTGAGCGCCCCCTACTGGCCCCACTAACACCTCTTCCAGCAGCAGCCTTAGTTTTTCCCAGAAGGTCTCCCATCCAGGTACTGACCAGGCTCACAGCTGCTGAGGTTCAGTGGGCTGCCAGTTTGGAGCTGCAGGGTGATGTGGCGGCTGGCCATAAGTACAGTTGCACCTTACTCCTGCCCTTGGTGCTGCGCTGTACTACACTTCTACACTACTACACTGCAGTACTACGCTGTACTGCATCTTTACCATTTTACCAAGGTATACCACTGCCAACTTGTCGCCTGTAGGCAGGAAGAGACAAATCGCCAGCACAAAGTAAAATCCTATTTGCTTGCGAGTGGTACAACATGGTCCCAGAGTTTCATCCAGACGAAAGAGGGGCTGGTCACAGCCCTCCCTCCCACGGACAGAACAGGCTCAGTTAGGTCGATCGCTGACAGCAGCGCGTGGGCAAACCGAAGAAAACGCCCTCCCACGAGCGAAACCTGCTCCTCGGTTCATCCAAGCGGGTCGGATTGCTGGGGATGCGCATCGCAACGCCGCAGGGTCCTACAGCTCTGCTCCTATCGCGGCAGCTTTTACTATCGTTCACACCAATCACTTCCCCCGAGAAGAGCTGAAGTACAGACATTTCAGACACCCACCAGACCGGCCGCCCACCTTCTTCAAAGATTCAAACAGCCAGACAGAGAAACACCGGTTACCCAACTGCTGTGCATTATTTTTCTCGAACGCATTCCTGACACAAGAAACTAAATGAGACGCATCGTATTATGTAATGCTTGCTATAATAAACCACACCGCGTTTTGCCCAAACTTTATCCTCTAAAGCTTGGAGGACGTTTCGCCGTACTCTGAACACGAGCAGCAGAGAAGGGCTGAGCCCTGTGGCATGCAGCACAAAGCGCACGTGAAAGACTGGGGATGTGTCAGATCCAAGTGCAAAAATATAGATCAGATTTCTCAAACGTTTCAGAAATGCTACCCGACAAACTGTTCACGATTTTGAGCATTAAAAACATGGCTATCTGGACATCCCCTAGAGGAAATGGAAACTCCCAATCTGTTCCTAAGCATGTGCTGGGAGCACAGGACCAGCTCCCAAGACGCAGGCCTCTCTCAGGGCCAGCAGAGGGCGAGACTCACTGGCAAAGGACATGAAGCCGACGAAGCCCTCGCTGCTGTTGTTGGAGATGGTGGAGTTGGGCGAGCTGGCATGGGAGTCTGATTCTGCGTCCGAGTCGCTCGGCAGCTTGAGGCTGTTGGGACGCAATGGCTTCTGGGACCTGCAGGGAACAAGCACCAGTCTGATGGGATTGGCAAGGGCTGGGAGTCAGGAACAAACACCAGTCTGATGGGATTGGCAAGGGCTGGGAGTCAGGAACAAACACCAGTCTGATGGGATTGGCAAGGGCTGGGAGTCGGGAACAAGCACCAGTCCAATGGGATTAGCAAGGGCTGGTAGTCGAGAACAAGCACCAGTCCCATGGGATCAACAAGTGCAAACACTAACACAAGTAGAAAATGTTGACAAAAACGTTTTTTTTGCATTGTTTTCTAAAAAAATATTCTAAAACAACAACCTTCCTTCTTGAAACTGTAACCCCTGACCCCTAAGTGGCTTGGACAGAGCTTCCTGAAATCTGTAGCGTTTTTCTTTACCCAGCCCGCGGGGGGTTAACAGGACTGAGAACGCCAGTCTCACTTGTTCCCGTTGATGTTCTGGTTGAACTGGGGAGTGTAGCTCTCCTCTTGCTCGTCGCCCTCTCCGTCCTCTTCCGTGGGGAAGCCGTACTGCGGCTCGAAGTAGGGGTTGTCGTAGTCCCTCTTCTTCAGAGCCCCGTCCGCGGGTACCGCCGCCGCCGCCTCGCTCTCCCGCCGCTCCGGGCCCGGCTTGGCGAAGGGCTGGGCCCCCCCGACCGGCGGCGCGGTCGGCGCCCCTGTCGCCGCCTTCTCCTCGGCGTCCGCCGCCTCGCAGGGTTCCTGACGGAGCGACAGGACAAGGAGGGAGCCACGGGGCCTCGGTCAGCTCCGCAACGCACTGCACATCGCCCCAGAGGAGCCGGAGACCAGGCCTCACACTCCACTGAAACTCCTCTGCCTCTTGGCTGCTGCACCAGAGGGCCTGGGTCTCTGCCCATCCTATCTTATCATCTTCCCTAGCTTCTATCTTTCCTCCCTAGCTCATTTTTGATTTCATGGAGTCTATAACCTGTGCCCCTGTCACGGATATGATCCTGATCGCTCCTGGGCTCTGACCCAGGGAACCCTAAACTGCAGTCAGACTGCTATGATAAGAGAGCTGTAGAATAAGGATGTTGCTATGTCAGAGGCAGCCAGTTCTTCCCAGACTACGTGGAAAGGGCCCCCATGAAATCGTAAGAGATCTGAGTGCCCACCCTCCCCCTGATGGTGGATCGCTCCGCCATACCAAAACTATGCCAACTCCGTGGCGGCAGAGTAGGACTCTGCCTAGATTCGCGAGGGAGGAGATGTCACCTCTGTAACAGGCTCAGGGCACTGGTGCATGTCTGTAGTTCCTCACTCTGCAGCTAAAGTTTTGTCCCTGGGACTCCGCCTTCCCCGGTGCATTTCTCTGGCAGTGGAATTTAGACTGCAATCGATCCCCTTCTGTTGGGGCTGGAAACGAATTTGTGCGTCTCTGTGCTCAGCTGTGCCAGGCGACAGGGCACACTGGCACCCTTCACTCCCTGTATGACAGTGCTGGGGCTGGAGACAAGTGTGTCTGTGCTCGGCCGTGCCAAGCGACACTCACATGGTTCACTCCCTGTATGACAGTGCTGGGGCTGGAGACAAGTGTGTCTGTGCTCGGCCGTGCCAAGCGACACTCACATGGTTCACTCCCTGTATGACAGTGCTGGGGCTGGAGACAAGTGTGTCTGTGCTCGGCCCTGCCAAGCGACACTCACATGGTTCACTCCCTGTATGACAGTGCTGGGGCTGGAGACAAGTGTGTCTGTGCTCGGCCGTGCCAAGCGACACTCACATGGTTCACTCCCTGTATGACGGTGCTGGGGCTGGAGACAAGTGTGTCTGTGCTCGGCCGTGCCAAGCGACACTCACATGGTTCACTCCCTGTATGATCGTGCTGGGGCTGGAGCTGGCCGTGGTGCTGGAACTGGAGCGTGGCTGGTGGTTCTCCAGGGAGGTCTCGCTGTCCAGCGCCGGGTCATCAACCTCCACCCTGTACTCCTGGAAGTCCTGGAACTCCACCTCGCTGGCATCGCCCAGCGCCGCGTGGGTCAGAGGGTCCACATCTGCATCAAATCGAAGACAGCCCGGTCATCGCCTGGACTCACAGTGAGGTGCAGAAAGTTCCCGCATACGGAGACTAATCGTGCACGCGCGGTCAGGATTCATGCACACTGAGCAATCCCACAGACCCGGAATAATCCCGCTCATGCTGAACAATCCTGCACACCGTGCCCGACCAATCCAGGTCAGGATGCATGCACGGAACAATCCCACACACGCACGGAACAATCCCACACACGCTGCCAAATCCACCAAACACAGGACACCCCCACACATGCTGGCCAATCCCGTGCCCTCTGTCAGGCCTCTCGTGCTGCACGAGCCCACGCCCCCCGTCGGGATTCGCGCACAGAACAATCCTGCTTGGGGGTGGGGGTGCTGGGAGCTGGACGCCTTGCTGGAAGGTTAGAGACCCGTGTCTCGATGCAGACAGAGCTACACATCCTCAAGATAATTCGCCCTGTTCGCTCCTCTCCATCCAGCTACACACAGATACCAGCACTCGAGGAGAGGCAGCCAACAGTCTTACTCCCTTAGCTCACACAGAGCCCTGTGAGCCACAGTCTTCACCCACACCCCTGCACTGATGCACATCCCAATACTGCATGACCTCTACAGAGCAGTAACTCACTGCTGGGGGTGTCCCCCTTGATGTCGCACTTCATCATCTCGCTGACGAAGTCCCCCAGCGAGGAGTAGGAGGAGCTGGAGTCGTCGTAGTCCACGCTGTCGCTGCCGCTGAAATGACACAGCAAAGCAGAGACTCGCGGTCAGGCCGCGGCACGCACAACGCAGGGGAGTGGCGGGGGACCAGCTGTCTGGTCCAACGTCCATCTGGAGGCCCGCGTCACGGCTGGCACTCAGCCGGCCTGTTATTTATCAGTTCACACGCTTCACTTGCGCGCTGCCAGATGAACACGAGTGGGTGAGCTCAGGTGACAACCAAGAGCCGAGGCTGGGAAGGGGGATGAGGCAGGAGTACCCTGCTGCGTTAGGAAACGCTTGTTATTTTACATTTTTTGAACACAGAACAAAAAAATGAAAATGCACAGTGTGACAAAATGACTCTCCTTTCCTCCCCACTTGCTTCAAAAAGAGGTCCCCCCTCCCCCTCCCACAGCATTTCTGACCCTGGGACCCCTAAGCAGCAGTCGGACTGGTATGATAAGAGAGCTGTAAAAGGATGTTGCCATGTCAGGGGCAGCCAGTTCTTCCCAAACGGAGGGGAAAGGCCCAGTGTGCATCGGGGAGCTTTGTGGGAACAGCTGTTTCCAGGTTGAACTTCCCATTATTGAAACAAGCTCCTGTTTCGCATTGAACTTCTTGTCCAAAAAGCCACGTCCAATATTCCTCCTTCCCACAGTATCGCAAAATTTTACAAGTCTACAAATCGTGAACTCTGTGAAAGTACTGTACAGGTGCCATGTTGTCGCAAACCCTTTGTCTCACCACGGGCGAGGGCGAGAGTTCACGAGAATTGTGACGTGAAGCAGCCCTTCCTGCTCACTAGTCACCGTGACAACTGATGTACTGTGATGTACGAGCGAATGCAGGTTGTGCAGCAGACCTCAGAAATGTTACAACGTGATCCTCATGCAGAGTTAACAAATAGCACTTGTTAGCAAAAGTCAAGAGCAATATTTCTATTGGATTAGAAGAGGTGTATTCACAAGCCTGCTTGTTTACAAAGGAATAGGACCGCAAACATGTCGCCAGACGTTTTGTTGCCTCGTTCTGAATCGCAGGACATTGCGCTGCGCACACCTGGAAACTTAGTCTATTTTGCGATGTAAGTTGGACGTTTTTACAAGTTATTATGTAGGTTTTACTCTCATTGTGGTTTGAAATGCACTCATCCATGCCACTTCTCTCTAACCCCGAAATAAAAATAGCGCTGTTAGCTCCTCTTGCGCCTCAAGGAGTCTGTGGTGTCAAGAAGTGCGCTGCGAACTGGAAAAGGTTTGGGAAGAGCCGCAGGAAGGCCTTCTGGCCTATAGCCCTCGGGAAGGACACCTCCGGGCGCGGAGGATGATGGGAAGGCTCACCTGTCGTCAGTGGGGTCCGAGTCGTCATCGTCGTCATCGTCCTCCCGCTCCAAGGGCGCGGTCATGGCCTCGGCCAGCTGGGAGTTGCCGTCGTACACGCGGTAGTATATGGGCTGCAGCTGGTGGGCGTACCACTTGGGCTTGTCCCCGATCAGAGAGGGGTCGTACACGTCTGCGCGGGAGAGAGCGGACAGGGCAGCGTGAGAGCAAATACACAACAGGCCTGGGTGTCATTTACTAGCCACCACTTCGTGCCTGAGCCCCGCGTCCCGGAGGAACAAGTTAAAAAGCTAAAAACTGCACGAAGGATGAAGACGGCTTTTTCCCCCGCCACCATCATAAACCCGTGCAATTCTAAAGATGTTCTTCCTCTGAACTGGGGAACTGGTCTGCTAAGAATCAAGAAAAAAAACACCCTGAAAAGAAAACAAATCATCGCGGTCCCCCCCCCTCCCCCCAGGTGGGAACTTTTCTGCACGCGTTCATGGGACTGGGGGGGAAGAGTTTTTAAGATGCACCGCCGGTTTCCCCGCTCTTACTGTTGTGGATCCGCTGGAAGGCCAGGTTGGTGGGGTTCAGAGACCACTCCCCGAAATACTCCACCGCCTGGGTGTGGGCCAGCTTCTCGGCGAAGCCGGACTGCTTGGGCCGGGAGGCCAGGAAGGAGTTGGCCTGGAAGGCGACGACGGGCCGGGGGAAGAGGCGCAGGGTGCGCGTGTGCATCTGAAAGCCCTGCAGCACGTTGGGGGAGTTGAAGAACCTCACCATGGCAACCCTGTGCGAAACAAGAGAGAAGGGGGGGGGTGGTCAGCGAAAGAGCTTTGTGGGCTTTCAGTTGACCCATCCTCGTATTCCCAACTAATTTACAATAAGATTGAGAGCACAGAACAGATGCTACTTCCTCCTCCTCTCAAGGGAGGAAGGAAGACTGGTGATTGCGTTTCGTCTCGGATGACAAACGCGACGGGGGTGCAACAAGTGATGTGATTGTTTCCTTCCTCCTTGACTGATCGAGCCATCCCATGTTTGCTCTTCTGATGCTGGAAACACCAGCGCGCACGCAGTTGTTTGGAAGCCTAATCAAATGAAAGAGCACTGCGTAGCTTAGTACAAGCCTAATTACCGCAAGCAAGGAGCCTGCAAGAGTTTATCTAATTTTGAACAAGATGCCGAGCAACAGTGACAGAGGTATATTTAACTCGACCAGGCACTATCAAATCGAGCAATTCTACTTTCTCATGAAAACCTCATTACATTTTCTTTCAACGTCTGCCTCCTCGCACCACAAACATCCCAACACATTTCAACAAAACACACGGAAACCAGTCGCCGGGCTGTGGGTTGTTAAGCTTATGAAATAAAAGCTTGCGACAGGTTGCAAGGTGTTGTGCTGATGTGGGGATTGGAGAATGCGTTTTTAATAATCACTCCTTTTCGAAAGTGGTCCTGTTAACAGTTAGTTTTAAAAATTGTTCAATATCTCTCTGCGTTTTTTATTTATTCGTACGCTGGTTTGAGGATCTTTATTAAAGGGGACTGCAAAGCTACAGTATTTTTACATTCTGGGGCTAGAGAGAATCCGAATTGATCAAAGCATTTCAAATCGCAATGAAAGGAAACATACACAGTAACATGTAAGACCTTCAATTTACACTGCAAAATCGACTGAATTTCCAGGTATGTGCAGCATCATACTGCCATTACTTCTTGCCTTGTTCTGCATCGCAGACAAACTTGCGGTGCAATGAAGAGGCCCTATTACACTGTAAACAAGCATAGTAAAATTCTGCAATGCCATCCATTAATCTTGTTAAGGAGATTTAATAACCAGGTTGAGAAAATGGGACTGCAGTTCACCTTTAAATGAAGGCTGCAATACTAAATAAACAGAGTCTCCAGGAAAGGAATAGATTATTCTATTACTCATGTTAATAATAAAAAAACTGCTGTAAAGTGTGAGGTTACCCTGGGACAACATTCGTCTTTCCAATGTCATCTGTCAGCATTTGCACAGGACAGCTGAGTATTTCTTTGGAGATGCCCTTTTCCAGGGCACAAGAGAGATGCACAGTAATGATACATGTACTGGAGCTGTCCCGCATTTTTCCAGCCAACGGATTACAAGCAAAGCTCAACTATAAGACCGCAAAATAACACCGATCGAAAACGTTTTCCTGGGGGGCAGAAACGCCGTGAACATCTTACTTTTACTGGGGCTTGAAGTGCACTCATCAATGCCGATTGTTTCACTCTCACCAGTTCTCGACCTGGCACATTTATCACCACAAATACAAATCTCCCCACGAAAACGGAGATGCAAGACAAAGCGGAAGCTCTCTGGAGGGCCTGGCAGATGTAACGCAGGTGGAGACGTTCCCTCCCGGGAGCGTGGGGGGTCTTGCCTCGTGGCCACGTCCACAGAGTCCACGTCGTTGCCGTAGATGAGGGGGTTGAACTCCGTCGAAGGGGTGGAGGTGTGGTCTTCCCGGCCCCTCCCCGCCAGCAGGGGCATCTCCTGGCCCTCGTGGAACTTCTCCAGGTTGAGGATGGGCTGGGTGTTCAGGCTCATGCTGGCCAGGGCCTGAGGAGAGCGAGCAGCTGTGAAACACTGGGGGGGGGGGGTGGAGGGGGTATGTTGAGGGACGCACACGAAGGTGCAGCATTAATGCACCCTGGGGGGGGGGGGGGGGGGGGGGGTATGTTGAGGTACGCACACGAAGGTGCAGCATTAATGCACCCTGGGGGGGGGGGGGGGGGGGGGTAGAGGGGGTATGTTGAGGGACGCACACGAAGGTGCAGCATTAATGCACCGGAAAGACCGGGCGGCAGCACTTTCCCCGCAGGTGCGCACGGAGACGCATCGTTGCCGATGGCTTGCCCGTTTTCCGAGTCAGAATCGGCAGCCCTCTGCCGCTGCAAACCCAGACTCTGGTTTGCAGGTGCAGGGCAGCGGCCTGTGAGCGCCGTGCGGGCCACTCGCACCTCAAGCGAAAGCGCTGCCTGAAACCGGCGGGGGGGGAAACGACAAGAAGTAACAGGGGGGCTCCCAGGGGTAACACAAAAGGTCAGCACAAAGGTGGGTTCGCAAACAAGTAAACGGACTGCGCTTTCTGACTTAAGCTGATACAGGTCGGATAAAAACTGACCTAACTACAGTAACATTCTCTACTGACGTCCTAAACCTTGTACGAGAAGGAGAGGAGCAGTTACACTGACGTAGACTATTGTTTCAGCCAACAGTAAGGATGTCAGCAATTGTATGAGACTGCTGAAGAAGGAGACGCACCACCGGGGTCAAACAGAAAGGATGAAGCCTGTAACACAGAGCTCGGTTTGAGCCCCAACCTGCTCTTAAATGCAGTGAGGGCAGAATCTAGCTGTATGAAGGCAAGACACTGGAGCATACAGAACTTAACCAAACGTACCCTTCAAACCCCTCGTTGATACCCATCCATCCATTTTTTTTACCTATTCTTGCCATCCAGGGTGAAGGGGGACCTGGAGCCAATCCCAGCAAGCAACAGGCACAAGGGAGGATACACCTTGGATGGGACGCCCGTCCATCACAGGGCAAACACGCACAGACAATTCTCCCAGAAGCCAATTGACCTACCAGTAGGTTTTCGGATGGGAGGAGGAATGCGAACACCAGTCAGACGGCACCCCAGGTCCAGAGCTGAACCCAGGGCCCCAGCACTGCGAGGCAGCAATGCTGACCAGTGCGCCAATGTTCCGCCCCCAATTCGCCAAAATACATAATTGATCAACCTCTGTTGAATTGCCTTGTGTTTGAAATAACTTGGAATTCAACATTCCAAAGATATTCCCTTGCACTGCAAAATTCCTTAAGCTTCTCGTCATGAAGGTTTGCTGTTTGAAGACGTACTGTGGCGGCAGGAAAGTCCAGCATTTATTTACCCTTTGAAAGAGCAAAAACGCTCAGTACAGGGCTATTGTGCACATGCATGTCAGATAGGAGCGCCATCTTTTGCAGCTCATCTCCAGCCTTCTTCAGTCTCAGTTGCATGAACACCCAATACAAGCGTACAGAGACACACAAACATAACACTAGGGCTCCTACGCTTGGAACATATGCATGCAAGCCCGGCAAATTGAGCAGAAGAGAGGTAGGAACCTTGTCAGAAGCGAAGAGCTGCCTCTGAGTGATCGCAGTCAAGCTAACCAGACACTGAAGGGCAACAGATGGGAGGTCACATGACAGCCACGGCCAATCACAGAGCGGACAGCAGAGGCACGCATGGACACAGACACAGATGTGGCGGAAGAGGGAAAGAGGCTCTCTTAGACAGCAAGAAGACAACAACAACAACAACAACAACAACAAAGGGGACACAGAAAAAAACAGCAACACACACAGGTTTGCAGGGTTACAAGAAAGGCTCAGGTCAGGACTGCATCACATTTTGAACCTCTCTCAACCCCCCCCACCAGTCATAAATTCAATAACCAACGTCAGTTCGCCCCCTAGGTGGAAGCAAAACAGGTAAGTGCTCTTAATCACTGATTTTGTGATTGGCAGCTGGCGAGAAGGTGAAGGTCGACTTTGGCCTCAGTCGTCTTGCTCTGACAGAAAGGTCAAGGCAATACGGACAGCTGTTATCCACACAGTGTCCAGCAGGGGGCAATGTAAAACGAATACTTCAATGGCTACCTTGTCTGGCGGTAACCCTCTCCAGAGATGATTTAGTGGACAGCACACTGATTGCTTTGTGAAAAACCCCTGGAGCCCTGTCAGCGGAGCTGAGTAATTCACTAGACGTTCAGGCAGTAATTAAAATTGTAATCTACAAAAGGGGAACTCAAGGAGAGCTAAGGTTTTACGTTTACTGTATGTATTTAGCATTTCTTGAATGAAATGTAATGTCACCTATTACAGTAATGCTAATATAATTAGACGTTGAGCAACTGGTAACAAAGCTAAAGAGTTAATTTAAAAAAGCACAAAAGTGTTTACATCACTTTTGTTACTTACAGCAAAGTTACCTGAAAGTGCTGTAGCCTGTGAAGAATTCAGATCAAAAAGCTAAAAAAAAGTCTAACTTTTTAGTTTTCAGAGATCTGAACATGCTGACCTGAATTTCAGCAATCTACATGAAGGTGATGAAAATCCCAGTTACGAAACGGTGGGAAAAATAAAATCAGGACGGCTTAGAAGCGCAGAAAAAAAGGCAGTTCAGTGCGAACGAGAGGCTGTTAACATCCAGAATCACTCACAGGTCAGCTCTTCAAGCAGCACCGGTGAGCTTCTCTCCGTCTGAAGACACGCAGGTCTGCCCCACCCTCCTCAAAGGGCACAGCAGCAACTCACGGGCCCACAACTTACGCAACACAGACTCAGAAAGCTCCCTTTCCAGAGAGCGGACGGAGGACTGAGCAGTGCTGACAGGGAGCTCCGTGCCTGTTTGACACGTGTGCCAGTCAGTGCTGTTCTGTCCTTACACAGTGGACCCCTCTCCATGGACCTGGAGCGCTCTGCGCTTGTGTTTCCAGTTGTGCACGTATTTTCCAAAGAGGGGAGGCCACTGTCCACTCTGGACTCACACTGCCCGAACTGGTACGCCACTTTCTACGCCCAAGTTTTCCAGCCGGTAACCTACGTAAGGACAACACTTCCATCTGATGCTTTAACACTGAATTCAGACTAGCTAACCTATACCTGAAACACAATGTCATATTTAAGCCCCTGCTGTATTTCTCTCAGATGAAGCGTCTGCACTACAGCTCCGGTATGGGCTGTTAAGCACTGCTGAGACAGGAGAATGACAGAATCCACTCAGCCTCTCAGCTTGCCTTAAGCCTGAAGTGGTTCCCAGCCCCTGCTTGCTAGTCTAGATTCTAGGTTTCTTTGTTCCTCAGTCTAAGTCTGAGATTCTAGCCCCTTAATCAAGGGTGTGCCCAAAATTCTCCAGCATAAAGAACTGTAAGCAGCCTCTCCTCGGTTTTCAGAGCCTTATTTCAGGCTGACCCATTAAAAGGTGATCATTTTCTGATAAAAAGACAGCTGGAACTGTCAGTGTATTAGAAGCATTTCTTCAGCAAAAAGCTTAAATGAAAGTAGTGGTAGGGGGTTAAAAGTTATTTTTAAATTAGCTCGAGACAGAAAACTGAAACTAAACATTCTGATAAAGAACCTTTTCCACAGCACCAACCGTATTTGTTCAATCTGGGACAACGCAAACAGATAGACCAAGAAAGTCTTTCAAGTTTCACACATTATTCCCAAACTCTTGTCTCCCAAAAAAACAGGGAATTAAAAAACCAGCACAGCCCAACTTGGGGGAGTGTGGCATGAAAACATCTCGAAAAACACCAAAAGAAGGAGGGAAGTTCAGTTCAATGACTTCTAATGCTCAAATGATCTAGCCAAGTGGAGTCAGAATGAGTCCAAGAAGGAAAATAAAATAGTACTTTGTCTCGGCACCTTTTCACAAACAGAGATTGCAGGAGCTGCTCTGTGATAAAGAGGGAGAGAGGTGGGACAGACCGTGTTTCTAACACAGCAGATGTTACAGACCTCCATGTTCTTTGCACCACCTGAGTATTTCTCAGGAGCTGCTCAATTAAGAGCCACTGAACTGCTACAGAAAGAATGACTGTCTCTCACAAAGCACCTATTTTAATCCAAGCCCTTTAAAATTATTCAGGCAGAATGTCTCTCCTTGCTTCATTTTAGTGTATGTCAAGGCCAGACTGACACTGTGGTTGGATAACTACTGTGATAGTACAAAACCGTTTTTCAATGCAACTGATTTCACTTTCAAACTGTAGTACATATTTGAATCTAATATTTCACGAGGCAAATGGACTTTTAACTGGAGGGCCCTGCACGACCTCATTCTGGGTACGGTCTGTCTTTTTGGAACAGGCTGGCCATGACGAGTCCCCTGATTCCAGAGAGTTCTGCAGATGCATCTATGCTAGAGACAGGACTACTGTGGAGAGCACTAGGTGAAACACACTGGAGCCCACTGCATGGGGCCTGACCCACAGAAATCATGGCTCTTTAAACCATGAGCTTTTAGAAGAGTCCTCAAGATCCCTAAAACATGTCCTGCTTTCACAAACTCTGTGAGGTCTCAATTTCTCAATTTGCATTCGAGCTCTGTCACTTTTTTTTTTGCAAACACTCGAACTTCTTAAGGGCAATATCTGTGAAATAAAGGATTAAAACACTGGCTTAGGATTTTCTGTAGAGATCGAATAATAAAACAGAACATGACACTGAAAACTGACTTGGAGGAGCCTGGTTTTGTGAAAGCAGTGGCTAGATGTATTTTTAAATTAGATGTGTACTGCTCAGCAGAAAAGGAAACATTAAAAACCAGGTGTATAAAACGCCTTGAAGGGTTTCACTGTGGCATGTGAAATGGTTACACCCATTGTGGTTAATTTCAAACAACTGGTTTCTTATTTATGTTGAAATAATAATAACTTACAAGAGATTTAAAAATGTAAGGATGCTACTCTTAATTGTAGGAGGAACTGGAACTGAATTATAAACTATTTTTATAATTCAGGTTTAAAGGTCTCTCTGTTTTATGAATCAGGCCCCGGTTTGGTGTAAGGAAGGAATGTTTTTTTCCGAAGAAGAGCCATGGACTGAATCTGCGAGGGCTGAGGGGGTTACTGAGAGTGGAGGCGGAATCGCTCTCAGTAACCGAATTACCTTGAGAAGCTAGGACAAGCACGCATAAAAAGAAAAAAGAAAAGGAAACTGGGAAGTGAGATAATCATATTAATCAAAGCACTGCAATCATTTCTACAAATCCCTCACCGGGTCCTTTTTGTAAGGGTAAACATTAAAGCAGGACTGTCTGACTAAGACACGATAATTGTCTGGTTTCACAAAACTCATCTTTTTCCATCAACGCCCCCAAAGCAATCATTGCTAATCAGCCCATTGCTTTAGACATTTTCATTTATCTGGTCGACTGCAACGCGTCGTTTTGTTTCAGAGAAACCAGACTCAATAATTGAGATGGAACTTAACAGCATTGTGTGCTCAAAAGCCCATCTGCACTACTTTATTGGTAACAATTTAAAACAAACAAAAAAAACATTTAGCAAGCAATCTTGAAAGAATACCCATCAACGCCTAACCCTTGCAGTCACCTTGAGTAAGCTTTAAGAGCAGTTTAAATGAGAAAACCCATGACACACTGCTAGATTTGTCTGTCATTAAAGGGCCTTCGGAGAGTCCGATCATTCTAGCTCCTGTTGTGTCGCTGTGGCCCGACGCACCGTTACCTGCTTCAGGTGTTTCTTCAGCTCCGCGGACTCGGGCTCTGGGAGCACCGGCAGGAAGTCGGCATTCTTGGGTATGATCACCTGGAGGAGGGGGGGGGAGGGGAACAGGAGAGGCGTCGGAAACCTTAGGAAGGAGTCTGGGAGTGCCGAGGTCCAGATCAGCTCAGTGGACAAGGCTAAGCACTAGGTGGCTGACAGCTCAGGCTGCTGTCGGTTCACCGCCCTCATGAAGATTCGTCACAAGATAAAAAAGGGCGCCATTATTCCGATGGGATTTTAGCCATCTACCATCACCACAATCTTTTTAAGCAAGACTAAAAAGTAAAAATAAAGTCAACATTACTGCTGCATCCCCTTTTACCCCTTACATAAGAGAGACTACAGGTTTATAAATGTGAAATTCTCTTGCCCACACTTGGCTCTTATCTCAGTGCCATCCACCTCCGACTCCAGTTCTGAGACTTACAATGAAAACGGGATAAAGAGCAGGCAGGTCAGAAATCCTGGAGGGGCAAGTCCGCCTCGGACCGGCTGCTAGGGAACTAAAACCACCAAAGCAGCGGCCACGTGCAAAACCCGGAGATGAACCCAGCGTGATCCTGGGTGGGACTGACCTTGTTACAATCCAGGTCTACCAGCCACACGTCATCCGGCATCTTGAAATCGGATTTATAGAGGAAGAAGCTGGCCGGGACGCCGATGATGTACGGCGTGGGAGCTAAGAGGAGCTGGGGGGAGGCAGGAGAGGAAGACGGGTTATTTATAGACTCGAGCGGACTGTCGAGGGCCTGGCTACAGCGAGCAGCGGGGCCTTTGAGTGCAAGCGGCTTCTCGTTCTGAAGACAATCGAATCAGCCAGGAGAGGTCAAGCTGCTCTGGCAAGGGAAGAGCACCACAAAGCCCATCAAATCCAATTTAGCCAATCAGGGCGGAGGAGATGAATTAACAACGCAGAGTTACAAACAGCAGCGCCGTCTCCTCGGCAGCAGCCAGGGGAGAGACACGGGCCCAGCTTTACACGGCCTCCTGGGAAAGAGCAGTGCAAAACTCGGAGACAAACACGACTGATCCTGCTTTACTGGGGCTCTTGCGCATCGCGAGAACCTTCACGTGATTAACACGTGACTTGGACACCCCTTTCTCCCCCTGCCGGGCTGGCCTGTCTGAACCCAGCTCCAGGGGAGTCTTCCTTCAGGCCCTCTCCACTCCCGCACCACTTCCTGGGTCGCGACCTTTGACCTACCTGCTCCGCAGAAGCCATGCAGGTGGGCAGCAGGGGGATGACGGGGAACATGTACTCCAGGGGGTAGATCATGGCCACGAACGCCATGACGCTCATGGACAGGGCGTTGTAGTCCCGGGACTGCAGGACCACCTGCCAGGGAGAGACCAAGGGAAACCCTGCGGATCAGCCAGGAATAAGATGGCCACACCCAGGTCAGCTTAGCTCAGACTAACTCCTGCACATTCCGACGCTGCCTTGCAAGTTTTACATACGGACACGTCCTGCGGCGAGTGAGGCTACGAGTCCAGTCTGTCCAGCGGCTTTGTGCCGATGTTGAAATTCAAGGAACGCTCACGCAGGAATTCTGCTTAAGGTGTCTCGTGCCACTGGCCGCGCTCAAAGCAGACCACAGCCAAGGGCAGACCCACCAGGAGCCGTACGGAGCAAAGATCCAAATCCAAGCGTTCAGACAAATCTATTTAGTGCTTCAAAATCGGGTTCGCTGCATCGACCTTGTATTTATTGCACGCACGTAAAAAACTATTTTTGCGCAACGTGCCCAGACCTCAGATTTGATCCCCTGTAGCGTCAAGCCAGCAGAGGATTCAGCCTGTAAATGCAAGGGAGCTCCTATATGTTCAGACCACTATGCTACATCCCACCCCACACAGAGCAAGAGATCCTGAACACAGGCAATGACTGATGTGGTTTAGGATCAGACACAATTAAACATTTCTACTATGCGTGACAATCAAAACGCTACAGGGTACATCTAATCTATTAACACATACGACACAAATATCAAAATCAAATTGCCCAGACAAAAGGGTGACGCAGCTGGGTGAGAAATCAGGACCCACTGCAGAGGAGCTGCAGGGCCTCTTCTGCCCCAGAAGCCCCTCGTTCTCACCTTGTGCTCCAGCAGGATGCAGGTGAGCACCTGCAGACACGCGTCCACCCCCAGCAGCTCCAGGGGCAGGTGCAGGGGAAAGTCCACCAGCGAGAGGCGGGAGGGGTCGGGGAGGGCGAAGGTCAGGGCGGGCTGCATCTCGTGGGGCAGCACCTCCACGTCCACCCGCTTCTGCCCGGCCGCGGGCACGGGCGAGCGCAGCAGGCGGTACACCCAGGACTCGATCTCCCGCAGGTCCTGCAGCAGCGCGCTGCTCTTCTCCTCCACGGAGAGGGCGCCGGTGAACACGCGCCACATCGTGTCCCTGCGCAAGACCGAGACACCACAGCATTTCAAACCGAGGACCGGAGGCACTCCTTTGCACCAAGGGTAGTAGGAGTGTGGAACAAGGTGCCCAGCTGTGTGGTTGAAGCCAGTACCCAGAGGTGCTTCAAGAAACAGCTGGATGAAACCCTGGGATCTATATTCTACCGTCTAGATGGGCCAAAAAACCTCCTCTTGTCTCTAGCCTTTCCGATGTTCTTACGTTGGACAAATTAACCCCAGTGCCCCGGCCTTGTGCAATCTGACCTCCCTTAAGTTATCATCGTCAACATTCTTAGGCATCAGGTAGTCTTGCTTAAATTGTGCAAATCTACCCAGAACATATTAGCTCGCAGTTCTGAGATATGTCAGAGTGTTTCTAACAGGACCGTTTGTAGTTAAAAAACTTAAAAATGCAGTTACTGTTTGGGTGTGAGTGGTTTAACAAGGCTCCCTCCCATCAGAAAAGGTTGACAACCCCTTAACCAAGGGACAATGGACGACGATCATGATTTTCAGGCTTGTCTTGCCAAGCATCGGCAATGACAGTGTGGGTGGACAATGTTCTGTCACTATCTTTGTGTAGGCCACAGCAGTGGGGTACCTGCTGCTACAGATGAGAATCGCTTTCTTTCCGTAAAAAATTTTCCCTGAAACTGCGAGAAATGTGTAAGACATAGGATGATTAAATCTTCAAATATGGGCTAAAGCAAAAGACAGTGCAGATATAAGGCTGATTAAACACTTTGCAGAACTGCCTTCCTCTGCAATCACCCCAGGTCATGATTTTAGCCACTGAACCACAAGACGTGCTCCACACTCAGTACTGGGAGTACCGAGTACTGGGTGAAGGCAGAGAGACAGGTTATAAACGAGCATTAAAACGAATTTGACAAGTGACCAAATGACGTCACGCCCCTGTTGTTCTGGAAAGGACTTCAATTTTGCCCCCTCTGGCTATTAAATAATACCATCAGGCCTCCAACATCTGACATCTGCTGTGATAAATATAGGCCTCCCACACGCCCCAGTGCCAGCTGACAGATAGCAGCCTTGTCTGGCCAGGGCGGAGGAGGGAGAGCGATATTCCACAGCAGCCTGAGGGGGCTCTGCCTATACCCGCTGCCCAAGGCTGAAACAGCAGCTCCCTAAAGTGGCAAACAAGACTCCAGTCCCCCCACCAGGCAGGTGCTGTGTTTTCAGGGAGGCCATTCCGTCTCGGGTGCAATTTGCAGCCCTCTGCTCACTTTCCCACAGATCGCGCACGAGTTCCAACATGTGAGACGAGAAACCATGCCCTCGATAAGACTCCTGTGACAGGGGCTTATCACACCCAAGATATTGAAGGGTCGGGTCAGAAAACAGAAAAGAAGTCTTGCAAATCACTACAGAGAATTTGTTTTCTCAAGCAGGAATCACATCAGCAGGGTAAAAAACATTGTGGAAGAGTCTAGGCCTAAGAAAATCTGCACCTAAGACCTCAAAGCATCTGAAATGTATTCATATCTGGCACTAGAATTCCACTATTAACACATGGCATGCTGCTATAGCAACTTGAGTGCCACCGTTGCATAAGGCAGCAATTCAGAATTTGACAGATTCATCAGATAATCTGGGAGGAATTCGGGTGTTTCTTCAGATGTGCCTTCAGTTATAATTACATGCATTTCTAATGCGAAGACGTTCCTTGTGACAACTGCCTGCAGAAACTCAGCTCTCATTTCTTTGATGCTACAAAAAAGGCCTGTTATTAACGTTCATCATTCTGACAGTAACTGCTTTAAAATGGACCTTTTTTTCTTGAGAATTTAAGAGCTGGAAATCCAAATTAACAGCATCAGTGAAGCAAAAGAACAAAAATCAGATTTTCAAGGACAAAACAGCCAATAAATCCACAAACCAGCTACTAGACCCCCCCCCCCCCCAGCACACATCAGACTCCACCAAGAAATGATTAAATAAACTAGAGATGACCATTTTCCGCCCGAGGAGCTTTATACAGCATATGGACGAAAACGATCGATAAAACCTACAGGGTAGAGTCCTCAAGCACTGACTCTCTTTAGGGCAAATCCTGCAGTAGTACGTTCATGTTACGAACACATGGAATCTGTGACTAATCCCCCACTAGGCCAGTTGCATGTGTGAGGACAAGACCAAGCAACATTGGTCTAATGGGTGCACCTCATTTACAGCCTGTACAGAAGTCCAGCATCAGACAAGAGCTTAAGATGCAGAACACAGAGCCAACATTACATGTGTGTGTGGGTGTGCATCGTCAGTATATGTGTGTGGCTAGCCTTGGGCATCTTCATCACCCTTTTCACAGAGAAAAAGGGAATAAATTCAACGCAGGTCACTTGAGCGATGGCATGGTCCCACACTGCTGTGCTGCGTACAGAACAGATGCCGGAAAGGGTCTAATCACCGAGTAATAGCAGGCCACTGCTCAGAGAGGCTGAAAGGTGGCAATTTAAGGGCTAATGACTTCAAATTGATCACAAGCGCAGCCTTGAATTGGAAACCGCATTTTAGCTTGCAAAAATGTATTTTAGCCTGAGCTTTTCTTTCTGCATAACGATCGCTCGAGTCTTCCATGTATGTTAAACACGGTCGACATTGTAAATGATGGGAGCACAAGGCCTTCCTCTGCCCTGCTACCATCACTCGCTGATCTGAACTGCTGCCTAACCAGATTCTCGGAGAGAAGGACCTTCATCATTAGCAGACATTTCGAAATCAATACAAATGTCTCCACCAGAAAACCAAGGGGAAAGAGAACATGCCAAACCAGGATATGTGCGTCAAAAAAAAAAAAACACATGTACAGAACTCAAGCCCTGGGAGAACCAGAGTGCAGCAGGATTTCCAGGTGTTTTTAAACCAGCTTGAGGCTTTTAAAAGTGCAAACCTGACCCAGTGAAGCAGTGGACCTGCCTCGGGGACTAGAGTCGCATCTCCCTGCCCGAAAAACCATCTCAGGAAAGTCAGTAAAATAACACATCTGCCTTTGGCCTGAATCTGTCACCAACTCAGAATGCAGCTTCATTACCTAGAAATTCTTTTCATGTTTCACAAGAGATTCAACCATTTTATTATTAGTTTGCACTGCAACTACATGAAAAAACCCGACCAGGACGGATGCAGATTTAAGGAGCAGAGCTGGTAGACTGAGCAGTTCCTGTGATCATCCCCCGGGCTGCATCCTCGCTGCAGTGGTGCTCAAAGCAGAACACCCCCACCAGCTGCTGAGCTGCTCTGTGCTCCTAGAGATGAAATTTTACATGAAGAAATTGCAATTTAAAAACTTTAGCACCCCAGCCATGGTGGATGGGTGACGGCGAACGGAAAATCAGACGGCCGTTTTTCTCAGTAAAGACTTTTAAATAACATTTAATTTACAAACGGGTAGGATCTGCGATTCTGAGTCTATTAGGTTCTAAATTGCTGGCCTCTGCGCTCGGCTGCCTCTGCAGGAGGAATAGGGTTATAATTTGCTCCTTATGAGAGTGTCTTGGCAGCTGCAGTGCAAAATTAAGCTCTCGATGAGAAAGTGCCGCTTCTGGCACAGCAGAGACCGAAAACACAAGATTTAGCTTCCAGGCAATTTTCAAAAGAAATGCATTTGGGGTGGGGGAAAAAAAAAAGAGACGGGGATCAGCAGTCTTCAGAGACGCATTGATTTTTTCCTGATATTCTCAAATATAGCAAAGGGAGAAGTGAGAAAAGGAAAACGTGTCATGTTTATCTTCTAACCGGGAGCAAGGAAGTAAGGGGGAAAAGCAAAGACTTCAGAATTAAGACTAGATTCCAAAAAAGCTCATGCACAATTAAAACCATTTAACTGCAAAAGGGTTTGTTATTCTACGTGGAGCAAAGCTGACGCATCTGGTCAAAACTGGCTCCAAATCAGCTGCCTTTCTCTTCTCCTCCACGTCTGCCCCTGCTGCACAGTTTGTGAGATGATGTTTTCACATGTCTACAGTGCCATAGTAACTGGAACTGACAAGGGCGCAAGGAGTACTTATTTCCTAGAGTTCCGGTGGTACACAAGAGGTTTACATTTAAGAAAGGCACTAAGAGGAAGAAATCAGAATCATAGATTTCTGAATGTCACCTGTATTACTGGTATGAAGTCATAGCAATTCAGTTAGATTAATATGCTCTGTCACCCAACTATCCACTGTAGTTGTGCTGCTGACTGGCTGGTAACCGGGCAACTGCCTCTACAGTAATGCGGGTACCACTCTCACTTATCATCTTACAAGAGTGTAGTCAAGGTATTTTACACTTGAAGAAAGGGAAAGGAAGGTTCTTTTACTTTACTTTTTTAGGCGCTCTCTTGAATGAATTAGGTGCTAATGAATGAATTTTGAGAAAGAGCTCTATGGAGCACATTTATAAATTAAGACATTCATAAGCATGTTAGTCAGCTGGTTTCCTGCAGTAACTAGAAGTGAGCATTTCAATTTTGAAAAGCCTCAAACGCTATGTATTTTGTGTTGCTGAAAATGACATCGGTTCATGCCATTTGTGAATGGATGACAGTTTGCACTTAATGTATTTTTAAAAAGGCAATCTAATTGTGGATGCACACCCTTTTTTCTGCTTCTGGAACGCATAAATTCCATCTTCTACAGCACGTTTAAAATCAGATCAGATCACTTTATTGGCCATATACAATTTCTTGCATTAGGAATTTGTCTTTTCGCAGACCCCAGCTTGCTCTCCATGAGACACAGACAGGGAGAGAAGCTGGGGGTCAGAGCGCAGGCTCAGCCATTTATACAGCCCCCCTGGAGCAGCTGGGGTGAAGGGCCTTGCTCAGGGGCCCAATGGAGTAGGATTCCTCTGCCGGCCGCAGGATACGAAGCGGTAACCTTCCAGCCACAGGCGCAGATCCTGAGCCACAGAGCCACCGCTCCGCCCAAAATGTGGCAGAAAATATCCAAAGGGAGACTTCAGAATTGGCTAAAGCAATAAGAAGCAGATGGCATTAAGGATCCACAGCTCCTTGATGAGACTCTTAATGCCATCTGTTTGGCACACTCCTCCCAGTCAGGCAGGAGGTGCATTAGAATACACTTCCAATCCACCGAGCTTCAGCGCTGAAGAAGCCACTGAGGGCACAGCGTGTGCGCCGCACCACTGCCCCCGGCCGACTGAAGAGTCCCGCCGCCGAGCCACGTCCCTGCCCCCACTGCGCTCGCTGGCGGGACCCGACACGCTGTGAGGGCCACGGGGCTATACTCCAGCGCAACCCCAGAGGCTTCTCTCCCTCCGATTTTAAAAAGGGGGCAAAGTGTAAACGTCATCTGCGACTGTGGCTCAATTTAAACAGAATTAGAAATGGAACTTCTCAACCAATAAAACTCTTCAAAAGTAACGATTGCTCCTGGTACTACACGGTAGGGTTTACACACAGTAAACCCCTGGAGAAGTCTGAAGAGGGCAGCCAATGTGGTCACACACATCTCGTGTGTGATCAAATCTAGTGTCTCCATATCACTATAAACAGGAGAAAGCATTTTTCCCTTCTTGTCCTGCTAAATACA
Source organism: Lepisosteus platostomus (assembly GCF_059453375.1). Lineage (NCBI taxonomy): Eukaryota > Metazoa > Chordata > Actinopteri > Semionotiformes > Lepisosteidae > Lepisosteus > Lepisosteus platostomus. The sequence continues at coordinate 13,838,423 of NC_142628.1, forward strand.
CTCACTACAATATTGAAGTTGTCCCAATGACATTAGAACAAATTCCATCCTGAAAGAAGAAAACAAAATAGTACACGTTGAATGTCTCAGTAAATAGCTGGGCTCTAATTGGGCTCAATAAGGTTCTACGTAAACCAGTAAACTGCTGATTAGCCCTAAACCTGCCTTAAATAGCCTTAAAAAGCTGCATATTAAAAAAACAATGGCAGTCCTTCCGAATGTCATGTCATGAAAGGCATGTCTCCTGAAGAGCTTGCCCTCAGTGCATTATGGGAAGGTAGGAGGCCTATCCTGTCGGGTGACAACACCTCAAGGCTACAACCCTGCAGGTGCTAATGGCCACAGATGACACCCAGTGGGTCACAAGACACCATTAACACCCTTTCCTCTGGACTGTCACTGGGCACCGAAAGAAAAATCAATTAAAATCACACCGTGCCTTTCCTCACAGTCCTGAGCTGGCTAACCTCTCCTTCGGATAACGTGAGCTGCCAGAAGCGATGCGCCACAGCTGTCTACTGATGCTTCAAGATGATAACAGGACAATTCGCCACCAGACAGACGCGCATCTATCCGATTTTTGGGGTCACTGCTCTTGTTACTCACCTTAACAGAAAAGAAAAGGCTGAAGTTACTCTTGGCTGAAGGATCTGGGACCATTAGGTGCTGAACTGATCCCAAAGAGCAGGTCTGTCAGAGCAGCCAGAGAAACATTTGCTGGGATAGAAATAAATGAAGAAATAAAAGCACAAAAACCCATGACAGGGCAAGAGACGGAAAAGGGAACGAGCCATTGTCCTGAAAAGCGTTCCGACAGCCCTGCCAAACCCCTGCGGCTACCCGAGCCATCACCAGCAATTCGCTTCATTTCTGCCAGCCGAAGAAAGCGGCGCTCCAAGACTGTGGGAGCCAGTCTTCTCCCCAGCTGACGCGTCCAAGAGAAAAACCAAGCGGGATGGAGCAGGTCCAGCGATCGGGCCGCTGCCACCCCACCCCAGCAGGTGAACGATCGCTGCCCCAGCCCCGTCGCTGGACAAGACCCAGCTGGAGTTACATTCAACAGCCTGTGGGCCCCACTGCACCGCATCCCTTAAGCATCCGGCATTCCGCCCGGAGAGAACCAATGGCTGTTCCCAAGAGAACTCGGGGAGAGAGTGGGATCCGGGCTATCCGCGGCACGTGTGAGATATCACGGAAAGCGATTTAGACCACCAAGATTTTAGTGCAAGAGAACTCAGGCATCCTTTATTCCCACGGGTATTAAGCAGCTTAAAGGGATCCCAATTACACAGGGCCAGTCATTAAATTTCAGCAACAAAATAAATTAATTGACAGTATTGCAAAGTTGGACTCATTCTGAATTAAGCACAAAATTGTGAACTTTGTGGAAGTACTGCACCGCCACCACTGTTGAAAACCCCTGGTCATGTTTTACACGGGCAAGAGAGGGAGTTGGACGAGAACCGTGACGCGATGCAGCCCTTCCTGCTCACTAGTCACCGTCACGGCTAACGCAATGCGCTGCACGAGAGAATCTAGCACAGGTGGTGCAGCGGACATCACACTGCAGAAATGTCCCAACGTGATCTGCGTGCGGAGTTAACAAGGAGTAACGGTCAGCAAAGCCGCGTCGAAGTTGAGAGCAATATTTCTGTTGGATCAAAAGGGATGTATTCACAAGCCTGCTTGTTTGCAATGTCATAGGGCCACTTCACCTCACCAGAAGCTTTGCTGCATTGTTCTGAATCGCAGAACATGGCACTGCACATACCTGGAAATTGAATCTATTTTGTGATGTTAACTGGAGGTTTTACAACTTACTGGGCACATTTTACTCTCCTTGTGGTGTGAAATGCACTCAATGCGGATTCTTTCTAACCTTTAAATCTAAAAAGTGCCCTTTTCATTTGGACAACTGTATATTTCACACTCACTGCTACGCCAATATCTTTGTTTTATTTTTCTAGATTACGAAGGGGGCTGCAAACTTGTTTTTCTCATCTTATGCTTGTATTTGGTGTTGTGTTAAATGTATTGTGCATTGTGTTGTGTCTTTGACCTGCCTGCAAAGTTCCCATTACATTAACAGAAGTAAATAAGTAGAGTTGGGGTGGTGCAAGCATAAAAATGGAATATGCTTGACAAAAATATAGTATACACAGAATAGAGACAGCTGAAGAAGGCTCCACAGCCGAAATGTTGGGTCGCATTTCTTTTCCGTTCAGCAAGGAACGGACCTTTACTTGCTCCTTTGCCAAAATAAAATAAGCGGATTGCGAAAGGATGAATGAAAGAAACCATGTTTTCAGCTCTTGGATCCTCTTCTCAGCTGCCTGTGCACACTGACTCAGCCCCCCTCCTGATAACACCCGGGCTGTTGTGTTAGCGTGTTGCGGTGGGCAACTAACTGACCGATCTGAGCAGCATGAGGAAAACGAGGAATGCTCTGCCCCCCCCACTAGCCGCCCCGCTCCAGGACGCTCATCTTGAACCATCGGGAACCTCCGCCACCCCACCGGCGACAAATCGGGCGGAGACTTGGCGCAGGGCCTCCGCTGGAATCCAGTGGCCAGCTGACGGACGGGCGCCAGGCCAAGCAAGCAAGCCTGGACACGCCCCGAGTCGGCACAGCCCCCTTTTACAGGCTGGGGTTCGACGAGGGGGTTCATGAAATGAAGGCGCCCTGAATGGAAACCCTCCAGAAAAAGGCCGGAGTCTCGAGACCAGAGGCCCCGGTCGGCATCAGTCATCGCCTCTTACCCACCTCGCTGGGACACAGTGTAGCCCAACACGAGCGGGCAGACGGCGTCAAGCAGCGTGCTTTGAGCAGATCTTGAAGGCAGATGTTTTTCAAAGGCAATTAGGGAAAAAACGAGCTCGGGGGGGGTGAGTCAATATCGGATCTGCGGCAAAGCTTTTCTTCTGCTCACAGAAAGCCCATTCGCTCTTCACAAACAAATACGGAGCTGAATAATACAATGACGCATCACTTTGGCAAATTCTGTTTAAACAGAGGGGAGAAAGAAAGATCCACAGGTGGCTTTCTGGATAAGCATAGAGACCTTCAACCACAGCGGGATTCGGGGAGTGTTTTCAGACGGGCCGTGCATCGATTCGCGCTGACCTGGGGAGCACACGCGTCTGACCAGAAGGTCACTTGAGTGATGTGCTTCACTTCGGTCCATGACCTGCTGTATAAATGGGTGTCCAGCTTGCCACTGCAAATGACAGACTCCTGTAAATCTCCAGGACTACGATGTTGGCACTCTTTCAGAATCTGTCCTATACTCTTTGATGTACAGCTGCAATGATCAGAGTCCCAACAGTACAAGGATAAGCTGGTGCACCAACCCGATGTGTCGCACAACAAGCACATTAAAAAAAAGGGCTAAATTTTTGATTAAATGGTACAGCTAAACAAAAGAGAAAGAATAAAAAAAATCAATCTGCTAAAGCACTCTCACTTCTGTCTAACTGTTCCTTGGAATACAGCCCAGGCTAGATCTTTAAATTAAAACAGGGGGGCCACATTCCCTTAAAAAAACACATTTAGAAGCAACGTGAACAGCCTTCATTTTAATTTCATCACACTGCCGGCGTGCACAGAATACTAAGCAGCACTTTCTCTCCAACTCAATAACATCACTTGCATCTGTTCTACATGTGACAGCAGGGATGTGATGAAAGTATTAGTCGAAGCTAATGAAGAAGCAGCGCTGAATGACTATATGGCACATGAGCTTTTCTTCACTGCACACTCACTAGACCCTCAGTCTAATTCAAAGTCTCCTCTTGGAGGCGGATGTCAAGTTAGGGTGGGGGGTTTGAGGAGCAGGAGACCGACGTCCATCACTTTCCCCAGCTGGAGCACAATCGCAGGACATCAACCTATCGAAAAGTGGTTTAAAACCTGGAACATGCAGATCAATCCCCTGTTTTGCTTCTCCTGAGCGCAAACTCAACTGATCTGTTTCAGTTTCTCTTGAATAGAGCCCACATACTCCATGAGCACAGCGCCGCACGCTCGGGGAGAGAGCCCGCACGCTCGGCGAGGAGAGAGCCCGCACACTCGGGGAGGAGAGAGCCCGCACACTCGGGGAGCACAGCTCCGCACACTCGGGGAGGAGAGAGCCCGCACACTCGGGGAGGAGAGAGCCCGCACACTCGGGGAGGAGAGAGCCCGCACACTCGGGGAGCACAGCTCCGCACACTCGGGGAGCACAGCTCCGCACACTCGGGGAGGAGAGAGCCCGCACACTCGGGGAGGAGAGAGCCCGCACACTCGGGGAGGAGAGAGCCCGCACACTCGGGGAGGAGAGAGCCCGCACACTCGGGGAGGAGAGAGCCCGCACACTCGGGGAGCACAGCTCTGCACACTCGGGGAGGAGAGAGCCCGCACACTCGGGGAGCACAGCTCCGCACACTCGGGGAGGAGAGAGCCCGCACACTCGGGGAGGAGAGAGCCCGCACACTCGGGGAGCACAGCTCCGCACGCTCGGCGAGGAGAGAGCCCGCACACTCGGGGAGCACGGCTCCGCACGCTCGGGGAGCACGGCTCCGCACGCTCGGGGAGGAGAGAGCCCGCACGCTCGGGGAGGAGAGAGCCCGCACGCTCGGGGCGAGAGTACCTCTGCACGCCCTTGGGGATGCCAGCCTTCTTGGTGAGCCTCTCGCTGCAGCAGTCCACCAGCCTCTTCAGGATGTACAGGCACTCGCGGAAGGTGGAGAAGAAGGGGTAGTGGCTGAGGACGCACAGGGAGGTCAGGGTGCTGTTGCGGCTCCTCTGGGCCGGCTTGGCGCAGCGCTTGCCCCGCGGGGACCTGTTGACGTCCGGGGTGGACTCGGCGCTGGGCGGCTGGAGGGAGGAGCCGCTCTCGGAGCTCTCGCTGCCCGCCTCGTCCGGGGCGGCGGGGGCGGCAGGGGCGGGGGGCGCCTTGGCCTTCTCCCCCCGCCCGCGGTGGCCCTCGGGCCGGTCGGGCTTGCCCGGGCGCTTCTGGAAGGAGCGGTAGAAGTTGACGCAGATGCCGTAGCGCACCACGCCGGTGTCCTTGTCGGTGAGCGTGAAGACGAAGGAGGTGTCGTCCCGCAGGCTCATGCGCCTCTGGCGCGCGCTCAGGCAGCCCTCCGGCTGGCAGAAGAACACCACGTCCGGGGGCAGAGGGAAGTCGGCGTGGTCCTCCAGGGGGTAGCGCCGCAGCAGCTCCGGGGTCTGGGCCACGCTGTCGCTGCTCGGCTGCCTGCAGGGGGGGGGGGGACGCCCGGTCAGGGTTAAGACACTTGAAGGAATCGGCAATCCATGAGGGATAAACAGGAGTTACATCTTTCAACCCAATCAGATGGAACAAGGACGATTCCTAAAGCAGCTGTCTCTAAACCTGGTCCCAGTCAGCCTCAATCCAGCGAGTCCTGGGGTCTCTAAACCCAGTCCAGGACAGCCCCAGTCCAGCGGTCTCTAAACCCGGTCCAGGACAGCCCCAGTTCAGGGGTCTCTAAACCCGGCCCAGGACAGCTCCAGTCCAGGGGTCTCTAAACCCGGTCCAGGACAGCCCCAGTCCAGGGGTCTCTAAACCTGGCCCAGGACAGCTCCAGTCCAGGGGTCTCTAAACCTGGCCCAGGACAGGTATACTGCAGTATACTGTTACTCACCTGGCTCCGACCACCACCAGGTAGTCCAGTAGGCGAGGGCAGGGTTTCCTTTTCTCCATTTTTAAATCAGTCCCCCTTTAAGCCATCGCAGCCCTGATGGAGGAACAGATCACTGGCCAACGTCGTACCGATTCCCGGGGAGAACCTCAGGCGTGCGGAGCGGGGCGCAGCGGGCCGAGGGGAAGCATCGCGCAGGTGCGCTGGGCAGGGCAGGAGCAGCCCAAAAACACAAGTGTCCAGATCTGAAACACAAAGACACCGCACACAAAATCAGCCCAACACAATACACGACAGCAACGTGATCAGCGTGGTCCAGCTCTGTAAAAAACCTTTCTAGAAAATAAAGTGGGCCTACGATAAATGACAAAAGCAGAAAAGTTCAAGTTTCTCAATGGACAAAATACCAGATCTTTTACACTATAATACCTTTCACTACCAGTAAAAGAAATATGAGGTTTTATCATAATGCTGAAATATATAGCATTCATTTAATCCCACTCTTTGCATGTCATTCTTCTTGAATTAAAAAAAAGTTCCAAACAGAAGTGCATACATTACATACAGTGCCTTACAAAAGTATTCACACCCTTTGGACTTTTTCACATTGTCGCCGTTTTCACAGGTGGACTCCCAACAAGACATTCTGTGACGTGGAGAAGAGAGCTGGTTACTTCAGAGGGCATTTAGGTGTGTGTCAAAGCAAAGGGGTGAATACCTATGCATTCAATTCTTTTCTGTTTTTTATTTTTAATTTTGTAAAATGTCTGGATTTTCCCCCCCCCCAACTTTGACATCATTGAGTACTATGTGTTGATGAGCGGCAGAACGTCTTATCTCACAACATCATGGCTCCATGCTGTAACGCAATAAAATGAGAAGGGGAGGTGGGGGGGGGGTGAGGTGAAAAGTTTTGCAAGGCACTGCATCATTCAGGCTGCTCTGTCATGCATTGAAAAGCACTACGAATGTTTTAAGGTTAATAGTGCTGTATACACACTGAGCAGCTCCCTGAAATTCCAGGCTAAGGGCCTGGAGATGTCCGGAGAGGAGAGAGCGGAGTGGTGGCGCTGTGGCTCAGGACCTGTGCCTGTGGCTGGAAGGTTGCCGGATTGAATCCCACAGCCGGCAGAGGAATCCTACTCCGTTGGACCCCTGAGCAAGGCCCTTAACTCCAGCTGCTCCAGGGGCGCTGTATAAATGGCTGACTCTGCGCTCTGACCCCCAGCTTCTCTCCCTGTCTGTGTGTCTCATGGAGAGCAAGCTGGGGTCTGCGAAAAGACAAATTCCTCATACAAGAAATTGTATATGGCCAATAAAGCGATCTTGTCTTGTCAAATAACATGCTCTTCTGCGAAAATGGGTTTTCTGAACCTCATCATCCTACAGCCACAGCAACCTGCACATAATTGCCCGAAGCTCTGCAGGAAGCACCTCCACTCACAGAGTTTGGCAGTTCTGTTCATTATCACCACCCTGAGACTGCGAGACTGGCCATGCAATCCTGCCTATGTATTAACTGGGCTGCCAGACTGCCAGCTGCACAAAGCACAGATCAATGCGAACGTGCCTCAAAGTGTCCAGGGATAATGCAGTTACAGTCCAATAATGAACACAGGGGACAATGATTCAGACTGTGCTTATCATAGGAACCTGGAAAAACCATTACTGTGACCTGGAGGAAAAAGTATAAAATAAACTCAACCTGAAGGCTGGAGCTCAATAACCAATATTTGGTAACTTGGGGGGCTCCTCCATGCCAAATACAACACCAGGGAAAAAGGTCCCCGTCTGTGTGTGTGTATTGCCAAGGACTGGTGTCCTGAGCTGTGTGCGGTCTCAGCTCGCACCCTGTGTTTCCAGGACAGGATTTGGGTTCAGGCCACCTGAACCAGGAGCAAGTGGCTTTCTGATGGTGAATGGATCTTTTCCTGAGTTTATTAAGCTGCCACTGCAGGGATCTAATGCAGGTTTCGTCTGGACAGCAGGGACGTCAGCAGGAATCGGATCTTCAGTCCATTTTGTACAATTTTACATTCCGACTCGTCCGTTTACCACATGAAAACCTGCAGCATAATAAATGCACCTAGAGACTGAGGACTCGGCCCTCTGGAGGTGAAATAGAATGGAAACCCGCTCTAGGTGAGTTTCAAAGTACTTGCTTAACTGGTGGTCTGCTGATGGACTCTGGGTTCCCTGAAATTCCAGGCTAAGGGCTCGTAGATGTCCAGCAGAGATCAAGGAGTGAAGAACTGGTTTTGGCTTTGGAGTTGCGACTTCAAAATTCTTCAAAATGCAACTTGGATAATCACTTTTCATCTGCACAAAAAAAAAATGACTGAGATGCTTGGAAGTACAGTTAACCACCAGAACCTTGCAGAGCAAATTTGTAGCTTTTGCTACAGCGGAAGGTTTTTTTTTGTCAGTGCATACCACTGGTGACTAGTTCAGACTGGTTGGAGTACTTTAACAAGAGAAAAACAGAAGTTTTTTTTTATCAATGGATAGAGCACAGGCATCAGCCTTACCAAGATCACATTGTCTCCCGTGACAATCTGTGGAAACGGGCCACGGGACAAGCACTCTTAAAATTCCTGTGCAAAACCCAGGTGATTCCTCTCCTGCGGGAGTCCTGGGAGAGCCCAGGTGCAAGAGAGCTGCAGCCTGTGAGCCTCTTGCTCCTCAGACTTCATTGGCATGACAGCGGTTTTACAGGAGCACCGCACAAGGAGCGCTCAGAGCCCAGTGGGGGCAGAACGAGCACCGGGCACACACCCCGCGCAGACCCGCGCAGAGAGAAACAGCCCCAGCCAGCCGGCCGTGATCCAGTTCATCGTCGTTCTAGAACTGCGTCCAGGAGCTGTTATTTCACCGCTTGCAGTCGAACACACGTCCAATGTTGTCGCGTAGGCATGATCTAATCACATGCCTGCCTCCTGAGAACAAGAGCCCCCTGTTGGTTCTCCACGAGGCCGGTGTCCTTGCGCATCCACGCTAGGAATACCACGAGGCCTGACCATTGCTAGAATCTCTGCTCCAGGCCTGAGCACGTGACATCACCTCTTACAGTACACAGCCTCTGAAGCTCTTCATATACAGCACAGGTAAAAAAAAACTCCCGATTTCCCGATTTGCTATTGCAGTTCCTCTGGGTTTCCTTTGAAGGGCCTCTCTCAAGGGTATGGAAGCACTGTCCCCACCTGGGATTCTAACGCACAGCCTTCCAGTTCAGAGTCCCAGACTCTGACCACTGCCTCCCACTGCTGCTCATACGGTCTCAGACGCCCGACGCCTTGGCGGCGACGGTTCTCAGGCCGAACCAGCAAGTCACGAGTGGCTCTAGTGCAAACAAAAGGTGTTTGGGGAGTCGAGGCGGCAGAGCTCTAGCTTACTGCCAGATTTCGAGTTTGACCTTCACGGCCTCCTTTTCCCCTGGAACACAGATAAACACCCCCCCCGCCCACCCAGAGAAGAACGTAAAACACTAAGGGACACAATCCACACACCCCAGCCCTCTGAGACGACAGCTCCCTGCTTCAGCTTTCTGTTCAGAGGCTGAAACCCCACGGAGAGGGAGTGTGTGTGTGTGTGTGTAGACAAACAAAATCGAGCTCCATCAAAAGGAATACAGAAGGACAACTGGGAGCCAGAGGCTACAAATCCACACGAAAGAAGTCTGCTTCCAACATTTTTATCTTCCTGCAGGAACATCAGTTTCGGTCTAGAACCGAATTAATTTTATCAATAAAAATTAACAGCCACCGAATCGCCATTGAGAGATTTTAAAGATCTTAAATGACTTACCAGTGTAAATAATTACATTAGTTGGGCGCGTTAATATATCATCAAAAATAAAAGGCGCATTACTGTACAGCATGAAATAACACACCAGCAAATAGTTTTCTTCGAAAAATCATTAAAGTTCAGCAAAGAGCCCGTTAAAGCGCTGCTCTACACAAGACACTCAAGAGTTGGGTTCTCAGGAAGTATCGTGTTCTCTCATGAGAAACCGAAAGGGAAAATGTGGGAACTTCAAAGAGTTCTGTACAATCCATGCTTGACAGCCCAGACGACGGTGCGGTTTGTTTTCCGAGGGGTGTAAAAGATGCTGAGGACTGCCCGGCGGATGGTTTCACAGTGAGAATGGAGCGAGTGGAAGAGAGTCTCAGCTGAGACGCAGTTGCGACGAGCACACAAGCCTGGTACCCGCAGCCTGGTGGCTGAGAGCCTTGCGGGTCGAGAGGATTTACGTGCGCAGAGCCCTGCAGGATATGAACTGTTTGCTCGAGAGGGAGGACTTCCGCAAGTGAAAGAGAGATCAAATAAATCCACCAGCAGAGGAACACAAGGCATTCGGTAAACAGTGGGACTGTTTCAACAGCTTCTGCAGAAGGATAAGTCTAAGTATTGCAAAAGTTACCGTATACTGCCTTAAACACGAGCATGATGTACTTCAAAGGATGAATTAAAGGCCTACACAGCATGGTGCCAAAACTGTAAACCTTAACCATCACCTCATTATGATGATGTTATTTTGACTGTTGAATATCTACAGCTGAAAGAGTGAAACTGCACTCAACAGCTGTCCTCTTAGGCTTCAAGTCCTTTCATCTGTTTTAATCCTTAAAACCCAAGCTTCAGAACATCACAAGGCAAAAAAACCTCTGCTGGATTCATGCTCAGAAGGCAACTGGAGGATTGTGTGATGTTTCCAGCTTTAGGACATTGGGCTCATCCGCCCCGATCCGTTAAAAGAAGCTCAGAGATGTAATGGAGTCTTTACATTTAACACCATGCGGCGACCCTCCTGATGCGTCCCGATCAGTGGGGCTGTACCTGCATGAAGAAAGCTACATACGATACGAAGCGAGGATTTCATTACAAGGCAGCTCTGTCAGCAAAACCAGCTCTGGGGTAACAAATGCCGTCCTCCTTGCGGACAGACCGAAAGTCACTTTTGCTACAAGGAACTAGGCCATCGCTCGACTCAAGCCGTCAGTCTGCATTTACTGGGAGCAGGTCCCAAGAGTGGTGAAAAAGATTAGAAAGGACTGCTTTGGGAGAGAATAACACAGAATAAAAACGGATTCAGAGCTGGTCCATTTTGTTTAGTTTGCCCTGACCAGCAGCGTTTCCTGGTTTCTTCATGAAGCACCCACCCGACGGCCAGCGATTCCAACCTGCAGGCTTGCTGAATGAAGCACAGCTTCCACACGCAAACAGAAAGAACCACAATTAGCTACTAGAATCTGACACCTGCACCACACTGCCAGCACAGCCTGAGCACCGCACCTTCCCGCAGGCCCGAGGCTGAACACACAAAAACAAGCAGGTATCCCTGCGTCACAACTGACTGGCGATGGGGCTGTAGATCTGTCTCGTTATAGCACACTGATAGTCGACGGTTCAGAAATAATTCTGCAATGCTAAAACCGGACACAGTGCCTGTTAAAATCTTTACACAGTTATTACACAGTGCGATTCTGTCAGGGTGCAGAAAAGGAAGGGCTGGGGGTTACTAATATCAGACATTTATTAAAGCACAGTTTCAAAGAGGTCTCCAGAGAGCCGAGGCCCAGACCTCAAAGGTGGATCCAACACATTTCGTCTAGAATTCAAGAAATCTTTCACCGTCGCAAACGCAGGAAATGAGGTCAGTCCCAGACAGACTGAGACATGTTTCACTTCGAACAGGCGCAACCTGAGCACACCCACCCATCTCATGAGCTCATCATTCAATCCACACACAAACACTCAAGAGCTCTAAGCACAGCACCGATGTGTGCAGGCAGATAAACTGAAGCTCCCTTTGAAGACCAATATCTTGCACATCGGTGCAACGCATTATTCTTAATATTTTGCATCGGATTTCTTTTTCCAGTCTGTCCACAAAGTTACCACTTCAGAGCTAAGGAAAAAAAGGCTCAATCTAATTCCTCAGCTCTGGACCTAGAGTAATCGGTCTGTATTACTGTTCTGCGGCAGCCTACTCTGCAAAGAGATTCAAGAGCTGAAAGCGCCCTTTCAGCCATGCATGAAGTGCGCGGCCTCCACAATAATGGCACAACAAAAGGGATAAGCTAGGAGCCGAGAGCAGGCCCTGAACGGGGAATTTTAAGTAAATAAGCAGCTGGCACAATTGCACTCTGAAGAGCACACTTCCTCCCGTCTGTGTCGACTGCCTCCGCCCTGCAGCCTCACCTGCGTCAGTGCGTGGGGAGAGAGGGGGGTCAGGGTAGATGTGTGGAGTGGATCGGCTTCCAGTGAACAGAGGGGAAAAAAGGGAGAGAAGAATAATCGCTTACACTTACACAGCGCTTTTTCTGGACCCTCCACTCAAAGCTCTTTACAGGAAATGGGGATCCCCCCCACCACCACCAGTGTGCAGCCCCACCTGGATGATGAGCCAGTACTCTCCCCACACACACCAGCTCTCAGTGGGGAGGAGAGCAGAGTGATGAAGCCAGTTCAGAGATGGGGATTATTAGGAGGCCATGAGTGGCAAAGGCCAGGGGGAAATTTGGCCAGGACGCCAGGGTAACACCCCTACTCTTCTTGAGAGACAACCTGGGATTTTTAATGACCCAAGAGAGTCAGGACCTCGGTTTTACGTCTCATCCAAAGGACGGCGCCTTTTTACAGTATAGTGTCCTCGTCACTATACTGGGGCATTAGGACCCACACAGAATGCTGGGTGAGCGCCCCTACTTGCCCCTACTTGCCCCACTAACACCTCTTCCAGCAGCAGCCTCAGCTTTCCCAGGAATCTTCCATCCAGGTACTGACCAGGCTCACACTGCTGAGCTCCAGTGGGCTGCCAGCTGGGAGCTGCAGGGGGATATGGCCGCTGGCTGCGATCTGTGCAAAACGTAAGGATGAGCTCCGCAGTTCTGGCTGCGGATCCCCGCACTCCAGTCCTAATCACTCATTAGGAAGACACCCGCACTCCAGAGGAGACGGTCCTTGAAGGACGCGCTGGGAAATTAAGTGCTCGTTTGCCTTTGTGCTCAGCAGCGAGTCTGCGGGGGTGGTTGTGGGGGGGAGGCCTCCATACTCCTTTCGCCGCTGTGCTACCCCAGCTCATCCTCGCGGGCCGGGGAGCGTCACGGGGTTCCCCAGCGCAAAGACACCCCCAAAACCCACTCCTGCGACCAGACGTTTCTCCAGCTCCCCGGCACGCACAGCGACAGGGCGCCCCCACTTTCGAGATCTCCTCTTTCCACTTTCCTCAATCTCACAGCGGCGCCATGCCCACACTCCGGAAGGACGGAGCCGAACGGCCGAGTGTTTTTGGCGTTGCTCTGGAATGCTGGGAAGTTTGTCGTAATTTATCAATGGGACAAACTAAAAATCTCCGGGCTCTTAAACTGAACCGAGTGCGACCTGCCTGCTCTGGAGGGGGCTGCTCCAGACCCACAGCCGTGAGTCCGTAAGCGATTCCAATTCTTTTAGAGCCTGAATGCACCCCGCTTTAAGGTTTGGACTGACTGTTGTGATAGTGCCTGCTTCCAAGAACTGGGCGATTACAAACAAGGAATGCAAACATCTGCCAGACGCACACATACGGGGAGTTCAGTTAGTGTGTGTGCAAATGAGATAAAAAGAAGTGCTGTTTCATGACCTCCCGTAACATGGACCAAGTGTACGTTAGACCAGACGGCTCGAAAACTCATTCGTGCGCAGACAGAAAAGGTTTATTCGTCAACTTCGTTTGAGACTTGGGCTGCAGGACAGCTGGGGGTCCAAAAGCTGAAATTTGACCCCTCGAAAACGGTGTATTCCGAAAGAGCGACAGGGCTTGTGCGCGTTATATCCGAACAGGCTTTTGGGACACTGAGTCCTGCCCTGTGGGAATGGAAGGGAACTGCTTTCTCTGTCTGCATCACATGATACCCCCCCAAGGTAATCTGATTCAGTCGTATCTCCATAGCAACCCAATCTGCTTCCTTCAGACACCAGGCACTCACAGCTATTTTTATCACAACACCAAGCCGCCAACCAAAGCACAGCATGAAACGCACAACCCCCCAAACTCTTGTAGTCTGGACAGACGGCCCTCCCTAAGAAACCCAGGACCCATCAGAGGCAGCCTAAACAAAATAATAATGGTATATTTTGCGCACTTTTCATTTCTAAACATCCCCTAGAACATCACAGATGTATAAGGGGATCCACTCCAAGCATCTGTGAATTTCCCATTCTGTGCCAGATGCCCCACTACGCAGTAGGTGAGGCGGAGAAGTGATAAATTGCGTCAGCAGCTGAATTAGGAGGGGACTTTCGGGAAGCCTTAACGGCCGTGCAGTCAGAGCCGCGATGCGAGGTCTCAACCTAAAGACGGCACCTCCTGCAGCACAGTGTCCACACTCGGTCACCGGCTGGGAAGTTCCGATCCATAAGAAGAGACCTGTTTTTTCCCCACAGAGGTCTGACAGGTACAGACCAGGTCCAGCCCTGCTTCTCCTCTGAGGTCCAGGTAGACGACAGTGCCACTGAGTTTACTGGGACTGTTTGCAAAGTGATATTTTATTCCCCGCCAAAGACTAACTCCCTAAGCCCGTCAGAAAACGACTGCCAGAAGCAGGTCTTGGTGGGGTAAACAGGAGTCTTGCTGTCCGTTAGCTATCGATGTCTGTAAACATGCCACCAAGCAACTCATCATGAACCAGATAAGGGACGCAGAAACAACAAAGAAAAATCTTGTTTATTCTACCGTTGTGCGTTAAAAAGGGATTATGCTGCTGAAAAATATAACAGATTGTACTAATAATAGTACTGCACTACAGCTGAAAAGGCCACCCGTCCAGAGTGCAGCGTTTGTCTCTCGAACTGGGGTGCTCTTTACAGCACCCTACTGACAATGCGCCCTTTCTGACGGTTTCTCCAGAGCGTAGGAGGGAAGGATTATAGAAATAACCACAACCATTCTAAAAAAAAGGCCTCCTTCCTTTGTCTGAGCCTTTCTTCAGCCATTTACTTCTTTGTGACTTGCAACCACATAAACGCTGAACTGCAATTCCTCACGCTGTTTATCTTAGGAGTCACTACTAGCCGGGCTGATGTACTCCACCTTTGTAAAACAGTCTCTCTCTCCAAACCCCCGTGCTTCAGTATTTCACAGTGAGCGGCTCCACCCAGCTCTGCTGTGCCCTGGACAGCCTGCAGGCTGCTGCAACACCAAACACCAGCTCCTGAGAACTGTGCCGCAGTTAATCGATTATATCCCGTCCCGAATTCAACAGAGCCCTGAAACTCATTCAGCATCCTGATTCAGGAGATGCTGTCCTGACTCCTTTTGCTGGGGATGTTTGTTTTATCACTATGTTGGACTCTCGAGTCAGGTCTTTTTTTAATTGTTTCCAGAACTAAAAATTAAGGAGGATTTTATTCATCCATCTACGTTCTAATTCCTTCCTCCAGTTCATGGCCAGAGCGCGAGGTGACTGAGCCTATCACGGAAAGCTGGAGAATTGTATTCCACATATAGAAATGGATAAGTGACTTGAAGGCTTCATCTTCTTAGACTGGGATGAGGAAGTCCATTGATTGGAATATCAGGGCAATGGAGGAACTGGCAGCCCAGCTGGACTGAAACCAGCCGCCACTGTCAAACCAAGGCCGGCAAGACTGGAGCTTGTCTTTGGACACTGAAGGGATTTAATCTCCTTTTCTCAGGACATGTCTTACCCAGCTCTTTCAAAAGGACGTGCTGATGTTACTGCAAGAGGACTGCAAGTACTCCACCCCTTTAAAAAAGATTTTATCCACCCCTGTTTGAACTTTTTTTGCAGGATTTTTCCTCGAATCTTCCATCAATCCATTCATCCATTACTTAACCACTGTCACCAGTTCCGGGTCAAAGGGGAGCCAGAGCCTATCCCAGCAGGCAACAGGCCAGTCTATCTCAGGGGCATTCACATACTCACGTCAGGGCCAGTTTTCCCAGAAGCCATTTCACCAACAGTGGGTCTTTGGACTGTGGGAGGAAACTGGAGCATCTGGAAGAGACCCATCCAAACCCAGGGAGAACATTCGAACTCCATACACACAGCACCCCAGGAAGGGGTCCGTTTCCAAGCCTTTTCAGTTCTAAAGCAGGAAGACACGGTGCACCTTGGCCTTTCGCTGGGTCGTCAGGTAACTAATTTATTTTATTAGTGCACAAGCTTCACGGAGAGAGCTTTGTAGAAGCCGAGCCACCCTATAACCGAGCTGCAATCTGCACGATTAATTCCGCCAAGAAAGACCACAGGAAATCGCCGGGGGCCGGGCGAAAATCAAACTAAGAAGCCAGAGTGGCCATTGTTTGTGTTTAATGCGTTTACCTTCGGCATGGGGATTGATGGCCGGTTCCACCTGAAGAGAGAAACGCATCACTGGAAGTGGCTGTTATTCAAAGCCTCCGCTGGTGAACTAATCCACTTAACACTGGGGATGACCACAGCAGCTCACTAACTGGAGGCCCGGCCATGACGTAACTGGACATCATGACTGTCGACTGAGAAACACACGCCTGCTCGCCCGCCCTCTGTGGTTGGCATTGTGATCTGGCCAAACGCGGAAAACCAAATGACTTGCCTCCGATGAAAACAGCTTACGAGAAGCGAACCCGGGTCCATATTACTCTAGTCATTCAAGGGATGCTGACCTGACTGACTGCCACGTACACAAATGTCCAATGAGCTGTACAGCTAAGCCAAGTATTTTGAGAACGGTCAATTCTCCCAATATCACTTACTCAAGTGTTTTTTTTTTCCCCCCCAGTTTTGTTTCTATAAAGAAGTGGTCTCTTGAAATCTCCTTGGCATACTTTTTAAAGCCTGGTGTCATTAAAACAAAACAATAAGGCCAGCAGATATCTCACCGAGTTGCTGGACGTCTAGAAAAAGGAGCTTTCTTCTACAATGCATTTGTAAGTTAAACCTTCCCGATTTTCGTCAAGACCCCGCGCTGTCTCCCTTGAGCAGGGGGTGTGACTGGGGACCCCTCAGGCACGCTTTTGGTGTTCCCCATGAGCTCGTAACGAAATCACTGAGCCCCTAAGAGACCTACAGTAATAACAGGGTTCAGTTGAGCCCTTTAACAAGCCTGTTTTAACTTATGATCTCCACCATCCGAGCAGAAGAAGGTCCTGCAGAGGTCGTAACCTGCTGGTTTAATTCGGCATTCATTTCCGCGTCGGGCTCGGATGCAACGCAAACCAGCAGGCGTTTCCATGGCACTGGGAACCCCTGCCCTGGGGAAAAGTTTTTGGGAGTAAATGTAGGGCTGCAAAAAAAAAAAAGAAATAAAACAAAAGCCTTTTCTGCTCCAGGGTGTAGGGGCGACGCCCTCTGCGTCCACCACCTGCGCCTCCCTTCTGAATCTGGGTCCCTCCGGCGCCGAACCCGCCTGCAACCTGCCTCCCACCCAGCTTGCTCCCACATCAACTATTTAAATCGCATCAAAAATTGATGGTGACACCGCAGAACCTGATCAAATATTAATTGCCCCCCCCCATGCGTGAACAGACAAGCAGGGGTGGCCTCCCCCCACCCGATTCACGCCACCCAGATGAGAATGGCGAGATCTGCGCGAAACCACACGCCAGGTGACGTCCGTTCAGGCAGCGGGGGGGTCTTGTTAAAACCCCAGCTTGTGCAAACCCTGGCTTTCTCACGGCCACGCTGTGTTCCATTAACGCCTTCCCGAAGGGCACACTCACAATCATGCCGACATCAAAGGAGGGGCACGGACCTTTATTGGCCTGCCTCGAACAGGGCCCCCATCTCGCCAGACTCTGATCTGTGCGGAAAATCCTAAACCGAGCTGCTCTGAGGTGCAACACAGCAGACAGCTCCTGCCTAACCTGCAGCATACTGGCTGACCGGCGTGGGAACACAAGGGGCCCAGTGAAACAGCCCTTTCCAAAGGGCTCACCCCCTGCCATCAGTCACGCGGCGCGGACACGAAGGTGCCGGCTTGCAACCACTCCGTGCGAACGTTTCCCGCTGGCCGCCGAGGAAATTTAAAGACAAAACGGAGCCTGTCAGCTGCGGAGGCAGCTCGGCTCATCCCTGCCAGCTCTCCGAAGGAAGAGACGCCGGAGCACAGGTGGGACAGCTAACGACCGCGGGGAATTAAAAAGAGAGATGAGCATGGAGCGCCGCGGCAAGTCTTTTAAAAGGCAAAGCTCGCCTGGCCAATCCCTGGATTTCGGCAAGCCGCATGGATCTCTCGTCCTGAACCGCACTACCGCAAAGGCACGGAACGTGGGAACACAAAACTAAAACCGTAACAAATACTGGGATCACGAGCAAGACAAATAACGGGCCTTCTAAAGCCCAATCAGGAATAACTATTCATCCAGTGGCATCTTACACTGCTGGGGTGTATCAAAGGCTCACAGTGGGGGAAAAAAAGATGGACCCCTTGGGCTCTCGACTACACCTGCTGCGATACAGACTGTGCAAGACAGTTTCTGGAGAGGCTCTGGGCTGCAGCTTTGGTCCGGTGTCGAGCCGTTGGAGGCGGGGGGGCAGGAGAGAGCACCTGGAGACACCCCCTGAACAGCCGCTGGGCAAGGACAGGACGGCCTGGCTTGAAAAGAAGAGAGGGGAAAACAATCCCGATGGACACAGCCGCAGGGAAATTCCAGCTGGAGCCGTAATTGAGATCGCGGAGTTAATGATTAAAATCGCACAGCTTGATATCGAGTGACTTAAAGGCCCCCGAAATGTCAACAGTTGTTGAAAGGTACTGTCGGGCCCCAGAGCACAGACACCCTGACGTGACCGGGGGATAAACGCTGAGTCAGAGCTGTGGACGCACGCAGTCCGACTCTGCTCCCGACACACGGAGCAGAGAAAAGCACTGCTTCGCCAAGCCACTGAGCGGGGCACGAATCACAGAGGCAGGCAGGCTGGCATCAGAGCGAGCAGCAAAGCCAGATGAAAGACAAACGACTCGACAAAAATCAGCCCGTCTCCAAGGCCAACCTCATGTTCAGGGCAAACGCAGCCTCCTTCCAGGTTGTGTGATCCTGGGCTTGGCGACGAGGTGGGAGAGTGATCCCCATGGATCTGTGCAGAACCAGCCGGGGTCCAGCTCCCTAGGCTTGGCCAGATGAGCTGCGGACCAGCCTCCTGGTCCGAGAGAAGGAATTATGCTCATCGGGCACCCAGAGAGAGTACTGGGCCCAGCACTGGACGAATGGAGGGCAAACCCCGTTTTTTCAAGTTTTCGAATTGTGGTGGCCCACCTTTTCAAAACAAAGGCTGCCTTAAATTCCAGCATAGACACTATTCCCCTTTGAAAGAAGAAAAGTGATGGTTACCTCCATCACCACAGTCCCAGCAGCCTTCCTGCTGGATTTTATTGTCCAGCCAGAGTATCGACTCACTGTGTTTCAGCTGAAGAACACTCTTCCCGCGCGATGCCCGAATTTGCAATGGTACAGACCAGACTCACCGCGTCCCTTCGCACAACACCAGGCATAACCAAGCTGTCTTCGGCTTAAAACACTTTAGTTTTACACAACCTGAAAGAAGACAATCAGATGCCCAGGCTCCTGCGCTGTGCTCACTTGGGAGGGTGATCCCATTTGATTAAACACGATCAATAAAAACATTAAATTAGTCCTAATGCTGGGTAATGCCGGGCAATTTCTGGGCTATAATTTGAAACCATGGCTGACGTGTCCTTCAAGCAGCGGAGTGCTGCTGATCACGTGCTGATGGACTTGGGAAGTGCTGAGCCAGCCCGGAGAACAGCATCTAGCATCAGGCAGGAGCCTGGGTAGGGCTGCCGTCAAAGCTAGCAGGCCAGTAAAGCAAGCCAAGGGAAAGACGGAGGTCCATTTCCGACCGCGTGTATTTCAGAGAATTTGTGGTGTGTAGTACGCAAATATATCATTTTTACATGACCGTTCAGAAAACTCAAACATCGATATCTTGTACCTCAAAGCCGTTCAGTTCACGCCTTCTCTGCCTGCTGCAGTGAGGCCAATCGATGGGAAAAAAATCCTAAAAAGGGCCATTTGATTCTCAGGTTGGTTGCACTGGTAGTGTCACTGCAGGGCTGATGGACCTGCGTTTCCAGGCAGCACTAAATTGCGCAGAAAAGGTCAAATATATCAGTATCCGTAAATGCTCAATGAGAAACACTGGAGTAAATAGGTTATATAAGGGTTTCAGAGGGTCAGCTGTGCAGTCCTGACGACACCATCTCCAACTCTCCTTCTCAGATTCTTATTTGACTCGCTTTCGCAAGGAAACTCGAATGACCTGGTATCACCCTGCTGGCTTTCTGTCCTCAAGACAGACTACAGGGAACATGGGGTCAGGGGTACTCCCCTTATCTGCTGCGGTGCCTAGCTTCTAGTGCCAGACCATAAAATCTCCATTACCAGCGAATCCAAAAATAAACATCACAGGGAAGTGAATGTTTATGAAGAAAGCCTTTCAAAGACAGAAGGGCAGCTTGCCTGCCTCTTTTCCGGGAGGGTTTTCCTCCTTTTCCCTGACTTTGTAGATCCGCCCTGCTTGGACTGAAAGGCGCCCCACCAGTGCAGCTGCAGTAAGGTTCTCCAGTCACGGATGAGGCGATACAGACAGGGTAAGAACTTTAAAGCCCCTCCAAGTGCCCCCTGGGGGTCCTGCTCTTCTGATCCCCCATGGAAACGATGGTGGGGGGGCGCAGTGTTGACAAAGAGGTGTTCCCCAGCGCCACGGCCCCCTGCCCACCTCCCTCTTCCGGTTCAAAATTCCCCGTAACAGAATCAACGCTGCCATTCCGGCCACACGCGGCCGGATCCGGACAGGAAAGGAGAAACGAGCAGCGCCACGGAAAAGCAATCCCAGCACGAGAGTAGGAATCCCGCGCGCTGTGCCCCGAGCCCGGTGTGGCTTTGGAAAAGCACAGCCTGGGAAGACCGCCAGGATAAGAAGGGACAAACTGGGGGGGATTAGAGGATCCAGTTTTTATTAAGGCTTCCCACATCTGGGAGAACTCGTGACCGCGAACTGCTCCCGAATCATAAGCAGACCGCCTCTTCGGATCTTCCCGGGACGACGTTCACGCCAGCCTCTCTGACTGTCTCCTGCAGCAATCCGCAGGAGTCTCAATCAATAGAGATGCCCTGCCTTCCCAGATGGGAAGAAATATTGCGTTCCGCTACTCCCACCGGTCATTTATCACCGAGGCACAAGACAGCTGACTGAGCCAAAGGTGAAGAGTTAAGGGCATGGGGAATGTGGTGATGATGGGGAGAGCAGTGTCTCACACACACACAGCTCGCTCTGACAGGGCCCCAGCTGTCCCAGGCACGCTAGGCATCCAAGATCTCTTCACTGTGCCTTTCCTGTGTGTACCGCAGAGTAACATGGCCAGGGAATCAGAAAGGCCACAGACGAGACCTCTCGAGCTCATCTCGGTCCATCATCATCATAATACCTGTAGAGCAGGAACTGGCAGGTCTAAGAAAAACGCACCCCCTCCAACACACACACACACACACACACACACACGTCTGAAATTGACTTGGACCCTCACTTTTTAAAAATGGGGAAATTCTAAGCAGCCAATGGAAGGACAGGCTTTGGGAGTTTGGAGGAAACCAGACAAAAACCCCCTCAAACTGGGCAGAGCGGGGCGGAATCGAACCCGAACCAGGACCTGAGAGCTGTGTAGACAGTAACGCTAACCGCCTCACGGCGGAGCCTACCCAGAGGCACCGGGGGCAAAACAAAGAGATAATCAGAATTGCAGTCATGTCAGGCCAAGGCAAATCAACTGCCCTTATCTCACTTCCAGCTCGCTTCATTTCCTCCAGACTGCTGATAGAACCAGTTTGACGCACGGCCCCTCTCAAAACGCAAGACAATTAGGAGCAAACCTGCAGTTTGCGGCTGAGTTTTCTGACAATTTTACAGCACAAGACTGAAACCAGACAAAAGGTGATTTCACAGCGACTCGCTGAAGTTCACCTCCTCAGGTGCCGGTCCTCATTGCTCTAGACTGGGAACTCCTGAGGTAAGTCGTTTTCTTTTACGAGCTGCAGATCTGTGGTCCAGGAGCTGCCTACTGCAAGAGTTCTACTCCATTCCCAGAACATGAGAAAACAATTTTAAATGTTGTTTACCTGCTGCTTCAGTATCAGCTGTGAAAGGCAAGAGCCTGAAGCTTAAAAAGCTGGAAGAGATCTCATTGCAATGCACCTGGAATCTTACTGGATCGAGCCTTAATGCAAACACAGTCATACAAAGCTTCTCCAATGCTGTCACTTCACAAACTTCATGCCTCCCACACACACACAAACAAACAAACAAAACTCACCATCGTCAATATCCGATGCCATGTGGCGAGATGACATCAAAGCAAGATAGCATCAGCGCAATACTGCATACATCGAGATTTGCATTGCAAACACTTGATTGAGTGTGCTGGAAAAGAAGTGCTCATCTTAAATTCATTCAGTGTGGCTTTCCTGGGCCTGATACCACAGCTTGCAGGTCTCCAGAAATGATAATGCCCTGTCAGTAGATTCGCTGTTGCTTGAATTCTTAGGTTAGAGCAACACGTCAGTTCTGCAGCTCACAGTAACTGGCTTGCATTTGAATACTGAAAGCCTTTCCAGTGGTTTATATAGCACTTTTGCAAATGTGGGTGCTGTACAGCAGCCAAACAAACGTATAACTAAAACAAGGGAGGACCAGTGGACAAAGAACGTGCTTTGGCGCACAGAGATGTCAGCTTTGCAGGAATCAGGGTGCGTTTTCAACTTGGCGGGGCAGAGCACGGTGCGTGCACGACACAGGACCCAGAAAACCACACGAGCACCCCACAAAGCCCAAGTCTTGATGTCAGCAGTCCCAACCTGCTGCTCTCAGTGCCAGCAGTGGCAGTAACTGGAGGGCATGACGCCTTCAAGCTGTGTGACAGTTCTGGTGTGGAACCGGCAGAGAAGGACGCATCAGCTATACCACTGCATGTGCAGAGGCAGGTCCCTTCGCACTCCACACCTCCGAACCAAAGAACACTGAAAGAAGTTGGGGGTTTTGGCTTAAGCAACAGGGCTGGTCGGCTTGTTCCATACTCCCACCACCCTCTGTGTAATGACGCGACACCCGTTTTAGGATTTAAGCGCGCCTGCATGGAGTGGCCACTCGTGACCTCTGTTAAAAGACACTTTTGCCGAGCCTGTTTATATCCCAATCGCTCGATTAAAAATGCAACACCTTCTCTGCGTGTCCTCAGTGGTTTGGGGGCACAAGCTGCCCCGTGCTTACATGAGCACAGAGAGTCAGGACCTCGGTTTTACGTCTCATACGAAGGTCGGCGCCTGTTTACAGTATAGTGTCCTCGTCACTATACTGGGGCATTAGGACCCACAAAGAACGCAGGGTGAGCGTTGAGTCCAGCACCCTGACTAAGGACAGACCACGAACGCAAGCGAAGCAAAACAGCAATTCCAGTTCTTCCATTTGTCGTCCCCCCCCCCCCATTCTCACAAGCTTGTACCGAAACCTCTTTGCGACAGCCCCTCTCAGAGCACGAGATTACAGAGATAAACGGGAAACCGAGGTGAGAAGGCGAAAGCGGCGCCGTTTTTCCAGGCAGGCAGTCAGCAGGCGGACGAAGGGAGAGATTTTTCATTCAGCCTTCATACAATGGGGATTGTTGAGCTTCAATCGCGGAGGCCCAGAGCCAAGCGTTGGAGATCCAGGGAGAATACAAAAAAAAACAAACACAGAGTGCAACAAACAAGCCTGCAGCAATCTATAGTCGACAGGAGCCATCTTAAAGGGCAGCTGCGACCCTGCTAAGCCACACAGAACAGGTAACATGGGGATAAGTATGAAAACAGGAACAGGCTGAAAAGGACAACCTAGGTAACTTCCTGACCCAGCCGAGAGAGAACTACAGTATATTCTACTTACGCCACAGAAACCCCAAAGCGCATAATCGTTTTGGAGTACTAACACTCCGAAAGAGGCAGCCCAGATCTTAAGGGCGTCTACCCAAACCAAAATGTCCTCCTTGATCTTCCGAGTGTTTCGGATTTACCACAAACCCGATTTCTACACAGAACAGCCAACCAAACCCTTCCCTCGACTCCTGCTCGACGGACTGAGCCGTCTCCTCCTCTCTCCTGCCCACGGGACAACTGCGGTCACTCTGCGTGACCCAACGCCACGCTGCAAAACCCTGCAGGCCTCCGAAAGGCAGAGGAATGAGCTAACACCTCACCCCTGTACCACCCCTCCGTTTCCTAAACCTCTTTATCCAATTCAGGATCGCGGGGCGGCGGGGGGGTATGCCAGAGACTATCCCAGAAAGCAATGGGCGCAAGGCAGGGTACACCTGCAGGGACATGCAAACTCCACACAGACAGCACCCCAGGAATTGAACCCAGGGCCCCAGCACTGCGAGGCAGTAAAGCTGACCCCTGCACCGCTGGGACGCCCAGCTCTTGAGTTTAATATTTTAGTTCCCCACAATAATACTAATAATCTTCTGACAGTATGGGCAGTGTGACAGCTTTCGAGTTAGAAGTATCCCTCTTGATCCCTCATTTTTTAAGAAAGGTTTTTTTTTCTTTTTGACTGCAGCTGGGGGGGGGGGTCGACACAGCGTCTGCACAAGCTTGGCAGAAGAGCTACACGCTGAGCAAGAACTGCAGTCCAGTAACCCCCATCTCCACAATAAGCAATACCAGAGCCACAGACCGTCCACTGCACCACACAGCTCTTCAAACACTCGCCGGACTGTTATCAGGAAGCTGCTTCCTGCTGGTAAGGGTCACGATAAACGAGCACCTTCCAGAAACACAGGACAAGGTGTGAGCCAGTCTATTGCAGGGCACGCACGCACGCGCCCACACGCGCACACACGCGGCGCCAATGCACAGACACCAACACGGATGTGTGGGAAAACATGCAGACTCCACACAGACAGTCCAGCAGGTTGGCGCCATCCTCAGGGCCCAAACGGCTCAGCAAACTGGTAGGTTTCCGAGATACGCATACATCTACAGGAACACCCCGGGAAATGCCTTTTAAGTGTGTTAAAAGAGTTTTATGCGTGATTACAATAAGAACCCCGCGCGTCAGCGATAACGGCACTTCTCACTCCTATTTTCTGTATCGAGGCTCCAGGCTAAATTCGCCTTTCCGTGCACGTTCGCAAATGATCGGTTTGTCCACAACACCCTACAACTCTTTCCCCCCCGAACACAGGGCCCAGATGAGCTTCACCTCCGCTGCAACGTCTCCCCACGGAGAGCCTTTGAGAATCGGCGCTGGACTGCGGGTAGCTCACCTGTGCTGAAACACCCGAGGTCCCAGCCGACTCGAAGGCGTTTAAACACTTCACAGCCTGTCCGGACTAGTCCATCAGCTCCGGATCTGCGTGTCTGCACGTCAAATTCGGTTGCACAGCAATCAAAGCACGATTGTCTCTCGCCCGCCCCCGGTCACTTCTGCATGACGTTTTGTTCCAGGGGGCGTCGAGAAATTGCGTGTTACCTGTCCCAATGCAGAACAAGCGACAGAGGCTAACAAGCATCCCAGTTCGTGAGTCACGTTACACACACTAGCGTCCCGTAACACCACCGTCGGCATCCAAAACACAATAGGCAAATCTGACAACCCGACTCACACCGCACAGAACAGCCCTGCTCAGCTTCCTGAAAAACACGGCCGCTGGTGCACGACGCCAAACCACACCGACTTTTACAATACGATAGTAATAACATGAGTTACACATGTTACATGCCAATAGACCAGACATGACAATGGCATGCTAGAACTCAAAGCGAGGTCAGAGTTCTGATTCCAATTCGAAGTTAAGGATTCCAAGCCTCGATTTTCTGACACGCACAATTCCGTGGGATACAGTCCACAGGGGAACCTACTCCAAGGAGAATGCCGCGGGTGTTAAGGCGTAAACTTACTCGGACCTCAATTTCTGGCGTCGCCCGACCGTTCGGTTTGTAGCGCACAGCCAGCCACCCCCCTCTCGCTGTCAGATGCTCAAAAGAATTTGCGTGTCATTGCCGAGACCGCAAGACCCCACAAAAAAAAAGAGCAACGTCACTTTGCTCTACAATGCCGCCGCCACCACGACAACCACCTTAAGACAACCACCTCGCGAAAACCGTTTCCTAAAAGCAGCCTTTTTCTGTCCGCTTCCCGGAGAAGCGAACCGACCGCACAGCCGCGGTTTGGCGAGGTGGAGCCGCGGGGGCTGTGAACGAGGAAGGCAACAGGGAGAGGCAATGAAGACTCCCCTCCGGAGCGGCTCCGCTCGTTATGTAAGTAACTGGGGGCACGACGTCGAAGTCGGGAGCTGAGCAGACAGTCCGCGGGGCTCCTGCCTCGTCCGTCAGCGGTCGCTCCAGGTGGGACGACCCGCGCCCCCGGCTGGTGATGGCTACCCGTGTGTTTCACCTGCGTGCAGGCCGGACGGCTCACCGCGTACCTGCCCCCCTCACGGAAGACAGCGGGCGCGGCGTCAGGAGCCGAGTCCGATCGCTCCGGCGCAGCAAGTCGGTGAGCGGACGCCATACCCTGCGCCCGCAGGCGCGAAAGCCATCTGAATAACGCACACGCAGAGCCGAGGTCAATTAACAGAGCCCAATTCATCACGTCTGGTCCGGTCGGGTACGAGCTGTCCCGCTATCCCTGTCCAGCCGTGATCCTGCGCTTTCTGAATAAGCAGCGAGGGTAAATGGGCTGATATATCCTCCACAACGTCACTGATGGTCGTGTCTCTATCACGGCGACCCTAACGTCCCTGTTGTGTCTCGCCGCACCGGGCGTCCCAGTTCATAATTCTGGTAGAACCACTACCAGCCCTTCAAGATCTCGCACGCCTCATGATAAACACGGATCGCCTTACCCGGTAATGCGCGGATTATCTGCAAACGCTGTCGGCGTCTCGGCAGAACGAGGGCTCCGTCTCGGGGAGGTGAGTTCTGGAAAAGAGTATTCCGGATGCATGGGCAGCCTGCAGGTCTTCACTCAAACCGTTGCCGTCGCTTTCGCGCACGTCGTTTTACCTCCGACAGCGCTGCATCACCTACACAACCTTCCTCCTGCTCGGAGCAGCATCTGCAGGGAGTTCCGCATTACTTCCACAGGGTGGGGGGAGACCATACCACCTTCTCCACAGGGGGGGGACGCCTGAAGGACTTATGGTAGAGCGCCGGCCCTAAATAAACTTCATTTTTGAAAACGTACATTTTTAGTCCTATAAAGGTCTATATTTTACTCTTTTGGACGCCACCTTCAATCTCTGTGAGCAAAAATACGAATTCAACGATTAAAACTATTTGCTGCTACCCCCGCAGACCTGAGCGTACTGTGGTTGCTTCCGAACGAAGAACATGCTGGAAGGAACCATCAATGACGGGAAGATGGAGGCGAGAGAATCCATGTCACGCGATAATAGCGAATCATCTCGTTTTAATGCCCTAAAATTGATAAAACAGTGATTTTTAAACCTAGAAACACGAATGTTTCTACGTAATAGAAAGGCTTTTGTCTTCTATTCTTTATAGAATGAAATGTCACTCCCCCCAGTTTTTTTGCATACATAGTACATTCCAGAAAACCTAGCTGTTTGATGTTGGGAATTAAAC
This sequence comes from Lepisosteus platostomus, assembly GCF_059453375.1. Lineage (NCBI taxonomy): Eukaryota > Metazoa > Chordata > Actinopteri > Semionotiformes > Lepisosteidae > Lepisosteus > Lepisosteus platostomus. The sequence continues at coordinate 13,865,688 of NC_142628.1, forward strand.
ATTAAGGTTAGAAATAGGTGGCTTTTAGTCGCTTTAAAATATGGTTTTCGAATTTTTGCTAAAATGTTTTCAATAAAAAGATACTGGTGACCAAAATACAACCTCTGTTTGAAGGTATTTCTCTTTGTTTATTACAGTTGCACGTCTTGAGTCGCATACCTTGTGAGAAATCCTCAGCGTCTTTGCCCCGTGGTGTCTGTCATCTGAGTAAAAATAGCCAGGATGTCCTAAAATCTGATTTACGTTAATTTGTATTTCACGGGGAAACAATTGCATGAGAGGGGCTACTTCGGCATGAACGAAACCAGCAGCTTGTAAGTACTGTACTGTAATTCGTTACAGGTACACAAATGATACGTTCCTGTTCTCCCCGTGCAATACAACTCGTCCTCTGCAGCAGGGGGTTCACTAATCCATGGTCTCTGGAGCCCATACCTGCTGCTCTTTTTCTGCCTGGACCCTTAGCAGACACAGGGACAGGTTGAACTAGAACCCTCAAGCGTTTTCAGTTCCTAAATGTGGAGGGGTTCGCCTATTTCACTCTTATCGCTAAGGTTTCTAATCGAACACCACGTTGGTCCCGTCAAGGAATTCGGGGTTGAAATCGAGATTAATTTAAGCCAAAGGGTTGTCATGCAAAGCCCAGAATTGAGAATCGCTGTTTAATATCCGCGGGGGAGTCAACAAAGGCCGAGTCCAGTAGATTTCTGGGCCTCAGGATGCTTCGATGCGCTAGAAACTATGTCAGACGTGTTCAGAGTTTGAGACTAATGCGCCCTCTACACCCGCGAATTCATACTGCTGGTGCTTCTTTTCTGCACCTGCCTTATTAATGGAGACGCAATCCTCCAATTTTATTATTCCATGTCTCTAATTTCTGGATTACTGCGTGGCTTGAACAAAGGGCCACTTCAGCCATTAAACCCAATAACTAAGCGAATTATTAGTTAAGTGGGTGAATCCTAAATTTGGATTCGGCCGAGCCCGGGGAGAATGAGGATTTGCATTAGATTTTGCTAGATAAACCCCCTTTTTGGCTAGTTTTTAAATTTAGCCTAATGCGTTTTCCTAATTAAAATTTTTTTTGGAGGGCCTACCAAAGCACTTTGATCATTTTAAAGCAGATTTAAAAAAATGTAAAATAAACAAGTCTAATCATCTCCTGCTCAGTGGAACCTTTGTGGAACATGAGCGGAAGTTGCGTCTTTTTATAATCCAGAGGATTGTAAACAAGCAGATGTACGTGAGTGATTTGTAGCATCTAGTCAAGGTAAAAGAATAGACAGTAAAAGGATGAAGATGTGTTCTCTACCAACGCCTCTGTGCCTAGTTGACCAGGGCCTAAACGTGTCTCTATTACCATTTAATAGCCTCATCAGGTCAGAGTTTAGAAGCGGAGACCTAATACTGCAAGTGGAGTCAATAGATCAGCAGGTGGTAGGATTGACAATCCAGCGCCCCCGTATGGCGACTTGGGGACACTAGGCTGCAGTGTCATCCTCTGGATAAGACGCTACACGGGGGTCTCTCATTTCTAGCCTAGTCTCTTGGGTTTTTTTTTTGTTTGTTTGTTTCAACCTGAGCAGTCAATTACAACAATTTTCTAAATTAGACATCTGTAGATCATTTTCCAAACAAGGTGTTTGACAGTTGATGTTGATTCAATTTAGATTACAGTTGGCTCTAAAACACTTTAGGCCCTGGTTACAAAGATTGCAATTAGGCAGCTCGTTAAATAATTAGACCGAGGTCCCGAGTTCTTGGTCTTCAAAGTTTTGGAAGACTAGGGGCATTAACAGCAATGTCATACGATAAATCCCACTCCAGGTTTATACAATCTGGCTTCCTGAAAGTTCCCTCTTGATTCATCTTCTGATAAAAATACCGTCAGCCCACCCACCCATCCATTTTCTTACCTCTTTATCCAGTACGGGGTCACAGGGAGTCAGAGCCTATCCCAGCAAGCACCGGGCTCAGGGCAGGACCCGCCCTGGAGAAGACGCCCGTCCATCACCGTCGCACCAGTACATTCCTACTTTTCCGTGCCTGAGCCGAGGGTAGCGCCGTCCTGTCCTGGCCCCTCGGTGTGCCTGCGGATTCCTTTCCTCCGTCACGGCAAGGTAGCAGGATCCCAGCATCTGGGACAAGCGGTTCAGTTCGCCCAGGTCAGCCGACTGAGCTCGTGAAGAGTTGGAGGAAAACCCCCCCGCAGCCACACCGGACCCCAGGGAACGGGACTGGCCAGAACACCCGGCGTTATGCGTGTTCTCGCGAACGTGTGACTCCCTCAGCCCCCCCTGTAGGGGGCACGTCCTTCAATAGGCTACATGCCCCACAGTGCACCTGTGCATTGGTCCCCACCTAGGTGCGCGAGAGGAATTTGGTGAAATGCTAACAGCAGTGGATTGAACCCACAACCCTCCAGTGTTTTTTTTTTTTATTACCGTTTGAATAATACGGCCCTACACCTCTGTGGTTTCGCCGTAACGTCACAGGGGTTTTGCTGAACCTCCCTGCATCCAATCACAGCGCATCTGCCTTTGGGCAGGCCAGTCCGCTGTACTCCTTGTGACACAGCAGTTTTTTTTTTTTTTAGGAAATGTTCTCACTGGCCACGGGGACAGGGATCACTCCCATTTAAAAACACAGGGAACTTCGGACTATGTAGCTCCAAGGAAAAAGCCCCCTGCATTTCCAGCTCAACACCACAGGTGAGCTGCTCAGCTCCTGAACAGAAAGCCTGTGTGTGTTCTAACGGCCATCAGTCTTAATTATTGGGACTGACTGCACAAAATCGACCGTCCCCGACAGAACCTAAAAACCTTTAATGGGCTCTGCGTCTTCCATCACGTCTGTTTTTCAAATCCTAGGCCAACCTTGGGAAGACATGAAGACATCGTTTCCAGCTGAGCTAATAACAGGGACACTAATTAGACAAACCCCCCAGTGGCTCCTGAAGGCTGGGCTTCTACAGGCTTTTGCTTGCTGCCCAGTTAGTTAATGCGGGACCCAGCCAAAAAAAATGATTATCCAAAAATTACAACATAATATGCTTCATGTCAACATAAAAATATCCATATTTTCCACATCATCAACAAACAGACCCATCCCCGAGAACAAACTGTTGAGCTGGATTTCATTTCAGCTGCTCTTCTTTCACACATTCTGAGGGCCTAAACGAAAGTCGTCTTGTTTAAAAGCCAATGTCGCATCATCCAGGTGGGGCTGCACACTGGTGGGGGTGGAGGGGATCCCCATTACCTGTAAAGAGCTCTGAGTGGAGTGTCCAGAAAAGCGCTATAGAAGTGTAAGGAATCACTGTTATTAATTATGTAATTAACCCAATTAAGTCAAGAGTGGCCAACTGGTCAACAACCCATATAGGACACTGGGTTGTGCCTTTCAAATGACCTTGAAACTGCTGAACTGAACAGCTCCCCTGCTTCAGTGGTCTGAACACAACTGTTTAAGAAGTGGATGCTCTCTCAAGGGCCAGGGAAGAGTCTTAGCAAGACATGTTCAGGCCCAGCATGTTGTTTTAGTAATCGGACGTCTCTCGCGTATGAAATTGACAATATTCTGCACATTCCTGTCAGTGCCCCATGGCTGCCAGGATTCTCAACAGCCTTTCTTAAAAGCACGAGGAGTCCCAGTCATTGCCCTGTTAACCATATCACATGATTAACTTTGCTACGTCAGTGAGGAAGATAACTTTCAAACACCCCAAGCACAGAACCCACACCAGCCCAGTGGAAGCACAACAAAAACTCACATTCTTCTTAGTCTTCATTAGTTCACTTTGTTTACTTTCTTCGAAATCAATCCAGAATTAGAAATAAAGCACAAAAAAAAAGAACATCTCATATTTACAAGTGGTTTAACATCTTAATAGTTCCATCGTCATTCCTGTGCAAAAAGAAAATGTTAGGTTATGTTTTTCAAATTAAAAACAATATTTTGGCGGAACTATACATTTTTGTAAGCATTTAACTTTATACAGATAAAGCGGAACATAAAAGGATTTAAGGCGTTAAAACAATATTAAAAATATATTTATATTTTTTTGCCTATTTCAACATCTATTGCAGTGTCACAAGAGAAGATAGAAAAATTAATGAAGAATAAAAAAGCTCTAAGCAGACACTATTAGAAGTCTTCAGGGTCATTTGTATTTTATACTTCTGAGCAGACAAGACTATGATGTATGGTGTTTCAGTAGTTTTTCCAATGTTACATCCTGTGCCTTTTCTGTAAGAAATATAGTCTATCCTCCAAACACAGACGGCATTCATTCCTAAGAGGGAACCACTTCCCTTCTCCCTGGTGATTTTTTTCTCCACAAACAAGCCAATTTATTACCCATAAAATGTCCAACCATGATCTCTAAACAAATCAATTTAAGGAGAGAAGCTCTCACTCTGCGTGTGAACTGGACGGAATCGGTATGTCACTGGCTGAAACGATGCCCTTACCAGGGAGAACTTACAAAACATAATTATACATCTACAGATCAGCCCTGGTTTTCCCAGTGAACCTGTCCAAACATTTTGCTTTCCAGAAGTGGCTCCCGTTAACTGGTTAACGATCATACGGTTTCATCACGTTTCAAGCAACACGATCCCGATGAAAGGCATTTTGTCCAAAATTAGGATCTTTGCCTCTTAAACCTACCCGTCTTTGTCGGTGTCCATTTACAGGATCAAGATACGGACTTGTGAGCCAGAAAGAAAAAAAAAACACAACAGAGAAGAATGCTTCCCCTTCTGCAAGCAGGACAAATCGCAAAGCCCTTCTGTGCTGAATAAGTATAAAACACTCATGACCCAGGAGGAAGCCATCGCTCTGAAGACAGGTTGTTTTGCATTGATCAAGTCTGGCCGAAGCCCTGTGTAACCCGTTCTAAGTAAGTGTTCCCTCTTTTTTCATCCTGTTAAATTTTTTTGTCTCCCGCACTTCATCTCTTCCCGAGATATGGGAGCCCAGGATCGGCCCAAGGCGGGCGGCGGGCGGCGTTTTTGAAACGCTAGTTGCTCTGCCACAGGCCGCCCCCTCGGCAGGCCGCGTGCCCCCAGCAGGGCCGCGTGCCATTACCGGTGCACGAACAGCAGCCGCCCAACCCCGGATCCACAAGGAGAAGGAACGGCGTGATTTTCCAAGCTTTCTTTTTTTTTGCTTTGTTTTTTGCTAGTGAGCAAAAAACAAAATTGCTGGGCATCTCCCCTCCCCCCAACAAGTCACCCAGTCAAAGTTTAAGGGTGCCCATCCAGCAAGAGAAACCCGGGGTGTGGGAAAAGTAGGGTGAAATTTAAAAAAAAGACTGCGCTGAAAAGCTTGCGACAGCTATCGGAGTCTTTGGGGACTTCAGAAATGAAACGTTCAGCTATGAGGGCAGGACTGTAAAAGCGTTCCTGGAAAGAGAAGAGGGACGTTTCTCAGGGGTGCAAACCTCCACTTCAGCAGCGATGGGCCAGCACAGTCCGAGTGCTGCACGCGTATCGGGCGAGAGAAAGAAATTGTGAGCTTCTAGGTCGTGTGTGCGACAGTAATCCAGTACTGCCGTCCGGGCGGGAGGAAAGGACTACACTTTGAATTGTGCCCGCTCCCCCATTAAAACAAAAAACATCTTGCCCCTCAAGGAATTTACCAGCTTTTAACAAATGAGCTGGGAATGAAAAAAAGCCAGTTTTAACACATCATGATTTCTTATCTTTGCAGGTCAAGCTCTGGAAGTCATGCATGGGCACATGGGCCTGCCCCCTGTACTCAGCTTACAATGACCTCCGACCTCGCCAGGACCTTTGACCTTAAACACTTCTCTAGGTCGGTGTGCCTCTAACCAGTAGGGCACGAACCCAGGGCCCGGACAGGTCTGCACACCACGTGCCCCCATCCTGCTGCGCATCGGCAGTCCCCACAGAGGGTGCGGTCAATCGCGTCACAAGCGGACTGCCTAACAGCAGCCTTGCGCTCAATTAGCAATTACATTTCACGAGAGCAGCACGTCTCTTCCTTTTTTTAAATCACGATGATCAAAAACGCCATCTAGCAAGTCTGTTAAATGCAGCAACAACAACAACAACAAAAAAGAAGACCACTACCATACCACCCAGTCTTCCAGAACTGCTCCAGGAGAGTTCAAGGAGCTGAGAAGAGACCTATTCCATGCAGAATGCGAAAATAAGAGTGGAGCGTGGGGTGGGGGAGAAAAAAAAAAACACGTCTCACCAATCGACCTCCAAAACGTGCTCTCGGAGGACCCTGCCGCAGTCTACAGCCACGTCGGCACCTGGGAGAAAGCTGCTGAGAGCTCTTTCAGTACAGACGACTACTACCGTCCAAATCGCCCCCTGGCTACCCAGTACTCTTGTCAGTCTGCCCAGGCAGAGGGGGGCGACGCTGGTGCTGGCCTTCCACTCCTCTCTGAGCTGCCGATTCGCGCCGCCTGCGGCCAGAAGTGCTTGTTGCTGGTTTAAGGGGAGACTCTCTGTTGACGGCCCCTCCCCCCACCAGGGCCCAGCCAGCTTCTGGGGCTCCCATGACGGGCGGACACCCGGGCTGAGGGGGTGTACCCTCGCTCAGCGTCCCATCCCCCTTTACCCCTCCTGTTTTTCTCTGGCGTGGGCGCGGGCAGAGTGCGCGGCGGCGGCCAGACCACAGCACGGGGGCGCAGGGGGGGGGGGCCGGGCAGGAGGGGTGGGGAGGCCGGCCGCGCGGGCTGGCGGGCGGGCGGGCGGGCGATCGGTCACTCGTGGACGTCCCAGATCTCGGACAGCAGCGGGGGCAGCTTCTTGTCCTGGAGGCGCAGAGCGAAGACCTGCTCCGAGTGCACGCTGCTGAGGGTCCGCAGGCTCACCAGCTTCATCAGCATGCGGGGAAACATCAGGTGGTCCTGCAGGGGCCGGAAAGGTACAAACCGTCACGAGGGTCTGAGCGACGGGCTCGTGGCGGGGCGAGAGAATGAAATTGGGAGTCTCTAGCTTGCGCGCGCGACAGTAATCCAGTACTGCCATTGGGCTACACTTCGAGAAATCCCGACATGTGCACGAATGGGCAAAACCAGTCCCTCAAATCAATAAGTGAAGCAATCGGGCGTACACAGTTTCCCGCTCCCTGCGAGATTTCCTTACGGGCTAAAAAGGAAAAAAAAAGTCAATGGCCACTTCGCCGGCGTGGGATCGTCGCCAGGGAAACTTCGGAATTCTGCATTTTATCGGGAGGGACGGGGCGAGTTGGAGCCGATCCGAGGAGCGTGTCCGACTGCTCTTCCCGTGGATGGGACGCCAGGAGAAAAGGACGCGTTGGCTTTTCCGAAGCATGAGCTCGCTGCCCCATCACGGTGTCGCCTCTTATCCATTGACAACTCACGGAGAACTTACGGCTACCCAGCAGGCTCTTATAGGACCACTCTCAGAAGATCACAGATGTTTTCTACACGTTTCACCTTATTTTCTAAGAAATCGGTGCTCTGAATCGATCGCGCAGAATAGACAGGTCTTGCCTCAGCCCATATTTTAACCGGAGCCTTGCAAGGGCGGCTGACAGCACTTCACCTTGCTGCTGCCTCTCAAGGCGGTGATGGCCCCCTCTTCCCACCCACAGCTCACATCTGCCCAGAGCCCTCTTTTTTTCTTTCATCTGAAGACAACGCAGTTCTGCGAACTGGAGACTGGAGGGACATGCAAAGTCCGGAAACGCAGCGAAGGTTACGGAGGCGGAAGAGGATTCTGGCTCCCGCTTCTTTTGCGTAGACAGCTTTGTGACGTCTGCCTTTTACGAACGTGTGTGCGACGCTGAAATGTTATTTTTTTGCAGAACGCTCCCCCAAGCGCAAGATCACTTAATTCTTTACAGAAAAAATCGCCTCAAGCAAACCTCACATAGGAAGGTCATATCCGCAGAGCTGGTGCTGTACTCCTCATCCTGAAATGACTTTTGTCCTGCGTCTTCTGTGCAGGACAGCATGGGGGTTCGAGAGGAACTACGATTTCTCCTACCTCCCAAAGGCGCGCTGGCCTGGTTTGGTCCCTGAACTATCTCGGCTCCCTTGAAACACAACGACATGCCGCCCGGAGGGGGAACAGTCACGCCTTGGGCCTTGTGCCCCAGTCTCCTGGGATCAATTCCGGCTAGTCGTGCCCTTGGCCGGGATAGGCGGCTCTTCTGCTATTCCGACCACGGACGGGCAGAGCAAATAAAAAAAAAACACTGGCGGCCACTTACGTTGGGTCTCTTTATCCTGATGTACGAATGAAGTGCGTCTACGTAGGGCTGCTGCAGCCTCTCCACCAAATCGTGGTCTTGGACATTCGGCCGGTCTGGAAAAATGAAAGGGATGCCTTTAAGAACAAAGGAGGCAGGATCTGAAGAACAGTCAGATCTGTGCTTTTGCGGTGTTTGGTGGATCTGAATGCTGGCGAGGGCCAGTGATCAGTATAAGGGTTATCGCCGAGCTGGGGTTAACATGAGGGTTATGAACGGCCTAAGACTAGGGTTAAGGTCACTGTTAAGAGTCACAGTAAGGTGTGGCCAGTCTTAGTCCTAGGACTCGGGCCAGACTAAGGCTAGAGGAAGGAAATCAAACACATTCAAGTGCTCGTACCTGCAGAGAAGATGTTGATTGCGATCAGCAGCGCGTATTCTGCTTCGTCGAGGTGCAGGTCATTCATCCCCTTGGAGAACTCGAAAATGGGGTTGATGAACTCAAACTGTAGGCCTGGGAACAGACCGGGACGAGACCCATCAACGTGACGGAATTCAGAACTCGGACAGGGAGAGTGGATCATCATAAACCCCCTACCCACACGCCCGACGGACGATTCTTTCATTTTTGAATAACCACACAGGACGAGGACAAGCCCCCCACCAAAACATCTTTCCACACACCTATAGAGAGGCTCACACAGCCTCTACAATTTGCAGGGGAGTAACTAGAAGGGACACCCCAAAGCCTATTAATCTGGGTAGATAAAGGAATGAGCTACTGACACCAAAGTACCGCGTGAAATTAAAGTGGAGGGCAGCAGTGAGAAGGACCGCCTGGCACTCTGGATTTGAAACTGGATGGTTGTGGGTTCGAATCTCAGAGGAGATACTGCTGCTGTACCCTTCAGCAAGGTAAGGAAAATTCACACCTGCAAATAAGAGGTGCTTTGGACAAAAGCATAAACCAAATGAAATATTCTGAAATAAGAAGTCTTCTACAGGACTGAGTGCCCCTGGTTTCTGTAGCCTTGAGCAGACAGAGTGGCCCTGACGGGGATGCAGAGTGCAGGGGCATCACAGATTAACCCCACGAATAAACCCGGCAAAGAAAAAACCACTTTAACCTGCTTTCGCGAAATCCTCCTTGTTGTAACTGAAGTCTTTCAGAAAGGTGATGCTCTCGATGGCTGGGTTGTACCTCCTGGAGGTCTCCAGGAGCATGATCTGCAAGACGAATCGGATTTTAATCGACGGGAAGGGAACCAGAGGAACAGCTCCCATTCCAGGAGACACAGAGCTAAACAAGCTCTCCCTCCCGGCACACTCTTCCATGCTTTCCACACGGCTTGAGCAGCTAAATCTTTGAACATCTTCTCACCTGTATCTCCATCAAATAGCCCACACTGACAGTGCTATCTTTCTGCGGAGCTTCATCCTCTCGCACAATCCTACAATCTTTAAAACAGTGCCCCTTTCTTCCAAGGCGAACAATGTTACAACCCACAGCTCAAGGTGGCTAAGGAATGCATTACTTTTCTTCACAGTTCTTAGACAAAAGCTGAAGCAGCATTAATGGCTAAAACCTCCTATTCGGTACATAGAAGGCTTCAGCTCTTGCAGGCTACAGTGGCCCCTCCCAGAGCGAGCCCTGGCGCGTACCTCGATGGTGGAGGTCTTCAGCAGAGCGATCTGGTCCTCCCGGGTCAGCTCCAGGAAGCCCGGCAGCTGCTTGGCGAAGTCCACGATCTCCTGCACCGACATGATGGCCAGCTCGGTGAAGTGGGCGAAGCGCTGCTGGCGCACCTCGCGGTTCAGCGGGTCCTGGTTCTGGGGCCACGGCTGTCCCGGGACACGCAAGAGCCATGGGGTCAGAGGCCGAGACGCACGGGGTGGGGGGGGGGGGGGGGCTTGAAAGCTCGAGAGAACGAGGCCCGTGATCCTTGTCCAACAGCGGCTGGACAACATAATCTTCGTTTCACGAAAGAAGCTACTGTCAAGCGCCAAACGTTTCAAAATCTTAATTTAGGAGTCCCTACAGGCAATTCATTTTGTTTATTACTGGAACATAAGGCACTTGATTCTCCTTTGTCCATCTCAGGGTGGCGGAAAACGCCATTTTTAGAATATGTTGGTCACACAGCACTGCCAAATGAAGGTTTTGCAGATGCTTTTTTAGGAGCTCCTTCCTATACAAGGGCTGCTGGAGCGAGTTGTGGGACGTCACGGACCCCGACCTCAAGCCCTCTAGTGCCAGCAGGTGATTGGCACGTTCGATAGGACCGAGCTCCCCCCTCCACCTCCCCGAGCTCTCCTGTAGGATCCTGCAGGAGGCTGCAGACTCAACCCATTCTGAAGCTTGTACAATCATCTAGGTGATGCTACACATTGGTGGTGGTAGTGGGATTCCCTATTACTTTTAGTAAAGTGCTTTGAATCAAGCGTCCAGAACATCGCTCTACAAGTGTAATGATGATGATTATTATAAGTAAACTGCAACAGCGCACCGGATCTGAACTTCATGGGGATGCATGGGAAATGGGGTTCCTATTGAAAGCTTCTCACAACTCCCATGACCAGCCAGCCCCCCCCTGTACTCACTGTGACTTTGGGCCGGTCGATGAAGGATCGCTTGTTGCACTGTTTCTGCACGGCCACAAGCTTCTCGATCATCTCCAGCTGCTCCGGTGCCAACTTGGGGGGCTCCGTCCAGGGGGCGGGGGCCTGCGGGGCGGCGGCCGTGCGGACCGACTCGTCCTCGTGCTGCTTCTTCATCTTCTTCAGCCGGATCTGCTCCTCGGACAGCACGCCTGCGTTCCGCAAGGAGGTCAAACAGGTCGACGAGTGACAACCTGAGCCACCGGGGCAGTAAACGACTCTCAAAGCGACCGGGTCTTCCAGTCTATCCACTCCCACTGGCCCCCAGCCCCTCCCCATTGCCCCCAGTCTGCACCAGCTCCTCCCTCTGCCCCCAGCCCACTCCTGCCCTTCCCACTTCCCCCAACCCCTCCCAGCCTGCTCCAACCCCTCCCACTACCCCCAGCCCCTCCCAGCCTGCTCCAACCCCTCCCACTGCCCCCAGCCCCTCCCAGCTCCCCCCACTGCCCCCAGCCCCTCCCAGCCTGTTCCAACCCCTCCCACTACCCCCCAGCCCCTCCCAGCCTGCTCCAACCTCTCCCACTACCCCCCCCCAGCTCCAGCCCCTCCCACTGCCCCTTGCCCCTCCCAGCCTGCTCCAGCCCCTTCAACTGCCCCCAGCCCCTCCCAGTCTGCTCCAGCCCCCCCCACTGCCCCCAGCCCCTCCCAGTCTGCTCCAGCCCCTCCCAGCCCGGCCACTCACACTGCTCCAGCCCCTCCCAGCCTGCTCCAGCCCCTCCCACTGCCCCCAGCCCCTCCCAGTCTGCTCCAGCTCCCCCCACTGCCCCCAGCCCCTCCCAGCCCGCCCACTCACACTGCTCCAGCCCCTCCCACTGCCCCCAGCCCCTCCCAGCCCGCCCACTCACACTGCTCCAGCCCCTCCCACTGCCCCCAGCCCCTCCCAGCCCGCCCACTCACACTGCTCCAGCCCCCCCCAGCCTGCTCCAGCCCCTCCCACTGCCCCCAGCCCCTCCCAGCCTGCCCACTCACACTGCTCCAGCCCCTCCCAGCCTGCTCCAGCCCCTCCCACTGCCCCCAGCCCCTCCCAGCCTGCCCACTCACACTGCTCCAGCCCCTCCCAGCCTGCTCCAGCCCCTCCCACTGCCCCCAGCCCCTCCCAGCCCGCCCACTCACACTGCTCCAGCATGCCCGCCTCGCGACACTTGCGCAGGCGGCACTCCTGGCACTTGCGGCGCATGTACATGTCCATCTCGCACTTGCCGCCGTTCTTGCAGGCGTACTGCGCGCTCTTGATCACGCTGCGGCGGAAGAAGCCCTTGCAGCCCTCGCAGCTCAGCACGTTGTAGTGGAAGCCCGAGGCCTTGTCGCCGCACACGCTGCACACCTCGTTCCCCAGCATCTTGGGGGCAGGGCCCTTCTTCCTCTTCACCGGCTGCTGCTCTGCTCAGGGGGGGGGGGGGGGGGGGGGGAGAAATTTAGTGCACAGCTGCTCTCGAGAAAGAGGAGGAGTCTTTCCCCAGCGTCTCCCGTTACTTGTGGATGACGTTACTTCTGACATCGAAAGAGTAACATAATCCTTACTGTACACAGTCAGTTTACACACTTAAGGTAAAAAAAAACTGTGAATGAAAATTTAAAACATTACCCCCCCCACCCCCACCAAAGTCTTTTTAAAAAAGCAAACTTACAGTCACAAGTGACTTGCAGGAGGGAGAAATAAGCAAGAAATTACATTCATCTAATGAGCGCTGTGAAGGAAAACATGACCTCTGGTAAGAAGTAATCCATAACTTTCACAAGTTACAGATTTTTCTTAACCCTAACCTTTTCAAGCTGAATTCTTGTTTTACACGTTTTGGAAGCCCCGTGCCCTCGGGTCGGGCCTGGTGCGCTCAGCTCTACGCGCTGCGACACAGGGGAGAGCGCGGGGCGCGGACAGGCGCTGGCCCTCCTGCAGCCCAGCCCAAAGGCCAACCCCTGCAGCAGCCCATGGCTCGCAGGCTGCAGGCCACCTACCTGGGCTCGCCGCCAGTGCGTCGGCAGCCGCGTCCATGGGCAGCTGGCAGCTCAGGTCCGGGGTGCCCGGCTCGCTCTTGTGGCCCCGAGCGGGCGGCCCGGGGCGAGGGGGGGGCAGCCCGATCTGCTGGGGGTCATGGCCGCCCTCGGTCACCAGGCTGCTGCTCGTCTCCTCCGCGCTGCTGCAGTCCAGGAGCAGCTCTGGCGACGGGGGGAACACTCTGCCATCGCCTGCAACAGGGCACATGGGGGAGCGGGGGTGCTGAGAACAGGCATGGCGCTCGACACTGGGAAGGGTCCGGCCCCAGAGGACTGGGGACGGGGGACGGAGCGAGAGGACATAGGACGGCGGAAATGGTCCCGCGCGAGGGACGGTCCAGAGCGAGGGGACAGGGGGACGTGGCTCCAGCCCGGCGTGAGAGGACAGGGGGGAAAGGGGGACGTGGCTCCGGCCCGGCGCGAGGGGACAGCGGGACGGTCCAGAGTGAGGGAACAGGGGGACAGTAGGGACGGTCCAGAGCGAGGGAACAGGAGGACGTGGCTCCGGCCCGGCGCGAGGGGACAGGGGGACAGCAGGGACGGTCCAGCCCGGCACGAGAGGACAGGGGGAAAGGGGGACGTGGCTCCGGCCCGGTGCGAGGGGACAGGGGGACGGCAGGGACGGTCCAGCCCGGCACGAGAGGACAGGGGAAAAGGGGGACGTGGCTCCGGCCCGGCGCGAGGAGGAATGCTCACATCGTCAACAGGTGACAGATTGGAAGACCGAGGACAGAAAAAAAGAGTGAGACCTCCAGAACCACAGCACTGGGAGTAAAAACTACAACCACACAAAACCCAACGGAGGACCAACCTGCTAACCCAGGGCTGCGCAGCTATCCCCAGAATCCTGTGTGAACCAGGATACGAGCCCGTGCCTCCCCCAGAGAAACAGCCGCACAGCTGTCTGGTCACAAAAACACGACTTCTCCAAAAGAAGAAATATGGACACTCACTTAAAATACCCACATCTACCAGTACTACACTCTACCCAACGAGTCTGCAGGCAGTTCTAGGAGAAAGAGTACTTACAGAGAGCGAACCACAGAGGAAGAGAGACATCCTTCGAGAGAAAACAGCGCTTGGGTATGGCGTTTAACCTCATGTGAGCAAAGAAACAACCGAAACAAAGCACCCCCTAACCCTCTTGGCTGTTTACTGACTCCGGGCCAAGGCAGGCCTCCTCAGTGCTGACTCACAGTCACATGCAGCTCCTTTCACAGAAGCTCCTAGACAGCACTGGGGAAAAGGTCAGTGAGAGCAGCTCTGAGCAGAGCCCCACAGGCCAGCAGGCCCTGGTCCCCCCCTCCTCTGGCCCATCCGGGGGCAGAGAAGCCCAACGCTGGCACGCTGGGGTCTCGGCTCAGGAGCTCAGGCTCAGGACAAGCCAGCTACCCCTCCCACCCCCTCCGCTAACTCGTGCTGCGCTTTTGATGGCGAGAACGGGCTGCAGGAGACGGGGGGGGCAGTTCGGCCCACCTTGCTCGAATCTAAAATGATCGGTCAGCCGTGACTTAATGGCGCCCAGGAGGTTTGGGCCTCAAGCTTGTGGCTGGGAATCCCGATCCAAAACTGTTCCAGGTACCTGACAGGCCCCCGTCACAGGATAAACAGACGGGCTGGTTACCAACGCGAGGAATGCGGATGCCTCTTGCTCCTTCAGTGGTTAGTAAATCAAACGACAGGAGGGTCTCATCCAGCCACTTCCTGGGAGCGGCCAGGGAACCGGCTTCTGCCGTGTGGGTGGGCTCTTCGGAGTCAATCTCTTGTTCTCTGTACTGAACGCATTCCCCTTCGATTTCCTGCTGTGATCCTGCGTCCTTCTTTGACTACCGAGGGCAAAGCTGCCCCCCTGGGCCGAACCCGTCTACAGCCCCTGGGAACACCAGCTGGAGGAGCACGGCGCGCGGTCTTTCGCCGATCCCGACAGCGGCCCCAGCCAGTCCCACGCTCTCTCACACATTGCAAAATGTTTGCTTACCTCATGTCAGCCCTCCCCTCTCCTCCTTTGTCCAAACTACGCGCCCCGCAAGGGACACCCAGCGCAGGGGGGCGGGGGGGCTCCCCTTAGGCCGGCGCAGCGATCGGACATTTCAAGAACAAACGCAGCTTTGTGAACGAGCCCTCAGCAGTGCCCAGGCTTAAATGTCAGGACCAAAACAAAAAAAAGTTTCCCGTTTTAAGAGGGGAATTTTCCTTGCTCTCACAGGTGCAAGCCACAGAAAGACAAGAAAATCCCCGTCCAGCCTAAACTCTCAAAACAGGAAGCGGGTAAGCTTGTGTTGATGCACAACAAACTTGGCAGCATGTGGCGCCGTGGGTGTCCGACCACATCGACCCCTCTTACTGCCAAAGTGCAGTCGCTCCTGTCCGCCACCAGGTGGCGACAGCGCCAAGCAAGGACAAGAGGTCAGCGAGGCAATTCAAGGACCGTGCTGGCTGACACGTAAAATACTTAATTGCTGGAGTTTCGTTTACCTTCATTGCTAGCCACTCAGTTAAACCAGTGAACCCGACTGTGAACAACTACAGGTGCCTGTCCACAAAGGACTATTCCAAACCTTTACGAATAAGAAGAATTTATTCAACCTGGTACAAGCTGCCACGCATGTTTCTTAAACTGTTATCTAAAGGATAACCAGTGTCAGCCCAGTGTACTGTCCACCTGGAGTTTGAAAATGCAGAATGATAGGGACTGCTGGAGCAGAACTCATCTCAAAATCTTATACAACAAACGTACAATACTTGTGCATATCTAATGAAGTCACAATTCTAGCGCCCTTCCATCTTAAGTCTGACATTTCTGCAGTGTGGGAAGGTCTGAGCAGGTCCACAGTCCTTTGCAGTCCTCCGAATAGCAGGGCAGTAGGGGAAAGATCAGGGCAGTAGAGGAAAGGTCGCGTCTGTTTGCTGTCATCATGGACTGACAGCCCTTTACAACCCACACGCTCCCTCTTCCTGCTGTGCCCCCTACCAATCCAGCCTGTAACCTAGCTAGGCTTGCCTTCACATCAATAAGGATATGGCTTTATCTAAAGTATGCTGTCGCTAAGAACAGCCAGGAATTTTTACTGCAAGGACCTGCTCAGGTGAATGAACCTTTGCTCCAGAGGGCTCTAGAGAAAGCCTGGAGGTGCAGACCAAATCCCTCGAGACCAGAGCAGATGCCCAGTGAAGGTTTTTACCATCGCCCACAGCAACAGCGTATCTTCTAGTTCAGCAGTCAAGGGTACCGCTTCCGAGACCTCCCAGAATTCCTGCCCGCAGACAACGCCTTTTCCTTACGAGCTTTTCATGTCAAACAAGGCACAGGAATGAGTCACTTTCAAGTTAAGCAGCACTGTGGGTTTTTTTTTTTACTCCAATTAGTAATGTGATAATACTCAATCAGCCGGGCACTATCACAGACTTTGCCAGATCTGTACCTGACAGTACCTGGTGCGCTGAATCATTGACTCCAAGCAAACTGAAATTTTTTCCGCAGGTACATTTTTTTGTAAAGTTCTGGTTGCACAGACTAAAAACTGACCCCCCTGCAAACTTTATTTTCTAGTGAAAGGCTTGAAGGAGCACCTCACCTCTAACAAAAAGTACATTTTATTCAAATGACTGAAGGCAGGCGAAATCAGGTGGGATTGTTTTGGGCGGCCTGGTGTTTCTGCAGGTACCATGAAATAAAGCATTCTTATAGAAATATAATGTTTTAATAGCAGAAGCCTCGGATGGAGGGACTGAGCTCTGCGAATATCAGAAGAATTGACTTTTAAACCACACGGCAAGCACAGTGAATTGAGAAGACAGAAATTAAGTCGAAACACGGGGCATCTCGAATTTTAAAAAAAACAGCAGCTGTTGTAATTTATGTTTGTGAGAAAACACGACTGGGACTCCTCTGGGGACATCGTACCTCCTGAACATCTGTTTTTTTATTAGTTCGCTCTCTTTTAGCTCCAGTTTCTGTGGCCTTGTGTGTGAATGGGCCCTCAGGGTACAGTACGCTGTGCCATGCCAGTAAGAAACTGACTGCGTGAGAGGATGATAAACCTCATTACAGCTTCCTATAACCTCACTGCTTCCACAACGCAATGCGTTTAGGCGTGGAGAGTGGGAATTGGATTGTGCCCACTTGTTAAACACGCAAATCAGCAGCAGAGAAACACTATGGGGGAAGACAGGCCTGTTGGGCTAAAAGCCTGTTGAGAAAATGAACGTCTAGAGCCTGTGAAACACCACCCGTGTCCAAGCTAAATTCACCAAACCCTTTAACCGCACAAAAAAGGGAACGCGTTTAAAATAAATACGCAAATACCGTACTGTGACGCAAGGGCAGAACAAGAAGTGGAGAAAACACGAGTGAGTGAGTCCTCATAGCGCTTCACATCCGAGACTTGGGAGCTCTAGAATAACCACAGCCGCCGTTTGCCACAAGAAAAGTAGAAAAAAGTCAGAGTAAGGAAAACAATACTCTCCCCCATCGTCAAATGCAGTTTGTATTGGTTACTACCGAGAGTGACGCTTTGCCCTTCCGGTTGTCCCAGAACAGGAGGAAAGTATCCCAGATTCCCGCTTTGGCCGAAACAAAGGGGCTTTTCTCACGCGCTGCCGGCCTGGCCTGGCCGCCATGGCGACGGAGAGCCACAGGCCCGCGAGGCGGGAGCGGCCCAGCGCTGGGACCAGCTCCCCAGACTGGGGAAAGTGTGGGGCGATCTGGGAGGTAGGGAGGGGCAAGGCAGTGAGACTGGCCAGGCTGGAGCTCCACACGTAGAGGCCAACAGAGCCACACAGACGCCAAGGCGCCGGCACTCCACGCTGCTGAGCACGGCGACAACATGCAAACTCCACACCAAAGGAGCACAGTACTACCACACCGCCCACCCCCCACACACCACCCACCCTGCTGCAACACAGGACCGAGGTCTGGTAGCGACACGAGCGAGAGACTCTCTGTGGTCATTAAAAATCCCAGGGCGTTTCTCGAAAAGAGTAGGGGTGTAACCCCAGCGTCCTGGCCAGATTTCCCATTGGCCCTGACCAATCATGGCCTCCTAATAATCCCCATCTATGAATTGGCTACATTACTCTCTGCTCTCCTCCCCACTGAGAGCTGGTGTGTGGGGAGCGTTCTGGCGCACTATGACTGCCGTCGCATCATCCAGGTGGGGCTGCACACTGGTGGGGGTGGAGGGGATCCCCATTACCTGTAAAGCACTTTGAGTGGAGTGTCCAGAAAAGCGCTATATAAGTGTAAGCAATTATTATTATTATTCTCTTTCAGGATGTCACACTGAGGATTTGCTAGGAACACGTTCTAAGCGCACCACATCATTCTGGAAAATGCGAGTGGGTGGGGCTGCTCTTCCTCTCTGCGAACCGTGGGCAGTTGAGCTTCCGATGGCTTAGAACTTCTCTGCATGAGCGAAGGGTACAGAGAAAGGGGGGTTTTGCTTTATTGATTAAAAAAAAAGGTCACCGCCTACTGATGGAGACCGAATCTTCCTGGTTACAAACACAACCCAACACTGACCGATGCTAAGAAATCGCTGGTCTTGTACTCTTGTTATCGCAATGGATTTTAAACACCATTCCCCCTACTGTTTATTCAGGGTCACTGGCTGATTGACTGTTCTTATAACAATCTCAGGAGTCCACATTCCTAACCGGCCAGTCGATGCACGCATTATCATTGGCCAAGCACCAATAAGTACAATGTAAACGTGAAACTTTGGTCTTTAGCATGCCTGACAAGCTGGGACGGTATTAATTCTATGTTGGAAAGAAAAATTAAACCCTTGATTTAGTCTGTCCCGGCTCCGCTTCACCTACAAATTCAGCCTCACGAAAAAACTTTGCTGCAGTGCCGATAGTCCACTCGGGATTCTTACGCAGGAGGAAAGGGAGAGCAGGCAGAGAGGAAATCTTGAAAAAGAAAAGTCTGTGGATGTGGTTACTGGGGATGAAACTGCATAAAGGCCCTGTGGACTTGGGTTCAGTGGGGATCTTGGGAACTGATTTAAATCCAGTGTAAATCCGTTATGTAATTAGGCTCCAGGCTAGGCCAGGAGAGTTGAACATTCCTGCTGCTCGGCTCTCCAAACACCCTCCACCCCCGCGGCTTCTCCCCCGAGCTCTCAAGCCGATCGGAAATCTGGACCATCTGGAAACATGAACGTTTGTCCTGTCCCCCACGGAGGCTGAAGAGAGCCCAGTCGGTCCCAGGAGGCCGATGTCTGGTGCATGCTCGGTTCACAGCGCCAGACTGTTCCTCTCTCTGCTCCAAGCCCTTCAACGTGCTACAGTACATCTGGATCAGCTGCTTTCCACCCAACGTCGCACACCAGCTTTGCAATTTGCGAATGGCAGAGATCCTGATCTATTCCCGTAACCTATCGGCATCATCATCAGCATCACCTGGACCAGCGGGGTACGGCTTAACCGAAACATTTAATTCTTGAAGGCGCCTGCGCGATTTGGGGGAAAAAACCCCAACAAATCTCAGCCTCGCTCTTTCCATCATGACCCGATCAGCAGTGAGATCCTATGGCAGGAATGCCAGGGGCGGATTCATGGAGCGTGAGCTCTTGACTCTGTGCTCGCGGGGACAGCTGAAAATTTTACAACATCTTTTGGACAGGGTGAAAACTCCCCCTTAAGAGCGATTTCAGGCACATCGATAATAGCTGTTCACAAGGTCTGATCGCTGCCAGGAACATAGGACAGCTGACTTTACTCATTTACTGTGCACAGGACTTTATCATCCCAGCAAAAGTTCGACTCACGAGTATACAAATCAAAGTCTTTTGATTTAAAGGCAGTCTGTATCCCAGTGGGCACAGAATCAGGCGGTCACCCCCAAAGATTTGTGTCCCACAAAAACGAATAGTCTCTCTTCCTTACCGTGACCAACATCAGCGATATTAGTCGCAGACAGTGCGGACATCTTCTGCACAGCAGCTTGTCATAACGAAATCACTCCTCCACCTGGAGCAGGGAAGACAAACAAAAGGGTTACCGCTGGAAACGCGGGGAAATAATCCTATGACCTTTCACCTCTGGAGCAAGAAGTCGAACAAAATGCACAGTGTTCCTTTGGCAGCCTAAAGAGGGAGATCTTCCATGCCACAGAAGTGAGGTTAAAAAAAATAAAAGCCTTTGCAATACACAATGCAATTAAAGCTCCTAAATGACTCGCTGTGCAGAAAGCGACACTCCTTTCAGAAGAGTAAGGAAACTAGCTGGGAATTACTGCAACACGCTCAAAACCAGCTCGGGAACTTTCTAAAGCAAGTCCGCGCCACAGGCTTCCGAGAAATGGGCGTGAAAAACCGTGAAGGACGGGGTGTTACTGGAGAGCAGACAGAGGGACCCCAGGAGTTTCTCTTGCCCACTTCCTCCTGGGCGTCTTTTCTGGACCCTGGCGGCAGTGCGGATGTGAGCCCCACCCGCGCTGCGGTAGTGAAAGTGAAGAAGGCCCCGTTTTCGGGGGTGGGGGTGGGGGAACAGGCCAGGTTTCCTTCTTCTTTCTCCCCCGTCCTCCTGCTGACGGGTGCGAAACGCCGCCGGCGCCGTGGCGCCTCCCAGACGGCGGCCTGCGAACGGGGCAAAGCTTTCCGCGCGGAGAAGGACAACTGTCAACTCGGCGTTCCTCTTTCTTCAATTCTTAGGTGCTACCCTGGCAGATTTACGAGGGAGGGCGGGTCTCCTTTGGGAGACGAGAGGACTCTGGAGCACCCACACAACCGCGAGCACCATGCAAA
Organism: Lepisosteus platostomus; assembly: GCF_059453375.1. Classification (NCBI taxonomy): domain Eukaryota; kingdom Metazoa; phylum Chordata; class Actinopteri; order Semionotiformes; family Lepisosteidae; genus Lepisosteus; species Lepisosteus platostomus. The sequence goes on from NC_142628.1 coordinate 13,886,291, forward strand.
CTCCACACAGACGGAGCCCCAGCCCGGAATCAGAAGCAGGACCCAAGATTTGCGAGGTGGCAGGGCTGCCACACCCACCTTGCCTCTAAGACACCCCCTAAATGCACAAAATCCGGACAAACGTGTAGCACTATTACACTGTACATGTTTAACATAACCTTTTTTAGCTCTAAAGTCCGGCGATTTGCCCCCAACTGGATCTGAACACCACACAGAGGACACCGCAGCTGGTCCAAAAACAAACACCCCGATATCAGCCGACTCCATTTCGGTGCTTAAAGAACGTGGGAGAGCAGCAAAGGGGTTCTCTCACACCCAGCGGGGAGCCGTGCCGGGGACCAACGCCAGTTACACGCCACGTTCTTGCACAGCAGAGCTCCACGACTGCAGAGAGACAGAAGATGGCTGTGGGTCCCCGAAGCATGTCCTCCTAGCTGCACACGGTGCCCCCCATTACTTCCTCACAAGCCTCCCCCCGAGCCCAACGACACGACTGGTTTCAGTACAAACGCGCAGCACAGCCCCCTGTTCGGCCACAGAGCTCCCACAACAGAGACAGGCCCAGTGCCCTGGCGGGTTCGAAGCCAGGTACGTCAAACAGAACCGTGAATACCTGGACCTCGAGCCTGATGTCCATGAGGTCCGAAATTAGAATTAGAATTTATATTATCTTCCCGCACAAGCGCGTCAACATACTCCCATGAGCACTTAACACAATTCTGTGCATTCCTAAGTAGGAGACAATGCGTCTCCAATGAACATTTTGAATGTTAACTGTATAACCATGCTCCGAAAGTCTCCAGAAGCCCCGACAATGGAAACGGGGTTGTTCTGCTGTCTGAACACCTTTTACTTTAAGGGCTCGGATCAAAACGGAGAGTTCTCCCAAGGTTTCATAGGTCAGTATACGTGGTGGACACCTTTGCCTTTCAGGGTATGATTGCAGAGGAAGGGCAGACTTGTTTTTCACCTCTTCAAACAACTTATCCAATTCAGTTATTTCTCGGAGATCCTGATTCTCAAGCACAGTACCACTGGTATTCCCCAATCACTGTTGGATTTGCACAGTTGGCTCAGCTACCAAGTCTTTCATGCCATGATGATTGCTTACATTCAGTTTATCATCGTATTCCGTACCGTGTAATATTCTTCCATTTCCCTGAAAAACCAATAAACAGATTGAACACAAAAGAAAAATCGGCCCTACTACTTATCTAGAGGGAAAGCAATCAAGAGTGTGCCTTCATGTCTGACAGGGGCTTAACTATTAGGACTGCAGAAACAGGGAGGTTCAGGACAAAAAGTAGAAACAACCAGTTTAAAAAAAAGACCTATTATGTAGAGTTCACTCATTTTTAGTCTCTTCTTCTGTCCTCGCCACCATTTTTTTTTTTTGCTGACCCCCAGTCTCTGCAAAACAAGGATCCTGCCTCTCCTCTCCACACAGGGCCCTTTAACTGGTCTGCTGCCAGAGTCTGTCACCGAATCGCATGTGTGTGTGTGGCGGGCGGGGGGGGGGGGGGGGGGGAGATTATTGACCCAGACATCCCATCTCTCACTGTGTACAGGTGGGAGTCCAAAGGTCCAGACGATATTGAAGAGTGTACAGAACACCACGCTGCACACTTGAATCAATTTCAATATAAAAAAAAACAGAACACTTGCACTGACCCTGCAGAAAATGCTCTGTGGCACTATCCATTCATTGCCCTGGGGGGTGACGCGTCAACAGCTCTGCTCCTCATTTACACTTTGTCATAACTTTAGGGCAGCTCCACACCCCACTATTGAACATGGCCAGCTGGTCACCTGCACCCCCTATATTGTAAATGGCCAGCTGGTCAATTTAAGATGAGGTCTCTAGAAATTGAGCTGAAACTACAAATCACAATTGCCCGAAGCACCTCACTTGTGGTTTCATATCACAACATACTCCACGCTCTATAGATTTTCCCTCCTCAAAGCAGGGCGCTTCAGATTGTGACCAGATTTGATAGCGTTATCTCAGTGACCCCCTAATGTCCCCAAGCAGCCCACCATGAGCCTTTGAGCACAGAACCATTACCAAAATATTTGCTTGAAGAAAAAAAAAAAAAGAGTTAACTCTACTCCCACAGAGACAGACCAGCTCCAGTGAGGGGGGCTGTTTTTAACTGTACAGCTCTTTCACCAACAATATGCCACAGTAAAAGCCACCTTTCATAGTACTGGTATACAACAGAATGGAACTCGGGTGTGAGGAAGCGGTATGTTTTTGGGCAAAGAATTCCCAGTTTATATCCCCGTGACAGAAAAGACAAACATCCTGCCGGAGAGGTAGGAGTGGAGAGCGTTAGTTGACCTGAACTTGCTCCTTTACAACTGCACACTGAAAAGCAAAAAGAGAAGGAGAGTTTGGCTCTTCAGCCTGCTCCAGGTGCGAAGAAGCCTCAAGAAGCTGAAACTTTGCTTTTTTTATTCCTACTTTCCACCTTTATTTGCACATCTGACCAGACCTACCAACACCTGGCTCTCCAAATTGAACGGCAGACTTACAAACTCAGAGTGGGATAAAAAAAAACCCACAGAATAACTTACAGTCCCCGTGTACAGCCTTCCAGAGAGCTTTTATGTTATTTTAAGCGCTATGTTTGTCTCAGTCACTAGGTCTTGTTTTTGTGCACGAAAGGGAGAAAAGTAGCTATTTTAATGGTGGGAGGGAGAAAAAAAAAGAATGAAGCGGTATTGCACCTACCTCTGTAATTACGCCTTTGTTTTGTGTGTGCCAGAGATTCTTTCACTGTTTACTGTGCATAATCATGTCAACAGCTCCCCGGAACCGTGTCTTTGTGCCTTAACCCCTTCCTATCCACAGAGTGTCAGCACTGCCACAGTTTTTTTTAGAAAAAGGGTGGAACAGGGTGTCTCAGCTGCCTCCAGGCCTGCGGGTTTCTCTGCGCCGGGACGGGAGGTTTCCCAGGGTTCGGTCTCGGCGCGTCTGTCCACAGCTTCTGGCTGGAGCTCGCCCAGTCTGCCTCTCAAGGCTGTTCTCTTGGTCCTGTAGAACAGAGAACGTGCGAGAGAGAGAGTGAGAGAGAGAGAGGGGTTACTGCCGGTCGTTCACACTGCTGTCAGACTCCCGCAGGGCCCTGCTCGAGCCTTTTCCTGTTCGACAGTCCGCGCCGCTTTCCGAGTTCATCGCCACGGCTCATCGTGCCCTCTGCTCTCTACCTGCTGCCCATCTGCGTTTTACTGCCCTTTATTCCTCGAGAGGCCTGTTCTTGCGAGTGAGGGGGCGGGACCATACCAGTTAGACCCCTGCTATCTGGCTGCTGCACCAGCGCCGACCCGGGCCTGCTCTCGCCAGCGGTCCGCAAAAACCAAAAATATATATATACGGTCCAGGTGGGGAGCTGCGTCAGCACGCGTAGGCTGCAAAGGAACAAGAACTTTTTTCAGCATGGAATAAACCTAAGAAAGAAAACAACCTCCTTCAGGTGTGAGGTCCACACCTGAAGAAGGCTCCAGGGCTGAAACGTTGCGTTTTCTTTCTTCTTCTTTTCAGCGTGGAATAAACCTGTTACTTGTTCCTTTGCATATATATATATACGGTAGCCCTGAAAGAAAACAGGCGGCCAGCGAGTACGGCGACTCCTACGAACGCCCCCAACTGGAGCACACAAATCAAACGTGAAGCACTATGGAGGGGAAAAAAAAAAAAAGATTTCAGACGGGCAAGTCTTACACTTCAGAAGGGCCGCCAGTTTCAACCACTGGACCACCACAGGGGACCCAGCAGAGGGTCACAACACAGTCAAATTCCACCAACTTCTCTCTCCTTCTCGATCTCCTTATTTGCATTCTTCTTTTGCATTCACAGAAGCATATTTGCCTTTCTGGTTAAGGAGCACGTTCTGTGTATGAGCTGTGGGGGTGGGGTCTGCTCCCCTTGTGACAGGCACCTCCATTGCATCACAGCGGGCACGGCTCCGGCTCATCGCTCAGCTGGGCACGGGGGTCTGCAGGCCAGTGCCACACACCCAGGCTGCTCCCTGCCAGTTCGACTCTGGGGATCGAGTGGAGGGAGCAGCCTGAAGCAGGAAGCACGCCGGCTGTGACAAACGCGCAGATGTTGCACTGCTTATTTTGGAAACAGCGTGCAACCACCCGACACGCACGCTCGCACAACACGTGCGCGCGCGCACACACACTGCGCACGCTAGCTCCCAGCGGGCTTTCCAACACGCTGTCACGACGAGAGAATCAGAACCAGCCCTCCGCTCTCCTGAGTTCAGGTGACCCACGTCTGCCGCTTACCCAGAAGATAAATATTTCCATGGGGATACAGGCCCGGCCCCGAGCCCCGAGAAAACCTACAGTACAATCCCCAGCGCACGCCCCACTTCTGAGTCATGATGCAGCCCTGTGGTGGGCAGCCCTAATTAGTCATGTCCACTGCATCGCCTTGGCTCTTCAGAAGGTGGGATAAAACGGCCAAATAACTCTCAGACAACGGGCTTGATTCAGCAGGCCAGGATGACCTGGAGTAACCCTGGCTCCCAGCTCTCGCCAAGTCCAGCGCTCTGCGTGGCTTATCTTTCAGTAATCACCGCGGCCCGGCGGATTGGTGCGCCCGGATTCGGGCCCACCACCAGAGGAAAACAGAGAAGGAGATCCGGCGCAAAGGCGGCGAGGGCTGCGCGGCCTGCCTTCTGCTCAAAGGCCCCGGAAAAGCACCCACTCCGTCGGAAGCGACGAGGGGCGGGGGGGGAGCGGATCGCGTCTTTTAAAGCCGACGTCCACGGCTGCTCTCCGCCAGGCCGTTCTCTGCTGTCCCGGGAAACCCCAAGAGAAGGCAGGCGCTGAAGCTCCCCTCTTCTCCCCCAACAGGACGAAAACCCCAGGCCACCCGGTGAACCCTAAAAACCCGTCAGGCGGCGCAAGCCTATGGAGGAAAGCTGTCCCCAAACAACAGCACCACAAAAGACACAGCGGCGCACAAGGGGAAGGGACTTGGCAGGGTCTCGGCACCCCGACTCCAGCTGGAAGGCACGGCGGGTAACGAGACCACAAAAAGAGCCGATGAATTCAGAATGGGGCACAGCCACATCCATTCGCACACATTTAGGCACCTGGGAACTGCCCAAGGGGATAACCTGGTGCCCCCACCCGGGAGTCGAACCCGCAACCTTCCGGTTCGGAGTCCAGAAAGTCCAATTAAGTGCAGCTTAATTTCGCCAAAGGCTTTCAAAGTCAGTAGCCCCCTCCACCTGGAGCGAAAAACCTCTGGCAAGCTCTCCCACCTCAAGCTTGGCGCGTTATTTCAGAAAATCACAGCGGCGGCGCTTGGAAACCCCCGAGAGCCGCCCTCGGCACTCGATGGGTGCTGCCTGGGGCTCAGATCTGGCAGGCCGCCCGCCCGCCTGCTGCACGAGCCTTAGCCCGGCTCTGCCCCCCCCTCCCCCCGGCAGTCTCGCTCCCCGCTGGGATGAAAGGTTACAGCAGGGGGTCTTGTGATGACACCGGAGACCCCCATCAGCTTTTTTTTTTTGGGGGGTGGGGGGCGGGCTCACTGCCTGAGCCAATGCCCTCAGCCACGCCGGGTATCACATCTCACAACACTGGGGCATGGGCACGGCACCATTTAAAGCTCTTTACAGGTCATGGGGATCCCCTCCACCACCACCACCAGTGTGCAGCCCCACCTGGATGATGCGCCAGTCCTCTCCCCACACACCAGCTCTCAGTGGGGAGGAGAGCAGAGTGATGAAGCCAGTTCAGAGATGGGGGTTATTAGGAGGCCATGATGGGTAAAGGCCAGGGGGGAAATTTGACCAGGACACCATGGTAACACCCCTACTCTTCTCGAGAGACACCCTGGGATTTTTAATGACCACAGAGAGTCAGGACCTCGGTTGTACGTCTCATCCGAAGGACGGCACCTTTTTACAGTATAGTGTTCCCATCACTATACTGGAGCATTAGGACCCACACAGACACACCCCCCCAGGACAGGACACCAGCCCATCACAGGACACTCACAGACGCACACCCTCTGGACAGGACACCAGCCCATCACAGGACACTCGCAGACACACACCCCCTCTGGACAGGACACCAGCCCATCACAGGACTCACAGACACACACCCCCAGGACAGGACACCAGCCCATCACAGGACTCACAGACAGACACCCCCAGGACAGGACACCAGTCCATCACAGGACACTCACAGACACACACCCCCAGGACAGGACACCAGTCCATCACAGGACACTCACAGACACACACCCCCTCTGGACAGGACACCAGTCCATCACAGGACACTCACAGACACACACCCCCTCTGGACAGGACACCAGTCCATCACAGGACTCACAGACACACACCCCCAGGACAGGACACCAGCCCATCACAGGACTCACAGACACACACCCCCAGGACAGGACACCAGCCCATCACAGGACTCAGACACACACCCCCTCTGGACAGGACACCAGCCCATCACAGGACACTCGCAGACACACACCCCCAGGACAGGACACCAGCCCATCACAGGACACTCGCAGACGCACACCCCCTCTGGACAGGACACCAGCCCATCAAAGGACACTCGCAGACACACACCCCCAGGGCAGGACACCAGTCCATCACAGGACACTCGCAGACACACACCCCCAGGACAGGACACCAGTCCATCACAGGACACTCGCAGACGCACACCCCCAGGACAGGACACCAGTCCATCACAGGACACTCACAGACACACACCCCCTCTGGACAGGACACCAGCCCATCACAGGACACTCACAAACACAGACCAGTAAGTCTTTGGACTGTGGGAGGAAACTGGAGCACCAGGAAGAAATCCACATGAACACGTGGAGAACATGCAAACTCCACACAGACATCACCCCAGGAACTGAACCCAGGCCCCAGTGCTGGAAGGTAGCAATGCTCACCACGACGCTGCCATAATATTGCTCAAGTTTTATACTATAAAAAATAAGTAGGTAAATATTTGGAGAGTCTCATAGCTACCAAATCAGCCTTTATAACCCATCCAATATATTTATCTTCCAGTCAGGTGTCAGTGTCCTTTCTGGCTTTTCTTTTGTCAGGTGGGTGATAAAAGTTGTAGGTTTGGTTCATTAAAATTGATTTTTTTTTTTTAAGTGCACAAAGTCGTGGCGAGGATCTCATCACGTCCTGGGTGGTAACAACTAGATCTCGAGTTTACACGGCAAACAGGACAGAACTCCGGAATCTCATTTCATTCCCGGCCGCTTTCCGACGAACCCCAGAACAACAGGCAGGACAGGCGGGACACTGGGAGACAGGGTCGGGTCTTACAGCTAAACCCCCAAGTACGGGACTGATCGAAACTGGCAGAAGTCGAAACGCCACCACTTCGGGACCGAACACGCTCCGTTTCGCGAGCAGAAAGAGAGAGCTCGCTTACTTTGCTCACGATTCAGAAGAAAGTCCACAAGGAGACGCCGAAAATGACGCCGCTGGTCCGGGGCTCGTCTAGTCCGACATCGTGAGAACTTCGGCTACAGACAGTGCGTCCTGTGCCGTGCCTGACCGGTCCCGAGTGCGTGATCGTGCCTGAACCTTGTCCTGAGCGCCGCAGGCTTGTATGCAGTCGGATCCGTGACCGAGAGAAACGAGGGCTGGCTACGACATCGCGCCGTGTGAACTTCACACGCTCCTGGTCTGCCCGGTTTGTTTACTTGTTGCGAGCAGGACGTTTCGTGACGGAGGACCAGGGGTCGCCGGGGTCTGACAGTTTCAGCTGCGTCTGAGGCTGTGTAGGTGCTTCACGGGAAGCTGACGGTGAATATTAATTTCGCGAAACGTACCTAAAACACCCCCTCTCCCTTCCTCTTCCTCCTCCTCCTCCTCCTCCTCCTCACTCTGCCAAGTTTCCCACGTCCTCCCGGCCACGCACGCACACGTAAAGCAGGATAAAGCCCTCTGGTAGCCGTCCATTAAGCGGAATAAAACACAGCCGAAATCCCGGAGCCGCGACAGAAATGACTAAAGCGAGGATTGGACACAGTCCGCTGTCAGCTTGTACCGGGAGCCCACCGGTTTAACGTCATCAAAGCGAGCAAGAGCTGGACACAACAACAACAACAACAAAAGAAGAAGAAGAAAAAACCCTGCCGGCTTTCAGGAAAGAGGAGAGGAGGACGACAGGCAGCCCAGCTCCTTACCTGCCCCACTGGCAGAGTCGGCAGCGCAGGCGGCTGGTCGGGACATCTTGCAATCAGGTGCCTCCGGGCGGAAACAGGAAGGAGAGGATGGGAACACGCCGAGCAGGGCCCACTTTACTTGGGGGGGGGGGAAGAGAGAAATAAAACGACACACAGCGGGCGCACACGCACACACAGCTGGGAACTTAAAGAAAAAAAAAGTGCTGTTGCCTGGGCGAAGTGACGTCACGCAGGCAGGCAGGCCGAGCGAGCGAGCGAGTCACATGCCTGAGCCCCACGCGCGCGCGCGCGCGCGCCGGCTTCGCCCCAGCTGTGCGTGCGCGTGCGCGGAGGGAGGGGGGGGGGTTCCGCGGCGGCGCGGGCACGCGCGGCGGCAGCATTTGCTCTCGCGCGCGCTGCTGCCGAGGCTGCGAGCCACCGCGGCACGTGCGCAGGGACCATAAGGCCCGCGCCTCGATGCTACATCGAGTTTCTGTCTTAATGGGAATGAAAAACCAAACACAAAAGATGTCGTTTTCGTGGAATCACCTTTTTACACGGCCTGGGGGGTCATTAACATAAACACCACAACACCTTTATCTCTACACTTGTATCGGAGACAGGCTAAATAATAGTAATATTCGTGTACATCTGACTTAAGAATATTGTTCTTGGTGTTCTGAATTCAGACGTATAATGTTAAATATCATTCTCATGTTGGCAGAATTTGACATACGTGTAGAGTGAAACACCTATGTGATTTAAATAATTTTGTATACTCATTTAAGCTATACAGGTCACTATACCCACTAAAAATATGTTAAAATATGCTTGGCGAGTTGGTTTACAAAAATCATATAGCGTATAAACTTATTTAATGTGACACCTAACACCACACAGCTTCCGTGCTATTGATAAAGTTCTGAGATGTTTTTCTGTTTCGTTCACTTGATGTTACCTTTGCTCTGTCATGTTGTAACATCTGTATGTCTATACCCTTGTTGCATTTTCCTTTTTTTGGAAATATAAGATGTAAAAAGTAAGGGAGACCGACACCCAGGGGAGTCGGAGCCTGTAGTGCCTTAACATCACTATGCTGGTGTCGGGATATCCGCGGGTTCGGCGACACGGGAGTCCGATTCCAGACACTGCGATAGGAAGATAGAATTTTTAGGTCCATCCGTTTGTAGGTGAAAAATAATAAATCTGTAACTTTTTATATAAATATGCGACTCCACAGAGTTACGTCTTCTATGCTAAACCTTACACGGGACTATTTGCATCCACAAATTCAACATATACATGTTTCTCCGAACGTTTCAAATTGGGTGAACTTTTCATAACCGCAGAAACAGATTTTTACAACACTAGAAAGCAGGAAAAGAAGTCACACACGATTATTAACTATATTTCACGTGCCAGACCTCTTTGAAATGACAGCTCTCGAAGGTCCGGATCGTGTGACGCCGGGGTATATTTACAATCGTCGCTGTGCGCTTTATCATTGGAAACCCCGTTAAATATTTTTGACGCGATTTTAATATCCGTTTACGTGCATCGGAGGACATGAAGCCCTTTCCATCGTTTGCGAGACGAAACAGCAATGCACTGTTCTTGACAGTAACCTTTCAAACACAACGCTCGTTTTTAAACTCGATTTAGCCAAGCTAAATAATTCGTCTAATAATTTACGAAACACGTTGATTTACGATGCATTGACGCCGACTTTTAAAAAAAACTAGAATATTTTTCATGTTTAAATGAAGCATCTGATTTGAAATCTTATCATTCGGTGACCCAGGTCTGCTTTTCGACGCGATTTCCAGACCTGCCGTGGGTCTTATCTCGCCTCTTTGGGATACCGGGCAGTTTGTCTCAGCGGGGATAAACACGGGTGACGTGGGATTCGCTCCTTCTGTTTCTGACCGTGCGATCAAGGTCAGCGGTGCTCCAGCATGGCGCCTCGGGACGAAGCTGACATTCTCGATGGGCTGCTCGGCATCTGGGCCGTCTGAACTCCTGCAGGGGGCAGGGTGGACACTGCAAATTCACGCAGCGTGGAAATCGTACGCGAACACAAAGAGACCAGAAAATCACCCTGCCTCTAAATAGCACGAATCTGTTGTTTTTTTTCCCGGCCATATAGTAGGTATATATTAGCAAGTGAAACATTTGATACAGGTTAAAAAAAATTTGGTCACACAAATAATTTACCTCTGGCAGTTCATTGTTCTGTTTATGTTTCTGCTCCTCTAGTTGTATTAGGCTTTGTACATTCTTTATACATTTAATAAAAAAAAATAAAACGATATATATTTGCATAATTTTACGTTTCAAGAAAATGTTTTCTTTTCTTTTCGAGATCTGTGATTCGCCCACAGCTGGGTTAAACGGATTCATCAAAAGATGATGAAAGGGAGAAACTCCTGCTGTTTTGTCGTTGTTGTTGTTGTTGTTGTTGTTGTTGTCGTTGAGTGTTGAATTTTCGATGATTAATTTCGGCAGTTCGACCCTCCAGTGTGTTTGTACAACAGGGTTAATCTGTAGTATAGGCCTAAACATTGGGGGGGAGAGAGAACTCCACCACATCTAAATACTGAACGAATAAGTAAAAACCCAGGTTAAAGCAGGACGCGTCGTTTTACCTGCTCGGTAGAGGTCAAGGGACTCGTTACCAAAAAAAGTTTGGCCGATTTCGTCCAAGGAGGATTTATGTCTCAGGGAAAGACTATTTTAACTCCAGCTTTCACTTATTTTCTTCCAAAAACAAAAACCCGCAAGTATTTATTGCCCATCTTATTGTGTTGTGGTGGTTATTGGGGTACACGACCCGAAGCCCCGGATTGACGGAGATGTGTGACGAACTCGAAAGGGGAGACGACATCGCCAAGGCAAGAGTGTGGCGGCGCTCAGCGAGAGAAGATGGGAGACGCGATACTGGAAGGTTGCATGTGGTTAATCCAATGGTTGCCTTCCAGCAGCAGTTCAGAGAAAAAAAAAAAACAACGAAATGAATTCCGCTCACCAACACCCCCCCACCAGAAAACATGCCGAGCGAACGGGTCTTCCGCTAGAGGGCAGGCGTAGTTCGCCTGCGCGTCTGTGTGCTGCACTCGTGTGAAAAGAGAGAGAGAGAGAGACAGGCTACAGCAGTTGCCATTTTGTAGTTGGCAAACGGAAGAACGGAGAAGAGGACGAATTCTGCCGAATCTGACCGCATCCCCCCCCCCCGCCCCCGATATGCCGGTGTCTTGCGCTGCCGAAGGGTGTACCAACCGGTTTGTGAAGGGATCGTCCATACGATTTTACAGGTGCGTGGTTTGTGTGTGCTTCCTATCACGTTTGGGGTTTTTTTTGTTGTCAAGATACTGTTCGCCTCTCGGAGCCGGTTTCCTTGCTGGGGCGGGGGGGGGTTCCGCTTGATTTCGGAGCCGCTGAGACGCAGGCGGACTTCCTGCACGTGCTCCGCCGCCCCGGCGCTCGCGGTGCACCAAAACAGAGGGGGAGCAGGATCTGCCCCCCAGTCTCTTGGTGGAAGCCTAGGAATGACACAGTGCTGTTCCAGTGGACGCATTGGATCATTTTACCTCGTCAGGATGTTCTTAAGGTTTTTTTTTTGCAAGTATGTTTCTTTTTTTATAGATTCAGGTGTTTAACACTGTTAACTGTGTCGATTTTTTACTTCCTTGCAGTTCACACGTGTTCTCTCCCAGTGATCAAAACAGGATAGCAAGAAGGAAACTCCTGACTTTTGCACACACATACACAAAAAAAACATCTCAAAGCTATACACTTTGTTCTGGTAGCTTATGTTGCTTCATGTTTGGAACGATTTTCACTGAAAATAAGGACCTCTGTGTCCACCCCCCCACAAAGGTCTCGTCTCTGCTGCATTTTTTTCCGTTTGCAATCAAAACCTAGTTAGTAAGACCTAAGACATGTATGCAGAAAAAAACACTACAGCGGTTCTTATTTCCTCTGAAAATCAAAGGGTTCAGAATACAAACACAAGCTACCAAAGCAAATGTAGAGCTTTGAGGTGTGTGTGTGTGTGTTTTTTTTTGCAAGAGTCAGGAATGCCCTTCTTGGTGTCACGCACAGGTAAGGAAATTAGCGTTTATCTGCACCACAGTGGACGTTTTCCTCCTGTGGTTAGCGTTAAAGTGGAAAAAAGGTTTTTATTTGTTCAAAATAGGCATCTCGAACCCTCGTCCTCGAGTGGAGTGCCCATCCAACAGGTATTATAACTCACTAGTACGTCACCGGTTTCTCCTGGCCGGGAGAAACATGTTCAAATAAGTAGGATGTTAAATAAAGAAGAGCCATCGTTTAGTGCAAAGTCTTGACGATCCTTAATCTCTCAAGGACCAGAGGACTCCTAATTGAATAGGTAACTTTCCTCAATAGCGAAGTGGTATTCTTCTCTTTATACAGGTGACCTGTAGGGCTGACGAGACAGGCTCCCCAGGAGCAGGGGTAGGACTCCTTTAATCTGTCTGTATGCTCGATTATGACTGACTCCTGCTTTACAGTGCCAGAAGCTCACTCGCTACAGATTTAAGGCTAAAATGGGTTTTGTAACCACCTTCCTGTTCGAATCGCCGCCTTGACCTCACTTTTCCCTTGGTTTCCACCTGACAGGAGCTCCTTGGCAGACTGGAGAGACGGGTTACAGTTGAACTGCAGCGCTAGTTTCAGATGTTTTGGGGGGGGTTAGAAAGAATCGGCGTTGATGAGCGTATTTCAAAGTAAAATGTACCCGGTAACTTGTAAAACCTCCAGAGTACACCACGAAATAGACAAAATGTCCAGGAGTGTTCAGCGTCATGTTGCTGTCACTGTCGGCGATTCAGAATGAGCCAACGAAACGTTGGGTGACGTGAAGCAGACCCATTACACTGTAAACCCGCAGGCTTGTGGGTACGGCTCCTAATCCAATAGAAATACGGCTCTGGACTTCGAGACTGCTTTGCCGACAAATCCGACTCGTTGACTCTGCGTGCCGATCGCGTTGGCAACGCTTCTGCGGTGAAATCTCTGCAGCACAGGCCGAACGCATTCGCTCGTACACCGCGGTACATCGGTCGTGGCGCTGACTGGTGAGCAGGAAGGGCCGCCTCGCGTCGCGATGCGTGGGAACTGGGGAGCGGGCTTGCGATACCATTGCGCCTTGCGGTACTTTCACGACGGTTCGCGGGTTTGTGCTCAAGTCGCAACGTGGATTTTTCCGCTCCCCGTATACCGTCGGCGGATTTTTTCGGCGTACCGCGATGAGACGTGGGGACCGCAGCGCCCCCTTTGAGACCCCGCTATCGGAAAGCAGCCGCCGGAGCCAGGCCAGGTGGTCGCAGCAGGCCCGTGTTGGCGTGGTGACGCCCCCCCCCCCCGCCATGCTGCCCCTGTCACCCGTCTCCCTGTCTGCTGCAGGTTCCCCATCAGCCGGCCGACGCTCGCCGCCCAGTGGGTGCAGAATCTGGGGCGCAAGTCCTTCGCCCCCACGTCCAACACGTGCCTGTGCTCGGAGCACTTCCTGCCGGAATGCTTCCGGGACTACAACGGCAGGCAGTTCCTGAGGGAAGACGCAGTCCCCACCATCTTCAGACCCCCCCAGCCCCCGGAGCCGGAGACGTCGGAGGTGAGAGGGGGGGGAACCCGTCCTTCCACAGCAGCACGAGACAGCGGGTTATTGAGGAGAGGAGGCAGCCTGTCTTTTTAATGACTTATTAAGTCAGCCATATCACCCTGCAGCCATATCACAGCAGCCGTATCCCCCTGCAGCTCCCAGCTGGCAGCCCACTGGAGCTCAGCAGTGTGAGCCTGGTCAGTACCTGGAGGGGAGACTCCTGGGAAAGCTGAGGCTGCTGCTGGAAGAGGTGTTAGTGGGGCCAGCAGGGGGCGCTCACCCTGCGGTCTGTGTGGGTCCTAATGCCCCAGTATAGTGACGGGGACACTATACTGTAAACAGGCGCCGTCCTTCGGATGAGACGTAAAACCGAGGTCCTGACTCTGTGGTCATTAAAAATCCCAGGTTGTTTCTCGAGAAGAGTAGGGGTGTTACCCCGGTGTCCTGGCCACATTTTCCATTGGCCTTTACCATTCATGGCCTCCTAACAATCCCCATCTTGAATTAGCTTCATCACTCTGCTCTCCTCCCCACTGAGAGCTGGTGTGTGTGAGGGGACTGGAGCATCATCCAGGTGGGGCTGCACACTGGTGGGGGTGGAGGGGATCCCCATGACCTGTAAAGAGCTCTGAGTGGAGGGTCCAGAAAAGCGCTGTGTAAATGTAAGCGAAAGGTATTTATAGGCACACTGATGAACTAACGGGGTAGTGACGGAGGTGACGGTGAAAGGACCTTGGGCTGAATGCAGTGGGGCACAGTAAGCGGCACGGCGTCTCTTGACGGCCGCCGGTTCACCCTGCGTTTCAGACGGAGCCGCGGGCGCTGCGGGGAGGGGCGACCGCCAAGGAGCCGGGCCGGCTGAAGCGGCAGCGCTTCGGCGCCATGAGCGAGCTGGAGAAGGCGCAGGAGCGGGAGAAGGCCAGGCTGCGCCAGCGGGAGCGGCGGCTCCGGCTCAAGGAGATGAGCGCCGCCAGTTTCACGGTGAGTGCCCGGCGGGTTTGAGCCTCCTCGGGGTTTTCTGGTTTTGCCACTGAGCAACGAATTTGGTCCCGTCGTCTGGGCGCTGAGGCGATGGGGATACCGATCGCTGTTTTAAGCCACGGAGGAGGTGGCAGAACAGCTGTGACACCTTTTAGAAGCGGAGGGGGACTCTCGGCTGGTGTTTTGCCAGGGAAGCGACCCCTGGAGCAGGCTCGGGTGCTCCTGGCTGCGGGGGTGATCCGTGGCGTCTAACCCAGCGGAAACCGGTTTCGGTGTGTGCTGAGGGGGTTCTGGGATGGGATCGGTGCCGTCTGGGCTCCTGTGCTGCTCACGAGTCCGAGCGGGACAGCGGAGGGGGGTGTGTCTGTCTGCCTTTTCCTCACCCGTCACGACCCAGACGGCGCGCGGAGGGCGCGGGCCGCGTAGGCGCCCCCTCGTGCTGCGGGGGGGGGGGTGGGGGGTTACTGGGGCGCGCGCCCTGGGTCGGTGTCGGCAGTGGCTCCCTCGGACCCTGGCCGCCCCTGGAAGAAGGCGTCTGGTCTTGTTTGCGACGCCGTGAGGAGGAGATACCCCTGCGTACAATGGCAGCCCCCTTTGTTTTTTTAAATGGGATCGGCAATGATGGTGTCCTAGACTCAGTGTGCCGGCGAGCGTGTCTGCCCGGATCGTACCCTGATTGTACCCCGTTAAGGCTGGTGTGGATGTGACCCCTGTGCTCCATGGGCAGGATCAACACCTGTCTACCTGCCCCCCCCCCCCCCCGGAGGAGCCATGTTTTCTTGTGCTTTGGGTGTCTTAGACCCCCCCAGGAGCCTCAGAGGGGTGTTGGGGGCACTTGGAAAGGTGGCTTGACCCTCCCTGCAGGCCTGCAGGGGCCAGACAGGGCAGGAGTGCTCAGGGGCATCACGGTTTTTGCTAAAAGTGCGTTTGCCTAGTCGGCTTCAGCGAAGGAGACCCGAACCCGGGCCGTCGGGGCACGAGAGCGTTGTGCTGGTCCTGGGGACCCCAGTTGGAGTTAGCCACCACCCTCTGGGCTTGGGTTCGAAACCCCCGCCGTCTGCACCCTGGAACCCCGTCTTTACTGGTGGGCTCAGTGCAGTCTGGGAGTCTGAGGATCGCGGACTGTGGCCACGAGCCCGGCGACCGCGCTGGGGCAGACGAGGAAGCCTGATCTCGCCGTGTGCCTGCAAGCTCCCCCCAGGAGGCAGCAGGGGGCGCCGCTGAGGGCCCTGGCAGCCTGACCCCGCCCTGCCCTTGGCAGTGCCCAGCCACTTCCTCGCCAGCGCTGGGGGGGGGCATCCTGGTCACGGCCGGCCAGCGGCCTCGAACCCGTGGCCGGAAAGCTCGGCCCTCACTCCAGTGAGCAGCTTGACCTGGACCGAGCACCGTTTTGATACAGAGGGCTGGAATCCCACATTTCTCAGGACCTTTAGTCCCCAAGCAGGCCGACGGCTTCGGACACGACGGAGCACGTGCTTGGAGATCGCAGGACTGGGAGGGACGTGAGGAGATGCGGTCTTGTTTTCGGAAGGACTCTTCAACCACCCTCTTCTAGCCCTTGGGATGCCCTTCTGTGTGGAGTTTGCATGTTCTCCCTGTGTTGGCGTGGGTTTCCTGCCACATTCCAAAGACATACTGGGGGATAAATTGCCTTCTTCGCCTGCGATGGACTGGAGTCCTGCCCAGGATCACACCTGGTTGCTGTTGCTTGCAGGGATGGGCTCCGGCTCGCCCCTCGATCCTGTGCAGGATGAGAGGTTGGATGGGTAGAACCGTGTCCAAGAGCCTCACACAATTCGCTGAGCCCAGGACTCCTGCTCAGAAGCGCACTTCGTTGTGCGTGCCCCTCGTGAGGCGCTGGAAACAACTGCGCCTTGAATGGCATGCTGGGAACAGAACAAGGCGAGGTGGTTTGAGGAAATTGACTGCTTGAGGATACTTATCTGGGAGGGATGTGGACCCAGGAGCCTCGTATAGGCGCCCCGGTTGTACGGCAGAGTGAGACAACAGGTGCATCTACACAGCGTCTCTGCTAAGGTTTGGGGGAGACGTGACCCCGATCAGCGGTGTTGCCATTTCCTGTGCCTCGCCCCCTCCCCCCCTCCGCTGCACGAGAGCAGGGATCGCAGACTCGGACTCCTGTGATCCCACGCTGCGTTGTAGCGCTGCATAATTCAGCGTCGCGTGAGGAACGTCACCTGAACAAACGCACCGCTAAATCCAGACGTATTCGAGGTTCCTCTGAGAACTCGTTCGGGAGTTCTTGTTTTTTTGCCGAGCCAAGCGATAGGTGTCGCTACACTGCCACGTATCTTGGTCTCTCACCCAGCAAGTGTGCTCTTCCGTGGATATCCCACAATGCAACGCTGGATGCGAGAGGGCTGCGTGTGCCTCTGTGTGGGAGCTGAGGCTGTGCACGTGCCTCCAATGATGATGATAGGATTTTCTCAATGCCATGAGTATTTAACTCTTCATATTTGTCCCTCTTTAACAAGGCGGTAAGTGAATGGCCACATGGAGGTGAGAAATGAAGGTATAACTCCAAACACCTTTGTTTGGATTGGTAATGTTACGGTAGACGTCCTGGTAGAGTAATTGACACGAGTAAGTGGTGATGGTGTAAATTAACGTTCCTTTGCCCTTGATGTAATTAGAGGCAAAGATCAGCTGCAAGACCAGTTGGGTTTGAGGTTTGGTGGGTTCAACAACTGAATGGTTACAGTACAGACAGCAATCACACTTTCATCCCGTTTTTCCGCTGTATCTAAAAAGAAAAAAGGATCGACACGTTTCCGCTCAATCTCGGAAGAACCGCGGAATTGCCTAAATGTTTCCCTTTCAACTACTGTACCAGATTTTTATACACAAAGTTGAAGTTTGGACTCGGTTTTACACATCGGTGCGCTAATGCCTGTGGAGAGCGAAATGCGGCGACTTGGGAGGGCTTAAACCCGAGTTTCAAAACCTTGAGAAAAGTCACCGGGCAATCGACACTCTTTATGAAATGTGCTTGTTGCTAAATGTCTCGATAGGAAGAAAGCGGTGCTTCGCTGTTGTTGTAGAATACGTACATAGCATGAACACTATTCCTTGTTGCTATGTCAGGGTATTTTTTTTGGTGTAAGATTGCAGCCTCGTACTGTGCACTTTTGAGGTATAAAGGTATAAAACAGGTGGCATGCCAGGTGTACATACCTGTCTATTTTTCCTATCATAAGGTGCTGGTTGGGGTTGGCTTTATAAATGTTACATCTTAGAAATAACTAGAAAAGGGGCAGCAGAGTGGTGCAGTGCTTAAGACTCCTGCCTCACAGCACTGGGGTCCTGGTTTCAGTTTCTGGAGTTAATATATTCTCCCTGCAGTGTGTATATATATAATCATGGTGGTTAGCGTGCTTCTAGGCAAATTGGCCTTGGGGTGTGTGTGTGTTTGTGTCTGTGTGTGCCCTGCAGTGGATTGGCATCCCATCCAGGTTGTATTCTGCCTTGTGCCTGTTGCCCGAGTTTGGCTAACCCGTGACCCTGATCTGGATAAGGTGGTTGGAAAATGGCTGGATGGAAGTAACTCGAGATCTTACAATGGAGAAGTGCACCTCTTCCATCTGTAGAATCAGCAGTCAAAACACAAACTATCAGACATGAGCGAAAATGAAGAATGGGGAGGCACTTAGGTGGGTGGTGGGAGTGGGGAACAAGCCGTCCCCGCCATGTTGCCGAAGCCCCTGACCTGTTAGTTTCTACCAGGCAATTGGCTTCAAACAGGCTAGATAGGTTGCAAAACGGGAGGAGGACATTAGGTCTTGAAAAAGGGGAACTGCGATGCTATTTTTATATTTGATGTAGCGAACTTGTAACAGAACTCCAATCTGTTAACATTGACAGTTTCATGCTGCTTGGTTTGAATTTTGGCATGGGTAAATTTGCAGTCTGGTCAGTGGCTTATTTTCTTGGATCACTGCACCGTACCTCAGCTGCAGTGGGGTGCGTACCTGAATTCACTGTCTGAGTCTGGCTCTGCCTACCTACTGACTGCAGGAGCTGGTGAGAAACTCAGCAAAACATGATGGGCTCTCTGGCAAAAAACAATAGAAATGATGACCGATTATTGTAACTAGCGGAGTGCCACAGGGAGCGGTACTAGGACCACTGCTCCTCTTCATTTCCATCAGTGATCTAACTTCTGGAGCTGTCTGTGAACTAGTCAGGCTTGCACAAAATGCCCAAATAGGAGCATTTAGAGAAACAGTTCAAACTGTGGGAAAACTGTGGGAAAACACCTGGCAGATGAAGTGATGAAGTATAATGTTGACAAGTATTACATGCCTGTAGCAAAAGAAAATACAAATCCAAATATAATTCGAAAACCCAGACGTTGTGGAGACTACTCGTGAAAAATCGCTCATGTGAGTATGATGTGACATCATTTACAGTATATCTTCTAGACAATGTATGAAAACACTAAAAGTCAGACACTAATGGGTTAATATAGTTAAACACATAGAATGTAAAGGCTGACAAAACTATACAGTGCACAAGTAAGACCTCGCAGGTTAGACCGGTTTTCCTCACCGTGTTACAAAAAGGATATTGGTACTGTTGCTTTGGAGTTAGTCCGACAGACGGATAAGTTCTCAAGTTTTAAAGACAGCAGAGGGATCCTAAATACGCTGAATGGTTTGGTGACGTCCATACTGAGTCAAAGCTGTGAAGTGTTGTTTGCTGTTGGTGTAAAGTAGTGTTGAAAGTAAAGTGTGCATCCAACGCAGGCAGCAAAACGGGCAGTTTTGACCAAGTGACCCGGTATTCAAGATCACTTTAAGGGAATTAAGCGCTACAGCGATTTATTTTCTCGTGTGTTTTGTACCTTAGAAAAATTTTTTTTTGCTAAATATCTTTGATTTTTTTTTTTTTAATGGGCGAACACTCGTTAATTGTATTTCTGGGGGGCGGTGAAATAGAATTAGGACAGGCGGTGAAATCGGTGCGCTGCGGCGCGCCCGCCGGCCGGCAGAGGGCGCCCCACCGGTTTCCGCCAATGCGATTTCGGGGGCAGGGGCGCCATAACTGCTGGTCTCGGCTGGGGGAAGATGAGGAGACACGGCGCGGAGGACAACACGGTGCGTGTCCTCGGGGACGGACGGGTGTAGGTGTGCGCTGGGGGGGGTGGGGGGAGTCTTGAATACCCCTGCGGTTAATTACTGCCTCCAGCTTTCTTCTGTGGCAGCCGCTCAGACAGGTACGGAGTCGCTGATCGAAGAAGTTGAACTTCCTGCTGAGGCGGCAGCAAGCGCAGACTCCACGTTGCCCCCTTTTCTCTTTTTTTTTTGACAGTTTAAACTTCGTGAGTCATTTATTTTGAATCTTTTTTTTCCCCCGGTTTTCAGTGGGTGGGTGTTTTCCTTTTAATCTAAACACGCCTGGCGTAGACGGGTTCACCTACTTTTAGTTTTGTTTTTTTAAAGTAGGATCTTTCTCGTAAACATTCTCCCTCAATAGTCCAAACAACATCCGCGATCCCCTGATGCAATCGATGTAATCGTTTATTTTTTTAATTTAATTAGATTAATGTAAGAGATATCGGAGGTTATAGTTCTATTGGTTTGATTATTTCATTTTGTATGTGTAGTTGTACCGCACAGTGGACTCGAAACCACTGAGTTGTATCTTCACATTCGGCGTTTTTTTTTTTACTCTGAGCTGTCGCTTTTATTTTTAAAGACGACTCGCTCTGTGCCGTCTTCTTAACTGGGATCCGCCAATAGTAAGTGACATTTCCGTGTTAAAGCGTGAGAGATGCTTGCTCACGGTCATTTCCAAAGCTTTAGCAAAGGAAATATATCCTTTAGCTCGACGATCGTCGTTTAACACCTAACATCTCGTCTTGTGTCGTCTTTAAAGGTTATGGGGTGGAAGGGGGGGTCTTAACGGGGCTGTTATTACAATGAGCTGCTCGATGTTGCTGTTCACTTTCACGAAGAGTTCAAGTGTATTCAGATATTTCCCTTTTTACAACTTTTGAGTCACTTTCCCTAAAAATCAGCTTTGCAGGCTATTTTTGATGTCGTCCTGCATAAAGACTTGCGTTTTTTTTTTACCGAAAACATACATGTCCAGTTTATTGGGTTTTTTTTTTTCCCGACCAGATCATTACCGTCATTTCGTTTCGTTTTGTTTTGTTTTCCCGTCGCGTTGAGTGAGTCGAGCTGGGGGAACGCCCGGCCCCGGTTGCCATGACGACGCGTGCGGGAACGCCCTGGCGGCGCGGGGGCTTGTGGGAGGGGGGGGCCAGGTGTGTTTGTGCCCGCAGGCAGGTGGGGCTGCAGACGTACACGCGCTTCTTTCTTCATCGTGCACAAGACCCCCCCCCCCGCCACCAGACCCTTCTCATACCTCGGGAGGAGAGGTCTGCTGTCTCTAGCGCTGGGCTCTGTTGCGAGGGGTAAACAGGCCGATTATCTTAGGGAGGAAACGAAAGTGCCGTCTGCACCTGGGATAACGCTCATAGCGGTGACCCTGGAGTGACAGCCCGCGCCGCTGTGTTATTGGGAGGACTTGCGCCTCTCCAACCAGATTGAGCACGGAGCCGCACGCTGGAACCGGGAAGAAGATGGTTTTTTACGGAATTTTCGGAAGTGGCTCGGGAGAGTTTGTCCAAGAGGAGCTGTGCTGTTAGACAGGAGGCCACCAGTTCACCGGTGCTTTCGGTCCCGGCCACCGGAACGCAAAGTGACTGCAGGTGTGGCAGCCTCTGCAGGTGTCGGTTGTTCCCAGGAGTTGCAATCTCAGCCGGTCTCGTAAGTAAAGTCCAGCTGCCTGCGCTGTCGGAGCGCTTTGTGTCTTGACGGTTTAGAAAGCGCAGGACAGGCTACCTCCATTCTTCTTTTCTTGTGCTGGTACTTCCTGAGACTCTGTCTTGCTTTGCGCTTCACGAGTGCGGAGCGTGTAACTGATACCGGGGCTCGTTCGCTCTCGTGGGGCCGAGCCCTGTGGATCAGGCGGCGTGCTCTGAAGGTTGGTGGGTGCAGGCGCCAGCGCCTAGTGCTGCTAGGGTTGGGGGGGCGGGAGGACCTCGAATTAACGGCGACGGACAGACCGGGGGGGGGCGCGTGGTCACGAGGCCGGAAGTGCGTCTAAGGCCGAGGACAGGAGGCACTTCTTTGCCGAAAGAGTGGTGGGAGTGTGGAACGAGCTGGAGCTGATGGATAGGATGGGATCCTCATGTCAGCCAGCCGCCGAGCAGGTCAGACGGACTGAACGTCTCTGCTTGTTTGTTTGTGCTATTTCTCCTGCGAGAGAGGTCTCTGGGGGGTCCTGTGAGCCCTTTGGGGTACCCTCCCGCCGTGCGGACTCCCTCCTGTAGGAGCAGGGAGCCTCGCCAGTGTGGGAATCATGAGGGCGTGAAACAGCACCGGCCGCTGCGAGCTGGCTCAGGAGCTGCCCGACCCCGCTGTGCGCGGGCGGTGTGATGTGCGCCCCTGAGAGATCTTCAGGCTCCTCCGCTTCCACCTCGCGGTTTTACCTTTTAGAGACCTGGCTGCCCCCGGTTTCCTGGGCTCAGTCAGGTCAGGAGGTCCTGCGTGGGCCAGAGGAACTTTCAGCGACACGGAGAGCGCTAATCAGGAGGCAGACATTTGTGCCTTTTCCCTTTCCCCCTGATCTCGTCGGGTTTTTGAGAGCGTTTCCTTCCCGCCGGTCGCGCCTTGCAAGCGCAGGTCGGTTTGGTCGCTTTAGCACAGGGGAGGGTTTGGTTTTTAAAGGCTCCCGAGTTGAAGTGTCTTTACAGTGAGCGTGTCGTAGCTTTTCACTGAAAGTCGGGACCGGAGGCAGGCCTTTTTTCGGCGGTGTTCTGGGGAGTCTTCGCAGGTCGTAAGCAGTTAATAGGCTACAGGGGGGCACGGCCAGGCCCCGCTCGCACCCTTAGCAGAGGCCCAGCTGCCGTAGGTTGACCCGTTGCGAAGCATCAATCTCATTGACTTTAATGCTTTCCCCAGGGTGAACCTGCATAGGATCGTCACGCTGCCCGGGAGGTTGTAATTTCAGAGCAATGCCCGTTCATTAATAAAGGCTCCCACCCAAGTCAGTGCCCTAGTCGAGACTCAGGCCCGCGATGGAGCTCCAGCCCTGCACGGTGGGAGAGCTGCTGAAGGCGCCGCACGACTGCCACAAGACGTACTTCGCGCGGCCGCCGGGCCTGCGGCGCCTGCGGGAGCTGCCGGCCGACGCCGCCCTGCTGCTGCAGCTGCGCAGCGGCCTGCTGGGCCTGGCGGACGGCGACACGGTCTGCCTGCACCACGAGAAGCTCTACGTGGACCGCTACGAGGACCTGCAGCGGGCCTGCTGCGACCCCTTCAGCTGCCACAAGAAGGCCATCAAGAAGGGGCTGCGGGCCATCGACCTGGACGAGGCCACCTTCCTGAGCGAGCGCTTTGCCCGGCAGTTCGTCCCCGGCTGGAAGCTGTGCTGCCGGTGCGCCCAGCTCATCAACGGCTTCAGCGACCTGGACCCCGAGTCCCGGCAGAAGAAGAAGCTGGACAGCGAAGTACGTATACGCGGCGGCCCCACATTCTCCAGGCCTCCACTAGGGGGCGCCAGCCCCCCCCCCCCCACTTTCTGTCTTAGAAGGACCCGCTGAGCTCGCAAACTTTGACTGCCCAATAAAGGTCAGGTGGTTTTTTTTCCAGTATGTTTTCCACTGGTGCTTTTCTTCTGTCTTCCTTGTTCCGAGCGATTCGTTTATTTGCATTGATGTGTAAATGGTTTGTAAGAGGGGCACGCGGTTGGCGCTGACAGTGCAAACGACGAACGGACGCGGGGTGTTTTTTATTTTTTTTTGCCGTAGTAAAAGCCCGGAACGTAGCGGTCTTCGACCCAGGTCCGTCTCTTTTAAGTTTTCTCGCCACCATCGGTTTGGACTCGGTTTTGCTTTGTCTGAAATCTGAAGAACGCCAGTTCCGTGTTCCTGGTGTTGTGTATCTGCAGGGCGACGCGCGTTTCTTGTTCTTCATCGGTTCTGATTTCTTGGGGGTGCTTTTTTCCGTTTGAGGATGTTTCAGATCGCTTGGGAATCTCGGTGCGTTTCCCCCCGTGGGTCCGGCAGGGTCACCCGCACGGTCTCCTGTGCGTGAACTGGAGACGTTACTGCTGGGCTCTCGTTCCAGGTGAGGACAGCCAAGGCCCTGAAGTCGCTGGAGTTTGCCAACCCGGGCCGGCAGACGGAGCTGGTGCTTGAGCCGAGCAGGCGGGAGAAGAGGCGCCAGTCCAAGCAGCCGAGCTCCGACAGGTGAGTCGCCTTCACGGGTTAGGGCAGGGCGAGCCACACGCTGGCTCGGCGATCCACAGCTCGTCCTGGTTCCCAGACCTGAAAGTAGAAGACTCCCTCCGTCTCCGGGGAATAGGACACCAGCCCATCACGGGGATGACCCCAGCCCCATGTCATGCTGCTCCCTACTCCTATATCTGGGTTAGAGTGAGGTATGAGGGTAATGCACCCCACGCAGGAGTACAGTACACCCTGATCAGTATGGATGTATAGGTCAAGTGGTGCGAGTTCCTGGGGTCTGTGGACAGGGAGGCTGTGTAGATCAGGGGTCAGTGGTGGGAGGTGCTGGTGTCTGTGGACAGGGAGGCTGTGTAGATCAGGGGTCAGTGGTGGGAGGTGCTGGTGTCTGTGGACAGGGAGGCTGTGTAGATCAGGGGTGTGTTGGGAGGTGCTGGTGTCTGTGGACAGGGAGGCTGTGTAGATCAGGGGTCAGTGGTGGGAGGTGCTGGTGTCTGTGGACAGGGAGGCTGTGTAGATCAGGGGTGTGTTGGGAGGTGCTGGGGTCTGTGGACAGGGAGGCTGTGTAGATCAGGGGTCAGTGGTGGGAGGTGCTGGGGTCTGTGGACAGGGAGGCTGTGTAGATCAGGGGTCAGTGGTGGGAGGTGCTGGTGTCTGTGGACAGGGAGGCTGTGTAGATCAGGGGTCAGTGGTGGGAGGTGCTGGGGTCTGTGGACAGGGAGGCTGTGTAGATCAGGGGTCAGTGGTGGGAGGTGCTGGTGTCTGTGGACAGGGAGGCTGTGTAGATCAGGGGTGTGTTGGGAGGTGCTGGTGTCTGTGGACAGGGAGGCTGTGTAGATCAGGGGTCAGTGGTGGGAGGTGCTGGTGTCTGTGGACAGGGAGGCTGTGTAGATCAGGGGTGTGTTGGGAGGTGCTGGTGTCTGTGGACAGGGAGGCTGTGTAGATCAGGGGTGTGTTGGGAGGTGCTGGGGTCTGTGGACAGGGAGGCTGTGTAGATCAGGGGTGTGTTGGGAGGTGCTGGGGTCTGTGGACAGGGAGGCTGTGTAGATCAGGGGTCAGTGGTGGGAGGTGCTGGTGTCTGTGGACAGGGAGGCTGTGTAGATCAGGGGTCAGTGGTGGGAGGTGCTGGGGTCTGTGGACAGGGAGGCTGTGTAGATCAGGGGTGTGTTGGGAGGTGCTGGTGTCTGTGGGCAGGGAGGCTGTGTAGATCAGGGGTGTGTTGGGAGGTGCTGGTGTCTGTGGACAGGGAGGCTGTGTAGATCAGGGGTCAGTGGTGGGAGGTGCTGGGGTCTGTGGACAGGGAGGCTGTGTAGATCAGGGGTCAGTGGTGGGAGGTGCTGGGGTCTGTGGACAGGGAGGCTGTGTAGATCAGGGGTCAGTGGTGGGAGGTGCTGGTGTCTGTGGACAGGGAGGCTGTGTAGATCAGGGGTCAGTGGTGGGAGGTGCTGGTGTCTGTGGACAGGGAGGCTGTGTAGATCAGGGGTCAGTGGTGGGAGGTGCTGGTGTCTGTGGACAGGGAGGCTGTGTAGATCAGGGGTCAGTGGTGGGAGGTGCTGGTGTCTGTGGACAGGGAGGCTGTGTAGATCAGGGGTGTGGTGGGAGGTGCTGGTGTCTGTGGACAGGGAGGCTGTGTAGATCAGGGGTGTGGTGGGAGGTGCTGGTGTTTGTGGACAGGGAGGCTGTGTAGATCAGGGGTCAGTGGTGGGAGGTGCTGGTGTCTGTGGACAGGGAGGCTGTGTAGATCAGGGGTCAGTGGTGGGAGGTGCTGGTGTCTGTGGACAGGGAGGCTGTGTAGATCAGGGGTCAGTGGTGGGAGGTGCTGGTGTCTGTGGACAGGGAGGCTGTGTAGATCAGGGGTCAGTGGTGGGAGGTGCTGGTGTCTGTGGACAGGGAGGCTGTGTAGATCAGGGGTGTGTTGGGAGGTGCTGGTGTCTGTGGACAGGGAGGCTGTGTAGATCAGGGGTCAGTGGTGGGAGGTGCTGGTGTCTGTGGACAGGGAGGATGTGTAGATCAGGGGTGTGTTGGGAGGTGCTGGTGTCTGTGGACAGGGAGGCTGTGTAGATCAGGGGTCAGTGGTGGGAGGTGCTGGTAGTTAAAGAACTGCAGAAGAAAAGGCTGTGGACCTCAGGTTTGAGCAATACGAGGTGACTGGCGGATCAGGAAGAAGGGTTGTAATTGCCGGGCCGTCCTGTAAATTGGAGAGGTGTCACGACCTCGGGATCTGACCTCGTCCCGGCCCCTCTCTTTTCCAGGCCGCCGAGCAACGCGAAAAGCAAGGTGTACGACAGCCAGGGCCTGCTGATCGCGAACGGCAGGGACCTGTGCGACTGCCTGGACCCCGAGTGCCTGGGCTGCTTCTACCCCTGCCCCGAGTGCGGGTCGCAGAAGTGCGGCGTGGAGTGTCGCTGCGACCGCAAGTGGCTGTACGAGCAGGTGGAGGTGGAGGGGGGGGAGATCATCCGCAACAAGTACGCCACCTAGTGGTCCACGGCTGTCCAGACACCCGGAGCACAAGCCGTCAGAGCTGGGCTTGGGGAATTCCCGGAGGTCCTTTTGTATTTTAGAGACTCATTCTGAAGTTGTCGTCACTACTGCTGTTCCAGATAGAACCCCTCTGTACTGCACACATTGCCGCCTTCTTAACACTTCTGTACATATCCCTGTGGCCTGGAGCAAGGCTGTTTATAACGTTCAGTAAATGCGAATAAATGTTATTTATATATTTTGGAAAACTGGTGCGTGTTGCGTACTTATTTAATTCGCTGACCCGTGTTTTTGCGAAAGTTGGTTTGATCGGCTTTTGCTCTCATTCCACTGGTTCCCACACTTCATTGTTTTCTTATCTCTGGGTAATCCGGTAATCCTTTAATCCCCGATGCTCACACGGTGAGCTTCATAGGAAACGAGCCTTTTTAAATATTAAATCCTGCTTCTATTAGTGACACTCCTGAACCTGGACTCGGCTTTTTTAAAATCAGTGTTGATCATTAGCACCTTACGAGTTGCTATGGCATGAAGCATGTTCCACATTTCCACCTTAATGATATAAGGAAAACAAGCACTCTACACTGCTAGTCCAGTCAGTTTGGTCTGTATCCTTGTACAGTGTAATGCAATATTTTGGTCTTCAAATCAAATGATTTGTTCTGTTCTGAATATCACTAAATTAGCCCCCGGGTGCAAACAGCTTGCAAATGCTGCCAAGAGGGACAAAAATTGTTCTGTAATGTGACGTCTGAGATCCTAGTGTTTTGGGAGTTGTTTCATTATTCAGAAATTGTAACGAGCTTGGAAAAGCAAACGTGAAAGGCTCTATCCAGAAAACTCGGAAGTGTGGTGAACACTAAACGAGGACGAGGTTTGTTAGAAAACATTTTTAAAGGGGTGATCCTGGTATTATTTTTCTGATCACATACATGTAGAGCTCCTAAGATGAAGATGCCTTTTTTTTCCAGGGCCGAGTCACTTTTAAAGGTCTGAAACAGCGCCACCTTGTGGTCAGAACCGGGAAGTACAGTTATATTTTGAGTGTGACAGTCCAGTAGTCGCACACTCTACTTCAGAGGTATCATGGGAAAAATGGTCACAGTGAGTGCTCGTGCTGACTAGATCCATTTCCCTTTCTCTTTACATTTTTTAAAATTGATTTGATAGACCTACTTTGTCTTTAAAAGTTGCACCACATGCGCCAAACATCTTTTCCCCCAGAAACAAGTTGTAGCGATTAATAAGCGCTTCAAGCTGTCTTAGTTTTTAGAGTTGAATACTGAATGAATGGAGAATTATATGAGGGACATCGGTGGCGAGTGTCACATACTGGCAGCTCGTTGTGCTGGGAGACTTCTTGTTTTGTGAATGATGTCACCCTCGTTTGTCCATGAAAAGTGCTGTGTGGTAGTACTTCAATTTTGAATGAAAGGTATGCTACAAAAACATTTTGACACGTTATGACGGGATTGAACAGAAGTTCGGGAGGGATAAGGAAGACGCCTTCAGTCTCGCACAGCTGCTCCTGATCGACATCAGTACGGAAATCGGCTCTAGTGTGTGTCGGACACAAACGCCTCCCTTCGCGTTTGTCCGAAGCGTGTCCCTCCTCTCCACCTTCCAGCTGCCCCCTGATTCACTCCTTCTGAAGGGGGTTCGGGTCTCCTCGACCTGCAAGCCCACCGACCAAGCCCAACCTCTCCCGCCAATTACTCCAAACGTCCACAAAGCGCTCAATTCTTGGATGTCGCTGTCCCTAGTGAAAATGTTTTAATTACACAAATTTTAACCCATTTTGCTCTTTGAGCACTCTCCTGAGAGGACTGTTTCCACTAATGACATTGTAATGAAGTTATTAGCCCGGGCAGCAGTGTGTCAGCCGCCTGCTGGGCACTGTGCAGCGCCCCCCCCCCCGAGCCTGGGCTGTAACTTTATCCTTCGCTCTTCACAAAGACGGATACCGTTCCAGAAATGTTCCTGGCAGCACCGCCAGGCTGCTGGACGTGGTGTTCTCGTATCTCACCTTCGGCCCACTTATGTTCCAAAGTGATATAAACACAGGTCACAAACCTCTCCCGCCCCCTTTTCCTGGGTGATGTAACTTTCTGAACCATTTCAAGCCACAATATAAGATAAGGTCACCTTATTGGCCATATACAATTTCTTGCATTAGGAATTTGTCTTTTCACATTCCCCAGCTTGCTCTCCATGAGACACACAGACAGGGAGAGAAGCTGGGGGTCAGAGCACAAGGTCAGCACCCCTGGGATTAAGGGCCTTGCTCAGGGGCCCAACAGAGTAGGATTCCTCTGCCAGCCGTGGGATTTGAACCAGCAACCTTCCAGCCACAGGCACAGATCCTTCACCACAGTGCCACCACTCCACCCGGAATCTGGAAGATATTACAGAAGTAGGCTCAGAGGCGAGGAGGAGGCAAACACTGGTTGTACTGTGTAGTTGCCAATGGTCCAGCCACGTGGGAAATGAACCCAGAGCCTCGCTGTGCCCACCTGGTTTATGGGTTTGTACTGCATTCAAATGCAGATCGCTCAGCACGGCTGTCCTCTACCAAGTGGGACATCCTCGCATGTTTAAAAAGGATCTGATCGGCATAATCGCACACACCCCGTGAGAGCATGTGCAGGCCGAGCTGCGGCACACAGTAACGTCATTGGTCCTCATTAGTTTTCTCCCTGAGCACCGTAGAGATGAATGCAGGGTCTGCAAACTCATAATGCCATGAAATAACCCCTTAAATTATTCATCTTTCTGTAACACTACACAACGCAGGAGGAGGAGGGGTGCCTCCACAGCAGAGACATGTGCTCTGCGTAGCTGCCACACTGGGTAATTGAATTGTTGCCCATGAGCCTCTGCAGTGCTTGGGCTCTCAGCAGGCTGTTAATGAGGCCTGTTTTCGCTTCCTTTCAATCCCATCAGCTCGAGTTGCACTAGAATCATTTGTTTCCTGGCACACTGATGTGCCTGAGGAACAATTTCTGTGTTTGCTTTTCAAATCAGCCTTTACTGTGTTATAAAAACAACGGCACTGGGACAGCGCTCGTCATCCAGAAGGAGCAAGAATTGTCCTCAAGGGAGGCTGACCCACCTCACCCGTCACCGAAGTGTGCACTGACCTGGGTGACACTCATCAGCCTGTCTGCTCCACCCAGCGGTCAACAAAGCGACCCTTCGTTATTGTCCACACCCAGAGTGGACCGTAATCCGCTCCCCCACTCTCATCAATATCTCCTCCCCAGGAGGGGAACCAGCTGCGCAAACAATCTTGTTTGCTGGGAGGCCATCTATACCTTACTGCTGCACAGTACAAACAGCGTCAAAGCCTGTTTCTCATGGCATGTCTGTATTTTGTGTGGTCCTGCTGCTGGATCAGCACACCGAGCAGACAATAAGAAATCCCAAGACATTAGTTATTTTAGCTGAAATATCCTGGGAGCAGTTTACTTGCCCGTGCCCCAAACCCTCCCTTTCCTTTGTTTTCCTGTTCTGATTTTGCTCGCTAAAAAAAATAGCATGCTTCATCACATTGCAACAGTCAGGATCGGGATCTTATGTTGATCGAAGCACGGTTCTTTATCAATATTCTTTTAATTAGCTGTACACTCGGCAATCCCAGAAGTGCCATGATTTGTTTTTTCCGAGTGAAAAAAGGCAGGCTAAGGATGGTTCCACCACTCCCATTACAATTTTTACAATCCAAGTCACATTTTCAAAGTGCAGATGAGGGGTAGTGGTACCTTTCCCTGCAGCACCAACACGGGGAACTGGTGAGAGCTGTTTACAGGCACAGCCGCAGGGGGGGAATACAGCAGTCAATACTGTTTCATCAGATGGTACTTTTTTGCCGTTTCAACCCCGAGTAAAAGTTTGTTTTTTGTTGGGTTTTTCCCCTCGGGTACGTGGGAAGCAGCAGAGGTGGAAAACCAGTCGGAAAATCCTTGTTTGGATTAATTTCCGACAGCGGGGGATGTTCGGGGATTACTGCTCATTGCCATTTATAAGCTGCCCTTCGTCTGAAACATTAAACACAGGCATTATACGCCTCCCAAGCAGGTTCCATTAACGATATTTAATGCTGACAGAAATCTCAACTGCCTAGGCTTGACTGAAGTCTGGCCCAGAAGAAGGGACAGTGTCTTGTTTAACTAGATTATTCCTCCAGAGTACAGCGTCTGTGAACAGTCTCTTCCCTCTGGCCATGGTGGGGTCCTGATGGTTATTTATCATTTACTTTTCTGCGCGCGTCCAACTGTTGTACCTCTGCTCTCTTCTTTTGAGTGTCTTGTTCCCCGGTCTACAATCATTGTACACTTCACAGTTTGCCTTTTAAAGTGAATCTGCTGATTTACAATCTCTGTTCTCAATCCAGCTCACAAAAGAAGGTCACGCCTTGGGTTTAGTTATTGTGAATGACTCCGTCGTTTCACACTTATCTAATCCTGAACTAGGTCTTTCTGATCTCTCTGCTTTTGTCTTTGGTCTAGAATCCCCTGTCTCACTCTCTTTAACTTCACACTCTGTAAGTGTTCGCCACTGGCGAATGGTTGATCACAACCGGTTCGCCGATTCTGCTCTCTCTTCACCATCTTGCGTGTTTAGTACCTCTCTTTCAACTCGTATTGATAGCTTAGCTCCTCATAAATCTCCTCTTTTCACTCTGCCCCATGGTTTACGGACCTGTTGTGTTCAATGAAGGCATACTCCTGCAAACTAGTATATAGGTGGCATCTTTCTGGCTAGAATGTACGTCCACAGTCCTGGAAGGCACACTTGATTAAATACAAAGGTGCAATGGAGCCTTACTAGATCCAGCTTCTTCTCCCACAGCATTGAGGATAACCTGAACAATCCTAGATACCTGTTCTTCACCATCAATCGATTGCTAAAACTTAACCGCCCCACTACATTATCTGCTTCATCCCACCTTTGCACCACTTTTTTAGAGGTTTTGCAACTGAGATCGCCAATATCTGGCATCACATTTTCTCCACCTCACTTGCTGCTACTTCACCTTCTCCCTGCGTGCCTGTTTGTACTGGCTCTCCTCTGTCTGCTTTTCTGGATCTGGTCTTCTATATATCCCCCGAGCTCAGTTACACTTCATGGGTGACAGGGTCTCCTCGTGCTTTGCCCCAAAGGTCTGGAAATCAGAGTTTGCAATTAAAATGTAGACTCAAAACCTTTCTTTTCAGAAAGTCTTTTATTATAATAATAATAATACCTTACACTTATGTAGTGCTTTTCTGGACACTCCACTCAAAGCACTTTACAGGCAATGGGGATCCCCTCCACCCCCACCAGTGTGCAGCCCCCACCTGGGTGATGCACCAGTACTTTCCCCACACACCAGCTCTCAGTGGGGAGGAGAGCAGAGTGATGAACCCAGTTCATAGATGGGGATTATTAGGAGGCCATGACTGGTAAAGGCCAGGGGGAAATTTGGCCAGGATGCCGGGGTAACACCCCTACACTTTACAAAAAACGCCTGGGATATATCTGTGCCTGCTCCATTTTCTAATGACCTTATGCAGTATATTCTGCTGCATCGCTAACTGCTTGTGTTTCTTCTATGCTTATTCTTTAATTTCCTTGTCTTGTAACTGTTTTCATTCCTTCGAGGCGCTGCCTTTAGGGAGCTATAAAAAAATGAAGTTCATTATTATATTGAATCGTGCAAGTAGTTTATGTTCTCAGCTCATTCGATATTTTAAAAAGTCTTTTACATTTTTATCGAAGACAAGCTTGCGGTGCTTTCACATTTGCGTTTGCTGTCCTCACTGAGTTCTGGTCCTGTAGGAGCTTGAGATGATGTGCTGTTTCCACATCTGAGAAGCACCTCACTTTAGTTCCTAGGCCAGACTTGGACTCACCGGAATGGGCCTCTGTAGGACCAGGGTTGGTTACCCCAAGATTGGAGTTCTCCAGGACCAGGCTTGGAGACCCCTCAACTCATTGTAAAGGGTTACTGATGGTTCATTTTCTTTTTGTACAGATGTAGTATTGTGAGAGTGGATTTAAAATATTTAGAGGGTCTTTAAATGGATTTTTATTGTTTTTGCTCTGCTTTTCATAACTGCCCTTCACTTGTTTATATAAAGGCATCTAATTAGTTTACATCAGTATGGAGAACCTCAGCTCTGTTATTTATTTTTCTATTTGAATCTCATGTCTGTGTATTTGTGGATTGCCTTTCCCCATTTAATAGTAAATTTAATAGCTATTTACTATTATACATTTTTTATTCTTACACGAAATACTGCTATTTACACTTTTCAGTTTAGAAAACTGCTATCACTGTACTTGACAGTTTTCACTTGAGTTTTCAAGTGGAGACCCCTGACTAATGGGGTCTATAATGCACGCTAAAGAGTGCAAGGAGGAGGTCAGCTCAGCACCTCACAGTCCTGTGTGTGAACCCTGCCTTACAGTTTCTTGTCACTGGTGAGTTAATCTGTGAGCAGTCTGGTTCACAGCACACACGGGAGGCTGAAGGTGGCCTTACCGCAGTTCACAGAGACACCAGCAATCTCGTGTTTGACAGATGTGCCTGGGTATTCTGCAAGCCAGACCTTCAGACGTGCCGGGTGCTCAGGTGCAGAAACAGAAATCCTGTGATATTAGTACTTGCATTTCTTGGTCTGGCCATGCCTAATTCTTAACTCCCCCAGAGGAGAAACGCATCTCACTGTGAGTCCCTGTGTCCCTGCAGCAGAGAGGTGCTAAAGGTGATGTCATTTCCAAGCCAGTAGCAGGCAGCTTCCCAGCTTTATTACCACGGAAACCAAAAGGTGGTTCCCTGGGACTTTCCCACCTGAGGTTCAGGCTTGAATTTCTTCTGCTGATGCCGAGTTTGGATGCTCGTTCATATCAGCGCCTCGTCATTTGCTCTCTGGTTTGCAGCAGCAGACACACTTTGCCACTCTGTGTGCATTCAGTATTTTTTTTAGCTCACCTTCCAGTTGACTCTTCTGTCAGCTCCTTTATTCTTTTTTCGAGCCTGCGCTGGCCATGTATGGGTTCTGTAAGGGTGCTCTTTTCTTTCATGTTCATTTCTCCCCTTATCTTTCTTAACCGATCTGTTAAATCAGGTTTTTTCTGTGTGTTTTTTTTTCTGTCCCCCCACTTCATTGCAGTGTCCTGTAAGCTGGCATGATTGCTGTAAAACTCTAAATCCCATCAGCCTTCAGCCAAGTTTGAGGAAGTTCTGTGACTAACAAAGCATCTGACTTCCTGTGTCCAGTATGTTGCAGTCTAACAGACTACAGTTTACTCAAAAGGCAAGGAAACCCTCAACCTAAAAAAATGTCAGAGAAAGGAGAGGTGTATGTGGAAGACAGGATGTTTCAGGAGAGCTGGGAGTGCTGCTGGGAGTATTTATTTGCAGAACAGAAAGAAAGGAGGTTTCCTTGCAGTGGAAGGAAAATCCAAAACACACAAAGAACCACCCAGCAGGTTAGGAGGGACACAAAGACAGGAGGAAAACGGTTGAGAGGGTGAACACACATTTAAATAATTAAAAAAAAACCTTGAACTTGATGTAACATTAAAGGCAGATTAGTGTCTTAAACCTCAATGCGAAATCGCCAAAGTCATGTTCCTCTTTGTGCACGTTTTGCATTTTTAAATGTTGCCCCCGACCATAGAAAAACAAAAACATCCCCCCTCCGCCCCACCTCGATCAAAGACGCAGAGAATAAAATCAGATGTCTAAACCAGAACCCCCTGCAGCAAGAATCTGACCTCTACTGCCCCCCCCCCTCTGCCCCCACACCAGCGCCATGGATCTGGGCAGGCGAATTGAACCCCAGCATCTAGAAACACCAGGGGAGTCAGAGGCTCCCAACACACAGCTCGAGCCTTTGTACCGACGCTGCACTCCAACCAGCCGATCCAGTCATCAGAGTTCCTCTCCGATGTCACAACTGACTGCTTCATGTTTCAGAAGGGACACTTAACATGGAAACTCTACGAAAGCAGGGTGAAAACATGGTAAAGCAGACAGAGGTACAGTTCCCAGAAGAGCACAGCGGGAAAACTACCAAAGAACCCCTCTTCGTGTTCCACGTGTCGAAGGGCACGAGCCAGGAGATGTGACATGTCGCTGTTTGCCCAGCTGGACCGACTCGCAATTCTCAAGTGAGAACTTGAGAAAGCAGGTGAGCTTGAAAGGCAGTCGGCTGCCCGGGTCTCTCCCAGTGCCTGGCCAGACTAAAAAGTGTTGGAGAAAAAGCCGACAAGCCCCGTCTTGCTCAGCCCACACAGGGGAATACAGAATGCGAAACCCATTTTCTCTTCCATTGCATGGAAAAAAAAAACCATTTGCCGTTCAGTTGTTCTTACAGAAACATCTTGAGGGCTTGGTATAAAACGGATGGCACTGTTATCAAAGGGGATTTATCAGAGCTCCAAGTGAAAGTGAGCCTTGTATCTTTTTTCACAGATATATCCGGAGGAGCTGGAATGATTTTAAGGAATAATTCTCTGAGAACCTTTTCCTGGTCGAGACAAAACCCAAATGACCAAACACAACATCCCTCTGCCTTCCCCCCATACAATCAGAGAAAACCAGGGACAAAAAGACACCTTAAAATAAATAAGCCATCTTCAAAGTTTTATTTTATTCTTGCATTACAATCCAGAACAGTGGATATTTTACAACAAGCTGTGCTTGGCTTGAATGGCCTCAATGTTAGTGGAACAATGCCGATGAGCTCCCCTTTGGTCTGGGTTCGCGCAGCCTAATTGACCTGGCAGCTGAGGTAGTCTGAGCCGGGCACTCCGCAGTCTGCGAGATCGGACTTGCACGGAGCACACTCGCAGCTCACGGCCACGGGGTAGGTGAACAGGGACTCTGTGCCCCCCGGGCAGCTGGGCAGGGCGATGGTCTCGTAGGTGAACTCCTTGTAGTTGCAGCTGTGCTGGATGTGGAGGGCTAGGAAACTCTTGTACACCGGGTCCTGTCGACAAAGCACAGAATCCGTCACCCCGTCTGAAACCAGGAGTCAAGACGGCCCCCCTTTCCTCACACAGTCACAACCCCACCCTCTCTCAGTGGACATGTGGGTGGGCCCGGTGCACTGGAGGTAAATAATACTAATAATTCCTTAAGTTTATAGAGTTTTATAGGTTTGTTTCTGAGGTCTCTGAATAATAATAATAATTAATAATAATACCTTACACTTATATAGAGCTTTTCTGGACACTCCACTCAAAGCTCTTTACAGGTAATGGGGATCCCCTCCACCCCCACCAGTGTGCAGCCCCACCTGGATGATGCTCCAGTCCTCTCACACACACCAGCTCTCAGTGGGGAGGAGAGCAGAGGGATGAAGCCAGTTCAGAGATGGAGGTTATTAGGAGGCCATGAGTGGTAAAGGCCAGGGGGAAATTTGGCCAGGACACCGGGGTAACACCCCTACTCTTGTCGAGAAACACCCTGGGATGTTTAATGACCACAGAGAGTCAGGGCCTCGTTTTTTTGCTTGCAAGTTTTTTTTTTCTAACTCAAAGGCTGAAGATATTAAGTTACTTGAGAAACGCAACAGATAAAATGCCAACCTCTTCACATTTAGGGAGTGAAGGCAGCAATCTGGCTTTAGCTGGTTTGGCTGCAGTTTTTACTTCTTTTAGGTGTCAAACAGTCTTACAGTTGGCTCTGCAAATTTGGAGTCACCTACCTGAGTGGGAGACTCAGCTGTCACGTTCCTGAGTGGGAGACTCAGCTGTCACATTCCTGAGTGGGAGACTCAGCTGTCATGTTCCCGAGTGGGACACTCAGCTGTCAGGTTCCTGAGTGGGAGACTCAGCTGTCACGTTTCTGAGTGGGACACTCAGCTGTCAGGTTCCTGAGTGGGAGACTCAGCTGTCACGTTTCTGAGTGGGACACTCAGCTGTCAGGTTCCTGAGTGGGAGACTCAGCTGTCACGTTTCTGAGTGGGACACTCAACTGTCATGTTCCTGAGTGGGACACTCAGCTGACAAGTTCCCGAGTGGGAGACTCAGCTGTCATGTTCCCGAGTGGGAGACTCAGCTGACGGGTTCCCGAGTGGGAGACTCAGCTGACAGGTTCCCGAGTGGGAGACTCAGCTGACGGGTTCCCGAGTGGGAGATTCAGCTCTCATGTTCCCGAGTGGGAGACTCAGCTGTCATGTTCCCGAGTGGGAGACTCAGCTGACGGGTTCCCGAGTGGGAGACTCAGCTGTCATGTTCCCGAGTGGGAGACTCAGCTGTCACGTTCCTGAGTGGGAGACTCAGCTGACGGGTTCCCGAGTGGGAGATTCAGCTCTCATGTTCCCGAGTGGGAGACTCAGCTGTCATGTTCCCGAGTGGGAGACTCAGCTGACGGGTTCCCGAGTGGGAGACTCAGCTGACGGGTTCCCGAGTGGGAGACTCAGCTGACGGGTTCCCGAGTGGGAGACTCAGCTGACGGGTTCCCGAGTGGGAGACTCAGCTGACGGGTTCCCGAGTGGGAGACTCAGCTGACGGGTTCCCGAGTGGGAGACTCAGCTGTCATGTTCCCGAGTGGGAGACTCAGCTGACGGGTTCCCGAGTGGGAGACTCAGCTGACGGGTTCCCGAGTGGGAGACTCAGCTGACGGGTTCCCGAGTGGGAGACTCAGCTGACGGGTTCCCGAGTGGGAGACTCAGCTGTCACCTACCTGAGTGGGACAGGAGCCGGCGCAGGAGGTGGTGTTGACGGTGATGCAGCGGCTGCACTCCTCGTTCTCCACAGGAATGGAGATGTTGGCCAGGCCGCAGTCGGCTCGACAGCGCAGGGCCGCCCAGCACAGCATTGCCAGACACAGGGCCATGGGAGACATGCTTGAGCCAGCTGGGAGGGAGCACAAGACAGGAGACGGCTCTGCAAAACGTCCATGGGGCCACGAGGAAGAAGTGTGGGAAATGCATGGAGGAGCATACAGATCTTCAGGAACAGGGCAGGCAGGTGACATTGGAACATTTCGGTATAAACCACCTGACGGAGGCTGGACACCCTGATTCAACCTACAAAAACCTGCTCAGGCAGACCAAGTGCTGTTAGAGTACATTAGAATCAAATGCATTGATTATACAAGGACCTGACACAGGTGTAGATCAGGATATGCTTTTGCTCCAGATTTACTCAATTCCTTGAGCACAGTGGAGTATTGATCCCTGATTACAGTGAAGAAGGAAAGCCATTGAGCAGAGTACAGTATTGATCATTGATTACAGTGAAGAAGGAAAGCCATTGAGCAGAGAACAGTATTGATCATTGATTACAGTGAATAAGGAAAGCCATTGAGCAGAGTAGACTATTGATCATTGATTAGAGTGAAGAAGGGAAGTCATTGAGCAGAGTACAGTATTGATCAGAGTGAAGCACACTACAGTAGTTGATGGGAACATTTAATGACAGTTCAAGACTTTAAAAAGGAAAGTCAGATTTGTCTCAAGTGGTTGTGTTTGTCCCCATAGTTAAGAATGATCGTTTTTGTTGGCAAATGGAAATTAGAATCATGAAAAGAACAAAAGGAAGAGGAAGAGAGGAATGAAGGAGGAGAGAAATGAAGATGACATAATTCAAATCAGATTAAGAACTGCACGAAGGTGGAAATGGAAATTCTCTTACCTGCAGGATTCCCAGTCTCTCCTTAGAAACAGTGGACACCTCTTCCTTCAACCGATTTCTTATATACCCTATGGCTGATGAGTGTGTAACCCGGGGAGATTTAAAAGGGTGAAATATGATTTGTGTTAACTGATGGACAGAGTCCAGTTTTCAGAGAGTGGGGTCTGTTAATCCGCCAGTCAAAACAGTTTCGGTAAAAACCCACCAGGTCATAAAATCCACAGCAGCAGGAATCAGGGCTAGGACAAAAAACAGATGCCCAAGGTTGTATTTACCGTGTTTCCCAGAGCTGGGTGATTCCACTCCCACACAAGCTCAAAGCAGTCTTGCGTTTGTAACTTGCCAGATGACAGATAAGATCATTTGTCTTTGCAGCTGAGTTTAAGGGGCAGAGCATTAGAATATTAACAGTTTCAGCATTTGAATTCTACGTTTTATTTACAATGAACAAGATACTAAAAATAATCTAAAACGCAGGGCAAGTAGCAGACTGCAGAAATGGTGACGGTCAGTTTGGAGAGCATGAAACCAGGCAAAGCGTACAGTAAAAACAATTAGGATCACTAGGGGTGTTACATTTGTGAAAGATCCCAGGCCCATAGGTAAAAGATTGAACAAGGCTGTGAGTTCAAAGGCATCACAGAAACTGCCTGCAGGGCTGCTCTGCTGCAGGAGATCCAAGAAGGAGGCTTTTAGAACTAGAACGTAGCTCCAAAGATGAAGCAAAAGTGAATCTGGATTTACAAATTGATAATTTTTACTTAACTGTGTACCTTAACGTTGAAAATATTTACCTTGACCACTACTGAGTTGATGTCAATGCACAACCCCAGTGCGGTGTGCTGTATTCTGCATTGTGTCAGAGACAGATTTCAGAAAGGTTGCAAACAACGGGAAGCTTTTTGACCTTTTTCTTGCTCATTTGTTTTCACAGCAGGTGATTGATTTGAAGACTCAGTCTGGCTCTCTCTTGAGAGCTGTCAGGTTCTCGACTTTAACGGGACCCTGCAGCTTGTTCCAGACTCCCCCAACCCTTTGTGGAAAGTGCCCGGTGCTCTCTCTGGTTTTAAGGCGCTCCCATGTGGTTTCCATGTGTGTCCTCTGGTCCATGTTTCTGTCACGTCCCACACTCGCCCTCGCAAATGCCATTACATTCCCAAACCCACTGCTTCATGCTCTTATTCCTGACTGAACCCATCCCATTCTCACAGGCACCAGATTCCACAGATTCTCACTCCTGGACCAGTTATCACACCACGTCCCTCCCCTGTCACTATTTTAATTTGGCTCACGCGCCAAACCTTGCTCACTATTGAAAAGCCTCTTCTAGAGATTTCTAGTGCGTGTTATTTTCTCGTTGGATTTCTAGTTTTGTTTTACTTAACTTTTCCCTTTCGATCTCGTCTCTTGTATTTCGCCTTTTGGGTTGTCTTCTCCGTTTGCCCCAGCCCTTTCTGGTTAATGGATCTCTGGCTTCTCCTGTCGACCTTGCCCTCTGGATTACGATTTTGGATTGTTTGCCGCCGCATCCCGCAGAATTCCCGGCTACGCACAGGATGCCCGGACAACTACCTGCCGGATCCCTGACAGTTTCATTGTTGAGGTTGGAGAAGTCCACTGGGTTGACTGGGGCTGGCTGTGCCTTTGAAGATTTAATGCTGGAAGGCTCTTAATTTTGAAACTTGAACTGGCAAACATCCGATCAGGCAACGAGAGAATCCCTCATTTAAATCAAACTGTTGCTTGTGGGAGACATGGTAGTGCAGTGGTTGGCATTGCTACCTGCCAGTGCTAGAGTCCTGGGTTCAATTCCAGACCTGGGATGATGTTTGCTTGGCGTCTGCATGTTGTCCCTGTGTTTTTCCTCCCATAGGCCAAAGACACAGTGAATTGGCTTCTGGGAAAATGGCCCTGGTATGAGCATGTAGGTTTGTGATTGGCCGGGGTGCACCCCGCCTTGTGCCGGGGGCTTGCTGGGATAGACTCTGGCTTCCCCTGCAACCCTGAACTGGAAGCTGCAGTTAGTGTCATGATCGCAAACCCCTCCTCTTAAGGGCGCTCCAGCCCTTCCTCGTTTGCCTCATTCCCCGCACCTATGCCTTGTTCCAGCCCCTTTTCAGTTCCCCCTTAAAAGCCAGACGCTGACGCTAATCAGGGCTCTGCACTGGTTTCCGCATCATGCGAGCCCGGTTTCCTGCATGCGCCTGGCTTTACGTTTCTATTCCTGTTCCCGTTCCCCCTGCCGGTCCTGACCCGGTTCTGGGTTTGAATCTTTTGTCTCGGATGGATCACCTGGCCTCGGACTCGTCCCTGGATCGTTTGCCTGGGCCACACCTCCCCCGACCACCAGCACTCCAAGGACACCCCCCCCTGTTCTCATCCCTGTCTCCTGCATGCCTTTTTTCTCATGTTTTCTCACTCCACCCCAGATAGTGTCGTCTGCATAGGGTCCAGAAAGAACTGTCCCTGACAGTCAGCAGATGGGCGGAGTGCGATCAGAATGACTTTGTGACTTAGACCTCGACACCGCTTCGGTACCGGCAGCTGGACAAAAAAGCCGGAAGAAAGTATTGTTCAGCGATACAGTCATGCAATCCTCCGGCGTCCAGATGATGTTGGGCCTGCAAGCATTTATTTTTATACTGCAGTTTAGAATTCCCCCCAAAAAATGATAATATCGAGAATGTTCAGGTTTACATCCTCTGAACAAGGGTTAACGGTGTTTTTCTCCCCTAACTGAATATTATTATAAAGAACGTCTTTGCAATGTTGAAAAAGTAAGGCAAGATCGAAATCGCTAAACAAGAAGTTAACAGGAACTGGCAGCTTTCACATCCCGTTCCTATTCTGTTACTATTTTTCTCGCCCAGAGCGATGCATTCACAGTGCAGTGATCATGCGCATTAGTGTTTCAGAGCTCTTTGCACAAACCATTGATGGCTTTTTCTCAATGCAAATTCATCCGGAGAGACAAAAGTAAATAACAACTCTCATTAAAATTTAATAAGGCATACCACCCAGCTACTTAACAGAATGCGTAACTACATGTAATTGAAAAGGGGGGCACATATTCAACAAATGACCTTTAATAAAATGAGAGGAGCTCTTTTGCTTGTTTGCCTGATGGCATTAGGGAGGTTTAATTGATACTGGATTGTCGCCTGTGGATGAGTTAAAAAAAAGAGGACGGTTGGTGTGAGTAGGGCGACCTCTTGTGGCACGATGGAGTTACTGCAAGAGTACATTTCTTGTTGACACGTGATGGCGGGGTCTTCGCTTGCCTGAGTAGAATCAGTCCATAGCTAATCAACATAGCTATAGACTAAATGAGCAATCAACATATTTTGCAGGTGCAGTCGCCTGCATAAGCGATATCACCAGTGACAGCTGGTGAACACCGAGACATCTCAAACATGATGATTACACGACATAAAGGCGTGGCTTTAAATGGGACAATACGACCGCAGAGCTATCTCCTTATAGCCCAGGGCGGGCTGGAGCGGGCTCAAACTATATGCATAACACGAATGTAATTGCTTACACTGTAAGTTACAGTACCGCTTCAGCAAAGCCGTTAGTTTTAAAGCGTCTGCTGTATTAGAATTCACCTGCGGCTCGGCGGCGTTATTGCACGTCAAGAGACACTGCTTGTTCTACAGAGCCCAGAGGTCACCACTGCGCATGTACTACAGCGAGTACAGCGCGCTGGTGCCGCTCAGTTCAGTGACTCAGCCACAAGTTTAACTCCGCGTTCATGCGGGCGCTGTTTGCACAAACACCGCTGCACGCTGGGGCTCTGCTTTAAAGCGGTACACGCAGCCCAAATACTCGCCACGGACACAGTCGGCGTTCCTGCTGTTCGTGTTCATATAAATATCACAAGGGTCCAACTA
This sequence comes from Lepisosteus platostomus, assembly GCF_059453375.1. Taxonomy (NCBI): domain Eukaryota; kingdom Metazoa; phylum Chordata; class Actinopteri; order Semionotiformes; family Lepisosteidae; genus Lepisosteus; species Lepisosteus platostomus. The sequence continues at coordinate 13,928,362 of NC_142628.1, forward strand.
TAGCCCCCTGATGAGGCACGCTTATATGTACAGTACCACACGGACATACTCCAACGCGTCACCCAAGGGCGCCGAAGATGCTCCTTCGAGACGCCTGGGATACAGGAGTTCGGCTTCTCCGCCAGGAATAGTATTTCTTTGCACCGTGTTGTTTTTCCAACTTCGATATCACTCGGTGCCTATACACGCTTCATGCTACACTCATATGCAAACGAAACGTTGAATTGGTCATTAGCTATAAGTTAGCACTGGAATCTAAACAAAACAGTTTCTGTCGGTACTAACCGGGAATATACAGTAGGCGCAAAACGTCACATGACTAGATTACTTCATGGGGGATATTATCATCATAAACACGTTTAAGCACACACCAGAGTTCGGTGCATAAATAAACCAGCAGTAACAGGTTCCGACACGAATGTATTCAATCTGCTCCCCGAGCTGTCGTGTGTCCAGTCCGCACGACCGTCGCGCGGCCGGTAAGAGAAAAAGTTCCCGAGCGCGCGGCGGCTGCAGTGCCTCGCTCCGGCCGCTGAGGGAGGATCGCAGCCCGGGCTGCGCGAGGGAGAGGCACCCCGCGCGGCGGGACCCGCTGCTCCTCTGCGCGGCACGCGCGCACGCGACGGGGGCGACAGGGGCCGCCGAATGACTTGGGGTGGGTAGGCGCGTGTCACAGGCGGCTAATGTTATTTTAATCGACGCGACCGATGAACTTTAATTATCGTCGTCGCCCGTTTTGTTTTGTGGTTTTTTTTTTATATAGAGATGTGCGGATCCGCACAGGCTGAACGTCTAGCTTTTAAATTCTTAACACCTGTATATGTGTGTGTGTATATATATATACACCGTGTGTGTGTGTGTGTTGCCGGGTAAGGCGAAGCCGGGAGGAAATGTGTATTTTTTGTCATTGAGAGGTGTTGACAAAGTAGTGATTGATACTGTTGCACGGCCACGGGAACAGCTGCGATTTCCACAGCGCGCTGAGCGAACTACGGCTGCTCACACCTCGCTACAGTCACAGCCGTCTCCCGACACGCGTTACGCAGGGATCTATTGTGTTATCTTTTCCCCTTTTTTTTTGCAACACCGTGAGCATACGGGAGGAGAGGAGAGGGGGGGCTCAGACACTGTTTTCATTTTGACTGCTGACTTTAACATCACTTGCCGTGCGCTGCCTACTGTGGGGAGACGCGTCAAACTGCCGGGGAAAAAAAGCACCGTGATCTCCCGGGCGCGCCAAACCTGCAGCTGGGAAGGTGAATTCGTCTCCAGCTCATTTCTCTTCCATATTCCGTTTCCTGGCTGGAGGAAAGAGGGATGTGAGGACCTGAATATCAGGGCATCATAAAAGAAAAAAACAACTATCCCAACTATTGAAGATCACATCGGGCGGAGAGAGAGGAATAGGATCTGCGCCTGATTTCCTTTTCAAAACGTAAGTACAGGTCTGAATCGTACTGGGGTGTTTGGGGACAGAGGGGGATTGTGTTGTATTATGTGCACGTAGGGTTGTCGTCTACCTGTATTTAGAGAAAGACTGAACTGGGCTAGACTGTATTGCAAGCATCCATCACGCAGTGAGACTCCTGTTGCAGGGGCTGTTTTGTTTAAGGTAGTGCAAGCGAAATGATAATATAGTGCCCGAGGGAGGGGAAAAACGGGTATAGATTCACCTGCCTTTAAGGTGCAGGCAGGTTTAGGATTTAGGAACTGTGTGCGTTGGCTCTCTAAGGTCGTGGAGGAACACGACGATCGGATGAATCAAGATTTTCTCGTTTCGCTTTTTTTTGTTGGTGTTTCCTCAGCCGTTGTAATCATCATCATCAAGTCGAAGACGTGCGAGGAGGACGGACGGCTGATTGCATTGCGCTTCACGTCTGCAGAAATAACATAACCTCCCACCCACCCCCCCCCAGAGAAAAAAAAATCAAGACCACCACCACCACCAACAACAACACAAAGATCAAGGGTGGGGGGGGCGGGGGTCAAAAGGCGGCTTTAATTGCGCACATCTGGATATCAGGAGAGTTTGTGTCGAGCGTGACAAGTGGAAAAGCGACAGTCCTCCCGAGATGGGAAGCCGGCGGAATCTGTCGTCTGGGAGCATCTTCGCCATCCTCGGCGGCGGACACACCGCCGGACAGGTGCAAACAGCCACAGCTTAGGGCGGGGGGCGGGCAGATCGTTTTGTGACCCCTCCGTCGCGGGCACTGCAAAAGTGTTTCCACCGTGCGAGGTGAGGATGGCGCGACTGAAGAGATAAGAAAAACAATAATAGTAATTCACCCCTCCTTTCCTAACGCACCGTCTCCCGAGCGGACCTCTGGGGCCCGACCCGACCCGCACCCTTCCCCCCAGTTTCGCGGAAGGAGTTCGGGACTAGGATGTTGCTTGGCCGGCACCCGTGGTCTCCAACAACGGACATGTCAGGCAAGAGGAACTAGGGCCCGAGTCGTGCTGGAGGCGCGGACGAACAGGTGCGAGGGTCTGACAATGTACTGAGCCGCCCCCTCCCTCTACCGCCACTTTCACTTCAGGTCAAAGTTGACGAGGCTCGCCCCCGGCTGCGGGCCCTAGTTTCTGTTGTTGTTCTTGTGTTCTGACCTCGGAGAAAACTGAAACCGGGACACACACACACACACCTCCCCCCCTCCCCGGACTCAACCCCCTCAAAAAATAAAAACACCGGCACGCCGCTCGCCCCGCCAACATGGAGGTTGCCATGGTGAGCGCGGAAAGCGGCGGGTGCAACAGCCACCTGCCGTACGGATACGCCCAGGCGCGCGCCCGGGAGCGCGAGCGGGAGCGCGAGAGGGAGAGACAGGCGCACACGCGCGCCGCCGCGGCCGCTGCCGCCGCCGCCGCCGCTGAAGCCGCCTCGGGAGGAGGAGGAGGAGGAGGAGGAGGAGGGGGATCCGTGAGCCACCACCACCACCACCACCTTCACCACAACAACAACCACCACAACCAGCAGCCGCATCCGTCTCGCACCGCCTCCTCCTCCCAGGCCGGCAGCAGTGGCGGCGGCGCCGCCTCGCGCCCCTCCTCCTCCTCCTCCTCCTCCTCCCAGCAGCAGCAGCAGCAGCCCCACGAGCCGCCGCCGCCAGCTGTCAAAGACAAGCAGCTGCGGCGGCGCGCGGCGCAGTGGAGACGCGAGCGTGCGGCCGGCGGGGGAGCGAGCTTTCGCCACTCGGAGCTGGCGCTGCTCGGGTCCGAGGACGACATGATGAGGGAGGAGGAGGAGGAGGAGGAGGAGGAGGGGGACGAGGACGAGGAGGAGGAAGGCGAGGGGGGAGAAGGGGACGGCGGCGGCGGCGGCGGCGGCGGCGGAGGGGGAGAGCCGAGAGAGCGGCGGAAAAGTTTCCTGTGGAGCCTGGGCGACGAGGAGACGGTGTCCCTCCCGGACCGGCGTCCCCAGCAGGGCTACGACCACGTCTACAGCGAGTACGGCTGCTGCGAGCGGGTTGTCATCAACGTGTCGGGGCTGAAGTTCGAGACGCAGCTCAAGACCCTGACCCAGTTCCCCGAGACCCTCCTGGGGGACCCCGAGAAGCGGGTCAGGTACTTCGACCCCCTGAGGAACGAGTACTTCTTCGACAGGAACCGGCCCAGCTTCGACGCCATTCTCTACTACTACCAGTCCGGGGGCCGCCTCAAGCGCCCCGTCAACGTGCCCTTCGACATCTTCTCCGAGGAGATCAAGTTCTACGAGCTCGGCGACGACGCCATGCTCAAGTTCAGGGAGGACGAGGGCTTCGTGAAGGAGGAGGACAAGCCGCTGCCCGAGGACGAGTTCAAGCGCCAGGTCTGGCTGCTCTTCGAGTACCCCGAGAGTTCAAGCCCCGCCAGGGGCATCGCCATCGTCTCGGTGCTGGTCATCCTCATCTCCATCGTGATATTCTGCCTGGAAACTCTGCCGGAGTTCCGGGATGACAAGGAATTACACGCGGCGAGCGGCAGGAGCAGCAGCCTCGACGGCAACCACACGCAGCCGGACAGCGGATATACAACTTTCAACGACCCGTTTTTCATCGTGGAGACGGTGTGCATCATCTGGTTCTCCTTCGAGCTGATCGTCCGCTTCTTCGCCTGCCCCAGCAAGGCCGGCTTCTTCAAAAACATCATGAACTCCATCGACATCGTGTCCATCCTGCCTTATTTCATCACCCTGGGCACGGACCTCGCCCAGCAGCAGGGCAACGGGCAGCAGGCCATGTCCTTCGCCATCCTGCGGATCATCCGCCTCGTCCGCGTTTTCCGCATCTTCAAGCTCTCCCGGCACTCGAAGGGTCTGCAGATTCTGGGGCACACCCTGCGGGCCAGCATGAGGGAGCTGGGGCTGCTCATCTTCTTCCTCTTCATCGGCGTCATCCTCTTCTCCAGCGCCGTCTACTTCGCCGAGGCCGACGAGCCCACGTCGCAGTTCCAGAGCATCCCGGACGCGTTCTGGTGGGCCGTGGTCACGATGACCACGGTGGGCTACGGGGACATGAAGCCCATCACGGTGGGCGGCAAGATCGTGGGCTCGCTGTGCGCCATCGCGGGCGTGTTGACCATCGCGCTGCCCGTCCCCGTGATCGTGTCCAACTTCAACTATTTCTACCACCGGGAGACCGACAACGAGGACCAGGCGCCGGCCGCGCAGAGCGCCGCCTGCCCCTACCTGCCCACCAACTTCCTGAAGAGGTTCAGGGGCTCCGCCTCGGTCTCCTCCCTGGGGGACAAGTCCGAGTACGTGGAGATGGAGGAAGGGGTCACCGAGTCGCTGTGCGTCGCGGAGAAGCAGGGCCGGAGCAAAGGGAACGGGACGGAGCTGGCGAGGAGGAGTTACGCGAACCCCAGATCGGTTCAGACGGACGTGTGAGGGCGGCTTTCTCGCCACGCTTAGAATAATCACTATCATGGGGGAAAAAAAAAACACACACACACAACTGAGCATTGGACATGCGCCCAGGTGCGAGTCAGAAAAGGGTAAATAATCTGCATCCATGCATTATATACTGTATAGTTCCATCAATTATTATGAAACTGGTGAGCCTGGTGCAGGGATTGATGGATACAGGGAAATGAAGAGTTTCAAACACTTTATTTTTCCCGCCGTCTCGGATCCCCGTGGTCCTAATTCTGTAAGGACATGCGGTCTGTCCACGTTTCCTTCCAGCAGTTCAGTCCTTCGCGCTTGTCCGCTCCGTGCGTCGAGACGTTCGTGTCAGCTCTAGGTGTTCCGCTCCGGGACGTCATCGCTGGGCTTAAAATCGCCACCAGTGAACTTCCACATTTCTGAATCGTCAGTACAAGTACGGTGAGAAAGTTAGTCTGCTTTCCCTACGGAGGAAGGCATGCTTCTAATAATAATAATAATAATAATAATAATAATAATAATAATAATAATAATAAATCTGAAGTAAATTCTCACACAGAATGACGGTTTCGTACACATGTTCTGAAATGTTATAAGGCACTTTAAAAGTTTTCGATGTCGCTTTAGAAACACTTGAACGATATAAAGACGTTTTTGCTGTTACACAATGAACTCTGCTTTGTTTGCACTATTAACCAAGCTGGATGAGACAATACACAATACGTGCTCGTGTGTGTGTGTGTACCAGGTATGTGCACGCACAGCCTTTTACTGTGACGGGGCTGAGGAAGTCGGGAGCGTCTTGCAGGACAATCGCGGAATATTCTGTGCTCGGCACGGGAGGTGGGTGGACGCTACAGGTGTGTTTGTGTGTGCGCGCTTTTGGTTTTGCTCAACATCTGCTCCAGCGTATCGTTTCATATATGATCCCCCACCTCCGCCCCTTACCCTCGGCAGGACACGGGCCGTGACGTGGAAGCTGTAGGTTGACTTTAGAAGTTGTCTCCGGCTGGTCTGCCGGTGCCGTGGGGAACAGACCGAGCGCGGCAGCTAACTTGGCTGAGCCCTGTGCCACAGAGGTACAGCGAGGCTCCACGTCAGTCTGCTGTGTCCAAACAGACAAATATATCATTATTAACCCACCCCACAAATAAAAACAAGCTTACACGCATTTTTTTCTGACAGGCTTTTTTTTTTTGAAATTGGGCGATAGAAAGGCGGGTCAGTGGACGGGGTTGGAAGCGCACCGCGGCTCGGAGTGCGACTCCTGTGGAGCCGTCCTGAGAGCTTTCTAACTGAGCGCACTGATGCATCACCCGGTAGAGACGAAGCGACAACACCGTTTAAAACAAACAACACAATGACACCCCCCCACCACAAACCTCTTCCTCTCGTTTCTGATCTCGCCGCATTGAGAAAAATACAAAGCGACCTTGAGCGACGCACAGGCCGAGCGAGCCAGCAGGAGCTGTTCACCTCCACAGGCTCATCCTACTCCAGGCGATACCCTTTAACACCGGAGAACGACCAAGAACCCTTTAAGACTGCTTCAAGAAACAACACCACCAACAAACGCTTTAAGTTTTGGGTACACGGACGTCTTCTTTATGGTTTTTTTTTTATTTTCTTCGATCAACGTTAAGGACTTTCCGCGCGTCTCTAGTCGAAAAGGAAATCCAGAGAACTACTCGTCTTCCCAGGAGAGCGCCCGTGTGACGGCGACACAGGGGGTTTGCACAAAGGTACGTGTCTGCGTGTCATTTCGATTCCTCCACCAGCTCCCCGGCGGAGGCCAGGTCCCGGGGCGCTTGGGGGGGGGTCACCCGGGCCCCCGGATCTCGCTGTGGCGGGAGGAGCGAAGGCAGGCGGGGAGACGCACAGTCACAAGTGAAGTGAAGTGTCAGGAAGCAGAGCGACAGCGATCGTTTTAAAAGGCGCAAATGAAGGTTTGCGCGCGCGGTGAGACGTCTCCCTCTCCCGCTTCCAGCTTGACGCAAAGCCGGGTGTGTTCACGGGGCTGTGTGGCTTCGAAGGAAGCAGCATAAGGCTGGGTTTTGTTTAATTACACTTTTTTGTTTTTGGACGAAGTTCTGTTTCTAAACGAGTTTTGTTTACCGCTCGGCGTTGTACATCCTTCTGAAGTACAGCGACCCTGAGGCGCGGCGCCTCTTATTTTCTTTCTAATTTCCTCCGAATTGTTTTTATCTGCAAATGGAAAATGGATGGAAAATGAGTAATCCTCCGAATTTTGTTTTGGTTTAAAGGCAAAACGGGAATCAAAACCTAACACGTCTAGACTGTTTGGTCTAGAAGTCAAACTAATCAGCGAAAGGCACGGCCCCTGACTAGTGTAAAGAGCTGCACCTCTGTGTGGAAATACGCTTCATCCCAGTTCATCACAACTTGCCTGAACACACGTTGTCTCTGCTGACAGCCGAAGTCATGCTCCGGCTTTCCCAGCTCTTATCGATCCCGAGCCGGTTTCAAAGCCGGTTTCAGAAAGAGACTTTAAAAAGTCTCTTAAAAAGGTGAAGCATCTTGTGAGCACAGGACCTGGTTACAAACGAGCAGGGGCCTTTCAGCAGTTTGTACTCTGATTCCTTTGAGGGTTTTTAATACTTGTATGAGGCCCTCTTGTAGTCTGCTCTGTTCAAGACTAAAGAGACTCTGTGCCTTCAGCATGTCAGTGTGGGGCACTCCCTTTAGACTAAAGAGACTCAGTTCCTAAAGGCTGTCAGTGTAGGGCACCCTCTTCAGACTGAAGAGACTCAGTTCCTTTAGCCTGTGAGTGTGGGACACTCCCTTGGTACTAAAGACACTCAGTTCCTCCAGCCTGTGAGTGTGGGACATTCCCTTAAGACCTGGTTTCTGCCCAGTCGGGATTTTCTAAATCTTTTAGAATTTCCTGTTCTGCTTCCTCAATGTATGCTAATCTTCCTAATTTGGTATAATCTGCACATTTGACAAATTTAATATTACAGATCATTGATATATATTAAGAAGACCAGTGATCCTAATACGGATCTCTGTGGTACAGCACAAATTCCATCACTCCAAGATGTTATTTACCCCTTATATGTGCCCTCTGTTTTCTATTTAATAACCAATTCTCTATACAAAGAGTCACGTTTTCCTCAATACCTACCGTCTGCAATTTGAGAATTAAAAAAGTATTTATCATCAAATATGGATTACAAATATACGCCGTGCTTTGCGTGTTTTTAAAGTATGCTTTAGAACAGGAAAGTGGTGTTTTGTATTTGAAACTATACATATATATACTGTATATGCGTGTGTGTAAGGGAATACATTGGTAAAGCCAACAGAAATTTGCCAAGTTATGTTTTGTGGGAATTTGAATTGTGGGAGCAGATTGAGAATTCAAGATTTGGGTGGTCGTACAGTATGACAAATCACGCCGATCTACACGTTTTGAGAGCTGTCTTGTGTTGCTCTGTGCCTAGTCATTGACTTTTCACTCTAGTCTTGGAAAAACTGCGTGCAGTGCTGGGCATCTCAGGTGTTACTAGCAAACAACAACAACAAACACAAGGCAAAAGAAACTGTGAGTCATGGCCACCCCTATCTACTTTCTAATACAATGATGCCATTTAGTAGAATGAAGTATTTATCAAACAACCAGCCTTGGCAACTTAAATTACTGTAACTAAATATTTCGGTGAATTATTTCTGAGCTGCAATTGAGATTGAGTGAAATTTCATCTGAGTTTTCACCCATGGCTACACACACCCGGTCTCCATGTAAGTGTGGTCTCTCACGTGTTCAAAATCAAGTTAATCTATAAAGGTACAGTACATGCGAAGGATAGGCTTCAGTATGGCTCTGTTAAGGGGGGTACTACTGCACGCCTGCATTAATGGACATATTCTATCATGCCTTTCTCAAGGGATGTAGTTTAGCACGCCTCTTTTAAGTGTCATACGCCAGTCACGGGGCTGATGGGGTTAGTCAGGTATAGAGAACTGCAATGATGCATGTTCCACCTCTGTTACAGGAGCATGCCCCAAGCAGGGCTACCCTCCCAGTCCTCATGGCCTTGCAGGTGCCCACTGGGCTCTTGGCTGGTTTGTTTAACGGCAGTGGCTGCCAGGTGGACCAGTGGCCTGAAATCTGATCGCGGCCTCCTGGACAGGGTGGGGGGGAGGTAAAAAGCCAGGCGACTATCTTCCACATTTCCGAATGCAGCGTCACTCTTGCGCGGCACTATGGTGGACGTACTGACCTGCGGGGTCCGGAGGCCAGCGTGTGAGGGGGGCCGCGCCTCTGCAGGCGTTTTGGAATGGTGTCGGCTGGCCATGCAGGGCCCGGCTGGGGAAGCCCGTGCCCTGTGACTCCTGTGTGGAGAAGGCTTCCTGCAGCTATCATGTGACTGAGGTGCACGTGTGCAGCACGGGGGGGGGGGGGTGGTTGATGAAGATGAGGATGGCAGGTGGAACGAGTCGAACGTGCACCTTTTAGCGTGAGCTCCAAAGAAGGATGCAGGGAGCTGCCGGTGCTGTACAGGCGTGGGTCATGAACGTGAAGGAAGATGCGTTTGACTTTATTCTCTTATGGAAACCTTGCAGACATAGTCTAGATGAGTGGTTGTTCTCTCTGGTCCCAAGGGGATGCGGTGTCGGCTGGTTAGCATTACAGCCCGGCCCTTAATCACTGGTGCTAATTGATGTCTGTAATTAATCTGCTTGTTTGTTCAGGCTTTTTTTTTTTTGCTGCTCTCAGACCTCGGTTTCAAAAACCCCCTCATTAAACTTCAGCACACAGGTCTTTATGTTGAACTTTGTGTGTCTCCTCAATGTACTCATTTCTGACTTAGCAGCTAGTAGCAGGTGACCAGTTTATGATAAACAGACCTGGGTGAGAATAACAAAGCCTCACACTCCCGCACTGCGTATTTGTATTTTCCTTCAGCTGATTGTGTTACATTTCAGCTCACACACCTGGACTGGGGAGTTCTAAGACTCCAATTACAAACCCCACAGTACACGAAGCTGGGTTAGACTGTTTCTTCTGGAGTCTTTTTTTCTGACTTACAGTGGATGCCTGTCCAGGTTACGCATGTTTTAAAAGCCAGTCGTTGCTCGTGGGTTTGAGTATTCATTTGCTCTCCCACCCTTTCACAGCAAAGAACCGCAGGGGGGATTTCAGGTGTGTAGAAAGTCCAAGCAGTGTGGATGGTCCTGCTTTTCCCCACGTTGAAGCAGTGCCGATTAGATCATATTTCCATTCCCCTTCTATCTGTCGTTCTGTCTGATCGTGCTGAGACCTGGATCTTGTCACTGAAAAAAATGTTCAAAAAGATTCAGAGCTGTCTGGGAATTCTGTGCTATCTCTACTGCTGGACCCTGAAACCCACAGAATGACTGGACCCTTCAAAGTGGTTCTGCAGGTGTGCTCTAGCTGTGTGCCTTGTCAGGTTAGATGCCTCCTGTTGTCGGACCTGAAAGTGGTTTTGTCCAGTGTTTGTGCCGCACAGTTTAATTGATTGACCTAACTTGTCTAATAGGCAAATGCCATGCTGCCACCAGGAGACAGACGTTTAGACGGAGTCAGAATAAGTCTTTACTATGCTAGCAATTGAGTTTTTTTGGAAACGGCTCATTCCGTTTTTTTCTGCTTGACGCGGAACACCCACAGAGCATCGAAGAAAGCGTATTTCAGTTGTTTTATCAGTCATATAATAAAAACACAGAAGAAAATCTCAGAGCAGCGTTACGGGCTGAAAAGATAACAGTTTGAGGAGAAAATAAACAGCAATTACAAGCTCAGAGCATCTTGTGAAATGTGCTTAGAGATGCCCACTGTTAACAGACGTTTACAGGAGGTCACGTGGTTGTGTTTCAGGGAGACAATGCTTTGTAGAATCTGCTCTATAATTATGGATGTAGCCTTAACCTTTCTGTTGGTGCTTATTACATGGCATTGTGTATTTTTATGTTATTGTTTTGCGTTCTGTCCCAGGGACACCTTAACAAGAGACCACCAGCAGGTGAAACAGAATTAGAAAGATCCTGAGCTTTGTGAGTTAACAAAGGGATCAAGACTGGTTTACCCGTTGGCCTCCTGGAGGAGAGATCTCTTGTGTCTGCCTGTTCTGCATATCAGAGTCCCGTCTCTAGCTCTTGAGAGCCATCATGCAGCAGGTTCCGTATTTGTTTTTAACGATCGTCAGGAAAAGCTCTGAGCAAAACCCTTCTACTTAAAAACACATTTCTCTTTTAAAGAAAACCTGCTGGATCACGATCCTTTGGAAGCAGGATGAGGGGTTCAATCAGAGAAAGAAATCTGGCGTGGCATTTTTCCCAGTTGGACTCCTCTGAAGCAAATCTTTCTCTGAACCTGTGTTTCTTTCATGTTTTGCACTAGCCTAGTTCTGAAAAGTAAAGAACCGCAAACTAATGAACAGCCAAGGAGATGAACAATCCTGAGAACAGAAAGCATTGCACCTGAAATCCAAGGATCTTTCTTGGACGCTATATATATATTAATCTTGTTGTTCACTTAAACATATAAATTGGTCATTAATGCCATTGAAGTCTAAATTGCTTGCTGTTGTAGAGCAGAGTGCGGCACAGCGTGCTGAAGGCTATGTACTCGCGGTGCTGTGCAGGTAGTTTGGAGAACCTGGCTTCTGGGTGTTGCAGTACTCTTTCAAGGTTTGTGGTTATGTTCCAGATGCAGCGATCTGAGCTGAAAATGACCCCCCCCCCCACACACACCTTTTTTTTTCTTGGGCTCTTTAAAATCTCTCTGGCATCTTCATTTATGTTCCTAGCATAAATCGATAATTTTTTTCATCTTTAGAGCCGTGTAGCTTTGAAGGCAGACCGTGTGCCTGGGCCCAGATCAGTGCAGCGACTCAAAACAGAAATCATAATAATAATAATAATTGCTTACACTTACATAGAGCTTTTCTGGACCCTCCACTCAAAACGCTTTACAGGTCATGGGGATCCCCTCCTCCACCACCACTGTGCAGCCCCACCTGGATGATGTGACAGCAGCCATAGTGCAGCCATTCATTGATGGGGGTTATTAGGAGGCCATGACTGGTAAAGGCCAGGGGGAAATTTGGCCAGGACACTGGGGTAACACCCCTACTCTTCTCGAGAGACACCCTGGGAGTCAGGACCTCGGTTTTACATCTCAGCTGAAGGATGGCGCCTGTTTACAGTATAGTGTCCCCGTCACTATACTGGGGTATTAGGACCCACACAGACTGCAGGGTGAGCGCCCCCTGCTGGCCCCACTCACACCTCTTCCAGCAGCAGCCTCAGCTTTCCCAGGAGTCTCCCATCCAGGTACTGGCCAGGCTCACACCTGCTGAGCTCCAGTGGGGCTGCCAGTTTTTGAGTTGCAAGGTGATATGGCTGCTGACTCTCTGATCAGTTTCAGACTCTAGTCTCCAATGTCTGCTGCACAGCCTGTATTCACTCGTACGTCACAGTACATCGGTCCTTACGGTGACAAACGGTTTGCGACACCATGGCGACTTGCAGTTCTGTGACAAAGTTCACGACTTTGTGCTTGATTCAAAATTAGTCAAATGTTTCTAAACCCCCTGTGAAATTATTTTCTTACCGACATCTAATAACCGGTCTGAGAAATTGGGACTGCAGTTCCCCTTCACAAACAGTATTGGACTGTTTGCCTGTATATTTTCCCTAATCTGTGGACCGGCACGCATGGAAACAGATTCTGGAAGTGAACAGGGTACATTTCAAACCACACTGAGAAACAAAAAAGCTGCTGCACAGCAGGAGGACAGGTGCAGAGCTTCTGAATGTGTACTCTCTCTCCTCCCGCATGAATCAAATCGAGAAAAGCAGCTCAATCCCTTCCAATGTGTGTGAGACCTGGCGCTTTGGCTGGTGGTTCTAAAAACAGGCACTTTTTTTCTTCTGCTCTTAAATATTTTACTTCTCTGGCATTCTCATGGATGTTCCCCCTGAAATATGAAAGAGGAGAAAAAAGATATATCTCACAGCAGAGTCTCACAGCTCTGTCAAAATTACACGCCAGGACTTCGATCAATACACCAAAAAGCCTCTGAAAAGAACCTGCTTAAAAAATGGCTGCTCTTCTGGAGCGAGTGTTGGTTGGTTTGTTTGATGGTTTTTGAGTCACAGAGTATCATGCATGTGTCTTTCTCCCGATATGCCACCTGCGACGTGTACATACAGTGGTAGGAAACCTCTTTGTGTCTTCAGGTTCCAGTGCCTTTTAGCTTTGAGGGTGGCGTAGAGGAACGAAGGAGGTTGATGATGTGGAGAACCTAAAAATGACTCTCAATTAGATCTGATTGGAAAATGCAGCCGATTAGCTCAGAGTTTCCATCCCAAGTCCCAGAGAGCCACAGTCAAGCAGATGTGGTGGCGCATATCCTTATATTATCCAGATCTAAGAAAACAGATTGACCACTGAGCAGGTGATTTGTCTGGTCATCCATCCAGTCATCATCCTGCAGAGCCAGAGCCTATCTGGATGGCATCCAGGATACAGATTTTTAGGTAAGATCACTTTATCGGCCCTATACAATTTCTTGCATTAGGAATTTGTCTTTTCGTGGACCCCAGCTTGCTCTCCATGAGACACACTGACAGGGAGAGAGAAGCTTGGGGTCAGAGCGCAGGGTCAGCCATTTATACAGCACCCTTGGAGCAGCTGGGGTTAAGGGCCTTGCTCAGGGGTCCGACAGAGTAGGGTTCCTCTGCCGGCTGTGGGATTTGAACCAGCAACCTCCCAACCACAGATGCAGATCCTTAGCCACAGTGCCACCGCTCTGGCTGGTTTTCCCAGAAGCCAATTTACCAACCAGCATGCCTCTGGACTGCGGGGAAACCCACGCAAACACAGGGTGGGCATACCAAATCCATGCCCCCAGGGCCATAATTGAACCCAGGGCCACAGTGCTGTGCTTGTGTGGAGCCCACCTGGAATGGAAATGCCAGCACCCCTGTAAGTCACCGGGACCACAGCTGGACATTCCTGACCTCATCTGAGCCGATTAATTAACCCAATGGAGCACATGAGAGTCTCGATCAGCCCTTCTGTGTGCTGGTGTGTCAAGGGAGACCTGTAGGACCTGCTGGGGTGTGGCTCTGCAGTATCAGGGCTGAATTAGCTCATGCACACTATACCTTCAACTGGAGATCAGGTTTTTGGATATTTTTAACTTTAATCACTAATTAAACACTGAGCAACCTCAAGCTTGTTTTCTACCCACCCAAACTGAGCTCTATTATAATATCATAACAGCCAGAATTGTTATTACTGTACTTCCTGTTCTGTGCAGAAGGCACAGCTCAGAGATCCCTTTGCTTTCCCGTGCCTGTTGTTTTTAAGCTGTACACACTGTGCAGGTCAGATTAGTTGAATAGATTAGTTTACACACCGTTTTCTCGTTTTCTTCTGCAGGCCTTAGAACCTGACATGCTTTTCATAATGTGTTTCTGTGTGGAAAGAAATGTGTCTCACACATTTAATTCAGGAGCTACCAATTATTTTCACAGCTGGTTTATCATGTCGCCCTCATGTTTTTATCAGTTTATTTGGATTTATCCAAAATGATTTAGAGGTTTACAAGAAGCATGGTTATTATGGGCAGAGCTTTAAAATGATAGAGGGATTGTCTTTTGTCTTCAGAGCTGAACTGTCTTCTGCTGTTGTATGAGCAGCCTTCTGTGTGAAAGAGCGTAGGAGCAGTGGAATTGGATACAGGGAAAATAGGGTCTCAATAAGAACCTAATTTGATTCAGGGATGATCTGTGCTCACAGAAGGACCTGGGTCAGTGGTGCCCAGCCCTGGTCCTGGAAGAACACTCTGTGTGCTGATTTCATTCCTGCGGGTCTCCGAATCTCCACTGCTGACTGACGACTTGACTGGTCAGCTTGCTTAGCAGACCGTTACTTAACTTAACTGTGAGTCTCCGAAACACACAACCTCCCTTCCCTTACAGCACCCTCAACACACAGGCCTACACACAGCGTCTCCTCACCCTGTTGGCCGTTACATTTGACCCAACAGCTGCCTCTCCTTGTTCAGCTGGTGGCACAGGTGCACATTGGTGGTGGGAGTGGGATTCCCCATTACCTGTTAAGCGCTTTGAGTGGAGTGTCCAGAAATGCGCTGTATAACTTTAGGGACTTATTATTATTATTATTATTATTACAAGACCATGTCTTCTCTTTCCTCTCAGATCAGGTGTAATTGTCCCTTTCTTTTTTCCTGTGGGAAGGGAGTGGTGTTGGTGGTGGTGGTTTGCTCCCAGTACAACCAGTACTGACTAGGGCGTTGCATGAGCTGATTCTCCTCCTGTCACTTGTGGCTTTTCTGAAGCTCATAACCAAGTCAATGCATTCTGATCCGAGAGCGAAAAGAAATACCAGCTGCCCCCATTGTTTCTAAATTGTACTTATTAGAATTATTTATTGATATTAGTTTCATATTGTACATATATTGTGCCTCCAAGTACAATAGACTGGCTCCCATTCAGTGGAGAGTCATGTGATCTCTAGTCCGAACCCAGGCTGAGCTCTGGCCCGATGAGCCACTGGGGTTTCTCACGTTACACACCCTGCAGGCCGTGCAAGAAGAGATTTCTTCGGAGATATCTGGCAACAAAATGAAAACAAACGAAGAAAAGCAAACAATCAGATGAATCAAATTATTTCCCTGGATGTTGTGACAGGACAGTGCCCTGCAGGTACATTCCTTTCTCCTGCGACACTTATGCTAATGAGTGCATTTCACATTTACAGTAAGTCATCATAAATAGAGATGACCTTTTCCCTTTAGGTGGTTTTGATAAAGCGAACGGAATGATGCCCTTTACAATCAGAATAAAAGCCATTCCCCCAGAGAAATGTAACCAAAATGTCGTTCTAACTTTTCTGTAATGGATGCAAGCATTTCGCCCATTTTTAACAACTGCAAGGCTGAATTTGGGATGAATGTCTGGAAAAAAGATTATACCGAGGATCTGATCGAGGAAAGCTTTTGGTGTGCGTAGGCACAGTGTTCGCTTCGATGGTAGCAATCTGAAGTAGAAACGAATACACGATGTTAATGAAATGGGCATCGCAGTGGCCAGGCAGATGGCACAGCTCCTGGGTTCGTGGTTTGATTCTGTACGGAGGCCTGTCTGTGTGGAGTTTGCATGTTCCCGCGCGTTCACCCACCTGAGCTTTCTTGGGGCACCCTGGTTTCCCCTGGCCTTCCAGAGGCTACGCTCCTGGGGTGGATTCAGGAATTGGCAGCTTTCCTGGTACCGCATAGGCAGATGAACACGGGTTTTATTCGGGGAGAGATGTTCGATAGTTTTGCGTGGTTTTGAAAAAAAAAAGCCGCACCACCGTCTGATGTCGTATTTGCAGCGGTGAGCCGAGCTGGTCAATCCTTGCCGATTTCTGAATTCTCCAAGGAAAATAATAATCAAAACGGGCTTTAAGATTGAAGAGTCACCAACTGTCATCATCCCAGTCACAAACTGTTTTCCCTCCTACCGTCCAGTAAACGGTACCGAAGCATATCTAGCAGGCAGGTAATTCCCAGCCTAGCATCTCGACACTTGGGACTGAGCCCCATATTCGTACACCTCTTTAAACGGTGATTGTCAAATACAGCAAGCAGGTTTTCTTGTTTTTCAGCTTCTCCGAACCAAAACATTTATATTTCTTTCCAGTTTTGTCCGAGTTACAGAATGAGACAAATTACTGCGTGTCCTACTGCACAAGACTCCTGCCGCATAATTGGATACTGCAGTAGGACTGTACGCCATTATCTCTAGTGTTGAATCTGTCAGCAGCCAGCTCCTTGATTATTTGACGAGCCAACACAGCAATTAAGGTCTTGATGGTCTGGCAGCACCAAGACAATGTGTAAGAACCGGATGCACATTCTTTCAGATCGTTCCACAAACCTGATCGAACCCTAGTGCGTTCCTGTGTTTCCGTCTGTTGCAGTGTCCTCAGCAATGCTGTCTTGTAGGCATGAACGTTGCTTGAATGCTGTAAGGGATCTGGCCTGTGGCCTTGTGTCTTCGTTGTTGAGTCGCGCGCCTGGAGCCTGGCGAGATTCTGGCCGTGTGGATGCTCTGACTCCGCCGCGCCGCAGCCCGGGTACGGACATCGTCGAGTAGCGCACGTCCGCGGCGGGAGCCTTGCCGAGATGGTTTTTTTTTTTTGGGCCCTCCTCGGGATCGGGAGGAGCTGGCGTAGGTGGGCCGGGGCCTCTGGGCACCTCCCCGCTGCTGGAGGCGTTCCCAGCCACAGCCCACTGGCGAGGAAGCCCAGGACATGCTGGGGAGGGAGTGCATCTCTCCGCTGGAACTGGGGGGGCGGCTGGGAACCCCCCAGGAGGAGCTGGGGACTTGCTGGGGAAGGGAGCAAATGGTTGGAAAATGGCTGGATAGCGGATTGGAATTGGATGCAAACAAAGAAGGATCTCCCTTCTCTCTCCCCTGCCTTGCTTGAAGAGAGGAATTGGTTTTTTTTTGTAGGGGTGCAACTAATGGCTTTCACATAGTAGCCTTACCTAAGCCTCCGGCACACCCATGCCCTTCCTGAGCATGGCGCAAATTAATGTGATGAGAAGCCGTTTTTAAGCAGCCATGTCATGTGTAAAATTTGTAGATAGCAGCACCCCCCCCCGTCCCATCCTCTCACACCCCCAGCCAGTGTGATAAATGAGCTGCCATCATGCTAAATTGCCTCCTTCTCCCAAACTGAAGGGTTCACCTCCACCGAAGCAGGCGCGCCAGGTGCGTCTCCATGGCAACTGCAGCCTCCCAGCATCGCTGGCCGGCTGGCTGCCCGCCTCCTAGGAGACTCAGGCGGAAGAGCCGAGAAGTCCGGGAAGCCTCCGATCGCTCGGTTCCCCAGGCTTCAATCGATTGACCGGCGTGCTTGAGGAGAACGGGCCTCAGGGCTGGGCCGCTTCACGGTGAACAGACCCGGGCCGCCTTTTCAGGAAGGAAAGGAGAGCCTCTGGCGCAGATATAAGCACATCCCAGTTTTCTGCCCTTTCCTGATGAGTGAAAAATAGAACAGAAAAGCATCTAAGTCACGCCACCCGCCCATCCATTTTCTAACCACCTTTGCCAATTCAGGGTCATGGGGGAGCTGGAGCCTATCATAGTAATCAACAGGCACGAGGCAGGGCACCCCCTGGACAATAAGCAACAGGCACGAGGCAGGGCACCCCCCGGACAGTAAGCAACAGGCACGAGGCAGGGCACCCCCTGGACAGTAAGCAACAGGCACGAGGCAGGGCACCCCCTGGACAGTAAACAACAGGCACGAGGCAGGGCACCCCCTGGACAGTAAGCAACAGGCACGAGGCAGGGCACCCCCTGGACAGTAAGCAACAGGCACGAGGCAGGGCACCCCCTGGACAGTAAGCAACAGGCACGAGGCAGGGCACCCCCTGGACAGTAAGCAACAGGCACGAGGCAGGGCACCCCCTGGACAGTAAGCAACAGGCACGAGGCAGGGCACCCCCTGGACAGTAAACAACAGGCACGAGGCAGGGCACCCCCTGGACAGTAAGCAACAGGCACGAGGCAGGGCACCCCCCGGACAGTAAGCAACAGGCACGAGGCAGGGCACCCCCTGGACAGTAAGCAACAGGCACGAGGCAGGGCACCCCCTGGACAGTAAGCAACAGGCACGAGGCAGGGCACCCCCTGGACAATAAGCAACAGGCACGAGGCAGGGCACCCCCCGGACAGTAAGCAACAGGCACGAGGCAGGGCACCCCCTGGACAGTAAGCAACAGGCACGAGGCAGGGCACGCCCTGGACAGTAAGCAACAGGCACGAGGCGTGAGGCAGCGATGCTCACTACTGCACCTCCCCTAAATGACACCAGTTAAAGCTGATTATGTTTCGGATTTGAGAAAATGATACCAGGAGACACGACTGCTGGGTGCTTACAGCTCTTGAGTCCTGGGTTCGAGTGTGGGCTTGTGATCCTTCTGTGTGGAGTTTGCTTGTTTGCCCAATGTCCATGTGGTTTCTCCCTAGGTTCCCTGATTTCCTCCTGCCTCCCTGCGACGTGCTGCCTGGGTTAGTGGGTGTCTCTGACTAATTCCTGGGTGCTTGTGTGAATGTGCCCCGCAGCGGACTGGTCCCATTACTCCTTGTGTCCTAATCTTCTGTGACAGGCTGTAGGGCTCTGTGACCCTTGCCAGGAACAAGCGTCTGACTCTGATAGTGGAGGAAGGGATGGACAAACTAACACGAAAGTTAACGATTTTTGCCTCGGTCTTGTCTGCTTTGAGCGGCGCCCAGTTCCGTCAGCGTCTTGAGGATGATGTCATTGTTGGTGCTGTGTATGTGTTAAGTCTCAGCAGCACTTAACTGACTTGAGGGTGCTGCTTGTGGTGTTTACATAGTTCCTAGTCTTCACATTTTCCATTAATAGTGAGCCACTGTCTTGTGTTTAATTATGGCCCAATTAGCTATTCTGGAAAGGAAGCAGCGTGTTTTAAAAGGATATAGCCAAGTGACCTTTTCTGCCGTGTGTACTCAACAGTAGGTTCTTTCTCTGTGCAAGCCTAGACCGTGATTTTTTTTAAAGTCACATTTCCCGTTTTAGCCAGAGAACTTGAATTTCAGAACTATTCCTCCACTGGAACCTTTCCATTTGAGTGATGGAAAATCCTGTTTTTTTTTTGTTCTGGGGAGGGTTAATAAACCTCTGATCCTTATCTTTCTGACAGAAATTTGAAATGAGACTGGAGGGATAGAAACAGATGTGTCGGTTGGAGTAAGGAACGGAAGATTGGCCGTCTGACAGGTCTCATGCAAAAAAAAAAAACATTTTAAAACAAACATGTTGAAAAGAGAAAAAAAAGCAATCGCAGACTTTTCCAGAGCACGGCAATTTGTTAAAATTGGACCTGAGTCTGAACATACAAATCTCCTGTAATTATTACCTTGAAAAAAGTTTAACGAGAGATGAAGATTGATGTGATTTGGTAGAGAGCCATGAGTTGACTGGTATGAAAGCTGAATGAAACAAGTTTCAATTCAGTTGCAGTTTGTTTCTTGGTTAAAGAAAGTGCCAATTTCCCAGAATGAAACGAAGACGAAAATATCTGAAATAGTGTTTTGTTGTTTTTGTTTGACAATCTCTTTTAAAAATCAGCTCTTTTAAGTCCAGCTTTTTTTTTCCAGGAGAACAGCGACGGTTTTGAAAATCTGTGAGGAGGGAGACCAGTCCGCTGTGTGGATGAGAACTGTGTATATGTTCCCACAGGAGTTACTGCTCTCTCTTTCCCTGGGTATTTAGGAAGGGCCCTCCGGGTTTTTTGCTCACAGAAATCGGTAAAAGGTTTCTGTAGTCTGAGGCGCTACAGAAGCAAACTCAAATGTAGTGAGATTGGAGGAGGAGGGACATCTCTTTGCTAAAGTGGAGCACTTGAAACGAATCATCATCGTCTGAGTTTGTGACTGTATTTCACTCCGAGCTGCAGGGCGACCCCTTCACGATTATTGACGAGGCTTGGGCTAAGGTCGTGACTAACCTTATTGCCAGGTTCATCTCCTTTTAGTTTTCTCAGACGTGGGGATGGGAGTGGAGTGGGTGTTACTAATGTTGCCAACAGGTGAAAGGACCGAAGAGCTGGAATAAATTGTGGTGGAGACGCATCTCGGCAAGCAACGTTACAGATAGGGCAGTCCGTCCACCTCTGTGTATTGTTTAAAATGAGCAGTTCCAATTTTATCAGTTGAATCACTTTTTTATCCAAAGCAACTTACTTTGTGCCCAGTTATACAGTGAACCACTTAACTGGAGGATCACCACCAGTGGCCCCTTCAGGACGTGAGTCTTCCAGTTATGCATCCAGTGCCCTATAACTACTGGATTTCTTTTGCAGTCTTTCTGGTTAAGCGAAATATATCCGTGACATATTCCAGAAAACATTCCCATAGTCACTTTTGTTTGGTCTAAAGACTGAGGTCAGTGCTGACCAAGAGAACGAATTCAGTCTACCTCAGCCATGTTTCAGCTGAACAAACATCAGTAACTGCCTCTCCTCTCCAGAAGGTTGCTGGCATGCTTCATGTTCTGATGCTCTGATGTTGACGTGCTCTGGCTGGGCTACTTGATATTTTCCAGAATTTTGTCATACAGTAAATAGAAGCACAGTGGAGGACTTGAGCATTTCAGCTTCTCACCATATTTTCCCACATGAAAACCTGGACACACCTTGGTGCTTGTTTCAAATCTCGTGTCAGAAATCACAGTCATTTCTTTGTCATCAGGACTAGACTAGACGATTCATTGCAGTATATCATGGGGGTATCATGACGAGTCCAGTTTTGGAGGATAGGGGGTCACTTTTAGTTTAATTTTCCACCAGATCTCCTTTGCTTTCTGCGTCAAAGTCTGGAACAGGCTTTTGTGTGGGATTGGGCGGACAGACAAAGACACACAATCTTGTTGGGCTATCCATCGCTGTAACTGGAGCAGATCTTCCTAGCTCTCCAGGTGCTGCTGATTTAAAGGGGACTGTTAACCCTGCTGGAATGCATGACTCCAGGACTGGAGCTGGGTTACCCTGCTTTCCTGAACCCACAGAACAGATATGTATTTATTGGCAGCTCCGTAACTAAGGGATCATGCTGCTCTTTTAGTTGTATACCGTTCTCTGTTAAACAGTTCGGGTGCGGTTTAATGGTGTCAGGAAGGGCGGTCCCCCAGTTCTGGAGCTGTGGGGTCAGATCTGGGGGGACCTGGGGACCTCTCTCGTGCAGATCTCCGAAAAGGCTGCCTCATCTGTAGCCCCGTGTGCTGTAGGATTCACGCGAGGTCTGGCTACTGTGGCTTCTGCTGAAAACCAGGCTGGAAGCGATTTCGTCCGAGTAGGAAGAAGAAGACGTTGTTTCAGGAATGCTGGGTTCGCTGTCATATTGGCCTTGGCTTTCCGTATTCGGCCTCCTCCGAAACGTCTGCATTTTCCAAGAATTCACAGAAGGTTACGTGAGCAGTCTGCTTTCGTTTAGTTTGTAATTGAAGTGGGATGCTGTTGTGAGAAAACAAATACTCAAGAAAAGCACATTGTGAGCTACCTGGTGAAATCTCGCAGACTGCAGCCATTAGGGCTGACCAGTGCTTAGGCCCCGAACTCTTCCTCTCCTTTCTTGAGCAGAAGCATCATTGGTGCTTCGGCCTTCAGGCTCTTCAGCCTCAGCATTAAGGAAGGCCAGTATCACCTGCCAGGTCGTCCTCCACTGTGCCGAGAATCAGAACGGCCAAAAACGAGAGGAAGCTGTTTAAACCTTTGCTCCTTTTCTCTGTGGTTGAACAAGCGATACCGGTCCCCACCCCTTTCTCTTGGGAGGGAAAACTCAGGGAGGCAGGATGAAGCTGGAGCACCTGGTGAAAATCCCCCTGAAAGTGGTGTGGACATGCAAACTCCTCACGGAAGGATTGAAAAGCTGTGAGGCAGTGGTATGAATTCCAGTTCCCACCCTCTCCAGGCGCCTTCCCGTTCTGTTTAGATGCCTGTTAGAAGGTTTTACTTCCTCTGGGAGAGCATCTCAAACTTCCTCTATGGTCAGGGGTTGATCTACATATACCGATGACAATTAAATGCATAGGTCTATCTCATCTGGCCTGGGGGCCAAAAATCGTGCCAAACCAGCTGCTGTTGCTGCCCTGTGTTAGCGGGATCAGCCCAGGTTTGGATCTGCCTGAATCAATACTCACACATGCTAAAAATATTCACGCTAAAAAAACAACACATGGGGCTCATGCAACGCAGACATGAAGCATCTTGGAAGAAATAACAGCTCTGACTCAGCACTTGACAGTCAGGTACTTGCCATCAAGACACTCAATCTGTTTTTAATCCTCCGAATGTCTCTGTGAGTGCCGGGAGGATTGCTGTGTTTTTTTTCCCGATATCTTGGAGCAAACATGGCCGTTATCGCCACTGTAAAGTACCTCTTTGCACTTTGTCTTGGCAGTGTCCATCTATCACAGCATAGCCTTTGCACAACGTCAGATTGCTATGCTGGCAAAAGAAAGATCACAGCAGATGCCGACCCTAGATGCCGATGCCTAACGATACTGTATCCGAGGATCCGTGTTATTCCGTCCCCGAGTCAGAGCGCAGAGCCCATAAGCCCCGTCTAGGGAAGGCCGCAGTGCATGCTGCCTCGTGCCCGAGCTCGTACAGCTCCCCCGGGGAGGGCAGGTATCCAGACAACCAGCCGGGACACTCCTACTGTTCTCCCTCTCACTGTTCCACAGCGGTGTTGCAGCACAGAGCACTAATGAGGCCTAATGAGTTTAACCTCCGCTATAACCTGCGGTGCGCGCGACACAGAAGGTGCGGAGAATTTATACTTCCCTTCACTTCCCTCTCAGGCAGGCTGAGGATCCCTTCAGGCACATCCCGATCCGAATCCGGTCATTCCTGCGCCCGTGTGACTAAATGGCAGTATGTAAAGCCAGCATTCTAACTGATGATGATGATAAGAATAATAATAAGAAGAACCCCCTGGGCTTTTTAATGACCACAGAGAATCAGGACCTTGGGTTTACATCTCATCCGAAGGACGGCACCTTTTTACAGTATAGTGTCCCCGTCACTATCTGATATGAAAAGATTTGCATTCAGTTTTGTAATAAGGAATCTTACATGCAAAAGGCACAGCCAGGAAAAAAAAAAAACCTGGTTGTTTTCCAATGTTTACACACTGCTCTTGATTATTATTAGAAGATCCTATTCCTCCGCTTCAAATGCAGCGTTACAGAATGGTAATTTCTTTCTATTTATTTATTCGGTTCTGCGGAGCTGAACTCATAGCCAATCTGAGAGCTGGGTGCCTGGCCTGGAACCTCAGGAGGGCGGAATGCAGACTGTAAGTCATGCACAGCATTCCTTGTTGGAATTTTTATTCATTTTTTAACATTTTATTCGTCCTTCTCTCGAGCAGACCTTGGATCGTGGCTAACCGAAGCTTGAATCCTGTTTTTCTGGCAGCAGTATGACAAAAGGCTTTCCTTGAAGATTAAAATCAAAGAGATAAAATGTATTTGCCCTTGAAGAGAGTTTACTGGCTCACATCTATAGCATTATGTTTTTTTTATAATTTCCCAGAATTGATCATTCCCAGAGTGATAACGAGATGACATTACAAAAACACAGGACATAATGACATCACAATAACAGGTACGGTGCATTATAATAGGGTTCCCTACATAAGAAAGTCCAAATATGCTTCAGCAGAAGAAGCAAAGGGTTTAAATTTCAGCACCATGCCTGGGTAGCTTGTTCCATGCTCCTACCACCCTTTGGGTAAAGAAGTACCATCTGTTCGTGATGCATTTTCACTTTCTGAAGAAGTCTGCTGGGTTGAGTTTGTCAGGGCCTTTGAATTTTGAATTAAGGAATCCTCAGAGGTACAATGAACTATCTCCTTAGGTCAGCTGTAACATGTCGAACATGTTTTTAAGGGTTTTTTTGTGCATTGAAGGCGTACGTTTCTAAACCTGAGCTGTCTTAAAGCTCTCGGGGATCAGAGTGGTTTGCACTTTTGTCAGTCGGGACTAGTTCTGCCCAGCCTGGCAGCTGGACACCAGCCTCATCCTAGAGCCTCCAACCGGCAACCACAGAGCTGAATGAGTAGGACACATCTCACAGTCTGAAGAATGATGTCCTCTGACTGAATAGACTTGACTGTATTTGTAATCTACTTACATTTTAAAATATATTTTCATACATCAGCATGCACTGCAGAAAACATGTGCACCACATATTTTCTTCTGATAATTGCATGCTTTCCTGTTTATCATTTTCTATTTCTAGGATATATTGGCACATATTTGCACATCCAAAGTGGGCAATAATACAGTCTACTGTAGAAAGGGGCAGCGCAGGGTTGTGGGGAAGCAGAGCAGAGGGTTTGTTTTCAAATGTGGCTTCTTAAAGTCAGCAGGACTGCACTGAGGGACAAAGAAAGGGCAGCTGATCTCCACCACCGAGAGGAGGCTACAGTGTGATAATCCATTCAGTAAAACTGTGTTGAAAACGCAGCTTAACCATACAAAAGAGCTGTGAAAGCAATTAACACTGAATCCCACTCTGCCAATCACTAAGATTAAAAGAGAGATCACTGTAATAGCTTATTTATTATTTATTATATTTATTTATAGCTTATGTATATAGCTTATAACGTTATTGACATGATTTCATTATTTATTTATCTGCCCTTTACACAGTGTGGAAGAAAATGAGTTTGATTCACGTTCATCTGTGGATATGGACAGGAAAGGATACTACATTTCTGAAAAGTTAAACCGAGTTGGGGTCAGAACCTAAACAGCAGCTCTACAGTATATAAAGAGGCAAGATTCCTCTTTATTTCCCTGGATATTAGATTTGATCCGAAGGATTCAGTAAACTATTCACTCTACGGTAGGTATTTACTTTCTCAGTAGTAAATACCTGTAGTCCCTTCCTGCTGAATTTATTCACAGGGACAGATATTCTCAGGTTCCTCATGTAAATAGCCACATTCTAGTGTAAATGCGGTGCCAGATTCATTTTGCAATTGTAATTACGGTATGAAACAATTTGTTCCCTTTTCACCAAAAAAAAAAATATCTCGCCCCCTCATTTAATATTGTAAACGTCGTAGGTGAAATAATAAACAATTTTCTGATGAATATTTTCCATTTAAGTTCTGTTTGCTTTTTAAGCCATGCAGTATTTTTCCAGAATATTACGAAACCCGGCAAATTGGTTCTTGTGAAATAATGAGTAAGAGTCCCTGAGCAGGTTGCTAACAGTTTTCTCTATGTGGCCTTTCTTCATTCTTTTTAACTTATTTTTACAACCCCATCCCATCATAAGTGCCTCAGCTGCCTCTTAGGGCCAGCTACAGCCATGGCATTGACCATTCGTCTGAATCGGTCATGTGTGTTTCCGGTATTACCCTGCTCGGGCCTTATAAAGATGTAATAGAGCTGATGTCCAGGGGAACATCTTAACTCATGTGTTTGGGGGTAAATGTTAATGTTGCTGTAGCAACCGGAGGCCGTGATCTAGAAAATTGTACAGAGAATGTGTGTGTTTTTTTTATTCCCTGGGTAGATTTGAGATAAGGCCACTCTGCAAGACATCAGAAGCTGGGAAAATGCTCGTCAGGGTTATTTCAAGTTCAGTGTTTCCAAAGATTCCAAATAATAAAATAAATGAATACATCAGAAAGGGGTTTTCTCTGGCTGGCTCATACTTGACAAACCAGCAGCCACATCACCCCGCGGCTCACAGCTGGGAGCCCCACTGGAGCTCAGCAGGTGTGAGCCTGGTTTAGTACCTGAATGAGAGACCTCCTGGGAAAAACTGAGGCTGCTGCTGGAAGAGGTGTGAGTGGGGCCAGTAGGGGGCGCTCACCCTGCGGTCTGTGTGGGTCCTAATGTCCCAGTAGTGACGGGGACACTATACTGTAAAAAGGTGCCTTTAAACTGAGGTCCTGACTCTCTGTGGTGATTAAGAAGCCCTGTGTTACCCTGACATCCTGCCCAAATTTCCCCCTGGCCTTTACCACTCATGGCCTCCTAATAATCCCCATCCCTGAACTGGCTTCATCACTCTGCTCTCCTCCCCACTGAGAGCTGGTGTGTGTGAGAGGACTGGTGCATCATCCCGGTGGGGCTGCACACTGGTGGTGGTGGAGGGGATCCCCATTACCTGTAAAGCGCTTTGAGTGGAGGGTCCAGAAAAGCGCTATATAAGTGTAAGCAATTATAATTATTATTATGTACCTATGAGATCCTGAAGGGGTTTTTACTGTGGACTTTCCATGATTCTCCATTGGTAAATATTTTCTACCAGGACCCAGTGTACAGCAGAGCTCTGGCTAAGAATCCCTTTCAAGAGGTTTTTACATGAATATACATATGTCTTACCTATCACATGACATGACATGGCATGACATGCATAGGCATCGCTTGACAGAAATGATGAAATACAGTAAATTGTTTATTTTTCTTTGATTTTATATGTTACAATAGCAGGGATGTGTATAGCTCAATCTTCAGGAAGACGACTGTGTTGATAAGTAAAGGTTCTGTCCTTACACTTATGTCGGCTGACAGGTGATTAAACATCTCTTACACATCTCATCTTAAAGTTTGTTGTTGCTCCCATTGTCAGTTGAAAAAACGTGATTGGGAAATGCTTGGTAATTGTTATGAATTCAGCTTCACAGGGAACGAGGTGCAGCTGGGTATCGTGGGGAAGAATGGCGTTTGGAGTCTGTGAAAACTTGGCTTAATCCGGCTGGCTGAGGGCCAACCTCCCGGCCACAGGATGGGGAGGCAGGGCTTCCAGTCCCGGGAAGAAGGATGATCCAGGGGCAGCTGCAGGAGTGGAGGGGGAGTCGAGGAGGGATGCGAAATGAGTGAGGAAGAGTGGTAGTGAAGTGGGGGTACGTGTGGAAATCTGAGTCACTGCATCAGGATTAGCTGATGTCTGTGTTCTTATCACAGCTGAGCTTCAATAGCTCGGTTGCCCTCATACCTCCCAAACCTTCGTTGGAACTCCGTTTAGTTTGAGTTGGAGGAAACCCGGCTCGCCGTGTACAGATCTTTAATTCGCTCCAGTCCGAATTGTCAAAAACCCGATCGCGGCAGCGCAAGACGGACACACAAGAGCAGCCAAAATGAAGTGTTAGGGTAGGTAATCAATCACACCCCCAGTCAAAGCCAATCGAGTCGGTGCCGGGCGCTCCCTGTCGCTAACGTCATGCGTTTAGACGTGTCGGAATGAACGGTTCACTTAGTAAAACAAAACGGCGACACATTCAGTAGAAGATGGGAAAACGCATTGTGTTTCATTGAACCTTCATCGAGAAAGAAAGTAATTGAGGAATAACAGCAGAGCAGTGCAGCATGCCTGAGGCTTTTGCACGACAGACTTGCACGTTGAAGTGTCAAAGACAGTGATAAAGTAGAGGGAATTTACTCAGAAGGCAATATGCTGATTCTGTTAAGCATGTGCACGGTGGCACAGAAAACAAACCAGTACTGTGAAGATCTCTGCTGGAAGAACAGCCTGCCAGTGAGTTCTCCGTCTGTGGAGGTGGGTGTTTAAGTAGTTTTCAAGTGGGGAAGAGTTTGCCAAGCTGTGGGCATGCACAAAAGGACGGTTCTGCAGCCCACAGCACGCCTGACGCCGGGGCCAGAGTTCACAAGTGTTTTTTTATTTGTGTTCTCTCCACCTTTTATACGGTACAACAAAGACATTTTAAATTTGAAATGTACCTGTTCTTGAACCTTGCCCGCTTCAAGAAGTATTGTGTGAATGGAGGTTTGGGCTAGAGCTTTGTCCGTATGTTTGTTTGGTATGTTTTTTGTTACTTTAAGAAGGGTCTGAACGGTCTTAACCT
The DNA here is from genome assembly GCF_059453375.1 of Lepisosteus platostomus. Lineage (NCBI taxonomy): Eukaryota > Metazoa > Chordata > Actinopteri > Semionotiformes > Lepisosteidae > Lepisosteus > Lepisosteus platostomus. The sequence continues at coordinate 13,956,653 of NC_142628.1, forward strand.
GCAATATACTGAAGGGGAACTGCAGTCCCACTTTCTCAGACCAGTTATTAAATCTTGGTAGCAAAATGAATTCATTGACGGCACTGAAAAATGTGACACATTTTAAGCTCAAAACCGTGAACTTTTTGCGAAAGTAACGTGAGACGGCCCTTCCTGCTCAGTAGTCACTGTCATGACGGATGTCATGTGGTGTGAGGGGAGAGTGAATAAGGACAGGCTTTACAGCAGACATTTCACCGCAGAAACGTTCCAGCCTGATCGTTATGCAGAGCTAAGTAAGTTGTATTTGTCGGCAAAACCGTCTCAAAATCGAGAGCAATGTTTCTGTTGGATTGAAAGAGAGGTGTTCACAAGCCTGCTTGCTTACAGTGCGATTGGGCCACAGCACTTCGCCGGAAGTTGTGTTGCCCTGTTCTGAATCACAGAACATGACACTGTTCATACCTGAACGTTTCATCTATTTTGTGATGTAAGCTGGAGGTTTTTACATGTCATGTCATTTACCACACCGCTTAATACCATGCAGTGTCGGCAAGCAACGAGCACAAGGCAGGGTACACCCTGGACAGGACGCCAGTCCATCACAGGGCAAGTGCAAGCCAATCACACATGGGGACAGTTTGGAGGCCACGGTAAAGGCTGAGGGGGGGAATTTGGCCGGGGTAACGCCCTACGCTTATCGAGAATTGCCCGGGGATCTTTAATGACCACTGAGAGTCATGATCTCGGTTCAATGTCTCACCCGAAAGACGGAGTTTTACATGCTACTGTGTAACTTTGACTTCCATTGTGGCTTGAAGTGCACTCATCCATGCTGATTCTTTCTAACCCCCAAATCTAAAAATAGCTTTGCAGTTCCCCTTTATCAGTTTGGTTTTTACAACCTGGGAAATAGGGGGCACACTGAGCTGGGATTAGGCTCAGAACGCTTAAGTGTTCATGGGTGTCTAGATACTGCTAAGAACCAGGGATTAGACTGAAGAGGAATGAGCAATATTTTTCTCTCCCCTGAACTCTCTGCAGATTCTTATACCAGTGTACCATAATGTGCCCAGATTGAATTTGATTTATAGCAGGCAAGAATTAGGTACGTCCGTCCTGGCACTGAGACTGATGTTCTTCTTGTTTGAAATGGGCTACATTGCATAAAAGAGTCCAACCCCAAGGTTGCTATGTGCTGTGTCAGGAAATATACTCCATGCACTGGTTCAGGAGTATCCCTGTGACAACAGTGTTTGTGTAGAAGTGTTTTTTTCCCCTTTTCCAGTTTTCCAGTTTCCAGTTTCAGATACTGTTAATTCAATGTGACTTTACGTCGCTGTGCAGTTTGATTTAAAGTGCGCCGTGCTGGTGATTATGCAATTGGTAAACCCTTTTGTCACTTCAGATCAAAACTACAATATAGCCTGTGGTCTATCTCAAATGTCATGGCTGATTTATGGTGGCTGATGACTTTGTCATAGGAACTAAAGACGCCCTCTAACATCAATAAATAAATAAAATTCGTTACCGAAAAAAACAACGCAGATAAGATAAATGGCCTGAACAACAATGCTAAATTAAAAACCATATATTTACTTTACTACAGTTTAATTGCCCTGTTCTTGTATTGAACTCATATAAACATATATATATTTGTGTGACAGCACATATGGCACAGGCTATAAATAGCAGGGTGATGTCATCTGCTGCCTGACCCAGAAGGGAGACCTCTGTATTTATAGTCCTCGAGTATTGTGAGGCTTGACAATTCTCATTTGTCCAGCCCCTGGTGATGCACTGAAGCATGAACAAGTTTTTCATCTGCATAATGTTTGCTAATGTTTTGAAAAGCACGTCCCTTTTTCATTTCATTTACTTCTCCTCAATCACTGTTAAGCTTTTTGCGTGAGATTTATGGATTAGATTAACTTCAGAAGCCATTAATTATTCTTTACAGTAATATCCAGAGGCGGATAAATCAGAGGGCGGTATGCAGGCGCAGGGGTGAGCATTGCTGCCTCAGTGCTGGGCCCACGGTTTGATTCCTGGGGTGCTGTCTGTGTGGAGTCTGCATGTTCTCATGTTGGCATGGGTTTCCCACGGGCGCTCAGGTTTCCTCCCACAGTCCAAAGACATGCCGGTAGGTTGAGTGGTTTCTGGGAAAAACTGGCCCTGGTGTGAGTGTGTGCGCGTCTGTTTGTCTGTCTGTCCTGCAGTAGACTGGTGTTCCCCTCCTCCTGCCTCTTGCTTGCCAGGGCAGGCTCTAGACCCCTTGTGACCCTGTACTGGATAAAACAGTTGGAAAATGGATGGATGGATGGATGTCTTATAAAACAGATTGTTTTTTGGGGTTTAAGGAACTGTTTTGTGTATCTGGCAGTCTGCCTTCCCTGATGAAAGTGGAATTCATGCAAAAATCAGGCAGTGTTTCTGTGTTTCTGTCACACGACTTTGCCATAGTTACTGTACTGTGCCACAGCACATCACCCAGAAAATATATGCGAGGACTGTCGCGAAACATGAAGCCGATGAGTGAAAATATCTTTTCCTCAAACTTGCCTTGACAAAACAAGAATGACAGCTCTCTGCCGGGGGGGGTCGTGTTATGAGCCGGTTTCATTGAAGAACTCGTAGCCCAGGTTGGTTCTGCTATCACACCCGCCAACGAATTGATTTTTTTGTTGTAGCCCCTGGTCTTGTCTCGTCTGAGGATCCCAGCATGCTCTGGGACTGCAGTGTCGTTCTCTACAGCTGGGCTTCACTGCTCCGGCCTATAAACTCCAGGCCGATTTTCATGGACTGTTGCTGGAATGTAAGAAAACAACAAAGCACACAAGCTGGATAAGAGATTCTCGGTGCAAGAACAAAGCCCCCCCCCCTCCGATAAATTCTGGAACGTGTATGAACGTGAGAGGAGTGCTGTGGAAAATCCAAGGGGCAGGAGACAGCCAGGTGCAGATTCAGCCGTTATTGAGCTCAATACCCACAGCAGCCCAGCGCCAGGACTGACCTGCAGGACAGACACACTGCTCAAGTTTCTGACCCTCTTGGTACAGTTTAGCGTCATGTAGCACATGACAGGTGGCTTTGTCCAGCCTCTGGTTTTGGTCCCGTTCTTTGAAGTGGATCACTCTTTCTCTTGGCAAACCCGTTAGGAATGAGTCATTTTACTGTTGTTTTTTTTACCCAGTTCTTATCGTGCTTTAACAGACCTTGCAGAGGTTTAGTGACTGACACAGAGCTGCGCAGCTAGGTGAATATATCCTTGTATTTATTTTATCCATCCCACAGCGTGATGAAGTACTGACACAACAGCCGTGAATATGTGCCAAGACGTGAGTCCCACTTCAGTGAGGCCGTGAAAAAGTGCAAGAGCAAAGCAGGCGATGGGAGCAGTTCTGTCATTAAAGACAGATTAGTGACGGGAGCAAGTTCTGCAGGCTGATGGGAACGCTCCCCTCCCCTCTCCCAAGCCCTGTAAGAGCTCTGTGGTGCTCTGGGGGCTGGCGCTGCACTGGGAGTGATTGGCAAAATAAACCCTTTATCTATTCCAGCTGCTCTTCCCTCTTCCCGCTAGTCAGGTTTGAAATTCCTTGTCGGAGTCTGGTGCTTTCCTGCGCAGCTGCCAGCGTGATTCCATCATGGTTTTCCATCTGAAGGAGCCCGAATGCCGGCTTTCTGATAAGGAAAGCTTTCTGGCTGAAGACTGAAGGCGGGTTTCGACATCCCTCGTCCGCATCCGGGCTGCGCAGGGCGAGGAGACACAGGGCAGGACTGAGGAGGAGCTGGTGCTGGGGCAAGCTCGTGCCCTAGTGGATCCAGGGAAAGAAAGGAATACAGATCTCACTGCTGTCAAAGCCCAGAAAAAGGACATTTATGCTGCTTGGCAATGTGAACAATTCATTTGTGCTGAGAAAAAAGTACTGGACTGCTACTAAGGGCTCTGTTAGTTGTGTATCAAAGGCAGTGATGGGGAATTGAATAGGTTTAGGGTTACAGATGTGTCACGTTTCATATTTCAGGAATGCGCTCAGTTTAAATATTACCCTTTGTCTGCTAATAAGTTCCAATTAAAATGTGAGCTATGAGTCCATAGCAGTGGAATCTCATAAAAATAGTTAACGACTTGTTTGCTATAGATGGTCACGCTAACATTTGCTCTTTGAACATTTCTTATAGTTTTTCATCTGCTATTTCGTTTTAACACATTGCACGTGTTGTAAAACGGCACTGAGCAGTGCTCTCTTGTTCCCTCCATGGCCTAGGTATTCAACTGGTGCTAGAGAACCAGAACTGCAAATGCAGCTTATTAAAACTTTTTGGGAAACTCCACAAACTGGAAATGCACAGGAGAAACACAGGTTACAGTCTGTATCTCACCCCATCTCCTGTGAGTGACTTCTGTTGGTTTAGAGTAAGTGGTTGCTATTATATGCTTTCCCCATGTTTGGTAATGTGGAGCTTTGTACTGCGTGTATTTTCTGACTGTGGCCTTGGGTGACCTGCCTCCATGTCATTTCAATTAATACCTCAAGAATCAAGAGAAACACCAGCTGTGATGCCTCCAGAAGCTCTTCTGCATTCACTGTGAAGACCACTGCCTGTCGGCTGGTGTTATTGCTGATGTCACTGACATTGAGGCAGCAGTCCTCTTCTTGTCTAGACATCGTGTGTTGATGACTGACTCATGATTCCCCGGAAAAAGACATGGTGTGCGGATGCCTGATCCTTGACTCCCCAAACCAGACATGGTGTGTGGATGCCTGATCCTTGACTCCCCAAACCAGACATGGTGTGCGGATGCCTGATCCTTGACTCCCCAAACCAGACATGGTGTGTGGATGCCTGATCCTTGACTCCCCAAACCAGACATGGTGTGTGGATGCCTGATTCTCAATGCCCCAGATGAGACATTATGTGTGGATTCCTGATTCTTGCTTACCCACGCAAAACAAGTTATGTGTGGGTGCCCAATCCATTCCCCAAACAAGTGCTAGAAACAGATATTGACGTGGGCATCATGAGATGGACTGAGGTGGCCCTCAGTGACCTCACTTGCTCTGCTGTCTTTATCACCAGAGACCCTGCTTCAGGAAGCTCAGAAGAGAGAGCAATATAGATTTTCTTTAAAGAACTACTTGGGTGTGGGAATAAATGTGACCCTCTTGTTTTCTGGAATCCACTTAAATGTGTATGACAGATATGACTGTTTGTCAGCTCTGTGCATTGCTGTAATGTGATTGCAGTATAAGAGTATTGGAATCTTTTAAGTGAGACATTATCCAATTTGTACTTCATTCCTCTACAGTATATGATCTTTTTGGGTGCTTTTTCTTTGAGGGCAGGGGTGAATACATTTGGAGGTGACTGTATTATTCAGTGGTTACAATGAAAACCCAATTTCAGTATAGAAGTATAGCTTCAATAAAGTACAAGATAGACCCATGTCACTAATGCGCCATAGCTACCATGGAATATAGTTATTCAATTACAGCTTTGTGAAGTTTATAGTCAAGTCTTGTCTATATCTTTAAGTGAGATGGTGAGAAAATTGAAAAGAGACTTTGGTTTATGTCTGTGGTGTGACAGCTATGTTTATCACAAAAGCGAAACAAAAGTATAAGAAGTAAAAAAAGACATCAAAACACCAATTTACAGAAAAGACAACGGCTGTGCGTGGGAAGTTAAAAATAGTCCATCCAGAAATACAAAATGGGAAAGAGAAACAAGACAATCTGCAGTTCTCAGAAATCTTGGCTGCACTGTAATTTTATAATAATCATAATATTTTATACGATTAAATGTTTTAGATTTTATTATCTTTATAAATTATTAAATGAGGAAACTAATATGAAAGTGTATGGAAACTAACAGGAACATTTTGAAAACGAAGCAGATATGTGTCCTTGACATTCACTGGGGAGCTTTGGTAAGATCCAGATTGATTTCCTTAACCAACGGGACCTTTTGGCAATAACTGGCACTTTCGCACATGGTTGGCCAGCTCCATTCAAATGCAAAAAGGAGTAAATGCGATGGTAATCAAAACAGTAGTGACAGTGGGTAAGGAGTCACAGCTCCGCATCCTCCCTGCCTTTCTGCTCTCTCTTGCATTGCAACTTCCCTAGAAAGCCGCCAGCGTAAGAAATGGCCCGACATCAAAGTTTTTTTTCCTACAGGGAAATTCCCTGTTGCTCTTGCCTGACATGCTAACGTTTGCCCAGCCTTTGGGACACTTGCAATTTAAGAAAAAAAGGCTGGCATCAAGCCAGCAGCCATATCACTCTGCAGCACACAACTGGCAGCCCCACTGAAGCTCAGCAGGTGTGAGCCTGGTCAGTATCTGGATGGGAGACCTGGGAAAAACTAAGGTTGCTTAGGGGCCAGTAGGGGGCGCTCACCCTGCGGTCCATGTGGGTCCTAATGCCCCAGTATAGTGACGGGGACACTGTACTGTAAACAGGCGCCGTCCTTCGGATGGGACGTAAAACCGAGGTCCTGACTCTCTGTGGTCAGTAAAAATCCCAGGGCGTTTCTCGAAAAGAGTAGGGGTGTACCCCCGGTGTCCTGGCCAAATTTCCCATTGACCCTTACCAATCATGGCCTCCTAATAATTCCCATCTCTGAACTGGCTTCATCACTCTGCTCTCCTCCCCACTGAGAGCTGGTGTGTGGGGAGTGTTCTGATGCACTATGGCTGCCGTCACATCATCCAGGTGGGGCTGCACACTGGTGGTGGTGGAGGGGAGTCCCCATTACCTGTAAAGCGCTATGTAAGTGTAAGCAATTATTAATTATTATTATCAAAAATTCGGCACTGCTTAAAAGGAAGGAGTTCGGCCTGTTGCATGCAGCAGGCTGTGAGAGCACAGGGCTGGTGCACAGCCTCTCCGCCCACAGCAGACAGACAGGGCAGGGGAATGATTTAACTTGCCACTTCGCTTCAGTGTAGGAATCCCAGCGGGCATGCGTCTGTGCCACAGCAGCTGGGCCTGTTGCCTTAGTTTAGTTTTAAGATAAGAAAGACTTATCAGTGTTTCCCGCTCCTCTTGTTTTTCGTGGCGTTGGGCTTTGGATGGTATTTCTGTTGGACTTTAGTCACCTTCGAGCTAAACCAAATGTGGACAGACGTGATCGTACACAGGAGTCCATAGTGATATAACCTATCGATGTATACGGATGATTTACATCGTCAATTTTCCGGTTGTTAAGCAAATCTATGGTCGAAGGTAAAGAGATGCTTCTTTCAATGTTTTTGTTGTATTTCACTGCTTCAGGGGAAAGATTCCTGAAGCTTGCCAGTCCTCACCTCGTACTTATTTCCTTCCTTTAATTGCCTCAGAAGGGAAATTTGCTATGCAGGCAGGTAAGAGACATAGAATAACACAATACATCATACATTTAACACAACACCAACCCATTAGCAGATAATAGACATACTGTACATGAAGGATGAGAAAGAAAACAAAATGAATATGTAAATAAAATCTACATTCATTTCTCCCCATTAAGCAAGTGAATAGCTGTAGGAATAAAAGATGTCTAAATCGACACCCAGATGGGAGGAACTCAGATTGACTGTGCAAGGGGTGGTCATGACAGTCAGTGCTCATACTGGCTGTCTGCACTATTTGCATGACATAGATGTCTGAAAGCTGTAGCTGTTGTGCACCAATAACTTTGCTGGCTACCTTCGCTGCCCTGCTCCGTCCGTTTTTATTGAGTGTATTAAGGTTACCAAACCAGGCTGCTCCAGAGAATGTTTGGACACATTCAATGAAAGTTCCATAGAATAAAGTCATTGTTGTAGCGCACACATTAAAAGAGCGCAGTTTACTCAGGAAGAACAATCACTCTTGGCTCTTCTTACATAGGGCGTCCGTGCTCTCCTGTAAGGTTCACTTACTGATGAACAGTCGTGCCAAGTACGACTACCCCTGCTCCTGCTACATCCCCAAAATGGAAAGGAAGATAAACAATACAAACAGTTCTGTGAGAAAGGACACAACACAACACAACGCAACACGCCTAGCTGGCAGATGGCACAGTGGCGCACTGGTTAGCATTGGTGCCTTGCAGTTTTGGGGCCCTGGGTTCCTTCTGAACCTGGCGTGCTGTCTGTCTGGGGTATCGTGCAGTGTACTTGTTGCGTGCTGGGACAGGCTCTGGCACCTGTGACCCTGGACAAAGCGGTTTGAAAACGGATGAATGTTCCTAGTATTGCAGTGATTACAGCTCTCCTGTGTGCAGTCATAGCCGTCCCTGAATGTTCTTACATGGACAAAACACACCAGGGAAACTTGCTCAGTCCTGAGCCGAGCATTCTGGCTCTCCATGACTGCTAATGGTAGTCCAGTGGTAATCCCTGTTCTTCAGTGAACTGTCAAGAAGCACGGCCCTTTTTTTTGAAAGAAAGATGTGTTTTAAAAACTGCATGCCACTAAATTTAAAGTCTTTTCCTGAAATGTTACAAATGGAGGTCTGCCATGTTTGTTTGGCACGATGGAGTGCGAGTTCATCTGTATACAGTGAATTATGTGTAACGGCAATGTCAGAGACCATCAATGAGGTGCTGTGCTTTATTATATTTATACAGATAGATACACGAACCTGTAATATCAGAACTAAGGTCTTGAAAGGCTTTATTCTCATTGTTTTTCTTGTTTTCTACATTTTCTTCCATTCTCAATATTTTCTGTTCCTTTAAGAGTACAATTACGACACTAGAAAAAGCAAGTGCTGGCTGGAAAAGCGATATATCAGGGTAAAGGCATCGCTGAACTTTGTTAAGAAGAAAATATTAACGTGGTCTCCCCGCTGTCTTCTTCTTCCCTACAGTACTGTTAAACTTCGGTCCAAAACCAGCTTCCTTGCAAACGAGAGCCCGGACAACGAAGTTAGATGCTACAAAGAAGGAAGCGTGTGAAGATCTGACCCAGTCGAATGCCTTAATGAAAATATACAGCAGTTTTCCTTTCGAGGGTAACAATGCTAGGTTTATCAAGGGTATTTTCTGTTTGTTCGTTTGTTTGTTTTTCTTAAGTGTGAAACAATTTTTTTCTTTGTTTGAAATGGTTGTTAATATTATTTAAATATCACGGACAGACATTCTGGTTGCAGTTCTTTTACAAGTCTGCCCTGATGGTGTAATAGAGTAACCAAGCGAATCATTCAGTGGTTGCAGTCAGTCTTCTCTATGTGGCTAGCAGTTTTATTTTTCTTGTTGTTGATATTGTTTTATTTTTAAATCAAACACCACTGGCAAAAGTGGAGCTGCTGAACATGTAACATACATATATATATTATTTTCCTTAAAAAATGCATTTACAGCTGCATTCCTACAGCTTTTTAATCACAATTGCCTACTGCACTTATATCAAAACTTTTGTTTGCCTCCTGTTCCATTTCTGATGCTCCAGGGGGAAGTGGATGTCCTTTCATCATCTTGTTTTGTGTTCCGTGGAGTCCGGTTTGTGTTTCTCCTCTTATCCAATTATCTTCCACAATAACTGATTATTCCGTACAAAAAAGAAAGCTTCTGAGAAAGCTCTTGAATGCCGATGCGTGTGTGGGAAGCAAGTCTGTATTGCACAGAGCAGGGCAATAATTCAAATCTGAAAGAAAGGAAGTGAAGTGGGGAAATAAATTAGTGTTACACCAGCCAAAGATCCTGCTTCCCTCCAGTGGGTAGTTCAGCAACGCAGTAAAGGGAATGCCACGTTTTCTGCCGGGACATGGGCTCTTTCTAGCTAATATAGCTCTGCTGTGAGAACGGACATTGTCCATGAAGTAAACTCTGTCCTGTGCTTGTTACATGCTGAATTGGCGGCCCTGCGCAGGTTGGTAAATAAGGGAAAGAGACCAGAAGCCACCAGAGGACTTCACAAGCTGTCCCGGCAGGAATGATTTGTTGTCACCGATAAATGGTTCTGCTCTGTGCAACATTAATTAGCTTCCCCCTGGTAAACTGCATGAAGCCCTTTCTGAATATCCAGACTTCATGCTAACAAGAAGCACCACCCATGCTATTGTGAGCAGGAAGGACAGCAGATAGGGAATCTCCAGCGACACATGGAATAGGAATTCTGAGAAACAGGAGAAGGAACTGAAATCTGGAGAATACGGGTGAAGGACAGGGCTCATTTCAAGTGTACATATGTCAGAGCTCTATTTTCTATACTTTTTAAATTCTTTTTTTACGTTTTGGAGATGTGGATGAGTGCCGTGTACTTGGACAAATGTGGAATGACAGAGTATTGCCATGCACAGGACTGAAGAGAGGCAGAGGAGGTTTGCGTTTCAACCTTTAATGTCTAAAATGGATAGGCCCACAACGTGGAGAGGAGCTGAAACAGAAACGGACTCGTTTGCTATGTGTATCACCACACAGGAATCCTTTCTGTCTGATTCATGTTTGCGAAAGAACTTAAAGTCAAATATCTCTGAAAATCTAACTTATGATAGGTTTATAACCAGTCAAAATCCTAATCTTTAAAAGACAGTATTATTTACTTTGTCTTTTATGCACGTACACCAAAGTGGTATTCTGGAAGCTATGATGGATGGGAAAAAGTAATATTGAAATATTGACCCAGATTAAATCATAAGTGCAAATTGTAAAGAGCTGGTTTCCACTGGGGAGAAGGTCGAAGCCCACCACTCACAGGAAACAAAGCCTGTCACGTCCGAATCCCAATGCTCATTGGATCTGGGCCGCAGGGAGTGCTGTTCAGACAGGGGGAAGCACACACTGTGCTTGGAGAGATGGAACATATATAATATTAACAGCTTGAACAATGCGCAACTTCACCAGTAAGGTACCGGTTAATTTGATATCAATAGCAATTCTCCTATACTGCTGTTAAAAACATCATTGGGCACGGATTCCAATTAATGGAAGAACATCTGTAATCCACCTTTGTCTTTTGAAAAACTGTCGCCCTTCCTAAGCTCTGGGTGTGGGGTAAATGAAGCCGACATGATCCTTCGGGTCTTGCCTTAGAGTCACATGTTATTCAGATGACTGCGGTACTGAGACTAGGACAAGAGGCAGCTGGTGTGAGATCCACCACAGGCATCTGACTTCCTTCTTCAGTCCGCTGCCCTCAGACCGGTGCGCCGAAGACAGCCTGGCGCCCTCATTGGACTGAGAGTGTCCAATCACCCCAGAAGTGATCCAGTCCGAAGGCAGGAGTGGCAGGAGGAAAGAGACTGGCCTTTGAGTTTGGAGAACTTTGTTTGAGCGTCCTGAGTGGAGTGGACATGTTGATATTGCGATCAAAGCCATTGCATACTGGAAATCATATTTTTTTACCGATTCGTTATTTTTTAAGAAATGTAACTATGGTTTATCAGTAGTGCTTTCGGTTCAAAAGGTATTTTTGTATCTGCAATTTATTGTTCAAGTTCCCCTAAGAGTATGACCTGAGAAGATGATTTGTGTATTGCCAGTGTCCGGTCATTCAACTTCTGGCGAGTCCATACCTTAGTGATGCCATTTTTTAAATAATATACCAGAAAACAACCTTAAATATGAAGAATGAGGAATGTTTTATTTTTAAATGGTCTGCTACCCCAAACTCTATTCTAACTTTACTGCACTACAAAGGTGACCACCTGACTCAGTGCTGACTGTATCTGAATGTGTGGGATGGATTTGTTCAGCACGGAGCGGATACAGATACAGATGCCCGTCAGCTTGTTTCTAACTCCTCAGAGAAACCTCAGGGGGAAAACTGAGCAGAGCACCCTAAGGTGGTCCACTTTTGTCAAATGCATGAATGTGATAGCCCACTTCAGCAGTGTACAGCCACAGACCCGCAGATTTCACTGGTACGTGGGAATGCTCAGACACACTGTACAGGGGAGCAGTGTGGCCTGGTTTAGTGATCCATCAGTTCAATTATTTCTGGACAATAGCCACCTCTTGCCAGGTGGCTATGCCTTGATGCAAGACTTTGATAAAGATTTACTGTGGTATACTGCAGTTAAAACATCGTAAATCACATTACAGCACAGTAAAATCAGAGTAAATGCATGCAAAAGTGTGGTCAAGGAAGTAAATGCATAGTAAAAGGCAAGAAAAGCCTCTGAAAACCTCCAGAAGCCCTGTACAAATTTGCCTTGGCCACCATTCACTGGGAAAGGCTCCTTTCATTTCCATTGGGTTTATAATGAAACCTCCGTATTGCTGCGCAGTGCTGTAATATCTCCTGCAACAGACAGGCTTGGTCACTTGGTTCAGGGTCATCTGAAACTTGCAGTAATGAAGTTCTCTTAGACAACAGAGTGCTGGAACTCTCACACTGTTCCAGAGCAAAAAACCATACTGTAGATGGTGATCATGAAGCGCATTTCTGTGCTACACCCGTCTGTTTAGAGAGTTCTCATCCTGGGACTTGGGCAAAAGGCCAGATGGAGAGACCCTTCCTTATGGGAAAAGTAATGATTTAGTGTTTCCTTCAACCTTTGATCTCATGCTGTTTTTGTACGGGTTTAGTACTTTCTTAAAAAGTATTCTGGTGAATTATAAACAGGAAGATGATGTAAATCTTTGGTATCTTGCCCCCTCCGTCACAAAAATGATTTAAACAGTACAATGCTAGAAATTCTGAAACAGGACTGTTCTGGTTCTGTGAGTCCGCGGATTATTAATCTAAATGACCCACTGTAATTCAGCTCGGTATTGGCTGAAATGGACCAATTCCAAAATTTCTCCCAGCTTGTGAGGAGCTGCTGCTTTAAAGAGCTCTGGAAATCTGCAGACACACCTCCAGGACCAGGCCACCCCTGTCCTAAAGTACATAGTTTTGTATTGCAAGACTGAATATACTGTACTATTGCTGTTCCTGTTGCTTGATGATTTTTCTGAAGGGTTTCTGACCACCTGTGCATTGCATGAAGCTTTTGTTTTTTTAGAACTGCCTCCTTATTAAAACAAATCTATGTCAATTTTTTTTATTTATTTGGGTGCTACAAGCAGTTGGTTTTTTTGGGGACCCCCCTTTTTTCTGTTTTCAGTAAGGCAACCATTGAACTCATGGACTTTCTATATTTGTATCCTTTGAAAGGCAGCAATATCGGCAAGGACGAAAGATAGAATTATGTGCAATGATGATTCAAAGATCATAAATATATTCAATAAAAAAGAAAAAACAAAATGACCCTAGCACTTGTTTCTTGTGTCTTATTACTGTGTCTTGTGTCTGTACTGTGTGACCGGCTCTTGTTTATTTTAAGGTGGCCCGGACATCCATCAAGTAACGATGCATACTGATAAAGATTGTGCCAAACTAATCAGGGCGAGATGAAAATGCAGCCGTTCAGTGAATTTGGAATGAGTTTCTGAAACGCTTCCCCTCCCACAATGCACTAGACCTTGGGCGGGCATTGCCTATTCAACAAGGGGGAAAGGTCAGAGGTCATTTTCAAATGTCCCAGTGCCACTTATTTTCTGTTGTTTCTTTTTTCTGATACACGACACCCAAAGCCATTCATGTTTAAATATTTAAAATGAGTGCTGTGTCGAGTAATTACTAAACTTTGGGACTGATGCCAGCCCAGCACATCAGTCAAACTGCAACAATAGGCCAGTTGCTGGGATCTTATGACTTTACAGATATAGCAAGAATCCTGGAAATGAATAGAGGTTTTTATTTTGCAAGACATGCAATCAGCCTCAGTAAACTCTACTTAACGTTTATTTGGAAAACGTGACATGTCACAAGTCTGAAAGGTGGAAATAACATGGATCAGGTCTTGATTTGAAGTAAAGGCTGAAAAAGCTTGAGCAGATTCAAAAAATGAGAAAACTAGTTTCTTCCCATTACTTCCTCTTACCGCTAAACCTATGGTTTAGAAAGTTTCCAAACTAAGACCATTTTACATTTCTATGCAAAAACTTCAGAAGACATTACAGCCACTAGCAGAAACCTGTGAGAAATCTTCGCTAAGCATGGTTTAGTTAAGGTTAATTTGCTTGGACAGGATGGTGTAGCCTTTTTTAACCCAAAACCAGGACCACCACATGTCCTTTGATGCAGTTGTGAGATACGACAGACGGATATGAGAAAGGAGAAAGGCTTTTGAGACGCACAGATGACTGTAATGTCATTCTGACTGTGGTCTACCGCAGAGGTCAGCACATTAAGGCAGGGCAGACAAAAGCTATTCCTTAGGAAACAAACGCCACAGCAGAACAAGTCACGTATAAAAAAAGCCTGATGACTTATTTCTTGCTGCAGCACAGGGACTGTATTTATAGAGCCCTCCTGTCACTTTCTTTCACGGGCTTAGTTTCTGAAATGCTTCGGTCCGCTGTGGAACGCGACTCTAAAGACGTTCTATTATTGAATTAGGAAAAAGGGCTTTTGGGAAAATTTATAAAGATTAGCCGGGATCTGAGGGAGACAGCAGAGTACATCTGGTTCTATTATAGCTGGGGTTTACACCTGTCAATGTCCCCCAAGAATAGGCTCCGTTCCTCGTGGTGGTAACATAAGACTGATCACCGAACAATATGCCAACTCTTCTTGCATAGCTGTGGGAAGCTGTTTTTATCAACGGCAGCCCTGCCTGTCCTGCAACACTGTGCCCATCAGCCCAGAGAAATCTGATGCCTGGATGACACTACCACAGCACTTTAGATTGGCGGCTCGGCCCTGTCCATATGGAAGATGAGTAACACTACACCTAGCTTCCCCTTATTTACACTGTATTGAATGTTAGGGTTTTATTTAAAGGGACTATCATTTTGTCATGGTCAGAGTCTCTTGTGCACAGGTGTGTGTGACTGTGTGTTACGCCCACTGTGGACCAAGTTCCCTCATAGCTGCTGATGAACAGGTTAAGGCAATGTTAAAATGGTATCAGACTTTGTTTAGCATATTGGTTTGGAACTGTGAAATCCCTTCGTTTGTGGTAAATAAACTACATCGTCAGCCTACCCGATAAAGTAATACAAAGATATATTTACTCCTCATCTGTAGTATATAAACAGAAAATCTGGAGTAGGAGATCTGAAATCAATGTCTGTCATGTTTGCTTTTCCATTCAAAGCCACTCTGTTGCCGTCTGCACTTAAACCTTATCTGATCTGCCCCTCAGCCCAGTCTGGCCCAGTGTTTCCTGTGATGAAAAGCATGCCGCTGGGAGTCCCTGCGGGCTGATGAGAAAACGGTTCGCTGGCGTTGGGCCGGAGGAGGTGGAAACAGGCTTTCGCAGGCCGACACCTCCTTTCGGCGACCGGCTCGAACACGGCCCAGCCCGGCGATGAAGATATCAGACACCGGGGCAGTGGCGGGGGCACGGGACCGACAAGACAGTGCGCTATGGAGGGAGGAGGAGGTCGCTGCCTTGGTGTGTGAAAGCCGAAACGCGGCTAGCTGGGCGGGTGTGCTTTTTGAACGAGGTCTGAGAGGGGAGTTGGCTGCTGTCTTCCTGGGCAGGATCATGTCAGGCCTTTGCTGCGGTTTCCCCGTATTCACCTGCCTGAGACACCTGTCTTTTTTTCGGTGCTCTCCATTCGTGTGTGACTTTCAAAGGCGCATTCTGCTTTTAATGGACCTTTTGTGACGGGGGAGAAATGCTCCAGTGAGTACGGCTCAGCGCTATTTAGAAGAGGATTTCATCTGCAATGGCATACATCAAGGAGTGTGGTCTGCAGCCAGACAGATATTCCATGGGCAATCAATCGAATGAATACAGTGAGCACCACATCAATGCAAATAGATGCGGCTCTCTATCCCCCTTTCTTGTAGCGTATAGGCATCCCTTGCTGGCAATTTAAAACAATACCAAAGGGCTGAAAGGCAGGCAGGTGAGCTGCTGTTTTCCAAAGGTTCCACTCTTCCCACTGCAGTTCCTCACAGGAGGGTTTATCCTGAAGCGGCGGCGTGCGAGTCCATGCCCCCGGCCTTTTCCCAGAATCCTCCTCAGCTCCAAGAAGCAGGGCACCCGTAAAAAACATCATCCGCCCGCTGGTTTCCATCTGCATTCTCCGCCTGCGGAGCGAACGACCCGGGCCTTGCCCCTCGCATATCTATATAAAAAGAGGCAGAATGTAATCGGATCCCTGGGCAGGCAGTGGTTGTGGTTATACAGACCCTTTTAGCGGTTGTCAACACGGCCTACGGAGCGGAGCTTCCCACCTTATTTACCCAGTCGCTGGAGGCGATTAAATGTGACCACAGGAGCCACTTCTCTTCGTGTTTATGTCTCCCCAAAACAGCTGCAGGAAATGTCTGAGCTCTGCGGCGCGCGGGTGATTGAGCACGCCCGTGACAGTCCCAACCTTGTGCTCTCCTTTCCGTCAGCTCAGTGACGATTGCCGGCCTGCTGTTTACTGGGAGAAGCCTGTTGCTGTTTAGGATCAACAGGGAGAATGGAGGAGAGCTGCTGACGGAAAGTTATGCGATTGACTTTTTGGGCAAGGACATCCCAAGGGTGTCGTGCTCTGTCGCGGGTGGCCATGCTCGTATACTTCTTTGTTTTTTGACGGCTTAACGTGGGACTCGAGTCTGCTTCTACACTTTGCATCCCTATACTTTGGAGCCTCCTCCTACATCAATCTGCCGCTGTGGCATTTTATCAAAACCTTCAAAAATAAGAGCGAATCGGTTTCAAGGGGGAATTAGAGTTGGCTTCTTATGATTATAAGCATGACAGCCCCCAAAACACCTCCTCAGGGTTCTACTTTCTTGACGGAAACCGATTTTCTATCCCTGTGTTTGTAGAACGTGGAGCTTTTGGGATTTCAGTGGAGCAGCGAGTGGCGGAATTGATGACAAAGAATTTGGGAAAGCAGGAACAGTCTTGATCCGCAAGGGAAGCACTTTAGTGGGATGGGTGCAGGGAAATGTCTTTTTTGTTGTCATGGTGACTGGATTAGCTGTACTGTGCAAAGAGGTCTTATCCAGAGTAATCTGAGTCCAGCTGGGTTAAGGATGGGATATCTTTATGGGGCACGTACAGTTGGTACAACTATGACATTGACAAATAAGAATGTATACACATACCATACTCCTGTCAGTGTAAAACAAACACCTCTCTGTACCAGCTGTATTAAATGCCTTGAATGCAAAACCCCAATGGAAAATATGAATGCATTTTCGGGTCAGTATTTAATAATGACATTTGTTATCTTGCGGCCTGTATCCTTGTAAAGACTCACTGTGGTATAGCAGAGTAAAGTAAAGAGAATCACAGTGAAATCACGGCAAAAGAATGGCGAAGCATAACGTTATGAGGGAAAGGTCAAGACAAGCTTTGGCCAGAGAAAGGAGTTGTAAAGCTGGCACACCAGGTCCTGGAAAAAGCCAGGAGTACACCACCTTACAAACGCCAGATTGTCTCGTGGCCTGTGTGTGCACTCATGGGCTGTAGTATCAGGTAGGCGTGCTTGACCTTCAGTGCCCGTATGCTGTAGGTCAGAATCCTAGTCAGCAGCCCAGGGCACAAGGCTAAGGGCTTGATCATCGCCCCTTCTGGTCCCCTGGCTCTGCAGCGCTGCCAGCGGGTCAGCAGTTTGCTCTGGTAAGAGATGTCTGGCTTCGTCACCCTTCGGCCTGCACTGAGCATGTGCATGTGATTTAGTCAACAGCAGACTAAATCTGTGGTCAACAGCAGACCGGATCTGTTTAACAACAACAACAACAACAACAACAACAACCATCATCATCGTCATTGCATTTACAAAGTCCTTTTCATCCCAAACGAATTGTTCATGCCATTCAATTTCAATTGCCATTTAATTAAAACTGCCGAAATGACTTGATGGAGAATCTGTGAAGACAGCGGTATAAAAAGACATGATTTTCCTACATGCAACGGTAGCCAAAGACGCCCAGGTTGAGCGGAGAAGATCGACTAGTCGAAGGAGCCTTTCTGTGAGAGACGGTGCCCAGAGAATGAGCGCTGTGCTTTAACAGACAGCAGTCTCGTTCAGAGAAACCAGGACTGAGGCGTCCATCTGTCCCATCATCCATCCTGGGCGGCTGTCTTTAGCACGAGCCAGTGCAGAAGGAGCTGACTGGTGCATCAGCAGCATGGCTGCATCCAAACAATCTGTGTGCTTGGAGGGCGCCCAGCTGTGGCATTAGTAGTGATGAAACGACCTCGCCCGCTTCCACAGGCTGGGGGGCACCTCCAGTGGGGATATTATTCACCCACCAACAGGTTTATTACACTGAGTATAACAAAACAAAGTTCCAGTTTAACCTTGATGTGTTACATCCCATGTGTTCTCTGTGTTGCGTTTCACAAATGTGTCTCTGCTTTCAATCTTTAACCAGAATGTTCAGGATTTTTTAAAGTATTGTTGCTTCACATCTGAATCCAGGCCTTTTCATACCTAGATCCTTGACAAAGACAAGGGAAACACGATAGACCCACAGAATTGTGCTATTGCTTCCCAGATCCTTCTCTAAAGTTGCGGAGATCGGTGTGTAGACCTGTTATTCCTTTCCTGCTCACTATGGGCTATTCGGTGAGCCTTCTCATGGGCAAACATGCAAGTAACTTTTAACCCACGCACGTCAATGAGTTCTAAACCACTTCTCCACTCTTATCCATTCACCTTTTTAACCTCTCAGTCGACAAAACCTTTCATTCTTAAAATAACAGCAGCCAAGTAAATTCATTCCAGCCACTAACTTGCTTAGCTCTGGGCAGTGGAAAAGGTGCATTGTGCATGAAACGTAATTTATGAAAGAGAAAGTTGGTCATATTTAAAAACTCTAAACTTGTGTAAAAATGTGTGAGATGGGTATTGAAAGATCAGTACAAAATATGAAATGTACATAATCTTTACAGAGAGAGGCAGAGTGTTGCTATTTGTCTAAATACGATTTACGCTACCTCCAATGTGCTGAGAGTATTGAAAAAAGTGGTTAATTTTAAGATTTGAAATATTTCTCAACTGCAGCAGCAGGGGAGGTTTCTTTGGGGGCTGTGTCCCATTTGCCATATCTAACTGGAATATTTATTGGGTGTCCCCAACATGGGGGAGGGTGCTGTGGCGTTTCAGTCCATCGCGGCTTCAGAGCTTTTCTGTGCATGTGAGCCCTTGCATGTGTGTGAGAGAGACAGAGTGTTTGCGCACAACACATCGGGCAGAGAACGGGTTTCCTCCAGAGGACGTGGGGGTGAACTGGCAGAGGGGGTGCCACTTGCGCACAGTGCTGATTCCAGCAGTGTGCCAGGATTGTGCCAACCTCTCAGCTTCCCGACAGGCTGAGCCTAAATACATATATTACCGTTCCTTTCATCAGTCTTTATAAAAAAAAACCTGTCTGCTTCTAAAAGGATTAAACGAGCTGTTTAAGAATGCTGCCATTGTAAAAACTATGTAATATAAAATCGACATATTTTGCACGTTTTCTGCTTTAGACAGTGAACCACCGAAGGGCTACTGTTTAATTTCTGAGGCTTTGTGTTACTGGGAGGTGATTGAAAAGCATTCAGATTGTCTAAGCAAGTGTAAATTGAAGGCATGCTTTCTTTTGTTCGTTTTACACCGAGAGAGGCTGCCACAAAAATCCTGACCTTTTTAAATCTTGTTAGGCTCCTACTAAAATAGAAAAGACGATCTTGCTTACAGCAAAATAAAAGCAAATTTCAAAGCAGAAATGCCACTTCCATTCATGAGCTGAATACTCCACAAGGGATGACCACTGATGAAGCTGACAGGCTTATGTAACCTGTCTGTCTGTCTCACCCTCTGTTGCGAGTATAAGCATGCCCTTTTAAAGACCAAGTGAAGGCAAAAAGGAATAAAATAGAGCATTTAAAAGGATTTCTAATTCGGCTCTCAAATTATAGATGACACTGATTATTCCAAACAGCAAATCTGAGGACTGAGTAAGAAAACAGGTTTAGGAACACACCAGCTTTGGGCCAGTGTGATTCCCCTAGTTCAGGAAGAGGGGGAGCTGAATATTTGATCTTCTGTTTTTAATCATCTTGTGGCTTCTCCCTGTTTTGTTTTCCTCCCTTAAGGCATAGAGAAGGTGTGCATGAGGGTTTCCACCCACGGGGAATCCCAGATGAGCGCAGGGAGAACAAGCAACCTCCACACAGACAGCACCCCAGGAATTGAGCGCAGGGCCCCAGCACCACAAGACAGCAATGCGCACAACCGCTACACCAGGCCACCCGCACAGCCCCTTATCATGTTGATCCAGCAGGGTGTTTGCAGCATTTCAACAGGAGAAAATAGGAAAACAGAGCATTTTGATGAGCGCTGAAACGAAACAAGAAAAACGTCTCCTCTCAACGTTATTTTTTTTTCCCCACAGCACAGTCCATCAACGATTACACAACTGAGTACTGGCGAGATATAAAAAAACAAACATTCTGAAATGAACAGTTTTGAGCAAGCATTTCCCTAGCTACTTTATTCCCCTGTGGACGGCTCCTTGCAGGCAGAGTTAGAAGGTTAATCCCGACTGCCAAGTTAGCCGCAGATCCCAAACAACAAGGGGTGGGTGGGGAAGAGGTGCAGCAGGCAGCTGACAAATGATTTTGTGTGCGCGCACAGTCAAGGAGAGCCTTTCTGGGCATGACGGCGTGTTTAGAATGACATTGCTTTCCGTGGCTGCCAGAAATAAAACTGAGAGAGGCGAGGGGAGGCGTACTTCCCAGCTCTGCTGGAGGAGGCGCCGGTGTCGGGGGGTCTCTTTCAGCTGTCACTCGAGGGGAGTTTTTTCCACCTTCTCTGCTCATTTCCATCGGCTCTGTTTCTCCTCTGGGGGGGGTGATCAAGTTGTGACACCCAGAGGAGAGCTTTAGGATCTGCCAATCCGTGTGCCGGTAGGGAGATGACTCTCGAGCTGCTCCTCATGGTTTCTGTTGGTGTTTTCCCAGGATATATTTACTGCCGTGTTATTACAACAGTACAAATAAAGTTATTCATTTACCATATGCAGAATAATGTACTATCTACTGAGATATCAGCATTGGTCTGAAATCATAATGATAAGAGGAAATCATCATCCTTTTGGGCGATACAGTGCTGTAGCATTTTTTTAGCACTGCTGCCTTGTGGATCTTGGATTCCTGCCTTCTGTGTGGAGTTTAAGACAGTCTTCTTGGTACAATCTGGCCTCGCTGACGTTCCCCAGGGAATCTCCCACTTCTCCACCTCCCACTGCGCTAGAGTGGGCCTGCTGGCACAAAGTTAGCTTCTGGGTGGCTCACTGTGACCCTCGATTGGACTGAGTGGTTATTGGACCACAGGGTTGGGCCTGGATGTGGCTTGAAACAGAGGGAGAGTGGATATGAAGCATTACCACAACACTCTGTAATAGCTGCTCAGGTATGGCTTACCTGGAGCTCTCTCAATCCGGTTTCGGAAGATCCCGATCAATTAAGGATGCTAAATGACAAACTTGGTTTCTTCTCACCCAGCCTAAGCTAAGATGTCGTGATTAAACCATCGTGACCTAGGTCCAGTGGTCAGTCACAGATATCATAAAAAACAGACCCAGCAAGGTTTGTTTACTAAGGTATATAAACAAGAACACAAGAAAACTATTTAGGGAAGAAAAGAAAAAAATATTTCAGAAAAATAACAATCTGCAGTTTCACCCAGGAATTGTCCAATTAGAAGTTTCAACAACAGGACTGCAGTTCTTCAGGTTGTGTAACAACACACAGACACAGATATACTACAAGGACAAGTCTAACTTGCTATCCCATGAGGACTAGGTTTAACACCCTAAACTCTGCCCCCAGCTCCTCTTGATGGACAGCTGAGCCTCCATTTAAACCAGGGGTGAGAGAGGCTTTGTAACTTGACACAATATGGTGGAAGAAATAGACAAGGCCAACACTGTGGATCCACAACAGGTAAGACAAATACAACAGCCAATCCATTGAATAAAAGAACCTCTTTACAGTAACCTATTAGAGTTATATGAATTGATTCTGTTATGTAAATATAAATTAATAAATTATAAATGTAAGTTTCTGTTTTGTAAATGACAGAGCTTATTTAAAATAGCCAAGAAACAGAGATACTGTATATCCAGCACACAGTATATACACCAACAAGGACATTCATTTTCCCCAGAATGCAAAATAAATAATGGGTTTAAGGAGGCCCTCCTCAGTGCTTATGTGGTATGAGTGTTCAACAGGCCTTCAAACCATGCATTAAAAACAGACACAGCTCTTATAACAGTAGGAGAGAGCTGTGGAGACTTTGAGTAAATTATTGATGTTCAAATCCTACAGTGTAACGTCTGACTGTGTGTAAGATGTCTAAGGCTCTTGAACTGCATTGCATGTTTCACGTCAGCCAGGTATTAGATATTGAAACTGGGCTCTGCAGCTTAATAAAACCCCAGGCTCTCAGTGGACTCCGGGCCCTGTAGAAGAATTTTCAGCTGAAAGACGTTAATGCTTCTGTCATGCATTTTTTTTATACAGTATGGTATCTCAGGCATTCCTTATGGTCTTCTTTATTGAAAAGGACTGATGCGAGCAAGCTGTGAATCTGCAAATTCTTCTGGTGTTAGGATCATTCCCAGCACGCAGAAGAACGAAAGGAGGAAACGTAAAAATTTGAGTGAGGAGTCTGTTGAGTTAGTCTTCTGGGAGCTGCTTGGAACTGTATTTTATCTAACTTTGTTACATGTTGCGCAACGCCAATGCAGGATACCAGTTTTGCTGATAATCACAAAGTCAATGAAACTTTAAACAGATTTCGTTATGACGGTAGAAACGTTTTGCAGTATCATTTCGTGACAATATTCAGTACAGTGAAGACACCAGCAACAGACTTTTACACTGTTGACTGTGTGTCTAACACAGACTGGTTACTCAGCAAAAAACGTGCTGATCGTCCACCCCACATTTAATATGACTTCCTGACTGCCCTTCAGATTAACACAAACCCACAAGTCTGTGTTGCTGTATCTATGTGGACTTTCTCTTATCTCTCATAACTGCTGTTAACTCTTCCATGCTCCCCTGAAATTAAACTCCACATGAGCAGAAAACACATTTTGGTTTAAATGAGGATACCCTTTTGTATGGGGAAACAAAAGTGTCCTGTGTGCAACATTCTCCCTTTCTCTCATTATCAGATGTTAACATATCTGCTGGAACATTTTTTTTTTCAGGTTTGCGTACTGGCACTGATATTGTAATAATGTTATGGATGAATGCCTTAGGAATGGGAAAGGGACCCAAAAAGTTGATTTTTTTAAATGGTACATCACCTGCAGCCATGTTTCCGGTTTAAGACGTCCTGCAAGGCAGGATGCTTGGCCCTGGTAACAGATAGAAAACAGGTCTGCACCCAGCAGTATCAAAATATTTCGAGCCCTCGGGGTTCTGGGCAGGGCGATAATATCAAGTCAAGATGCAAATGAGTTGTGGCTGCGGTCAAAACGTGCTTTGGCAATCGTGCATGAAATTAAAACTGGACTGGCCATCATTAGAGGGCAAAATCAGTTTTCCATCTAGAAGGCCCAGTGCTGAAGAGTGACCTTGGTCACCTGAGTTAAGGGTCAAGGGGAGAAAGTGTGAAAGCAGTACTAGCTAAGAAGAAGGCTCCTCGCAGTCAGGAGTGTGAGAAAAACAGCTGCTGAGCTTCACTGTTTTTTATGTGTGGAATCAACCTCCTCTTGTTTCATAAGTTAAACACGTCACTGTTTTTGGTTCGCTTATAATTCCATCCTAAAGCCTTACAGAGCAGAGCGAGCATGGATAGCCAAACAGTGGTTTTCTCGCTGTAAAGCTTGTCTCACGCTTTGCAGATGATTCTGAATCTTAATTACAAAAGTTTAAATAAAAAAAACATGCATTCACCCTGGGCACAGCAGAGGCTGGCAGTCATATATATTTAAATAAAGGTTTTGATGATCGTTGTAATGAGAAAAAGAGAGCTGTAAAATGAAAAAAGAGACCAACCTTTCATTTGTGCAGTCACACAATATTACATTTGCTTTAATATTTTACAAGCCCATTATTCACTTCTTTGAAGGCTTCTTCTGTGGCATTCCATTTTTCTCTTTGTTCAAATATTCTGATTTTATTGCCTGATAAATGATTTTCTTGGGATTGTAATTTGCGCACAGAGGAACTTGTCAACAAGCTCAGAAAGTTTTCCAGTGATCTCATCTCTTTGGCCAGTGACAACAGGGACTGAAAGGATCTTGAGGTAACAATACAACCCAGTTAGGTTCTCCAGTCATGGAATCAAAGCTGGTCTTTTAAAAGACGTGTCTAAAAACAAAGCTTACCATCTTCCGTGTCGTCTGTTTATCACATTATGTTTCTTATGAGATCAGCTCTGTTTGCACTGCCTGTATCAAAGGGCTTAAACGTCCTTCTTAGTCAGATCTCCCCTCAGCAATCAGGTATAGCTATCTATTACTTAAAATAGAAATCATTTTCCTTATTGAGAATAAGTGACCGTCTCCAACAGGTTTTTACTGACCTGAGCAACGTGCATTTTGAAGCTGCAGGTGAGCCGAGTACCGAAGCAGATTTGAAAAACGGGTCAGAGCATCTCGGTGATTTTGCTTGGGAGCTGGGCAAAACATTGGCGCAAAGCTTTGACTCTTATGAAGAACCATGAAAGTCATAGGTAGGTTTATGGTTCTATCCTTTCCTACCTCTGTTCACTTGCAGAGAATCAATTTTTTGCAAGTAGAGGAGAGTGGCAATGATGTTTCTCTCCTTGGAGCTTCTGCGCAGTGGCTTACAGTCCGGACCACAGTAAAGATCCATCCTCCAGTCCAGTTCTGGCTCCTGGTCCCCTGCCTCCGGTCCAGCTGTTCCAACTGCTGCTGACACGGGACGAAAAAAAGCGGGACTTCAGACCAGAAGCACCAGTCACCTGCTAGAGACTGGAGTGAGTTTGACTCCTGAGTCTTTTACATATGAAAACAGGCCATCCTCATTGCAGAGATCCATCCTGTGTGAATAGACGCTTTATCTTTCAAGGCTCATGGTGATCTAGGGCCTAACCTGGGAGACATGGGATACTGGTCCAGACTTCACTCTGGATGAGGCGCGAAACCATCTTTGGACACAGACACATGGGAGAGGAACATAGGGGCAATGGTTGGCTTGTATGTTTTGGGGTCATGGGAGGAATTGAGACTAATCTGAGAAAAACAATGCTGATGCAGGGAGAACATGCAAACTCCACACAGAAGGAACCCCCATTTGGAATTGATCCCAAGACCCGTGACGGGTAGTGCTAACAGCCATGCTTGGTTATGTATCGATATGAAGATTAGCTTTGACTGACAATTATGCAATTGGCCAGACAATTATATATCTGGCCACTGCTCAGGAGTTTTCACTGTGTATCAATTTTTGATCAAGCTGAATTTAGCTGAATTTTCTGCATACCGTCTATAATAGCATTCTCTCTCAACTGAATTATATACACTCAATCTTCTGTGTCTACCACTTTTGACGATAATCAGATCACCTAATCCCTCGGACTGCAGTGCCATATGGAAGGAGGTACTGAATCTGTTAGTTGTTTGAGGGGAAAATCTGATTCCTCTATTGACACAACATGGGTGAAGTAGAAAAATATTGGATTTATAACATTTTGCCTGGCCCTTGAAGAATCTTAAAAGCCTTGACACTGAATCACCTTGGGAAGCTTTTGTGAGGTTTATGTGCAATGAAAAGCAAGCTCTTTGTCTTCTGCCATGAGTTTGACAGTGTGGAGGGACCGTTTCTTTGTCACGAACAAGCTCTTTAATGATGTGCAGTTAGTGAAATTAGGATTTCTGCCTAAGCATTCTTGACAAATTCTAACTTCCAATAATCCTAATGAATTGGAGCATTTAAAATCTATGATTTTTTAAATGTATTCTAACATGCTGATTCGGATGTTTGTTGTATGCTTTGAAACTTTTAAGAAGATGGCATAATGTTAAAAACTCCTACGGCATCAATTAAATACAAATATGTATAGTACACCAGTGTATTTGCAGGTTTATTTGTGTCTTTTTCAAAAACCTTTGTGTTTTACAGGTGAAGGGATAGACAATCGTGCATCTAAACTTTTAATTAACTGTATGCTTTCAACACAGTTACAAAAAAAAACATCACCTTATTTTGTTTTTGGAAGGGATTGTTCAAAGTAATATCTTCGAGGTACGGATTCACTTATCTGCCAGTGAAAATTGTTGTGGGGGAGAAAAAAGCTCAGAGGGGGCAAATGATGGGGGTGTTTTCAGAAGGATCTAATAATGTCAATGAGCTCATGCCTGAGGTCTCTGTGTTACACTGAGCCAGCCTCCACATGTACAAACAGGGGTGGCTTTGCCACATTATAAATCACTTGGCAGCTCCCAGCACAGCTTGGCATCTGCAGTCTGTAGCCGGGTGCAGATCTGGGCTCTGTCACAGCCTGCGTGTGTGAGCTGGGTTTCACAGAGGAAGGGGAGTGATGGGCTGGGTGTTGTCAAGTCTGGGTTGGTGCTGTGGTTTGGGTCCTTGACTTACTGCATGACAGGGACACATGCATACAGGACTGACGCTTGCTGTGAGTGTCTGGGGTCTCGATGCATCTCTAACCTTTTTATAAGTTAGTGAATAGCTGCCTCATCTTTACTATACGGTGTCCTTGATACCATATGCTAAGGTTCTGTGCCCTATGTCCTATGTCTATGTCTTGATAATGGCATTATCAAGGGAGAACATGCTCTCACCTGCTGAATGTGCAGTACAGGAGTTTCATTGTCTGAGGCAGTTAACAAAAGGCAATGTAACATCTTTGGATGTTTATAGATTACAGAGCCCCATGTGGTCTCTGGAGCACAGAAGTGATGGTAAACCTAAATCTCCAGAGGCCTGATAGCTGGAAAGACTTGTATTTTACAGGGTTAGAAGCAGGTTAGAGTGGTGAAATGCTGTTTTATTCTTCACATATATCAGTTTTAGAGTTTCATCAGGGCTCTGTAATCCAGACAATAGGAGATAAAACATCAACATATTAGTTTTCCTTGACCTGATTGTGTACATTCTCACTACCTTGACTAGACTATGACGGATTGAAAGGGGACCAGTATCTTTTTTTTTCCATGACGTCTAGTGATCCTGTTGCTCAGTGCATGTTACCTGTGGGGAGGAGGGGAGGATGAGTGCAGTTATTCTGGAGCTGTTGTGAACTTATGTTACACAGTGTTTCCAATCTTAAATCGCCAGAGGACTGTTCAGCAAAACTGTGCAGTGCTAGCTTTTTTTGGGGTCCTGTCAGGAAAACTAGAATTTCCTTTTTTTTTTTCCTGGTTAAATCTGCTCTAATGCATAGCAAGGCTCTGGAGAGCGTGCTGGACAAGGCTACGAGGTGAAGACACGGGAGAAATCCGTCAGCCTCATCCTCATCAGTGAGGATCCTGTTTGTCTGATGAAAATGAGCGTGGTGAAATACTGCCCGGTATTTGCCCACAGAGGTTGTTATCGCATGAAATGGGAAGTTGAGTCAACTAGGGGAAAGACAAATCAAAGCACTGGTCCTGTGGAGGACCAGTCTATGTGTGAGTCTGCACGGTTTCATTCCAACTCAACTTTTAAGCTCAACCAGCTGTTTATTTAACTGCTTCGTCCAGTGTCTTAGGTGCTACTGCTTTAAAGAGACCTAGAAAATCTGGACACACGGACCGACCTTCCAGGATCAGGGGTGGACACCCCTGAACTCAACATGTCCTGATGTATTGACTCCCAAAGCTTGAGAATTTAACTGGTTATATTTATTATTGCACAAGGTATGTGATCAGTAGCAGTACAGCAGTGGTATGTGAATCTCTTCAGTGTCCCTCAGAACATGCAATCCGTCTTTGGCTCAGATGCCTTTTGCAAACAACGGCCACTGAATTTAGATAGATCTTGTACTGTAGGTTTGAGGAAT
This sequence comes from Lepisosteus platostomus, assembly GCF_059453375.1. Lineage (NCBI taxonomy): Eukaryota > Metazoa > Chordata > Actinopteri > Semionotiformes > Lepisosteidae > Lepisosteus > Lepisosteus platostomus. The sequence continues at coordinate 13,984,521 of NC_142628.1, forward strand.
GCTTGATCTCGCTCTTGGATGGAGCCAAAACATTCCGGCGGATTTTCAGAATGACACTACCGCCACGTGGCTTCTGTGTGTCCGGTGGTCAGAAATTGTCTACATCTGGCTATGAAGGTATTCAGGTGCTGATCCCTGTGGTAGGTGTCACTTAACGCCTTGAAGCAGTTTTTTGTTCTTCAGTTATCATTGACTGCTACTTTGCAGTAGCAAAGTGAGTTTAACTCACTTAAACATTTTAAGAAAGTGTGCATGAAGGGCACTGCGGAGACTTAGTGTGTGTGTGTTGGGGAGGGTGGGGAGTGAGAAAGGCAGCTGGAACAATTACACACTCTCCATTCCTGGGGTCGAATCAGGACATTGATAATTACTCCAATCAATCTTCTATGCCACCTGACCTCTCACTCTGCAAGTCTTCTAAAAAAAAAAACAATAACAATGCAAGTGAAGCTTCACTCCTAAGCCCCTGTAGCTGGCTCATACAGATGTTCTGATCCAAATTGCATCTAATTATAACTTCAATCTGCACTACAACTCCACTGCTTATGAATGCTGCACTTTGCTTCTGCAGCAACACTATGCACGCATGGAGTTTATTCCGCTACATGATGCAGTCTGTTTTTGCAAGTGCACAGTTCTTCTGCTCTGTTTTTAAAAGAGGGGAGAGGGACTTTGGCTCTGTTTGGTGATCACGCCTGGCACCTCTTTACTGAAGGAGTTCAATTCCCATTCTCGTGAGGGGACATGCCAAGGTGAGCGCGCATTACATAATCAAATCGACGAGGAATGTCCGAAGAGGCAGCGAATGGTGTGAAATCCGTCGGAGCCGTTGCGAGGTGTGAATTTATCTCTGGTTTTTGAAAGCCTGGCCTCTCCGTGCTGGAGCCCCCAGCATAAATGTGGGCTCCAGCACATTGTGTGCATCGAGACCTGCCAACCATTCTCCTCACCCACCAAACCTAACGTTTGAGCAGGAGCAGTTCTTCAAAACTGAATACAGAAGAAGTCTCGTAGAAGCGCCCGTTCCTTTGCTGGGGAACCTTCTTTAGCAACAGGAGCAGGCTAGAGAGTATTAAAAACACTTCTACCCAGTCTAAAGACATTTAGGTTCAAAGCCTGCTTTATTTCCAGACATGAAATTGAACAGCAGACTCACAGCATTGACAGTACTCCGATATCCCTGTAGTACTCCAGCGACCCAGCCCCCTATTTATAAAGGGTGTTTATAATGAAAGATTGGGAGGGATGAAAACAGCCCAGTTCAATCAGACTCGGCTGTCAGTAATTCACAATCACTGCTGATGTAATTTCCTCACCTAAAACACTACAGTACTATGTTATCCCTTTCTTTCTCTTCTATACTGTACATCTTTTTGTATCCAACCTCCTCTCCATCTCCTGGCTCCATAATCCTTTCAGTATGCTTGATTCTGAGGCGTTTGTTTTTCCTAGTGAAATATCTGTTGATTTAAAGGTCATATATGGTTTGGGGGCTGATGACAAAGATGATATGAGAGGTCTCTGCGGGCAATAGCCCCCCACTCCCAACCTTGTCTTTATTTAATCACAGACATCTCCCCTGCGCCATCTTGTCCCAGCCACGACCCACGTAGTTTCCCTAGCCCCCTGTCCTGTAGTTTCTGACCACTTAGATATAGATATACATCGTGCATTTCTTATCAAATAGGAGTGCAGATCCCCTCTGTTGAGGACATTTTTACGACTCGCTTGGACTATCGCTGAGGATACCATTCATCCTGGTTTCTCCCTTTTCTCCCCCCTTCCCTCTGGTAGGCGTTGTAGGAGCATAAAGACACGAGACTTCCAGATTCGGAGACAGCTTCTTCCCACAAGCTGCCAGATTACTGACCTCTGCCCCTACCACTGACTCACACTGATGTTTTTTTTTAAGTTGTATGTTATTGAACTTGTTGTTGCTGCTTTTGTTCTGTGTTTATGTTTTGGCTGACTCCTTTAATGTTCGCTCCGATACAAAGACATGCAAATGAGCATTTCATTGCACTTGTACAGATGACAAACTGAACTGAACTAAAATATGACCAAAACACCACGAGAAATACCTGGCAATTGCATGCATGGCAAATTTAAACTCTTCCCTGGGAATCCATTTAGAAAGAACGGTATTAAACTACTTTTAACAACGAATTATTTTAAGCAGATGTCAATACCTTCTTGTAGAAATTTTTGCACTTTTAATTCCACTGGGTTACTGTAATCAGACTTCCTGGCCCCTGCTTCTAGTCTTAAATGCTGTAGATCTGAAGCTATTACAGAGGATCTTTTTGTAAGCAGTTTTCACATTCCCTCATTAGCTACAAATGGTGGGCAACTTGTTTCTTTCTCAGCTGTGTCCTTCAATCACCAATAAGAGAGCACGGAACCGTTTGTAACTTTGCCTTTTCATTTTCTTGGAAATGCTCCACTTTTTTCTTCATTTGCTTTCTGGGAAGGGGCCTGGGATCTATAAAATCTACTGTGCCTTTTTATTATTCAAAACAGCGCACTGAAGGGATTGGAATATTCCATGTGTTAATGCGTAACATGACAATTAATCAACTTTCCATAGATTTTCTTTGTTGATGTCGCTCGGAAGGAACTTGTACTGTTTCAACCAGTGTTCGTTTTCATGAAGTGAGACCGGCATAATTCTAAATCTTTTAACTTGCCTTGAAAAGTGTTTATAAGGAAGTCCAGAACATCATTTGCAAGCTTCTTACCTTTTTTTTCCCCCAGGTTTTATGTTCCTAATGGGTCTCTCCTATCTAAAAAAATTATCTTAATTTTTAATAATCTTCTGGCTGATACAGGCATTAATTCAACATTCGATTTGCTAGAACGGTTTGCAGTTCTGAGCAGCAGTAAGCCATTAATTCCATAGCCGACTTCTACAGCAGCAGGCAGACAGCCCGCCTCTGAAGGCCAGGCTTTTAGTGTGTGGTCACAGCTGAAGCAATGCAAGCAGTATAGCTGTGATGCGGGCTTTGCCCTGGGCTGCAGATGCTGCCTAATGTCCTCTGGACACGCATGTGCCTGTTTGCTAGTCCTCGGGACCTCTCGGTTCACCTCCCACACGTAAAGTGGGACTCGCATCTGACAGCAAGCACATCGGCGGTATAACTGTCCCATCCTCAGCTCCTGGGAGACAGCCGGGGTCCCGCAGCGGGTGTGGCTGGAGCGCAGGACCGGCCCTAACGTTTTGAGGGCCCCTCCACGTCACGATTTGTGTATACGCTGCTGTCATCAGCTCCCGCTCCAGGCATCTTTTGCGATTTGGAACGACTAAATACATGAATTATAGAAATGGAAAACTTTTATTGACCCGTTTAAAAGAGCACATAACGCATAAACAAGAACCCGGAGCACACGTTTTACAAAGTCGGCACGTAATTTAACACTGGAAGTAATAACGAGAATCTGTTAACTAGTGAAACACTTCAAGCAGCCGACAAGCGTCCTGCTAGTGTCTAGGATGGGGCTTGTCTGCTGTTTGCTAGTTACGTGGATCTGACAGAGTCCAAATGAAAAGAAATACAAATGCATTATTACAGCGATGTGAGGTGAAGTAGCTCTGTTTTGAGATCGCTTATCCTGCTTCCTTTTCTCCGCGCCCGACAGGTACGTCCTTTTGCAGGCAGATGTGCGTTTGCCAGTTGCAGCGACATGATTTTAATTTGAGACCGTTAAACATAGTTTGCAATGCAAGTAAAAGGTCACAAGTAATGTTAAATCACACGTTAGCCGCTGTGCAAGGATAATAAACTTGATCATCCCAATATTTACTACCTTCTACAATGAAACGAGCAGCAGACGGTACAGCGGCAGCTGAAACCACACTGATATTGTCATCTAACCGCGGAGTCATTTACTCCATCGACAGGGAAATAAACCACTACACTTACATTCACAACTAACTATTACAATTTCTAACGGACAGCAGCCTAGATTAGCACAGCAGCGACATAAAGGGCCACTGGAGTTAACTTTGGGCTCACGTTTGAATGCGCTGATTTAAAAAAAGAAAACCGTTGTGTTGCACATTGAGGTGGCCCCTGGGGCCCTAGGCAGTGAGCCTGCTGTCAATCGTGACGAGCTCAGCCCTGACGCTCCTGTCCAGGCTTTTCCACTCTGAATCGTCTTATCGTCTAGTTTGTGGTGCACAGCAGTTAGCATATCATTCCCGACAGAGTGCTATGTTTGTTTTGATGCGCAGTATATATGTTACAAATTTATTACACATTTCTACAGCTCTGAAACCAGTAAAACACAGTAATACCACGTTTGTGTACTGATTTAAAAAAAAATTGAAAGATTTTGACTTTTTTTTGTCCTGCTGCCAAGTATGCCAGTATATAAGTGCCCTCGCAGTGGAGACTTGCCTTCAATAATAAATGCCCAAAGGTTAAGTTAACAAAGTCAATGATCCTAAATATAAACTACATCAAAAGGAGTAAGCTAGAAGCCTATTTAAACTTTTATTATTATAAATCGCCTGCTGTGCACAGCATTACTAATTAACAAGGGACAGTAACATGAAGATCGCTGCGCACAACGTGTGGCAGATAAAATTGTCAGTCTGAAGTAAACGTGACTGCTGTTGGCATGGCAGTCCGTGCCTCATGCGATGTAATGGATCACTGTCATGTGGCAATCGATACCCGCATACACAACAGCTTACTGTATCCCCTGGAAACCTGTCCTTCGCACTCTTCTCTTGATTAGGTGACCGGAGCTGTCGTGCTGAGGTGTAGGCTTGGCATGGGTTTACCTGGGCGCAGGTTCCTGGTGGACGGCCTCATGGAAAAAGCTTTCTGGATACTCCTGCATCGTGTGAACCAAGGCGAGCCACCTGGAGATCAGAGCCCATTGAAAGCATTTGGCTTTATTTCTCTGTAGTTACACAGGCCGCCCCTGGTAATTCTAGGAGCAACCCCCCAACGCAGACCCTCAAAAATAAAATTATAATCATCCCTCCCCACCACCACCACCAGAGAGTTTAGAGTAGCCTATTTAATCAAGGCTGGGGTGGAGGTAGGAGGTAACTTGTGTGGTTAAAACCCACACAAGCTTGAGGATAACATGCAAACTCCACCCAAACACACATCCCAACCTGGAATCGAACACTGAACACTGGATCTGGGCCACAAGACTCCAAAGCTGGTGTGTGGCCTCCCTGTTGCTTAATCTGTATGCATAAGAGGTGATTGCCTGAGGGTTGGTATATATTATTAAGGGTTATTAGAACATTACATATGGTCAAAGCCAAGCTTTCATGATTGATTGCATTTCATTAGAAGTCCTGCATTCCTTTCATCTGATTGAAAATACAAACGTTCTATAGGCACAGTGAAGCAAATTGCATTTGCTAACAGTCCTCAGTGTATTTATTTTGCTGGAGAAATAGAAACCAGTCCTAAAAACTGTAATCAGCCTTATTGGAGGTTTAGAAAGACAGCTCTCACTTTCCATTTGTCAGTTTGTAAAGGCTGAGCACAGAATGGAAGAGGCGAAAGCAGCATAAAGTTTTGCAGGGTAAGACTTTGCTCCCGAAACATCAGCAATTCTGAAAGAAGCAGAAAAGGGGTTTTGAGATCTGGAACCCCCTGTTGCAGATGGGCAAATTCATGATGACTAGGTTTTGAATGGAAGAGGAAGCAAATGAGAGAGCTGCAAAATGTCAGATACAGTCAGATTCAAGAAGGCAGCAACATTTCACTTGAGGCTCCAGTTCACGTCTTAAATACTAACGATTCAAATAATTAAAAACCATCTCTCCCGAAGCCACGGTGGCAGTTGAGATGAATGTCTATGACTACAGCTGATATCCTGGCCTGGCACAACTGTACCTGGCACACCTTGAGCTTCACGTTGATAACTGGCAGTAAGTCACTTGGATTCCTTGAGTTTAATACATGTAAATAGGAGAGGAGAGGGGGTGTGTTTTTGTCTTATATAACATGACATTATGTAACAGCGTTTATGAGCACATTTTTATCTCTACTGTATTTTGGCATCAGAAAAATGTTGTTTGGTCGGGCCAGCGGAAACTGCTTCAGTTCACTTGTTGCTGGCATGTTCCAGCTGTTGGGCCATCCTCCAGATGTTCTGTTTGGACTGGCTTTGCGGTTCTTTCGCATGGTAGACGGGTCACTCGTGTCAGGGTCCTTCTGTCCAGCTCTGGTCCAGCCGTGGGTCAATGAATTTGTGTGGCTTGCTCGTCCACTGGAGGACAGTTCATTGTCGTCGAGCTTGTCACCTTAGGCTCCTGTAGAAATCGTTAAGAAGCCTCTCTCTCAGAGCCTGCAGAACAGATCAATTCCACACCGCAGAATCAACCGAGTTCTTTGCTGGCCCCCTGAGATAAACACCTCCAGGCAAAATTAAAGAGATTAATCACCCGGTGAATTAATAACTTTTCCCAGAAAGTTTTCTAGGATAAAGTTCTGTGGTAATAATATTGTTTTCCATGGCTAATAACATGCTTCGTTATAATTGTGCTGCGTTTGTAAAAGGATATACTCCGAAGGTTAAGGTTCGAATCCCTTATTAGGACCCTGGTGTGGTTACCCCTGAGAAAGGTATGCTTCACTCAGATTTCTCTGGGAAAATGCTCGCTGTTAAAATGTTTTGTTGTATACAAGTGCACAAATGTATTGTAAGGTGCTTTGGATTAAAATATCCACCAGGTAAATTAACATCAATAATAATAGTCATGAGATGGTTTGAACAGAATGTGTGGGTTCAAAGGCTTTGGACCAGGTCTGGGTAGGGTGATTGCTGAAACTCAATTGCTTGTATTGTGGTCCACTCTGGTCCAGCTCATTGGCCAACGCCAACAGGACCAACTGTTTGGTCATTATTCTGCAGTTACATACGTGCTGCAGGAAATCATTGCATTAACATTATCCATTGCTTTCTTCTAGTCAATGAGGACGTGACAGAGAAGGTGGGTGTCTAAAAGCCATGCCTCAGCAGTTGTGGCTGAAGTCCTTGTGTGTGAGTGTGTCACAGCGGCTCTTCTGCCCTGTCATTGTGCAGGCTGGGGAGCGTTGCTGTGGCTCGGGCAGATTTGAGTGGCCTCCCACCCCTGGAGGCTTGGATGGGTCCCTCCTTCATGATCCAGTTGTCGTCCTCGACAGTCTGCAATGAAGAATCAGGAGCTGCCCCGCAAATTCTCTTTTTTGGTTCTTGGAGCTTCACTTCCGCTGATCTTGAAGCAAAGATGTCTGTCTGCATGCACTTCTTTTTTACTCTTGTCTGTCAATAAAACATCCCACTATCTTTCTTCTGTAATGAAATCTACCTAAGGGTACCCTAGGGGCCCATGAATACTTGCTTCATGTGTAACTGCAGCTGAATTGCTCATTGATCAGACGTGTTTTGGATGGTTGCATTTGCATTGAAAATGTAATATATACTGAACTGTATAAAGCATTATCCTGCAGTCCAGTAAATGATAATACAGGACACAGTTTGCATCTTACATTTCCTCTGTATCAGTGTTGCTCCTGGCCCAAAACCGAATGGTGGTACAGAGCTGCAGGTTTGCCCGCTGATGGGTCCGAAAAACATTGAGTGTTGTGGTACAAAGTGTTAATAAGGAACAAAACCAGTTTAGTTGGCTGTGTCGGTCAACTGATGACACTGATCGTAAAAGCATGTACAGTAGATCCTAGCATCTCCTATAATCAAAGTCCACAAATGATCACTTTTAGAGCCATTATTGATTTCAGTCTTCACTAGGAGACGATGGAAAAAGGCGCACGAAGGCACTGAAAATAGACGGAGAAGATCCTCTCCTCGTACAGTAATAGATATGAAAGTCTTTCCAGATACTGCATGGTTAAGAGAGACGACACGCTAGACGTGACTGCTAGTCTGCTGGTGATGCGTCCTGAGCACAGGAGCCCAGGTAGAGACAGATTAATTATGCCAGTAGGAGACGTGGCGAGCACATGACGTCTCTGGGTTTTTCCATGACTCGGCAGACAAGCCAGTCTGTAATGGAGCATTTACTGTCCTAGAAGGTAGAATATTCCATCAGCGCCACTCTACCAAAATCCCCAAGTGCCACATGTGCTCTCTTGGAAATGGGAACGTCCCTGCTGTGGATTCCAGAAGTGGAGAGCGAGAAGGGACATAAAGGGATTCTGGAAGCAGTACAGGGAGTCTGCCCACACTGAGTGATCGCCCTCTCACCATCAGACACAAAAGATATAAAAAGAGCAACCTGCCCAATCACTTAAAGATGCAATTCACCCAATTACCTAACTACATGTGAACTGAAATGGATGGGAACAGAACCTTTAATATAGCCTGGGAATTTCAGATGTGTGTAATTGTTTCTTCTGGTAATTCCTCATTCAAAACCTGTTTCTCATTCGTTGAAAAATAATGCCCCAGCTTCAGCCAGACATTCTGTATCCCCAGCAATCAGTGCTCTAATTTTGCTGTTCGTTCGCAGTCGTCGATTGTAGGTATCCTTGTGACCACATCAACAAGCACTTGGCTGTTCAAAGAAAAAGGTTTTGTGTAAAATGTCAATTACAGCCTACGAAAGCTATGTAAAAAAAGAAGCCGCCCCACCTGCTATGACTGAATTAAAGGAGAAAGAAAGGTTTCTCTTATGAGTCAGGCAAAGAGCAGCTCTCTTTGATGTAGAATGTAGGAGGTAACTTACAGCCCCACTGACAAAACATGCCCAAGTGCTGAAGCCAGTATTTTGTGTCCAAACAAGTGCTCAATGAAAAGAAAGGGAAACTCAGTATTGAATGGTGCTTATGTAATCTAATCCCTCTAATGGGATTTTAATTTTACAGCTGATTGTCTGCCCTTTTTTTTTAGAAGAGTAGTTTCTCTTTAGCTGAAGTTGTTTGTGAGTCACATAGTAGTAACTGGTGTATCAGACGCAGCGTCTGTTTACTTTTACACAAACAAAAAAATAGAATCCTTGACACACCCCTCAGCGACTTCTTAGAGACACAAATAAGCCCAGCTATGTTTTCTGTGTGTGTTGGGGAAAACGGGCGCACCTGGAGAAACAGGAGGACACAGGAGGAACATGCACAGTGAGACACGATCCAGAGGGTACAAGTGGACACTATGTGGAAGTGCATTTAAATCTCAGAACAGGAGGCACTTCTTTATACAAGGGGTGGTGGGAGGATGGAACAAGCTACCCAGCCATGTTATTGAAAACTATACCGATACCAGGCTTCTTTCAACAAATGGCAGGATGAAATGCCTGGATCAATTAACTAATAATAACGAAGTGGGCTAGATGGGAGGAATCGAATTTGCAACCCTTCCTCTGTTCTTCTGCAAAATTCACATGAGAGACATCCCGAGTCTGGAACTGAACCCAGGACCCAAGATTTATTAATTTAGCAATCACAAGGACCCCGAGCCCAGCAATAGCTTCTGGCCAGGCTGTATTGAGGGTGTGCTCTACAATGTCCTGCACAGTTTGCATTATCCTGCTTTTTTATTAAATATATTCATTATTTTTATAAACCACAACTCCTTTGTACGACACTGCTGTTGGAATTTAAGGTGAAAAAACAAAGAGCTCTTTGAAATGATTCATGCTGCTAATCACTGATTCATTCCAGCCGGACACCAACAGAATAAAAATGACAAACTTGGATACACCCATCAGAGTGGGTTTGTAAAGCTGAATTTAATCATTCATCTTTGAACTGGGGAGATGGAGCTATGACATTATCATTGGATACATAATTGTATTTTTGTAACTTGGTCGTGCGGTATGGATTCCGAAGTGTTGATTAAGAAAACCGAAATATGTTTAATTGCTTGCTAACGGTTTCATTCCCAAGCTGTTATTTCAGCATTAAAATAAAATGATCTTTAAATTGATGCTCATGAATTTGTAATGAAACATATTTAAATAGCCAGACAGATATTTATAAATTGTGGAAAAAGTGCCCGTTCCCCCCAAAAAATGCTATTATTCAAAAGACTCTGCTTTCTGCCTCCAGCACTGAGACTGCAAAGGAACTTTTCTAAATCATATTTAAAGATTCATTGTCAGCAAAGTATTTCATTATTGTGCTGTGCAAATTTGTCATAAACAACCTGAACGTCTATGAGGCTGTTGGGAAACGCTGACATCCAATAGCTACAGGGAAGAATAGATGAGGGCAAAGATTAATTTAAAAAAAAAAATCCTTCTGTGTGAAACAAAATCTGAGTTTCTGACAGTCTTTGAAAGAGACTGAGCATCAGCGCTGGGTTTTTGGCTTTTTAAAAGGGGGCTCAGTGGCACTACTGATGCAGTCTTGGACAGGTAATAACAACAACAATAATAATAATAATAATAATAATAATAATAATAATTGCTTACACTTATATACTGTAGTGCTTTTCTGGACACTCCACTCAAAGCGCTTTACAGGTAATGGGGATCCCCTCCACCACCACCAGTGTGCAGCCCCACCTGGATGATGGGACGGCAGCCATAGTGCGCCAGAACGCTCCCCACACACCAGCTCTCAGTGGGGAGGAGAGTGATGAAGCCAGTTCAGAGATGGGGTTCATAAGGAGGCCATGATTGGTAAAGGCCACTGGGAAATTGGTGAGAAGCACCCTGGGATTTTTAATGACCTCAGAGTCAGGACCTCGGTTTTACATCTCATCCGAAGGATGGCGCCTGTGTCCCCGTCACTATACTGGGGCATTAGGACCCACATGGACCGCAGGGTGAGCACCCCCTGCTGGCCCCACTAACACCTCTTCCAGCAGCAACCTTAGTTTTTCCCAGGAGGTCTCCCATCCAGGTACTGACCAGGCTCACACCTGCTGAGCTCCAGTGGGCTGCTAGTTGTGAGTTGCAGGGTGATATGGCTGCTGGTTAAGGAACAGGTGACATGCACAGGTGTGCATGTCAGCCATTCACAGGAGGGCACACAGAAGCTGGATCTGCCTGCTATGATATCACACCCATATCAAGGGCTAACACATCAGAGAAGAGAAAGCTTGTGTCTCACACCTCTCCTGACACTGACTTCCTCAGTCAGTATAGGGACAGGGAGGTGATTAGATTCCAGAGCCATTGAAGCCACTGCATTATGGAAAGGAACAATTAAAAAAGATTCACATGTTTGTATTGTTTCTTAACGAGAAAGGCACACCTGTTTCTAGGAAACTTAAAGTACATTTGTAGGGTGCTGTGACTACAATGCTATGACACTACTGGCTGGCATTTCTTGTCAAGAATAAAAAGATAAGCTATGATTGCTCTAATCTTCCACATTTTTGTTGATAGTGAAAGCATTCTTGAAATGTTATGAGTCAAGGATGCACACCCCTGGGTGCACGTGATATTCTACTTCACCTTAAACCTGTTTTCAGATATGTGGAGGTTGCTCATTTCTCATTGTAAGTTTCTTTGGCATGGAAAATAAAACCATTTACGGCATTGTGTACTGCTCAACGCAATATAGAAATATCAGAAAAGATAAGAAAACAGAAAACTGCAAAAAAGTTTTTAAAGGCGTCTTTAGACAATACATGCAAAGTGGTGCTTAGAGTGTATTCTTTTGCTGTTTTTCTACTATTCACTGCCTGCATTGAACTCAAAATCTCACGAAGCATCTTTTCAAATCAGTTGGGCCTACACGAGAGATATTTGTCACATGAAGAAAAGGGTAAGAGTGGTGAAATTGAACAACGTATGATTTTGGGTGGTGGCAGGGGCATTTTAAAATGAATCTCTGTAGAAAACCACAAAGGCACAAAAAAAAAAACCCACCAGTAATTTCACTGCTTGTACGTGCGTCGCCCTTCATGGTTTACTGATGCTACCGTACATTCGAGAGCACATGATTACTGTAATGGATCTACTCTCACTGAGTGCACGTAGGCTCACGCTGTGAATGCAATGAATTAGTCTTGATGGGATACAATGGGTTTGCTGCATGAGAGTGTGTGAGTCAGGAAGCTGACAGCAAGAGCCTAGGAAACTCTCAGGCAGGGAATACGGTACATTTTGTTGCTGCACTGCAATTCTATATTTTCCATGGTTTTAATGTGCATTTTAAGGCTGTACGTGTTTTGGGTAAGCTATTTGAAAAAAAATGTATGCAAGGTTTTTATGCACGTATTTTACTAGATCATGACGTGATGCACGTTCTATTATGCAAATAACGCATCATGTTTTGTATTGTTAGGGATGTTTATTGTGACTGGAGGTAGAATATTTTTTTATAGGCTGAGACCTAAGACTGAAAGTTTGTCCAAAAGGCATGTTGATGGGATTTGGTTTTGGAAGATCTGAAGATGACACCTGTTTAGAAACTCTTTGCTGCAGATGAGCAAGTGAACCAGTATTACAGTCAGGATGATCCTTAATAATAGTGGGGGGGGGGAAGATGAACTTGGGGCTTTGTTACAAAAGAGCAGAAACAGAGCGAAGCAGTGTGCAAGCTTACTTTGCCTTTCAGGGAATCGATACCTGTACGTTCCAGGATTCCTCCTACATGGGTTCACTGCACACAGGCGCCACACACCTACTCACAGGGCTGAGCTCCTTCGGCAGCTCATCACAAGCTGATCTCCTACCCCTCTTCCTGCTGGAAAATACAGAGCTCACGATGAATATATAAGCAGCCATCAACACAGACAAAAATCCCGCATCTATGAGAGAAAAACATCCAACTGGTTGAAGTGTAGGATTCATGTGACTTAGCTTTCTCTTACGAACCACCGTATATACAGTACTGTACATACATTCAGGTGGAACAAATGTACTGTATGTACAAACACATTTTTGTGTGTATTGCGTCCTGTAAAAACACAATTGCATACAGTAATTAATGGGCTTTGCCAAGAACAAAACGCCCTTCGGCTTGCCTTTCTTGTTTGATTGGTAGCTAATGGATCCCAGAACTTGGCAGCAGTTTTTGCTGTTTGACTGCCTGTTTCAACATGTTGGCCGGGCAAATTCTTCCCGGCCCCCTGCGGCTCCTGTGAACTACTCTGAGGATGAGTTTGTTCGGAATCGCGCCGTGATAGCCTGGTGTGGATTTTCAGGGACCGATGGGTGAACTTCGTGGGAATGGGGAATGTATTCAGTAAGGAATCCAATGGCTTTCGCAGGCTATTTGAGAAATTCTGGAGAAGCAAGCCGTGAAAAGCAATGCGAGGAAGGAAACCGGTCACCATCTCCTCCTCTTGCTTAGGCCTGCAAATGCCAGAAAAGAGGTCTTCCCAGCTTCTGTCGTACATATCAAAGAAATGCTTGTTAATCAGAACCAGACTCCACAAATATTTAGGCTAACATATCATGGGATGTTAAAGATGAACAGGCGCTGACGGTCTGCGTGACCTCAGGTGAGAATGGCTTAGAAATAGTCCTCTTGTTCATCCTATGTTTTTCGTATCTTCCTGCATTCTTCTGTTTGAAAGGAGTCTGAGCTTTGATGCCTTCCTGCTCGTCAGTCTGATTAATTTCGCCACTGTTGCTGGATAAACAGTTTATTCATCCTTTCCTAATACTTCAAAGACAGGATAACCTAGGAACCTTTTGTTAGTAAATGTTTTTAGTTTTATCTGAATAGTTTCTTTCTTTTTTCAAATCCATTAAAGGATTTCCTAACTTCTTTGCTTAATGCTTTAACTGCAAGTAGTTTTGACACGAGGAAGCAGCTCATGGATCTTGGAATTAGAACACGGAACGTAATTGATCTACAGAACCAATTGTTGCATCTACTGCAACCCCACCTCAAAGCAAAATCAAGATTCGTCATACTAGTCTACAATCATTGTAGATGATCAATTCCAGAAAGTTAAGAAACAACAGGCTCTAGTCTCACCAAGTTGTACAATAAATATTGCTTTCTGAATTTTCAGGTTATACCACTGTACTGCAAACAGGGCAGATATCTGAGGAAGGGTTCTGCTCCTCATAGGGCGAGTTGGTTAGGAGCCAGACAACCTAGCTGGATGTCTTTGGTCAGCTGAGGTGAAAGACGCACAAACGGAGGGGAACATGCAGACTCCACCCTGAATGTACCCCAGCCCTGAATCAATACTGGGACTCAAGAGCTGCGAGGCAGCAGGGGTGACAAACCCATCACCCTGACATCCAGTTACTGCAGTACTGTTGCATAATCCTTAAAACCTGGCTGCATCAATCTGCAGGATGGAACATCGGGTGGCCTAGGACAATGAAGAGGACTAGACGAGTCTAAACAAATTGTCTTCCGATCGCATGGCCTCCAGCCAGGAGGAAAACAGACCTGTGGGGAACTTTCATCTTTCCAAGAAGAGAAACAAAATAGTCACGCTATCCATCTTCGGTAGAACTATAATGGCTAAAATAACATTTTGAATCACCTACATGTGTTTTGATTTGTGCTTGTTAAGTGAACAGTAAAGGACAAGAAACGTGCGTTTTTGTTGGTATACAGATTTGATTGACAAGAGATCAAAATGTATAGATAGATAGATAAGACCCTATTGATCCCGAAGGGAAATTGATGTGTTACAGCAGTCCAGCCCAAGACAAACAAAAACAGACATCAGAATAGACGAAAAATTTATACAAAATATAAAATAAATAATAAAAATAAATACATAGAATAGAATATAGAATATAGAGTATAGAATGTGCCCATCTTAAAGTTCTGATATTTTGTGTCCTGAGGCGTGACACTAAGATGTAGCTGCACAACTGTGCTTCAGAATAGGTGTTGAAAAACGCACTTAACAAATAAGTCCGGAAAGGGAATATTAAAAGGAAGAGCAGAAATATGTTCAGGAGAAGAAATCTAAATGTTTATTTATGGCTCCTACTAACAAATCTTATACACTCTTTTGACTCGAGGACATTCATGTTTAAAATTGTAGGTAAGCATTCGGCTTGTTAAACAATAAAATATAGCTACAGTAAATGAAAGGTGAATATTAACAGAAAAGAAAAAAGAAAGAGGAATGTATTTGAGGAATCCAGCCAGTGTTTCAGGGGTTTTATGTCTTGTGAAGATTAGATTTTAAAGAGAAAAATGCCCTCGGACATTTTTGTGCTGGAACGTGTCATTTAGTATTCCTTTATTTCAAGAGCATTACAAAGAAAATATTCTTTAAACGTCGACAAGGGCTTGTTTCTCCCCCATGTCTGCGCAGTTTCACTGACCTGATTGTTCTGTTGTCTTTTTGATTAGCCAGGTAATGACACTGTGTTGTGCTAACCACAGTAATTGTGGAATTGACAGCACACTATAGAGGGAGACATCTTCTGAAGCGCCTAAGGGATTTGATTAGCGCTGAGCTGGAAAACGCTGCTTCAAAGCCTGGCTGAGACAGAGCTGGAATCTGGAATTCACAGAGTGACAACAGAAAGGAAACAAAAATAATTTTGCACACCGCACTGCTTATTTTTAAACCTGACATGTTAATTTACGCAACAATGTTGACCGCCTTCTTTTTAAGTACTGAGCTGCATGACACGCAGAATTAAAGGTGGCGCGAGGTCGCTTTTTTCCGATTCCCGAATGATTCAGAGAAACAGAATCCTCACCTCGGCGATACCGAGGAGCGTCCCCCTTCGTTCACCTTGAATTCTTCTGGCCTTGAGTGATGGCTTCAGTGCCACCAGCTCTGTCAAAGAAACACACATTGGTGAAACAACATAGCACACTGCTTCTGCAACCTATGAGGCTGATCTTACAGTACCTGATGGAAAAGCCCTTGCAGAACAGCTCTATTTCAGGCCTTTGGGGGACAGCTGCTGTACCAAGCCTTCCAGAGCCTTCCTCTTATTGAAACCTTTCCCCAGACCCAGCTGGACCTGGTGACCGGGTCACTTGTCCTGTGCTGCAAACTGGACCTTGCCGGGGTTTCCTTGACTGTTCTGGTCCCAGCACCACCCCAGCGTCAGTCCCGCTGTGCATGAGGGGAGACGGCGGCACAGAGAGACCTCTGCTGGCTCCTGCAGGTGACTGCAGGCCTCTCCGAACTCGCCCAGGGGTGTTTTGATTCCTCGAGCTTTTGGACAACTGGGCTCCGAGCAGCCCTCTGCCTTGTGCCTCGGCCATTTGCCCAGTCTGCAGGCTCAGTCCGTTGCGATTCGGTTAGGAGGCACATGGCTTTTTGCTCGGTTGGTTTTACCCGAAGTTTCCAGTGCTCTGAAAACACCTCTTACAGGGAGGTCCAGATAGCTAGGTCTCAAAATGAATGAACGCTTTTCCATCCTTATTGTTTAGTACACAATATGTTTTTGAGATTGCGTGCCATTCCTGGTGTGATCTTAAGCAATGACACCAACAGCTGGGTTATGATCAAAGAGGCATCTTTCCTGCCCCAAAATGGCTTTCCTAGTGGGTGAAAAATGCTTTTTAACTGAGTGGTTTGGGGGGGGGGGGGGCGACAAGGTTATTTAGCATTGTGACAGTGGTGTTCAGAGAGACGCAGCTCCTACTAGCAATTCTCAGGGTTATGGAAACCCCTGCAGTTTGTATGGCAGTCAGCAGATCTGATCACATGCAAAGTTTCAGCATTATTAGAATGAAATGATTATCACACACCTTTTAGGGTAAGTGTGTGTTCGAGCAGAGACTCAGTACTCAATACTGGAGCTGTTTAGGCCACGGGCAGAGAAAAAGCTGTCTAAGTCTCCTGCCAAAAACATATATTCGTAAACAGTACTTATAGAGTTCAAAGGTATTGTAAATCTTTTATCTGAACCCATTTCTGTACAATTTCAGGTCTAATCATATTTGGTTCAGTGCATTCTGAAATGTTGCAGAAATCTAATCATCTTGTCTGGGATCTTCAGCACGAGCTGAGCACGTATGTTTGGTACCCAGGGAACTGGAACGAGCAGAAAATGGGCAGACTGCGTACTAAATGTACCAAAGTCTGTAAAAACTTGGACAATATATGGCTGTTATCAGTACTGATACAGCAACAACAATAATAAACTCTGTGAATTCACTGAGTGAAACTCAGTGTTTTAATTTGTACATGTATAATCCATTGGTACATGGAATTTCCCTGGCATGTGTGTAGTGGAACGAGACCAAAATGCTTTGATGACAGTTGTCATCTGTCAACTGTAGAATATGACTGAGGTCCTGTCTTCTCAGCTGCAGGCTCTCCTCCAGCCCAGCGTAAGTACAGACCAGCCAGTTCGTCATCTTGAACGCACATGTTCCTAATAAGACGAATGATTCTCTTCTGAGGCTCGAGTCCGTCTCCCACTTTTAGTAGATATTAGAGAACGTATTATTTAGAGAGAAGACCGTTGTTGGTCATTAAGATAACTTTCTGCTGCGGAATGGGGAAAAAGAAAGCCGAAGCCTGGCTTGCAAAGTTTTCTGTGTTTTGGGACTGCTAAAAAAAGAAAGGCGCAGTTAAGTACTTGATTGTCTGGTCTCGCCACATGTGAGTAAAAACTTGGGCATGCGGTGTGCACAGGGAGAGGAAAGCTTCACTGATTCAAGCTTCTGTTATTTGGCTCATCCTTCGAAACCCCAGCTGGTATATAATTCTCCTGCAGCATGACTGCAACGTGTGGTATGAAGACCTATTTGCTATACAGTACATGAGTGCAGGTGTGTATTTCAGGAATCTAAGCGCGCTGTAGCTGTCCAAATGTCCTGCCACATGTATTAGCTCTATCCATTAAGCCCCACAGGCACTGGGCCTGCGGTGCAGGAATCGAGGACTCAGATCCCATGTGGGTTGGTGGTATCCTGTTCTGAGGGAGGAGTGGGCAGGGTTCTGGGCTCATACCTGGAATTGTGTGGGTTTGAATCCCAGATAGGGTATCTGGTGATGGAGAAATGTACATCCCTTGGATTGCTCCAGTAACATACAAAAGCGAGTCAGTGATCAGCCAAATTGTTTTTTGTGCGGTCATAATATTACAGCCCCTGCATCTCACACTTGGATCACTGTGGTCTCTCACCATCTCTGTCATCCTCTCCCACACCTGCTTGCTCTTAATTTTATCCTGACTTCACTGAGCTCTACTGCACTTTGTCAGGGATCACCAGCCCATTTTTATATGGGAATAACAACATCCCCAAAAGGGATTTTCAGACATTGGTAGACTTGTTATTTTTTTAGTAACGGGTTCATTCCAGGCTGAAAGGTAAAGAAAAGAAACTCACCTGAAGAATTCTCCACAGCGGAAACGTGCTTCTTTCCTTTACCTTTCAGCGTGGAATAAACCTTTACTTGTTGCTTTGCAGACTACACATGCTGAAGCAGCTCCCTACTTGAATGTTATTACTGTATTTTCTAGCCTTTTATTGGTCTATAGGGGGATCTTGACTCTGAACAAATAGGTGATACGTTTTGCCATTAACACTTCTACTGAGAGCGGTCTGCTTGGTCCTAATTCAGTCAACCAGTCAGGGGTTTCTCCTCATCGGCCAAGATTGGATTTTGGTTCTCTCCCGTCCTGATTTCAGCACAGCAGCATTTCTCTGGAAACTCATGGCTCCTATTTAATCATGGCTTAAATAGGCTCCTATTTAAGCCACGTCTGAATTTAGCCCCGATAATTGAAATTGCAGAATCTTTTGGAGGTGAGGAAGATTCTAAACGAGCTGTGCCTCCAGGAAACATGAAGTGGCCTGATTTGTTAGTACATAGCTGAACTGCATGGCCAGCCCATTAAGTAACCACTATAAAGCAGTGTTTGGCATTCTTGTAAAGATCGATAGACTCGAAATGTTAAATGAACCATCTCTGAATATGACCTGGCAGGTTTCCAGCAGCTGGCTAGAATCCCTTTAAAATTAAGTCTAGTGGAGACATCTACTCAAACCTAATAACAGCTCAGACACTTTTCATGCATCTGTATCCTCTTAAAAATATATTGTGTACACACACACACACACACATATGACCAAAGAAAGAGCCCGAGATTTCCTTCTTTTTGGAGATAACTCCAAATTTTTATTGATTTGGAAAAGGCCGAGTTATACAACCTGGAAAAGCTTGTATAAAATGTATATAGCAAATTCGAAATAATCAGAGCCAGGGTGAATATAAACATCTGACTTTGATGGGTTAGAGGAGGGGTTCCCAACCGGCGGTTCGTGAGCTTGTGATGGAAACGTCAATGTCAAATTAAATAGTCCTTTCAATAAATAACAATGTAAAATAAGAATAAGGAAAACTACAGTAGTATTCGTATTTTACAAAGTGAAAAGAAGCTTGTTAAGGGGGTTGCTGTAGCATTTATCTACATTCATTGAAAAGTTTTATTTAGTTAAAATCTCGAGGGGGGGACTTGAGGCAAATAATTTAGGTTGAAGGGGTCGGCTGACAAAAAAGGTGGGGAACCCCTGGGTTAGATGCACAAGCTCCCGGGTCATGTTTTGTACTCCTGTCCTGAGCAATCAGGACATTTTGCCATACAGCAATTGATGCATCCTGAACTACTGTGCATTTAAAGCAAAACCAACCCATTACCACCGTCAACAGGTTTTATCTGTAAAATGCGTGACTATGAAACAAGACAACGTTTTTTATTCCCCCCACATGTTTTAAAGCTCTTTTCAAGAACGCAAGCACGCAAGAAAAACACATTTTTCTGCCAAATGCGTTTGAAGACTTGTCACCTTGTGGGCTACAAAACTCCAGCTCCACAGGGGAGGTGTAGCTGCCTGAACCCCAGAGCACATGGTTTCATTATTACTACAGCATTAGAGAAGAAGAATAGGAATAAGGAAAAAAAAATGCTGTTGGACAAAGTGACACCTCGGTAATAGAACTTTTTGTATGATATATTAGCAGTGTGGAGTAAAACATACATTTAAGCAGGATCGTTGGAATGATATAAGATTTAATTATTGTACAATGAATTATTTATCTCTTTGCTAAAGCCAATAAAAAGGGTTTTTGAAGAAGGCCCTTGGACACATAAATATTTTAAAAGCTTTTTCTTGCTGAAGGAGAATCACTTTTCATTTTGGCCTCACAGAACCAGTCTGTTTCTCCCTGCACGCTCGCATTGAGATGTTCAGAAGTAGAAGACAACAGCAGGACCCAAAGGTTACTTGCAATAGCTATTCCCATGTGTGTAACTCTTATTACTTCTTGTGCTAAATCACACGCATTTGAGCTGAGATTTGGTTCTGCCTCAAAATAAAAGATTATAACAGTCGAGCGACTTTGTGGTTTTTATTAAATTCGGGGGCGGGGTTGAGGATCCTCATGATAAAAGTTGCTCAGCCCATCTGAAACCCATTAGATCGGATGGCTTCATTTTCTGAATATTTTTGCTAAGTCTTTTTATCTCCTTTGGCGAGACTTAGCTGTAGCCTGTTCCCAGCGTACTGTAGGTTCTGCCATTACAACTACATCAACATCTGGGCCCTAAGATGCATTTTTGATGCATCATGTAAGATGCGCTTTGGTAAGACGTCAGGACATGAAGATGAAGAGCGAATAGGTTTTAGGACTGAGTATTGAGTTCGCTTAGCTTCCTTGGTGTAACCATGGCAAAACATGGAGAACAGTTAAGCACGACACCAGCTACTGTAAGTGAAAAGGTGGCAAAATAAGGTCAAGACATTGCATAGATATACTGTAGTAGGACCACTAAATCCCAGGTACATTTATTGTGCAGCCTTAAATAAGGACTAGTTCAACCCAAAATAAGAAGGAAAACACCTGTGTTTATCTGTAGTAAAAGAAAGGGTTTCTTTAGCCTGAATAACAAAAGTTCACTGTATTATTAATTTCTCAGTTATTTCTAGCTGGCATGTCTTGCTTTTTGTCCCCTCTAATGTACCTAATCAAGTTTTTCCATTATAAATCACCCAGAACCTAAAAAAGCCAGAATGAAGAAGAAGATGCCATTTGGCCCTGTCTTCCTCATTTAGTGTTTCATACAAAGATCTCGTCCAGCTTTTCCTTGGAAGGTCCCAGCAAGCTGGAATCAACAACACAGCTGGGTTGATTTTGCTTAGGAAACCTGGATATCTTGAGAGCTGTGCTTGAAATGATCCATTGGGATATGGAGTACTGCGATCATGCAGCTTTTGTAGAGACAGCAGCTGCATGAGTCTAGGTTTTGTGTTGGAGCGGTTTACAGCTTCAGGGAGACAGTGTAGTGATGTGCCAAGAGAAGGACTGCATCATGCTTGATTCCATCAAAAGATTAATTAATTCATCCAACCCCTCTTACTGGGACGAGTGATCCAGAGTCCAACCAGGCAGATACAGGAATAAATTCTGAAAAAGGTGTCCAGTATGGGATATGTACAAGAGCTCACAACCCCCACAAGATTATTAATCGCCTCAACTTCTGTAATTTCAGTCATCAATCACCTAACAACAGGTGTTTGTTAGTCCTTTGCCTCCATCTGATTTATACCTGATTTCCAGCCTCAGATGATTCCAAACCTTCATGTGACATTTCATTTTTGTCAGCCGGTCCTCCGGTTAAATTAATTTGCTGGGGCCAAAAAAAAAAAGGCGAGGAAGAAAAGCAGAAGAAATGAATGAGCTCATTACGTTAAATAGAATTATTTGAAATAAAATAACTTTGGGCTGTAGGAATGCATTAAAATTCATAAGATGAGAAAAATCGATTGTGCCTGATCTTTTTTTTTTCTGTTCCCCCCAGATGGAGACCATAATAAAAACCTTGCATGAGAAAAAAAAAAGAGGCAGTAAGCTCTTGGTTTTAGTGTTTAGACTGGCTTTGGTCAAAACATCGGTGCAGCAGTCAAGGGTAATTAACATGTAAAATTAATTTTAGGAATCATAGCCTGTGGTTCAATGAAAGCTAAATATTTTTGACTTGTCTTAAGAGTGCGCCTCTCTCTCATTGCTGACCAGTGGTAATGCTTTCCTAGTGGCACACTACCAAAAGGTAAACCAATACAAAACAGGTGAGTGTGTGTTGTAAAAAGGGACAAAAATCCCCTTTTAACTTATGGATGACTTTAGTTGTACTTGTAATCCAAGGAGTCGGTACAATTACTTTTTATAGTAGGGGGTTCGATAAATGAGATGATGTCTTGTGCTTTTTCCACAGAGGAGAAACGTGGCCAGGCATTTACAAGAACTGAAGGGCATTCTGCTGAGGCTTTCATATGACTCTCACCCTCACAGGGGCTGCAGATCCAATTGGAAACCACTTCTGGCACAGAACGCCTGGAGAGCTACTAATGCTGCCTCAGAATAATAAAACACAGTGCTGGGTGTCCCTTCTCAGCGCCAACGCAGACCTGTTTGCGCTGAAACTTGAGTTGCAGGGGCCTAACAGTTCGCCGTCCTGAAAAGACTAGCAAGGCACCGATGCTTCTGAAACTGTCGCAAAAGGAATTCTGCCTGGGAGGACAGCGACAGGGTGTGTGCGAAAGCTGGGGAGGAGGTGACAGACGCCTGAGGGTTTTGCGTGCTTGAGATCAGCAGGTCGAGATGTATTAGTTGCAGGGCAGGAGTTTTGGTTTCGGAATGACCAGAGGGATGTTTTGACGTCCTCTGCTGTCTGTCATTCTATCCTTCCGTGGGACGGCTTCAACTGGGACTCTAGATGGTGGGTCAATGAGAAGTTGAAAAATATCAAAGGGTTTGAAAAGCCATTTCAGGGGCTCCAGCTCTCTTCAGCTGAGGATGGGCATAGACAATGCTCAAAACACACATGCCTTTGGCTTTTAAAACCACAAGTCTCCTTCCCTAAGAACATGAGAGAGGTTACAGTCAAGCAGAGACTCCTTGTACCTGTTGGGTAGTTAGTAGCTTATAGAAAATTAGTAAATGTTAAGTTACTAACTATGAGCTAAGAGCATGAAGCACCTGGTTTTTCCAGTTCAAGGTCTCAGTTGAAGGCAATGGGAGCACAACTGTACTTTTAAAAGGCGGTGCTATGAAACATAGATTCCTAAAATATGAATATCCATATTACAAATAAAAGCACAGCTTGAGAGATGGAATGAATTCCTTCATTTTCGTGGGGTGTTACCCAGCCCTTGGGTTATTAGTACAGCTGAGTGAGTCAGGGATGTGCTAATCTAATTCTGGAAGGGGCTGAAAGAGGAGCTGCACGTCTCTGGGTTAAACCAGGCCAGAATTAAACATGTTTTTATGGCACTGGGTACCTTTTTTCCATGTTCTGTCATTGCGGCATGCCTACATCAAGATTCTACATGCAAACCCGAAAATCAAAATAAACAGCTTAATGTGTCACCCCCCCCCCCCCCCGTATATGGACCCGAGGAAACATCTGCTGCTGCTGTTTTGGGCGGTGAGCGGTGAAAACGATCGTCATTAGAGTCATTTTGTTTGATTGGGACAGAAAACCGAAGCCGGGGGCCTCAGGGGACGTCTCGAGGAAAGCCACGTCAGTCCGAGAACGCGAACATACAGTACACATATGTCCATTCTTCCCTTCGCCCGCAAGTTCGGCGCCAGAAATAGGAATTCGGATGACTAATTGTTTCTCTTCAAAACAGGTCTGGAAAGCGTGTGAGTAAGGAAATAGGATGGATGTTTGGGAAAGAGATGATGGGGCTTGTGGACTCACTTTGGAGAATTCTATGTGTCTTTGGGTTAAAAAGGATGACTAGCATTAGCGAACAGTCTGGCAAATCTTTCTGTCTTAATAATAATAATAATAATAATAATAATAATAATAATAATAAGGAACAAGTAATAGGTTTATTCCATGCTGAAAAAAAGAAGAAAGAGAACACAACTTTTCAACCGTGGAGCCTTCTTCAGGTGTGTGAAGACACTCACTGTGTGAAGACACACACCTGAAGAAGGCTCCACGGCCGAAACGTTGTGTTCCCTTTCTTCTTTTTTTCAGCATGGAATAAACCTATTACTTGTTCATTTGCAGCCTACGCATGCTGACGCAGCTACCCACCTGAACTAAATCATCATAATAATAATAATAATAATAATAATAATAATAATAATAATAATAATAATAATTTATCTATCTCCTTTAAAGGTGGTTTCTCCTATAGCTTTACAGTAAGGAAAAAACACAATGAGAGGAGACAGCAGCGTTACACAATCACATTAAGGGCCTGGAATGGTGTTGGAAAGCAAAGAGGCAACAGAACCAGGTAAATCCAGGCCCTTCTGAAGGGCATTTGAACATGCTCAGGGTAGGTTACTCTCTGATTTGCTTAGGGCTAGAATGCCAGAGCTTTGAGGGGTAGCAGAAGGCCCTCTCTATCTCTAGAGCACCCAGAGTAAAACACAGTCTGTTCAAAATAAGCTACAATAACAAAATAACACAACTCTGGCTGACCTACAGTAAACCTACAGTACATGCCCAACTGACAGGACTGACAATGTCAGGCTGGATAAAAAAGAAAACACAATGCAGATTTTTTCTCAATACTATAATTAGCAGATCGACTTCACTTGTACTTTTAAGAACTGGAAATGCAGCTTTCTCCCAGAGAAGAAGGGAGGCTAAAAAAAATATTTTCAACACGTCGGCTCCGACAATTAGCTCCAAGCTCCACTTTTCTATTGGCCAGACCTAGCTTTGGTAATAATACAAAGCACTCATCTGCCTCTTAAGTGTATAAATACCCATTTGTAGTACCTGGTTATATAACGTATGCGAGGCTACAAATCGGAGGAGGTCACTCAGAATATCAGCGCTGTTGAGATTTAATTATAAAAATATCTGACGCCTAATCCGAATCTGCATAAATTCTAAACCTCTTTTTAAAGGTTTTTTTTTGGCTGTGAAGTGTGCTGCACTCTAGTTTTCTATCTGAGGGTGAAAGCAGGGGGTGCAACAGGAGCTGGCAGGTCAGTACTCTTGTCCTTGTGGCTCGCCATGCACAAAGAAACCTTTTTCCCTCCTCTGCAACAGGAAGGTTTTCTGATATTTGCCTTGCAATTATGACTCGTGCATGAATCAGCATGACCTACATTCAAATGCCCTAACTGCATACTTCAACAGATATCATTGCTGAACGCTTACTTTTCACTGCTTAACTATTTAACAGGCTTGCGTCTCAGATCTCAGAAACGAGGCAGTGCTGGACCTCGTCAGTACTGGAGTGGAACGACCTCTAAGGAACTCCGGCCTCCTTGTGGTGGACCAGTAGGTGGCGCCCCTTCCCTTCCGGACCAGAATTTCCCATCCAATGCCCCAGCATGGTGACTGTGCTGTAGGAAGCGCAATCCAAGGTCCCCAGTTACTCGGTCATTGAATACCCTGCCACGGTGATCAAGGCTTCATTTTACAGTCTCTCTCATCCTAGCGTTAATCCTGCATCAGCGGGGTCCGCTTGTCGTCCCTATTTGGTGGTTTGAACCAAATCTTTGAGCTGACGTTGCCATTAAATGCGACCGAGAAATACTCCAACGGGGGCATCGCTCCGCCTGCCGTCGGGGGTGGGGGGTGGGGAGGAGAACAAAGTAATGTGGCCAATTCATAGATTAGGAGGCATGGGAAATTTGGCCAGGACGCCGGGGGGCCAGAAACACCCTGGGATTTTTAATGACCACAGAGCGTCAGGACCTCGGTTTTACGTCTCATCCGAAAGACGGTGCTTGTTTACAGTATAGTGTCCCCGTCACTATATTGGGGCATAAGGACCCACACAGACAGCAGGGTGAGCGCCCCCTGCTGGCCTCACTAACACCTCTTCCATCAACAGCCTTAGTGTTTCCCAGGAGGTCTCCCATCCAGGTACTGACCAGGCTCACACCCGCTTAGCTTCAGTGGGGCTGCCAATTGTAAGGTGCAGGGTGACATGGCTGCAGGCCAAGGCTACATTTAACAGTGACCTGCTTTAAATTCCCCCCTTTATTCAAGGGGTGAAGTAATTTCTCGCTCTTCCACCCGATCTGCTGTAGACCAACGCTGTTGGCACATAACGGCTCTCATGCATCATCACTTCAGTGAGAAGGGTCTCCTCCTCTACATGGAGCACAGTTTTAGATTTGTTCTTCCACATGATGAAGGAGCCATGTCCGACTACATGTCTCTGAGGCTCTCGTCAGTGACCTCTAGTGGCAGCCAGGCGTAATCGAGTCCTTAGTGTCTTGGCCTGCCCAAGGAAGGGTGTTTTTCTTTGTCCTTGGTGCATTATTTCGGTCCATTAAAATACTTTAAAAAATCTTTTTCTGCTTCTTCTGTTCAGGACAGTGGCTCCCAGACCTGATCCTGGCATTATTCCCAGCTGGGCTCTTCATCTCCAGTGCTAATTGATGACTTGACTGTACCTTCGGTTGCTTCCTACATTCCAGGGTGCTAGATCCAACAGCCTCAGTCCACGGAACTGTACACAGCCTCTCCTACCTTGCTTGCCATTATTATTTATGTTGTATAATATAAATATATTTGTTTTTAGAATTTCTCAAAACATTGGGTGGTTAGCTACGTGATCGCGTTGGATAAGGCGACAAGTGCAAACCCGTGGAAGGGCACTTCAAACTGATGACAGGAGGCACTGTTTTACGCTAAGGGTGGTGGAGGTCTGGAGCAGGCTGCCCTGACGTGTGCTGCTGGCACTCGCTTCACACCTGGGCTGTGCTTCAGTTTGAATGACTTCTCTCTCTTGGCAGGGCCACACTGTCTCATGTCAACCACACAGCGCCATCTACTGGACCCTGATTCTGTGCTTCTGCAACACTCTGCTTTTTCTGTAGGACTATCAGTAGGGCTGAAGATCTTGTTCAGGAACATCAAATCCAGACTCGTGCACCTGACTTTGGCTGAATAGATGTGAAATATCTTTGCAAATATTTCAGCCATATCACCCTGCAGCTCCCAGCTGGCAGCCTACTGAGGCTCAGCAGGTGTGAGCCTGGTCAGTACCTGGATGGGAGACCTGCTGGGAAAGCTAAGGTTGCTGCTGGAAGAGGTGTTAGTGGGGCCAGTATGGGGGCGCTCACTCTGGGGTCTGTGTGGGTCCTAATGCCCCTTCCAAGGGCTGAGACGTAAAACTGAAGTCTTGACTCTGTGGTCATTAAAAATGCCAGGGCAGTTCTCGAAAAGAGTAGAGGTACCTGACAAATTTCCCCCTGGCCTTTACCACTCATGGCCTCCTAATAATCCCCATCTCTGAACTGGCTTCATCACTCTGCTCTCCTCCCCACTGAGAGCTGGTGTGTGGTGAGTGTTCTGGCGCACTATGGCTGCCATCGCATCATCCAGATGGGGCTGCACACTGGTGGGGGTGGAGGGGATCCCCATTACCTGTAAAGTGCTTTGAGTGGAGTGTCCAGAAAAGCGCTATATGAGTGTAAGAAAATATTATATTAAATGTTTTGTAAAAAAAATATATTCTTTGCGCATAGTGGTAGTGATTTCACAAGAGTTCTTAAGAACTTTAAGATTCTGTTTTCTTGTGTTTGCACCTTCCTTAGGGGAGCAAGGGTTTGTCATGCCCTGTACCTGAAATATATCTATCCTCCCATTTTCGGAAAGCATTTCTGGGAGGTGATGTAGACGCCCTTTACCTGGCCTGGAAGCAATAGTGCTCAAGTTGATCCTACACCTTGAAGTGACTATTCACACACGTGCACATAATTTACAGACACACATTGAAACGAAGCATGTCTTTGGAAATGAATAATAATAATTATAATAATTGCTTACACTTATATAGCGCTTTTCTGGACACTCCACTCAAAGCGCTTTACAGGTTATGGGGTCTCTCCTCCACCACCACCAATGTGCAGCATCCACCTGGATGATGTGACGGCAGCCATAGTGCGCCAGAACACTCACCACACACCAGCTCTCAGTGGGGAGGAGAGCAGAGAGTAATGAAGCCAATTCATAGATGGGGATTGAGGCCATGATTGGTTAGGGCCAATGGGAAATTTGGCCAGGACGCCGGGGTTACACCCCTACTCTTTTCGAGAAACGCCCTGGGATTTTTAATGACCACAGAGAGTCAGGACCTCGGTTTTCTGTATCATCTGAAGGACGGCACCTGTTTACAGTATAGTGTCCCCATCACTATACTGGGCCATTAGGACCCTCGTTGACCACAGGGTGAGCGCCCCCTGCTGGCCCCACTAACACCTCTTCCAAATTGGGACAAAATTGGATAACCTAGGGAAATCCTACTGTATGTCAACACAGGGACTCAACAGGCAAACTCCATAGAATCAGATGAAATCGAGCCCAGGACTCATTAGCTATAATGAAGCAGTGCTAATTGTGCCAGTTGTCTGAAATGTGCTATTTTACTGTTACTCAAATTTCAATAGAAAGCTACAAAGGAACAAGTAATAGGTTTATTCTATGCTGAAAAGAGAAGAAAAGAAACACTGTGGAGCCTTCTTCGGTTGGCAATAATGCAATACTGCACCATGCTCAAGAGTCTGATAGCAGGGTTTTTGTGTGGGACTGTGCAACCTGAACCCAACCCCCCAAAGACTGTTGTAAAGGTCATGCTATATGGAAAGGCACTTTCCATATAGCATGGAAAGTGCTATATGGAAAGTGCGTGATTCCTTATTGTATTTATGCAATAACGAGACCCTCTCTGCTGTAAAATGTGACCCAACAACCAAAGTAGGAAAAAGTAAACATTTCCATCCTGTGTTTGTTTTTTTAACGATAACTAGCATGTCTGTTTTTTTTAGGAAAAATGCTGTTTAAATCTGGCCTACACTGGATATGTTTTGCTGGGAGGCAATGCAGAGATATGTAAATTGTAACAATCATTTAATTCTGAAAGCCCCACACAGATGACAAAAAAATAAATTAAGCCGCATCTGCTGGGTAGTCAGAAGGGGCATTTTTATCTGTCAATTATTTCTGTCGAGATGTCTCCATTTTCAATTTGTTTCGAGGAGGACTGTTAGTCAAAATAAGGGCGTCTGAGACTCGAGAAGGGGACGGGTTAGGGAGGCAGTAAATAAAATTATGGCTGGAGAAATTGTGATTGTTATTCTGTCATGCACTTCAGTGCGTCTGACAAGCCCAACAAATTGCATTGAAATACAGGAAGTTTCAAAATCAGTCTCTGGGAGAAAAAGCTTCATCCTCGGGCCTTTGTAGTCTCCAGGCAGGAAAATAATAAAAATAAATAAATAAAAGCAAAAATAAATTATTTCACATCTATGCAAATTAGGCTTCTTCAGGATCTTATCCTGTGTTTCAACGTGCACATTACATTATACAGTGAAACTGGCAGCATTTTTGGAATTCACAGGCTGGTTTGTCAAGATGGATTCTGTCTGTATAAAAAATAAACTACTGTTGATTTTTGTGGTTGGGCTAGATTCCGTGTAGAACTCACAGATTTACCTCACAGCTCTTGTAACCTGGGTTCCATTTAGGAGTGGGGCACCATCTGGGTGGAGTTTGCATGTTCCTCCTGTTTTCTGGCTATTCAATTGGACTCTCCACTGTGTGTGTGACCTGTAGGTATCTCTAGGTGCTGATTTTGCAAGGGTTTTTACAATGTGCTTTGGTTTCCCCCACCTTCCCAACAATGTGCAGGAAAGCTTTGACTGAGTCTTCTTGACTGTTCAATTCAGGGGGGCTTCAATACTTTCCTTAATACTTTCTGCTGTTTCTCTCTGCCACAAGCTCTTCCTCTGTCATTTCTGTCCTAGTTGTACAACTGCTCCCTCAGCGCATTTTTCTGTCTAGCTCGTAGGAAAAGCTTTTTTTCATTTGGACCATTTGTCAGGACTTTCTTCCAGTGTGCAGTTGTGTTCAATGTAAAGGACTTGGCTTTGGCAGAGCCACACTGGGGAGCAGTGGTCAGGAATCAGACCCGTAGCTTGAAAGCTGTGGTTTCAAAACCCACAAGAGCCCTTGGTATTCTGCTCTTGAGCAAGGTACTTCACCCACTCATGCTCCAGGTAAATTCCCAGCTGCATAAAAATGGGTGCAAAGGCGCGTTGCTTTGGGTAAGCACCTCAGCGGAATAAATGCTTGTGTGATTTAAGCATATCTGCAGAAATGGGATGCACACTGCTCACATCCTCCCAGAGCTCCTAGTCGCAGCAATAGGATTATCCCAGCCTGTTTCTGATTAAAATTTTTTGCCGAGTGAAACCTTATCTCGTGCTGTAACTTGCGTTTACCCCAGCCTTAATTTTCCAGAAGGCTGTAACCAGTTCAGATTCCTAAAATTGTAGCACCATTCCTTTCTCCACATTAATTACATGCGTCGTGCATACTGTATGTTTGCATGAGCCGAGCGGAACAGGATTCAACTGAGAGCCTCCTGATGGATGTCTTGTAGGACCTCCTGGTAGGAGATGATTGGTACTTGGTGTGCGTTTCAGTGAATCCACATTTCTGGTTTGTTCTTGTCATTTTTAATTATCACAAACCAAGCCCATTCTTCTTCTATGAGAACTGAGACCTTGCTTTGTAAAGGGGCCAGGTTGAGCAGATCCCAGAAATCTGGACAGGAATAGTGTATAATTATTCTCTTCTCTGCAGCTGAGCTTGCAAACAGCAATTCAAGAAATACTGAATTTAAACACTGGGTCCATTTTAGCTCAAATGTTTCATCAGTATTGAAGGTACTTGCTGTGCAGTGCTTTCAACTACAGTACCTCACATGCTGTGCTTGTTCATAATGTACACTGAAACATGAACCAGAAGCACAGGTGGAATGTGAATTTTAAAAAATCGAGAACGGAAGGCATTGCTTTACACCAAGGGTTGTGGGAGCCTGGAACAATCTATGTGCCATGTCGTTGAAGCCGATACCTGGATGAGACCCTCACTTCAATTAATGATTCACTTCCAAATGAGACAGATGCCTCCTCTCGTTTGTAACCTCTTTTAGAAGCCACTCTGTGGTAAGCTGTTGCGAAGACTGCTATAGCAAATAAAAGACTTATTAGAGAGCCAGGGGAATACTCTGAAGTTGTCACCATCTGTTTTAGATGAGCAAATGCTTTGCATAGTATACCGTGACTACTCTTAGTGAATGAACATGAAGGTAAGCTTGCTTGCTTATCTGAGACACTAGGTTGCAGAGAGTTACTGAGAGAACAAGACAGCTTTTTCCATGGGTGGAGGGCCAAGGTGAAAGAGTCCAATTATCAGAATAGCCAATTAAAAGCACCCAGAGTAAAGTTCATGTTAACCCAGGGAGAACGTGCAAACTCCCCAGAGACTGTGCTTCCAGTCCCATAATCGAACCCGGGACCCAGGAGCTATAAGGCAGTTCGGCATCTTGTTCATCTTTACAGGACGTCGAGCTGCGAAGCCCTGGGACTTCACCCGCAAACCTTTCCCCATCGCTTCATTCCCATGCTGTGGGGGAGGATTTCTAATTATCTTGCAGAGAAGCACGCCGTACACTTTTTCGAATCATCAGTCAAATATAATGCTCAGGGTTTTGATGTTCATTAAACCATCGCATGCCATTTAACAGAGTGTCTTTATCTTGCTTTTTCTCTGCTGCCCTTGGGGTAAACCAATTACTGAACTGCTGTGGCTCTGGAGATGAACTGAAATCCTCTTCTTTCTGTTTGCTTGTCAAAGAGGACAGACCTGCTGATTTACATACGCCAAGAGAAACGTGGTCGAACGCGCTTGTGTTAAATCGGCTATGGGTTGCCTACATTTGCGTGATTAAAATGTATCCCTATTGCACTACTGCCGTTTCCCTTATGCGTGATGTTACCGGGACCCAGCTATCCACAGCTCAAGCCCGGATTACAGCCTGGATTCTGAAGAGGTCTCATCTGATAGCCTCACTTCTTCAGCACTGGTGTGGGCATGAGCCAGTCAAGCCTCCATGCCTTTGACTACAACAGCGACCCCTGAAATCCAACAGGCACTTATGAGCTTGTAGTTCTGCTCCAGTTGGTGTTTGCTATCCTGAGCCCTGTGGCATTTGCAGTGTCAGATGTCTCTGGTGTGTGGGTGTGCAGACTGCTCTTCTCCTGGGTGGTGTAACAGGTCATAATCAGCAGAGGGCCTGAACCCTTGACCTGTAACTGGATGATCGTAGGTTCAAAAGCCATCTGGGGCACTGTACTCCTGAGCATGATCCTCCGCTTAGATTCCCTCAATCAAATTCTCTGCTGGGGTATTGATGGCTGCAAATACAAGATGTTTTGGCTAAAAGCATCGGTTGAATAAATCAATAATAATCAGGGTTGTAATGTTCAGCTAAGTGGATTTAAGAAATTCCAAAACGGCAGGGTATTAAAACCGAAATGAACTGATGAGTACAAATTTGCAGAGGGAGAAGTTGGGACGCTATGGTGACGTTTCAGACAGCATTCAGTAAAGGCATGGTCTTGAATGTTCTGTGCACGTACAAGAAGTGAGCTTGTCATTTAATTTGAACTTATTCCCTATGGGAATGGAATGGTTTCATTCCTGTGACATACAGTGGAGGTAGGATGTAATCGTGCAAGAATCGTTTCTATTATATAACAAAATATTGTTTTTATTAAAGATGAACCATATGGTTTGCACAGTTTTCCTTTTCTCCTGTGGCTGGAGGATTCCAAAGGCATGCACAAGCAGTTATTTACTAAAGCGCGCATATTCATTTTAAAATATGTATAATTTAAGTAACTATTGCCTCTTATCACATAATTTTATTTCTTGTGATTAATTACAATATTATACAGTGTAATTAATTAAGGGATAAATTACAAGAAGTGTATTTTTAATTAAATTTTCTTTGCAGAAACGCCCTGCAGTCGTGAAGTACAGTAAAGCAAATAAAAATTGCTAGTACAACAGCAGTAGTGCTGGCAGGGAGGAAGTCTCCCGTTAAAGACATTGTGGTAAACTGCTCCTATTTAGTTTTGCCTTTGGGGAAAAATAAGGGTCAGGCTGTCCGACCTCACGCATTCGACATGGTGTCTCTGTCACGAACCGCATTCCCACGAGTGCCTCTCACCGCCCACACCCGCGCACTAATTAATCAAGTGTCATCCCTCGCACTCTTCCCTGTTCACACCCTCTCACTAGTGAGAATGACCCTTGGCTTTCTCTTGGGAGCGTAAACTGCTCTCGACCTGATTTCCGGCCGCCCGCCCTTGTTTTCCTCCGGCTTCGACTCCGCCTCGCCTCTCGTTTTGGATTTGGATGCTCTCCACCTGACTCTTGGGATACCCGACCTGGCTCTTCTACCTCGACTACGACTTTCTGCCTTCTGCCTCTGGGATTTGAACACCAATCACTAGCAACAGACTCCAGTCTCAGCGCCGCATAGGGGCCAGCCAGGTGCTCCTAACGCCATCCCTGACAGGCTCTGGCTGTGCAGAAAAAGGCGCTGGGGGCAGCTGTGTATGATCACCATTGGGGCTTCAGTGCAGTGCAGTTCAGTCGAGCACAGTACGAACGCTGGCCCGCCCTCTTCCTTGTCAAGCAACAGGCTCCTGCATGGCGGGGCTCGTGAGATTAATATGCACAAAGAAGCTGTGCTTGATTCGAATCTCCTCTTTCATGTATTTATCTGTGCTAATGTTATTGAAGAAACTCTTATCTTTAGTTCCAATAGCGGAGATCATTGCGATCGGTACGTTTGCAAAGATGAATCCCAATCCATCCACGAGCAGGTCATTGAAATGGGCACAGCCCCACTGCCACTTCCACTCTAGGGACATCTTTCCCTGGTGGTTCCTTACACTTAGTTGTCAACAGTAGGTTTTTTAGTTGGCTCGTTTTCTAAAATAAACTAAAAAGAAATCAAATATGGGCAGAGGTGGATGGAGATATTTCGACTGAACTCATCATACATTTTCACATACTGATTCAATGCAAAAGCGATTTTCCTCTGCCTGCCTTTTCTCAGCTAGAACTGTGTCTCTCTTTGCTTCTGTCTTCTTACGGCCATGTTAGCACTGCCCACTGCCGTGTCATTATCTGTGCATACCTGCTGTACAAGGATTGATTTTTTTCCATGAAATCTTTGCAGCTGTTGGTAAATCCATAAAAAGTAAAGGTAGTTTTCTTCTAAATCTTGAGTCCTGTGTGGAATGGTTCCTAACAAAAAGGCCATATGCTTGGTGAAACAGAGCTAACAAGCGCAGATGAATCCAGTTCTTCATGCACTGGCAGAAAAGGCCACCATAAATCATACATTTTTCTGACATTGTGGGACAGGCCACCGCCGGCTAACATTGTAGGGCAAATTCCAAATAGGAACTTGGACTGATCAAGCTCTCTCGGTCTCCAAAATAGAGCTGATCGGATTTCGCTTGGGTGCAGGTGAATTTCAAAGACTAGGGTCTGAAGCCCACAAGCTCACCATATCTGCCTGCCGCAACAAATGGGTGAACCAATCTTTTTGTGATGTCCACTATCATCTTGGTTTGCCCTTGTGCCCCCAAATTATAGACATAAAAACGCAGCGTTTGGGAATTACACCAGCTCCTAATTTACAGATGCCCCCCACAGTTTCCACTATGCAACCCATCGATAGCCACCAGTCTGGTCTTTAGTCAAGCCTGAGAGCTCCACCTGCCCCCTAAGCCACTGGACCATGTGGTGGTGTTAAGTATCACTGACCTCGTGAAGCTTTGGGGAGTTAATTCTATTTACATCATACTAGGAAACAGCCCGCTACATTCTCAGAAGGGCCACGAGTAACAGGGTTTAATAGTGCACAGGGGCTGTGGAAGAAAGGGCAGGGACAGCTGGCTGTCAAAGATGACGCACTGGTTAGGAGTCCCTGTCCTGTCTTTCCTACTTGAAACCCACCATTCAGCAGGTTTTAATCAGCCGGTTACCTCCTCTCCTCCCATGCCCTCTAGTTGTACGTGTTTATGGGGCGACTGGTTTTAATTATTATTGTCCCGAAAAGTGTAGTTTCAGTCTGGGCAAAAACAGGATGCCAATTTATCACAATGTTATATGGGGAACCTATATGGAATTGTGTTTGAAAACAGTGCAGCACATGTGACAAGTTTGCAGAACACATTTAAATTTTCAGTGGGCAGAAATAGGGCCTGCTGCTCTTTGCCATCTTTTGAAATGTTTTTAATAATATTACCTCCAGAAGATAAACCTTTGGGTTTAAATCCAAGCGAGCTAATGATTTTTGTATTTGAAAAAAAAAATTAAACTGAAACACAAAAATCGCACTTGTTGAATACTTCTTTTAAGACAGTTATAAAACTACACTTCTTGAAATCTACTATATTTCCAATAGACGTATATGCTGCCCACAAAAATAAACCTTAAGTTATTTCCTTTAAAGTATTACTTTCATTTAAATTTAGGAAAATAATTGTATTGTTGTTGTACAGTATATTTAGGATGCAAGGCGAAACACAAGAGTCTTGTCCTTATTAAAAACTGGTAATGAAAAAGCTCTTTCTGTTCACTGAAAGAGAAAAAACAATAATATACTGTAGTAGACGTTAAGATACTTAACAGCCACTTTAATACATCTGTTCTCATCTAAAGATATTCATGGATATTTTGTAGATTAGAGATTCATTTTTCTTAAAATCCAGGGCTTTATTTATTAATTAATAAATAAACTAGAGCAATAACAATTTAAAATGGTCGTGTTATAATATAAAACATATGCTGTCCAAGTTTTAACGTGGTGCTTGCACATGCTGACTGCTTATTATGTTTATTTCTGCAAAATCATCTGCAAACAACAGACCTGTTTTGTGATAAACTGTGGCTGTGGATATTGCAAAGAGAGCTGTCCTTTCAGCCCTTGTAATTTAGCAAGCCGGTGTTCTAATAATGTTATTGATGTTAATGACAGAGCTAATGCCCCACGTTAATATGCTCCTGTCCAAACAGAGATGTTAAAGAGGGGATAGCCGAGCCAGAATTCCTGACACATGCCTCTGCCATACATATCCAGGAGCAACCAGTAAACAAGCTCAATAACACACGTAGTTCCTTACATCAGGCGCGTCTCTTGAATACCATTGTTTAAAAGAAGGTTTCTGTGGATCATATGACAGGCCTTTGGAATGTATTGATCCGTAATTTAAACTTGAATGGGCCGTTAAGGTTGCCCTTCTGTTTAAGAATGAGTGTGTGCTAAAGAATTTTTTTAAAAGTCCATCCTTCGTGGCCAGTGACCAAGATCACCATTCGGTTGTGTATGACCGCTAAATGACTTACTCAACCAGTCCGTCATATAACACCGGCAGGGGCTGACTGTAAATGCCCTGGAGGCCCAAACATTCAAACCTGGCATGATTACAGATGTAACGGCGATGATCCTTGTGGTATGGTATCATGGGAGCTGGGAGCCGGGGTTTAACAATGCAGCTGAGTCCTTTAGGGCACACCGCCACCCTACGAAGAGGTTAGTCTCCAACAAGAGAGAGGAGAGGCGTGCATTTTGAAATCCAGCTACATAACCGAGGCTTTTTTTTATATTTGTTAAAGAGTCCTTACATCCGTTCAGTTGTGTAGGTGTTCAAATGTATAGTGGTACTTTAAGCAAACACCTTTTGTCATGCGTTTTTATGTTGGTGGCTTTTAAAACACTTAAGTGGTGTGGTGTACCTGATTTCAATGCAAAGCAGAATCCATGCGCTCCTCACCTCTTGGGAACTAGCAAAGAGGCTTGAAAACACTCTTGCTCTCTGCAGTAGCACTTCAGAGGCACAAAACCGCGATCTCTCTGCGTGCTCATCAGTCTGCTTTGACAAAACGTGTGAACTAGCTGCTTAAAGACACCGGCAAACTATTTTCGTTTTTGATGTAATGCCCTGGACCCTGTTTGATGTGCGCTCTTGCATATTTCTGATGACCCTACATAACTGGAACATCATAAAAAAAGAACCAGATTAAGAGACTGGTTATAGAAAAAAAACTACTAACACTACTTATGCCGCATCAGTTATTAGGCCACGAGGAAGAAAAATCACTCTCTAACGACGAGGGCAGTGAGAATGGAAGCTTCTTTGGATGATGGGACCCTGTGACTTTAATTTCGGAAAGAAGGAGAAGTCTGTGTGTGATTTAGTTGCTATGTTTTTGTCCTGGAAAGTGTGGGAAACAATGAATCCATCATCTAACAAGCCATAGAAGTGCATTTCCACACGGATGACCTAAGTGAGGCAAAGATAAACCAGAAGAAAAAGCCTATTATACAGAGTATGTCAATGCACTCTCAGGATAGCACCGTGGGCAGTTGTATTCAAACATATAGGAGGCAGCTCTTTTTCATTTTTAGCAATTGTGAGCTAAATGCAATGGGAGCAGCTGAGTTAGCTCGGCTAACTGCGTTGTTTTTGGTATCTAATAGGAGGACACAGGATCGGGTCCCTAGGGTGAGAGAATGTACATTTGCATCGAGAGAGATGTCTGGAGCTGTGCTGAAAGGACACAAGCACGACGTGCATTTAAAAACGCCAGCTTAGTGTTGTTTTTTAACTAAGCTCATAGTTAGAGACAGGTGTGTTCGCTCTGCCCGAAAATGTCCGAGTCCAGGCTGACTTCTTTAACAAATCCAAGAGACGTCTGGCTGGAGGCACTTAGTATGTTTTCGCTATCAGTACCAATCCCTTGTGACAAGCTGTGTCCGAGGGTGTAATACTGCCATCCTGCTACTGCAATACCTATCTAAATGATAACCGTGGTGAAAGCCACAGTAGTTTTGAAGCCTAGCCGTGACTTTACTGTGATTTTACTATAGTTTCAACTATATGGGAATACAGTCTTGACAAACAGTTCTCACCCTTCATCTCATTTCTATGGTACAGCGCAGTAAAGCACAGTGAAGACATGTTGGGTCCAAAGAACACCGTAAATAGGTAAGAGTGAAGCATACCAAGGTCAATGTGCTCTGGTCTCAATTCAAAGCTGCCGGACTGCGTGAACCTTTGGTCTGTTGTCCAGGGCCTGTCCCAGTTTTGATTTCGAGCAGCTGGTGTTGGCGGTTTGCCTGCGACAGCCCGTCCCCTGTGCACCCTTCCCAAACAGGCCACGTCAGTCCCTCAACACCACCTCTGTGTTGTCCAGTCCGGTGCTGTTTGCACGACGTGGTCTGTGGCCATGAGAAATCTGGCCAAGGAAGGAGCTGAGCACAGGTGAGAGCTGGACTGAAACTCCAGCTGGAAGAGGGGGGAAAAGGCAATGGCTGACAATCGGCACAGTTTAATAAGCATCATTAACTTAATGTCAGTGCCGCATTTCCCATCAGGCACTGCAGGCACAGGGCCTAGGGCCTACAGAATGTTTAGGGCCTACGAAGGAGGGAAACACTAGTGACTGACGAAAAACGAGCTGAAGCAACATGCTTGCGATCGACTCTCGGTGCTCCAAATCAATAATTATATGCTATCTAGCAGCTGTTCTAGAAACTAGAAGTATTGAAGTGATGGTCGCTGGACTTGCTCCATCAATCACGCGGTTTAGCGTTAGAATAGTTTAAATGTCAGTAGACGTAATTCAATGGGCGTTTACCCCTCTTTTTGCACATTTGGGAGTGAAAGTGCCCAGGGCCTACGAACACCAAGCTCCGGCTCTGCTTCATACTGTATATTATGTTGCAAATTGACTTTCACCAGTGTGTGAAAAAAGGCAAGGTGCTGTCAATTAATTAATGCCAGCCAGGTGGTGGATTGATATGACTGCGATTCAATTAGCTAGTAATATCCACGTACCGAGGGCTAAATCACAACTATTGAATTTTGATTTGTGTAGTGGTGTGCCAATCAGTGCGTTCATTGAATATGCATGACACTCTTATCTAGGAATGCAGGGGGTTTAAAACGAGAATTGTATTAACATCAGCGTACAGTAGCTACTATGGAGGGCTTTTCTGTGAAGAGAAAGAGAGGGAAATAAAGGGAAATAAAGAGCTTTGTCTCGAGGAAATGGAATGTTTCCTCCCCATGGAACAAATAGCTCCTGACATTGCTGTAGACCCTGGAGCTACAGATACAATAAGAGCTCAAGACCATCTCCGGCACAAACCAATCTGTTATGTGGAAATAGTGGGTTTAATTAACCGGTATCCCACAGGATACCTACTGCACATTTATCTCAACTTTCCTAATCATATGCTGTTGTGTCAATAGTAATATTAGTACCTCATTTTTTTGTCGAATACAATTACTAACTTTTCAGCCGCATGCTTTAAAAGAAAACTTGCTTTGGTAGCATTAACCTTTTACTTTTCTAATGCACAGCCTACTCCCACACATGGGGAACAGTGGTAATTATTGGTAATAGTAGGCATACACATCAATTAATGCCCACTGTGGCTTAATAATGGGACACAGGTGATACTGCAAATGCTAATTTGTAAACTGCTTCCTTGCTTAACCCTACTGAAGTTTTTGTTGGGTTTCCATAACCTGTTTTTGGCAACCAATTACAGATGAATACATTGACACACACTGAAACTGAAGCTGGGAGTTTAGATTATCCAGGCGGGTGCACAGATATTTCCACCCATCTGTCTATTTTGACTCAGCTTGTCCTGGTGATACACAGCATTTCTTTAACCAGATTTGAATCAAGTATCATAAGCATTACGCGCTTTGTCAATTGAATCCTAGAACGTTGAGCAGCTTGCCTTCGCATCTTAGGCCTTTTAATGAATGACGACAATCTAAACGAGCTGATACATCTTTTCAACTCTACAATCTCTGTTTGAAAACTACTTTAAAGGAGAATATGGAAGCACACGGCGAAATTGTAACCTGAATATCTAGGCCTTCTTATTAAAATCTGTTTAAGCACCGATAAGCTGAGACTTACGGTTTTAAGGGCCTTCCGAAATGTAAAAGCCCTAGTATTTTCACGCAGGATTTGAAAAGAAAACATGACTCCCAGGTAGCCCCACGAGTAAAGAGGAATTCAGTTAAAGAGTGGACTCAGACCTGTAGTACTGAAATAGCCATTTCAAGTCTGAGCTACGTGATTAGATCATTACACCAGAGCAAGGGGCTCATTAGGCTCTGAGCCAGATACGTAAGGTGATGTCACCCTCTTGGAACCTGGATAGCGCTGAATTTCAATACAGTCAGAGGCCAGGCCTTTGACCTGCTGGAATTCATTGCTGTCTGGGAAATGGCACCATGTGGCTCTGGGGGCCAGGGGTGTCCTCAGAGCTGAGCTGTCCCTGTCATATTGCCAGAGGGACTTTGAGTGCAGGGGCTGATCCATATCGGTCACAGAAGGCCGTGAGCAGCAAAGAAGCTGTTCTCTTGCGGGAGAAATGAAGGGGGGCCTTGGCGAAATGGCACCGGACCTGTTCCAGGGAGTGACATCACTTCCTGGGCACTGGGGTAGAGCTGATGTCTCCAGCAGCAGGAGGCTCGGCCTTTTTGGCCTGGTGGAATTCATACATCACACCCAGGATTCCTCAAGGGGCGCTTCCAAGTTTCCTGGGCTTCAACTGGCTTAATCTGTGCTCGCCTTGACATAAGTTGATTGATCGAGAGCCGCACGGCTCCTCCAGTTAATGCAAACTGTGTTGTAAGCAGTGGTGGGACTCAAATCGAGGGAGGCTCTGACTGATGAGGCCAAGACTAAGAGGAAGCCCATTGCTTCAGTGTGAGGCACGACTAGATAAGAAGGCTAGTAGGGTGTCCAGGCAAATAATAATTGCACATGCAGAATTTGGCCAGCAGCCATATCACCCTGCGGCAACTCAGCAACTCTGCTCTCCTCCCCACTGAGAGCTGGTGTGTGTGAGAGGACTGGTGCATCATCCAGGTGGGGCAGCACACTGGTGTTGGTGGAGGGGATCCCCTTTACCTGTAAAGCGCTTTGAGTGGAGTGTCCAGAAAAGAGCTCTATAAGTGTAAGGCATTATTATTCTAATTTAGGGGGCCAGAAGGTTAAAATAAAATCAATTGATTCAAGACCTGAGGCAAAAGCTCCAACAATAAGAAGCAAGGAAATACAAATCAGTAGGTACAGTGTGCAGTGGAAACGAAGACCGCATGTCATATTCCCAACTATCGCCCTACTAGCGGTTTTATCAGTTATGTAACTTTATTCCAACAGACAGCTTCGAAAAGGCATGAGGGTCCGATCTTGTGGTTATGATGTAATTACGCATCATTTGGATTCACTCATTTGCATCTTCGGTGCAAGACCTGTATGTGTAGTGATTCATGCGGAAAGGCTGATTTTGGCTTCAGGCTATAGGCAAGCCTCTTCTCATATTTTAAAAAACGAAGACGGCATGGCACATTAGCGAACTTAAAAATAACACGGAAAAATGCGTACTGATGTCCTTTACTGTAACATCAAGGTACAGAGCAGGAAAATGGTGAAAATCTGGCAAGGAATAGAGGATGAATGTATCGGCAATGGCCCTGTATTTAAAGGACAGGAACCTTTCTGCTCCACAAGTTGCTCAACTGATGTTTGGTTGGCTCATAGAGATGGCCTTGAATGACCTGTGGACGCAACTGAATGTATGAATTCTACAGACGATCTTCCATCTGTACAGAAGAATTCAAAAGGTTACCTTCCAAATATAGTTTTAAAATCCCCAGAATTGCTCCAAACTCTGAAGTACTTCAACCAAGGATGGTAGAATCCTGATCTTGGAGAGTCAGCAGGTTTGCAGGGTTACATTTCCAGCTCTACACTTAATGACCCGAATCGGCTCATTATTGGCTTCATTTAATTGAATGAACTTCTTCTCCCAGCTTTTCAAGTGCTGGTGGTTTGATGAGACCTAGAATTGCTCGTCTTCATCCTCCATCCTTGGGCTTGTTTCCCTCATCTTCTGCTGCACAAAATATTGGGGGAACTGAAACCTTCAGGTGGGAAGAACTGGAAGTCGTTAGTATTGCTGCCTCACAGTGCTGGGGTCCTGGGTTCAATTACAGACCTGGGGTGCTTGTGTGTGGAGTCTGCATGTTCTCCCTGTGTTCACTTGGGTTTCCTCCAGGTGCCCTGGTTTCCTTCAACAGTCCATACTTGCAGGAGGGATAGTAGAAATGTGCAAACCTGTGTTGAGTCTCATTGAGAATATAATGGTTTTCTGGAGAGTAGTAGCTAACACAGAAAGCTCTTGTCAGGCCCAGCGATCTCCAGAATGATTCGTTTGGTCAAAATGAAGAACGCTGCACTGTGGACAGCTCTTTGGATGGGGGTGGACTCCTGGGCGAGGAGATGGAATACATCAGCGCGCCACCCAGATGCAGCCAAGCTGCCATTCAAACAGCTGTGTTGGGTTTTTCTAAGTATACTGAGAACCTACTCAAGAAGATGTTTCGTATTATGGCATAATTACTCGCAATAATTAACAGATCGCAATTATCGCTGACTTGCTATGCATAGGTTACTGCCAATTAATCGCCTAGCATATATCAACTCGGCGACAGAGTAAAACAGATCCCGTGCCCTTTTTTGCTCACATTGCTGCAGCACAGCCTTTTTTTAACGTCGGGAAGACAGACACATAAATCATGCAGAAGTGGCCCGACATCTCCTCCACGTGGTAACAGGAATTTAAACACTCGAGTTCTCTGGGGCTGTTTGCACTAAAACACCTTGAGGATTAGATAATGCAAGGGTGAAATGTGGCTCTTTCCCCTTAACTAGGGTGTTGACTCAAATCAATTCAGCTGCCTCGTGCACTGTCCTTGAATTGACGATCACTGGAGGAGAAAACACAGAGGGGCTCTGAACTCAAGTTGTTCTACTGGGCCGGCTAGGAAGTACTGTTCAGTTATTTAATGGAGCTGCCTGACAGAAGCCTGTGTATCCAGTCCCGGAAAGCTTGATCAGATTGATCAATGCTTTAAATTCCAGCAGCCTGTCTTGTTAGGCGCAGTGGGCACTGGGGCAGCCAGGCACTGGGCACGACTGTGACAGCCCGCAGAAGGAGTGTACCTTGGGTGATAAATGGAAGCCGACATCTTCCGCTACAGTGGGTCCGATAGTCTGCCTCAGTGACACGTAAAGAAAAACTGTAGCCTTGGTTTATCCCTTGGCTTTGAGCTGCTGCTGGTGCTGATTTTGTTACTGTTGTTTCCCGACGGAGGGGAAAAAAAGGACCTTAGACCTCAAACGTGACAAAAAAAGTCAATAAACAACAAATAAAAAAACAGCTCAAAGAAAGGGCCGCGTGCAGCTGTGTGGGCTGTGTCTCGGTGCGGTTTTTGTCTCAGACAGACGTCGATTCAGCACCTCTGCCTGGAGAGACAGCCCTCATGAATGGAGGCTCATTTCCCAGCCCGGTCTGCGCATGTTGAGCTGCTGCCTGTCTCCAAGGTCACATCTAACTTGTCACTTTTTGCCGGCTTATATAATCGAGCTCCGTTTCCTGGGTGCCAGTTCAGACAGCCACATTAGAGCAGCCATGCGGAATCCTGCTGAATTCTGCACCCAGAGAAACGCTCAGTTAGCTGTCAGAATATCAGAAATGCTGCAAAACAGGAGTACTGTAATTTCTCTTACAGCTGCTGAGAGGATAGTGGTATTTTTGTAGCTGTGCATCCTGCTTTCCTGCCTGATTATACTACGTGCTGCACCATTGTTCTCCACTTGTGTTGGCAGACGGGGCCCCTGTAGATCACTAATGATGCTGGA
The DNA here is from genome assembly GCF_059453375.1 of Lepisosteus platostomus. Taxonomy (NCBI): domain Eukaryota; kingdom Metazoa; phylum Chordata; class Actinopteri; order Semionotiformes; family Lepisosteidae; genus Lepisosteus; species Lepisosteus platostomus. Next base: position 14,027,950 of record NC_142628.1, read on the forward strand.
AGTGCATTTAAAATGTAAAACAAAAGTGATAAAATCGCCTGTTATCCCAAATAACAAGGTTATATTATATCTAGTACAATGTGAAAATATCTCCTCGTAAAGAGACATTTATTTGGTGAAGGAGCACAGATTAAAAAAAATACCTAATGCAACTGGATTGGCAAAGCTTTGAGGAGTGATCTACAATACTTTGAATTTATATGGTAGTTATTTTTTCCACCTTATGGCTCACCTGGACTCCAAAGACCTCTGTGTGGTAAATTGGACACATTTGGGTTGTTCTTGCCTTTTATCTGCTGTAAAAGACCTTGCGGAAACTGTGCCTTGATTGTCTTCCTCCGTACACTGTCAGAGTATTAAATACTGGATGTATCATCCCCAGGGGCTTTGACAAAGTCAAGCCAGCGGACAGCTTTGGAATCAATGGGCTTCTGGGGAGGGAAACACAAATCACCGGACACAAGGGGAAGCTAAGAAGAAGTGAGACGACAGGGCACTGCTTTACACAAAGAGTTGGGGAAGTGTGGAACGAGCTCCTCTGGCCACGTTGTTGAAATTGATATCTTGGTCTCTTATACGAAACACCTGGGTGAGATCCTTGAATCAATAGCTACTAGCTATCAGAAGGGCTGAATGGCCTGCTCTCATTTGCAGTCTTTCTTACATTCCAACTTTATTGATGGACCGAGAGGTGGCTAAGGGTCAGGATCTGTGCCTGTTGCTGGAAGGTTGCTGGTTCAAATCCTGCAGCTGGCAGAGGAATCCTACTCCGTTGGGCCGCTGAGCAAGGCCCTTCACCCCAACTGCTCCAGGGGTGCTGTACAATGGCTGACCCTGTGCTCTGACCCCAAGCTTCTCTCCCTGTCTGTGTGTCTCATGGAGAGCAAGCTGGGGTATGTGAAAAGATAATTCCTAATGCAAGAAATTGTAAAGGGTTAATAAAGTGATGTTGTTGTTATTATTATTATAATGTTTCCCGTTGGTGGTATATAAAGAAAGCTTTAGAGTGTCCGAACAGTGTGGCAGTAAGTTCTCAAGAGTACCCAGTCCAAATAATTATGAAGGGAAAATGTTCAGGGTCCATTATCTGTGAAGACCAGAGTAACCAGTGAGTCCAAATCACCTCACAGGTCTTGTGTAACAAAAAACACAATGATCAGATTGTGCTATGACTGTAGCACTGTATTTCAGCCCTAAAGATAGCATCAGTTGAAATGGTGCATAACAAGTGTTGTACTAGGGGCATTATTCATATAAAACACAGCCAGAGTTTCTTGCTGGAACAGATAGCACAGTATTCCGTTTAAAAAAAAACAACTCACACAACTCTGAAGTATTATTAGTATCAGTAGATCTACCAGTCTGCATTACTCAGACCCATGATTTTATTCAGTGCCTGCGCTGACAAGGTTAGATTCACATCTTCACCAGCTTGCAGCACAAGTCATGTCCCTGTTTAAACCTGCGGGATCATTTTTTTTTTTTACTTTCGTTTGGCACAAATCCGTGTCTCGGTTTTAGCGCGTGATTCCCAGACGATATCCAGCACATGGCTTTACAGTTTGGCTACTGAGCACAATTACAGCACCCATACAGGTGAGGGATGATTAGAACTTAAAAAAAAAACAGAACTGATAAATCCACAGCATGCCAAGAAACAATAGTAAAAGAAACTGTAAGAGATCTTTGGCGATGGAATTTTCCAGAGAACAGATTATCTGGACTTATCCTCTTTAGCAAAACAGTGATTTACAATCACAGTATTGAAAATGGCATTGAAATGACTCAGCTATCCCTGGCTTAAGAAATTTGTGAATACTTTTGTAGCCTAAGCCTTGATTATAATAAATGCTTACTGTCCTGAAAGGAACAGAAATACTTTTTTTAGCATGTTTGTTTAACTTGCATTACATCACTTATTTTACATTTGTTGCTTATTCTAATTTAAAATATGGTTTCTGTTTGTCTATCAATCTAGCATGTGGTATTTATGAAGAACAGAGCTTTGCGATGATTTTTAAACTGCGGTCAGCGTCACATGCCACAGTAAGGGTGGGCTGCCAGGTTCCAATGGCAGTGCAAAAAGGCATTGAAGTTTCAAAAAAGACGTATGTCTGTTTTTAAAAAGTATGTCTGTTCTAAAATGAGATCATGCTGCAGTGGGCAGGGTGGTGCAGTGGTTAGCGTTATTTCCTCACAGAGCAGGGGTCCTGGATTCAGCTCCGAACCTGGGGTGCTATCTGTGTGGAGTTTGCATGTTCCTTTCTGTGATCACATGGTTTTCCTCTGGGTTTCCTGGGAAAATTGTCTCTAGTGTGAGCGTACCAGTGTCTGTGTTTGTGTTTGCTCTGCGATGGACTGGCGTCCCGCCCAGGGTGTGTCCAGAATTGCACCCATGGCTTGCTGGGATAGACTCAGACTCCACCAGCCACCCTGAAGTGGGAGAGGCAGTTAGAAAATGAATGCAGAAACGTCAGAGATCTGACAGAGAGACTCCAAGCAATTTCTTGAATTCCTTGACCTCCGGAGGCGAATTCATAGAAAAGAAAAAATATTATACCCTCAACATTACACCCTATTTCATTCAGGTCACATCTTTATACCTGGCATTTTGGCCTTCTGTGTCTGGGAGAATGATTGAAGACGAGCAAATATTTTGAAAAAGCAGTTTATAGGTACAGTACTTGCTGCTTGGAGAGCTCCAGATTTCTCATCACTGGCTTATTTTAGATCAACCTGTTCCTGGGTGGGAGTCAAACATGGCATGTAGATCTGAAATGAAATGATGCACTTGAAATTTTAGGACGTACGTTTTGAAATCGCTACCCAGTGAATTCATGCAGGTATCTCAATGGAGACGAAATGTAGTGCTTATACACCTCGCTGTCTGAACGTTTTTTCGAGAGCGTATTACAGTCAAGGGGAAAACCTAAGCTGAGCTAAAAGATGTGAGGAAATTGGCCACAGGGAGAGGGAGAAAACACGCAGTTGACACAGATTTGAGCATCTCCATCCCTTTGCGTGAGGCATGCTGGGAGAAGCTGGGCCCAGTTGAGTGTCGCACAGTGTCGGTGACCTCAAACGTAGGTGAGAAAATTACTGCCTCTCAACCCTCACAGTACCATCAGAGGTACTGTAGCTGTTTTGTACAAAAGAAACCACAATATCCCTGCCAAGGTGGAAGGTAAAGATCAACCCTTTTTTTACCCAGGGGGCAGTGGGAGTGTGGAACAAGCTGCCCAGTCGTGTTGTTGAAGCTGGTACCCTGCTTTAATTCAAGAAGCAGTTGGATGTGATCTTTTCATTCAATGGAGTTGGTAACGAAAGTTCGGGAGGGATGTTAGCAACCGAGATCAATCAGACTCGGCTGTCAGTAATGAGCAATCACTCCTGCCATTTCCTCTCCTTAAACACTATAAATACTGGATGTGATCCCCTTTCCTCCCTCACGTACGTCTTTCTGCCTCCCTCCTCCACCCCATCTCCCCGTCTGCAGCTGCCCCTGGGTCACCCCTCACTCTGCAGGGGGGTCCAGACCCACTCGTCCTCTGGTCAGGAGGTCAGCCCTCAGCCACAACACACTAAATTTTCAGTTTCGTGAAAATGTTCAGCCAACATTTTCACTAAACATTCCGGAATCCTTTCGGTACACTTAATTCTTGGGGGTTAATTAGCTACTGACTACCAAATGGGCCGAATTGATCAAATGGCTTCTTCTTGTTTGCAACTTTTCTTAAGTTCATAACTAATATCTAAAACAGGGCCAAGAGCTGCTTCATGGCAGACCCAATCCCTCATCTTGCCTTTCAAAATCCTCCTGACAGGGACAATCAGCAATCTTTTATCATCTTTTGCGGAGGTGGAGTGAGCTCTCTTTTCCTTGTACTGTAAGTCATGGGGATCGAGGTAAATTAAGATGATGAAGTGCACTGTTGGCGAGTGATGGTGTATAGTTTGGAGGAGATCTGCTGAGACCCTAGCTTTTGCAAGGTCATTGCACTGAGCTCACAAGGACAACTAAATATATGGTTGGTAGGTGACATACTGCACATTGCAATGAAATTCTACCTAATACCTTTACTTAATATCATAATGCCTATGTGCCTTTATGGTTCTATATCTGGACATAGCAGTTGTGCAAAGACTCAGTGGAACACACAGGATGCATGTGGCAGGTTACAGGAAGCTCAGAGCTTGTGTTCCTGGGAAACGGTGTATGCCTCTGTCCAGGTTGTGCAAGCGTGGCAATAACTTCTAAGTAGAAAAAAAAATTTGAAGGCAAACTCAACAAGCAAGGATCTTCAGACTGAGGTGGTTTCACTGTGTAAATCTGCAGTCTGATGACTCATAATAAGCTGTATATTTCTCGGCAGTGGCTGTTTTTAGTTTATATCATCCATGCACAGGTCTTGATTGTAATCATTGTAATGAGTTCAGCAGTTGTGATGTCATACACGGAGATGTCTGATTTGTCAAGGAAACTGAAGAAAAAGAGAGCATGATCTATTTTGTCCTTCTACTCAAATTTTCAAATGCAATCTTGGCCTAAGAAAAGCACTGAATGTCTGAGAGTAAACGTCTTGTTAACATTTTTATTTGTTTTTCTTCGGCTTGTCAAGCAAAACCCCATGATTAAAAGCACGGCTTCAATTCGCATGAATTGTGAAATACAGATGAAAAATAAGTAAATGTCATGGGTATGTAAAAAAGTGCATTTGTGTAGCAGTAACAGCAGGTTGCATGGAGTTCGCATAACTGGTGATTGATCTGCAAAAGCTGAGGCACAATTTTTGTTACCAAACATAATTTCCTCTGCTGCAGTCCCCAGTATCCCTGACAGGAGAGCACATGGCTCTGCTCAGTGCTGTTCTTGTGGTCCCATGCCAGGTGTGGATAATGAGCTAATCTTCCATGCTGCATTGATGAGCACACCTATAATTAATTTCATTAGCCACACCTGGCTTGGGGTTGTTAGAAGGGTACAAAGCAAGGCGGCATGCTGTCCTGACACAGGAGAGGGATAATTTGGGATAGAGTAAGGCGTGTCCCGTGTCCCGTGTCCCGTGTCCCGTGTCCCGTGTCCCGTGTCCCGTGTCCCGTGTCCCGTGTCCCGTGTCCCGTGTCCCGTGTCCCGTGTCCCGTGTCCCCTTTAGGTTCATAAGGTTGCTGAATGCATGTGATGCTAACAGATGTCCAGAATGCAGGGAACAGCTTGCGGTTCGAGCTTCATATGTGATACCTGTTTTCACTTTGCGGTTAAGAAAAAGATGTGGACACTGTGTTTTTGAAGAAGTGAAAGAGAAGCTGGGAGTGTGCCCATAATGATTGAGAAACGGCACGGTCTGGCAGTAGCCAAAATGGGCTGAGGCAGGTCTGCACCGCAAATTGTACCAGCAGCCATATCGCCCTGCAACTCACAACTGGCAGCCCACTGAAGCCCAGCAGTGTGAGCCTGGTCAGTACCTGGATGGGAGACCTCCTCGGAAAAAGGTTGCTGCTGGAAGAGGTGTTAGTGGGCCCAGCAGGGGGTGCTCACCCTGTGATCTGTGTGGGTCCTAATGCCCCAGTATAGTGATGGGGACACTATACTGTAAACAGGCGCCGTCCTTCGGATGAGACGTAAAACCTGACTCTCTGTGGTCATTAAAAATCCCAGGGTGTTTCTCAAAAAGAGTAGGGGTGTTACCCCTGCGTCCTGGCCAAATTTCCCATCGGCCTTTACCAATCATGGCCTCCTAACAATCCCCCTCTGTGAATTGGCTTCATTACTCTGCTCTCCTCCCCACTGACAGCTGGTGTGTGGGGAGCGTTCTGGCGCACTATGGCTGCTGTCACATCATCCAGGTGGGGCTGCACATTGGTGGGGGTGGAGGGGATCCCCATTACCTGTAAAGCGCTTTGAGTGGAGTGTCCAGTAAAAGCGCTATATAAGTGTAAGCAATTATTATTATTATTATCTATTCGTGAACACGGAGGCCCGCGTTCCCGCGCTCTGACGCAGCGGGTGGAAGATCGCATCTGCTTGGGTCTCCATGACGTGCCCCTCCCCTTGGGGGGCTGTCAAGAGTGCCGAGGGCTCTTGTTTTATTAACCCTCTGGGTGCCCAGCGTGGCACTGTCTCCTTTTTTCTGTGTGTGAGGTTGTCGGGGGGGGAAGGAGGCTCAGTGTATGCAGACTCCATTATGTCTTTCGTACAGACAATCTAACCTCTCCCTCTCCAAATGCCTTGGGCGTCTTGGGGATTCTCCTCCACCCGTGTGCTGTTAATGAAGACGGTTCTAGCGATCCTGAAAGGGTCCAGCCCGATGTTTTTGCACAGCATCACAGAATGGGCCTTGAGATTGGTGCGTTCAGTCACCAGCTCCCCCTGCGGGTCTACAGTGGACTGCAAAGGGTGATAAAACATATTGCAGATACTGTATTCCTGCACGCATGACGTTTCAATTATTTCTCTCCATTGATGGGTACAGATTCATTTTTTTTAGGCCCTGGGTGACAGTTAATTATAGCCATCCCATGGATCACTAGGAAAAAGCATCACTCTGTAACAATGACATGATAGGTCCATGTTAGCCGCATATATTGCAGCGCAAGTCTTTCTTTGTTGCTCCTCCAAGCCTAGATTTCCATATTGTTCTTGAAGGAGCCCAGCCAGCGGACTTGGAGGTGGCCTGAAATCCTCCTTGTTCTGGAACATGTGGCCTTGGCAGACCTTCTGTAGCAAGCGTCGAACTAGCCTGTGGTGGAAGGCGTTGGGGAAAACTACCCTCGTGAGCATGATTAACCGTATAAGAAATTTTACCTAGAAGAAGAGCTGAAGAAGGATAAGTGTCTCCACTGCATGAGTTGCTTTTCGTTTATCCACACTCTATAGATATTCAGTGCTTTGTTGAATATGGATTGTCATTCAATCTTGAATTATTCATGTAGGTGCTGCACGTTTTGGATTTGTTGACATGACCAGAATGGTATCCGTCTGAAAATATCCCATGTACTCTGTGTTATAATACAGTTATAAGTTTCCCCTCCATTTTATAAGTGTATTAAAATCATAGCTGTGGTGTTAAAGTTATGGATTTCACAAGGTAATGGCTGTGGTCTGCTGTGTTGAGGATATTAATAAAGTCTGTGTCATGCATATGCAGCAAACAGTGACATCTCATCTACTGTAACTGTGGTCTACTGATTGTTATATCACAGGCAAAATATTCTGTTCATCAAGAGCAGCTCTGTGCCTCATAATAGCTTTTAAGCCTCCTTCATACTTTTTGCAAACAGCTCGCCAAATAAAACCATCACATCGGTATGCAAGCCAGGCTTCTTGTTGCTCTCTGCAGAGGCTAATGAGTTTGAAATCTTTAAACTTCGTAGATGAAGTCCATGTTTCCTGATGCAGTGAAATGTCTATTGCAATGTGCGAAAACATTATATTGCTGCCTGACAGCACATTACCCAGTTCCAATTAAAGTGGTCTGCCATATATCAAAGCCTTTTAATGCAACTCCGAAGCTAAAATTTAGATTTTGCCTTCTGTTTTTCATCACAAAGACCTTCTAAATGTTAATAATGAATCAAACTTAGTGGTAACAAAACTCAGAATGTGAAAGGTGGAAAACACCGGCTCTGAAAAGATGCATTCCTCTTTGCAAAAGCACTGAAATGCAATAAACTTTCTATTTGTGCAATCCTCTGCTTTTCAACATAAACCATTTATTCAGATTTTTTCCCCACTTGTTTGAGCAGGCCTACTTTTTTTCCATTTTCTAGGACAATTTTACATGTTACTGCTTTGTGTCTTGTATAATATATTTGTCGTTATTTTTTAAAGTGGGAGAGAGAGAGAGCCTGACTCTGGGTATGCAGTCCACTGAGCCTGATAGATTGCAAAATGAAAATGTAGTGCACAGTCAGAAACTGAGATATCATGGAGCCAGCAATACTTTTCCTATGCCTTTTTATTTCCTTTCTGGAGCAAGGGGAAGCATTAAAAATGTATGTAATATTCTGCAGTAAGTCCACGTACACAAAAATCTACAGGAGGGCTCTTTCTGGACACAGAGAGACACAGCACTCCTCCACTTGCAGATGACTTTTCAATTTAGTGATTCACATTGTGATTTGAAAGCTATCTGATCTCTCACTGTGGTCTGGAGTCAGGAGCCCAGTGGCAAATTATTAAAATGCCAGAGGATGGTCACTGACTCAGCAGCATGTTGAAGTATTTATACATGCGTCATTAAAAACATACATGCATCACAGTTCAAAGTATTGAATTGTTCTGTGCAATTCTATCCCACTTCTGTGTGCCTTCTGTATACCCTATTTTAAACAGCCAACCTTTAACTCTAATTAACTCTAGTTGGGGGAATCATAGGTTTTACGTTTTAAAAGGTTACTTTGCTCTATAGTCACAGTTAACAAAACATATGATGCAGGATCTACTGTGGGCTCAGTCTGGTTGTCTCCTGTTTTGAAACCAGCGCCATTAATCAAAAGGAGTTTTTGCCCTGCTTGAACTTCATGCAGATGAAGGTGAGACTGAATGTGAATTTGAGATCGTCAGGATCCGAGAATTGCAGAGCAAAAAAAAACGCTTTTCATTTTTAATAGCCCTCTTGTGTTAAACGCTGGTACTGGTGGACAGAAGGAATCTTCCAAGCACTTGTGAGTAGAAGCATGAACCTTTAAAGGACATAGAATACCAGGCAGGATCTTTGGGGGCAAAGGACAAATTGCTATAAGTTGAAAACCCCTACTACAACAGAGGAGCTTTCGAAATACACCTTTCCATGACAAAACAGCATAAAGTTGAGAGCCCCAGTTCATCAGGTTCAGTAGGTCATCATCACATCACCAATTTCGAAAGATATGGAACTGTTCCATTATGATCAATTAAATGTGTTATTTGTGAAATTAATTAAGAGCTCATCCATACACCCATTTTCTAAACACTTTATCCAATACAGGGTCATAGGGAAGCTAGAACCTATCCTGGCAAGCAACAGTTGCAAGGCAGGATACACCCTGGTTGGGACACCAGTCCATTGCAGGGCAGACATGCACATACTTACGCCAGGGCCAATTTTCCCAGAAGCCAATTAACCTAAAAGTATGTCTTTGGACTATGGGAGGACACAAGAGAAATTTAGAGATCATTTAGGCCTAAAATCTAAGTTCACTTCAGCCCTCAAAGACCAGAATCCTGTTAATTCAACAGATTCCTTTTGTTTTGATCCATAAGCTGTTCCAACTGCAGCCAATCTTTCCAGAGAGTGCCCTATAAGAACTGGGGCTCTCCAGCAGGGTCAGAGACCCCTGGTCCACATTCTAAATACCATGCAGTTTCTTTCTGTAGAAGGACCTCAAGAACTGGAGATCACTTGCATGAGTAAGGCCGTGAATCACAGTTAGACAGCCCGTGTTCCCATTCACGCTTGCTTGATGTAGTGTTTCAAAAGGCACAGCTCTGGCTCGTGAGTGTTTTTATTGTGGCACAGAAGAGACCCTGTAGGCGTGAGAACATTTATGTAAACAAGGATCAGAGAAGGGAGGTCTGGGAGCACAGAACCGCAGTGCTGCTCTTATAACGGCCCTTACGCAACGGCGATTGAAGAGCCCTGCAAAAGAAGTCAGATCCAAATGGACTACATTTCGAAGTTCTCGGTGACGGTGAGGGGGTTTAAAAAGCACGCAGTTTATTTGGGGCATCAGTCCATTCTGCCTGAAGAGAGTTAAGGAAATTCAAGTTATTGAGCTAACTGAAATTCTACACAGTTTCCTTCTGGTTTATAAGACGGGGGTGCTTTTGATTAAACAAACCACACACTGTAGCATACTCCAGTACTTCAGATTCCACAAAGCCTGTAATACACTAACAGTGAAACACTACCATGAGGCACTTTGTTTCCCAGCGCTTCCCTGTGGCTGAAGTGATCCTCTTAAGGAAGGCAGATGGTCCAAGCTAAGTCTGCAGCTCCTCCATTATCCTTGAGATTGTTCTTTGCTGATGGCTGAAAATGGCTTATCCCCACTAACACATTTCACCATTTGATTTTTTCCCCATCCCTGTAGAGACAAAAGAACTTGCCCCGACTCGCTCTGCTTGGGAGAACAGAGAACTGCCTCATTGCATACGCGGCTCATGTCTTCGCCCTGAGGGCCCTCAGTGGTGGAAAGGACAGGCAGAGACCTGTCCAGTCCAATGTGGGTCTCCAGCCATGGTGGATAGGCTTGTAAGGGACTGGGGTGATGTGGCTTGGTTGGACTGTGAGAGTGGACAGGACCATCAGCATATCACAGAGGAAGAGCAATCTACACAGAATCAGACAGGTCAGTGTGAGCTACTGCAGCAGGGAACAGCAGTTCATGGAAGAGTACAGGCCAAGGGGGACAGAAATGAAGCACATGGCTGGAGAGTATAGCACACCAGAGCACAGCAGGGTAGTGTATGACACTGCTGTTGTAGGTAATTTATTACAGAATACATATTGCTGGTGTTTCATGAATAAAGTACTGTAAGGAAATGCGAGAGGTTGACTGGAATAGGTTGAGGAACCAGGACAAAGGATGCAGTAATTGTGACATGTCCTGCATGCCGCTGGTGCACAACCACCGTGCTCTTGGAAGAGAAACATAGCGCATACCCATCCACTGTTTTTTTTTAACAGCTTCTTCCAGCTCAGGATCTCTGGGAAGCCAGAGCCTATCCCAGCAAGCACCGGGTGCAAGGCAGGGTACAGTCTGGACAGGACGCCAGTCCACCACAGGGCAGACGGACAACAGAGACACACACGTTCACACCAGGGCCAGTTTTCCCAGAAGCCAATATGCTGGTAGGTAAGTCTTCGGACTGTGGAAGGGAAACCCTCACAAACACGGGGAGAACATACAAACTCCACTCAGATAGCTCCCCAGGCCCAGAATTGAACCCAGGGCTCCAGTGCTGAAAGACAGCAAATGTAAACCTCCAAGCCAGGGAGCCACCCATCATAATGCACATCACTACCTCTAGTTAGGGATTGTGAATCTCATATATACACAGTGTGATGATCAATTTCCCTCTGTTTCAAGCTGGAACTTGTTAAATCAGGATTGTGAACTGTGAGAACCCCAAGTGTGGCCTTAAAGGTTTGGTTTACTGGATAATAGCGCGGATGAAAAGGTCATCAATTCCGCTGGGGAGGCTGGCCGTTTTGTAATTGTGCACGATGCGCGCGGTAATAACAAGGCTCGCGGCACGCGGAGAGGCTAATGAAAAGCCAGCGTGAGCCTCTGACATCACAATCCGCGAGCGAGCCCCCAGTTCAGGGGCTTTTCAGTCAAACGAAGCCCAAAGCTTCACAAGTCTTTGCCCTTATACTGAAACGAGAGGGGGAGTCATCTGTTCTTAATAACACTGTCCCTCAGTCAAGAGCGATGAAGATATGAGAAAATTAGCATTTTACCGCCCTGTCAATGAATCACTAATTAGTGGTTGGATAGACCTCCCACAGCAGGTAAACTAAATGTGTGTGGCAGGTTTGCTTTCAAACAGGAGCGACTTCTTCCAAGACTGGATTTTGCTTTTCGAATACTGTATGCTGTATATGCGTTCCTTTTTAATCCCCTTTTATAGATATGAAATCGCTCTGTTGCTTCAGTACAACATTCTATATATCATGTTGCGACGAGAACTCCCATCATGAGATGTTTTTAGTAAAAAACGAATTAAATCGTGCAGCACTAATTTGCTCAATGTAATGAAATCTATTGGCAGATAATGAAAAATGGTTTGTCCTTCCCAGTTGCTTTAAAGTCAAATGACGACAGAGAAAAGTTTGCATATTACGCCCTCTGCTGGTACATACAAGCCATACAGGTTTAGAGACTTGATATTTTCCATACTTTGAATTTGCTCTGATAATAATAATAATAATAATAATAATAATAATAATAATAATAATAATTGCTTGCACTTATATAGCGCTTTTCTGGACACTCCACTCAAAGAGCTTTACAGGTAATGTGGACTCCCCTCCACCACCACCAATGTGCAGCCCCACCTGTTTTTACAGAATATATAGTATACTGTTACTGTTACAGTATAAGTATCCTGATAATGTTATGGATACTTATACTTATCACAGTGCCCTCCACATTGATTCATCCCACTGATGAAATAAGAACAAAACACATTATATTAAAGAAAGATTTACTTCCTGGGTAATGTGTCTTCCTTAAAAAAACAACTGAAAATGGTATCTGTAACAACAGCGTTGAACTGAACTAAATTAATTATTACCTTGCAAAAAACAATTAATTGGAGTAAAGAAAATGCAAACTAGTTACATTTATTCACACCCCTGTAGTAGCTGGTTCTACTGAAGAGGGAGTTTGTGGACCACTCCTCCAGGATGAATTTCTCATGGTGCTTCAAACCCGTTTAGGTTCCATTTGTTTGAAGAGCTTTCTTGACTGCAAAGCACAAATGTTTGACTGGACAGAGAGACAGTAGAGAAAATTTATCTGGTGAGCAGTTGACCACTTCTTTGTCAGTTTGGATCTGTGTTTTAGATAATTACCATGCTAGAATGCCCATTTTGCAGCTAAGTGTGAGCTTTGTAGCAGAGGGATCCAGGTGTTTGTGCAAAATGTCCTGTTACCTTCATGTTTCCCCTGCAAGTTCTGTGTGACAGGTAGTCCCAAAACAAGCCCATAACTGAACAGACCACCCACGATATCTCACAGCAGGCATGAACCTCTTCTCCACCATCAGCACCTGGAAGAGGTGTTAGTGGGGCCAGTAGGGGGCGCTCACCCTGCAGTCCGTGTGGGTCCTAATGCCCCAGTATAGTGACGAGGACACTATACTGTAAACAGGAGCCGTCCTTCAGATGAGACGTAAAACCGAGGTCCCGACTCTCTGTGGTCATGAAAAATCCCAGGGTGTTTCTCGACAAGAGTAGGGGTGTAACCCCAGTGTCCTGGTCAAATTTCCCCCCTGGCCTTTACCAATCATGGCCTCCTAATAACCCCCATCTCTGAACTGGCTTCATCACTCTGCTCTCCTCCCCACTGAGAGCTGGTGTGTGTGAGAGGACTGGAGCATCATCCAGGTGGGGCTGCACACTGGTGGGGGTGGAGGGGATCCCCATGACCTGTAAAGCGCTTTGAGTGGAGGGTCCAGAAAAGCGCTATATAAATATAAGGGATTATTATCAGTAGTAGTTTAACTTTTTTGTGTATCAAACACAATGCTGACGAGCACATCAACTCTGCAAAGAAACAGGTCAAGGTCACTCTCCTGCTGAAAGGTAAAGAAAGGGAACAAGACATTTCGGCGGTTGAGCCTTCTTCCTGTCTGTCAGTTCTGGTTTTATCTGAGCAGAAGACAAGGTCCCACAACTCATTCAGATGTCGTTTGGCAGCTTTCAGCCACCTGCTGTCATGGTTCAGTCTCAGTCTTTCTTTCAGTCTAGCCATGAGTGCCAAGTCCATGCAGGCAGGGGCAAATGAGAAATTTGTATTTTGGGGGTTTCATGGGGTTGCCTTTGGACTTACCTGTCCATTTGCCTCCCAAATCACTAGTTTCACAGCCTGTGGCAGTGAGATACACTTCTCACCTCTTCACGGAAGAATGACAACTATACCACTAAGCTTAAATTTCGTAACAATGGACACTACAGTGGAAAGTGATAGATTCACATCCAATATTCTGGGTTCCTGTCACACACACCCTCCTTTTGCACTTCTGCGGGACATGACTGTCTTGTATAACAGGAATTAATGCAACACACGTGCGACATTATGTATTTTAAAGAAGACAGAAAAGCTTGCTTTGAATTCCCAATGATGTGGAGAAGACGAGCAATTCCCTCCCACCCATATTTGTAATGTGGTCACCGTCCAGTTTAGAGCTGTGCATCTGTTATGGAAAATGCTGGATGCTCTGCGGAATTGAAAAGTGCCTTATATTTTAATACTGTAGTGCAGCTCTTCCGACCAGATTGTACAAAATTGCTTTTGGAGCTGGAATCCAAGTCAAGAAACCTCCCCCACGGCTTAATGCAAAGAGAATATCCCTCTTTTTAAAGACATGAAAAGTAGAGAGGGCTTATGTGTAGAGAATCTAATATACATCAGGCTTAGAGAAACCTCGGCTGTTGAAATGTTTAGAAAAATGAACAACCGTACATGTATAGTTTAAAAGGGTTCTTCTTTATATTAAGGAGCACCCCAATGTTGCCTTATCACAGGTTATTAACGTACGCACAGATGCATTTAGAATCTGTTAGTATATTCAAATACTGCTCCTGTGTGCTGTAGTAGTTACCACACTGGCTTTCCTTACTGTCTCAGATGGCTTTCTGGCCCACTTTAATGAGCGATATGAGTTGCTCACATCCCACTACTTTTTTCAACCCCGTTTTGCACACGTCGGGGCTGATAATGGGGTGGTTAAAGGCAAGTACAGTCTGAAAAACCTGGAATGCAAACACACAGAGGGAAAGATACTTTTGTGCTACAATTTACTGTCTTATTTCCATTCCCGAACGCTCATCTGAAACCTTTCTAGGTATGAAAAACCAGCAGCTAGAAGACAATGATCTATTTAACTCTTGCAAAAATCAATGCAGAGGGCACTCAGCTCTGTGATTCACTTCCACACAACCAGAGCCATTGCTTAACCGTGTCGCATGGATGCAGGCAATTGCCTCTAAATACTATAAATGGAATTGTTATGCAAACAATTCACCACGTTCATTTGGCATTTCCTCTACTGTCAGAAGGAAGCTTTTTTTTATAGGACGGAACTGACCTGACTGAAAGCAAAACAGGGAAATTTAGCAGAACTCTAATCAGCACAGAGTAATTAAGATTAGGAAATTATGACTCCTCCATGCTGCCCAATTTAAAGCTGTGCTGGGTCCTTTCAGGCTGGCACATTCACTCTCTGAAATGCCCAAAGCCTGGGCAAGAAAAGACAGAGCTTTCAAAAAAAGCGAGTTTCTAGCAAACCCGAGATACTTATCTCTGCTACTTTTGAGTGAGTGCTGTGACAATCACCAGTAGTTCATTCCCAGCCTGATTGGGTATAGTGGGTGATTGTGTGTAGACAATGTGATGACAAAGGACTTTTGATTGTGCAACTGACAAGTTTTTTTTTCAGAAGTTGGTCTGGTTTTTATTTTTAGTCTGGTCTGTCTCCAAGGGAAATATAGACTCTATTTCAGGATAGGGATTAGATTTATCGAGTCCTCAATTTTTTTTTCAGGGGGTACAGCTTTCCTCATCCTTCAGTTTTCCTGCTGTACATGTGCATTTGTCACGCAGGTAACACCACAAATGCAATTGATCATGTTGCATTCTTTTTTTTTAAGTATCTATTCTGGGAAAAAGGTGTCTTCAGTGTGCCAGAAACTGGGCTTTTTTAAGTCCTTGAGAACTGGTGTATAAATCGTGGTTATCGATTCCAGTTGCTACAGATTACACCATCTGAAAATCTCAGTCCAGAGGGTTATTTTTCTTGGCGGGGAGGGGAGCTCTGTATGCAGTCAGTTCCAAAAACCTCTAAAAGCAGATAGAGATGATATAACTATTTTAGGGGAAAAAAATAAACTTGAAATATTCAAATACTTTTGAGACAGTAAAAACCTGTTTACTGGTGTTAGATCACTGGTAGGTGAAGAAATTGTCTTAGCACTGAAATATTTATAAATATTTACCCTTCAACTTTGGGGACCTCCAGAAGATTTCCCAGGGGCCCCAAACTCCTGGCTGTGACTCATTGGTTCACAGTGTTTGGGCTGAGAACTATTCAAGAGTTACCACTTTACATTTACAGTTCTTCTCTAAAACTAAACTAAAAATTCTCCCTAAATGTATGCTGCCTTAGTCTTCCATTTCCCTTTCTTGAAATTCACCATCAAAAAAACCTCATTTCACCCCAAGATTCAAACAGTTGATCAAGAACTGGACTTTGCAATAACTTATGCAGAGTTTATGAAACCCACCCTCTGTCTTGCCAATAACAGCCCAGTGTTACAAATGAAGATACCACACAAGGAAATCACAGTGAGATTTCACTGACATTTAGTAATTAAAAGCAAAATTATTATTTTTTTGTTTTGGGTAAAAGGCTTCTGCATCTATTAAATATATATTAAATAAATACAGCATTCATAGACAGCACTTCAAAATGCAATGCTTGGTAAAATTCCAAGCTGAGGGAAGTCCTAAAACTGACAGTCTCTAGAGATGTTCGTCCAGCTCCAAGACGGCAGATTATGTTGGTCAATCACTCTCTGCTCCCACTCAGCTGACATGATGAATTACTCTCCCAGGCTATGCCGGCAGAGCACAGAAACCTAATTTTTAGCCCTCCTGCGCACACTAGTCCATTATGCATACGGGGGCGCTTGTAATAGAATACAGCTCGGAAACAGTAATAATGATTTTAGCTTCAATTTGATATATATATTGTTGTTTAAACAAGTGAATCAACATTTGTAGGGTCTTCGTTGACTCTTTTTAAATAGACAAAGTACTTCAAACTGGAGTCTGAAGAGTATGAAATCCTTCTCCACTTTAGATTATATTTTTACACTCCTCTCAAAGTACAAAATCCTTCAATATTAATCTAGAGTATGAAATCTGTCGGCTTAATTTCTGACCATTGTGTGGGTTAGGATACCCCTGTAACTGTCTGGACACTGAGCCCCAAAGCCAGTGTGGTCTGTTGATGCTTACTGACCTGTCTGGAACTCTTCTTCCAGAGACATCAGAGATAAGATAAGATTGCTTTATTGGCCATTTACAATTTCTTGTATTAGGAATTTGTCTTTTCACATACCCACACAGACAGGGAGAGAAGCTTGGGGTCAGAGCACAGGGTTAGCCATTTATATGGCGCCCCTGGAGCAGCTGGGGTTAAGGACCTTGCTCAGGGGCCCAATGGAGTAGGATTCCTCTGCTGGCCGTGGGATTTGAATTGGCATCCTTCCAGCCACAGGCGCAGATCCTGAGCCACAGAGCCACCTCTCCGCCCCCAGCAGTTACTGTATATCACCCTACATAATTATACATAATTAACAGTTTTCTTCAATCGAGCTGAGTAATGTTGTGCCCTACATTTTTTTTTTTAATTTATAGAATTTATAGATTGCGTGAAGCACCCGTGGATGTTTTCCACATGTAAAGAGCACCAAGGAATTTTTTTTAGATTTGCTTGGAAAATCTGTGGTTATGCTTATGGACTGCACTGTTTGCTGTGACAGTAGGTCAGATAGGATATTTCACCGGGGTGAAATGCAGTTTAATGCCAGATTATCACGGGTGTAATGTAATGGACTCCTCCAGATTTATGAACTAGGATAAGAGAGCAGGTAAAAACATTTTATTTAGCTGCATTCCGTTGGGATTTCTGCTTGTTATAAAATATTCTAGAACATTCGTTAACCTAAAGGCTTTTTCATGCTTTTCTCTAAGGTTCAGCTCCTCGTACTATACATCTGTGCTCGTCAGAAGGAGAAAAGTACAGATAACCTCTCAAGCCAAGGCCTTGCCATTTTAATTCATGTCTTCCTGGCAGATGGCATGTTTTATGTCTATTTTGTTTATCTAAGAAGCTCGACTTCATTGGTAGGACAGTAGGTGTTGTAGGCAGGGCATTGTCTGTGTGTATGGAGCAAAGTCAATTATTCAGCTGCTGAGCTGTATACTGCAGTAATGTGATGGTTTAAAATTTACTGTAACAATTAGAAACTGGACCAGCAAATTGTGTGAGCACTGACAGCTGTTAAGAACCAAACAGAATAGTTTACAATTTCACACACAGATGTATGCAAAAGTTGTTCAAACAAACAATTTATTGATAGAACACCATAACAAACCCCCAAAAAAGTAATTGGTCGTTCATTCAGGAATACAATGACATTGGAGTTAAAATAATTGTAACTGACAACAACATGTCATGGTCTTCCTTGTAGGTGATATCAATCTAATAGTTACAGTACATCATACTGCATACTGGAAATATGCATTTAATTTCATCAACTAAACTATCAAATGTGTTTGGAATAAAAATTAAACTCTAAAGAATTATTATGTGAGTAAATAGGTTTTATGCTCAGCTAAGGTTAGTTAGTTAGTTAGCGTTGCTCTGATCTTTGGTCTTTAAGTCAGTCTGTGCAGTCCTGCCACTAGCAAGACAGAGAGGAGGAACTTGGTTCATCCCAGCTGCTGTTTTTTTGCTGAATATGTTCAAATATTCAGAATGTCGTCCGAATGTAAGTGTCCGTATGCTCTTATATCTCTTGCCTGAGGGCAGTGGGGCAGTGGGGTGTAGTCACATGGTTGGGAAAATCCGAGTGCCAGGTTAGTTGGAGAGAGGAACTAGCAAGTTAACCAACAAAATGACTTACACACTTGTACTAAACTTACTAAACTTATACTCATAAACTTGTACTTAACTTATACTTATACAGCACTTTTCTAGACACTCCACTTTAAGTGCTTTTTAGGTAATGGGGAATCCCACCTACCACCACCATCAATGTGCAGCCCAACCCAGATGAGGCGATGGCAGTCATAGTGCGCCAGTCTGCTCCCCACGCACCAGCTCTCAGTGGGGAGGAGAGCAGAGTGATGAAGCCAGTTCAGAGATGGGGATTATTAGGAGGCCATGATTGATAAGGGCCAAAGAGAAATTTGGCCAGGACGCCAGGGTTACACCCCTACTCTTTTCAATAAACACCCTGGGATTTTTAATGTCCACAGAGAGTGAGGACCTCGGTTTTACGTCTCGCCCAAAGGACAACATCCTTTTTACAGTATAGTGTCAACAGGCACACCCTGCAAGGGCTTGAAAACATGCAAACTCCACACAGACAAATGCCCGAGTCCGACAGGGCTCAGTGCGCTGAGCAAGTTACAGAAGTGATGTCATCCTCTCTGAAAGGTGAACAACATGAAACTTTTATCACAGCAGAAAACTGGGCAGAAGAACATAGGAAGAGAACACAACGTTTCGGCCGTGGAGCCTTCTTCAGGTGTGTTCAAGTCACCTGAAGAAGGCTCCACGGTTGAAACGTTGTGTTCTCTTTCTTCTTTTTTTCAGCATGGAATAAACCTATTACTTGTTCCTTTGCAGCCTACGCATGCTGACGCAGCTCCCCACCTGAACATACTGTAGGAAGAGTTACCTGCTGTGTAGGGTTTGGTGCTGTGCGTGCACTGATCCTGTCAGCATCTAGGACTGAATCACTGCAGGAGCAGGAAGATCAGCATGGGCTTTACAAGGCTGGGATTGAGCCCCCCTGTTCTTGTGCTGTGAGGCTGCAGAGCTACTGTTACTGTGTGTTGTTCCGAATAAAAACAAAGTTTGCATTCATGGTAACGGGCTGAGCAGGCTGGTTCATTTCACTCGATTTGTTTCCGGGCCTCTTTGTTCTCGAGCCGCTATCTTTCACCTACCCAGCGGAGAGGTGACCAGGGCTCCACTGGTCATTTATTTCACCTGCTTGAATTTGCAACCACCCGGGGCACTCGCTGTGCGGGTCCTTGTCAGATGTGATCTCTCCATTATGTTGTGCCGCACTCAAGCAAAACTGCAAGTGGCGCTGAAGCAGAAACGCCTCCTGATGAGAGTGGGAGCTGTGCAGATGCATCGGGATACAAATAAAGAGAAAAAATGCTTGTGAGGTTGCATGTTTATAGCAAAGCTGTCTTTCATTTTCAAATGCAGCAGCCTTTTGCAGTCCAACACTGAAGGAAGGCATTCCCAGGGTCCCTTCATCTTTATCCTCAGCTTTTTTCATCCCTTCCGTTCCTGCAACCTTCTCCTTTTTGTTTTCTGATCTTCTGCAAGGGCCTCCCTGCCTGGTTTATCTTATTAGGACTCAACAGCATGACATAGCTGACTTTGACCAGTGAATTCATGCTTGTGTTTTATAAGGGCAGCAGTGTTGCATGGTGGTCAGGGTTCCGGACTTGCAATTGAAAGGTTGTAGGTCCAAATCCCAGGTTTGGCAGGGCTGTTTTCCTGTTGAGGAACATACTTCACCCAAATCGTTCCAGTAAATACCCATCTGTATAAACAAGTACAAACTTAAGTTGCTTAGAATTAATGTGTCAGCCAAATTAATTACTTTGCAAGGAACATTCCCGTAGTCTCTACAGCAGTTAGTCGTCTCTGCTGGCTAACTCTGCTAAGTGCATAGTGTGGAATTAGATGTCAAATGGTGATTCAATAGCCCAAGTATTGTGATTTGGCAATTGCTAATATATGATTATGTCCGTGATATTTATTAAGTAAGTTGGGAATATCCTTCTCTGGCCTAATATATTTCGGGTCCCAATGTTTCTTTAGACACCGTTCACTTTGTAATACCGTGTTTATTGAATGAATCATCCTGAGTAAATGTTGCGCTGACCACCATCCTTGTAGAATTGAAGTCAACACACAGTCAAGATCTTGCACGAAACAAACGTGTTCTTGTTTAGAAAGGGGTTCCCCCTCAACACCCCCCTCTGCCATGGCTTTGACCTCACTCTTATTGCTGTCTGCATGATCTAATGAACTTCTTCTTCTTCTTTTCCACAGCCTTAGTCCCAGACTGTCCTGGGGTCAGCTGCTTTGGTTGCTCTTCTCCACTTGTCTCTGTCGAGCACATCTTCCTCACTCACTTCACACACCTCCATATCTTTTCTCACACAATCTATCCATCTCTTTCTAGGCCTGCCTCTTCCTCTGTTACCTTCCACCTCAAATTCCATTACCCTCTTTGTTACTTCCTCAACGTCCCTCCTCATGATATGTCCATACCACCGTAACCTCGCCTCTCGCATCTTCTCAACCACATCCACCACCCTACATCGTCTACGGATTTCTTCATTTCTGATCTTATCCTTCATTGAAATCTGCAGAATCCATCTCAACATCCTCATTTCAGTTCTTCTCATCAAGTTCTCTTCCCTCTTTCCAAAAGCATTCAGCTCCATATAGTAGTACAGGTCTAATCACAGTCTTGTACATTTTGCACTTTACCTTTCTAGGAATATTCCTGTCACAGATTATTCCAGTTATTTCTCTCCACTTGTTCCATCCAGCTTTCACTCTTTGTTTTACTGCCTCCAGTGTTTCTCCTCCGTTTACCAGTTTTGATCCAAGGTATTTAAAGCCATCAACTTGTTTCAGTTTTCCTCCATTTGTCTCCTCAACGTTGGTCATAGTATCTCCCCTTCTCTCCATTACCATTATTTCAGATTTTTCTGCATTCATTTTCAGTCCACCCTTTTCCAGACTCCTCTGCCATTTGAACACTGTCTCCTGTAGTTCTACTTCTGAATCTGCCGTCAGTGCCAAATCATCAGCAAAGATGAGTTCCCAAGGCACTTCTGTTCTTACCTCCTCTGTCAGTGTGTCAATAATGATCTAATGAACTCCTGCTACATAATAAAGGAGCCACAACTCATCGACCCCCAGTGTAGATTCAAGCCGTTCTACCAGACTGAAAAACACATGGGGAAACTGCACCCCCTGGTGCTGCCTGGACAGAGCCAGACAACCATGTGGAGTGTAGACCAGACTTGTCATGGACCTTGTGCAGCTTTTATTCTCTTAAGAGCAGAGGCAAGAGCTTCATTAGGTATTCGCCAATATACTGTAAATGCTATCCTAAAGCACCTATATATCTGTCTATATCCACAATTCATAGACTTTATTGAGCTTTTCTGCCCTTGTTACAGTACATTACTCTTAATTACCACTTGTCCTGTGCAGAAATAAATTCTGAATCAGAACTCATTCGAGTTTTAATCTGATGTCTATTTATTGCAGTAACCCTGATGCTTTTTTGGGGGGGTGCTCCACAATCAATTTCATTTGTCTCAATCGTGCCCTCCAGGTTGATCACCAGTTTATTTTTCCAGACTCCCTGAGTTTTTTTTAACGTACCGTATAGCGTATCAGCGCTTTCTTTCAGATTGCCGGCTCTGTCAACTCTGGGAACTATTGCCTCCCTTTGCAAGCAGAACACTGGAGGCTTCAGAGAGCGACTGCTCTTTAGCTCTTTCCACATTTGCAAGACCGTTTAAATTATGAGGGGAGAGGAGGGGAAGGATTTCAGACACAGCACTGAATGTTGAGGGTGTTTCCTTCTGGACAGCTAGATCTTATGAAGATGTACTCCGATTTAAGTGATCTTTGGAGGGTTTAGTATTCAACAGTATGGTGATGAGGGGTTCAGTAACTATAGGCATCATTCAGATGCTTATTAATTTCATTTTGTCCTGTGTATAGTAGTAAATTATATGAACCTATGACCATAATTAGTAAGATGGTAATCATGATCCATAGTTACTAAGGCACTTCCAGTTGTTTTGAAGGATTTAGAGTGTATTGGATATACAACGCAAAGCATTACAATTACTACTATTAACTGACTGAGGAAAAATTGTTAATGCTCTAATGTTAAGAGTGCTTTTTTTCTTAAGTACGGCCTGTCAAGTCCTGGAAAATTGAAGCTGCCAGCCTGCTTCTTTATTATTAAACTGTACTTTACCAAAGCGTAATTACATTTCAACATAAATAATTGCAGCTCATTTTCCAACGTGCCATTGAAATAATAAAGATTATCATCTTCAGTCAGTCACGCATTGGAGCACCGCTGTCAGGCTGACAGAAAATGATTTATCGAAAACTGCAGTTAAACGCTTACGCTCGAAGGAGGTTTGAGGATTTTAAAACCCTTTCCTGCTTTCGTCTGGCCCAGCCAGAAGTAGCTCTAACACAGTTTGCTTTATACTTTAGCGGGTTGCTCAAATGTGTAGCTCTGTTTTTGCCAGTCTTCCCTCAGGAGGCCCTCCTGCTTCACTGTGCTTTCATCGCTCATCAGAGTGGAGGCTGCCTAGTGGCATGTCTTAGGTTAGCAGCGTGCCAGCAATACTGATTGGTACTAAACACGCTGAGTGGGCCCCGTGGACGCAGAACCCCGCGGTCATCCTACCTCTGCCAATCTCAGGGACAGCAAACTAGATATTGCCCCGGGAGGCGCTTCTGACTGTAACGAACAGTTCTTTCCGGACCCTATGCGGACGACACAATCCGAAGAAGTGGGAAACACTGGGGAAAAAGTCATGCAGGGATACGGGGCTGAAAACAGGGGGGGGCGTGTCCAAAGTGCACTGGTGCACGGGGAAGGTGTGGCCGAGGCAAACAATCCAGAAGTAATCCAGAGAGGGAATACAAAAACACAAGAATAAGTCCATAGCCAGGTGATCCATCCAAACAAGGAATTAAAAACACGAACCGGGTCGGAACCGGCGGACAAGGAACAGGAACAGGAACAGGAACAGAGGTTAAAACCTTAACTGGACCAGGCGCTTCCAGGTCTCGGACTCGCACGGTGCGGAAACCAGATGCAGAGCCAGGCTGAACGTCAGCGCCTGTCTTTTAAGGTGGGCTGGGAAAAGGGGTCAGGTGCACAGAATTAAGTCTGAAGTGAAAGGGCTGGAGCACCCTTAAGGAGGCGGGACTATAATCGTGACACTGACTCCCGTAAGGTGCGTTGTTAAAGACCCTCTGCGGGACCCTATAACCCGGAATGGACTGGAGAAGGACATCGGGGGTAGGTACAGCAGGGTTAGGACTGTTTGACGGACAGGGGGAGGTGACTGTAGTGAGCTGGTGCACGGGGGGAAATCCGGAAGCAACGAAGTCCAGGGAAATCCAAAACGGGAAGTCAGGGCGCAGTCCGTAATTCAAAGGCCGGGAGATCCATCCAAGATGAAGACACTTAAAATCCCCGGGAAGGGGAAAGGAGACCGGGAAGACAAAGAACTTAAAGCATAACGGGATCAGGCGCTCCGAGCCCCGGACTCAGAGGGTCAGGATGCCTGGGGAAAATTAATAATAATAATAATAATAATAATAGCTTACACTCATACAGAGCTTTTCTGGACACTCCACTCAAAAGCGCTTTACAGGTAATGGGGATCCCCTCCACCCCCCACCAGTGTGCAGCATCCACCTGGGAAAGGCCTTGCTTCTCCTGAGCCCGGTGGATAGGCGGGCCTTCAGACGTCCGTCTTCCGCCACTGAGCCAGGAGCTGCAGACACGCTAGGCTTTTAACCAAAATACAAACAGGACACGCCAGGAAATAATAAAAACTAATCAGAACAGAAAAGGGTAGGAGCGCCCTCTAGAGGAGGGATGTGGAACGGAACAGATATCCTCTTTGTTCATTTCCCTTCCTCTCTGCAATATCAGTGCATCTCTTGTTCACAAGTGCACTTGAGATTACTCGCCATCCCACTCAATGGACGCCCATTTGGCAGGGCTTTTGTGCACGGTTTTGCAGGAACAAAAACCTTTTGAAAACGTGTCAAAGACATGTGAAAGTGGAGCTCAGCTCGAGGAGGCCTTTATTTTTTTGGTCCGGATTCCACAATTATTTTGACAAAAATAATGCTATATCAGGAACATGCTGTGTTGCTTAGAATTTGGGGGCTGTGCTCAATCATGCTTTTGGTGCAGTTTGAAAATTAATCATTAGATTCACATGTAATGCCATTACAGAGGAGTTCCACCCCAAAATAAAATAAGTCTACATTCTAAATCAAGATTACTTTGTATAAGCAGACAGCTTTCTCCCTCTGTTGGCCTGCTGGGCTGAATCATGTGGTTGTCCTTGTGAACTGCATGCTGGAGGTGATGACCTTTGACCCCACCGACAGACATATTTATAGGGGGCGGGGTTTCAAAAGCATACGGGTGGTTGGATCCTGATTGGCTTTTAGATATTGTGGTAAAAGGACTGCTTAATACCCATCAGAGACCAGGAGCCAGGAGGTCACCATGGAGCCATGTGGCATGAAAGCCACAGAGCTGGAACATACAGTAGCTCAAAGACTTACCTTGATATACATATAAACTGCTCTTTTCTGCTCTTCTGCTTTAAATCCTTTATATTTAGAAGATCTGAACTTGTTAACTAGTAACTTATCAAACATCTCTGTTTTTGAAAAACAGTCTAAATGGGGGAAAAAAAGGCCTTTCAAACTAAATGAGCACAATTGCTGATTACAATCCAAACATGATCTAATGGGCCTCAAAACCATCATATTACCACATGCATGGTTTTAGCTTACTCCAAAGCTGAATGTTTCGAATGCAGAGTTGGGGTGGTAAAGGACACATTCTTCACATTTTTCAAATAAATCTTGTTTTCTTCTGAGTGCGCGGTGCCAGATGATCGAGGCAGTTCCCTGTCAGAGGGTGACAAAAGGAAAAAGCTCCTGATGACAGGATAATCCTCAGTATTATTAGCATGTCAAGAACATTAAGCAGACTCCTGCGCTGAATCTGAATGGCTTCATGGGTACCATCATGCTCTGCTTCAGACTTGACTCTTCGGAAAATGGTGTGACAGAACAGAGGGTAAAGTTAGATCTGACATTGGGTTAGAGATGGCCTCCACCCCCTGCAGCTTTCCTACATATTGTGTTGGTCAAAAAGATCTAATTAGACTTGTCCCGAGCTAATTAAGCACAGCTGCTGTTAATGCAAGTTTTGTACTCAGTGTATGTAAGGGTATATATAAAAGTGTATGTAAGAGTATATATAAAAAGAGCATAGAGGGTAGGTTTTCTGTTTTGAGGCCAGGTACAGTACCTGTAGGTTGTAGGTGCTGAGAACAGGGTGGTTTTGACAAACTAAAATAAAATATAAAGAAACAAGCAATTCTGAAGGAGAATGTTAATTCGGAGAAGCCAGGCCTTTTTTCACTCTTTAAGTTTGTGGAAAAGTAAAAAATGAGTCTTTAAGCAAAGGACTTTTGGTTACAAACGCAAGTGTAAGGTGGGGTGATCTACTCACCACACTCTTAGACTATTGGTACAGTATTCACAAAAAAACAATTATAATTTACGAGTTTGAGAAATGTTCATTAATATTATCTGTTTGTGCATAAATGTAAATATGCACAAATCCTATAAGTGTACAAGGGTACGAATGTGTTAATTTACACAATTAATATACCACAATTCTTCAGCACAACAAATATTTGGATTTATAGAAATTATACCAGTTATTGAACTTTTTACTCCTTCAACAATATATTTAACCAGTCAATAGCACCACTTGATTCCTCACAGTACGAAATATGTCTTAACAATGAAGAAGAGACAATCCTTTTGATCCAAAACATCTGTTCCAAAACATTCAAACAAATCTTCACCATGTGTGACAATGCAGGTGTTATCGATAATAGTAATAAAAATTACTTACACTTATATAGTGCATTTCTGGACACTCTACTCAAATCCCTTTACAGGTAATGGGGATCCCCTCCACCCCCACCAGTGTGCAGCCCCACCTGGATGATGCTTCAGTCCTCTCCCCACACACCAGCTCTCGGTGGGGAGCAGAGCAGAGTGATGAAACCAGTTCAGAGATGGGGGTTATTAGGAGGCCATGATTGGTAAAGGCCAGGTTGAAATTTGGCCAGGATACTGGGGTAACACCCCTACTTTTTTCTAGAAACACCCTGGGATTTTTAATGACCACAGACAGTCAGGATATCGGTTTTATGTCTCATCCGAAGGACAGCACCTTTTTACAGTATAGTGTTCCCATCACTATACTGGGGCATTAGGACCCACACAAACCACAGGGTGAGCGCCCCCTACTGGCCCCACTAACACCTCTTCCAGCAGCAACCTTAGCTTAGGTGCTGATTGTGAAGAGGTCCCTGGTCACAGTGGCCAGAGACTAAAATGAGAAACAGTGAGATAGATGACAATTGTCTGCAGGTGGTTCTCCTGCAGACTCCACTACTCGTGTCTACTTACAGACCCTGAAACTGCTCTATGTTGGGCGGTCACAGTTATCATGATGCAGCTTGCAGGCATGTGATCGCAAAATCGCAAGACTTGCTTTAAAATGTGAAACACTGAGAAGAAACCAAGGTTTTCCCAAGAAGCACAATAATGCCTGATGCAGTCCCACAAGTTTTAGTGTTAGCAAGTTGTTTATTGACCCTGTCCCAGTGTTTAGTTATCCTACCTTACTTTGCAAAGAGCGATGGACTGTATCCTGCTGTACAGAAGCTTCATTCATAATCAATTAGTGCTGATGTCTCGTTTAAGTAAATGAGCTGCTTGTTCTTTAGATTGAAAGGAGACGCGTGCTGAGCCCTCATCCGTGACTTGCACAACTGTCTGCAGCAGTTGTATAACAAGAAAGCAAAATCTGAAAGACTGACATTGTGGAATAAATTGATGCACTATCTGAGAAGTGCATATGTTTAACAAAGTTCTTACTCAGGTAATTCTGTCTGACTAGCCAGTTTATTTGAATAAATAGGTTGTCTAGCACTGGACTAACATATTTAAATTGTGATGCCACAGTGGGTGGATTTTTTGAATGGCATTTTTTTTGAACGGGAATGTTTTGTTTCCAGTTTTGCAGTTGTGATCTGAAAAGCGTGGATTGGGAAATGTAATGTTATTCGGTCATGTGGAACTGAGAGTTATTTTAAGGGCAGCACGGCGGTGCAACGGTGAGCAATGTGGTGTTGCAGTACTGGGGCCCTGGGTTCAATTCGTGAGGTGCCATCTGGACGGAGTTCTTTCCTTGTTCATGTGGGTTTCCTCCAGGTGCTCCTGTTTCCTCCCACAGTCCAATGATATGCTGGTGGGTTAATTGGCTTCTGGGAAAATTGGCCTTGATGCACCTGGATGTGTGTGTGACCTGTGCAGGGTGTCCTACCTTGTGCCCATAGCTTTCTGGGATAGGTGCCAACTCCCCCACAGCCCTGTAGGGGATGAAGCAGTTAGAAATGGCGTGGAGGAATGGAGATTGTACAGTATAACTTTTTATAACCATTGCCTTTTCTTTATTGTTGATGAGATTCATTTACAACACTACTCACTTTGGATCAGTTTAAGTTTATTAATCTAATTAGGTTCCCACTTTTCTCTGGGAGGACAGCACGTGTTTGCAACTGGTGCAAACCTCTCCAGTCGGCGTGCAGCAGGGTGGAAAGGCAGCTCAGGCCGAGCTCTGCCTGCAAGGGGGGGAATCAATAATTCAGCAGCAGTCAAAGTGCTTGTGTTTCACGGACAAAAGAAACAGACGTCCGACGTCACAGAGCTTACTGGTTCTGCAGGTACTGAGAGGGAAGAGGTTGTCTGAGCCGAGCACAAAGAGGGCCACTCAGGTTACGAAGTGTATGTTTCCAGGTTTCAGACTGCCAGTGAAGTTCACCATGTACTCTTTCACTCAGAAACGCCAGCAGGAGAGTACTGGGGCTGCTCCTCTCCATGTCCCTGTGTCTGCTGGTTTTCATTCCAAATGAGCTTTGCTTATAAGACGGGTGGAATGCATGTGTGTATTTTGAAACACTCCTCTTAAACAGCAGGACAGGGTACAGACTAGCCTGAAACCTGTGCCAGGGGCTGGGTTTTAACACTTTTCTTATTTTGGCTGATGATTTTTAAAGATTTGGTAAAACCGGGGGCATGGTGTCGCAGAGATTAGATCACTATTGGATAGCAGTTAGGAATTGCTGAAAAAAACAGAGGGGGAGCAGCAATCTTTACAACACAATTAAACCAAGTTCTGTTCGCTGTTTATTTAAGAAACGAGGAATGCAAAGTATATTATTTTGGAAGTTGAAACCCGGGTGCAGAAAACAGATAAAAATCAATCCCTTGTTTAAATTGGGGGGTACAGAAGGTCTAATGAAGCTCTCCTGTAGTTTACCCCAAGGCAATTAACTCTTCTGCCCCCTGGTGGTCAGAGTCTAGGAGTGCAGCCCATAAAACCTCTGACGCTTCCTACTGGACTCGGCTTTGCAGTTGGCATTTTAGCAAGCACAGACCATCATGGCTATCATTCGAAATGTCTGGATAGCAAACTACAGAGTGCTGTTGCTCGCTTATACTAGCAATCACAAATCTCCTCTTACTTTTCAACTTGTTTTGCTTTGTGTTTGATTAATCTCCCTGCTTTCTTTTTTCCTGCATGCAATTAAAAATTCCCATTAAGTACCGCGGGTAACATGTAGTGAAGTGGGACTAATGATCAGTCTGTCAAACTCAGGGCCTCACAAGACATGGAAGCAGACGTGGGAAAGCAGTCAACGTCGCCTGTCAGGTTTGTCACTGATGATGAGCATTAACATCCACCCATGGTTAATAACGGCCCAGCTCTGCTGCTGTTGGTGAACTGGCTAACTGTGGGCACAAGGCAAGGTGTGGTTGCTCTTCATGGGGCAGATTCCCTGTCACACATGGTTCCTGGGGGGGGAGGGGGGGGCGTTCAGAGGTAACAGGTAACCCAGTCAGCAGTTCTTCGGCCTGTGGGAGCCAAACGTGAGCTCCAAGGGACAACTGACAGAGAACTGGGAGAGAACATGCAGACTCGGGACAGTGAGATCGCCAGTGAACACACAAGAGCTGTGAGGCGGCAGCCACAACATTGACCTACTGTATGTGATACAAACAGGCTCAAATTAACATTGCATTTCTGCATTACTTGCATCAATGATTTAATAACCGATGTCTAAAAACGGAAGAATTAATCTTCCTTTACAGAGGCTGATGTCAGCCTGACATTTAGCTTCGGTGTTTCTGTGGGATACTATAATTAGCGGATTAATAAACAGACATTGGTGGGACTCCAAGCAAGCCCTTGGCACCCTTTTTTTGTGCATCAGTATGCAATATTCATGCAACAGTGAATGTCACCTTTTAGTAGTCAACTGCCTTTGGTCATTAATTGGGCTCCTTAGCAGCCTCTCTCACTGGGTGGGAGTCAGGCAGTCGTGGGAGCTTTTTGTAACCATAGTGCCTTCGGAGTCAGTTGCCAGTGGTGGGACAAGCAGCAGAGACAAGTGCCTGTCCCAAAGTCTGCCCTGTGCTCCACGATTTCACGCCTGACTTCCTGCACATAATGAGCAGATTGTGCAACTGCACGTAATTGTTTTCATGAATGCGTTGTGCAGTCACTCTGTGCAGGGAGCCTTCATGTACAGTAAACGTCCTCTGCTGTAACATGGTGTCCACCAGACTGTTCCTATGGAAGGCCCATTGATCTCTGAATGAATTCACAGACAGGCGCAGGGCCATAGTGGTGTTGTCTGTAAGGATCCGGCTTCCACAGAAAGCAGAATATCTCAGCCATTCCTACGCTGCGCAAGCCCGGCATGTTTTTATTTTCCCTCTGCATGGTTTCCATGGCGCCGGCGTCTCCGCGTGCCAAGGCCGAAGACGAGGAGCAGCTCCCGGCTCAATTTCTCCGGAGTGTCACAACCGTAAGTCCCTCCTCTTAAGGGCGGTCCGGCTCTTTCCCGTTTCGGTTGATTTTCCTGCACCTGACTCCTGTCCAGCCCCTCTCTTTATAAATCAGACGCTCCTACCAATCTGGGCTCAGCGCTGGGAGACAGACGCCCGGAAGCCCGCCTTCAAGTGGGTCCGGGAGAGACCCGATGGCATCGGCTTCAGCACGGCGTCCTGACCATCTGAGTCCGGGGCTCAGAGCACCTGGCCCCGTTACCCCCTTTTTATTCCCCCGATCCTTCGCTGGATCCTCCTCTGGTTTTCAACTTTTGACATGTCTGTCATGGATGGATTACCCGGTTCTGGACTCACCCTGGATATCCCTTTGGACTTTCGCCTGGACCACGCCTGCCTAGGATCCTGGTTAACGCTTTGTGACAGAGAGGTATTTAAAAAAACCAGGTGACAAGGCAAAAAGTGGAGCAGTCAGCTTTACATTAACCCTTTTCTCCAGCAGGTGTCTCCGAGTCGCCAAACCTTTCTTTCCACGGTATTTATTTATGAGTCAGGCTTTTCTGGTAAAGCTGGGAAATATTTCAGGATAAGTAGGGTTCCTGAACAGAGCCTGAACTGAGTGAGACACAAACAAATCTCAGCCAGCTGTTTCAAAGCCCCATCATTACCAACCTTTGCTATACATACTGTAAATAGCTCCACCCCATCTCCTCCTTTGCAGCTACGCCTTAGTTGAAATCTTCTCCTTGACTTGGGATGTCAGGCCCCTGCTCTTAAAGGCTATCCCTTAAAAAACTGGAGTCCTCCAAAGGTTTACTTTTACTGCCTTCCTCACAGTGCAAAACCCAGAGTGACGCCTCAAAATGTTTTCACGTATCACGTTCATCGGAAGCATCGAAGCCGAGAGCCACTGCAAAGGATTGTGTTTTGACATTTTCATTCACCCCGGTGTTGTTAATTCCATTATTTCTGCCGTTATAAAAAAAGGGAATGAAAGTGTCTTGGGCACCTTGAAGGCAGGATGACAAGCCATCCTACTTGAAATGGTGTGTTTTATCAGGAGCTGAGGGAAAACGGCAGCCCCTTTGAGGCACATTGGCCATTTTGTGTTCCAAAACCGTTCACCTCCTTGAACTCCACAAATACTAAAGAAAAGTGTTAAGTGTTAAGAGTTTGGGATAAGGTGGTGTAACTTTTACAATAAAGGCGGAGGGAATTCTTTCTCGCGGAAAAGACACTCAGACGGTTGATTGTACTGTCCTGGTAAAGAAAAGACAAACAGAACCTGGAACGGAAACAGAATTACTGTATAAAAATGTTTCTACTAACAAGGGCACCTGCAGACGCACCACAGGACAAATGAAATACAAGTTAATGGTTTTAGTGCTTCCTCGGGCCTGAGTAAATTAAGAAGTCATCGAAACACCGTCAGACTGTGTTGTGCCGTTGTGATCTTGAGGGAAGAAACTTTAGAGTTCCGGTAGAATTCATTTGTTTTTTTAACCTTATGTTTAAAAGTAGCCAATAATGACAATGTGAAAACTTATAATTTAAACTGATCAGGGTATAACTCTGAGAACTACTTGAAATTCTGACTACCTGGGCATTCGTACTGTACGGTATACATTCTTCCTGACATAACATTTCACTCTTTATATAGCGACACAAAGAATTTTGATCACCGCCTACCATGAACTCTCAACAGGACTCTGCTTCAACTTTCAGGAGACATACAGTAATTCTACTCTGCTTGGCTCTCCAGGCGCCATAGTAATAAACTTACTTCCACACTGACTCCTCACAGCCCCACAAAACAATGAAGCTACGCAGTGTATTATTCAGCAGTGAAATCTGGTTTCTAAGGAGAAACCACTTTATTCCTTGGAAAAAAAACCATCTAATTAGGTTATGCCATTACAAGGTAGGAATGAAACAGAGACACTGGGTCTTATCTCTCTTCCCCAGAACAGCAGAGTGACGATCGCTTTGAGACATATTACAAGGGATGGCAATGAAGAGAGGGCTTCCCTAATTACTAATAACTCAATTATTGCTCTGCAGATGACTGCCAAACCTCCTCCCCCAAGGTGAACTGCGATCCATGCTGTGGATCCTGTTCTTGTCACTGGCTTGTGATGCTGCCAAGCAGCGCTTTTGTCAAAACGAGCTCCCCAGACCGGCCGCCATCTTACCTTTGAGCGCCTCTTTGCCGAGTGGCTCCAAGTGTCCTGGCCTGTACCTCTCGCTCCTCCAGGCACATCTGCCTCATTCATTCTGAAGGCTGATATGCAGCTCCACTTGCTCTCCACTCAGTTGTTGAAGCCCGTGCTGGAAGTCTGTGGCGCAGGAACTACGCACGAAGGCCAGGGGCAACTGCTCCATCTGCCTACTGGGGGCCGACAGGTCATGATGCCAAGATTCTGCAGTGTGCTGTCAGTGAACTTATTCTGTGATTCTTTACAAGATAGATTTTGATCCAAAAGTGTTACGTCGGCCTACGCCGGGATAGAAGTCCATGTGGAAGTGGGTTAAGTGTTCAAGGAACGAGAGCCAAGAAAACCAGGTGTACTTAGCCTTAGAACGAGATCCAGAATCGAAGTCGAATTCCAGGAGCCAGATCCGCACGAGAGAATCCTAGAGAGTAGTTCCAAAGATGTGAGGCTCTACGGGGATGCCCAATCCTGAGCACCACTGAAACTGAGATCAACTCTTAAGCAGTCTAAGCGGGAAGGTGTGGTGGTGATCGAGAGGGCTGATTGGATCATGAATTCTGATGTCTACGCCTTCTGGAAGTGGTGGCGGTTTGCCTGCGATTGCGGGAGCCCGTGTCGGAAAGTAGCGAAGGTGAATGTATGTTATTTGCAGGTAATGGGGAAAAAAAAGCAGGTGCTCCCACACTCTGGTCCCTAAGATCCTCAATCACTCCTTCAGATTGTATCCTACTCCAGTCAGTGGTTAGCAGACTATGTTAATCTCGCACAGCTAAAATAAAATCCTGTGTCAGTCCAGTAAATGAGAGATGGATTGGGATGACCAAGGTTTGAGACCCATCCTGCCTTGAAAATCTACCTCGTTCCTCACCTGAGTTAAGTCTGCTTTGCCGTTAATGAACTCAAATTTAATGAACTAATGCAGGTGGAATTCTAGAGTCATCTACTGTATATATGAAAAAGCCACAAGTTCAAGGACTAACGAATTAACATCCATCTGTTAACTGGTACAGTGTTTTTTTTTTTCAAAATAGCACCAGACATTTGCTTTATTCTCTCAATCAATGAAAATAAACATGTCTGAAACAGCTTGGGGTCATCAATTACCCTGAGACCTAAGACTCCAGGGAACCAGAGCTAATTAAAGACAGGGATGTCCTTACACAGCCTGTCACAAACTGTGGAACGGTGCTTACAAGGAAAGAAATCGAGGGAAAAGGATGCTCCGTGTCTCCTCCGCCCCTGAGCGAAGCAGGAAATTACCAGATGTTGATATGATCATCCCTCTTCCTGCCTGGAGAACCTCTAGGTGGAGTTTCCCCACTGGAGTGCAAAAAAAGAGCTCTTTCGGAGAATTGAAAAGCCTGCGGAGACCCCAGACACACCGTCTTTCAGCACAAGAAGAGACGAAACAATCTCTATTGAGATAGCTGTAGACGCAGGAAACACACACTGTATCTCAACACGCCACGGTTTTTAAAATAGAGTGGTGCCACTTATTCCAGTCATTGGAAAATCTGGTTCGATGGAGCAGGGCCCTGTTGCTTATTCAGGACGAATACAGTATGCCTGCTATGAGTTTGGGGTTTGCC
Organism: Lepisosteus platostomus; assembly: GCF_059453375.1. Lineage (NCBI taxonomy): Eukaryota > Metazoa > Chordata > Actinopteri > Semionotiformes > Lepisosteidae > Lepisosteus > Lepisosteus platostomus. Next base: position 14,062,029 of record NC_142628.1, read on the forward strand.
CAGTTTCTGCATGTGAGCTTTTCATGTGTCCAATAACTGCACAGTCCTGCTAGCCTAGAGGAGTCTGGCAGGGCTGTAGATGGACTGGATGTCCACAGGTGCAGTAGGTACGCTTTGCGGAGTAAATACTGAGGCTCGGAGGCCCTGTTTCTGGACTGGGGCTGCACGCTATGTTGGAGCCAGAGCGGGAGAAAGGCCACAAGCCTGAGGAGGTAATCCAGCCCAGCCGACACGTCTGTTTCAGTCGCTCCTTGATCCGAAGCTCTCACCTAGCCCTTTCCCACGACAAGCCCAGTTTTGCCGAGACGCACAGCTCCGCTCAGGTTTCCCAGAGCCCTTGCCTCGTTGCCGGCTCTGGAGCGATCCATGGGACCCAGCTTCCAGGGATGGGAAAATCTGCAACCCGTGGAAAAAGGAGGTGTCGGCTTGGAGAAAATGAAGCAGACAAGGAAATGGAGCCGAGCACTTCGATAGTGCTAATGGGCTGTGATTGTCTGCTCTGAACGCTGCTGTTCCGGTCGTTTCTGGATAACAGAAAAAGAACGTGGTCTTCTCAGGTTATGCTGCATTTTTAAAACAAAGTACACAGGTCTGCCTTGTCTGTACCAGACATCAGGGTTTCTTTAAAACAGCAGCAGCCTCTGAAGAGCTTTGAGAAGCTTTTTAATTATGTTGCCAACAGCTACATCACCAAGCAACTGACTGGAGCTCAGCAAGGGTGAGGCTGGTCAGTACCTGGATGGGAGACCTCCTGGGAAAGCTGAGGCTGCTGCTGGAAGAGGTGTTAGTGGGGCCAGTAGGGGGCGCTCACCCTGCAGTCTGTGTGGGTCCTAATGCCCCAGTATAGTGACGGGGACACTATACTGTAAAAAAGGCACTTTTGGATGAGATCCTGAATCTCCGTGGTCAATAACAATCCTATGGCTTGTATTATTTTCTACAATTGTATACTAACACGTGTCTTATGAAGAGCCCCTATAATCATTTTCAATACGCATTCAAATTTTCAAATGATTTTCTCGTCAGAAATAGGGCCCAGTGGAGGGCACTCCTCAAACCTATGCTTGTGTAGCCTTTGGGGGGTGAAACAGAGGTACAGTGCCTGTTTGGAAACTGCACCTAGAGCAGGCAGAGTTTTATTTGTTTTAAGTGATATGAATTGTTTTTGGCACGCCTTCACGAGGGGGAAATAAAAGGAGCCGGCTGTGATTTAAACGTTGTAACTGCTGATTGTGTCCTGGGCCAGAGTTTACTGTATGTTCTCGTGATTCCCGAAGGAAGATTAATTAACATTAACGGTTCATGTTGTCCTGCGTTAAGGCGCCCCACTGAAAACCCCACAGTGTCCTCTCCTCTCGGTGGGTTCATTTTGTTGGTTCACATAAGCTCTGGTGGGCTGTCGGCCGCGTTTTCTTTCTTTCCAGATAATTCTTACGGATAAGGTCGAGACTTCTCCGTTTGGGACGGACTTTCTCAGGAATAAGTATGTACAGTTCTGCCTTCTGAAAAGGTTTTTCTTATATCGCGTTTTCGCACTGACACCCTGTGGCCACTAAACCGCCCTCCCACCTCGTTCCCTCTCTTCTTCGGAAAGAAAATAATCTAAAATGCGTAATACGCCAACATCTAGACCAACATCAAGAAATATCTAACTTTTAAAAGAAAAACGTATCGGAACTTACTTCTAATTAATTTAAATGTGTAGCGTCATCCGTCATCTGTGAGCATGAGAAATGCTGTGAGCGTTTGGGAGACCATACAAACTCCACACAGACCGTCACAAGAGCTGCGAAGGAGCTCCCCCCCGATATCCACGGAAGATGTACGGGAAAGTTCTGGTTTTTACAATGCACGTTAATTTGAACCACGGGTAGTATTCTTTCGTCATGCCTTGCTTCATGACTTCATGACGTCCAGGAGACAGCTTTTCTAGGAGTCAAATTCGCGGCGGCGGCCGGCTGTCCACGGAGCGCGTTGTGCGGTGTGGTTAATGGCACCTTTGCCAAGGATGACGCTTTGAATCGTGGTTTTAACTCGTTTTCATCGGCAGGTTAAACAGCAGAACCCGCCCAGTTTCCTGGGGCTCAGAGACACAGCGCCAGAGTACAGGCTTGAGTGCCGGTTTTGAGAAATGCGTGACATTTGCTGATCGTTCAACTTATACGCGCCAGGTTGCAAAATAAAGCGACATGCGGCTCGGGAACCTGACCTTTTTCTACGCACGTGTACTGCCGTATTTACACTTGAGGTACAGTATCTCGAAATGACGTCTGCTGCAAATAGAAATCGGGGCGATCATGTATGTGTTTGATCTTCTGACCGTGTTTCGGAGCCTGTGTGTGACTGTCAAATGGCAAACTAAAGCAGCCGTTGCCCTCTCATAATTTGTATTTTTGCCTGGCCTGAACAGTTCTGGTTTTGAAAGTGCTCTCCGTGTTGGGTGATTAGAATGAAATAAACCGTAAAGGCCACAAGGGGGCGACAGTACCATGTCTGTCATTCTAGGGAAAATGCAACTACTGTACTGGCAAAAAAGCATTTTATTTTACATGTACCAGATGTGATTGAATCTAACTGAAATCTCTACGTCTAGTGATTCTTTAATAGAGATTCCAAGATGTTTATCATGCAGTGAAATGTTAACCAAACTATGGTATTACAATTAGTTTCAACGAATGAACCCCTTCAGTTATTTTTGTGAAATACTGTTATACAACTGGCCGAAAAATAACAAAACGCTGAAACTGCTTTTTTTTTTTTGCTTTTGCTGTCCTATTCCCCTCCTTGCACGGGGAAACTATATTCAGAATTGCATAAAAACCTCTTTTACCCCTCCCCCGTTGACGAAGCAGAAATGGGTAATTACTATTTTTCGCTATATAAAATGACCACAAATCCATGTTTCGGTGACCCGTCGGGCATGTGACCTTCAGCCTCTTGAATCAATACTTCATAATGATTGAAATATACTGCCTGGCCTGAGCCGAATGTATTTTTTTTCTTTCTTATAAAAACGACGCAGTCAGATGATTAATGTTCTGGTATTTTCGCCTTTAAAAGAGTTGAATGCGTTTTTTCGGGCGCACTTTGTTTCTACTGTATATGCGGATCTGTCTGAACTTGAAACGGATTTACAGTATCAGTCCGTCATTTCCAGCGTCGTATGTTGCACCTTAGCAAAGAGGCTGTTTTTGTTTTTTAAATTCACTCGCCAGCAGTTCCCCCATTAAATACCGGATAAAATACTGATGTAAACGGGTAAATGGAGACTCTGAAATAGAAACGGGTGAACGAAAGACTAAAATCTGTCCACTAATTTACTGTACACAGTGAAATCTAACATTTTAACTTCTACAGTACCTGATCGAGGGCGGGGGTCTCAAAGTCATTATGTTCGGTTTGAATTTAACATTTACCTTCAAGTAAAGCGAGTCGGACAAAAGTTGAAATCAGTAAACTTTTTCCCCCCCTTATTTGTGTCTGTGGTGTGCGCGAGTAGCTGAAGCATAATGTTAATGTCTACCTTTCAGAAATGAGTACCCTTCCATCAGGGGCTTTTTTATTCTAAACTTTGGAATGAACATTTGAGGACTGACGTCGCACGTTAATCTTTGGGATGGGCTTTTGATAATCCTTGGGAATTCAAATCTAGCAACCCCTTAATGTGATTCTGCGATATACTGAGAGGTTATCTTGTCCTTGTCCTGGAGTATGACCCACTAGAGTAAGGTCATTAATTAATTATTTGCCTCTACTATATACTGTAAATGAGACGGAATCCACCCAACAAGACTGGTTTACTACTCAGGAAGTGTTTCCAGTAGATCTCCATTGACTACTGAATCATCAGCTGTGGTTTAAAAAGCCTGTGCCTGTGTTATACTGAAAAGCATTAATCACAGATGAAGTACAGTAATGTTTTAGCATGTTTAAAGGTTTGTTTGTTTTTTCTTTATCGATTCAAACTTCTGGAACTAATCAGTGTTTCGACAGACTCTCAAGAATTTCGGGCTTCGGAGAGCGCCGCCAGATGGCGCTGTTTCCCAGTCTTGCCTCAACTGCGGGACTGCCGGTGCCATTGTTCGCGATGAAACACGATTCTCCGGCAGTCAACAACAGACCCCGTAGTATTATAGAGTAATTATTGTCTGAAGAGCTTGGCAAGTCACAGAAAAAGCGGCACAAAAACAAGTTAGGAAATAATGAATGAGGCAGGAAAGCAGTGGGCCTCATTAGTCAGGACAGAAAATCATGACAGACAATGGAGCACAAACTTTGCCTTCAAACCGCAAGACACTGGACGCATTACACAAGGGTGGCACTATAAATAGCTGTGGCCATTTCCCCATTGTCAGTCGCTGTAAGAGTCAATAAAGTCATTGATGCCTTAATTGTGTCTCTCTGAAACTGAGGAGCTGATGTCTCTAGGATGCGTGTCTGATTGGATGCTAATTATTTAATCTGTGGTGAGGCCGAAAGGGGCTCTGAACAAGATCCGGCTCTGAGGGAAAAAAAAAAGGCAGAAAGAAAGACGAAGGGGGCTGCCAAAACTATTCCTTTGAACAGGGTTCAGACAAACGAGGTGGCGAAGATCTGTTTTTTTTCTGAAAAGGGGGCAAAAAAATTCGCCTGCAGACAGAAACATGAGGGCCGGCCTTGTCACTGGGGAGCTGGGATAGTGCGTCTGTGCGGCTCATACCTCTGGCATTCGGAGAGGGCTCACAGAAGGGCTGATTGAAACCGCAGGACAAGGTTGCCTTCCATAAATCATACAAAAAGGCAGTTGTTCATGTGATCAGATTCACGACATTTCTAGCATATTTAGCGGGTAGTGTAGTGCCGTAGTTTGGGGGCAGACTTTCCCCTCTTTCATCGAAGACATGAAAGTGTCCATACATTACAGAATGTCTCCCTGGCACTCCCTACAAAAATGTGTGCCCTGCATATCTGCAAATTTACAGTGGAGGCCTTAAAGGAGACGACTGGGTGGTTAAAGCAAGTGCTGAAGGTCACTTTCCTTTTTCCAGCTTAGTCAAATGAATGCGAACGGCGAATGCTTACAATAAGGTATTTTACACAGCGCACAAGTGCACACACAAATGAGACCACGACTCATGGCCTTTCCTTCAGAAAGTCAGAATGAACAGCCTGAGCATTAAGCCTGTACTCCGTGGCGGTGTCTTGCGTGCTGCGGCAATGCCAGCGCTGGAGAAAGACTGTATTCATGGGAGCCGGAGATGAGGCCAGTTCTTACCTGCTTCATTTGACCAGCGTGGACATGGTCCCTGACCAAGTTCGTTGTACATGTTCGTTTTGCATTCTACGAAGCCATAGTACAGCTCCGTAAGTACGGTATGCAACATGTGTGTAGCTGAATTTCAAGAATCTGATGACTTGTTATTGAGGATCACGTGACTCGAGTGGAAAAGTGCTCTGTTGTGAAAATTAGTAAGTTCACACTCGCGACTGCAAGTAAACGGGGGAGAGGGTGTGAGGACCGTGCCGCTACACTAACGTCCTGCATCAAACCCTTGCTGTCACCTGGTGTCGCCAGATCCCCATCCGTGTGGATTGCGCCTTTGGGAATACCGGAAGTGTCCTGTACTATATTCCTGGCTCATTGGCAAATCTCTGAAGGCCTCCGGATAGCAGTCAGAGGAGACATTTTTTTCCGGCTTGCACCTGGCGTGCCTCATCGTGAGTGAAGGGGTTGGATGTTATCCTTGCGGGAGGATACTGAAGGCAGATGAGATCGGTCTCCTGCCTGTTTTGAAACAGGTTACATCTTTTTCCACTCCAGTCATGACCGTATATAATGTTCAGCCACCAGATTATCAATGAGGACATCGAGCACAACTCAAGGGCAGGATCAATATTGGTTTTTGATAGTATGCGCCGAGGGATATAAAGAGAGATGCAAAAGAAAAAAGAAAGCATGCATAAAGAGATACAGTGCAGGGGTTCCTAATACTGCACGCCTGCATCACAAGATTCAGATTCTAGAAGAAGGGCTACAGTGCTACCAGTCCAGTGCTGTGCAGCCCCACCTGGATGATGCGCCAGTCCTCTCCCCACACACCAGCTCTCAGTGGGGAGGAGAGCAGAGTGATGAAGCCAGTTCACAGATGAGGGTTATTAGGAGGCCATGACTGGTAAAGGCCAGGGGGAAATTTGGCCAGGATGCCAGGGTAACACCCCTACTCTTCGAGAGAGACACCCTGGGATTTTTAATGACCACAGAGAGTCAGGACCTTGGTTTTTACGTCTCATCCAAGGGACAGCGCCTTTTTACAGTATAGTGTCCTCGTCACTATACTGGGGCATTAGGACCCACACAGACTGCAGGGTGAACGCCCCCTACTGGCCCCACTAACACTTCTTCCAGCAGCAACCTTAGCTTTCCCAGGAGTCTCCCATCCAGGTACTGGCCAGGCTCACACCTGCTGAGCTCCAGGGGGCTGCCAGCTGTGAGTTGCGGGGCGATATGGCTGCTGCAACAAATCAAGGCTGGGTACACTGCAGACAGGATGCCAGTCCATTGCAGAGTGCACACACTCACAATTGGGCCAGTTACCAGAAGCCAATTGTTTTAACTGACCAGCATGTCTTTGGACTGTGGTTAGAATCCAGGGCAATCAAGGATAACATGAGGAGAACATACAAACTCCATGCAGATCGCACCCTAAATCCAGAATTGAACCCAGGGCCCCAGCACTGCTGACCACTGCTAACCACTGTGCCACCCTAAGATAACTGGCGATAATAACACATTTTCTGTTTTCAAAACTATGCTTCAGAAAATAAAACTTTAATTTATCTTTCCTAATCCTTGCCTCTCTTTTTAGTTTTTGTTTTTCACTTTTGCGGTTTCTGTTTAGTAAACGAAGGGGAAAAAAAACTCAGGATCTCACCTGTGACATCCGCCGATCAAGACTCCCACGTTCTTGGGATTCTTTCGAAAGTGTTTAATTTCCATATCAAGAGATTTTAGTCTCACGAATTTGTCAAATATTCCACCGGCTGCCTAATGCCCCTCCATAAATCTCCTTTAGCAGACTAATTGACAAACTTGACGCCACTGGAAACTGAAAGAGTTGTCTTGATGAATATGTTCCTGTTAATGAGAGAAATGGTGCTTTATCCCTCTCTTAACAACTACAATTTATGTCAGGGCCTCAGTGCTCAATGCTTTCAAGCTGAAATGGTTTGAAGATGTTGTTTGTGTTGGTGAGGTGGCTTCAATAATTTATTTTTACACCACTTCTTTCTAAGAGGCATCCCTGTTGCAATTCCGACTAAACCATTTTGTACAAGTAAGCAATTCTACCAGGCAACTATGGCAGCATTTACATCGGTTTGCTGTGTGTTTGGGAAAAAAAGAAATCTTGGGTCATAACAAAACTGGTAATTATTTCTTTTTGGAACTGTGTTCCACCTGTGGCTTCTGTTTCTCCCCTTGACTTTATATTTCAAACTACACAGCTTTACCAGGGAGACAGAACCACAAGGATACTCTGCTCCAGAAATTGTTATGGAAATTGAAAAGACGACCCAAACCATACAACTGGTTTTAAACATGCTAGGCGTGAACAGCAAATCTCAGTTCTCCCATTGCTCTTTTGTTTTCAGACTGGCACATTGTCCTCCTGCTTAAAATGGGAATCTGCTCATATCAATGTAAAGTTATATTTTGAGTCAATTTAATCAAAGGAAATGCCCTTAAGAACGCAGACAAAGGCTTCTCACGTGGGGAGTTTGCTGTGGTGCAGGCTAGTTTTGGACAGTTTCACGATGACCTTCATTAAAAAGTTAATTTCTTGAAAACTTCCCCAAAACAAAGTGTTTTGGGGAAGGAGGACGATGGATGGGGGAAGTAACAATTTAGGTTCTCGATGAGTCAAAGTCTAGAAAATACAGTGTAGCGTTCAACATTTACAAACTTGTCCTTAAACTGCGCCAGCTGTCTCTTGCAAGGAGCCCTTCAGACTGTCATGGTGTGACAGGGTGGCACTGTCTCATACTGGCATCATACTCTCAAGCTAATGGGCTGTTTTCGTGCTGTGTACAAAGTAAACAGCTGGTTAGCTGTTTCAGATACAGTATGTGTTTGTATGTTGTAGCTTCTAGGAGAAGCAGCGATTTATTAGCAATTTGTGGGTGATATTAAAGGAAATGTGAACATCATGTGCCCCTGCAACACAACCTGATATTTACTGTAGACAAGCAAGTGCAATCCAGGTCCTGCAGGACCAGTGTGTACATACCCTTTCATCCCAACATGACCCTTAACAACCTAAAGCAGCTCATTATTGGTTTAATGGGACCAATTTAACAGCTTCTTGCTGTTCGTTAGGTGCTGCTGCTTTAAAGAGACCTGGAAAGCCTGGAGACGCACAAGCCCTCCAGGATCAGGACTGACCACCTGACCTGACTTTGGAATAGTCCACTGGAGAGTGATCTCCACCCATCCCAATGTGCGGAGCTGTCCTAGTGAAATAACTACCCTCCAACAATTAGTTAATATACAATTAGAGGAGTACATTCTTAGCTTGAGCAAACTGCTGGAAGCATTAGTATTTTGCTGCTAACATATTGCTTAATTTTAGCTTGTATTGACCCAGTATAGATCGCAGTGAACTAAATACTTGTATTTAATATGCATTAAAACCATTCCCATTACTTGCAGTGTTTGTCAAAGACATTTAGTTGCTGACATTAAAAGCAGTTTACTTTCAAATAACAGGTCTTTTCTCTTAATTGATTTACCAGGGCTTAAAATGCGATTTTACTTGCCCAAGTTCTATTACTTTTCGTGTGGGTGGAATTGTATGGTGTCTTGAAAGTACAGAGCTATTGGAATTAAAATATATCGTCCTCAGTGAGCCTTCATACAATGAGACAGGAGAGATATTTCACTTGCAAAGAATTCACCAAGTTACCTAATCGAAATCAGATATTTAAGGTTTAAAATTAACATTTTCCATTCTTGCTGCTTTCATTATCCAAGGTGCGTTATAGTGGGGGTGATATGAAAGTCTTAATTTTATAATTACTAATTAAAACATTTCTTGCCCTTTTACAATGTTTTACATCATAAGAATACCAAGGTTATTTACATCCTAAAAAAACAGACACTTGTTAGGGGACCCTCTTCATCCAAGTGGGACCATTCTTTCGAAAAGTACCCTGATTTTTTAGTTTGAGTTCTGAATGTGCATGAAACCCTAATCATAATTTCATTCGGAGAAATGTGAGGACTGTAGAGTACATTAGGAGTGTAGAGCACATTAGCTCCACAGTGATGCACTCACGGTCAAAAGTAAGTGGAATCTTTCTGTCCATCTTTTTAAGACGTGGCTTGAAACCTGTGGACCCTGAAAGAATCCCCCTCAGGATTGCTTTGTTGTTGCTTACTGGAATCACGTATCCTTCAAGCCTGAAATCCAGTGTGAAAAAGTGCAGACTTGACAATTGCAGAGAAAGATTGATTTAAGAAACCGCTAGTCTTTTGAATATTTTAAAGCTGGGGTAATTAGACAGCATGCAGACCTTTACCAGGTCTCTAAGAACCCTTAATTCCCATTCCTTGATCCATTATCAGGAAGCCATTTACTCCTGGTAATGGTCACATAACTCAAGAGCCCTGGATCCTGGGGGTTCAGAGGGCATGGGGCTGGCCTACATGCTAGATCATCACACCAGTCCTTCACAGAGCACACTCACACAGTCACAAAGGGACAAGCCGCAGAACTGGCCATCTCTAAATTGCCCCCCGTGAGACTGAATGGTATCCCAACCACAAGGCGGTCTTGCTGGGTGAGATGCCAGCATTCCCTGTCTCCCCTATGGAAAAGGATGGATACAGATGGTCACTACTCCTCGTTCAAGAAGAAAAAGATAAAGCAGCAGAGAAGGGGCACAGTGTAACAGGAACTGAGCAGAAACTCTCTAGCTAATCTCATTGGCAGGACAATTATAGGGGCCAAAACACTCTGGCAATTGTCAATGGACCTCCTTCCAATAAACCCAGCTGAAAAGTCCACTGAAGCCATCAAAACAGTGATTATTTTAATTACCTCAATGGACACTTTGGATTCTACATTTAGTTGCCCTTTCATTTGGGATTTTTAAAAGAAAATTGCTTCAGATTTTTGTGAGATCCACCATTTTTCACACATCAGGATGTATAGCATCTCGTGAAAAGAAGGATATTTCCCAAGTGCAGCCTTGGATTGCCATAAGGTCTGTGATAGTTGAGTGCCGTAACGTGATCGTTTTTGTGCCCCTAATTCATGCAACGCTAGTGCTATTCTCTTAATGCAATTAAAAATGCTAGTCTTGTAATGCAACTAATGATCTAAAAAAACGTATTTATCGTTTGAGCCCGCTTGCTGTCAATTTTTAAGAGAGACGTGAAATATAGTCTGAGCATTATGATCCGCACCTCAAAGTTAGTGGTCTGCTGAATCCTTGTCTAAACATCTCTGCTTGATTTAATAAGAAAGTGAAACAGCATCTGCCACACGAACAGGATATAATAAATCTCTGTATCCATTGGGAGAGGCTTTTCAATATTTTCAAAGATGAAAGTTTGACTTTTGTTAAATAGCACAGCCCTAATCGCTAGAAATATTCTTACTTTATTGATACTTTTGGGGAAAGCAGGGGCTTTTGTTGTAACAGAGCTGTGGATTTGGCTGTTTTTCTTGCAAATGAGACTATTAATATGCAATGATTTCAAGCAGGAGTCAAAGGCCAAGCGTAATTGAAAGGACAACTCATCCTATCATTATGCCCTTCAGTGTTACTGTGCTCTTCAGATGCCAATTAAAATGTGAAAAAAAAGGGGAAAAAAATCTGCAATTTGAAGAAACCTGCTACTGGCTACTTGGGATTTTAGTAAAAAAACATCACTGCTTTTGGTGATGTTGAAGCATGGTGGTTAGTGCTGTTGTAGCTCTTGGATTCAGGGTTTGGGTCTGGACTGGGGATCCTTCCGTGGGGAGTGTGCATGGTCTCCAAAATTTTGAGGGTTTCTCTGGGTGCTCCAGATTCCTCCCATCTTTAAAGACAGCCTAGTTGTGTCAGTCGATGCCCCCAGTTATCCTTCTGTATGTGTCTACCTGGCAAAATCCACTTTGCCTTTGTTAATCAGTGTCAGTAAGCCTTGGGGCTGTTTGCTGTGCTTTGGGTTCGCATTCCCTCTCATGTCCAGTGTCTTCAGAGATCGCACCACTCAGCGTGGCTGCAGAGCAAGCTTTGCGTTGCCCGGCAGCTGTCCGGCTCTGCTGCCCAAGCTGAGGGAACTTCCAGATCTCTCGGCAGGGGGCGGGCCGGGGGACACCCGGTCTTTTTCACCGTTTCCCGTGCGCTGAAAGAAAGAAAAGCATGCTGGTTAGGGGGACCTCACAAAATGACTGCTGCTCCCTCCCTCGCTGATGTGGGGGTCTGCGGTGACCTCCTGCAGGAGCGCTCCGCTGGGGCAGCTTGACGAAACACTGTACAGTATGTCTGCAGCTCCTCTCCATGCTCCTGCCAGACTCTTGCTTTACTTTAAGGCCTCACTCCTGGCCTCAGTGCTTTGTCATGCAGACCTTGAGGTGACACACCCCACCCTCATTCCCATTCTTATGGACAGACGTTCTCCACAGCCAGGGGAGTTACCCTAAATACAGCTTGCTGTTCCTGTTTTTGCTTATTACGTGTGTGATCTACTGTCTACATTACGTGGTGCTGTCTGCTGTGCTCTGTTTGTCCCGAGAGATCAGCGCCAATAAGAATTCCAACGTAGGTGTACATATGGCAATAAACTCCTCTACTCTCACAAATCTTCTGTCACGCCCGATATTCCTCCCTAGAGGGCGCTCCACTGCTCCCATTATTGTTCGTGTGATTAAGCTCTCCAGGTGTACCCTCTTAGCCGTATTATTTAAAGACCAGCTCCTCCAGTCCTCGGGGCTCATCACTAGGGTAAGATGTCGCGAGGCCCGCCTGGCACCAGGAAACCCTCCGTCCGTCTCCTGAGGGCACAGGTGTCCCCGACACCTCCCGCTCCCTGAGCCCGGGGTCTGGAGGGTCTCGCCCCGTCACCCTTGGACCTCCGTGTTTTGTCTGTCCGTGTGCTCCCCCCTCCCGGGGATTTTAACTTTGTCGCGTCCCAGGATGGACTTCTTGTTGATGGACTCTCGGACTGGGCCCTGACCTCCCCTTGGACCCGTTTGGTTTTGGATGCCATTTTGTCTTCCCTGTACACTGTCTCACAGACTGTCACTATTATTTTGTGCACTATTAAACCCCTGTGTGTTCCCTTTCACCACGCCTCCTGTTTTCTCCAGCTCTTACCGCATCGCATAGGGTCTACTACAAGATCTGACACGGATTCCAGTCCGTGTGCGTGATACTTCTCCTTTTGTCTCCGACTGTGTTTTCTCCCAGTAATATCCCATCCATTTTTTTACCCCTTCCATAAAGCTTTTCAGCACTTTGTACCTTTTTTGTCCATTTTGTTTTGGGGGGAAGGGGGCTTGGTTGTGTCGCCTTTCCTGGTGGTTTCGATTCTTAATCTGAACAAAAAAAAAATGAAATTGAAAGCTTCCTCTGGCTACAAACTGTGCAATTGCCTGGCTGAGTCAATTCTCACATGGCCTGAGCCAGTGGAACTTTCCATGAAGGCCTGGTTGTGGGCCCTACACGAACAGCATCTGGTATTTTGTTAATTGCCTCACTAATACAGGCAACACGTTTAGAATGTGTGAGGTGATGAGCTAAAAGTTGTACTGATAAACAGAGATGTGATTCCGTCTTCTCTGAAAAGAGCAGATGAATCTTGCCTCTTAGGTGCCCACTGGTTTGCTCTTGACCTTTCTTACTCAAACACTTTATCATAATCTTTTATGTAGTTCTCTTGTCAAAGGGAGTTTGTTTAATCTGAGACCCACGGGGACTGGTAAATAGAATTCATCTTAAAACTGTGTTGCATACGTTTAATCACGAAGCACCCCCTCCCATAAACATGAACAAATAAATGAAGCAACAGTTCTTTCTGCTGTGTTTAAGTACAGGCTGCGTAATGTATGTATCACTCAAGGGGGCACTGGTAGTGTAATGCAAAATTGGCGTTCAGCCAGTGAGAAGAAGGGTAAGCTGTGAATTCAATACCTCTTCAAATTAATTAGAAAGCTATGACTTTGACTGAATTTTTCCCCAGGGGATCAGAAAAATAAAACAAATCACTCTCGACATGAGCATAACAGCTTTCTGTAGACAAATCCAAACCACAAGATATCAGCTGCAAAAGTCTTTGTCGTCTTCAAGTCTCAGGTCTGGGGAAATGCATTTTCGTCACTGTGGTGCCCTTGATTTACTAATGGAACAGGGATTTCAACCAGCTCCCCGTTTTATCTGCATTACATCAAAATAAACTTTCATCTTCATGCCCCTGGGGCCAGCATAAGTTTTAAAATGCAAACAATGGCAGGGGTTGGTTTGTCGATGGCGTTCATGATTATATTGCAATTCAAATGTAATTGAAGAGGAAAACACATGGGTGATTAAAAAAACAACATGTCAATATTTCGTCTTCTGAAAATACTCCACCCGTGGGGATAAACTGGACAAGTTTCTGGTGCAGTTGCTACAGTTTTTCAATTAGGAAGAATGACAGAAGCTTAGAAAGTAGAAACGAGGGCTTGGCACTCTCTAGTAAGATGGCAAGACTGGAGTCAAGCTGGGGCTCAAGAGTTTTACTTTGTTTGAGTGGGAAAGACAGGTTAGCTCCGGTTAACAGCTTTAACTGCCCCACCCCCTGCAGGGGGGAATCTAAGTATGATTGAAAGTTAAAGAATAATCCTATGATACTTGATTGAACACAAACCTGTCCATATTCATGAACATGCCTGTCTGAATTCATGAACATGCCTGAATCATGAACATACCTGTCTGAATTCATGAACGTGCCTGTCTGAATTGATGAACATGCCTGAGTTCATGAACATGCCTGTCTGAATTGATGAACATGCCTGAGTTCATGAACATACCTGTCTGAATTCATGAACATGCCTGAATCATGAACATACCTGTCTGAATTCATGAACATGCCTGAATCATGAACATACCTGTCTGAATTCATGAACATTGCTGTCTGAATTCATGAACGTGCCTGAGTTCATGAACGTGCCTGAGTTCATGAACATACCTGTCTGAATTCATAAACATGCCTGAGTTCATGAACATACCTGTCTGAATTCATAAACATGCCTGAATCATGAACATACCTGTCTGAATTCATGAACATGCCTGAATCATGAACATACCTGTCTGAATTCATGAACATTGCTGTCTGAATTCATGAACGTGCCTGAGTTCATGAACGTGCCTGAGTTCATGAACATACCTGTCTGAATTCATAAACATGCCTGAATCATGAACATACCTGTCTGAATTCATAAACATTGCTGTCTGAATTCATGAACGTGCCTGAGTTCATGAGCATACCTGTCTGAATTCATAAGCATGCCTGAATCATGAACATACCTGTCTGAATTCATAAACATGCCTGAATCATGAACATACCTGTCTGAATTCATGAACATGCCTGAATCATGAACATACCTGTCTGAATTCATGAACATGCCTGAATCATGAACATACCTGTCTGAATTCATGAACATTGCTGTCTGAATTCATGAACGTGCCTGAGTTCATGAACGTGCCTGAGTTCATGAACATACCTGTCTGAATTCATAAACATGCCTGAATCATGAACATACCTGTCTGAATTCATAAACATGCCTGAATCATGAACATACCTGTCTGAATTCATAAACATTGCTGTCTGAATTCATGAACGTGCCTGACTTCATGAACATACCTGTCTGAATTCATAAACATGCCTGAATCATGAACATACCTGTCTGAATTCATGAACGTGCCTGAGTTCATGAACATACCTGTCTGAATTCATAAACATGCCCGAATCATGAACATGTCTGCCTGAGCATGACCTAGCCTTGTTTCTATTTTGTGTTACTTGTTACATATTTCTAGATGTTCTCAGAAGTCTAGTAACTGGCCAGCCTTGATTAAAAACCTCCATTATTATACAGAGAGCTACTGACGTCATTTCAGATCGAAGAGAAGGAGGCGGGGAGGAGGCCGTGGAGGATGAAATACCTGCTGTAACAACTTCATTTTTCCACAGCGATTTATCAGAAAGAAAGCTGAAGTTTTAAGGACCACATTTCAAGTGAGTCAGATGCTTTGTAATGTTATTTCATGGTCACCAGCCCCTGGTAAGATTGAATAATGGCAATCTTAGCTAACATCATCCCCCCAGCGACATAAAACATTTTATGGGATTATTAAATTTGTTGCGAGAGTCAACCAACTGTACGGTGACGTTCTTTGGAATATTGATCGCGCAGAGGTGAGAGCTGGTCACACTGATGCAAAATCAGCTAGAAGGAAACTTTTGAGGCGAAGGTGCAGCCTTTGTATTTGCAGCTTGTCAGGCGGGATAATTCCATCCACCCTGCACTCAGCCCCAATCTCCTTTTCAGAAGTGCAGGAAGGACCTGCGGGCTTACAGCGTGAAGTGAAAACACTGTGCCAGGCGCCCAGAAGATCTAATGTTAGTTTGAGTGTTATTGGGTCAGGACCTCGCCCATACCACCACTCAGAATTAATACCTGAATTACTGTCATGCAATCTAGATGTTTACTTTCTAAGCATTTTTCTAAACAATAAAAGTCAGTCGGTTGGTGTAACAACAGAGTAAATGAGTCTGCTAACGATGGGATTTAGCTCACTGGTCATCCTTCCTTGTCAGTGGTACTGAAAGTCCATCTCCTACTGTATCTCTTCCTTACACACTGTGCCTCTGCAGTCTTGGTGATGTGTGTGCAACAGTTCTGTTATGAGAAAGCACTTTCATGCCTTTTCCTTGTCTTTTTCTGGAATTCCAAAACCCTGTCTTGGGTAGCTCTGACCATCCAACCCATAGAGCCCAGATAAATGTCAAATCCACTAGTCCAATGGGCTACTACCTGCCCCCGGGAGTGTGGGTGTGTGTGTGTAGGCCACTGGTAAATAATGATTCATCCTATGCAATGACCTGTCACACTTATCCGTCAATTAAAAATATAAGATATAACACTTACAAACAACAGGAGGCCTATTAAACCATTTGGTACGAAGAAACAAATTGATTTGTGGATCTCATCCAGTTTCTTGGAAGAAGTCAGGGTATCAGCTTCAACTGCATGGCTGGTTGGCTTGTTCTACACACAGCAACTGCCTATATTACGAAGTGTCTCCTTTTCCAAGTTTAAAATGCACTTCCACTTTCTATTCTAGCAGTTCATTCGGAAGAAATCCTCTGGCTTGACTTTGTCAGTGTTGCAGGTGTTTTCTTAATCATTTCTGTTGCAGACTCAGAAGGTTCAGTTCCTTCAGCCTGTCAGTGTGGGAGGCTCCCTTCAGACTAAAGAGAGACAGTTCCTCCAGCCTGTCAGTGTGGGACACTCCTTTCAGACTAAAGAGACTCTGTTCCTTCAGCCTGTCAGTGTGGGACACTCCCTTCAGACAATTGAGACACAGTTCCTTCAGCCTGTCAGTATAGGACACTTTCTTTAGCCCTGGAAAGTATCTGGTAGCTCCTATCTAAACTAATTCCAGATCAATTCAGATTCCTATAACGTGATGACCACGTTTTTTCACAGTAAACACACAGTCTAAATGAGGCCATACTTGGATGTTAAACAATCTTAACATAACCATTTTGTTATTTAGGTTTTATCTAGAAAACTGTACAGTTTCCTTTTTGTCTTACCTGCAAATGGAAGCACATCTACCTTTCATCAAGTACCATGTGATGTTGTTTAAGACAGTTTCGGGTGAATCCACACTCCTTTCTGTTTTCCTGGATATTTATTTCCACCATGAATTCCCCACTCTCTGCAAGAAAAAGTTGCTTTCCTTTCTCTCGCTCTCTCTTATTTTCTTTATTCTTTTTGGTGGACCTTCTTTTGACTTACGTCAATGACTAACTATCACAGCAGCTTCATAAATATACCCCCCCCGACCCTTCAAGAGTTAGAGGTTGTTGCAGTGCACGGGGCTTTTGTGAATGATGCAGGCTGTGTGGGTGGATTGAGCTTAAACAAGATTAATTGGCTCAGGAAGCAGAGAATAGTGCTGTAAGTTGTTTATAGAACGATATCTATCTGAAATTCTGTTTAGTTAAAAGTGTCTAGATGAAATCTTAAAAAAACTGCTAATAGCTCAAATTGTTTCTGGCTTTTTTACATCAAACCTTGATGCAAAATTTAATCTGTTGTTTTTGGTTTTTTTTTGGGCAGCTTGAGAAATGTGCAGCCTGTTAAATAATTACAGAAAAACCAATCTGTGATCCACACCGGTGTGTGTGGTACCACTGTTTCTAGCCTTTGCAGTTTGTTTTCCTGGCCTTTGATTTTAATACCCCCCCCAACACCACTCTTTAGTTTTGGAGGCAGTATATTAAGAAACGGCGAACCTGAAATGTTCAACTGTAGAAAAACTCAGAACAGCCCTCATCTGACCATCTCAACTCCAGCATTGAAAAAATCATTAGTCTGCTTGAAATGGCATTGATTGGGTGTTAATTAGAGAAGAAAAGATTAGTAATGAAAGGCACATCCCTTAGTCACTTCAACAATACATTTTGTTGGCCATTAGCTTGGGGAATTAAATCTGTGGTGGCAGACTAAAAGTGCTTTGTTGGCCATTTCTATGGGAACATTTTAAATTAAAAGCAAGCCGTGGCTAATTTCATTTTGGGTTATATATGGTCGGTTGCAAAAAAAAAAAATTCCCTAGACTACAGCCCTCTATGAACTATTGCCGAGTTCTGTTCTTAATTTGTATGGTACTGTAAGTAGGTCCAGACTCTTTGAAGGCAGAAGAAACATACTCTAGATATACAAAATGGGACGATGATGAGATTGTAGGACATACAGTACCAATGGATGACCATGTCTTTTGACCTCCCAAAGATTTAAGTATTCACATCTACATACCATTTTCCAGTACCTAAATTTGGATTAATGAGATGATAACAATCATGAATCTTGCTAGATGGGCTGAATGACATTCTCTCCTGAATAACCTTTTTTTATATTCTTTTTTTTTTTCCTGTAGAGAAGTAATGAAAAGGCAAACAACATGCTGGGATGGAAAGCTGAAAGTGTAGAACTTAAATTAATGGATATTGTGTTAAAAGTGATAACGATGATGGCAATGACCTCTGTTGTGTACAGTTTTCTGTGCCTTGCTGCAATTGGTCCAGAGAAGGCGTATTCCTGGGCTTGACGGAAGATTTTGCATTGACAGTTTAAAAGAACTGTGTCTGCTCTACCCTTGAACCGAGAAAACTGCAGCTTCATCCAAGTGTTTTAAATCCTGGAAAATAATGACAATGTCAGCTCGGCAGGACCTCTTCAAGATCAACACCAAAGAATGCGCCAGGGGACACAGTGGTAACTAAGGGCTTTTGCAACTGAGAACAGGAGGCAATTATTTACACAAAGAGTTGTGGGAGACTGGAACAAGTTACCTCCCAACAAAGCTGATACCCTGGCTGCCTTTATGAAAAGGCTGAAGAGATCCCTAGATCAATCACCTACTGTCAAACAAATGAGGTAGACTGGCCGAACTGCCTGCTATTGATGTTAACTTTCTTGTTTTTATATGACAAAAAACAGCTGCGCTATAGATTTTACAGTGCTACTTCAAAAGTAAGTTTATTTCTAAGATAAAAGCATTGGAATAATTCCTTTGTTTTAGCATAAAATATTAGAAGAAATCTCATTAAAACAATTAACATTAAAACAGAACAAAATTAACTAAGTGAAAGTGTAATCTAATTATAAAAAGGTAACATAAAGGGTAGGAGTTTCCTCTGAGTTTTACCCTTTCTAAATGTTACGGGTGGGCAGAAGACCATTGATCAACGCCTACTTGTCAGTGCATGAGCACTTAATTAGACTGAGAGAAAAGTAGGAGGAACTTTGACTAAGATTTAAAGGAGAATTCTTTGTTGAAATAAGATGGGAATTTAGGAAACAAGCTGCCTTTCCCTTCATGGTGTACCTAACACATGTTACCGTTGAATAAGAGCCTGACGTTTTATTTCTGGAGTGACTTCAATCAGTATCCCAGCTGAGATTAAAATGTGAAAGCACGCCGAGCAAATAGATGTCTTTGGGAATTCTGGATTCCTCATCAAGACTCTGAAATTTTGGTCTTTTTTGTCATGCAGAATTGACCAATTTTATGCCTGGGCAGAAAATGCCATAGCTGCTGTATTCCAGCCTTGTGAAGGATATGGATGCTTTGTATTGCAATCAGGCAAACCTGGGGCAGGTGAGTCTAGGGATCTGAGTCAATCACACTTCCTGAAGGGCCTGTTGTCTTCTGGAATTTGGTCCAACCTGTAAAGTCAATTAATAAGTTCATGTCTGTCCTTGAAGTCTTCTACAGTTGATACCGGAAAAAAATGTATTTCTCATGTGAGGAATCTGACAGCATAGCCTGTCCTGCCCTGTGTGTCTACACCAAACATGCAACATAATGCAACATAACACTTTGGTCATTCCACAATGTGTAGTTGAGAATCTGCGCTTAAGGAGTGCTTTTTTTTTACTGTTTCTAAAGGGATTAGGTGGGATCCCTTTAAATCCAGGTGGATGCTGCACACTGGTGGTGGTGGAGGGGAGTCCCCATTACATGTAAAGCGCTTTGAGTGGAGTGTCCAGAAAAGCGCTATATAAGTGTAAGCAATTATTGTTATTATTAAATTGTCTACTTTCATGTTGTGATAGTGACTATTTCCAGTCCCCATCATGATGGGGTTTGGTCTCATGGAGCCATTTTAAGGTCTATGCCTGATCATTTTATCTTGTTTTGTAACAAAGAAAACCCTTTGGGAGGCAGAAAGCTCTTTCTGAACTCATCCTTGATATCTTCTGACGCGCTCAAGAACACAACTTTGTCAGATACTATTGAAATTCATGCACCAATATTCACTAATGCAGAAAAGAAACAGGATCTGAATACATAGCTATTCATACTATGACTCACCGATACTTTGCCCCAGAGAGCCTTGGCAGTAATTAGAGCAGATGAAAATTCTGCAGAATATTAAATTTGTTTTTTTTTATTTGCAATTAAAATATCTCTAATAAAATTTATATTGATATCTATTCATAATGTTCACCACTACACAGAAACGTAAGGTTTGCCTCACTGTCTCTGCCCAGGAGTGTGAGTGCTTTACTTTCTAGATTAAGAAATATTTTTCAATTCCACAGGTTTCTTGCGCCCAACCATACAAGAAACTATCCTCAGTTATGCACTCACCTAGACCAGGGCTATTTAACCTGCAGCCTCACTCAATATGCTGCTGTACTAAGATGCAGCCAGTTCTTTAATTGCTATATTAATTGCTATAATATATGCAATATATTTAATTGCTACTAATTCTCAATTAAATAAATAAGGAGCGGGTTAGAGCAAGATTATGTCCACCAGTGCAGTCAAGCCCTATTTAAGGCAGAGAAGAAGCATGATTCCAGTAGCAAGCTTTAATGGGGTTGCTTGCCTGACTCAGGAGATACCCCACCAGTAAGGAGAGGGCAATCGGAACCCCCCATTTCATGAAGGAAGAGCCAGGGAGCAGCTGCAGGGGTGAGAATGTGGCCTAAGGAAGGAAGAGAACAGGAAGTCCAAAAAGTGAGCCAGCAAGAAGTATGACGTTTCTACAGTATGTAGGTGGGCAGAAGTGGGTGAGATTAGGGCTTGACCTCCTCCCAAACATCTGTTTTAAATTCCATTACTGGAGAGTGGTTTGCAGGGGCTCCAGGTTGTGTGGACCTGGTCAAGATCCTTGAGGGTCCAGTTCAACAGGCTGCCCGTGATATCCCTCCCTGACTCATGGGGTCCGAAGGACGAGGGTGATTCATAACCTTATGCAACGTACAATCCCTGTGGTTTCCATCTCCCAAAGTCTCCCACGGCTGAGGCACAAAGTCTCTGATCTGGAAGAAGTGCTCTCTTTCATTCAGTCTTGAGGACTTTGTTTTGCAAAACAATGGGAGACACAACAGATCATGCGTTGTCTCTTACTCTTAGCTGGTGCTTGTGGTTATTGTTAAATTATACATATAACAATAATTGGAGGAAAAAAAGGCTGTTGGAATCCTTCATCAAGATATTTCATTGCTTACTGAATGGTCATTTTGTCCTCAAAAAGACAATGACTCATATGGATCGCAGATCTCAGACACTCTACACTTGAAATACAGGATTTCTACTTGTGGGAAAGTTTGATGACACGTTTCTCAGCTTTATTTCTGGGGTATCGGTGGGGAAATCTGCATCGCTTTTCAACCAGTCTGGCAAAATGTCAAGCTTTACTTCAGATTGTTTCCTTTCATTTATTCTTATTAGATCTGTTCACAATGCTTCAAAATACAATTACTACACATCAACAAAATAGTTGTTATACTATAAGATAAAGTTATTTGCTGTATGGGTTTATTAATTACATAATTGTACAACAACACAAGGTGTCATAGCTACAGCAGCTGCCAGTAGCTTTTTAATGACTTTTTCAGCAGATCACAAGCCCTGTGTCAGAAAATGCAATTGTGATGCCTTTGTCTTTAACCTGCTTGTCACCTGGTCGTACAACACAGGGATCTGAATAGCTCTTCAGCAAAGAGGACAAGGAAGGGTTGTTGAACAGCAGTTAGGAGGGGAGAAAATCTGACTGGCATTTTTAGGGATGTGGTAACAGCCGATTTGGTAGAAAAGGAAAATGTGCCTTTCTTTCAGACTTTCATCATTAATTAGCTGCATCTTCTATATACTAGAAGTCCTGGTGTGGTAACATACTTTTAGGCACTGCAATGACACAGTACATGAAGTGTCATTGTGACTAGTTGTAATTAATGCGCTTGTTACAGACTAATAGTAGCATATAAATTAAATAATGAGCAAGATATTAGAAATACCTCATTCGTGGTATTCATAATCTACTTCATGTGTAGGAGTGAATAAAATGCCACTGTGATTAAATTCACCACTAACAGTTTTATGTATAAGAGAGCTAAGACACACCAAGCCATTACAGCACAAAGACAAAGTTACACTAACTAGACTGTGGTGTCCATCCCTGCAGATCTGCTGCTTCTGTTTCCAGCTGAGCTCTACACCTTTAGTGCTAACTGATGACTTCATTGATCTGCCCACTTATTTCGACTTTTATTTGACACGTGTTCTTCTGTCACTTCTGAAAATTATATACCATAATTTCCATAATTTCCAACTCAAGGGCTCATACTTGTTAATCAGTTAATCAATTAAATAATTAGTGAACAGACAGGCACAGGTGGGAGTGGCACTGTGTTAGACACTAACATTGAGCATTTTTTCTCATCCTGCCTAGGTCAGATTGGCTAGAATTCAGGCAACGCACTTGAATATGGGCAGTTCTGGCAAATGTACTCTTACATCATGAATTGAAAACTGAAATCAATGAGGCCTTGATTCAGAACTAGGTTGGAGCAAAAACCAGAAGGCACCATGTTCCTCAGGGAGCCGGGCTGGGCACCCCTGGAGGTGACCTTAATGAAGACTGGGACTGACTGAGCTCTACAACACGAGCACCAGCACAAGCACCTTAAGCTCCGCCCTTAGCTTCAATTGATGGACAGGTGAGCCTCCATTTAACTCAGTGGTGAGGCTGAGGTTCTGTCACCTGACACAAAATGGAGGAACATGCACAACTTGTTGGACCTACAACAGCAGGTAATACATACAGTAAAATAAAATAACAAATGAAATCTATCAATATACATTTTAGTAATAATAACAATTGACAGTAAATCTGAAGGACATGCAATAGCTCTTAGTTACACCAGGGTCAATATTTTGATTATTTAATATTAGTTACATTTACAGTTCGTGACAGAAATACTGTATGTGTCAATTCATTTTCTTCAATGTGTTAGCTTACATTTGTGGATATGGACATTGCAGGCCAGCCAGTCACTGGATAATAAGGAGCTGCTTTGCATAATAAACCTATATGACTTTCCTTTGTTCTTATTTTAACAGTTCTGTTACCTTAACAGGTAAAAGTGAGTTTTTCCAATCCTGATTATTACCATGGTTACCAGTTTCACCACTTCAACTAATCCAACACACTGTGTCTGTTCGCAGTAACAACTAACAGCTATCAAACTTGCATCCTAAATGAGTTTGAAAAGCGGGCTGTGCATGAAACAGCTATGCTACTGTCCTGGCTGAGATGCAACTCAGGTTCCCCTGAATTCTTCTATTTCTAGATGAACATCTTGGATTTTTCCCACTCACTTCCTATAAGATGGTGGGTTATTTGTAATGGCTGACCAAGAGGTTACATGTGAACGGAGAAATTACTGTATCATTAGCATATTTTGAAACCGGCTGGCCCAGGAATAGAAACAAAACCATGAGTCGTGATGGAGGAAAAAAAACACTTAAAAAATATGACGTTCTTACAGAATTTATTTTTAAAATCCACAGATCAGGGAAAGGCTTTTTGCAGATGCTGTGCATTGATTTTTAAAATGAGACAACAGCTTTAGCTCAAATTAATAAGCACAGGGGAATAAATATACTGTAGGTCCAGAATTTGAAAGCCACTGGTTTTCTATCATGAATCAAGATGAGGATGAATGTTTGGAAATCCCCTGTGGGGTAATGCAACATTGTAAGGGTGTTCAGAAATAAATGTTTTGGGGAGAAAAGAACCTTGAACCTGTCTGTGGCTCCACCTCAAGCTCTTGACCTGACCTGTGTTCCTTACTGTACAGTACAATAACACGGGTCATGAATCTCCCTTTCCCAACACTCCTTGCTTCGTCTAACTCCACTGTGCTTGTAGCAGCCCCATTGGCTTGAGCTGTTCAGGGAATCAGAACAATTCCAGGTTTTCATCTCTCAGTAGACCAGACTGATGCCAAAGAAAGCACTATTCTCTTCACATTGCCCATTGCCAGTGTGTTAAGTAGCTTGCATCTCCTGAAAAGGTATTTAAATGCTCAGAAGAGTCTTTCTCCATGCAGTTTCAATGTTCGGGTTTCGACTTTGCTCTCAACAGTTACTGCTCCTATGATCAGCAGATTTCTGCCTGGCAGCTTCTCCAGTTTCTGCATTTTTAAACTGCCTTCCCCCCATGGGAAGTGGGGACTCCCGATGGATTGAAATATTTCTTGTCACTAAGATGGCACCATGTTGTCATCCCGACTGGCTAGTTCAGCATGGGAGCCTGGTGACAGGTTGTCTGTGATGAAACCAGACATTGTTCTTCCAGATCTCTGAGAAAGAAAAACGAGCTGCCCAGGTGAAATTGCTTAGTACTGAATTCTGGTGGATGGGAGTCAGACTTTTGTATTTTTGCTTGTTACTTTACAGTTCAAAAAGAATCGATTCTGAAAATGGGCATATAAGGCTGCTCAAATGTAGACTTTCATGTAAACGTATGAAAGAACACTACATACATGGGATGGGGTGGTGGCTCTGTGGCTCAGGATCTGTGCCTGTGGCAGGAAGCTTGCCGGTTTGTATCCCACAGCCGGCAGAGGAATCCTACTCCGTTGGGCCCCTGAGCAAGGCCCTGAACCCCAACTGCTCCAGGGGCGCTGTACAATGGCTGACCCTGTGCTCTGACCCCAAGCTTCTCTCCCTGTCTGTGTGTCTCATGGAGAACAAGCTGGGGTATGCGAAAACACAAATTCCTAATACAAGAAGTTGTATATGGCCAATAAAGTGATCTTATAATGTCTGTTAATTTCAAATTGTTGCAAAATGCCTTAGAATAACTGGAAATCAAAAGGCAGGAATAGAAAGTACCTTTTTTCTCTTTTGTGGGTTACAGATGTAGTGTTGGCATCACATGAATCAACAAACTTACAAGTAGGCTGATCACCTTTTTATTTGACAGCCTCAGTGCAGGAGATACTGATTAGCGTGAAGTACACAGCACCGGGGCATCTTCATAGAAAGAAAGAACAGGTTTCAGATCCATTTCGAGGCAGAATACTGGACAAGACTGGAAATGACTCTCAAACTCAGAGCCCTGCGCTCATCCTGGTGCTGTCGATCTGTGGCCACCAGCTGCAGGAGGAAGAAAATCCCTTTTGAGGCCTGCTTTTAAGTTGAACTTCACTCTTCAAAACATAGCACGTTCAATAAAAAACTCTCCCAGAACCTTCTTAGCACGGAGCAAAAGCATGGCAGGCTGACGTGACCAGACTACAGCACAACTAAATTGTTTGAAATAACAGTAAAAAGTGCTGGGATAGCCTGGTTGCACAGATCAGTACCACTAGTTGCAAGTGTTGATTTGGAGACCAAAAGGGTTGTTGTGCACTCAAGGTGCTGGGCACAGTCCATTGGCATCTTCTTTAAATCACCCTGCAACTCTGCAACTGGCAACCCAATGAAGATAAGCAGGCGTGAGCCTGGCCAGTACCTGGAAAGCTGAGGCTGCTGCTGGAAGAGGTGCTAATGTGGCCAGTAGGGGGCGCTCACCCTGCGATCTCTGTGGGTCCTAACGCCCCAGAATAGTGACAGGGACGCTTAAACTGTAAAAAAAAGGTGCCATCCTTTGGCTGAGACTCTCTCAGGTCATTAAAAATCCCAGGGGTTTTCTCGAAAAGAGTAGGGGTGTTACCCCGGTGTCCGGGCCAAATTTCTCCCTTTTTACCAATCATGGCCTCCTAATAACCCCCATCTCTGAACTGGCTTCATCACTCTGCTCTCCTCCCCACTGAGAGCTGGTGTGTGGGGAGAGGACTGGCGCATCATCCAGGTGGGGCTGCACACTGGTGGGGGTGGAGGGGATCCCCATGACCTGTAAAGAGCTCTGAGTGGAGTGTCCAGAAAAGCACTATGTAATTGTAAGGAATAAATTCAAATGAGTTGTAATACCAGTTGTAATTCATTCAATACCAGGACATTTAATTTGGGGGGAATTCTCAGCATAGGCCTTCATCTGGAAGGGCAAAGGACAGTGATATGATTGTATTTCTTCACTGTGACCTGACCAGGACTGGGCAGCCTTAAGCCCTCTTCCATTCCATTCTACTCTGGTCTTTGTTTCATATAAACTGCATTATTTAACTAAGAGACCTTGGTTCTCCTGCAACTGTTTTTTTTTCTGGAAAGGGGACATTTTCCAGGAAATCACTCTCAATTAAAGGAGCTACCCCCCCAATACCTCCACTAGCACATTTAGACACAAAGTCACAGTGAAATATCAACAGTAATAAACAGCTGTTTCTCAATGATAAAATATTTACAATAGAGCTGCGGGGTGACAGACTCATTGTTAGCATTGTCAGAGCAATAGGTGTTGATGCTTTTACACACTACTAGGTTTTGGGGGAAACCTTTCATGCTTCTGGGGATTTTGGGCCCCTCCTCCCACAATGAACGTTTCAACATTTACAAGCAAGAGGCACCGTTTTCATAATGTAAGGATTCCATCCTGCAAGAAAATCCATTCATACCTCCAGACATCATCTTTCAGTATTATTACTACTGTATATACAGTATACTACAATTGCAGTAGTATACAGAATAGCATTTACTGTACATTGTGTTATCTATAGAGCTGCTCCCCTGGGGAGACCCTATTAATAAACCCATCTGTGAAGTTATATAGGCCATGTGGAAGCTGTAGATATCTGCTTAAACTGCCCATAAACTGAATACAATCACTTACTCCTAGCAGACTGCTGGGAGCCAAATTGAATAGAATTTATACTGTATAATTCCTATATCTTTGCATATTTTATAATGTAATTCTGTGGAAAGGAAAAGTCTTTTTGTGAAAATGGAATGTATCTCAAAGTTGTTTCTCAGGGTTGGGAATGGACCTGCAGTAGCAGAGGTTTACCAGTAACATGGCTCTTTATAATTGAAGTAACTGGGACCCACCAAACTGAGAAAGAAGAGTGTAGAATCAAAGCAGAATAAAACACCGCCTGATAAATACAGCATTAAAAACGGATTTATAATCCTCCAGCTGAAGAGCTGACATTTCCCAAATGCAATTCCACCTTGGTCATGTAATTTTCTAAACAACGAGGAGTTTACCCCTACAAGCAAAGAACAAAAAACAAGTTCATGAGGCAATCTTCAAAGATGAGTGGCTCCCTGACAATTTTTTGATTTCCTTTTATTTATTTATTTGTTTACTTCAGCTGTTGAAGCATTATGCTAAGCATGTTTATCGCTGAAATTAATTATGTGTGGTTAATTTGGTGTGGGCACAAAAAATACATTTATTGGAATATTAAGTGTGGGAAGAATAATTTCTTTAAGCACCTTAGGATAATATGCCTTAGCCCATTCTTTATTGCCTTCTAATTTAAATGGAAAAATATTCTAGTAGGAGGGAAATGTAAGATATATGCAGTGGTAAACCTCAGCTGAAATTGCATTAGAAATTGAACTGAAGGCATGATCTTTATTTTAAAAGTGTTTCAGCACACCAGCATAAGCAATGCAAGCTCTTACTTGAGGGAGTGGGTTGAGTGGGAAGGTATTTTCCCAGTTTTATGGGATTTCTGTTCATTGAAATAAGTCGTGAGCACAGTGGACTTAGTGCGCATTGATCTCTAAAGCCTATTTGCTAGTTTTCCCTTTTCCCATTAACTTTCAGTAAAGTTGTGTTTGGTCAGGACACTGAGCTAATGGAGGGACATTATCAGATATTTGCTTCACTTTCCCCGTGTAACGTGCATAGTGTTATGTTACAGGAATGACGCAGGTTCACAATGCGAGTAAGATGTCTACCTAGAATTAATGAAATTAGAGGTTAGGTTGCAGAGCAGTAATATTGTTAAAAGCAGGACCCAGACGCGCCGAAAAAAAATGGTTTAGAATTAATTGAAAGATGCTTTACAAACGAAAGTCTCAAAGGGGCATCTCAAATGGCTCAACAAGTAAAGGACTGAGCTGTACAGTCCAGACACAGCACGTCTGATTCTGGGCTCTGTCATTAGCTGACAGTAACTGGGATTCCCAAGGCTGCTGCTCAAAGCTACTCACCCTGTTAGATCAGGTGAGAGTGAGTTTGCCAAGACTTCCTCAGCAAGGGCCTCCTGATGTCACTAGCTGACCGTGACTGGGATTTAACTGGCTGAGCACGCCCAGGGTAGGTTGGGATTAGTCAACCAGGGCTTGTATGGCTGTCTGGAAGACAGCGACCCGTGTGGCCACCCAGGCACTTGCAGGCTTGTGGTACATCGATGAGGAATCTGCCTCTCATCCAATTGGCACAGAACCTGTGGTACCTGGGGGGGGGTTCAGTTTAGAAGACAGGTGGATCAAAGGTTAGCCTATTCTTCCACATTCGTAGACAGGCAGAAGCGGGCGAGACCAGGTCTCGGCCTCCTCTCAAATTTAATATGAAAGATAGAGGAACTGTCAGGGATCCAGCAGGTAATTCTCCGGGCATCCTGTGCGTAGCGGTGAATTCTGCAGGATGCAGAGGCAAACAATCCAAAATCATCATCCAGGAGCAAGGTCGATAGGAGAAGCTAGAGAGCCGTTAACCGGAAAGAGCCGAGAAACTGAGAAGACAATCCAAAAGGCAAAATCCGAGAGATGAGATCAAAGGGAAAAGAAGTCCCAAAACCAGGAAATCCAACAAGACTACAGAACTCTAAAGGAGGCTTCTCCATAGTGAGCATAGTTTTGGTGCGGGAGGGAACTTTAAATACTGACGGGAAAGGGACATGGTGTGATAATTGGTTCAGCGGTGAGAATCTGTGGAATCTGGTGCCTGTGAGGATGTGATGGGCTCAGTTAGGAATGAGATCATGAAGCAGTGGGTTTGGGAATACAATTGTATTTGCAAGGGCAATTGCAGGGTATGACAGAAACAGGGTATTAACATTACTGCTCTTCAACCATATTGTCTGTGTTAGTTCTGAACCATCACATTTGTTTAGTTCTTAATAGCTCATTGTTTCCAAACTTCTACTTTTGAACTAGCTTGGTTTTCAATTGGCCCAGTTTATATTACCATCCTGCACCGTCAATTGTTCCCTGTACTGCTGCCTAATTTAAATGTTCTGCATTGAAAGATTCCATGCATAAGGGTATCGGCTGAGCAAATAACAGAAAATTCAGCTGTATTTCTCCGAGTGTCAGGAATCCAATACGCAAGGCAAGTTCGTGGTCCAAAGGAAAAAGGCGATTCAGAACCCAGGAAATACGATTGAAGCACACAATCCGAGACGAGAGGCGAGGTCCAAAGTCGAAAGTCGAAAGGCTAAAGGGAAGTCCAGAATCCAGACTAATACGAGGTACAGAAAACGCCAAGTAGCGCTCTCAATTAGACTCAATACCGAAAAGCGTAAAGCGGGTCTGGATGGTTTAAATAGCGCTGTTCGCCGCACGGTAGAGTGTGTGCTGATGGATTAACACGTGCGGCGGCGCTTGTTGTGATTAACCCGCTTCTGGTACTGGTTAGCTCTTTTGTGAGACGATTCCCGCTGGCTGGTGGTCATGACACCGAGGCTGGTAGGGGTAGGCTAATACATACAGTACCTCTCCGTGTGTTTCAAAAGACTTCCACCTGTAGGATGGAACACTGCGTTGGGAAAAATGCTAATTAAGGGATTTATAGTGAAGGTTTCTTGGCAAAGTTATAGAAAATGACTTGTGTACAAGGAAAACTGAAAACCTGAAAGACGACTCACACAACTGACAGATGGAATAAACAGTGGCACAACAAGCTCAAAGGAAGAGAGGGGTCAGGCTGATGGTGAGTTATTTGTTAGGTTGGAATATTTTCTGTACTTGTTTAAAGAGGCAGTAGGTGAAGGAAAGAAAATGTTCAACTGAGGCAACAGTGGGTCACTCGAAGTTGGAAACTTGGGACCTGGACTCGTTTTCTTCAAAACGCAGAGTGCTAAGATGTTAGATAGTGACTTAAAGATCTTGCACCACTACCTGAAAGTCGTTTATTTGACAAGCCCACAAATGACACTAATCACATTGCAGATAGAACTGAAGTACGTCTACCCTCTGTGATCTAGACAGCGTAAAACCTTGTGGACAGTGGACACAGTCTTTCGGTGCTGTCTGCTCTCTGAGTGATGCAGTGTCCAGCATGAGCCAACGCGTAACCATGATGGAATTCGTGCTGGGGCAAAGCAGAGCAACAGGAGTTAGGAATACAGCTGGAGGTGTTGAACCCATGACTGAATCAGGGATTCCAGGGGTCTCTTCAGAAAAACAGAAGAAAATGTATAATATACATTTATTACCTCTATACTCTAACATAAATACAGCATGATTGTATGTAGAACATAAGACTAATGTCAATAAGTCAATAAAATAACCCTCACTGATCTTTTCACGTCACGTGTTTAGTTAAAGCAATAACATTTTTGTGTGGAGTGTTAAAGAATGAAAACTAACCTGACGAGACAAACATGTTTTTGATATAAAAATCTAAACAAGAACGCTTGTTTTACAAACAGTCCTAAGCTGACATACTGTGGCAATGTAAAACCGAGATCAGCTCATTCAAGACTGTCTTGGTATCTCAGTGACAGATGGTAATGGCATTAAGTTACTCTTGTCCGGATGTTTGACGACAGTTCTGTAAGAATTAATTTAATAGTCCCTGGACGATACTAGTAATTGCGCAATGAAATTTAAATGTGGTTACAGTAGTTTCAAAGCTTCCTGTATCCCTGGCAAGTGCACACTACGGCAGCGGAATGAAAAACAACACAATGACAGAAAAGGGGAAAAATGTAGAGGGCTAAATTAGTGCATAACTCAGAATAAATGAGCTAAATAAAGAATCTGTTTGAATCCGCCGGTGGATCATTACAGAGAAATTGGTACTAGTTCCAAAAGCAGTAAAAGAGTGCGTAAAAGAGAAACGCAAAATAAAAGAGAAGCACAGAAGGAAAAATAGACGAGCCAGTTTTCCCTTAAAAATAAGCTCATCGAGTTCTGGAATGTGTTGATCTAAACAAAGAACAAAAAAAAACAGATTTTTCTAAGGATGCTGTCTTATTTTTACTCTTTCACTTGTCTCCTACTAATTAATAATTTCTCAGGAAATCTGTCGCTAACGCATACTGTGGGCTCCAAGCACGTCACAAGTGGCTATTACGCATATCTCCTTGTCAACACAGAAGCCGTAGGCTTCTCCCACAACCCTCTGGGAATTGCTGTTTTTTTTATATAATAGTTTGCCTTGTAAATAAGCAAGAGAGAAGTGAGAAGGCGAACGAGAGGTTAGAAAAGTAGAATTCGTTCTAAAGTGTTCAGCGATAAAAAAAACACACACCAACAAAACAGCTTATTGTGGTGGCTCTATATTTTTAACTGTTGGATACAGAGCTGGCGGTGGGGGTGCAGGAAAAAAAAATCCTTCCCATTATATTTTGAAAATCCCTCATTTTTTGGAATAATTAAGAGTTTCTCCGACACATGCCAACTACCGCGAAGCGTTCTTTTTCACCTGACTAATTTATGTATATCTGCAGTGGAATCGAGCAGCTGGGGGCGTGGGAGACGCATTATATACTCTTTAATAATAAAATAAAATCTTTTCTTTTTTAACCTGTGTCTCCGCTGCCTTCTGTGAGAGTAATTAGATTTCTCACCCAGCGCCGGGGGATGTTGCCTGTGGGGGGTTTCTCCACTAAGGTCTTGTTTGAGAATTGTGCCCGGGGGGGGTTTATAGTGCCACCTCCCCTCCCCAATACACACAGACCAATTCTCCACCTCCCTGCCCTTATCTCCTAAATAATTTTCTGCTTGTTGTGAATTGACTCCGTTTTGTGCGATATATGTTTTCCGGGGGGGTCCTTTCTGGTTTGTGATACGAGAGCGATGTCATCCGGCTGATACGCCCCTTTATCGCCACGCACCCTCCGTTACAGCTGGAGTCGTAAAAAATGGATTTTTGCGCGGCTCAGTCAGAAGGCCTCCATGCAGGCGGGGAATAATGGCTGGTCGCTAGCAGATGTCTCAAGTCTTGGTGAAAGCCCCCCTCCCGCCTCCTTTCAATGTAAAATGAAACACCTGAGAACCTGAAACCCCCTCTTCGCCGGCGCCATTCCTCAGCGGGTCTGGAAGAGACGTATAAAGAAGCTTGACAAACCCGGTTTGAAAGCAAAGAAAGAGAAAGGGTGGATAAGGAAGAGGAGGGAAGAAAATGGTTTAAGATGGGGGGGAAAAAAAGAAACACCACAAAACTCTAAAGCTCATGCCTTGTACTTGGGACCAGGAGGAGAAGGGTGACCCTTCTCTTCATGTGCTTCATTCCCCGCCTTAACATAAAAATATGACACCCTGTTGCAGGTGGTGAACTCCGCCTGCAGCCCGCGCACTCCGCCTGTCCCCTTTCCAGTGAGCCTCTTCCAGGATTAACTGAGACAGAAGCAGGTTTCACAACGGGGATGTTGCATTTTGCATGTCTGACGTTTTTTCTTGATTTCTTTTTTGCAAGGCCGCAGAAATAAATAACGAGAGGGATGGGTCGCCACCCGTGGTGCAGCTCGTTAATTAGGCGTGTGGTTGCAATATGTTGCACGCTCGCCTGTGTCGAGATGAATGGAGGGGAAGGATGAGTGTCGACATGAAGGACAAACAGGAAAGCACCCACGTTGCTCCTGTTCAGCCTCGGAGCATGTACCCCGAAGACCTAATGCAGTGCTTCTTATTTCAACATCACTGGTCGCAGCTTTCCAGCTGCAAAGCTTTGATTTGCTCTAGTGAATTAACTTAGTTGGGCACCTGCACTGTGCTGTAAGTGCGTTCCCCTGTCTGCCTGTTGTCTTCAATCCGGAGGTGCAGTGTCTTGACTTCTTGAACGTCCACCTACAATGTCCAATATGGGGTCTACTGTGACTCCACGTCTTACTGTACCAGAATCCCCCCCACCCAAGCCGAGAGTATGTACAGTACCTCATCCACTCGGGGGTGGCGTAGGTTAATCAGACCTCGTTAACCCATCAACCCAACTCCCTTCCCACCTGCTCCCTGTTTCAACTTGGCTCAGTATTGGGTGAGATCTTGAGAGCTACACAGCTTCTCCTTGAGATATCATCCTGGGACTCCTGGGTTTTTTGGACTTTAGGCTAGCTTTTTTGACCATGACTTTTGGGCTTTGTCTTGGATACCTTTTGCCTATCACTCTCGGATAATTGACCTTTTTGCTAGTCTTTTGATCTCGCCCTTGGGAATTTCTGCTTTCCCCCCGACCTTGTTATCTGCAAAGGGTCCTTCTCTTGCAATTCTCTGTCCAACAGCGTAACACTACACAGCAGACCGTGATAAGACTCATACAGCTGTGCAACCCCAGACACTGCATGTAGGAACAGAACATGCAGGAGCAGAATCTGGAACATGGTTCCATTAAAAAAGGAGATGGGATGGTATATGTTGGGCAAGGAATTTTTAACAATTTAGTTTTTAGTTGTCTGATGCAATGTTGGTTTGTTGCTAATTCTTTGGTTTTCCTTGGCAAAGGGTCTCTTGGTGCAATGCCGGATGAATTCGGAGTCTCTATGCAAAGGCCCCTGAAGATTACAGTACGCAGAAGCGTTCTCAGTTCAGACATTTTGTGGATAAAATAGTATGCTCTGGAATCTGACACCAGCGATTTGCTCCAGGCTCATCATTGTTTTGTCTGTTGAGCTTTCATGCTGTGAAAGCCCTTTCTGTGGCCACATGTAGTAGACCGATCCAGTGGGATTGGTCTGACCGGGTTCTGTCTGCTCAAGGTGTAGCCTTGACTTCCCTGGGGCCTGCAGTTGTGCCACTGCTCTAATTGGCACTAACACTTCCACGAGCTTGTTGCATTTCCATGGATGAACAGCTCCATTGTCGGGGGGTGTGGTGGGAGGAGTGTGACTGCCCCTCCTGGTTCTTGCTGTGCCCATTGGGAATCTGGGTGGAAAGAAACCGTGGGAGATCAGTGATCCGAAACAGGGTGGGCACCAACTGAGAAGAAACAAAACACTGTTAAAAAAGTTTGTCTGTTTTAAATCTAAAGCTCAACAGGTGTGAGCCTGGTCAGTACCTGGATGGGAGACCTCCTGGGAAAAACTAAGGTTGCTGCTGGAAGAGGTGTTAGTGGGGCCAGTAGGGGGCGCTCACCCTGCGGTCTGTGTGGGTCCTAATGCCACAGTGTAGTGATGGGGAACAATACTGTAAAAAGGTGCTGTCCTTCGGATGAGACGTAAAACGGAGGTCCTGACTCTCTGTGGTCATTAAAAATCCCAGGGTGTTTCTCGAAAAGAGTAGGGATGTTACCCTGGTGTCCTGGGCAAATTTCCCCCTGGCCTTTACCACTCATGGCCTCCTAATAATCCCAATCTCTGAACTGGCTTCATCACTCTGCTCTCCTCCCCACTGAGAGCTGGTGTGTGTGAGAGGACTGGAGCATCATTCAGGTGGGGGTGCACACTGGTGGTGAGTGTGGGAGTCCCCATTACCTGTAAGCGCTTTGAGTGGAATGTCCAGAAAAGACTATATAAGTGTATATTATTATTATTATTATTATTATTATTATTATTATTATTAGTAGTAGTAGTAGTATGATTAAATCCGAGATGCTGTTAATATTACGCCGTGTCAGAAATAGGTGGAGGATCCTGTTTCACATCCAGGGTGGCATCTCATATCCCTCCTACTGCATCTGAGCTGTAGAGCTGTTGTTTTGCATCCATAAGATATTGGACAAGATCATTTGAATCTACAATAAACCAAGACTTCTCATAACAAAGCATTGCTGAATCGTTGTTTCCTTAGCCTGCTTGTTCACTGTGACAAGGCAATAACAGAAGCTATGCCCCAGGGGATTTCTTTTTTGAACATTTGTAAGATCACATAATTTGTGCTCAGGGCAGGGAAACATGTTTTAAGAGGCCTGTACTGCATAGTCAATTTATGTACACTTAGTAGGGGTACAGAGTGGATGCAATTCACGATTAACCCTCTGTTGAATTTCTTTTCCATATCACGTTCCTGGTTTCTTGCTTGCTGTTACTGAAATTTCACGACAGCGATTGGGCACCCGCTGGCTTGTGATCATTCTGTACACAGAGCTGTTAACGCAAGAGTTTAAAACAATGCTTTTTTCTGGGCCATACTGTAATTAACCCCTCTGTGATTGACCACCCCGGTTTGACAAGCATCTCATAAGTGCTGCCACACTGAAAAGCTGCGAGGATTTGTCAAGCTCCTATTTCTACAAAGAGATTGATCATTTTAGGAAAAAGTGGATTTGGCTGGAAAGGTTTGTGAAATTATATGCATAGGCATGGTGTTATCACTGGGCACTGATTTTTGTGAGAGCAACCACACAGATACAGTATACTCGCACAGATCGTCTTAGGTTTGCTGACAGCACAGCCTTATTAAAGGACACAGAAAATCATCATAGGCCCGTTCTAATTGCTTTTCCTTAATGGTGTGATGAGTTCTCTTTGAAGTTAAATGTCTTGAAAACAAGGTAACTGGTGATTGCTTTTAGGAAAAATGCAACACCCTTCAACCATACTGTAATTAACAGTCAGACTGTTAACAATCAGAAATTAATGACTTCAAGTGCATGGGATTGATCATTGACACAACGTTCAGGTGGGGAAAAATGTTGTAACAACCATTTATAAATTGTCCAACAGCGATTCTTTTTCCTTAGCAAAACCTGCTCGTAGGTAGATAGAACTATTTTAACACTTTTCTGTAAGTCATTTATTGAAAGTGGCTTAAGATTCTGTCTCACTTGTTCGTTTGGCGATATCAGTACTGTAGGTTGGGCAAATTAATGAAAGTAAGTAGCTTATTAGTTGGGGCAAATCAACTTAAATATCCTTTACAAGCAAAGGGTTGTAAAGAAGGCCAAGAGCATTGTGTAGCGTGTGACCCACTGTCTTCATTGTGAATTTACACTAGTCCCATCCGGGAGAAACATCTCTGTGTCCCCAGGAGTAAAGCTAATAGACTCAGGAAATCTTTCATCCCTACTGCAGTATCTCTTTCAGACAATCTCAAGTAGTGGTCTTTTCTCCTTTAAGTGCTATCTTGTCTGTTGGTGATGTTTGTATGGTATTGGACTGTGCCGTAAAATAAGTTTTCCCCAGGGGATAATAAACCTTGAATCAAAGGGAATATTTTAGATAAATATTTGGACTTGGCAATTAATTTTTAATTTATGCTGTCAAATGGAGTCTATACTGTAGTTCCAG
Source organism: Lepisosteus platostomus (assembly GCF_059453375.1). Classification (NCBI taxonomy): domain Eukaryota; kingdom Metazoa; phylum Chordata; class Actinopteri; order Semionotiformes; family Lepisosteidae; genus Lepisosteus; species Lepisosteus platostomus. Next base: position 14,098,352 of record NC_142628.1, read on the forward strand.
TTTCCTCCCTCCTCCAGTGCTTCCTATGATAAGCTCCAGGCCATCATGACCCTGAACTGAATAAGAGGTCATTGAAAGTGATGGCGATGCTGAATGCAGTTTTTAACAGATGTTTGGGAAGAAGGTTAGATGCTAATCTCAAACCCTTCTACTCTCCTGCGCATGTTAATCTCACACCCAGGTCCTACCTTCCTGTATTTCTCTTGACTCCCCTCTGCCTCCTTTCCTACACCCTTGCTGCAAACTCCCTAGCTCAGTCCTCGCAACACCGCTGAATGTGGCGTGATTGCCAGTAGTTTAAAAGGGGGAACTGCTGTCCCAATTTCTCAGGCCGGTTATTCAGTTTTCGTCCCAAAATGAATTCCTTGACGGTCTAGAAAAAATAGACCGATTTGGAATTAAGCGCAAAATCGTGAACTTTGTGAAAGTACTGCGAGTCAGTATTTTGTGGTAAACTCCTGGTCTCGCCCCGTGCGAGAGCGAGACTTCCCAAGAACTGCGACATGAGGTGGCCCTTCCTGCTCACTAGTCACTGTCGTGACTGATGTAAAGCAATGTACGAGCGAATAAGTACAGCTTGCGCTGCAGACATTTCACTGCAGAAATGTTCCAGCTTGATCTGCATGCAGAGTTAACAAGTAGTATTTGTCAGCAAAGCAGTTTTGAAGTTGAGAGCAATACTTCTCTTGGATTAAAAGAGATGTATTCATAAACCTGCTTGTTTACTATGTCATAGGGCCACTTCACCTCACCAAAAGCTTTGTTGCCTCTTTCTGAATCGCATACCTAGAAATGTAATATATTTTGTGATGTAAATTGGAGGTTTTTACAAAGTTACTTTTATTGTGGTTTGAAGTGCACTCATCAGCGCTCATTCTTTCTAACTTTCTAGCTAAAATAACATTCCAGTTCCCCTTTAAGTTTGCTAACGTCTGCGACCTCTGTACTTCACGAGGACTGGAAAGTGCGATCCTTCAACATGCCCACGTCTCGGAGCCATTTGCAATTTAACATGCAACAGCACGTTCCCCACTCTTAAAGGAGAAGTAGCACTGACTGGAGGAGTGACATGTCTGTTGTGGTTTCCATCTTTTCTGGGGCTAATTGTTTGCCTATCCTTGGTTGGTTGATGTCATATTCTGTGCTAGGAGCCAGAGGTTCAGCCTGCGAGCCAGGCAAGTGCTTTTAATGGATGAGCCATTCATTCCATTTCATAGAACAAGCTTTGAATTGCAGTCAGAATTGATCAATGCAATTATGCAATTATGACCTCCCCATGTGAGTGTATGGTTGGAATTAAAGACCCTCGATTCAGAAGAGCACACCTACAGCAGAATCTTCAGTTTCACCTGACGGCTCTCCTAAAGAGTGAGTTACACTGATGTTTAATTTGTTGTATGTTATGTCGCCTTTAGTTGTAGCTGAGTTAAAAGGAATGTCAATTTTAATATTGATGGGTTTGTCAGAACCATCAAATCCATGAGGCTTGATGCCATACGTGACCTTGCTCTTATTAGTAAAATAAGAAATGAAAGCTTTTTTGGGGTAAAGAATTTTTAGTGTGTGCATGTTGCATTTTAATGCTTAATACCAATTTTATAAATTATGTTTAACAAACATTAAGGATGCATTTGAGGTGCAGTGCAGCCCTTCTTTCCAATAGAGACAAAAAGCACTTCAAAACCTCGATCTCATCTCTAGCTCTTAAGAAAACAGACATAGAAAAAGTGACTTTGAAATACACCCAGGCAATTACTCAGAAATGTCCAAATGCTTTTAGGCTAAGGTAATCTGCCTGCAAAAAATGAACCCTTTCAGTATCCACAGAGATCTTCATTTATTTCCAGATCCAAGAATTTTGTGCACTTCTTAATGTAACTGCTACACATGCTCTATGTTTGAGATAATCCAAAAATGTTATTTCCTACATTAATACATTCCTTACATTACTTTTAGATAAGTCTGTCTGTGTGTATTTGTAAAATACATTTACATGAGAAACGACAAAAATTCCTGTGTCATTTCTGTCTCTTTCTTCCTTCTTTGGTTTTAAAGCATTCTGCCACTAGGTAGCAGTGATATCTTATGGTTAGAGAATCTTCAGTGTCTGGACCCTGGAAACTTTGCTGGAGAACAGCATGTTGTTCATCACAACAGAAGATGTATTGTATTATTAGTGCACTTAATAACAAACTGGGGAGGATAGCCAAACCATAAGTGGAGAATTTAAAATTATGAGCTTGCAAACATTCACACAGAAATAACAAGGAAAATATTAATTAGGAGTAGCTTACAACATTCTCCTCTTCTTCTTTACTTTTTTTGGTTAATGAGCCTCGCCTGGTGTTTCTAGGTACTATGCTGGTGTTATTGAACAGAAGTTCGAGAGGAGGTCAAATTTTAATCTTGCACGTCTGCTTTCCTATGTACAGTATAAACACTCCCCAGGCACCCCTCCCTCCTCTCCATCTTCATCCTTGGAGCTGCCTCCTGAGCTCATTCCTAGGGGGTAACTGAGGGGGGCTCTGACCTCAATGCGGCCTTTGGTGGGGGCTGTTATCTCCACAGCCAGGTGAGTCAACGCCATAGTATGAAGTATGCTGTCCTGTTATATTCGCTGGAACATTTCAATTTGACCGAACTACTGAGTTACTAGTGCTAGTGCAAGGTTCTAGTAGATGCCTACATTGAAACTCCGATTTACCCTAGGTCCCTCTTCTTTGTGCATTACGTCTCTGCGGTCTTCGTGTGCAAGTGGCATGGAAATGAGTGTTGCTACCACACCACCTTTGGGTTGATTCCACCTTGTGGAGTTTGCTTGTTTTCACTGAATCCATGTGGGTTTTCTCTACTTTCCATCTAGACATGCTGTCTAGTTTAACTAGCATCTCCAAAGCTTGCATGTAACTTTTTCAGGGCTCAAGTCTTTCTGTACATGTCATTCATTCTTGAGAGTAAAGACGTACGTAACACGACTGAAAGCACACCAGTCCAGAAACGGCCCTTTCTGTTATTTTGCTTTTCTGTGGCATTCGGTATCGACGATCCGCGGCGTGGTCTGGCTTGCCTTCCTGTGAAAGCTCTCTGCTGAAACTCTTTGTGCTGACAGTGAGGGACGTTTCGGTTTTCTACGTGGCGCTAACTCTCCTGAACGAAGGACAAAGGCATGTCCTCAAGCTTGTTAATGTGGCTGAGTCCTGGTCTTGCAGTGTGCTATCCTGCCTCGACTCCCAGGTACAGGCAGTTAGTTACCTGTGTGTTAGGGCAGTGGTGAGGTGATCTTGTTTTGTCTTCTTTTGAAAACTGTATTCTAACTAAAGCAAAAAATCTTACGGGGTTTGCTCAATGTAGTTTTAAGTACATTAAGCTGGAGTTTTATCCTCATTGTAAAAGAGCTTGTTTACTGCTGATGCCCCAGCATGTGGAATGTGTTAAAGCCAACTGTGAAGCAAGGAGAAAAGACCTTCAGTGGAGTGGCGAGGTAGCGATCCATTGTCTAAGTGCACTGTGTTCTTGTTTTTTCTGGGCTTGCCTTTAAATCTCTTCCCAAAGGGAGGAGGCAGCTCTATAGCCTAATGGCTCTTCCAATTCCCTTGCGAGCACAATTTCATGCAGTTTTAACCCAGACTAGTTAAATAATAGCACAGCGCATTTCAATCCCATTTCGAGACAAAGCACGCTACCAAAATAGCTGCCTGATGGATCGTGATACTTTTTTCTTCCCCCCTTTTTCACGATTGATTTTCTTTGGATTATTCCTGAAATCGTGAAGAAGTGTGATAATGTTTTGAACCCAGGTAATCAAGAATTCCACTGCAGTCAGCCATTTGGAGGAAATAGTCTTGCAGTCTTTTAGCAGCATGCGCTGTTGCAAATGTGCCTTTTGAAAATCAAGCCACGCAGGACCGCCTGACTTCTATGCAATGGCGCTCAGTGTCTTTGGAAAGAAGGTCTCGGCAAATCAGGGTCTTCTACCTCAAGACGCGAGCGCAGGTGCTACTTTCATTCAAAGTCCCAAACATAGACCTAGATCTGTGAATAGGGATGAGATTAAGAACTCTCATTAAAGTCCTCCTGATAAGATCAACTTTAATTTTTCATTTCTCTATGAGGTTGCTGACACATTTGCTTGTAGGGATCGACTTTGCGTAGGAAATGTATTGCCTTATAAACATTTATCTTGGTGAATTGAGCTTTACCATGGTATCACTTAATAGAAACAAAGAAAAAGTTTGGTTTCTCCAATGGTTTTAGTGCTTTGCCCCGTTTTGAGCATTATTTCAGTGTGCTTTAGTGCACATTTCTCTTGTGCCGCACACCATTTTACACTTCTAAGGACAGCAAAGTTTGATAAATTCCAATATCTCATACACATTGCTCTGAACAAGCAGAAAACCACTGTATTCAATATCATTTTAACTACACAACCCTGCCCTGGCAATTTCACTCCAACCAAAATGATAAGCCTGACGTTTTCAGCGCCTGACTTGAACAAGCTGACGTGTTAGCTTCTAATTCAAGCACAAAACTTTCAGATGCATCTACCTGTTAGCTCTGAGATCAGTGCTTCAACACTGGTGTCAGATTTCTTCTCCTTTCGAAACGTGCTTCACACTGCTGTCAATCCACAACTTTTAAAAAAGATCTAACAAGCCTCCTCAGGCAGTAGCAAATTAAATAAATTTATTGTGGTGTCATTAGAAGCAGTTGTTTCAACTGTTTGATTCTAAATGCACCATTAGTTTTGTTATCATGAAGACTGGTGAATACATTCTGAAGCAGCAGTGCTGTCATATCAACCCATTTCCTATTCTGGATTACAGAGTGCCAATTCCTCTGAACTAACAAGATGAAGACGAAAAAGGCCGATATTAAATTCCTCTGAACACAGGCTTCATTTTCTAACATGAGCCTTGTTGTCTGGAAGTAGCGTACTAAGAGAGATCAATGGAACACCCAAATTTAGCATGTCAAAAACCTCCAGAGCTTGTGCCTACACAATCTAGAAGCCTTCTGAAAATATCAGGCTTTCTTCGGGTAGGGAGCCCTTAAAATAAAACCACTCAAAGGGTCTGTGCTCCAGGAGTGACGCTGATGGAAAAGAGAGCAAAAGTATTTTTGTTCTCCCAGATGTTATTCTGTTAGGCTCAAGGCAAAACTATACATTATATATAGATATTACAGATAAAACTAAAAAAAAACATGAAGATTAAATAATTAAAACCTGTAGACATCTACAACTGTAATGGTGCTAATTAGTGCTAATAAGGTGCCATCTCTTTTTTTTTTTTTGAAGAAACACTGGACCTAAATATAGCTACAGAATATTGCATTGATCACACACAAACGTCATGAATTCCCCAGGTACAGGTCGGGCGTCAGTATGTGCGTTTTGGCTCAGACCACCTTTCACCTTTTTAAGAGGGGAGTTCTTTTTTTTTCTCCTTTTTTTCCCCCTCTGCTCTATTTCCATTTTCCTTTTATTAAAATCGTCCTTTTTTTTCTGAAACCTGCTGCGACTGTTATTTCAAGCAGCGGCAAACAGAATCTGACTTAGTGGCAAAGACTGAATGTTGTTTTTCCTGTTTTTATTGTGTTTTTTTTTAATTGCACTTAGACAATAATGACAGTGTTGTTACATGTGGTTGGGGAGAGGGGGGGAATCTTATTTGTTCCTTGTTTTTGCAATGTTGCTTGCCAAAAACATTGTGCTAATATATCTTTTAGCTGCTGTCTCTTTGTATATCATTATATCTTCTGCTCAGTTATATTTCCTTATGCACATCTGGCATTAATAATTCACAGTGTGGCTTGATTGCAGATCCCATTTCGGTGCCTTATATGCTGGTGAAATATATTTTAAGTAATTTAAAAGCACACATGGTTCACATGCACATCATAAGACATGATTCACATACCTGCATGCCCTTCTGGTGCTGAGAAACAGTTTTTCCTAAGAAATGCTTTTGATTTTTCTCATCTTCCCGGATGGGGATGCTGGGGTGGGGTAGTCTCATGCACGCGCTTACTACAGTGAATGAAGTACATTCATATATTCATGTTATAGAATAAGTGGCAAATTGAAAGGGGAGAAGTTCTTGTCTTGAAAACTCCTCAGTGGTGCCGCTCGTATTTTTGGGCATACCTGTGAGAAATGCCTTTTAAGCACCAGTGAGAGTATGGAGTGTTATTATTGTGATCATACAGGTACATTTATTAATCACATAGATAACCTTTATTTTTAAACACTGGATGCAAAGTAGAATGAATAGTGATGGATCCCGATAATGTGCTGGTTGTAGCGATGAGCAATTCTTTAAGTGCATTGCTGCACTTAGGTACATTTACATGAAAGTTGATTTGACAGAGGGTAGTGGAGGTGTGGAACAAGCTGCCCAGCCCTGTGATTGAAGCCTGTACCCTGGCTTCTCTCATGAAGTAACTAGATGAAGCCCATGGACCAGTTGGCTGCTAATGACTGTGGCAGTACATGGGGGCGTGTCCAGTGTGGAGGCAGAGATCAGGGCTGGGAGAGGCGTGCGCAGTACACATCGGAAGGAAATCGAAAGCCACCATACAATACAGTAACCTACAGTAGGATTGCAATGTTTAAAAGGGGACGCTGAAATCCAGAGGAAGCTGTTTCTGCCAGAGGAGCAACCAGGAACCCAGAACATGCCTTTCCATTTCCTTATGTTCATCTTTAAAAAAAAAAAAATCCAGTCACAGAAATATGACACTTCAAACACTGATGTTAGCGATGAGGCAGAGAAAGAGCTATTTTTTCCTCCAGTGCCCTGAAATGGCTCCCAGCCCTCTCTGAAACTTCACTTGTTCCTCTTGCATTTGACTGATGGATATTCCGTACCCCCAAATAATAATGTAATATTTATTCACATAGTGGATGTCCTGATACTAAGGTAGCACTTTACATGCAATACAGACAACAGCTGTTAAAGCAGTGCACTTTCAAGATTTGAAATATGGTATAGGTTAGTGCAGCAATAATGCAGTAACAACATCTGAACACCCATCAACAGACGCAATCAGGTTCAATCACTGTGTAAAATAAAATAGTCAAATAGGTATTAATGGAGATCAGTCTGAAACATGAAGGCAGAAGTCTTGAGCAGTGGTAGATGAAATGACCGTCTAGTATTGTTGATATGGGCAATTAACAAGTTTATTCCTTACAAGCTGAGCTTCGCTTTTTTCTTTTTCCTGAGGATCCAGCCTATCCATCAAATGTACTGGTATCCTAAAGAGCTTGCTGTCGTTTCTTTGTTCTCCTCTTTTCTACTCTTGCCCTGCAATGTGACTTTTGTGGTGAGTAGTGGGCTCTAAAGCCACCAGTGGTGTCCACTGCCTTTCAGTTAATCTGAAATCATTTTTAGCTCTTTGAGATTGGTGGTGGCACTGTGGGATAGCAGGTGAGGGCTCCAGGTTCCCGAAGAGAGGGTTGTGGGTTCCACAGCCTGAGGTAGGGCTAAACATTTCGTTCCAGCCCGTCTGTGTGGCTTGCGTACAGTGAATTTACTGAATGGCACCAGCTACAGGGAGTTCAGTGGACCAAATTGACAGAATGAATCACCTCCATTGTGAGCATAAGTTCTTTATGAGTTCTTTTAAGGTTTGCAAAAAATATATATACAGTACAAACAAAAAAGAACAACTCAATTGGGTTTCAGAAAAAAAACAGCTTTGAAGACCCTAAAAGCCAGAAGCATGATTTTGATTCCCCCCCCTTAGATAACCTTGCATATTGTATCATTTGTTCTTGGGTTTCTGTTTTTTTCGACTTCAAAGGACAGGAAGGGTAGTCTCTCTCCTGAAGGTTATTCATTCAGCGCTAGAGATGAGCGGATACAACATTTTTATACCTCAGAAATCCGAGGGATCATGATTGATGCTCCGTTTTGACGTCATTCCTTCGAAAGTCACGGCTTCTTTGATTCAGTGCTATGAAAGAGGAGTGAAAGAGGCAGCCCAGATTGTACAATAAAATGCCGTGCAGCTGCTAGCTGTTTGGAGTATACTTTAGTGCCCCTAAGGACCATAGCAGTGTGTCATACACATAATTATCTGGGTTCTTTCGAACAATATTGTCTTTATGGGCCTCGGATGATATATGACTTCATTTTATCAAAGGTTATTTTTTGCATTTTTATTTGTGTTCTTTCAGAAATGCAATTATATTCTTATTGTGCATGCATACTATAGCATGTTTTTGAGGCATACTAAAATATGACTTCTTTTGAGGTGAACGTTGCGTTCAGTGCTACATGATCTCTATTTAAACGCAAGTCGGGTTCTCTGAAAAGGCAGCAGTGCAAGCTCAGCCAGACCCCCCGAGTGTAATCACTGTGACTAAAACACAATGCAATATTCTGAATGAGCAGTTCCAGAAGCAGCCTTGAGTTCTCTTCTGTGTGATTATTTCACCGAATAAGATGGAATGTTATGTGCCAATAATTATTGTTTTGAGGATTAGCCCTTCATTGTAAGGGAATCATGAATGGCTAGATCTCATGTTTACAAATGAATCCAATGTGTTTCTTTGTTCGTTTATGATGTTGAGAGAGTAGTAAGCAACAAATTGGATCCAGATACTTAATGGAGCTTTTATATAAACTCAGACATGTGTGGGCACTGTCCTTTCTCTTTATAGCTCAAGAGATGCACAAGGGATTGTTAATATCAACCCAAGGATTTGCCATTCACTGGACTTGCCTCTCAGTCAGATTGAGTGCCCACACTCATAATAGCACCAACAATAATGTGGTTCATTTGTCACCCACAGCAATCCAAATAGACTTGCATTTCATATCTCTTCGTGTCGAGAGATCAGCCAGCAAAGCCAAGAAACAATCACATAGCCAGGAGAGACGTGATGGCCGCCCACAAACATTGCTAGCCAGCGTCAATCTCACTGTGGACCAAGAGATCACTTCACAACTGTCTTCATTTTGCCTACGCCATCAGAATATGCAGTTGAGGGTTCTGCAGAAGAGAATGGGGATTTTATTGGATAATGCATACAATACAGTAGGAGCACACTGGAGTATTATTCTTCTGTATCTTAAATTAGTCACTAGGACCCTTAGTTTCTGATAGGCATGAGTTAAATCAACTGCTCTGAGTTAAAACTGCTTTTTCTACTCTATCTGTGCACATATATACATGTGTAGACATTGCATGCATTCACTGGCATAATATGTTGTGTTATGGCTTGTCATAGCATACAGAAATATTCCTATGTGCTTCTATCAGAGGGCGTATGTTTTCGCTTATTGAGAAGGGCGCAGTGAAGAATCCTTCCCCCGAAGGCTGCAGGTTGTCCTTGTCCAGCTCACACCTGAGAGGGGCTTCAGCTGGCAAGGCTATGTGGCAGCACAGCTAAATGAAATCGGCAAGGAAATACAGTATGGAAATTACTTCACTTCAGCACTTTACACCTGCTTTGCTATTGTCTATACAGTAGCTGATGATTTGGAATATACAGAATGGCAGCAATATATGGAATATGAGGCAGCAAGCACTAAGCTCTGTCATTTCATGGTCATCAGCTGTAGGAGAGTTGTAGCAGTAATAGTCATCGTTATCTCCTTCATTATTGTTGTCTTATATAGTGCCTTTCATAGCATCACAGCAGTTCAATGCAAAAAACTGCGCAACAAAGGCTAAAACAGCTGAGGCATGAACACAAGCTAATACAGTAGGTTACAAAACATAATACACTGGGGTAAAAAAGTGAGTTTTAAGACAGGAGTTGAAAGTGCTGAAGGAAGAAGAATTTAGCAGCACTAAACTCTGTGAGGAACGTAACAATGTGTCTCTTTTTCTCATCTCTGATGCAGTTCTGGAGAATTTTAATACAATGTAATATCCAGCGTGGTGCGGGTCTCTGCGGGGGCAATGTTTATGCATTAAAAAACAATAAATAATCAAAGAGAAGGTGCTGTCTCATAAACATTTTATATTCCTCCTCTTCTAAAACGTGGAATTATTGATCAGTCACATTTCATATGGCACTGGTTTTTCCATGTGCTCACTAGGAGTTATCTTGACATTATTTAATTTCTGAGCAAAGGGATTCCCTTATTTCATTTTTTCTAGTAATAAATATGTAATTTGATTCCACTCTCCCCGACTTTGAGGGGAGTATGCTTTGCAAGCCTCCCACACATTTTTATTATTTTATCCTGTTGCGATCCGTTATTAAAATACATCATTTTAAAGCTGAACGTCCATGTTTTGTTTACCAGGGGTGCGTTTGCTAGATAAAGACGAAACTTAATTCTTTACTGCAAAGACGTGCGACAGGGCATCCTCACTGGCTGTGTAATTCACCCACCCTGTTCCTTATCACTGGTGCAGACTGCCACTGGAAATCCCTGAATGACAAAACTGAAGGGGGCCTGAAAACTTTGCACTGGGGTTGTGAATGATCAAACTTTTTAAAAAGTGATCATCTCGACGAGAATAATTTCTCCCAACCACACTATTGCCAAAGTCTGTTTGATTCTGGTGGGGGCATATTTATAAAAATGTAAAAAGTTATAAAATGTATTCCGGTCTGCAAGCGAACAATACTGCACAGTTTTTTTGCATCTTCATAATTCTCAGTAATTGCTGAGGGAGGTGATAACCAAGATGTATTTTCTTATGCAGGTTGAACAAAGCACAACCCTGACAACAACTGGGACTCGATCACAGACGCTCAGGGACATTTCCGTCTCTGGAAGGCACAGGATCTGCTCCCAAGCCAGCAGTGAATCCGGTTGCACCAGAAGACCATTCAGGAATTCAGCAGCATTCCACACTGTCCAGGTCCCAGGATGATGAAGTCATCTTCCGTGAGCTCACCGTTATGGAATGAGCCCTGCTACACATGCATGCGACGAGGTAACAATTCTTTTTGTTCTTAAGAGGCACGGCTGTTGTGAAAGACAATTATGATGCAGAAGACAGAAGTGGGAACTCCATCCATATTTGCTCATGTGTAAAGGGGAACAGTTTTACACGGCCTTACTGTCTGTGCAGCTCAAATGCCCCCACACTGGCCTCCAGCACCGTTTTAAATAAAAACAAGTTGTCAGGTATGCACTACAGGTAAATCATTTCGAAAATCTTTCAAGTCTTCTCCGAGTGATAAATGGGAATGTAGAAAAATGGTGGAATGTTCGATCAGGAATTAGGCTTTGTTGGTTTTTACTGCTAAACTCAAGTGAGGGTTTAGAGATGTACTCGAGAAACACTATGATTAAGCTGCTCCAAAGCGTTTCACTTGAGCATTTTTAAGTGCTTGGCATCATTTTCTTTTTCATGCTTTAAAACAGAGGGGTGACCTGAGAGCACCAGTAAAGCCAGGATATTCTGATGACTTAAATGGGTGTGTACATCAACTGGGTGGCTCCCAATGATTATTTTACTAATGCTGAGCTAGTGCAGATGCTTGGAGATGTCTGTTTGACAGACTCTGTCCTAGAGTAATATTTCCATATTTTGCACATTTTAAGGCACACTTTATTGCCTGATCAATATTGGCCGGAATTGAGATTTAATATTGATACAGGCCCTTTATTACTTGTTTCTCTAGAGAAACCCCTGTGCCTTGTCTTAAGCTTCCATTCTTGTCTGTAGGCCCAAAGGAAGTTGAGCTGCATAGCAAAGATCAAATGTTTTGCAATCCACTGAAATGCGGTCTACATAATTGTGGAACTGAGCCTGCACTGTATCTTGTTCATTAAGCTGTTCTCATCTACCTTGGGCAGTGTAAAACAATGTTATTAGTCGTGCTTCTTTAATACATCAAATGAAAGGCAAATTGAGTTGCGGCTGTTTAACTTGTCAGTCTGAGATTCATTTACTGAGTGTTTTGTCACCTAGTCACACGCATTATTGTTTGTTTGGCTATGCTATAAAACGCATTAAAGAAAAATACCAGCATGAATTGAGACAATGTAGACAGTGATGATCTTGAACGTGACTGATTTGCTGTGCGGTCTTCGTTTTTTCTATTTGGGGCATTCGCCTCTCCATCTTACGGTTAATTTGGAGATGATTCATGTTTACTTCCACAGGTGTCTTTAATGGATAACCAGTTTTTACATGAACTAAACTTGCAGCTGTTTTGCACCAGGCACCTGTTTAATTTGAAGAGGGGTGAGCTCCCCCAGTGGTGAAATTTTGCATGTACCGTACTTGAATGCCTTCTAATTATTTAAGTGCATTTTCTGCACGAGCCTTTGCATTCTAATAAAATCTAAGTGTGTGCAATTACATTGTTTAATTGGAAACTTTGAATGATGCATCAGTGCCATTTCTCATTAACTCGAAATCGTCACTCCACTAGAAGCGATATAGCCATTAGAATAATCAGGATGTAGTAGATTAAAAAGAACGTAGCTTGTTAAAAATGAACTATTCCCCTTTCATGTACACCAACTATGTATCTGACAACATACCAGAGTACATAGTTCAACTCTGAGTTTTTCTTAATGTACACAGAGCACTGTCAGCATTGTAATGTTTTCTCAAATACAGGATCCAGAAAGAAAATTAAAGGGAAACTGCAACGCTATTTTTATGTCGGGGTTAGAAAGAATCGGCATTAATGAGTGCATTTTAAATCGCAACAAAAGTAAAATGGACACGGTAACATGTAAAAACCTTTAATTTACATCGCAAAATAATCAAAATTTCCAGGTATGCACAGCTGTATGTTCTTTGATTCAGAACAAGGTAAGGAAACTTCTGGTGACGTGTTGTGGTCCTATTGCATTGTAAACAGGCAGGCTTGTGAATACATCTCTTTTAATCCAATAGAAATATTGCTTTAGATTTCAAGACAGTTTTGCCGATAAATACTACTTGTTAACTCTGTGTGCAGATCACGTTGGAACATTCTTGCGGTGAAATGTCTTCTGCACAACCTGTACTTATTCGCTCGTTCGTCACATTACATCAGTCAGGACAGTGACTAGTGAGCAGGAAGGGCCACATCACGTCGCAGTGCTTGTGAACTCTTGCTCTTGCCCGTGGTGGGACCAGGGGTTTGCGACAACATGGCGACTTTCACGACAGTTCACGATTTTGTGCTTAATTCGGAATTTTGTCACATTTTTCTAAAACGCCAATGAATTTGTTTTGTTCCAAAGATGTAATGACTGGTCTGAGAAAGTTTGACTGCGGTTGTCTAGGCTATCGTCATGACCTTCCCGTAGTAAAAAAACACATGCATGTTTTCAGAAATGTAGTGGGACTCCTCAGGAAAGAGCTTCAGCCACCTCTCTCTTCTTAGGCTTTTTCTTTCCCTTAGTTTCTGTTCCAGTACGCAGTGTCTCCTGAAACATGGAGGAAAATGCCCTTTACTGCCCAGAAAGACAAGGGAATGGGATCTTAGGGTTCACTGGTTTGTTGTTGTCTTTGTTTTGCGCTTTAGCAGTATACGAAATAGAAATTCAACCAACAGGAGATCTGCTTATGTTGGGAGGGCAGCTCATAGAAGACAAAGGCAGGACACATAAGAACTTCCAATTTAAGAATATCGACACGCATCTGTTGGTTCACCTTATTCCTGCAAACCTTGCACCAGCGGGGGTTGTGATGTCTTACTAAAGACATCACCAGTAGGGGAGGGATGAGCACCATGGCGATGGCATCACTAAGTGATCCTCTTGTGTTGATCCTGCATAGTGGACATTGTAATGCTATCTGCTATGCTACTCTAAACATGCTTTCTTGTATGAGAAAGGGAGAGGAGTTTGTTTTGACAAGTTTTTTTTTTAATAAAAGAAATTTAGCGAGTTATGATGAGTCATAGCTGCATTGCTTCTAGCAGTACAGCAACAATTTCAAGCCAAAATGAAAATTGCAAAGCCTTCCCCCTCTGCCACATGCTGCAAGTCCAGCAGTGTTTACAGCAGATCAAGTAGTAAATGAAGGAGCAGTCTGTGTCTGACTAATGACAAAGTTGCACTGCTGGCCGAAGAAGCCCTGGCCAACGGGATGGCATGTGTCCAACCGTGCACTCTGGGAAAGGTCTGTGCTGGCATATGACATAACAGACTAGGACTGGTGATGTCTGTATGATGACAGCTCTGATCTTGGGCATTTGTAGGCTTTGAGCACACTCAACGCTGCTCCCAAAACACTTGCTAACTCCACTGCAGCAAAAGGCTGGCTCCTTTGACATAGCAGAGTTTTGTACTCTAGATTTTAGAGGAGGGTGATGTTTCTTCTGTAACTCACACAGTGCGCTGACCGCTGTTACATCTGCTGTACATAACAATGTATGAAATAATTGTACTTAAGCAGCCTTTCTCAAAAAACCTTCTGTCTTCTAAATATGGGACATTCAAGAAGTGAGTTTACAGTGGCACCTTTTTTCACACGCTTCTCTTTCATTTCCAGTGTGACCACTGCATGCAATTGAAAGGAAGCTGCAAATGAGAGATCAGACACTGTGGACCAGAATCATTTAGTATCTGCCTGGCACTGTCTAGTTTATTTAAATGGCATTGAAAGTTATTTTAATCATAATGAAGATCATATTCTTTCTGAGGGTTTTGTAAAGTCCTGGCAGTAATGCATGTACACTGATGTAGTGCGTTGCCTCTCTCAACTCCTGTTTTCTGACCAGCAGGTGGTAGGTCAGTGCCAAGCATAGTTAAACTGCAAAACTCCTATTTCAGTGACAGACATGTTTTTGCGACTCAGTTGGGGGTTGATTTACATTACATTACAACGTTTGCTGCATCAGCTGTGCTAAAATAGTTTTCCCATTTGGTAGCATCAAGGCACCATAAATCACATTTTAAGGTTTAAAACACACTCCAGCCTCTTGCCCAAACACAGGCATGAAAATTGGTTTGTAATACATTTTCGGGAGTCTTGATGTTACTTCATCGCATAGCAAAGATGTTTTCCCCTCTGGAGGAATCCTCATGAATCAGGTCTGGGAGGTATTTGGGAAATTAAATATATGTTTAACACAAACAAGTAGGAAGTGTTTATACATTGCCATGTGACAGCAGAAGGAAATTCTCTGTTCAGACCGAGGAAAATAAATGGCATGGAAAAGATAAACTTTGAGCCTTGCCAGAAGGAGCTATTTCAGGACTGAGGAATGTGCAGAAGAGTTTGAAATACCCCGATGAGTGAACACTTAGGTTTTAGGGAACTGGGACGTACAGTAGGAAAGGAAAAAATGTCGTGAATTTTGAAGCTCTCTTGAAGGAGCTCTTTCTCTGTTAAATTCTTGCGTATGCTATACTCCTTCAGCCTTCACCAAGCATGTGCATTGCCTTTCTGATAAAAAAAACTAAAGGCTAAAAAGAGAGAGACAAACTTTTAAGAAGCAGAAGACAAGCCTTTACCCTGCCTGGGATGCTGCTCTGCATGGATCAAAGGCAGTTTTTCAAACATACACGGTGTTTTGTTTTAATGTCCTTCAGCATTTTTAAACCAATCATGACCAACATGCAGACAAAGCATCGAACCTGAACAAGCCCTCTGCTTTCACCCCTCAGTCAGCAAGTCAGAAATGGATCATAAAAGAGGGCTCCACATATTGTGCGGGACTTATCCCTTTCCGTGAAGATGAAAGATGAAAGAGCAGGATGCTTTCTTTTACCTTGCTGGCAGTCAGGTGATCCTCCATCTCTCCAGCTTTTTTTTTTAAGAAAGAAATCTTAACCCCGAAACCCCCACGATCCAGTACAGACTAAGCTGTGTGAGGACAGAGAGGTCTTCTTAACCCCCTGGAAAACTACTTAAAGATGTTGGCGTTCATAGGTTTTGCCTTTTGTGGACCTTCAACATATTCTTGAAAGGAGTCTAATTTACGTTTCATTCTCAGCTTGTGCCATAACAAGTGCCCCTCAAAACAAACTCAAATGCCTTGTTAGTGAGGTTTTCCAGAGCCTTTCAGAATCTCCATGCACACTATAATGGGTCATTGAAGCTACTATTTACTTAGTCTTGATACCAAGAATACTTCTCTGTCTATTAAGTAAAAAAAAAAGCCAGGATCTAATTTTGGATCACAGTGTCTCAGTAGATGTTCAGATTTTTCTTTTTCTGTGTGTGTGCTTTGACTTATTTATCAGCTGAAGTGATCTTGAATTTTAATTATACTGGTCCCAGAAATGCACAGAACTAGAAATTGATGTCCGTTCCACTGGTGGCTGGAAGCTTAGAGCTTACTTTGGGATCCCATTGCATTGTGATTTCAACATAAAAGGACAATTAAGCTTTCTGCTTCTGGATTCTGCCTGGGGGGAGGTGAGTCAGATTAAATAAGTTGGAATACTTTAAAGGTAAAATCTGTTATAGGTCTTACTCCACCGATGAACCTATGCTAAACATTGTCATGATTTCAACAACGTAGAGACAGAACAATTCAATTGTGACACTTGTGAACTGCTGATGTTCAAAAAATGACTATTAAAGGGTTCTCCATGACACCCCCCCTTCATGAATTATTTATTTGATTATTTATTTAGATTCATAGCCGACTGTTTAATTCTTAATGATGCTTTTTATAGTCTCCACTTGTGTTATTTGTCTTCAATTACAGAAGTTACAGCAGTACCGCTTTGTAAATATTTAACAGATGTGTTACAGTTTGGCAATCACTTATTAATACATCATTTCATGTATATTAATTACAACAATCAATATCTGAATCAAGAGGAGATCTTGTTTAATTGATACCACCTTAATGGCAATTGTGATGCTCCAATGGCCAGATTTAATGTATGGAATTTGTTTTGTAGCACAAATTATCTTTTTAACAGTGCCTTTCTTTGAGCAGCTTCTGAGACGGGTCCTTCTGTACAACGCAGCCTTGAAATTGTTTGAGTGGCATATTGTTTTCAATACATAAGTGTTGTTATTGCAGGACGTGTTATGATGTTTTAAAAGCCATTTGTTGTTGCTTTTTTCACTCTTAATCTAGAAGCATGAGGCAATAAGATAAAATAATAATTAGTGTCTTTTCAACCCAGCAGTAGGAGAGGACGGATCTGTGGAAAGTTGCCTCACTGTTTAATGAGCCAGGGGAATGGGATCTGTATGACTCATCCATGCTGAGTTGAACTATGAAAGCAAGTAAGTAGAGAGAGGCTGCAGGCTGCATTATATTGAAGTGAGGAAATTAGCCATCTAAGCATTAAATACATACAATATGTTGAATGTGAGGAATTGATATTTGTTAAGAGGGTATTTGAAATAAACCCTTCTTTCTGTCAGTCTGTCTCTTTCTGATCCCCCTCCTTTTTTTCCTCTCCTTGCTCTCTCTGTGAGGTACTGGAGTAATCAATCATGAACGGTATTAATTCATCTTTCTTAAGCGCTGCACCCCTACCTCTCCAGTGTGTCTCTCTTCTCACTAAGAAGGTTCACTGCAGCTCAGAGGTAAGGCATAAATTACTCTGCTCTCTGACCTCTTAGGTGTTTCCCCCCCTGGTGGTAAAATTCTGCCCCTTAATGTTCTTTTCAAAGGTGAGAACCTTTTTTTTTTCTCCAGTCACGTGAATAACTTGTTGACAAAAAAATCGAATGCGAAATACTGGTTCTTCTCCTCATCTGCGTTATTAGGCTGGGCATTTGCGTCGATCTGCTAGCTTGATGACAAACAAACGAGAGGGAGGAGAATTATATGGAGGATTTCTGTATTTCTGGGTGTTGGGCATAATGATTGGAACAGTTCGGTTGCTACAGCGCAGTAGTTAACTATAAAGTGAGGTCAGGGAAAAGTCACAGAGCCTTTTAAACAAGTGTGACAAAATGTGTCAAAAATTGTTTTACTTCTGCTTCGCCTGAAGAAATGAAAATACAAGAAGATAGTTATATATAATAGATTATTTGCTTTGCTTTGGTAAGTGAGCAAATCGAAGTTATCTATCTATGTATAGCATCCGTTTCTAATGGTACAATTGGTGTACTGTACGTTCAATGACATTTTGGTCTGAGAAACAAAATATTAATTTCTCAACAAAAAAATCTCTCCAAAAAGTCTTTGTTACAAGAAATGCTCCAGAAATTAGCAACGTCATTGTGATTATTTTGAACACTATTTTTATTGTTAGCATTATCCCCAGCATATGAGACTTTTTATCTACAATGAGAAAAAAAATGGAATATTCCTGCAGAATCCTGGAGAATTCTTCTGACCAATTACAGATAATATAATGTGGGATATTATGATGTGATGTAACATGCAATGCGATGTCTTTGGATTTTGCAAATTCCAAAACTGTTTGAGGGTTTTAATCCATCTTTGTGCAAGTGATTGGCTTCAGCATATTATTTCCAGAAAAAGTACTGGTATATAAGCATCCAAAAAGTTATAGTTCAAATACAACTCTTCTTGTACCATACCAATGTATAGAGATGTTATCTTCTCACTTTTACCACTGAGTTTCTAACACTTTTGAAAAGTACTGTATACTGTAAAGTTTTCCAAAAGCACTGTACTCTCCTCTTTCTAAAGATTCCCATCTTGTTGGATGGTACATTATATTGGATCTGTGTTAAAGCTTGAAAATTACTGTCCATCAGTGATTTCCTGCCAACCTGACAAAGCCTGGGCAAACCTGCAGGAAGGAATAGGCAAAGGTTGCACCACCCCAATGTGCAAAGTTGGTAGCTCAGAAACATTCACATTTTAAATTGCAACTGATACAGAGGGGTCAATACTTAAGTAATCAATATACATATATATTTATTTTTTATATATTTATTTTTTGCAGTTTCTATTGGAATTCTATTCTAATTTCTGCTTCTCATAAAAGGTTGAGCATTCACAGTTTGACTACAAATATTCCCTTAAACATGTGCCATTCATATGCAAATCAACAGAATGGGTGATCTTTGGAAGGGGGTGAATACTTTTGCCAGGCTTATAAATGCATGGCATTGTTACAGTATATCCACTGAGTGTACACCCCTGTTTTTCTAAACACTTTGAATTCCAGACTCACTAACATTATAACTTCTGTACTGTTGTTTTATGAATGAATGAGCCAACCTCATTGAGAACAAAAGCACGTTTTTAATGAATGCGAAAGCACAAGTGTAATTCAGCCTCAGTCTTGCTCCCCGAGTGCAAAATTTAGCACTTCCATGAATATTTTCACAAACCCTGTTGACACCCTTGTATTGACATGGGTATAAATGGCATCATTCAAGATTTGAACATCCAATCCTAATTAATAATTGACTAATATAGTCTAGCCATCTGCATTTGGTTTACAATTTTTAATTGAAGTTGCAAGACACCTTTGCAGGGTGTTATGTTGTGAGCATCCTGCAGCAAAATTCTTATTTTAACTGTAAACTTTTTTTTCTTTTCTTTTGTTTTCTCTTTCTTAACCATTTTAACAACTTTCTTGCTTTCATTTTTGCAGTTGTTAACAGCTCATTAGCTCAAAATGAGAGAGAATTTAACGCATTTCAAAGAGCAGGTGAAGACAATATAAAAAAAATAGGGGATCTGTAATGTCTAACTTCTTCATTAAAAGAAATAATGAATGAGATGGCTGGTTGAGCATATTTATGGACAGACTTGTATTCGTTTGCAGTTCTTTTGAAGAACTCTTTTTTTCTAATTGTGCACTGATGAAGCAGGCCAGCCATTGTTATTTTCTCTCTCAAAAAAAATGAAAGACTAGAGCTGTTGTTCTGAAAGAGATGAGCCGATAGCTTTTTCTTCTTGCGACACCTTGAAATTTCAGTGGTTCTGTGTGACTTGTTTTCTCTCCTCTCAAAAAAACAGTAATTTAACAGTGGTCATACTATTGATTCAGTGTAAAAATCTCATGCAGCTAATTTAAGACTCTGCACGGCAACAAGCTGGGACAGACAGCCAACACTCACTCTCTCTCTCTCTCTCAAACACCAAAGGTGTCAATTCTAAAACTTTTAATTATATTGAAGTTTTTTTTTTCCCCCACGAAGTCCATATACTTCTGCCACAGCAGGTCTCCTCTGAGTCATTGTTGACACTCGCTCACTGAAAAGGCCTCACTCGGAGATCAATGCCCAGCAAATTATTTTTTAACTACCTCTTGAAAAAACAAAAATTAGGGAGGGTTCTGTAGTCTTTGCCAGGAAAGAA
The DNA here is from genome assembly GCF_059453375.1 of Lepisosteus platostomus. Taxonomy (NCBI): domain Eukaryota; kingdom Metazoa; phylum Chordata; class Actinopteri; order Semionotiformes; family Lepisosteidae; genus Lepisosteus; species Lepisosteus platostomus. The sequence continues at coordinate 14,118,477 of NC_142628.1, forward strand.
CAGATGTTAACTTGGAACTGAATGCAAGGAAAGTCTGGACTCTTAAACTACTTGCCTCTTCATTCTATAACAGACGGTGATACAGGATTCCTCATTCATTTCATGTGAAGTTTGAGCAACGTTATTAAACATTTTAACACTACAGGCTGTTCTTTAACTCATTATACAGTGAAAGTGACATATATTTCCCAAATTTATTACATTGCATCTCAGGTCCCCGAGTTCTGTTGACAATTTTTAAAATGTGTCCCTAGGCTCGGTGTTTCTCACCTGTGATCTGTGGAAGGTACTTATTCCACGTTTACATTGCCAAAGATTATTAAATGTATATTTCTTGGTTGTTATGAGGTATCAACTCCAGGCAGGGGATGTTCAACTTTTCATCTGTGGCGGCCCAGAGAAAAGAAGGAATGTGGACATTCCCAGATTATTCCCTCAATTTAGTTCCAAACTGGAAAGCTCTCCTTTTGAAAGTGCAGTTTTGGGGAATTATTTTTTGCACGAGCCAAGCTTTAATAGTGTGAAGATCCCCTTAGCACGACGGACGTTAAACAAGATTCCAGTTTCATTGTGAAGCTGTGCTTGATTTACATGTGGATGATTGGGTTCTGTGAAGGCTCCACCTAAACAAGTAAAATATCAGTGGAAGCAGGAGGAGAAACTGTTAAAGAGATCTGTAAACCCCTATAAACAGGAGGATGGTTTGGCAGAATCCAGCATGTCAGTCTGTAAATAGACAGGATGTAGATTCTCAGAAAAGCAGGAAATGAAAAGTTGTAGCTCATGGTCCAACGTCTTCTGTAGAAAATATGCAAAAATGCCATAAACCTAAGTGCATCTAACCTACGCACTTGTGTGAAGACTCCAATTTTTGAGGGCGTGAATCCCATCTAAACAGTCATGTTTTGTAAGCCGTATCTTTGGATCCAGCAGCCCAGGGGTCGTCAGTATGGTGCTATATCAACAGCATGAGTAGACCTGGTTTGAAGGAGATGGGTCATAGAGACAAAGTGATTTACAGTTTGCTCATATTTAACTTCTAAGCCAAATTCTCTATCAGGCTCACTTCACCTGGTGCTGGGATATGACTAATGCTTTGGCTTAAGAGATCCAAAGCTTTTAGTCCAAGCCATGCAACGCCAAATGAAACTAATGAAATAATGAAACTTCTTAAAATCTAATGTGATTTTGTTTCTATTACGCCTTGCATGTGATAATCAATATCTGCTTGCTCCCCCCTGCACACACACACACATTTTCTCCCTTAATTTAACTTCATTATAATTCCTGCAGTTCCATAATACTCAAAGTTTATGACTTTATTATTCATTGACTTTTGCACTTTGCTGTTCATTTATGAATCCCCTCTGACGTACTCTAGTCTAGACACACGACATCACAGGCTCAAGTAATCAAATTCATAAATGCTTATAAATATACATAGTGAAATGCAGGTCGCTTTGTCAGCACAGACAGCCAGTTGCAAAATGAGCTGATGTCATGCATTTCCTTAGAAAAAGAAGAGGAGGAGAACAAAGCATAAAATCGTAGCTACTGGGCCTGCCTGAAGAAAATACCTGCCTTTAAAAAACCGATTGCTATGCTTTTTTCTATTCTGTCCCCAAAAAACACATCAATGCAAAAAAAAAAGATAAATTACTGATTTGAAGGAGTTTAAGTGAAACAAACTTTCCACAGCACCTTTTTAGTTTAGTTATGGCAATCTCACCTGCGTTTAGTGGAGGATGTTTATGTGGAGATGCCAGGGCTAGTTGGAACACCAAAATTCTGAAAAATAAAAACAATCAAGGAGTTAAGATTTAGAACACAGGCACAGCAGTCTTTCCATGCAGTGTATCCTCTGTCACCAGAAAGCAGGCTGTGTACAAATTCGGATAACTGGAATTAGGAAAGAAATTTACATCACAGCAGCTATAATCTCCTGGTGGTTTTTGATCGAGTGCTTATTGGCCACACTGGGAGCCATGAAGGGGCGTCCAGCAAGGGTTCAGGCTAGGTCCTTTCCATCTCAGCGTTTCTGACAAAGTCCTATACAAGATGGCGGGCCGGAATATACTGTAGAGTAGAGGTTGGGGCTGTGGATTCTTGGGCAGTGGCTCGGCTTGTGTGGTTGAAGGCTCAAACTCCAAGTGAGTTAGCTGCTTCGGTACCGTTGAGCAACATTCCATATGCAAAACCCTCTAGCAAAACCAGTCTGTATAAATTGCTACCAATATTTGTGTGTAAAGAAAAAAAGAGGTAATTTGCCCTCTTTACAGGTCAGTTTGGATTTGATGATCAGCCAAATAAATGAATGATCAGCGTAGTTCTACATCCAGTTTTGGTACAGATGCCATTATGTTCTGTGGATTTGAAAGCTGAACATTAAAATCCCTGTATTGACTCACAATGAAGACCAGATTGATTGCTCACTACTTAAACATCCTGAATTCTATTTCTTCCAATGTGTAACATCTCCTGGTAGAGTGATTCTGTTCTTCTTTTTCTACCAATATTGCTGAAAATGTCCGTTCAATGCATTTGGGATTTTAACCACTGTATTTTGTTTTAGTGTAATTTACAATTGTTTGCAGTACAGGATAATAACTTACAACAAATTTCTAAATAATTAGAATAATTATGTAATCACTATTATCTTGGGTTTGCTACATGGGCTTACTCTGTCTGATCATTTGATGTGATATTGAGTGGCATTTGTTATTTCAAATACATGTTCTAATGCTTGTAGAATTATGATGTAAATATATTTAAATACATAACTATTAGGTGGGAGTAATGAAATCAACACGCTTGCCTTTTGAAGCATGTCAATATATTCATTCAGCGACAGTTGATTTTATAATGACATATTACCTATTGTCTCTGTGCCTAGCAGAAAGCTGTGTTATCGTTATCGTTTTTTAAACTCCATTTCATGCTTCAGCAACTGCAAAGGCAGCTTAACGAGGGAGTTCAAACTGCTGTACGTCAAATCAAATTCCAAAGTCCATAATGAAAAATAAAACACAGATGTTTGTCAAATTAAGATTCCATGGGCAATAAAATGATGAGACTGATACTGTTCACATGTCATTAGTTAAGAAACAGCTGTTCCCAGCTCTAATGACTGAGTCATCAATAAAGAGTCAACCTTCTCCGGCACCTTGCTGTCAGAAATGGCAAATTATGCTTTTCTTTTTCTTTCTCAGCTAATCTGACTTAACTCAAAAAGGTCTGAGAAAAACTCACATAAAGAAGTTGATGAGAGAGAATATTCTTATTATAACTGTTTGAAAATTAAATGCAATCCCTTTATTCTACCAGGTAAGTCAACTGAGAACAAAGAGAGACCCTTGATTACCGTTTCTTGGAGAGATTGGAGGGCCTCTATCAAGGGTGTCTATTCCTAATGGGATTTAAACCTGTACACCTTCAGGTCTGGAGGCCAAACTGCTACTCCACATTGCTTCCTGAAAGTACTGTATATATTCAGGAAAGTATTAACAACCTTTTCAGAATTCGTTTTCTTCTCCATTTTAAGTATTTTTTTTTTCTAGGCTTATGCCTTTGGGCAGAGGACGAACATTTTATAGCCTGTGTCGCCACATTCTAACACAGCCCTGAAAGAAACAGCATTCCAAGCTATGTGCTTCACATGGGCCTCTGCGGTCATCAGTCTTTGTTTCCCAGACCCCTTTTGCACGGCTCGACTGAAGTCTGGCCCACTTCGCTTAGGCCTCCAGAGGAAAACCGATGGAAGGCCAGCAAATGGGTCCTTTGCCCCATCGGTCTTCCTTAACTAGTATGAAAGGATATCGCAGTGATCCGACCTTGACAAAGCAGAGGAGTGAGCAGGAGGTTCCGTGACTGGCAACTTCAGAGAACGGCAGAGCGATGTGTGGCCGCCTTTTCTGAGCTGGAATGAGGCTGTGAACACCCACGAAGCCCAACGGAAATGTAAAACACTCACACCAAAAAGAGAAGATTAGTTCATTAATGAACCTCAAGATTCTTTAATGGAACAGAAGAGAGCTGCATCTTAATTCTAGAGCAATACAGGAAACCCTTTTGATTTCATATCTGTGAGATCCTGCCAGATTGGTCTTACTCAGAACTGATCAAGAAGCAACTCTGATGGGACAGAGTTCAGAATGTGCCAGAGGGTGTCTGGGCTGAGGAATGATGACTTCACTTTGAGCCATGAACCAGCACGAACTAAGCAGTTAGATGGCTCAGAGTCTTGAAAATGGCCGATGGATTGCATCTTATTCACAGTCAAGTTCATTGACTTGCAGCACTGAGGAGGTGTCAAATTACCCGCCCCCATCTTCCCCCCAGACATAGAGTGAGCTAGACAGACCCAGCAGTGAGGAGATCCATGACCCAACTGATCCTGCCTTTGTTGTGCTCTCTTGCTTCCCTCCCATGACGAACACCTAGGAGTTTAGGAGGACTTCTGGCTCCTACCTAAAGCCCACCTTTAGAGCTTTGGCTGTATCCCTGTACTGCTGGGATATCCATGACTGCTGCTGCTGCTATTGCGTCTGCTCTTATAGATGGTGGTGTATGACTTAATCCACTGTTGCAATAGTTTCTCTGCCTTGCAATTCACTTATTGTATTTTTTCGGATGATTGAATGAACAGATTTCTTTTTTCCTTTATTGAAATCTGCATTATTTAGTTTTGACCTGTGCCCCTTTTCTTTCTCTTCCACGCTTTATTGATCGCTTGTCTCGTATATCACCTTCAACAAGAGAGGGCAGCTAAATGCACATAGTGTACGTAGTGTTAATCAAAATTACGATCTAGGTCACGTGTAAAAAGAAAACCGATCTATTGGCCAGCTATTTGCAAGCCAAGACACCAAAGGCAAAATATGGATCATGCAGTCCATCTTTGTGTGAAGAAGCATTTCCAACTTTTTGACCTCCTTCCTCTGTTGACCCTGTGTCCTTGTCTCTCTGCAGAGTTTAAAGTGATCCGTTTGGGGTGACTTAAGGTATATTCCTCTGAGGTTGTGCAGTTTCCTCTTTGGGAGGAAAGAAATCCTGTTCCTGTGGCCTACCTGTGTGAATCCAGAGGCAGGATGCTGTGGCCAAACTTTAAATGCATACGATGCATGGGAATCCTGCTTTTTGAAAGGAAGTGGTAACAACAAGTTAGAGGCAGACATCTGGAGTAGTGGTGTAGTCGTTGGGGCTCTGGACTGGTTTTGGAGTCATATCTGAGGCGCCATACAGTTATACCCTTGAGCAAAGTAGTTCAGTCACTTTTCTAGATGATCTTAATGGCCCCTTTGGTTTGTCACCTTTCTTAAGAGAACAATTATGAATAGGATGCTAAAACACAAGTCTCGTCGTGTTGCAGAAACCGAGCTTTTCACTAAGTGCTCTGTGTTATCCAGTCATGGAGAATCATGCTGAAAGAGTCCTGTGGCTTTATACCTGACAAGTGCCCAGGACTTTTTTCAATGGCCATCCTGCGCGTTGTATGCAAAGCCTGCACTCTTGAGAATAATGCATGCTTTTCCTGTCGTTGGGATTGGCAGGAAATTGCAAGGACGTTGAATGAGATTGGAGCTGGTGTCACAGATAGACGTGCTGTTGTAAGAGCAGGGGGATAAACCGAACTTGGGAATTCATTCCGAGAGGAGCAGCTAAATGCAAAGCACCTTTTGTTGTGACTTTCTGCTGGGAGGTTTTGATTGAAGTTGACACTTGCTTTCACTGTGAGTGGAGATGGATGACGCACACAGAGAAGAGAATGAACTGCTCTATTGAGCAGGCAGCACAATACCTGAGCAGACCCTGCTTAATTTAATTATTATTAGTTTTGCTCTCACTTCTTTTTTTTAAGCATTGAAATTTCTCTGTAAAAAAACTGAAAAGAAATTGACATTTTAACTCTTGCAGTTTCAGTCTTATCCATCCCTTTGTTTTGCTTATGGACTGCAGTTGCGATGGGAGTTTTTCAAAACACATCAAATGTCAAATAACAGGTTCTAAAACTATAAGTTCTTTTGCTATATTTTGGATATTTATTTACAGCACAGAATTCATTTATTTTTCGTATTTTAAAAATAAGGACATTCAGGATTATTCTAGTCCAGTGGTTATTAGTCTTAACAAAAGAATGCTTTTGATTAATATCTGACTTGTTCTTCTACTGCTGAAAAACAGAAGCAATTGTTTTGCACAGCAAAAAAAAAAAATCTCTATAATAAAGCGTTTGTAAAAATGCATGGGTGTGTTGCCCTGGCGATACCCTACAATAAAGGTTTTACCCAGACCTGACGAATACATCCTCCTCTACAACATATGTTTTTTACATAGAATTCCTGGATAACATAGCGAGTGTCGCTTTTTTATTTTTTCAGAAAAATTGTTTTTTTTCCCTTTTAATTTAATAGCACATAAGAGAGTTAAAAGGAAGAGAGGGCACTGATGGTACTGCCCAGTGAGTTCCTGCAGGTTTCCAGGGAATCGGTTCGATAACATGGCTTGGTCACTTGTTCCGGACACCAGCACTGCTAGTCCACACTATACACTTAAACAGCCGGGTGGACTGAAGCAATGAGATGACGCTTAGGTGTACAACAGCAGTGGTTTCTTAAGTGGCGTCCTGAACGTTGAAATTGTGGCTTTAAATTCAAAGGCTTACCTATAACTCTTACCCATAAGGCTTACCACAATTCACGCTATTCTCTTGCACTAATGAATGTCTCCCCGTTGTACAGGTTCTTAGATGGGTTTTGTCCAACACGTGTCTCAGGTGGCACCTGGAAGATCCTAGCTCATGGTTTCTGATTCACACCCCTCCTTTAATTCTGAACAGTGGCATAGGCCTATGTGGTCTACCCGTTTTAATTCTTGGAACATTTCAGTCTTCGGGTCTCGTTATACTGAGCTTGCAGTTTCCTATTTCAACCTGAAGCACGTTCTCAGCACATTCTTTAGTGAAGACTTGTGCAAAAATAGTTCTTCCAAATATTGACATTTTCTTTTCCCCGTTTGCAATGTAATGTTGAAAGACTGGTTTTGTAGGTGTTTTGCCCTCCGTATCAATATTCCTTTCTTTGGCCATTTTTGACTTTCTTTTGATTTATTTCTTCTGCCATGATCTTGAGAATGTACTCTTTTGTTTTCCGTCACGTCATCTGTGTTTCTTTTGGTGTGTCTACTTTCTCCTGATGCCTTTCTTAATTCAACTCTTAAAATGTTTAGGCCTCTGTTTTCTAAGTTGGGGATTTGCTTAGCTTTGGGATGCACAGTATTTTTGTGCCACTTTTTGTGCCATTTTTGTATCTAATACAACAGAACATGATGAAATTTAAATCATAATATAAAGTTTGGTTAATAGATTGCCCTGCAATGGATTGGTGGCTCATCCAGGGTGTACCCTGCCTTGGGACCGTTGTTTGCCAGGACAGACTCCGGCTCCCCTGCAACCCTGAATTGGAAAACGCAGTTTAGGAAACTGATGAAGTGATGGCAATAATTGCTATTTCTGGGCGATGAAATTGATGAATTGATAGACATTATTGCTATATCTGGGCACCAAAATATGGGTGAATTGAAATTTAAGCATCCTCTACACTACATGCTGCATTTGTGGCATATTTTAGTAATAAGATTTAGGACCGGTTATTTAAAGACTTTTGAATTGCTTACCATAAATACCATAGGGTGGATTTCAATTATATAGGCCTGCATTCCATTTTGACAGCGCTTTGAGGAGAAGGGTCGTTTGTAAGAATGCTTTTTTTGTGGTATCACATAAAAAGAGGCAATTTTAGTATCTTGGTGCTTTCAGAGGTATAACAGTATAAATAAAATAAGGTATAAATGAGAAGGCTGACTGGAGTTAACAGCTAGAAACCCCCCAGTGAAGGCATATAAACACCATCCCCACATGACCATGACAGTGAAGGACCTACATGCACCACCGCCACACCTGACCTGCTTGTGAGAGCTAAGAGGGTGGCTTTCCATGTGGTCATGACAGCTAAGCGCCATTTACATGTATGAGACTGCCTACCATCGCTTTGTTGCACATGCTCTGTATTTATCGACTACAGACGGAGAAACGTTCATGGAAGAAATTAAAAATTGCCTGTAGGGAAATGTAAAACGGGGGATCATAAAATAAAATGAGCACTTCCTCCTGCTAGAACAGTGAAAAATGACCTCTTGCGTAAATCCCATTTTGAAAGCTTATCTTCAAGGAAATTGTTCCACATATTTAGAAACTGACTTTGGGATGTTATTACTCTCTGTGCCACTGTGATCGCTGCGGCTTATAAAATATTAAAAAATAATTAAGTATGATAATAGGATTAGTGTATAAATCAGGGGAAGAAATCGCAAAGATATGACTCATTAAAAGAAATCAGTTCTCTGTGAGAACAAGCGTGTTACAGTAGAATTATATTTTCTTTCCCTCTGTTGAATCAGGGCCTATTGTTGCTTGTTAGGCAAATAAGCCTTGGAAACACTGAGCTCTCAGTGTAGGAGGAACACGCAACAGGAGGTAAGTTTGTAAAGATTGATTTTCTGTAGACCTTTTTATTCATTTTTTTTCAAATTATTCACAGCACTGTAGATGATTGAAAAGGGCAAGGACACTAGAGACAAAAAAAAGTATGATTTCTTGCCAGAATTTCATAAATATTGGAAGTGGCTGCAACTTTATAACAAGCTTTTTGGTCATTTGTCACCTGACACGACCTGCGGGTACCCTGAAGATCAGCTCTGTGAGCACGGCAGGCAGGCAGACGGTCACGCCGACTGGAAAAGTAGAAAACGGGGAAAACAAACAAAACAAACCAGACCTCTTGTTTTGTATTTTTCCATTGCAGTACCCACAGATCCTGCTGCTGACAGGGCTGACGTCTGAGTGGGTGCTCCTTGGCAGCAGACTGCGAAAAGCTTTTCATACCTCTAGAGCCCAGTCCAGCCAGATAAAAATGAGCGCCGAGATCAAAGGAGCCACAAATCCAGTGTCTCTACAGTACATACCTGTTCGTGGTAGAACCCTCATGAATGTCTCCTTTGGGATATTTACCGTAGAACCGAGTTGCATTTACTATGGCTTTAACATTGTGTTGTGGTTTCCCACAGTCCTAATATGCCTGCACTGCATATACTGGATCATAGGAATATGTGATATACCACGACAAATGTACTCACTTGTAATTTTCATGGGAATCACAGCAATTTTAAAGAATTATGAAATGGTTGGATTTGACCAATCAATGGTTAATTCCCCAACCACTGAGTTGATTTTGCATTGAGTGACTTGCCCAACCGTGGGAGTAGCTGATCTGCGCTGGTTTGCCGTAACTGTAATTCAGTATTTACACTAACCTGTGCTGGGCTGTTTTGGGAGCCATGAATCAGTAATGTTACTTGGCTGTATTGTAAGTATAATTCAGTAACGGTACTGGTCTGAACGTGGCTGTACTGTAGCAGTAATTCAGTAATGATTCTGAGCTGTTTTGTAGTTGTAATTCAGTAATGACACTGGTCTGTGCTTAGCTATATTATAGTTGTGATTCATGAATGTTACTAGTCTGTACTTGGCTATACTGTAATTTAGTATTAATATTGAGCTGTACTGGGCTTTATTGTAGCCGTAATTCAGTAATTACACTTTTCTATATCGTAAAGGAACAAGTAATAGGTTTATTCCATGCTGAAAAGTGAAGAAAGAAAACACAACGTTTCGGCCATGGAGCCTTCTTCAGGTGTGAGAAAGACATTGACATTACCTTTGCTTACTGCCCTGTCTTTCTCACAACTGAAGAAGGCTCCAAAGCCTAAATGTTATGTTTTCTTTCTTCTCTTTTCAGCATGGAATAAACCTATAACTTGTTCCTTTGCAGCCTACGCATGCTGAAGCAGCTCCCCACCTGAACTACTTTCTGTATTGTAGTTGAGCTGTAATTTAGCAGTTATACTGGAGGAAAGCACTGGTGTTGTGATACAGAAATTACTAATTGAATGGTATACTGTAAGTAAGGACAAGGGGCTTTCAAATACTGAACAAAAACAGCACAAGTGATTAATAAAGGACAGAAAGAAATTAAGGTATGGATGGAATGACATCAGTAATTCAGTAATTTAGTCATTTAGGCAGTCATTTCTTTATATTTTAATAAGAAAGATTCCAGTCAGTGATCATATTTACCTCTCTTTTATCTCACTGATAAGTCCAGCAGTTCCTCAAGCAGGTATTATATATGTGCTCTGGTTCCTTCTGGGCTGAATGGCAGTTGTTATCGACCAACACAGTGTACCGGTCTGTATTTTCTGGTTTATAGTTTAAATTAATTGTATTTAACTATTGTGTTTTATTTTAGTTGTTGGCTGAATGACTTCTTCCAAACCACATTCCAACCCACTGTTTTACCCGGAATTTAGAGAAGATGTTCCCATCTTCATGAGAGTCAGGTCTAGGAGACTGTTATTTGCATGGTAGACTGTAAAGAATGGATAATTCTATTTTGCAGCAACCCAAGATATATTGTGGTGACATATTTCTAAAATCGTAAGTAGTGAAATCTTTTAGAGAGTATGTTTTATGGTAACGCAATACAAAAACCTACCTGATTTCTATTACAATATCATTTGTAAAATTTCCAGCGTCATGGCATTTTCCATGTAGAAACCTCCAGCCTATGGGAGAACTTTCTACATTTAATTATTTTTACCAAGGTTGTAATTCTGCATTTGAATGCAGAGGCTCCGTAGGTGACTAGTGGCAATGTTTGATATCGTCGAGTGGCAGAGCGCTCAGGAAAACAAAGCAGGCATGAGTGGGCAGAGCAAGGCAGGAGCCAGAGGCAATGCGAGCATTATTAACAAGGAAACATATTGTTCCCTCTCAAGATAAAGTGACTCCTCTGAGAAGGGTCAGACAAGAAGCCAACAAGAAAACCTATTGATGTGTGTCATGATGAGGGAATTGATGACATATTTAATTATGTAAACACTGTCATTTTGAATACTCTACTCTACAAGCCCATTTGCAAACTCCGGGATGAGTCAATCTTCACTGCTCTGAGCACAACAAGAACCGACCAACAGCATGAGTTAATACTTCCTTTGCAGAACATTAAGTGGATATGCTTCTGACCTTTTCTTAAATACAGAATCGTGCAAATAGACTTTATCTGCTTAATGTGCATAGAACTTTTTTTGTTGTTCAGTTCCGGGTTGCACATTCCGGCTCTTCTTTGATGCTTTTGGGGGGGGGGGCATCAGACATATATGCCAAATTTCTTACATTCTCTGCCTGTTTTATATTGAATAGTGTTCGGAAATACACTGTAGTCCACATGAGGGGGCCTTTATGGCGGTGGTAAGGTTTTCCAAATTTTGTGCCTCACAACCCTGCTATCCTCCATTTCCTTGTCCCGGCTAAGCACTCAAATCAATTACTTAATTGAACTAATAATTGGCTTAATTGGACTGTGTTGTTTTCCATTCTTCAACATTTTAATTGACAGATGTATCACCCACTAAGTACAGTATTTATTAGTTATTTATTAGTCCTTTACTTTAAATGTCATAAATACTGTATGTGTGTGGCTCCACTTTACCTACAGTATGGCTTACTTATAATGATTTAAATACAAATAACAAATGCATATTTTAATACAGGTCTATATCTAGTTATTCAGGTCTTTAAATGAGGGAGTTGGTGGACTTATGAACATTTTGTTTGAGAACAAACCTGATCTCAATTAATGGACATGGGTTTTATTTACTTGCCTTTTAAAACATAAATCCTCCCCTCTCTCATTCACCAGTTTTCAGAGTCATAATCACTTGATGCAGGCTGATGCATGCTGCTTCATACAACCAGCACAAGTATGGAGATACTTTGCTGCAAGACCCACAACTGTGGCAGACAGGGCGGGTTTTGTCAGGATTTTGACATGAAGTGTGCGCGCTGACACGCACACACTCTTCCACCATAAGGGAGAAATAGAAAATGGATGGCAGGCTTTGCCTATAGCATGAGGCTTTGTGATTTAAAGTAATTTAATAAAGATTTAGCATGAGGCAAGAAGGGCTGGTGATTCATAGGTCACTGGTGGGTGGGAGGTGACAGCGTAGAGAGCCTAAAGCATTTAGGGCTTTAATAAGACTCTCAGTGCTAGTTTTCAATTAAGAATATTATAAGTTATTACTTCCTTTGTAATTCCAACTCATGGCCAATGCAAATTCAGCTCTTCATTCATGTTGTCACTACCCAAAGTTCCCTTTTCACTGAAACACGACACCAGAGTCAAATCTGTTTCTGTTTCTTTCTCTTCTGTCACCTGGGGTTGTTTTCATCTCTTTGTTTTGCAGGAGAGGTCTTCCTGTTGAGCTCCTCTGTTAGCACACCTTTTCCAAGATGCAGATTTTCAAAAGGCAGAAATCAGTAACCTCTCTTGTTTTTGTTTTTCTTTTTTGAGGCAAAGGGCACCTGTTTTCCATTTGGCTTTCATTTTCAATCCAGTTTCTTTAATTTATGAATGAAAAATCAGTCTAACCCTGCCATTTGCTCAGCTGCTACTGCAAGTCATGTTTGCGAGGACAGAAACAAGTCTCTCAAAACTAACTCACCTGACAAGCTTCTGAGGAGCTCTGGAACGTGCACAGACAATTCTCTCTCGTCCTCCCTGCCACTCACACACACACACGCACACACTTCCCAATATTCATATATGTACAACATCCTCTCCTGGATTAGGAGACAGATCTACAGATGAGGGTCCATCTGTTGAAGATTACACCAGGGTGTAAAACACAGGCTGCCTTATGAATTAGCATTATCTGCAAAATGCTGTCGCCTGTCCACTGATATTGGCTCATTCCTGATACAGATGTGTTTGCTCTACTAGTCATCTGAGTAAATAGACAGCGCACTTGGTGTTGTTTACTGATGCTGTTGAATTTGCATTAAATTACTTTCAATAGTACTCAAAAGTTTAAATTTAGACTTCTGTTGTCTGTGATATTTGGTCGTGTCTTATAGATTATCCTTGTCATTGTTGTTGGTGGTGGAGGTGTGTAATTTAATAGGCAGGCCTGGTAGATTTTCCACTACAGAGTTAATCGTTTCTGATTTTTTACTAACCCTAAAAATAATAAACTTATGTCATTGCCCGCAGAACATTGCATTGATGTCAGGCTACACGTATTATTAGATGCTGGGTTAGTTCTCATTCACAAATTATCTTCTGCAAAAATGAAACCACATGGTCCCCACTGAGGGTGAGGTGTCCAAAGATGAGATGTTCTGCTAAGTCTCTAATACATCTCCTGCATTGATATGCCAGATGTGAGACTAAATAATCACACTTGAACATAAAAAGGCTTTTGTAGTGAAAGTGTTAGAAGATCTACCCCTCTTGTGTTTGGAGCATGTCCAACATGCAGTATGTAATGTGTCCATTCGAGTAAAGACCTTTCACAGAGAGTCAACACTAGAGGCAATAAAATGCTAATGTACACCTTGATAAATAGAGCTGGTTGAGTGAGCTGTCTGTTACACCTGAGAGTAAAGAGAAATGAGCTGGATTTGGATTCTGCTTCTGTAAAATGTAAGGTTTTACTTGTTTCATTGTGGACGCCAGGTATGAGAGATAGGAGCAGATATTCTAGACTTTGGCATTAGTGCCTTGTCGCCTGATCACATCAGATCACACACCTAAGCACAGAAGGGCCTGATCAATACAGGATTGTATCATAAGTGGTGCTGGTGGACCAGTAGGTGGCGATTATTCCCTGTGGACCACAATTTGGAAGCCATTAAAGAAACCGGTCTCGCCTAGATTAAGGCCTTGAATTTCCTCCTTAATGTAACCAGCAAAATTGCACTCCTGCAACTGGTCTGCTATGCAGTAGGCTGCAGGCACACAACTACTGCTCATCCAGGTGAGGCTACAGTTCAGATGCTGGATGAAGTGATACTCCTCCTAAATGTGAAGGACTTTGGCATCCTTTGGCATTAAACATGTAAAAAACTAGAAGGCATTCTTATTTCTTTGTTACTTTGAGAAATACGTTTTCAAACTGCTGTTTTTACAAAAGAGCATTACATCTTCCAAACTGCTGGGGAACGTGAATCAGCACTGGGCAAGTACACTCAGACTTTTACTGTACTATCGTAAAACACTTGTGGGTTGCAACATTAAACTCTTAAGGATATTTCTTACCTGTTGTGATCCGATTTTATCTTGTGTTGAGAAGCGTCTGCCAACATTTCTGCGAAATCAGTTGAGTGCGGATGGAACGTGACACTTTTCCAGTATTCGCTGAGGGAGGGGAGGCTGTCCATTGTCCCCAGGGAATAAAATGTGTTTGGCCGACAAAGCTCTGGAGCTCTAGTCAAAATGCAGGCCTGAAATGTGACATATGTCAAGATACTGCAAGCAGGCAAAGAAGAGAGGATGACGAGGACATTGTAAATCATGTGTATGGGAGTTTTAAATCTATCCATTATAGACAGCCATCTACTGTATGAGAAATCCACTAATGAGATCCCCAGTTAATGAAGGCTAATGACTTAACAGCGTTTGATGTGGAAATGCCAAGTATTAGCTCTGTGGCATACCCACGCCAACTCAGGCAAATAGCTGCAAAGTGAAAATCTAAGGGGAACGCCATCTATCTTGGTACCGGATGCTCTACAGCTGTTCCGCTATTGCAACAGAAATGTTTTTTTTTTAAATGTTGCAGGACAAAAAAAAATCAGGCCTAGATTTAAAGCAAGAGGTAACGGTTCTTGGTTGTGCTGGGGTCCATATGAGCTGTCATCACTTAATAAAAAGAAATGAAGGGTTTCATAAGGACCTCGCATCACAAAGATGCGTCTCTCTGGAGCAATAAAGAGGTGATACAGAAGTTAGAGGTATTGTTAAAGAAATGCAAGTCGATGGTCAAGCCAGGCTGTTAGTTACCTTACTTAAGTCAGATGCAAAAAGACGAGATGTATAAAAATAATCCAAAATGCATTTTTTGTTTCTTTTTAATTGAGTAATTGCTTTTCTAAGCAGCTGAACATGTGATGTATTGTTGCACATGGAATTATTTGAATATTAAATTCTCTTAAAATCACTTTTTCTTGCAATGCTGGCAGCTCTTTCTGCACAACCAAACAAATACATGCTGTACAGTATACTGCGTATGTGCCAACATGGTCAATGGTCAGACCAACCCAGAAAAAAATATTTGTTTATTGTAAGAAATAAGGATAAAGATTAAACTTTCGGAATGTTTTTGATATGGAAACCAAAACACCAGTTTTTTTGCTGAATCCAAGATGCCAGAAACCACATGAAACCGTTCTCATGAAAGGAAACATAGAATCTGGAAGAAAATGAGTCTGCTGTAAATACCTACTTACACCAAAATCTAATAAAATAATCACTTCTCAAAGATCTGAAAGCCTCTATATGTTAACCACACTTTCTTGCTCATATCTAGTGATGAAATGTGAAACGGACAACAGCACAATAAAACTGTGAATAAATTTAGCATGAAACTTAATAAAGTCCTTCAACAGAAAAACAAATTCTCCTTCCAAATTAGTTGATTTTAAATTAAGATGAGTCATCTCTTCATGCATAAACTCAAGGGATCACTGGGGCCCAAAGGTAAAGTCTAAATAAATTAATCTTTTTTTTTTACACTAATTATAGACAGAGAAAAAATGTGTTAGTTATATTTTGTTTAATTAATAATCATCCAATAGAAATGCAATTATAGTTTGTATTTTTTATTTTAATCAGATGATGCTAAATGCCAGCCCAGAATGCTAATTTAAGCATTTGGCATATTGTATAAACATTCGTTTTTTCCCCCATGTTTTCTAATTTCTAACTGCATCTGCTATCTACGCAAATTGATATTTTTTCTCCACATAATTAAGTGTAGGTTCTGAAACAAGCACATCAGTAATTCTGTGTTCTTTCGGAAATCATAAACTCAGGAATAGCCTTGCTCTGAAAGTTCCAGAAAGCTTGACAAGACTTTAGGGCGAATTCCTACACTAATCTCAATAAGAGACATCTGGCTATTGATTAGAGCAATTATCAATTTATTGATTTATTGAGCGATCGATCTGCTAACTCTATTTCTTTTAAATGTGGTCACAATTTTGACCCAATTTGTATCAAACGTGTGAATGGGCCTGCTCAAAACAGCACAGCTTCCTTTGAACTTTCAAAGTTGGACACCATGATGAATTTTAGAGCACTGTATATATTTTTTGGAATGGATTTTAGTGATGCACAGAATAATGCAGCCTGTAGTTATTCACCGAGGTAAGATATTCTGATAGAAAACTTTGTGGCTGTCTTTGAAACATGTTTGGCTTTTCTTTCGGGGCACTTTGAAATGAGGTCAATTAACAATGAGTAATCACACTCCGCAGAATTATTTTTCCATACTTGATAGCAATATAAACCGCAAAATGGCATTCACTTCGACTTTTAACCCGAACCAAGCATTCACGATTTTTGTTTGTGATGTTTTATTTGCAGGAGCAGGATTACAAGCAAATGGTTAACTTTCCCTGACTTCACATTTTTCCTGCCTTCTCCCCAGTAGATATGTCTTGCATTTGTATTTTGTGAGGTACAAGAGCCTTCACATGACTCACAAAGCAATGACTAATTGCTTGACCTTTTCCATGACACGGGCATCTGCTTTCCTCAAATACATGGCAGGTCTAAGAAGGCGATTGTAGTGTTACACCTCACCAGGCATTTCTTTTTTCAACACACACCAATGGATTTTTTTTTTTAGGTCTGCCACTACCTCAGCTTTTAGTCCTGTAGTCTTATTTTTATTTCGTCTAAGTTTTATTTGTCCAATTTAAAATATCAGTTAAAAAAAAAAACGTCCACAGTTTAAACTGTTCACTGGTGCACATTAGTATTTGTTTTAACTTCTTTTTAATGGGTGTGCTCACTTTTGGTTGAGTTTTGAGCCTTGTTTGCACGATTTTTGGGGCTGGGAATGGCACACTCTTAAATGAAGTTGCATTCAGAGCTCCCATCAAACTATGAGACATTGAATGCCGTGTTCTCTCACATTAGTTTCCTGATTTGCAGCTCTCATCAAAGTCCCCATTTTCATGACCCTGCAAACTTGATTTTTAACGCATTTTGTATTTTTGCTTCATTTTTTCATTTCTTTGAGTCTTGGGCCAATATTGATGACACCTGTATCCACAAGAAGAAGACGAAGACAGGCAGACAGCCCCCCCCCCGTCACGATTGTAGTCCCTCCCCCTTAAGGACACTCCGGCTCTTTCACTTTTGAGTTGATTTTGTTCACCTGCTCCCGGTTCCTGCCTCCCTATAAGATCCAGACGCCCACTCTGTTTCGGGCTCTGTATTGGTTCCCGTACCAAGTGAGTCCGGGATCTGAGCGTCTGGATCCCGCTCCGGGTTTAACTCCTGTTTGTCCTCGTCTCAGATGGACTGCCCAGCTTCGGACCTTTTGCCTTCCTCTTGGATTTCCTATTGGACTCTGATGTGGATTGTTTGTCCTGGACTCACCCCCCAGCACACCAGGGACACGCCCCCTGTTTTCATCCCCGGCTCCCGCATGCTTTTCCTCCCGTGTTTTCCTCACTCATCCTCGTCTGCATAGGGTCCAGACAGAACGCTTTCGTGACACCACCCCCCCAACCTGCCCTCTTGTAAGAGCTCTTCATCTTTTGACAGGCTGCCAGCTTCCCAGTGCTCAGTCCAGAGGCTTGATGCTGACTGGGATAGAGACGCATCAAATTCAAAGGTCTTTATGGGCAAGACCAGCACCAATGCAGTAACAATTAGCAAAACATTTACAAACATTTGGAACAATAACACCATATGATCAGTTAGGCCTACATTGTATTTATTATACACCCTCTGTTCCTCAGACTGACAGGAGATCACATACTGGACTGCCAATAATGTTTCCTCCCCCAGTAGGATAGCAAACTGTTCTGATTCTGGCAGGTGTGGGAATTCGGGGATTTGATTTATTTTGGGGAAGAATGTTTCTCGAATCCCTCAGTATTTCTTGCAGTGCAGCAGTTGGTGCATCACTGTCTCCGCTTCTCCAAGGTATCAGTGGGAGAGTGGGTGTGGGGAGTGGGAGTTGCCTGTCTCACTGATGTCTCACTGATCTCAGGGTGCCTGAGGGGGTGCAGGAGGTGTCATTTCACTCTAGAAAAGCTGAAAAGAAATCCCTGGCTGACCAATGCCAACCTCACCCCCCGGAGGTCCTCATTGTGAACCAGCTGTGTGCTGCCCCCTAGGGGTGATGTAGTGAAGTGCTGATAAACCAATCACTCATGACAGGTCTGTCCTCTGTGGCAGACACGATGAGATTCACCTAACCCTGTGTGCCCATCCCCAGTCTCTCACCCACTGTATGCCCTTCTGCACATTTACTGAGCAGAAGTCTTCGGATAATCTGCCATGAGATGGACAGAAATCCGATGGGCACCCACCCAGACCAATGCTGTAAACAACGTTCACAGTAACACAGTCCAGCAGCCCTGGCTGTGTTCCTTAGGATGTTATTTTAGGGTAATTGTTTTCATGCTCAGATGTGTCTAGAATTTGCTCTGAGAAGCTCCCAGGTTAAAGATCTCCTTCTGCAACAGAGATCCTTGGCTGCATGTCACAGTGCCCACATGCCAATCTGAAGGCCTGAAGACAATAATCATTGAAACCAACCCCTGGAATTTCAACATTATACTATCTAAATAGAAGTTTTCCTGCTTAAACTGAGTTCTAAAATAGTTTATGTCTTTTGTGTTCGGCATCCTAAGATCCACAGTGTGTAAGGAAAACCTTTGGTTGCAGTAAAACTGCTGTCAGAACTGAAAGGTTTGCTCCATAAGTTGTGTGTGTGTGTGCGTGCATTATGAGTATTACAATGGGAAAAGCTCACCAGAAAGCCCAATTTCTAAGAGTTGCCAAACTCTTTTAATCTTTCATATTCAGGAGCTACATGATGAGGAAGGGAAAAAAGATTATCTTTAATACATAAATGGTGACTTTCTGCCTGGTGAGCGGGATAGTGAAAGTTCTACAAGAAAAAGACAATTAAGCGCTGCAAATTGTTCATTTATAACCCAAAACAAATCTAAGCATCTAAGAATTTTATCTGCATTGTCGCAGTATACTGTTTGCGAATATCTGTGTGTCTTCATGTCCATGTATCTGTGATCTGTTCAGCAAACCTATCTGGGTTGGTGTCCATAGATGAAATTAGAGATCATAGGATTCTATATATGAAAGATTATAGCAGCAACAGAGTGGACAGTCCACAGCCTCCAGTCTTAAATATTTACCTTTCGCATAATGAGTATGAGATGTATTGGCTATGCCTCCAGCTGTTGCAAATTGGAGCTTTCACTCATTCATCATCAAAACTTTAACACTGGACCATATTTCTTGTCTTCTTGTGGGGGGTTAAACTTGAATGAATATACAGTAGTTCCATCCCGGCATTGAAAAAAGGCCATTCACAGACATATAATGTAGAGAATTGTCTATTGAAAAGCTTAAGTCATTATCGTTCTCTAATTCTAATTGTCAGCAGCAACAGATTCTGCTTTGTCGAACATATAGATGTGAACCACATTGAATGATCCCCCTCATTAAGTCTTTGACTGACAAGTTAATTTGCTGTGGAATGTGGAAGAATTTAAAGCCTTTCTCACTAGAAAAGCCATAGATCTCATTATAGGTGTGACAATCCTTTCAGTAACAATAGGAGAAAATTGCTCCTCCAAATTCCAATCCCATTTACAAAACACACTGTTAGTGCAGGCATTCATTTTGCAGATTAAATGCTGAAATGTGTAGTATTAGTCATAATACTCTGTTTACACCACTAAAAGCTGTTTATTTAAATGCATAGGATTTTCCACAAATGCGCTTTGGTACTTTGAAAAGATCTGTTGGCAAGCGAAATGAGGTTGGACATACCTTTAATGCCTGTGAATATCTTTTCTTGCATTGCCAGAGGGAGACCATACAAAACATGGAGCATAGTTGCCCCCAGATGTCCCAATATCTCTGCTCCAGCTTCCTGTACTGTAGGTGTCCCTGGACTTGGCATATAGGATCTTTCCGATTTTTTCCATCAAATTGCAACAGAACGACATTCCTAGATGTGACCGGCTTCTGTTTGGGGTCGCTCAGACTTTAGGAAGAACCTAAGGCAATGAAACACTTCTGACACACCAAATTACCAATAATATTACAGCATCCTTCTGCCAAATAGTGTACATTTTTTACACAATTCCAGGAGAGACTTTTCTTTTCTTTTTATTGCTTTGAGAAACTCGTTTCTAACAGAATATAAAACATAACAGGTGAGTGAGACTTCATTGTTTTTAGTTTTTTTTTTTTTGCTGTGGGCGGACTCTCTGTCAATCTGCGGGAGGTTTGCAACAGATCATAGGCAACTCTGCCTGATCAGCAGCGTCTTGTCCACCCACCTGAAGGAATTCTTCAGGGCGGTAATGAAGTTGTGTCGGGTTATTTGGCCTAGAATGTGGGAGGGAGTTCGGAGAACTGAGCTCAGCGTCCCTTTTTATGACCCGCTCAGTTGAAATAAAACCTGCCTTTCTTTTTTTCCTTCTCTTAATCACTGTACATGTATTATTCAGCATCACAGCATTGATTTTTCTTGCCACATTTGATTAGGGTAATCAAGCTGTCAGGCTGTGTGCCCTCTTAGGCTTTGGTAATCCTTAAACCCCCTGGTTGCCAAAACAGACAAACACGTAAACATGAACTACCATCATCTCCAGCATCATCCTTGTCTTCCTGATGTGTGCATCTGTGGACACGACGATAATAAGATAAGATAACTTTTTTAGCCATATACAACTTCTTGCATTAGGAATGTGTCTTTTTACAGACCCCAGTTTGCTCTCCATGCGACACACAGGCAGGGAGAGAAGCTTGGGGTCAGAGCACAAGGTCAGCCATTTATACAGCACCCCTGGAGCAGTTGGCATTAAGGGCCTTGCTCAAGAGCCTAGCAGAGTAGGATTCCTCTACTAGCTACAGGATTTGAACCAGCATCCTTCCAGCCACAGGCACAGAGCCTTAGCCACAGTGCCACTGCTCCACCCCAGTACAGCTGTAACAAAACACTAGCCACACTGTAGGACGGTCACAGACACAGCTCTCTCTGGAAGGCTGACCTTGATTTCACAATACTCAAGGGAAACTGGAAACTGACGTGATTTTCTTGGAGGGGGAGAGAGTTGCTTATTTTAATATGACAGAGCCTTTTGTGGTTCTAGAATAAGATGTTAGCTGAATGTCTCAAATTTATACCTAAACATTTTATTTCTTCTATTTTTTTGGGGACATGGAACAGAAACATCCAAATATTGTTGCCTTTTTCTGCAAGGAAGTGCAATAAGTGAAGACATCCATCCCTCCATCCATTTTCTTTATCCAATACAGAGCCAGTCTATCCCAGCAAGCAATGGGTGCAGGACGGGACACCACTTCATCGCAGGTCAGACAGACACAAACGTGGACACATTTACACCAGGGCAAGTTTTTTCAGAGGCCAGTTATCCTACCAGTATGTCTTTGAACTGTGGGGGAAAAAACTGGAGCATGTGGAGGAAACCCCCATGAACATGCAAACTCCACACAGATAGGACTCCAGGAATTAAACCCAGGGCCCCAGCACTGCGAGGCACCTGTGCTAACCACTGCTCCACCAGAGTGAAGAAATAGTGTACAAAAAGATGCTTCACCTGCTTTGTCACCTGCACCAAACTGCTCAGCTCCTGGAGGCACTAAATAAGATTCTCTCGAGTGTGTGATGTCAATGAATGTGTAAAAGACAAAAATAGTTATGCTGAAAAGTTCTCAATCACATTAAAAAGTGGAAGAGAATGTGAGAAGTATGGCATATATAAAAAGCCTCAAGCTATCACTTCTTGATACTAAATACATCCTTGTTTTAAAAAAAGCACATCTCGTTTTTATTTCAGGAGTCATACACTTTAAGAATTTATCTCTTATTTTGTTCCTTGCTTGCTGCATTTCCTGTTGTGAGCATCCTTCCTGCGTGATTTCGTGCTGCTGTTACTGCTAAGATCTTTATATGCCAGGCTGGTGAGGGTTTTGACCAAAAATAGCTCGTCGAGTGACACCTCAGGCCAGCCTGTTTGGAAGTCAGTTCTGCATCTGAACGAAACCTGTGTTTGCAAGATGATCCATTAGATGTTGTACGCTATGTGTCCTCCAGAACCCCATGTGGTATGTGACCATATGTGTTCACACAATTTCTAATGTGAAAGTGGGTCGTGGTATACTGGTCCATTGGACAGGTTTTGGTGTGTCTACCAAATAAATCAGACCTGGTGCTGTCCTTCTGTTGATCTGTCTGTTTTGTCCCGTAAAGTTGGTGGCATCAAACAAATAGTTTGACAAAAAGTCTGGAGGCCAATGTACACTCCCCACAGCATTCAGAAAACCATCTTCATACATTGTCCGCCTTTCCACTGGGATGCTTGTGCACTGTAATAGTAAGTCTATAGTATAGTCTAGCTCTTTGTGCTAGATAAGGTCTAACTCTTTGTCCTGTGTCCTCTATAACACCATTACTGTAAATTGCTTCAGACCATCTTGTTTCTGTCACGCCCTCTACAGCTAGAGGGTACTCCTACTCTGTTCCGTCCCTACTTTCCTGTCCTTTGCTGTCCTTCCGGTGTCTCTCTGTCTGGGGCTATATATTTCCGGGTGACGCTTTCCTCTTTGCTCAGCATTGAAGTTAGGATGTCCTGAGACACGCCCAGCACCAGGTCGCCCCACGTCTGTGGCCTGAGGGCATGGGTTTCTGTATGGCATTTCCTGGGCTTACCCCCGTCTTGCCACTATGCATAGGGTCTTTTTTGCTCTCCTGCCATTCCGCGGTTCGTCCCTTCAGACATCCGTGACAGTTTCTGTGGTGAGTTTTGACTTAATCCTCTCATCCAGTCATTTCTTAATGGCTCTCATGAGGTCAGTTTCAACATCTCATCTACAGAATTCAGCCCGCCACAGGTTCCTAAATCCCTGTACGAGCACCAGCAATCCCAGCTTTCTGTTCCATATGATTGGAGTCCTCGAGCTGCTGTTTGTCTTGCCCCGTTTGTTAGCGTTGTTCACACCTTTTGGGATTTTGAATACTTCCCTTGTTTCATGTGGTCTTTGTAATGTATATTTTTCGGCATTACTCACTGGTCTGGGGGGCCACTATGCTCCTTTTCTTTGCGATGTTCAGCTATTCCTCTCTCTTCACTTGTCATAGATCATCACAGTTGTATTTACTTTAGTTTACAAGACCTGTTTTGTTTACTCATTTACTGTGTTGTCTGTAAGTCCCCCTGAATCCTGTCAATCTAATAATAATATGAAAAAATAACCTCACAAGGAATATTATGCCATTTATAGCATCTTGACCAGGGTTATAGGATGAATCAGGACAAATCTTGAATCTTCTGAAGGCCTGTTATTCAAAACAGGAAATCGATCGATAATTTGCTACAGTTGTAGTTAGTATCTTACTACATGTATGATACTGATTAAAGACTGAGACGTTCAGCTTAACTAGTCCACATGTGAACCTCATTTCAAACTTGTATCTCAAGGGTACCGATCTTTGCATAGATTCATAGAAGGACTGCATTTCTCTCTGACAATTTCACACTGGCTGTTTAAAAGCTCTCCTTAACTGGGAAAGCATGTACAGGATTTCTCATTTGAACAGATCCGCTTGTTAGAGATTTAGCCAAAAGAAACATGACTTAACTAGAGTTCAGATACAGGGCCGTGTCAGCAGCTTTCAGTTCACTGCTTTTTTTACCCCAAATCCAGGGACTCGGGGCCAAATAATTGACACAGAGCATTGTGGCAGTGCTAGATCCAGAAGTGCCAGGGGCTGCGCTGTAGGTGGCACCTAATACCAACATTTAATCTGCAAACAAGCAGAGAAAGAAGCCACTCTAGAGCTGAGAGTATAGAGGCGAGACTTAAGCACACGATGTGCCTGTTCAGTGATTCAGCGATGATTCCTCATCTCGGTCCGGCTGAGCTCTGTCACTACGCTGAAACATGCTGGGAGCACTGCTTTAGTTTTCCTGCGTACGTTATATAACCTTATATAACTTACTATCATATAGGTTATATTAACAGCATCAGAAACATCAACAGAAACACAGTCTGCAGTTTGCTCACATGTGTCGTTATGCTGAAGATATCAGGGAACTGTGTGTAGTTTTGTGAAACACAGCATACATCATAAGAACATAGAAGCATAAGATTACTCACGAGGAGGACATTCAACCCATCTGTCCTGTTTGGTATTTAGTAACTAATTGATCTGAGGATGTCATCCAGCCATTTCTTGAAAAACGCCAGGGTATCAGCCTCAGTAAGGCAGTAACATCCCCTTACTTTAAATTGTACACATTTAAATATATATCCTTTTTGCATTTGTATGCATTTGCATTTGCCATATGCTGACTAGATTAGAAGAAATTCCTTTGCATAGATCTTTCAAGTTTTCCATATTTATGTCTATAGTTTATTCTCACTGCTACCTCCATCTCGCACCATCTTAACACATACCGTAGAAGATGACATCCAGTGTGCACACACCGTCTTAAATTTGGATTTTGAATTTTCTTTTGCCCGTTGTACAGTGTTTGCTAATCCTCCTCTTTTGGTTTCTGTTGCAGATGTACTGCAAAAGTAGTTTGCTAACTGATCCAGAATCTAGGCGATAGATATAAATTAGGAAGATTTCCCTGTGGCACTCCAAAAGTTACATCTCTCTGAGCATTTGTTGCTTGTCTGTTATTTCTTGCAATGTACCAATCCTCCAACCTAAAGCATAAATCATACTAAGTGTTTAGATTATCCAGTTCTTTATTGTTAAAGTTTTCTTTTTAACCCAACAACAATTGTCACTGAAAGTTTATCATGCTACTGAAATAGTACGTTTGTAATGCAGTACTATAATTGTCTATAATTACTTGAGTCAAATTTTGTTGCCC
Organism: Lepisosteus platostomus; assembly: GCF_059453375.1. NCBI lineage: Eukaryota > Metazoa > Chordata > Actinopteri > Semionotiformes > Lepisosteidae > Lepisosteus > Lepisosteus platostomus. Next base: position 14,143,558 of record NC_142628.1, read on the forward strand.
TCCTCTTATTAGTGCACTCTACCTTAGTACATTTCCAGCCAATGGGCATTACCACAGTGTTCAGTTTGTTGGAAATGTTTTGATAACAATCTATGGATCATCTTCTTTCTCTTTAGTGCAATTTCTAGAATACCAGGACATGGGCAAGTGACCATCTTAATTACCTCTAATACACATAACACTTCTGTTTATTTAGTTTAATTATTACTGTATTTAATATTAAAATAAAGTCTTTGCTCAGTCTGGTGTTTATTGTCTTCCTTGGAATGGAATAATGAATAATGAATCTTTCCCATTATTTTCTCTGAGACATTTTACTGTACTCCTTTTATTACTGTTCTCTTATTGTTGTAAATGTTATAAAATGTAAGCTCCATTTCAATATCAATTTCTCACTTGGCTTTTCTAATACTTTTTTGTAACTTGTATTTGCAATTTATTGTGCTCATTTTTAAGAGCCTTTTATTCTTTTTTTAATTATTTTCTACAGTGCTTTCTTTCTCCTTTTTTGTCATTTGATTCATCAAACCATTTGGGCTACTTCTTTCCCATCTTTGATATTCAGTAATTACTTTGGGGATGAATCTGTTCTGTAAATCAGTCTCTTTAAACTGTTTCCATTCTTTCCCTGCTGATTCCAAATCTTTGCTATCCCATTCTGCTTTTTATAACATTTTCGTTCCTTCACTGGCATCTCTCCTGAAATGGTAAATCTGCATCTCTTCCATCTTTTCTACCTCTCCAGCATGCTGTGGACCACTAATGCTGTGTTTTTATCTCTCTGTAAACTATGCATCATAACTGCATTTTAATGCAGTAGCTTCTATCTCACGTTTTTTATTTTCAGCTTTAGGAATCCTACTGAAAACAACAGGCTTCTTGCTACTTCTTAGCTTTAGGATGTACCGATGCATTAGTTTACTTTAAGGTCATTGACAGTACATATTGCTGTATAACAGGCTTTTTTAACATATTCATTACTGTTGCAAACACTAGACAACCCCCTGCAGGCTGACAAGATGTTATCGGAGGAACAACCAAAGAGGGTGCAGCTGAAAGTGTTAAACACCCCTGTGGGGCAATCAATGTTCTTGTTAACATGCATGCTGTCGAGGCTGTTACATTACATGGGATGGCCCTCTATCAGATGCTGTTTCGAATACATCAGATGTCAATTACCCTTCTTCCAGATGCATGCTGGGGAATTTTTTTATTGCCTTTTGTTGACTGTGGGATTTGCCGATGTGGTCCCCAAATAAACAACTGCATTTAAAGGGAGAACTGCTGCCATGTATTATTCAGTATGCTGCCCAACATCCTCCTGTGGCCTGTCACTGTATAATGAGGAATAAATAAGGGCAATATCAGAGACTGAGATATAAAGGCCCCTTCTTGTCTATTTGGGTTAATATTGGAATGGATTTCCCAAGAGTGATGTCATTGCATCTGATTTGCATAATACTGGGAAGTAGAGTCCCCACACTGCACTACAGTATATCACTCATATGACATCAAAGGGAATCACATGGAAATGGGATTTTCTACACAACTTGTGCCTGCACTGTGTGATTGAAGGGGATATCCGCTACATAGGAGTTAAGGAGGGTATGTGGAGATGTTTCTTGAGTGACAATATTTTTGTAGTCTGATCACTAAAGTAATGACTTGACTAGTAGTCTAAGCAATAGACAAGCCTTAAAAGCTTGGCTAAATGCAAAAGGTACTTTCATTTGTGCTTGCAAAAATAGATTTCATTATTTCTAAGCCACTTCCTATAAGGGGATGTCTTATCATAACATTACGGGAATAGCCTGCACAGTATTTTCTTTGTCTGGTTCACGGAAAGAATTTGTGTGACACAAAAGAAAAAGCCTGCTTTGCTTCAGAAAATGTTTTGACGTCTGCGCAAAAGCACAGCATCAATGCTACTGCAAGACCTAACCTAACAAGCTTTGAAAAGAATAAGGTTGGCGAATAATAAGGATTAGGGGGCGACACACTTTTGATTGTGTCGCTAAAATAGATCACAGCTGTCTCATTTTTTAACATCAAATTAAGTGTAAAATTGAATTTATTAGCTCAGTCAATTTCATTTTTCTCCACTTTGCATTGTTGGCTTCCTTTCGGCAGTAAAAAACAAATAAATGAGGGATTGATTTGAGGGCAGATGTTCATCATAGTGCTCTTTGTTTCCCCTAGATCTATGGTGCACTTTAGAGCCTACTCATCTGTTCACTTTGCACAGAGAATGGGGGGCTGATATGCTCTGAAGAGCCTCCTGTGCTGATTCAGGACAATCTGACTTCCTCTGTTGATTCAGGAATCTTTCTAGACACTCAGAGCTCACTGCACTTCGTCTGCTGATGACTCACACCATTGTCTGGGGGCCTGGCAAGAAGAGAAGTGCTGTTTGTAAAGAAAGCAGCAAAGCAAACTGGATGAAGGCCCCTGTGTCCATTGTAGCTTACTGAGCCCTTGGATGAGACCTGGACATTCCAGATCACAGGTGAGCTCCTAATTGCCAGATCCCAGGTAGGAGTCTGCTGTTGTATTACCAAGATATTTCGGATTGCAACAGTAAATGGGTGCGAATGTAGATCTCTGGATAAATGCATCAGTCAAATCAATCAGCAAGCTGGTCGTTAATAGGAGGCCCTTTATCTCTTTAGAGTGATAACAATTTGGTCGGACACTCAGCTGATTGGGTTCGATCTTCTCATCTGAGCAAAGCCAGAGTAGGGGGTTTGACAACGTGTGTGGAAGCTTCTGATCTCCTCAACCTTTATATGTTAAAGGCTTTCCACGTGTGTCTTCTGGTTTGTGTTTCACTATTGATCCTGAAGAAGTCTACTGGGCTTGTTCTGTTAATGCTTTTGAGGATTTTGAATACAGGGCTTGTCTCAGGTCCCGTTTTATGGGGAATCTGTTTGTAGGCAACACACAGGAACATGAATCACTTTTAATTGCCTGAGAGCTGTATTGGCTTATATATCCAATAAAAGGGAGTTTGTGTGCACAGAGCACTTGCTTTGTATGGATTGAAAGGTCTGTTCCAAGGCCTTGGCCAACTGGCTAAGGGGAGTTTTGAGGTTTGCGGTGCATTTTGGCCAGTGGTGCTGGATGTCTCATTGATCAGTCTTTGATGGTCTGTCGGGTTGCAATGTTTTAACTGCTTCCAGTCTCTCCGTTTCTCAAGCTGGTTTAATCATTCTTGACCAAGAGAAAGTCTTTGGGTGATAAATACTTGTGGTCTGTTTATAGGGCAGTTGGGACTGGGACTCAATATTTTGGGAAACATGTGGCAGCTCTTAATTGGTTTACAGTGTTTTGAAGATCAGTGATTCTCCAGTGCAGTCCATCGAACATCTACTTCACAAACACCCTGTTGTTATAACAGGGTTGTTAGCTACAAATATGTCTAATGGCCCCATAAATGTAGTGGCCCATACAGATAAGATATAATGACTGATGACTGATAGTCTGTATGTTCAGATATGGACTAAATGCCAAAACTGTTTTTAGATCTTTTAACCTACCAGAGTTCACTGGAAGAAAAATAATGCTTTTTTAATGGGAAAGAGGGACGGAGCTTTTAGAAGCTCTTAGGGAAACACGTTCAGCTGGTCATCTCAAGAAGACCGGAATGGGACTCTCAGGTGAGCTGGAAGTGGCTTGTCACTAAAGAGTGCTATCATGAATTTTAGTGATTGATCACTAAGGTACCTCAGTGCAGCACAAGTCAATCCCCCTTGGCTTGATAGAGATACAGAAACATTTGTTCTTCTGAGATTGACTTCATTGGGTGAAACAGAATATACTCTTATGAATATGAATCTTTAAAGCTCCCAATTCAGGAAAAGAGAGCATGATCTAATAGATAGTAGAAGCCTTTCCACCACGGTCTCTATAGAGACTGTAATATACTGAGAAACATTACACTTCTATAGGGTCCAGTACACATTTGCTCCTTTATTAACATCTCTTAGCACATAAATATAAAATTAATATATTTTATATTTATATATTAAATATATCCCATATAGAACACAGACCTTTGCCTTCTTCCACACAGCAGAGGGAATGGTACCTGGACAGAGTGCTTTTTCTGATGGATGTGAGAAACCTGGACCTTTTAGTTTCCCCCTGTACGTACTGTATCATGAGATTTTGGAAACATGGCAGCTTTTTAGAGTAGAGTGAAGTAGAGCAAGATGTGTGTTCTGGAAAGATTTATTAAGTTGTACAAAGACCGTTTGGATCTTATTGTCCTGTTTTAGAGTTTATGTGGACTTATGTATCTGGAGAAATTGCTTACCTTCATCAGCTATTAGATTTGGAGAACAGACAGCGGGAGTTTGGATAGTGAAGGTCATCAATAGAATTTTACCACAGGTGTTAGAATGCAAATGTTGAGGGACTTATTCGGAGAAGTTAGTAGTACTAATTTAATGCTAGAGGGTCCCTGTTATAGCTCCATGTAATGTTCCTAAACAATGCAACTTATAGCTAAACAAACTTGAGTTGATATCCATAAGGAATAATGTAATTAGCTTTAAAATACAGTATGTTCCGAACACATATGCAGACACACACATACTGTATATATTCTGTACATTTTAATGTACCTATAACCTTTTAAACACAATAAATATTTTTTTAAAAATTAGACACATTTGATGTTGGTCCTATATTGTAAATAGTCTGGATGTGTTTGATGGTGGACATCTATTTTCCCTGCGAAACTCCTCCTAACAGGTTGCCTCTTGCAAACAGCACTTCAGATCGTACCAACACTTGATCTCCCAGCCATGGTTAAAGAACTACACAAATATGTAATATCACAATGTGTTTACTTCAAAACCTACTGACAGTAAGGAAGTCAACTGTGATACCTGACATGATGTGATGTCACAGCCCACTATTGTACAGTGTCTTATGCCCAGCTACCACAACACCACCCTGGCCTACACTGTTGGATTTCAGTGCCTCGAAAAATGAAAGTGCAGATCTGTGCGACATATAATGCATTTAGCTTCCTTAAGTAATTGGTGACATACATGCTGAACAACAGTATAAAGGTGACTCATAATGTGATACTCTGCACTGATTGTTAGAGTTACTGTATAGATTCAGCTGTAACTTCGGCATGAAGACTTGATTAACATTCCGTTTAACAGAGAAACAAAGGTATGAATGGGACCCATGTAAAGATAAACAAGTATCACTATTATTATCATACAGCAGTTCTAATTAAATCACCTTACCAGCTGAATTCAGGGGAAATGTAAGGAGGCCAGTTTGTGCAAGTCTGAAGTGTTGTTTAGGCAGGGCACCAGGAATTACACTTAGTGAACAAACCGTAGTGCTCTGGGATTTTGAAAGATCAAGTAGTTGGGACTTGGGTGTGGGTGGAATTGATGTTCCGACTGGTGGAGAATCCCAGATCTGTGAATGAAGCAAATGTACAGTGTATCTGTGTATATCCCCACCTCTCGCTGAGCACAAGGGAGAAAGGTGAGCTGAGCACGCTGAGCACGCTGAGCACGCTGGGAAGGGACGGGAAAATTCCTGATCACCTCCGGCTAAGGTTTCTGGAAATTTCAATGGAGGAAGCCGGGGATGTGTATTGTCAGCTGTGGCATCAGCAAAGAGTCCCTACTTTTAACATGTTTTTGGATTTAGATTTATAAGTAATGCTCAAATCCAGATTTGTTTTCCTTCTGGATTAGTCTCAATTGTTTTCTTTTACCTTACTAGTGTTTACAGTATGTCACACTATTTTGGTACAGTAATTGTTCTGAATGATGAATTCCTGGATGCCTTTAGTGACAGTTTAGGAAGCATTTGTCTGTCTGTGCAAACACTCTTGGCACACAATACACAGATAATCTGTGTGTATCTTTGCCTATCTCCTATCTTCTCACTGCCTCACTCTCACTGTGCATATACTCTTCAGTGTCGGTTTTCTATACTGACAGATAGGGAGACAAAATTGTACAGGCGGGTATTTCTTCTTCCCCGAGAATCCCGTTTGGCTCTAGTTGAGGCCTTTCACCTCTCCTTTCAGCGCTGTCGTGTCCAGTGAAACGACACAGGTCATCGACCACTCTCCAATTGGCTGGGGAAAACAAATCAGTCCCATGATGCAAATGCAAAGAACACAAGGAGAAGACAAACAAACTGGTGATTTTGGTCGAAGGAGAGAAGGAAACGGAGAGGTCTCCCTGTCCGAGACCACAGGGCCATTCAGCCATTCATAAAAAAACAGCCTTTTCTAGCACTGCATGTCCCTGTCCTTGAGGAGCCCAGACACCAAATACTAATGCATCATGCTCAAAAGCAATTTTATGTCCCCGTTTTCTGCAGTGGGTGAACTTTTTAGTCTTTGTATCTTACCTTTTGTTCAGTTAACGAAACATTCCTAAGCATCTACCTAGTGCAAGGATTTTTATGTATTAATACTGCATTGGGGAAAAAAAAATCCTTCCTATAAAAGATTAACAAGAGAAGAGGAAAAAAAACAGCACTGTTAATTCATCCTTGATATTTTCTGCATACTTTAGCATATTGTTAATGATCTGCGGTAGCAATGCATTAATTTGGAAGGCAATAAAAAAGGCAAAGCTGTTCTCTGCATTCAATTTAAGCCTTGTTAGTTCCAGGATGACGCCTTTTTGGGTCTCAGAGGGATGAGCTGTAATTTTTTTTCTGAATGAAAAGCTAAAAATACATTTGCCATTTTATGAATGAAGCACTAAAAATACAGCTAGTATTCATCTTTTTTTCTCTCCTTCTCCCCAAAAGCATGCTCAAGTGTCTCATGATCAGACGAATGCCACTCTCTTCAGCTACCTTAGCCGTATTAATTTTCTGGGCTGTGAGCTGGAATGTCAGTATACATTAACACCTGATCTATAAAGGCGACTCAAAGACCTTGCTGTGAGTATTAGTCACTGAGCCTGGGGACTGAGATTGTGAGTTTCTGTTGTTGGCTCAAGTGTCTGCAAAGCACATGCCTTGATTCTCAATGAAACACACACACCATTAAATTCATTATGGATGCCCGGGGAGGCTGGAGATGACATCAAGTTTTCCCAGGTTCTCTTTTCCGATTCCCAAGCCCTCTGTTTCCTGGTGCATGTTTCTTCACTACAAAATGGTCTCAGGGTCCCAGAATAAAAGTGCATTTTTTAGCCACTGGGTGGGTGGGCTTGCTCTCTGTTTTTTTTACCTCTGATATTTTCACCATTTATAGAATGACAAGCCTTTTCAATAATCTCATCTGATGTCTCCCTAGCTGGGCACTGTACGTGGAACAGAGAATAGCAAAACTCTTAACTTGTCTGTGTTCATTATGTACCAGACTTTGAAAACGAAACATACTGTTTGTCAAGAAATAAAAAAAAAATAAGTAAATGGCTTCATGTCTGTGAATTTACACAGAATTTACTCCGTCTGGTCAAAAAATAAAATAAATATAAATCTCACTGAGTCATTATAAGACAGTTCAGGTGGGGAGCTGCATCAGCATGCGTAGGCTGCAAACGAAGAACTAAAGGTTTATTCCGCGCTGAAAAGAGAAGACAGAAAACGCAACGTTTCGGCTGTGGAGCCTTCTTCGGGAGTAGGCACCCTGACACACAGCTCCACAGCCGAAACTTTGTGTTTTCGGTCTTCTCTTTTCAGCATGGAATAAACCTTTGCTTGTTCCATTATAAGACTGTTATTTCTTAAAAACAAACAGTATTGGTCAAGCTACAAGGAACACTGTCAGTGCTTACCAAGCAGCCACCTGGCTACTTTAAAGCAGCGATGCCACATGCTGGCACGGGTTAGTCAGTTTGGGGTTTTTCACCTTCATTTTGCAGAATTTGGGTTAGGGAAGTCCTGTGCTTGTCTGGAAAAAATCAAGAACAGTCCTGCTTGTGCTCAACAGGCCTCAGATATTGGGTGCCGACCATTTCTGTGCTGACTGACTGCTTACACTGCGGGTGTTCTGTGATCTGCCCCTGTATTTCTACATATTGCATGACTGCTGGCCTGGCATGAGCTTCCAAATACTGTACATTGCAGCAGCCATATCACCCTGCAACTCACAACTGGCAGCCCCACTGAAGCTCAGCAGGTGTGAGCCTGGTCAGTACCTGGATGGGAGACTCCTGGGAAAGCTAAGGTTGCTGCTGGAAGAGGTGTTAGTGGGGCCAGCAGGGGGCGCTCACCCTGCAGTCCATGTGGGTCCTAATGCCCCAGTATAGAGACGGGGACACTATACTGTAAACAGGCGCCATCCTTCGGATGAGACATAAAACCGAGGTCCTGACTCTCTGTGGTCATTTAAAATCCCAGGGTGTTTCTCATAAGTAGGGTGTAGAGTAGGAGTGTAACCCCGGCGTCCTGGCCAAATTTCCCATTGGCCCTTACCAATCATGGCCTCCTAATAATCCCCATCTATGAATTGGCTACATTACTCTGCTCTCCTCCCCACTGATATGTGATGTGTGGGGAGCGTTCTGGCGCACTATGGCTGCCGTCGCATCATCCAGGTGGGGCTGAACATTGGTGGTGGTGGAAGGGATCCCCATTACCTGTAAAGTGCTTTGAGTGGAGTGTCCAGAAAAGCGCTATATAAGTGTAAGCAATTATTATTATTATTAATTACATTTCGGGGGTTTGTTTCTTTCCTTCTGCCTAAATCCAAGACTCAGATCCTGAGCCCAAATCAAAATCAAACATTCAAGGGGCCCTCACTAAGACCAGATCAGCAAAATGATTGGATAAATGCAGGATGGTATAATACAAACATTTTAAAAGCATTGTGATTAATAAACTTATTAGTAATCAGTATTTCTTCAATGTTACAATATTATATAACCTTTGTATATTTAGCTAATTGATGAAATGAATTTAACTCATAACCAGATTAATAATTTGCTTACATGTCAGTTGTAGTGTTTTTCTCTTAAAATGTCACCACCGATCTAGAAAAGTCTGATTAATAAAGTAACTCAATTGTGGCATTAGCATGAATGAAAACCATTAGACACTGTGGTACTCTAAACTACTATTACTGCTATACAGAACATGTGTATTTTTACACATGTGGGTGCTGTTCACATGGGTTTGCTCCGGGATCTCCAGTGTCCTCCCACAGTCCAAAGCCACGCTGGTGGGTAAATGGGCTTCTGGGAAGACTGGCCCTGGAGTTTGTGTGTGTCTGCCTTGTGGTGGGCTAGCATCAGCTCCAGGTTGCATGACCACTTGTGTCCATTGCTTGCCGGTATAGACTCCGGGCTCCCCTGCGACCCTGTGCTGGAAAAAAAACTGGGAAAACCGGTGGATGTACAGATATTCTGAAAAGGAGCAGCACACGCATTTATTCAGATTCCTTACTATCAATAAAAAACGGGAATATGCTAATCAGGTGCGATGTCAGTTCCACAGTAAAAGGCTTACATCCACCAGACTAATCACTAAAGATCCATGCACAAGCCAGGATTTTGAATTATAAAAATCTGCCAAGATAGTTTGGTATTCCTTTCAAAACTGGGAAACATCATTATGATGTGCATGTATTGGTGGTAAACAGCTGCTTAACGGCAGAAGTGCTAAGTTGCACAAAGAGTGAATGTAACATAAGATTACACAGACGGGGCAAGATCGAGTCTGTAGTGTTTGGAGACCAGCACCAAGACTGGGTCTTCAGGAGCTGAGTCTGCCTTGAGACTCAAATGCCATGCAGCATTTTTGGAGTCCTACAACAGTGATCATGAAATACAGACCTTCTGTTGCAGGCCAGGAATAGCAAGAAGGATGTCCTGGAAGAAAACTCCCTGTATGTAAAAATTAAGATAGTAACTTCATTGTCTTAAGCACCTCCTATCCCGTTTGAATGTAAATGGTGATATCCAGTTACCATTTATGTCTCTGGAAACATGGAAGAACAGAGAAAAAACACAGACCGAATAAATGCACTTAATATATTCCCTTTGACCTAACACTTGGAGTGTTTACATTAGGCTTTCATTCACATTTGTGGATTCATTACCAGAAAAATGCATACCATTAACAAGCTCTGGGCAGGCTGCCTCCCTCTGTTCATGCATCAGCTGGTAATTTGCTGGGAGACCTTGGAATAATATGACAGAACCAGTCACAATATTTACATATTTCATTGGAAGAAGCCTGCACTAGACTTAACAAGCAGTGCAAAGCTATGAAGAGCATGCTCCATGTTCTGAGGGAGGAAGCATTGTTTCAAAATTTCTTCCCTTTTCCCAGACCTGGTGTCTCGGTGTCATCCTCGTTTTAGGAATGTGGTGATGTCATGGTTAAGTGCTGTCAAGGACAGTATGTGAACAATGGCCAGATTATTTATTTTGCACAATCATACTGGAGAAGTGGGCTTCACGGTAATGTGGATACATCATCTGACTGTTATTCCCAATGCCCGGAAACAGCCAAGTGTGTGTCTCATATTAAATCTCTAAAGACAATCTTAATTGTCTCATCAGGAAGGATTTCTAATTGTCTCATAGAGTTCTCAAGTAGCTTTCATTAATATTCTAGGAATTCCCGAATCCCGTGTAGGTTTATCAGTATATTTCAATATGCAGTCTTTAGAACCCTAAGCATATTTGTCACTAGAACTACATACAGCCTCTTTTCTCATTGACCTATTTATCATCCATGCGTCCATTGTCTACCACTGTGTTACACTCGGCCAACAGACTACTTGATACAACTCCTTACCATGGCCTCCTTGTGCATTTTACTCTACTACATCTTGGTAACTCTGTCCTGTTTCATTTATTCACCCTTTTAGTTACTGTGTTTCCTTGGGTGCTTGCAAGCTAATTTCTGCAGTTGCACAGACAACTGTTTATGATGCACACTGCTGTAGGGTGGAAGCTCTCCTTAAGTCTAGTGGTCCTTGCTTTAATGGTGCGGTACCTCTTGCCGGAGCACAGGGGGGAGAGCAGTCTGTGGGTGGGATGGTTGGGATCCTGAATGAGGGCTTGGGCTTTATTGTGACAGTGGATGGCGTGAATCTCACCGCTGTGTTGACAGGTTGACACCGCACGAGTGACAGGTTTTTGCTGTTTGGCATTGAAAGAGCTCCTCCTCTTCAAAGGACACATGACTCCAGTGAGGACAAGCCTGCTTGCTTTCCTATCATTTATTTTACACAAGGAAGATACTAAAGTGAACTGGGTTAACCATAAGCACTGCAAAACCCAGGAATGTTTCAATGCAATAGCCAGGGATTGTGGCACTGTCAACACCCAGATAATCCACAAGACAATCATAACAGATTACTGCTGTAGCAGGAGAGTCAGGGCTTGTTTTCAGGCATCTGAGGGTTATAACATTGTGCTCTCTGCCTAGTCTAGAAGGTTCGTGGACAAAAAAGTTCTTCAATCCAAAGAAGTGATTTATTTTCCGTTTTGTTTTCCAAGTGCAATTACAAGCCATATTAAATGGCGCCACTCGGAGAAAGCCATGCACTTTTTGTAATCGGAAATAGCAAGCGTTCAGTTTCTTGAAAGGAATAAAAAAACAGCCCGAGTCACCACGTCCACAGGCAAAGGTCAAAAGAACACATTGCCATCGCAAGCACTTCCTTGAGTTCAATGCTGGGAGAAAACTTCAAATCTTTTTTTGGCTGGGGAAAACCCCATCTCACTTGTCTGAGCTCATCAAATGAAAAATGCCTGTGCTGAAACCAGCAGTTTTATGTCAAGCTGCTCAGTAATGTGTGTGCACGGGTGAATAATTCCAAAAACACAAAATGAATAAGAGAGGAAGCTGAACTACAGTTCGGCATCAATTTCAAGTCCTAAGATAGTGAGAACAGTTTTAAATTGTGTGTACATTTTTTGAAGAAGGTAAAGTAAAAGGGACTAAGTTTGATTTATGCTGTGAATGTCTGACAAGAATTCTTCTCTGCTTTGTCAATACCCATCCTGGTAATAGGCTGTAATATCCTGATCTGCTTCAGATTACAGTCCTCTGTAATGTCAGACTAGTGGCATGTTAAACAACATTTCAGGACTCATTTTTTTCCACTATTTTTTCTTGCAATTCTTTTATCTGACTCCTTGTAGTGGTGTGAGATAGTAATGAGTACGTGCTCTTGCTACACCAGCTCAAAAAGGTTAAAGAAATTGATTCCAACCAAATGAGGTAGATGACAAAGGCTGCAAGAAAGGTGATCAACCTTAGAAAATAATCAGCATATAAATTAACGTGGTCTGGTTGCAAAGCAGAAAGGGCAGTTTTGTCACCAGCTGGGCTCGATCTGAGACAATGCGGGAGAATGAAGATTACAGACATTTGTTAGTCTTTTTTTTCCCTTGTCCTCTTCAGCTGTCAAGGCAGGAGAAAATCCATTGTTTCAGAGCTGCTCAGCGCAGTACGGTTACGTACATTTGCGGGCATGTCTCGTGTTGATACTCTCCAAACAAGACCATCAGTTTTAACAGAAGGTCCTTAGTGTGAACCGAGCCTTGTCGAGGCCGAATCAACTGATCACTGCAGTGGTGGGTTATCCAATCACATGATTGACATATCCATTGTAAGGGCTGCAAGTACTGTAGACAATGAAGTACACTACAGCCTCAATCACGGAGGAGTCAGAAAGTAACAGGTTTTGGCGACTAAAGCAAGGACAGTTTGTGAACTTAAAGAGTTAATGCCGTACAGCTAAGGGAACTGCCAAAACATAACTTTAGGCACCAGCGAATAGAAACGCAAATCCTACTCAAAATAAAACACAGCTTTATCGTTTTGTTGAAAGATGATGTTGACAGGCATGTACATTTTAATATACAGATTTCCACTGGCCTGTGTGAGTGCCCCTAATTCTGATGCATTCCTTTGTCCGGCTTCTTTAAAGCTTCATTTAAAAATGATATTTAGCTGTCAGATGCCAAAGGGGAACTCCTTGGGCGTGGTCTTATTTACTCTCATTGACCCAGCAAAGAAGGATAAGTGGCCTATTTACTATGGGTAACATTGAAATGCAGCACAGGATAGGAAGTCAGATCCAGCCAATCAGAAGCCGAGATTTCGAGGGCCGAGGACAAATGATCTATGAGCCTGAAGGCAGGGCTAAACCCCTGCTTTCTAACCAGCTGCAAGCCGTTAGTCAGGCGTTATTAACATCACACCAAAGGAAATTTGACTAAAAGTTTTGGGATTTCAATTTTAGATTTAAGTTCATTATTGGGGGGGAAAAAATTGCTGCAGCCATATCTTTGCAATCAGTCACTAACATGTAACTTTTTCCTTGCAAAGGTAAGGTGCTCTTTAGGAAGTGATGACGTGATGATGTCATGGAACCTATTCATTTTGCAGAGGCAGCAATGCTGCCCAGCACCCAGCTGTCTTTTCAGATGTTCCTGGCCCTCCTCCCAGATCATAGCTCCCTCAGTATTTTTTTATTGACTTTTATATTGAAAGGTCAATTAAGTTCTACGGGGGATATTTGCTCATCCTTTCACAGTATAGCAGAAGCATCTGCCACAGCCTGTCTCTCTATTTACCTGACATTCTCCCACAAAAAAGCACCTGAGCACAACACCGAGCAAACATCGATTGAACATTTTCTACAGGTGACCTTCATTGTCGTTCTACTGGCCCCCTGTGGGTGTATTTTAATTTTATGCCTTCTTGGAAGAGACTTCCTCCTGCCACCCCTCAGTCCTCGACTTAAACAAGGAGACCGGGCTGGTTGGTTTGAAACACCGCTGTGGCAAACTCTCTTTTGGCTGAGACAGAGCTGATGGATCCAGACAGCAAGTGACCCTTTCTCCTTTAGAGGCTGATGTGACAGAAACCGGGATCCCCTTTGATAAAAAGGCACAGCACTGTGTAAAGAGAGCTAGTGGGTTGTGCTGGCTTGACACACAATCTAGAGTGTACGTTTACAGCAGATATCACAGGGGTGATTGCATACTGCAGATACAGTACAAGGTGTCTGCAGGCACAGAAAACCTTTGTGCACAGTCACCTTTGCATAACATAGCAGGGAATTTCTCTTTAGACCCAAGGTCATATTACAGGGCTCTCAGAGAATTGCACTGAGACCCAAAGGTACCTTGCATTTAGGGGACTGCAGGTTAAGGCTCACAAAAGCTCTTAAGAATTGCTTGCATGCAGGACCACGATGTGGTTCCTGATGAAAATCCTCCACCACCCTACAGGTACGTAGCAGGTGCACTTCACTCAAGCACGGTGGTGGGTGATCAACAGGTTGACACTGGAGACAGATGGACTCAGGGTTTCCTGAGGTCTGCCCATTTGCATTTTTTCATTGCAAATGAATGTGTCCTATAGCTGTGCCAACATCTTGGTGTGAAGTCTGAGAGGCATTCTTCTGGGATGGTGGCTACATGCTGTAAACCCCCATAATGCTATCTAATTTCCCATAACCTACAAAATGAGCAAATTGGACCACTTCCACTAGTCTGTAACCTCCTGAACTTTATCTCCTAATTGTAATCCCTTTTAGATGTGCTATCTGCATTCATGCATGTGCAGCGACTCTTGACAGGCAACGCTATAACATGGTCTTTCTAGTCACATGGTGTGATACTCCTTGCTTGCAACACAGGAAAAATCAATGCGTTTTCCCCAACTAATCCACAACAATAAACCATGCATTAACTACAATGTATGGGTCATAATGTTGTAAGAGCATTCCACTACTGGACAACTATTTTTAAAACAATTAACTCAGAGCACAGTAGCTGTGAAGCAAATCCTGGAAGAGCTTTATTCAAATAAATGTCTAGGAGGTTAATGTTCAAAGCACTAAAGCCGGCACTTAAATTTTAAACAAAAGAAGTTTGTGGTCTAGTAGATTATAGGAAGAGATACATCATCTCCAGGTTTTCAGAATGGATGTACACTATTTGAGAGCTGGGTTGCAAAGGGCATTACTTTTGTAAGTCATTGCCAATTAACAGGAAAGATTTTTCTGCTTGGCCCTAAGAGCATGTGGGGGAGGTAAACCTCAGACTGTTCCATCACTGTGACAGTTCTAGTCTCACAAATGAGCCTGGGCTGGCATCTTTGAAGGTGAAGGCAAAATTATTAATACAGATTGTGACGTAAATGAGATCCCCCCCCCCCTTGGCAGAGGTGGGCAAAACAGAGGAAAGCCTCCTCATAAAGTCAATGTTGTGTCATTATCCCTCACCCTCAGAAATCCCTAAATCAAGTGTCCTGCTTCCGTTTTCAGGAACTGGTGCTCTCTTGTTTGAATAACCATTGAGAGAAGTTGTGCTCATGACAGATGCAGCCTCTCTTGCTTTTTTTGGGGGAATGAATGAAGTCTTTACAAGTTTCTAATGAGGAAGGGAAGAAAATGAGAGGTTTTTGTTTCTCGGTTTTTGGCCCTGCCTGTGTCCAGTCACCAGCTCAGCGAATCGGCGACTGTCCTTCGCTGCACATTTAAGCCTATATGTTAGAAGAAATTCATGCTGCTTCTCACAATCAGCACTGTAGGATTGGTTAATTGTAGTTTATGTTAATTAAATCTGATACATAGAATTGGTTATTAAAGTATGATTTAGAAACACTCTTTGTTGTTAATTAACTGATAAAAAAAACCCGGATTGAAAACAATATGCCATTCTCAAACTTTACAGATGTGCTACAGCTAATAAAATTACCTTGTTACCTTTTGTTTGTTTTGTTAAAAGCCTAATTGTTTAAGATGTGCACATGAAAAAGCCCAAATAAGGGACTAAATTAGCTTATATTCTATAATTTTTTTTTCTTCCAAAACTGTTTTACGCTGAATGAATGTATAACGAGTCAAATATGAAGAAGGAACTGCTCAGGATGAATTGCTCAGCTGTGAATCAGTGATTATCCAATTATTACAAGACAAACTTCACATTTCTTACAGGAATACCAAGAATAGTGCACATTAAAGTTTTAACATTTCTGTACATTTCTAAGAGATGGAATGCAGGCTCCTTGACTGAAATAACTCATGCCTCACATCATAACGCGCTATTTATAGAAAAGTCATCTCTGGGCGTCATGCAAGTGCCTTTTCATGTCAGATTCAAAGTATTGCCTCCACCCTCTTTTGCTGGTAAGTCTGCAATCTCAAATGAAAACAGTCCGACACTAAGAACAGAATGGGAACTGGAAAGAAAAGACGCAGAACAGTGTCTGCTCTGATACTTCACAATGTTTGATGAGAGGGAAAGGTTTTGGATTCATCAAGCTCGTTGGGATCAGGTGATGGGCTGGGTGGTCTGACTTTTTCATAGAACTTCAACTTTAGAGAAGAAGAAGGGGTCACGCTGGTGAAGAGGTCGTTTGGCCCATCTTGCTCATTTGATCTGCTAGTGGCTAATTGATCATAAAAATGTCACCCGGCATTGTCTGAGAATGAGCTCAGAGTGTTATCTTATTGCACCAAACTTGGTGCATCCCTGTGCAAAGGAGTCCTTCCTTTTTGAAGTTCCAAATTGACTGCCTTTTGAGCTTGTATCTGCATTTTGTTCTTGGATCAGAAGCAATCCCTGGAGTTAACTTTATCAACATGCTACCACAACAATCCAGGTTCATTCAGCCAAGTAAAGTAGTTTTTGTTGGGACCCCCCCAAATCATGCCACAGGTTCCTCTTACCCATTTTCTAATCGATTAATCCAATTCTGGGTTGTGGGGGACCTGGAGCCTATCCTGGCAAGCAATGGGCATAAGTAGGGGTACATCCTGGACAGTACGCCAGTCTATTGCAGGGCTGACACAGAGACACACATGCTCACTCCTGGGCCTACACACACTTTCCCAGAGGGCTAATTAACCTTCCAGCATGTCTTTGCATTGTGGGAGGAAGCCAGAGCACCTGTAGGGAAGCCCACGTGAACACAGGGAGAACATGCAAACTCCATGCAGACGGCACCCCCAGCTCCCCAAATGAACCCAGCAGCCCTGTGCTGTGAGGCAGCAATGCTAACCACTGCACGGCCATGCAGCCTACCACACGTTTCACGTCTAGTATTTTCTTTTTAAATCTCAGGTTAGCTGCCAAGTCTATGCCTTGCACATTCAATGCATTGACTTCAAGAACTCTGAAGAGAAACATGATTTCATTTTAATCTTTGACAGGTTTTATATGTAGAAAAGGCTATAGCTACAGGTGTTGCACGTTCTCTTTACAGAAACAACTGCAGAAAAAGGGCTGTGCCTTGTAGACCAGAAATGAATTCCCGGCAATACAGGCACATAGACAGAAAGTCGTTTTGAAATTTCCCAGCATGAACTTTGAAGTGTTGAGCAGTGTTTCATGTTGTAGTTCATCGGTCTTTGGTCCTGTTTTACACAGTTGCAGTCCTTTTGAACTTTTTGAAGTCAAGTGGCTCAAACAGGAAAGGCGTGTCTTAAACAAATTCAGATTATCTACTCGGCTGTAAGTGGGTGTATAATAAAATAATTGCTGATTCCAAATTTAAAACAAAAAAAAGATGTAATAGTTTGCTCACATCCTTCCGTGAAAATCATCAGAGAAAGATACAGGTAATGCACAATCTCTCGATAAATGGCGTTTATTACAAACGTTCTGGAGGGCTGACAACAGCCAAGATTAATCAGCCTCAGCTGTCAGTAATTTGTACTCAATCCTGATGCCATTTTCTCACTTAAATCCTATAAGTACTGTAGGTCTCCCCCTTTTCTCTCTCATTTGTCTCCTGTATCCCTCCTCCCAATCTCCACTGCCTCCGCCCCTGGGTCACCCCCCACTCTACAGCGGGGTCCCACCCTCCTCGTCCGCTGGCCAGGAGGTCAGCCCTCAGCCAGTTTTTTTTTTTTGCAAGGTTTCTAACTGGGGACAAAAACCTATCCTGCAAAGATTCAAACGTCCCGTTGGCGCTGGCTCTGCTGGCTGGGCTACTTTCACTTTGTGGAGTCGGACCTGGGGTGTGGGGAGGCCTCCAGACAGACCACAACTTTACCTTAACAGAGCTTCTCTGCTTTCGAGCAGTTGTCACGTCTTAAAATGTCAGTAGGATTTTGTGTGCTTGCGTGTGTGATTAAAATGACATTTAACTTGTGCGGGAGGTGGCCAAGGAAAGATTTTAGTGAAACAAACACAAATGGATGTATGACCAAGCTACTGGTTTCCCGGTGTTTGGTGCTGATATATTGTGCTTTCCTGCCCTGATGCATAAACAGCGCTGAGAAAGCACTTAAAGTCTGTATGCTTCAATTGATTGGGCTGACAGACCATTGATTTCTTGTTGTAGTGAATTTATCAGCAATTAAGGTCCTCTTAAATCTGCTTAATAGATGTCTGTCTGACATGAGGAACCAGGCTGTTCTTAAATAAAGAGGGAACTACTGCTCATCATCAGCTATAATTTACTTGGAAGAATACATTCTGCAGCTGTCAAACAGCATACTGCACTTAAAATGCCTATTCTTAAACTTTTATTTTCGATATCATTTCCTCTCCACTGTAGTGCATTAAGTTCACAGCATGTACACTAAGTATTGAAATTGAAGGTTCAGTGAATTCATCCCCCAGGTGAGAAGAATTCAGCAACTGACAACAAAATTGCTCTTTGCACAGTGGAAAACCGCCTCGTGTTTCGAAGACCATGGATCAATTTTTCAAATAAAGGGTATAATTTTCCTTTCACAACTGTCCCTAAACGTGTCACTTTGTGTTCAGGCTCACTTTATGTGCCATAGATTGTAAAGGCATAAATAAGGCTTAACCTTTGTGTAATTAAGGGGCAGGAAATAAAATTGGCAGTATATATAGATCAGAACTACATGCCCATTAGCTCATTATGCACTTTATATTTATAAATTCTAATTCATTTACCCCAGTGTGAGTATCTTGCAGGACTATTATATAGTTTTATATTCAGTGGCTTATTTTTCTGGAAAGTCATCCATTCAGTGACTTTGATCTGTAATTGATTCAATTAAGGTACTAAGGGCTCAGGGGTTTAACAGAAACCGCGTCTAGATGGGTACCCAAGACTAAGCATCACAGTTTTCCAAATGTGTTCGTTGGTTGTGTCTTGATTGCCAAGCCTGATCTCAATAATTATTAATAAGATACAAGTCCTGGGAGCTCCAGGGTAGCATATCTAGGAATGACAGTCACTCGTCGGTAACTCGTGGTTCGGCCCCCTTGCCTAGACATTGCTGGTTGGCGTTGGGGGTGACGCTGTTGGTCAACGGGGATGGTGTGATCCAAGCAGTGCGTCTCTGTCTGAACGCCAGTAGGATTAGGAGGGATTTAGGCAGTTAGGTTCCCCTCCGCTTTCAGTGCAACGGCAACATCTGCCACCTGCTGGGCATGTAGCAGTTGGCAGAGACTGCAGTGAGAGACGTGCTGCTTCTTCAGTGGGGGCGAACTCTCCCCCCAGGGTTCTGTTTCCCTCAGAAAAATAAACAGGCTCCCCAGGTGTGCATGTCAACACTGGAGCTGTAAAAGTGGAGCTGTTACACAGTTAGCAAATTCCCCCCAAAAAAATCTAGTCTGAGCTGTCCAGTTGCCATCAAAGTCTGTCCGTAGCTAGGTCTTATCAGATGACTTGTAATGAGATTCAGGGCCTTACAGAGACTGCTGAGTTTGCTGCAGGACGCCCCAGGAGATATCGCGCTGTGATCTTGTGGGTGGGTATCTGGACTGTCTGCTGTCGGTGTTGTTCCTTCCATCTGTTTTGTTCTATTACTGTGATTGACAGTGACAAAGACCAGCAAGCACACAAGAAAGCTGGTTCCTGAAATCCTGCACAATGAGCATTAATATGTTTAGAAGTTTATCTTCTCTCTTACACAAATGGATTATTCACAGTTTGTTAATGGCCTCTAATTACTTTCTGTGTGTATTAACTTCACATGGGTCATCTGCTTGTAAATTTATAAATCAATTTGTTGTGCATGTTTTTCTTCTTATCAGCCCTGACTTATGTCTGTCAGCCTGCAAAGTGTGTGGGATTTGTGTAAGCAGGTATGATAGTAAATCCTATTTAAATGTCGTTATCAAGGACCAATCACTGTCTTGTTGGGTATTCAGCTTCTATTAATGCAAAATGGATCATTCATTTTTATGGCCCTTGGTTCGTCATGATTTGTGGACCCTCAAGCCCATTCCACAGCACTGTTACTGAGGGATTGATGATTTGTTCTCCTCCAGGCTAGCTAGAGCTCTGGAAAGTAGGCTAGAGCCAGCCCAGGACGATCTCATTTCCATCCTTTTTTTCAAATCTAAGCAGTCACTCACTTTTGTTTGCAAAAGCATATTATGGATTGAGATTGTAGATTGTTTAAAAACACACTTCAGACAACCCCCCCTCCCCCCCCAACTGTTTTCAAAGTATCTCTTACAGGTTTTACTTTTGCTCTCCTTTGTGAGGCGACAGCTTGGAGACATGGTTAGGACTCTAGGAGAAATGAGGAGATTAGGAGAAATGAGTAGGAAATCTGCAGGTTCTGATGTTGTACCCTTGAGCAAGGCACAGTGTTTTGCTGCTGTAAAAATCCCATTGCAACAACATCCATCCACCCATCAATCAATCAATTGATCGATCAATCAATCACTTAATCCTGAAAGCAATACATGATCCCTTGTTTCCCAATATGCAAGACTTTAGACATCAAATGTTACAAAATGCATTTTGCATTCTTATGCCACACACAGCACAGCAAATAAACTAAACCAAAACATGGAGACTTTTCTTTCTTTCTGTTTTGTTTTGTTTTATTTGTTTTTGATTTTTCCTCCCAGGCATCAGCCTCTCCTTCTTTTGCCTACCCTGTTCCTGTCTGCCAACAGACTAGCCTGCGGGGCCGGAACGCACAGACAGGTCCGCTAACTTTATTCGAAACAGACTATCAGTGCGGTACCATCCAGCAGGGGGAGAAGACACTACACACATTGTAGCTGTAGTGTCCTGCTATCTGTCGGGTTCTAGAAGTGAAGGAATTATAGGAGGAGAACTGGATCATCACACGAGTCATTCCGAAGCATCTGAGATTTAGTCAACAGTGTACGTGCTAAAAACACCACTTTCCGGCACATTGCCATGAATAATAAATAAAGGTTATGCATGCATGCTCTGTGGAATGTTTTGGTTTCTTTTTCTCTCTTCATACGTTTTTTTTTAAAAGAGATCCTTACCTCTAGGCTGCTTGGACTCTCTGTACGTTTCAGCCAAAAAGAATCCTGCAATACTTCCAAAGATTTTGGTATCCTGTGATGCACTTGTCATAAAGATCAAACCTTCTTATATTTTTAATAGTTTGTGTAATGTTTGTGCTACTGTAAACTTCATCTCCATTCAGGGTCGAACTAAAGACTGGTTATCTTGTGAAGCAGGTGTGCTGTTATTGTAATGCAGTTTAAGATGCAAGGATCTGATGAAATTCTTCATGCGATCATTTAGTCGCCAAGTCCTACAGTTCCGTAGCATTCTAAAGTATCTCTGCTGGTAGGAGCTGTACTGACATTCTTCTTCTACAAAGTATCTTTCTTTACCAATCTGGTCTGTCACAGTGGTCTGACCGCCATTCTTCTAAATGCATTTTGGCCTAAAAGATTTGTACAGTATATGTCGTTTGTTGCTTTGGTCCATCTATAATAGATGGTAGATTTCACATAGTGACCTTTCTGATATGTGATAGAGGTCCTTAGTGCTGAAATCTTGAGTCTGATAAGTATTTCATTTTGTGGCTCTCTTCCATAACTTGGCAGATTAAATGAGGTTTTGATGGGAGATTTATAATGGCTAGGACACATACTTGGCAGATACTCCGCTCTAATTAATTAATGGCTTCTGCTGGATCTGGGTCACAGCCCTCTTTGCCATGTTACTACTAAGTCTTTGTAGTCTGTGTGTGCAGATGTCCATCTCTCTCCTTTTACAGAGGGGGGACACAGCTTGCAAACAATCCTCTCTCTTTTTGTCTTTTATTTGACTGGGTGTGCTGTTTACGGTTCTTGAGGAAACAATTACTTCCCAGGCTGATCAATCTGATATGGTAATCCTGTATATTTTTAATGGCTGAATAACTTCTACATGACTGATATTTTTAATGATATGCGCAATCATTCTACATGGGTTGGAATCTTATTCCTTGAGGCGTGATCTTTTTTTTCCCCCTTTTAGCTGTCCCAAGCACATTAGCTTTTAGTTTAATTGACTGCCACTGCATTATGGCATGCTTTAGAAAATGAAATATGTCCGGTCAGTTTGTAGTGGAGAAGAGCAATGTATTTTAAGCTTTCAGTAAGCTAAATTCCATAGCCGGACACTGCAAAGCCATTCCTTGACAAACCTAGTACTCTTTTGTTTTCTTTTTATATTTTTTTCTGCACTATAGTTCCACCATGTCTTTAAGAAACATCTTCTTAATTTAAAAAAAGTTCAACTCCAGAGTGTTATACACCATAACCCCCTAATTTTAGGTCAGGTACTGACAGTTTTCATCCTGTTTCAAATCTAGGAAGGACCTATGATTTGCCAAAATCACACTTTGTATCGCAATGTACAGTAATATTTGTAATATCCGTAAAAATTAAACCATTTAAATTAGATACATAAGTTTTCCAGTTAACTAAAGAAAAATGATTGCCCGTGCTGCTACAAACCAAACTCTTCTGCTTTGCCTCAGTTGTTTTTTGGGTATCAGAAAGTCTTCTCATTACTTCAAGCTCAAACTGGCAACAAGTGTTTTTTTTTCTCTATAAATATCAATTTACTTCCTGTAGTGTGAAATCTTGGTGCAAGCTTCATAAAACTGAGCAGGCAATGACGTGCTTTAGTGCAGAGTCTGTGCACTCCCAGGAACAGTAGTGAAACACAGTGACTTTCCTGTGACTTGTTTTCACAATGCATGTGCTGTACGAACCCCCTTCTCCTCAGGCCCTCTGTAATCCCATTTTTGCCTTCTTGCATTATGTGTGGTTGAGTTATCCATAGGCCAAGATTCTGAAGGAGTGGATGTTTGAACAGATGTTTTTGTTTTGTCCCCAGTGTCACAATTCACTCCCTCTCGTGACTGACCGCATCTTACCGTGAGAGCAAATCGAAGGCAGACACTTTTACAACTTCTCCCCTCGTCTCTGACAGCAGCAGAGATCTTCTTCACTTGTGCCTTCCTAAACCAGCAGAGGTTTACAAAGGTTTACTGTGACTCTCAGAGGGGTGAAGAAATATCCTTGCACTAATAATAATAATGTGCAGCACCCACCTGGATGATGCAATGGCAGCCATAGTGTGCCAGTGCTCTCAGTGGAGAGGAGAACTGGGTGATGAAGTCAGTTCAGAGATGGGGATTATTAGGAGGCCATGATTGGTAAAGACCAATGGGGAATTAGGCCAGGACACCAGGGTAAATCCCCTACTCTTTTCAAGAGAAGTCAGGACCTTGGTTTTATGTCTCATCCAAAGGACAGCGCCTTTTTTCCAGTATAGTATCCCCATCTGGCCCCACTAACACCTTTTACAGCAGCAACCTTAGCTTTCCCAGGAGTCTCCCATCCAGGTACTGACCAGGCTCACACCTGCTGAGCTTCAAGGGGCTGCCAGCCATGAGTTGAGGGGCGATATGGCTGCAGGTGCTAGAGAAAGTTAAGGGTGTGACCCACACTTTTCATCCTCTTTATTATAGGAGGGCCGAAGTAGGATATCCCATTTGGTCTTCCACAGGGGGTCCCCTTAGTTGCACCACTCTCAAATTTTTTGAGATACTCCATCTCACTTCATCAGATTAGGAAGTTCATGCTCATTGATTTCCAATGGTGAGAGATACTGTAGCATCCAGACTGCTGTACTCCACACACTGATTGAAACACAGCATCGAAGATAATCGACAAAGCTATTTGCCGTAAATGAAGATAAACTGCAATACTTTATCATCACACAAGCAAGTAAAACAATCTCTGTTATTTCCCCTTCTCAGCCATGTACTGTAATTGTGTTTTGTCTTTGAGCTTTTTTAAAAAGATTAGCAGCTTTGCCAAAGCTCTGATCAGAGTCCAACAAGAGGGAAAAGGAGTGCCATTTCTCTAAGACAATACCGAATTATTAATAATAATAATACTAATAATAATAATAATAATAATAATAAGTCCTTACACTTATATTGTGCTGTTCTGGACACTCCACTCACAAGGCTTTGCAGGTAATGGAGATCCCCTCCACCACCACCAGTGTGCAGCACCAGTGGGGAGGAGAGCATAGTGATGAAGCCAGTTCAGAGATAGGGATTATTAGGAGGTCATGACTGGTAAAGGCCAATAGGTAATTTGGCCAGGACACTGGGGTAACACCCCTACTCTTTTCGAGAAATACCCTGGGGTTATTAATGAGCACAGAGAGTCAGGACCTTGGTTTTGTGTCTCATCCAAAGGACTACGCCTTTTTTACAGTATAGTGTCCCCGTCACTATACCGGGGCATTAGAACCCACAAACCTACTGGCCCGACTAACACCACTTCCAGCAGCACCCTTAACTTTCCCAGGAGGTCTCCCATCCGGGTACTGACCAGGCTCACACCTGCTGAGCTTCAGTGGGGCTGCCAGCTGGGAGCTGGGAGCTGGGAGCTGTGTGCTCCAGGGTGATATGGTGGTTGGCAAAAACCCTGAGTGGGAATCGAGCACAGGCCCTTCTGGGCAAGAGGCATACACTTAATCCACTCTACCAAAGCACAGCTTGAGCTAAGAGAATGTAGAGGACAGAATTTCCCAGGGGAAAGCCTTGATAACAGTGCTAATTTGTTGAATTTACTTGCCCCACACTCAGTGTGGATGAGGAACAACAGGCTGAACAATTCAAAGATATGTCAGGCCAATTGGAAGTGACATTATAGCCTTTCAGGGACAATTCCCTTGCCACCACCTTGTGATACCCTGGAAAAATTCCATGCCCGGATTTCTTAATATCGCCTACCAACATTACTATTGAACTATGGGAAGTTTGGGCACTTCTGGCCCAGAATGCATTGCTATAGGTCAGACAGTCAGGCGCAGTACTTCACCTGTGGTCAAGTCCTCTTCTGTACAGTATGAGAAGGAATGAGGATGAAAAGAACTGTACATAGTGCATGGGATTATTATTACTATTAGATCCCAGAATGACTGGTACCAGCTGCACTCTTGCAGTAAACATTATTTTGAAAGAGAACAGTTCCACTCCTGTCAGTTAGAACCAGCCTGTCCACTGTCATGGCAGTCCTGCAGGACGACCGCATGAAAACCGTGACTCATCTTGAACTGCAGCTCGCTACGAGCTGCTTGTTTTCCCCTCTTGTATATAAAAGCAGACTGCAAGACTTCAGAGGCGAAATTGTTTCGGGGGAGTTGACCGAATGAGCAAGGCACACGGGAGAATTGCGCCTAAATCGCTCATCACCGGTGAAGAAGCTCAGGAGCGACACGTGCCGCTCACAGGGACTGAAACGAGCACCGAGCAAATAAATCACGCAGCTACGGTCTGGCAGGATCACGTTTTAAGATTTATTCCTAATTAACTGCCTCGGTAGTGTATTCCACCCTGCTCTTGTCGATTACCACAGGAAGGTACACAGAAAGACTATAGGTCTCTGGATGAGTCATCGCCGAGAGTCACATGATCACACGATTAGAATTTCCAGACATGTACTGTACCTCCATTCTAATTGACTCTGTTCTGGTGGGGGGTCATGAGGCTGCTTGAATGAAAATCACCCTCAGACACCACTGGGTGTCTGAAATACTGCATGCGTTTATATATATATATAGTTTTATTTTTTGCATTTTAATTGTTTCAGTGTTTGAAGTAACTCAAAGTGAATATGTGATTTGTCAATGGGTTCTTTTTCTTCCAGGCTATGAATAAAATGTATTAATTATTGATGTGTCGGCGTCATGCAGCTGTTTTAATGTTGTATGTGGTGCAGACCTCTTTCTCAAGGCCCTGCTTTTTTACCTTTCCTCTCAGCTGAGGTTATTAATGCAGCCTGGCTCTCTCTTGCGTTGCTATTGCTTGCTTCCAATATAAAACAGACCTGCTAGGAGTGAAAAATATGCCCATTCACAGGCTTAAATAAAACAAAAGAAGTATGATCCTACGCCTAAAGAATATCGAAGACTGTAATCCAAGAAATATCTTAGCTCAAACATAATTAACTAAATGGCGAACACAATTTAAAATTATTATTGTCATTTGATACTGTTTTACAATATCTCAAGCTTTTGTAATAGAGCTATAAGATTTATTTTATGCCATTAACATTGAATCATATTTTTAATGTCATGTCTTATCCAGCTTCCAGCAGCAAACAAATTATATACTGGGTGCATTTTTAAGCAAATGGATACCTGAATCTGGTCTGCCTTTTGAAACACATCTGAAACATCAGGATTTTACTCACAACATCCACAGTGCAGTTTAAGGATTGACTCCCCGTGCATTTCTGCAGAAGTATAATCTGCAGATTGATCAATAAAGATCTGCAAATGTGGATTAATGTGTTGTTTGCTGAACTTTTTACTTTGTCTCGTTTAATTAAGTGCGGAGAAAAGGGGATTGAAACAGGACTCCCTGCCCAAATACCTTTACAAGGAGATGTATACCTGTGTTGTGCATTTTGCTTTGGTTTTAGTGTTAGGTGTAAGTAAAGAAATAAAGTACAGTACAACTGACTTTAGGCACCGGTCGGTGATCAGAAAATGAACTTGTTTTGGGAGGACTGTTGAAGTGGTCAAGGGTAGTAACAGCAGGGCAAAGGAAGGTAAATTTGACTGAATGCAAATCTGAGTTGCAGTGCTTGCACATCTAGCTGTGGGAATGGCCTGTGATATACTTTCAAGAGGTTTATATTTTCATCTGGATGTACAGTAGCTTTCTTATTGGAAAGTGACGGTCCTGGCCAATTCAGTTAGGAAAAAAAAATTGTGACTTGTCAACAGGACAGTTTGAACAGCTCTAACCTTAATTTATACCCAAACCTCATATTGAAAGACTTCATAGACGCTCCAGATCCTGCAATTCAGGTTGAAAAGTTTCAGTATTTTTTTCTCAGGCTTTCATCCTCTTCATTATCTCCCTGGTATCACTTTCCCATGAGCCTTTAATTGTATCTCTGCCTTCAAAAGAGGCCCCCCTCTTTTTTTGGGGGGGGGTCTTCTTTGGTCATCCTGGGATGTGCCCAGTTATCACTTGCAGGGTTTGCGCTGGGGCAGGGACTTTTTTTTTTTATTTTTGTCGCCGCCGTTGTTGTGGCTGTTGCGGAGGGCGACGGTGTAATCATATCATCTGACCCTTTTCATTTGCTAATGGAAGTGCTGGGCCTCTCGGCTTCAAAAAAAAAAAAATAAGGCCGAAGACAATTCCTGTCACATAAAACAACACTTAAGAAAGGGCTGTCGACGTCTCTCGTGGCAGTCTTGTCGAAAGAATGCCTCACCGCATTGGTTCCTGGGAAACGCCATCAATGGGATGTCAGGAGGGGGTACTGACAGCAGATTAGCATCAGAGCGGGGTTGCAGGGATAGAGGGGGGGGGGGACATTCAGGTTGGGCAGCAGGGACTGTGTCAGCAGGCAGGAAAAGAAGCACCTTTACCAGGGACAGCTTGAAAAGGTGACGAACGTTGAATCTGTCACCGAGCAAGCCCTGTGACATCTGGCCAATGGGTGGCAGGTAAATAATTGATAACATGAAACTTTAGGCTGTGACGTGGGGGCTTCTAGAATTGCAGAAGAACAGAGCCCTGATATAAGGTGCAGCCCCTATTTCATTACTGCCAGACTCCCTCCCACATGGGAAGCTGTTTTTGTTAAAACATTCGTAAATATCTATTCTTTTCGATTTGTACCCTGCTTCCTATCTGCAAACATCACAATATGCCCACCCTCAGTCCTAGCAAGCCTGTACAAATATTAATTTGGTACTTTCAGGGGGATGTTTATCCTGTGCTGAGAATACTGGATGCAGCTCATAAGTGTCAAGTTCTGCAGTTCACCTTGTTCTGGCCTGAAGAGTATAATTATGAATTAACAAGACTAATACAAAACAGTATTCTCCTATAATATTGCAGCACTGTTTTAACCATTTTTTAATATTTGTGCCAAGATATAAACACTGAAATGTTTGTTATTTCAGCATTATTAGACCTTGTGAATAAACCCTTGCTTTGAATGAATAGAAATGCAAAGTACAAAAGAGAACATTTATCTCAACACTGTGTATACAGAGCAGCTTTATTTTTGTGATAGTACTGAAATGCTTAAGTGAAGGAAGTACCTGGGTGTCTTCAAACTGCATATGTCTTTTGGCTGACATAGCCTAGTGCCTTGACAATACTGGCACAGAATCCCCCCTTTATCTGTCAGACTATCAAAATGCTTCTGCTTTGGTCTGAGTAGTTCCGTGTTTAAAATGACTTGGGTGAAGCTAAAATCCACACAGGTTGGCAGCCACAGGAGCAATTCAAAGCAGGTGACTTTCTCATAAAGACCCAGCAAGAGAGCCCATCTCAAATCTGTAAGGAAAACAGGACAGGTTATTAAGTTTCGTATTGTCAATGATATTAAAAATTGATGTTCTGTAGAACATAAAAGACACCCAAAACATCAGGTTTCACTCCTAGTGCAAATATTTGTCTAAAGCTACATAGAAACACTTTTTTAAAACATCACTTTTGCCATTTTTGTGAACACTAGGTTTCTGCTATCTACTGACGTATATAAAGCATTTTCCTGGCACAAGGGAGAGATTAATTAAGCTAGAGGCTGAAAAACATTTGTCGGAAACCTTATAGCTTATATTTATACTTTATAACTTGCCATTATGATCATTCTTTTACTGTAACACTATGGTAATATTATTATAAAATAATTATATATATAATTATCTGACTAGCCAATTGAGGGAAATAAAGCTGTGTGCATCAACGGGATACTAATTTTGTACAGAGGTTTCAAATCCTGGTGCTGGAGAGCCCAGAACAGTCAGTCCTTCAGGCTAAGCTAGTCTAAATCACCAGTTTTCTAAAATCTAGTACTGTACATTTGGAAGTGATTGATCAATTGAGCAAGATATTTTAGTAAAGGAAAACTATGGTTTTAGGGGCTGACAGTTCTTCAGATTTTGACTTAATGTTGCAAATCACCTCACAGTGGGAAGACGCTGTTAGATCCCAAGTTTTGCGCAGACACACAAGCACCCACGTATTTTAAGACTGCACCATACAAGGGGTCCTGCCTTTGAGTTTGCTTTGCTCTCTAAAGAAATGCAACAGGTGCTGGTACAGATTTTAGAGAGGCTTCAAGTGAGGGGCTGGTACAACACGAAGAATTAAATCCAGTGGCTCACTGAGGATAATTTACTTCACATTAAATCTTACAAAATAATTAAATGACCATGTAGGTCATGCCAGAACATTCCGTGAACCCTGCAAGATTTGTACAGTCGGCTTCTGAAACGCACTGCAGATATAGTAGCAAGATTATACAGAGCCAAAGGGTTTGTGTGCCCAAGTACATGTACGTCACACACCTCCAGAGAATTAAATCTTCCTCTCACTGTCTACAGCAGTACTTCAATGCCGGAAAGGTGTGACGTGATGTTTTGTGCATTAAAAAGTAGTTATCATTGTATTGACCATCTTGGTAAGATGGGTAACTACTGTACCTTTCCAGATCTGAGAATGTGAAGGGTATGTCGATTACAGTACTTCACTGACTATTTAGAATTCTTCTGAACTATCTATAAGCTTTTTCTGCTTTGAGCAAAGAAATGACCCTGTGACAAAACATGGCAACTGAGATCTTAGCTTCTAGAAGTCTAACCACACAGTGCATACATCCAGGAATGTTCTCTCCAGTAAACTGTTAACTAAACTGTTGTAAGTTTAACAACAGCAACAGCAAAGAGTAGAGGCAGCAGGGCTTACTGAGAACTGGACTGTAGACCTTGGTAATGAGAGCAACAGTCAATACATACAACCCGCTGACCTCTTTGGAAGTAAGCAAGCACAATGAAAGTTCTGTTTTTCCATTCTTTCATTTTTCACTTAAATAAGCCAATGCAAATGAAGTGGAAAACTGGCCTGATGAAAAGAAAAGAAAAAAGCACATCAAAAAAACAGTTCACCAAGAGGGGTCATTGAATTAAGGTTGGAGCCCTAAATTACCGCAGCCAAAGGAAAGCTGAGGAGTAATTGATCGTAATAGTGACTAATTCTTCAGTGCTTCAGATGCAATAACATCTCCACTTTTTGTATTAATCACTCATGTATCAATGGTTTGCAAAGTGGGAATGAGGATTATGTTTTGACTTTGAAAACTGCTCAGATACAGCCATTAACGGGCAGTGACTCAGAAGCTACACACAAAAAAAAACATTTTTAATGAGCAGATCCATTTGCAGTGAGTCTCTCCCTGGTCAACAAAGAAACTGGCTGAACGATCTTGATACCCCAGACGTTGCTGTTTGGAGAAATCAAACCACTGGACAGTTCATCTTTGAGCAAGGATTATAGATTGCAGATTCCAGGTGGCTGGTGCTTCATCCAGCAAAAAGGTAGAAAACAAGACCAAATTATGTGATGAATGTTTCAAATTGTATGTGCTGTTCCTTGGCCTTTCAGCTGACTTGTGTAAGAAGGAATAATCTACCACTTAAAACAGTTTAACCTGAATCCATACACTGTATTAAAAATAAAAAAAAGATCACTGTAAGAATTCTCCATGCATGATATGTGTCTAAAGATATTTATGCAGGTTTCTATGGAAATGCTGCATGCACACAGGATATTCAGAGTGGACTGGAGATAAAATAAGAATAATACTTTCACTCTAATCTAAACTATTTTGTTTTGTAAGGCTTTTACAATTTGTATGCAGGCTGTTCCTGTTGTGTGTTGTGTATATTACAGAGAATGAAAACAGACGCTCTTCAAGAACATAAGAAATGGAAAACCATAATTGTCCTTTATTAAAAAAAGAGAGGATGCCAGTCAGCCCTTCTTGCCATTTTGTAGCCATTGCGCAAAATTAATGCTAGAGTTTGGGCTTCAAACAACTGACTGGGAAGCCTATTCCAGGTGTCCAGAACACCTCTACATTTTTTGTAAAGAAGCTTTTTAGATTCTCTATCCAAAACAAATTCCCTTTTAGGTTCCAATTATGGCCATGTGTCCTTGTTCCAGTACTGAGTTTGAAACAGTTGCCTGGGTTAACATTATCTATTTCCCTTAGGATTTCATATACTTGGATCAAATCTCCTCTCAATCTGCTTAGTTCTAGATTGAAGAGATTTATCTCCCCTAACTTGCCCATATATGACAATCTCCTGAGACCAGGAATCATTCTTGTTGCTCTTCTCCAAGCTAATTCTGAAGCTATAATATCATTTCTGTGGTATGGTGAGCAAAACTCTACACAATAGTGTAAAGGTGTATTAATCAGGCTTAAACCTCAGGCTGTTTAAATTCAGCACTCTTTCCTATCCATGGCAGAAGAATGTATTTGCAGAAAGATTTGTATTTGTATTTTTTATTGTTTGTCAACATTGGCTTGATGAGGACATAGAAGATTCTACATAAACACTCAGATCACTTTTATGTGTGGCTTCTTACATCTCATTACTAATATGGATATACAGTGCATTGTTTATATTATATGTTCCTACTACCAGTCTAACCAGTCTAAGTTTGTTTTTGCAAATTCTTTTACCATGGTTTCTGTAATTACCATTTCTTCTGTTTTGTTATGTCTGCTAGTTTAACTCATTTGCTATCTACATCAGAATCTAAATCATTGATAAATATCCTCAGGGACAGCAATGTACCTAAAGCAGATACTTGTAGCACACCACTGCTTACGCCTGCCCAATCAGAAGTTATCCCCTTTTAGAAGATGCGTTGTTTCTTGTTTGTTAAACAGTTCCTAATCTAAGGCACATATTACCTTGGATTGCCATGGACTTGAACTTGAGAATCAACCTCGTCTTGAGGAACCTTATAAAAACACTTGTTGCACTCCCAATATATCATGCCCCAGGCACTAATGTTAGGTAACCACATCTTCCTTTTCTAACTCCATGTTGGCTGTCTCTCTAAATGGCGTTGCTGTGGCATTGCACTTACAAATGTACACAGGCTTGAGTGGGGATATGCACCAGTGTGTGAACTGTGTAGTTTATCGAAATACAAGCCGTCTCTTTTGATGTGCTCCAAATGTGGCAGGGTATTCAGTGTATAACAAATCATAAAGTTAAAATAAGTAGTGTTCCATCCACTGATACTGACTTCTCCCTCCCGGATGTGCTGAATGCCTGTTACTCTCAGTTCGAGAAGGTGATCAAGAGCCCGCCGGCGCCAGTGTTCACAGCCGCTGATGATATAGCCATGTCGGTCACTGAAGCTCAAGTCAGGGTGATATGGCTGCTGGCCGTTCCCATGAGTTTTAAGAAAACCACTATTATGTCGGTGCCAAAGAAAAATACAGCTGCCTGTTTTAATGGTTACAGACTGGTATCGCTCACATCCACTGGCCAGCAGCCATATCACCCTGCAACTCACAACTGGCAGCCCCACTGAAGCTAAGCAGGTGTGAGCCTGGTCAGTACCTGGATGAGAGACCTCCTGGGAAAAACTAAGGTTGCTGGAAGAGGTGTTAGTGGGGCCAGCAGGGGACGCTCACCCTGTGGTCTGTGTGGATCCTAATGCCCCAGTTTAGTGACGGGGACATTATACTGTAAACAGGTGCTGTCCTTCGGATGAGACGTAAAACCGAGGTCCTGACTCTCTGTGGTCATTAAAAATCCCAGGGTGTTTCTCGAAAAGAGTTGAGGTGTAAACCCAGTGTCAATTCCCATTGTCAATCATGGCCTCCTAATAATCCCCATCTATGAATTGGCTTCATCACTCTGCTCTCCTCCCCACTGATAGCTGATGTGTGGGGAGCGTTCTGGCGCACTATGGCTGCCGTCGCATCATCCAGATGGGGCTGCACACTGGTGGTGGTGGAGGGGAGTCCCCATTACCTGTAAAACGCTTTGAGTGGAGTGTCCAGAAAAGCGCTATATAAGTGTTATAATAATAATTATCATTTTTATCATCCACTGTAAAGAAATGCTTTGAAAGGTTGGTCATGAGGCACATTTAACCCTATGGTACCTGCTCTGGCCCCCTGCAGTTTGAATACCAGCATAACAGGTCCACTGACAATGCTGCTTCCCTGGCTTTTCACAGTGCCCTGGCTGAATTGGATGATGAAGGCACAAATGTTAGAATGCTGTTCATTGATTACAGCTCTGCCTTTAACACTATAGTTCCATCATCCAGACCAGTCACCAAGCTTAGTGATCTGGGTATCAGCACCTGTCTTGGTAGCTGGATTCTGGATTTCCTGACTGGAAGACCATGGACTGAGAGTCAATGGAAACCTGTCTTCTGACTATTTCCTGAATGTCTTGATATTGGAGCATACATGCAAACGAGCATCCCATTGCACTTGGGTGTGTGGCACGTAAACTGAACTCTGAAGGAACAACAGAGGACAATTCTAGCCTGAACAGCACAAAGAGAAGAGACGCCTGGGTTGTGGAGTCTCTCCAGGTGTGAGGGTGAAAGAAAGAGGGAACAGAAATATGTAATGAAGGAGTAGAGAAGAAAGGCAACCGAAGGAACAGCAGAAAGAGCAGGTGAGAATGAGGATCCAAATAAATTGAAATCTTGGAGACGAAATGTGAAAAACCTAAATGGAAGGAGAAGCTCAGTTTACAAAGAAGGTAGACAAATTACAAATGCTTCTGAATATGAACTGCCGTTTCCCTAACTTTACTGGTAGCAAAAAGGAAGACTAATTGGTCTGTAGTTTCGCAGCGCAGTTTTGTCTCCATTTTTACGAACTGGTGTTATATGTGAAATTCTCCAATCTGTACTTACTGCTCCCATTCGAAGTGAGAATTGAAATATCCTGGCTGGGGGTCTGTGAATAACATCCCTTATTTCCTGAAGTATGACTGGGAAAGTAACAGCAGGGCCTGGCGATCTATTAGTTTTTAGCTGCCCAAGTCCCTGCAGAACCTCAGTGGCAGTAAATGCTAAAATTAACCAATACAGCTGGAGCTCATTTTATAACACAGGGCATGTTATTGACATCTTCTTTTATAAAAACCCGCATGAAATATTCATTTTGCATGTTTACTATGTCTTTATCATCTTCTATTATTAATCCCCTATTATCTCATAAACTATTTACTCCTGCTTTTACAGGTCTGTTCTGCTGTTGAAGTGCTGAAAATGCTTTGCATGTTTTTTGCTCTGTTGCAATATTGTGTCTCCCTCTTGGCAATTGTAATGTCTTTTTCCAGCAGTGTCTCAATCTCGGTCTACTCCTTTTTTATCTTTGAATCCTAGGCTCCCTTTTTGGTCAATTTCTCTATAAAAATGTCTAGGCCATCTTTGCCTTGATAAGGATTGGATTGTTTAACTTGTGTTGACCCTTTCAGATCATGTTTCTGAAGTATAACCCTCATCCCTTGATTGACCCTACATCCGTCTCTGCCTCATATCATATTCCTTCATGTCAAAGTGTAAACCCATTCGTTCAATCTTGTCGTTTCCCATAATTGTGTCTGGGTTGTTAAAAAAATTAAGATAATAAGAAAATTTTCTATCAATAAATCAAGTAGGGAGCTGCGTCAGCATGCATAGGCTGCAAAGGAACAGGTGACGGGTTTATTCGCTGCTGAAAAGAAGAAAGGAAACGCAACGTTTCGGCTGTGGAGCCTTCTTCAGGTGTGAAACGTTGTTTCCTTTCTCTTCATTTCAGCATGGAATAAACCCGTTACGTTCCTATAGATGGTTCCTTTACAAACTGAGTGAAGAAGCAATCATGAACCATTTCAGCCATGCTGTGGCAAGTCGATGCGTGTTGCAGTGACACCTGCTGGCGTCTCTTGACGCCAAGGTAAGCCCATCACTGACAGGCTCATATCTTGCAGGCCATGAGTCCTGACACAGCACTGATGGAGAGATCCAAGTGTGATGGTTTGGGCCAGAGTAGCTTAAGAAGACCAGGTCCATTCTTAAGGACCCCAGTCTTCCCAGTCACAAACTGTTTTCCCTCCTACCGTCTGGTAAACGGTACCAAAGCATTCGGTCCAAGTCCAACAGACTACGGAACAGCTTTTACCTCCAGGCAATAAGACTGCTAAATAGCCCACCTGCAGCTCCTTTACCAATCACCTGTAATGGCTACATGGACACAGTTTTCACTGTATTCAGCATAACAGCATTACTTGTATATATTGCACACACCATGGACACACAGCAGCTCTACTCATATTGAGTTTTATTCAATTTCTATTACATCTATTATTATGTAACCTTAATTTTGTGATTTTTGTGTTTTTGTGATTCTTGTGATTTTTGTGAGCTCGCAGAAAAGACATTTCATTGCCAGCAACTACTGCTGCACGCCGTATTGTTGTGCACTTGATAAATAAACTTTGATTTGATGTGATTCGATTTGAGCTACAGATCCCTTCTCACAGTGCTTGATGGCTCCTGGACTGCATGGTGCCACACTGGGCAAGTACCGAGACCTCTCCCGCTGCCCTTCCTGAAGGCTCGTCCTGACATGACGACATTCCAGCTGGACAATTCACGTCCCCCTGCTGCTCCTGTGGCAACAGCTTTCTTGTGGACGAGCGTGTGCTGTGTCTGTGCCAGACATCTGCGTGATGACTTGGGAGGACTTGCTGTCACGAACCGCACGCGAGCGATTAGACGTCACCACATACTCATGAGCACATCTCACCGTAAACGTCCGGGCACTAATTAATCAATTTTCATTCCACATGCTCTTCCCTATTTACGCCCCCTCACTCCACTCAGTCTGCGCTCACTATTGAGGTTCCCTCTTCCGAGCTCTTTCCTAGCTTTTCCCTTTGGATGAATACTCTAAACCTTGTCGTCTTTCTTGGCTCTTGAAATCCTTGCTCCATCCCTGGACTACGGCATCGTTTTACGTCTTTCGGATTTGGTGACCTATTTGGAACTTTCCGGAACCTCTTCCGGGATTACTCGACTACAGTCTCACGCAGGGTCCAAACCAGCAGCCCTGCGGTTACCCCTGACACTTCGGGCATGTTGGGCTCACAAACAATTAAGCAGGCTCGTTTGTCTGTGCTCTACGAGGGGATCAGTTCTGTTGACAAACGTTAATTACCAAAATGAATTTCGCTGCGTCATGTCTAGTGAATTTAATTGAAGATTTCTCGCCTTTGTTCCTTTTAAGGTATATTTTATCAAGGTGTGAATTGTCAGACAAAGTGATTCATTTGCCATTATTTCTTCAGTGCATTATGTTAGTACACATCTTTTCTTGTCATTTCTCAGAACAAAAAGGTGTCTTGTTTTTTTTTTAAGTCACAAGTGAAACCTACAATGGCTGTCAGCCATTTTTAAAACACCTACTATTAACGGAGCAGGCTGAATGAACCATTCATTACCGAGGCCGCAGTTATTGAGATTTCTGTTAGTGAGTAATAGCATTCATTGACAGCACTAAAGAGTGCAGTGTTGGGGGGTGTTAGTTCAATTTGGTCTGTGTAGTTATGTCTTTGTGAGGAAATTTTACAGGGCTGTCGTCCTCTGAGAGAGAAAAAGCTACAAAGGGCAGCTAAAAGTAACAGCCTGTTCAATGTCTGAAGGGTTGAAGAAGCAATTTCAGCTTCACTCCTTTGTATTGTACTACTATTACAGTGTATACATATACTTACAGCTTGAGAAGAGTATTTGGACACATACATTCTGTTCAGCAGAGCTGGAAAAAAGATCACTTGAGTACCTACTTTTCTATTATTTTGCTTTATGATCAATGCAAGTACTAATGTAATTGATCAGTAAGTAGGCAATTTCTGTCTCTATTTGAGCCAGAACGTGTTCCCGTGGTGTTAAACAAACTGAGAGCACGCGATTGTCCTGGATGGAGTCCTGGAGTCCCTGGATGGAACACCATCGTAGGACTGTAGCTCCATTGTAGGGTCTACATTCTGAAAAAGCTGGTCTCCATTTAAAAACGCCAGGTAGACTGGAGCAATGCTGGGTAAAGTACAGTACTTAGCTCAAAATGCAACAGCAGAGTCTGCAGCACAGACGTGAACCCCAACACACCAGTGATGAGTACAGAGACATATCCACTGTGCTACGCTACCCTCCAAATAGAGTTTGGATGATTAGCAATCTCTCTCTTTGTTCTTCCTCCACCGAACACTATAAATACCAAAAGCGATATCTCCCTCCCTTGCGTGCGACTTTTGCATCCCACCTCCACCCCAACTCC
Organism: Lepisosteus platostomus; assembly: GCF_059453375.1. Taxonomy (NCBI): domain Eukaryota; kingdom Metazoa; phylum Chordata; class Actinopteri; order Semionotiformes; family Lepisosteidae; genus Lepisosteus; species Lepisosteus platostomus. The sequence goes on from NC_142628.1 coordinate 14,180,886, forward strand.
ACCTCTCCAGCTGCCCCTTGGTTACCCTGCAGGGGGGTCCTGGCCTCTTCGTCCTGCGGCCAGGAGGTCGGCCCTCAGCCAAGTGGGTTAAGCCAAACATTCGCTCCACAATAGTTCGTTACACTTCGATTTGGGGCGTTGTCATTCCTTGTGAAACTGATGAACAGATGCATAAACCGTCTTGTTAGTAAGTAAAACGTTAAAAAAAAAGCTCCCAATGAGTTTTGAACAGGAAGTTTTAAAATATCCAACTGTACTGTAAAGTTGAATGCGAATTTAATGCTGCAGTCCAGACGTCAAATGAGAAAGAGGGCGAGGGATACCGAGAGGGGGAAAACGATCTGCATGATAAAATAGTTCATTCTTTTAATTGGAACATTAGGGACTATGTGGCTGAAAATGATGTACAATAATTTAATCCACTTGAACTTAGATCTTTAAAGAGAAAGAACTGCAAAGGTCCAGGTTTCTTGTCCAACTGTGCTCACTAATTGCAGTATCTAAATGTAAGCGCAGCACAGTGAGATGAAATGACGAGAGAAATAACTAATTTGCCTTTTAATGTTCAAAATGGTAACAATTATAAAATACCTGTCCCTTCTCTTCAAACAGCTCCTGTTCCAACCATTTTTCTTTCTGCTTTGACAGGGACTGGAGCTGTTTCTCTTTTTTTGTGGTCTTTCTTTGTTAAACCAGCTCATAAAGAGATAAACAGGGGGAAGGACTTCGGCACCGCTTCAAATGTCCTGCTCGTTGAGATTATTAAAGTGATTTTTCTTTCCTTCTCCTTCATTTGATCTTGCCTGAGATGCCCCTGAAAGTTTTTAGCGGGTTCTGAATGGAGGCTCACAAGAAGCCAGGATGTGTGCAATTTGCAATGTGGGATATTTTCCAGTGGAAGACCTTTTAGCAGATCAGTACGCGACTGATAAAGCACAGATTAGAATAAGCAAATAGGAAAGTGATTGTAAATGGCAGTCCGCTCTGCAGATCGGAGCTCTGATGATGGCCCCAGGGTCGTTAACTTGACAACTGAATGCTATAAAAAGAAATGTAGTACTAATGTGATTTCCTATTAATAGGAATCAGCAATAGTGGGCAAAGAAATCACTGGAGCTCCTCCATTCTCTTTGTGTGACATGCCAAGGGGAAGAGAAGTGTTGATTTGATTTGACAAGGGTATGTCATTTCTTTTCAGATGCCTTCAGGAATTTTCAAAAACATGCAACAGTAAAGCTATTGGCTGAATTTTTTTTTTTTTTAGGATGCCTCTGAAAAACGCAATGTGCACAGAGTATACTTCTTGCTATCTTCTGGGGGAAAAAAAGGCCCTCAAGGTCACAAAACTATGAGAATATAGCATAAAAGTGTACTGCAGAAGAACAGAACAGATTCTGTTATTCTTTTAAATATTGGAATTACTCAACCTTGCCCACCATACCATCCTGAACCCTATATCAAATTAGAACAGATGATAACTGTGGCTCAAATGTACTAAACAGTCACAATTCGGGACTCAATACTTTATTTTTACACGTCAACAAAGTTGTTTGGAAGGTCCCCCAATGCCACCCCAGTACAAAGCAACAAAGCCAACACATATTACACTGACACATGCACACTAGACATTATTCATTGAGTCCACCCTAGACTCAAAATTTAAAATAAAAAATCAAAGGGGTCCGTTCTAATTATATCTATATTCTCTCCTATATGGTGTCTGAAACATCCGGGCAGTTAATCAGCATGCTGAGTCTGCACCAACTCTCACTGGCCACTCCCCCAAGCTGACAAGTACCGAACGCCTCACCAGGGCCAGCTCAAACCCAACACACCCCAGCAGTATTTGCCCAGTTGCACTCCACCGTTCAACTGGTCCCAGCCACAGTCAGCTGCTCACCTGATGATCTCTCCTCCCCTAGTGCTCTCACCTCGCCCCCCCAGAGAGGGCCTTTGAACTGGTTGACACTCAACAGACCCCTGCCACACAGACCCTTGTTTTAGTACTCCTGCCTGCAGTCTAAGCTTCCTCTGCACTTTGTGGGTTTCCTTGAAATGTTCTTGTGACGTGGACAAAATGCATTAGTTAAATTCGAAGTGTAACGAAGAATGAAAGTAAGGCCACTGTAAATGACATTATCAAAGGCACTAAGCAAAGAGCTCCTCGCATAGGGGCTCACCTGGCTGCAGCACAAGAACACAGCCTCACAGATATACCGGATGAGTGTTAGCACTTGAGCTTGTATGTTCCCTCTAGAGTGGCAAAAGGCTGCATCCACATACTCTCTTGTATTTTTTTTAGTTCAATGTCCTGAAATACTAGGCATTTTGCCTGTCTGGTTTTTGTACATACTGCTGCACAGGCAATGCGCCATATCTCTTGCAGCTTGGCTGCTTTTTTCCTAGCAGGGCTCCTGTCATCTTTTCCAAAGGGGCCTGGCACATGATCTGCACTACACTGTGCCGAGACACCATCACCACAGGCTCTCTGACATCTCTCCCTCTATTGCTCTTCAAGGTGTGGTTAGCGAGATTCACAGAGATGTTTCTCCAGATAAAGTTCTCCAGAACAGGAATCTGTAGTTGCTGTGTGCACCACCCAAATGTACATCAGTGACTTTTGATGTTCTTCTAGTACAACGTTTAAATTAAATCACACATTTCACCCATCTATTAACTGACGTACTTATAAACATGGATTATGTCAGTAAAGTTTAACTTGCATGCCGATACATGTAAGGAGCCCGCAGATGCTGGGATTTGTGCACTTTTTGAGGGATTATTGAGATTTTAAATGAATTATCAATCAATAGGATGCACCTTTACTCAAAGATGCCCCCTTCCTAAAGAAGAAATGAATGCTTTGTTGTGGAATTTAATTCTAACTTCTGTAGCAAAATTAGGTTATCTTCATGAGATAACAAACCAAAAACCTTGTCAAAGCAGAGAAACAAATTTCACGTTAGTCAAGATAATGGTAGGTGGACGCATAGCATAAATAGTACTATGATGCACTTTTTTGTGTTGAAATTTCAATACTTGAAACAATTCTTTAATGTCTTTTATTAAAAGGAAGCCACTGAAGTCTTCCATATAACTAAAACAGAATATAAAAAGGAAAAGCTTAAAATAATTGACATCCTCCTAGCAGGACATAATACAGTATGTTTTCAACAGGTGCCACATGTATAGTGGTATCATCTTTTAAAGCCTTTAATCGCAGGAATTTGTAAATCTCTATAAACTGAATTATAGAAAAGAATTATAATTATACATCTCTTGTGTAGAAGGAAAGGTAACTCCAAAGAAGGATACATTTTGTTGTCCAAGGCCTTTCAACTTAGTTTCATTTGTTCATCCTGAAAAAACATAACTTCACCAATGTGGTTCAAAATGTGTTGTTACAGTCCTCTGTGTCTCAATTATTTGTGTTTTAAAGAGTGGATTTTTTTCTCCTACAAGACAGGTTTTCTTAGTACTATTCAGCAGTTCAAATATATAGCTGTTGTGCACAGAATTACTTAAATGAGAGACGCCTCATCAAATTAAAGAGCTCCTTTGTATTGCTTTGTGTTTATTTGTATATTGTACAAAGCGGATGTTCTCACAGAAATCGGTCTGTTGAAATACGATTTCTATCATCACAAAGGGCGGTATTATGAGACGAAATTTATGCCAAACAATTCAAACTGCCTGTGGCAGGTTCTAAACCTGAAAGACACCCTTCTCTATCATCCTGAAGTGTTTTGTGGAATTCTTAATTCTGTTGTGGCCTGCAATATGTTTATGCAGGATGGAAGACAGAACTAAAGAATGGCAGGACTCTTTTTTACACGGCTTGTTCACGATGTACATCGACAACGCCCTAGATAGTGAGACTGATGGCACGTTTTTAATTCAGACATTTACGAAAAGGATAATAGCATTATCTTGTACAACAAAAGAAAACAAAATCGCTGTTACAATCATACATCAAGTATGATGCATAATGGCACGTGCACTGAAGTACCAAATACGAAGAAAGCAACGCACTCACAATCTTTGTCTTAAAAGCCTTTTAATACGAGAATAAGGGTAGAAAGATCAGGGAGTCATTATCTTTGAATTCAGTTCCTCAATTGTAGACCAAGATTAAATGCTGGGCTGGTACTGAAGAGTGTTTTTATATCATAAACTTTCTTAAAATAAAGGTGACATTAATTGCACAGCATTTTCCCCTGCTGAAGCACAATACAAACAATCTGCAGACATTGTGGTGGCACATACTAACTCACACTAACTAAGAGGAGTCACAGCAGGCTGGAATGGTACCATAAGGATCACTGTTAGCACTGCTGCTTCTTCTAGTGTATATTATGAGAGGGTCTTTGGTAAAGTTACCAAACTTGGGACATCTTCAAACAACACAAAAGTAGGTCATCCTGCAAAACGTTTCACACAACAAGTGTTGATACACAGCAAGTGAGGAGTGACATATGAAATTGCACAGACCTGAGAGTAGTTAAGAGGTGCAAATAGCAAGAATGTAAAGAAAAATATCTGAAAATGGCTTGCCAGCTGAAGTTGACTCGTCACTTTCCTCATATAGTTTGGTGAAAGGATATAAAAATGCCCACAGAATGCTTAAGAGTGTGAAACCCACAGCAAAGGTAGAAATGTGAAACTCTTGGGCCTAATTAATTTATGGCTATATTCTGGCGATACTTCACTTGCACAGTGCTGTGTTCGATTTTCGTCACCATGTAACGAGCAAGATACTGTTGCGCTAAAGGGGGACCCATTTTCAGATTATTTTCTATTCTCAAATGAAAGGTCAGACAGATTAAGGAAACTGAATATTTTAATGGAGAAGATTATGTGGGGATTTGATGGAGGTATTCATCGTGAACAGCACCAGCCAAGTCAGTGCTAGAGATGTTAGCAGCTTTTAGGACAGAAAACAGAACACGCATCTGGGACCAGCTAGATAGCTGTTTTGAAGCTGACTGCAATCCTATTTGATGTGATTCTTGGAAACAACACAGACTCCCTTTTTTCTCATGTTCTTAGATTCGTGTAAATTAAAAGGCTGTTGATATTCTTACCATTACTGTACCTGAAATTATGATGCCACTAAAATAAGTCATTTTTTTAGTTCTGAAGTGCATTCTCATACTGACATCTTCCCAGGTTTGTTGTTTCTTTACAGAAAATCCAACGTACAGTTATCTGAAGAATGGACATTAACATGACCTAATTATAATATAAATCTAAACTGAGCGAAATAACATTTCACAAATGCCAGCATATTAAGTGATTCTCTTTAAAGAAAACTTGGCTCTGTCCTTACTCCTGTGTGTGTGTTTCTGTAAAGATCTTATTTTATGTGTTAAAACAATACTGAGATTCAGCTTTTTAGGGGAGATACTGTATCCTGGCGTGTTGAAACTATAACCTACAAAGACAAACAACCCCCTTCTCCAACTGAAAAATAGAGAGAGATCGAAAGAGAATGTTCCAATGCTTTCTGCTTATGTCAATCATTGTTTTCCTGTGTTACACAAAGAACATGACTAATGAGTATAAACTCTGTGAAATTATATAACCTTGCAATTTGCTGAGGAAAATACTAGAAGCTTATCCACTCTAATACTGTGTATGTATAGCAGTTTTCCGCTCAGATATAATGTGTACAGCACATTAGCAATGTAAAAGAGAATGATAGCTCAGTGATAACATTCTTTGCAGGAACAGGCTGCACAAGTTTATTAAAATATAAATGTAATTAACACTTTTAAAAAGTCATTTCAGTTCCCATGAAACTGTCGGCATGTATACTGGAAAGTTTTGTTGTTACTAAAAATGTAATTCTCAATATTCTTTTTATGTGAGTAAATAAAGGATTTGCTGAAGAGGATAGAATGGCACTCCCTGTAACATCATCAGTCTTACATTTTTCTGTGGTTAGCAATAGTCCCTGTATGGCTGTTCATACTAATGGATAATATATTAGCACAGTATTTTGGAAATCTGAAGCCCATTGTGAAATACAGTATTTGGGAATGCATGGTAGAGATACTGCTAGGCTTTTTCATGTCGTTCCAAATTCCATCCTTCCATTTTCGAACCACTTCTTCCAATTTGGGGTTGCGGGCAATGTTCCCTCTAAGCCAAGCGCGTGTGCGCGCACACACAGATTATAAAATCAGCGCACATAGGAATTTGAACTGCGCACAAAAAATTAAATCCCCCCCCCCTCCCCAAATATGATGATAATAAAACAAACACGGTCGTCAATTGAAAAATGCTAAATTGACCACATGAGACTTGATGTGAGAGGCCCAACTTGGCTGTGTGCATTATTACTGCTACTCGATCATCGATATCTCTGCTCTCGTAGTCTCGTACCTCCCTGCTCCTGCTCGCTCCACACTCAGTCTCTATGACTGGGCTCGTGGAATCACTGTCCCAGCCTTATGATCTCTATGCTTATACGAGGATGACTATATTAACAAAAAATAGTTTCAGGTTTACAATTTTACATATGCTCAATTAAGTGCGCACAAGTTTTTGTCACTGGGAAATGATTTGCACAACTTGAAATTTTTGCACACACAGGCCGTTAAAAATTAGAGGGAACATTGGTTGTGGCGTATCTGGAGTCTATCCCAGCAAGCAACGGGCACAAGGCAGAGTTCACCCTGGACAAGATGCCAGTCCTTTGCAGGGCAGACACACAGACCTGCACACACTCACTCTAGGGCCACATTTCCCAGAAACCAATGAACCTACTAGTATGTCTAACAAAACTGGAGCACCCAGAGGAAATTTGTGAGAACGCCAGGAATGCAGATACAGTAGCTCTACAGATGTGGAATTGAACCCGGGGCCCCCAGTGCTGTGAGGCATCAATGCTATCCACAACACCACCGTGTTGACATCACTTCAAGTTGTCCTCTTAAAAAGGTGTCGTGACTACCTGAATGTTTCTGGTTCTGTCCATCCAAAATCCTAATTCAGTTTGCGGTGAGGCTATGGTTTAACATGAAGGGAAACTGGGCACAGTGGGAATGGAATTATGGGTGTTTGTATGAGTCATGTGTTATGGGAGGCTGCTGGGGTGTATCAGAACTCTTTATCTACAAGAAAGTACCTTTCTGTGAGGGCTTGATGCTTTGTTAGGGTTACACACCAATGGTGGGCTTTGTGTCACCAGAAAGAGGCAAGACTTCAAATGAAATGGTGCACATTTTAAGATTGTTTACATATTTGTGTTGTTCTGGTTCATTTAAACGAAACCCCAAAGTCTTTTATTTTCCCTTAAACAGAACAGTTTAAGATACACATCTTGGTTCTTCAGTTGATGTTTTGCTTATGGAGGAGGAGAGGTGCACCTGTGGTAAATTAGGCGGAAAAGAAATAAGGGTAATATTTTAGATTAGGGTCAGTTAATTCCCTTTATCAGTTCTGTATAATCTGTGTCACACCCTGGGTGTAGCCGTTCCCTGCCCAGTCCTCTAGCACATTGGCGAGATTGGGCTTTGCTTCTACCAAATGTCCTGAAGTCCTGAAGTTTCCCTGTCACTGCACTTTCTTTTGCTGTCTTAACTTTAATTTTCCATCGTTTTTAAACCCAGAAAAGAAAAAAAAACACATGCTTTGCTCTCAGAATAATGTATGTATTCTCATACAAAGCAAAGCAAACTGCTCAGTTTTCAGCACAAAATGTAAAAGCCAAGCCCTTATACTGAATAAACTGACCAAAGGACCTCTGTTAACAATATTTGTGCTCAATTAGCTGAGGACAACCCTGCAATTGGCCCTAATTAATCTGATTTTCTCTTTTCTATTTCCAACGCAAAATGAGGCGTAGAAACGAAGTCACATCCTGGGCCCATATATAATAAAACAAGACTCCCCTATACAGCAACTTTATCCTATATTCTGTGGCACCAGTGACAGGTGAATAGAACAGATGTTGTGTCACTGATCACCTACGAGTCAAGGAAAATAAACTCCTACAGCATCTAAGTCTTATAATACGAATTACAAAATTCTTCTTTTCACTAACCCCATTTATATAAAAGCAGTGTTATTCCTTTAAATTAACATTACTCACATTTTGACATGTAGGAATGTGATAGACCCAGGTATTGTCTTTCTATCGTCAGTCTGTGATAAGCAAAAAGCTGAAAGATCCGCGGAAGGTCAGCACTGTGAGTGCGCTCCCCGGAATCTGCAAAACGTGCAAACGTCTCTCCGAAGGCAAACAAAGAGGTTGGCGATTCTTTAAATAAAACATACCCTCAAACAGCCTTCAGTGCAGCACATTGAGACAAATGCCATGGATGCGAAGAGGTGTAGCTGGGATTACCAATGACGCGCTAATGGCTGTTTGGCCACTCTCTCCAGCTCCCTCTCTCTGACTCACCACCTCCCCATGGGCGCTGTGCTCACGTCATTCTGGGACTCTGGGTCAGGCACAGTCCATTGAGTGAGCCAGCCTTGTACCTGCTGAAGCCCAGCCGGAGAGAGACAGAGCAAAGAGCCGAGCACCGCAGCCCCAGCCCCTGTCAGTAACCCCTTCACTCCCCCTTCCTTCCACGGGTGTTCATCAAGACCACGGGGATGATCGGAACAATCAGAATAATTATTTTACAAGACTGATACATGGTCTAAGTTAGGGCTAGGTTTCTTTCTGACACTTTTTGAATAGGCGATTTTGCACGCTGGCGTCACCAAGCCGGGCTCTGCAAAGGCAGCTGCAAAATACTCCCGAATATCAAAGACTGCTTAAAATAAAAGCCTGTCAGTAACACACAAAATTCTGGAACTGTCTGAAATATAGCTGTGTAGCTAGTGAGTATCACAGTACAAGATTTAGATTTTTTTTAATCAAGCAACATAATTTTAGACAAACGATTGACTCTTTCAGTTATCCCCTACACCAGTAAAGATCTCAGGAAAAAAAAAACAGACAGAAAATGCCCTTTTTTTATGGGTAAAATGGCAATGATGCAATTTATTCTTTAAATCTTTAGAGTTTCAAATTATGTGTAAACATTATGCAATTGCATTTGGTACTAAAGTCTTTGTATTATTTCACCTGAAAGTAAAGGTAAGCTCACTCCACTTCCATTTCTCTTCACTAAATAGCAGATCTAAGTGCTATTTATAGGAGATTCTCCTCTTTTGAATCATTGTCCAGTGAATACACCTTAGATTTAGTGATGGTAAAAAGCTGTCTAGAACTCAAAATCTGTGCTTTTAAAACTAGCCTTTGAAATGATCCTGTGCTATCCTTTTAAAGTTACTTACCTGAGCATTTTTGTACTTTCAAAAGATGCAAAGTCAGAATATTCCTTGGATCCTATGGAGATCCTGGTGAGTTGTCATTCCAGTTTGGGTTGTTGTGAGTTACAGATATTGCTTTCTTAATGCAACATCAAAGCAATTATTATCTGTTTTAAAATGCTCTTGGTCCCAGATGAAACTCCTCCAGAATTCCCCCAGCTCTGTGCCACATGAAAATCATTTCTCTGGCTGGCATTTTCAGTAACTGTGGGCATTTCCTCCAGACATTCTTCAAGTAACAGTAATCGGGTACTGTCATTGAATACAACAAAAACAAAAGCATTTTGCATATTGTTCACTATCTTCAGGATTGTCCCATGTCACCAGTTAAAGTGCTGGGGTGTAAATTGTGACGTGCTATATGATAGATTTATGAATCAGAGGCATGGGAGAGTTTTTTTTTTAAAGAAATGCATAAAAGACACATTCTTGTCCAGTTAGAAAAGAGCACATAAAAAAATTGAATGAAAGCTGACTGTGGCCAGACAAGATGAAATTATCTTCCCACACTTTTCCTCTATTATGTTCAAACTGGCAGATTCTCCTGGCCCACAGCCATATTACTCAACCACAACGGTGTGTAATGACAGGCAATCGCTTAAACAAAGCGTTTCTTGGCGATTTCTGCGGCATAATAGTTCTCTTTGAACAGCTTTCACTTTTAGAAAGGAAAAGTGCTGATAGCCAAGACCTCAACAGTTTTCAGGAACAGCATTCACAAAGAGGGAGATCTGATCAAAGCCCTATTGTCACTATTAAGTAGCCAGAACAGCAACTTCATAGTAAGACTTCAAACAACCAGATCTTTTTAAATCCTCTTTCAGTATCACACAACGTTAAGCCGCTGAAGGTAATTTTACTAATAGAATGCCACTTTTGACTTTTGACAACTATTCTTTCATGCTGGGGTAAGTTGGTGGTATTTATATTTCTCTGTAGCAACTGTCAGCCACCAATACCACTGACCTCAATTGTCCCACGTTGGATGAGATATTTCAATGGATTATTTGATTTTAAAAGTTGTTGTTGAGGAGCTCAAAGGGCTTCCAGGGTTCCTCAAAAAAAATAAAGCACAGATAAAAAATATACAAAAGTGAATGTGGAATCCATTTTATTTTTTCTAAGGTTTGACTGGAGTTCTTGATGGAAGTTCAAGGGGGATGCCAAAAACTAAGCCACCTTCACCCTAGCTGTTAAACTGGAACTCATAATCATTCTTGAAAACCATTCCCGAAAGCTATATAGTGTACTGTATATCATAGTCTGACCCACATTTATCTCCTGCATCCCTCCTCCACCCCATCTCCACCTTCACAGCTGCTTCTGGGGTATCTCCTCACTCTGCTTGGGGGTCCCAGGCCCCTTGTCCTCTGGCGAGGGGGCTGAGCCAGATCTCACGACCTCATGACCTAAATCCTCATCAGACAGCCTCAAGCACATCTACTCATTGAGTAACGTTCTTTCTTGTGAACGGTTCTCTAGGCTCTCATCGAGAAGGCACTCATCATTCTGCCTGAGAACTTTTCGAAAACTGTACTTCAGTGCGATAATGGTTCCTGAGAGAGACTTCTCACTTGCTGTCCAAACCAGCACCTGGATTTTATTCCTGATCTTTTTATATCCTGATGCCAAAGCAATGTCCAAAAGACTGCAGGGTATTGACTTTTAGCTACTGCACTGTCATTAATCATACTGAGCAGTTGTCCCAGATCCTATTTTATAGGTGTATGATGCCTGGTGGTGAAGGTCTTCTGGACTTGTGGAACAGTAACCTTAGTACCATAAAGAATAATGGAATTATGCCAACGACATGCTCGATTTTAGATTCCTGGTACTGGGGTGGGCATCACAGTGGGGCAGTGGTTAGCATTTGTTAGCACGGTGGAGTCCTCGCTGTGTTCATGTGGGTTTCCTCTGGGTGCTCCTGTTTCCTCCCACTGGCTGCTGGGAAAATTGGCCCTGGTGCGGATGTACAGTATGAGTGTCTGCGTTTGTGTTTGCGTCTGCCCCGCGCTGGACTGGTGTCCCAGCCAGGGTGTAAGCCACCTTGTGGCCATTTCTTGCCAGGATTGGCTCAGGCTCTCCCCGCAACCCTGAATAGGAGGAAACAGTTAGAAAAATGGATGGGGTTTCCAAACATCAGTAACAGCGTCTGCTCTTTCTATATTGTTATGGTCCTGTTGTTTGTCTTGAGCAATTTTCTCTCTTGTGTGCTACTGTACCTCTGCAAGGCCTGTTTATCTGTTACTCTGTGCCCATCAGCCATTGTGACTGGTTGCAAGCTGATGTCCTGCACAGTTAGAATTCCCTATGAAGAGCAATGTGTTCCTTCTCAGGGTCTGCTCTTTGCTGGAGTCCTAGTTGCTCACTATCATTCCAAGGGTCAGTCATCTCAGCAGAAAAGATCATGTTCATATGGCTCAATTAAATAATTTCAGGGGCTTTTTTGGAGGGCTCTTTCTGTACACTGGACTAGCTTGGTTCCTCTTGCTCCCCTCGGGTCAAAGTGGGGAATCCCAGGATTAGGGACAGAAAAACAGACATTCACACTGGAATCCCAGGTTGCATGTACTCTACATTTATAAGCAGCACAATATCGCGCCTAAACTGGCTATTACCTACTCCCTACTGTAGGGGAATGAATGGTGTACACTGGATCATTTAACTACAAATAACAAATTCAACATGCTGTAGAGACGAAATTCCCTGTTTTTCTAAACATAATTGCCATTAATTGTGTGTTATACTTATCATTTGTATCTCATTTCCACTTGAATGCAGAGAGCAGTGGAAAAGCATCACAGAGTTGTAGAGCAGTATTATTATCAAATTTAATAAAACAGTAAGTGGGCCTCTTCAGCTGTGAAAATTGTGGGTAATTACCCTCCTAGTGCAATTATGCATTTGGAGTAATTACCACTTGCAACTGTTTTGATCAACTACTCATAATCTATGCTTATATTTAAATACTGAGAGTAGACACTGCTTGAGCAGAACAACCCTCGGCATATATTTTTCCATATCTTTTTGTTCAGTCATAAAATGTCAGCAGAAAGGTATCATAGCTGACTGATGCTTCAGTGGTAATTGTATCCTTTAATAATTAATGGCCCAGTCTTAGTCACCCTGCTTCACAGTGAGAATATACAGTTAGTTATGGAATGTAGAGCTTAAAAATAGACTGTTCTGCAAAACAGGAGTGACAAAAGCACATTCCCATTATTTCAACCCCCAGGATAGTAGCGTTTTTTTTTCTTTTTTTAAGGGAAATGTACCTAAATGAACCTAATTCTGGAAAAGGAATCCGAGGGAGTCGATTCTGATGTTCAAAAGCGTATTTTTGAAGATGTTGTAGAAAGCCCACTGATGACAGCAGTGCTGCAGACTCCATCAAGCCAGCTCCTCTGTGCTTTGTTGCTCCTTCAAGGGATGTGCTGAATGCAACCACATGGGAAGAGCTGGTGCGTTTGATGTAATATTCCTCACCTGGGGAAGAGAAGCCCCCAAATAGTGTCTTCATAGCCGAGATGAGACACAGTAATGCCAAATGTTTTTGCAGAAGCCTCTGGGGTATCTGTGCACGCTCTGATTTGTTGAAATGTCAGTCCAGGATTTCCCACAATGCCCCGACGGCCTACAAGCTGAGTGCATCCCTCCTTCGATTTCAGCAGCACCACACAGTGCGACTGCATCAGTCTGCATGTACAATGTACATTGCACCATGTTGCATACAGTTCAGAAACCATTTGGCATGAATCGTGAATTTTGCTTGCAAAAACTATTAAGGAAATATTCTTTCCATTATTTTACCTTTCTGTTTTTTTTTGTTGTTGATCTGTAGATGAGAAGAATCTCAACACACAACCATTACCAGGATATAGCGTTTGGTCCAATACAATACAAGATAATAATATTGAATTATCTCTTGTATTATCTTGTATCTAATATAAGTAATACTGTACATGCCCTGTTTACTGTCAAAGTGGTTACAGTGAGTCATTACTCCCTGCATTGGGATCACAGTCTGAGTACTAATCACATGACGCTGACAATGCTGAATTACATGCAGAGTAACTGTCAAGCCACATCAGGCGATCATTGGGATATACAGTATGTGAAATGCAGAACTTTAAGAGGAGCATAGTAAGTAATAGTAAGTGGAATCATTGTTAAAATATTTGAACCACTTCTGTGAAATACTGTGCTTCAATTTCTTCACTGTTCTTAATAACATTTGTCCCAACAGATTAAAAAAAATATTAAGTATGCCATTGCATTGGTTTCAAAATGTTTTTGTAATGGCTGTTTTGAATGCTGACAACTCTCAAATGCTTGCAACCCTTGAAATGAAGCATGCCTTCCTATTTTGATGGAGGAGGAGAAAAAGGGTAGGAGTAGGAGAGGTTTTCTGACAAACAGTAAATATCTAACTTTTTAAAAGTGAAAAGACAAATATTAATGGCAGAGATAACTGGGGAAAAAAACATCTTGGCATGGTTGATAATGTTATTAAATCAGAGTTCCAAACTAATTCCGGCAGAAACCTTGTTGCTTTTTAATATGCAGATGGATAGGGAAGTTGCACAAATCACTGACAGCAGAAAATGAACTCTGACAGTTGCTTCCTGAATGAATCCTGTGGGGAGCCCAGAGATGTCATTTTCACTTGACGTGTGAACTTAATCATTTACCCAGGTCTAGTCAAGTGTCCCACACAAGAGCTCCTGAAATATCTTGCCATTCTCCAACACTCTCATGTTCTTTGGGAAAGTGTGGGAGCTGATCGCATCACCAATGTATTGTGTTTTTCAGGCTGGGGTTAAGGCAGGTTATTCAGAGCATTCAAGGGAAAATCGGCTTCCCAAGAAGATCCTGGATAACAGGGAATCATCCCTGTGAAAAAGATATAGTTTAATGTGCTTTAAATCTTATATGATTAGGCTGCTATTTGGAATTGCCATACTTGTAACTCTTTACAGAGAAGGAGCATACAGCTTGCTATGCACAGAGGCATAAAACTACAGTGAAACAGGAATCTAAATGCTGGTTCATCCGACCTGGATTCTCTGTGAGGCTCCAGGTAATGGCTAGGATACAACAAAACAGTGTCATGAAAGCGTTCTTTCCGGACCCTATGCAGACGACACAATCCGGGGATGAGCGAGGAAAACACAGGGAAAAGGCATGTGGGAGCCGGGGATGAAAACGGGGGGCGTGTCCATGGTGCGCTGGTGGCCGAGGCAAACAATCCAGAGCTGAGTCCAAAAGGGGAATCCAAAACGGGGCGAAAGTCCAAAGCCAAGCGATCCATCCAAGACAGACGTGATAAAAGTAAGAACCGGGTCGGGACCGGCACGGGAACAGGAACAGAAACTAAAACCTTAACGGGGCCAGGCGCTTCCAGGTCCCAGACTCGCTTGGTAAGGGAGCAGGAACAGGGAGCAGGTGCGGGAGATGAGTGAAAAACAAGGAAGGGCTGGAGTTTCCTTAAGAGGAGGGGTTTACGATCGTGACAAACAGCACACTGGAGATCTGACCCCTGGGCTCCAGGATTGGCAAGCAGAGGCCCTGTGGTCATTGTATATTGCACAGGTGACAGACACTTCCAGACTCCTTTTTTTGCTTTCCTTCTGCTCCTTCCTTCAGTGTCTGAGCTAAAATGCACCCTTCTGTCTGCTAAACAAGCGACTCCTTCAGCAGGGCTTCCCTTATGAAGTTTGACTGCGATACTCCGAGGTGAGAACGGAGTGCGCCAAAAGGGAATTTGTGGTTAAAGACTACGATGTAACGGCGAGCTCTGGTAGAGCATATTACCAACACAGTGAATCCATTGCAAAGTAAAAATATAAAATATAAAACAGAAAACCTGCCGAAATACCTCACATACCACAGGTGTTCAGAAGAGATGCCCAGTTTCTAAGATGCTACCATACTGCTGACTTGAATGGCTTTGTGTCTCAATAGGTAACAAAAATCAGATGATACTTCACCGTATAGTCCCACTAAAAAAGAATAAAAAAGATTGGGTTCAGCCAATG
Organism: Lepisosteus platostomus; assembly: GCF_059453375.1. Classification (NCBI taxonomy): domain Eukaryota; kingdom Metazoa; phylum Chordata; class Actinopteri; order Semionotiformes; family Lepisosteidae; genus Lepisosteus; species Lepisosteus platostomus. The sequence continues at coordinate 14,196,257 of NC_142628.1, forward strand.
ATGAGGTTAGGTTAGGAGGATTGAATCCCGATACAAGGCCATTCTTTTAAATAAATGCAAAACATGGAGGCCTCAAACAAGGATGAACAGACCTGTAAATCAGCTTAGATGTGCAAGCATTTGTCGCTGTCAAGAATGTCAAAACACTTGCCTTCCACTGTGTACAGGCTGGGAGGGGAAGAGAGAAAGAATTGCGCTTGACATTGTAAAGATCAGAAGTTACACTTGACATGCAAGGATTAGGATATCCTTTATGCCAATAATTAAACACACACAGTTTAATCGAACAAAGAAGAATATCCGTTCGGCTCACTGTAAAAAAAAAATTAAATAAGAAAAAATCAATCAAGTAATCAAGAGGAATATTCTAAGTTTTTCTGAGGCCAGTTAATTATGACTAAATCAGTGAAATTACATTGTCTTGCTCACCTATTGCATTGCATTTCTACTGTAATACTGCCAATTTATCTGAGATCACACATGAAATGCAGCTTTTTCTTGCCTAAATTATTCTGACGAATGCCATTTCTGGTGAAGCTAGAATGTCAATGCTGGAGATTCAATGTTCAGAAAGAGTGTGTGTGTGCAGAAAGAGTTAACCCATTGTTACACGTGAACAAAGTATTAACTGTGAGGAAGATCTTAGTTTTCCAATAAACTATTCCCACAGCAAGGATTTTTCAGGCTGTGAACCATGATATAACACTAGTACAGAGCTGCTTTTACCCCACCCCCCCAGTCAAAGGCTGGGACATGCAGTGTAATCCTCAAGGTGAGAAATTGCATTCATGAAATTGGGAATGGGGCATCAGGGCACACACTGCTGTGCACTGCTGTGATGTCACAATTGCACAAGTTTACCTTTTGCATGTTCATGGAAAGGAAGCTTTTGGATCCTGTTTGCCAGCAGGAGAAAAGAAACAACTGCCATTTACACTGCAGTCTAACCGCCATGAGATAATGGTCAGGTCAGGCACAGAGGCTACTCCCATGTGGCCAAATTCAGTATTTTAATCTCATTGCACACATTTACTTTTTTTTTTGCGACATAGCATTTGATTTTTCAGATGCTGATCCTGTCTGTCTTCTTCAGGATCACTGAATTCCATTGCAAGAGTTCAAAATTTAAGAGGGGGAGACCTGCATTCGCACAGCCAAACAGTATTCAGCTCTTCTCGTACTATTTACCCAAAGTTAAGCCAGTGACAGCAAGGAAAAAGCAAAACATCAGCTGCTTCAGGAATAAGGTGCTGTCTTTGATTATAGGTACGGGCCCTAAAGCTATATAAAGTGATAAATCATTTTCCAGTTTAGAAAGTGTGAAAAATAAGTGGCGATTCCAAACTAATTGCAACTAATTCTCACTTGTTTCATTGAGGATGCTTGTTTTGGGACAATTTTCTTTGTGCTTTATCGGTCACCTGATGGGATTAAAACAGATAGTTAAATCTTAGGAAAAAGCCAATGCCAAAGTAAAGGAGGAAACTGCAAAACAAGCGTTTTTTCCAATAAACTTGGACTGAGATTTTTCTGGAGTAAGGCCGCCCTTGGTTAGGTGTTCAGTGGGCCTGTGCTTTTTTTAGGGCCAGTGAGGTGTTTGCACTGCACGAACAGCAGGCTCTCGGCCTGAGACTCCGAGCGAGAGGGTCTGCCACTCCCTATGGGAAGCATTGAGCACTTTCAGGACTGCATGCTCATGCCCACTTGGGCTAGTCGGGAGCACAGGTTTCAATTCCACTGACATGCCGTTGCTCTTTTTTAACAAGGGGTTCCTTTCATCTTAAGTTACGAGCTAGGAGAGGAAATTTCATTAGAAAATAGCCCATGAGCAAGAGCACAGTTCAGAGAAGCCATTAACAAATGACAGATTATTAGCGAATGACAGCTTTGGAAAAAAGAGTGACGGTGTCATGTAAGATTATGTAATCACCAGCTCAGTTTAGCAGCGATTTACAGTCCTGGAGGGCCCTTTTAGAAATTTAACAATGATGCAAACCTAGAGCCCAGAAACCTGAAAGCATTGATTTATAATACATTAAAGAATGCATGCCAAACAGATTTTTCATGTCTGCCAAAGACATCAGGCTCCCTGAATCAATTCAGAGTAGTTTCGCTGTGCCAGTTTAGGGTTTAATGAGAAGGGTTCAGAAGGTTAACTGCCTGAAATGAGGCTGTGGCCTGTAATTTGTGAATTAACTGGCAAACGTACAGCATGCTGTGCATCATTGCCACTCTGACTGCCTTCCAGTGCTGTTGCCACTCTCTGTATTGTCAATATTTGGAATCTTGAATGGTGCCACGAATAGGAAATCTCTAAATAACCAGTTTAATATTCATATCTTTAAAAAGGTTTAAAGGGGTTTGAATAAAATAAGGATTTTTTCTGTAACTCTTCAGCATCAGCTTCCACATCTCATGCCTGAGCAAACCATCTGACTCCATATAGCTGCAACAAAATCTAGATACTGACTGGAGAGAAACATATCCAAGATCTATGGAGCTCATTGCAAAGTTGCTGCTGGAAGAGGTGTTAGTGGGACCATCGTGTGGTCTGCGTGGGTCCTAATGCCCCAGTATAGTGACGGCAACACTGTACTGTAAAAAGGCGCCGTCAAAACTGAGATCCTGATTTTCTGTGGTCAATAAAAATTCCAGGGCGTTTCTCGAAAAGAGTAGGGGTGTTACCCCTGTGTCCTGACCAAACTTCCCCCTGGCCTTTACCTATCATGACCTCCTAATAATCCCCGTCTCTGAACTGGCTTCATCACTCTGCTCTCCTCCCCACTGTGAGCTGGTGTGTGGGGAGTGGACTGGTGCACTTTGGCAGCTGCCACATCATGCAGATGAGGCTACACACTGGTGGAGGGAGAGGGGATCACCATTATCTGCAAAGTGCTTTGAATGAACTGTCCAGAAAAAAATGTTCTGTCTGAAGAGTTTTCCACATATAGGCAGTTTTGTTCTCAGTTAAATGAAACAATATTTTACTCTCTGCACGCAAATGCAAAACTGTACATTTCTCTGCATTTAGCATGTCACAGCACGCAGACCCTGGCAATTAAGTACCCATTGCATTTGGTCTTTTGAGTCAGGATCACAACTTGAAGAAGTGCAGAAACTTCTGTCATAGTAACGTACTGCAGTGTAGGGCTTGCACGTAGGATCGGAAATTGTAAGGCTTTCTGTTTTCTGCAAGAGAATGGCTTAAGGGGGAGTAGTGCTGTCTATCATGAAGAAAATAAACCCCCTAATATCAGGCTTTGTATAATACTGATGACTATCTGCCGGACTGCTGTCAAGTACGTTATTTTCTGTAACCTCCCTGTGCTCTGTAGGACTTTACCCTCTCAGTGAAACAAATACAGTATAATAGAGGCAAATTGTAATATTACAGTGAGTGTTTGAAAGAGTCCTGCTGTGAGGAAAATCATTGTGTTCTTCTCCAGTAATCTGCCATCACACAGACTTTGATTATAGTTTCCAAACTGTAACCAATTACCCCTCCAGCCTCCTGAGTGAAGGCAGCCTTTCAGTTTCCTATTGCTCATTTTCAGGCCTGGAACAAAGTGAAATTTATTTCTTTTACACAATGGTTTTTTCGCACACCAAATGCAAATGTTGGTTGTTATATGTTTTTTTTTTTTAAATATGAGATGGAAAGATCTCATTGCAGGTCAATGCTATATATTTTTTTATAAAATTACACCCCGGCAATAATATCTGTTATTGAAATAGTAATAGATATTATTAATTAATTAATTGATTCATTATTAATTAACAAAGTCATATATTGGACATAGGGAAAAGTGACCGATGGAACCCATGCTAAGTGAATATCCATCCATCCATTTTCTAATTGCTTGATCCAATTCAGGAATTCAGGACGGCCAGCGCCTATCACAGCAAGAAACGTGCAAGGCAGGGTACACTCTGGCCAGTCCATCAGAGGGCAGACACAATCACACATCCTGTTGTCCACAGAGGAATGTATGTTACAGCAAGACTTTATACCCCAGTTATGCCCAGCGTGGGTATTTAGAAAGGGCTGCTTGTCAGCACACCTGCTATACAAAGCCACCCTGACCCACTGTACCTGTTAGAAAGCTTTGTCTGATAATTAAAAACGTCTTCCACATCCATGTCGGCCAGGTGTCAGAATTTCATTGAATTGTACAAAACAGGCATTGTTGATTTAGACAGATTATAATGAAAAACTACTGAGTAATTCCTAGTATTGAAAGAAATGGCATATATATACAGTACATAGGCAGGTTGAATGAATTTCAGGGTTTGCATTATTAAAAATGGTGATGATGGTGATGATTATTGATGTGCTTAGTCGTTATCTTGAAAAACTCAAAGAAAGTCGAACAATGGGATGTAAGTTCTCCTTGTGTTCACATGGGATTCCTCCAGGTGCTCGACTTTCCTTCCTGGGTGTTTCCTGCCTTTTTCGCCTGTTGTTTGAAGGGATAGACCTCCCCCATGACTCTGTGCTGGATAAACCGATTTGGAAATGGATGGATGCCTAAATTGCTGTGTTGACAGGACATGCACAGACCTGAATGCAGGGCTCTGCATTTTGATGGAAATGCATGCACTATGCTCAGACTGTGCACTATGCTTATCAATCAAAAAGTGACAGACTCATTCATACAATGGCTGTTTGCCAGCAGTTATTGTCCCAAGCCCTGACAGGAAGTCCAGTTAAATATGTATGCATTATGCATACTGTGTACAATTGTACTATTCTTTGCATTAGTATTAAAAATAATATATATACTTAGAAGTATATTAAATATGCATAAGACAATTTGGATTTGAAACTATAAAAAGTCTGAAATTATGCTCTTGAAATTGACATTTTTTAATAAACTAGTATATGATAATCAGGCTCATCTATTTGTCTTTCTCTGTTAAATAATTAAATTTTCTGCATCAATAAATAGTGGCAAAACTCATTTTAATGATCAAGGGACAACAGCCAAGAATATTCTATATTTATATCAGATATAAGAAAGATTACAAACAAGGTGGGGGATAGATCTAAGGAATGGACTGGATCTCATCCAGCTGTTTCCCAAATGAAGCCAAGGTATCGGCTGAATAATAATAATAATAATAATAATAATAATAATAATAAACTTTATTTTATATAGTGCCTTTAAAGGTGGCTTCTCAAAGCGCTTTACAGGATGACAACAACAATAAATAAGAAGAATATACTAGATAAAACACAATTACAATATACAGAGGAGGCTGTGGATGGTGGTACTAGGAAAAGCAGAGGGGTGAAGAATGGAACCAGTTCAGTAAAGCCCCTTCTACAGAAGAAGGTTTTTGAGTCTGGATTTGAAAGAGTTTAGAGAAGTTGACTCTCTGATATCCTTGGGGAGAGAGTTCCAGAGCTTGGGAGCATAACAGGAGAAGACCCTGTCACCCATAGAGTGTAGACGGGCTTGGGGGACAGTAAGGAGAGCAGAATTAGAAGAGTGAAGGTTGTGAGGTGGGGAGTAGGGTGATAATAGTTCAGACAGGTACTGAGGTGCCAAGCCATGCAGAGCCTTATAGGTGAGCATGAGGATTTTAAAGGCTTAACAAAGGCTATTGCATGCTTCTTTCCTTGTGCAACCTGTGAGATCGATGCAAGCAACAGCTAATAAATATCACACAGAATTGCTAATCAAAGCTGTGGTTTCAGAGCCCTGTGAAACCACGTCTATACACATTTATCAGGCCAAGGTCTGAAGACAGCATAGGTCTTTCTCTGACGTCATCTGTGGATTGGGCCCACAGACTGGGCTCTGAAGTCCCTTCCTTTCATTCAGAGGCTGTGTTTTGCAATTCAGATCAGAGTCTGGCTTGTGGGCATACCAGTATCCCAGCTCGTACACAGCCCTTCCTTTGGCAGTGCTGAGGAGTGCTCCTGAATAAGTGATGCAACCCTCTGGCAACACAAGTATCCTCCCGGTCTTTGTGGGGACTGGGGCCAAGCTAGGCAAACCCGAGAGGCGAAATAATTGCACGACTAAAGCCACAGATGCACTTCTCTTTCCAGTCTGTCCTTTCCCACCCGTGCCTGTGGAATAAAACCTCTCTTTTGGTGGGATCCCCTCCTTCCATACTGCGCTGTTACTCAGGAGGCAAAACCCCCCGCCCCCTGCCCATGATCCTCCGTGACGGGGTTGGTTGCAGCTGTTTGCTTGATCCTCTCTTCCTGTTTCGTCCTGTGGGTCAGCTGACCCTGTTGTGTTTTTTTTTAACTGATTGATAACCTTGGAAGTACTTTTGCACCCTTTTCCGTGAGGAGAGACTAGGAAGAGGAGATGAAATATGTTCTCATCAGAGAGAGGTATGCTGTTTGATGGTAGGATTCCTATTTTCTTTGTTACCTCAAACTTCTCCTCAAATCTCAGAGGCCCGGTTAGTGTTCTGATGGGAGAGAGAAAAATACACCACAGCCCTAAGGGGAAGCATTCATCGTTTTGTACCTTAATATCCAATCCATTGTCCCCGTATGGTGAGCAGGAATAAGATTGGATTTCAGGGGGTTGAAGTGGTTCCTCTCTAATATCTAAAGTGCTCTGGGATCTTTCTTGAATCGAATGTGTTATACAGTATACAGTATACAGTATATGTAATTAATTGTTATTCTGGCAATGTTTTCTTCATCTCTTGAGGCCCAGAAAGGTGCTTTCTATATGTAATTATTATTATTAATAATAATAATCATAATAATAATAAGCATAATAATTCCTTCAACTTATATAGTCCTTTTCAGTCTTGATACGCAGAATTTCAGTGCTTCGAAGCAACAGTTGTCTTTCCTGGGCTGTTTAAATCAATATCGCTTCTGCAAGACAACTGTCCAAAAAACTAAATTGCCCTGCAGCAGCGTCTGCTCAGACAAACCAAGTCTGGCAGTCACCCCTGGGGCAAGAAAACAAGGAAAGAAATGTTGCTAACCTATACGGGCAGAATCAACAAAATCATCATTACCATGGGGCTCCTATGGTCTTTGTATATGCACGTGGTTGTACAGTGGTACCAGTGTTAGACGTGGTGAGTCTGAAATGCGTGGACTGTGATGTAGGTTAGCGAGGCTGAACTTTTCAAAATTGTCCCAGCACACCCGGCTGTAAACCAGACTGTAACTGAACAGTGTTTGGCAGGCAGCTGCAGCTGTACAGGAGGTTCTCCTGTTTATTAAAATAATTTGTTCCTGAAGACAGATTCCCCCATATGAGCTTTCCCACCTCCATGTCCCTTAGAGCAAAAGGGTTGTGCCAAAATATTTCATGACACCAGTGTATGATCAACTGCACACCTCTTCATTAGCCAGCGATGAAATGCAATGATTAATTTATCATCGGCATTAGCTGTGTATGAATTATTGACAGTGCTAAATGTTGCGTCTGAGTCAAATCTGTCGAATCTTGTGTGTGTGTGTGTGTGGCGGTGTGACGGTGTGAACAGGATAAGGCTCATAAACACACGACCGCAAAAAAAAAATGGACAAGGGAAATTAAATAAATCACTTTAGGAAAATAAATTTTAAGTTAGTGGCAAGAACTATTCTGCTTCCTTCTTGTCTGCGCAGTTTAAATTGCTCCCAAGTTCCCAGGAGGGCCGCGACTTTAGAAGTCTTATTTTTATCAAAGTTTTAATTGAAAGTCAGTGAATGACAGGGTTCCCTGCTGCGCTCTCATTCTGATTTAACATCTTAGTCTCTTCAGCTGGATTTGATCTGACTCTCCTGAGTACCTCCTTGCGTCATTCAGAAAAATCATTCAAATGGCTCCGACCTCAAAGCTTTTCATTGAGAAATCTTTTTATAGCTGGGGAACGTGGTCCTTACTTGATTAGCATTTTGCACTGCACTCCTAACAGAGCCTTGCTGGGGAGGGGGGGGGGTTTAGTATAGGAAGGCAGTGCACTTGATCACATCCATCCTGTAGACAGCAGCAATGGGTCTGAATAACAACAACAGGCTGCTCTTGGCAGGAAGCAGGAGTGTAGAACGCTTTGTGGACGCCGGCAGAATCTCCGAGCTGCAGAACAGCAATAAACTCGCTGGCCCTCATCAATAAATTCATAAATAAAATCCTGATACAGCTGGTGCATAGACCAGAATTTAGTGTTAACATATCTTAGCGAATCTCAAATTTTCACAGCCCATACACATGCAGTATGCAGATCATACATTTATACAGAGCTGGTCTTTTGAATGAGCAGTAAAGAGTAAAGCTGTATTCTCCCAGTCTGCAATATTATCTCTAAACTCATTACAAGGCAATACACATGATATGTAGTATCGCCAATAAATTAGACAACTACCTTATCTATACATTTTAAACAGCTGCTTAGCCCAATATAGGGTCCTGGTGAGTCTGTCCTGGTGGACAATGCACTCAGGGCTGGATACACTCTGGATGGGACACCAGGTAATTGAACACAAACATGCATTCATTTGACACTTCAGGAACCTGGACAGCATGTGTACTGTGGGATGAAACCAGGGCACCTGAAAAAAAAAACACATGAACATGCAAACTCCACTCAGAAAGTGCCTACAAGCAAGAAATTTAACACAGAACACAGAACGTGAAGACACCACCCTTAAAACCAACAAGCCCCCAGACAACTATATGTGTATACTCTATTGTTTACAAGGGTTTATTTTAGTGTCAGTGTACCGTACCCCACCAAATGTGGGGCATTTTACAGGATAAAACAAAACAAAAAAAAAGAGAAAGAAAAAAACGAAATAATGATTTTAAAGAAACTAAGAAGTAAATACAGAGATAGAAAAACAAGGGAAAAGCAGAAAAGGCAAACACTAATTAAAAGCCCAACGAAACAGAGAAGTCTTCAGTCTAGATTTGAAAAAGTTGATATTTCTCAGAGGATGAGCTCCAGAGCTGCAGCTTGTACCTATAAGAAGGTACTGCTAAGACATTAGCCTCAGCTGAGAATAAAGCCCTGCTTCGTACATAGGGAGTCATGAGAGATGGTAAGTATTGCAGGGAATAGGTGTGTAAGTCTTTACAGGAGTAGGTAGAGAGGCCACAGTAAAGGCTATTACTGTAATACAGCCAAGTTGTGATGAAGGCTTGAATCGGGGGTTTGTGCAGCACTGCAATGAGAGGCAATGGTTCTGAGGCGAAAGTAAGAGGCTTTTATTTATGCACCAGAACAGAGCTCAGAATCAAACAAGACCCCCAGATTTCTCATCGTCAGGCATAATTTGAGACTGCTGTTTCCGGGATTTTTTTCAATGTGATAAATGACATGTGTCTTCCCTGTGACATTACCTTCGTTTTTGTCAAATTTAAAGAAAGGAATTTTGGGTTCAACCAGGTCTGGATTTCTCTCACACATTGTGATAGAATTGAGATGTCACAGGGAGGATCAGATAGAGATGAATGTCCTCTTTTTGCTCATGAGACTACCTAATGGGGGTAAATGAATTAAAAACAGGTCCAAGGATAGAGCCTAGGGGGACACCTGAAGGGATTGGTACAATTTCAATCTTAGAATTATTAAAGGCAACAATATATATTTCTGGAGTGAATCCAAAACTCCAGTCCACAGACTCCATTCATGAACAATTATGAATATGCATCTGTTATGATTTTGTTAACTAAAACTCAGTCTCCTTAACTCCTATAGTATAAATTCAGGGATAACTGATGAGTCTAGTGTATTCTGGGAAGAAGAACTGAATGTTGGATCTGCATGTTAGTTGCCTTATTCATGGCAGACAGGACCAGCATGTCTGCTCCTCCTTGACCACAGTGGACAGCTGTTAAATTAAACTGACCAGGAACTGCCTTGCAGGTAGACAGCGCAGACAGCTGGCTCTAAGAAAAGGAGAAAGGGAGCCGTTTCATGGGGACAGTGTTTGTACCCACAAGTTAACAGGAAGCTTAGCTGTACTTAAGCAGATTTTTTGAGGACATACTGAGGAAACCTACTTTAGGGCAGATAATTTTAAGATCCTAGGTCCTTTTAGTTTAGCATGTTAAATGTTTCGTTTTATTTCTATGGTTTGCCCAAACTTAGAGTACAGTTGTTTGCTTTCACAGTTTTTATCACCTTGATAACTGCAGGGGTGTCACCATACTTTTATCATTTAACCTTCATCACTACACAGGAGGACTCACCTACAGTATAAGCGTACTGCAGTCTTGGAGCTGTTTGTGTTAAGAAAAGCAGAAACCAAACCACAAATAAAAGCAGACAAAGAAGAAAGCAACTTTTAGCTGCAGATGTACATCTTTTGTTCTTTCAGACCAGTAGCTGGGCTGTACCTGCAGATAAAATACCCACAGCAGGCCGATCACGTGGGCACTCAGGGGAAACTAAGCCTCAAGGCTTTTCACTTGCCTTGCTTCTCCTGTTTGAACTCTCCTCCCCTTTCCATCCATCCATTTTCAAACCACTTTATCCAGAACAGGGTCTTGGGGGAGCTGGAGCTTATCCTGGCCAGCAATGGGTAAAAAGGCAGGATACACCCTGGATGGGACGCCAGTCCATCACAGGGCATACACAGACACAGACACACACACACCTACTCCCACAAGGTAAATTTCATCAGAAGTCAATTAAACTACCAGCATGTCTTTGGAGTGTGGGAGGAAAGCAGGGCACCTGGAGGAACCCAAGCAAACATATGGAGAACATGCAAACTCCACACAGACAGCATCCCAGAAATTGAACCCAGTGCCCCAGCACTGCGAGGCAGCAACGCTCACCCCCTGCACCACTGTGTCTACCTTCCCACCCTTTCATCCCACATATCTTTGACACAAGCATAGGCTGTGCAAATAGTCATTGAAGTCACCTGATCCACCTTACAAATTTGCAGCTTACAGAAGGTAGTGAAATTGTTTAATTATGGTTTGCGGAGTATTCTCTGTGAACACGAATGACAAGCTCTTCATCTAACTGGTAGAATAAAAATTTGCTAATAAAATGCATCAGTAGATGTTTGAACACTGTGTTGACAAGCGCTGGTAAAATCCCTTTAGGCCAAGGTTATCCGATGAGTGCATCATGTTTGATTTTTTGTTTGTCTACCTATAAAATACAACATCTCTAAAATGTGCAAATTGACCCGGAAAGTTTTATATCTGAAGTCTGAGTGGACTCAGCACAGGACATTGGTTAGCTGTATCAATGATCCTTCATGTTCCTTTCTGTATTAGGTCTAGAGTGAACAGCCCCTGTATGTAGAAATAAAATACCACCAGAGTTTGTATTATAAATGAATCCTATTTTATCTCTTTGAACTTAAAAGTGAACTTGCCTTATGGAGAAGCAAAATGAAACTGCCCTCAGGATAATGAGCCTTTTGGAAACTTGCACCTTTTGCCCTTGTTTGTTTTATCTGCTTAATTTATTGTACCAGCTCGGTTTCTTCCAAATAATAATCACTCGTATTTTCCTAATCAAATGCAATTCACATCACACAAAGCGACCAAGTCAATTCAACAATCAGGTCTCTTGTTAAATTATGTTTATGTTTAACTTTACAGCACATTTGTTACAAGGACATTTTAGCGAGAAATAAAGTCTGAACAAATGAGATTTTGTTCTGTATGATTTTTTACCATTTCTTTGTAATTTCTCTCAACATTAGCAGAGCGTGCTAGCTTAAAACCTGACAGTCCATTAGATTCACATGCATGCTTACAATGTCATTTTGATTTAATGTACATGAAGTACTCAAGAGCTAGGAAGAAAACTTAAAACAGAAATGCTCTTCGGCATTCTGCCAGAAAATTGCACCAAACAATACAGCCGGATTGCTTGGTTCTGTATCTCTTAACCTGCCAGGCAATCTTGTTTAAAGAAACATTTTTTTCAAACCGTATTAAACGCATTTCAAACATGTAATTACAATAATTCTGAAGCAGTTGCAATAAACAATAAAACTACAGGATCATTTTAGTGTTGAAGGAAACCCTTCCAGCTTCTCTGCACTAGATAATTACTTTAATCATCACGTTGGAAAAGCAGCATTTTACAAGGAGCTGCAGAATCATGTCAGTTTTAGTGTTTAAGAAGAGGCAGCCAACACAGAAAATGAAAATGCTTGTTTCCTGCTGACCGGTTGTTCTACATTATCAACATTAACTGAATTACCGCATGCTGCACACTACTGTTCTTTGTCACACGTGTATCCTAGTGTTTCAGTCTAGGGAAACATTCACATGGAGCCTGGAGACAACATGCAAACTCCACAGAGAAGGTACCCCAGTCTGAAATCAAACCCAAGACCTGAGACCTGGGAGGCAGTGATGTTAACTGCCATGCTCCACACTCACTGTCTCACCTTGAATTAGCTATAAACAATATCATTGTACAATTTCATAGTCAAAATTGTTGTATTTGCTTTAAGTTTTTTTTTTATACACAGTAATATATCACAAGATTGCCCGGAGGGTAATTTGTGCTCCCAGTCAGTTTACATTAAAAATAAGCCCCATTAATTACCAAATGTAAATATAAACATTGTAGACAATTTTGAAGGGCCTTATATTAAATCACAACGACGATCATCATTGTAATTTGGGAAGTTTATTTTGTACACTTTAATGAATGACAGAGGCATATGTTCAAAATAATATTGCCAAATAATATTGTAGGCCTACTGAAGTTCTTGCACAGTATGTTATTAACATGTGATCGAAATCAAGTTGCACAATCAGTGTACTGAATGGAAATAAAACATATGGCTAGCAAAGTGAGGCACTGTTACCTCAAAATGAGACAGATTCCAAACTGAACTTCCAGGAAGTAGGATTTTCCCATCTTGAGCTTGATGAGTCATCTTAAGCTGTCTGAGTTGAAATTCATACACTATGTGGAAAACAATGTAGACCTTAGATGGGTGAGGGGACTGTGAATCAAATGTCCAAGTCTTGAAATCCCTTCGCCACGCCCCCTTCCTGTGGAGTAATGGCATTTTTCGTGCTTGCAGAGTTACATACAGTAAGTCCTCTTTTTCCATAACATGGCTCACATTCATCTCTTCCAACCTGATGCAGTGAAGGCAACAGGTGTAACACTGCGTTCGCTGGTTCACTTGATTTTGATGAGCCACAGTACATTCATGGCCTGTTTGCTTGGATCTTAAATGTCAAATACAGTACGTGCATACGTCTCTCTTGTTTTCACTTTGTTGCACTGGGTCCCTGTGGATTGCGGAATACAATTCCAGATACTCCTGTTGGCCTCCAAGATTATGAACAGTTGGAATCCATTTGGACATCAGTGAACTTATATCTCTGTACAGGCCTCCTGTACACAAACTCTTTGGACTCTGATTTTCTGTCAGTATCTGAAACGAGATCCTGACCCTGGTAGGGCAGGATTTCTGTTCTGTTGCTCCATAGACTGTGGAATGAGCTCCTAGCCAGGTAGTCAGCTCGTTATCTCCTTTTACGACCAGTGCTGCCCTCCCCCAGGTGCTGTAGACGCTACAGCCCCAAGAGCTAGGGCATGACAGTCCAGGGTGGTCCGGAAAGATGGGAGCGCAGGAAGGGGTGAGCCACCAAAATCCAGGGCCATCCCGTGCCACTGGAATCCCCTCTGAAGCTGGTGAGAGTGGCATCCCAGCAGCCCTTGCTCTCGGTCTGTGGTCAGTGGGCTTCAGTAGACAGTGTTCCTCCAGGCTGGCACTGTGTTGTGCCTGAGGTGGACACAATCCCCCTGGACTGTTGCACCCTGACCCTGGTGTCCATAACACCTACAGTGCTGCTTCATTTCCTTGGGGGGGGGGCACTTGTTGTAACATCTCCTGTCTAAAACCTCACTTGTAGGTTAATTGTGTGGATTCTGCTTGAGAGTGGTACAGTGGGGCAGGGTTTAGCATTGCTGTCTTGTACCATTGGGGCCCTGGGTTCAATTTCTGGGGTGCTGTCTGCGTGGAGTTTGCATGTTCTCCCTGTGTTTGCGTGCGTTTCCTCTGGGTGCTCCACTTTCCTACCACAGTTTAAAGACAAACTGGCGGGTTAATGGGCTTCCTTGTCTCTGTGCGTTTGCACCCTGTGTTGGACAGTATTGGTGCCCTGCACAGGGTGTACCCTGCCTTGTATGTGATGCTTGCAGGATAGGGTCAGACTGCCCTCAACCCTGAACTGAAAGAAGTGGTTAGAAAATGGATAGATGGATTATTGTGCTGAAATGCATACGCATGTGTTTCTCATGTTTTTGCTTTTTTTGCAAAGCTTTTTGATGATGGATGGAGAAACAGGTCCATTACAAAACACATTTCTAGGGACAGTAACTAAACCTAATCGGCTTCATGCAGGTGTGTAGCACGTCCTTTCACATATGCAGCAGCCATATCACCCTGCAACTCACAACTGGCAACCCACTGAAGCTAAGCAGGTGTGAGCCTGGTCAGTACCTGGATGGGAGACCTCCTGGGACAAACTAAGGTTGCTGCTGGAAGAGGTGTTAGTGGGGCCAGCAGGGGGCGCTCACCCTGCGGTCCATGTGGGTCCTAATGCCCCAGTATAGTGACGGGGACACTATACTGTAAACAGGCGCCGTCCTTCGGATGAGACGTAAAACCGAGGTCCTGACTCTCTGTGGTCATTAAAAATCCCAGGGCGCTTCTCGAAAAGAGTAGGGGTGTAACCCCAGTGTCCTGGCCAAATTTCCCCCCTGGCCTTTACCCCATCATGGCCTCCTAATAATCCCCATCTATGAATTGGCTACATTACTCTGCTCTCCTCCCCACTGATCGCTGATGTGTGGTGAGCGTTCTGGTGCACTATGGCTGCCGTCGCATCATCCAGGTGGATGCTATACATTGGTGGTGGTGGAGGGGATCCCCATTACCTGTAAAGGGCTTTGAGTGGAGTGTCCAGAAAAGCGCTATATAAGTGTAAGCAATTATAATTATTATTATTATATGCTAGCCAGCATGGACACAACCAGTGGTCCCTGAGCTAAAGTCAAACCCTGAAGTATGCACTCTTTTTGTTAATGTGTATGTTTCCCCATGTCTCAATTTGTACAGTATATGTACATTGCTCCACAGCACACAGTTGTACTGACTCATTTGTTTGAATATTCCAACAATTCTGATATTTTAACAATTATTTTTAAAAATAAATACTATATTTTGGCAATACCCTATCTAAGACCATGTAAGTGGAACAGATGGCTATCCTACTGGGGAAGGTGTCTTTTTCTGGAATGCGTTCTGTATTGACATTGTGAAATAAAATATCATAAACGCCGTCAATTAAGAGAGACAGTGACCAGGTGGAAGATTATATTTCTTCGTAAAGAATAATGCATTGCAAAAGGTTCTGTAGTGACCCATACTACACATCTTTTCCAGCAGTGCAACCTAAGAGCTGCCTTATCCCAGCCTTATTCTAGCCAACTAGAATACTGCAACTGCAAATCCTGCTACAAGGTGACAAGACTACAAAAATCTAAACAACAGGCTGGTTCTGCATAGCTTCTTTTTCCATCAATCGCCTGTTTCCTCTCCTTTCCTGTTCCTGAAGTAGATTTTGGACAATTAAAAAGATCCTAATCATGGTTAATTAGCCTGCATTTGAGAGTGATTCTCATTAACGCCGCTAACGTTTTGTTGACTGGAATTTTTAATTGGTATATTAAGCGAAGATCGGTTAGCATACAGTTGTGCCGTAAGGAGGTATTTACAGTAAGAGAGGAATGGAATTCATATCGCAAAATTAATAAAAAATGGAGACAGAGAAAGATGATGCCTATCAGTGGCATTAACAGGCAAGTTCTATAATGAATGAATGCTGATGATATTTTCCAAGCAGGGATCAGTTGTCTCTTCGTCATGCAGGTAATGGCAAAGACTTATAGAGTTGCAAGGAATTTTTCTGCTACAATTTTCAGTCATGCCTGTACATCCATGCTGGATCACAGTCTGTTCAAGGGGGATTAGTGGTTTTCAAACTTTTCAAAGGATACAGCAGGACACTTAGTTTTTTATAGAATCCTATGCCACCTTTTTTTCTCTTTTCACATATGCTGTTTGTTTGAGCTCCTGCACTCCAACCCACCAGTTCCCCGAGGCCATTAAGAAGGTGAAGCAGGGAGTGGTGTTCTGGTAGTACGCACTCATTTTGAGGAACCAGCTAAATGAACGGTGTCAATACTCAAAAGGCATTAAAAGACGGTGACGTAAAACAGGGAAAAATTCGTTCCCCCAACATAAGATCCCGGATCCACCGGCCCACACTGCTGCTTTTTGTTTATTACAGTTAATAGGGACGGATAACAATTTCCTGTTCCCATCTCACCCCGTGTGGGTCTCTGTTTCCCGTTCAGCACCACGTGCGCCAGAGATCTCGAACCAATAGAAACACTGGAGCTTAGAAAGACCACACTTAACAGGCTTGCCAAAATTGCAGCTTTCCTGCAGGCTCTGCTCACAGCACAAAAGCTGGCACAGGAACCGGCACTGACGTTCCTCGAGAAGGTAGCCAACCTCCCCCCACCACCTCCGACAGACAGACACACACACACACACTCGATTTATTTCCCCGCGCTCCAGCGTGCATTATCCGGCTCATGCATCAGCTGCATATGCAACGCTCGTCTAAAAATAACTAACGAACATTCGACACAAATGAGCCCACCCACCAAGGTTGTAGGCACTCGCACCAGCTCTGCGTTCATCACGAGGTTCAGAATTGTACGGGAGCCGAGCTTCATGTGTAACAGAATGCTTGCTGGAGTCAACAATGTACTGTGCAAGAACAACTTGAGCAGAAATGCATTTCTTGTTACAAGCTCTCCTGTTTCCTGTTGCTTGATTGGTGCACGGGCCTCTTAACGTTTCAGGAGGGTCTGGCTGACTTCTCATTCCCTCTTGGCTGACTGGAGTCCCTGAGCAAACAGCCTTAATAAATGAGAAAGCAGTGAATTGCTATGCGATGCTCTTCTAATTGGGGCCATTTCCTCTTTAAATCTGCCACTTATTGTGCATTGCAGAGTAGGTTCTATTTAAACACCACCTTAAAAACACATGATCCGCAAGGGCTCTGTTTAACTGTTTGCCTCCTCCAAACCCACCTCACATGGAGTCTCAGAACTGGAACCTGAGATGTCTGTGAAAACAATAAGAAACCCCTTCAGTAGGAACGCTTCCAACTTGGAAATGTAGCTGAAGTTGCAACTACAGTATGATTATTAAAAACATTCCCTTGGATGAGGATGAAGTTACTGTATAGTTTCCAAGGTAACATGCAGCATGCTTATTTATAATGTTCTAAAGAAACCACCCTTTCAGGTGAAGAAGCTATTAAATACAGAAGCAATTAAATAAATCTCTGAAAAGCAGATGAGATTGGAGTTCAGATTTAAAACGACCTTCACATTTACACATATTTACACATCAGGGAGCCACAATCAGAAGTTAACAGTGGACAATAAGTTAAGATAATAAGTTTTAGTTAAAAAAAACAAGTTAACACCTATCTGTTTAGATCTCACATATGTAATATTCTTCTCTTTGATAATGCAACTGAATCACAATAATACAGTAAGAACATAAGAATATGTACTGTAAGAATTTAAGGAAGGGTACAGGCAAGAATGCTAGTTTGGTACTTTAGTAGCTCACAGAAACTACATTTCCTTCACCTGTTTCTTAAAATAATCCAGAATATGGAACCTAAGCACTTCCATCTAATTTGAAATAATCCATTAAAAAACAACAACAACATTCTCACTTTCTGGGGGGAAAAGTACTGTATTTGGGAAAGCACAACACTTTCTGAATTTAAGAATGTTAGATTCTTTGGCTCCAAGCACTGAGTCACGCAGCCCTCCAGACAACCCTGCTTTGAGCCTGGGCTGCACTGTTAACACGCTGGGATTCTGCAAGTGGCTCCACAAGACTTGGTTTGGTCAGGAGAAGTATTTCTGTGCAGCGCTGATCACATGTGTCCCTGTGAGATCGCAATGTTGCGTAAGATGCTCTGCCAATCAATTTGAACTCTCCCGGAAGGCACCTAGGACCTTGCAGTGTGTACAATGGGCAAGTGGCTTGACAGTGCAAACTCCAGAAGAAAGCTCCATACCCTGTGGGCAAAGGTCAAAGGCTGTCTCAATTAACAGTTGACAATTCCAAACTGGAAGAATATTTGGCAATTAAAACAAAACACATCAATAGACTTTGCACTCTTTTCTTTTAATCCTTAAATACTTGCACTAATAATTGTTGAGAGACAATTAAGCACGTCATATTAAATTGAATTTGTAGCTTTTAATAATTTATTGTCTACATATAATTCTGATTCCTATCACAAGTCATAAACCCCGCAGGTCTGAAGGGAAAACTAAGAGAGATCAGGGAGGGGGAAACAGAAGCTTCATTTACAACAAAAATGTACTCTCATTTAGATCGAGAGTGATGTGAATGCATCCCTTGGATATGTCTTATTTAACAAATTTGTTTATTTGAAATTCACGTGGAGTGCCAGTCAGCCAGTTGAAGTTTAACATCTTGTCTGACAGCCGGCTGGCGGCAGCATTCCCAAAGAATAGGCTGAAATCCTTCTTGGTTAAAATTACAAACCATAAATACAAGCTGCTGGTTAATTATTGACGGAGCGAAGAGCTTGTAACTGCACTCCTCCTTGGGAAGACTCCTTCATGAGAGATCCTGTTCAAAAGGGCGTGTAGTTCCGGCTAACCTTCCCCTATCAAGACCGAAGGCTCCACCTGACTCTACATTATGAACATAAGAACGTAACATATCTTCAATTTCTTCCTCTTGGGTTTCACACTTCTTCTGTGTCTGTAACACATCACCCCTTCTTTGCCTGTCAATTCAGATTCCAAGCCTCAGAATCGTGATGAGCTCATATATTTTACCAACACGTAATGTGTCTGGCCACCAAAAGCACACTGCTTTCCTGCTCTGCTCCTATAATGTCCTAGCACATCCTACTCAGATAGTTCTACACAGTAAATATACTGAGGAACACTAAAAATGCAACACATGTTACTGGTTGCACTGTTCATTTGAACAGTACAGCAGCTTCCAGTGTATACTGTATACATTTTTTGCTTTATTGGTTTGGTGTTGTTTCTGTTGATTCCGCTGTTGTTGTTGTTGACAAATCCTCACAGAGCATTATTGTTGATGTTTATTTGTCCTGGTGGTTCAAACATTTCTGTTTGCCTGTATTATTAATGCACCATTTGCTACTTAGAAACGACTGCATGATTTACTGCTTACAACTAATTGCTTTATGTAAAACTGGAACACAAACACTCCCCTCTGTTTATCTGCGTATACGATAAATGTCTTTTTGCACAAGGTTGCATAACAATGGAAACATATGATGAACACTGGTACTGTGAAAAACACACAAAAAAACGAAAACCAGTAAAGCACAGAGCATGAAGGATTCAGGTACATTTCTGCTTCACCTGGTGAACCATGAGGATAAAATACAGAATGCAGTTTCATCACGACTGGGAGTCTGCAATTTTACAACGGGGTGTTTTTTGAGAATGAGAAACTCAATCTGAAATACGATGCCACCTCGCTGAACAGCAGAGGAAATGTGAGACTTAAGCAAAGCGATAGTTTGCAAACTTCCTTAAAACCCATCTAACAGTTGACTTTAATAACAGTAATGCTTTAATCCTCGCACTTTTGCATGCATTGAGGTTTTGATGCACGTTTGTCTTTCCTTAAAAGAAAACTCCATTTGAGCTAAATCCATGGAGACGCTGGCTTAGAAAAATAAATTCTTAGGCTGTTCTGCTTATAATCATTTTTGTTTGGTATTAGCAGTCACCAGAACTGTTGTTTGGCATTATCACTTGTATGGAAGATTCTCATGGCCTGTGATTAGTTGTACAAACTTAGGTTTTCCCCGGAAGCAGTCTTTGTGTTTAAAGGTGATGTTCAAAGCAGCTTAACAAATGGAGATCAGTAAGCCACCAAATAATAATAATAATAATAATGACGATGATGATGATGATGACTTTTATTTATAAAAAGCCTTTCCAAACCCGAGAATGCTATAGTATCATGGTGCGAATGATCTTATAACAAGCTCATCTCTGTCAGCATCAGATTCATCCAATTAATGAAGCTGGTGCAATGATTAGAAAAACTTTAAATGACCCAGTTGGCACGGCAGAACTCGAGAGCAGGTGCACTGTTCACTACAGCACCACTCTGACATGTCGAAACAAAACAGAGCAGTTTGGAACAGGAATGCTTCTTCTGGTGCCAGGCATGCTTTTAAGATTATAAGAGGGTGTGTGAAAGGTGCATTACTGGGCAGCAGCTTCACTCAGGTGCTCTGCTCATTAATTTTAGACTGATTTTTAGATTCATTTCACACTGGTGCACCGATTCACCTGGACAGACCTCACGTTCCTTCAGAAACTCTCGAGTGCGATTCAGACAGGGGATTCTTCCAGGACTTCGCCTGAGTTAGCGAGATGGGCTTTGCGAAGTTTGTCTCCGAAATAACAAATCCAGACAACATAAGATTTCTGGTGCATACGCAGGACCACAAAGAAATTCAGCACCCTGTGTGCTGTCCAGTCTCAGCTCCTGTACGGGTTTTTCACCCACTGCACATCAGTTCATTCCTGGGATGTTTGGAAGGGCTTTCCCTTTGTGTTTCTTTGAAGCCTTTCAAGGGTTTGAGAACCACCATTACCTTTACGAGTTGCTGAGAGAAAGGAAAAATAAAATAAGCCGAACTGAGCAAAACTATTTCAATCATGGTGCACAGCACTACATAGCAGTCCTGCAGGTTTGGTAATTAGAAACAAATGTTGTGTCCAAATCCAACACCATCCGTTTGCAGCGACTGGGTCTCTGATTATAAAAGCCACTTTTTGGTTACTGCTGTGGTGCTTTCACGTTCACTGAGGAAGCGTGCTTGTTACATAAGAACGTTTTATATCAATCGTGGTGATTAATGAAGTCAGAAAATGACAGGCATGATGATGAGGGAATTAGATTTAAAAATCTGTCCCCCTATCTCGGACAAATTCAAAAGCTTAATTTCTATACTGTGTTTGCACGTGAATCACCCCTTGACTTGCGACATCTTCAGGGTATCTAAGTCACAGCGGATGTTTAGTGGTGCACTAAACCATTGCAGCACTGATAGAATAAATTTTATATGCTAAGAGGGGAACAGGTCTTAAATGATTCAGCAGGCCACAAAGTTTTACAGACTTACTACTGAAAAAAAAAAGAATACATATACAGTATTAAACCAAGTGTAGCAGGAAGAAAGTGTAAACCATTGCAGCATCTCTCCCACTCTTTACCCACAGATCCATGATTCAGACGCACACAGAGAAGTTTGAGAATCAAACGGGACAATTAAAAGACCAGATCTGATGACGGAAACAAACATTTTTGTATCATCGCCCTCTGTCCCTTAAAACCACTCTAGACACAAGGGAAACATATCTGCTCTTGATCTTTTATTAAAAAAAAATGTTTGATTGACTGTGTGCTTGTGATGCTCTAAGCAGGCGCAGTACTGGCTCACTAGCAGCTAATGGATCTAGAGTCTGACATTTAAGACCCAACTCAGTGAGTGTGCAGGCCATAGGGATGTGGCCATGTGTGCTGAACGCTACTGCCGCCACCCAAGCTGACTGCTTGACCGCAGCCGTCCCATTCCCAGCCTGCCTCTTGACCGCTTGGTTCGTCAGAGCCGTGTCTGGCCCTGGGCTCACAGTTTCTGGGCTGCTCTGAGTTTGGCCGAACGCCCGCGTGGGTTCTCCTCCACGTCTTGAGGCCGGGGAGTCATCACCTTCTTCTGCAGCTGAGACCAGCCGCCCGCCCCGGTGGGCTCCTCTTCCTCCTCCTCCTCCTCCTCCCCGTCCTCCCTGCCCCCCTGCCGGATCTTCTGGCGGACGCTGCGACTCCGGGGCCCTGCCACGTCCTCTCCGCGCAGGAAGCGCTTGGCGAGGCGGTCCTCCAGGGAGTGGAAGGTGAGCACCGCCAGGCGGCCCCCCGGCCGCAGGAAGGCGCGGGCCGCCTGCAGGCCGGCGTGCAGCTCGTGGAGCTCGTCGTTCACGAAGATGCGCAGGGCCTGGAAGGTCTTGGTGGCGACGTGGGCAGGCCGCTGCAGCAGGTCCTTCCTGGCGTAGAGGGCGGCAGCAGGGAAGGCACCTGGAGATGCAGAAGATAAGATCAGTACCTGGATGGGAGACCTCCTGGGAAAAACTAAGGTTGGTGCTGGAAGAGGTGTTGGTGGGACCAGCAGGGGGCGCTCACCCTGCGGTCGGTGTGGGTCCTAATGCCCCAGTATAGTGACGGGGACACTGTACTGTAAAAAGGCGCCTTCCTTCGGATGAGACGTAAAACCGAGGTCCTGACTCTCTGCCGTCATTAAAAATCCTGGTCAGTCCTGGGATGGGTGACCCCAGGTTGCTCTTGTAAGTGGTGATAATGGACCAATAACCAGTGTGGTTTTCTTTGGTCCAGAATTCCCACACCAGTGCCCCTGTATGGGACACTGACCGTAAGAGAAGGTTGTTACAGCAACTACGGTGAATTGGCTTCGTTCTGCTCTGGCTTTTTACAATCTGCTCTCCTTAATGCTCCACCTTAATTCAGCTGGGGAAGTAATATCTCAGTCCTCTGTCCAGTCTGCTGTGCAGTGGGGCTGCAGGCACCCAACTACTGCTCTGCGTCACCCAGGCGGATGAAGTGATCCCCCTCTTATAGGTAAAGTCCTTTGGGATGAAAAGTATAATCTAAACGCAATTAACTATTTACTGTATGTCGTAGCAGTGCAGGATTCATGCTTGTTTATTTAAATCTGTTTTAGTTTCTTGAAAGTACAAAACTGCCAGCGAAGCCGATGGAAAATTACCCACAGCTCTGTCCATCACAGGCTTCTGCCAAACAAAGGCTCAGCAAAAAGCAGTGCTGATCTCGAGTGGTCGAGTGAGCATGCTTCAAGATATTCGACTTTACTCCTCCACAACTCCAACTCAGATTTACCAGTCTGTGGTCACAAAGAAGTCCTACAGAACAAAGCCCTGTGCTGACTAAGACATTAGAATAGGGGTGTGTGTGTATATATATATATTTCTATTTTGTAGTAAAGTGATGTGTCACAGCTTTGTGCTGAACACTCTACTTTGTCATGGGTCATCTAAGCCAGATAAAGTCAGTCCCACGAACACAAATAATTTTAAAATAGATCCTTCAGTGGTATTATTTTATGCAATCAAAGAGCATTCCAAACCCACTTGCTCAAAAATTCAGTCCGTCAAACAATATATTGGTAGTACACACGTCTCAAAGTAGTGTACCACTGTCGTTTCATATCTTCCACTAAAGTGTTAGTATCTTTCTGATTGTTACACCAAAGCAGCCCTTCTTAGTCCCTTAAAGTAGCTTTGTGTCCTGCGAAGAGCATGTTATTTAATCATGTTCAGATCTGTGCAGAGAGCACTGCTTCATCTGATGAAAAGACTCTTTCTCCGGTCTCGTCCACAACAGTCCACGCAGCACAAGACAGCTTCTCTTGAAATTTCAGCACCTCCCAATCTTCATGCAGAATTCAGCCTGAATTTCATTGTCCGTGCACCAGAGTGCAATTCTAATCTTCTGGAGCACTCGCCGAGTCTGTGTGAGTCATTGAATCAATAAGAAATGGAACCATCCTTCTGAATACATATTCAACATTAACCACGTGCCCTTTCATTCGATTTTAAATGTCCAGGCCACGCAACGATGTGAATGATCCTTCCTGACCTGTTTCACTGAAACTGTACAGTATATGTTCTCAGTTTAACAGTCATTACTACAATGTCTGTGTGTCAAATTGAGTTTCTTAGTGACACAGCGTAAGGAATTTTGAAATTCTCTGAACTAGACAAAAAGGTTTACAAATGAGAGGACTCCATCCACCTGTTTGCCAGCAGATACTTGATCCAAAGAGCCCGACATTTCTTGATCCAGACATTTCTTGAAAGTAAGCAGGGTATTCAGGTATTCAAACTCCCACCATCCTTTGTGTAAAGACATGCCTCTTTCACTGTTAATTCTGAGGATTCTGTGTTGACTTTGTCAATGCCTTTGAGGATTTTTAACACTTAAATCTGGTCCCCTGATAGTCTTGAACTTAGAACCACCTGTTTGAAATTAATAAAACACAAAAGTTGGATGCTATAAATCACTGATATAAATGTCTAATGTCTAACTTCCATATGACGGGCCAGGAGAAAGAGTGGGTCTTCTGAAACCATACTTTTTTCCTAATCACTGGTCACTATTCTTGTGGGATGAACTTGAAAGGTATGTTATAGTGATATGTTGCCAAGGAATCAAAAGCAGCTGTTGGAATAGCTCAGTGGTATTAGGCATTTCATAATTTCATATTTAAAAGTCCTGGTCGTATTGGTCCTTTACTTACTGAATCAATGAATTCTATATATCAAGCTAAAAAAAAAACTCTGCTGCTTTGTTAGTGTATGATTTACAGCTAAGCATTCAAACTTCTGGAAAGTGTATGTATGACGTAAACTCACATTTCTCTCTTAATTTAGGAAAATCATTTGTGAAAATACAGACTTCTGAAAATACACCACTTCGCTGGCATTTCGCCACAGAAAAGAAACAGACCTGGCACTTCTGTGCATCTGATGACTCTTGAGTTGGTGTGGAAGGCAGAATGTGCTTACCACACTGCAGGCACACAGGAGATAAATTAAAGAGAGATTAGAGATGTTCCATGGTCCCAGCATGACCCGAACTGATTGATTACCGGTGTGGAGCGATGACTTTCATGTCTCCCGAAGTACGTTGATATCTGACACATTGAAATCAATGCAACAGCACAGGACATCCCTGGATCGGCCCAGTAACTGTCGTTCGACAGCACAGAAACATGCATTTCTTACTTCTCAAAGAACCAACCAAGTCAGGCTGGAGCAAAAGGCAGCAGAACCATTCTCAGCACAACATCTTACACAGTGCTCTGGCAGGAGTTCTCCTCATGGCGTGGTTTTATTTTTAGATGGAGTGCATTACTGAAGAGTGAAGAGTGGACACTCTTTCGATTTCAGTACCACAGGCCCGATTTATCTCTGCGTTGCTCTCTAGAGCCCCATTTATGTTAAACATATAAGAGACATTACGATAAATGTCCTCGAAAGTTACTCAGCTTTCACTTACAAGTCATTAAGGGGATGTCTGCCTCCCGGTTGAAACAGTACTTGGCCGTTTACTGACCGCAATCCCGTTCCTTGGCTGACTGCCCTGCATCGCCTCCAAGGAGGGTGTCCAAGTGGGGCCACCCCCCACCCCTGACTGTGCTGGCACGGCCCGCACCCGTAAACTGCAGGGGGGGGTCTTGTTTCGCGCCGCAGCAGGCACAAGCATGCCCCCCCCCCCACCCGCCCCAAAGGTGGGTGACAGTGAGGGGTCCCCCCTATCCTGCCAGCCGTAGGAAGGAAGCAGTAAACGCGACCGTAAACACTAACAGGATTGCTGCAGAGGAAGCTCTTAATGATGCCTCTGTCTGGACGTCAGGGGAGACGAAACTACAGTATATCCTGCCGCACAACTCAAGCTTTTTACCGTATTTCTAATTTCCGGGGATTTCAATTAATTGCCTTCTCCCTTACAAAAAACAAAAGAATCGGAGACTCTGAGCCTTGCTTAATTTACCCTTAAATAACGGGTAAATTAAATAATGAGGTTGCTACTGGTACTGCTATAGGAAGCTTGCATCGTTTCCAATTTTGCCGCAAATGATTTATTGGACAAGACAGGGGGATATTCCTGGCTGGATGTTACAAATACTGTAGTTTTCTCAGCTTTAGAAGTGATGCTCGTACATACATGTCTGCACACATACAGATACAGTACATACTGTACTGTACAGATGTACAAACAAATGTGCATGCCTACATACAGATACTATATTGCATACACGGTATAACTCCTACAGACTGCGAAGCTAATTTTCATTCTCTTGTGAGAACTTAAAGGTGGAACAGACAGCAAAAAGAGAGAGTCACTGACGCAGTACAAATGTCTGATGCACATTAAGGGGCCAGGAAATCTTCAAATGTTTTTTAAAGGGAGTCCAGGTTTTCAAAACCGGAATTGGATGCAAGCGGATAGATGTTTTCTGCTATTTATAAAGGGGTATTAATTCATTTCAAACTTTTATTTCCAGGCCTCACTTCTCATTTTTATTCCCTTTATGTGTATTAAAGATGGTGGCAAAAGCAGACTGAAGTATAAACCACCTTAGGCCTTTGGAACTAAAAGTTGCTCCTGTTGCGGATATTGTTTTATTTTCTTTTTCGGTGTGCGCTGAAGGCTTAATCTTCATTTGTGCAATCCACAGAATGTTTCATCCACACAATGAAGAGAAATCATTACTTACAGCCGGGGATGAAAAGAGGCAGCAGACAGGTCCTTTGGGACCACATGGTTTTTGCTGCAACAGAGTAGGGTAATTGTCGTCAATAGCAACAATTTGAGGCCTGGTTGATGAATAGGCCCCAAGACAACAAAACCCACTCTCTTGCCTTCACTGTTCCAGGAAGAGGAGCATCTCAGTGCAAGATGTATGTGTAAATAGTAAGACACAGAACTGACGAAGGAAAGAGTTGGTGAAGTGGGCAGGTAAGACAGGGTGGACTTGCACAAAAATATGACAGAGTACGTAATACAATATTATCCAACATGTGCATCTGTCACAGCTGTTATCCCAGGAGAAGAGTCTGTCCTTTGTGCTGAAAAGCCTTTATCTCACAAGACCTTTCTCAATTTCACTTTTATTTCACTAGAGCCACCTTCTCCCTTCTCCCTTCTCATCCTTTAGCAATGCTCAGACAGAACCCTTCAAAGTGTTCCAAAAACATTCCAAAATATCCTATTACCCACAGCTGGCTTGCACTATATCTCAGTACCAATGGACACGCAAGGAGAAATGCTGTTACTGTTTACCACACGCAGGGCTACTGTACAAATGTATGCAGTGAAACTGAATTGTGTGATTGAACCCGCAAGAAGTTCTTGGGCACTTGGACATCCTGGATAATATTTAAAAAGAAACATCATATATTCAGAATCAAGAGCAACAGTGTTTGCATTTTGGAATAGGAAAAATTAATATTTCTGATATGTCAAGGCCTAATTACGAACAGTCTCAAGTTCTTACTTAGAACCTGAAACAATGCAGTAACTCAGCAGTCTCCCTGTCTCCCGGACGGGGTGGTTTTTCCTTTTTCCTTATTTGCTTAGATATTACACATCAGGGGGGAATTCTCTGGGTACTTCTGTGAATTAGAACCTTGCATTCATGCCCTCGCAGTTCTGAAGAATGACAGACAAGTAAAGAAGGATTAAAAATACCTTATTTCCAGAAGGAGGCACCAAATGATAACGTTCTGATGATACCATTCCTTTTTAACCTGGAGAGCTCTGTCTGAAGTGTACATTAAAATGTCACATGTGGATCTTTTTGACTGATGGCTCTACAAGACAGAGATTAAGACGCTCTAAATTACTGTTGACTTTGCTATATGCACACTATGGTATTGTATGCATGCTGTAAGTATAATTGGATAATGGGTTTTTATTGTACTAGGATATTGCTTCATTTTCTGCAATATTATTTGTATTTCATTTCTGCAGTTCTGTGGGGTAATGGATTTACTATGACATAAATGAGAGCAGCAACAGTGATCGGAAAGCATTATTGTGCTGCTGTCTGTAATCCTCTCCCAACAAGCAGCATTCATAATGAACTATGACTTCCTCAGTACGTTTTCCTGTTGTAATTTTCTAATGTAATCTGAAGTATATTTAAAATCAATGATCATCACAGTGTTAGAATTTCTACTGTATTTTACTTTGTTTGCCTGTAAGGAGTAAGTTGCACCGTACTGTATGCAGCAGTTTAAGTTTCTTATGATGCAATTTACATAAAGCACCGGACTAATTTTCCAGGATGAACTGCACACTTTTACATAGTTCCACTTTTACTACCAGACCCTGGGTCTGTATTTGTAAGCTGTCCCACACAAATCTTTCAGAGTTAAATAAATTAGAAGAGGCATAGAGTTCTCTCATGTAGTCCCTGTTAGCCTCTTGGGATCCTAAAGAAAATGAGTGTTGTTTTAACAATTATTTTTTGGAATAAGCCTGTTCCCTTTTATTTCTTACTGTACCAGAGGAATAACCTGAGAACCAATTTATACAAGTGCTGAACCAGTTCTAATACAAACTACTTTACGTAAGTGTATGCAGACACATATTGGACATCCAGGACATTTTGAGTCCAGTCCAAAAGATTTCATTGTTTATTCTTTTAATATGTCCTATTTAATATTTCCTAATATTTCATTTCCTATTTATTTTTTTAGACAATTTTTTTTAGCCTTAGCCTTGGCTGAGCTGCTGGTTTTAAATGAGAAACCGGTGTAGCAAAACCATCATTCAGAAATGTACAGGCATGAAAAGTTACCACCATTTTTTTTTTCCTAATGAGATAAAGGTGGAAGACAATGGAAGGTAACACAAAACTTTCAGGATAATAATTTAAAAGTTGATTTTGTTTCATTTGATAACATAAGGGGTTTGTAATTCTAATTTCAGGAAAGGGGTGTCAAAAATACAAATAAACATTTCATGAGTATATCCCAGGGACAGTGAAGTTTTGCAGTGTCACTTTTTGGGATAAACTACTGTATTGTGTGGTAAGAGAGAAATCAGCAGAGTCCTAATGACATGTTTATAAATTTGTTGAAAAGACTATGACTTTCCCTTTTGTTGTGAATGCCAGAAATCCTGACACACTGTTAGCTTGTAAACACTAAAGATTTTCCCCCCCAAAATGATTTTTTGTCCTTTCCTTGATACTCTCAAACTGAGGTCAACCCATTTATCATTAAAAAAACACATCATTTTAAAGAAACAGAAGATGCTTAGAACTGGCAACTAACCAAGGATCGTGAAGGATTCTGGGATAGACAGTGGTCATAACTACACAGACAGGAAATAAATGAAAAATGCAATGCAGACAACAACAACACACCGTGTCTGACTACTATCTTCTTCAAAGCCTCCTATAGCTCCGAAATGTCATATCCCAAAGTTCTATTGACACACGTAGAGCTGCACTGATGTGTACATTTCAACCTTTTCAGAATAGAAAGCTCAAATTTGTGTAGTGTGAGGCATCCTGAACTCTAGGGGTTTGAAAAATGACAGGAGAGGCTATTCAATGTTGAAAGCAGTAGCAATTAAAAGCTATGAGTCATAAGTGCCCCATCCAAACTTTGCTGTGCGTTTGACCAGTGTCTGTTGCTGCCGAGTCGCAGTTTCAACGTGCCAATGTTTTGTTTACTCTGTAATGGCCTGACATTGATGAGGATACTTTATCGATAGCTGCCAAAAGACTGAATTTCCTGTCGGAAAATTGGGGTAAATTGGGGACCCTTGGCTCTGAAATGCACACTCCCCTCCGCCCAGGCAAACCAAAATCATTTCCAAAACAAATCGCCAAGGCATCAATCACCATTACCAAAGGGCAGGATTCACATTCTGCTGTAGAACGAGCATAGTACAGCTGCCAAATAACACACACAGATGAAACAGACGTCCTGTCTAATCCATAAACATGCAGAGAAACAGCTAAAATGACTGCACTCCATTTAGTGAATGTGCAGAACACCAAGGAGGGAGACAATAAGAATGATGTGTGAACAATAAATAAGCTGCAATAAACCAAACATCTTTGTTCTCATTCTTTTTCTATAGGTATATTGTAGATAATATAATAGCCAGACATTTATATGGAAAGTGAAATCAGAAGTTATGAGCCAAAAGCATATTTTCAGTTGCCCTGCACACTGAGTGATGTGATGTGGTGCGGTGGCTCTGTGGCTCAGGATCTGCGCCTGTGGCTGGAAGGTTGCCGGTTTGTATCTGGCAGCCTGCAGAGGAATCCTACTCCGTTGGGCCCCTGAGCAAGGCCCTTAACCCCAACTGCACCAGGGGTGCTGTATAAATGGCTGACCCTGCGCTCTGACCCCCAGCTTCTCTCCCTGTCTGTGTGTCCCATGGAGATCAAGCTGGGGTCTGCGAAAAGACAAATTCCTAATGCAAGAACTCGTATCTGGCCAATAAAGCGATCTCATCCTATGGGCAGCTCCTCACAAACTCTCCTTAACACCCAGTCAACTGCAGGTACTGCTCGCCTCTACCTCTGGCTCTCGCAGCTTTGTGCTGAAGCCAGACCCTTTCCGAGTCGGACCCTGACGTTTCTGCTGTCCCTGTGCTGTGCCACAGTGGAAGACCAGTGACAGGCCAGTGGTGATCAATGCCAAGGGGTTTCAGCTGTCGTGCTAAATGACTAAATGAGCTTGCTTGTACTGTACATTATATTTGTATCTACGTGCACTTAATATAAAACAGTCCTTATAATAAATAAGTAAAGGGCTCGCCATCTGCTGAAATACCTGACAAGGCCCCACCCGAAGAAGGCTCCACAGACGAAACATTGTGTTTCTTTCCTTCTCTTTTCAGCAGGGAATAGACCTGTACTTGTTCCTTTGCAGCTGACGCAGCTCCCTGCTTGAATTACTTCTGGTTTTATTGTGTTGCGGTTCATACAAATCATTCATCTGAAGCAAATCGGCTCCCCCGACGCCTTCGTTAAGGGATCTGATGATCACAAAGACGAAGGAAGAGCAACATTCCCTTCCCTGCCTATCCCTAGCTAAGGTATTGAGCGGTATCGAATCTGGGGCTCTGAGCAGCACGGGCGCAAGAGATTGATTGGGATCGGAATCGACATGGACTTCTGCTCCTTAACCAGTCCCCCAACACTCCTCTACCAGCTCCCTGAGGGAATGTGCGCAGGCTCGCCACATCCACCCTCATGAGGAGGGGGCAGTTAGGTGGGGAGTGTGGGGGGGGGGGTTTACACTAGCGTTTATTTCGGTGATCTACCTGGAGACAAGGAGGGGAGCAAGGGGGGTAAAAGTACGACTACAAAAAACAATCCGACCATCTCCTCCCTCCCCTTTTATTAATAATAACCTCATCAGTAGGCAGACCCAAGAAAAACAAAGGGCTGAGATCTACGGATGATAGGCAGGATTAGATGCTGCTTGACTTCCTGTACAAATAGATCCCAGTGGGAGAGACGGGATTAATATTTTTTTTTTGCTCTGAGACACCGTATGGAATTAATGAGGGTACCTGCAACAACGCTGGCAAGCTGCTGTGTTCTGGTGATGGGGTAGATGCTGCGTGCCTCAACGATCGCTGAAGCTATCTTCCTGGCATGTTTCTCCTCCCCATATGTACACAGGATGGACGCAAGCGCCTGTTGATCTAAAGCATTCACTACGTCAGCAGCAGTGGGCATGTCAAGGTACCTACGCACAAAGAAGGACCCAATTAGTTTGTTGACATCAGTTTTTCATTGACAAGCATGAAGCTTCACAGCGCTTAGGCACACAGCTAAAACTTGATGCCTGCAAGTTGTGTGTTTGAGGTCTTAAAATAGAAAACAAGCAAAAAAGAATGCACAAACGAACAAGCTGTGAATGTATATATATATAAATCATATATAAATACATAAGTATCCTCGCAATAAGGTATCTGGCGGAGCTTAAAATCAGTAAGGGGGAGTTCTATTTTACTGCACTCCCAAAATAGTCTTCACAAAACCAAAAATGGCAACAATGAAAAAGTCATTTTTTTCCCATCCTGTGGTGGTAAAATCCGTGTAGCAACAGCAGCTATTTTAAAGACACGGAACCATCCAATTTTTGGGAATAAAAAAAAACATCGGCGCAAATAGAACAAGACCAGAAAGAAGACAAGAGATAAAACAGACATCAAATCGGATTTTAGCATGCTGAGGAATGCAGTGGTTAGAGTCTGTGGGGGGCGGAGGCGGTTTCTTCTCTTCGTTTTGCTTTCAGACCCCTCTCCTCCGAGCTCTGGGGCTGAAGAAGTGTCCTCTTGTTGTTTTAGTGACAACGATGGTGGAGAGACACATCTGTGGCTAATTGTCATCCTTCTCCCAGAGGGTGAGAGTTAGATTGGCGTGACGATGATTCCCGACCTTTGAGAGAGAAGCCTTTGCCAAATAAATTCCCAGGAGCCCCTGCTGCACGTGGGCTTCAGCAGCGCTCTTCTCTGTACAGGAAGACCCGGTCTCAAGCCTGTTTCCACGATAGGTCTGGCGGTCATGTGAATGGACGTGCTCAGATAGGACCAGGATTGAATCTGTCAGGATGCTTTATTTTCTTTTAAACAATATGGTCATGCTGGATTTAAAATGGGCACTGTAGCACTTGCAAACTGTTGAAGGCTCCACCGCCAGTTTAGTTATTTACCTGCTTTCCATGATTTGGAGTAGTCTGAAATTTATATACCCAAGCATTTTTAGTTGTGGGTTTCAGGGAGTAAGCAGGGAGACCTCAATCCTGTGGGTGCTCAAGACCGTTTTTAACCCTTTTTACTTAGTCGTGAACAAACAGGATGACAAAGGAACTTGATACACGTATTCAACCCCGAAAGGTAGCCAACCAAATGGATTGCTTTAGAATAATTTAATTGCTTACACTTATATAGCGCTTTTCTGGACACTCCACTCAGAGCGCTTTACAGGTAATGGGGATCCCCTCCCACCACCACCAGTGTGCAGCCCCACCAGTCCTCTCACACACACCAGCTCTCAGTGGGGAGGAGGACAGAGTATTGAAGCCAGTTCAGAGATGGGGGTTATTAAGAGGCCATGATCGGTAAAGGCCAGGGGGAATTTTGGCCAGGACTCCGGGGTTACACCCCTACTCTTTTGGAGAAACGCCCTGGGATTTGTAATGACCACAGAGAGTCAGGACCTCGTTTTCTGTCTCATCTGAAGGACGGCGCCTGTTTATAGTATAGTGTCTCTGTCGCTATACTGGGGCATTAGGACCCACACAGACCGCAGGGTGAGCGCCCCCTACTGTCCCCACTAACACCTCTTCCAGCAGCAGCCTCAGCTTTCCCAGGAGTCTCCCATCCAGGTACTGACCAGGCTCACACCTGCTGAGCTCCAGTGGGGCTGCCAGCTGGGAGTTGCAGGGTGATAAATAGAATCACTATTTTTTAGAATAAATCGTGAAAAATGAACCAGAGGACACGAGCGGAAAACTGAGTGGAATTACATTTAAATCTTGAGAACAGGGGGTGCGTCTCTAGCCAGAGGGTTGCAGGAGAATGGAACAAGCTACCCAGGGTTTAAGTCAATACCCTGGCTTGTTTCAAGTACTGGCTGGTTGAGAGCCTTGAATCGATAGCTGGATAGATACTTTATTAATGCCGTATGGGAAATCGCAAAGGCTGCCAACTACCAAATGGGCAAGCTCGGCTGAATGGCTTTCACTCGTTTGTAACCTTTTCTTATGTTGTCAGAGCCTGAATGGAGAGCCGAGAGGTCTGTGGTTCAGGCATTCTCAGCCTGCGGCTGGCCCGTGCCATTGGTTAATAAAGATCTTGTAGCAGGTATACATTAGGGTCAACAGCCACCTTCTGCTATGGTTTTGCACTAGCAGGAAAGCCATGACAAATCACCTGGTCCTGCTTTAAAACCACAAGGACGTCTATTAGCTAGATGGGTGCTTAGCTTCAACTTCAATTTCGTTTTTATGGAGTTAACTGCGCAAGGTCCATTGTGCTTCCGTGAGAACTATATACATTTTTTGCGGAAATTAGCTTAGCAGGCAGTTTTTGCACACAGTTTTTCCTTCTTTTAGAAACACTTGAATGATGGAAAAAGTGAGGGCAGTCTATAAAATTCATACTATACTATTTCTTATATTCTATTAGTAGATCGTGATATAATCGATATGATGTATATGTACTGCAGACTTTTTTTTAATTTTTGAATATTCGTGCTTTGGTAAAACCTATGCATAATTAATAGTAGAACATTGGAAAGCATGCCCTAAAATCTTAAAAACGGACCAAAATTAAATGTCTCTGGAGCCTCTGTATCCCTG
Organism: Lepisosteus platostomus; assembly: GCF_059453375.1. Lineage (NCBI taxonomy): Eukaryota > Metazoa > Chordata > Actinopteri > Semionotiformes > Lepisosteidae > Lepisosteus > Lepisosteus platostomus. The sequence goes on from NC_142628.1 coordinate 14,230,307, forward strand.
AGCCTTGTACCAGATTCTCACGTAGCTGGAAAAGCGTCAAGACTGCAGAAAAAGCCCAGCCTTCCCAGTGATGAGAAAATCAGCCTGCCATGTTGTTAAACTGCCTGCCATTCTCTAATTTTTCAATCTGTTTAGTCATATTTTAAATCAAACTGTGGCCTCCCCTCCTCTGACATCCAAACCCCAGGTGAAGACTCTGAATAATGGCAATTCTTTGTTACTCCTACACACTTCTCAAGTGCAACCTGTTTGTCTTTTATACCAGCAACCTGCTTTACAGACTTAAAAGCTAAGAGTCTGGTCAAAGGATAGATCAGGTTTAGGACAAGGGGTTACTTTCTGCCTAATTGGAATAGCAGGCAAGACGTAGCACCTCTGTATCTGAGAGGCCTTAGTGGGGAGGCTTAAAATATCCCTTTGATGAAACTCTTCAATAAAAGTAATATAGTATCTTATAGTAGCTGTCAAAAAGCATTCCCTTTCCACAACATACTTTAGAGGAAGCGTGCCAGAGGAAGTGTGCATTAGTTAATGGCATCGCCATGGTGTCTGCTCATAATGCAGACCCTTTTTTTTCTTCCATGAAGCTGAGTTGTGCAGGAACCCGGTTTCTTAAATACTACTCTGGGATATTCTAATATCATCCAGGATTTATTTTCCCGTCCCTCCACAATTTGAATCTGCTGTGCGTGTGTGCAAAAAAAAACAACCCAAAACAAAAACAGCACATTCGTAACAAGAAACGACCCCGTCTGGAAACAGAATTAAGGTTAGCAGGGATTGCTCAAATGGAATGGGTTTCCGATTCTGAAACTGACTCCTCGCTTGGAGAAACTAGTTTCTTCCAGCCTTGTGTGTCTCTGTCTTTTCCCCAGACCTATAGGCAACCTCATACTCAGCATTGAAACAAGAACCCTAAGACAAACGTGGTAATGAAGAAGGAAGTGAATTCACATTGCAAAACTAAGCAGGTATGTAGAGTGAGCAAGTTCAGCAGCTTGTGTACTAACTAAAAGAAGAGATTGGCACATAACTCCTGTCCTCTGTAGGATGCAGTGGCTCCCTGTGAAATTTAGAGTAGGCTTTAAGGTTCTCCCGATCATGTATAAGGTATTGAACAGTCTAGTTTCAGACTTACTGCTAGACTATAGTCTGAGCTCTTAAACTAAGATCTGCTGAGGAGCTGAAGACCAGGCTGTAGACATCTGTGGAAGTCATTGCCCAAATCCACTAGAGACGCCTGATACTTTTAAAACTTGCTTACGGTAAATACCTATAGTATCTGTTCACTAAAGCCTGTGCAGTCTTTCTCTTGATTTCAGCAAGGCATTTTTCCAGAGATATTGTCAGTCACTTTCTGTTTGCTCATCTTGTGTCTTGTACTGCACAGCTCTTTAACTTTCTCGAAGAACCATAATATCACTATTACACACACAGTATGATTTCGGGAGGCACATGTTTAAACTGGGACCCGCAGGGACATCCAGGCCAAGTCACCCAAGTGACACCAGCTCCCTGGGAAAACGGCTTGGAAAAAGGGGTTCAGACCGGCAAGATACTGTCATTCCACTGGGCAGGACAGCCCACTGTGTCCTCTTTTTCTTCGGCAGCTCTCTCATATTCTCATTCCTGCAACTGAGCTTCTGGAGGTATGGATCCTGTTTTAACTAGCTAGTCGATAGATGCTGGTTGAAGGGGAGATCGGGTTTTAGGATGACAGGCTACATTCTGCCCGTCCTTCGGATGAGACGTAAACCGAGGTCCTGACTCTCTGTTGTCATTAAAAATCCCAGGGCGTTTCTCGAAAAGAGTAGGGGTGTAACCCCAGCGTCCTGGGCAAATTTCCCCCTTGGCCTTTACCAGTCATGGCCTCCTAATAACCCCCATCTCTGAATTGGCTTCATCACTCTGCTCTCCTCCCCACTGAGAGCTGGTGTGTGGTGAGCGTTCTGGCGCACTATGGCTGCCGTCGCATCATCCAGGGGCTGCACATTGGTGGTGGTGGAGGGGATCCCCATTACCCGTAAAGCGCTTTGAGTGGAGTGTCCAGCAATTATTATTATTATTAATTAATGGGAAAAGCAGACAGGATGGGGAGACCGTTTTTACACATCTGAGACTCCGCACCAGATACTGACCTGTCCCCGTCCATTCTCATGTCCAGGGGCCCGTCCTTGCTGAGTGAGAAGCCCCTCTGCGGGCTGTCGAACTGCATCGAAGAGCACCCCGCGTCCAGGAGGACTCCGTCCAGATCCCCGGGCCCCAGTCCTTGATCGGCCAGGAGCGAGGGTAGTTCACTGAACCTCCCCAGCATGGGGTGGACTTGTCCCCTGCAGAGAGGCAGCACAACACAACACAACGCCATGTCAGACCGGCCCGTCAACAAGCGGGAGAAGCAGATGCAGCAAATAAAAGTAAACGGCAGGGAAATGAATACTTTCGGAGAAAGGACAGGTTTTGCAGAGGCAGTGGGCAGGAAGGAGAGCTGCTGAGACTGGGAGCCCCAGGTTGACAGGCAGGAACCCACGTCTCAGATCCTTGAATCAATCACATGGGAACAAATAACTGTGCTCGGAAGACTCCCAGGGTTAAAATGATTAATGCTTTTGACCTAGCTTGATGACAGGAAATAAAGGCATGCTAAGGTAATCATAAGTAATCTGATAAAAAAAATACAGCACATCCCAACAACATTTTCAAGAAGTCTGCACAGTTTCAGCTAAGACCTGTTTTCCCAGTGCCCGGAATACTTAGGTCTCAGAACTGAGATCTAAGAGACAGACAGAACGTTGTGCTGGGAACCACTTAGCTCTGCACAGAGAGCGGTTTTCCCATATCTCTGCAGTGCAGGGCAGCTTGACTGCCTCTGATGAATGCCGTGACTCCTGTCCAAGTCCAGACATCCATACTGTGATGGGAACGTCTCTCTCTTTGCTATATTTAAACGCAAAAACGGGGGCTTCTTTTTGAAGGGTCCGAGTTCATGTTTGACTTGGTAGCCTTTGAAAAAAGTTTTCAAAAACCGCAAACATTAAGTTCAAGGGCACAAGCACACAGTATACTGACGTGAATTAATAATGCTAGTTTTGTCTGGAAGAAAACAAACAAAAATGTCTTCATTATCTTTGATCATTTGCAGCAGGGTCTTCTTGAGCTTAATTATCTGCAGCAATGTGGGAGGCCCTGACGCACTGAGATATTTCTGTCCTCACGTTCTGATGAAAGCTCCGGTGGAACACTTGTACCTTGTACCAGCTCGACATGCTGAGATGTTGCACTTGTCTCCCCATGCAATACCAGGCAATAACATGAAGATTGATGTTCTTGTTTCTTATATAGGAACACGCATTTGCAGACATGAGCAAAAGAAATCATTCTGTATTTTAACTAACTGGAAAGTTAACTGAAACATGAGACCAAAGGGTTAAACCTACTGTATGTAAAGTCTATACTTAAATCTAAATCTAAAAGGCTATATACATATTTTTGAATTTCTCTTGCTGCTTCTAAAGCATTTGACAAGCCTCAGAATGTGGTAATATCTGCAAACTCATCACGTTTACCAACGATACCAAAATCTTCTGTATATCGTTTACATGAATTAAAAAGAGCAGTGCTCCTAGTACAGACCCCTGCAGCATTCCATTAATTACATCACCCCAATAAATAAGGCAACAGAGCCACTGAAACACAACACGTTTCTAGTGTGCATCCCCTCTCACCCCCCACCCCCTCATTGCCCTCGAAGCACCTTCTCGGCTCATTCCACATTTTGGGGGGCCAATAGCCTTATTGTTGTGGCCAGGCAGTCATTTCCTGTGTCAGGCAGGTTTAAGATTGACACAGATGTTGAAACCTTACCAGTAAAAAGCAAGCACAGTTGAATTACCAGAGTTTATTGCACTTGTGAACCGGCATATAACTTTAAACCAAGAAACTCTGCAAGGTCTTTTTTACAGCAGTTTAAAATGCCAGTCACGTGGCAACTAAATAAATAACTCTGGTATTTTCAATACAAGAGAAATAAATGTCATAATTAGTGGTTATCTTTTACAGAGACTTGGTACACCAGTTACATCCTAATGACATAAAAAAGGCTGCTTTGATAGTTGAAACCTATCATCTGCTGCACTCAGCCCTGACAAAAAACATTCCCACGATCTGCACCTTCCTGAATCCCCATCTTCTTGTACTACATGTGGCCATGTGTTTTTCCTGCTCAGATCATCAAAACAAACTCGTGCTTACAGGAGGATCCGATGCTTTAAATCACTACTTGACTTCTGACAGCAGACGTTTATGTTCTGTATTTGTTGCCTGAGTAAAGCAAGAGAAATGATCAAAATAGCACAGCGTGGAGAATGCTGACAGCTATTGGACTGACTGGGAGGGACAGAAAGACCGCCGTTCGAAGGGAGAGGCAGTGGAGAGAGCCTCAGGCTGGCTCTGGAAGAGGAGAGAGGAGTTAAGCTGGAGGCCGGGAGGAGATGAGCAGTGACTGGCTATCACCCCTGACCTGCCAGCAGCGGGGCATTATGGGTAAGGGTGGAAACGCCTGATGAAGGCTGGGTTTCCACCTGATGACATCACTTCCTGGCCAGCAGCAATAGTCAGTGTAACTGTTGACAAGGGAGAGCATCAGTAGGCGTACAGAAGAGGCGTAGCTGAGGTGCCTGTCTGTCACCCTGGGAGCAGAGCTGTTTCGGGGGCACTGGGAGAGGAGGCTGCCCTGCCCAGTGGAAATGACTGAGAGTCCACCAGGGCCTGAGGAAGTAAGATGGTATTTAAACAAAGTGTCACGGACGTCCAAAGGGACTAACCGTGGGGAGTAGGAGAGCAGAAAAAGACCCATATGCGTAGCGGCGAGACGGGAAAAAGGCCCGGGCTCATTAGTGCAAAAAGTTCAGGAATGCCGTATAGAAACCTATGCCCTCAGGGAGCGGACGTGTGGCGCCCTGGTGCTCGGCGGGTCTCAGGACATCCGAACGTCAATGCTGAGCGAGGACAGAGTGCAAGACCCGGAAATATATAGCCCAAGGGAAAGAGAGGGACAGGAAGGACAGCAGACCGGAAACTAGGGACAGGACAGAGAAGGAGCACCCTCTGGCTGCAGAGGGCGTGACACAAAGAGGGAGGGTGAAAAAAGCAACCGGAAGGGGAACCGTTCCTCAATTTGAGCTGCTTTCACTTTGAACGCCATAAGAGCCGAAGAGCTGAAGAACGCAAGTGTAAACCTCTTGTGACAGGCCTCTAGCCCTGAGGAAGACGTGCTGGCCTATGTTTACATCTCGTTTGGTGCAGTATAACACTAACATTTGGTTACCACATGGTCTGGCTTCCATGAAAGAAACCATTTTTCTTTTTATCCCAAAGGTTTTGGGAGTTTAGCTGTTGAACTTTGTTGCTTGCGTGTTGTGTAAATCTAGAACGAAAGTAGCAGATCAAGGTGATCGTACGAAAGCGCCCAGATCTTAGTGATTAGCAAATGCTGAAATGTTGTTATTGTGTCTGACAGAGAGACCGCGACACACTGTACATATCATTTGTATTTTGAAGTTTTGAAAGCTTTGCATCATTAAGTCCGTTTACATGGTTTGGGGTCTGCTGTACCCCTGGCCACTTTAATCAGGTTCACATACTAATTAAGAACAAAAGCAGAATTTGAAATGTTTTATAAATATAGGATTTAATAATAAATCATTGCATTATCCCCTGGAACACAGTGCAATTAACTGAGACTGTTCTCAGGAAGAAGGGTCTTTACAGTTCTAATCAGAAGAAATTGTGAGTATGAAGTCTCAGTTTTAGACCACTTTACGTCATTTCCACTGAGAGTTTTCTGTCGCTTCCTGGACAATTGTCTTGCCATTCCTGATCTGTCACTCACTGCCACCTGTCTCCTTTTGAGCAGAGATATTTCAGAGGGGATAACACACACTGGCTATGGACGTCAGCTTTTGGGGGCTGTGTTCTTTGTCAGGTAGACTAGGAAGTGGGCTTTGGCGACCATGATACATTTTTGATGTGTCCCTTTGACTCGGTCCATGGAGCAGATGCAAACGTGCGAGAAGTGCTATAAGCCGTTGGGAGATCTGAAAACAGTCTTGTTCTTGCCTGCCGTGGGAACAGCAGCTAAACTATGGTAAGAATGGGGGACACCTTTCTGAGCAGTTGTTTCCGGTAAGAGACTTGGTAATTTTACAGGGGTGTAAACCCCGGTGTCCTGGTCAAATTTCCCATTGGCCCTGACCAATCATGGCCTCCTAATAATCCCCCTCTATGAACTGGCTACATCACTCTGCTCTCCTCCCCACTGGGAGCTGATGTGTGGGGAGCGTTCTGGCGCACTATGGCTGCCGTCGCATCATCCAGGTGGGGCTGCACACTGGTGGTGGTGGAGGGGATCCCCATTACCTGTAAAGCGCTTTGAGTGGAGTGTCCAGAAAAGCAACATATAAGTGTAAGCAATTATTATTATTATTATTATTATTATTGTGAAGGCACGGCACAAGAACGGCAGGTAATCGCTGATCAGCTTTTCTCCCAGACTACTACTATATCCCTGCGCCCCCTGAGCTGTCTTAATCCCTCACACATTCCCATGGGGCTGGAACACCATGGATGACAGCAGGACCGGCGTGCCGTATGAGGGTTCCCTCTGTCACACTCCACAGGATTACAGGGCTTTGTTCAAATCTAGTGCAAGGCATTCTCTCCACCCCCGCAGGCAAACACACACACACAGGCCCACCACCCCCACATCACGGCTTTCCAGACTGCAAGCCTTTAAATCCTTTCAAGTTTTAATGACAGTAGCCCTACTGTATAAGTCAAACCGCGTGTCGATACTGTTCCGATTGGAAGATGTGACGAGATGGAAGCTGGGTCCTGCACCCTTGTTCTTTTCTGGAAGCAGCAGCAACCTCAGAGCTGCCAGAGCCTAAGAGATTTAAGCCGCTCAGTTTTGTTTTTTTTTTCCCCGAGAAATTCTCTGCTTATACGTCAAACTGACTTTCTCATAAGTCGATCTAGGTAGATTTACTAGATCTGACGGATTACTAGATGAATCAGCCACTCATTCGATTTGAGATTTCACAGCAAATGAACTCCGTGCAGATTTACCTGCCGTTAGACTGACATTGTCAGATCACCTGCGGGGAAGCGACACATTTAGCCTTTTTTATTCTACATTATACATATTTCAAACACCTCCAATGACTGTAGGAAATTGTGCCAGTCACTTCATGTCCTAGTCTTTCTCTGGCGATGACATTTATATTGTGCTGGAGGTACCTACAGCCTAGTCAGAGATAAAGATGGCAGTTCTGGGCATAGACAAAGGGTAAATCTCTTGGCATTGGTGGCATCACTCTTGAGCTTTAACTGCAGAACAAGTTTCAGTAGGGTGGGTCAATGAAGAGTGTAAATCACCAGTAAATCACCAGTGTGGTGAGGCTACCAGTGGGTCAAACACTTACTACAATGTACCTCTGCACGATGACTCTTCGATGCTTGATAGAGTTTTAGATGCTTGAACTGAGGGTGGAATGCATGTGCCTGCTTTGTTCTTCTTGTGTTCTGTATTTAAAAAAAACTGACATTAATACAACCCGGTTCAGGAACAAAAAGTCAAACCAAAGGTTTGCAAAAAAGAAGTGGCATTTGAAAAGCACACACATGTGTCCTGTCGGTGATGCTTAAACCTTGATGCATTCTCATTTGGAAACGAATCTTGGAAGCTTCAAACCCTGGGATGACTCAAGATTGTTCATCAGGCCCTTTCGTTCTCTCTGCCGACAGCCGAGACCGGCTCATTCTGCAAAACTATTTTCAAGCGTTCGTACAAAGCAGCGTCTGGGGAGGAGCAGCTGGATTAGAAACAACGCCTTGTCCCACTGCTCACCAGTTGAGCCATCATCCCGTGGAGGCTTTTCATTCCTCCCACAACAAACACAAGTGCTCTGTGTTTGATTCTCTGTTTTTGTACTGTTTGTATCTGGATTTCGTTATCCTTCAAGGGCCTGGCAATCTGCCAGAGAAGTGGCCCACGGCGATCATGACGAGTTCTCAAGACCCGAGTCTCGGCTTCCATCTCAAAACACACGGCGCGCTTCAACAGCGTCACTGTGTTTCCCACTGTGCCGCCTCTGCCGCCATTTCTACACGAAGGCTCTCTGTCGGTCTGTCTTTTAACTTTCATGAAAGATCTCATAGGAATCCCTCTGGCGATCTGCACTCACAATCAATCATCACCACGCTGTTTGACAAAACGTATTTGGTCATGCTTTCTTTAAATTAGGCTTAATAAGAGCTACATAATATGCTAGAACAGCATTCAAAATCTTTTCTCACTGTTGTTTTATAACAACATAATAGGTAATTCACACAGAGTTTCATAATACAGTAGCCCTGATCTTAATCTAGACTTTATCCCTACTGCCAAAACTAACCATAACTCCAATCCCAGTTGTAGCCTTAATCCTAACCCTACCACTAACTCTAAACCTAACCCTGCTGCTAAACCTAACACCACATAGCCCTAACCCTGATACTAATCTACCCCTAACCATAGATCTTAATTTAAAACATCTATAACATGCACTTTGACAAATGTTATAAAAACCTACATTTACCTTTCAAGTTTAATGAAACAATCGTTCAGAAGGTTATTGTCCTAGTTCAATAGCTTTATGAATTATGCTCTAATTAACATGTTATGTGGCCTCTAAGAAGGTACTGGAAAGGTGTTATGCAGTATACATAAACCCAAAGTCAAAGGACAAGTGACCATAATATCTGCACTGCTACAAGCCAAAACAGCCCCTGCTCTTTTTCACTGGAGTCATGACACTTTCTCATGCAAACTAAATAAAACAGAACAATTTTCCCAAGCAGAGACTTCTAACATTTGATATCACAGACTCAGTAAAACAGATGTGGTAGTTGCACAAACAGTACAGTATATTAGACAGTCAGAATAACATATACCTGTATATGCTGAAGATTGTATATATTTGTATATACACATTTAAACATACATATTACTGGACATAGCTTAAATCTTCCCTTGTTTGAATGCTTCTTAAGGTCCAAGAGAGGAAGTTGTCCCAACGTTTAATGGTTTGATTGGATTTTCTGGATGCTTGTGCAGTTTTTACCAGATTTTAAGCACTGGTTGACTGGTTGCTTTTAAGAACATGTGGACAAAATGACCACCCTTCCTAAAGGATCAAGGGAAAAGTGACACCTCTTCTCCAGAGTGGGCCAAGCTCAATATAGCTCAATATAGCCAACCTGATTACTTTATCTGAAAGGGCTCTCTCAGACCAGCATGATCTCTGTTAGTTCAGAACTGTTGTGAGCATGCTGCTTGACACAGCACCTTTTGTAAGCAGCGTTCTTGACATGTGGGGAAAATAGATATCTGGAGTTTGAAAGATGTAATCGAAGTACGTCGGATGACAGCTCCAAATGTTACAGACTGGCAGAAGGTCTGTATTTCCTTTTATCTAAAGGTACTTCACCTATATAAAAAGCTAAATAGCGAAGTGCGAGAATTAAAAGCACTTCCTCTGAAATTACTCCCCAAAGTGAGATGACAGGAAATCACAGACCAAATTAATTGCAGGGCACCTGGATTTCAGCCACTCCACCTTTGTTTTCTGTTTTGTTTCTTTTCCTCCCAAATTAAACGATCATTCACGCAATTAAATAATTATGTGTCAGACCTGTAATTACCTAATCGCAGCTGAATTTTAACACTGACCTTTAGGAAATATATTAATAATATGGTTCTGAAAAGGGATTGTGAAAAAAGGCCGACATGACCGGTCGGGACACGTACGTTGTCATACGTGCTGAAAGATTTTAACTGAATCATCCTGAGGTGTCAAAGCTCCAAAAGGCTTGGTATGATTTATATATTTACAAGACTTATGCCATGAGGTTAGAAAGGTACTTCTCAAGAATCATGTGCCACACATTAACCAAATCAGAGCTACTCTCAACAGCACATTAGAAAAATAATAATAATAATAATAATCAAGGGATTCCTCAGGCACTTCTTTCCTTTCTGTTCTCTCATACAAAGATACAAGACGGGGATGCGTTTCAGAAGAAATTAAGAAGGAAGACAACTTGAGAATCACAGAAAATTGAATCGAAAGTTAGCACACTTCATCCTGCCTTGGAAAAGGACAGTAAATGTTTTTGACAAAACATCCCCATAATTGCAAATTCCAGCATGTGGTCAAACAGACTTAATAAAAAGCTCCCATGCCTCGTCTCAATATGCCAATTAGGAATGTAAGGTGGTATAAGGGTTTTTTTTTCTGATGCGTCACAGATGTTACCAGCAATGCTGTACTATGGGATGATTACTGTAGAATGGGCTCGGAGATACTGGGAGAAATGAACCTCACACAGGCAGACTTCTGTGGAGCCTGCTTTTTAGCCTACCGCCCCTATGGCTGCCCCAGCCTGCAATCACAGTGCAGAACCTTGCCAAACAATTCAACCCCATTGAAATTCTACGTCAAGATGGCAGTTATCATTATTGCTACTATCATATCTAAATATATTATTGTAAACGTTATTTATCACATCAACAGACTTTACATTTTCACGAGCTCCGAATTAAAGCGTTGCACATCCACACATGATGAAAAGGCCTGTTACTATTTCAGTAACATAACCAACTACCATTTCAACAACTTTAGGAACGGAAGTGACGGAACCATTTCAGGATGTATAAAGCAACAGGATACATAGAATGCTCTGAGTTTTAATTGATTTATTTTAATTGATCCACTAGGCATACATACCTAAGTCATCAGTGCAGTCGCCTATGTCTCGCCCACCACCTAGACCTTCCCTTCTGAAAGGTTGTGAAGGTAGATATTGCAATTCAGCGCATCTGTTTTTCTGGGATTTTGCTATACACATGCCATGACGTCTTACAGTATGGCACAGTGGTGTACAACACATCTCGCCCTACTTTTTCCATATCGCCCCTATGTTTACCATGTTTTACTGCACTTTTATCACTTCATTCCTGTGGTAAGGGGGCATGAGCTCCAATTTCTCGTTTTCTCAGGCTCGGGGAACAGGGCCGGTGCAGGGACGTGTCTTGTTCCTAGAGCTGGGACAGAGCTGAAAGAGGAATCAGAAATCTGCCCGATCCCCCAGCACTGCACTCACATTGAAACAAGAGCAGAGAGGGCTGGGGGGGGGAAACAACACTGTTACTGTTTCAGTAACAAAACAAACCTAATGGGTCACGGCATTCATGCAACTTTAAAAACGTTTCCGAAAACAGAAGTGCCAAAGGCTGCAGTCTGTTGTTAATGGTTTCCGGCAGGACGACGAGACTCTCTGACGTCAAAGCCCTTATTCCAGACCAATAAGCAGCTCACTTAAGCTCACAGGTAAACGTAGTGACACGCTCCTTTTAAATAAAATACAAATCACACGGTGGCGGCCCACCTTCAGAGAGCCAGCTGTACGCAGAGACGGGACCGAGAAAAGAAGAGGACCCGGATCAACCTGGGTTTGGTTTCTTCCCTTCTGTGTCATAACAACTGAAGAAAAACACCTGGAAAACACCTGGAACGCCAGCACACGCCCCGAGGCCACCCCCTTTTCATCTGGAAACAAACTTCCACATCGTTCGTCCCCTGCAGATCAGCCAGACATCCCCAAATTCAGTCACAAGAGCATAAGAACGGTGATGAAGGAGAAAAGGCATTTTGGCTCATCAAGTCCGTTTGGTAGTTAGTAATTAATTGATTGAGCATGTTCCTTGAACGAAGCCAGGTGCCCTCCGGTTTGTGTTTCACTCTTCATTCTGAACATACCATACGCTTAGTTTGTAACTTATCTTTTTCTAACAGACGTATATTATTATGTTCACCCATTCATGCTTAATCAGAAGGCTATACAAGTCCTGGAAGCAAAAGGCACAAGGCAGGACTTGTTTATGACTCCTCTGACGAATTCTGGATGGAACAGGGCACCAGGGGCAAAGTTTAGAGTAGCCAAACCTATCCAGTACTTCGATCCATCTCCTGAGAGGTGGAACTCAGAGGGTCTACCTTAAACCCAGAGAAACACAGGGTGGGCCTGCAAATAAGGGTGTCAGGATTCTAATTTTGCCGAAGTGGACAACGACGAGTGAGCTCGCAATCTTGTCTCAGCCCCTATCCCATGAACTGCGGTCTTCCGTTGATCTACTGAGAGCTTCACTACAGAAGTTAACATACGCTAAACTTGAAAACTGCCGTAAAAAAAAATCTATAGCTGACCTGGAACGTAGGGCAGCGTTATTAAGATTCCTCCCATTGCAATTACCAGTGTTTTCTCGAGTCAGGTCGGAATAGACCAGACATTTTCTATAAGGAATTTAAGAAAGAGTGTGTAAATGATTAGTTTTACAACACCATATGGTTGTACAAATGTGCAAAAGTAGTCTTAACTGCCACTTGCTAGGATGATGAGTAATAAACACAGCAGAAACACCATAGTGAAATACAGTATGTAAAAAACTATGTTTATTACTCTCAGCAAATTACTGAATAACATTATTGGAGATGGAGGGGGGCAGTAATTGACTGCATTTGCTATTAATAATAGTAATAATAACAGAAGGACGACACCTTGTGTGAATTTGAGCTTTCTTAAAAAAGACACAACAAATTTCACAAATACTGACATTTTCATAACACATTTTCTTATATGGACACAAAATCTGGGAATATACAAAATCACAAGGGAAACAATTTTTAAATATTTTTTTTTCTGTCACAGAACCAGCCAATTTTTTTTAAGAAGGAGGACACATACATTTCTTATGTAAGGTGTTTTATTATTCATTAAATAAGGTTGGTTTCTTTTTTTCTCATTTTTTTTTTTGTGTAGGCCTATAATTACTCAAGTCAACATATCTATTTAAAGTTGTGCAACCCACTGCATTTATATCGTGCTAAAAGTAAAGCTAAATAATGAGAAAAAATACTTTCTCCGCTCTTTAAACTCGCCTACACTGAAGTCTCAAAGGACGTCGTGCCAAATATATATTGGGCGGCCTTGACGTTAAACATGAATAAGACTTTAGTTTGTTGGAACATTTGGCTGCAACTTATGCAAGGCAAAGAAATACACATAGACAGTGTAAATACCAAAGTTTAGCAAAACCTAATGAGGGCATGTCATGTTTCTCAGTGAAGTTGTGGGTGTGACTCACAGGGTCATTAGTAACTGAAGTCTGGATGCCTCAGATTCTTCTCAGGTCACCAGGTCTATGAACAAGGTATCCCGGTGTTGTCGTTACTAAGTGTTTTAGTGCCTTTTCCATTGCAAGAGAGCTTTTTGTTTTTAGAAAAAAGGGAAACCCGGAACTTTGATAAAGCTGGCCGATTGGGAATCTGGAACTTGGAATTGGCACCAAGGATGTCTGCCCCAGGATCACACAACACTACAACACATTTTATAGTTCGAAAGAATCACCAATGAAGAGTGCATTTCAAATGACAATGAAAGTAAAATGTACACGGTAATGTACAAAGTGTTAAAACCTGAAATGTCCATCAGGAGCCGTGTGAGGCTCTGAAGTGACTTGGTCTGTGAAAGCCCTAGTAGAGACACAGGTGGAGAGTTCTGGGCCAGATCTCAGGCATTCATGCCTGGGCCAAGTCACCAATATGCTATGAGTGGGAATCCCAAGTGGTGACACAAAAGATCCAGAATTCTGCAAGGAACAGTGCTGAGAAGAGCCAACCAGGATCTCTTGGCTACTGACAGAACAGTGATTCCTTCGACCTCCCACGTGCCCCCAGGCTTGGCGTGATGTCAGTGAGAGACGCAACCCCTCCTCCAGTCAGTGCTCACTCTCCTGTTGGGCGCTGTCGAGCTTACAGTGCATCAGAGCACAAGTGGCTCATTTGGTCAGAGGTGCATTTCTGCCGATCCTCTTTCTCCTTGCACAGGCACAGGACCATTCGCCATGAGCCCAGACCTAAGGAGAAACAATCTACAATTCCAAGTTTGGTGGAAATGCAAAGAAAACAAATAATCTCCAAACAAAACACAATGGGCTTTCAAATTTAGGTTGAAGTTTGATGTAATCAGGGTCTAAGTAAACTTTGTCCGGCACCTGGCCTTTTCTGTGTTATGAAGTTGTTTGACTCTTCTGACTTATTAGTTCGTCAGGGTATTAAAAGCTTTGCCTAGTCAAATGTCATGTTGATACAGCCATTTCCAGACTGCAAAATGTAAAAGAGCAATATGGGGCTGACTGACCGGCACAGTTAATTATAAACCACTGCGGTGGATTCAAGCCTGGCCGGCATTGAATAGGAAGACAATAAGGTGAAATAAAAAAAATGTAAAGAAGGGATAAAACTTTTTAAATTTAATTGCAAGTCAGGTTCCCGTAATCCCTCTCTGGGCCTGGCCTGTGATAGCTTTCTTATAGCTATTCCACTTATCCAAGACATACTTTGTATCATGCCTTTGAGTTTTTGTGACAGGGCATATGCACATGAACAATATCTCACCCTCACATGCACACAAACACTTTTTAAAGAAAAAGAAATATTTATTTTTTTTGCTACTGGGGATCTACTGTATGTTTATGCCATACAATATGCATCTAGAAAAACCTTTAATGTGAAGCATACCACAGGAACTTGCATTTAGCTTGACCTATATTCAAATTTTTGAGGCCCTAAAGCAATACTTTATCAATTAGGAGGTAAATGAAAGCATGCAGGCCTCAGACCTCTCTTCTCTCTCTTTGTTAAGCTGAAGGAGGGTGTCCAGCCCATGCAGAGCACTGTGACACTTTAATCTAATGTCCTTTCAGAGCCCCTGGCTTATAGGAAGCAAAGGTTTTCATGGTTTACATGACTGACGTGCACTGAGACTTAAGAGTTCAGCAATTTTAAAAGAGTCATTAAACAGCCGTAAAGTGTGGACCCCGTCAACAAAACAGTAGATTTTTTCAACCAGGGAGAAGAATTTTAAAATATTAAATGACATACATTATAGCTAGACTGGATTTAAAAGAACTTTGAAACAGGCAAAGCTAGAGGATGGAAATTGTAGTGAAACCTGATTCTTGTGATGAACTGCAAAAACAGAACTTTCCAGCTGCTTTGCACAATATTGAGATCATTTTTTATTCTTGCTTTTTGTCCTTTTCACTAAATTAAATACAAGGTGCACTCTGGGAAAGCAATCCTGGCATAACGTTTTCATTATTGTCTACATATTGAAGGGGTAAATTGTAGCCAACCTTAACCCTAAAATAAAAGCAATTCTGGTTCGTTATAATTCAGTCAATTCTTCTTTGTTTAGTATTATTTGTGCAGTCAATTTTATTGTCAGTGCGAGGAAAGATGTTCTGTCTAGAATCTGTGTGGTGGCTCTGCAGCTAAGGATCTGCACCTGTGGCTGGAAGGTTGCCGGTTCATATCCCATGGCCCGCAGAGGAATCCTACTCCATTGGGCCCCTGAGCAAGGCCCTTAACTCAAGGGGGCACTGTATAAATGGTTGACCCTGTGCTCTGACCCCCAGCTTCTCTCCCTGTCTGTGTGTCTCATGGAGAGCAAGCTGGGGTATGCGAAAAGACAAATTCCTAATGCAAGAAATTGTATAGGGCCAATAAAGTGAACTTATCTTATAATCTATATGAAGATGTGGTTCTACTATGTGTGAAACAGAAATAAAGGACTACAGTACCACAGGGAAGAAAAAGTCACTTGTAGGCAAGAGGATAGCAATATTCCTTAGTGTTTAGACAAGTATACTGCTTACCCGCTTTTCTAGTTTGTCAGAACACCTACAATAGGAGATGTTTGTACTGATCTCATCAAACAAGACAAACAGAGGTGAGAGACCCATAAGAAACTGTGATCATAAAATGGTGTGCACTTATGTTTTAAAACTGTACCGGTTGAGACCAATTGAAAAGCTTACAATTTTAGGACAGCAAGCTTTGAAAGAATAAGACAGAGTTCAGAAGTGAATAATACAGTAAATAGGATAAGATAGATACTGAATCAGTGGACAATGGAGGGCAACACTTTAAAGAGATTCTGCTGGAATCACACAGCACAATGTATCCCAAGAATGAGCAAATCAACGCTAGAAAACCCAAGAGGCTCAATAAATCTAATAGGAAAATTTAAGGGAAAAAATAAGTGAAAGGCAATCTAATCCATTTAAAGAAAAGGACTACAATGAATTTCAAGCACAGGTAGAAAATAGGATACCTAAAAGGTGAAGAGATAGATGGAAAGGAGTACTGAAATGGAGGTGAAAATAAATGATAACATTTCTTTTAGTACTATAACGACAAAGGAAACACTTAAGAATGAATATATCCAGGACAAGAATGGGAAGCATCACAACAAGAGTGAAAAAGAGTAAAACTCTGCAAATTAGCTCGCCCAGGTGGTGTCCCATGTCCTTAAAACCCGTGCAGACCACTAATCTTCTGTATATACAGATATTTGTAACCTCTCTCTGTCCCTGACATTCGTACAAGAGTGTTTCTAGAAAACCACAATTTTGCCACTGCCCATGAGGACCATGGTAACTTGTTTGAACGATGACCGCCCAGAGGCACTCACGTCAGTGGTCATGAAGTGCCTGGAAAGCCCAGTATTGTCTTATATAAACTGCACTGTCCCAGACTCCCTTGACCTACTTAAGTTTGCTTACCGTTCAAATATATCCGCTGATGAAGCCATATCTCTAACAGTGCAAACTGCCCTCGAACATTTAGACAGGTGGGGCACTGTCTAAATGCTGTCTAGGATGCTGTTTATGGATTACAGCTTGGCCTTTAACACAACTGTCCCCAAACCCCTGAATCTGGGCTTATCCTTACTCCATCTGCAGCTGGATACTGGATTTCGTGAAGGCCTCAGATGATGACAATTGGCAAGAATATCTCCTCCACAGTGAGCCTAAACCCTGGAGCTCCTGAAGCCTGCTGTCTCAGCCCTAGGCCGTACTCCTTATTCACCCACGACAGTACAGCCACTTCCGGCAGCAACCAATCAAATTTGCCGATGACACCACGGTTATCGGGCTGATCGGCGAAAATGATGACTCCGCGTACAGGAGCGAGGTGGAGCATCTTACAAGATGGTGCCTTGACAACAATCTGACCCTCAACGTCAACAAGACAAAAGAGCTTGTTGTGGACT
Organism: Lepisosteus platostomus; assembly: GCF_059453375.1. Taxonomy (NCBI): domain Eukaryota; kingdom Metazoa; phylum Chordata; class Actinopteri; order Semionotiformes; family Lepisosteidae; genus Lepisosteus; species Lepisosteus platostomus. The sequence continues at coordinate 14,247,521 of NC_142628.1, forward strand.
TCAGGAGACCCAGAGGGAGTCACACCCCAACGAGCATCGAGGTCACAACAGTGCAAACTGTCAGCTGCTTCAGATTTCTTAGGTTGCAGATGTTCACCAGCTTGGCTTGGTCTCACAACACTGTGGCCAGTCTGAAGAAGGCACAGCAGTGCCTCCACTCTCTGTGGTGCCTAAAGGCTGGCAGTATGAGGAAGCAGCTACTCGTGAACTTTTACCGCAGCACCAAGGAAAGTATCCTCACTGGTGGTATCCCTGTGTGGTACAGCAGGACTTCCATACATGACAGAGTCACTCTACATAGGCTTGTGGCAACCACACAGAGGACTGAAGGTGAGATTCACACCATCCGCTGTTGCAACAAAGCCCAACCCGTCATTCAGGATCCCAACCAGCCCACCCATAGACTGTTCTCCACCCTGAGCTCTGGCAAGTGGTGAAGCACAATTAAAGCACAGCCCACTAGGCTTAAGAACTATTGCAGTATGCATCCTCACCAGCTACAGTACAGTAACGGCAATACCTCAGAATTCAACGCACCTGTTCAATTTGTACTTTTGCTCTCTGCCATGTACAGTATTTATTTTTCTTAGTAATTTATTACTCTGTTTATTGTCTGTACATATTTAGTTTTGTAATGTACTGGCTATATTGTGTGGAGTCATCTGTTGTAATGTGTATGTCCTCAGGGAACGGTGCGAATAAGAATCCCATTGGACATGTACATATGGCAAAAAAGCTAGTCTATTTAACTCTATCTGCAATGAAAGGGAAATGGTCGATGTACTAAACTAATATTTAAATCAGGTGTTGACCACAGAAGAAATAGATACTATGGGTAAATAGTATTACTATTTAATAATATGATGTGCTAATACTATTAGCACAGAACAAGCAGAAGTATTTGAGGTACAGAAGCACCCCAGATGAAATAAACTCCATTGCCCGATCGTATCTTACAAATTGTACTGAAGGAAACAAGAGGTGTTATATATAAGCCATAATACAGTAGCAACTTTTCCAATTAACACAGGGGTAGCATCTATGAACTAGAAAATAAGAAATGTTATGCCCATTCATAAGAAGGGTGACAAAACTACGCCAGGTTATTAAAGGCCAATAAGTCTTACTTCTATTATATGAAAAGTTATGGAAACAATTATTAGCACTACATTATAGGTTCACCCATATATAAATAAGATTCTATGGAATATTCTTGAGAATCGAATAGAATAGATTGAGATTTGGTAAATAGATAGAAAACAGAGAGTGCGGATAAGAGGGTACCACAGGGATCTGTTCTAGGACCACTAAGTTTCATAAGTCATGGAAATGACCTAAATTCTTGAATAGTTAGTAAACTAGTCACTTCTGCAGCTTAAAAAATCAGTGTAGAAGCAGCAAAATAAATATAAAAAAATTAATCTCAAGTTAGAAAAAAGTCAGACAGACACATAGCAGATGAAGATTAATGTAGGCAGGAGCAGGATTTTACTGTACATGCAGGTAGTAAAAACATTGAATATAAATACAAAATGGGAAACGCTGAGCTAGAAGAGGCTACTACAATGTATTGTAGGTCCTTTTTTTTAACACATCATGTACATCTTCTAAACAATAAGCTGGGAGCAATATGTAAGGACACAGAGTCAAACATGTAGAACTGAAATCCAAAGATATGTTAAAATTATATAATGCACTAGTAAGGCCTCGTTAAGAATTCTGGTGTACAGTTTTGGTCACCACCTTATAACTAAGATATTGCTGCTCTGGAATCACTCGAGAAAAGCAACCAGATGCATTCTAGGGCTACAGAGAATGCCTTATTTTGACAGCTGAAGGAACTGAACTTTTTAGTTCTGAACACGGAGATAGGACCTGACAGAAAAAAATCTCAAAGGGCATTAACAAAGTCAACATATTGGACTCCTTCAGAATGAAAAACTAGATGGGCCTTCTGTAGTTTGTAACTATTTTTATGTTCTTAAACTGCCAAGTTACAGTATATAAATATTATATATCCCTGAAATATTACATATGCATGAAATCTCTGCTTATATATTTAGAAATGATGTATTTATGTGCATATACTGTATCCTGTATACAGACCTGCCACAGCAACCTTTACTTTCAAAGTGATCTCTCGCATCTCTTACAATTTGTTTTTTATACAACAGATGTGTATTTTGAGCTTGCACAGACTTTTGAACTGAAGCTTTAAGTCAGTTTCAGAACTGAGTTTCCGCAGGAACTGCATACTGTATGAACACCTGCCACATGAACGGGCAAGAGTCAGTCTGCGTCAGCATATTGTGAGTTATGCCAAATGGCACGTCTGAAGGTTGCGCCGACGACACTTATCGGCACATTTTCATTGATCATTTACAGTATACGGGCGTGTCAAAACAATTATTATGCAATGAACAGGCACACTCTGGACAGGTAGGCTGCTGTATGATTGAATTGCAATGCAGTCATCCAATGGCCTTTAAGCAGCTGGTACAGAACAAGCCTGATAACATTTATGTGGACTCATAAAGCCTTTGACTGAATCTGTCCCAGTATCATTCTGCAAAAGTCTCCATGATTCTGTGCTTGCAGTAATGGAGGAATTACCTTATTTATCATTCCTGACAAATTGTTTGTTTAACAGTTTTTGGAGTAGTGCCTGCAGCGATGTGTAACACATACCGCCGTCTCTCTTTGGAAGCACAACTTTTTAAGCTTCATCTGCAGGAACTGATGCCTTTATGCTATTAAAAGAAAACTCATTTCTGGCAGTGTGCTATGCTACGTTGCCAATGAGGGACTGAATAAATATTTAATGGAATAACTGTTTGGTCACTGCCTTTCAGGACGGCCTAATTAATGAAGATGGGTTAGCAGAATGGGGTTTAGTAATCTTTGCTACTAGACAGTGAAACCGTGGAAGAAAAAAAAAAACAATTAAAAATATTATCCCAGCTATGAAATAAAAAAAGACACATTAAAAGGACTGCGTTCTATTCTTAGCTGGAGAATGAGAAAAAATCATAATTTTGAAAATGTTACGCCTGCAAGATGATATGATTAAACAAAATTAATATGACATCAATAACATCGTAGAATTAAACCAACTCAATGTAGATTTGAATATTTCCTATTTGTATTTTGATCCAGTTGCCTCCCACAGTCCTAAGACATACTGGTTGGTGAATTAGCTTCTGAGGAAACTGGCCCCTGGTGTAAGGGTGTTCCTGTGTGTCTGTGTGTGCCCTGCAATGCACTGGTGTCCCCTCCAGGGTGCGCCCTGCTTTGTACCTGTTGCTTGTCATGTTAGGCTCCAGCTCCCCTCAACAATGCATTGCATAAAGTGGCTAGAAAATGAATGAATGTATATTTGAATTATTTAGTGCTCAACATAACTAAACATATGCTTTCTTAGAACTAATAAAACTAATACAAATGCATAACTCTGTAAAATAATATGATGACCGGTAGGGATAATAATGTAGATTTCAGATTGTAGAAGAATCTACCATTCTCAGTCAGTACAGTTCTGCCTTTGAAGTCTGTTGAGATCAATGATTACTGGTGATACCTCACATACAGTAAGTCCTACAAAGACTGTTGTCAAAGCTATATGAGCATGATCAGTACTTCTTTGCAAGATTTCAGTTCTGCCAGTAAGCAAACCCTTACAGCAGGAAACGATTTAAAAAAATACTTGTTTGATTTTTTTTTTTCTGGGATTGACACAACAGCAGGGCACATTGAGGTCTACAGCTTAAGCTTGTTACAGAAACGGTGACAGATTTTCTGGGGGATTTGCAAGATAACTCACACAGAATGTCTTGATACAGTATTTCTTTTATTTTTTAAAATAGGGGAAACCTTTGATGGCTAAAAGGTTTTTTAAAACATTCTCATTATTATTATATTTGATGTTCCTGCATGATGATTATGTTAAGAATTCTTGAGATGCAATTATCACCACAAAGTACAAAGGCTCTAAAAATGAGCGACCTCACTTCCTCAACAGACAGATAATCCCCATCATTAAAGAAAACTGCAAATCAGAAGAAATAAGAGCTCAGCCCTGGTCCCTTTTAAAAGTGGCTTATGAAATTACTGTACTCAGAATTTGCTCTAATGAAGCAGTTTAATACTATCAGCACCTCTGATTTTATATTGATCATTTTATTTATCAATTAAGAAAACGACTGGAAAAACATTTTGAAAAGAAGGGGTTGGATTGATTGTAGCAGTAATAGACTCTTCACAGGCCTTAACATTTTTGAATTGTGTACAGTGCCACCTGGTGGTGAAACGTTGTATGCGCAGAAGCAGATCTGAGAGACGGATCATGGAATGTTTTTCAGTTCTGCATTACACTACACACCCGTTCTGCATCCAAAAAGCACCAGTGATATCGACCTCACCCCACGAGCCTTTCGCACATTGAAATTAAATAGAAAACATGAATTCTATAGGAGGAAATGCAGGGATTCTCCTCATCTGACAGAAGAACTTACTGTAAGTGAGAATGACATGAACGATGGAAGAGAAAGGGTGTATGAGGCCTACATCTCTCTCCTTCGCAGCTCAAAGATGCCAGGCGCCTTCACTTTGAGAAGCATGTCTCTGGCACTCCAGATATGTGCGCTACACTGCGCTTTGCTCCCATGAAATCTATGTTCGGGATGCTATTCAAGCTTAAAAATATTCCTGAGTGCTGACCTACCAGCTCGCCCAAGTGCGTCACAGATGCTCAAGATGACCTGCAGATTGATCGCTTTCAGCAGGGGGGGTGGGGGGGTGTGGCTGAAAATATCTGCCAGGACATGGAAAAAAAAAAGTTCAGGGCAGAACTACCTGAGGCAAAGCCTTCGAGGAATTCTGGACAGCTGCAGTTTTGGTGTGTGCCGCTCACTTCTTTATTTTAGACTTCATTAAAGACGAGTCAGGCCAGGTCACAGACAAAGAACAGCGGAAGCCTGATTCTAAGAACACAGGAAGAGAAATAACCAGAGGATATATTCTCTTATTGTCTGATAGATCCTCCTCCAGTAATTATACACAGCTAGAGCTTTTCGTAATCAATAACTCTGCCCACCGGCTCCGGAGCAATTTGTTCGTATGTTGTGACTTTTAAAACCAGCGTCTGTACGCTCAAGAATTAAAACTATTTTCTTGGGGAGCCCTGTTTCAGCTCTTGAAAGTGGAATATGCTGTGCAGTTGTTGAAAATACCCTTTTAGCACATCAGTGTAATTAAAATATACAGTGAACTAAACAGGGTTAGAATTCATTTCCAAGAAACCTGCATTGCCATTCCATGGGACTATGGACAGGCTCATAAACCAACAAAGAATTCGTACAGTAAATTAATCCTACAACGCGTTCTCTTTCCTATTTGCTTAAGCTTGCATCCAGAATCTGTAGGCATACTTTTTGCTGGGACAAATATTTGGGTATTCAAATTTGCTGTAGTAGCATGAGGATTCATGTACTTGCTCGGTGAAATAAACATATGCCATTATTTAAAAACGAATCACACAAACACATAAACGATCTCGCCTACCCCAGCTCAACACGAGCTGAGTAAACTAACAGCAGCCCGGCTGTCTTCGTTTACTGCAGATCTGTGAGTGGAAGAGTTTATTTTGAGTTGAGAATGAAGGGGTTTTATTTTATTTTTCTTTCCCCAGCTCATCTGACACATGTATTTGACTTCCATGGTGAACAAATATCCAAACGGGCACCAGAGTAGATTTTTTTTTGGGTCCTGCAAGCAGCCTCATTGTGATCAGAAAGATATATCTGTTTATTGACACATTTACTTAAATAACAGCACCAAAAAACGTCTTTCGAAGAACGCTGCCCTGAGTCTGTGAATGGTCTTGATCTCGATCTCAATGATCCATGAGTCGTACATTAGTGAACAATGCAGACGAAATACATGAAAAAACTTACTTAAAGGTTTAGGGAAGGCTCATTACACTTATCAGCTCAATGACAATAGGAGACATCTCATCACATTTAATTAGGGCATTTTTTCCTGGTCTTTTTCATGAGCGATTCCCAATTGCACCCTCAGTTGGTTCCTATGCTGTGAGTAGGCTACAGCTTTTGAATTGTTATTGACAGAGAAAAGATTTACTACAAAGCTTTTCTTTAGTGCGACAGTGCTCCATTATGTACTGTATTAATATGCCATCTCAGAATTGATGAAACCATAAAAACATTAATGAAAATGGTTATATTAAAGGGCACTGAATCAATCCGAATAACAGAACTCCACTTTCAGTAAAACTTAGGACTGAAAGAGTTTTTGAGTTTTTTAAAAGTTTGCAAGGAGGTTTTTTTAGAACATAGGAACTTAAAACTTTGCTTACGAACGGGAGGCCATTCAGCCTAATTAGTCCATTAAGCTGTTAGTAGCTAATTGATCCAAGTATTTCATCCAGCAGTGTCTTGACAGAAGCCAGGGTATCATCTTCAACAGTATGCCTGGATAGCCTGCTCTACACTCGCACAACCTGTTGTGTATAGAGATGCCTATTGTTCCCAGTTTTAAATGTATTTCCCACATAGTTTCAACGTGTCTTCTCTGATTCCTGTTTCACTATGCAGTATTTTCTATAAGAAGTCCCCTGGGCTAAGTTCCTCAATGCCTCAGAGGAGCGAAATATGTGGGATCAGACTGTTGTGTTAGTTGAATCTGCTGAAAACTTGACAAGGATCCTACTACATCGAATTTGGCCTTCCTGCCCTCAGGGTTCTTACTGCTGAGCTGCAGCTGAAACACAATGCGCCGAAATTAAAAAACACTGCTAAACTTTGCCCTCGTTAGCTGAAAGTGGAGACCACAACATATAACATATTAACGCTGGGATTGAAGCCACGAATGTTACTCCTTCCCAATATAACACCATACTGGGAAAACTAAAGAAAATAAAACACTGTGACCTTGATGACCTCCCTATCCTGTCCACCCTGCGGCAAAACTATTTAGCAGGTCATTCTATGCTAATACAAAAATGTATGCAGTCACATTGGGGGGAGTTCACTAATTAGTTCCATACCAACAATTCAGTCTAATCTGCTTTTCTTATGGCTGGAAGGTCTGTCAGAAAACCAATCATGCACAGAGAGAGTATCTGGATCTGCACTGTAATTTGCTCCTTAAAATATAGGACATCTACATTAATGCAGTATATTGAAAGTTATAACAGCCAGGCTATTTACATCTCTCCGATTAGCATATCATACCTGCATGTGCTGGGGTGGGCCAATTCAGAGCAGTGCATCTCCCCCCCAATGTCATTTGGTTTTGCAAATGCAATCTAACCACTCTCATTAGAAGGTGTATCGGCTCAAAACAGAAAGGACAGGCCTGCTATTGAGAGCCGAAATGGGCTAATTTGAGCACTCTTGGGTCGCACTCCGAAGGTCAAAATGTTTACCCGGTGCGTGGGGCAAATTGGCCTCAAATTGAATAAAATTGAGCCTGGAGGACAAGGCCGGAGGAGGAAAAAATAACACAAAAATAACCTTGTGTTGAAATCTGTCAGGTCTTCAATCAGAAAGGGTTGCTTAAGATTCCTTAAGCATTCTTTAAATGGTAAGTGAGAGGTGCTTTGTAATTATGACATACTGTGTTACAAAACAGTTCTGGAAGGATGCCTCTAGGAACTGGAGACCTTCAAGTATAGCGAGAGCAGGCTGTCACTGGGTCACCTTCCCTGCACACTGCGAAATCACCTCCACCCTCTCTCCATCCTCGGGGGCTCAGGGGGTGGGCTTCCAAGCATATATCTTAACCGGGTTCCTCCAGATCCTCCACACTGCTAATGAGCTGGAATTGATAGCAATATGACTCAATTCTGGTTCCACAAGCAGTAAATACGCTTTGAAGAGGCGCAGGAGTAACCCTTATTTGCTGCACACGTTGGAGGAAATATTGTTTTCAACAATCCTGCTTTTCTTCTTCATTGGTACAATTTGTGAGTAGACCCTTAGACTGTAAATGGACCAAACAGCTAAGCAACTATATAACAGCTAAGTCTGTTATATTTGGTAAATTGTCAGTTTTAAGGCAAAAGGCTGGGGAGTCACTGAGCCCAGCTTTGCTGTCCCACTCTCTGTAGCCTAAGCTTCCGTGACACTTTAGTTTTCACTTCATCAACCTGTAGTAACAACATTGACCGAACAACATTAAAAGCCTTATACTCCAAGACAGCCCTAGTTAATTCCTCAGAAGTATAAGAGCTAAATAAATCAGCTCGCCCTTTCCCACCTACACACTCCTGCAGGAAATATCCATTTAAACTCTCACCAAAACTTTCACAAAACTGTGCAGCAAAAAGTTCCAAAGATCTCCCTATGAGTTCAGGGTGTTGAAATAAAAAAAGAGACCCTCCAGTAAAGCCAATGTTATCTCATGTCTACTGATAGGCGGACCACCAATACTATTACTGGCAGCCTCAAGACTCTCCATAGAGCACCCAAGGTCTCATACCTGTGACCTTTTGGGACATGATGAAATGCATTATTGCCATTTATTCAGAAATATAATGATATCACTGTAGTACAGAGCTCCAGGCTAAACAGTCCCACAAGAGCCTTGCAGGTGCTCAGAAGGAGCTGTTCTGAGCAGCTTTCTCCAGATCACCACAGTACTGCAAGAAGTTTTGGACTAATATCCTTATTAATCTTTCGCTTCCAGGCTGTACTTTCTTGTAAAGCACAGGAGCATTAGAAAAGAAGAAGAAAGCACGCCAACCCTTACTTGTGTAGGCACTGTGTAGGCTCCTCTGCCTTTTTATACTGCCATCCAATAATACTGGCTAATTGCTAAGGCTTCTCCAGCGCTTCCCCTCTCTTGCTTTGAGTGGGTGTCAAAGGGTTTACTGGTAGGGTATAGCGCTGCTGACAGAACTGTGTCTGCTGTATTCTGTGTGTGTGCGTGAGCGATTCCCAGGACGGAGGCTTCCCCAGAATCAACGTCAAAGGATTCCTTGCCCACGCAGCAGAATTAGGAACCCTAACATCTCATTTTCTGTCTCTCTCTTGCGCTACCTCTCTCTCTCGCTCGGCTTATTAAACAGAGCAAACCTGAAGCCCGAAGTGCCTGCCTCTGCTCCTTAACTCTTAATGCTGCTCTTCCTCATCTCTGAACTAATGGGGTATTGCCTGTGCGCAGGATCTTCCTTGTGTGGGCAGTCTTGACAGGTGAGATATGGGTAGCCCCACGGCGATGGGTGTTGGAGAGGTTCTCTCCATGTAAATGCAGATGGATTGCTTGGAGTGGGGCTCAGTTGTGGAATTTTTAATGTGATAATGGTTTTCTTGTGGTGTGGTGTGAATCCATTATTGAATACAAGCCAAGAAAGATACCTTCTCCATCAACATACCTCCTAGGATTTAAAAAAAAAAAATGAAGGCAGCTAAGCACGATTTGTTTCTGTCCACCTACCCCTTCTTTTGCCTCGAATTATCGGGTAGAGAAAGTCAATGCATTTAAATCTTCCGTGACTACATCTCAGTTCCGGATGACTGCTGTAGCCTTTATGTGAGCATTGAAGACTGATAACTTTTCTAGTATACTCGATTCTGCACATCCCTGGTGCAGAACCACAGGGGACCGAAGCAGAGAGCTGCAAGCTTGCCAGGCAGTCTGGGCCTTTTGGCAATGTGATAACAAGCCTTCTTGAAGATCTGCCAGTCAGGGTGTGATCTTTAGCTGAAGCTGGCTCACTCTCCCATATCACAACCTTACTCCTCTCAGAATTACTTTGATTGCCCCCGTAGTGATGTACCTTTGCAACTTTTCTACAGGAACCTCATCCCAAGCTTTGGATTTCCACATCCAGCAGCTGTTGTACCAGGAAATTGCTGAACAAGCCTGTGTAGCTCGCATTTACCCCTCCATTGCCCCACTGCAACTACTGTACATTTGTCCTGTAGCAGTGATGGCCACCATCCCAGTTGTTTCAGAACAGCAAGTGATACAGTGGAACGAAGACGCAAGTTTCTGCACCCCTGAGACTCAGACAGGTCATCGTACTTACGGATGCTGACTTGATAGCTGCTGAGCTAGCTGGTACGCCACTGGGTCCCTGTCCAGAGCATAAATGGTGATTCCCGGTACGTCCTGCAGGATTGCCCTGGAATGGCCCCCAGCTCCAAATGTCATATCCAGGAAAACCTGGAACACATAACCATGAAGCTTTTTCCAAGGCAATTCCAGGAATCATCTCTCATCAGATCCACATCGATCCACAGAACACTGATCCACAACATTGCTGATGGATGGATTATTGGATGGATGCATAGACAGAAGCATGGTGCAGAGCCACAGAGGACCAAAGCAGAGACAGATGAATTATTGGGACACGGACAGGGACAATGGCAGACAATGGCTCCTCAATGACTTGCACGATGTCTCCAAGAAAACGACAAAAAACAGACCATGTTGATGCCTCGGACAAAAGCATGGTTTTAGTGACATTGTGGCCGCAGATGAAGGTAACTCATCAACTGAAAGATCTCAGTGACATCTGTCTAATGCCAAAAATCTACAGGATCATTCCCGGAAAATCTACAGGTGAACTACGAAATGCAGGCTAAATAAATGAAAGCAGAAATATGAGGGACTTTGATGCATGCAGTCACCTTGCAGGGCAGATTTCTGCATTGACAAATCACTTCCTCAAGTCCTAAAAGAGCGTGTCTCTACTTTGAAAGTAAATCTTCCCTTTACTTGCACGAAAGCCTGACTAAAATGTCACCCAAGACCCTCTGGTTGTCATCTGTCACATCAGCTCAGACATCCTTCTGGGCCGTATCGCAGGAGCCGTCAGAAACTGCCTGCCACTCGCTCTGTCCCGCTGACAGCTCGGCTCTCCTCTCCCCTCGCGCGGCTCAGTCTCCATCGGGGGACCGGCTTTACATCTGTTCTATTTTTGTTTGATCTAGGGGGCAGAGCCGCGCAGAGCAGAGCAGAGCAGAGCACCACACCACACCACACCACACCACACCACACGGCCGGACTGCAACCACGCGACTTCATCAGCAGTGTGGCCATAGGCAGTTATAATAATATTTAATAATTGCTTACACTTATATAGCGCTTTTCTGGACACTCCACTCAAAGCGCTTTACAGTTAATAGGGATGCCCTCCACCACCACCAGTGTGTACCCCCACCTGGATGATGAGACGGCAGCCATAGTGCGCCACTACACTCCCCACACATCAGCTCTCAGAGGGGAGGAGAGCAGAGTGATGAAGCCAGTTCAGAGATGGGGATTATTAGGAGGCCATGATTGGTAAGGGCCAATGAGAAATTTGGCCAGGACACTGGGGTGACACCCCTACTCTTTTCGAGAAATGCCCTGGGCTTTTTAATGACCACAGAGGGTCAGGACCTCGGTTTTACGTCTCATCTAAGGCGCCTGTTTACAGTATAGTGTCCCCGTCACTAGACTGGGACCTTAGGACCCACACAGACTGCAGGGTGAGCGCCCCCTGCTGGCCCCACTAACACCTCTTCCAGCAGCAGCCTTAGCTTTCTCAGGAGTCTCCCATCCAGGTACTGACCAGGCTCAGACCTGCTGAGCTCTAGTGGGGCTGCCAGCGGGGAGCTGCAGGGTGACAAGACAAGTAAAAAAGCTCTGCTTCACACACCCCGTCCCTGATCCACTGGCGATACCGCGCCGCTGCTCGGACAACACAGAAGCACGTCTTCGTTCAGCTGCTTCTCGGCAGATGCGTCACCTCAGTCGGGGCTTTGTGGTCCTAGAGCTGGAGACCCAAACCCTCCCATGGGGTCTTCATTTCTACCTCTATCGTCTGTCCTTACGCTGAAAATCCGCCCAGGCGTGATTCCCGAAGCATCCTTCTCCAGCGTATCGCCTTCTAATCAGTGTCTTTAAACTCGTTGAACATAATTTAATCACAAGAACCTCTTCAGAAAATAAAAACAATGCAAACTGTTATCATTTATGGCTGCATTTTAAAAAGCGCAGAACGGTCCGTTTTTATGTATGGTCCCTTCCCCCCGTTTGGTACAGAAGTAAATTTCATTCCATTTACACAAGCACATTTTGGGTGAGGCTTTGCTGTTTGTGTTACATGTCGGGATGCAATCTGTGGGGGTTTTATAGCATTAAAAGCCTTCAAGCGGAAATGGTGCAGTTTTGCAAACTAAACAGAACCACTGGAATTAAGGACAAGCCAAAGGTTTGAATGGCTACCATGGATGTTGCACACTGACAAAAATAACCTTTCCTAACATGCATCAAAGAGCTCCATGCTTCCTAAGAAAGTGTATTTCTGAAAGATGATTAAAAAGAACTGCTTTAATGTGATGTTGCCGAAAGGTTCCCTCCCACCCCCATAATAATGGAACAATTCTGGAGAAGATACTTTGTAATTGTTTTTGTGTGCTGCATGTGCATGTCTGCAATTTCTTTTAAGGGAGAACGAGGTGCGGTCATGCAACATATGATTATTTGTGGTTGGCGGCGATAAATCCTGCTTCAGAATTCTTCCAGGTTCCCAATGTGCACAGTGCCAAGTGGCTCTCTGCTGTCTAAACTATGTACTTTGATGGAGACAGGTTGCTTAAGGGTTGGATCCAGCTTGCCTTATTAAGAAAGCAAGCTGAGCTCAGGCTCTAATAATGGATCTTGGTCAAAAGCAGATGTCAGGAACAGAAAGGAAAAAAAAAAACGAAAACTAGTTGGTAACACCCCCTAAATTCACTTAATTGCCCCACATGCAGATTTTTCCGTTGAGTTCCCTTTTCATGAGCGCAAAGGAGCATGCAGCAACTCAGCTCACAAGTTTTTATTTCCCCCTAGAAACAAAGACTTCCCTGGGATCAGGTCACGGTGCACACGACCAGCACTGTCACAATGGAACCAAGAGCACTTGAGGCTCCTCAGCCAGTGCACACACGCCCCTGGTGTTCTGAAGGTTCAGCTCTTAGAAAAGTCACAGTACAAAGGTTTGATTAAGTCAGTGCAGCTGTATAAAGGGTTTTATACAGTCCGTTTGCTATGTGTAAACTCAAAATCGAAGCACAGTGTGCAAGTGGAAGTGGAGGGCCCTGATCCCAGATAATTTACATGGGGAAATGGGAAACACAGGAAAAAATGTTCAGGAACTCCATGCCCCCCTGTCGCGAGGCAGCGCTTTCATGTCGTTTCATTCTGCGACAGAACACCCTAAAAACTTTCATTCCTTTTCCGTCACCTCGGGGAAGTGACAAGCACGCATCAAACGCGCGAGTCACAGCGCCTTTGATTCACAGCACTTCTACCAGAAGTTTACAAGCAACTTTCTGCTACGGCAGACTCACGGGACAAGCCCAGCCTCAGATCACCCTGTCACAGGGGACATGGATTCATGAGAGATTTAAACAACCTGAGTGGTGTTTCATTTTACACTCCTGTCATTTAATACATATATGTTCTTGAAATGTATTTAAATTGTTGCTTGTGTTATTTTCCAGTTCTCTGAGCAGGTCTGTCTAGTATATGTTTCTTCTAATCCACTCCATGTACTTCTGTCTTTGATGGAGATGTAGGCCTATACAGTGTTTTTTTTTTAAAAACCTCAGCTTCTCAATCAATACCCAATCTCCTGGATTGCTTTCCTAAATTTTACTCTGAAACAGCCAGCTTGACAAATCTTCAAGGGAAGTCAAGAATATTAAATTAGGCGAGGGATGTCACACTCTGAAGAATGAAAACAGCGAGCAAGCTGCTGGGTTTCTTAAATAAATAAAAACCGGAATCCAGGCGTAGAGCAGAAAACCAGTGGGAAAATTATAAAACTCTTCTGAAGAACACGTTTTCCTCAAAGTCGCCCTTCAATCCACGAGAATCCATTTACTGGCAATCAGCGCTGTGAACAACTGTGCAGACCAGCATCACGACGGCTCTCGTAACCTCTGAGCCGCAGGGTTTGTTCAGTGGAATAAGAGTTTCAGTGGTGTCTGGAACTCATTTTTCCCAGACAACACTGACTTCCCTACGACTTCATCGATGTCTGCATCTGACAGGCACTATTGTCCTGAAGGTTCAAGCACCTCTCCATAAGACACTTTTTCTCAAGCCATGTATCAAACAGCCTTTCCTTTAAGAGGATTGTGCAGCATGTTAACAGTATCAGTTGTCTGATCTCCGTTTTGGAGCGTACTACGGTTTTGCTCTAAGACTGCCCTGCAGGTTCCCCAGGAGCAAAGATAAGATTTGTAGCCCCCAGCCTTGTGCAGGAAAGGGCAAAATCCACCCTCTCACACAGGGATCTGCCCTGGTGCCAGATACAGAGGACCTTGAAATGAAGTTTCTGTCTCAATGTTTTAGAATTAAGAGTGACATTACTTGTCGCAATTGCCTACTTCAAATTAATGGGTTATTTACATTTCCATTTGTTTATAAGGCACACACAAGTCAGTATTGCCCAGGAATGCTATGTCTAGGCTGGGTGCTGATAAGAGCCCTTTAGCAGAAAGAATGTCTTAAAAGACAACTGCATCCCAGTAAGACTCTGCTGTGAAAGATGACCTAGGGATACAGGAGCTGTAGCAAAGAATGGCGTTGTAAAAGCTAGTGCCCGTATCTCCCAGTGACACAAGAGAGGGGCATTAGCAGAGGGAGCTGTGGTTCAAAGGCTCCACAGTGTAGTTGTAAGCAGCGGGTTGAGTAGCAGTGGGGAGAGAGCTTACAAAGAAAATGTGGATAATCGTGAATCACGTGACAGCGTAGTGTGATGTACACCTCGTCTGCTGGTGAATATTAACCCCGTTTCTGTTGGAGCTTTTTCTGTCAAGATCATTTATTTCGCTGTTTATGGTCTCTGTAGTACAAAGCAGACTAGAAAGTCCAAGATTCTCTCCCCCTGGATGGGACACTGGTTCATAAGAGGAATGACCCCCCCAGCACTGCTGGTCCCCACTCCTACAGCTAGGAGGCCTGGAGCACCTAGGTTAGTGAGCCTCACTCAAGGCACAGCAGCAATATTTGCAGCAGGGACTCGAACCCACAACCTGCCAGCCATGAGCTCAGAGGCTCACCCACTACACTACAAACCCCTCATTTATGTAGGCAAAACTAATCCAAAGTGTTGCTGATTGCAGTAAAGTGCACCAGTTGACCACAGATACAATTTGGCACAACCCATGCACAAACGCATAAAACACTCAGTTTCGTTTTGTGTTTGTATGCATGGTAACAGTTTCTTTTAGCAAAACCACACCATTCCCAGGCACTTGACAAACCAGAAGTTGACTAATCAGAATGAGGACCTCAATGCGGAATGCAAATGCGTAACTTTCCTGAAGCAACTGCATCAACTTGTACACTTTGATCAAAACAAACGCAACAAGGGAAACATTCAAGAGAGGAGATCTGGCAACATACGATTGAGGTCTTTCTATAGAATAGAAAATTTAAAACCTTTGTCAGGCATGTTCAAAGTCAAAACAAAAATCCAAATTCCTTACTCGTAAAGCTAAGAAAATGCACACAGTCATGATTTTTAAGCAAAAAACTGCAACAGCCTCTTGAGCTTGCTGTTAGAACCCAGCTAACTGTGAATCACTTGTTCTTTTCAAGATTATTAAGGCAACATCTTGTCTGTGTAGTTTCCTGCAAGGGATCAGAGGACTTTAGGCAGAATGATGTGGCTATTGTTCATGCTGTAAAGATGAATTCTGTCTCAGATACCTGAGGTGGGGTATAGTGTTCTTCTCCACTGTATGAAGAGGCAAGCTGGCATTTCTGGCTTGTTTAGTGGCTGTCTTACTTTACCAAATCTTCTTCTTAGGCCCACAACCATATTTAACCCACAAATTGACATACTGCAGACGACGGCACAATACCATCATTTGCAAATGTCTTTCAGGGGTGTATTAGAAAAATGTTTTCATCAATTGTTATGGATGTGCAATAAACAATGAATGAACATGTAATTTAATTTTAGATTTGATGTTATCTTACCCTGCAAATATGTATTGATTATTACGATCACGAACAGCTTACAGACCAACTTTGATTTCAATTTTCATTTTCTGTTCATGCAGAGCTGTGGAGAAGGCTACACACCTCTGACTGTGACCACGCAGGGACCTTAAAGAACGTATTTGCACAGCAAGCAACTTGGTCTCTAGGAGTCTGTACACAGTAGAGTGACTAATCATTCTCCCAATTATTTCAAATCTGCAGGAATGAGAAAAGTTCATTAAAATAATAAAATGCATGGTTAATAATGGTTACAGCAACAGCGGTTCTGCCAGAACTATTTTTTTTTTAACATGACTGTTGCAGGTTAACTGTCACATAAATATTTGATTTCCACCTAATGAGCTTGTTGTAATTCATTCTCGGAGACCCGAGTGAGAGAGGAGGGAATGGGGAGAAAATCTCTCACTAAGAAGGTTTGTGTCACCAATTAATGCGTGCCAAGACATGACCAGGTACAACTCCTAGTCCTGTCAGTCAAAAACATCTTTGATACCAATTTACTGACCGTAGTTTTAATCGGTACAACATGAACACCAGTGACACTGAAGCTAAAAGCTAACGGGAAACGCAAAATAAAAAGCAGCCAGGTTTCAGGTGAGGTGCATTCATAAAACATTATCCCCAAACAATGCATCCAACATCATCGACTTCATTGCAAAAGTGAGCTTCAACTCCATCTGTTGGTAAAAGATTCACCAATGAATATGCATGTTTTGAGTAAATGTACCACTTGTGCCACTTCCCACATTAATGATAAGATGTATTTGATCAAAACATTCCTTCTTCCTGCCTATTGTTATGGCCTCGGTGTTCCCTGTTTTCAGCAGCTGCTGTATTAGTTACAACAGGGCGTCCATTACACATTTAACCCGTCGCCATGGCGCCCAGGGATGACTGCTGAAGGCCCAGGGCTGGATTTAGGTGTTCGTAGGCCCTGGGCACTTTCACTCCGAAATGTGTAAAAAGAGGGGGAAACGCCAATTGAATGATGTCGACTGACATGATGCACTTTAAACTCTTCTAATGCTAAACCTCGTGATTGACGGAGCGAGTCGAGTGACCATCACTTCGATACTTCTAGTTTCTAGAACAGCCGCTAGATAGTGTAGGATTATTGATCTGGAGCACCGAGAGTCGACCGCAAGCATGTTGTTTCAGCTCGTTTTTCGTCAGTCACTACTGTTTCCCTCCTTTGTAGGCCCTAACAATTTCATAGGCCCTAGGCCCTGTGCCTACTGTGCCTACTGGGAAATCCGGCACTGCTTCTGCTGCTGCATTTCTTTTCCAAATAAATTGTTAAACTACAAACACGTGTCATCTTTTCTGTACATAACACCCGGGTAGTTGTCACTCGAGTTTTCTTCTTTCGACATGGATGCTTTTTGCACGCAGTTGTGAAGCCCTGTGATCACTAAAAGGCGCTGGACATAAGGGGTGAATAAAAACGCTCCATTTTCTTTAGATTTAACACATATGGACTTAAAGGTAGTTTAATTGCACTTAGGTGCTTATGATTACTGTCTGATCTTACCTTCTTCACACACCTGGGTTTATATGTGGCCAGTCCTGCAGGATGGCACAGTTTATTTCCAACACACGGGTGTGCTTTCTGCTCTGAGTAAGCAGCCCTTTGCAGTTCAAAGCTGCACAGCGCCCGAAGCGGTGTCAGTACATTACTGCTTACTTGTCCCCGGTCCAAGGCAGTAAATAATGAGAGTGAATAAGATGTGCATCGCGCAAAAGTATTCGTCTAATTGTTTTCGCAGAAACTGAGAATTTGTTTTACAAACGTTGTCACGCACATTCGAAGTCTGTAGCATTCCTTAAGGTTGAGTAACAGATACCAGGCTGCCGGGAAGTCTTTGCTTTAACTTCAATGTATGTTGAGCTTATTTAATAAGAACTCCTAGTAGTATTATTACGCAGTAATTATATTACAGTAGTGGCCTGTCACTCACATGAAATCATCTTCAACAAATGCACCCAGGTAACGGATCCCTTAGATATGTTCATTTGTGGCATTGTAGCGTTCAAGAAAGGGATCGGGCAAAGGATTTTTCCTGTGAGTTCAACCTTGTTTGTTCTGTGTTTGAATGACAGCAGACACCCTGGGTGAACAACACAACGCCACTCGAGAAGACCCAAGCCACTGAGCCTGTTTCTCATTACCTGTCCTGCTAACCCCGTAGTTACACGCCGGGGCAGCAGGGCTATCTGGCGGGTTTCTGAAATAAATTCCCCCCCACGCAAAAGCCACATTCGAGGACAAGGCACGTCTAATGCAAAGCTCACGACTGACACATGACGAATGGCGCCCATCCGCTAAACTTGTTTGCTGAAAAGCCAACGACATCAACTCTGGACGGGGAAATTACCTGGCATTCGACAAAGACTTCACAGCATTAGGAGGAAAAAAATACCATCTGCCTGGTAATTTGTGCCGACAACATTTCATTTAACGCCTCAATCGATAGAAAAGTGAGGGAGGGGGTGGGGGGGAGCGTGTGGGGTAGGTGTAAGGAGGAGGGGGAAGAAATCGATACCGAAAAACAAATACATTTCCCTTTTCCTCGTTTAAAAGTCAACAGCGCCGGATGCGAAGCGATGAGTCACACGAGTCTCGCGGCTCCCACCGGCCGCGGTCTTTCTCCCGGAGAAGCAGTCTCTCCGGCCGCTGCAGCAGGACCAGAGCTGGCCTTTAAGAAAGGTTAAGGAAAAAAGGCAGACGTTGCTGTGCGGGAAAAGGCCACTGGCGGAAAGGGGAGACTTCCGTGTCAGCCTCTTCAATCACAACTCGAGGCCCCCTCAAAGAGCCAGCACCAGGGCAGTCTTTCAGGAGAGCCTCTGTTTCTGCCTGTAATTGCTATTTGACATAGTACACACACAGGCACAGGGCTAGCATGCCTAATAGAAATGGATAGAGAAGCCAATCTCAGCGTCTGTCCCAGGCTGTCTCACGTTAAGGGAATTTCCTACGCCCACACAGATCTATGAACTCGAGTCCTGGTTGCTATTCTCCCTTTGTGTTCGTGTTCCGCCACAGCAGCAGGGAAAAGAGGAGGGGGCGAGGAGGGGGGGGGGGGGGTGTTCTCTGAACTACAGCCCCTGCTTCTCACCCACGGACACCTCTGTGACGATTAATGAGAGCAGGAGGGAAAAAAAAAAATGTCAGCGGTACAAGAAAGCCATTTGGCTCAGTCAGAGTGCAAGGGAGACTGAAAATGAGACTTCCACTGGTTTAGGAATATTTCAGGGAGGCCACGTTTGTGCTCTTATTGGGGGCCCCATCAAAGCACCCCTTTCTCTACCAACATGAACCGAAGCAGAGCTTAAAATGTTTGCCGTTCTGCTGGTTATTGGCTTTTCCCTCCTGCCTTTGTCTTGTAAACAGAGACTGCTGTATTGTGTGTAGGTGTAATTCGCATCTAAAACAGCTTTTTTTTTTTGTTCGGAGGAACTCGTGTTGCTCAATGACCCATTAGCCGTGCTTTCCCCTTTTCATATTTAATGTTGTTACTTCAGACAATGTGGAGGTGAAAAACGTTTCGATTGGAGATATCCGTGAAACCCACCCGTTTGAAGTTATACGGTCACACTGCCAAAATGTGCACTTTTTCATGTGCCTGTGAAAATGTTGAAATGTCAGGGATTGATTTGTGCACTCAAGTCAGGGTCCCAGGCTGGTGAGGGCTCAACAAGACTCAGGAAACTTGCAGGACTGGTACCCCTCAAGGTCCACATCTTGACACACAAGGTTCAAAACAACCAGCCCGGGAGACGCCACAGAGGTCAGCGGAACGACCTGAGTCTGGTCAGACCAGAGCTGCAGGAAAAGAATGGCATCGGAGCGTAATGACATCACTGAGGACCGGAAGGCGGGCTGGCCGGGTGGGGAGAAGGAACTTTAGGACCAAGTTTATGAACGGCCCAGAAATAGCAGCCCTCTCGTTTCCTACATAAACACGACAAAAATGTGGGGGAGAGAAGCAGGTGGTCTGTCCTCCCTGTGATCAGGGCTGCTGTTCACTGATTATAGTCCTGTTGGTTTTGCTGACACATCCAGGAATGCCTTCAGGCTGCTCCGGCCACTCCACTCACCCTCCAGCCTTGCTGCTTTGCTGCTCCTACCAGACAGCTCTGCCACTTGCCAAGACGAGCAAAGTCCTTTCATTCCACCTCCGGCTTGCCGTAGGTCTGCCCTGCTGCACAGAGGGATGCGCGAGCCAAGTAAAGACCGGCTAGCTCCTTCACACACTCACAGTACAGGCTGGGCCACTGAGGCTTCTCTTTCTTAATAGCCAAGGCTCCCAGTGATGCAGCTAGGCTGCTTCTGATGAGTGGGAGGACCCACAAAGGGCTTCTCTTTCTGGGCATCTCAGACATGTCCAGAACTAAAATTAGAACAGAGGAGAAAATTCTAATAGCTGCCTCATACCCGCTGATGTTTGAAAGCTTGGTTTCTGCTTCCTCGTTGCAATTGCTTAGAACATGTCCAGATTTGACTTTTCACCCTTGGATTACACAGAATTTATTGCTCCCATCTAGTGTTACACGTGACAGTTCCTGTTGTGTTCCAGGAGTAGGAATACTGTACTCACACTCTTCGGCAATAGAGAATACAAAAGCCCTCATCCATGCTGCAGTCTCAGCACAGTGATGCCCCTGCACAACCAACCACAAACCACTGCAGATCAAGTAAAGTGTTCTGCTTCTGGGTACAAAACCCTTTTGTTTGGCGTTTTTGTTTTAACCAGATAATTCAGCTAGGACCATTTTTTTGTTTACAATCACAACCTGGAACATACTGATTTATACATTTTGCCAACTCGACAAACAGGCCAAGAACTGATGTGATAATATGTTTCCAGTGACTGTCTGAGGACTCATGAGAAATTGATAGTCATTTATTGTGTGCGTATTTTCAGTACTAAGCAATGTTCATTGATCAGTCTTTTCATGTTCTCCTCAAACAATCATGATTTAAAAATAAGGAAATGTTGAAATATCAGCATACTTTCATTTAACTTTTGCCAGGTTCCAATTTATACAGAAGAACTTACTGACTGAGGTACCTTGCTCAGGGTACAGCAGCACAGCCTCACCTCACCTTTGAATCCCACGACCATCTGGTTTGGAGTTTAGAGCTCTAAGCTGTACTGAGGTTACTGGAGACTCTACTGGAGAGTCTACAGCAAGATGGTGCCCTTGGCCAGTGACTCCCTTTAGGTGCTCCCTAGTTCACCAGATTCACTTGATCAGACACTTCCCTGCAATTTAAATCTTCTCTTGTTATCCTGTTTCAGCCAGACCAGCCACTTGCTTGATGCATGACGACTTCCGGACTTCCAGGAGAATGAGGCCGAGGAAAGAGGAGAGAGTGAACCCATGGACCAAAACAAGCATCATTCTCCAATAATGACCAAAGAAGAGAACTCCTTCCTGACGCTTCAACAGAGAAAACCGCCAGAGGTGGGGAATGGAGCTGGGGCTGGACTGTAAGGTCATAGAGACTTACAAGGCCAGAATGTCTATGAAACACAACCCCCCAAAAAAAACAACAGGTGCCAAGCCCCAGCAACCTCACGGGGGTACGTTCTCTCCAGCAGGAAGTCTACCGATGTGACGTGCGTTTCTGAATATCCAAACAAACCATGCACTGCACTTACGACAACAACTAGAACCTGGGTGCCTGAAAAAGGTCTTGTTAATGAACTCCCCGGGGAAAACAATATATTTGCTTCTTTTTTTTGCCACTTGGCCTCAGCTGTATTGTTCCAGGTTATCGTTCCTGTTTACATGTAAAACATCTGTTTTTAGAAATACATTAAAGATTAACGCCTCCTGTAACGTATACACAGCCAATACTAATGGGTTATTTCCCCTTTAAAGCCGAGCCATCTCTGTGCGCCAGAGACAGACTTAGCGTCTCCCTGAAGGATTGGGCTATAATGGGCTTGGCATTTGCAACTACGATTGACACTAAACTCAAAATGAGTCATCCTCATTGATATTTTATACAGAGCTTTGTCGGCGTACATCTTATTTGGTCTACCAGGTCCAGGAAAAAGCCAGATTGGAAAAAGTTGTTTGACCACCTTTCTGAATACCTCTTCTAGGTAGTCTAATGCCACAGTCACTGCAAACAAATCCCTGCCCTTACTCGGGTGAGATCCCAGTTAATGTCTGAAATGCCTGCATGAGTTCATCTTCCATTATTTGCTTAAGCTCAGACTTTGTCAGCAACAGTTCCGGATTCATACTACTTCTGTTTGCACGGATCCTTTTCTTGCTCAAGTCTACAATGTCTTGCTTTAATAAAAGGTTCCTGCCTACTGCTCGAACTGCTTTGAAAGCAGCACTTTAAAACTAGACTCCGTCTGTGGCAAATACCATGTGGTTGGGGTTGAGGAGACTTCTGTCTCATTCTCTGGTCAGAACAATCCCCATACTGTATCTTTGTCCTATCAAAAACTAGTGAAACTGTGTGACGACACAGTTCAGACTCACTTGCAATTTACCTAATCATAGCCTCCACTAAAGACAATCCTTCTCGAGGAAAGGGATAGCACTGAGCTGGACTATTTAAGAACTGTGGAATGCTTGCCACATCCACAGGTGGAGCATTTTTGATTGGTAGGAGCTACTAATATTTTGGCCAAAGGGCTGATATCTGAAATGTATCTGAACACAGATGAATAAGAGAACTCAGAACACAATAAAGTGCAATGCCAGGACTTGCTTTTGCTTTGTAATTATAAAGACACTTGGAAACTTTGTGAATTGGAACTACACAAGATATGATTGGAAACAAAACAGAAAAAACCTATGGCACATTTTTACTTGCAATTTTGGAAACGTTTTGGATTGGAGACAAACAGTTTTGATGTCTTACCAAAACTGGGTCGTCAAAAATGTTGATTCCATAACTACCTGCTCCAGTAGAGGGAACCAGAAAGTGCAAAAGTGCAAATTCTTCCTGTGTATCAGGAAACTGCATAGTTGAAATAAAAAACTTATGTACATACAGGCATAAAAGCTTGGTCACTGGCATTACTTGGTCTCTGGTGCACTCCCTACAAGAGTAACCAACCACACAAGTTAACATAAATTAAAAAATAAAATCATAAATCATATCTGAGGAGATCATGAAAGCTCTACTCATCTAGTAACAAGGGGTCAATGAAATTGGTCAGGAAAACCCTAAAAGAAAAACACTTTGTTTGGAGTTCAGAACGATGTTTCCTGCAGGAAACCTAATCCAACACATACACTCCAACGCGGGTTTCTTTCACAGAACGTCTTCTGGAACTTCCTAAAAGACATGAGAACCAGTCGCGGATGTTCTACAAGTGGGACTTGTCCACTTTCTTCCTAGAGAGCAGGATGGGCGCTTCAGACTTCAGAAGAGAGATAAAAGTTGTTCTGAATCCCTACCCTGGCTTCTGCCTACAGTTCAGTTACACTCGGCGATCTAAAATGTCAGGACGGAGTTTTAAATATCTTCTTACAATAACAGACAGCCCATTAAGGAAAGAGACTGACTGGAACAGGATCGCTTTCCTTGTGCTGGACTGACAGGGTCCTTTTTCCTGTCACCTGGAGTTCATTGTGGGATTCGGTTTACATCTAATTTGTAAACCTGTAATCAAGTGTGCGCTCTCTCGCTGCCCGTCTTAACCCATCTGCCTTTACCGAGGAGGGAAGCAGTAAAAAATATAGCCCTTGAGCTCATGATTGCAAATTATGGGTTTGTCTGCAATTCCTCTGGTTGAGCAATAGGAGAAATGGCAGCCACTGTCTGGCACACCCCTGAGCAGGCTGTCATTTACCTGATGCAGGGCCTAGAGGTGTTGGGCACCCAGTCAAAGACAGGGTCCATCCTACTCCGAGACACTTCGTCTGACAGCGTAGCTGTTTCTCATTCCAACCGTGGAAGAGAACGGGGGAAGGGACAATATTCCAGGCTGTTTCGTATTGTAGGGGAAGGGTGGGGGGCAGAGTTGAAATTGGTGACTCACCCCACCCACCAGCAAATCCAGACAGATCTCCTGTCATAATATATTAGCCTGTTAGCTCTTTGATTCATTGACTGGTCTTTGTTGTACTGTAGCTGTTTTGGTTTATTGTACTATTAAAGTACAACACACTTCCAAAATGCATCTGTGACTTTCATCTTCAGCCTGTGTAACTAGCTAATCGTTTGAAATTCATGTAAAGGAATGCAGCAATGGCAGCAACATGGGGCAACAAAATATTATAATCACACAAATTGTTACAGAGCTCTGTAGGCCTGCCAAGAACTCTAAGGGTTTTCAGCCATAAATCTGTCAAGAACCTGCATCTGTATTGACTATTGTGATCAACGGCTTTGTTGTTGGTATAAGCTGCAGAACGTCATGTACCTTCATGTTCTGTAGAGCTCATTTGCATGGAGGTCCGAACAACACCGGCCTGATTAGCTTTCCTGCAGGAATGCCTTCATATAAAATCATCCGATAGGAGGCGACACTGATAATAAAATAAGCTTCAGGTTCTTCCCCGGACGCTGACAAGGAGCGAATTCCCCAAGCCGCACCCTTCCTAAATCCTAAAACTGACGTCTTTTAAAAAAAAAATGAAGCCTCTGTTACCTGCTCAGCAACACGTGTACTATATTCCTGTTTGAGCAAAATGCTTAACTCAGGGTGTTACCCTCAGCTTGAGCTCTGCCCCTCCCCCTCCCAACCATACACACACACACACTTGGATGAAAATAAGAAGAAGAAAACACTGGGGTAAAACGGCTCTGAGCAGGCTGTAACTTTAGACCCATGAAACTCTCATTGGGTATTCAGGTACAATACGCTGATACATAATTAAAGAAGAAGAGGTTCTTGTGATTTATATTTATGCCTTAAAAGAAAGGTGAGGAGTCTCTCCAGCCCACGTCCTCTGAAGTGAGATCAACAGACGGTGGGCTTCCCATGCCTGTCCCCCACAGAGACCTGCGTAGAACAGGCCGGCTTTGTCATCGTCACTTTCATGAATGAATCCAGGAGTAGATTGATAGTTGGAGGCCTTCGGGCGCAGAGAAGTTTCTAAATGCTCAAAACATCTATAACAGAGAATGGGAAATATGGATCACACTCAGGGGCTTTCCAGAGTTTGAGCTTTAGTTTCGGACCATTTTGGACAGTTTAACGCCTGACAAGAGGGGGCTATCTGTAGGGCGGGCAGTTTGTGATTGTGTGTTTCGATCATTTCTAAACACGGTTAACGTCTTTACAAAGATCACTGAAAGTCTGAGTTTCTACTGTGCCAGTGCAATTCTTCAGTGGAATAAGAATGAAGTGGGTGTAAGAGAACAGGTTTCTTCATCTTGATCTTCTTGAAATCTTGACGTCTAAGCATTTGTCAGAATTGTTTTTTAAAACTGTAGGGATTGCACGAAGTTGGTGGGGTTTGTTAAAAATGCCTTCAGAGCGCGAACTAGGGTGATTCCAATGCACTCTCATCCACTCAACTACTGTATGAAGCCTTGAATGCATTACTGAGTTTCCTTTTCTACAATAACTGCAAGTAGCGAAACGCCTCCGACATTTCCATATGAACATATGAAAAAACATTCTGAACCGGTTTATCTGAATGCAAGAATAAAAACTCTACAAAACATCCAGCTCCTCACAATTATTACACGTTCTTCAAAACCTTTGGTCAACTAAATATAGAGTGGGGTTGATTTTTACCTTAAACAAAAAAACAAATGAACTCTAACTAAACTCTACAAATTCTATGTAGAGCTGGTGCTATGCAAAGATGATATTTTGCGGCACAAAACACTGTCATCTACATGTAAACGATGTGTTTGTTTGTTTCGGGTTTGTTAATATGAACATTCCAAGACACGCAAACGCTTCGTAAACTAAAACACGTTCTTTGCCTTTTACAGTTCCACAGTCACAAAGCTCCGGGATTTGCTCATTACACTTCTGCCCGAATTTCGAACTGTTACCCTTTCTCAAAGGCTATAAAACATTCCCCTCCTCCACGTTCTGACGCCCTGTCCGCACACAAATGAAATACCGTTTACTTCCAATGTAGAGGCTCCCCTGCCTCTGTTCTTGGCAAGGAAGCAGTTTAAAACATCCAAGTTGGATTCAACCAAGCGATTAGCTACAAAAAGGTCAGCGTTCCACGAAAGCACAAAACCTTCTTGAAGGTCTTCCTCTTCAAGAGCGCGTGTGTGACCCCACGTGGCCAGATGTCTTAAGTGGGCGCCCAGCTCTGTGGTTCTGATAAGGCCTTGCCCTCCTGCCACCCTCTTCCCCTTAAACAAGGCACCCCGTTGTCAGCGCTTGGCAGCAGCAGGCGCGATGCCGCTCGGTGGAAGGCGGCATCTCCTCGCGGGCATGAAAACCCTCAACCCTCGTCCAGGCAGACAGAGGGAGCGCGGAGGGTGTCCATCCCCCTCGTGAGGTCACGACACAGCGCGAACAAACACGAAAAATGGGTGCGGGCCAAGAGGGGGACACGTACGGGCCAGCGCAACCACAGGGCGACAGGCTGGACTTTTCTGTGGGCAAGCCCTGATCCTGTTCTCCTTTCACTGCCGCAGTGTAATTTTGGATGGGCCCCGCAGAGAATGTTAAGAGAATGCATGCCTCCCAGCTGGCAGTGGAGGTGTTTATGGATGCCAAGTTTTCTCATTGTGTATCCCCGCGGTGACGTGGAGCAGTTGGCAATCAACTCGTCTATTTAACTGGCAAGCAGGAACGGGAATCCTCACGCACGGGCTGTTTTCATGGAGCCTGCGAGGTTTTCTACACATGTAGGAAGTGCTCTGACAGGGGCTGGATATGGTAAAGGGGGGCTTTCTTTCCCCCCAAACACTTCAGATTAGCAACCGTGCCATTATGAATACCTTTTGTTTTGAATTCCTATCTACTCTGAGCTGCCCTGAAGTCTGAAAGAAAATGTGTGCCTCCAGAAACATGCCCAGGCCTTTGGAGACTCTGTTTTCTGAAGATCATTTACAAATTGCCTTGGAAGAAGAATTGTTTTTTATCATTATTTCTTTCAGGCAGGAGTAATTGTATTTATTGTTTGACTAGAGTGTTCGGTATTTTGGCTCGTCTGCACTAGTGACATAACATGACTCACGCATCCTGTGGTATTGTAATAATGACACTCATCTCCCCAGAGACGCACATTTCTGACAGCTGAAACTGTATTAGGCACATCCATTGAAGAAGGAAACATCCATCCACCTAGAGAGAGGGAGATTACTATACTCTAGAACAGGAGGTAGACTTATTGAGAAGCCTCTGTGCTGCATCTACGAAACACTGGCGTCAGCCAAGCAATATAAGCTCAGTGGGCCCTTCCCTGTGTTCATTTGTGATGTGAAGTGAATTCTATCCTTGTTAGTGTTACTCTAGCAGAGATCCTGAAAGGCGAATGGCCTCACAAGCAAATATGGCTCCCTGGTGACAAAGCTATGAGCAACACACCTACGTAAAAATTTAAAAGAAAAATCCTGAGCAAAATAACCATCACAGGCAGCAAATCTTCATTTTTTACGGTTTTGCATCCAGCTGTGCCCGATTCTGTGTTTCTAAGAAAAAAATGGAACTTCTGATGACATCTCATTGCCTCTCTTGCTATTAGCGTGGCAAATTATCCAGAAAACTTCAAGGACAAGTAAAATAATAATAATATACCAATTAAAATGAAAGTCTGGAAAGTAAACAAATAAGGAAGCTTACCTTCTGCAAGTTTTGTAGGCTCATCCCTATATACTGCCCTTCTGCTCACCACACGTTATGTGAAGAGCTACAGTATGTGCTTAAAGTAACCAAAGAGCTGTTTGATGAATTCCCCAACAGGGACAAAATATTTTTGTAAATTCAGGACATGCCTTTATCTGCAAACACGGTTCACAACATAACAGTGAAAATGTCCGACCATTACAGACACAGTCGAACAAAAAAAATTGTGATTCTACTTTTGTCTTTTCTCCTTTGGATGAGGCAGCTGATTTCCATGACATTGCATAGCTATGTACTATACACATTTAATAATACACAATACACAATTTATGACAAAAAGGAATGCTTGTTGTGCCAGCAAAAACCTGCTACCTAACAGCATCTTTGAAGCCATCACCCTGGCTTACTTAAAAAAAAAACGTGGGATGAGATCAATTAACTACTAACTAAAAAACACGCTATATGGGCCAAAAGACCTCCTCTCGTTTGTAACCTATCTTCTGCTCTTATGAGTCCTATGGGATGGATGTCAGAGAAATGAACAAAATGATGCTCCAGCAGAAGTCAGGCTACACCTGCAGCATTAGTTCATGATTAATTTTAAATGATAGTTTAATTAAGCATATTAAAATCATACTGAAGCGCAAGAACCGTTTAAACTGTTGGCCCAATTCAGACGCGCTGCACGAAAGCTAGTGTGGTTGGCTTGCCTGCACGAAACAGTGGCCGAACCCTGTCCTAACAGCATGATGCTCCTGAGATAACGTATACCGTCAAGGGCTCTTTAACGTCACACACATCGTGACCGCACAGCACCTTTGAGCTTCTCAGGCATCCATTCCTTTCTTTTACCTGCGCTTGCATACTTTTCCAGGAAAAAATGGCACATCTGCACCAAACCCAGCATTTTCTAAGATGCGATTTTCTTCTATAAAGGCTTCTCTCCAAGCCTCATTGCACACTTCCCAATTCATGTAGCACAGAGGTTGGTATGTACCTACTAAAGGGCAAGGCCTCTACTGTTTAATTGTCTGAGAGGCGTCATAACTCATTCTTCACAAGCAATGGACTTTCATACAATTTATCAAAAACTGCATCTCTATATCCCTATTGTCATTCCCTCTTTTCTTTCCTTTTTATATGGGACTGGTGGGTGCCGGGAGTGGGAAAAAAAAATTCTAAATGTAATTGGAAATCGGAATGCTTCCCCTTTTCTCAAAAAGCTGTTGCAAACGAACGAGCCTGGACTGTATGTAAAAAAACAACAGCCTTTCCGTAATTCACTATTTGAGAAGAACTGCAAAAATGTCGCATTGAAAGGTATGGGTGGTTGTTACTGACCATGTTCAGCAATTACTACAAGGGGTTAAAAAAAGACACTTCTGGGCTGCATCTTTTACAACACCCCGTTACACAATAACTGGGCCTAATTATAACTGTCCCCTTTAACATCACTTTATTAACCTTTACAATTCCTTGCACTAGGAATTGTCTTTTCACTTTCCCCAGCGTGCTCTACATGAGACACACAGACAGGGAGAGAAGCTTGGGGTCAGAGTGCAGGGTCAGCCATTTATACAGCACCCCTGGAGCAGCTGGGGTGAAGGGCCTTGCTCAGGGGCCCAACGGAGTAGGATTCCTCTGCCGGCTGCGGGATTTGAACCGGCAACCTTCCAGCCACAGGCGCAGATCCTGAGCCACAGAGCCACCGCTCTGAGGCCACCTGGTTTGTTGGCATGTAGAATAAGAATAAAGTGCACAGGAAAAGAAAAGATATGACATCTACTGAGTGACTTAACACGTGTCCTTTCCAGCTAACACCCCACAGGCGGGCAGAGCGGTGGCTCTGTGGCTCAGGACCTGTGCCTGTGGCTGGAAGGTTGCCGGTTCAAATCCCGCAGCTGGCAGAGGAATCCTACTCCGTTGGGCCCCTGAGCAAGGCTCTTAACCCCAACTGCTCCAGGGGCCCTGTATAAATGGCTGACCCTGTGCTCTGACCCCCAGCTTCTCTCCCTGTCTGTGTGTCTCATGGAGACCAAGCTGGGGTCTGCGAAAAGACAAATTCCTAATGCAAGAAATCGTATATGGCCAATAAAGTGATCTTATCTTCCACTGTGTTAGGGTTACTCAGGGTGTGCACCCCAATCGTTCTCTTGCTCCTGTGGACTAAGAATTCAATAACTGCAGAGCTGGCTGGAGCTACACTCTACTACGGATTGCACTGGAGGAGCATGCTGAGTGGCCCTGCTCCGCAATCTGCCCCTGCGAGTCCACACACGCACACACACACACATTAACAATTCATAATGCTGGAACTTCCTTCCAGCCTCCTTCAGGAATGCGTTTTAAATGTCACCTTTAAAAGCAACTGTTGTTTGAACATCTACAGTTGGGTTCTCTGGTGGTTAAAAAAAAAGGTAATAAATTAAACAGGGGTTGCCCTCTCTCAGAACACAGGAGAGACTTATTTGTTGTTTTTTTTTTTAACAGTCCTGCTGTGCACTGTATTCCGTAATTAGGCAGAGTGCTGTGGAGCCTAAGCTCAGAGGCGAAGACCCATTTAAATGTCTTGATATCCTGACGTGAAGCCTTCACAATTAACAAATGCAAACAAAATGACTGTGCTAAATATAAGACGGAAAGCTCAAAAATGACTTCTACAGTTCTACAGGAAAGCAGTCTTGAAATATTTGAGCTTTGGGGATTTAATGGGAATCTGTTGGGGGGTGATCGAGAGAGAACGGGCCATACCCCGAATCCAGCACCCACAGTCTGGTCCACTAGTGTCACTCAGCAACCAAGGAGTCCAGACTGTACTGCCTCTTTCACAGTTCTCACACATGCCTAACATGTCATAATAATAATAATAATAATAATTAATAATTGCTTACACTTATATAGCGCTTTTCTGGACACTCTACTCAAAGCGCTTTACAGGTAATGGGGATCCCCTCCACCACCACCAGTGTGCAGCCCCACCTGGATGATGCGACGGCAGCCATAGTGCGCCAGAACGCTCCCCACACACCAGCTCTCAGTGGGGAGGAGAGCAGAGTGATGAGGCCAATTCATAGAGGGGGATTATTAGGAGGCCATGATTGGTAAGGGCCACTGGGAAATTTGGCCAGGACGAAGGGGTTACACCCCTACTCTTTACGAGAAACACCCTGGGATTTTTAATGACCACAGAGAGTCAGGACCTCGGTTTTACGTCTCATCCGAAGGACGGCGCCTTTTTACAGTATAGTGTCCCCATCACTATACTGGGGCATAAGGACCCACAATGACCACAGGGTGAGCGCCCCCTACTGGCCCCACTAACACCTCTTCCAGCAGCAACCTTAGTTTTTCCCAGGAGGTCTCACACCTGCTGAGCTTCAGTGGGGCTGCCAGTTGTGAGTTGTAGGGTGATATGGCTGATGCACCGATCAAGCAAAGCGATAAGGATCGTTTTTCCTTCAGTTAACATCAGTAGAGTTCCATGAATACTATTATTCTACTAATAATAGTAGAATAATAAACAAGCATTGCTAGGTAGGAGGAAGGTCATTCTATCACTTCGCCTGCCCCCAGCAACTGGACTGAAGTACGGTCCTTTGCTCAAGGATATAACAGCAGTGTCTGCAGTGGAGACTTCAACCCACAACCCACCAGTTATGAGCCCAGAGATGTACCCACTACTACTGATCATCACCATACGACTCCACACTTCCCGACAAGATAACGGTGTAAGCAACCAGGTGGGTAAAGGACATAAAGTGTCATAAAATAGACATTCGGCAAAACTGAAATCAGACTTCAGAAGATATGTACTGGGAAAAACTCCTAACAACATTGATTTCATAACCCAGTGGGCTTATCTGGGATTAGTTATTGGCTCATCCATTGGTTTGTGGCTTGCATGCTTGCGGAGACGATCAGTCTGAGATATTCGAAAATCAACAAAACCCTTATTGATGAAGACACTCAAATTAACAATGCACCAGCATGTTTCATCTTGCCTTGAAGTCCCTCCCCACTCCTGGTGAGGAGGTGGGGTTCCAATATCGGAGAGGAGCCTCTCAAAATTGACTTCAATTCATAAGGGAAGTGTGGAGCTAAATACATTGTTCAAATACTTCAAATACTGTTGAAGATTCACAACACCACAAAATTAATTAAAATCATGTCTGCACTCTGCCCTCTTTCCACTTCCGATGTGAGGACTACAAATAAGAAAATACAAAAAACAAAATACAGATAACTGGCAAACTGCTCAGAATAAAAAGCACTGCAATACAGAGTAGAAAAAAACAGAAAAAGGATTTTCCTTCTTTAAAAAGTAAAAAGCACATTGAGAAGCCTACATCCACAATTCCTAGAAGGGCCTGGAGGGCTGAGGTTAAGTAATTAATTTGCCAATTCAATGAAGAAATTAACTTGGTTTTGAACAAAGATCAGAACCTCTATCCCACTATTCAGGATCAGAAAAATACAGTACATGAGAAAAATAAACCTTTTAAGAACTGAAAGTTCAATGTTGCAGTGAGCACAAAGCCTAAAGAACTCACTCTAATAATATGTTTTCTTCTATTCTACACTTGAAAGAAGAGAAAACTATCATTAACAGACAGCACTCTGTTATTAGTCCATTAATTGCTGGTTCACGAAGTGCGTATGGTTACACACGCATGTGTAACTATCATTGAACATGGAAACTTAAAGCACCGAAGCACAACCCACAATAAAACAATAAATCAATAACGAATGAAAATAATGTTGAAATTTAGAGAAAAGCAAAGATGATATGCATCATTTTGCAGACGGGAGGGCTACATTTGCGTTTAGATACTGGTGCATTTTCAGGTAGGGAGTGCCACTACAGCCTGGTTTTTCTCCACATTACTAAACGTGAATGATGGACAAATCCTCGTTTATCAGGAGGTCCTCAAGGAGTTCCATAAATGGCTCCACATTCTTCACTGGTAAACCAAGTAGATCCGGCTTCAATTGTCCATTATTCGTTATTGCCGTGACATCTACAAAAACCCCACAGCCACCCATTGCCAGCTGGTTGGCGTAATAAAAAGCTGCAAAAGTGTTGTTCGTGTGCTTTACAAGTTTACCAAGCAAGACTTGTTCATGGCCGCTGAAATAAATCCTTGAATCCTTGTACTGGCTGTAGCAGAAATGTCCAGTTCAAGCACATCAACCCCAATAGCATGTTGCTGGCCAGACCATTTACCCCATGTAAACATATCACTGGTCATTTTCACCAGTGCTTGGAGCAGAAAACATATCAAGAAGCATCTAGGCGCCATCCACATCTGAATAAAATAGTGGGCTGGTGTCCATGGGTTATTTCAGGAAGCCAGGAGGCGTGCCCAGGTGACACCCAAGGAGAGAGTGAGTTGTTGCCAAAATGTATTGGTTCTAGGTCTGTTAAATCAAGGAGAGAATTAAGAATTTCATCAGCGTTGGCAATTACTGTACCCCATGCCACCGGATTACTCTGCAGAAATGCCTTCAGATAAGTGTCCCTTCAGTTTTCCCCATAAATGTTCCCAGACGTTAAGAGCATCTACATGCATTTAAGATGTTGAACACTTTGGTGCTATATGCAGCCCTGTCCTGCTGGTTTTGTCAAAGCACTTGAGAAAGAGGCAAGATTGGAACTTATCACTCTGCAAAACACCACAGGACAACACTCCTACTGTTATGAACAGTGCTATGGGTTTTGACCAG
This sequence comes from Lepisosteus platostomus, assembly GCF_059453375.1. Classification (NCBI taxonomy): domain Eukaryota; kingdom Metazoa; phylum Chordata; class Actinopteri; order Semionotiformes; family Lepisosteidae; genus Lepisosteus; species Lepisosteus platostomus. The sequence goes on from NC_142628.1 coordinate 14,281,006, forward strand.
ATAGTCATAACTTTGGTCTCACATCCCGTTCTAAAGGACAGCATGTCCTATAGCATGACATCACCACACAGGGATAAACGTTTTTGGCAATTCTGGTCGAAGGGGAAGTGTGAAACCTCCCAGCCCAACAACTTCTCCTACAGCAGCAACCTGGTTTTCCTTGGGTGGTCTCCCAGCCCAGTACTAACCAGGCCCAGCACTGCTTTGCTTTTGAGGTCTTATCAGAAAGGGCTCTTGCTTTTGAGGGTTTTCAAATGTTGAGCAAAAACTATATTTTGACTTCAGTAACACAAAAGAGAAATGTTTCACAAATGGGCCGCAGTGTTCCAGTATCTTTGGTCACACTCTTGCAATTATAATAACCAGACAAACCTTTTCTTTCTGCCTCATTAGTTGTTGTATAATAGTATAGCTCATTAGCACAGGATCATAATTCTTATTTTTAAAGTCAAGGATTGCTCAGGCTTGTTCAGTCCGTGACAGAAGGTTCTCAGTGGCTCACTGCACGGTCAGCGAGCTGAGTCAGGTGGCTGAAAGGTCTCCGGCTTCTGTTCGAGTCACGTCAAGTTGCCCATAATTCCTGGTGACTCACAGAGGGAGAGGAATTGGTGTTGTGGCCTTCGTAATGCCAAACTTCAGGGGAAGCAACATTAAAAAATGTCACAACACAATCCGACTTCAATGTGCGATGCACTGACCCAAGGGGACGGATAGGTGACGCTGCACACGTTTCTATTATAGTCACCAACACCTCCAAAACTTGTATTCGGCTATTGCGATTGTGCAGCCAAAGGCATGATGACTGTTCTCCCTTAAATGCCCATGTTTACTGCAGTGAGGTACCAGGATAAGCTTGGGAACAGAAAATCAAACCAAATGTTAAGAATGTGGATATTTTCAAGCTCTAAATTGGAAAGCTAATCTTACAGCATGCCAATTATACACACACACAGGTATTCAATTCCAGCAACAAGCTGTGATATTGCAGGTGAAGGAGAGACCACTGTTGCACATTATAAGGAGCTCGGAGGATGCACAGGGAATGAGTCATCTTTTGCCAAATGTGACATCCATCGCAAGAATTATGGTTTTGTTTTCCTGTGGCTAAGATTCAATAACCTAAGCACATCATTTAAAAACAACTTTCATTTCAACAGCTTCCTCACACACTGTACACTCATGCGCAATGTCTTTATTAATATTATACAAAATCTCCCATCTTCCCCAAGCATTATTTTATTGCACAAGGAAGGGGTATTGTTTTTGTATGGATAACAAGGAAGGTGAGATTTAAAGTGTCTGAAGTCATATTCTCAATGTTAGGTTTTTGATTCTGGAAAGTAATAAAAGGTATCAGGTATTAGTTTAAGCTGCTGGCTATCTCTTAAAGCCTGTCATTGGGACCGACGGGGTGAATAGCCTGGTGTCAGAAGAAGACGTGGCAGTCAGAGCTGGATCTATGGGGAAACGAGAGGGAAAGCACACCCCTAAAACCAGCTCAGCTCTATTTATGTGCCCCTAAAACCAGGGACAGCTCAATTTGCAAATAGCTGTGTTCCCCTGAGTTAATGGAAACATGAACATGCCACTTCCATTTAAAAACACTTATTTGACAGATTAAGATGGAACAGGTAAGACATGCCCAACAGCCTCAGCCTTTAAATCGAGGCTCACGTCCTACTTCTCTAATCTCGGTTTTCCATGGCCTGCATTTGTAATGGGGCCGCCAGTGGTCAGAGGGTGTTGTGTCATGTAATTCGCCTTTCGTAATGAATTCTGTAATCTTCTATCCAGTGACAGTAACATAGTCTCTCGTCCTTTTATTCGAACGCTTCCTGGGATCCGGCACTGAACATGCAAGCCCTGACAACCAGAGACGTCAGATCCTGGAAAGACAGGGCCAAGATGGCAGACCCAGGAGACCTCAGCTAAATGACTGGGACAACCATGAAGATAGACCCAAGAGGGCAGAACAGCAGCCCTGGACGTTGCAGAAATTGTTCATGATTATGATTGATGCACCACAGGCTGGAGGCAGGAGGGAGGCACTGATGGCCCTGGGACCCCCAGAGGTTTTCTTCCTCCCTCTGGGTTTTTTTGTTTGCTTTCCTCTCCTCTGTTCCCACATGCTCAACTGTTTTTATACTGTTAACTGCTACAGAAATCTGTAAGGCACTCTGTGGCAACATGTTGCAAAGGGCGCTATACTAAATGAAATAATTTATTCATTTCCTCAGCCACATCCAGGGGCTGCTTCCTATGGCATTTTTTCTACCCCTGCAACGCTGGTCACAGTCTGATTGGATTATCGAGCCCTGGCACATATTAGGAAACTGTAGATAAAGCTTCACAGCTGAGGTCTCTCAATGTGGTAACGCAAGCGGGAGGCCTTTGTTCAGACTCCCTTTGTGCCAAGAATCCAGTCAAAGAGAAGGAGCTGGCATGCAGCAGCATTAGACCTGAAACCACAGAACGTCTTTACAGTCACAACAGTACCTTTGGTTGTAATGGGATGACTGATAAAGATGCACTTGCACTAAGATAACATTGACAGTGACCTACACAGTAACCTTGGCATCAGAGCTGGAGTTCACTAGGAACGCTGTGACAGGCTCCAGGCCTTGTTCCCAGAGCTGCAAGTTACAGGTTAAGATGCAGGCAGAAAAACCTGGAAAATTTCATTGAGAATTCAGCCTGGCCACTTGCCTTTGAACCCCTCTGGAAGATAAATCAACAGGCTTAAGACTCAGCTTACCGAGTTTCAATTCCTAGAGAACCACTACATGAACATCAGTGCATTCTTTGTCCGCTTAAAAGCATTCATGCAGATCGTAAGGGCACCAGGAGTCCAGGAGTTGAATTAACCAATTGCCCTACACAGAGATGGAGATTTCCATTCAGCTCCACCATGTTTCCTGGTTTTATAAGCAATTCATCATTACACACCAGAGGATACAGGTGTAAACTATGGGGAAATGCATCCCACACCAAGAACACGAGGCTCTTTTGTACACAAGTATGCTGTGTGGATTGGGAAGAAGGTACTCAGCCATGTTGTGGAAACCAATTCCCTGGCAATTTCCTTCAGCCAAAAACCTTGGATTAATTAGCTACTAACTGCCAAAAGGAGAAAATAGGTCTAATGTACCCCTTTCGTTCTTAATCCTTGATATGTTCTTATTTCTGGATATGAGAAAACAGTCACCTCAGCTTCTTTTTACTTGATCTAATTTAATTACTGTGTGTTTTAATATATAAGCCTGTCACTTCACCTTCTCCACTTGTCACGTCAAAAGAAAACTCTGTTCCGTTGCATTTTCCTGGTACTGTTTCTGCATTCGGTTACTGACAGTGTGCAGAGGCTGCCTGCTCTCGGAATGAATCCGCTGTTTCAAGCACTTCGAGGAATTCCAGCTTTCTAAATCTTCCACAGGACAAAAATAATTTTGTCATTTGTGTAACCGGTGAATTATTGTGTTTGGAATACTGCACGCGCCACCGACAACAGATGTTATTTAAAGCTGCTCCAGTAACTCGGTTATTCAGCATCTAAAAGTGAATGTGTTAGGCTAGTCCTGGAGTAAATTCTTTTGACTGGCTCAGCCGTTCGGAAGCCACCTCCTCTCACTTTCAAATTACATAAAATTCAAACTGTCTTTTTTGACGTTGTTAAGGCTTTTGTCTATACATACTGCATATCTTATGTACATTCCATTCAACAAAACTTCACGCCAATTTTTAAGGCAATTACAATTTAATCACAGACAAGTCTGTACTGCGAGGTTAAACCACAGTGCGGTTAACTTACTGTGGAAGCCCATATCTCTATTGCTTGGAGTGCTATTTTTTCCTTCTCTTGTTCCTGTGGATTTCCTCAATGACCAAAAGTATTCAAGGAATGCATGCATCACTAAACATTTATTTGGGCAGGCGATTTCCGGAGAAAACTCTTAAAATGCACACAGTGCCTTCCAATTCAACGGTTTTTGAGCCCAGGGACATTGTCTTCTGCACCCCAGCAGTCTGAAGGTTAGTTTTTCTAAAAAGGGTTACACCCCTTACCAGGGTTTCCAACACCTATACTATGAACTCACATTGCACTGCTATTGTTTCATCAAACTGCGCTTGAACTATGCTGTGACTGATCACTTGTATCATGGGTCTGCTTTTATCAAGATACACCATGGGTCACTTGTATCATGGGTGTGTCTCTACCAAAATATACCATGGGTCACTTTTATAGTGAGTCTGCTTTTACCAACATATTCAGACAAACCACAGCTGATCATATTACACCATAAACAAAACCCCACAAGCAAACAGGAGCTGTGTAGGCGCTTAATGGACAGCTGGCAAAGCAGGTACTTTTAAAAGACACCCCAGTTGTTCAGTAAAAAATAATCTGTTAGTGGAATTCAATATGAAAGCATTAGTGGAAAACATCCAACCTGATTTTACTTACACCGAAACACATTGCATTTCCTGGCTCACCCTGTAAGGTTAAAACCCTGTTCCACTTGACACATTTTTTTTTCCCTAACAACATACAGTACAACTCAAATGGACCACTTAGGAATTTACTGTAGTCAACGGAAGATGCTCAGGAGACAATGCTTACTATATATATCGCCAAAGAACAGAAAACAAATTATGAAGTGGAAGGGGAGGAAAAGGCCTGAACTATATTCCGAGAACGCAAAGAAACGGGGGAGAGAAATCTTTTTCCTGAAGGTCAATTTCATGCTACTGAAGAAGACAAAAGCCACACAGACCCTATCCATTAGGAAAAGAAAAAAAAAACATCTCGCTAATTGAAGACCTTCCCGCAAAAGAATTAAGTGGAACTGCACATGATAAGGGTTTTTACTTCGTGCTGTTGTGAGCGACTATGACAATAGCAGAGAGAGAGTTTCGGGGAGGGCAGGGAGCAGTCTATGTAGATTGGCATTTTGCTCTTTCATCAGATTATTGGGTGATGGGTCTACAGACTTTTTGCCCGAGGGGATCCTGGTATTAGACTGTAGAATTACTGTCAGTTCATGGCAGTGTTATACTGCAACTGTTTCAGAAGAGGATATGAGCCTCTGGATAATTTAACTCCTTCGGACAGCTCTGTTCTGAAGCTTGGAAGGAATCGGGATGGAAAGTGATGACATTGTACGAAAGGGGGCTGAAATTTTAATCTACTGGACATTGTGTGAGGTTTATGAAAGCAGAGCCCCACATGCATGCAAATATCCTTCATGGGTATGTTACTTTTATCATATGCAAGCTGCCTAGAAATTGACACACGTTACAAGACAGGTTTCACTATAGTATTTGACACTTAAATGACAAATGTTCTTTTTTTTTGGTGAAAACTGAAATCTTCCTTTAATTGATACCATTTCTGCATGCAGGTTTAGGAAGTGCTGTCTTCAATCTGTCCAAGTTTTTTTTTAACGGAGATAACAGAATGTCTCATCGAGTTAGGCGCTATATGAGTCTGGACTGTCCCAGTCAGTGTCCTAGACTGGTGGACTGAAGGCTTGTGCTGGCGTCAAAAAGTACAAAGAACGGGAGAAGCTGGCACAGACTACTGCGATCAATGGTACACTGCTCGCCTCAGTTTTGCATCACAAAATAGGCACTGATCCACAATAATTGACTCCACTATAATTCTAGTGAATAGGAGAGGGTGCGTTGAGCCCGACAGATTTCAACAGCATGCTTTGTTTAAAAGGTAAGCATTATCGCTGATATCGCCTTACCACATTAGGGAGTGAGCATCCCTGTTATTAAGCCCTGGGAAGCTTAAACAGAAAGCAAACAAGGCCGGGCCAAGTTAATTATCTGAATGAGGTACGCTCCCATCATCCTATTGGTCCAGGTGAAAAGCAATGACTAAAAGTGAATGTGCGAGAGGAATAGGAAATGTTCACTACCAGTCAGGAGGAAGGCAGATGAAGGGAGAGTTGCCCTAATTTGCCAAATGACAAATTCTTCAATTAGACCATGTTTAATTGATTTGGATCGGAGAGTTTACAAGCGTCAATGGCAAATGTCAAGTTTTCATGTCACGCCTGCACAGGGCACTGTTTCAGCTGGCGTCCTCTGAAACTGTCATGTGTCCACCTGCTGGGGCTCTCCGAGCAGCTGCTACAGGGGTTGCTGCAAGTTGAGGGGTCACAATCGCCCGCTTGCATGTCCCCTAGATTCATAACTGGCCACTGCAGCTTCACTTTGTAAATGCATGTTTTTAAGTCGAACAAATTGTTTCTGTTTAGCCTCGAACACGGCCCAAAATTGAACAGCAGTCAACGAATACAAGGGCAGTGACCATATTGTGCGTGCAAAGTATTTTGTCATTTTAGTCTGCATTTTCAGGCAAACTGCATCTGTACTACATGGATGATTGCAAACCCAACAGTTGCATGGATCAGAATCACAATCCGTCTTTTCTCTCTCTCAAATGTATTATTAGACATTCAGTCAGAAAGGGCAGGGCTATCATTTCATTGATGTCTAAATGCGTAAATATCCTATCGCTCACACCCTCCCCTCCCCTCCAGTCAACAGAGCACTGTAATTCAAAAGGGAATGTTTGCTATGGGATCAGATGAGCAGAGAGATGCGCAGTACAAAGGACAGCAAGACAGCTCAAATAAAGCAGTACATAATGCTTTATTCCGCCTCCCAAGCAAGTACTCATTCACATGAGCCTCGGTTTAAAAGACACACTTCATGGGATGTCTCAACTGGGTCTCGGAAAAAGCTGGATTTGCTCGTTCAACAGAAGGATCCCACATTTCGCTTACAGAATTCAATACTGCCAAAGGAATCGGCTGTAGTTCGCTTTCTACAATGTTTTAGAAAACAAAAGTATTGCAAGGGATGTGTAATCCATGAATATAAATTAATTAATTAAATAATGAATATATAGTCTTAAGCAGTAAGATACAGGACAAAATCATAAGAACAGTAACTGGACTGAGAACTAAAACTCTTACCTCTCCAGTTATTCAGGTAGTGGAACTAGTAGCTGACACACTGTGGTTGACTGCCTAAATGCTTCTTATCAATCACCACAATTTACAATTATATTAGATGTGCAAAACCTGTCCTACAGGAACTGGTTTATGTAATGCACAATCCTCAGTACATGTAGCCAGGTAGAAAACAAGAGTAAGCTTCCTTGATTACTCCATTTCAGGGATCATTCTACCAGCACATAATACTCTTTGTGGTTACACACATCAAGCAATTAATGTGAAGAGTATCTTATTTAGGCAGCAATGTGGATGTAGCGGTTAGGGCTCAAAACTAGAGGCTTCTGGGTTCAAATCAGGGTGGAACACTACTGTGGTACCCCTGAGGACGGCATGTCAATCAAACTGCTCCATTAAAAGCCTGATTATATACATGGATCCAATGTTTTACTGTTTTATGTTAAAGGAAAAACTTTAAATTAGTATTTGTAGGAAGAAAACATAATTCTGCCTGTGTTTAAACGTATGGGTTATTCCTAGACAGGAGTGTACTTGTAGTTTAGTGACTATAATAAGCTTGTTTAACAAAGAAACTAAATAGTGTGTTCTAAGATATGATAGCAACCAGGGGCAACTTTACAGTTCCATATACTGTACATATACATTTTCATATGAATCTGATGAAACATAGTGTCAGCAGCATCTAAAACCCCTTTCCTGTGGACTCCCCAATAAAAAATACACAATAAGAAATGACCACAAAATCCAATTGACTTTTTCCCTAGATTGTCACAAAGTGATTTGGTAAACAATAAATCACCAAGAAGGTGGAAAACCATTAGAAAATTCCCAGGAAGCAGCAGTGGCATGATGTATAAGCCATTAATCTCTGCGTGCTGGATCTAAAGTCCATCTCCATTTACAAGTGAAATGAGTGTGACCTGCTCATCTTCGCCCCAATAAATGAGCAGCAGACTCCCTGCCACAGTGCTGTATGGGACCACAGAACACATGAATATACTTAAAACTTCAATGGACAACAGACACTGAGTGAAGGACTGCTAAAAAGCAGTCGCTGGAGGAGGGCTTTGTGACGTGAATATATCTGCACACGCACTTCAGCTGATGCAAAAATAAAACGCATTCATGGGTAATACCAATGCCATCAACCATACGGTTAACAATGACACGGATGGCAATAAAAATGAATACTGAAATTGTGTTGAAATCGGTGTTGGGCTCATTCGGGAAATCCCAGGATTATCCTGAATCTATCCAAATTAAACAAGTCACATTCTACGTCCCTTCTCTCTGAATGTGTGCCACTGTACACCAACATCAATAATAATAATAATAATAATAATAATAATAATAATAATAATAATAATAATAATAATAATAATTGCTTACACTTATATAGCACTTTTCTGGACAATCCATTCAAAGCTCTTTACAGGTCATGGGGATCCCCTCCACCACCACCAATGTGCAGCCCCACCTGTACTCTGATGATGCTCCAGTCCTCTCACCACACACCAGCTCTCACTGGGGAAGAGAGCAGAGTGATGAAGCCAGTTCAGAGATGGGGATTATTAGGAGGCCATGATTGGTCAGGGCCAATGGGAAATGGGAAGAATGAGCTCAGCAAATACAGAAGCAGAGTACCTACAGAAGGACAGCAGTTCAGTTGCACAGGACAGCTTATCTGCAGCTACAGAACTTCAAGGATTGGTTTTGCTGAATTAAATTTATATAAAAATACAAGCATATGAGATAGGCTTTACATTTTTTTGTATTTAAATGTTTTAACATAAGGGGTTTATTTATTGGATCAATTTCTAAAGTGAATTTCTGTAACTTCTGTGTACATTTCTGTCATAGGCATTAAACAGAAATTACTGAGCTGACTGAAATTGAGGGTTTGCTGCTTCCTGGGTTTTTTTTGAGTGAAACAAACATTTTCAGGAAAAAGATTTTCTATAAGAGGTGCTTCTGTCACAGCTGATTTCCTTTGCAGGTTTGAACGGGGAGGTCTTCTTCAGATTCAGACCAGGGATTTGAGGCATGTCAAGTCTTTTGGCTCAACTCATTACAACCATCAAGTAAAAGCATGTGCACTAGATCAGCAAACACCGAGACCCGCGGAGCTTTAGTTATCCGTGCGGTCAGAGTAAGAGGAGACCCTTATCAGCTCGTCTAATCCCACTAAGCCTAAAACCCCTTCAAAGGGGAGAATCCGATATGCGCTATGGCCCTAGCCAGACCCAGAGCACAATGCAGAGGACCGAAACCTGTTGGCCTTGGTTACAGCCAACTCTTGGAGACTATATGACATGACCTGTCACTCCTGAGAAATCTCAGTAAAACAAACCCCCATGTCCTGCATCGTACAGAGTCATGCACTGCACAGTCTTCATCTCAATCACCCTGTCCGCCTTCATACGAATAGCTACCGTGTCCAGTTACTTCATTACCACAAAGTCATTTGGCACCTTATTTACACACGACCCATTAACACTGACAGTCTCCCACCTTTTTGAAATTTTGCCTTGTTTTCGAACATCAAAGCTTTGCCTGAGGGACTGACCCTTACACGCCGGCACCCGTTTAGTGTCAGAGACTTGCGAGCATAGCTCCGTCAATCAGAACTCCAGAAGCCATAAAGAAGGCTGTGCACCAAGATGGGGCTGCAGTCATTAAGCCACTGAGTGTGCCTTTCTTTTTCTGATGTGATTTTGGTTTTTTGACATGGGCTGCGTCTCGTAATGCCACCTGGTGTCCCGTAGTTGTAGTTCCGTAGGTGGGGCGACGAAAAAAACTACTTTTCTTGCCACTGCCTGGTACGGCGCGAGCTACTCTCATACTGTAGAAGAGAAGAGGCGAGCCTAGTTTTCCCGCCGGACAAGTCAGAAAGATAAATAATAAAAAGCAGGGAAAAAAAACAGCAGAAAAAAAAAAACTCTTCCATTGAAGAGTGTGAAAGGAGAGGTGTGATGCAGGATGTGGAGCAGCTTGCCGAGATGAAGTCAGCCCCGCAGGTGTGGAAGTCTGTCTGATTAAGAGAGGGCTGTGGAAGATGACCCTTTCCTGCTGCGGTTTCGCTGGTTTTATTCAGACCCGTGCAATGGGACGCATGCACAGTTCACAGCAATCAGCCCCAATAATCCTTCATCTCCTGCAACCGTTAATAAAAGGGGGAAATTTCAGGGAGAGGTTTGTGCAGGTGTTCCACTCGCACAACAGCAACAGGACACAAATAATTAAACCTTTTGTGTGTTGGAAAACGTAAACTGTCCAGGGCAAAAATGAATGTGTGTTCCATCGCATCTGGGAGCGCTTTTATTTGTCACTGCTTGTGAGCAGAAAGCATCAAGCAATACTTAAGAAAAACAACCTTACTGCTAGAAGGCAAGAATACCTAGCTACCAGTCCAGGGGCTCACGGGTGACTCAATGTGTTAATAACACTTGCTCAGGGATCAGGACGCACGCTACCGGAGCCCAAACATCACCAGCTCACTTTCAACATAGCTGGAGGTGAGCAGCACTGCCTGAGTGGTTCTGCCAGACTTGCTCAGTCCCACCAGGACTTTGTTGGCCATTATCCCTGCCACCTGGAAGCCTGCAAGGCTGTCAGGGAGACCCACGTCACACCTCCAATCAATGCCATTTCCTTTGCAAGGCACTGTGGGACTCACAATGCGTAAAATGACAAATGGCTCTGACAAACGTCCAGAGGAAAACACGTACGGTCCGCAGAAGAATTTGTTTTTGAAGCCCCTGGTATACAAACATGGGGAGGAAACAGAGCTATATGCTTCTGCGTCAGCTCATTAGAGTGCTATTGGATTTCAGACTTTTTTTCTCATTGGATTCTGGGGAATAAAAGCGAGTGGGGTTTTTTTTTCCCCCCCACCACTTTCCAACGCACCTGTTTTTCAGAACTACAGCGGTATTTAAACGGGAGTGATTAGCAGATCCTCCTGCCTAAGACTCGCTGAGCCCCCGTGTCACTTTAACCTCGCCGTCGACGACGGAGCTCCGTGGCTGTACCCTGCTGCTGGGAAAGGTGTGCCACAAAGCCAGCTCAGATCTCCAGCTGGTGTAACGATCCGCTACGAATACCAATGAGCTCCTCGCCGCCGAGGGCAGCAAGCTACAGGCCGAGCTATGGTTCAGGTACGAGATAAATAAATAGACGAAGGACAATAAACATGATTGATGAAACAAAACAACTTTGGGGGAGTTGTCAATCGGGTACACGAAGCTGACAAACTGCACTTTAATTAAATCTGAGACTGTTTCCAATTAGTTAGTCTGGGGCACCACTGCGGGTCTTTGGGCTGGCTGTGAGTCAGTGAGCTGACTCATCCGCCAAAACTTCTTCTTTGGAGGAAGAAGTATCCAAGCGCGACCACCATGGAGAGGAGTTCAAAACAAAAAGAGAAAAAAGTCAGGATTGTCATCACTGACCTTCGACGGGGAACTAACACGTGGAGCTGACCCACTAGTTTAAAAGAGAGGCACTGGGAGTGTCCTGAAGCTAAAAAAAAACCATGCGGCACCATTATAATGATCACCAAGTGACAGTTTAGCAATAAAACATAATGCAAAAACGAACAGAACCCCCCCCACAGCGGTCAATGGTCTCACTAATTTGCATGTAGTTCATTTGAGAGTTTAACAAATATTCTTTGCGAATTGGAAAGGAATGACACACAGGGGGAAAAAAAGAGAATTCTCAGGCTTTCCATGCAGCCTGGCCTTTTAAAACACAATCACTGTGGGTTTTTTTCCCGCTGCTTGCTCTGTCCTGTCGAAATGTATCTCTCATTGAAGGCCTCCCCTACCTTCACCACTGCAAAAAAAAAAAAGATGGTAGGTTGTCTAAACTGATGGTACGTGTCTGCTTGCCACAATTCACTGTTCTACTTCCAGGTTTCTCTTCCTGCTTAATGTACCAGACCATTTAATGGCTATATGAAATGCTCTTCGGCAGCCCGGCCAGCACACAGCGCCAGCCTGCCTTCTGCATCACAGCTGCATGTAAGTGTGGGCATGTTTATGTTGACATTCCAAACGATGCCTTTGCTGTAATGCCGACAGGTGACCCACTAATTAACTGACCTGCTTGGCCTGCAAAGGTGAGTTTCTCTGCAAAACAAACCCCAACAGCCCTCTTCCGCCTCTCCTTCAAGTGCAAATGTTACAAGAGGGCTAAAAAGAAGTGTAACTTTAAGGGTTAAGGGCTTTGTTTTTTTCATTTGCTTTGAGCTTGTGCACCAGAACTGCATCTGTTACAAACATCAAAGATCTCGAAGGGTCACAGAACTGTGCTTATCTTATCTGCATTTCTTTCGGGTCTTTCTCTTTCTCTTCTGGCCTCCGAAAGATGTTCCCGACACAACCTTCCTCTTGAGAGGGCTTGTGTGGAAAAACTGGGAGAAGACGCAATGAACTGGTTTAAATACCATGAAGCGTTCTGGAGCAACATCTGGTCTGTCTCTCCAGGACCACAGCCTGACACTGGCCCTTCCCAGCACTACACTTTGCTTCCCTCAGCTGCTTACAAATACGGCTGTTCGTAGGTCTTAATTGGTCTTGAGGGTTTTTGAGGTGGGGGAGGAGATGCATTTTGTTTGAGGAAAATAACAACAAAAAGTATTTTTAATACCATTTTAGAACTCCCTTTGAACACATAACTACATCGTTTGCTCCTAAGGCTGAATTGCAGGTTCACAGCACTGGTGTCTTTCTGGTTTCTATGAATGTGCTGAACTTTCACCTGCATAACTGGGGGGTCTACTGCTTCCAATACGGGGGGGGGGGGGGGATAACAGCACTGGCAAATTATACTTCAAGCCTTGAACAATGAAACCCGTTTTCAGGGGGGGCCGTGAATAGGAAAAATAGGTGTTTATCTTAGTGAAGCATTATGCCCTGCTGGTAAAGAGTGGGAAAACGTGCACTGTGGGAGACGCCTGTCCCAGTGGGACATGAACAAAAAGGGTGGGTAACTTTAAGAGCTGCAGGAAAAGCATGGGTGAGAAGTCCTGGTTCATTAGATCACTCATCGTTTGGTCTTCACATCACTGGAAGAGGCTGGAAAAGGAGACATAAAAATGTTGTCTCAAACCTCAGCGCGCTCATTGCTGCTGAAGACTCTTTGCTGCAGTTACACTGGCGGTGTGTATGGCGGCAACCCACGGACGTCTTTTCCAAACACACTTAAGATGGTGCTGTTTCTACTGCTGCAGTCGGCCCTTGTTTGATTAAATCTCGTTTTGAATCTGAAGACCTCGCTCGCACAAACTCCACCCCATTTCCGTGACTTTGTACAGCACCGCCCAGAATGCAATACTCCAGGGCTCAGACGCCAACATAAAATCACTCCTGCAAAATGTTTCTTAAAAGTCTGCATGTATCAATGCACTTTTCGAGTGTGTCACCTGGCCCTTCTGCCTCGATTACAACCTCTAACATGAGCCCAATGCAGAACATGTGAGCTCAAAGGTGCTCAAGCCATTCCAGACCTCTTCCTTCCCTTAAAGCGTGACCACCTCACAGTGGAGTATCTTCTGCAGAGCTGTACACCATATTGTAAATCAAGGGTAAATGCTGCCTGACTTCCAGCTCTTGTTCCTAACAGCCATGAGCTATAATTCTGCTGTTTTAACAAAGCAAACAGTTGAGACTTTGCATCGCCTTCCTATCTGTTAAAATGTGATGACTGTACTGCAATTAGAAACTGAAAAATTAACTGTATTTTTGATGTTCTATTGTAAAAACTATTTAAGAAATCAGTGAAACACGGCAAGCAAAACACCTGCACTGTACTAAGTGGATACTGACTTCCAGACAGAAGCTGCTTTTTTTCCCACAAAAAAATGAGGGAATATCTGAGCTCAGACCATCGCTCAGATATTTGGTTTAACTCCTCCTGAATGCTGTATCACTGTTGACAGCGATGAGTAAATCACGCAGGCAGTATTCCTTACACATGAAGAATGAAGCAACTATGTTATGGAATCTCATTTCCCATTCAAGGTTTTGATCTGCTTTTTGTTCTCCTATAAGCCAGCAACCTAGTAAATACTGTAATGCGATAATTATGATGTTTAATAACGATAACATATGCAGCATGTGTTTAAAATGTATATGATCCTAACACCTCAGGAACCTTATGCCAAGTAAGGTCTTACTTTAAAAAAAAATCTATAGCAATACATTTTAAAAAAACAAGTCCAATAATAATGTCCCCGAGGTTTAGATTTCTTGCAAATCACAATCAAAGGCATGTTGCAAGAAGGCTGCTATGAGTCATACTTTCATTAGAGCTGTCCATAGGGCATTCCACTCACTGCCATGCCACAACTCTCCAAATGTAAATATTGTAATAAAATGGCCTGTAATAAATTCACACCAGCCTCTCTCCTTGTGTTTCGAACTCTTCGTCTTTTTTTTTCTTGCATTTTAAATTTAAAGCCAGTGGAGATAGCAAATAAGTTTATAATGGCCCGACAATATTCTTCGGTAATAAAACAGAATGTGTGCATGCTGTCACCCAATCATATAAAGAAAACCTGATTATATTAAAGTGGTGGCAGCAGAAAGGGGTGTAGTGGAGATAATTATAGTATAATAGCGGTAGCAGCAGAGAGAAAAGCATTAATATTTCCTGCAACAGCAGCAGTTGTTGATACAATTTTAGGAAAAATTGTTTTGAAACAATGTCAATCTTAGGATTTTGGAGCTTCGGGGATCTCCAAATGTTTTGTGTGATTCACCAGAAACTGATGGAGGGAATGCTGGCAAATATGCAATAAAAGTCAGCCTAGTCAGTCTATTTATCCATTGTGGTTTGCCAGTACCCACTTCCTCGCATGCTGCCACAGGCAGACTGTGCTGCCTGATCTGGCCGATCAGCCTCACTGACAAAGCAAGCCGCCAAACATCGGACCTGCAGGGCCACAGCAGTAGGGAGGAGGCAAGATGAAGAGTCTTGGTCCCTCTGGGATACAGCCTATCGCCTGCCCTCGGAGCTCCAACCCTTAGCCAGGCACCTGATGAAGGTAAAGCCTGAGGCTCTAGAGTTTTCATGGTGGAGGGAAATAAGAAAAAACAGCAGCCCAGCCCCATGCCGGCTCTCGAGCCTGTCAGAGGGGGAGAAGCCACTACTGCTGCCATGGCGTAAGCAAAGGGGGTCGGAACGAAACAGACGGCCCTTACCATCACTTCTCCAGTCAGTGGGTGAAGACCGCAGGCCCAGGCCATATTCGCACGGGGAAGGGTGACAGCTCATATCCCCAGTCCCCAGGCGCAGGAACGGAGCCATCATCTTTAAACCAACCGCGCATGGAAGGGGAGGAGCTCAAGCCCCTGGAGTCACCAGAGAGGGAGGAGCTTAAGCCCCTGGAGTTGCCAGAGAGGGAGGAGCTTAAGCCCCTGGGTCTGTCATAGGGGGAGGAGCTCGAGCCCCTGGGTCTGTCAGAGGGAGAGGAGCTCGTGCCCCTGGGTCTGTCAGAGGGGGAGGAGCTCGAGCCCCTGGGTCTGTCAGAGGGAGAGGAGCTCGTGCCCCTGGGTCTGTCAGAGGGGGAGGAGCTCGAGCCCCTGGGTCTGTCAGAGGGGGAGGAGCTCGAGCCCCTGGGTCTGTCAGACGGGGAGGAGCTCGAGCCCCTGGAGTCACTAGAGGTATTTGAACATTGCAGAATGGCCGACACATCAGAGGTATGAAGGCCCCTGGTTTGTCCCACCTGCTTGCCTTCCTAACCTTCTCTTTCTCCTTGGTATGGGCTTCTCTAGTCGCTCCACACAACCCACTAACTTGCACAGAGAGTAAAGCCTCAGTGGTTCTGAGCCGGGGATCTGCTATCTGGGTTTGGAGGGTTGGATCAGGCTGGGATCTTTTGCGTGTTTATGTTGAGCAGGTAATGGCTAGGGTCATGTGGTCCAGTTAGAGCTCCGTTATGCGTATGGTTGGGTTGTCTGCATGGTAAATGAAATGGTACACCCCCACACAGGTGGTCAGATTTCAGACATCCTGCATTTCCCTAACTCGAAAAAAACATTCGGACGTCCCGTATTCCATAACTCGGGAAAGGTCCCCCCCATCCCATTCAAAAGCAGAATCAGAAAATGGTCCACATGTGAGAAGCAAGCAGGCAAATGGGAGTGATTTACCTCTGCTTGGTTTCAAGATGGTCCATCTCTGTTCTGATTACTTCCAAATTCTGATTTCTGTGCCAAACCCAAAAATCAAAACCTGCTACTTCACGGCAGTTGGCTTGCTGGAGGCTTCTTGTTTCCATCCAGATGAAAACCATTCTCAATTATGGGACTTCTAATTTGTGATTGGGGAAGATCAGTCAATATACAACCTAAGAACCTCGTCAGGTTGGTGCTGATCTTAGCTGGTGTTACACAGATAGAGTATGTGCTTTCAGCCTTGAATGGTAAATCAGTCTATAGTTGGATGGACAGAAGCAAACAGGGGAATAAACCGAAGATAGGGCATGGAGCCACAAGCGTTCTGTTAGGGATAACTAGACCTAAACCCCACTCTTCATTGTCACCCTCATGCCATGCTTGCAAATAGGGCTTGAGTTAAGCAGTTCTTTCGTTTATGTACTTTAATGTAGCTTTTTATTGGACACTTGTCACCTTGTACTTTCCTGCTCTGGGAAATTTCTTCATTCACAGTTTGCCCAACACTACAAGTCAGGCTGGCGTTTCCTTCTGAATGTCAGCTCACAATCTAACTTGGTTAGCAATCAATTATTGAAATTATTGAAGTTATGTTTGCTAGACCAAATACTTTTTCCTCTTTTTTGATTTTTTCCCAGTCTCAACTGTTTTGAGTACTTACCTACAGTACAAACCCAGCCACTGACTGGAGGATTGATACAGTACATATTGTAGGTCCGATTCTTTGAACCTCATACAAGCGTCTCATGATGTGACAGATATGGAAGAGCAGTGAAATTAAGTGATTGGTACTGGCTGGAACTTATGAGTGTTTTTCATCAGAATTAGCTTTGACATTATTCGAAAGCATTGCCCAGTGCATAGCAGATGCCTTCAGCTGGTCTGTATTCTTGCTCAGATTGCTCTTAAGTGGTGGACCAGTAGGTGGCACTCTTCCATCTGGAACAGAATTTCAAAATCCATGCCCCCGCATTTTAAATGGGGGCACCGCGCCCTAGGAGGCCTTGCTCTTCAACTGAGGTGTGAAACCAAGGTCCTTAATATGCGGTCATTGAATGTCCCATGACACTCCAATGGGTGAAACAATTTCTTGATTCTCTGCCTGGTCTGCTGTGCAGTGGAGCTGATGGAGCACACTGGCTACCAGGTGACACCCGGGTGGAGCTACAGTACACTTCAGTGGCTGGTGAAGTGGGTTCCCTCCTATGTATTAAGTGCCCCCCTGGGACTGTTTGGGTGAAGACAGCTAATTATTATAGGTGCAATGCATTGTTTATTGGCCTGAGATATTCAAACCTGCAGCTGAAACCTCTCCATGCACAATCATTGAATCACATAAGTGAACTAGGTGATTCACAGTTTTACCCTAAAAAGCACTAAAAAATGCCTGTCAAAGCCTCCCAGTGGCTGCCTTGAGGAAGCAGTGCCCACTGTGACTACCCCTCACGTGACAGCTCCTAAGATGCTGTCTATTTATGAGAGCAAAAAAGTTAGGAAAATTGCTGGCCACCGACTACATTAGAATATACCTACAGCCTTGTGAGGCATCTTGCTGTCAATCAGCTGAGCATCCCGAAGCAGGAGTTTTTAATTACAGAAATCAATTATTTAGCACCCCTTTCAGTACACAAGACACTAAAACAAAGGCAGGGACCCTATAACTCTAAAACAATACAGGAGAAGAGGGCCGGGAGTCCTGTGTCACTGTTTCAGTGTGACAGCTCTGTGCTTCACTCAGCTGAATACAGTAAGTTCCATTTGGTGTACAATATCCCTGCATGCCAGGAAAAAAAATAATCTTCATTTAATCAACAACACTGTTGGAAATGTAGTGTAAATGTATGTGAGGATGAAAAGGCAAATTCATCTTTGTTAGCACTTAAGATCTACTAATATTTACCAAAATGTAGCAACATCTGAAGAAGCTTGAGGCTTATTGTTATTATTGCCACAGTCGCACTGCATATCTCTATTAAAATTTCAAAAAGACAAAAAGGAATAGCAGCAGAATGGTTCCAGGTTGGCGCTTTTATGTGGGTAGAGGCGATGCAGTGTTTAATGGAAATTTCCATGAAGAAAACTTGCCCTAAGTAAAGTTCTAGCTAAGCCCTACTCTTGACTCCAAGAAGACACTCATTCCTACTCTCCATGCTACGCTTGGTGGAAAGGTCAAGCAAACAATCTACGGCCTGGTATCTCCACGACTCTCCAGTCTTCAGCGTCGGCTTGTTTCAGACCTGCTCTGTGGACTCATCCGTCTGCTCCACAGCGACCCCCACAGGGAGGCTGCAGAACAACAGGCAGACATGATCTCCATTGTCCGGGGCTCACTTGTTTGAAAACCTTCATTAACGCGGATTATATTGCCCCAAGGCACAAGGCACACAGTGATTGGGGACACTAATAAGGCGCCATCCTTTGGATGAGAAGTGAAACTGAGGTCCTGATTCTCTGCGGTCATTAAAAATTCTTGAAAAGAGTAGGGGTGTAACCCCGGAGTCCTGGCCAAATTTCCCCCTGGCCGTTACCAATCATGACCTCCTAATAACCCCCCTCTCTGAACTGGCTTCATCACTCTGCTCTCCTCCCCACTGAGAGCTGGTGTGTGTGAGAGGACTGGAGCATCATCCAGGTGGGGCTGCACACTGGTGGGGGTGGAGGGGACCCCATTACCTGTAAAGCGCTTTGAGTGGGGTGTCCAGAATAGCACTGTATAACTGTAAGGAGTTATTATTATGCGAGTCCCCCATCTTCCACATTTACTCCTCGTCGAATAATCTAAAAGTAAACTATCAGGCCTAAGTATTTACCAGACGTGTTTATCTCGGAAACGACATTGAAGAGGACAAAAAAAGGACTGCAGCTGTCAAGCGTGTTTCCCCCTGGCAGAAGTTCACACGAGAGGACATTTCTGTACCTGCTGTCGGAGCGCGGCAGTGCGCGCATGAACTTCTCCTTCCCGCTGAAGGAAAAAGAGAAAACACTGCAGCTGGCCCTGGTTTTTTTTTTTTAATTGTTCATTTTAATTGAGTTCTACTCCCAGGGGCCCAGGATGTGGGCTGCCAGGGACGCTCAGGTGGTCACAGCTAATTCTGCAGACCCAAGGATACACTCATCAACAGACACCAGCCTGCGCATTCATTAATCCGGTGTCGCCGGTCATGGTTGAGCAGTGCCGAGAGGATTCCCCATGGGGTGTCCCGGGATTCTGTCTGGCTGATGGGTTCTGGGAGCTCCGGGGGTGGTGGGGGGGGAGGAGGGAGGGCTTCCCATCTCTGGAGCTATCATAAATCCCTCACCCTTCAACGGCAGCTGGGCAGTGCAGCACAGGGGATACCCAGAGCTGCTTGTCCTCTTAACAAAGAGGTCGCCCACACAGTGTGGGTGAAATTGATCAGCTCAGCAAATTGCAGGGAGGATCTTCAATTTGTTTTTGTGAACCAAGGGACACAGGGAGGAAGCATTTTTTTTTTTTTTAGCAATTTGGACATCAACTGTCTTTTTTCATTTAGTAAATCAGATAAATAACTGCCCTGCCTTTCTAGGGGAAAAGGATGAGCTGAGCTGGTGAGCTATGAAAGACGTTGAGGGAATGCGCACTATTATGCTGATCCTTTTTTTTTGCTGTTCCTTGTTTTGTGCCAATATCTCCTCCTGATCCCCCTGTTCAATACTTCCTTTGCAGTTTCAGGATTAATGGGGCTGCTGCTGTTCTCAGTCTGCCTCACGCCCTCATTAACACGCTTTAGAGTAAAACAAATTAGGGGAAATTCTCAAGTGATGCACGGACCTTTTCAATATTTTATTCTCAGGGAGGATCTTTTTGTTTTTACTATGGTGATTCAGAAAATGCAGCACTAACACTCCTCCCCTCTCCAAAGAGAAAAACCGAGACGTCGAGTATCAACAGCAGCTTTGGATAAAGAGGACTGTACGAAAAAAGAACAAACGAGACCTCTAAAATTGAATCTTGGTAGGGTATTTTTTACAGTCCTTGCAACACTAAAATGGAAAGAAATAGGCTAGTCTCAAATGGAAATAATTTAAAAGCAAAAAGAGGAGAGAAAATGAAAAAAAGTCCCTGCCTATTGAAAGAAAAACACTCATGAGTCACTTGTTTCCAAGAAAAAACGCAAAGAAAAAAATACAGGTCTGGCTATTTGAAAGCCACAGCTACACCACGGGAAATGTTTTTTTTTTTAAGGAAAAAAGCAACTGTTATTTTGTCAAATATCGCCAGTTATTTTTTTAAAGTTTTATGTGCTAGAAATTTGCTTAAACTTGCTCTTCCTTTTTTAAGGAAGAGACCCCAGAATGACAGGTTATCAGAATAAAAGGGCAATAATACAGATTCCTTGGCTGGAAATTGTGGGCCGAAGAGAAGAGCGCCACCTACTGGTCCACCGGTATATACAGAGCTGCTACAGGCATCAGCTATGAAATGGGCAAAGCTTGCTAACACCGTCCAAGCCTCATCAAGTTAACAGTGGCCAGTACAGCTAGCTTGCCTTTCCCATCTAAATAGTCATGTGCGAGATTCAGGAATTTCGCACATGACTGGTAGTCATGGTAGTCCGGAGCATTCGGGCCCGGACTACCAGACTCAGAGACAGTTTTTACCCCCACACTATCAAACTGTTAAATTCCCAGCCTCTCTCACTCTCACTCTCACCTCACCTCGCACCTATGATCTGAACCTCACAGTGCCTTCTTCCTTTCTTTCTTACCAAAAACCCAAACACACATTGAAAATCTACCTCTACCATACATGTCAAAAGCTCACTCCCCATAATCACTTTATTTTATTCTGTTGATGCATATTTTTGCACATAACCTGTTACCTTTTTGTTGTTTTGCACGTTGCCTGTTGTTGTTTTTTGAACATTGCCTGTTGTTGTTTTTTTTTGCACATTGCCTGTTGTTGGTTATTTTTGCACATCGTCTGTTGTTGTTTTTTGCACACTGCCTGTTGTCTCTGTCTTTCTTTTGCTACACAATTGTATTGTTGTTGTTGTTGTTGTTGTTTTTTCTCTTTGTACTACTTATGTCCGAGAGCTAGCTAAATAGCATTCTGTTATACCATATACCATGTATATGAGTGTAATGACAATAAACTTGAACTTGAATTTCATTGTTCTTGGGTCAGGAAAGACTTCTGTGAGTGACAACGTCTATCAGCGACAGGCAGAGACTCGCACTGAACGTGGGGCCATTGCATTGTTTTTTCACCCAGGGTTTGCGGGCCTAATTGTAATTCAAAGCTCGTTGGATGCACATATAGGCGATATATTACAATCATTTTCTTTCACCATCCTCTGCTCCACAACACTGCAAAACACAACACTGCACTCATGCATTCACAGCATTACAGAGATGACAACTGGTATTTCAAAGGCAAGACAAACCACCACCATCTCCCACCAAAGGAACCCCCTTTCCAGCAGTGACATGAAACCCCGCAAAACAAAATGGAACAACTGTGTGAGCTTCATCATCCCTCACACCTTTGTACCTCATAATTGAGAAACAATGAACCAATAGGCGAACAGAAAGACATTCTATATATATCTTATATACCCTGCAGCCATATCACCCTACTGAAGCTCAGCAGCTGTGAGCCTGGTCAGTAAGGATGGGAGACCTCCTGGGAAAGCTAAGGCTGCTGTTGGAAGAGGTGTTAGTGGGGCCAGTAGGGGGCGCTCACCCTGCGGTCCATGTGGGTCCTAACGTCCACTTACAGTGACGGGGACACTATACTGTAAAACTGTCGCCGTCCTTCGGATGAGACATAAAACCGAGGTCCTGACTCTCTGTGGTCATTAAAAAGCCCAGGGCGTTTCTCGAAAAGAGTAGGGGTGTTACCCTGGGGTCCTGGCCAAATTTCCCATTGGCCCTTACCAATCAACCTAATAACCCCCCTCTCTGAACTGGCTTCATCACTCTGCTCTCCTCCCCACTGAGAGCTGGTGTGTGTGAGAGGACTGGAGCATCATCCAGGTGGGGCTGCACACTGGTGGTGGTGTAGGGGGATCCCCATTACCTGTAAAGCACTCTGAGTGATGAGCGCCATGTAAGTCTAAGGATTTATAAGAATTATCTTGTATTGCAAAGGTTAGAGAGACACAAAGACAGAGTTAAAGGATTGCTAATAGCGGACAATCACAATTCTAAATGACTCACATCGATACTAATGGGAAAGGCAACGTCTCAGTGAAAAAAAAAAAGAAATTGATCTGAAAAGTTTTGGCCATGACAAGGAGCCCTGAAGCTGTTTAACGGCCGTGACAAGGTGATGCGGCGCTGTCCTAGGCAGGAGGGGAGTTTGGAAGGACTCGATCTGTCAGCTGCTGTTCCTGCTGAGGCCCGCCAAAGAGCAGAAGGCAAGTGTCATCTGCATTCTGTTCCATTTGGGTGATGGGAAAACACCAAATGCTAATGTGTCCTCTGTTTATTTATTTTGTTCTGTTTTCTGCATAGTTGAATTTTTTACCGTTGATTAGCACAGCAGCAGGCTGGGGGTTTTCTCCTACACGCCACAGGGGATCATCGATGCCTGGAGACCTCTGATCCAGATCGTTCCCTCAGGACGCTCGTCAGTGCTGCCTTCAGGCAGGTCAGGGGGTACCTGCTTGGTCTGACCTTGTGCAAAGTGTGGCGGTTTCTATCCTGCCAGGTGGAAGGCTGGGAAGGGTTTTCCAGCCTGCATTCCAAGGGTCAGGCTTGACCGGTAATCGGTTAATCAGGAAGCCTCGCAGCTTTAGAGTCCTAGACTTGATTCCAGCCTGGGATGTAGTTTCTCTTAAGTGTCTGTTTGTGTGTGTGATGGATCCAGAGTGCATTGTGTCTTAAAACATAGGTTCCAGCTCTGAGTCCTGGCAGGATCGACTGGTTCTTTGTCAGAGAGCGATGGGACACATTACATTCAAGAAGACGATAATAAGTACAAGAAATCGGGAGCTATAATTTTGAATCATTTTAAGGAAAGGGGTTTAAAACCTCCTTTCAAACCGAGAATTAGACAGGTTCTAGGTTCTGGGTTCAGGGATGTTTAATCTTAGGTTCTATGAACATGAAAACTACACTGCTCGCATCTCTTAACTGGTTCCATTAGAAATTTGCAACAGGCAGGCAATATATAGGGTGGAATTTATGATTTAATCCTAGTCTTGTTTACCTAACAAAAGAAGAGCAGCTGCCATGTCACCCTGCAGCTCCCAGTTGGCAGCCCACTGGAGCTCAGCAGTGTGAGCTTGGTCACTACCTGGATGGGAGACTCCTGGGAAAAACTAAGGCTGTTGCTGGAAGAGGTGTTAGTGGGGCCAGTAGGGGGCGCTCACCCTGGAGTCTGTGTGGGTCCTAATGGTCCAGTATAGTGACGGGGACACTGTACTGTAAAAAGGTGCTGTCCTTCGGATGAGACATAAAACCGAGATCCTGACTCTCAGTGGTCATTAAACATCCCAGGGTGTTTCTCGGAAAGAGTAGGGGTGTAACCCCGGTGTCCTAGCCACCTGGCCTTTACCAATCATGGCCTCCTAATAATCCTCATCTCTGAACTGACTTCATTACTCTGTTCTCCTCCCAACTGGTGTGTGGGGAGAGGACTGGAGCATCATCCAGGTGGGGCTGCACACTGGTGGGGGTGGGGGTGGAGGGGATCCCCATTACCTGTAAAGAGCTTTGAGTGGAGTGTCCAAGTAGAACTTGGAAAAAGTCAAAGTTCTAAGTAAGTGTAAGGAGTTCTTATTAAGAGTTACATAAGAGAGGAGGTCACCAGACCCATCTAGCCTGAATTATAGTTCAACTAATTCATCTAAGGCTCTTATCCGGCAGTTTCTTGGAAGAAGCCAAGGTAACCGATCTAATAACATGGTGAGGTCGCTTGTTCCAGACCCCCACAACTCTTTGGGTAAAGAAAGACGCACCTTCCAGTTCTC
This sequence comes from Lepisosteus platostomus, assembly GCF_059453375.1. Lineage (NCBI taxonomy): Eukaryota > Metazoa > Chordata > Actinopteri > Semionotiformes > Lepisosteidae > Lepisosteus > Lepisosteus platostomus. The sequence continues at coordinate 14,305,114 of NC_142628.1, forward strand.
AGGTTTAAATGCACTTCCAGGTAGTCTCCACCTGCACCCTCTGCTCGTGTGCAGTTCTTATTTCCTTCACTTGGTTGTGAAGAGCTCGAAGTGGGCCTGAAGAGAAACCTTTAGAGGAGCAGTATTTCTATTTTCCTGACTTCACTGTGTAATAGCAACAGCGCTGCTCAGCAGCACAGTGAGGGATATAAACCCCATGACCGAGGACACAGCACAGTTTGTGACACAGCATTGCACAGGCAGCTGTGCGAGAGTCTGCAGAGAGACACTAAATTGCTGCCTTCATTTTCTTCTCCGGAACAGACTATGAAATCAGTCTCAGTAATCATGGTCTAGGACCCACGGTGTCCATTATTCAATTAGCCAAATGCTACAATTGCATCTTGATAGCTAAAATAATTAGAGTAAAATGGTTATCTGGCTGGCGTAACAAATCTCCATCAAGGTGAATAGAAGAATATTCAATTGTGTAAAATGTAATCTTTTAAAGGCTAATTTGGCAGTTAATGAGCCCGATCTAGTTTGTGTAATTTATAAACAAGAGGAGGTGAACGAGGCCAATGTCAAGAGCTGAGGGAAGACACTTTATCTTTTTTTCCCTTGTGCTCCTGCGGTTGTTTTTCTGTCATTTTCCAATGGCAAAGGGGAGGTCTGTGCCGTGGAAACGTTTTCGAATCGCACGCAGCTACAGCACATCACTTGATTGTTCGAATTCGTACGGGCGGTTTTTCCCTCGGATGCATTTACACCGCACGCCTTGATGGCCCAGACAAAAGAAAACAATCTGAATGCATCAATATTACTGGAAATGTCAAGTGAAACTGCTGCCTCTGTGACACAGCTGCCACAATGGTTTGCTTGTTAAGAGGAAAAGAATGACGACAGAGCGACACCCACCACTGGCCAAAATATTAGGACCCCACCGGGGTCACAATGACTGGACTCTCACAATAGTTGGTTTGAGTTGCAGCTGAGAAATGTTCATCACCTGACCTGGCCAGTACAATCCCAGATCCCATTCCAGCAACAAGGCAGAGATGGAATTGGGGTGGAACAAATTTCAGACCTTAGCTAAAACATGGAAAAAAATCAAATTCAAGTGGTTCCTGGTGCCTGAACCCAGCACATTATTTTACCAGGGGTTTCAGATAATCCAGACAGTGAGCATTTACTATATTCTGTAATCTTATCACACTCTTACCATTCACAATAGTTTAATTAAGCTAATAAAATCTGAAAGCAAGAACTCTTCCTTTGAGAGTAAACGCGCGTGGTAACAGTCATGGAAAATTTAGCACAGCGCATTAAGTCTTACTTTCAAGCAAATTCGAGCAGCCTGAACCTTTTTCATTCCAAGATAAGGCTGTGATGTGCGTTGCCACTCCTGCACCAGCTTGAATTAGTGGATGTGTAGGGCGCCACCTAGGACAGTGGTGGAGAATTACACTTATCTGGAGACACGGGGGAGGGAGGCGGAGGTGAGGGTCTTGCGCACGCATGTGTCCTGCGTCCACGTCCTTTTAGGACTGTCTGCTGCCCCACTCGGACACCCCACATTACGCCCCCCCAAACTACCAGCAAACAAAAGGAGGATCCAGAAAGCTGCCGAATCGACAGTTATGTCAAGGGGAGCCCCACACCCCGAAAGAAAAAAACCTACAATGACTTCAGCTGCAGCTTAAGCGCTGTAGAATGTGATATCAAAGATGCCGGCTAATACACCTAAAGCCACCTTCTTGGTCATGTAGAGCACTAGAGTCAGCCACCACTGGCTAAGGCCTTTGATTGACCCCAGAGGATGCCTTCATTGCTTTCCCGTGTTTAAACGATGCACTCTGTCTAGCCCCAGGGGCTTCACCATGGTCAACCATATCTTGGGGCATCAGGAACCACCTGAATTGGACTTTTCCCATTTCTTTTAGCAAAGGTCTGAAATGGGTTCCACCCCAGTTATATCTCAGTCTTGTCACTGGAAAATGGGATTCTTTCACCACAGTAGAGCACAGCACAAGTTTCCAACAGCTGGCAGTGCTGAAAGTAGTGATGTACACCTGTAGGCACTTCCCTGGTGGAATACCTGGAGTAGCTCTTAGCCGGGCTACATGCAGCCCCTTCTACCAGTTAAATAACTTTCTGTGTGCAGGTGTTGTGCTTTCATGGAGGTGGTGAACAGAGGAGCTCTCAGATTCCGGACAGAGCAGGGAGCGATGAGCCTTTACAATGCCTGCGAATGGCCTGGGACAGTAGGGAGTAAGGCCTGGCCCAGCGGGCTGGGATGTAGTAAAACGTGCTGGACGAATTTACCCTATTTTTCCTGCCCTGGTGATTCTGCTGAATGTGCTCTCTACACCTGCAGCAAGTCTGCGGGGAGAGGAGCTCTCCTCCCGAGCTGTGTGGGAAGCTGCTGAGTAGATAATGGCAGCATTTACCCACTTGCAGTAATTGTAGCTTTTGCTCTTAGACTCCCTTCATCTCTAAAGTGCTCCCTTCATGCACACCAGTGAATGAAAAGAGTGTCATACAGAGGTAATTTGTTAACAGCTGCACAAATCAAAACATTGCCCTCCTGTTTCTTTTTCTCATGACTGACGAGAGACTGTTCGGCAAACACACAAGAGCGTTCCCTCCGGCTCCCTGAGAGTCCGGGGATGCCTTCGGTCAAGGTAAAAACCCCCTTTCAGCCTGCTCCAGTCCTGTAGGCCCACTGGCACCCGGACAGGGCAGCTCGGCCTTGAGAGACCCAGAGAGCCAACAGCAGCCCCCGGGATTTCAAAGACACGAGTTCTCCATGTTCTCTGCTGCAATGGACAGTGACCCAACCATCGCTACCCACGTTCGGACACATGAACGTTTCCACATGAAAGACGGGTCTCATTCTCCGTCTGCGTTACCCACAGACCTGAAAGAATGTTAGGATCTATAAGCTGTGACCCACTTGACTCTGATGTTTTCTTGTCCTGCACTTTTCCCCCCTCACTTTCCCCACTTAAAACATTTCTTTCCTGTGCGAGATCAAGCGGACAGATCATCTGCATCGATATGAAAACCTCACTGCCATCACCAGCAGCATGCCACCCTCACACTGTAGTTACATTATAACGTCCCCTCTTTTAAAACGTCTGCCTTCCTTAAACAGGAATGAAGCCGCCTGCAGTTTATACCTGCCATCATGACTGACCGTACTGCTAAAATACTCCTGATGAGACGTTAGGGCATTTTTATACCTTAATATGGAATTACATCACTCAGTCCCACAGAGCTCTTTTTCCATCCCTTGACCAACTTCGCAAAGTTCGTGGGGACTAGAACAGGCGGTGCTTCCTTTTTAAAAAAAGGCATTGGAATGTCATTCGTTTTTGTTTGGGGGGGGGTGTCTCTTTCGGAAAGGGCACATAACTGGCTTCGCCCAGAATACTGTGTGTACTTGAAAGAAGCGTGTCAGTAAATTCATCAATACACCCAAAAAAAAAAAATTAACAGTGGACTCTGACATGAAACGGGCAAATATTTAAAAATGGCCTTCTGAGCGTGTGAGAAGAGCTGGCAACTTCCCACGCACCAGTTGGCCTCAGTGGCTCACAGAGTTATTAAATACGGGGCCTAAATGTTTTAATGGACTGGTGGTGGTGTGAATTCTAGCTTCGCAGCACACCAGCTGACTCACTGTGTGACCCTTAGAGGCCTGGCTGCCTTTCCCACATCGTGCTTCAGCCCTTGGCGGCCAGGCTAAGCAGAGCGACATGTGCCCTCCTCCACTGGCCACCAGGCAACCTCCTTATCTCCTTCCTAGAGCAGAAGGGCTTGACTCATGCCCATCTGTCCTGATAGAGGATTAGCAAACCGAGGCCTGGCAACACACGGCCCAATTTACAGATCTTTCGCTTCAGAGTAAAATTTAAAAAAAAAGTGCGAAAACAACCAGATTACAAATAAACAAGTTCAGTGCATGTGTTTCAAATGGCAAGAAGAAAGCTCAGAAACTCTCGAGTTCACCTTCCTCTGCAGTTCGATGCAGTTTACTTGAGGGGTGTACTGGTGGGGACCAATCCAGTCCCTTAGAAGCCCCCTGTTCTATCCTGTCCCCCATTCCCAAAGACACTGGATTAATTCATCACCGTGCTGATTGGGTTGAACATTATTGTAGGTGTTAATCTGCCAGTTAGCGTGCTCACCTGCACTGCTGTTCCGCAGATCTTGAGACAGCAGACAGAGACAGGACTGTGGGTCTCTGTCTGTCAGTATCCTTAGTGGAGAGACCCCGGATCTCGAGCGGAATCTCAAATTCACTTTGGCATCCAATCACTAGTTTGTACAGACTTCTCTTCCACTGCAATATTCGGCAAAACGTTTTTTTTACCACCTCCATCCCATTTGTCCATGATGTGGCAAGACCCCGTCTGCCCTAGCAGCCTATATTTCTTATTTATTTTTTTCCTGCACTCAAAAGAACAGGACGGCCCGAGCTCACCTGACCAGGTTGGGGGTCCAAGCACTTCAGCACCTCCTTCACCATGACGGGTGTGTGCAGTTCCCTGCCCGGCCCAGAGGTGGCGCTTTCGGAGAAAACTTGGCACGCCTGCCTTGTGGCGGACCTCTGCAGTGACCGTGCCTGCCGCGGAAGGCATCGCCGAAACCTCCTGGCTGCGACTTCCAGGACCACGTGTCTGCAGAGGCGTCCCCATGGCCTTGTGGGAAAATGGTAGGAGGCGGCGGCCCAGGGCATGCTGGGCAATTTGAAGAGCATGGAGAAAAGAATACGCCTGGATTAGACTCACGGAGAGCTACATCCTCCCAACTCATAACAGAGGGGGCTTTTGGGTCTTACAAGTGAACTAAGCATGCACCAAAGACTGTCTCGCACCGCACGACGGGTTTAAATACGCTATATTTTGGGGGTTCGAAAAAATCAGCATTGATGAGTGCATTTCAACCCACAATAAAAAGTAAAATGTACACAATAACTTCCATTTACATCACAAAAAAATTTAAATGTCCAGGTGCGTGCAGCGCCATATTCTGCTATTCTGAATGAGGCAACAAAACTTCTGGTGACATGTTGTGGCCCTATGACATTGTAAACAAAGCAGGCTTGTGAATACAGTACATCTCCTTTAATCCAACAGAAATATCGCTCTGGATTTCGAGATGGTTTTGCTGATAAATGCCATTTACATTGGAACATTTCTGCAGTGAAATGTCTGCGGCACCACCTGTACTTATTCGCTCGCACATCACATTACATCAGTCGTGACAGTGACTAGTGAGCAGGAAGGGCCGCATCACGTTGCAATTCGTGGGGACTCTCGCTCTGTTTGCGATAACATGGCGACTTATCGCACTGTCGAGAAGTTCACGATTGTACGAATATTGTGACGTTTGTAAACAAAAACTTCTGTAACGTCAATGAATTTATTTTGTTACTGAGATTTAATAACCGGTCTGAGAAATGGTGTGCCCCTCTAAAAACAAGTACAGTTCAAGAGGAAGTACAAGATCTTCGATGGATTTCTGACAGAGGCGTGCATCTGGACACGATTCTGGACCTTAAAGCACTAACATTCGAAAGGAAAGGGGAATGCAGTTCTGATTTCCTTCTACCGCTAAAAAAAATTAGAGCAACGCTTGTAAGGATAGTCGTCAGCTTTAATTCGTGGGAACGATGCGGAAAAATACTGCTTAAGCTTTGGAAACTAGGGAATATTCAAAAACTCCCTCATGGAGAGTAGGCAGGTGGCTTGGAAACAGTTTAAACCAGTTAGGAAATAAGCATGGGATTGCGGCAGGGACTCTTTTCTGTTACAAGCCACAGAAATGGGATGGGACAGGCTTGCTGTATCATGCACAGCAGCAGATTGTCCCCTCAGTGAGAAATCTCCAAACGCGCTGCCTAGCCACACTTTGAGGGCTAGCCTGCAGCAGAATAGCAGATCGGGGGCTCCCAGAACGCGTCACCCTCAGCTAAGGCTATGAGGAAGTAGCAGACTCTGCTCAGTGCCTGGTGAGACCTGGGAGCCTCAACAGTTTACCTACTCAAGGATCCCAGTAGCTGAGAAACACCAATGCACTCTTCCTGACTGAGGCCACAAACGTGGTGCAGTGGTCAGGGTTACGGACGGATAACCAGAACATTCTGGGCTCAAATCCCAGGTGAGTCAGCGTTCAGAAATTCCCTCAGACTGCTCTGTTGTTCTGTTGGATAAACAGGCACAAATTTAAGTCACCCTGGACGGGCCATAAAACATCTTTATAAGAAAGTGCAAACGCCACTAAACATTCTCTGTTGATTCCGTTTGCTGTTCCTCTAGCGAAACCAGAGCAGGTGCAAAAAGAAGCACATTTATGTGCGGGCCGCTTTTCAGCACTTGTATGAAAAGGCAGCAGAAGTTCTCCATGCAATGCATGGAACGATTTTCGTGACAAGAAAATAAGTCAAGAAATTCGTTTTCAAGAAATGGAAAACCACCCTTCTGGGGAAAGGAGGAGGCAGGGAACCCAAACCACTAACTCCCAGAGCAAAGAGAGCTGACAGAACTTATACACCACACGATAACAGTGCATAGGACCCTGCACAGCTCCCCTCCACAGCATGGACAAGAACATGAACCAGGGCATTCGAGAACTACGGTCGGTCAGACTAAACTGCACCACAATATTTACTCAGCGCACAGACGTCTGACCTGATCCTATTTTTATATATGGAAGCAAGTGCAAAGATCAGATAACTTCGGTACTGAAAGTGCTACTTTTCAAAACCCTTTTCTGTGCCTGAGCTAACACTGCAGTCCCTGTCTGACCACACTTGCAACCATCCCAGATGCAAGTAATCAGAGCGCACTAAGAAAACACAATCACTCTGAAGGAAACTAAATATATCTTTCTGTGGATCGACTGCTTTGTATGTGTTTTATTTCCCCCCCGAGCAACAGGCTGAGATAGTGGGCTGTTAATTGTGGGGTCAGGGACTTCCAAGAGCATCGTGCACCCCAACAGCAACTGTCTCCCCTCCTCCTGTCTATTATGCTGAGCAGTGAGCCAGGAGAAAGCAGGTCTCACTGGGATTCAAACACTGGCCTCTCGATTTCTGCAGAAGACGCTCCAGTTGCTCAGCAAACTGTTATTTTGGCTTCATCGCCACAGAGCAAAAGAAAGAGGGGTCAACAGAAATTAGCAGGGGATCTGTGACAGCCTTTAAACACTGGCAGTAACAGCTTCAGAGCAATGGGTTGAGCTGAGGAAAGAACAGCAGGCCATGTAAGACCTCCCAATGACAGGCAATACCCTATCATTCTGTATGAGTAACCACACCACCAACCCTGTGATCTGCAGTGACAAAGTTGGAAGAGAGAAATCAGGGTGCACTGAGGCACCTTCAAAAATCAGTGCGAGTTTTTGGGATTCACAACCTGAATACATTACCACTGTCAAGGGAAAAAAAAACCCATTCGGGAACAGATGGCTGATATTTTAAATACAGCACACTGCAGCGTTGCTGTCTTGTCTTGGTGTTGGAGGCTCAGGAGAGACAGGGATACGTGACGGCCACCGGAACTGTGTGTCAGGGTTTTCACACCACTGCGTGTCTCAAACAGGACTTTATTAATTTAGGAAAATCCGCAGAGCGCCGGTGACTCACTCTGTTGTCACCCACATGTTGCACTCCTTAAATTTCAAAGCAAAACACTGCTGCAGCTCAGGGAGGGCAGAAACTTACTGCGATTATTTGCCTTTCATACTTTTCACTTCACAGCAACCACAGTGCCACTGTAGAAGTCTTCTGCATTACAAAAACTGGTACTTTCTGATTCCCTGTTGTTTTGTTAATCCATCATTGTCAGTTACCATCATCATTCTTACATATAAACAAAAAAGCAGCATTGTATTGGAGAAGACTGTTTCTTTAAATGCAGGAACTTGAAGGATGCACATTATAGGGGAGAATATACACCGCAGGAAATACAGGAGAAAGACAAGAGCATTGGACAAAAACAATGCTGGTGAAAGAATATACACATGAGATCCCTGTACTCAGGTGGCCTTCTGATGGTCCAGCTAAACATAACTCTTCTGACTAGATCTCAGCACAGCCCTTACATAGAAAGAATACAGTGACACTGAAACGGTTGGGCTTACTAACATAGCTCCTGACGTAGCTTATATCTATATATATATAAATTGTTCTTTTTGCAGAAGAACAGTGTGCGTTTGAGGGTGGATAGGATTTAGTCACAAACAGATGACACATTCTTTAGCACCTGTTTCACGACTGAAGCCCTACCAAATGATTTTGCATAACTTTCGCATTAATAACAGAGTCTTACTTTGAAGAAAAAAAAAATATAGACCTCTTCTTCGTTTGCATGGCAACCTCTCGTTGGCCAATCAGCGCAGCCTGTTAAGTGTCTGCGCGGCTGTACCAATTTCCCTGACTCTTGCATTCTCTCATTTGTCTTACGGGGGGGGAAAAAAATGATTAGGCCTACACGTTCACAATAAAACAAGTCAAATACTCAGAGACGTAAAAGTATGCGCAAAGGATTTCTTGAAAGCCAGTATTTAAGGGCAGACCAACCAGACCATTGTTAACAAGCTGTCTTATGAAATATTTAGTCCGCTAGTCAAATTTGTCCTTTACCAAATTAGAAAAGTCAGTGCTGTCATCCCGATAGTTTCATCATGCACATCCTTTATTAGAGTTCAATAAATCACCACAGCGCTGGAATTCTTGGATTTACTTCTAAATGGGTTTATTGTAATAGGGACGAAATCTTTTGCATTTTTCTTGTACGCGGAGATGACAAATGCAAGGACCTGGAAACAATTGCTTCAGACGGTGTGTTAGAATTTGTCGGGGCAGCAGTTTCTGAGAAGCCACGGCGCCCCTCTCCCACCCACATACTGTGTGTAACCCCCCCCCGATAGGCGCAAATATTAGGACGCATGGCCCCTAAGGGATTTGTTGCCTCACAGGAAAATAACAGCACCTGGACTAGGCTGTTCAACAGGGAGATACCCCAAGACTACACATAACCCCAGGGACACCTGTTGCTTAACATTATTACAGTACAAAGTATGTAATGCTTTCCTCCTCTGCAGAATAATGAATTCACCAAATTTAAAGACATGAGAATGAGCCACAGTCAAGTGTGTGACCAACTCTGTCGATGCAAGACTGGACTTATCAAACCTAGTCACTATCTTTACCTATTTGCAAGCATTCACTTCCTAACTTTAACAAGAAAGCTGATTCAACGTCTCAAGAGAAAGAAAACTGCAGCTTCAACCAAGGCTTTACAGTTATCCGATGCCTGATCTGTCCCCTTTACCGAGAAGTCTCCTGCTGAAAAATACTCCTCATGTGAAAAAACTCAGGAAAATCCAGACAGATGCTTGGGGAGTCCAGTTAGACTCCACCTTCCATTCCACCAGTCACCCAGGAACTGGGCTCCATTATTTCAGTCAAGGAAAGACGAACTGGGGGTTCACTTGATTGGAGAGTTTCAGACAGGTCCTAGTTTCAGTTTAAGACAACACTATCACCTGATTAAATGCATTGGTAAAAAAAACTCACAAAAGCTTTTTCGCTCTGTTTTCCTGTCTTCTGCAATTTCCCTCACGAGATTAATAAAGTTATCTAATAATAATAATAATAATAATAATAATAATAATAATAATAATAATAATTGCTTACACTTATATAGCGCTTATCTGGACACTCCACTCAAAGCGCTTTAGAGGTAATGGGAGGAGGAGGAGTTGGGAGGAGAGCACAGTAATGAAGCCAATTCATAGATGGGGATTATTAGGAAGCCATGATTGGTAAGAGCCAATGGTAAATTTGGTCAGGACACCGGGGTTACACCCCTACTCTTTTCGAGAAACACCCTGGGATTTTTAATAACCAGAGAGTGTCAGGACCTCAGTTTTACGTCTCATCCAAAGGACAGTGCCTGTTTACAGTATAGTGTCCCCATCACTATATTGGGGCATTAGGACCCACACAGATCACAGGGTGAGCACCCCCTGCTGGCCCCACTAACACCTCTTCCAGCAGCAACCTTAGTTTTTTTCCCAGGACGTCTCCCATCCAGGTACTGACCAGGCTCACACCTGCGATATGGCTGCCAATCTATCTTATTTATAAATGCTTTTGTATCCTTTATACACCTCCTGCAGATGGGAGAGAACTACCCACACCCTCCTGGCTCCTGTACTCCAACATTGCATCTCTTAAACAAGGGACAATCAACCCCAAATGTATTTCAAGTAAACGAGAGAATGTGATCCAGATGTTAAAAAAAATATCTGACTTTTTTGTTAAAGATCCAAACACACAACGAGCCTACCTAAAATAAGCACATGTTTAATGTGCACCATTATACTGAGACGGCCTGTTTCATTTCCCATTCGAAAGAAGCTAAATAAAGTCCAAATTACTCCCATCTGACGAAACACAGGCAGGGCTAATATAAACCGTGGCAGAATTGAGACGAACGTCTCCTTTTGATCTTTGAAGACGAAAAAAAAATGCTTAGTCTCGGAGCCAAAGTCATTTTTTTCTCAGTGTTTAATTACACCAACACAAATACGAGGGACTGTTGGATGCTTGAATGTTGTGCGCTATCCACGCATAGGCGCCTGTCATTTGTCAACAGTTACAGCCCTTGCATCTAGCGTCTGATGGGCTTTTGGACGCTTTCCCTCTCCAAGTCGTGTGGGACAAGAAATTGGATTGTTTTAACCGCAAAAACCGGAAAGATGCACGCCGCTGATAAAGAATCGTTTGCTAGGTGTATCCAGTTCTGTTAACAGCGGGTGCATTCGCCAAACCCCCCTCACTGAATTTACGGGTCTGTCATCCAGTCCTTCGTCTTTCTTCAGTCATTTGCAAGGGATCGTGTTAGTGCTGACAAACTGAGCCAGTTAGCGGTTCCACTCGTACTTCAGGGTCTTAAGCTGGAAAAGAAACCACCAGACCTGGCACTCAGGTCCTGCCTCATACCCGTCTCAATCTATGCAATTTATATTGTAGGAAATGTTTTTGTTTTAGAATGTATACACAGCTGCAAAACAGAAAGAAACAAAGGGCAAAGCCTCCAGATTCCATATCGATAAGGTAACTTCCCCCCGTTCCTTGACCTTTCTTCCTGCAAATGAAAACAAGATTGTGCCCATCTCCCGCGGACGCTGGAGAATTATTTAATCAGATGCGGGACTTCACTTTAAGGGGGGGGGAGAGAAAGTTCTGGAAAGAGCAGCCCAAAACTGTTTCGTTTATCAGACTCAAGCTGTTTTGTGAGGTATTCCGGGTGCTTTAATTAGTATTGGGGGTTTACAGATTAACAGGAATTTACTGCAACATCTGTCTTCTGTTTATAGACGTATGCTTGCAGACACGTGTCTTGTAATTATCTCTCTGCTCCCACCTCCCGTCTTACGCCGTCTTCGCTTAGAAACCCCCAGCAGCGCTTAAAAAAAAGCTACGACGAGTCCGCATTCAGAGTTTGGGCTGAGGATGAGAAATCAAAATAGTCCTAAGAGCTACGTTCGGTATTAGGTTTAGAAAACAGCAGCTGGCAAACCTGCCTTTATCTATCTGACAGCTGGGAGGCCTCCTGATTTCACTTCTTATGACAGGAGTGTGAACTAGCCCCTACACCCCATTATTCGAGTCTTTATTGCATCAGGCTCTTCTTCTTTGATCGCTGCTGGGTCAGTGCTTCCTGGCTGTTGTGGGGTGAGGTCTGCCTTTTTCATGAGTGCACCCTAAAAAGCAGGTGTGTGCAGTTTCTCCTCATCGACAGAACAATCAGACACCTTTAATTCTACTGAAAAAGTAATCAATTTAACAAAGCGACAAGTAAAGGTTTATTTCATGCTGCAAAGAAAAAGGAAGACAACGTTTCGGCTGTGGAGCCTTCTTTCTGGGGGTCACGTTACCTACCTGAACTTGAATTTAACCTACTTGAAATTAACAAAGTGTTCAGGTAGAAACGGCTTAACGCCAGCACAGAACACGGGCCATGAGCACCACGTATTGCTGCTTTCCAATTATATGCCGGTGTCTTAACTAATAATAGTTGGACAACACCGATGTGTGATACAGACTAGCTGTCTCATCCCTTGCCTTTAGCTGTAAACCGGAGCAACGCCACCAAGGGGATAGTACAGCCATTGTAAAGCTGGTTGTGTAAGCAGTACTATTAGACGCGCCACCAGATCACATACTGATTCTCTGAGAAAGCTGGGCCTCCACCGAGGGCAGAGGGGTACATAGGCGATACCGGGTCTCGCAGGTTACAATTGAATGAATAGGAAACAGACATTAGATTTATGTTAAATCAGAGCCCTTAACGAAGTGCGAACCGTCTGCATCCCCCACAAGTTCACATGGTAACACGTTCTCCTAAAACTGCCATTATACAGAGTAGTTGAGACGCTACCGTTCCTATGGAAAGAGCCGGGGTTTTTTTTTTTGTTTTGTTTTGATGGAATAATCATTTCATTTCCATGTTCTCACACACTGCCATCACTATTCTAACTCCCTGCTGGAATATTCGCTTAAATGTGTTAATACACCCCGGTCAGAAAAGGCATTCATGGGTGAAACGTTTACAACACGGTTTATGCTGCTGTCTGACACATTTATCGAAGGGGTGATCCGACTCTAGCCCGTATTCTGAAACAAAATCCCCGTCAGATTAATTAGGCATTTTAAATACCCGCTGTAATCAAAATGCGTACTGTTGCAGTCATAAAAACGTTGTATAGGGCGGTGTTGTGTTTTATAAATGAATAAAATTAAATTATAGATCGAGCAGTGAGAGTATCAATTTGAGCCTTTTACAGAAAACATACAATTGCAGCATACCGCATTAACTCTCACTCCCACTGTAGTTAAATTAAAATGTTAACTTACACAGTGGGCACTGTCAGTAGACACACGTGAGGAGTCCGGCAGAGGTGATGTCAAATTCGGTACATCACCGAGAACTGCTCTACTCTACAACAAAGGTCAGGCACGTTGGTTCCGGTGTTGTAAATGTACGGTACTGTTCAGCGTTAACCCTTTGGAATATTATACAGATTTTAGAATTATGCCTTAATAAAAAAAAATAAGGTGGTATTTTAAACAATTAAGCAAACAAAATGACACTGAAAAGTCTGTCTACCGCCTAAAAGCGAAAAAAAATAGAAATAATAAAATTAGCGAAGTGGAAGTAATTCACGTTACATATCTAGAGCGGTGAGAGTGTTTCTTTTATTTTATAATTTAATAAAAAGCTTTGCGTGTATTCGCCTCTCCATTTCTTTGTAACGAGATCGATTATCTCACATTAAACAGTTGATCCAAAGACAGGCTGGGGATTCGATAACACTTTTTCCCAAAACCCCACCCCCCAGCGAAGAGCCACAGCGTGCTGCTCAAGTAGCTGCGGCATTACACGCTATGTTGAAAACTGGGGCGGCAGGAAGAAGCTGAAACTCCCAGATTTTCTCCCCACTCCATTCATGCACTGGCTACGCCATCTGACGCGTGACGTCAGCGGGCGTGTGCCGTGACGTCACCGCCCGTGAGCCAATCGGCTGCCGCGGGCGTAAAGCGTCTGGAATTTGAAAATGTTGTTCGAGTGCCTGCTGGAAATGCTCTAGGGAAGACTGTAGTTATTCTGTTTGTTTGTTTTTTTAAAAAAAAAAACAAGGCCGGTTGCTAATTTAAGTTAAAATAACTCGTCGAAGGCGTTTTCTTTTTGTTAACAGATGTAAAAAAAAGGGGTGAGTTTTATCCGTTTTTAAAGGGATTGTCGGGCTCTGGGCATGCACAGTTTGAAAGATGCACGGCCTAAATGTAGGGGTTCTGCTAACCAGGCCGTTAAGTCAATTCCGAAAATTGTTTTTGTTTACTTGTTCATTGTTGCTCTAGCACTATGAAAGTGGTTTAAATCGGTGTATATTGCATCCTACTGAAAGTACGACTTTGAAATCGTGAATTTAATTTTAGTGCATTCGGCTTCAATTTCCTAATACTTGAGTAATGCGAGTTATTCAATGGCAGAGTGTCAAAACATGGTGCGAGGTGGTGACCGGCTTGTTAATGCACATTGCACGATCACCGTTTTTATTCTCTTTCGCTTTTCTCGCGTGGTTTTGCTGATCGGGGAAGTTGGTGGGTTTTCTAATGCTCTACAATGGTTAGTATGAGGGGGGGTCTCGTTCAATCGTGCTGAGCGAAAGAAAATGTCGGTCGAGTCCAGGTAGAGCCGGAGACGGTTAACTCTGCCGTGTCTCACAGGCTAGCCGTGTACAGCAATGGGCTGGAGAGGAGAACTGGATCAGGCTGGGCGCTAGCAGTGCCCAAGACTCCGGTCGTAGCCTCCACTTCCGGGTGGCTAAACATGCTCAGGCTGTTCCTGTGTGATTCAGAACGAAAACAAATGGATGCTTTCAGATGTGTGTAACGTCTTCAGTGCGGGTGACTGGGATAGGCGGTGACGGAATGTTGCCACAGATCTCTCCCCAAGATGGGGGTGTGTAGGCTAAATGGAAGTTTCGGATCTTTAGTGAGTACCACACAACTCAAGTTTCTCATCTTTAAGTTTTGAATCAATCCTAAAATCTCTCTGGAGGATCATTTTAACATGTCTTTTAAGTTTTCTGTTTACACCCCAAAAGAAGGCAAACTTCTTTTGGTTTTTGCCAGTTTATAATAATTCCTTGCAGTTGTGTAGGGCTTTTCTGGACCCTCCACTCAAAGCACTTTACAGGTCATGGGGATCCCCTCCACCCCCACCAGTGTGCAGCCCCACCTGGGTGATGCGACGGCAGCCATAGTGCACCAGTACAGTCACCATACATCAGCTCTCAGTGTGGAGGAGAGCAGAGGGATGAAGCCAGTTCAGAGAGGGGGGTTATTAGGAGGTCATGAGTGGTAAAGGCCAGGGGGAAATTTGACCAGGACACCGGGTTGACACCCCTACACTTTCCGAGAAACGCCCTGGAATTTTTAATGACCACAGAGAGTCAGGACCTCAGTTTTACATTTCATCCAAAGGACGGCGCCTTTTTACAGTGCAGTGTCCCTGTCATTATACTGGGGCATTAGGACCCACCTGGACCGCAGGGTGAGCGCCCCCTGCTGGCCCCACTAACACCTCTTCCAGCAGCAACCTTAGCTTTCCCAGCAGGTCTCCCACCCAGGTACTGACCAGGCTCACACCTGCTGAGCTCCAGTGGGCTGCCAGCTGGGAGCTGCAGAGTGATATGACTTATGCCAGCAGTCACAATGGCTTAAATTCATATTTGTAGGGGTTCACCTGGCACAAGGTGGTGAGGGGAAAAAGAAGGCAACATGCTGAAATCACTAATTGGTTTGAAGTAGCTACTTATCATTAATTTGCATCAAATGCAGTGATCACTTGATATTAAAGTGAGTTGATTTCTTAAGCAATGAAATGTTTTGTTGTTGTTGTTATTGTCTTTTCCAGATCTGATCCTTGGTACGTCGTTGGATCTCTCGGTACCGGTTTTCCTTGTGTGGCTCCCTCAGAGCCACTGCGCGGCCCAGACCCGCCGGGAGAGAGACCGCGGAGGTGGGGGGGGGCGCCATGTCCGCCGGCGACAGCGGCGTGTGCAACCACGTGAAGGTGGTGGTGCGCGTGCGGCCGGAGAGCGGGCGCGAACGGGAGGGCGGCTTCAGGAAGGTGGTCCACGTGGTGGACGGCCACATGCTGGTCTTCGACCCCAGGGAGCAGGAGGTGAGCTTCTTCCACAAGAAGGCGCCGGGCAGGGACATCACCAAGAAGGCCAACAAGGACCTCAAGTTCGTCTTCGACCACGTCTTCGGGGAGGGGGCCAGCCAGCTGCAGGTGTTCGAGAACTCCACCAAAGGAATAGTGGACGGGGTCCTGAATGGATATAACTGCACGGGTGAGTCTCGGAGATCCCCCCTGGCCAGTTGTAGCGTGGCCTGGCCTTGACTCGACGCTGTCCGCCTGTCGATGCTGGAGAAGTGTCTCGTGACGTCCGTCAAGTGTGGATGTTTCTCTCTGGGGGAGGGGCGGCCCCTGGAGTGCTTGGTGTCCCCAAAACCAGAGAGGGACCTTTCAACCCGAACTCTGTGGGGATAGTGTGTAAACATGACAGTGCTACACGGCGGAAATGCACAGACAGCGATTGATCGATATCTAGATCTGAAGATCGGCTTTGAATCTTCTTATAGTGATCATTTCTAATGATTAGGAGCTTCAAGCTGATTTAATGCTTAAACTTGGGTCCCGTCCAGATGGGGATGTCTGGGAGCTGGGGCCCTGTGGTCCAAAATTGTTGAGGGGACACGCCCGGTCTAGTGTGTGAGAAACGGGTTTCTCCGTGTTTCTGTGATTTTTCCTCTCAATGAAGCTCTCGGGGTGCATCCTTGGTGTGAGTCGAACAGCGGGGAGGGAGCTGTGTTTCAATCAGAGCGACACATTGTTTAGCAAGTTTCAGATTGAAAAGGTGGGGAGGGGGGGGGGTATTGTCTTCCTGCTGTGTGAACTATTTAAACTATTTTAGGGCATCCAGCAGCTGAAGGGTGGGATTCTCATTTTGCATGCAGACCGAGTTGCTTTTTGAGAGCTGACTCGATGTACCTTTGTAGCCTTGCTCCCCCGCATAAGGGTGGCCTTGATGTGTCAGGGGAATGTGCTCTGAGCCCCCTGCCCGCTGGAGGCTGACTCTCGGGTCACCAGGGCCAGTCAATATGCCTTGCACTCCAGTCCGTCTCACTCTCGCCCGGGGGTGATGAGAGGGGGTCTTGCAGTGAGGCTTGCGTCATGTCCTTCGGCATCCGTGCTGCCATCTTGCCACCCCCCCCACGTGTATAAACTAGGTTTAGAAAAGAAAAATGGGTGAGAAGGGTCTTATCTGGCGTTGGCGCGCATGGCTGCACAAGAGAAGGAATGAAACCATTGCAAGTCAAAGTTCATAAAGGGAATGCAAGCTGGCCGTGGTCTGGTGCACCATCCCTTCCCACCAGACAAGCATTGTTCATTGTGTGTAAGAGGTCAAGAGGTCGCAGGGTTCCTGTTTATAAGTGGTCCAGCGCAAAAGAATACTTGATGCACTTGACTAGAGTACTGAAGCTGGTGACGAAAACGACGTTTCACTTCGTGTTCCATGAATGTTGCAGTGTTTGCCTACGGGGCGACCGGAGCGGGCAAGACCCACACTATGTTAGGCTCGGCGGAGGACCCTGGCGTTATGTACCACACCATGAAGGAGCTGTACAGCCGTATCGAGCAGGTTCAAGATGAGAAGGTCTTTGACATTGCCGTCTCCTATCTGGAAGTGAGTGCTTATGGAATTTTTTCTGTTTATTCTCTTAGTCCTTGGCTGGGGGTCCCAGACTCCTCTGAAATTCAAACATGCCTGAAGTCGTTGCTTTACACACAGTACTTTATAGAAATTTGTGTTTTCATATACGATATTTAAAACTATATAGTTACATATAGGCATTGTTGCTCCTTACAATACTGTCACAGTCACCTTTTAAAGCTAATTGTACTGATTTAAATCCACTTAATAATAATAATAATAATAATAATAATTGCTTACACTTATATAGCGCTTTTCTGGACACTTCACTCAAAGCGCTTTACAGGTAATGGGGTCTCCCCTCCACCACCACCACTTAAATCAATTGATTCTTGTTAAGTTGCTTTGTCTCTTTAATGATTTTGAGTGGATGCTTTGTTTGAATTGTTAGGGTCGATGAATGGGACATTAACGTTGTGCGGGGATTATTGATAACATTGAGGCTGTTTTGTATTGCTTAATTTTGTTACAGTGGGAGAGGTCTGTCTTAGGCCTTCAAAAAAAGGGAAGCTTGATTTAACCTTGAATTGAATTACCTTCATTGTAAACTAAGAACTGACGTTTGGGTAGTTGCGCAGGATAAAATATGCAAATTGCTATCCTCGGTTTGGAAAGTTGCTATTTTATCATAGTAAGCGATATTCTGTTCTGTTTCAGGGTGTAAAAGGTATAAGCAGGGGTTCCCAGTCCTCGTCCTGGAGGCCCACACACCTGCTGAGCTTAATTACCCAATTAAAGCCTTAATTGAATTAATAAGCTGCTTGATTGTAACATTTGCAAGTATTTTTTTTTTTCCCATCTCAAGAGTCTGGGGTTTGATTTTAACTAGAAAATGAATTTTTTGAAAGTAAGTTTAAAACCTGAAAACAGTCACAGTTCAATTTTATGATGTTATTAAGTCCATTACAATTTCAGTGGTGTAATGGACAACTTCTATTGGAACAAAAAATGACAGGTGTGTGGATGTCCAGACCCATGATTGAGAACTCCTGATGCAGGGAGGGAGCCTATATAAAGAAATTCTTAGAGGCACTTTTTTATATACTGCCTCTGATTATAACCCAAAACTTTCTTAATCCTCGTCCAGAGGATTTGAGGATATAATGCAACATAATACAAAATAGCCGGGTCTTAGCATGAAAACTCTTCCTAAAAAGCTACAAAAGCACAGTGAGGTGTTTTATTTTTTAACATGAAAGTAATGGAGGACAATGAACTCCAATAAACCACGTTCTCTGGAAATATTTTGTTACTTGAGCTGATGCGGACAAGATTGCATATAATTCTAAATTGGTCTTGTTGTGGAGGCCAGCTTTCTAAAACAAGGACTTAATGAAAGAGCTGCTGGCAAGAAACCACTGTTCAAATGGCATATTTAGCAAATACTAAACGTCTTATCTGTCAGTAAGACTGAAAAGAAATCATGCATGAATGCATCTACAGGACGTGCTGAATTTCTGTGACAGTATTGTGCCTGTCCCAGGATGAACCTACGCGAGTAATTGTGTCTGTCCTCAGGTTTATAACGAGCAGATCAGGGACCTCCTGACGAATTCTGGCCCCTTGGCTGTCCGAGAAGACAGTGCTAAGGGAGTGGTGGTTCAGGGACTCACACTGCATCAGGTACGAGCCAGTGTCTAGCCTGCAGTGGTCTAGGCACTGGAGCACCTTTAATTAACAAAATAACACGAATCCACCGTGCTGACAGCGTGGTATAACACGACCAGGAGCAACATCTCTTCTACGTTTATTGAACATCCATTCTCGCCAGCAGAAGACCATCAAATAGTTACAAACGAGAGGAGGCTGTTCACCCCATCTAGTCCGTTTAGTTGCTAATTGATCCAGCTGTCTCCTCCAGCAGTTCTTGAAAGAACTGGTTTCAAAATCATGGCTGAATATAGCCATGGTAGCCTAGGTGGGGGAAAAAAATGATCTTCCATTTAAATTTTTTAGAATTGACTGCTCTATTTTTTTTTTTACTTGTTACTTGAACCCTGTATGAATACAAGAGTATTAGAAAATGATTCTAATTTCCAAACGGTTATTAGACTGTCAAATATAGTTTAACATGATGGTTGTGCAGGTCTCCGAAAATACAGTAATGATGAACAGATGTTGGGTTCTCACACTTCTGGCTGCAACCCTATAGATATTGCGCTATTAAGAATGTAAGGGGGGCCGCCTCTCATCGGTAACGTTTTGGCCCATTCTGCTCATTTGTGGCTGAGAAGCTGAATGAAAGGCCCCGCTGAGTTAGTCCCCAGATACACTGCTGGAACACTTTTCCAGACTTCAACTAATTCCTTTGCAGAAATGTGGATTCTAGAACTATAAAGAGAGCCTTTTTTGGGGGGGTTTTAGAGTTCCTCTTCTTCCTCTGGTCTTGGTCACTTGAGAGAGTTGTTTGTGGTGGTTGTTAATAAGCAGCTGGAGATGTGATGGCAGCCACCGTTTTTTTGTTTTTCTCTTTTGTTTTAATTTGCTTTAAAAAAAAAATCTATAAAAAAATCCCAGCATTGATTAAAGGCCTCTAAAGATAACCAAAGTTCTTTTGTGTCTTGCCCAACACTTTGTAGCCCAAATCCACAGAGCATATCCTTGAAGCTCTAGATTATGGCAACCGCAACAGAACACAGCATCCCACTGATGTGAATGCCTGCTCGTCGCGATCCCACGCAGTGTTTCAGGTAAAGGGGTGAGAGGGTACCGTCTCCATCGGGTATGGTGCAATAATACGTCCTGTGAGGTCAGAGAGATTCCTCTAGGATAAGCTACATTAAGAAACACGAAGATGGATCATGTTTCTTCATGTAGCCTCACCTAGAAGAGAGATCCCTCGATTTGTTCAACTAAAGCTACAACGTTTTCTTACATTTTGCATCTTCCTTAGTTCTGCAACGTTTTTGGTAGGCTTCATTACTTTTTTTTATGGGGTCTTTTTGCATCCTTGTCTTAATGGGCGCAAGGTGGATGATTGATTTTGGTTGGTTTAAGCCTTTCAAATTCCTTTCCACCAAGAAAATGACATCCGGACTCCGCAGGGGGTTTTCGACTTGAGTGACGTTTTTAGAACATAAGACGTGCCGAAATTGTACAGCTCTGCGTTTTCCGCACGAGTGCCTCCCCTCTCGAGGCTGGTAGACCTCCGGACGGCGCCGAGGCCGCGGGTGCCGCCGCGCCGCTCCGGCTGACGCCTCCTGGCTTCCTTTCCAGGTTTACGTGCGGCAGCGGGAGAAAACGGCCGGTATTAACCAGGACGTCCGGATCGCCAAGATGAGCCTCATTGACCTGGCGGGATCCGAGCGGGCCGGGGCCACCAACGCCAAAGGCGCCAGGTTCCGGGAGGGGGCCAACATCAACCGCTCGCTGCTGGCCCTCGGAAACGTCATCAACGCCCTGGCGGACCCTAAGGTGTGTGCCGCCCGGCGGCCTCGACCGTTCACGCGCCAGGCGCCGCGTCGCCATGGCGCCCGTTTCTGGGTGGCGATGGCTCTGTTTCCTGCGGGTGCGGCTCAGCTCAAGTCAGAAGGGTTTGAGGTCCATTCTCTACCCTCTGCTCTCGTTTCTGTTGTTCTCTGGTTCCTCGCTGAAGTGCCAATCCTAGACGCTTCCCGCCTGGGGCCAGGCCTTTGAAGAGTGACCAGAGCTCCACCCAGGCGAGGACAGTGCTCACATGGGAATTCGGCCTAATTTGTTTTCAAGCGATCGCTTCACGACACATGGGAGTTTGCTTTAAGAGAGGAGGTTTTTGTTGAAGTTTGGAGGTGTAATATTCCCTTTCTGTAATTAGTTATCTTTTGCCGGAGCACGGTATACGGTTTCCTGGTGTGTGTATCTCATGCTGCGCTGAAACGTGAGTGGAGGAGGGTTGGACGCCTGGCAGTGAAAGATAAGACAGTTGCAGTGGCGAGGCAGTGCGGTGTATAGTATTTTGGAAGGGTGGACGAGCGTGAGGAAGACGCCCGGCGTTTACTGGAATCTGTTGATCCAACAGCTTCCTCCGGTAGTCTTCCTTAAATCAACATCCATTTTGAATGGCTTTTCATGTTCTATGTGCTTTGTTTCCAAATACCCACGAACGTCTTGTGTCGAAAGGGGGGCCTCGTGCCTTTCTATCCCAAAAGCACTCGGGGTTCGTTTCCGGCTCTGTATTTCCCGGCTGCGCCTGGCGCAGTTCGGTGGCTATCCGTGCCTGCTGTGATGGTTCCATTCGGCGATTGCGAGCGCCCGGGTCGAACCTTCTCCAGGCTGCTCCCTGGATGCTTGACTTCTTGGTGTACGAGGCAAAGGTGGAGCTCTGCTGCCTCACGTGGCACCCGGGCCTGTCTTTCTGATGAATACATACTGTTGCCAATGGTGGAGAGTTCTCCAAGGCCATGGTGCATTTGACAGAGCTGTCTGCCTATAGATGAAGAGTTGCAGGATACCCAGTTTATATGACACTTCAGCCAGCTGAGCAGACTACTTAACAGTTGAAGTTTTGGCAGCTGAACAGACTTAAAAACAAGATGCCTGTGTGCGGTGTATTCTAAACGCTTGTTTAGGAAAAGAGAGGGGAGCAAAAGCAGTTTTTGGTCTGGGGGGAAAAAAAAGACCTTTTTCTTCCATGGCTGATATTTCAAATCGAAGGCCAGTTAAACAGAGGCAGATAAGTATGTGTCATTGGTTTTATTCTGTCTCAAATCCATGGCAATGACAATTACCCTCAGGAGAGTTTCTGTGTGGGTTCTTCTTAGAAAAGCTTTAAGTGTACTGTCTGAATTACACCCAGATTTCTTTCTTGGGAACATCCAGCACATAAAAGTTGAAGTGCCCTTTCTCCTGTTTTTTTTGCCAAGTTTATTGCTGTGAAATCCTTTTCTAATAAGGGGCAAATTTTTAATGTCTTCCCTAAATTGTCCAAGGTCACATGGATAATACTGGAGTCTTTGTTTAGGCTTGTTCTACTGCTCAGCAGCTCTTGCTGCGTTGTAATGAAGAGGTGCTATGTTGGCGTAAAAAAAAACGGAGCCGTTTGCCAACAGGACATACACCTACTCTGTGATAGTTGCTCACTTGAGCTCTTTACAGAAAAAAAAAGTGTTAAAGGGAAGATTTGCACTGAACATTTTTTTTTAAGATCATATCTACTCAATCATGCACCCTGTTATTTTTTTTTTCTTCAAATACTGTAACTGTTTTTCTTTAAAAAAAAAAGTTTTGTTCAAAGTATCCCACCGGCATCTCATTTAGCGTTTTTTTATTGTCTGGGTTTTGGATCTCTGAAGCTGTCATTCTTGGCTGCACCTTCGATTTTATGTGAGTGCTGTACATTCTTGCCTTTGACTTGATGGATTGATAGACGATCCCCACTAATCCCTCTTTTGTAACTCATATTTGAGGATATACCTTGGAATTATGCCTTAAGGTGGTGATTTTTTTTTCCCCCTGAAATTGTGTGCTGTGTTTGAAGAGAAAATTGCTGAAAACTTGAATACATTGCCCACATTTGCAAGACACGTCCTTTGCCTGTTTCCAAGTTTTAGTGCTGGTTCTTGTAGAACCCACACACAACGCTTGTAAATATATTACGTTAATGGATTCCCTCAGCCCACCTGTACAGTTTTGGACTGCTGCTATATCCAAAGGTTACTCTTTGCCAGTCCCGGGGGGTTGCTCTTTAGACTGGGCTTTCTTTAATTGTTTCCAGCACTAGCTGGGGCACTGGGCTGCAGAGTTAACCCCAGTTCTGTATTAAAGGATTACCGTTGTCCCGCTGCATCTGTGCAGACGTTTTATAAGGTTCGGTAGGCTTGCTCGCAGACACGAAGGGTTAAAGAAAATTGTGATTGCATGAGCCTCCAAGCCTCCTAAGCAGTAAAACAGGTGATGGAAACCATTATGCTGTCGTAATCAATCCCATATTTTTTACGATGCTCCAAGGGTATATTATCAGTTCTAATTCATGGGGTTCCGCTGTTGGAGAGTGGATTAGAGCAAACTCGAGTAAAATGTGTTAATGTGGGGTTAAAATACTTATAATGTGGCCTTCGTCTGCTGTTTCTTTCTAAAACAAAGTGTATTTACATCGCCAGTCGGGAAAAATAAGTTATGAATTTTGTGAGCTCTGTCCCAGAGCTGGGGGGGGGGGGGGAGTGTTACGAAGGAAGAAAAAAAAGAATATTTTTCCACAGCTGGTTGGATGAGGTGGTCTGAAAAACAAAGCTTTAACGTGGACAAAGTTGCTGAATTACTCACGGGGCCCTATGGAAGCTGCTACAGTACATGGGATTGTTAGTGCTATGTGGTGTTTGATGCTTATATTTTTTTAGTGTGTTTAAAACAAAAACGAAGGCGCTGCTGTCAGGCTCCATTGCCAATCCTGTTCTGTAACTGGCTCATTTTTCCGAGTGGTTTATGGCTGGCTCTGTGGACTGGGCTGATCTAGAGCGTTTGGGTATTGTTTCACACTATCTGCATTCATTAGCTTGTTACTAAGTAGTCTCAGCTTCCTCTTGTCCCTAGGGGAAGGTTGCATGTAAGGCACTCACATTTATGTCTGAACGTACTGTCAATGTACAGTAATATGATCCCCCAACTACAGGATGAGCAGGGTCTGTCTGTGTGGTTGTGCCCGTCTGTCCTTGTCTCTTTAGATGTCACTGCACCGGGACATCTGCTGCAAGACAAAAGGAGAGGCCACGGGTTTTTTGTCTGTTTATCCAGTTTGCAGGTTCCCTTAGTGCAAAGGCGTTTCATTCAGTATCATTTTGTTCCAGATTAAGCAGCCCGAGATACCCAATAGCCTTCCATCTGTCTGTGGGTTTTTCTGTAGAACTTTTACAGGAATATCTTATTTGTCTGGCTGACCCCTTTCTCTTTGGCAGTTTATGGCTAAGCTGCTTGTCGCAGAGCCTGGCAATGCACAGATTTCTAATTGACAATCCCTACGTTCAGACTGATTTGGATGTGCAGTTTTATGGGCTGGACTTCTGAAGCCGCTTCGGGGGGGAACAAAATTGTGATTATGTGTTACACAGAGCCCACCTTGGCTTTCCCTCTGCTCTGTAAGCCCGGCTTCACGACATCCAAGAATTCCGTCACGGGCTCCTGTCTGTTCGCATGAAGCTGCTGCCATCAAATATCCAGCTACCTCCCCAGGTCTTAAGGTTTCACAGAATTGCTATGGAGGATTTCACAACAGGCATGTGTAGTGGTTACACCTTTAAGAATGCAGTCTGAAAGACGGCCTTTTTTTTTGTTTAAGAATAATGTTTGGAATGCATCGCATGGTTGTAGTCGGGGGGGAAAAGTGTGACATTATTTTAATGTTCTTGTATCTTGCCCACTGGGCTGCGATCTCCCAATAATTTCTGCCAGTTGGTGAGGGCTGATCTTTCTTAAGGTAGCGCTTCCATTGAGTTTCATACCCAAGGTAAACATCTATTGTGTTGCGATTCTGGTGGCCTCGCCACCCCCATCCCTTCGAATGCGCTTTTCAGTCTGTGCAGCGAAAATCGTTACTAACGACACCCGATGACCCAAACCTGTTTTATATGGCGGTACGAACAGAGCATTGTCTGCAGTTCCCCGGGGGCTTGCTGTGGGGGAACAGGCTTCGCCAAAGTAGGTCTTGCTAATGAAACAGCCAATTTTCTTAAGTGGGACAAAGAGACTGTAGCAGCCTCCAAGCAGCCTTTGCCCTCAGCGAGACGGGGCTCCCATGAGGTGATCGATTCCCGTGCCTCAAATGGAGATGTATAAATTTTATTTCCAGATGTAGAGCGTTTTAGCCCGAGAATGAAACAGCTGGCCTGCAGTGCACGGTGTGATGATTTAATGTGGAAGTGCAATAGCTAGTTTATTATTTATCGTTGGCGTGTCCCAATGAGTGGTTTTTGGTGGGGTAGGAGCGTTGGAAAATGGTAAAGTGAAATGTGCCTGTCGGGATTTCAAGCCAAGAAATTATATTCATAGAATGTTTGTGCCGTGCTCCCGTTGTTATACATTTCTGTTGTAAACTGCACGTTTCGATTTGAGTGTTTTAGTCCCTTTCTTCATCTCTTTTTACAAAGCCCAGCTTTTGAGCAGAGGGAGAGCCTCACCGATCTACTCTTCCCACTGTAAAATCTCATTTTCTTCCTCGCGTTTTGATACTCAGCTGTTGCTCTGCAGAGTTGTTGTTGTTGTTGTTGGCGCGGGGTTCGGATGTAATTCCCTTTTTTTTTTTTCCCCCAGCCATGAGCCGGGCCAAGGTTGTTTCCCTTCTGCCTGCCAGCAAATGCTTCGCATTTCAGGAGCAGCAGATGGGAATGTGGTTCAAGTTCCGTGTTGCGGACTTCATTTTATCTCCAGTATCTTCGGTTTCGTCTCTCGGGGTGGATAATGCTGGGCTGCTCTTAAAATTTGTGGAATTTCTTCCAGGCTGTGGGGGGGAGGCTCTGGCAAGGTGTATGCAAGACTGGTGCATTATTTCCCTTCATTCTGTCAGGATCAAGCTTGTTTCTTTAACAGTGGAGCAGGACCTTGAGACTTGAGGCTGCAGTGTTTGTCATACAGATGTGCAGGTTTCTATGTTTATATCTTGGTATGAGCGGAGCAGCTCCCTCAGAGGAGCAAGGCTAAGACAGTGATGCACTGGCCAAAATCAGTGATCAGAAGCACGTAAAACGTTTGAGCGTCTTGCGGCGACCGGATTTGTTTGGTTACTGGTTCCGAGACGGGAGCTCTCTCCGTTCTTCAACGGAGGGAGGCCGCGAAGAAATTGGCAAAACGTTTCTTGGGGGAAAAAAAGAGGCCCTGCTGCAGAGCAGGCACTAAGTCAGCCGCATGGGCAAGTTCAGCTCGGGGAGGAAGGCAAGCACGGGGGCAGACATTCCCGGCTGTTGTTGAGCTCCTCGTGTGTTTTCAAAAGATCCTGGCAGGATAAGTGCCATCTCCCGAAACAAAGTTTTCCCTCCGCAAGTAAACCTGTGATTATGCATCATTAAAAATAAAAAGGCTGCAGGGGTAACTGACTTTTGTAATGTCAACAAAGGGACACCTGTATTTGCTTTCTATCTTTATCTTTGTTAATGATGTTGGTTAAGATACAGCAGGTTATGATTTACTATTAGCCTCACTGTTTCACAATCTGAAATGAAACCTTTATATGCGTCTGTGAATTAAGCTGTTCTATAGCCCTGTAGATGAAAGGAAGGACATCAAAGGGTTTGTCTTCCTATAGTTTTTCTTTCACGCCGTTCACCAGTCTCTCTCTCTGGGCAAAGGCTAAGGTAGCTGCCAGCCCAGAAATGGTAGTCAGGTCGCTAGTGCCGGATAAAGTGCGTCCCTGAATGTTTCAGACATCAGACAGACTCCGTTTCCCTCCAGCCTCCCGAGTTCTAATAAACCTGAACTACAGCGGTGAGTCATCGTTAAATCGAAGCCCCGGCGTGCTGTGGGGACTGGCGGTTTGTTCTGCTGGTTAATTTTGTTTACCTGCCGAAATAAAAATCTGAGAAGAGGGTGGATTTCACCCAGGCTGCCTTTTGATGGGAGTCTTAGACCCTCAAAAAGAAATCTTAGGAAAAAAGCATTCTGCAGTTTGGGAAAATGCATCAAAGTCCAGACTTGTTTTTTTTTTCTTAATAGTTTGCGTTCTTAATTTTTTTTGATTAAGAACCCTGTCACCTATCGTGTGATGTATCGGTCAAATCTCGACTGAACCTAGCCTTAGTTGTTTAGGCTATAATTTTTAGAGATGTAGTGTATACAATCTCCTTTTCAGGGACTTAATGGCGGAGACGACGGAGCAGTTGTTTGCGTTATACACTCGTAGAACTCGAGATCTGTGGCAAGTTGGGTGTGTTTTTCCGGCAAAGAAATTCATAACGCGCGTGCGTCTTTTCTGTTCTTTGATTCCACAGAGCAAGAAGTCTCACATCCCGTACAGAGACAGCAAGCTCACTCGACTCCTGAAGGACTCCCTGGGAGGAAACTGCCGAACCATCATGATCGCCAACGTCAGTCCTTCCTCCATGTCCTACGAGGACACCTACAACACCCTGAAGTACGCCAACAGGGCCAAGGACATAAAGTCATCCGTACGTACACATCCCACTTCCTCACGGGGCGATAAGTGTAGAATCGGGGAAGTAATTAAACTCGCACCTTTATCCTGAAGGTTCCCAGGCTTTATTTCTCTCCCCCTGGGTGGTGCCAGGTGGGGCTGTTGTGCACCAGCAGCTCAGCTGCAAGAGAGACGAGGAAGACCGTATTCCCCAGTCGAGCGGAGCACTTCCTCAGTGGGGAGGCAAAGGGTGGTTTGATTGAGAAGGACGGGATTGGCCAATGGTGTTAGCTGGAGCAATCCCCAGAATTCCAAGCTATAGAGAACCCGTGGAAAATGCAGGTCGGCCCACGGACCATTACCGTCATCTCCGTGCCAATCCTGCGAGGCAAGCTTGCGTGGAATATGTCCTTTTCCCCGTACAGCTCCAGCTGCACCTACAGAGGTTCAACTCGTTACTCTCTGGGGATGGGGTCCTTATATATCAGCCGAGGGGGGGGTATTTAACCAGTGAAACCAGGGGGAATTTTGGGCAGTCAGGAATTTAGCCAGGACACCAGGGTTAATATTGCATCTTTTAGCAGCAGTATAGATGAAAACAGCTCTCCCCGATCACCTCTGGGTAGATCGATACAGTATTTTGTTTTCCCTGCAGACAGCCTCCTCCTCTGGCAGCCTGACACATGTTCCAGTGAATAACGTTCGAGTTCCTGTTACTGATTTCATAGAACTGAGCACTGCAGGCTTGAAATCGGTGGAAGTGTCTGCTTTCACTGTAAAGGCTATATATCAGTGTGTTAAAGTCTGGCCTCCAACCAGCACAACTAGACTCTACTGCACTTTCCTGTGAGTATTTAAGGGTTTTGTGTAAGTTTATGGAAGCTTCAGTTTAGCATCTTTCAGAAAACCCGGGGAAAAGTTCTAAACTCTGCGTGCACTGCGATCTGTTGTGAGAGTTCGAGGTCGATTGAAGGGGTGGTGAAGACACCTGTCTCGTTTAAAACATGTTTGCGGTCTTCCTCCCTCTTTCCAGCTGAAGAGCAACGTCGTCAGCCTCGACAGTCACGTCAGCCAGTACGCTGTGATCTGTGAAAAGCAGTCGAAGGAGGTAAGCAGAGCAACCCCAGTGCCAAAGTGTGATGCAGAGGGGGGCACAGCGCTGGGCAAAAGCTAGGCATTATCCCAAGTGACATGAGAAGCCGAAGTTGAGCTTCAGATAAAGGTGCCAACTCCCATCTCCTAAGGCTGCAATCGGGCAGTTAATGAAATCCTCTTTAATTCAGTTTATGTCTTAAGGGCACGGTGCATACTGGCCCAGCGACGGTTTAATTGCACTAATGTAACCCTTTTCCCCGTGTCTTGAGCTGTTAATGTCTCAAACAGGCCTGAGACACCTGCGCGAACGCAGCCTTTGAGGATAACAGTTAGGGACCCTCCTTTTTGCATTTTGATGCTTGAGCATCTCGCATCTGCTGCTTTTATGGTTTAGCACCTATTTCACAGGTGGGTCTCCTTCCCCCATACAAGAATGCAGAGCGAGTTCAGTTGAAGACTCGCTGTGCGCCCGCCGTTCTGTTCCCAGTGCGATTTTCTTTTCTGTCCTCCTGCTTCCAGATTCTCATGCTGAGACAGAAGTTGAAAGAATTCGAGGAGAAGAGCTTGGCCCTCCCAGAGAGCCGCCGTCTGAGCCTGATGGCGGTCTCCCAGCACAAGCAGGCCGAGATCGAGAAGTAAGCTCCGGAAGTGGAGTCCGTCGGAGTCCGTTTGTGCCTGTCACCCCAGACCCACCGCTGCGTCCGCGCCTGTCGGGTTCTGCGGCGAAATTGCGCGGTGTCGCACAAGAGCACCCTGCAGGCGCTTGTTAAACGTTTCTTTCCGATTCGTTTCAATGGGAGGTTTTCTCCTTTTAAAAAAAACAAGTGTGCAATAACAATGTTGGGATGTTTGCATGGGAGAAGGACGAGCTTTGTGCGTGTAGCGCCACAGGCAGGACACTTTATTTGACAAAGATAACTAATATCCTGCATTTCATTCGGAACCTTTTGCCAGCTGCTCTATTCTTTTCACGATGTCTAAATACGAGGTATAATTTGTGATATTTAGGCGATTAATTTCAATGCCTTGGTGTATCCCCAGGCGACTCCTAATTCAAGCATGAGAAAGGGGAGGACTCTGTCACGTTTGATCCTTTGAGCACAACTTTTTTTTAAAGGGCTTCTTCAGATGAGCTGAGAATAGTTACGCTGCCTTTGGGATGTTGATCCCAGAGGGGTGGTGGTGGGTGAAACTGAGCTGTTCAATTGCTTGTTCGCTCCTGATGTCCTTTGTTAATGGAATGGAGGTTCGTCGGACATCCACACCCAGTGTGGTTTCTCTAAACGTTGCCCATGGAAGGAGGTGGTCTGCAGTTGAGTCTAGGACCTTGCATTAAGCCACCTCATTCGGATTGAGCAGCTTTATTCTGTTTATAATGGAAGGAACTAAAAGTCCTCCGTTTGGGATGGAAACTGCAAGGGTGCAATAGCTAAGGCATTTTTAAATTTGCTGACTTACTGCTCCCTCTCACTTAATTTGCCGGAGCTGGAATCTATCAGCTACAGTATCTGGAGTTTAAGAGCTGCAGATCCATCGCTATTAAAAATTCAGAAGTTTGGCAACCGGCAGCAGCTACAGCATCACAGGGGTTACATTGAGAAGTGCAGTCACATCCCTGCAACTTATTTTATTTTTTTTCCCAGACTACTATTGACGCAAGTCTGCCTTGTTTATTTACCGTCAAAGAACCTGCCTTTCTGTATAATAAAAGGATGGGTTCAGGAACTTGCGTCTGTATGGTTTCACAGGGCTTTTTTTAGCACCACTAAGAACCCTTCCGTTTCTCTGCCCTTTCTATTAATAATAATAATTAATAATTGCTTACACTTATATAGCGCTTTTTCTGGACACTCCACTCAAAGCGCTTTACAGGTAATGGAGACTCCCCTGCACCACCACCAATGTGCAGCATCCACTTGGATGATGCGACGGCAGCCATAGTGCGCCAGAACGCTCACCACACATCAGCTATCAGTGGGGAGGAGAGCAGAGTAATGTAGCCAATTCATAGAGGGGGATTATTAGGAGGCCATGATTAGTAAGGGCCAATTGGAAATTTGGCCAGGACACCGGGGTTACACCCCTACTCTTTTCGAGAAGCGCCCTGGGATTTTTAATGACCACAGAGAGTCAGGACCTCGGTTTTACGTCTCATCCGAAGGACGGCGCCTGTTTACAGTATAGTGTCCCCGTCACTATACTGGGGCATTAGGACCCACATGGACCGCAGGGTGAGCGCCCCCCACTGGCCCCACTAACACCTCTTCCAGCAGCAACCTTAGTTTTTCCCAGGAGGTCTCCCATCCAGGTACTGACCAGGCTCACACCTGCTTAGCTTCAGTGGGTTGCCAATTGTGAGTTGCAGGGTGATATGGCTGCTGAGTTGCAGGGTGATATGGCTGTGATATGGCTGCTAGAAAGTGTCCTGTTTAACCCCCCTGTGACATTAGCTACATGTTATCAAATTGAACCATTTGAAATTTGCTCCTTCTGTTTCCACCTTTTAAGGCAAGATTATTGACTGAAACGGGACCATAAAGACAGCTTACAGTGAACCCGTTTCAGTAAAGGGAATTTTCTGTCCATACCTGTAATGCATTGTTTATGAATTTAGATGCTAGAGGGCATCTAAATATTAATCATCTTAATTCTAATTTTTGCTTAGTATATCAGGTTTTTTTTTCTAATTACCTTGATGTTTTTTTCTTATTTATAAGTGGAAGACCTGGTGGCAGCTCTCGGCTTTCATTTTGTCTTTATTAACTTAGGTAATGTTAGATGTTTGGGTTTTTTTTATTATTATTACCCTGCCACCATTTTACAGCTAAACACTTCCTATGTTTTTTTATTTCCTTCCCTGTTAGGTTGGAAGAATCGCTGAAGAGCGTCTTTTCCAGCAGAATGCAGATTCGAAAAGATTTTCTGAATCTGGAAAGGCAGCTGAAGGAGAATGAACTGAAAACCTATTACAGAGAGCAGTGTCACCAGCAAATTCAGCTGCTCTGCTCATATGACAAAGCTGAGAAGGTGAGATTCCATAATGCATGCATGGGATGTGGACTACAATAGAGTGGGTAATGTTACAGGGATAATGATATAATATGTATATTAGCTGACTGTACATTATCCCTGTAACGCATAACCACTTTACACAATGGGTTTAGTCTGTCTACAGTACTCCAGGCTTTTAGGAGACCTGTTTAGTCATCTGTCTCACTTCATTGCCGGAGAAGTGTGTTTAGAATATTTAACAGACTTAATGACACAATTATTTACCACCTGCCCCCCAAGTCCAGTTTCCGATGGTGGTTCACTCTATTGCTTTTTGGTTGAGCGTGTCATTCATTTATTTTGGAGACTCAATCAGTTTTCTAGGTGGAAATGATCTTGGCAAAGCCTTGCCTCATGCAGGTGAGAGCTGACCTGATAAGGGAAATGTTTTGCAACCTGCTTATTTTCCCAAGCGTTGCAGGAATATTTGGAGGAGCAGAGAAAATCTTAAGGATTTGTCGTCAAAGATGGACCAAGTCTGTGCGAGAAAGTGGTCATTCTGGAATGGACTGTACAATTCCTGTTCGTGTTGCCACACCTCAAAGACTTGTTGCTTTGCAACTTGCATGAGGCTCTGTGCGTGTCGATCGTAAATCCTGTGGAAATTTTCATAATTTCCAATGGACTCGTGGATTGACATGCAAATTGACCCTTATTTTCATAAGCTTGCCAGGCAGATTTTTTTGGGAGGTAGGAAGTATCAGAGGGGTGTGCTTTAAATAAGTGTGCAAGATTGATGTTTGCTTTTAATTTAAACTGCAAACTAATTTGTTCAATGACTTTGTTAATTAGCAAATGGAATCTATCCTGACCGTTGCAGGATGAGTGTTTCGCTCTGAAACATGCTGTGTTGTAGTATGTAATTAACTGTGCACCACAGCTAAACCACAGCCCTGTTAGGAATCGTGTTACACTTCTTCTGTGAGCCTTCAAAAATCGACTTTTGAGATGGTGATGGTTATTTTGTAGCATTTCCATTGAATGCAAATAATGTCCACCTGTCAGCATTTGTACTGTAATTACAGAGGTGGGTGATTTGTAAACTGTCGCAAAGTGTTTGACCTTTCATCACAGGTTTTGAGTTATTTATGACTGTTTTCAGCTTTATGATTTTCTTTTTTATTTGTTGTCACAAATATAACAGGGGTACAGTGACCAAAACGTTGCTGTGTGTGCATTGGCCCTTTTTTAAACAAAAAAAACCCGTATTAGTTTGGATTTGTTTCAAGAGTGGATTTTCTGATGCACGTTCATTCTCGACTCTGTCTCGCAGCCCTGCAAGAGGGGAGCTCCCTTTAGAATAAATAGCTTTGTTCTCCTGTAAAACACTGAAGTGATTTATCGGTCTTTCAAGACTGCTTTGTGAAGCCGTGGTTCTGTCATCGCAGCTATATCGCGCATCTTTAAAGCAAAGGCAAGGAAGCTAAATGTCAGGGTTTATTTCTGATGTTAAAAGAAACTTTTTCGATGAGGCATAATTCATGCACACTTTTACCCCCCTAGTTGCTTTTGGAAAGATGAGATTCCTGCAGCATCCAACGATTTACTGCTGAATCCATAGTGGCTGTTTCATGGGAAAAAACCCATCGGTCTAAGAGATCATTTCTATAGTGTTTATTTTATGCAATATCATTTTTCTCTTCAGATTATTTTTCTTTTTGCCTGTTTCTTGCTCTTCCTTGCTTCGTCTCATGCAGTCTGAGAAGCCAACGTGTCCACTTCCTTCCTAGGCGACCTGCAAGCACGAGCGCCGGATGGCGTCCCTTCAGACCCAGCGTTTGCACATCCAGAGGCGCCTGCAGGAGGCGGGGAGGCGCTTCGAGGAGAACGGCAGCTGGCTCCACCGCGTCGAGAACGAGATGAAAATCTTCGACCACGACGGGCAGGTGCCCAAGGTGGGAACGGACCGAAATTCGAAGGCGCCTGTGGTTTGGTGAAGGAGCGATGTGACGCAGAGCCTGAAACTCCTGGCTTGCTCCAACGACGTACTGTTAACCAAACATCTCTCGCTGCTCGGAGTTTGTTGTATAGCGGAAATTGTTTTGTTCTTTTAAACGCCTGCAGTTTACTCGTAACTTAATCTCGCAAGAGCAAGAACGAGGCACAGAGTACTGAATGTGGAAAGTTACTATTTTAAAGATTTCCCCTGGTCGCACATAAGCCACCTTTATGCGTCTCTTCTGCCCTTCCTTTTCCTTCAATTAATAAACCACCCCGTCAGGCAAGTCTTTATTTTGTTGTGCTGTGGAGGTCTTAATGAGCGAAATCGGTGGTCTTCGCTTGTCTCTCACACAGCTAGTTACCTGGAGCAATTTTTAGTTACTCCTTCTGAGAAAAGTCACACTGAACGGTGACGCACGTCCTCCTGGCTTCATCTTTTCTTTCTCGGTACTGTGTTTCTGGGTTTTCTACGTCAGCACCGCTGCTCAGAAAAGACCTTTTAATAGCAGCACGAAGGGCCGGTGAGCTTCGGAGTCTGCAGTCTCACAAGGGGCCATCACAAGGAAAAGTTCACCTTCTTTTTTTTCCCCTTTCATTGGTGTTGTTCGACCCAGGTTCTCCAGAAAGATCTGCAGTGTCACCGACAGCAACTGGAGGTTTTAGATCTGCGGCAGCATATTGAGCACATGACACACCTCATCAGCCTTCAGGACCAAGAAAACAAGCAAACAAAAAAGTGAGCCCAGTTTCCTTTAGCTTGTGCATTCATCAGCTTCCAGAACCATTCTGATGCTGTAAATTAAAGGAGAACTGCCGTCCCCGTTTCGGACCGGCTATTTAATCTCGGTAACAAAATGAGTTGACGGTATTGTGGAATTTGAATATCCGGAATTAAGAACAAAGTCGGGAACTTTGTGAAAGTAGTATTGTATGGTCTCCATGTTGTCGCAAACCGCTGGTCTTGCCACAGACGAAAGCAAGGGTTTGTGTGAATTCTGACTGGCCCTTCCTGCTCACTAGTCACTGTAATGACTGATGTACGAGCGAATAAATACAGGTTGTGCAGCAGATATTTCACTGCAGAAATGTTCCAATGCGATCTGCAGGCAGAGTTAGCAAGTAGTATTTGTCGGGGGAAAAAAGATTTGAAATGCACTCATCGAAGCCGATCCTTTCTAACTCCGAAATATAAAAATCGTGCCGGTTAAGGGAGCAGGGGTTGGACCGGACGCAGTGTGGAGCGTCAGTTGTGGTTCTGCGCTCGTAACTGGAAGCATGTGGGTCCACCGCGGTTGTCCTGTTGACCCTAGCTGTGTAAATGGGTCCCAGTGTCTCTTTGTTTAAAAAAACCTCAGCCATATAAATAGGCACGTAGACATAGAAGCCATGTGCAAATGCAATCTTTCCTCCACGCACCCATGTCCTGGATAGGCTGTGAAACTGAGCCATAGGTGATGTCATAAACAGAGTGGTAATTCCACTAACGGGCCAAAATGTGTTGATTGATAGATAGATACTTTATTGATCCCGTGAGGGAAATTGCAGTGCAACAGCAGCTTAACACACACAACACAGCCACAGTGTAACGAATGATATAATAATAGCACAATGCATACAATACAATCAGTACAGTGAGGGGGGCACTTAAAGAGTTACTCACAGTCCGGACACACAAAGAACAAACTAGAACAGAACAGAATGCAGAAAAATCGTATCACACATATAAATGTAAATATAGACGTAATATAGATATAGATATAAATATAGATATAAATGTATTGCACAGGTCCCTGGCATATATTGCACAAAAAAACGGTTGTAAACGGGAAAAGAAAAGAAAGAGAACAGATGTGGCAGTAGATGTGTAGATGCCTTCAGTCCAGAAACAGGTCCCTGTCAGTTTGGCCTCTGCCCAGACACAAGGTGGATGCGTTGTACAGTCTGATGGCAGAAGGCCAGAATGACCTCCTGTAGCGCTCCCTGTCGCACCGCGGGTGAACCGCGTTGGGCTCCCAGTCAAATAAATAGCCTTCCTCCGACTGCATTGTTGGAATGGGATAGGTAATGGATTGTTGGGTAGAGGAGTGGAGAGACAAACCTCTATCCTACTTCCTGGCCAGACTGTTCCCACCCAGAGCTGAGCTGGATTGAAAAGCAGTCGCTCTCGGCTTCAGGCCGCCCTGTGCCGTGTGGGGAACTGGCAATCGGGGACCCTGTGGAATCCAGTCGGGCTTTTCCAGCTGCTGTCGGAGGCCTGGGGAGGGAGGGAGGGGGCTGAGTTTCTGCTGTGTCCGACCAGCTTCGCGTCGCAAAGCCGGTTCGTCTCTAACCCCACCCGGATCCTTTCAGGATACTGCACGTCCTGCTGCCGGCGTTCCGGCGCCAGTTTCAAGCCCTGCGGGAGGCGGGGCTGGCGGGCCCGGCGGGCGAGGCAGAGTTCCGGGAGCTGGAGCAGCTGGTGCAGCGGGAGAAGGGGGTGGCGTGGGCCGACCAGTCCGCGGCCGAGGAGCCGGGGCGCGGGGCCCCCGGCCGGGAGGAGCTGGCCTCCGTGCTGTCCTTCTCGCACCTCACCTGCCACCAGAACACGCCTTGCAGTAAGTGATGCGCCGGCGGCGGCCCACCCCCATCCCGGGTCTCCTTGCCCGGGGGCAGCAGACAGTAGCGGCTGGGTCCGATCTGTCCTGGGCTTTAAGAGCCACCCGTCGGTTGTGGGATCTGTGGCACCCACAGCAGGCTGAACTCCCGCCTTTCATTTCTGTGTGTCAGCTGGCCTCTCAGCGGCACCTCATTCTGGATGCCTGTAAGCCCTGTGATGTGACGATCGCCCTCCATTCTCAATCCCCTCCCCCTCTGGTAGTTCTTGAGAAAATGTCCAGGTTCCAGTTGTACGCTGGTGAGCAATGCGGCCATCTGAGGTTCTCCCGTTTCGTGTCTCAGTGTTGCACCATTGTGGGGAACAAGAAGCATGGTTCATTTTCCTTGCTCTCGTTCTGTCCCACATCTACCAGGAATAAACATTCCTCTGGAACGCTGACGTGTTCGATGTTTGCCTGGGAACCAGAGGAAGGAAGTAGAACATTTGGGCCATCTCTCTGATCGCCCTAGTGCAGACGTTTGTACTTGACGTAAAATCTAAAAGCCCAGAGATATTTGTGAGCTCCAAGGACATACTGGCTCATTTTTCTCATTAAGTCAGCTGTGGATTTGGATTCCACTTGTCTCTTGAACTGTATAAGCCCTAGTGAAAGCCAGAAATTGAAACTCTTAACCATCCAAGATTTAACTCTTTTTTTTTTTGTACATCCTACGCAATTTGAGTTGTATCGATACTACAGATTGCCTTTAGGCCTGTGTGTGATCTCAGATTCCATTTTGTTAATTGCAACTTTTCCTTCCTGCAGGCTCCGAGAAACCTAAGAGGAAAAGCTTCCAAAGCGCAGCACCGGAAACCACGATAAAAAGTTCACCTGCAAAGTCTCAAGAAGGTGAGCGATTTCTCTTTTTTTCTCTCTTGGGTTTATGGGATTTTCATGAGTGCTGCCGCTTCGACTTTGTGTACAGCAGTTCATAGTCAGTGATGTAGTGTCAGGTGCGTCACATCTAGGGCTGAATAAAATATTTCGCCAAGCTTTCCGTCGGCCTGCAATTTAGTCATTTTTCACTAAGACCTAAAGAATTAAGTTATTCCAGTTTGGGTCACTAGACTGGAGGTACAGGCACATTAATTGTGAGATCCTTGCAATGGAAGAGGTCGTTCCTGGGGGATCACTACTGCATTGCGTGTCATTTTCAGAGTACATCAACCAGGTTCACATTGAGCTTCTGTGTAGGTGTACAAATACACACATGCAACACTTTTTTTTTTTCCATAGTTTTCTTTGAAGCAATAATCGAGGCTGCCCGTTTTATAACGGGGAAGCTTCTTGCTTTGAGAGTTTCACTGCTGTAGCGGTAAGCGCACTTCTGTTAGCGTCTGTCTGCGGAAGACTTTACTTCCAGGAATGAATTGACCTGGCTGTTTCCAGGATTTCCGTGCTGGTTCTTGGTACCATTAACACTGAAAGGGCTGACCAGGAGTCAGCTCAAGTGTGTGTGTGTGTGTGGAGACATTGAGCAGAAGCTAAGTGAGTCGACAGGAGAGCTGGTTCCTGGTTAGATTTTTTTTTTTTTGCCACCATCAGTAACAGGCTTCCTCTGAAAAACCTCTTCTCGGACCCAGGCTCTTCAAACGCGCTGAAGCCCACAAGGCCCCAGCATGACTGCAATCAGAGTGCACTCCAAGGGGAACACTTTTTTTATTTCATGTAATAGACTTTGATCTGCCCCCCAAATGCAGCATTGTTTGTGTGAGCTTCTCAATCTTCATTTCACTACATAGTGACCACACGTTTGCGTTAGTAGGCAGAGTGATAGACTGCTTTACTTCTGGAAAAACTCTGCTTTTTTATTAACTGGTGCTTCTTTGCAATATCCTGCAATATTTTTGTTGGCGTCTTTGTCTACTTCTGATGCACTGCGTCAGATTGTAATTGTTTCAAGATGCGTTCCCCCCCCCACAAAAAAAACGTGCCTTTCCCACCATGTGTTAAATGAAACACACACCACCTGCTCCACAGTGGACATCATTACGGCTTGTTTAGAAATCCATATTTCATGGGCAGGTTTAGTTTTTCCTCCCTCAAGGGTGTTCCCAAAAAGCTTTGCGTTCATAAGGGCCGAATTCTCACTGTAGGTCTTGTTTTTGAGTGAGCCCCTTTTGCTCGGGAGGCGAAGGTGACGGGGAAACGGAAAGTTCCGTTTCATTTTGTCAGGAATCTTTTCAGTTGCCTTCGTTGAGGGATGATCAGTGGTAAGCAGAAAAAATTCACGTGGACAAGAAAACATTGGAAAAAGAAATGTGATGGATCATTTCGTGTTTTTACAGTTTTCAAAACCCTCATTCCCTGTTGAGCTCAGTAACTGCTTGGTGCTAAAATGAACATACCGAATTTCCACCCTGTGTTACCTCATTTTGGTGTCTGATTTTGTACCAATAAATATGATTTCTCAAGATGATCGTGCGCCAAAGGGATTTTGTGATGATCTCAGTGTCTGAATCGGTGCCTCTGTGTTCACGACAGCTTACCCATAGATGGGGGAAGATTAAGTTCACAAACTGGTGGTTTGTAGGGCTCAAAGCTTGTTGCAGTTTCTACAGCATTGAGCATGCTGAGAGTGCGACGCTTCGTGCTGGACTGCATGTGAGCCTGTACAAGAAAGTGCTGGTAACCTCTTTCACTGCCTGGCCAGCTGGAACGATCAGGGCGAAGTGCCTTTTCCCCAGACAGAACAGCAGTGAATGGTTGGCCATTTGAGGGGCCTGAACCCTAAGAAATTCCTGCTTTTTCCCCTGAATTAACTTTGATTTCCTTGCAGTAACACGAGGTGTGAAAAGTGGGGTTTGCTGAGCTTAATGAGCTCAGACTATGTCCCCATTAAAAAAACACTTAATGCCGTGAAAGCAAGTCTGTTTCTAATTGATACACATCAATTTCCATTCAGGATTTATCCAGCATCCTGAGAGTTATCTCAGGATGCTGTGTCTTTTCTCGTCTGTTGCACCTGCTTGTTGGTGCTGCCATCTGTAAACAGCTCCCACTTAATATTTTTAATGATCTACACTCGATTACTAAAACAATCGTTAGCATTAGTGTGCAACGCTGTGAAAGGAAAGATCTGAATTGAGTAGTGATGGATGTGCTTAAAGGAGATTCTTTAGGATAATTTTGGAAAAGCTTTAATATACCATGCAATGGATTGCAAGCAGGGTTTTCTCTGTTCTTTTCGATACACGTGCACCTTTTGTTTTGAAGCCTAGTTTGATAATTGCATTATCTCTAGACCACCTTGGAGCTCTGATTAACATGCTGAGCTGGACAGAGACAAAGATATTTTCCATATCAGTTGTACAAGCACAGCAGTCTATTGTACGTCATACACAATTAGGCACAAAGCAGCCAATCCCCTTGGAGGATTTGAGTGTATCTGTTTGGAATAATGGGGTTGGGTTTCATTTATTGCCAGCAGCGCTCCTACATCAGCGTGTTGGAAAGGGCTCACTGTAGAGCTCCGTCTTGATGGGTATGTGATTGCAAGGGACACAGTGCTTGACTTCTTTGCAAACCGCAGGTGTCCGTTATCTCAGGGTTGAGTGCCCCAGCTTGGAAATTGAATTGAGCCCGATAACTTTATCTCCTGTTACCAATAATCCTAATGGCCGAAAAATGCAGGGTTTTTTTGCATTTGTGTTTTTTTTCGACAAAGTATATTTAACAAGATGCACACACCAGGGACGACATGGTTTATATTGATCGCGATGAGTAAGCCAGATACCTTTTGAATCCTTAGGGAGGTAGGTGGAGCACAGGACTCTGTTCAGCATTACACAACAGGTTTGCTATATTTAGGTTTCATAAAGGAAGTGGAGCATCTTCAGTGTTTATAGAGCTTATAGACTAGTCACGTTTTGGGTTTTTTTTTTAACTGCTGTGCTCAAGACTCTGAATGCTTAAGGAAATGTTTATGATCCTCTTGTTTTCACCAAAACTGATGTTACAAGTCCCTGCAGCTTTCGGCACGCACATATTCCTCTGTAAACACCAATAAAAGCAGGTTGCACTGAAGAGCTTTACAGTTGAGTTCTGCCTCGGGAAGGACAAAAGATAAATGCCCTTCATTGCGGTTAAACAGTCCACTTTGTAATCTAAACTGTGGCTTCAATAACAGCGAACTAGTTTCACAAATATTTCTCTGAAACCCCACAGAAAGCTGCTGAGGGCAAGCAACAGAACTCCAAACAATCCTGTGGTGGATGACTGGAAATTACTTGCAATAGTATATACATAAGTCTACATACAGTGACTCCTCAGATTGTCTATGAATCCACTATGTCTCTTTGTAGATTTTTAAATTGAAAGTCAAAAATGGTTGCGTGGTTTGCGCTGTACGCGTATGACTGTCGTGGATGTCTGTCTACATCCCTGCCCTTAACGCATACATTTTATATGTTCCATGTGTGCTTTTCCCACAGCATGGCTCAAAAAAAGCTATCTGGATGTATGTGTGAATGGTAAAGAGGCCAAACTGCATGGTCCTTTCATTATAAACCCCCTTTTTTTGTGTGAGCCTTTTGACCTAGAGTAGCAGAAGTGAGAAGCAAAATATGTGCCTTCAATAAAGTACAGAAGACCACCCTGACCTTTTAAAGAGCTTTGCAGCACCCTTTCTGAAAAGCTCTAAACTCGGT
Organism: Lepisosteus platostomus; assembly: GCF_059453375.1. NCBI lineage: Eukaryota > Metazoa > Chordata > Actinopteri > Semionotiformes > Lepisosteidae > Lepisosteus > Lepisosteus platostomus. The sequence continues at coordinate 14,345,868 of NC_142628.1, forward strand.
GTGCCTGACTTGTATCAGAGCCCTCAGTGCTACTTGTTCTGTCACACTTGATGATGAAGCAGACCTTGTTCCTGCTGCTTCCTCGCAAGACAAGAGCCGTGAGGAATTGCATTAGACGGTTTTCCATTCTTAAAAAAAAATCTTTCTGCGAACCACAGGTACCCCCAGAAATGTTTATTGAAAAGCACAATATTAATATTTGATTAAACTTCAGCAGTGCAATAGAAGCATCACCCAGTAGACCTATTTTTAATTTAGCACTGTTTCCAGAAATACCCCCTCATGCATGCATTAATGTGCCCGAAAAGGAGGAGAGAGAAAAAACTCCCATGCTGTTATTTCATTCCCATATCTCAATTAGAACAAATCTCATTCATCAATGTCTCTTTGTCATGAACCCTTCCATGTGGGCTGTGACTCATGTTTGCTAAATATTACATTTTGCTTTTCACATTAACTTATAGATCCATAAATCTTTTTTTTTTTCTTACAGTAGTATAAGCGGGATTTTGATGAATTAGTTCCTATGTCTGAAAGTCTGTACTGGAGGCTAAAAATGGAAACTTAATGGTCAATTAGGCTACAAAATCCCAAAAACCGTAATACTAGATTGAAGGTGAACTGCATATGAAAAATCCTGAATGGAAAGCCGAGTATTAAACATTTATATTCATACGCTTCTGAATTTCAGTACCTTTATACTCGCAAGACTTCGGCTTCCTTTGCTTTTTAATGCTGATTTATTCGGTTTTGTTTTAAACCTGGAAATTGGCCTAATTGCAGCCCAAACCATTTATTTCCTTCACATCGGGGATTTATGAAAAAAGCATCTGAAGCCATACATCAGCATTAAGAGAAAAATATTTACTTTTGAGGTTCAAATTAAAGGGAATAGCAGAAGGTTGAAGGATGGTGACTGTTTGCTTCAAGCCTTGTGCGAGTGTGACGGTGTTGGGTTCATGCTAGATGAGATAAAAACTATGGAGTCTCGCTGTTTGGTGACAATAGACTAAAGACCAAACTTTAGAAAGGGAAGTACAGAGCCCTGGGGCCCCAGCAGCTGCAGATCTTGTCCTGGTCCTGTAGTTAACCCCTGTGCCGTCTGGATTCCATTTCTGCTGATAACGTTTAGTTTTTTAAGTTTATTGAACCCCTTATGTAAACCAATTGATTGATTTGTAACTGTTTTCTACACTCGGGGCTAACACCACTCTACTTCCTGTGCAGCATTTCCAAGAAATCTAGCGAGCGCACCGGTTTTTCGATTTGCTTTTAATTTGTCACTGCCCTGTATCTTTCTCAGCAGCTCCCTTCAGTTAATGATTTGTCGCCACAGGTGGGCATGACACCATCAGACACTCCCTCAAAGACAAGCTCCTGCTGCTGGAGGGCATTAGTTGTTACATTCAGTCAGGTTATCCAAATGATAAACCTGAATGAGGGAAAAGTTGAAACCCTCTCTCGGGCACACCTCTTGTCATCGTGAGACTCGTTCGACTATTTAAGCACTGAAATGGCTTAAAAAAAAAGTCTTGACTAATGACTAATCGGCACTAATGCAGAAGGCACAGTGGGAAGACCTATGAAGGGAGTATTCAAGTATGCGCAGGGTTTTACAAATTCAGTTAAGATATTAAGCCTGGGTTACCTCGAACTGTTTGGTTTACCATAGTCTATGCTACACTGGGTGCAGGCTGTGTTAAGTTACAGATTTGGGTTAAGGTTGAGACTCGTCTTTTAGATGTTCTGCTTGACTGTTCCAATAAGCATTCAACTGGAAGAGGAGCTAATAAGATCTCATCCATCCAATCAAATCAAATATAAAATACGGGCATATGTACAGTTGCTCATTGCCGTCAGGCCAAACGGAGGGTTTGCCCAGAGACTTGTGTTGGACATATGCTGCAGAGAAACCTTTTCCCTTATTCCTCATCTCGGTGAAACAGTGAATTGGGGGGAGGACAATCAGTTTTGAAAAAGAAACTTGCCTAAGATGAAAATGTTTCAACTGCCTGAATACATCCAACATCTATCCAGATGGCTCCTTCCTTGCTCAGGTGCAGTTGGTTTCTAGTCCCAGCGACAGCTGGTTTCTGCCTGTATGTATCAACGGGGTTTGTAGAGTTTAGAGAAGAAGATCAGAGTGAAGCTTTAAAAATTTGAATGGGTAAGGAACACCACACCTTTATAAACTTTCTATCCATTTTTGCCAAGGGCTGTATTTGATGAATACAGCTTTGCTTTGCCGAGAAGAGTGTGGGTCTTGGAAAGTTGTTGAAGCTCTGTGGACGAGTGTCCGTAATGAGCTATCAGTTCCATGAACCCAATTCCCAGGCGATGTTCAGCGCCGTGGGGCGAACATTGTCTTCTCACTTGCTACATCCTCACCCATTCTGTACAGCCGTCTGATTTATTGAGCACGTGACCAGGTGGAATTAAAGCTGCCATCTATTATGATTTGGCTGATGTTTCGTCCAGAACATGAACACAACTGGGCGGGTTCCTGCAGACATCTGAGTAAGGTTCTTTGCTCAAGGATACAACTGCAGTCCTCCACCCAGGATCTGAACCCATAACCTTCCGATTCTGTCCTGCTCACCCCTCCACAGTGCTGTGCTTATGTACATGTTCACTGGCCAAGATATTCACCTCCACCCCTCGTCTAATGGTTCAATTCTCATAAATGGCAGACTAGAGGAGTACAAGACAGGCTTCTATCTCCTTCCAACAATGGTTGGAAGATCAGTTCCCGAATGTAAAGCCCATGGGCTGTCATGGAAGTTCCTGGAGCTGGGATGCAGATATTCTGAACCCTGTGGGACAAACCATGTCTGATCCCTTCTTTCTCCTTGTTAAGGATGGATACAGTATTGCTCGGGGGGTGGGGGGTAAAGTTTTTGTCAGAGTGCGTATTGGGTATGTGCCGTGAGACACTTGGCGTGACCCGAAGATCTTGCCCTTTCTGTGAGAGGATCTCTCCTCGTCCCCAGTTCCTTCTGCCTCATTAGGCCTATCTTGTCGAGTGTTCACAGACTTGGATTATTCTCCCACCTGCTTTGTGGCTCGTGGTGGGAGGCTGATTTTTCAACAGCTCCAATTTGTGAATGCAATGATTTTCACATCCATGTTCTTTACACATTTCTGATTAGTTGCCAAGGTGCTTCTAAGGTCACTCTGTCGTACGCCGGTATAGCTCAGTATCATGAATTGTTTTCTTGCTGTTGCCTTCCCATCAGTTCATTGTAGTTTTCAGGTCTTAAAAGAGTATTTTTTTAGTTCAGCCAGAAATTCGACATTAATTTCAAAACTTAAAATTGGTCAGCATGGTTCTAGCTTGTTGGCTTCATTCTTTAGCCTCGCCTTGCAGTGCAGAATTTAATTCTGGCTCGTTGAACAGCTACCAGTTTTATTTGATCAGTTATCTGCATTGACGGAAGCAATACTGTTTCGTACGGCTTTTAATAAGAAATGGATTGAGAGAGGCTAATGGAGTTGGGGAGTTTATATCAAGAGAGGGCGACTTTACCTTTGTAGCTTAAACAGATTTTTCTTTTGCAATCTGGTGATATGTTCCTGTGTGGAAGCTAATGGCTAATTGATTTGTCACTTGTTAATGGCATGAGCTAAATGAAAAGCTGTTTAGCATTATGATTTACAAGGTATTGGTCATAAAAGAAGCACATGGGTGGCAGGGAGACAGACTTCGTGGTTTAATTGTGGGGGAAGGGGCTACAGGTCCTGACAACCACTCCAACAAGAGGCACAACCAAAGAGCTCAGCAGAGTTGCTCATTGTTCTGACAAACAGCTTTTAATGGATCGAGTAGGGGTTTGTAGTAATTTCATTTGGAGTGTCTACCCATTTGATTGATTTGACCCGTTCTGCAGTAATGCAGTCTGGTATCTGAAAGCAGAAGACCATTTTCTTCTCCCCTTACCTGAGAACTCATACTCTTGGTGTCGACCAAGTATCACCGTGTTGTCCTCCATAGGAAAACTAATCTAATGGAGTTCTCAGTCTAAGGTAGTTAGTTGGTTTGCATCTGAACTAACTTAAATATCATGAGGCCTGGAAGTAAATTGTCCCCGTAAGATTCAAGGCTTTAATTTGTTGAGATGAGTGGGATGGAGCTCAAACCTTTGATGTACAAGATCTGAGGACCCTGATCATGTATAGTGGGTTTTGGAATAGCTAGTGACAAACCTCTCAAGATGGCTTTGCGCTCTTAACAATTCAGTTATATGTGGAAGACGCAGTGGGTTTTTCCCCAAAATGATGTCATACTCCTTCCCACGTGTGGGTTCGCTCCCAGGTGGCCCTGCCTGGGCACGGCCTACTGACGCTTTCCCATGCCCTCCCAACAGAGGACGCTGCCCTGCGGACCAGGGGGGATGCCCAGGCCTCGGAGTGCCAGCAGGAGGTTCTGCGCAAGCCCGCCAGGAGGAAGCTGGCGGTGTCCCCTCTAGCACGGAGCTGTGCAGACAACGGCCAGCAGCAGCCCCGCGTCTCCGCGCTGCAGGGCGCCTTCTGTGGGGAGGGGGTGTTCCCTCTCCAGTACACCCCCGAAGTCTGCCGAACGGCGGAGCCCCCCGGCCCCACCTGCGGGGACGCAGGTGCTCCCCCCGAGTCCGTCAACCTGACCTTTGACCTGTCGGAGGAATGTGAGCCCAGCAGCAACCTCACTGCCATCATATCCCCGGGCACAGGCAAACTGGATACAGTTCTAGGCTATGGCAAAAGCTCTTATCTGCCTGGGTGAGTGGGCTGTCTTTTGTTATTTTAAATACCCAACAAACTTTTTCAGTAAGGCCCGGTTGTTTAGCCCTTCCTTTGACAGAATGAAGTCCGAAACACCATTTTCTTGCAATTCAGGTGTAATCTTTGATATAAAAAAAAGGCAGTCCTGCCCGCAAGCAGTTTGTTGTATCCTCAAATGTAAATGTGCGCATTTTAATTTCTTACGCTCAAATTATGTTGTTCTTTGCAGAACACCCAAACAGCTTAATGGAATGTTTATTGCAGAATTGCCAGAAATATCCTTTCCTGCTTCCAATGAACTACCACAGTTACAGCTAAATAGATTATTTATGACAAGGGTTTTCCAGTTCACTGGAGCTGGATTGCATAATTAGTGCTGAGAGGGCCGTTGTGCCCAAAGTATAGAAAATGTTGCTCTAAGCAGCTGTAAGACACTCGCTTAACATTTCATATGTGGATTTCAATACTTCATTTTAACTTTATATGATATGGTACTTTTATGCGTGGGTCCCAGGCTGTTGTCTGAGGAGATCGACGTGCGTCTTGGGGCAGGCCCTGATCAGTGCGAATGCCGACTTTCCGGCAAATGTGTTGTTGATCGCACAGCGGGCGAGCGTCACGAACTGCTCCGCCATTTCTTTCAGGCTGGGCGTCCCCGTGCCAACCGGCGAGACGCTCGCCAGGCAGCCGAAACCATCGTACATGGCGATGACGTCGGCCGCCCAGGGGAAGCGAAAACTGAGCAGGTGAGCGTTCCTCCAGAGATCCAACGGCGCCGCAAAGTTTCGCCAGGTTGAATTAGTTTGGTCAACATGGTTTAGGCTTGTTGGCGGAGTTATTTGGCCTCGTCTTGCAGTGCAGAATTTGAGTCCAGGTAGTCGACCTGCTACCGATTTTTATCATCGATAACTGCGTTGACAGAAGCAATATTGTTTTGAACAGCTTTTAATAAGAAATGGATTGAGAGAGGCTAATGGAGTTGGAGAGTCTATATCAAGAAAGGGTGACTTTACCTTTTGTAGAGGGTTTTTTTTTCTGCACACTGGTCATATGCTCCCATAAAGAAGCTAATGGCTAATTGATTTGTCACTTGTTAATGGTTCCTTTCAGCATGAGCTAAATGAAAAGCTGTTAAACATTGATTTACAAGGCATTGTAAAGGCTAGGCTCTGCTTTGTAAATTACATGAACCAAATAAATTGTGGTCACCAAAAAATTGTACGAGTTTTCCTTCTCTCCTGACCTGATATGCATCTGTTTAGGTTAAATTCAGGATCATTTTTATAGTTGGGTTTCCTCCCAGTGACATTTGAAAAGAATGTAAATTTTAAAATAAAAGTTCATTAGATGTTGATGTTTTGGATCTTTGTTCTGACTCTTGAGTGCACAAATAATCAGTCGTTACCCCCTGTAGTTCTGATCTTCTGTGCCCATTACGTTTCCACACCAGGGTGGTTACATTGTCATGTTCAGAATTAGTACAGTCATATTCATGCCAATCCAACATAGGTTTCATCAGGCACAGTGTCATCTGCCGTAGGTAGGGTTTCATTTCTTTCATCCAGAATGAGCAATTAGTTCTCAGTGTTGAAACAGGATGCCTGGTTTCGAGCCAGTTATGATCAGACAATGTCTGGTTACTACAAAAAGTAAGAATTTTCAGCCAGTGCTCTGGATGATTTAGTGAAGTCTGTTACTCTTAAATGTGTCCTTCTAAAAGAGCCTTTACCTTCAGTTTGACTGTATTTATTTTTAGTTTGCACCATCCAGTTATCTTGTTTTTGAAAAGGCATTTTTATTTTAAAGCCTTGAGCGGTCTAATGCAGGAAACAGAACTGTCCCCTCATGAGTTGGTTGACATCTTTTTTTGGGGGGGGTGTCTCTCCCAGCTTCAGTGTTCTGCGCGACGCCATCAAAGAAAACGCACAAGGTCCCACTGTAGCCAAGCGCTTGAGAAACGACTCCTTTCTGAGCAGCAAACCCATGCGAGTCCCCAAGCTTAAAGGTAAGGTTTTGTATTTGTGCCAGAGACGGTATGAGAGCATGAGGGTTCCATCTGCCCGTCCCTCCCTGAACCCCACAATTCACAAAAAAGCAGCGTACGGTTTGCACAAAACAGTCTTAGAATCGCAAAAACCTTTACGTTTTTAATACCGTCCGACAAGCCCTTACTTCACTCCAAATCAGAAGAGTGACTGAAATTTGCACGTAGAAAAATCGCAAAACTGGCTACAACTGTTTTTTAAAAAGGAAGAGATTGTCCACACGAGGGAAACAGCTGTAGTTGGCAGCCCTCGCGTGATCATTAAGGGTTTCTTCTGTAGGACCTCTAAAATGTCCAGTGGTTAGAAATGAAAGCTGTCAGCGCTGGAAGAACTAGCAGAATTGCCAGTCTTCCCAAAATGAGGGCTCTTTTTTTTTTTTTCGTCCGCTGTTGTTTTTAGAATTTTGTGGGTCTGGTAATAACTTCTCCAGGGGATACGAAGGGGACACCACCTGTCAGCTGCTCCATCTGCAGAGTATCAACGAGTTTACAGCATTCAGCCAGGAGTGCAGCTTTCTCCAGCCTTTTCCCTCCTCCCCTTTCCTCTCTTACAAAGTATCCTAAGCGTTGTCTTTTTTTTTTACAAGTTTGGTCTGGAAAGCATTTTGTTGTTGGCTGAGGGACCTGGAGTCTTTCCAGTAGTAAAGGCTCCACTGATGGACTTTCTATTTTCGTCCCAAATTAAACTCCAGCCGTAGTAGCAACGTGATCCCCGCGCTCTGATTACTCTCTTTAAAGAGACCGGCCCTGTGTTTCTGTCACACCAGGCGGGAGTGGGTCTTAAATAGAAGATTGTTCAAAGAGCCAGTGCAAGCCGGGGAGTTTCTGTCCTGTGCGCCAGGAGGCAGGAGTCTCTTAACGTGCTCGTGAAGAATCTAAAACCCCAGATGAAGTGTGGAAATGCGGCGTTTTAAACTCTCGTTAATTGTATTTTGAAAGAAGGGGTGGTGTGCTGTTCTTAGGAAAAATGACAAGCGCTTCCTGATGATCTTGGTGATCTGCGACGTAGGGTGGTCCCACCAAAGCCTCAGGTCATTCTGGCGCTTTCTTTCCTACTACCACCCCCTCCCTCCCCGTGCGCCCAATTTTTCAGCCTACGGCCCACCCCACCCACCCCTTCCCCCAGAGTCCAATGAGCAGGAGCTGAAGACCTCCCGCGTGCTCTTCGTGACCCCCCCCCAGCTCCCGAGATGAGCTCACCACCTTCGTCCGGATCGGCTCTTATTTTTCTTTCCCTGCTCCAGGACTGGAAGAGCCGATGCCGGCGCGCCGCGTGGTGAGGAGCGTGTCGGAGGGCAACCTGAGCCTGGCTGGAGTCAAGAAGCAGCCGCGCAGGTTCATGGGAACCGCCAGGCTGTTTAAAAGAGCGGCCAAGCAGTCATGAAGGAGCCTGGGGTCCAGACCGGCATGGCCTCATGGTCTACTGGTTGACGCCCCCAGCCCCCAACAACAAGAAAAAAATCGCTGTACAATTGCGGAAGGGAAAGGACGGCTTGCTTTAGTGGGATGGGGGTGGGGGAGTGTAAATATTTTTTTAAGAAAAAGATATTGTAAATTTTTTAGTATGTGTTTTTCTGTTGTTCTGTGTGTTAAATAACTACATCCGGCGATAAATAAATTTCTGCTTAGTGCTTTAAATCTGTTTCTTTTAATTCTTCTTCTTTATGTGAAACAAAAACCCTTTTTTCACAGATGGTTGTAAATGGGGCTACAGATCGGCATGTAAATCCTTCAGTAAATCCATCGTGCGGCTTGGAAGGTTTTGCTGACATCTTGGTGTTGCAACTGGTTTATGACTTTCTTAAGAATTTCCCTCGCAGTACGCTACTGTAAACAGTAGTAACTCTTGCAATAAGAGGAAAGTGATGTAGAACCAGGGAACGGACTGTAGGAATTTTGTTTTTAAGAAGGTGTTCGTTATTGCAAAGAAACCAACTGGTTGCCCGTTCTCTCTCAAACTTAGGAATGCTCGCTCTGTTTGATGCAGTGTGGGAGTCAATACTCGCCTTATCAAGGGCGTTTTTACCTCTTGAATTGCACTGCTAATTCGGGCTGTTGGCAAAACCTTGGAATCGTATGAACTCGGCCTAAAGTCACGTAACAGTTTCTTCAATAAAAGCTGCGGCAATAAAATAATAACAACACTTAAGTTTGAAGGACAAAGGAATGGGTTTTCACTAAAAGATTTATAAAATGCTGAAGGTCAGTCAATGACCCTCAAAGGAACATTCGTTCTGAAGTTGGGAAGTTTTGTATTTTATCCTCTCCATTGTCACGCTAAGATGTTTTGTCTGCTTTTGTACATGGGCCTTTATCGACATCAGGAAAAAAAAGAAGGGGCAGGCCGTTCTCTGTCCTTTCACCATCACGTGTTCTTACAGTTTTTCTACCAAGAGAGAAGAATTATACCTTTAGAGGGAAAAAAAATTACCCTTGTATGGGGGAAAAAAGTCCCACTAACAAATAGTTAACCACTGTTCCACACATGTTCTCACCTATCAGGATCAAGCCTGAGTCAGCAAAACAAAAAAGCCCCAGATCACAATATCCCCTCCTGCACCCAGCACTGTTGGCAGCAAACTTGTTTTAATCATTCGTTTGGTTTTCTTCGCTCCTGTAACTCCTTATTGAAAAAAGATGTTGTGGGTTTTCTACATTGGGTGTAGTCAAGGTTTCCCACAAATCCAATTGCGGCATTATCGCTCATCCTATAAGCAGTCATCTATAACGGTTTGACCAGAGGACTGTGATCGAAGCCAGCTGTTCTTACCTCCCATGTTTAAGAGTGCCTGTTCCTGTTTGGTTGTGATTTTTTTCTTGTCTTTAGATGGAGCAAAAGGCCTCAGCTAGAGTGCTTTTCGATGGGCTGAAAAACCTATGACAGCGCAGGAAATCAAACCTGAAAGGGCAACGGCGAGTGGTTTGTTCCTCAGGAAAAATAAAGGTTTCACATCCTTAAGCAATTAGTGTTCTTAACCAGGAGAGGAAGGCCTGATCAGACAGCAGGGGAAAGTGTTCTGCATGGTGGTCGTGATAGAGTACTATAGAACTTGCGGCACGGTCTGCCCACAGTACAGCTCCCATCTCCTCTGGGCGTCTTAAGTTGCAACAAGCAGACTTCCACAACCTGGCGTTCATGAAGTTCGGGAGAAAGGAAATAAGCAATATTTCCTGAAGTGTTCCCAAGCCTTCCTCGGAACTGAAGTGGGAATGAAGATAGGAAGTGGGAATTAATTTTGTTACTTGGCTTCCTCAGCAAATACATCTTGCATTTTTCCTGTTGAGCTCAGCGTCACTCAAGAGTTCCGTTGAAGTTGTTAGGATGAGTTCATTATTCATGTCTTATTCCCAATAAAATTCCGCAGATTAAAAGTACAGATTTCCCGTCTCTTTCCCCACCTCTCTCATATGCTCTTGAAAGCTGAACTTTTTTTTTTACTCCTGTAGTTTAATGGTGTTGAGTAAGACATAAGACCTGTTTTTACCTGTTCTACCTGCTTTTACCTGTTCATAATAGAACAGGTCAAATTGTATTCCCTGCTAAAAAGAAAGAGGCACAATATTTGGGCTCCTTCAAGTGTATACTCAGGTATACGGTGTATCCTCAAATAAGTCAGCCATACACAAGTCTCAAAAACTCCCAGAAGCCTTTGAGCCCTTGGTTACAGAAATGGTGGCTTTTGCTATTTTTGTTGTGCGCGGTACAGCTTTTTGTCAGTGATAATTGGGGAAATTGTAATGAATGCTAAAAGTGAAAATGAATTAAGTTTAAGTGGGCCATTACCTTTTTTTCCAGCTGTAATCTTTAAGTGGCGCTTTAAATTGTAACAGAAAATTTTGTGGGAAATTAACCTTGACTTCAGATATTACCGCTCTGGGTTTTTCATAATAGTTTTATAACCAGGGCCATGTGTTTCTCATTAAAGCTGAGCTCTGAGCTGCACAGTGCAAGGCAGGGTTGCCATTGCAAAAATGTTACAACCTTTTAATTGCTCCCTGTTATATTTTGGATTCGATTTTTCGCTAATCCCTACTAGTATCAAGCTAACAGTGCATCATCTGAGCGAGCTCGCCTGTGTTCATTCAGATGTCTGTAATGTATAATCCACGACCTTGTGTTTCAGCAGCTCGTGGTGCAGAATGGGGTTCTTAATTGAGGTCTGAGCTTGGCTCCTTCGTCTGCTAACCTCAGGGGCCTCAGTAAGTTAAATAACTCTTTAATGGGAGCCAGAGACTTAACCTTCAGCTTTTGTCATCTTTTTTTATTTCCCCAAGAATAAAAACGACTTTACAGTGGAGAAACTGTTATGTTGCATTTGTGTGGTTCCCGTCTTCCAGTGTAAAAAAATCGGCTTGGATTAAGGAGTTCAGCTGAGGTTAGCAGGCAGCTTCCTTCCTGTTGCAGTCACTGTGCTCTAATGGCAGCAACAGAGCCCGAAGCTTTTACTGTGATGAAAAAATGTAGGGTATCACGCGTTCAAAATTGTGAGGCCTCTGTTAATTATTATTTTGTCTCCTCAATTGAACGTTTTATTCCAAGCCTTTTCAGAATATCTGCACGGAAACACAGGATTATTAAGGTGTAATGTCTAGGTCACAGGCTCCAGGTCATTATACATTCAGCTTTCAGACCTTACAAGTGCACCGAATTCAGTGTGACTTTTATTTTTAGCTGAACTGCTGGATTCATCCATCAGGCCCTGCGCAAGCACTAGGACTCGGTCACCCTCTTCTCTCATTCACAAGAATTGCAGCTCTGTGCTCCCCCCTCCCCGAGGAGGCGGGCTCAAGCCGGCCGCGTGTTAACTTTGCTTCGGCCAATCAGGCTGCAGCTGTGCGATCTCCCCCGACGAATCAGGCGCAGGAGGTGGCTGGGGGTAGATGTTACTTAGCAACCGCAGGTAGATTCTGGGATCACAGTGCAGTCACTGCGATTATTTTATTTATTCCTCCCTCAGAGACTTGGAATTTTGTTTGTTTAGTGTGAGTGTTGAATGCTATTTAAACTGCATCAAAGATGCTGGGAGCTGTCTGTTGTCGGCTTTGTGTATTTTTATTTAATCATGCGATTCCGGTTAGCTGACAAGCCAGCGCGCAGCTCTGCCAGGTCTTGCAACAACACCACTCGAGACGTGCTCTTGAGAAATTTCTATCAATATACCAACCTCGAGCGACCCATGTAAATCATGGCTGCAAATGAATTAATTGAATTAATAAGCGTGGCAAAGACTGCTCAGAAACCAGGAGCTGCTCTGGAATGTGGTTGTTTTTTTGCGTCCAAGCTGCAGAAACGGGTGAAGGGGGGGTACGGGGGGGAAGGAGAGAGAGTGGGGGGCCTGGCGGAGGCGTGGGGGACAATGGGGAGCCCCTCGGCTCGCTCCTGCAGGTTCTCTGCGTGAGGGCAAAGTGAGTGAGCCGGCACGCGTGTTCCAACGCCCACCCTCAAGTGCGTGCCTATACTGTATACTCCCACAGCCCAGCCGTCTCCTGGGCCCGTGCGTCACAGATGTGCTACTTTTGTCTCTTCGCTAATTAGAAGACTTGTTGTCATCGTGCGTACGGGCGGTATGGGCTGGGACTGTTATGTACGTGACCCTCCCCCCTTCTCCTGTCAAACACCACGTCTCCATCTCGAGCTCTGATGTTGCCTGCAGGGTCTGTCCTACTCCAGGAGTTTGCTTTCCTCTTGTTCTTTCTCTCCCCCCCCCCTGTCAATTTCACCCGGTGGACCTTGACCGGGTGGAACGGGACAGGAAAAGGGTCCGAGCGGCCGGCTTTTTCCAAAAACCCACCCTCCCCAAGCACCTCTCTTTCTCTTTAAAACACGGTTTGGAAAAATCAGCAGTCAGTGGTCAGGGGATGCTGGTAGAAAAGGTGACAGCTAGTACGCTGAGACCACAGACACCGTATAAAGACACAGAATACAAATTCCACAGCCTCCTTTTATTTCCATGAGTGTTTTACAGTAATACTGTGGATAATAATGACTAATGAAAGCAAATTATTTCAGAATAAGTAGGCAGCTATGAACACTAGAAACCACCTTGTGCTTTCTGGTTTCTGTAGGACCTATGGAAAGTCAAGAGCTCCTGGCCTCACTGCAGACCTTATCCGCAGCCCAGATGCCAAGAATCTGGGAGCCACACAGCCTGTCGTAGTATACACGTCACTTTTGTGGTCCGAATCCAGTGGGGCAGTCAAAGAGAACGACCAAACGAAATCGAATGGAAACATAAGCCGTATATAAGGGTGTGGGAACAGAAGTGTGACTTGCACTTGTCTATTGTGCTCTTCATTCCATCATTAACGTCAATTTAAATCAGTGACCACCCCTCAGGCCAGCGCAGGCTTGACTCCTTTCCTGGGGCAAGACTTCATGCAGGAGCTCAGTGCAGCATGGGAAGGCGTTAGCGTGGGACGGGGAGGCGGTGGTAGACATGCCGTGCAAGCTGGACGATCCCGATCCCGATCCCAAACCGCTTATCCTGGTAACTCGAGGGGCCTGCTGCTTTGGATGTGGCGTTCGGTTTTGGAAAAATGTCCGCAGAAGACGCTAGTCCCCCAAAGGGATGTTGAAATAGTCCTGGAGTGAAGGGAGCTGCTCAACAAGAAAGGTAAAATAAAATAACAATCGAGAAGGACATGAGATGAACTCAGATGCTTGCCGATGTGTCACAAAAAGAAATCCCTCTGCTGCTTTGTAACTTGTTTTGTCTTTCAAGTCTCTAAAAGGTTTCTTGTTAAGGAAGAATGCAGACTAGCCTTCAAGAATAACTAGGTTTGCTCCTAGGCTCCTCACCGCCTTCTTTCACTGACTATCACAAGGGACAAACAAAACAGAATATGTTGCTCCCTATTGCTCCTCCAGTTTTATTGGATTATTGTTGGGATGTTTTTTTCCCTTTAACCTTTTCAGGATGTTAAGGATATGCTGGTTTCCTTTGCTGAATGCGTACCGTCTTCTTTTGTCAGCTTCTTTGGGCTCAGGAAGAAAAAAAAGAAGCTTTTTGACATGACCCGCAGGCAGCTTGATCATCTTCCTGAGAAGCTTAAAACTGAATTTTCTGCCTTATCTACCATCCCTCCCGGACCTAAAGCCATACCACTGCTCTGCCGGGTATTCTGTTACACATGTTTCTCACAAAAGCCATCTTTAATTATTCACAGCGCTCTGTTCCTGCTTCGCTCCCTACTGTGGGTAAGGGCTCCATAAAAGCAAGCAAACAGACCACAGCTCATTGGCTTGGCCTGCCAGCCCCCCCAGGCAGGACAGGAACCACTGTGAGTCCGGGCTGCCTGATGAGTTAGAAGCCCTCGTTATCACCGAGCCTTCTGCACCATGCCCAGCGACAGGGCAGTCAGGGCAGAGAAGCCCATCTCCCTACCCAGGGCACACAAGAGACACAGCAGTAACCTGCCTGGTGACTAAACCTGCAGCACTCTTTGGTAGGATGAAGAGACATCTTCCTCACTGGCACACGTGCCGATTTACAATGCGTTTTCCTAATAAAAGGCTCGTGTTCGAAAGTGCATCATGAGCTATCTTGGTTAGAGTGCAAGGGGTTTCATTTAAAGGCACTGATCTGACACACACTCCTTCCATCAGAGGTTAGCAAAGGCACTGTAAGAAGTGATGACATTCAGGTTGTTCCTAGGCATGACAGTCCCCGACAGCTCATTTGTTTAGCCTCGTTTGAATGTGCACAAGTTCAGATTTCGTCTAAGGGAGAACCCATTGCACAGTTGTGCAAGGCCCTTCCTGCAAAGTCTATTTCCGATGGATCCCTCTTCGAAGAGGAAGGCGGGGTGGGGTTGTTCTCTAAGACCAACCCTCACCGTTTTTGATGTGTCAAGGGAATTTTTACATGCGGTCCAAACCTCAACGCGTCAATCACAGAAAGGAAGAAAAAAAACGCCGGCGGCGTACGAGTCCTGAAGCTTGCTCCTGCGAGCGAGGAGCGCCTGGAAAGATTCAAATTGGGGGGTATGGAAATCACAGGATGAGCTTGCCCTTGGGTTTTGGAATGTAAAGCAAGGGCCCAGTGTGTCTGTTGCGATTCACAGCGCGGCACCGTTCTCATCGCGGGCACTGATCCAGCCCGGTTTCAGTCACTGTGCAGGGCGGGCGCAGGCTGGCGGTGCCATGGCATCTATAAAGTATCTGTCTGTTCCCTTCTGGGCCATTAAGGAGGCCTTTAAGTCAGAGATCTGTTGTTGTTCTGAGAGGATTCTTCATTGCAATTTCCCTTTTAGTGGAAGAGGAGTTAGTGGGACCAGCAGGGGGCGCTCACCCTCCAGTCCATGTGGGTCCTAATGGCCCAGTATAGTGACCGGGGACACTATACTGGAAACAGGCGCCGTCCTTCGGATGAGATGTAAAACCGAGGTCCTGACTCTGTGGTAAAAATCCCAGAGCGTCTCTCGAAAAGAGTAGGGGTGTACCCCCGGCGTCCTGGCCAAATTTCCCATTGGCCCTTACCAGTCATGGCCTCCTAATAACCCCCATCTCTGAACTGGCTTCATCACTCTGCTCTCCTCCACACTGAGAGCTGATGTGTGGGGAGCGTTCTGGCGCACTATGGCTGCCGTCGCATCATCCAGGTGGGGCTGCACACTGGTGGGGGTGGAGGGGATCCCCATTACCTGTAAAGCGCTTTGAGTGGAGGGTCCAGAAATGTGCTATATAAGTGTAAGCAATTATTATTATTATTATTATTATTATTATTATTATATTTTGCAAATGTAGACCAAAGATGCTGTCTCCCTGGGTAGCATGACAGTTTCAGCTGTGTTAGCCCGTATTTCTCGAATTTTGTTCATTCCACGGACAGCCACGTATTCCTAGGCAGTGTGCTTGTGTCTTTGGTGCTCAATAGAAAGGCTCATCTGCATAAGTATATGCCTTCCGCTGGATTCCTAAATCATAAATCGGTGCCCCATAACTGTTGTAAAAAAATGTTTGCAGCGTCATATTACAACACACATCTCTGTTTTTTTCCCTCCTCGGGTTTTTAGCACTCTCCTTGATTTAGGAGGTGATGGACATTTGTATGTGATCAAATAATTTTAGGTCAATTTACTTTGCACTGGGTTGCAACCTCTAACAGGCTGCCTGCAGTAAAATAACTCCATGATGCTAAGAAACCTGTGTAATGTGTAGAAGTCCTTTTTGGGGTCATGCATTTACTATATATATATGGAAGGCACTGTACATAACATTTATAGATGTTATAGAAGCATGACTGTATCTTAAAGGAGCTAATTGTCTTTGACATTCTAGGTATTATTCAGTATAGTGAAAGAAGTTTTAGAAGACAGTGTCACTGTCAAAAAAGTATAGGTTAACACACAGCAATCATCATCACTTGCGCCTCATAGGGTTCATCTGAAATCGTACAGTATGTCTCTTTTTTTAGGGAGTGTTCTCATTTTAAGTCAAGGGGAGTTTAATAACAATCTGATGGGAAAAAAAACACATTCTTGTGCTTCAGAAATGCAAGGAGAAATTGCTGAATTTCTGTCTATACCCATTTTTTTCATTAAACATCACAGGATAAGTGCATTACTTTCATAATTCCGAGTTTTGATTTGGTTAGACTTGCAGAGCAGCGGGGCCAGAATGTGTTTATTTTTCAGCTGGGGTGAAAATGTGATCAAGGAGCAGTCCGTTTTTATTTTTTTTTCCCCATGATTGATGTTCAAAGGCGCTCCTTGGATCCATCCGGATTTTTTTATTGGGATTCAGACGGGGAATCCATACAAGGTCCCTGTTCTTAGAAGCTCATCATCTCTGTGACATGTGTAGAAAACACCATGTCAGAGCTGCTTAACAGCGACAGTAAAGGTGTTAGGATTTTTCCCCCCAAAAAGAGGAGTTTAAACTTTTTATTTATTTTTGTGCTGCGTTTGTCTTTCAGGCACAGGGCTTGTTTTTCAGTCCAGCGTTAATCAGGTGAGTCACTGCAGCTTAGGCAAGTCACAGGCACAAAGCTCTTGCTGCTGAAAGATACTGACAGTCTGTAGAACGCTTCTGCCTCAATTTCATTGTTTGGGAGCTCCAGCTGTTTATGTACGTGCGGCACTGTCGACAGACGACCTGAGAGGGTTACAGATGTTTGAACAGCGTCATGGGGGGAATGTTTTCCCAAAAAAGACCACTGAGTCAAAGACATCAGTGTCAACGCAAGCAAGAGAGATGTAGCTGAATCAGGGGCACGTTTGATTTGCGTGATGTCCAACCCTGTTTCGGTTTCCCAGGCTGTATTGGATTCTTACGTCTTAAATGCCTGAAACTGAATTAGCTTCATTTGGCCGCAGGTGGTTGACCATGGTGTGTTTTCATTTCTTCCGCATCTGTGTAGAGAAACAAAGGTAAAGATGGTGTCCCTTAGCCCCTTAGCACAGTTGTAAAGTGGTCAAACTGAGCATTCTTCTGCACTGGAGTTAAACATGTAGAACCACAGCTCATGGACAACAAAAACAAACCTCTTCCAGTATATTTTCCTACACACCTGCAGAGTTTTGCTACTTGTTTACATAGAAACATAGGAGACTTCACACCACAGTACAGCAGAAGCTTCTAGTATCCTCCGGCCTGTATAAGTATGAATTCTGGGGACGCAGTTTTGATATCTCGAGAAGACACGTACCATAAAATGTGAAAGGGCCAGCAATACTCAAACAGGACAGAGGCTGGTATTGAAAGAATGGATCTGTGAGTTGCCTTAGTTCTGTGTCCCCCTACCCCTGCTGAGATATAGGTAGAAAAAAGTTTGAGATTCGGAAGGGAACCTTTCTCTTTCTGAGTTAGTATTGAGTACATAATAGCTGGATTCTCCATGTTGACTTCTGTTGCAGTTTACCACAGTTTACCATAGTACATGTAGCTCTCGATTGATTTTTTATCACAATTATGCCATT
The DNA here is from genome assembly GCF_059453375.1 of Lepisosteus platostomus. Taxonomy (NCBI): domain Eukaryota; kingdom Metazoa; phylum Chordata; class Actinopteri; order Semionotiformes; family Lepisosteidae; genus Lepisosteus; species Lepisosteus platostomus. The sequence goes on from NC_142628.1 coordinate 14,363,590, forward strand.
TGCTATTTGGTTTTACCATGATTGTCCATGGTAAACTTTTTAGAAACGTCAATGCACAAAAGATTGCACAGTCATCTTATGTAGGCAGAAAATTAAAGCTTCATGAAGAGTAAAATTGGTCATAACTCCTTCGTACACACAGCATGCCTCCAAGCAGTATAGGAAAATAAACTAGGACCATAGAAACTGAGCTACATCCACATAAAATTCTTCTTAGTTTCAAGTCCACGTTTGTTTTCATGCAGCGTGGTGATTTAACTGAGATTTTGTTTCTGCACTAGGTGATATGTAACATGTGAGCCCAATTCTCACAGAGACCCAAGCAGGGCATGACAGTGACCCCACAGATCGCCTACATTCCCAGTCTACCTCCCCCCCCCAATATTTCAGCCTGCAAAGTGAACCCCGTAAATTCCACAGGGACACCTATGTCTGCTCAACCTCACTTTCCCCCGTTTTGATCTTCAGTGCAATAATGACTGTTTTGTATCACCATTAACATTTTGAAACATTAACTCCTTTTAATCTGTCATAATACTTTTGGATATTTTTTTTTTTCAATTGCACCTTTTAAACTTTTAATTTCTGAATACAATTTCCCATAAATATGTACTTTCATCCAAAACAAAACTCCTTTTTACCAAAAGAATAAATAAGCAAGAGGACTGTGGTTAAAGAAGTCACAGTTTCACAGTAGGATGATCCTGACTTGGGATATCCTAATGTCTGTGAGTTTGTGAGCTGACATATTTGTCCTATTTTTTTATCACTTGTTACATTATGATTAATAGACTCTGTAAACGTTATTGGTTAAGATCCTAATAAATCTTCTCCATTTCTACACATTCAATGTATAGAAAGATTATGCTACAATAAATACATGTCCCATAGTATATCTGCTGTTAAAGTCTCTCTTCTTTAATTTAGTAAAGCATCTAAGGACTGAGGACTAAGGGCAGAATATGTAATCAGTGTTTTTTTAACCCTCTTTAGACATATTAATTGTTCTGAGCCCTTATCCTAGTGACTGCCAATTGACTTCAATATTCATTACCCGAGTCAATAGTTTCCTAGATTTTAGGTGGTGATTTTGCACCCCAGTCAAATGTTTTTTCAAAACAGCCATTGTCTCCACAAACACCACAAGCACAAGCCTGAAAAATTGTCTTACAGTGGCACTCTAGCCCGTCGAACAGCTCGATCTATGGAAAGGGAAAAGCCACAATAGAGCTTTCTCAAACTACAGCCATCCAATACATGCTTGCAATTAGTTCCAATTACACAGGGATAAAGGCATTTGCCTTGCACTGGTCTGACCTTTTCTGGCATTTTTAGGAATCACAATCCAATCTTTTTGCATTAGTGAAAGGACTTTATTCCTTCTCTTTCCTTGTGAAGCAGTGGGAGCTGTGATAGTCTGAAGAATTTTATTTTTGCTTGGGGGTCACCTTAGAGAAATATAACTCGATGAGCTCAGTAATCACCCGTTCTGAGCTGAGAACTTGTTTTCTTTAGGTAATGGTGACTTCCTGTGTATGGCACTAAAGAGGTGCTTAGTGTCAAAGCCAATTGTATCTAATAGATCTTCAACAGGAGAAAGCTGCAATCAATTAACAGGTAACAACGCTGCAGAACTAAAACCAGCTCTGGGATTTATACGTAATTTCATCCCTTGAAACCTCAACTTCCTTTTTTCCCTCAGTCACGTTAACTGAACATGAAATAGTACTTACAATCCAAATGTGACTAAATCACCCAACATATATCTCATCCAGAGAATGATTCTATAAGAATTAAAAAGCAATTAGGAACGGGGTCTCCATCACATGAGCTCTTCTGATTGGCTAATTTATTGTACTTCATTTAAGTTCATAGAAAGCTAGCCCAGTACATACTGAAAAGCACGGTCAAATCCATATGTAATCTCTAATCTTAGACTAGCCACTGCAAATTCTTTGCAGAAGAATGGAAGGAAAAAATTCTTAAATGCAGAATTAGCTTACAGATTTAATTGACCCCAAAGCTGTCTTTTAAAAAAATATATCACAGGGACTTTTCCCTGTGAAAAAATCTTTACCTCTTAAGTAAATTCCTTAAATATTAAGTTCTCCACTAGAGAATAGCTGCCCGGCTTGCATTAATGAAAGTAGACTTAGTGGAAAAGAAAGACCACCGTGAGGAAGGTTGCCTATATGGGGGTCTGTTCACACAGTTATTCGAATGGTTTCGATTTTGCAGGCACATGTTCTTAATCCGGATGACGTGCGTCTGCTGCATGGTCGTGCTGTCAAGAAGGTATATCATTATGCCATTAAGGAGATGGATCAATTTAACTGGGTCACTAATCAGGATGTGAGTACTGGAGGTCAGACTGGTCATTATTGTTCGTCTTGAGTGAATGATCTGCTCTATCATTTTTATAAGTGCATTTCGGCAGACGTCTGCCTCTGAGAACTTATTGGTATGAAGAAAATATCCACTCCCCCCCACCTTAGAAGCATCTTCCCTTCTCTGAGGACTGCTGGTTATGATTAGATTGCTGCTTTCCTTTCAGCCCCACTCACTGCTACAACTGGTTGGCTAATAACAGGTTTGCTGCATTGAGATTTCTTTCCTCCTTGCTTACGATAATGCCTGAGGCAGCTCCAGTGACTGAGTCTTACTCCACAGAAGCGCCAAGCATGCAAGGCGGAAGAGGGAAAGAGGTGGGAAACTGACTAGGTCTCTTGAAACAGGCTGGGGAAAGGAGGGGGGGGGGAGGAGACAGTCTCTTTCAAAATCCTTTCTCTGCTCCCCCTTGGCATGCTCCTATCTGAATTGTAACTCTAATCACAGATTCAAATGCAATTGCAATCAAGTGTATGAAGCCCCCAAGAGATAGTGAGGGAATTCCCTGCTGCAGAGCACTCAGTGAGCCTTGAAGAGGAGAGATGACACCACGCAAGTCTATAGGATTGTGCTTATGTTTTCCTCTTTGACGGTGTATGTATACAGTCAGTGAATTCTTCATATGGATCATTTATACGGATAATTGCCATTATACGGTTTCAGGCTGATCCGATGAGTGCTTCTGTTCTGACTTTTTTTTTGTCAGTATCCACATCTCTGAGGTTTAAAGGAGAATTGAATTCCGCAACTATGCAATTTCTGCTTAATCTTTCTGACCTTTCAGAATGACACGATCTTTGCCTGCTTCGGTGTTATTAGCAATGCGTTTTTCATTTTTCATTTGTTCCTTTAATTTCTTGTCTTCTCCAAAAACCCTGGCTCCCCCATAGAAGGGATTCAAGCACGGCCTTTGACTTTTGACCCTGAAGCAAATTGTTCTCGACTATCAAAGCGTTGCCCCTCTATGCAATATTTAGGGTTTCCTAGAGACTCAACACGTCTAGAGTAACAGTATTCATCCAGTGCACAGCTTGGCTTATGGTCCAGGCGTTCAAGTCCGAATCCCAGCAGCTCAGATTCCCAAAATCCGTGTAACAGCTGACAAGGTAGGTCAGGTAGGGTACCCCTGGAAATTCATTCAGCTATGACCCCTGTGGCTTCCCAGACTCACATCAGTTTTCCATTTAATGCTAACACGCTTTGAGCACCGTGAGGGAAAAACGACAGGGATATGAATCATAGCAGGACTGTGGGGAGCCTGGGGCTCGTGGTATGGAAAATGGCAGTGCTGTGGGAATTGTGGGGATCATGATGTGGACAGTGGTAGGACTGTGGGGTCTGGGGGGTCATGCAGGGCTGGATTTTGGTGTTTGTAGGCCCTGGGCACTTTCACACAAATGTGCAAAAAGAGGGGGAAACGCCCATTGAATGACATCGCCTGACACGATGCACTTAAAACTCTTCTAATGCTGAACCTCATGATTGATGGAGCGAGTCGAGCGACCATCACTTCAATACTTCGAGTTTCTAGAACAGCCGCTAGAGATCGTAGGATTATTGATCTGGAGCACCGAGAGTCGATCGCAAGCATGTTGCTTCAGCTCGTTTTTCATCAGTCACTAGTGTTTCCCTCCTTCGTCGGCCCTAGAAAATCCGGCACTGGGGTCATGGTGTGGGACACAGCAGCTGGCTAGTTAGACAGTGCTCCATTCAGAAGGATCTGTACACTGTCCTGGCAGTGACACTTATAATTGCGGCATATCCAAACATCAGGACAGTGTTAGGGGAGGAGGAGGTTTTATCATATATATATATAATCACATTATACAATAACACCAGTAATACTCACCAGTAACGAAATTAAAAGTCCAGTCAGCTAGAGGGTTTTGACAAGTCTGTTAAGTGCTACTGCCATCTCTCTCTCTGCTGCTCAAGCATGCAACAACTTACAAAGCCACCAGCCTACACCCAAACTGTATGGGATCTGCAGATGAGTCACTGGAGGTGTGAATGTCATTTCGAAGGTTAAAAATCATGAAAGTTTCATCAATAGCGTACATTTGAGAGGACTAGTTACCATGGAACCCAACCACGGTGGTAAAACTCTTTTTACCCTGGAGGTGACAATGTCCCTAATTTCTATTGAAAACCTCTTTGCTTGGTTGTCCTTATTCTTGGAGTCCTTAATCATTGTGTTGTCTCAGAGTTGTCCCAAACCAATCCCCACCCAGAAAGGACAAAATAACTCCTTTTTGTAAAATGTGAGCTTTGTGGGGTTTTTTTTAAGTATATTGCAGCAATAATTGTAATTAACTTCTGTGTAGAAGCTTTATCTACAGTGCTTAACTCTCGCAGCATCTTTAACTTGGATTTTCTGCTGCAATTTCATCAAATCTTTGTTCAATTTCCCAAAATAGCTCTTGAATAATAGGAACAATATCCAGTTTATATCTTCAAGTTAGTGAGACACCCACAGTATTGTACCTTATTTACAGTGAAAGGCAGATGACCCCTTGAATGACTCATACCTCTATTTAACAGTCTTTAAAACATATCATACCCAAGCAGTCGTTTTTATTTAAATGTTTCTGGAGTTAAAAGAAGAAAGAGTTTATTGGTGTGAATTTTAGATTGCCCCTCTCATCTCTCCAACACCTCCCAAATTAAAAATACACTTACATTCAGCTTGTCAAAGAGATCGATCCCCGAGTTGAGAATATATTCCATTTTCAAAGGAAACCCAATGAGAAGGTCTTTGCTTTAATGCACTATAGTGAAATGCTAGTTCCAATAACCACAAATGGTTATTGATATTGTCATTGTTTGTTTGGCAGGATATTGGCTGCCAAGCCTCTGGTTACATTCCTGTCGTCATTGTAAGCTGAGTATGTTTCAAAGCTAATTTTTCATCAGCCCAATCAGATTCAGAGTCCCAAATTCCATTGATAGTTTTTTTCTGTCAATATTATTTGTGTCCACCTCGTAATTGTGTTAAAACTCACTGCACTGATCATTACCATCTTCTGTGCAGAGAGCTCATTTTCTTCATGAAACCCAGTAAACAGCTAGCCAGGGTTGTCCAGTCCTGGTCCTGGAAGGCTGGTGTGTCCGCATTTTTTCTTCATTAAGTTTAGTCTTAATGAGCTAAACTAGTTACTTAACTTAATTGGACCAGTTTAACAGCTTCTCCCAGCTCTTTGGGTGCTGCTGCTTTAAAGAGATTTGGATAACCTGCACACACGGACCAGCCCTAAAGGACCAGGAGTGGACACCCTGCAGACACACTGACCCATTTATACAACAGAGCATTTTCTGACGTGACGCAACCTGCACAGGGGTATAACAGCAGTCTCCCACTTGGGATTTGAACCCACGTCTCTCTGATTAGAAGCTCAGTGTCTTAACCATTCCTCCTTGTTACTTATACGGGACAAATGCGCCATTTTCACATGAAAGCGTGTAAGGCTCCCGCACCGCAATCCCTGGTGCGCGAGTTGATTAACCATTTCTGAGTGTCCGATGATACATTTTGGGCGGTTATTTTTTGGGCATTTAAAAAAAATCTCGGATTTCAAAACTGGCGCTGGCCGTCTCCATCTGATGGGAAGCTCGCCTGCCGGCCGCGGTGCCGGGAGACGGGACGGAGCCGAGCTCCCGCCACTGCGCTGCCGTCGGGGGCGACAGAGCGCGTCTCCTTCTGCCTCTGCGGCGCTGTGGCACTGCGTACAGTGGTGGTCTCAGAGGGGTCAGAGTTAGTCACAGGTGCAGGGAGTAGGAGCCAGGGAAGGTGGGATTGGGGGGCGCAGACGCCCTGCCGCCTTCCCGAAACACTGCGGCGGACAGCTGGCACGCTGAGCCGAAGCACCACAAAAGGCCTCCCAAAGGCCTTCGTCTCACAACCAGTGGTGTAAGAAAACCCCGTTCCCAGGGCTTCATCTCCGCGTCCGTCCGGAAAGACCGAGGGTGTGAGCGCCGACCTCTTTCGTCTCCGCACTTCTAAAGGCGGGCCTGATCGCGCACTTGACCGAGGTGCGTGTACCCACCATGCGCGACCGCCTTCTTATATGCGAGTCGTTCGTTTCCCCGAAAGCACAAACCCTTAAAGATGAAGCCGTCGTTCATCACGCCGGCGCGGAATTCCCCGCGCTCCTCTTTCCCAAGTGGGTCCTGCTGGCGGTACCGAAGGTGGGATGTGCCCTGTTGCAAGCAACACAACGGGGCCTTTTCGTTTCTGTCACATGGAAGGGTCTCGCTCATTCGTTCAGAGACATTTGACAGCCCGTAACGACATCGAACCGATACCAAGGGGTGTGTTTTGCACAATAGCGACGCAAGCTCGGGCTCCTGATGACAGGTGGAAATTAGAACTCAAAGGATGCGTTAGAGATATATAAGACGGCTCGGATTCATCGTTGTGGTCAGTCGTTCAAATTTGGTGCCTCAATGGGAGAGCTTTGTTTCCTTTAACACACACAAAAAGTGAAGTTTGGAGGAGATAGGTATACATGTTTGTCCCCTGAGAATTTTATTCAATTTACTTTGAACTCTGAACAATTGCCTACCCGGAGCAAGGAAACAAAGGCGATTGGGTAACAGTTGTCAGGGTCAGACCTTCTCCTAAACATTTTTTACAAACCCACCTCACAGGGAACTTGGAAACTTACATTTACGAGTGGTGATACTCAACCTTCCTTTGTACTGAGGACCAGATCTTCAAGGTCTTTCTTCTTTGAGGGGTAAAAAAAAAGCCTAAAAAGCGGATCCACTGCGAGAAAACAATTTAATCAATAATCAATAGTTTCATTTTTGTTATCACGGAGAAATAAAAAGTTTCTAGGGGAGTCTGGCCTGGGGAAAATTAATGATTGGGTCCCATAATCTTCAAAATCCGGCACCGGACCTCACCTGAGTCTGATTTTACACATGACCCGGTGATAAGTTCAAAGTTTCCGAACTCTTTATATAAGTAAAGCGAACTAAATATGAAAAAAATGGAAGATAAATCACAGCTACTGTCAGGCTGTCTGCCAAGCACAGCTGCTTTATAAAATAGGGCGACTCCACATACTAATCATAGATCATACGTAGGCATATTTTTAAAATTTAATAAGCCTTTCGCGATTTGAGGTAGATTATCTATTTTATGAATGTGGACGGAAAAATAAGTCTTTTGTCTCAGTCGGCTGTGTGGTCTCCCTGCCAACCATTCCTTCAATAGGTTTTTCCCCACGTTGAGATACAGTCGTTTTGACAACCCACCACTGGCGTGGGTTATACCTGTCTTCGGCTGCAAATACGACGCGTTTAAAGAAAACGCCACGCTAGGCGATAGGTCGGTAGAGGTTGCCAAGCCCCTGGTATACCCTCGCAGTGTTGGTTATGGCTGTCGTGTCTTCTTCCGACGATTGTTCCGACAAATCTCAAATCGACAAACGAGGATTACTGGCGCTGGTCATATAAAAACTGTACAGATGTTAGAAATCTATGTATAGGATGATATTGCTTCGGTGCTTTTGAAAGCTCTCTTGGTCTAATTTATAGTGTAGGGCGGACAAATAACGAAACCCTTTGCCTGCCAGTTGTGAAGAGTGAAACCGAGCTTATAAAACAAACGAGGTGATTCATATGTGTGCAGTGTTGCAACCACTACGTGATATATAACCCCAAACAGCAACCTACGTACCGCCGGTAAACTTTTCAAAGTTCACCATGTGATACTGTAGCTCCACTTTTCAACCCCTCTGTAATTTAATAGAAGAAAGACGCGAATCTGTTTTTTTTTCCCTCTTCAAGTTGACTGCAGTCTGCAGATGAACTCCCACTTTCTTGGACATTACCACTTTATTAACTCCCACCTTCAAAACGCTCTTTCTGTGAGTCAAGGCGAGCTTGCTTCGTACCATCTTCTCGCAGAATTCATGCCCATGTACGCTTGCAGTCCGCGCCTCCCTGGCTGCGCTCCAGTCTTCCTGTCAGCAAGTCCAAAACGTGGACCAAATTTTTAAAAATGATTCTTTGGTCTTTTTTTACCCTTCTGTGGGAAATATTAAATGGGTTTTATCACGCTCTTTTTTTTCTGTTTCTAGCTGTTCTTAATTCAACATGTCGAAAGATCTGGGGCTGCCCATCAGGACTTATTTTGTCTGACTCTGCTCAGTTATTTCCAGCTAGTGTTCTGTTTTTCAAGGGCTAGAGAACAGTCCTTGGGGATTAGGAGATGCGCACATGTTTCAGGCCAGAACCGCATCTTTCTGGCTACTGGAGATGAAGACCTCCCCTGACTACAATGTCAGTTTCCATTTACAGCGCTGACGTGTTTATCATCACAGCAATCGGCCTGATTAGAACGTCCTGGAACCCTTTTAAAACACCTCCTATACAGTCTACCCTGAATGCATAGCTCAAGGAGCTGTTTTCTTTCCCTGCACACCATGCCAGTGACGGACAGGATGAAGGGGCAGTCAGATGGGAGACAGAAGCCCAAGTCCTCCTAGGGGGAGGCCATGGAGCTGGTGGAAGGAGGAAAGCCGGCAAAGTTTTCCCTGCATGAAAAACCAGGCAGGAAACGCCGCAGGAATGCTGGCAGTCTGGCTCTTTCAACCTGCGGCATCGGCTTTGACATTTGAGATGATGTCAGAAGAAGGAAGGAGACTCCTGCCTCAGGGAAGAATTGATTTCAGTGGATAATTGACTGATGGGCACCTTCATTCATGAAGCAGTAGATCCACGGCCTGTCATGGTACATGGTGACTTCAGCAGTATCTAACAAGGAGGAAAGTGTTGAATACCGATCTCCTGTGTTTATTGGCCCATTTGTAGCAGTGTCAGAACCTAATTCTCCTGTTATTTTCCATAACACCTGTTGAAAAAACTGTTGCAATTTTCAGTTTAGGGACTAATGAATATTAAGGTATCGTTACTAAAGCTATTTTTTTTTATTTCAGTGGTACTTGCAATGAATGTTAAATAAGTTCCGCCAATGGAGTTTCTAGTGTATTTGACAGTCTAGTAGCAATGTATAAATTCTATCATTTGTGCACAGAGCTCGCTGCAAAGGATCACATCAGTGCAACAGCATTCAAAATCTTCAGAAAAGTAAAATCTCATAAAGTGCAAAGATGGTACTTATATTTTCCTTTGCTTCCAAAAACGTCCTCAGACAATATTCATCCCTTCAACCCAGTGCAGCCATTAACGGATTTTAAGATGATCAATGATGTCTCTGTTTGCATAAGTTGCCAGTTTGACTTTGCAAAGACCAATCTTGAGGGATGTTCTGAGTCACTGAAACACAAACTGTTTGGTTTGTTGTTGTGCTTTTTCCTGAATGTCGTACTGCATTTTAATGCACATAGTGGGCGAGGGGAGGTGTTTGAGCAATTCATTATTCATTTACTTGTACTGATATTAGGGCTGAGGGAAAAAAATACAAACAAATACAGTAACCAAATCACCAATATCAGTATATTACACAGTAAGAGGGGAGTGTAAGGCTTTAACAAAACATCTAAAAAAGATTACCAATGATTACAAACCATGTAGACGATCTGATGGGGCAGCTTGTTCCCCATTCCCACAGCCTTCTGGCTAAAGAAGTCTCCTGTTTGGAGAAATCATCCAGTCATTCCTTGAAAGCAGCCAAGAAGCCATCAGTTTCAAACACATGGATGTTCTATGTACAGGTACTGTATAGCAGACCGCTGGGCACAGGTGAGTCTTGTGATGCAATTGGTGGTTTCCATCTTGCTATGTCAGCATGTGACCAAAACGTTGATCAACATGAATATTAATGCATTGCCATCTCTGCGATGTGGCTGGAACTTGTGGTACGCAGCTGTCATTTAATTGCGTAATAAAAAGAATGCAATTCCCTCTGGCTTTTGCAATTCTTATGCAATTACATCACATTCTCAATGCGTGATACACATTTACTGTACTGTGTTACAGTGCAATATCACTGCCTGCAGATATGACTTGCAGAGACCTGTTTTGAAAATGTGCCCCAAAATGACATGCTCCTGATTCCAGTTTGAAATTGCTCCCCCTAGCCTGTGTGCAAGAGCTCACCACACTACCACCTGAGACTTGAGATGCGAAAGCTTGAATGCATATGAATTATGTATGTTTCACAATATTCCAGTCAAAGCAATGTTATCGTAGATGGCCTCAGGTTATTCTGTTGCAAATCGGGTTTCTTGAACATATCAACATTTTTAAAAGGTCATTTGAAGTTCTTAAGTAGCTTTGTAAGGCACAAGAAGCTGTTTGTTTAAAACAGGACAGCACAGGTGGCAAAACATTTGATAGATCTCAAACTACACCTTATTAATTTGGGTATATATATATCCTTAAAAACACACACTTCTATCAAGGTAAAAAATTTCGGAACCACTGGAGAACAATTTAAATGCATAGTTTGGTAAAATAGACAAGGCAACAGAAGAATATATAAGACTTAATCAAAAGTCTGACTGAACAGTAAAAGCAATCAAAGTCTTGATCTCCTTTTAGAAGTGCACAGGGTTGTAATGTTCCTGATGTAAGTGGTAGGAATGTTCTGGAAGAGACTTCCAGAGTTTCAGGGCCAAACTGGTAAAGCAGAAGGTGCCACAGGTCACTATGAGGTATGGATGATCAATTCAGTTGGGCAGCATCTGCTGATATCAATGGCCACTGCAGGACAGTTCTGCATCTTCCCAAACACAATGAGGCATTGAAGAAAAACAACAAGATTTTCTAAGCAGGTTTCGTTCAAGTGTAGAAAGAGCCAATGCAGGCTGGACTAAAGGGGATTTATGTGCTGCTGAAACTTTGCACCAACCAGAGTTCTAGCATTAGAAGTTTGAGCCATCTGGTGATTAGCAGTGGTTGTCTTTCCAAGTCCAGCTAAAAGAGCATTGCATTAATACATGCTGATAACCCACGCACTGGACAGAATTAAATGACCACTCTGTATGAAATGGATCATTAGACAACTGTACCTGCTTTTATTTTTAAATGATATTTGTGCAAAAAAAAAATAGATACATGATTCACATTGAACACATCGCAATCTGATGTCAGTATATCTGTCATAGTGGCGATCACACATTGCTTTGATGCATGCTGCCAATTTCGTTGTTTGTTTTCTGCACTCAGGAATGAGAGAGGGTGATGTTGATCTCATCTATGGCAATAAAGCTAAATTTATAGCTTTCAATATTCAGACCAAGAGGCCATTCCAGAACTAAAATGCATCGCTTGTTGCTCAAGATGTTTCTTCCTGCCTGGCAAAGCATAACATTTTTTTTTTAATCTCACTGTTCGCCATCTTGCACTTACAGATATTTCATTTGCATTTATGTCTGTTATTTTTTCATTTAAATCCTTCTTTCTTAACATCTGAAATAATGACGCACAGCACCCATTCATACAGTTAGGCATTTTGCTGGAGTATTTAAATGAAGCTCTTGGAATGGGGGTACAACAGCAGTCCACAATTATCATGTCTGGGGTCTTAATGACCACTTCCTTGAGTGATGCTTCTTTGCCTAATTAGTCCATGTGCTTTGCTTATAAATTCAATAACCTTTTGTTATTTCCTTTACTTTGTTTGTTCTTCTTCTCACATCTTTCTTGTATTAATTGGTTTAATTTCCTTTTTTACTTATGTATCCAGTTATACGGCCTTTGTTCTTGAATTAATTTACCCTGTTGTATGTAAAGAAGAAAGAGGAGAGCCACAAACAGCAGAATGTGTGATCAAGGTTATTCGCTGTGCTGTAAGGGAAGAAGGGCACATAGGAATAATTATTACCAGCAATTCAAAAAGAAAATAAAAAGTAGAGGTGAATAACTATAACCCCTTTTCAGAAAATGTTATATGCTTAAAGAGCGGTACTTTAGAGCCACGATCTAACTCTGCAGGTACAAGGCTCAAGACAACAGGACACCCTAGACGGGACACCAGTTGCTCTGTCACACCTGAAGGAAGACAATTCAGAGACACAATTTATCCTGGACAGCATTTCTTTGGATTGTGGGGAAACAAAACCAAGAAAAGCACAAGAAGACATGCAAGCAGACACAAGAAGAGCATGCACACTCCACACAGAAGGCTCCCCTGTCTGGACCCGAAATGGGGACCCAAGTGTCGTGAGGCAGTGGCACTAGCTCTGTGCATGTTGATTTTGCTCTATGCATTAAGGATGGGATTCCTCCTGCTCAGCTCTCGGCTGATTGGGCCTGCCAGGAACTGCAGAAGAGCATGATAGAATTATAAAAGGGGGTTGAACCAGAAAAATTGGACTCAAGAGCGATTACTATGGAGGTGGAAGTGTCCAAGGCAGATTCGAGGGGTGGAGTGGTGGCACTGCGGCTAAGGATCTGCATCTGTGGCTGGAAGGTTGCCAGTTCAAATTCTGCAGCCGGCAGAGGAATCCTACTCTGTTGGGCCCCTGAGCAAGGCCCTTCACCCCAACTGCTCCAGGGGTGCCGTATAAATGGCTGACCCTGCGCTCTGACCCCAAGCTTCTCTCCCTGTCTGTGTGTCTCCTGGAGAGCAAGCTGGGGTAAGCGAAAAGACAAATTCCTAACACAAGACATTGTACAGGGCTAATAAAGTGAACTTATCTTATCTTTAGGGAGGACACATGTCTGACTTGAGTTTACGACTGGAGGCTTCTGTCCCTGCACCTCCCAGTTAACATCTCGCCTGGTCCTCGATAAATCTAAAAGTGCGCCTTCGGAAAGCGGCCTGTCTCCATGTGACGTGCAGTGATGCTTAAAAGCCAATCGTTCGGCTTCCGCCAGAGAGATCCCCCCCACAATGGCGCACCTGACAGAATGACTGGTTTTTCTTCGCTGCCCCGGGGTCAAAAATCCAATTTTCATTTGTGTCTTTGTTAGCGTTGACTCTGAAACGGTAGGCATCCACTGGCATATTGGATAGCGGGTAGGTCAGTGGTCGCTGGTATGAAATGAGTGCCATTTTTTGAAAGCAGCAACCCAATTACTAAACATTGCTTGGGCTTTCAAGTTTCTTTGGCTGGCCTTTATTGATGTAGGGGTGAGTGCACGCGGAGAATCACACGCAGGTGATCCAAGGTGTGAATGACTCCTCCCCTGAGACGGGCTGGCAATAAAAAAACAACACATGTCTACAATGAATTGTGGGTATGCACGCTAATTAGGTATTTGTCCAATCACAATGCCTAGCACAGAGACTTTTCATTTTGCTCATTTGTGTATCTAAAATCCAAATTAGCAGCCAGGAGGGCTGGATTTAAACCTTGTAACAGGTTAATGGTGAGAAATGGTTATTATTAACTTTTGACCAACCCAAATAAATGGAAGATTCCAGCAAAGATTCTGATTTTATGGATGCTGAAGATGTTATGTATATATTCAGTATTGGAACAAGTAATAGGTTTATTCCATGCTGAAAAGAGAAGAAAGAAAACACAACGTTTCGGCCGTGGAGCCTTCTTCAGGTGTGAGCACAACGGCCGAAACGTTGTGTTTTCTTTCTTCTGTTTTCAGCAGGGAATAAACCTATTACTTGTTCCTTTGCAGCCTACGCATGCTGACGCAGCTCCACACCTGAACTATATTCAGTATTTACATACGAGCTGCAAAGCTTTGGAGTCACAGTCCAGCATCCAAAATCTTCATGGAGAACAGTCTTTCCAGCAAAGTCTGGACCAGGAAGTGTCTAAACGTAGCTGTGTACTTGCAGATACTTGATGTAGTGTGTCTGTGTGCACAAAAAGTTCAACTTGCTTCGTCAGCTGTGCAGAAGATAGATTTTGCTGTTTAATAATTACATTCAGATGGTGCCACCCTCACCAGTTCTTTATTTTCCTTCAGACACAATTAATGAATTATAAGATGCATCGTGGGTGGTTATCTGTAGTTTAATCTAACCTGAGATAATTTTCATTAGTGCTCATGGACGAAAGCACTTAAAAGTTGAGCCAGCTCATCCTGTGCCGAACAAAATAATATGCATACACAGAGTTATTAAAAATGTATTAAGAAGTATTAAGTTACTGGAACTAAAAGCAACTAAGTTATATGATTGAAAAACAGAATTTGGGCCAATGAGCTTTGTATTTTATTCTGAATACACTTGTTAAGCCTCAGTCAGTCATTTTTCACTGGGGTTTTTTTTTTCACCTCCACATTATCAGTTTGAATTCCACTTCAACTGTTTGGCTGAAGCAATCAGAAAGAATAATGAGTAAGCCAAACTAAATCCTTTTTTTTTTTAAGAATTAGTCATTGAAAATGGTGCATTTCCATATAACTTCAAACTGTATCAGCTGATAAAGTTAGCATTTGCCATCAGGATGCACTCATCAGTACAGATAAAAATGTTAGGATTCCTACAAAAACCTCTCATAAACAAAACAGATTTTTTGAATATTTGGAATTTGATATTAAAAAGCCCCATATCGCATACCACGTATGTTGTATTTTACGTATTGCATTAAAAGTAGATCTATATATTTCTCTACCCTGCTCAGATCCATGGTGCTAATAACATGGGTCATTAGAGGTCTGTGACCCTGATTGTCGGGATGGGGGTGATGTTTTTGTTGTGTTATTTGTTATGGTCGGAGAGGGGAGCGTTTCACAATAAAGATGTGTGCATGAAACAAATAAACAGAAAAGGCCTGGCACAATTCCTCTTACAAGCGTCACACAGCCTCAGTGTCTCCGCCTGACATGGGATTGTGTCTACATTTGTGAAGTGCCAGTGTTAACAACAGTTCTGTCCTGCTTGGCGGCATTGAGCTAGAGTTTTTGTCTTTGTAAAGTTAAAAAAGGGTTGTAACGGGACACCTTGTGACTAGGAAGAAAAGGGACGAGCATCTTGATGCCGTAATACTATACTTTTAGTTCAGGCAGAGTGCACAAAGAAGCACATCAGACTGACAAAGTAAGGAATGCGGGCAAAATTGTAAAGTCTTTTGCAGTGTATTACATCCAGAGGCTTTGTGTTCTTGAGACAGAAGGCAGTGGATAGCAAAACACACAAAGAAGGCAGTTTGTTCACCCCTGACGAGGTACCTTTTATTTAAAAAACCCTTTGATGTACAAAGAACTTGGCTAGATTTTCAACTGAGACAAACAGAAGAGAAATCCCACATTCTGCATTATCCTTTACAATTCATTCCCCTCTATTCAGACACATCTGTTCTTGAGCTTTTTTTTTACTTTAAAAACCATGGGATTTTACCTGAATCAAAATATTATGAGGGTTATTCCATTTTTTTAATAACGCACAATTCTTGGGAACTCTCTGGCAAAGAGCTTGACAAAGAACCCATTTAGTTCATTTTGGTATTTAGTAGCTAATTGATCTGAGATTTTGGTTTAGCCATTTCTTGAAAGAATCTGGGGAAACGACTTAGACAACATGGCTTGGTAGCTTGTTACAGATTCACATAATCCTTTGTGCAAAAAAAAGTCTCCCGGTCTTAGTTATGAGTGCAGTTTCCCTTTAATTGTCCACTGGTGTGTAATTCCTGTTGTAATGATGAAGAAGTCCACTGGGCTATGTTTCTTAGTGCCTTTGAGGACTTTGAAATTGTGTGTCAGGTTCTTCTCTGACCAAGACTGCAATAAAAGGGTTCAGTTCTTTGAATCTGTCTTTGTAGGTCATGCTTTTAATCCCTATACACTGTAAACCTCTTAATCCAAAGACGGGCAATGCTTTGAAATACTATACCTGAAATTCAGGAACTTTCATGATCTTTCATGACAAATGTCATGTCCAATATCATATGTTCTGTTTGTATCCATTACTGTTGCTGTTATTGCTGGTCAACGTATCACCCATTTGTTGTCTAATTTAGTTAGAAACTAGAAACGACACGTGACATTTTCTCCTGGTTCTGTATATGTGAATTAAGTACAACACTCGGGGGGGCAAAACTCGCAAAATCATCAAATACACACGCAGTCTCGTTCGAGGTATCAACAGATGAGGGCAAATTCGAAAATTATCAATAAGGAACACCCCTTCAAAGGGGAGAAGGATAAGCATCAGGTGCCTCGCCTTGTGATTACGTTTCAGTGTTTTCAGTGTACGAAAAGTACGAAAGTACGAAGCTGTGCAGCCAGCAAACACGTCTCAGCTTCCACCTGCGTGGTGCATAAGAGCAGGTCCATGAAGACGCGCAACAGGAGAGAGGAGACATTTCTCGACTCTTCCTGAAGTCCCCCCACCCATTGCTCAGAGAGCCGGCACTGTGACGAACAATGCTGATTACAATTACAATCGTTCCTGGCGGAGAGACCGGCCCGCTCCGTGTTCGACCGCCTGCAAAGTGAAGGCCGTGGGCGTCGTCTCTGCAGGGCGGCCTTGAGCCACTGTCTCCGGACGAGCAAACCTGTCTGTCCCTGCCGAGGCGATTCTGACCGGAAAGAGGGAGCACCGGTATTTACTTTTTAGCGACTTCAATGTTTTTTTGCATCTTTAAAAACAGAAGTGGAAGCTCAACACTATGGGTTACAAAAGGTCCTGAAGTTACCGGGACTTCTGTTCGTCCTTCCAATCCTCCTTCAAAGCATTCCCACTGGTAAAATGATAGCGTCGCCTTAATATTCGCTGTCCACATTTGTCGCTTTTGTCTTAATTTCATGCGCATTTTTCACGTTTCTTACCCTCCCCTTTATTTCTGATTTCATTACGTGTTTTTAGTTGCTCACTTTTTTTTTTGTCCCATGTTTTGCGACTTTTTTAGCTTGGAAGTGATAAACTACACAGCATATTCAAATAGCAAATACCATACCTGCATTGTTTCTGTGCAGCCAGCGAAGAGCATGCAAACCCATGTATTCAAATCCGTGTCTTTTTTTTTAAGGGCACTTTTTCGAAAAGGAACCTTTCAAGGCAGACAGGGAATATGTTGTTCCAGATAATGATGACATCAGGGCATGCAGAACTATCGTACAGTAGGACGTGTACCCTCTTTTAAATTATGCTAAAACCACCATTTGTGTTCTGGTATTAAGAATAAATTATTTTATTTCTGTGCAGGTTATTAACCTGCTATGCTCTTGTTATTATTTCTTCACCTTTGCGTTGTTCTCAACTAAACATCGTTTTTTTTCCTAAGTATTAAAAATTTTCTTTGGGGGGAAAAAACAATTCACTAAACAGATTTGTTAATCTTCATTTAAATAAAGCTTATTAAAGGAAGAAAACTGTCTTTTTTTATATGGGGTAAAATGTACATGATAGTTTTTGTTTCATATCTACCATACGAGTTTTTAAACTGGGGGGTATTTAGTTATGTTTCTTTAAAAAAGGCTCAAGTCAAACAGCTTGGAGAGCTGTTTGCACAGGTGTGTATTCTCCAGTATTAGCACATTTATGGAGTTAAAAAGGTCTACAGGAGTCTCAGAGAGGAGCTGTAACAGAGGAACAGAGAGGCCTTCCAAGCCATCAGAAATGCAGCTATTTTTAGCATTAGGTACTAGTAATTCATGACGTGAAGACCTCATTAGTGATATTTATGGAAAGCGAACTGAAACAGAAAAATGATATCATCTCTCCCTTAGGATCTATCTTCCATTAATAGTTTTCAGTAAAGCAAAAAAAAAAGAAAATAAATTGCTGACTGATAGATTTTGGTGTGGAGTTCTTATTCTAATAATGTTTTTGGAGACCAATTAAAAACCCAAATGTAATTAACAACAATAAGCAAGGACTGCCTAGAAAACCTGGGAAACAGCTTTTCCTAAGGTGAGCCTAGGCACCTACAAAGTGCTCAGTAGCTACGTTGAGTATTTTTCCTGCACGTACAGTATGTTTTCTGTTTTTCTTCCCTGTCTTAGCTACAGTGCCTTGCGAAAGTATTCGGCCCCCTTGAACTTTTCAACCTTTTGCCACATTTCAGGCTTCAAACATAAAGATATAAATTTTTTATTTTATGTGAAGAATCACCAACAAGTGGGACACAATTGTGAAGTGGAACAAAATCTATTGGATTTTTGAAACTTTTTTAACTAATAAAAAAATGAAAAGTGGGGCGTGCAAAATTATTTGGCCCCTTTACTTTCAGTGCAGCAAACTCACTCCAGAAGTTCAGCGAGGATCTCTGAATGATCCAATGTTGTCCTAAATGACTGATGGTGATAAATAGAATCCACCTGTGTGTAATCAAGTCTCTGTATAAATGCACCTGCTCTGTGATAGTCTCAAGGTTCTGTTGAAAGCGCAGAGAGCATCATGGAGACCAAGGAACACACCAGGCAGGTCCGTAATACTGTTGTGGAGAAGTTTAAAGCCGGATTTGGATACAAAAAGATTTCCCAAGCTTCAAACATCCCAAGGAGCACTGTGCAAGCGATCATCTTGAAATGGAAGGAGTATCAGACCACTGCAAATCTACCAAGACCTGGCCGTCCCTCTAAACTTTCAGCTCAGACAAGGAGAAGACTGATCAGAGATGCAGCCAAGAGGCCCATGATCACTCTGGATGAACTGCAGAGAACTACAGCTGAGGTGGGAGAGTCTGTCCATAGGACAACAATCAGTCTTACACTGCACAAATCTGGCCTTTATGGAAGAGTGGCAAGAAGAAAGCCATTTCTCAAAGATATCCATAAAAAGTCTCGTCTAAAGTTTGCCACAAGCCACCTGGGAGACACCCCAAACATGTGGAAGAAGGTGCTCTGGTCAGATGAAACCAAAATCGAACTTTTTGGCCACAATGCAAAACGATATGTTTGGCGTAAAAGCAACACAGCTCATCACCCTCAACACACCATCCCCACTGTCAAACATGGTGGTGGCAGCATCATGGTTTGGGCCTGCTTTTCTTCAGCAGGGACAGGGAAGATGGTTAAAATTGAGGGGAAGATGGATGCAGCCAAATACAGGACCATTCTGGATGAAAACCTGTTGGAGTCTGCAAAAGACCTGAAACTGGGACGGAGATTTATCTTCCAACAAGACAATGATCCCAAACATACAGCAAAATCTACAAAGGAATGGTTCACAAATAAACGTATCCAGGTGTTTGAATGGCCAAGTCAAAGTCCAGACCTGAATCCAATCGAGAATCTGTGGAAAGAGCTGAAAACTGCTGTTCACAAACGCTCTCCATCCAACCTCACTGAGCTCGAGCTGTTTTGCAAGGAAGAATGGGCAAGAATTTCAGTCTCTCGATGTGCAAAACTGATAGAGACATACCCCAAGCGACTTGCAGCTGTAATCGCAGCAAAAGGTGGCTCTACAAAGTATTAACGCAAGGGGGCCGAATAATTTTGCACGCCCCACTTTTCATTTTTTTATTAGTTAAAAAAGTTTCAAAAATCCAATAGATTTCGTTCCACTTCACAATTGTGTCCCACTTGTTGGTGATTCTTCACATAAAATAAAAAATTTATATCTTTATGTTTGAAGCCTGAAATGTGGCAAAAGGTTGAAAAGTTCAAGGGGGCCGAATACTTTCGCAAGGCACTGTACAGCGTGGAGAGTAGAACTCGAAATCGAACACATCTCGTTCCAGAAAACTATGTTGCAGGTAGAACAAAGAAGATAAGATTTGAAAGCACAGATAGGACACTTCAGTAACCTCTTTAGGTTAAGTGATGGAAGCAAGGATTTAGGAGACATTATGTTAATGGTGACTTTAGTTTAAAGTGAGGCTGTGGAGAATATAAATGCCGATAACTGTTGAGTAACATTACCGTAAAATTTCCAAATAAATACATTCAATTAAACATGTCACCAATAGTAGCATGTTGCCAAAATTATTGACAGACTTGGCAAATGCAGTTTTGGAGACAAACGTCAAACACCCCACCTCATCTTTCTAGGACATGTTTGCTTGTACCGATTTGTCAAATCTTTTTTTTTTCCCTGAAGATTTTCTTACGCTGCTGGCCTAATGCAAAGTCATGCAGCTCACATGTAACGGTACACTTTGCATTCTGGAGCAGTTTCCCACTGGCCTTTCCCATCTCTTGACTCCCCAGTGCCAGCTTGTTGTTGTTCTGTCTGATCTCCTGATTACTTAATTGATACTCGAATTCAGCCATGAATCTGCTCATTTTTCAGGCTTGTATTCAGTTGCTGGATTGTCAAGTTTTTTTTTTAATCTGATCTGCACACTTTCGGAAGTACCTTGAAAATATTGTATGTTTTGAAGTGAACAAACATATGAATTGGCTAATTTTATCAGCTAGTCTTTCTTTCAATCGAGGGCTCATTCCAGCGACTGAGGGAAATTTCAAGGGTATTTGGCAATCGCTGGTACTGCGCTTGTTAGTGGTAGCCAAAAGTTTGCTCAGCACAGCTGGTGCAGTCAGGCAATTGTGACTCTTTCTCTATATTATCTGTAGAAATGTTCAAACATTTTAAAACCCCAAGATAAGTTGCGTTTTCGCAGGACTGTCATTTATTAAATGTCCTTTTTTTTTTGTTGTTCTACAAATGTCTTTGGTTTAAAAAGAAACAATAAAAAGAAATGTTTTTATACACTTTAAAAAGTGGTCAAAAGGTTTTCTGTTCTGTAGCTTTTGGAGCTTTCATGCCATACAAAACACCTTCTATCACCTCTCACTGTTTGATTCACCTGTCAGGTTAGTGTTATTCTCTCTATCCTGGCACAGCAGTCTGTGTTATGTAACCCTACTACAAGCCTTCCAGCTGTTGTAAGCTGATGTTTTGATTGGCATTATCCAGAGATGTATGCTATAGGCTTTTGAATGAAAAGCTGGCAAGTGTTCAGAATAAGGTGGATTTAGGCCAGTTATTATGGGAATCCTAAAGAAGCCTCTGGCTTTTTTTTCAATAGTCAGAAGTTATGCATCACTACAAGCTTTTTATTCTCTTATTAAAGTTAAAGTCCATGAAGTGGGTAAATGACTTTTACAAATTATTTAATCAGTTGGCATGCCAGATGTATTTTTAAAAAGACTGTCTCTATCTCAGACTGGTTTGATTGGTCTGTTTCGGCAGTCAAAATATGCAGTATATGGTTAGCTGACACCCAAGGCGTTTCAAAGATTTATAGAACAGAGCAGACAGCAGACTTTCTTGATTCGGAGGAGAGAGGATAAGAGAAACATTGTTTAGCGTAGTGCTATCGGCTACAAATTTAGTTGCAGCTGAAGCCTGACAGATCTGCACCACGAAGGGGGTTGGTGACAGTGGAAATAAACTGTTTACTCATTAGTGTAAGCATGTAGAAATCGAGGTTATGGCGACATTTCTGTAACTGGAGGTGGCTCAGGAACTTAGCAGCAAAAATAAACAACCTACTAGAATTCCAGCAGGAAATCACAGCGCAATTTGTTCATTAAAAGCAACGACAATGAGAACTAGAGAAAAAGGAGAAGGATTTATGTTACCTCAGGCATCTGACATGCAGCATGCCTGCCAACCTATTTGAAAATCAAACTTCACAACTATAGCATGAAAAAAAGCCACTGAAGTCTGTTAGTGCGTCATTCCTGTCCTTCTTAAATGTTCCATTATTAACCATTTACATTTTTCCTACTGTGTGACAAGGCAACTGTCTTTGTGGGCTGTATGTGAGTGCTTTTCAGATGATTGCCTTGCTGCACTGCAATTTGACAACAAGGCTTTTCTTTAAAAATTCCGTTATGACTTCTCCATCTAGCGGGTTCAGAAATGTTTTCTCAAAGGTTGTGAGCGTCTGTCTCCCTCCAGGAAAGAAAAGGAATGGCTCACTTCAGAAAATTACTTTCTACAGCCAAAGAGAATGCAGCAGCTGACACCCATGTCAAATTAAACATGATGACAAGGTGAATTGGATGGAGGCTTTTGAGAGGATTGTATACGTATATTAAACCATACTGTGTGCTTCTGTTGAATAAATCCAATGAAACACGCTGTCGTGATGTTAACAGCTTTACAATGCCATTCCAATTGTAATGTAAAGGTAGAGGAGGTTTAAATCTTTAGCTCCATATTTTTCACTCAGATTCAGATATAAAGACATCGTGAGGGTCTTGACTTTTTAAAATAAGATTGTAGGCACTCCTTTCCATGACACTCTTCCCAGGTTTAAAGCCCTGGTCTTTAAACTCTTAGACACACACTGTATAGAGAACTTTATCTTTGTGTTTCCGAAAGTGGAAGTGTCGTTTCATTGGTGAGCGTAACAGCTGTAATTCACGTATTGTTTATTTTATAGGAAAATCTGCCGACAGATTTATAGTCACAAAGTGCTTCTTGCAAAGGATATTTGTAACAGCTCTTCTCGGCATGAAAGTTTTAGGAGACTGGCACAGTTCCTTTTTCCTTTTTTGTCTTTTCTTTTCTTTTCCCTTCTGATCTGAAGGTCCTTTCAGATTCTCGATCCCTGAGCAGCTGTGATGTGATCCTTGTGGATCTCATTTCCTCCTGTGGCAATGCATAAGGCTGTCTCCCTATTTCAGTGGTTCAGCTCATCTTTGCATAGAGGACTCTTCAAACTCTACATGAATAAAACATTCTAGGGCAAAGCAATCTATACGTATACAGTCTGCTTTGTGTGATGTACAGCATGCATGCATTTCCAGGAGAATGTGTAACTTTGAAACCTTGAAACAAAGTCCAGGGAAGGCCAGTCTCCAGACCTGTGTAGCTTTGTGAATAGAGGGAAGAAGTTAATGGAGTGTGAATGTACCCAGACCATTGGTTTCTTGTCTGTCAGGAGAGTTCCTAAATATCAGATTTCACCCCATTAGGAATCCAGACAATCTGACAGTCTGGCCAATTGAATGGAAACTTATCAGAGGAAATCGCCCTCTTTGAATGAGTCAGTAGGTCCCTGCTGTCCCAATAGATTGTTGAACAGGCTGTTAAGAAAGATTAGCGCTAATGACACAAACCGCCTGGAACTCTGCAGGTGAATATCTGAGTGTATGTACTAGTAAGTGTGTGACAGTTCAACTTTCTAGCTGTGGAGCTAGGAGGGGTGGATTCACCTTGGCCCGCTCTGTCCCTGATATGGATGATTGACAGACATCTGGTCCAATGTGAAGCTGTCCCTCCATTAGAGCTTCTGCAAACTCTGTGTGAAAGAGCTAATGCACAATACTCCTAGACATACTGGGACACCACTGTTCGCACCCTGTTTCTCAAAGAACTGAATTTCATGCTTAGTTTATAACGAACGTTTGGGAGAGATAACAACCAACAACCAAGTTCAGACTCGGCTGTCATTGGTAATCACTTCTGTCATTTCCTCTCCTAATCCCCTCCTTCCCTCCCTCACGTACGTCTTTCTGCCTCCATCCTCCACCCCATCACCACCTCTGCAGCTGCCCCTGGGTCACCTCTCACTCTGCAGGGGAGCCCTAGCCTCCTCGTCCTCTGGCCAGGAGGTCAGCCCTCAACCTCAACCAAAATCCATTCAGTACACTTAATTCTTGGCTAGAATTAGGCTAGACTAATTAGGCTAGGCTAAAAGTGCACTTATTTTTACTCTTAAAGAGTTGGAAGCAATTGGAGATTTCAACTTCACTCTAATGTCATGTCAATAACCGTGATGTATCCATGCTGTGAACGTATATTGAGAAAGGAGAAGAACAGATCTCGGAGATGTTCACATAGTTTAGCTCCGTGCTTGTCCTGCTCAAAGGAAGTGATTTTCTGAAAGTCCAGAAAGTGGCCACTCCACAAGACCAGATCGGTGCACAGTGCAGGGGCTGTGATCTTAATGCACACACTTACTAGGGTGTAAGATGAGGAAAGTAGCTCGTTCACTGTGGGCACCATGTGACCCCGCTTGGCATAGGAAATGGGAGATCCACGCAGCCACAGCCACTATAAAACAAAAGGGTTTAAACTCACGTGGCCCTGTTCTCAGCACCATCTAGTTAGAGTAACTGAGAGAATGGAAATCCTTCTCATTCATCTGCTGGTCTGGGTTAGACTCGAGAACGAGTGAGCTAACTTTCCTGAAAACTGCCCCTCAAGTCTGTGGGATATATAGTGACCTCTAATATTTTCCTAGTCCTTACTCAAGACTTAAAGACCTAATCTGGCACTGAAGGTTTTCCACATTTCTTTCAAAAGTACTCAAAAGCATTACTGGTCTACCAGTAACGGATTTTCACACCCATTAGAGCTTAAGAATGCCACACTACTTAGTTAGGCAAGTTGTTCTCCAACATCTTACCAGACGGAGATGATTTTAATTGAGCTTGTTAAATATAACATGCATTCAAACGATCTTATCCTAAAAGACTGAGATGCCATCAAATGCGTCCACGTGCAACTTTAATAACATTGTATTGGAATCTTGTATTGTAACTTTCCACAGGATACTAGAGAGTGGTACGGACCACAAGAGAGATCCTTTTGGTCCAAAGCAGTGGAAAAGGCCCAACACGTGGAACATCCTGTGGTTCACTTTGAGTATTGCAGCAACATGCTCACAAATACTCTTTTTTTTGCTTTTTGTCTCTAGTCCTCCAGCGCAACAGCATTCCAGCTGTTGCTTTGGTGTGCTTCCATGACATCACGGCTCAGCCAGTAAGGTGCTTCTCTCCTGCTTTGGCGAGCGACCTTTTTAAGGACACACCCGCTTCCTGGACCAAGCTGGTGGCGTTGAAACCAGCTTAAACGTTTGGCGGCACTTAACAATCTGTAGGCAAATTTACCTGTGCGTCACTCACACAGCTAAAGCAACAGAATGTATAATAATGATGTGGCACTGTCTAATGCAAGAAACTAAATTCAAAACCCAATTTTCTGCTCACCCTCTATTATATATTCTAGGCACACTCAATAGATTTTTTGACAATGTTAAACGATGCCCATGAATTAGGAGATCACTCTAAGAACATGTGGAGACTGGTCTTAGGACAGGTGGCCAAAATACTATGCACTATCTTGTAAATGTGTCAGCTGCCACTTACTTCCATTAAGAAGGTGTATTCGCCTGCAGACAAAGACGTGATGATACCCATTGCCCTAGATCATCTGCAGCCGGGATCAGAGGGAAATCCCATCGCCTGGAAGTTTCAGAAGTGGGAAAGATGGTAGGGGGAAATTAAACTAGTCTCCTAGATTTAGAGCAAACGGACGCAGGCTTTCACGTTTTTCTAAAACAGGCTGGCAAATGGCACAAGCATTTGAAAGCCATCTGAACAAGCGACTTAGTCTGGAAATGTGAGAAATTCTGCTGCAATCCGGATCTGATCCATGTGCACACAAACTGCAAGTGCGCTGCATTTGTTTAAGAAATCCATTTGATCAGGGCTCCTGATCTTCAGTCAAAACACAGAATTACTTAGAAGGCTTCACTGCTGTGCTCGTCAGTTATTTCCTAAATTATAACTGGGAAAGAAAGAGGTTTCGTCCTCAGGGCAAACTGACACAGGCCACCCACACTTCTTTGGT
Organism: Lepisosteus platostomus; assembly: GCF_059453375.1. NCBI lineage: Eukaryota > Metazoa > Chordata > Actinopteri > Semionotiformes > Lepisosteidae > Lepisosteus > Lepisosteus platostomus. The sequence goes on from NC_142628.1 coordinate 14,389,337, forward strand.
TGCAGCATGCCTGCCAGGACAGTATTAACTACATTCCTGCCTGTCAAGAAACACATTCTCAATTGTTGACATCAGGTGCTGTTTTCCTTTTGTGAGCAAGTTGCACACTACTTACAGTAAGTGCCTGATACTAGAAAATTGGCATTTGAGGATTGTCACACAGTGTTCATGTAGCCGGACAGCTTCACGCTTGGCAGCCTGACTGAGTGGCACTGCTGTGGCAGAATTAAAAGGAATTATTTTTTAATCCTGTGACAGGATAGCGACAGATTTGTCTCCCAAAGACGGTGCTCATGTGTCGTCTTCTACTCTGTGTTAAGCTTAGATTTTCGTTCCATTGATTCATTTTGGGCTATTTTTTCCCCCTTTGGCGTCCAAACCACCCTATCAGTGATGTTAGGAAGGTTTAGAACAGAGAAAAATCTCATCTGGCTCAGTGATGGTGTGGTCAGCATTGGTGCCTTGCTGTGCTGGGGTCCTTGGTTCAGTCCCAAGCGGCTGTCTGTGTGGAGTCTGTATGTTCTCCCCATGTTCGTGTAGGTTTCCTCTGGGTGCTCCAGTTTCCTCCCACAGTCCAAAGAGAGGCTGGTAGGTTAATTGTCTTCTATGAAAATTGGCCCTGGTGAGGGTGTGTGTTCCTTGTGATGGATGAGTGTCCTATCCAGGCTGTATCCTGCTTTGTGCTCGTTTCCTGCTGGGATATTTTCTAGGGCCCCATGACCCTGTATTGGATAGAACAGTTTGAAACTAGATGGATGGAAAAGTTACATCTGCCTCCATTAGTTTATAGTAGGTTCTCATTACAGAATGTTATTCCAGCTCTGCCTTAAAAGATCCTAGAGAATAAACTTCAACAATATGGCTGGACAGTAAGTTCTTGGCAACTCCAACTGTGTGTCTGTCTCCACTTCAGGAGTCACGTTTCTCTGTTGGTCATGAAGTCATCCTCTGGGCTGATTTGGTCAGTGGTCATTTAGGATTTAAAATACTTGTGTCACACTTCCTTTAAAATCTTCTTTTTTTGAAGACTACCCTGAAACCTTGTCATCTCTTGCAAAAAAGACTCTTTGCAATTAAACGACGATTTCTTGCATCTGGCAGATAGCCGTGTCTGGGAGGCGTGAAAAGGATCTCATGAGTAATGACAAAGGGGGGAATAAGTGACATTTTTTTTTTACATTTGTTAAAACAAAAGATTGCTTGGTCGTTCTGCTGTACAATTGATCATTACATTGATCGGTATATGGCTTCTGCACACAGCATATGATTTTGACATTGCATTATTTTGACGAGCCTCCCCTGTGCATGTATGCACTAAATACTACACTTACTGGTACAATTCTGCAGAATTGTGAAAGACTTTGAGCCTGAATCCATCACATTCCTGTGGGAAGACGACCTTCAGCTGAGACTGTGATGAGGTTTATGGCGTGTGGTTCTGACTCATACCTTCCACCTGTGACTGGGGACTGTTCAGTGGACAGCAGGCTTTCTAATATTTTGGCCAGGCTACGTATTGCAGTTTTGAGAGCTTCACCACTCAGGAACAAGAGTTTTATTTAACTAATGCTATATATCAACAGAATAGGTCGGATAATAAGCCAAGCGTTTCAAACAAACGCGTCCTTCAGTTAACCAGATTTGTGGAAATTGAAATACAAGAGGTTTTGATGAAGTAACAGTTATAAATTACTGGCCTTTCACACCATCTACTTCATTTGGTTTTTCAGTAGCTAACTGAATCATGGATCTCAGGGTACTGTATCAGATTCAACAGCATGGCTAGGCAGCTTGTTCCACACTCCCACAACCACACGGATCCCTCACTGCTCTGCTAAAAGGCAGAAATCCCTAGTTTTAAAGGTAGGTAAAACTAAGTGCAACAAACCCCAGCTGATAAAAGAAATGGAAACAAAAACACGATGAGAGATTTTCGGAGAGCTAGACTGAAAACGCACTGGAACCAGATAACTAGGCACCTGCAAAGAATCTGGAATAATTTAGGCCCTCTTGCGCAACTGAAATAATTTACGCAACCTTTGAAACACAACCAAGAAAACGCCCGCAGACACACCTCCGTAATGAATGTAAACACAGTAACATGATCGGGAAAGGATTATACAACAACGACACAGGCAAACTGCCTGCAAGACATGTTGAGTGTCAGGGTTTGTTTGAGGGAGCCCAACACTGGTGGCACAGTTTATTTACAGTAGCTCGCTCGATGGAATTCTTCAGAGGAAAACGATTCTCGACCGCCCTGCGTACAGTATACAGCACGCCGCAACTACAAAGATCAAGGTCTGCTTCAAAACCTAATTTGAAGGGGATTGCCGGCACTTCGCCTCCAAAATGTTATTGTTGCATTCGTTTTTTTTTTTAAAGTTTTTTTACTGCCTTCAGAAAATAAAATACGCCATTACGTTTTACCCTCTCTGAGGGTGAATGTCCAAAATGATGTAAATTTAAATAATTGACCGGTTAAAACTTAGAAAGGGGTCTTAATATTGCACAAACTGAATAACCACCACAATTAACCACGCTGTAGTAATACAAACAGAAAAAGGTGTGGAATGACCGTTGCTAGATCTTAAAAGACAAATCTGAATTTTACGTCTCGTGTTTACATGAACCACACATCTCTCAACCAAAGCATCAAGGGGCGCGAGAATGCTGTGTTTTGTTCAAATAATTGAAATTGAAGCTTTTTACTGGGTGCTCAAGCTCGACAACCCAACGGTTACCCGGGGATACAGTCCGAACGAATGCTTTACTTGTGGGGTGAAGTTTGTGTTGCTTTTCAGGCTTTGCACAGATTGCTAGTTTGACGTTGAGGAATCAGTGTAAAATGCTGAAATTCTGCAAGTCACCTACTAACGAGCGTGGTCCTTTTAACACAAGAATGCATCATCTACAGTGCTGGTGATCAAACTGTACCATTACTAATATCTCTACTGCGCCACTCCCAAGATGTTTCACACTAGAACTGTATTGCTTTTGGTATACAGCCAGGATGTTTCAGGACTTGAACATCATTTAAATTTGCACGGTGCAGGTGTCTTTCTGCGTTCTGGCTGGTCTAGTTTAATTTTAGTGGATAACGGAAATGTCTGACCCATGTTACGTGCGGTCTACGTGCTACTATCATTTACGTACAACTACAGGAGTGGCTAATGAAAAAAACACACCAAATGGGTAATCTTATCCGATATTCAAAACTCGACATTTTCTTGACTAACGGTAAAACTTCTGGTCTTTCCTTGTCTTCATTAGCCATGCTGGTGGCTACTTATCACTTGAGTAATTACATTCATAGAAGCACAGTTTCTCACTTATTATTGGTATCGTACCAGTGATTCATATTTTACCGTGATTCTTACTGGTATCGTTTATATTGTGTTGAAGTGATGTGATTAACGCTGCTGCCCGGGCTTACAATTCAACTTGAAAAAGAAAACGGGACAAAATAGCGCACCTCTCTAGTTACCACTGTCTCTCCGCTTATAAAGCTGAAATAAATAACGAGACGTACTTCAGGAGCAGAGTTCAGAGTTAATCACTCTCAGTATTGTAACGATCACTTTGTTGTTGTTTTTTTCCCTTAAAAGACAAGACGTCAGAAGTTCAGTTTCATTTTGAAGTACAGGACTTCGGGAGCCTCCTGTAGGAAGGCTGTAACAGCGGGATACTGACGCGGGCCGGAGTGAGACACGGCGAGCTGCCGTTTGCTTTTTCTGCGAGACTTTGTTGGCTAAACCCCCCCCCAGTCTGAGGTGAAGCAGCGTGGACGCAAGAAAACCACCGGAGGTGTCCCCATCCCCACGATCTTGTCTCTGCCCACGAGTCTGCCCCGTGGATTAATTCACTCCAGCCTGTCCACCCTCTCCGCTCTTTCTCTGACATATGCAAGTATTTTGTTTCGAAGAGCTATCGTAATCCACACATCATACAGTTACATACAGTGTGCATACGAGTTTTTCATTTATATACAAGCTAAGTGTGGCAATTAACAATTTGGATGTGTACCATAATCACATGACACATTGTTATACATCCAGTGTCACGTTCATCTCGATATACGAACTATATAGCGCAATCTAGCAACATAGTAGTATTAAACAAATTCCACCGTTCCCCCAAAACTCATACATATACCTATACGTGTTTACGTGCTTGCGTTATTTATAGCCATCATTTCGATTCTTTTTACAGCTTCCTGGACAGAAGACGTCCATTGAGTCCAAGCTCTGTGACTGGTAAATATCAAGCATTACTCATATTCCAGTAAATGTGTAGCGCACATGCATTAATAGCGCTTTGTCAGTGAATGACAATTAGATGGCACGGACCTCAACCGGCAACTGATGGAATTTTACCGACAAGCAAACATTGAATTGAAACATATTGTTAAGTTCAGATTAATCGCACAGGCTGGGTTTTATATAGAGCAACAGTCTTTTTTTGTGCTGTAGTCTATAGCGTGAGGGACGTCTCGAAGAGCACTACCTTAGTGAGCCTGCAACAGATCGTCTTGACGTCCACATTCCAGTCCAAGTTTTATTTTAAAACTATTGAGGAGCAACGACTAAAAAACAGACAAACATTTGAACATGTAAGTATGAATTTGAAGTTGTTTTTTAAAAAAAAAAAAACCAACAACAACCGTAACGCAAAAGCTCACTCTGCACCGTCCTATCGCAACAAGTCCCCCAAGAACTTTCTGTCGTTTAAGCAACAACTCCGACATGAATACAAGAGGGCTCAAGCGATCTTACCTGCTGACATGCAAATCGAAGAGTTCAGATTACATTTGTCACCTGTGAGCAGAATTCAACTTGTGCGAAGTTCAGTTCCGACTTTCCGCGGTTCGTGTAAGACGCTTTTAAAAGAAGGGGCGCCGAGAAAGTTGGGCTCCTGTCACAACTTTTGATCGCGCTTGGCGTTAATTGGAATGTTCTGTACAGCTAAATGGAAGCCATGTTACACAGAATGGTCACTGGTGGTCCCTCTCCAACTTAATTCCCCTCATTCATTAGAACCACGTAAGAACCACACCAAAAAAAAAAAAAGCGTGTCTCTGAGCGAAAGGCATTGCGTAAATCTATAGGTTTTTTATAAATTGCAGCCGGTGGCTTTCTGTCTTCTCAGTATACGCGCCAAGGTGTTGGAGACTTTAAGCTTGCGGATATTGCAAAGGGTTATTAGATTCATAAGTCACAGAAGTGGTGGGCGATGCACTGAGCACGGCAGAAGTTCTCATATGATGACTTCAAACAAGACACATTACCTTCCAGCATCTGTTGGAGAGAGTGGATTTTAAGACACTTCCATCTCCAGGACAGCTTAGAAAAAAGAAATGGTGAGTAGTTTGGGAAACAATTCTTACCAGGAAACATTGCAAACGCTTTGATTAGGAGGGAAATGTTGGGGGGAGAAATTTCTTTTGGCTACCACCTTTTTTCTGTATAATTTTAACAACCAGCGGTTGGGTGACGGAAATGGGGGGTTTATAATACAGTCTAAAACTTCAATCGCTTTCTTCTTTGCTTTGTGATTCGGACTAAAACTTGGGAGGGAGCAGAACGCACATAGATACGGATTTTTGTTGGTTTTTTTGGGGAGGGGGACCCCGGTATTTTTGTGCAGTATCGAGTTGTCTGTGTGCGATAGATGCCGAATGCCAGCTGCCAAATACAATATCAGTGACATGCAACATGTGTACGGCTTCGCCTTCTTGTGTGCCCTAAAGGACCAGAACAGCGCATCAGAACTAACAGAAGCGGGACCGCTGTGTGTAATTTAGGGACTGGTCGAGCTTCTGTGTTTTCGCGGAAGTCCTATATAGAAGAATACGGCGGGCATTAAAATGTGTTCTGTCTCTGTTAGGGAATGGTCCGGCCAACATGTGATCAAATATTAACAGGACGGGCTTGGCAAAGGAAATATTCACGTGACAAGGCGTGGGGAAGCAATAGAGTAAAGCGATATCAAGTGGCACTTAACGAAAGTATAGATTTTTGCCCTCTGTAACCCGGTTGCTGCTACAGTGCTGTGGGATGCTTTCAGCACGCTGGACAGAGGCATTGGAGTTGCACATAGAGCGGATATAACGCCGAATGGAATCCAACTTCTAAGTACTACTTTCTTCTCTCACAGAGCTAGGGGATAGTTTTTTTCTTTCTTTAAGCGCTTACTTTGGAAGCCCTGTGATGTAAAAACAGATAGCCGAAGGCTGGTTGCTTAGCCCGGAGTTTTTCTCGCCACTTAGAGCACGTGAAAGTTGAATTCTTAGTGGCGCTGTATGGTGTGCGTCCTTTTCCAACTCCGCTTGGCGTTCAGCGTTAAGTTTGGAAAATGCAAGTGACCTTCTTTGAGATCTAACCACCGATAGTGGTTCTTATCTCTTATAAAGGTAAGGAAAGCCTATGTTATACCCGTGTATGCGCACGCTTCAAGTCTTTATTTGCGTTCTTTCAATCATTCATCATTCATCGTCACGCATTTTCTTTCCCAGACTATAGTTTAATTTCTGCATTTGAAAATTGCGTGGTTTGTTTTTACTTGATTAGTCTGAGCATAAACTATTAATGAAATTATAGCTGTGGAGATACCAAGACAACGGTAGTCTGTGTAGTATTAAGAAGCCATAACTTTTTTTTTCTGCAATACATCGCAATTGAGGTTTAAGCATTTAAATGAGCTCATATAAAAGAATTTAAATGAGCTCATATAAAGGAATTTTGTATTGAGTTAAAGATGTACAGGGTCATACAGCAATGTATCGTATCGCGGTATCCCGGGAGGGATGTGCTGTTAATCTGTGCGGTCAAAGAAGTGGAAAAGATGCGTAAATTTCTAAATGGAACTTTCTATGCGCAATAGCTGTTCTCCGGTTGTAACAGCATAATGTGGTGCATGTCTTTAATAAAATATAAGTCTGATTAACACAAGCGCGAAGAATGCCGAAGAAAAGCGAGCCCCTAGATCAGCTTTTATTTTATTCGTTATACACGTTGACAGATTACCAAAAATATGAATTAAAAAAATCATATGTTGTTTAGACGTCATACAGTATAATTGCAATATCATACAGCCACCAAGATGTTTTTTAATTGGAAGACATTCGGACGCACGTTTACCTATTAAGTGATCAAGCAGAGATACTGTATCTGTTTCACCGGACTGCCCTCTTTCTACCTCCTGTCATTCTGCTGTGATATCTCTCTTCCGTGTTTTACTATGGGCTCTGCTCGAGTTTTCATTCATACTGGGATTTTACTCAGGCATCGATCTCACCTTCTCCTCTTCGCTGTCTTCTTCCAGCCCCACACACGCCAAACCCCCCAAAAATACCGACTCGGGGAGCGATCTCAGACGAACCGTGTGTTTCCCGGCGCAATGTCTCCTCGCGGTAGTCATACGTGCATACACACACATACAACATGTTTACTCATTTCTCTAGGACGATCATGCCACATGCACAGACAGACACGGTCAGACATTTTACGGGTTTGGAAGGCAGAAACCGAATCTGAGTGAGCGGTGCACATCAGAGGCGTCCCCGCGGAAGGTCCTAACTGACTGCTCCCCTGAAACAGTTTTAATAAGGGGAGAGAGCGAATTCAACATCTGAAACGCAGAGAATGTCGATACTGATTGTTTCCGGTCGCTTGCCCGTTGGCTCAAGTTTGCTTCAACGTCCCAGGAGTCGTTGTGGTCGTCAAGCCGCGAGTCAGCCCGTAGGCTCAGGCGGTCTTCCTTTCTTCTCTCGCTGTCCTCTCCTGTGACGGGAATCGGATTTCAGGGCAAAGTGAAAATACCAAACACACACACACAGGCTGAAAGAAAACCCCCAGATATCGACGCCTACCGGCGCTCGCAGATAGCGCTGTTCTATACAGAGATCCGCCGGGCGGGAGCGAATCACAAAACAGCTGAGCTTGTTAGAAGAAATAGATTATCCCTGCCTACCGGTTCCCCGACTCGGATATTTTTATCATCACTGAACACCGTTGTTACAGTTATTTGTGTTGCTGTGGGTGTCTGTGAGCATCCCTTAGCTGAAGAGGATGTGACACCGAGGCAAACAGGTCTAAAGTTGTATTTAATATGGTAAGAAATTAAAGTGGAGGTGGGCGTTGATTATGCGGGATGGTCGAAATTAGGTGGTAACAGCGATTGCGAACATTCAAAAGACTAAAAGTTATGGCATCGTTTCCAAAGAATGGATTTCAAGGTTTTCCGCAGATCATTGTATTAAACTTCCGGATAAAAACGACACCTATTTCTAAGCTTAGGTTTATATGTGTCTAACGCAATGAAATGCAATGAATAAATCTCCTGTTTAACCGGTTTATGCAAAATCGGCATTTCATAAGCATCAAGCACAACTCTTCTTTTTCTTTGTATTGTTATCGGGGCTTGTTTTGTCAGCATTTTTTTACTCGTCTTCTTTTTTTTTTTACTCTGGAATTAGTTTTGGTTTAATTTCTGGGATATCATATTTTGTCACGGAATATCAGAACGAGACGTGGGTAGCTGTGTAGGTGTGGGTATGCGAGGGGGGGTCGAGGGAGGGGAGGGGGGGGGCAGGATAGCACGACACACTTTGTATGTATGAAGGCTTTTTTTATACAGAACTTTCTGCAATGTACGTCATCGGATCAGTCCATACATGGGGTTGTGTTATCTTTCAGAGAATCTCCCTCCCAGCCCCCCTCCCCCCTCCTCTCCCTCACTGCGCTGCAGAGTTAGGGTGGGCGTTAATAATAAATCTCAAAATTGTAGATATCACTCCAAGGAACGTGATATGTTATGCTGTTATAACATTTTACAGTTTATGGTATTTCATTCTTGAAGAGGGATTCGCCAGGGGGATAGAAAACCAACCAAACAAAAACAACAACAACAAATACAACAACAACAAAACAAAACAAACTCGTTATTCTGTCCCGGTTATCTCCAGCTTTCTTTCATGAACTTTTGAAAGAGGTACAGACTTGTTTGTAGCCTGTTCGAAGAGGTGGGAGTTCTTTTTGTTTTCTGTTAATGCTGTGTGGGATCGAATAAGCCTTAAATACCGAAAACTCTCGTGGGAAACCGAAGTGTTTGGGTATCAGTGCTGCGAGAAAATGTTATTTTCTTAAAAACGTCCATGCTTGGAGAAAAAGAAAAAAAACATCCCTTTTGCTGCGTGATTGTGCCTGCAAACGACAAAATTTGTCATTTTTGTTATAACTACCAACACCTGTTATTGCGCTTGCTTTGGAAGTTGTTTGTTTTGGTTGGTTATTGTTGAACTTTGTGCTTGATAAATCTCTCCGGGTTTTGAAATCTATCCGATTTCGCGTTTAAATGATATTAATGGCAATTGGATGACAGGTTTCAGTCAATGGGTGGCACTCACACGTAAGTGAATTTCAATCAAAAGCGTATTTTATCTGTACTCTAATATGGTTCAGTTGTTAACGTTCAGGTCTGACTACATATAATTAAGCACTCGGTGACGGCTGAAGTATGTGGAGTGCCTATTGATCCTGAATGCCGTAGCCTGTTTTGATTAAGGGCGCAAGCACGGGTAACAGTAGATGCAGAGACAGGCAGGTGCGACACAGTTCGGGGAAGGTCTGTGTTTGCGCACAGTTATGTATTTGTTATATATCTTCTTTTTTTGTCTTTACACAATGCCGCCGTATTGAATTGCCACCGAAAGACACAAAAAGCAGTAAAAGGTAAATAGATCGAGATGAGCTTAGGAACCAGAGCGAGGGAGCCTTAGATCTGACCTAAACTCAAATAAGCTCAAAGTTTTTTTGCGCACGGAGAATACAGACAATCTTGCCGGTCATGGCTACCTATCAGCTCTGCTGACTGCCTGTCTGTGCGTCCGTTTGTCACTTCATCGTCCTGTGTGCCCACTGTGCTGTTCAATGTGCTTGCTCAATGTCTCGCAATGTGCAGAGTACCCAGTTAAGTCCCCGTTGTGGACGCTCACCCGTTGTTGTCCACCCCCTTGCAGTTGGCGCATGATATAAACCGGGGGGAGGGTTCTCAGGCAAACTAGGAGACCACAGACCACATCAACTCCTTGTCCTTTATGAGCCAAGAGATCCCACAGACAAGCATCTGTAACGGTGCTTGTAAGCCAGCTGGGGCTATCTCTTCAAAGACTTTCAGGTTCTTTTGCTGACCTGTAGGTATGTATGTGAACCTCTCTGTGTTGCATGCATAGATCTCCACCTGCCTTTTCTTTTCTTTGTGCAGATGGGGAGCTAAATGTAAAATGTGTCTTTTTGTCTGCTGTCACGGCTTTCTTTGTGGTTTCTTTATGATTGGTGCATCTTAACAACATGCCGTAACTGTTCCACTGAAGGTGCTGTGGTGTTGCATGCACAGAAAAACGGCTCAGCGTTTACTTGACTGTAGTCTGGACGTTTAGGTCGGACTTCATCACAAGATTGGTGGAAATCCTCTGAACAGTTCAAGGTATCCAGCATATTCGTATTTTAAGCATTGTGATCAAATTATATAGACCCTTGATTTACTGTGGTCAGCAGATGGTTGGAAACATTTGAAATGCAAGTCTATTTTTCTGAAATGATCCATTAGCAAACACATGTTGCATGCGGTGCAAATAATTTTGAATGAATTTTATATGGCATGTATGTATAAGAGCTTCCATTCATAGGTAGCTGTGAAAAGCTCACACAGCTGTATTGATCTGTCAGAAGCAATTGTTTGCTAAGGGGGGGGGCACCCACACATTATTTTCAGTTCATTATAGGACTTGAGTGCACTTGGATTGCTAGTCAGCTGATTGGATCGCAGAGCAGCCTGTTCAGATCAACACCTTGGGAAGTCAAAGGTAGTTTATCAATGAAAACAGCAGTCAGTCAATGTCACCTGGCCCACTGCCTTGTGTACTTTGTAATGCAATCCGCTGAAGCAGGACTCCCAAACTCAAATGATTTTGAAACCATCTCAGTAAAGATGAGCCGTGGTGTTTTGATGTGCTGCTATAAATCAGTTTGTTTGGGACTCATTGAAGAAAACAGCAGCATATTATGTCTTCCAAATTAAATTCTTGCTGGGATTCTGTTTATTACAATTCTTATAACATGCAAAGTAACTGATTAACTAAAGGTATCATAGGAAGGTCCTACCAGCATCCCAGTCTTGAAAAGATAATAGTTAAATATTTTCGATTGTTTTTTTTATTGCAGAGCCTACAGTGCTGCTCTTGATGTCTGTCCCCTGTGATGACACCTTATAGTTTGTGGTGCTGGGTTAAGATCATGTTTTCATTTTTCCTCTCAGCTCTCTCTGCTGGGTGTGACATACCTCCTGCTCTTTTTTAAACCATGGGCACTCAACAGATTGTTGCGTTATACACTCTGTTATTATTATTTCATCATAGCTAACTTGGTATTTCACAACTTACAAGTATTAAGTAGCTGTTGCTCATCAGTTTCTCTCTTTGAGATGTGTCAATAGTACTGAATTTAAGAAGTCCACTATCATGGTATTTTTGCATGATGTTAACAAAATGCGCAAGCTGTGAAGCTGTTGCATGGCACTTATTGAGCCCGTAATATACACACTGGGCTTTTATGTTCTTAGGGAAAGGAGAAGATGTGGCTGAACATGTGGATGATGGTTTATGTTGACCAACCAATCAATATCTGTCTAATGTAACTCAATGCCCACCACCCCTCGCATTAACACATCTGTAGCTGCCAAGAGGATATGTAAAGCCCTAAGTCTTTACTGGATTGCTGTAACACCTGTACAGTGTTTATTACATGCATCATAGTTCTGCCAGATCACTGGTTCCTGCAATTCAGCATTTTAAAATAAATCATGCTGTTTTCTCTAAGTCCTGGCATAGGACCTAAGTCATTGCAACATTGCTACAGGTAGCTCACATTTTTACTGTATGCGAACCACTTTTAGTCTTTTCCTCTACAGCCAGACATACTCAGAACCAGTTTTGTTTCTGGAACAAGAGTGATCGTAAACATATTCTGTACTGCGAGAAAGGAAAGGACCTTTAAGGATTTCTGCTTAATTGCTATTTGTGCTCAGTGCAACATTCTTGTTAAGCACTGAAGTTAAAAGGACTCCTCTCATTAACATATCCATTTTTCCCAGAGATCATCTAGTTAGAGAATTGTGAGAGAATGTCTCTTTTGTTTTTGTAAGTACTGCAGCTTTAAAAACATACTTGCGTTGACAGGAGATTTATAAAGATTGAGTGTCTCTGTGCTTCCAGGTACACCTTGACACTTGTTGTAAACAAGGCTCCTGATATGTCGCACTAGGCTAGTCTTAATATGATTACTCGCAGAGCTACTGGTCTTCAGTGTCCCATTCTGACTAGCCCTCCAACTCTCTTGATGAAGTCTTCAGGGGGCAAATTCCTGCGTTTCCATTCCATGTCTGTTAAAGTGCTACGGAAAATTCAAAGGCAGAAAATTGGAAGGATGGTTCCTAACTTCAGAAGAGACGTTGACCCTGCCATTTGCTCTGTGCTTCATATGGTCTTGAGCGAGTAAGGCAAGCGTTCTCTGCCAGACGATGCAGCCCTTTTCGTCTTTGCACGGATCTGCTTTCGTGCCTCTTGTCTGGTCACAACACTTACCTGCCGAGGTGAAGCAGGAGGCAGACCCTTCCCAGGCAGTGTGGCGCAAACCACTGCCCACTGAGGTGAAAGCCACTACTCCTGCTTCTCTCCTGACTGGGCCGATCCGCCCAGCCTAAAAGCTCTGGCCTCCAGAGAAGCAGCAATGACGCACTCACCTGCACTCAGTCGCCATTAGAATTCATTTCCTTGCTTCGTTTAAGACTCGCTCTGTGGTTTTATTTGCATTGGCTGACAGTAACCATGAGCATCTTTCCCCTGAGTGTCTACATCTTGGCGCCTCACCCATTTGACTTGTCGGTTGGAGTTCACACCTGTAAGCTTACACAAGCCCCTGTGCAAGGCACCGAGGGGGCAATTTAATTGAAACCGATATGGCCTAACGAATGCAGACATTAGGAAGATAGCCACAGGCCTGATGATCACAGCAGTGTGGGCACCCCCCGGAGCCACAGGACTATAGAGCTGGCCCCTGCTATCTTAGCCTTTTGGAGATAATTAAGCACAAAATGTGGGTGTAGAGACCTGAGAACTCGGATGGTCAGGGTAGCCTAGGAAAGAAAAATTCCCACAAACACCCACACTGAATACAATTGACTTTTTCATGATGCAGCATATTGACTTTTGCAGACTGTGTGTAAGTATAAATATACAAATACGCACATAGATCATATTGTAGGAAGAAACATTTATAGACCTTTTTTTTAGTACATAGTTAAGGGCACATTTGTTCACAGGTTCAGTGTATTTCTCAGTGAGGGGGATCCTCAACACCCTCTCTTTGATGTAGGTGTTAATTCGGACAAGGGTGCTTTTTACGCTATACTGTAAAAAGGCGCCGTCCTTCGGGTAAGACGTAAAACCGAGGTCCTGACTCTCTATGGTCATTAAAAATCCCAGGGCGTTTCTCGAAAAGAGTAGGGGTGTAACCCCGGTGTCCTGGCCAAATTTCCCCCCTTTTACCAGTCATGCCCTCCTCATAACCCCCATCTCTGAACTGGCTTCATCACTCCACTCTCCTCCCCACTCAGAGCTGGTGTGTGGGGAGAGTACTGGCTCATCATCCAGGTGGGGCTGCACACTGGTGGGGGTGGAGGGGATCCCCAATACCTGTAAAGAGCTCTGAGTGGAGGGTCCAGAAAAGCGCTATATAAGTATAAGGAATGTATTATTACCTTAGGAGAGTGTCATGCTGTGTTTGGTAAGCCCGTTGATACAGCATGTCACCACTCAAGGCAGAAGGACTTAGTGGCTTTATCTCTCTGAGCTGAATAGCTTGTAATCCGTGGGTGAGTGAGAACACAGGGTGATGAGAAGACGACATCACCCTGCCTCTGCCACCAGAGTCATAGATTGGGCCCTGTAGGACAAAGATTGAAGGTTCAGTCCCAGATGATAGCATTAAGAAACTGTAACCAGGGTTCCTTAATTCCTTAAATTCCGTGGGTTGTGTGCTACCACATGAGGAATCCCCCCGGTCACAGCTGACTAGTGACACATGCAGCCCCGATTTCAGCCAGGGGGCCTTCTATAGCTTTGTATTCACTAAGGGCAGCCTCAGCCAGGCTCACAACAGCGGCCTCCGTTGCTGGCCACACGTCTAGGAGCTTGGAGTGTCATCCGTGAGAGCTGCATCAGCCCTCCTGCTGGCACCCTGGCTGTGCTGTCTGAGCAGCAGGGCTCACAGCACGAAAGAAAAGCAGATGGGCTGAGAGCTAACTGGCATCATGAGAAGATGTGTCTCTGTAGTTTCAATGCATCCATGACAGTCAATGATTATCAGCTACAATGATCATGCAAACAGCAGGTATGATGTGGCTCGGTATGTTATGCATATAAAAGAAGACAAACGTGGCTGAGAAAAGGTCTTAATGCATGGTTTCATGCCTTAGGCCAGTCTATACTGGACACCAAAGTGTGGGAGGCGTGTTAAGTGATGCTACATGAAATACTCTTCGAATTTTTGTTTCTTCTTCGAAGAGTGGTTCTTAATGGAGAACGTATTGCAATGTTTTTTGCCAAAAGCCGATCTGTCTTTCTTCTAGTTCTCAAATGGATAAAACCTGTGTTTTATCACTGTTGGTCAGTGTAATTTTTAGAGTTGGATTGTGTCAGCCAACTTGAAAAAGACCCATTTCCTGACAAAGAAACATGTCCTTAATGCAAATATATCCTTCGCATGCATCCCAGTTTCTGTAGCTTGCATTGAGAGGATAGAACTTGCAGTGACGTCTGGTGTAAACCTTCATTTCACTTCTCGGCTGCCTTTAATCCATCTTAGGGTTTTTTTTTCCATGTCCATCTTGTCATTTTTAATGGAATCTTGATTGGTCTGATGAGTTAAGCATTCTAGTGAATGCAACTGGAATTCAGGTCTCGCAGAAGACAAGCCTATATTGCAGAGATAGTGCTTTCCGGTTCATTGTGCACTTGTAATGCTCGTTTCAGGATAGTCCAAATGATACTTTCCCTCCAAATTGTCCCCCAAATAAATCAGATATCTATTGGAAGAAGACTGAAAATTAAAAAAGGGACACTGTGTGTCACTAAGGATCATTTTAACTGTAAGAGTTGGAATAAGTCTCAAAATGATGCTAACAGTTCCCGTGTAAGTAGTGTTATTTATGTTGATTAATTACGTGAATCCACAACAATTGCACAACAGTTTGGAATTTAATTGTTTGCAATAGATTTCATCATTGCAATTGGGAGAAAAATATTATTAAAATATTCAAGCCGGTAATGAGAAATGTCATTCTACAAAAAGAAAAGGGGCATGACTAGGACAATGTAAAAACACGTTTAGGGTGATAATTGCAGTCATTTGCAAATTATTTCAGCTGAGCATCTTTGTATGTTTAAAGATGGATTTTGGTCTAAAAAAATAAATATTTTTTCTGCAGGATATTACAGAAATAGAATTTTTGAGACGTGTGGGTCAGACCTTTCTAGTTGACTGAAGTAAGCATTTGAAAAATTGTATTTTTTCCTTCTCTAACAGGCTTGACAGGCATATGTACTATTGATGTGCATTGATTTTCTGCTGACAAGCACTGATTTCCTGTACATAGCACACTGTACTTCATACAAAGTCACTGACCCCTTATTAATTACAAGGGCCTTTCACACAAGTGGGTGTGTATAGTTCAGGCAAAACTATTTACTGCATTTGCTTACAGTCACATTGTATGTGGGTGCCACACAAGGTGTTATCCTTGAATTTGTGTTGATTTCAAAAGAAGGCAGCATTACTGTCAAAGATGATTAATAATGAGTTTCACATTAAGAGGCAAGAATGAGCAATCACATCTTATCCATTGAAAACATGCTGAAATGTTCAGTGTGAATTCCATGTGACTCAAAAATTTGAAATAATACAGGAACCAGTCTAGTGCCATGAAAAGATACACTCACCGGCCATAATTTTGGATCCCCACACTTAAATAACATGTTGATCCCCCATGAGCAGCTTGAAAAGAAATTAGCACCTGTTCAACGAGCGTCTAAGATTTTTGCAGTCCAATCCCTCATTCTTACAGCCTTCCATTAAGGTTGTAATGGAGGTTAATGGTTGATATCGAGCAAAGTTAATCTGGGTCACATTAACTGATCTCAGTCCCTGGTAGACTTCTCTCCCATAGTCCAAGGGAAGTTCTTGGCTAACCTGTCATTCCCTGTGGATTGCTTTCACCCACGATACACCCATGAGGCCAATAAGTGAGCCAGCTGTCTCCTGTATCCGGGCATCACATTCCACAACACCAGAGCTCTGGCGAGCTAAGCCAGTGGAGCCCCCTAGTGATGAGCTTAAATTCTTCTTTCATTCAAGAAGAGGGCTGTTTTCCATTATTTGCAGAGGCTTTTCCTGTTTTTTTTTCATTCTTTAAGCTAGTTTCAAGCCCTCATACAGGGTATTGATGAGCTTCTGCATCACTTTTCTTCCCCCAGTTAGCTTATCAAGGGCCAGGCCATGGGAATTGTGCAGCAGGTGTTACTGGGGCCGAAGACTTGTCAAAGATGAGCACATAGAGAGAGTGCATTAATGTTATGCTGGCAACAGATCTGAACATTTTTATGGAAAATATATATCATTACTTGCCAGCTTCTTCATTTGTTTCTTTGCGTCAAAATGCTTTTACAGTCTAGTTTTGATTGACTTGTAGATATGCAAATATGGTCTATCTCAAGTGTGGGAAAAGCTGTGCTATAGAGAGGCATTAGTATGGACCTCAAGCATGGCTTCTACTCTGGGCTGCCTTGTCACCTCCAACTCACAGCCCCAGACAGTGAGTGCTTCTCAGTTGAAAGATACTGGAAGTCAATTCTGGGATCATTTAAACATCGGGCTTCGGGGCATGAACACTTGTAGAAGCGGCATGCAATATGAAAACAAGCATGGAAGTTTTCAACGAGTGTCGTTTGTCTATTATGCATCCCCCAGCTTTGAGCAAATGGTAATTTGATTCTCTTGTTCACATCCTAACAACCAGATCTCTGAGGTCTTTGTTCAGCAACGCAGAATCATGCAGGAAAGAAATCAAATTAGACACGCGGCAATTAAGAAATGAGAATTAAAATTAGACCACATCGTGCAGATGACACAAGCCACACTGAGGCGAGGACCTGAGAAAGACATAGCAACAATGGTAACAGATGCATGTGTCGGCTTTTGTGAAACCGAAAACCTTTATCTGTTGCGTGATACACCTCCCAGTGTGTTTGCTGTCTGAGGTGTAGCATCCAAAATATCACCCTGGATCTCATTCTCTTACAGCAAGCTCTGAGGCCAGTCACATTGATCAAGAGATGTGGGTCCCGAATGAATGCACTGGAATATTCAGTCAAGAAAGGCTACAAAACAATAGGAGGACAGCCATCTCCTCTCATGCTAAGTGGAGTTCAGTTTTGTAGACTCTTACTTGACTGAACGCAGTTGCTGGTTGTCTTCCAGCTATTTCAGTGGTACTGAAAAGGTGGGCAATTTTACATATAGATTTACATAGACTCTGTGACTTCCCTGCTGTAAACAGAATATTAACTTGCGAGAAACCCCTAATGTGAAACTGATGCATCACCGAAGCACAGTTGTTGAGGAACAGTGTCTTAATATTTAGGGCAAAAATGGAAGTAATTTTGACCTTTAGCTAATTTATTGATTTGATGGGTGACAGTTTTCTCTTTCTTTGCACATTCAATCATTCATACTCAGAAATATGAATGAGTTCAGTGTTGCCTGAAGAAAAATCTCAAGCACAGCACAGCAGTTTTCGTAGATGAATTATCCTGCCAAAATACTACAGTGTGGTATGTGCAGATCCGAGTCATGCTGTTGGGTGATTGCTGATGCAATTCCCTGTCATACAGACTCTCCATTCTGTGTTCGAGTCCCGTGGGGAGAGCTAAATTCATCCTAGCACTCCCAAATGGTGGGGGCCGATTCACATCACAGAGTCACAATGAGCCTACACGGAGCAGGTGTGCAGCTACATCAAGCTGAGACCAGCTTAGTCGAGCTCCCTCCTTCTCCATTCATTGGGCTGGCAAACAATCCACTAATCGGGCTCCTGAAAGGAGACAAGCCCACAGGACTGGAGGGCATTCAGGCCCTTTGTCACACCTGGGTGGCAACAGCGAGATGGACTTTATAGAAGAAAACCCCTCGTCGTGACTAACGGGGACACCTTTAAACTCGGCGACTCCAGCAGCCTTTTTGTAATTCAGCATAATCTGTTCCTCAGACGCAGCAGATGTTATCAAGACGCTTCAGACGTAAATTCAGAACATTTTCTATTTTCTTGATTCACTTATTGAGGACCCACAATATATTTATCTTATTCCAAAACTATTGATCAATTAGACCGAACACCCCGGAAATGTATAGGGATAAGAAGACATCGGTAATATAGAGGCTTCTTGGTGCTAAACGGTAAACCAGCGACTATTTTTACACGTCCGTCATGATTAGTGCATTTTCCTTCTGACGGAATACAGTATATGCACATATTCTAAAGAAATGTTATATCAGACAATTGTTTTCTATTACAATAGACCTTAGGTCGCTTTCCATTTATTATTGTACGGACGTGACATTTTAGCTTTAGTGTTCGTGCTGAGAAATTGCAACAACACAAAAGATTCAACTTGAATTTTAGTCGCGACAAGGCAACTTAATGATGTGCAATATTGCCGGGGAGTTTGTGATATTTAAAGAAGTTGATCGGAAACGCTGAAAAGACTAAAACAATACAGCGGCCACTTCGATACTTTAGACAATGCATAAAGTGGCTACAGAAATGCATATATATATGGCATTCATCCTTTCATCTTCAGGCACTTTCTCGCATTATTGATCCTTACACCGTGTACTGTCGTTGTTGCGCGACTCTCGCAGCAGATATTAAAAAGGCGGTACCAACGTTCACTTTTAGCTTGTAAGAGGGCACAATTAAAAAACGTCTGGCCGGAACTGATGCCCCTGTCTTTCTGAGTGGGCAGCTGCGTGGCGTGGCGATTTCTGCGACACAGTAAGCAGCCGGGGGGTGAGCTCACAATTCTCACTCCCGTGCACTCATCCCGTCTATGACTGTCTGTAAGTCAGCTCGCGGTCACATGTTGCAACGTCATGCTGTAGTTAGTTACTGTAGTTGCGAGGATTGAACCCTCATTCAAAGCTACTGAAGTCGCTCATCGCGCAATATCTTTGTGTGCTAGCATGCACTCTTCCTCTCTAAACCAATCTCAAATGGAGCCACTTAGTCAGGAGATACCAGTACCTCCGCCACGCAATTTCCACCATCAATAATTTAATCTATTTGCTCCGTAGCTGAAAAGACAACTTCGAGCTCTCGGGAAGAGAAGGAAAATATAAAAGCGAACTCCAGAAAGAAACTGAGGGGAGTTTCATCAGAACATCCCAAATGAAACTTTCCTGTTGATGTTTTTTTTCTTCTTTCCAGCTAGACACTGAAAGGTAGGTTTTGTTTTCATTCCTCTCCGCTTCTTTCGTAACTTAAAAGGGCAGAAAAAAAAACAAAACAACCCAAGTCTGCAAAACTAATCAAGTGGGTCGATCTACAAATACATCCAGCGCACAGTGCGCCTGGACTGGCCGCTGTAATTCTATCGGGGGTGTTCATTAATAAAAAACGGTGTTATTATCTTGATTGAATTCCTAATGGTCTTACCAGGAGGGGGTCATCGAAGGCACCAATTCCCTCCCCCCCGCCACCCCCCCTCCAAAAAAAAAACAACCTGAATTTTGATAGAAAAGCCAAACACAAACGACGCGTAGTCTTGCTCGGCGTGTCTTGTGAAAATACTTTCGGAATTGCTTGCTGATTCAATTTTGTGGGTTATTTTATTGTGGTTTAGAAGGTGCCCTCCTACCGTGCTATGTAAAAATATTGTGTGTCCTCTCCACTTCTCAAAAGTTCGTTTTTAAAAAAAAAAATATGAAGAATCCGTATGCACTGAAATAACTTCCTTGTCATTCTGCATCTGCAGCGAAGGGCTTTCGATTTAAACCCCTGAACGGCTAGGGCTTGTTTTTCGACAGTAATTTGAAGTGAAATATCCCTGCCAGCTTTTATTGATGATGTATATGGATGAGAAACTTCAGGCTGAAAAGGTTTAACAATGTTCACTCGCTGAGAGGCCGCAGGGTGTTTTAAGCGAGTAGAAAGGTGGCCGGTGTTAAAAATAGCAATTAATAAACGTCCCATTAATAAAAGCGATCGCTGATCGACAGTAAATTATTTGGTGATTGTCGCAGCGCCAAGAAATGCTTGTCTAAAAGGCTCGATCAAAAAAAAAACAAGGCTTGTTAAGCAAATAAAAAGTCTGATCTTCTCATAAAGATTTCATAAGAAACTTGAGACGTTCTGCTAGTTCAGTCAGCTGTGCAGGGTCTCGGGCTATGAATCGTCGCCGGTTACCTGACAGAGTGAGGATGATTTTACGGATTAAAAACTGCCCCCCCTCCTCGATGCGCAGAGCATCTGAAACCTATTGGAAATGGCTTGAAAGATGAACTGCTCTGGGCTCTGAAGTAGGGACAAAACTTTTGCTCCGGGGTGTTACTGCTGCTTTCTAAGTGAAACTGCTCAAGGTTAGCCTTTTCCTACGACTGTACTGTACGTGGTGTGAAAGGTGTTCACCAGGACATCTGGTTGTGTGGAATACCGAGATGAACCAGATGTAACATGTAAATACTTAAGTATGGGGAAATGCATTGAATGTGTAACAGTTTAGCAGATTATTATTCTTTTTATGACGATAATGATGATGCACGCGTATAGCCTTCCTTTTATTCTACTTTATAGCTGACTTGATCTTTTACTTCAGGCTTTTCCCAGACATTACTCGGGCACAGCTCCCAATCTTACACTACAACTACAACTAAAACTAAATGTCCGACTGCGTTGAATGTCTGAGATTTTGAACAACGTGAAGAACACCGACATGAAAATCCTTCATATCAAACTCCATGGGTTGCCTTGTCTCGTTGTGTTCGCGGTTGGAATGCGACTCCTCTCCGGTGTTTTAACTTCGCTCTTGTGTGATCGTTTGGCGCGGTGTAGGTCCACTGTGGGAAACTGGAATGTGCCCAGCTGAACTGGAACAGACCGAATGATACCTGACCCATTACTTACCTGAAGATCAAAGGAATGTGAAATCCAAATACCATCTGGAATATTTTTGTTGTTGTTGTTGGTTGTGGTTGAAAGCAGTTCTTGGAAACATTACCTTGGACAAAGGCGCCATCTAGTGGAAAGATTTGGGGAAACCAGCTTGCTCTGTACTGCTTTTGTTGGCTACTGAATGGGATTGGTACCTAGTTAGCAGTCGTGTTTTACTCTGTTGTTTTTGTCACAAAAATAATTGCATATGGGCCGGTAGGCTTCTGAATTGTCTTGTTGACAACATGCATTACAGGAAACAGGGTTTTGCTTGCTTGTTTGTTTTTGGTTGTGAGTGGGCAGGAGAATTCTGACTTTTTTCGTGTTCCTTCTGTACCACCGGGGCTCGGAAGTCACGGGTTGTAAATGGGTTCGGGTTTACTGTAGCTCGCTTCTCCTCCTGTTCCGAAAAGAAAGTTCCTGGGCAGCCCCACTGTGAAAGTCTTCGTCCATCCCCGAATCGCATTCGGTGACTGTTCGGTACGAGTCACCTGCGCGGGCAGGTACAACAGAAATATCCGGACAGATCGGTATATTCAGAAGAGAGAAGATAAGATAAGACTTTATTGATCCCGAAGGGAAATTGATGATCAGTTCCACGTTAATTGGGCTTTTCGGTTTCTCTAACGGTCATAGGGCTGCAGCTCTCCGGATTCCCGAGTTGGCGCATGGAAAATGACGATGCGCACAAGGTCCCCCGGTAACGATTTTAGGAGAACCGCGATATGCGCCGGTTGTCCTCCGGCTCGGAGCTCGGACAGCTG
The DNA here is from genome assembly GCF_059453375.1 of Lepisosteus platostomus. Lineage (NCBI taxonomy): Eukaryota > Metazoa > Chordata > Actinopteri > Semionotiformes > Lepisosteidae > Lepisosteus > Lepisosteus platostomus. Next base: position 14,411,419 of record NC_142628.1, read on the forward strand.
GCTCGGACAGAGAACGCCCTCAGCCCTGCGCTCTACAGGAACAGCCTTCGATCCACGTTTAATATGCGCAATTAAGTCACAGTGTTATGGCCTGGGCTGATCTCAGATGCAGATACAGACTAACTTAATTAACGAGCTGCCGTCTTGGGTGCGACAAAACCCCGAGGTGAGCAGGTTCTCCAGAAACCCTTGCTTGTTGTCCGCTTCTGGGGCTGTACAGAAAAGGGTCGGGCTTAATTAACTGGGTGGCTAGAAAATGAAAGGCCACTAACGGCGACCCCTCACTCTGTCCATGAAATAGGCTTTCTTAGCACCTGCGCTCACCTCTGCTGCTCGCTGAGCTGAGTTGTTTTCTTTTTCACGGAACAAGCAAGTATTCGCTACGTCTACGGTCACTAAAAAGGATTTTGCGCGTTTTATCATATTGCTTTTAACCTTTCATTCACTCATACAGACACAGCGCAGGCTGGTCCCGCCGGCACCGCGGTCCCAAGCTAGTGACGGAGGGGACGCTCTTGTCAAAATGTCATTACACGGTTCCGAGACTCTCTGTTGGACGAGGAAGAGTCTTATTTTCTTTGTCTGGCACAGGAGTCTGAAACAATTAACTTATATTCGTAAACCCCCCGGGTGAGTAATTGATAATCAAACACTTTTACTCCAGTGTCCGGCAAAACAACATGAGTCTCTCGGTTTGGCGTCCAGCTTCTTTACAGAGCGCAAACTACACTATTGGAGTCATTGGCATCTGGTTGGACACGTCAGTCATCCCTGAAGTGGATGCACAATCGCCATGGCAACCGGCTGACGCCTTGCGCTGAGCGCTTACATCCAAGACAGCGAAGAACATCAGTTAATAAGCCGAGAGCGCGAGATGCCGCTAATTGGTTTCCGCAGCTTTAATTGTCCGGCGTGTTTCAATTAACTCGTTTCAGGCACGGTGCAGTATAGATGTTTGCAAAAGAGGTGTCAGAATTTTCCGAAGATTTGAAACAAGTGTATTTTTTTAAACAAATACTAAATCATATCTGTTGTCAGGCGTTCATGGAATTGCTGGAATAAATGTACACTTGACGGATTTACGTACGTTGCCCAGAGCGAAGTAAACTGGTTGGAGATTCGTCGTCTCCCGAGTGAATAAGGCCAACAGCCTTAAGGGCTGATTCTGCGTCACGTCACTAGGAATTGTTGGTGTTTCAGGAGAAACCCCCTCATTTCTCTATTAATTAAATATAGCCTATTAGCTGACTCTGCGAGTGTAATTTTATCCCGGTACATGAATTTTTTAAAGAGACTGTGTAATTATCTGCCGCTTTTTTCACGTCCAAACGAATGAAACTGAATCTATTTAAATATTGAAGTTCTGCCCCCGATCAATCACTGAGATAAAGAGTGAAGCCGAGAGGCTAAAAACGTACTGTATATGCGCATTAATTTGTCAGACGTGTACTTAACACTCCCAGTGTAGCGAAGCCTTCCGGAAAAAAAAAAACAACATAACGATTTTGCTTCTGGAGGACCCGAAGCGTTTTAAAACGATGATTCAGTTGTGGGTTTACACTAAACGACCGAAGGCGAAATCATTTTGGGACGTGTTTCGGGGGTGATGGAATTGTAGCAGGTTAGAACGTTTATTTGTTAGGTGATCAAGAGGATTTCTGACCACTCGAAGCAAATCTTTGAAGTCGTTCGAAATCCCTTTTGTGCGCATGGTTATTGATTCGGCAGAGATGGCTCATTGGTCACTCCAACAGGTGAGGGCCGAGGCGTGCTTTTGAAAGCGCTGCCGCTCAGAGTGAGCTCAGGAGCACGGGGTCTGTGCCTCGTTGGGAGAAAGGGTATCTAGTCGTGTGGCCCTGACGTGAGACGTTCGCTACTGAAGTATTTACAAGACAAATGTGTACCTTCACAAGGTATGGTTTATCACGTAAACCTGGGCTGTGACGTAGGGGCAGGGTGCATTGCTGTGAGGCTTTCGGATGCCGGAACATTCTTTCGACTTCTCTGCTCCTGGCACACAATACACAACAGCCGCGAGGAAACTCCAGCTCGAATCCATCTATATATAAAAGCTCTAGTCGGCCCTGGAAGTTCGAGAACAATGAAGGTTAGACCTAGACCATGCATCTGAGGGTTAATTAGATGACATCTCTCTGGATCAGTACAGAACGGGTAGGGAAAGATTGCATTTGATCTTTTTTTTTTGTTATTGAGTTGTGACTAGAATCTAATTCACCAATCGACCTGGTAACCTGCTGAAACGCACTGGAATCTAATAGCGTTTTTTTTTTTTGGCTACTGTACGTCACGGTACTACCCGACCCAATTATGGTAATCGGACAACATTTAAATTGGGAATGTTTTATTATTATTCTGGCACCAGGAGAGAAGGCTCGTCTGCAAGGTTGTTTTCGCCCAACATGATGTTTTGTTTTAAAATACGTAGAGTTACAGGTATTTAAAGGTCTATATACTACAAATTCCTGAGTTTCTATAGGGCCCGGCAGATACAAAATACATTTCCTGCAGTTCATTGGCGAAACGCGTTCCTGACCCACGAGGGTTCTGCCACACTTCCCAAGTATTGTTTTTATAGCGCTGCAGTAGTGGATACTGGTTAATAGACAGATAAGCAGGCAAGGGTAGCCCAGTGGTTAGCACTGCTGCCTAGCAACACCGCGGTCCTCTTGGTTCAATTCTGGAACCAGGGGACTGTCTGTGTGGAGTCTGCATGTTCTCCCTGTGTTCACATGGGTTTTCTCCTGGTGCTGCAATGTCCCCTTTTAGTCCAAAAACATGCTGGTTGGTTAATCAGCTCTGGAGCTGTGGATTAAGTGGTAGAAAACAGGCGAATGGCTAAGCAGGCCAGCTAGAGGAAGAGAACTATGACTTCAGGTTAGTTAATTATAGGAATTGACATTCGGCGAGTGCTGCTACATATTTTTGTCCTTAAAAAAAATACATGAATTGAATAAATAGGATAGTGGTAGAAGATTATTTAATGTTACTTGCCGGACAGAAGGGCTTTTCACTTATAGTTAAATGCAGGCTTCCAAACGTCTCTCTCTCTTTTTTGCAAGTATTAATTGACCTTCGTAGAGTTTTTCATGCAAAGACTTGAATTCCTGCTTTACTGTGAAAGTCTGATTCCACATGAATCCACAGAAGAGCAGGGAGCCAAGGGAGCTATGAGCTCAGTCCCCCTCCACTCAGACCATAGTGTGTTTGTGTTAGTGGTGCCGTGTCTTTTGCCTGACACTCGCTGACCGCACTGGTCTCATGAGTCAAATATGAAAATCGTGTTGCACACAAAGGATATGAAACTGTGATGCCCCAAACAGCACATTAAAAATCTGTCTGCATGCATATGCACACTCATTGACAGCAAAAAATGGAGAAATAACGTACACCTGTTTTTTGAAAGCACAAAGCAAAACAACGTTTACCCAGTCTAAATCAACACTAGCCCTAATTTAAAAAACAAGTGGCAGTGTCATCATCTGTTGATTCTTTTATTAGTTTTACACATGACCTGCAGAGCTAGCCTTAGCAGCCAATAGGAAAATTGCACTCTAAGCATGATTAAAATCTCTGCATATTTTTGCATCTTTCATTACAGCACAGTAGGACGGTATCATAGTAACTTCCAACAGAAATAACAACACTTACCCAAGAATCAAGCGTATTGAAAGGTTTATGGAGTTTATTAAGGTTTAGTCACAATAAAGTTTCGGCTGAACCTGTGTGGGTGAGGGCTGACCTCCTGGCCAGAGAATGAGGAGGCTGGGACCCCCATACAGAGTGAGGGGTGACCCAGGGGCAGCTGCAGAGGGGGAGATGGGGGGGAAGAGGGAGGCAGGAGACCTTGTGTGTGAGAGAAGGAGAGAAGGGGGTCACATACAGTATTTATAGTGTTTTAGGAAAGGAAATGACATTAGGATTGATTACAAATTACTGACAGCTGAGGCTGATTGAACTTGGCTGTTGGAATACCTCCTGAACTTTCATTATAAACTCCATTAAATAACTGTCGAGAAAGGTTGTTTACATTATTTACTTTTATTGCAGAATCCACTCCTGACTGTTTAACGCAATTCAGTTTCTTGTAGCATTCAATAAACAAGCTATGATGAGTTTGAATGGAGTTGCCTCATTCAGTTTTCCTTGAAGAACGTTTTTCTTAGAAAGAACGTCATTCCATTAGAACTATGGTGCTTGTCCCTGATTTTTCCAGGAAACACCAAGTAGCCTAATTGTAGCACGCACGATCCGATTTTTGGACCTTCCAGAATTCTTAATTTTCTATCTGCAGGAATGTAGACATTTCCAGGAAGTCATCAAGTCTGGTTCTGGAAGTCACCTTTCCACAGATAACAAGAAAGCTTAGGGTCACTGAAAAAAAAAATCTTGGGAGTTTACTGTTGCTGATATTATCAAGACTGTCACTACAATGACTTTGGAAGTGATGAACAAAAATAAACTTAAGAGAGCCAAAAAAAAATAAACAGCACAGTCCTTCTCTGTCCAGGAAGATTTGATTTGTTTTTTTGTACAATCTCAGTGAAGTGAGAAAGATTGTGATGGTTATGCAATGCAGAACTTCTTAGGAAAGTGCATTCTTTGGAAAGAGGTGACAATGAACATGCATTTGTGTGTTTTTTATACTGTAGTGTTTTCAAGGAAGGGTTTACATCTCAATGAGGTTAATGTAAGCCATGTCTGGATTGTCATATCAGTTAACTTCAAGATAACCTTTGGAAGAAAACTAAAACACAAACCAGTGGACAAGAACATTGAATTCTGAGAGAGGGAGGCACTATACACTAGGTAACCGGAGCAATAATTCACATTGTTGGATACGCTGTTAAAGTAGAAAAAATTATTATTGTGCTGCAAATGGAAGTGGCACAGAGCAGGGATTCAATTGTGTTTGTTAAAAAAGTCATTGAAACATTTTGCCATATGCTTTATGTTAAGGAAGCAATCCTGTATTGGTCCAATAGGGCTTTACTGTAATCTCTTTTTTTGGGATTAAAAGGACACTATATATCCTTAAAGGAAACAGTGCAGCCCCCTTGAAAAGAAGAGATGATAGCGCAATTACCTTTCATCTGTTAATCTAGCACTGCCAGTCTCTCTTCTAGTCCCTCTAGCAGGCATGAAGAGGACGGACCCCAGCCTATATGTAGAGCCCACAGCTTGTCAGCAGGTCACGTTATGAAATGACAGTCAGATTCTGTTTTTCTTGCTCTGGCCCCTAATCCCTGCTCATCGCCTTCATGGGACTTGCAAGCAGGCACCAAGCAAGAGGAGAAAACCAGCGAAGTGAAGAGGTGACTTTCTGGCTCATCCTTCTGCACAGAGACGGAAATGAAGGAGCGTGTGGGAAAAGAGTACTTAGCACCAGAGCTGAATTTAGCTGAATGTCACCCCTGTAGAGTAATGAGAGAAACTAGACTCACCAGCAGAGAGCACGGCAATTTAAATAGGCAAATAAGATTATAATAGAGGACACCGAGACTGCCGGGTGTCTCCCAGTCTTTCTCCTTTCTGGACAGCGTAATGTTTAAAAATAAATGATGAAATGTGCCACCCCTGGAATGGAAGCTGAGCTACGCACCGCAAGTGGTAAAAAAAGGCAGAAGTTCTTTTGCCAGACCGAGCCGACGTGGAGATTTGAAGTGACCCAGGTAATATCTCAAGGCCTGTTAATGTGTGTGGGCTTGTTCTGCACTCTCCTCATTTCAAAAGGTGTCATTCCAGTGTTGCAGGAGCAGTTCATTATTGTCTCATTAAACGGTAATGGTTGTGTGTCTTCAATGATTGTCCTTCATTTCTTTCTCAGTGTAATTGTGCAATCATTAGCTCTGGGAAATAGAGTATAAATAAAGCAATGTTGGGCTTTTCGTTTTCTTTAAATGGGGATTAGCTTCACTGAAACAAATAGATTCCCCAAATATTCATGGTGTGTTAAATCTAATTTATGACCGTTTTTTGATACTGTCATTCTTTTTACAATCGCCAAATTGACCTTCTCTAGGTATAGAAAATTGTAAGTCAGCCGCCGTAATCAGACGTCCGAACCCCAGCTGCAGGTGAAATTGTATTTCACAAATTTAAGGAAAAGGTATTTGTTTTGGGGTATTTTTTTTCCCCGAATTGGAAAAAAAAGTTGCAATTATCACAGGCAGCCCCAGAGTACTGCAGTGGTTCATGGATGTGATTGTGGTTTAACTGGATCAGAGTTTTGAGGACAAGTCCTATTGATTTTCTTTACTGAAACAGGAAATAGCCAAATAAAAAAAGAGTGTCAGCCACCCGCCAAGAAGAAAGCTCAGAGGAGTAACTAGCAATTGGATTCTAATGAGTTACACGGCCTCCATTTCTGTGGAGTGTCTTGTGCGCGACTGAAATGGTGACATTTGCAGCCTTGTTAAACTGTCAGGCACAGCCTTTCTTTCCCTCTAATGCTGTGCCCTGTGATAGTCGTTAAGAAAAAGAAAAGAATTCATGTATTAAAAGATGTGCTTAAGTTACACTGGGACATATTTGACTTTCTGTGGGTTTTTATTTCAGTGAGGAAGTACATGGACAACTTAAGTAGTTTGTTTTCTCTAGCAGCGGGTTAAAGATAGAGAACTCCCGGCCTGAAGTGCTGTAAAATGTCGCTCACGGAAACATGGTATAATGTAGTAAAGCACAGTGAATGGCTTGTATATAGAATATGTGTGGTTCCAGTTTAAAACATTGGAAGAGCAGGAAAAATCACTAGGGTGAATGTGTTAGTGGCCCGAATTTGATCAAGGAGGGATCTAGTCATGAAAACTGGCCTATAACCATATCCCCAGGTGTTGATGGGGAGTTGCTGAAGCCTGATGACTCTTGCATGTGGAGTTCTAAATGGACGTTCTGTAGAAGGTCAGACCCCAGTCTCACCCACCTCAGCTTCCCTGCATGCAAGGACCTCACCTCCAGAGTGCCCACTCTCTGATCTTCTCTCGCACCCCACCCTCACCCTTACAGCAGTCCCCTTGCGCTTTCCTTGCCAAAAAGAGGGGTCTGTCAGCTTTGTCCCTACAGTTCCGCCAATTAACCAGCTAATCCCTATCATGCCTCTATTGCGCATTAAATAAGGTTTGGTGAAACCGCTGAAACAGGACTGTGTCCTTGGAATTAAATAAAAAACACCTTGCAGAGAATCCAGGCTGGCTGGGTTGTAGAAGTTATTTTCTCTCTTTCTTTTTTAGGAGAATTTGCTGTTTATCCAAAACGTCAAGCTGAGCTCTTTAAGTGGAAAAGAAAATGTTGCACCAGAGCCCACTAGTTCAAAACGTTTCTGGGAATCTCATCTGCGCTCTCCTCAGTTTGTGATTTAGGAATTTGGCTGTGTTTGGAAAGGATGAATTTACAGTCCTGTTCCCATAGGAACTTAGTGGGTAATTCATCAGACGGCTCTGCTTGTAATCTTATACTGTACATGTTACCATTCAAGTGTGCTTGCGGAGAGTAGCATTGTTTTTCTGCTGAGACTGAATCACTGTGCTCACCATGTCATTTAAAAACAGGTCTTAATACAAGAAAGCAAATCCTTTCGTGTAGCAGAATTCCACCGCTATCAAAATATAAATGTGTCTAATTGATGGGAATTGGAGCAAACAACTCCCAGAACTGCTTAAAAAGTAGCGGAAAACAGCTTGGGTTGCTAAGACCTGCTGTTCTTGTGCAGACAACCTGTTTCAGTAAGTCTCCAGAATTATTTGCAAACCGTGAGCTGTGAAATGTTTCGAGTGTGAAGCCTTCTCTCGATTTGGCAGAGGTGGATGAGTAAGCTCTAGGTTTTAAGGGGATTCTTTTTAAAAAGAATGTACATGCTGTACTGGGTGCACCAAAAAAAAAAAGCACAGGCATGCCTTTTCATTTACTCATATCATTCATATGACAGGACAGAGTGAAAGAGGCAGCTTCAGAACTTCTTTAATTCATTGCCGTTCATTTGGCTTCATTTGAAAAAAATCCAGTCGCCACATCACAAATACAGAAGAAGTCTTGTGGTATAAGCTGTGTTGCTTGCTGGCACTACTTGCTGGCACACAGGTGCTGCTGAAGCTGGCACAGCCCTCTTCATAGTATTGTCTTTCTTATCATTTGCAAATTGGCAGCGGCCTGTTAAAGTGCACCTTTAGAGAACCTGCAGGGAAGGACGGGGGATTAGGATGTGCTGGGATATCAAAGTGGGAATTACATTTTCAGGTTTTCTAAAAGCCTAACCCTTGTGCCCGATGACCCTATGACCCTTCCTTTAAGGGATTAGGTAAGGTTAAGTACAGCTTATTTATGTGTAATGGGGGGGGATGCGAAGTGTACGTTCTGTGTTCACCCAGTGCATGGTCATGCTCTGGGGGAGGAGATGCAACTATAATATTAGCAAAGACTTGCAGACCACAGCCCTTTTAGGATATTTGCTTTTTGGCTAAATCAGTGCTGCTTTAAGTTGCAAACCCAAAGGTGCACTCTTCCCAGAAATCCAAAGGGCATTTTTTGTTATTGTTGATGTTTCAGACAATGCCTTTAAGCTGATTAGCCACAGTCCCTGGTGGCGGCCTGATCCCTGTGAGTTGAGTTGAGTTTGTTGGTGTCTGAAGTGGACATAAGGGCTTCGCGAGGACTTTCTTGAGAATTTTACTTTCCAAAAACAACACCTTTTTGCCTCGGGTCATTGTGGAAGAGGTAACTAATTTGAACTCTCAGTCCTGCTAGAGCGCTATCTGTTTAGCTACAGGGGTCAGGGGCGGAGGCGTTGGAACTTATTTAAAGGTATTTCTCTTGAATTGTTTGGAGCAGAAATCTTTTAGCCTGACAGCGGCCACCTAGCGAAGGAGGTGAATGCGAAGGGAGTGAGGAACACAGTAGTCCTGATGTGATTGTGGCCACAGGCACCGTTTTGACAGACTGTCGATGACCCTTCTGATAGCTCGACGAAAAAGTCTTTGAAATCAAAATCTGCAGGGCTTTTTTTTTACGTGAGCCTTTGAAATTTCCGTAAGCGACCGAAAGCCTGACATTTCACACACTTTTCTTTGGTGAAAAAGTATGATTGGTGTTGCTCCTGTCCGCTGATACTCTGCTGAAGCTCATTGCAGTTGAGATTGCATTTTAATTTTGTTTGAGATTCTTTGCCAGGAACTCTGTATAGATACAATGTGTGCATTTCAGGGGCGCTTGAATTCTTTTGTGTCAAAGCAGAGAGTTAGGAAACTTTACACAGTTCATTCCTCTACAAGGCAAACCCATGGGGAAGTGCTGTGTGCATTTCACTGCAAAGGACAAGGTGTGCCTCTGAGAAAAATATCTCCGGTGAAATAGTTCAAATATTTTAACCCCGTTTAATCCCCCTCGGTTTCTCAACAACGAAGGAACCACACTTTCCGGATATTTTAAGACGCAGAGCTAAAGATGCCTTTAGCTTGTAATGTACTGAAGGAAGATTCATAATATATTGTTGTTTGCTCAGCAAACGCCCAGATTCCACCTCCGTCTTTTGACAACAGAGTTAACATGACACTTTTGCTAGAAATTAAATCTCCTTTCCACACCACAAGCATCTATACTATTGGATGCCTGAGACCTAGGGGATCGTTGTTTATTCTGGATTTTGGTTTGCAGAAGAAGCCATCTGCCTGGCTCAGTCCATGAACCCTCAGGGCTCCTGCTCAGTTAAGTAAGTGAGGGCTGGCCCACATGAAGTGCTGTGAGATCAAGGTAATAGTGCAGTATTGTCCTGCATAAGTGGTAGCAAATGTCGTAGAAGTCTCTTTGCATGCACCTGAGCTTTGGGCAGTGCAGATTTGGATATGTTACAATGAGGTGTAGAAGCGGGGTATCATGTGGAGACTCTGACTTTGCACAAAAAGTGCAAAAGCTAGCGAGTGAAGCTGGGGTCATTTCTGCTGGGAGTTGTGGACTGTTGCAGGGGCTGTGCTGTGCAGAGCCGTGGTCGGTGTTATCAGGGTGACCACTGAGATAGGCCACTGAAAGGCAGAAGGGCTGAAATTTTGCAGCATTTCAGTCTCAACGGCCCATAGACGCAATGAAACAGGGGATGCCTCTTTCCCATCAGTGGGGTAAAATCCCCCCAACACAGACAATTCCCCAAACAGCCTTTGCAGAAATGAAATGTTTCCCATAGCTTCTCCGTGAACTTGACAATTTACCAGCTTGAACTGTTCTGATCTCGGTCGGTGAGAGATCAGAGAGTGTATTTTCTAGAATCAAACACCTGCGTCATGCTTGCGTACTGCAACACGCAGGATTTCACTGACTGCTTCCCGGCTACCACAGATTGGCTTCTGGGCCACCGATTTTATGACTCATGGTATAACACAAGCTCCAGACCAGTGCATGTTGGTGGTATAGTGGTAAACATAAGTGCCTTCCAAGCAGTTGACCTGGGTTCGATTCCAGGCCAACTCATCAACAACAGAAGGTCCAGACCAGAGCCACAGAAACACACTGGGGCAGAACCCAGAATGGTTCCTGTACTGTGAAGGGGACTTGAGAGCATGTGACTCCCCCTCTAGATGGGACACCAGTACATCACAGGAATGACTTGGTTCTGCCCCCTGTGATTACAGGGTTATCTACTGAGCCTGAACAATCTCCTTTATCTGTTCCATCATGGTCTCTCGCATGTGTGACAACATGCGCCATTGATATTGATATGAGCTTTCCATTTGGCATCTGGTCTTGGTGAATTCATTGGGCAATTTTGACATTCACTATCGCTGTTGGTGATCGGTGACATGGGAAAGATTTTTATTTAATATCTGCTTATGCTGTGCTTCTATTCTCTGACCTGATGCTATGCCCCAGGGTGGAATTCGTTTTCTGCTATAGTGAGGCTTCAAAATCAGGCGCAAAATCAGCATATCATTCCCATCCTGAAAGCCATTTCCTTACAGTCATATTGCCATTATTTGTATTAAATGGGGATGGTGATTTTTTTTACAAAATGCTCTAGGTGAGAGGAGTGAAGATACTGCAGTTTGAACAGGTGCACCTTTCGGATGTGAGTTAAGTAGGAAAAGAAACTCCACATGTGCTCATTAAGGGGAGGATGTGAAGTCTGAACTGAGACTCAGGGATTCCCAGATCACCTATTTATAGATGGAGCATCTCCATGGCAGTCCGTACAGCATCCACAATCCTTAACTATAGCCCAAGACACCAATTAGGAATGAAACAAATGCTTTGTAATGAGTGGGGTTTTTTTTTACATCTTACGGCCGTACATCCGTTTTGAGATGATTCATGTTCATGACTTTTGGGAGTCTGAAACACCACTAAGATAAAGAACACCAGGCGACACAGTAGTGCTTGTTCTGTGGCTTAGGCTATTTTTAACACCTCCTGCCTGAAATGAAAGCTTAGAGTCCACAGCAACATGCATATGCAAGATATAGCAAGATGTGTGTCAGTATGGTTTCTACTCCTGGACTTGCATGAATATTAAGGGCTTGGAGAGGTAAGAAATGTTCTTATCTGTTTGCGGTGTGCAATGATTTGGGGGGTTTATGTCAGTTCTAACTAGGATTGGAGTTCTGATTGCTTCATTGATTTCTTGTTTAAGAGCTGCTATTCAAGTAGTGAAGACCTGAAAATGTCTCGTGTACCATCCAGTATGCTTGGTGTGCACTGTACCGAACAGTATAGAGGCAAACTGTTTTTTTAGTCTAAAAAGCATCTTTCAGTCTGAAAGTCTTCCTTGAAGCTTAAGGGTATTTTCTGTGGGATGTGATCTATTTAAAACCAAAATCAGACATCAGGAGAATCAGATCCATTGTGATCAATGCTTTTGCACTGTTGTCTGATAAAAACTCATCTTATATTTAAGAACTGCCAGCAGAGTCAGAAAAAAATCGTAGAGATTGAAGTTCTTGAAAGGGAGATCGTCAGGCGTTGAGCTTGTTAGCCGGCAATGATACGGGTTTTTTTTTCTTTACCTAGGGTGCGTTCAATATTTTTGACTATCTGTTTAAATCTTTCAACAGATATACAGTGTCCCTGTACATTTCAGCATTTTGCAGTTGAAATGCTCAGCATTGAAAAGAGAGGAGTGGGCTTTGAAGTTATTACTTTACCTTTTTTCGGTTGGGTTTTGCCTGAACAGAGGGGAAATGAACAGACAGTGGCAGAAAGAAACTGCAGGTCTTGTTCTTGCACACGAATGATAAGCTCCTGGGTCAAAACTACAAACCGTCCTTTGGATACAGTGAGTCACTCTTGAGTTCTTAGCCCACCTTGTTCTGAGTATCAGGAAACCGTAGTTGTGTGTTGCCATCTGCAGCATGGGCTTCAAAAAAAGCAAAGGGAATGGAGCTCTGGCAGGGACAGGACCTCATCATCACTCACAGAAGATCCTTTGAAAAGTGCAGGCTCTTCTGCTCTTCTGTAGTTTCACTTTAAAACAGTCTACAGGACCCATAATAATAATAATAATAATAATAATAATAATAATAATTGCTTACACTTATATAGTGCTTTTCGGGACACTCCACTCAAAGCGCTTTACAGGGAATGGGGATCCCCTCCACCCCCACCAGTGTGCAGCCCCACCTGGATGATGCGACGGCAGCCATAGTGCGCCAGAACACTCACCACACACCAGCCCTCCACCCCCACCAGTGTGAAGCCCCACCTGGATGATGCGACGGCAGCCATAGTGCGCCAGAACACTCACCACACATCAGCTCTCAGTGGGGAGGAGAGCAGAGCGATGAAGCCAGTTCATAGAGGGGGATTATTAGGAGGCCATGATTGGTAAGGGCCAATGGGAAAAGTTTGGCCAGGATGCGGGGGTTACACCCCTACTCTTTTCGAGAAGCGCCCTGGGATTTTTAATGACCACAGAGAGTCAGGACCTCGGTTTTACTTCTCATCCGAAGGAAGGCGCCTGTTTACAGTATAGTGTCCCCATCACTATACTGGGGCATTAGAACCCACATGGACCGCAGGGTGAGCGCCCCCTGCTGGAAGAGCTGTTAGTGGGGCCAGCAACCTTAGTTTTTCGCAGGAGGTCTCCCATCCAGGTACTGACCAGGCTCATACCTGCTTAGCTTCAGTGGGTTGCCAGTTGTGAGTTGCAGGGTGATATTGCTGCTGGCGTATAGTGGTACTCAACCTCTGGAACTGGCTTAAGAGACCAGATTGCAGGAATGATGGGCGCAGGCCATCTCATCTTTGCTTTTGCATGGTGCACAGAGAGTGTTTGGGCTGTGAGCTACATTCAGCTTGGCACACAGCAACCCATACATACCGCAGTATTGGTCTGCCCATATCAGAGTCACAAACATTTGCAGCAATAGATGACATGTGATTATCTCAATATTTGCACTTCGCCTGTGGTTCTCTAGGGGGGCCCAGAGTGGCATCACAGGGTCATCAATCCTGGGGACCTTATTTATTTAATTATTTTTTTAAAGACAAGTGTCTTAAAGGAGAAACTAATAAGACAGTGTGGGTAGTTCTGAGAATGGAAGGGAACCAAACTGGTTTTAGTGACTGGGGTGTGTTCACAACATAACGGTCCTATTTCCTGTGTGATAATGAGAGGCAGTTCAGTGAAGCAGACTTTGAGGAAGGTAAGAGGGAGGAGACAATACCTCTACAGAATACAGATCTGAGTCACGGCAGATGTCTAAGGCGTTGTGCTCTGCTGTAATGTGAACTCCTGTTTTCCTTTTTAGCCGACGTAAACAATTGCCAGTGGTGTCACAGACAATCCGAAAGTCAAAAGTCAATTGAAGGTTGTTTGACAGCACAGAAGCTGCTTGGAGATGCTGACTCCCAGCAGCAAGCAGGGGTTCTTCAGCACGCGGAGAGCCGGTGGGCGATTTACCCTGGAGCAAAAATATTTTCCTAAACCTCTACAGCATAATTTGACCAATTTGGGTGTTATATATTTGGCATCTTACCCTCGTCGTGGCCCACGAGATAGAACTGACAGGAACGTGGAGCTGCTCACCTGCAGATGTGTATTCCTCCTTTTGGTAAAAAGCGGGGGCAGAGAATGTACCCTAAGCCCTGTAATCTCGGCACGGCACTGCGATTTCTGAGAAAAACAGAAAGCCTCAAACGTCACTTTACCTTTGCGGTCCTGGACTGGGCCGGTAGAATGAACAAACGAGAGGAGCCTGTCCGACATCCAATAGATGTGTATCCGTTCGAAACCGACTTTTTGGCTCGAAGGCTGATTCTCGGAATTCAGAGCCGCGTCCCCTTTCTCCGCCTGGAGGGACACGTCTGAACCTTGGGGCGCAGGGTGCGTCGGTCCCGGTGCAGGGCAGAAAAGAGTAAAGAACAGGAAAGCTATGGGGAGTGGGGGGTATTTTTTGGAGGCTTTAACCTGACTCGCCGAACTCGGTTTTTGTTGTGTTCAGCCTGTTGGTGGCCTACTTTCAGAGGCAGGCAGGCAGGGGAGGAGCGTGTTCTCTGGACGGGCGCCGCAGTCCTCTATTGACGCCTCGGGTGTTGACGCATTTAGCTTCCTGCAGGTGACATCAGTGCTGGAGGAGCCTTAGAGGGGCAGGCCGGTCTTGCGCTGCGCCCCGACTGGGAGAGCTGTGCTCCCCAGAGAACTAACGGCCTTCTTTTCTCCTTTTCTCCCCACCTCTCCCCCCCCCCCCCCGTCCCTCTGCAGTTCCACCAGGTGAGAAGAGTGATGACCATCCTGTTCCTTACTATGGTAATTTCGTACTTCAGTTGCATGAGAGCTGCCCCCATGAAAGAAGCAGCCGGGATCCGCAGCCACTTCGGCGTGGGTTACCCGGGCGCGGCGCGAGGCCACGGGACTCCGGAGAGCGGGGGCGGGGCGCCGCGGGGGCTGCCGTCCCTGGCGGACACGTTCGAGCAGGTGATCGAGGAGCTGCTGGAGGGCGAGGGGGAGCCGCGGGGGGCTGGGGCCGCCCAGGGGGACGAGCCCCGAGACGCGGACCTGTACACGTCGCGGGTGATGATCAGCAACCAAGTGCCTTTGGAGCCCCCTCTGCTCTTTCTCCTGGAGGAGTACAAAAACTACCTGGACGCGGCGAACATGTCCATGCGGGTGAGACGGCACTCCGACCCGGCGCGGAGGGGGGAGCTGAGTGTGTGTGACAGTATTAGCCAGTGGGTGACGGCCGTGGAAAAGAAGACCGCAGTGGACATGTCTGGGCAGACCGTCACAGTGCTAGAGAAGGTGCCGGTGTCCAATGGCCAACTCAAGCAATACTTTTATGAGACCAAATGCAACCCCAAGGGGTACACCAACGAGGCTTGTAGAGGGATAGACAAACGCCACTACAACTCTCAGTGTCGGACAACCCAGTCATTTGTCCGGGCATTCACCATGGATAACAAGAAAAAAAAAGCCTGGCGCTTTATAAGAATAGACACTTCGTGTGTATGTACGCTCACCATTAAGAGGGGGAGATAGTGAATTAAATGTTGTATAGATTTTATTGAGAGTAAAAAAAAAAAACAGAGAGAAAATATCTATTTGTATATATACATAACAGGGTAAATTATTCCGTCAAATGAAAAAATTTTATGGACTGCATGTAAAAAAAAAAGATGAAGTTTATACAGTAAAGTGGTAATACAGTCTATTTATTGAACATAAACATGACCTTCGGAGACGAAAAAAGTTAAAATTAAAAAAAAAAAATCAATCAGTCATTTGCGCACAATCTGAAATTAACTCTGTATGACATTCCTCGAAACATTGTGGTCTGTTTACGTTGCCAAGAATTTGGGGTGAAAAAAAAAGAGGAAAAAAAATGAGGGAAGAGTTAAAAAAAAATCTAAAAATACTGCATGCTGCTTCAATTGTGAATTGAGAAAACTGTCCACTTTGGAAACAAAAAGGATATAAATTCCGACCAAAACATTCCGTTTACATTTTTAACAGTAAGTGGTCTTTCTTCCTGATAGTACTTTATCTGTTTACTGCTTTAAACTTCTCAGAGGCAGTGTTGGAATTACTAATGTCAAGGTGCTGTTGTCAAAGCTTTGCTGTTTATTTTTTTAATCCCACAGGTTTAAAAAAAAAAAAGATATGAAAATATAAAGATTATTCATTGACATTTGTTCTGGATTAATATAATTCATTTTGTATGTTGTGACGTTGTTTGCAATATTAAATTGGAATATTTGAAGAAATAAAATGATTATAGGCAACTGAACGCAAAAACCACTGAAACTGACCTTTGAACTCTCCCTGGGCATCCTGGGTTTGTCTGTACCAGCAGAATTGGGCTTTGTCCTCTCTTTTAAAGAAGGTTACAGGCCGTAGGAAGCCATTCAGCCTACTGATCTTGGCATTTACACAAACAAGCTCCAAGTTAAGGGGCTTTGGGAACATATATTATTGTTAGTTGGAGCAGGCCCAGTTCCCCAGGAGACCATAGTAGACTGGTCACCCACTTCCTAAAGCATACAGTCATGAAGTGTCTTGAAAATTGACAACATCTTCTTTTTTAATTTCTGCATCTTTTAGGACAAATCTTCAGGAAGTTGCTGAAGAGCACAGTACTGTATCAAAAGATTACGCGGCCACTTCCCTAAACCAGCTTTTCCCCTCCAAATCCCCCCCCCCGCAGTCCCTGCCCCCTGCTTACTTCTGATTGCCCCCAAGTTTTCACATCTTTCTCAGGATCTCACTCACAACGCCTTACATGTATTACTTTGCAGACTCCAGTACAGAACTACTGAATGAAATGGATACTCCGACGATGTCATTTATTTAATATAAGCCAGGGGCGTGCACCATTCCACACCTTATTTCATATGCAAGAGCTGAAAAAAAAAAAAGAGAGAAATCCACATGTGTGCATATGTCTTACATACCACGGGACAGGCTCGACCACATTCCTGATAGGAGTTTGCAATATCCCTTTGGACACGTGTTCTGGAATAGAGGGCCGCATGGTTATCAAAGATCATAGTCTGAGCTCGGATTGTGGGATGGATATTGACTTTCCATTGGGATATCTCTATTTTTGTACCTCAGGCCCTTCATGGGTCCATATCTCTGTTCCGTAATGGTGGTAAAACATAGATATAGCTGTAGAAATGCAGGCTTCTGTTCACACAACTACTTCACTTCAGAATGTTTATGCACCTTGAAGAAATTGCTGTCTAAATATATATATATAATGTTGGATGAGCTCATGGCTGTTTGTGTTTTTAAATAAAAGTATTTTGGAGAGAAGAACTTCTGTGCACGGAGGGTCCACTTTTACACACTTTCCAATTTTGGGGGCGAGTGAGCTTTTGGGAAGTGCTAGTTTTACTAAAAAAAAACTCCACTCCTCTTTGCTTTCAAAATTAAATTCAGCACTCCATTTTCGTTCCTGCTAACACATGGCTTGCTGAGCAGGCTGATTTCAGTCCATTGAAGGCCAACGTTAAATCCAAACCTTACCCATTTGCCAGACACTGTTTACAGACCCCATGGAAACACACAGGCTACAGCTGATGTGCAAGTTCAGGTTTTTCTTCAAACCTTGCCAAATCCTAAATTAGTGCAGCAGAATGGAATTCATTTGTAGAAATATGATTTCCTTAATATTATTTACGCATCATTTTATGCATACAAGGTGTTTTTCGCAGCCAAGCTTTCTTCAGTTACATTTTTCTATTTACACAGTTCTATCGGGAGTTTTTACCTTGTTTATTTAGGTACTAACCTTATAGCAATGCAAAATATGTGGATACATTTATTTTTAAAGTACATTTAGAGATTGTTGAGCTACACGAGTCAGTTTTGTCTTCTGGGGGTAGTCATCTGAAAAAAAGCTGAAAGATGGAGGAATTTTGAACCACTTTCCATAAAGCTGGAATCAAGAAATATCTCTCCGTCAAAAGTGTGACTTGTAGGGACAAATCTGTCATCCTGGAGTTCAGCTGCACATCTTTAAGACTGAGGATAATAATTTCTGTATGCACGTTACATCTGGGCCTAACATGGATGATACACTACATACAGCGTGGTTACAATTTTCAGTTACTCTACGTTTATATGTAGTTGTCCTTCAATTATTTAAAAATTAAGATAACACATTACCTGACACATCCAAGGTGAGCCATTCTTGTTCTGAACCAATATGGACTTTGATTGTAATAGTTCCCCATTTTCAAATGGTCGCACATTTCAGCCTGATTTTCAGCTGGAGGGCTTGGAGTAGCTACTCTCTCTCCCTTACAGAACAGGCGTCCGTCTGTGTAGCACAGCAAGCAAGATCACAGAAACAAATCTCACACTCGCCTTTAAAGTCCACGTCTCCTCCTGCCTGTAGCACAACACTGCCTGTGACATGATGAGACTATGCTTCCCTTTCATCAGGTGAGTGTCCAGCGATCCTGCCATTTCTTTGCAATAAGAGGTCACAACACTAAACACAGAGCAAACCCGCACTGGGGCAGCCTTGCTTTCCAAACCCGTAGACGCCGAAATAAAAGGCGTATTCTTTTCCCACAAAAGATTGTTTCATGAGGCAACGACACACAAGACTTAACCTTTCAACGTCAACTTGAGTCCAGAAGAATATGAAATAACAGGTTCGCTTATTTTGTCCCGTTTTCATTTTAAGTGCCTGTCAACATGCACAAAACCGCACTGCTGCTCATAATGAAATAATCTAGGCTTACGTTCAGGCGCACAGTAAGAGGAGCGGTGTATTGTGAAGTGCTAAATACAGAACTGGATACGTAAACCACAATGCAGTTGCTCCAAAAAAAAACCCCAGCTCTAAGCATTTGGAAACGCATCTGGAGGACAAGTTATTGTTTGCCTGAAGATGAAAAACCGGGGGGGGGGGTTGTTTTCTGGCTGTCTTATAGTACAGTTTACAGGATGTGTACCTTTCCAGCAACGGCCCATACTGATGTCTCAGACACGTTGCTTGTGGAAAGCTGGCAGGCGGGGGGGAGTGAGGGGGGAGGTGGAATTGCACCCTTCAGCGAGATTAACAGTGTAATATTTCAGCCAGGATGTGGTGTCAGGCTTTTCTGCATATTAAAAAGCTTTCATTCAGACTTGTCTCGATACCACCAGTGCCGGCTATAAATATCCCGGCGGCAGCTCCATACTGGTCTTGAATAAAAAAATGAATAATTGATCGCCGCGACCTCATTCGCTTCACTGTAGCAGGCAGCTTGGAAGAACAGCAAAGCCAGACAGTGTGGGAGAATGGCCAAGGCCAGTAAACACAATGGAATGACACAGGGCCAGCGTGTTGGGACAACAGATCTCTTTTTTCTATCTAATTGCAACATGAGGCACAGGAGCAGCCAAGCAATAAAAGGTCACAGAAGACAGAAGTTTCCACGACACCCCAGTAATCTCCCTTCATTTAAAGTTAAAGAGCCTGGCTCGCAGGGAATACTGTACCTGGCATGCGCTGGAGGCTTAGAAGAAGTGTTAGGAGGTTATTTTTGGTTATGTGTTTTCCCGATAGCGTCTAAGGGAAAAAAAAAGTATATTTACAATCTTGATCTCGTAGCCTGATCGGGACAGGTCTCGGATGCTCAGCAGGGCTGGGCCTGGTCAGTACAGGCATTGCACGGATTGGAGACCCCCTGGAAAGGCCAGGCTGCTGCTGTAAGTGGTGTTAGTCGACCAGTAGGAGGTGCTCTTCCCTCTGGACCAGAGTTTCTAAGCCAGTGCCCCTGTACAGTGACTCAGACCCACTCCTTCACAGCATGACCGATAGAAACAAAATAGGTGTAAGGAAAATATTTTGTAACGGTAGGAAAAACACAAACACAAAGTTGCATATACTTTAAGGACCATACAGTTAGAACCATATGTAGATTTTGCCAGTTTTGTATCTTCTTCCTCTCTCTTACTGCTTCAGCGTCTGCTCATTGCAGTAAGTGTATCAATATTATAGCCCTGATCATTTAAGTGTTTCACTTCTAAAGGTTTACAATGGTAAACCAACATACAAAATGGAGTCATGCAGAGTGGAGCCCAATTAATTCATTGCAAAAGCAATGATAAGCGTACTAAGCTGGGTAAATGGATTATATAGACAAAGTAAAACTATGGAAATACTTAACAGACTTTTTTCACAGCATTCTTCCTCTGTTATTCAGGACTATATGTAATTTAATAGACTTCAAATGCACATTGCTGAGCACCCACAATAAAGAAACACGACAGTGATAAACCACAGGTCTACCAGTTACAATGACGGAATTCTCAAAGTCATGACAAAGGAGCTGGAACATTATGAAAGAAGACATGATTTTAAATCTCTTTAGCTGCCATGTAGAAATATTCTACCATAGACAGGGACACATTTCAAGTGAGAACTGGCAAACGGCACAAACTTGTAGACAGCGCAATCGCATGTAATAGTTGGACACAAAGGTTAAGCAGAAACAACAGGAGGGGATCAGTCAACTGGGGTCAAAAGGTCAGTGACTGGAATTTCTGACTGGTATTTCTGGAATGTGAAATCAAGCCACATTATGAGATAAGAAAATGATAACTGATTCGAACCTGGGCTGCTTTCTTGAGCTGCAGTCTGAGCCATGAAAAAAAAATGTCTTGGGAGATTTGTGATTCCTCCTTGTTTTTTTTTTTTTAAATTTCACACCAAATCTTTTCGTCTTAATCAAGACTGGCTCTGTCAAGACATATACATAGAGTTCTGTGTTCACCTAGCACAACAGATAGCAATATACAGTATGTATCTTAGTGCAGCAGTTTGGTTGTTGTCAGTTTTGTTGCAATTAGCTTGGAACTCCTCGTCTTAAAAAAATGGCAAATTAAGGAACAACCTTGGGAAATGTGGACCTCTGCTCCTTATCAGCCTTCAGGAATGTCAAATGCAGATGAAGTTGTTTCCACGGTGACATATTTTACATCTCTTCAGGCTTCAAAAAGGAAAGCAGAAAGACAGGGGTTTTTAGGAAAAGTGAATTAAACCGCTGTAAACCAGGAAACACAGATGTGTATGTATAGACAATTTGTCCTGAATGCATATCACAAGTGAAAAGGACAAGCAACAAAGAGGGCGTTTGAAAATTCGTATGCAGCCTTGGCCAATTTCCCTCCTGGGGACATGTTTAAAGAAATAAATCCAAATATGGAACCACCAAGGCAGTTAATTCCCAAGACGTGGTAAGACTAAAACAAAGCTCACAGCTCGGTATCCATTTCTCGAGCTTTTCAAACATTTTACTGGGGTTGCCAGGCAACATCAGTTGGCCAGTGTCAACCGTTGGGGTGAGCTGAAAGCCTGTGTGCCTGTGAGGTAAAGGGAGAGTCTTGACAGACTAGAGTCAGGCGCGTGCGCGTTTTAACCCATCCCCGTATCCAGATGAAACACCTTTGAAATGGTTAGTCCACCAGCTGGGGGGGGGTGACTGTTACTGTAGCTTGTTGGCATCAGTGCCACCCTGTGCCTGTTCCCAGAGTTTCTCTACCTTCCGACTGCCTTTGCTCTCCTTACGTTCATGTTCAGTTTGTTTCTTTTTTTTCTAAGGCGCAACACTGGCAAGCGGCAGATGACTTTTTAATCGTGTTAAGTTTGCACAGACCAATTAGACCTCATGAGACCAAAAGACTGCTTTTCTGTGCACGATACATTTAATGCACAGACTCATTACAGTAGACTTTCGGTAGCTTAGATACTCCTTTCTCATACTCAAAGCCTTCCCAGAAAGGCGTTTGTCCTTCACTGTAGGAATAATAATAATTATAATAGAGTAGGTATTGATACCAATGTTTAATTTTCTTGTTTCTATCCTCCATTTCTCACTTGCCTCATTGGATCTGCTACCATTAAGAAAAACTAGTGTCCTTGGGATTCATCTGTCCCTCCAGTCCAGCCTAAATCAGTCACATTCTTTGGCACTAATTGGAGTTTTTAAGGGGACTTACTGCAAGGTGTGCACTTGAGCAAGACCGCGTCTCATCAACCCGACAATCTTCAGAATTTACACGGACAAATCACTTTGAGTGACTGCCTGTAACTTCCCACATGTTCCAGGGTTGGAGAAAAGAAAATTGATGGCAAATGCAAAAAAAGCACATAAAAAAACACATAAAAAGTTGGAAAGAAGAGGAGGCCGTACAGTCCAGGTGGCTCGGTTGGTGCTAGCAGCTAGTGGCCCCAAATTTCATCCAGCAGTTCGAAAGAAGATGGAATCAGCTACATCAGTAAAAACATCCATCCATCCATTTTCTAACCTTTTCATCCAGTTCAAGGTGACAGGGGAGCCAGAGCATATCGTGGCAAACAACAGGCAAAAGGCAGGATACCCCCTGGACAGGACGCCAGTCCTTTGCAGGGCAGACATCGACAGACATGCACACAGTCACACGAGGACCAATTTTCCCTGCAGCCAATGAACCTGTCTTTGGGAGGAACCCGGAGCACCTGGAGGGAACCCACACAAACACTGTGAGAACATGCAAACTCCACACAGATAGCACCCCAGGAATTGCACCCAGGCCCCCAACGCTACAAGGCAGCAATGCTGACCCCTACACCACTGTGCCTCCCAAGAAAACACATTCAAACACAATCATTCTGAGACAAATTAGAAGTGCATTAAGTATTGGAAGTAATAGCCCTTGTTCAATTTTATTGTCTGTCATTGTCTGTCCATCCATTCTCGGCCAGGGTGAGCCACAGCCCGGCCCAGCAGACAAGAGGCACAAGCTGGGATTCACCCAGGACAGAATGCCTGGCCATCACAGGGCGCGCACACTCATACACAAAAGGCGGGAGGACATTGGAGAACCCAGGTCAGAGTCAAACTCCAAACTCCCTGCCCACAGCGTGACTCTCAAATGTAGGATCTTTCTGAGTATTTTGTCTTGAGTATTTATCCCGAGTCCTTATATCCTGACCGTTTATTTTCTAGCTTAAATCAGAAAAAAACATAACACTGAGACTTGCAAAGGAACAAGGAGAGGTTACTTCCATGCTGAAAAGTGGAAAGAAGAAAAAACAGTTTTCCACCTGGGGAATCTTCTTCGGGAGTGCATTTTTAATAACATTAAGATGCATTACAGGATATCCTGTATACATATGAATTACCTTGTACTGTTTCACATCACTAGGAAGGGGAGCCATCTAAAGAGACTTCAGATTTGCCTATCTCAAGACAAGCAATTGGACTGAACTATTTTATCCATCTTAGGGCTGATCAGTGGTATAACTCGATCTTGATTTGTGCTATGTGACTCATAGGAATCACATTAAGGTGGATATTGACCACTTTCAACAGGGTGTTTAAAGAATGAAAAAGTCCCAACACTAAAAACATTTTAAAATGCGTTCAGTTGTCATATAGACAACATATTGACCTGTTCATATTGACTGTCTTTCAAGAATACCTTTCAGTTGCTGATCACCAAATACAGAGCCGTATTGACACAGAAATCCTTGTTTTATCTGCAGGTACAGCAGATCAATGACCTGGAAAGTGTACGTACATGAAAAATCAGACCCACTCTAAGGTGGTCCTCTCACAGTGTAAATATATTTAAAATCCAGTGTGCACAAATAGTGATTACAAGACAGTGGAAAAAATGTTAGTACAATTTAGACAGCACGTTGGCAAGATCCCTTGTTTTTTTTCCTTGGAAGACAATATGCAGAGCCTTTGGGTCCCAGGAAAAAGTGGTATTTTAGCATGTAACAGGACTGCTTGTTTATTAGACGAGCTTCAAGCCAAATGAGCCATTCTCCCAAGGTGTCTGTGACACTAGAACAACAGAAACAGCCCAGCACAATAATGGGTGATTCACTCGAAATTCCCCTTTTAAGCCACTTTGTGCCCTATCATTTTCGGTCAGAAGCAATATTGTAGCCTTTCTAGGAACACCAAGTCGTTGAACAAGAGCTGTATCCTAGATCACAGGGTTTTATTCCGGCTCAGCCCTGGGACCAGGACTGTACAACCCTCATCAACACTAAATAATCTCTGTCTTGTGGTAAATGCTGTATTCATCTCCAGTTACTCTCATGAGTCTTTCCATGATTTGTTCTTCTCATTACATATACATTAGTGAGGCATTATTTAAATACTCAATTTCCTGTTTTTTTAAAATGAAGATCTTACCAAAGGACGCAGAGTAAAAAGAGCTGTATGAGCCCAGTGAGTACAGCACTCTCTCTGTCCGTATAAATGTGAATCTCGATAATGAGCATTATCTAAGCAGTATTAAGCAGGTGAGCATGCAGCCAGGTCGAACTGAGTGATTGATTGTCAATTGAAACCGACCACATGATTTAATTTGACTTCAGCCCTTCTGATGTCATTAAAAAACAGAAAGAGAAAGAAGAGATAAGCTTGGCTATTGCTGCTTGCACAGACATGTTAGGATATTAATCATTGCTGTGGGACTTTGCATGTGAATGGTAAGAAAAATGGTGAATTCTGAAAGAAATGTTATTAGCGATGTCAAAGTGTTGGACATGAGCTCGTTTGAAAGCGTTTTTGTTTAGAGAGATGCTACACAAACTAACTGTTCTCAAGCGAAGTCTGGGAATATGTCCTAATTGCCATTAGTCTGTATCTAGTCTGTATAGGAAGTCTTGGAAATTTGACTGTGAACAACACGTGTTAAAAAGCCCCGAATAATACCGTCCTTTTTAGACCATCCTGTTCAATTTAAAAAGGAACATCTTTACCTCATCAGGCTGGTGGAAATGGACAAGCATGGCTAGATTTACCTTGGGCCTACACAGATCAGAGCTCCCCATCCTCATTCCCAGACTAAGTTTGATGATTAATGGAATGTGAAGCCGTGAGACCGCCCTCGCTGAAGACACAGTGTTCACAGCCCCTTATGAACGGACTACACCAGCTGACACCTGACACTCTTCATCCTGGGTGCATAAATCATCCGAAAATCCCAGAGAGAAAATCAGTGGGTTTGCATATAAAGGTCAGTAATAATCCTCATCGGGGGACGAGGGAACAACTCGCTCGGAGCTCATCGTGCTGACTGCACAGAGAGGGCCGGGGTGAGGTGTGGGGGTCGGCCTGAGAAAGGGAGGGAAGAGATCAATCGCTCTCCATCACACTGCAGTCTGGCAGGAAGGTGGGGGCCCTGTGAGACACGGACAGTGGGATCAGGGGCAGTGACAATTCTGTGAAACTGTAGAAGGCTGCAAGCATGCTACTGTTACGTCACTCACCGCCCTTAATCAACTCCTTCACATTCCAGTGCAGTTTCCAATTAACTAATCAGACAAGCCTTCTTCCACCTGCCTACTTAAACCAACCTGACACACCACTCCTTGCTCAGTAGTGGGTGTTACCCAGCTAAGGCTGTATTGTTTCCTGTTTCACAAGCATTCTAGGTCCCTGTCCCTGTCCCTGTCCCTGTCCCTGTCCCTGTCCCTGTCCCTGTCCCTGTCCCTGTCCCAACCTCCTGACCCGCATATTTGGATAAACTCCTGCTGCTACTTTTGAATTCAGAGGATTCTGCTTAGTGTCCTTCTTCTGCACCGTAGCAGCTGCCTGTTCTAGACATGTCCTGTGACACACCATGGTAAGAGCTGAGTAGAGGGCAGTGAAACACAAGAGTATCCTACTAACCAAGTCTAACAAATGCTGTGACTATGGTAAATCAGTTGATAGAACAAATGAATTGTTGTTTTCCAGTTCACAACCGCAGTTTCTCGTGGTGCAATCACAGGACCCAGGCTACCGGAGATGCAGAAAGGATCAGGCATTCTGTTGCTGGCAGTATAAAGAAGTAGTTTAGTGTATATTGTAAGGAAGCATTTCCATGTCTTTTCATCTGATTTTTTTTTGCAGGTAATGTTTAAGAGCATTTCATGCCTCAGTGCTGAGATATGCTTTTCTGAATGCACAATACAGAAGCACTGTAAGGACTGTATTTTTTTCTTCCCATTTCTCTATTTATCTAAGCTCATTTTTTGAGACATGGCTGCCAAGAAGGGCTATGCTTACACTGAACAATTTAACCTGATTCCTTTCTGCCTTGGTTTGTTTACAGCAGGTATTAACATTAAGGAAGGCAACCATTATTTAAGCATTGGCTTACTGGCTGAATTAGGTTGTTTGTCCTTGACTCTGAGAATTCAATGACGTGCATTAATCCGCAAGTGGTCTTATAGCAACAAATTCCTAGAACTATAACAACAAATTTGCTAGAACATGTGCCTTCACGCAGTGTCACCCTGTGAAGTCTACTGTTCCAGAATTTCTCTTTTAGGGTGGGATATTAACATTCAGCATTCAATGCAATAGCATGACCTCATTGGAATATTCTGTCAAATTTCGGTCACCGTGAAACAAAAAGATAATGCTACTCTGGAATCAAACTGAAGAAGACTGACAAGACACATTCCTGGGCTGAAAGAGATGTCCTGTATTAACAGGCTAAAAGAACTGGTTGTTTTTAGTTTTGAACAGAGGGGATTACAAGGGTTGGGATAAGTACAGTAGCTCTCCAATAATGGATGGATATTCATAAATAAGTTAACACAGAGTTCACAGAGTATCCAAAATACTTAACTGACACCGAGTTCTTCATTGGTGTCATTTTTACACATAACAGTTATTTCCTGCTTAATACACATAAATTACTCGAAAACAGGTATTGATTTTGCATTTCTGTATTTATATTTACAGAGTGTCATTTGTGTTTCTTCAATGCAAAGAGTTGCTGGATATTTCAACTAAATAATTGGCCTTAACAATTACCTTAGATTAATTAAGAGCTCTACATTTTAATTACGTTTATGTGA
The DNA here is from genome assembly GCF_059453375.1 of Lepisosteus platostomus. Classification (NCBI taxonomy): domain Eukaryota; kingdom Metazoa; phylum Chordata; class Actinopteri; order Semionotiformes; family Lepisosteidae; genus Lepisosteus; species Lepisosteus platostomus. Next base: position 14,438,202 of record NC_142628.1, read on the forward strand.
ATGGAAGGTAATTAAAACCCACTTAAATATTTCAGTAGCACAAGCTGCAGTGTTTTGATTGCACTCCCAGACATTAGAGCTTTCCTTGATCTGCTGGCCTACAGTACGTGCCACGGTAAACTAGCCCAAAGAAAAAATGAATTGGCTATAAATTCTGAAAATAATAAGGTACAGATTCTTCAAATGGGAACATTCCTTGGAAATATTTCCACATTTGTCTTTCAGGGAGACACGATTTCTGCAACAGAATTTCAACATTCAGAATTCTAACCCCATGCCACTATCTGTCTTGGTTGTTGGCCCTGAAACTGATACATAGCGTCAGTTATTTATGACTAATGTTGACATTTCACTGACATTTTTATTGGATCTGACAAATGCAAAGATCACCCTGGAATTTCTCCTGCGGACTGGTGTACATGAGGGAAAATGTTAACAGATGTCACTTAAGTGACAAGTGTATCTACAGCTGTGACCAGCTTAAACTCAGTAATTAATGTGTTCCAGGTAAAATAAATAGTCCTTAATTCAGGTTAAGACAGAACGTGTGTTCTCTACAGTCAGTCCTCCTTATTTCCACATTGAAGAGATTTAAAATGAACTATACCCGAATCAAAATGCTGTTCCCTTTGGCTACATTCAGAAATGGCTTGGCCTTTTAGGGTAGTAGATGGTCATTTGTTGGTCATTTCATTTGTAGCTTTTGCTAAGCTCTTGTTATAGGTTAGAGGTTGGGCTTTGAAAAAAGCAAGGGTGTAGCCCTTCCCAGGGATGAAAAAGAGAACAGACTAGAGAAACAGCGCAGAATAGGATGAGCAAAAAAAGGCAGTGTTTTAGAAGTTCACTTGTTACTGTGCATGCCTGTTCTGTCTTTCGCTTTGGAGAGTGGGGAGTACCCATCTGTACAGTGGTTACTGCAGTAATCAGGGGGGACATACCTTGCTCCAGGGGTACAGTGGAAGAATCCTTTGTGGAATTTAACCCTGTGACCCGCTAGTCTGGGGTTCAGAATATTTAAACTACACAATCCTGCGTATTGATGAATTGTGCATAAAAACCTGTTTGAAAGTGATGGAATCAATGACATTAATTGTCAGTGTAACAGAAGGTATTAATTATTACTGATATGGAAGCTATGCTTCGGATAAAGGTATCCCATTTAACTTTTCGTTTTTTGGGGTATCAACATCCTACCTATTGGCATGATTGTCTTTTACTTTGCTCTTCACGTTGTATAAAGTTAATACTGTCAATGTGAAGAGACTGGAAGAATGAGTTTTAAAGCAAAAGGATGCTGTAGCCTTGCACAGCAAAATACCTCTCATTGAAAAGTCAGGATTCCTGGTCAGCTCCAGAATTAATTAGCCCTGCTGCCTCCATTTCAGGTGGAAGACATAACGACTGATGTGACTGGGCTTGTCCTATCCGATTGTGCGAGTAGGTTGTCATTTCCCAAACCAAGATTTTTTTTTTTAACGCTGTAAAATAAATACCAGAGATACAACTGTTGAAAACCAAACCGCAAACAGCAACAGTTCCCACGTTATTTGGGGAATTACACTATCCACACAAACCCAGCCTCAGTAGGGGAATTTATCCTAATCATAGCAAAGAAAAGCAGTAAGAAGAAGCACAAATTGATATTGATAGGCTTGGAGGTTTTGCAGGCTCCTGTCACATTCTGTTGCGTTATTCTAATTGTTTTTCAAGAAATGAAAGCAGTCACCATTGTAATTGACTCAGACTGCGACCCAACCCCTCGAGGAAGGAATTCCTTTAAATAGCTACGAAGAAGAAACCGTAACGCTCCATATAACACTACCCTTGATCGCACCTTAGACTAGAAGTGAAATTCAGACAATGACTGCACACCTTTACATCTTTAGAGATGTGGGTGTCTGGACGACGTTTTAGTTGAATCTGGGATTTTCTGGGATCTTTTGCGAAATGGCTAGATGTTACCAAATGACCAAATGAGAAACACGGTAGAAATGAGCAATGCCAATTTCTAATCAATCTACAAAAATCATTTTACACTACATACTAGTGTTTATGACAAAGCACACATCTTACATCCATTTGAACAACTGAAGACCTTTAGGGCAAAGAAATAAGATACTGCAGATAAGATAAGTTACGGTAAGCAATTACAAGCATATTTCTCTGTACCTCTTACTCTCTCAGTACTGCTGTATCTAAACATGCAACGGAGTAGCCCTTAGGGGGTCTGGTGGAGAAATGAAACGATTGTGGGTTCAAATTCTAGGTGAACTATTGTTGTTGTACACTTTGGTTCAGGTGCCACATTCAGATTGTTGCAAATATGCACGCATGGGTCCAAATTTACATCGCTTTGGCTTAATTGTGTCAGTGAAACAACACCAATGCCCATCTTTATAGATATACATGTGTGTGTGTGTTCAGGTGCCGGGCAGAGATTAATGACTGCAGATACTTTGAAAAGCAGAACATGTTTACGAGTCACCAGGACACGTAGCAAAGCTCTGATTTACATATTAAACCAACAACCGAGAAGCTGCTTGGTTGGGCGAGACAAGACTCTCACCTCCAACAACTACCATAAAAAACAAAATCCATTGCAGACTTTCCTGGGCAGTTCTACAGTCCTTCAGCTGAGAGGCAGTGCTACAGTAGGTGCTTTGGGATTTTGAGTTGCTCGGCAGGCCTTCGGCTTTCACTCATGTCTTGCTCAAATCCCTTTTGTTTGTTCGAGGGACCGGAGTCACCATGTTGACGTGCGTGTTTGAATTTGGATAGTATTCAAAACGCTGCATTTTTAGTATGCAAAGTGCATGAGGAATGGCTTGCAAACACAGAGGGCACAAAACACTGAATACACAGATGTGCAGCGCCGTGTGTATACAGAATATATGTATGTACTGGTAATAACCAAGACAAAAAATAATTCCCAGAAATGCGCAACAGTCTCTTAAACCAATAGGTTAGGCATGTGCACACATGGAAATACCTAGGTCTATCTCAAGATATTATTATTGTTGTTATTATTTATATTTATATTTATATCTATATTTACATCTATATTTATATTCATATGTGTGATGCGATTTTTCTGCGCACTGTTCTGTTCTAGTTTGTTCTTTGTGTGTCTATTGCCTTGGACAATTGTCTCTCACTTACCTAACATGCTTGGAGAATGCGTGGCCAACATTCTAAAATTTTGCCTCCGCCCCACGTTTAAAACTGTTCATTATTTTTTAACTGTGCTGCGTCTGGCATTTGCCCCCTGTATCCTCCAGCTGTTGCCAGGGCGTTACACGTGTTTGCTGCTCCACCCATAGCAACAGTGGGGACAGCCACCAGGGAGCAAAAACTCTCGTATTTTCACCTCGCTTGAAGAGAGAGATTTCCTTGATGAAAAACACTGCCTCCTTCTCTTCGGCTGCCCCTCATAATGCACGCCGAATTATCCTGAACAACAGTTTTTCTTTCTTTCCTCTTTTGCCTTCGCTTATCTCTTCCACATCCCTGGTTTCCTGTTTTTTCCACTCCTTTATTCCTATTTTTAGATTATCGTGGGATTCACACAGTTAGTTTAGGTACCTTGTCTTCCCTATTGCATATGGTGCCATGTAATATTCTTTCTTTTTTCCAGAAAAAAAAACAATCAACAAATTGAAATGTTTCATTAGGTAGAACGTTTCATTCGTTTTCCATTTACCACATCTGGAAAAAAAAAAACATCAGATGGGAAGACATCTAGCATTGATGAAAGACATCTGGTGTGCTTGAAGGTGGTGTTAACAGACAGACTAAATATGTGGCTCAGAGGCAGTGTGGAGGTCCAGCATCAGTTTAGGAGTATATTGAAGTGCAGGCTTCTATACAACCTTTGACACCTACTAGTCTACTAACTTATGGGCATGTCCTATAGCAAGAAATTCAGGACTTCAAACCACTTTAGCTTTAAATGATGGTAGCTTCAGAGAATGTTTTTACTCCAATTGTAGGCTATTCCCAACTTTCCACTATGTGATCACAGAGAAACAGAGTGAAGAGAGATTCTGATTACAGGATCTGAAGTACTATTTTGTACCTAGAAGGAAGTAAAACCATTTTGATGAGTGTTGGGTTTTCTTTTGTCCATGTTTTTTGCCACTAGATAGGCTTTTTCTTGTGCAGATTGCTCCTGGATTCGAGCCTATTCCAGTCTGTTTTCAGGTGTTTCCCAGACCAGTTTAGTCCCTTCTGAGCTGTTTCGCCTGATTTCGGTTCGATCCTGTAACCCAGTAGAGAGTGGGATACTCAACACTCAAGTTCTCAGGTGCAAACCATGCAGGGAATTCAGTGAACACCCTCAGGCTTAGTCTGCAATACTCCCATAATAAAGGAGTTTTATTGTGTTTGAGTTCTCAGACACAGGGACCATGTGCTCCTTCAACAGCTTTCTTTTGGAGCCTAAATTAATGTAACCATCCAGCACAAGCCCAGAAAATGCAACATTGTTGTGGCAGCAACCCACTGTGATTCTGCCTCTTGTGCTCATCTGTTTTTTTTACCAGGAAATATTTCCTAATGTCCTGAACCTGACAGATTGCTCTCATGACAGTAAATAAAGCTGGCCAAAAGCTCTCACAATTCTATTCATTATGCGCAGATTGTTTTGTTGTTGTTTTTTTTTTGCTGGAAAGATATCTCACCCACGCCTCATCTCCATTCCCACGCACTCTGATAAAACAAAGATTTATCTGTCTTGTAAGAGCGATAAAATTGTGTCTCACGCCGGCAGCAGTCTTCCTGGTTGTCACTTGGCTGAAAAACTGCCATGAGCTGTAATGAGCTGTGTGGGGTCTTTCAGGTGGGGCTGGCGAGGGTGGGACAGCCTGACGGATGAGCACTGCATGACCTGCATGACCTGAGATGTCCGTTATCTATCATGCACCAACAGACCCTGATGACATCTCGTTAAGGACTAGGTGGAAACTCACAGAGCTGACTTGCCCCAGCTGCCATCTCAACCTGAGCTACTGGACTTGCAGCTCTTCTGATGCATCCACAGCAGTGCTGTCTGCCATTCAACAGCTTGAGGTGATTTCCCATTGATCTCATCCACTGGGAATCGAGCAATTCAGGAAAGCAGATGCAACAAAATTCTGCAACGCGGTCAGATTTAAAGGTCACAGCTGGAGAACCCTGACCAAACCGATGCAAGAGACCGCGTTTCCTCTGAAAAGATTAGATCAGATAATGATCAGGCCCACTTTTCGCAAACCATTCTGAAGTCCGTTTTCTTCCACAGAAAGTGCAGGTTTGTGACAATTGACCCTGCCCTCCTAGGGCATCAGGGATCATCATTGACCTGTACTTTGGTGACCTCTGAACTTTGGGCGAGCAAGCTCAAAGGTCGGGCCTCAGCTGAGAGAAGTGTGACCCAGATCACAGATCCTGCCTGGGCATGACGTCTCTGACACAGGGCATTGCCTCATCTTCCCAATTACTACTGCCACTAATTTTCTGATATTTATTTTGTATATAAATGAAAAAAGGTAATGAATTTGTAAAGCTTTAAGACAGGGTTCTCAGATTCAATTCCCGGATGGCGTGGGGACTTGTTTTGTGTGCCACCCAAGCTGTCAGTTAACATGGTCTAATTATTTAATTAACTGCATAGTTCCAATATGTCCAACCAGTCTCTGAGGTGTTTCGTGCAACTGTGCCTTTAATGAAGTGTGTTTTTGAGTAATCGACTGTTAAAAGACCTTAGATTATTCTATATATGTGTAACTAAGCAAATAATGAGGCTAATCACTTAATTGACTCCTCAGATGTATTAGAGAGGGGGTAATGCAGTGTGCCAATTCAGTGTGAGTGAACGAGGGCAAAGACGTGATTAGTTTAAACTGGTACAAATGATGGCCAAGAGGTTTAGAAATGTGGTTAACATTAAAAATTATTATTGAACATGTACAATCAGCTACAGTTTTCAAAATATTAATTGGCTGTCCTTTGCCTTTAACAAATTCTTTAAACTCGCGAACTTTTTTAAAAAAAAACAAACAAACAATAAAGTTAACCGAAGATAATTCAGGACTAAGAGAGGTTTTTCTAAAAGATTTATATATTTTCATAACGTACTGTAGAACAATGAACAGGGTGAATCATTGCTATAGCACAATGCACTACCCTTGAAGTTTTCGGCAGCCTGATTTGGTTAAATTATTACAAATATCATGCCTGTAGTGGATTCTGGCCTCTGGGGTGCTGCCTCTGTTTTTTCGCTGCCCAAGGAAACTTGTGGATTCAATGTGGAGTCTGGTCCTCAGCCAAGCGGGTTATTAAATCAAACTCATTATGAATAAACACTCAATAAACATTTTTTCCCCCACCAATGCATTAAATTCTTGGATGTTGTTATTCCCCGCAAAGATGGCATTGCAATGATGAATTTGAGTGTGTGTGATTCTGCACTGGGCGCCCGTTGACTGAGACGCGTCTCCTCTCCCACGTCCCCCTCTCTCCCGCTGCCCAACGGGGAACGGGGGACAAGCAGGCCACGGCTGGCGTTTCCATGTGGAAAAACGAAATGCCCCGGGGATGGCAGCTTGTCTTCCCGTAAGGCCACACCTTCTGTCGCCCCACGCACGCCAGACCTGTGCAGAGAGACATCGCAGACGCCGCGGCCGGCACGTAGCGCCAGCCGCAGTGTCTGAGCGGGTCCCGCCGGGCCCGGCTCCAGCGTGAAGCGGGGAGCGCACAGGAAGCAGTTAGCAGTGATTATCCTGCTCCTCTCCACAACAACGAGCGACACATACTGCAACCACCGGAAAAGATTTCAATGCAATTAGTATGTGTGTGTGTGTAAGTGCAGGGGGAAAGGGGGGGGTACTTTATGAACTAATTATAATCAAAGATGAACTCTTCTGACGGAAATAGCTGGTGTTCAGCGACCACCGGGGGAATATTGTTCGCAAAGATTTCCCATCGGTTGTAAATTTCCATCACCCTTTCTCCCCTTGCAAAGGTTTCTACCCTAAGCTTCTCCTGATGCGCCGAAACGTGTGCGCGGAGAGATGCTGAGCTCAAGTTCCGTTGCTTTTTTGGGGGGGTCATGTTTTCTTTTCTCGTCTCTCTTCCGCCGCTCAGATGCACACGGGGAAGGCTGAAGGGGGGGTGGACAATTGCTGCGGACATTCACCGGCACCTGCGAGTCACATTTGATTGGTCTGCATTTTCGAGTGCACATGCTTCGGGGTTTTTTTTTCTCCCTGTAAGACAGAGTCGGGAAAAGGCAATGCGCAGGTAAAGCTTTTGTGCACGGAAATGAAATCAAACCATTAGTCTTTAAACATGTCCCCGGGCTGTGAAGAGGTCTGGAGTCCCGTCCTCCTGTTATCTCCCCCATTACAACCGCATTCCTTTTCGTTTTTAAAAAACAACAGAACCCGAAGGCATAGCCATCCTCAATTATCGCAGTCTTCGGAGAGCAGGTTTACACATTAAATTGCCCAGATGAGTGCTCGACACGGTACGTTACAAAACACGCCCAGTTCTACATTATGTGCGGTTACCATATTTCATACAACTATTTTTCCCCCTTTCTGCGATTGAGAGTGAGCAATATCTTCCACTGTTTTCACCTCTGTGTATTGTCACCCTGCTTTAGTACAGCAGAAAATGGCTTTCAGTGTAGGAGTGGATGCATTTTTATACTAATTTCTACTTATGAAAACATAAATGTGTATATGTTGACACATTTCCACCTACTAGACAATGTGGGGAAGCAATTAAAAGGCAAAATGTTTGTGAAGCATAGAATTCAAATCAATGGATGGTACTGTATGTTACTAATGTGCAGGTAAGGCCTCATTTAGAATACTGTGTACAATTATGGTCACCTTGTTATAGAGAAGATATTGCTGTTCTGGAATCAGTCCAGAGAACAGCAACCAGATATGTTCCAGGGCTGAAGGGAGTGTCTCACACTGACAGGCTGGAGGAACTGAGTCTCTTTAGTCCGAAGGGAGTGTCTCACACTGACAGGCTGGAGGAACTGAGTCTCTTTAGTCTGAATAGAGTGTCCCACACTGACAGGCTTGAGGAACTGAGTCTCTTTAGTCTGAAGGGAGTGTCCCACACTGACAGGCTTGAGGAACTGAGTCTCTTTAGTCTGAATAGAGTGTCCCACACTGACAGACTGGAGGAACTAAGTCTCTATAGTCTGAAGGGAGTGTCCCACACTGACGGGCAGAAGGAACTGAACCTTTTTAGTTCTGAATAGAGAGGAGGACCTGATATAAGTTTAACATTCTCAAAGGCATTGAGTCAACTTTCTTTAAAATGAACAGTGGAACGTGAACCAGAGGACACAAACTCTGGAAGTGTGTTGAAAAATGAGAACACAAGGTAATTGTTTACCAGAAGGCTTGTGAGAGTGTGGGCCGAGGCGCCCAGCCATGCTGGTGCAGCCTATACCCTGGCGTCTTTCAAGAAACAGCTGGATCAGATCCTTGGATCATTTAGCTACTACCTACCACACAGGCTGCATGGGCTGCCTGGCGTTCTGTCATTCATAACCAGTATTACTTCATGCATGACAGTTGTCTGTCTAATGCATTTCTGAGACAGGTATCCACAGATTCCTCCCTCTTCATAAGGGAGACGTTCGTAAACTCAGAACTTTTCAAATAATTTTTCAAGCCCCTGAAATTGCAGAAACATATTTGGAGAGGTACAAGTGTATTTCAGCGTGTGTTTTTTTTTTTGCTGTGGAGGGTATTTTTATGTGTTTTTTGGACATCTAGCCCGATCCCACGAATTAACCTCTTTTCCCTTTTCTCCCGAACAAAGTCATCAATCAGCACTGAAGATAATCCCCTGCCAGTGCCCATGAGCTCAACAGGTTACAGCCTCGTGCTCCAGATGTTCTGTTCAGATATTCTGTGGATTCTTTTCCAAGCACCAAGACGATAAGCATGCAAAACAAACCAGGAAACCTGTAAATAGTGATTTGCTGCTTTTAGCAAAAGTCAAAATACTCCGGGTGACACACAGCACAGCTCCACAGAGCTCAGTGATTGGGAGCAAACTTTAGAAATCTTCTAAGAAAATGTGTCCCAAGGGCGCAGCCAGGCTGGATAGGAGACTGGAGAGGTGAAAGGGCACGTGTCCCCTCAGGCTGACAGCACAAGTTACTGTTTCTGTTTTGAACACCAGGAATTTCAGAATGGGGATTCCTGTCATATCTGGTTATTCCGAATCGGTTTTCTCACATTCCGGGGACAGGTGTTTCGTCTGTCCAGGAGACAGAGCCCAGGACTTCTCCCTGCCCTGTCCGTCTGTAAACACAAGTCCAACTCGTTCCAGAAGACACGGTTTTCACTATTTTCCCATCATAACCCACCTACATTGTCTTTCAATGATATTCCGTTGTTTTCCTGTTTTAAGGCTTTGCCTTGTAAATTGGTTTTGGAAGTTATGGCCTAATGTCCGTTGACGTCCCCCTGTCTCTCTTTCGGCTTCTGTGGATTTCATTTCTGCACAGGCAGTTGCGGTGGTCAGCAGTCTCTCTCTCTCTCACTCAATTTTCAATTAAGTTACAAACCTGAAAGATAGCTGGAGCAAAATCTGTACGTCTCCCCACGACAAAATAGTCGTTTGTTCCTTGATTCTCATTGAATCACGCAGTGTTAGTCGGCCTACTTTTTTTCTTAAATGAAAACAGTGAAAGGGGCTGTAAAACTGTGAGCCTATACCCAGGCCAATCCTGTTTCTCTCGGATGAAAATAAAATACCCCCTCCCATTATTTGTGGGGGAAGTCACAGCTTTTTTTTTTTGCTTTCCAGAAATGGGAAGAAATTGTCATTTTAAAATAAAACCTGTCTTTCAGTCCGCTAACCTGTTTAGTTTCTAGCAGCTAAGTGATCTGAGGGATCTCCTCCAGCCGATTCATGAAAGTTGAGTCAGGGTCCTGAATTTGCCAAAATAGCCGGGCAGCTTGTTCCACACCCCCACTACCCTTTGTGTAATGAAATACGTCCGGTTCTCGATTTAAGATGCACTTCCCTGTGGTTTCCACTTGTGTGCTCTGGTTTGTGTTTCACTGTTGATTCTGAAGAAGTCCAGTGGTTTGACTCTGTCAATACTCCTGTAGATTGTGAACGCTTAAGACAAGCCCTTGATTGTCTCCTTTGTTTGGGACTAAAGAGATTCAGTTCAACCTGTCTGTGCAAGACATTCTTTTAAAGTATGGAATTAATCTTGTTGTCCTTTTTTTGCAGTTTACCTCTTTCAGCTTCCTCAGCTCTTACAGTTTTCAAATGCATCTTATAAAAAATGCTCTGTATGTCATGCAAAGAGACAACATCATAACTATCCCTCGACAGAAGGCAGTGAATGTACTCGCACTCCGCTCTCAAATGAAGACATGTCACTGCTGCTTGTGAGCTCTTTCACTGAAATTTTTTTTATCTTCTTGAAGAATATAGTTTTTCTTAATGTGCAATGATCGTGCCCAAATGATTTCAGCAAATACTGCCTCAAAAAAAAAAAGACCCAGCTCTGCTCTTTTTTTCTGGAACAAACAAAAAGTGTTTGTGTACAACCGTGTTTAAATATTTATAGGTACATTTGTGTAAGCGCTTCTTATTCACCAGGGATTATGAGACGTCTCAGAGGAGCGTGGTGTGGAGCCCAGATCTTTTCCTGTGCCTTTGTGTCATCACAGAAGATGAAAACATTTGGTATGTGCCTTATAAGACACTCCTCCGGTGGCGTTTATGCATTCTTTAGTAAACATCAGGAGTGCAGCGCTTTATGAAATCACACGATTGCTAGAGTTGCAAGTGCTGTGCTATTTCAGAACATTTCGAGATTTTTGGAAGAGCTGTTTTGCTTGCTTCTGTGTGCGTTGCTGCCACCTTGTGCCTGAGAGACATCTACAGTACCTGTATAACTTAATCCACTCTGGCCCAGACACAGGTTTGCCTTGAATTGTTAATGAATTGGAAAACCTATTTGTAAATGGATCGGATTCACATCTTAAATGCATACCCTCCTTTGGCTAGACCTTTTTGCAATTTGTCATGTGAAGATGCATAAAGTCCGCTGTTTATAGGGTTTCCAAGATTTTCCAAGGTACATTTCCCATGAAATGCAATTAACAATACCAGAACATTTTCTTTCCATTACAGTTTATTGTACCAGTTTTGCCCATGCTGAAGCAAAGCCAATGTATTTAGGAGAACAATAAGTGCTGTTTTAAATCACACTTCTGAAAATTGCACTGCAACACTCTGACACAAGGGAAATTAATTTCTCGTATGCGAGAAAAGATCGAATAACACCCCGTTTGGAAGAAATCTGTGTTCAAATATTATTCAAGCAAGAAGCTCATATGACTTAAGCCATGGAGACCAACACTTAACTGAGTTAGTACCAGACAATCTCGGGAAACGTGTTTCAAGAAATCAGCTCGGTTTACAGAATAATTTACTGTATATCTTTTCACGTCACGTGATAGTAATTCGTTTCTTCCTCTTGATCAACAGGTGACATTTTTTTCAAACTAGAACAACAAAACACAGTTGTGAAATAAATAATAAGCAGTGGCAGCTCAGCCAGGCAAAGTATAAAAGGTTGCAAATTAAGTTTTTAAGATAAACAAGAGGCATCAGACCATGATCTCACTAACGTGCAAAAGGTGAATAATTTCTGCAAATTAATATAATCTGTGATTCCATACACTCTTAAATACCTCTAATACCACCTGAAAAACAGGACTTTAGAGTGATCGGGTTGATAATCATATCTAACATGATACGAGAAAACCATTCTAACTTTCGCAGTAAAAGTGTTTGATCGTCCAGATGAGTTCATTTCCCTGCAGGGTGCCTGTTAATTGTGTATTTAACACAGACAGCCACAAACTGACTGCTGCTTCAGACACACACATACATACACAACACACCTACCACACAAACAAGAGCACAAACCCTTGTTCACACACCTATAAACACCACACCACAAATACACACATATACACGTGTGTACCACACATCCCAAACCACAAACACACTCACTCACTGCACACTTAAAAAGAAGGAGAGACTTGGAGATTTGTACAGGAAACGGGGACAAAACCTCATCCAGTTGTTCCAGCTGTCCGAAATTCAAGATCAAACTGTAAAACATTCTGGTATTGAAAGTGCCATCGGGGAGTGAAAAGAAATGAACAAAAAGAGTATTTGTCTGGGTGAAAAGAAACAATTCCTGTGCTTCCACAGTATGTCATCCAGGCCAGATACTGTGGATGTCAGGGAACACATGTTTTTAGATTATTTCTCGGAGACATTAAACTAGGTACCAAAGTAACTGTTCGTTAAAATCCAGGATGCTGGTGTCATGGTGAAATTCTACACTGGGCCTGATCGGTCTTTTCTTACGCCTGATCCAGGTCTGCTGTGCAGTGGGGCTGCTGGCATAGACTGGTATTCGTCACCAAGGTGGGGCTGCACTCTGGAGGTGGAAGGAGGTGCTTCACCTCCTAGAGGTACTGTAAATGCTCTGAAATCATTTGAGAATAAAAGCACTAAATATGGATGCCCGGAATTATTATTCTTATTTTTTCATACATTGCTTATCCCTGTGCTGCAATGCTGTGAGGTTTCCTTGTGCATTCGGAGACAGTGAAGTTACAATAAACTTTTGTTTCCTTTCATGTGTAGCCCAAATTGTAAAACCCTTCAGCTACTTGTATAGACAGCTTACATTGTATGGCAGTGGTCCACTTCTCTGTGCCAATGGCTTACTGTGCTCTTCTTGAATGGGTTATAATCAGGGGGCGGAGTGGTGGCTCTGTGGCTCAGGATCTGCGCCTGTGGCTGGAAGGTTGCCAGTTCAAATCCCGCGGCCGGCAGAGGAATCCTACTCTGTTGGGCTCCTGAGCAAGGCCCTTCACCCCAACTCCTCCAGGGGCGCCATACAATGGCAGACCCTGCGCTCTGACCCCAAGCGTCTCTCCGTGTCTATGTGTCTCATAGAGAGCAAGCTGGGGTCTGCGAAAAGACAAATTCCTAATGCAAGAATTTGTAAAGGGTTAATAAAGTGATGTTATTATTATTATTATTATTATTATTGTTATGATTATTATGATTATGATGGAAGAAAGCCTCTTGAATTTAAAAGGCCTAATTACCACATACTGTGAGTTTACTAAACAATTTAGCAATGTAAAATGGGGTATTACAATCAGATTAGAAAGGGTGTTTTTTTGTTCTGTCAGGGTGTTTTTGCTCTCTCATTTTTATTCATCCATTTTTTTTATTTCTCGTACTATTGCACTTTATATTCCCAGCACTGCTGATGAAGAAAACGATAAGTCATATGCAGAAAACCACAGGGCATCTCACTCTTTATTTGTCTTCGTTCTCCCAGTCTGTGCAGAGGAGAGCTGCTGAATACAAGGACCAAAAAAAAACCAACAACAACAGGGCCATAATCATGTGTCCTGTAGGACCACGCTTCTTCAGCCCCTGGTACCTCACACAGCCCCATGGACCACTGCAATGACAGACACTGGCCAGCAGATGGCGATCTTGATAGACGGAAAAATAATCAATTCCTCTTTTGACTGTACCTCTCATTCTTCAGGTAATTGGGGGCTGAATGAAAAAATATTTGCGTAACAAATTAAAAAAAACAGAGGGGAAAGGTAATTTCTATATTTTGTATTTACTTTGGGTGATGTTTCTAAGTGAAAATAAGAATATTATATTTTTCCATCATGGCTGCCATGGAGGGACAGTTGCTTCTCAAACACATTATGTCTCTGCTCAAACACAGCCCAAGGTGCTCAAGCACAGCCCCACTGTCAATGCACTATAAGCAAAGTAAGTAAGGTTGCAATCACTGCACATGAGCTCTGCCACTTCCTATGCAACAGACATGCAATCATTTTAATTGAAGTTATTTAATTCCAATCATGCATAAATGGGGGTTAATCTGCCAACAGTAGAATCAGGCACTCAGGCCTAAGCTTCTGGGCCCTTTGCCCACCGTTTGTGAGTCGTCATTCTTCCGAAGGCTGACTGTGTCGACTCTCAGGACAGCTCGCAATTTAAAAAAGGGGGGTTTCTTTTCTGATGCCCAGCCAGTTCTCGCCGAGCGTGAGTGGAGGTGCTGAGCTCAGGGGACACGGATCTGTTACTGGTTAGCGATATTTCTCAGGAATACAGCGCTCCCGAATCACACTCCGGCAAGGTGATCGGATCAAAACTTCGATGCTCCCTGGCCATTTTGGAATACCAACCCCTGCCCGCTCGCGCTGGAGCCACATACCGCCAAGAGCCGGTCTGTAAATGCAGCCAGAGGAATGCAGGCAGAGGTTTGAACTGCCTCGTTTTCATACTGGGCCCAGATGTGAAGGGGTTTCATTCCACCTTGGACTGTGCCTTCCCCCTGTTTCTAGGTCTTTACTCACTGAGGAGTATCACCTACATATATAACCTAGTGGCATGTGGCCCTTTAGGGCCAGGAGTAATTATCACTGAAGATAAGATCACTTTATTGGCCATATACAATTTCTTGCATTAGGAATTGGTCTTTTTGCAAACCCCAGCTTGCTCTCCAGGTGACACACAGATAGTGAGAAAGCTGGGGGTCAGAGCGCAGGGTCAGACATTTATACGGCGCCCCTGGAGCAGATGGGGTGAAGGGCCCTGCTCGGGGGCCCAACGGAGTAGGATTCCTCTGCCGGCCGCGGGATACGAACCAGCAACCTTCCAGCCACAGAGCCACCACACCACCCTAATGACTTGTGCCTTTAATAAATTAACATCAGGTGCCCAAATATGCAGTGGCTGAACATTAGTTCAGAAAATAACACCATGACGCAGGACAGAAAGACACAGGGTGCTCAGCTATTTGAAACATTTTATTTCTCTCGGCTTGTGAGCCCTGAAAATAAAGGTACAAAACTGTGATGAAAGGCCTCAGCTGATATGGCCACTTTGGTCACAACTACTGGAAATGACATGGGATCCCTCAGTTCCTGCGTCTGCCCTCACAAAATGTAGGATGGAGAAGTCCAACAAGAAACTAGAACCCCCCCTCTCGCTCCACAACGTTGCGATTTGAAAGTGTTTCAGCACATTATGTTTCTGAAAGGGAACGTAAGAATCGTTTGCACCTGGAGCTGTAACGAGCTGGGTTATTGTTTTCATGGTATTACTCACTGCCTTGTTCATGCTGGAGTCACACATGTCTGCTTGTGCAATCTGCAATGTGTTTTGTTACGAGTGTTTGGTGAATAGACCCAGCCCACAGGAAGAATGTTTTACCTCTTGGTACACGATTACGAAGCTAGATTTGAATGTATTTTTCCACTTTGGTTCCAGCAATGCGCGTAGCGGTTTTGTCATCAGGTCCCGTAATGTTTCTGAGAACTAATAGCGAGGAAACAGAACAGAAACTTTGTCAATTCAAATTATGAGCGAACAGTGATCGCAGGCTATTAACAGATCCATAAATGGAATGATCTGTCTAAATAAACTATGGGTGACTGCTGCTCTGTCCCAGCTGCTTCTGTTAAACAGCCTCCCAAAGTGCAATAAATTCAGGGGGAAAGTAACAATTATGGGAAGGAAGTTAAAATTATTCAGTGACATTTCCACCTGACACCTGAGAGTGAAAGTCACTGAACAAAGTCTTCTCAAAGGAAAAAGAGAAAGGAAAGTATTTTTTTTTACAAATGAGTGATTTAAGCTATTTATATACTGCTAATTAGTAAATTGAGTTTTAAATCAGGAAAGCTTGGTTGCATCCTGCCAGGCTAGGAGCTGGAGGAAGTCTCTAAGAAGTATAATCCTGTTATCCGTTCAGCGAGGCGCTGGTGACGCTGAGACTGATGAGATCTGAATGGAAAATTGCAGCTTCTTAATAAGTGTGAATGGAAATTATATGTTATTCACACTTTCATTGGGGAAAAATAATGAACTCCTCTTTCCCTGGCCTGCACGTGACATGGCCGACGCGGATTAGACTGATGTCTAATTGGAGGTTCAGAGGGGTGGGAGCCTGACAGATCCACGCTCGGTTTCTGCTCGCACCTCTGGGGCGGAACTGTGCGCAATGTTCTGAATGAGAGTCAAAAGAGGCGAGTGCGAAAGAATGAAAGCCTTTAATGTGTTGCGTTTTCTCAATGGAAGCTCGAAAAGGTGTGAGCATTATTGGGTGGAGCCCCTGACACAATTTCTTCTGAACCGGCTTTTGGCTTTCAATGCACGCACTCAGGCTGGTTAGCTCGGACTGCTGAAGCCTCAAAGAATTGTTAAGAGATCCAGGCTGCAATGACACCCTGACCCTACAGCTCTGAAGGTTAAGGGTGGACAAGCCCTTCTGCAGATAATTTCATAGATCTGCACACCTCCAGGTCTACTAATATCCTGCAGGTCTGATCAGCCTTTTCATGTCCACGACAAATAAAGACCCTAGTGATTACTGTAATTGGTCGGTCTGATCTAAATCAATATTGGGCAGGTACTGTAGGCAGCTAACTGCTCATCTGAATGAACCAAATAACACATGGAAGATAAGTGGAGGCTGTCCTGCCTGCCTTGCGCAATTTATTTGTATAAGTTCAAGGCAACGGTTAGGATCCAGGGACTGAAGAATTCGTGAGAAGGGAGAGAAAATTGAACCAAGGAAATTATTCAAGTATTGAAGTCTGACTTTTAGTACATGTAAGGTTATGGAAAAAACTATCAGAACCAAATTAGAGGATCACCTGTATGGAAAGAATGTCCTCATTTTGGCTTTAGGAAAGCTTGGTGTTACCCAACATACTTAGGCTTTTAGTATCGAGCCCATGAGATGGTATATTAAGATTTTCAGAAGGCATTAGATAAAGTTCCTGATGAAACATTAATTTTCAGATCACAGGAGGTATGCATTCAGGACAATGTGAGTGTTTTGATTGAGAATTGATTATTGAGGGTACAGATAAACGGTGAATAGTCATGTAGAGGTGATGTAATTAGTGGAGTACCACAGGGATCTGTAGTAGATCTTCAGAGATCTAGATTCTGGTATAGTTAATACCTAACTAGACGGGTTTGCAGACGACACAAGGCTAGTAGGATTGGTTAGTAGGATAAGTAAACACTGTTGAAACAGCAATGAAAAACTATTTACTCTATTTACTGACAGGCTGAAGGAACTGAGTCTCTTTAGTCTGAAGGGAGTGTCCCACACTGACAGGCTGGAGGAACTGAGTCTCATTATTCTGAAGGGAATGTCCCACACTGACAGGCTAAAGGAACGGAGTCTGATTAGTCTGAAGGGAGTGTCCCACACTGACAGGCTGAAGGAATAATTTCAGTTCCTAAAAGAAAAGATTACAAAGAGACCTGACAGATGTTTTCAGAACCATCAACGACATTGACATAATCAACTAAATCACTTCTTCGGAATTAACACTGGGACACAAACCAGAAGACAAGCGTGGAAACTATGTGGAAGTATATTTAAAGGCGAAAACAGGAGACACTTCTTTACACAAAGAGTGGTGGGAGTGTGCAACGAGCTACCTCGCCTTGTTATTGAAGCCGAAACATCAGCTGGATGAGATACCTGGACTGACTACAAAGAAAAGGGTTAAATGGGCAGAGTGACCTTCTCGAGTTTGTAAACTTTCAACAACGATGTCTGAGAAGTTTGCTCTCTGCTAGTTCTTTGTCAGCCCCTTCCAGCCTGTAAGGCGTCAGAAACTAAACCTTCCGGGGAGTGCCGTGCCAATACCAGGAAGTCATGTTGCCGTTTGAATGAGGCTGTGTCACATAAGCCAAGGCTGTGCCGGGATTGGGCACTCGCTGGAGTAGTACTGGCTTGACGGACTTCAGGCACAAAATGGCTGCGATTGGGGAACCTGTCAGGCTGGAGAGAGGTAAAAAAAAACATTACAAACAGCGAAAACAAAAAAAGGAATGTATAGCCCGGGCAACTGTGTTGTTTATTTTTTATTAACATTCTGCGGATACACTTGTTTCCCGCTGTAACATTGTTGCTGCATTTGGTTAGATCAAGCAGGGGGCTTTTGGCTGTCGTTCGAGATAGAAACGTCTGCTGGCCAGTTGCACCCATGATAATAATGCAAGCGTGTGCTTTAGATTTAAAAAGTGTGTCTGGGGTTAACAGCGGCTTCATGGCAGTACGGTGCGTTCGCATGAACCACAGACACCACGCAGGGAGGCTCGGATCTCTCACAGGGGGCTGAGATCCCAAAATAAACGCATGTAAACACCTTTCGGTGACATGCCATCTGGATGGATCTGTTTTCTGGTTCAGAGCGTTGTTTCTCCCCTCTTTTGAACAAGTTCCGTTGCGTTGTGTGCAAATACAATCGAATTTGACGTCCGGTGTGCCAGACTGTACGCGCCTGTTCCTTTGTGTTGTTGTTGTTGTTGTTGTTTGTAATACAAACGAAACACTGTAGCGCACTGACTGCCTGGAACACCAAAACCGCAGAGCTGTGTGTGTGTGTGAGAGAGAGAGAGGTGGTGTTGCAGCCTCCTGTATAGGCAAACCTAGAGCACGCTCGAAACAATGTTTTATTTTAGCTTTGGACGGTTGTAGTAGGTGAAACTGTCACTTCTGTTTCCCCGTGTAGTCCCCCACTGCTCGACTCTTTGTCGTTGCGCCTGGTCGGAGGGGGATTATCTCGCCGTGTGATGTCGTGTTGTTGTGTTCGCTGCTGGCGCTGAGCTTCAGGGGCCGTGCGAATGCGCTGTATACATTATTGACGTCATTTCGCGTTGCCCCTGTTTTTCTCTTCTGCCCTCGGACTAACGAGCATCATCTGGGGGAGTTTCTTGCACGTGGCTAACTGTCTTTACTGTATATTGTAGTTCTGCAGCTGCTGATCGACTGGCTTACTTAGTACAGAAGAGTTAGGGGGAGGGTGGCAACATTTGAGAAATTCGGAACTGTTTAATATAATAATAATAATAATAATAATAATAATAATTCCTTATACTTATATAGCGCTTTTCTGGACACTCCACTCAAAGCTCTTTACAGGTATTGGGGATCCCTCCACCCCCACCAGTGTGCAGCCCCACCTGGATAATGCTCCAGTCCTCTCACACACACCAGCTCTCAGTGGGGAGGAGAGCAGAGTGATGAAGCCAGTTCAGAGATGGGGGTTATTAGGAGGCCATGACTGGTAAAGGTCAGGGGGAAATTTGGCTGGGGTGACACCCCTACTCTTTTCAAAAACCACCCTGGGATTTTTAATGACCACAGAGAGTCAGGACCTCGGTATTACATCTCATCCGACAGACTGCGGCTTTCTACACTACAATGTCCCCGTCACTATACTGGGGCATTAGGACCCACACAGACCGCAGGGTGAGCGCCCCCTACTGGCCCCACTAACACCTCTTCCAGCAGCAACCTCAGCTTTTCCAGGAGGTCATTCATCCAGGTACTGGCCAGGCTCACACCTGCTGAGCGTAAC
This sequence comes from Lepisosteus platostomus, assembly GCF_059453375.1. NCBI lineage: Eukaryota > Metazoa > Chordata > Actinopteri > Semionotiformes > Lepisosteidae > Lepisosteus > Lepisosteus platostomus. The sequence goes on from NC_142628.1 coordinate 14,457,692, forward strand.
AAACAGACAATCCAGAGGTGCCACGTGATGGATATTATTTATATATATAAAACAGATGTCGTTTTAATGTAATTCTAAAGAAAATACTGAAATATAAATTTTGCATATCTGCGCACACCCGGTGTGGAACTGGGACTAGTGAAGAGAGTGTTTGGGAACACCCCCACGAGAGACAGGGTCTTTGACCCGTGGGTGGACTGAGGTTGGACTGTCCGATCTGGAAGGGCCGCACTGAGCCCGTGTGATTGGTGGTTTCGACTCATGTGTGACGTAGGAAAGTGGCGGTGTCACAGGTACCTGCTGAGATTGACCTTTGTGAGACTGAAACTGGCATGCAGTCGGAGGTCGTGTGATTGATTCTCATGCAGTGGTCCCCCGTGAGCCAACATCAGTCTCACCTTCCTTTAAAACTAACTTCTTTCTGAAAGGCTGCTTCCTTTTCAAGTGTGTTTCACGCAGCCTAAACTACTGTGTTGTTTTGGCTCAGTAGCCTCTCCAGTGTGCGCAGTACCCTGCTAGGCGTGCCAACACCCAATATTTCAGTATTTTTTTAGAATTAAAATAAAATAACGTCTGGTTTATATCTCTAAAAAATAATTTGCGTCGTGGGGGACGACACTACATGTCTGTTAGTTTATGCGGAAACCATTTTTCTCAAATTATGCCAACCTCCCCCCCAACTGAGGCGTAAAAACTAACCCAGTCGCCACGGCACAGAAGTACTACAGTGTACAGTAAAAACATTTAGCCTGGGAAAAAAAAAAAGCGTCAACACATCTACTGCCTGCATGCAGAGGCTGGTCCCGTGCAAGTTCCTGTTGCTCCACAGGGACGTTCTGCGCAGACAGAGGCACGTGCTCGTGTGGTGCCGTTGTCCTGACCTGTTTCTCCCTTCGGTCTTCGGCCCCTCAGACATCTCCCGGGCCATCGAGCTCCTGGATAAACTGCAGCGGACCGGAGAGGTGCCGCCCCAGAAGCTGCAGGCCCTGCAGAGGGTGCTGCAGAGCGAGTTTTGCAACGCCGTGAGAGAGGTAAGGAGATCGAGGGTCTGGAGCCCCTTAGCCGCTGTGTCAAACTGAGGATGGGCCCATGCTGGCACCCAGGTTTCGGTTGTAGGGAGGGATATCTCCGTCCCAAGCAACTGCCTTGTTGGCTTTGTTAAAAAAAATGGTGTGTTTTATTATTCAGTCTCAGAGTGGCAGCACAGCGTTTGGCAAAAGATTATGTTGTTTGGAAAAATTAAGTAAAGAGGCCACAAACCTGTCAGGTTCCAGTTACAGTAGGGTCTCAACATTGGTCAAATTTGCATGATGTGCTGCACTGTATCGGTTTATAGTAAGTATGGTTAAAAGACATAAGGAACCCTCCCTTATGTGATGATGAATATAGTAGTCAGCTAAAATGAACAACATGAATTGCTCCTCTGCATCCAGTGGATGCCTGCACTTTCTTTCTCAGCCTCACTGGAATGAAATGGGCAATAAAACTCAGTCAGCGAAGTCGTCTCCCGGCTTGTCACTCCGCAGTCTGCTGACACAGAACCTGGAGCGTCCGTTGCAATATATAAACAAGCCCACGCTGAGGTAGTGGCTGGTTAGTGCGTACTTGGGCAGGGGGCAGGAGGAGGCTCACTTGCTAACCGGATTCATCTCGCGATCCTAGTCCGTCAAGCTGAAAGTTGTGCTTCTCAGCCTTTAGCTCAGTTCAATCTCACTGTGCGCTTCATCCATCCAAGATTCTGTCAACCAGACCGAAAAACAAGCAAATTTTGCAAACATTAAATTCACAGGTGTCAAGACCCTACTGTATTTGTATTCAGTGTAGTGTATTTTATTTTTTAGAGACCATTTTGAGGAACCCTGGCTTGTCTTCAGTGTTGTGAATGGGCCCTGTATTCTGCCTGTTCCCAGGCTCTTGAGCAGCATTGTCCTCAAAAGCTCTTAGAGTTGACAGACAAAAGGTTTGGCCTTTTCTTCCCCTTTCAAAAACATGTGGGCTAAGTCTACAGGGGTTATATCTTTAATGGCCTTTCAAGAGCTTTTGCAGGCCGAAGCTGTCTAGCTCAGGAGAGTGATGCAGGTTCACGTACAGTGTTTTTTTTTTCTGCTGTTGTAAGTGGTGTCTCCTTGGTTGCGAGACGGTGCTGCTTTTCCTCCTTTCTGAACTATGTTTATAACCACAGCAAATATCTTCACAGTCCTCACAGTTTTGGCCATTGTGTATAAAGTTATTTGACTGATGCGTTTATCCAAATCACCTCACATTTGTCTCCATTTATAAAGCTGGCATTTTACTGGAGCCCTCCTTGTAAATTCCAATGGCATCTGGGATTCGAACCCGCAACCTTCCAGTTATGAGCTCAGAGCTGTTTATTATGCTGGGTGGAGTTTTCTCTGCTTTTGTTTGGTCAATTTCTATGAAAGTAGGCCGATCTGTCGGAGGAAAAGCACCCTTTCTTTTTGTCCTGCAGGTGTACGAACACGTGTACGAAACGGTGGACATCAACAGCAGCCCCGAGGTCCGAGCCAATGCTACAGCCAAGGTGAGTCAACCTGCACCAGCCTCAGGAGCAGCAAAACAACAGAAGCAGAAACCACTCATCAGGAGGATAATGTGTTTCCCCATCTGAAGGCTTTTCCTGTACAGCTCCATGCTCCACATAGCTCCCTCCATGCTGTTCTTGCAGCTGGGGACTGCCTTCAGCTGAGGCCCAAAATTGGAATAAGTGAACGGCCTACCCGCTGTTTAAGAATTTGTAAAGCTTTGGGTCGTTTTTAATACCATTTCCGTCGACGCAAAAAAGAAACCGAAACTTTTCGCAACTGTAAGGAAGCTAACCTTGCATTTTTTTGTACTTAAACCTGCATTGGTAGACTTGACTATTCGGACACGTGGAGCTTTGTGCTGAAGAAGCAGAACAAAAGCTTATTCAGTCAAGATTCAGACGTTTGCAGTATAGATAAACAGAGTTGCACAAACAGGGCAGATCTGTTCATGGATAAGATTGTTTTCTCGTGGTACCTGCCAATCTGAGTTTCCTTGAGAGTAGAACGCTTTCTCACTCCATGGTTGCTAACTGGCAAAATGGATTCCCATTAAACTTGTAAACACTGAGAGCCAGGATCCCCGGTCAGTGCTGAAGACGGAGGAGGGGCTGGGCTTCAACATCATGGGGGGCGAGGAGCAGAACTTCCCCATCTATATCTCCCGGATCATCCCGGGTGCTTTTCTCCACTTCAAACAATTACAGGTGCAACCTGGCAGCCTTCCCAGGGAACATCCCATTAGGATCACATGAGCGCTCCCAGCTCTACATTGGTCTACTGTCTCAGAGCGCTGTTGGGGAGAATATGGGTTTAGGTAAGACTCGCTGGGAACCTGCTAACATCTTCCCTGTGGCAGGATCCTTGAGTGAACCTGGGGGATGTTGCTGGGGAGTGGTAGCCTGAGATGCCGTGCTGAAGTGTGATCTGATGGCATTCCTGGGGCTTATCGGTCCATGTTGTCCTCAGGCGACGGTAGCTGCTTTCGCCGCCAGCGAAGGCCATTCCCACCCCCGGGTGGTGGAGCTGCCGAAGACGGAGGAGGGGCTGGGCTTCAACATCATGGGGGGCAAGGAGCAGAACTCCCCCATCTACATCTCCCGGATCATCCCGGGCGGAATTGCAGACCGGCAAGGGGGGCTGAAGAGGGGGGACCAGCTGTTGTCCGTGAACGGGGTGGTGAGTTTTTTTTTTGTCTGTGTCCCGTTGCAGTGGGGTGGTTCTTCACAGCTGTGTAGGTGCAGATGTCAAAAGCAGGAGGCCACTGTCTGCCCCCCGCCTCAGGCGCACAGAGCTACTGATGCATCCGTGATGTCATGTTCACAAAGACGTGATAATGATTTCATGTCATATAATGAAAACCAGCAGGAGTGTGGTGCTACTTTTCCAGCCACATTCCATTGTTTCTATGGAAGAAAATTCCCAAACTGAGTCCCACGTGTGAAGCCCATGCCTATGTTACATTATTCTTACGGGGATCAATTCCCTCATTTAAGTTGTTTTGTTACGAGCTATAAGTAGCTCTTTTCTGGTACCTAACCCCAGTGTATATCGGGGACCCTGATAAAAAAAATCCAGAAAGATGCTCTTCTTGTTCTGTATGCAAGTGACACCATTGGAATTGGCTGACCTCCCCCGTTATAAAGGAGCTGTGTAATTTCTGCTTGAGTTGTCAAACCGAGCAGGGAGCACCTCAACGTTTAACGAGAGTTGGAGCTCGGGGATGGGTCCAGGTAGCCTTGCACGGAGCGGGGCGGCAGGGCTGATATTCCGAACGAGCGGAACGTGCTCTGATCCGGACTTTGCGAGGGCTGTACCCCAGCGCCGGTGTATTTCGCGGACCGTATGGACGAGACCGAAGTCCGCCGAGAGGGGGTGGGGTTTGTAACGGGACCTGAAGGAGGGAACTTCCTGCTTCTGACGGCCCCCCGCCTGTTTCCCCGCAGAGCGTGGAGGGGGAGCACCACGAGAAGGCGGTGGAGCTGCTGAAGGCGGCGCAGGGCGCGGTCAAGCTGGTGGTGCGCTACACTCCCAAGGTGCTGGAAGAGATGGAGTCCCGCTTCGAGAAGATGAGATCGGCGAAGCGCCGGCAGCAGAACAGCTTCTCCCAGTAGCGGGGCTGAGCCCCCGGAATCGTCTCTTTCCTGTCCCCTCCGCCTGTCTCCTCTCTCTAATTCCCCTGCCCTGTCTCTCGATCCCTCCCCGTGTGTCCGTCGCCCACTCCCTCACCACTCCGGCTCTTCTTCCCTGATCGTCCCCATGTACCAGCCCTTGGCCTGCTCACTGAGCTTGTGCAAAAATCTCACGTCCTTTAAAGGAGCGTTTCAGATGATGTGAACTCGGTTTATTCTGTCACGTGCACGTTAGGGATGTAACATAGGAATTTTAGGACTTTCACTACTTGGGGGTCATGGGAGGGCTTTTGATATGAATGTTGGCCACAGTGGCAGTTTTCTTAAAACAAAAACAATGTAAGATTTCTTCAGGGAAAGGGTGGAGGAGTGTGTTAGAGTTCTGGACTCATAACTGGAAAGCTCTGAGCTGAGCTCTGTTGTCGTCAAACTGGCCGGCTACACGAGTACACACAGATGTAAATAACATTTCCGATTTAAAACAAAATGTCAGCCTAATGAATTTAGAATGTAAAAAAAAAACAATTGAAAAGTTAAGAACTGGTAATGGACTAGGCTTACCCCTTTACAACAGCCATGTTTTAGATACGTTGAAATTAAACGATAAGTGAAATTGAACATCGAAGCCAGTTAAGTATTACATTTGAGCGCTTAACATTTTAGGATATTGTAACGCACACGGCCGACATTTATAGGTTGTGTGAGCCGGCTTGCCAGCGCGGTGACGTCACCGCCCTTCCCTGTGAATAGCAGGGACCTCAGCCGCCGGGCAGATCTCCCTTTAGCTCAGCTGGCTGGGTCCCTGTTGAGTGACGCCGGAGGCCCGGGTTCGAATCCCCAGCGGTGGGGGGCCGAGCCGAGCCGAGGCGGCAGTGGTGAGGGTGTGTACCCGTGTGAACCCGAAAGCGCTCCAATATGTTTTTCACCCCCTGAAAAACACAACGACACAATCGGTCAAAGCGCTTGCAAGGATGCATCTCGTAATTTGATTTGATCCAATAGTGATTCAGACCCTTGATAGTTATTACAAGCAACAGTCCAGTATCTTGTTACTAGAAACTGTGCGCTTAGATAAGAAAAAGGAGGAGGCCTAGCTACTTTATCTTTGGCTTAAAAAGTAGAAGGTATCTGGTCCTTTTTTCAGACTAAGAATGTGAAACTGAAATAATGAAATTATGAGCTGCATGGGAGACAAAACGATGATCACTACATCTTCACTGAATGTTACTCCTTTTTAAACACTTAGCTTCTACTCATTATTATTGTTATCATCAGTGGTATTTATAGATCCACACCCTTTTTTTCCCAAGACATTATTTGGAGGAAAAAATATGCACTGTTTACACGTTGTTGTACTTTAAAGTTATGTAAAATCTTCTCACTTGTGCAGAGGAATAGTACACTGAATGAGGCATTTGCTATATTTGTTGATCAAATAATGACCGCAAAAACACTGCAGACACATTGTTTTTAAAGTTCAGAGCTCTTGAAACTGAAGTAAAAAAAGATGGTGGTACTTCAGTAATTCAATCAATTCAGCAATGTGAGAGGTTTTAACAAAAGTGTGTCAGTCCTAACTCTCAGCAGCAGTGCAGAATTGTGTCGTAATGTGGCGGCCCTGTGCCTCATTATCAATTGTGTGAGACGGGCATTCGTCTTATCCTGGTCCTTGTACCAAAATAAGGAGAGGAAGAGCAAAGCTTTTCGATATTGGTAGTTCAGTTCCAGTCTGCTCACACAGTGTGATACACAGTAATCAGGGAGCGCAACAGGGCAAGCAGGAAGTGACAGAAACGGAGTGAAATGCATTGTGGGTAGCTGGCTAGGAAACAAAGCTGTCGTGTCTGCATGGCTGCTATGGTGAAACCCCTTCAGAATAGGAGCAGTAAAATCTCAATACTACTGATAAAGACAAACACATTTTTCAGAGCGGAGTGTCTTTAATTTCATTACATTTGACTATAGGTCATTCACCTGCATGAAGTAATTGCACAACATACCTGTACAGTTTTAAATCCATGATGACGCAGAGAACAGATTTTTTGTTACAATATCTTCCCTAGTGATAATGGCCTAATAACCCCCCCCAATTTTGTACTTTTGTGATTGCACAATGTTGCTCTCTCTTTTATACACAAGGAATAAATTCCTGTTGTTTTCTGCATAGGTGTGGTGAAAATCACAGAGGTGTTCTGGCCCTGTGTGTGAACTTCTTGTAAAAACAAATGTGGGGCTAGGGAAGGTTACGTCATCTTAGAATGACTTAACTGTTGCAAACTTGCTATGTTTTTTTATGTTTTTTCAAACACTTTTATATCTCTGAGTAGTAATGAGATTCACAGTTGTCTTGCACTGTCCCCACTTTAGTTGTACAGTAAAAGAAATCCTGTTCAGACCCATGTTTGTGAATGTTCACCTCTGAGTAGAACCAGTGCCTCATCTTACTGATTGTTTCCTATGAGGTGAAGAGTTTTCAGACTTTCTCTTAAACTAGACAGCGCCCTGTTACAGCTCCTCTAGATTTGCTTGTTTTCTCTCTGTCTTAAGCCGCAGAAGGAAAATTGTGGCCCGAGGAAACTGAACACCTACATTCTCAACATTATTAGTACAACCCCTGGCTGAAGTCTGGCTCTATGTAAGAAACATCTCTCTGCCTTTGTTCTCTGCGGGTTTCCTGCCGGCACTAATGAAGTGATTTAATTTTGAAGAATTTTAACTCGGTAATTGGACTTGTAAAAACCTCCATTTCCGTTCAAGATCTACGGGGATGCTCTTAATCTTTTTGCTCTCGTTACTTTTATAATGGTTTGTTCATTGACAGTTATATAAGGAAGGACTTTTTTTATATATTTATACGCTGCAGCTTTGGAAAGCCTGAATGTTTGCTTTTGGAGGAAGCTTTTCTGGGCCACCAGCGCTGCGGCGAGACTTCGGGGTGTTTTCACACGCGTTCGCAAAACTTGTAACCTGACAGAACTCTCTTATGCAAAGCCTGGATGCCTTTTGGAAAAAGTTTGAATTTAAAATTGGTTCTTCGGGCGGGGAATGGGGCTGGAGGGAGAATTTGGTAGATGGGATCATTTAGCTTGGATACAGTGTGCTTACTGAACACGGAGCATTGCTGAACCTCAGACTACTCGCAGGATCGCATTTGTGATGTGTTCTGAGAGGACGCCAGGCTTGGTGTGAGATTCTAGCTTGCTGAAATGTGCCCACCAAGCAGGTGAAATCTGACGTTCAGGTCAACTCTGTTGTGAGTTGTAAGTGCTGGAGCACTGTAGGTACAAAGCCATTTTCTTTCGAATGTCTGGGGAGCTGATGTGCCCCTGTTATATCCCTGTGCACGTCGGTCGTCAGTCGTCCTGCTGTGAAAGAGGACTTAAAAAAACAGCAGCATAAGGAGGGGGAGAGCTTTCTGCTTCACGTGTGGGTGGCTGTCCAGCTGTAGGAAATGGTGTTAAGTACCAGGATCAGCTGTGTGCGCCGTTTTTCCTGCACACAAGCGCAGCACTCTGCTGGGAACACCTGTTTGTGAGGTGCCCTGCTCCACCGGGGGGCCTAATTCACAGAACATTCTGTCACCATGCACGGTACTTTCATCTTCTCTGATGAGAGAACCTCTTTCAGGGTGCTAATGTAAAAAGCCTGTCGGTGCATTTCAGATTGGTGTTATGTTAGGAGGGGTGATCCTTTCTCAGGAGAATTCTGTAAACTTGGCATGCCTGTAGGGAGTTTTTCACGCGGTCCGTAAGGCGAGCGCTCAGTCCATCAGTGTGATGTCGGACTGGAGAGGTACCAGCTTCTCTGAGGTTTACAAAATGCCTCTCTGCCATTGATTAAGTGTCCTTCAGGGCCACATAAAGTCTGCTGTGCTGATTGTTTTGTGCGAGGTGGTGTAAAAAAATGCAAAACAGAGCACCATAGAGCAAATGGTTTCCTCTGTCCCCTGTGTATTTTACTCGCGTCTGAAGAGGTAGAGGATAGTTGCAGAATATTTTTGTAGCACAGGCTCACGTTTTGATATTTTCTCATTCTTTTGGATAAAAACGGTTTCATACATGATTTAAACAAGAAGTGATTTATACTCTTTTTTGACGGCATTGTGCTTTTTTCACGGAAATTGACCAAACTCTTTGAAACGTAATGTGATAATCAATGATTTGCTATTAGTTTAGAAATCTGTGTTATTTAAAGACATTGTGTCATTTTATTTGTTTTTCCTCTCATTGTAATTTTTGTATAACATAGCTGCAGATGTAAACTATATAGAGAATACAAATAGTGTTTATTTGAATGGATATGGATATGACATTAAATAAATTATCCCAAAAGACTTTGGCTTGACTGTTTCCTGAAGCTACACATTCACGCTGTTACACCACATGCTGTTATAATATTCTCCATTTTATATATAGCTATTATCTGTAGCATCCTGGTTCATGTTACTATCTGAAAGAATTCTTATGGTGTCCATGCACAAGTCTTCCCTGACATTCACCTATTTATTCCATAAAACACCATCATTCGTTTGCATGCAGACTTGCTTGTTCTACAGATGGACACTCGGATCAGTGTGCACATAAGCTAACAGTCTGCACAGGACCCCAGGCGATTAATGGGAGCAATGTCAGAATCCGTGAAGACTTCAGACAGTGGTATATAAGGCGAGTCTTCTCGGGTTGCCAGTGTTGAGCAGAGACGGGGAAGGGGTGATAGAAGTCCCATCTCTCCCAGTCGTTAGTCCTGTTTGAGTCTTTACCAGAAGGCTTCCTCTGCTGGAACACTTGGCTCGCAGTACAGTGAAGGAAACGCAAGGTGTTTGTACATCATCGCCTGTGGAGGTACCAGCTGTTCAGGTAGCTGAAGGGAGGCCCTGTGCATTTTTGTAATCTTTTAATACTTAACCTAAGCCCGATAAGAACATAAAACTGGTTGCATATAAGAAGGCATTATGCTTAAAAAATTATAACCTACATTAGGTATTAGAGATGAGGCGTTTCCCCTAGCAGTCGCTGAGATTTTGTATAGGTTTTTGTAGTGCAATTCCAATATCTACCACAAGGTGGAGACACGTTTTTTTATTTACACCAGCACGTCGCTGCACTCCTGCACAGATAAAATTTCCTTCGGGATTTTATCTGTGCACTAGACGCAGGTGCACAACCTCTGTTCTGCATAAGATTTATAAGACTATAGGTTACAAACGAGAGGAGGACATCCGGCCTCCTCAACCTCAAGCTCTTTAATTGCTAGTAACTAAGGGATAAAAGGATCTCTTTTGCCCCTGCCTTGAAAGAACATGGCCAGGAAACTTGTTCCGGACTCCCACCACTTTTTGTGTAAAGGTCCTCCTGTTCTCAGTTCTGAACGCTCTTCCGCCCAGTTTCCACTCGCGTCTGGTTTGTGTTTCATTGTTGCTTCTGAAGTCCATCGGCTTGTGTTTAGCAATTCTCTGAGGATTTTGAACACCCGGGTCAAGTCTCGTCTTAGCCTCCTCAATTCAAAGCTAAAAATATATACGTAAATCTTTTATCAACTAGTACATCAGGCTAGGCACGACATAAGGCCAGGAATGTATCTCATTGATCTTCTCCCGAGAGATTCCAGAGCAGCAATATTCTGATTTGTAACTTCGCGACCAAAATTGCACAGAATATTCTAAATTAATTATTACTGGTGTATTTAGCATTTTATCATAATATCCATTGATTTTACTATTAACTCTATCCTAAAGTGTTTGATTTTCTTATTCTATTTATTGCTATTTGTAGCTAAATCACAGCCTTCTCATTTTGATTGTTTTGATCTTTTTGGCTACACATTTAGAGGCTATTTGACACATATGGTGCATTTGAAAAATAAAGCAAAAGTGATCACTTTATTGCGTTCTTTATTTCACTGATATTTAATGCTGGTTGAAATACGGAGCCGCTCTCCTGCTCTCCATTCAGTGTCACCACTAGGTGGCTGTGTTCTTCTATGTTTGAACTGCTAACGCTGCAAAAACCCGCGTCTTAATTGCTGTCAGTTGAAGGGACTGAACAAGGAAACTCGGACGCAGACTGTATACTGTTCACACGCTCACACACAGTCAGGTTTCCTAGAGAGCTACTGATGGGGTCTTCAAAGCAAGGTGTCCTCAGTGGGTCAAGTCTCAACTAGCTGCAGCTCATTAACCCGTGATCCGGGGCAAAAGGGTGGTGAAAGCAGCGCAGCTCAATACCGGCTGTGAGCTACCAAACATCCAGGAGATCTACTCAGCTAGATGTCTGAAGAAGGCCAGGTCCATTCTCAAGGACCCCAGTCTTCCCAGTCACAAACTGTTTTCCCTCCTATCATCCGGTAAACGGTACCGAAGCATTTGGTCCAAGTCCAACAGACTACAGAACAGCTTCTACCTCCAGGCAATAAGACTGCTAAATAAACAACCTGCAGCTCCTTTACCAATCACCTGTAACAGCTACATGGACACAGTTTTCACTGTATTCAGCATAACCACACTACTTGTATATATTGCACACACCATGGACACACAGCAGCTCGACTCATATTGAGTTTTATTCAATTTCTATGACATCTATTATTATGTAACCTCATTTTCATAACCTCAGGGTCGAGGTTTAGGGTCGAGGTAGCCCTTAACCTATCCCAGGGCTGGATGGCACTCTGGACAGCAGTCCAGGCCATTGCAGGACACGTACAGACAACTTGTCAGTGTGTCTTGGGGATGTTCCAGGAAGAAACTGGAACACCTGGAGGAAATCCACAGGCACTTGGGAACACACACACCCTATACAGAAGTTGCCCCAGGGCAGACTCAAACCCAAGAGGTTTGGAGCAGCAGCACTGATTGACCTGTCTTGCCTGCCTGCCTCTTGTCAATCAGTGATGAGCAAATGATACGGTATCATACTTCTTCGCTGTCTGATTTCTCTGAAATCTGCCTGGCTTCAAAGCGGCTGTGTTACACACACAGAAACCCACAAACCACACCAATAGAACAAGTGAATGTTACATAAAAAAGAAATATTCATCTGTGTTAACAGACAACATCCCATACAAATTCATTTCACACCTCTCCTTCCCCAGGACCAGTACATTTACTCCCCCAACAGTTACACTATAGTTACACATTACTCCTTCAACGTTACACAATATCCACTGACAGCACCTGCCCATCAACCCATAGCTCTTTCCTGTGAGCTTGTGCGCCCATGGATATGACTGGGTTTGAGGAATTCCTCGTTTTGGTAGTTCAACATCGTCACATACAAATCCTGTGGAAGACACGTCCCACACACACAGCCCACAACCCAGACACAGTCCATCACTGGAGCACAGCTCCCCTCTGTTGCAGACAATTTTACAACTCGCCATCTCAGGAAGGCTGGGAGTATCGCTAAGGATACCAGGCATCCTGGTTTCTCCCTTTTCTCTCCCCTTCCCTCTGGGAAGTGTTGTAGGAGCATGAAGACACGAGACTTCTAGGTTCCGAGAGCTTTTTCCCCACAAGCTGTCGGATTACTGAACTCACACTGATGTTTTGTTGTTTACGTTGTATGTTATTTAAGATAGATAGATACTTTATTGATCCCGTGAGGGAAATTGCAGTGCAACAGCAGCTTAACACAGACAACACAGCCACAGTGTAACGAATGATACAATAATAATAATAGTACAATACATACAATACAATCCGTACAGTGAGGGGTGCACTAAGGGAGTTACTCACAGTCTGGACACACAAAGAACAAACTAGAACAGAACAGTACACAGAAAAATCATATTGCACATATGAATATAAATATAGATGTAATATAGATATAAATATAAATGTGTTGCATTTATATATTGCCCAAAAAACGGTTGTAAACGGGAAAAGAAAGAGAACAGATGTGGCAGTAGATGTGTAGATGCCTTCAGTCCAGAAACAGGTCCCTGTCAGTGTGGCCTCTGCCCAGACGCAAGGTGGATGCGTTGTACAGTCTGATGGCAGAAGGCCAGAATGACCTCCTGTAGAACTTGTTGTTCTTGAGGCTGCTGTTCTGTGTTTATGTTGTTGGTGATTCCATGAATGTCTTGGTATTGGAGCATGCATGCAAATAAGCACTTCATTGCACTGGTGCCTATGACAATAAACTGAACTGAATTGAAGGTGCATTATTGGAGTTTCATACGGGACATTGAAACCCGTCAGCCCGGTCTGATCCATGAGGTCTACAGTGTTCCTCAAGGATTTTTTTAAAGAGATCCTTTAACATTTGTAAGGCCTGAATGAATGCATACCGTTTCCTTAATCATTTACCTCGGTGCACCCTGGATAGAGAATTACAAGGGTTTTTTACTGAATTTCCTTGGCAACAGCTCCTTGCCCAAGACTGTTCCTCGAGCCACTCCTTCAAGTCCCAAAATGCGAAACAGAAACTATTTCCCGAAAATCATGCCCCGATGCTCTTTCTATAAATCTTTCTCTACTGTTCTGGAAATCATTTGTCCGTGGGCATTCACAGTAAGAAACACGTTCTCTGTCCCTCTCGTGGAGGTGTGATTTGGGATCTTTAAAGCCTGCGGTAATCCAGTGGACTTCAGAATGGGTTCAATATGAGAATCCACTGGGCCCTAAACGGCACTGTGTGTAGCTCTCAAGATCTTTTGCTCCTCCGTGCTGGGAAACTCTAATGCCTGACTCCCAGTATGCCTCTAGGAGGTTTTCTCTTCTCTAAATTGTCCACTGGGAGGTGCACTGTCCTTCGCGAAGAGATGGGGAGTGTGGTTTCAATATGAACCCGTGTTTCAGGTGGGTCTGTGGCAGACGGGCGGTAGGGAAGCATCTGTTCAGCACACATTCCTGCTGGGCTCTCCCCAGACACGTGAACATCTCTTTATATACCGGAAGAGCTTGTTTTCAACACCATGTGCACAATCGCCCAAACCTCCTCTTCCCCCACCTTGAACAGATCATGAGGAAGGTGTCGCGCAGGAGAAGACCTTGTGATCAACCTTCTTCACGTCACTCCAACCGATCAAAAGAGCTCCTCGCGTCCCTCTCTTGCACGATCCGGTGGATTTGGCTTCAGTAAAACTGCCGGGCTACTTGTTCCAGACACCCACCACCCTTTGTGTAAAGAGGTGCCCCGTTTTCTTTTTTTGACTCAGAGCTGAACTGGGGGGAGTCTGTCAGGTCTTTCCCAAGACCTTCCTGTCTGAAGCACAGCAAGAACTCATCAAAGGAAAGTCCCTTTTACCTTAGACTTAGGAGCACATAGGCAGAGAGGAAGAGAAAACACTAATGATACAGCAGGGTGCTACATTTTAATTGTTTTTCCCCTCAAAACATATATATTTGTGTGTGCCACCTGGGAATGAAGAAAACTGTGTGACTATACTGGCAAAAGAAAATAAAATGCTATTCTAATGAGCACGGTTTAATTCAAAACTACACACCTTGGTCACTACAAATGCTATTTGGAAAAAAATGTATGAATAGGTCTATGTATAGGCTGATACAGCTATTTGCAAAGCAAATATATTTCACTCTCTTTCATTTCCTATTACAAGATTGAAGTGACGATGCAAATCTGCTCCGGATGATACTAATTTATGACCTGTTTATGTTCTTTTTTACCATTGTTTTTCATTGTCTTTTGGTGCATGCAAATTTGGGGATCTACTTAATAGCAGAACAGGGTAGTAGAGCACTATATTTTATATCATGGACTTTGAACAAAACCCATAGTACTTACAACGCGTAAATACATGTAAATGAAGAGAAAGATAAATAGCATCGTAAATTGACCCACTAAAAGCTTTAGTGGAAAGAGGAGTCCCCTCAGGAGAGATCGGATTTAGCCTGGCCGGCCGGCGATCTCTCGGACTGAGTGCTGCACGTAAGAGGCAAAAACAAACGTTTAACCGGAGCGTGGTCTTCAAGCAGAGTGAGGACTTGTTCGTTTTTGCTAGTTTGTCGCCAGCGAATGCTGGCTGCCTCGACTTACTGTAATCCGTGTTGCCGTTTTTGACAGCTCTCGCACTCGGCGCTGTTTTTTACGATGCCGGTCCCGCAGAAACCGACACAGCCTGCGCATCTCGTCTCCGCTACCGGCTCGGCTTGAGACTGAAGTTGTGGACAAGTGCGAATGCGCTTCTACCGCATGTGTAGATGGGCGCTAAAAACACTAAAAAAAAAAGATTCCCAGGTATGAACAGCAGCAGGCGCTTTTTCCTTCGGACACAGAAACTCCTTGGGCCACCCTGCTTTTAACCTGCAGGTCATCCCCAAAAACACAGACCTCACTGTGCGCCGTTCAAACCTTCCCCGCTCAGAGCCGGCCAGCGTCCTAAATCCCTCCTCCCCCGGTTCAAAGCGAGCCAGACAGGCCTCCTTATCGCGTCTGCTCAATGTGGTGGAGTTGTCTTTGCATATTAATAGCCGTTCCGTCAGATTTTGCCAATAAGTCATGGCAGTGGTTCATTAATATGTAGGTTTGCATTTACATATTCAGGACGTCGTGTAGCCCTGCTTCCCCGCGGGGGAGAGTGAGTGAGAGAGAGAGACAGAGGCTGCCGCTGAGCTCGCTGTAACGCTGGTGCTGTGGGCAAGATCAGACGCGAGGAATGGCTGAAATCTGACTTCTGTTTTCCCCGGGAATCAAAACACGGGGGACGCAGAGGACTAGAATACACACGGAACGATTTTTGTTTCCCCGTTTGTGAGGTTTTCTTTTTGGAGGGAGGTTAAATCGAGAAAAGCAACCAAGTCCAACAAGGAGAAGACCCGAGTCTCTGTGGATTAATGGGACGGAATCCGAAAGAGGGATAGAGGTGTTGATCTGTTTACTGCGGTGCAGGGTCTGGTACTCCCGTACAACCCCCGATGTGGAATTAAACTGGACTAGTAAATACGGGGGTCTTCGGAATTATAATCGATCGGTTTCTTTTCTTTTTTTTAAAAACCACGGAATACACCGAGCCAGCCCCCAAAGTTGGATTATGCGTTGGTTTTGTATACATTGCAACCTGGGGAGTAGTTTACCTTTACCCGCAAATCAATGATTGATTACAAAACTCATGCATTGATCCGTTTCACGGCACTGCAACTGGGACGGTATCGCTACGCAGGATAAGTGTGAGGTTTTTTTTTCTTATTGGGTTTTTTTAAAAAAAACAACAACAACAAAAGAACGAAAACCCCAACATTTGACGGGAGCTGGCCGGCGCCAACTAGCAAAAGTGCCAAGATGAAGTTGTGGGCTGCGCGGATCTCGTACGCCGGCTGGTTTCTGATCTGTGGGCTTGCCGCCGGACAAGGCGAGTCCTCGCCGGCTCCTTGCCCGACGCCGTGCCGCTGCGACGGGGATGGAGGAGCCGACTGCTCCGGGAAGGGACTCCCAGCCGTGCCGGCCGGGCTGAGCGCCTTCACCTACTATCTGTAAGTGTGGCTGTGCGCGCCTGTGCACCGAGGACTCGTCTCGGCTCGGATTTACCGTGTCGGTGGTTTCGCAACTGGAGTATTTTTCCCCCCGTCTCCCCCGCCTGCGTGGTACCACCAGCGCGGTGGTCAGCGGTTAGCGGGCATGGTCACGAAAATAACTGGTCGCGGAGAGCTGGTAGCAACAGTGTCGGGATTGTAGCTGGGGTTGAGAAAGTGGCCAACAACAGCCGCTGCCTGCCGTCGTGCGTATTTATTTCTTGTAAAGGTAGCTCGGCGTGTCAGAACAGTTCTCTTCTGAACGCTCAGGGCCACCATTTTTAAATTGATTTTTTTTTTGTTGAAATGATCGCGGCCGCTCTTCCGCGGGTGCACAGGAGGGAAAGCAGTCTATTTACCAGCCCGCAGCTGTGCGTTTCTCAGAGCGATGGTGAAAGTTGTCCCCCCGAAAGCGGGCAGCTTCTGCGGCCACGTGACGCGCAGCGCCTTAATTTGGAAAATAATCGTTAAGGAAATTCACTGCGGTCGGTAAATTGGGCTGCCGTCGAGGTGGACGTTTTGCTCTTGCAATTAGCGATGCAAAGTGTGCTTAGCGGCATTTTGGTTTGGCGTGCGTGAAATGTAATGCACTTCAAATGACAAGTTCCATTTTTTTTAACCTAAAGTAGGCACTAGCAGTGTTTTGGGCTTTGAAGTGAACGCCTGCTTTATTGCCGTCATGTTTGAACGGAATTGATCCCGCGAATATTTGATTATAATAATCGCGCTAGACTCCCCCCCGCCGGCGTGCGAATTCAGGTGAAGAACTCGTTGAATCGCCGCTCTTAAAACAAGTCCGCACCACTTATTTTTCAGTGTCACGCCTGATGTTGCATATATATGAAAAACGTGCGTTTTCTATGTTTTGGGGGGCAGAAACAAATGAATACCAGTCGGTGAACACCTGTCGAAATCCCTTCAGAAACATGCCACGCTAACGGGGGCATACTTGAAAACGCACGCTGTGGAAAATCAAGTTGCTGTTCTGATGCGCGATACTTCGGGCTCTTTTTTTATCATCTGTACTGCGCCAAAAGAGAACCTGACTAAGCGTGAGCAATTTCGTTCACCTTCCCCCTTTCCATAAACCTAGGTAGGTGACTCACAGACCCGAGGATCTGGTAATTAACATGCATTCCCTTCTCCAATCCGCACCGCCGATTGCACAATGTTGCAAGTTAATTATATACTTTGAATCGCTGGGCTTGGGAGTTTCGACAGGAGATACACTTGGGAAGCTCGTGGAGTTCAGCAAATCCAGTTTAATCACCGCTGCCGCACTAGCCAATTGTGACATTCGTGGAAGGGGGAAACAGTTTTTACCTGGCCGAATTCCCAAACGGTAATTAAAATGTACACACTCTTGGCAGTAGAAACCATTACCACCGGTTCACGTAAAATCATGAACTACACACGTCACTACTGCACAACTGAGAAGTGTACTGCGCGGTTTGTGTTTAAACACAGGCCAATAACTGCACACGCACAGCGAAGTATACATTTCATGTCATGTAACGGCGCATTCATTCAGACGTGAAGTGAGCTGAGTGGTTGATTTAAGGCACGGAGTTTGCCGAAGATCGTTACGCATTCTTGATTTTCATTCTCTTAGATTGTGGGTCTGGTTTTATTTATTTATTTTTATTTTTATTGTCATGCACAGCATAACGGGGGGTGGGGGTGGGGACGTTCAGTGCATGGTAGTAAAGTATAAAAGTTTCCACTCAACGAGCTTCTTGGGGATGCATGCTTATGGGAGTGTACTCATTTCGATTTGTGGACCTGATACTGAAAGGACTCTTGTTATGCCAACTCTATAAAAGGTAACAAAGGAAAGGAGGCGTTTTGTCCCCTCTACGTGGTTTGGTTGCTAGTAGCTCATTTATCCAAGGATCGTATCCCGCTGGTTCTTGAAAGAAGCCAGAATATCCACTCATCATCCATATGGATGGATAGGTTGTTCCCGCCTCCTGCCACTCTTGGTGTAAAGACGAGTCTCCTGTTCTCGGTTCGAAGTGCAATTTCCCCCTGGTTTCTGTTGCCATCCCGTGGCTCAATGCCTTTGAGGACTCTGAATACTTGAATTGAGTCCCCTTGTAGTCTTCACTATTCAAGACTAAAAGAGTCAATTCTTTTCGCCTGTCAATATAGGACATTCCTCTGAGCCTAGGAGCGTATCCGGTTTCTCTTCTCAGTGTTGATTCCGGAGCAGCAGTATCTCTTGTAACACACTGACCAAGGCTGTACTCAGTATTCTAAATGAGGTCCTGCTAAGTGCATTGTGCAATTTTTACATAATATCCTTTTATGTATATATAAATATTTTTTCTAGTTCTTGAAGGGGGGGGGGAGAATCTGGGTGAACATTTTTTTTTTTTTTGATGTTGAAAGAATCCCCAAATGATCTCTTTTGTCTGACACACCTTCACTGGCTGGACTTCAGATGTAACTTGCATGCAGTCATTTCTGAATGGGCCAGTGCACACAGCATGTTTCAATTTACATGGCTGATAGATCACTCACTGAACTCCAGGGTGAATTGCGTGCATGCGACTGGGCTAGAAACCGATATCGTTTTCTGCTTTGCCCGGCGTGCTCGTTCTCTACGGTTCTTGTCAATTTGGAAGAGGTTTTGTCTCGAAAATTACCTTCATCTGTCGTGCTGCGATTTGTTTTTTCTCTACACACAGATGAAGCTGCCATTCAGCGGAAGAAGAACAGAACCATACTGTAAACTGCGCTGTGAAGGGCATCAAGTGGTGTTGTGATGGCTTCCAGCGTTGCTACTGTACGGAGCTGAGCTGTGGAACAGTTTCAGATTTGTACCTGGCAGTGTGCAGTATGTGGTTTGCTTTGTGTTTGCCTAGTGAGGTAGATAAACAGTGTTTAACTAGCTGAGTTCCTTGCTGTTGTTGCTGGTTTTTCCCCTCAGAAATCTCTGATAACATAGGCAGGCTGACGGGCAGAGAGGCTCAGACACTCTGTCCATCTCTTGAAATGCAACTTTGGCCAGTGGGCTCTTCTCAATAGGAGGTGTGTTGGCGTAAAAAGCTCATTTTTTCTTCAAGGAAGGAATAGGGCAGCGGTTGTTTTTACAATGTTGGCTGCCACCCTCTTCCCTGCCCCCCCCCACCAAACGCCAAGTCCTGCAAGAGGGAAAGAAGTTTCCTCGTGAGCTTTTCACCGATGTGTTGTGCAATGAAAACGCTCTAGATGGAGGAGGCAAACCTGTTGTGCAGAAGGAATGGTGCTCTTTTTACCTCTTGTGGCGCTGCAAGCTGAAATGCACTTTGACCTCCTGTGGCACTGGATGCTGAAATGCACTGTGGGCAGTCCCATGGCGCTCTGCTCTCATCGGCAAGTAAGCCAGAGCAAGCTTCCTCTTGCCAAGGAAGGGTCAAGATCTGTGCTGACAAAGTGCCGTTGGGTTTATGGGAAGTTTTGAAGTCCTGCAGAGTTTTTACTGGGCGTGTCAAGCCACACTTAGGAAACCACTCCAATTTGTAATGTATTCCTTTATTGCTGCTGTGTTCTTCATTTCCTTCGTCACCGTCCCCCGCCTTCTGTCCACGTCCAGATTTGAAAGTGCCCCCCTGGGTTTTCAGCTTGTTGGGCCCCTGCTCTAATTTGCTCGCCCGCTGTGGCGTTTTGATTGCGGAGGGACCAGCGTGTGGCAGTCTGACTCCCAACACCCAGCTTGGGGCAGAACATTTGAGGTTGAACCCGATCAGAGCCGTTCAGGGATTCCAGAAGAACTGGAAGCTTGCATGACGTCACGAGGCTGAAGCCAAAATTAAAGGGGAACTGCAGCACTATTTGTATATTTCGGGGTTAAAAAGAATCAGCATTCATGAGTGCACTTCAAACCACGATGAAAGTAAAATATGCCCAGTAACTTGTAAAACCTCCAATTTACATCACAAAATAGATGAAATTGCCAGGTAAGTGTAGCATCATAATCTGCTATTCAGAATGAGGCAATAAGACTTCCAATGAGGTGAAGCTGCCCTATTACGCTGTAAACATGCAGGCTTGTGAATACATCTGCTCTAATCTTTCTCTCGACATTGTGGTGGTTTTGCTGATAAATGGAACTTATTTGTTAACCCAGAACATGTCGGGACAGTTCTGCACAACCTGTGCTTATTCACTTGTCCATCACAGTACATCAGTCGTCACAGTGACTAGTGAGCAGGAAGGGCTGCTTCACATCACAATTCTCGTGAACTCTCGCCCTCGCCCGTGGTGAGAAACCGCGGGAGATTTGCGACAATATGGCGGGACTTTCACAAAGTTCATGGTTTTGTGCTTAATTTGAAATTAGTCAAGTTTTTCCCGGTCGTCAATGAATTTGTTTCTACTGAGCTATAATAACTGGTCGGAGAAATTGGCCTCTTTTTAAAAAAACAGGCGCACGACTTGGGACCCGATGTGGAACCCCAGAGCATGCATGCAGACAGGCTAGCACTTTGGCTCATTAAGAGAGGGCTGGGAGTCCCCCAGATAGCAATCATGTACTTGAAAAAAGAGTAACATGTCATTCTGAATAATTGCTGTTTCGTAGTGCTGTCGCTTTGCGTTACTTACAGGCACAAAAGCCTTTTTGATTACCAGCATGCTATCACAAAGCCCTGACAACAGTTTTGGAAAACAGGTAAATGCCCTGAAGTGATTGTTATTTTTAGGAGCTTGGCATGCGTGTGCCCTGTTCTGGCTGCTCTCTGAAAACATGCAGGGGGGAGGAAAGATGTTTTGAAAGAGAACGGGCCCCTTTGCTGAAGTCTGCAATGCCTTCACAGCAGCGTTCTGAATCCAGCTAGCTATCCGTCTGTACATTCGTTTATGGTACCGGAAATGAAAAGGTGGAGCACAGGTCTGAAAATCCCAAGATTTCAGCACCAAAACGTTGGCCTTTTTTGTGTTAGGAAGGTTCCAGTGTTCGGCGATTGTGCGTTAATTTAGCAGCAACTGTAATTCTGTGTGCTACATCTGGGCGCTAAAGAGGAATTCCTACACTGGCTGTCAACTTTTTTTAACCGGAGTTCTTTGGTTGATTTTCCCTGAAGTGTCCTCTGGTATCCCCTCCCCCCCCAGCTGCCCCACACAAACACACACCCCACCCCCGTGGTCCTGTGTGTTTCTTCTGTACGCCTCAGTAGATACCCGGGACCCTGACCTGTCGTCCCCCTGCAGGGTGTGATGGCTGCAGCCTGACATTCAGAGGCCTTGTCGCCCAGAAACCATATGGAACCTTTCTCTGCGTCTGCGTCCGCCTTCGTCCATCTTCTCTCCACCAGCTTGGACAGCGGAGAGGGGTGTTGTTCTCGTCCCTTGGTTGTCGGGGTGATTTGAGGGCCAGCTGTACACAGACAGGCCCAGAGGTATTTTGGAGGGACGGAGGTGAATGTGTCACACTGTTAGGAGCTCTCATGAACAAGCAGTGAACTTAACCCCCCCCTCCCCCCCCCCCCAACGTTGGATGAGCATGGACACAACACGATGGGGGCTGCCATCCCCCCCATCTTTTCCCCTGCAGTGCACCTGCAGCTGGGATAAACATGAAGTATAGGCTGTAAACTGACCTGCAAGAAGTGCGTCTCCTTTTTTCTGTGTCAGTGGTGCACCGTGTCACAGAAAGGTGACTTTGGGAATGGAAAAGGTTTTAAAAGATCACCTTAATAAAAGGGTAAAAAAAAAAAAGAAAGATCCATTCTTTCTGTCCGTGTCAGGATTTAAAAGTGCCCCCTGGGTTGTCTGCTTATGTTCTTATTCCATACCTTGTAGAGATTGTGTTTAAAATATAAATCAGAGAACTGCAAAAGCAGTAAAAAAACAGCTACTTGTGAGTGGAAATTATATTTTTGTTCCGTTCTTGTTTAAAGTTATGGCCTATATTTGTTGCCATTGTTATAATAGTCTGTTGAAAAGGAGATTAATCCGTTTTTATTTATACAGGCAGTGTTCATGACTGTTCATGTTCTGTCTTTTGTTGTTTTGTGCTGCTGGTTTAAGAGAATACAAAGGAGGGGACGTTTTAATGCAACACCGAGTTTGTTCAGGTTCCGACGCTGTTAGGGCACAGAAATGCTGAAGATTTCTGCTGGAGTCTGGTCATTTTTTAAAAAATTCTGGCTTGAGCCTTGAAGCTATTGTACAGTCTGTATGTGTTTAGTCAACTTTTCTGTGGTATGTTAATGTTTGATGGTTCTGTAAATGCATCTTTAGCTCTTGGGAAGAGCAGAACACACGGGAGTTGATTCAGGGACATGCCAACACACCAGTGTTCGATAACCTTACCGGCAGCCAAGTCAGTCAATCATCTACTCCTTCTAAGTAAACTACAGGTTTGCAATTAAAGGTGTACATTATGACTAAAGTGAATTCTGTTTCTCACGTTGATTACTTTTATTTGTCTTTAAGAGTGTCTGAGTGCCTTGTGCAATGTATCTTTTGTAAACTCTCTGGTTTCTATGGGTGCAGTTTTAGACTGCATGCCTGTCCTTTCCTCAGCTGGGCTGAAAAAATAAATAATGGCTTTCTCTTGCATTAAAACCGCAATGCACAGGGCGCTGCAGCTCAGTTCTCAGGTAAAAAATGGTTTGTATTCCTCTTCCCCACAGGGGAATGTCCATGCATCCAGGAAAAAAAATCATTTCAGGATTTACTGAGTTATAGGCTTTTGTGTAAATAGTAAAATGAAGCCAAAACACAAAGCACTGTGATATGCATTTGTCTGTGCTAAGTGGCTTACCAGCGTAGAGGAGTAGTTGCTGAATGATTGTCTGGGATGTTGCTGTCCTTGGCCAGACCTGTCCCCAGTGTAGCACCCTTCTCATAGCTATTGAACTCCTTCAAGATTTCAGAAGAGCAAGTAGGAAACGTGATGAGGACAGACCACTCGTGCCCGATTACTGACAAGACATCAAGCCTCAGTCTTTACGGATCCAAGGATCTTAAGCTTGATTAACACCCTGGCCTTGGGAATCTGTTCCCTGCACAGGTTATTCGCTGTGCAACAAAAAAAAAGTATCTTGAGAAAAATGGTTCAAAAATTCAATCCTGCACTGATACCTGTCTCCACATTTTGTCATCACTTTCTGGTCTTTCTTTAACCACACTTTTGCCCTTTCGAATTGTGAAAACCTCAATCCATGGTCTGTATATCTTTCAGAGAACTGTTATTTGAATGTTTGTACATATTGCTGTAATGTCAACTCACTGAGGATTATTTTTTTGTTTTGTCGTCATGTCCTTGAGTCTGAAGGACCCATGCAGTACAGCAGTGTGACATGCTGGTCTCTTTGTCGCTGGTTTCTTAAGCTCTTTTTTTTTAAAAAAAAGTAGCGTCTTGACACTGTTTTTGGGGGCAGTGTTCTTCTTGGGGAAGGCGGACGTCTCGTCCTGGAGTCGGAGGCAGTTGTTGTAATTGCGGTTTGCGCTCGAGTGAAGCAGGATTAATTGTGTGCGTGTGTGTGTGTGACCACTTTGATCTGTTGCTGATCAGCGTGTACAGTGTTGAGTCTGAGTGGAGTTCCTGGCCCCTATGCGGCTGTTTTGTTTGAAATCATTTCTGATCTAGAGGAACTGATACGTAATACTGCCTGACTGGTATTCAGGAATTTAAAAATTGCTTTCTTTCCATTAATGTCCTGTAGGGCCTGCTTTATTCCTTTTCATAATTCTGCTCAATGAGGTGTACAGTT
The DNA here is from genome assembly GCF_059453375.1 of Lepisosteus platostomus. Taxonomy (NCBI): domain Eukaryota; kingdom Metazoa; phylum Chordata; class Actinopteri; order Semionotiformes; family Lepisosteidae; genus Lepisosteus; species Lepisosteus platostomus. The sequence continues at coordinate 14,481,537 of NC_142628.1, forward strand.
ACCCAGACAGATTAGATAATTGTACTTTCCATTATTATCCTTTTTTTTTTTCTTTATCGGCCCGTATTATGCCATTTCCTTTGTAAACACTCGTATTTCTGGTGTATGAAATACCCATATTACATAAGAACGGATTTCGCTGACTGCATTGCCACTGACGAGCAAGGGCAGGCAGGCCAGAGTGGTTTGCAAACTATAGTTTTAAATTTACTTTTGAAAAGCAGTGGGTCTGGCCAACACTAGTGTGGCAGAAGCTGTCCACAGGTCTGCTCGCACCTGTACATCAGGAACAGTCCTGGTGATTAGTCGGTAAGCGGGTTAGCCCCGTGCAGTTAAATAAGATCGTAAGGGAGATCGTCAAAGAGAACAGGCAAATTGTCCCATCTACTTCGGCTTGGACCCTTGGAAATAATCAATCTGAAGGCTTTCAGCTGTTTCTTTGAAGGAAGCCAGGGTGTCAAGTTCAACAGTGCACCTGGGTGAGGCTTGTTCCATCCTCCCACAACCCTTTGTGTAAAGATGCACTACCCATTCTCAGTCTTTAACATACCTCCCCTTAGTTTGCCTTTGTGTCCTCTGCTGTTGATCCTGCAGAAGTCCGTTAGGTTGACTTTGTGTATACTATACCTATGACGATTTTGAACATTGGAATGAAGAGATTATTAATGTATTTGGTTTGAATTTTTGTTTTAAACCAAAGCGACTTAGCATCTTAACATTCTCCAGTAGGTTCCTTTACCGGAGCAGTCTTGATTGCTCAAGGGGAACGGGAAAGGTGTCTCCTCCCCACCTGTGAACTTGCTCTTCCTGTTCCATGTTTCTGCTGTTAAGGATGAAAGCGAGTTTCTTCCTTTGACCTGTCCGTTTAAAGCCTTCTGCTCAGGTCCCTGCGAGGGGGTAGTGGTTCGAGCTCTGGCCTCGGGACCGGAGAGACTTGAGTTCATATCCTGGGTGAGGGGCTGCTCTCCCCAAGCCTGCTTCTTCAGAACCAGAAAAAAAAGCCTTTTTGTATAAACGGGGTCTCCAGGTCTTCATTGCAAATTAGAACCTGTTCTCTGGGGAGCAGAGGAGCATGTTGTTGTAGGTGTTGTAAGGCTGTGAACTAAAAGGCTCCAGTCTCAGACCTTGGCGTGTGTGAATTCTCCTTTCTTCTGTCTCCAGGACGTTACCTGACCTCTCCGCGCCTCCCAGGGTACATGAGTCTCCAACCAAATTCACTAAGCACCGGGCGGTTTCTGTTAGAGATGGGTTTTTCCATACGGATACGGGTCCCGAAACATCAATTAAATACCCTTGTTTAAAAATGAAAACATTAAGAGCAGGGCTTTCAATTTATGTAGGCCTTTTCTATTGTTCCGGAATTCTATTTATGGGGTTTTGAAACTTGTGCTAAAATAGGTGGGAACTCAGAACGAGTACAGTAATAAATGAGCGTCCCACGCAGTCCGTGCTCTTCGGTTTTCGTACCCTAGCACGCTTTCTTTCGCTCTGTCTTCTGCTCCGCGGTGACGGACTGGGGGAGCTGGTGGGTAGGAACTGTACAGGAACCGGGCCAGCCTGCCCTTTCTTTGCCTTTGTTTCTGTCTCGCTAGCTCCGCGCCGAAGTTCCCTATTCACACGCGAGCTGAATGGCGCGGCCTTGTGCGGTGTGAGGTTTCCTTTCTGGAGCGACCCCTCTCCCCCCCTCTGCGGACAGCCAATGGACGGGGCAGGAGAGGAAGACTTTCTCACGGCCCGCCACCTCCTCCGCGCCCGTGTCGTCTACGCCTCGGACCGGGGAGGTCACCTTGGGGTCCCCACCTGACGTGACACCCCCAGACTGGGCGTCCATGAGTGGCCGTCCCTTCGCTCGGCTGTCCTGGGCTGTACCACAGCGTTATTGCAGCTGCATGCGGAATTATTTCCTTTAAAAATACATACTGTGCCATCCACTCAAATGGCACATGTTATACTATGAAGGAATGTTCTTTTTTTTTCTTCTCCTCGCCAGTCAGACGAGCCGAGGGCACGGTGGGGAATTTGTCTTGCAAGACAAACCCGTTCAGCTAAGTTGCAGCTATCATTTGCAATTCAAACTGGTGAAAAGGAGACCAAACTGAGCCCAGAGGTCTGCAGCCCTGGCCAGCCCCCACCGTGAGGCTCGGTACACATTAACACGTCAGTAACTGGCTGCGCTTAGTGTACACAGCTCTGCTTGTTCAAGACACCAGACGCTTTAAAAAAAATTGTTCTGTGCGGACTTCCATTATGGGATGTTTTAAAACGTGTTTTTAAACTGTTCCTTACAGATTCCCCTGAGGGGATCCATGTGCTAAACCTCTGACTCCTTTTCCAGGTCTTTTGCGGACTAATTCTTTCCCAATCCTGTCTAGTTCGAAAGGAACCAGTAATAACGTCTGTATCGGGCAGAAGAGCTCCGTACAGGCCCATCGATTGGTTATTGAGCAATTACTATTGTCCGCAATCGATGAGCTCATTATGAGCTAATATCCGTGGTGCAAATATTTATCCACAGGTGCTGCGGATGAGGACAAGTCCACCATTGTTCGCTTGACACAGTCACTGACCAAGCCCAGCAGCGCAGTCTAAACTGAATGACATCCTCTGTCGTTTTCCTGTCTGTAGAGCTTCCTTGCTGAACTGCAGTCATATTACCTGTATCTGTGGATTGTAAACGCATCAATCTCCTTTTTTTTGTTACTTTTTATTGCCATCCAATATACACTAATAATTGAATGTGAACTATTCTGAGCATTGGGAAAATCCTGCAAAGTTCAGTCGTCTATGGTCAGAAAACCACTAGGGTTTTAGCACCACAGGTGAGAAAAACTGGTCAGAGCCTTTTAGTTTAGATTGATTTTACTAAGAGGCAGTTGATTGTGAAGGTTTGGTATAGCACGATTCTCCCCCTCAAGAGTTAAGGATTGGTTGTAACTAAACCCTCTGCCGTCCTGAGTCACTGGTCCTGATCATCAGATTGTTTTGCAGTCACCTTCCACAATGTCCAGTGACCCAAGAATTCCTTGAGGTGTCGATTGCTGAATGTTTTAACCTGGCGTGCCAGTCTGAGCTGGTGTGCTGTAATTATTTACAGGAATGCAGGCTGGCACAAACATCTTCAGGTTATTCTTGTTGGGGAAATTAGTTCAGTTCAGTTGATTTGTCATATGCACAAGTGCAATGAAATGCTTATTTGCATGTATGGTCCAATACAAGGACATTAGGAGTGGTGGCCCTGTGGCTCAGGATCCGCGCCTGTGGCTGGAAGGTTGCCGGTTCAAATCCCGCGGCCGGCAGAGGAATCCTACTCCGCTGGGCCCCTGAGCAAGGCCCTTCACCCCAACTGCTCCAGGGGTGCTGTATAAATGACTGACCCTGCGCTCTGACCCCCAGCTTCTCTCCCTGTCTGTGTGTCTCATGGAGAGCAGGTTGGGGTATGTGAAAAGACAAATTCCTTAAGCAAGAAATTGTATATGGCTAATAGAGTGATCTTATCTTATCTTATAAACACAGAACGGCAGCAGCACCAACAACAGAATTAAATAACGCACAACTTAAGATACAAGTCAGCACAAGCAGTGGAGGGGGGGAACAAGCTGGGATATTATTCTGTTACCTCAGTGAAAGTGCTGTTGATTATTCTGGGGCTCATAGATGAGTTTGAGCCAACTGCTTGGTGCTGTGGTGCTGTGAACTGCACCTCCGAAAGAAGATAGATGAGACTTTATTGATCCCGAAGGGAAATTGATGTGGAAGATGGACTCCAACACTTGACAGATTGGCCGCTCCTCAGGAGTGAAGCCATGTCTCCTTCTGGAATGCCAATCAATGCAGATCACCTGTTTTTCCAACAGCCCAGCCTGCAGGTCTCACCTGGTTGTCTGAAAACTGCAAAGCTAAGAGATTTGTACCCTGCCCATGAAATTAAACTCCTGAACATGCAGTGATCCATGATTGCACTGGACTTGATTTTACTGTTGTTCCAGTGTACAGTTCTACCACAATGGCTGAAACCCCATTTTTACTCAAAGCTGCCAGGACTATAGAGCCATGTTTTTATTTCTGTGACCACCTTTTTGCTAGGAGGAACACATCACTGCGGGGGGCGGCGTGTCTGTGATAAAAAAAGCTCAGTAAAATGACAGGTGTGGGACTTTGATTAGAAGGCAAGTGACGGCAACAAAGTTTATTCCCGGGCAAGGATTCAATCACTGTTGCCTTGCAAGAAGTCCTCTTTTGTAGTTTGCATAAAGAAGGGGAGGTCGAGGGAGGGATTATTGACCTCTGTGCAGTACGAAAATCAACAAAGCAAAGCAGGAAAATTATACCGAGACCTTTTGCATTAATCGGCTGTGGCTGTTGAGGGCTAATTAAACGTAAACAAAGCCTACCTCCTCTTCTCAAACCAACCCCCCCCCCCCCAAAAAAAAAAATAGCTTTGACCTGTTTAATTGCTTTCTTGCTGATACTTTGATACTTGTTGTGTCTGTAGAGGCGGCTAATTTCCTGGCGGTTCTTGTTTGTGCCTGAGCAGGGGGCTTAATGGACTTGGGTCTCCCCCTTCGCTGAAACAGATACAGCCCTGCATTCCTGCCTCTGGCCCTGCCCCTCAGAGGTGGGGCAGGCCCATTAGAGTTTAAGAGCTGCTAATTACTTTACAGCCAGGCTGTAAAAGAGGGGGTGGGTACAGACTGCCGCCTGCGTCTGCCTGGCTTTTGTATTGCTGGGCAGTGAAGTGAGAGCCTCCTGTCCCCCTGGCCCCTGTCTGATTAACGGCTCTGCTGAAGTCAGCTGAAGGCCAGGCCTCGGGCCGGCCTTTCCCCGGGGGAGAAGTGCAGATGATGGCGGCCCCTGAAGAGAATCCGAATCGCACAGGTTGCATCTCAAAGAGATTTCCCCATGTTGGAAAGGTTTTTGGTTTTCTTTCTGTCTTCTTTTTCCTTCTTGTATCCCTGTTGTTTTTGCACGCCTGGGTCCATTCTTATTCCTACCGGAATACATCTCTCCTTCCGGCGTTAACGGAAGGTATCGGATCTCGCACGCTTGTCCTTCACCCCCGGTTCGTCTGTTTTTCTCGGGACCTGGCTTGATAAGGGATTCGCCCCATCAGGAGGAAAGAGAGCTGTGAGCTTTTCCAGTTAGGGGTGCCTGCTCCTAGTTCTAGGCCTCGATTGGCGGCTCGGACACATCGGATAGTAATCACAGCCAATTTTGGAAATCCTGGGAAAAAGTGTTTCTGCTGTCCACAGCTGGTTTAATTCCAGACACCATCAGCGTTATTTTAAAAAGAAATCAAGGCAGCCAGGGCGGAGTGGTGGCGCCTGTGGCTGGAAGGTTGCCGGTTCAAATCCCGCAGCCGGCAGAGGAATCCTACTCTGTTGGGACCCTGAGCAAGGCCCTTAACCCCAACTCCTCCAGGGGCGCCGTATAAATGGCTGACCCTGCGCTCTGACCCCAAGCTTCTCTCTCCCCGTCTGTGTGCCTGCGATGTCTTATGAAGAGCAAACTGGGGTATTCGGAAAGACAAATTCCTAATGCAAGAAACTGTATATGGCCAATAAAGTGTTCTTATCTTAACAGACAATGTGACCGAAAAAGGATTTTCCCAGAAATGTGCCAGGGAATTTGAGAATTTGAGGATGATTTCCCATTGTGCGATGTGCCATAGACCCTGCTGCAAAATGATTTCTCGGCATTGATTTTGACCAGAGCCACATGAAGGCAGACTGCTTTTTTTCTATCCAAATTGCAAGGAGGCTGTAAGTGATCTTATTGTATATGGGCTGTCGTGGTACAACACTGTTTTCTTCTTCTTATAAACTATTAGATTGAGTAGGTAGCTGCGTCCATATGCATAGGCTGCAATGGAACAAGTAAAGGTTTCTTTTCTATTTTCAGCATGGAATAGACCTTTACTTGTTCCTTTGCAACTATTACATTGGTTTTGTCAAAGATTTTGTTAATAGTACTACCCATATCAATAACCAACACACAGACGCTCTGCGTACTGGAGTAAACTCTAGGTGAATCATTGAATCAAATGCTAATTGGCTGATTATTTTAAAAACTGTTTGGGCACCACAGAACAGTCACCAGTTTGTCGTACCGTGGCATCCTAAAACTGAAAACCTTCGAGAAGATTACAAGACCACGGCGTCCTGACCATCTGAGTTCGGGGCTCGGAGCGCCTGGTCCCGTTACCCCCTTTTTATTCCCCCAAACCTTCGTCCGAACCCTGCTCCGGCTTTTATCTTCCGTCATGTATGGATCAGCTGGCTTTGGACTTTTGGCTCATTTGGGATTACCCTTCGGACTCCCCTTGGACTGTTTGCCTGGACCACGCCCCCCCCAAGCACCAGTGCAGCGTCGACACGCCCCCCTGTCCGTCTACCAGCCCTGCTCCTAGTCTTTTTCCCCTGTGTTTGTTGCACTCCCTTCCGGATTCTCTCGTCCGCAGAGGGTCCTGAAAAATGCATCGTGACAACTGCTTGCAACGGAGTGAGCTAGGGGCTTCGGATGGCCTGAGTTTGGGACCTTTCACATGTTATTAACTTAACATAAAATCATCACTTTATTAACCCTCTACAATTTCTTGCATTAGGAATTTGTCTTTTCTCATACCCCAGCTTGCTCTCTATGAGATACACAGACAGGGAGAGAGCATGGAGTCAGAACGCAGGGTCTGCCATTGTACAGCACCCCTGGAGCAGCTGGGGTTCAGGGCCTTGCTTAGGGGTCCAACAGAGTAGGATTCCTCTGCCGGCTGCGGGATTTGAACCGGCAACCTTCCAGCCACAGGCGCAGGTCCTGAGCCACAGAGCCACTGCTCCGCCCCGAATGTTATTTGAGGTAAATGTTATTAAATGTAATGTTATAATAAATGTTATTATGCGGTTCAGTAGTTCTGCTTGCTCCGTGCCTGCACGAGACCTTGACCAGCAGTCAGTGTAGAAGGCTGGAGTGATCACATGCTTGGTTTTCAAGTGCGTTGTCCTGCTGTGTATTGGCAGGCAGCATGAGCGGTGTGGCCCTGGATGTGGGCATTATGTGAGGTCTGTGTTTTTTGTGCTGACTTCTATGACATCTATGTCAACCCCTTTAAGCATCTTCTAGGAGTCACTTGAGTGAGCTAGAAGGCCCTACTGGTTCACCTATTTTATATATATATAGCAAAATAAAAGAATTTGCAAAGGTGGTCTGTGTTTTTTGTTTTAAAAAAATCATTACTGTGGTAAACTTTGACTATGTGTAGTAGAGTGGTTTTCTGATTTGAACCATCTCTTAACCACCTCAAAACTACCCAGTCTGTTCCCACAACTGTCAGACTCCTGGGTTAAGAAATTCAAAACTGAAAAATAAGAAGTAAAGCTAAGAACATAAATCCAGTGCGGGTCTCCAAAAGAGCCGTCCCAGTCTGAAACCGAACAGAAAGCCTTCCTGCCTGGACTCGGCTGTAGTACAAGTTTCTTTACAAAGCAGCCCAGACTGAATGGAGATGCGAGGTGACATTAAGAGACCCTTGTTTGAATTTGTATTGTGTCTGTGTGGCTGCATAGCCAAGCACCCCCCCGTTTTTTCTTCTAAGCGCTTGAGCAGCGAGAGACAGCGCTTCCACAGGAGAGTGGGAGACCCCATTACCCTCCGACGGATTTGAAATTGCTCCCCAGAATGACGGCTTTGTTAGGTATTTGTTCCCACTGAGCCAAAGGCCCCCCCATTGCTACCAACCACCCGAGACTCCTTTCCAACCCCTCCCCCTCCTCTCACCGCAGACAGGCCCGGAAAAGAAAGCCGTCCTAGGAGAGGAGGGGGAAGGAGGAAACGGTGACAGAGAGAGAGAGAGGCGTGGAGGGGGGTGGGAGTTTTAGGAATTTTAAGAGCACCAGGTTCCTCCTAGTCTGGTGTCTCGGATCCGTGGCGATTGAAAAGGGTCTGGGATTCTGTCGCTCGTCTCGGTCTCTCCCAGCTCTCCCAGGGGCTGCCTTCTGTCTGCTCCACCTGTGTGGTTTCAGATCCGATGGGAATAACTTCGGGAAAAGACAGGGAGGGAGATGTCCCTGTCCCATCCACACCCTCTGGCACGTGCACACATGCACTTGAAACATCCCAGCGTCCTAGCTGGGGGCCACAGCGTCATGGTAATGGGGAACACAAGCACGCGCATTGGGTTGCTTTTAAAAGCAGGCTGTGCCAGAATAAATCAGGAGGCCTCCCTGCTCCAGCCTGGCCTTCTTAGGGGATAGCAGTTCAAGTAGGGAGCTGCGTCAGCATGGACGAAGTAAAGGTTTATTCCATGCTGTTAAGGGAAGAAAAGAAACGCAACGTTTCGGCTGTGGAGCCTTCTTAGCGGATGTCATGTTTCGGGCCTGTTTGTGTCAGCATGCTGCACGGGCACGCCAGACATTTTCGGGTTTTGGAATTGACATGCGGGCTAAACCTCAAAACTGATTTTCGGCGTGAACAGGGAAATTGGCGCACCGGCGCAACTTTTCTCAGTTGCCGGTTGGTGTTTTTTTTGGTGCGCCTGCTCCATTTTTGTCTTTCGTGTCGGCAGGGGGAGAGGGGGGCAGCCAGGCGATTTCTTATTTTTTTCCAGCAGATCTGGGAGAGCCTCTGGGGCAACGCTGTGCTGCCCAGAGGGCCGTGTGCTCGGAGGAGACAGGGGTGGGGCCCTGAAGGGGGGAGGGGGAGATTAAAACTGGCATGTCAGCGGGGCGTTCATGTGAAACTTACTTTTTGGCAGGTAAGAGAGAAACGAACTGCCTAAGGAAAACAGGTGAGGATGGAGGGGAAAAACACTCTTTATGCAGAGCGGAAAGCTAAATTCCAGAAAACGAGAGCGTGTGTATGTATATATGTATGATTCCCGCAGGCTTTTATACTGTACCAAGGGGAAAGCACCGGCCCCCAGGGGGCATTGTATGGGTCTTAATTAAGCCCTTTCAAAGGCTAAACAAAAGCCAAAAAAAAAGAGAGTGGGCCGTAGAGTTATTGTTATTCCACTCCATTGGCTCAGCTCGCTGACCGTCCATTGGTGCGTTTTGTCCAGTTTAAACTGAATGACACTTTTGTTCGTGGTTAACAGAGGCGAAAGAAGCCAATTATTGTCTCTCTTGTGACACGGGGGGCAGCTGTGAGCCAGGGGAATGTAAATAGCTCTTTCTTCTTCCAGCAGCGCGGCGCTGGCGCGGTGCTTGCGTCACGGCGGAGCGCCGGCGCTGGGGGGCGGGCCCCGGGCCGGGGGGGGGTGTCGGGTCAGCGCAGGCGGGTCTGAGTAGTAGTAGAGGAGTTTACTGCCATACGGACACGTACATTGGAATTGTTATTCGCGCTGATCTCTCGGGACATACACAGTGCAGCAGATGACACCACACAATTTATTATTATTATTATTATTATTATTATTATTATTATTATTATTATTAATTCCTTACACTTATATAGCGCTTTTCTGGACACTCCACTCAGAGCTCTTTACAGGTATTGGGGATCCCCTCCACCCCCACCAGTGTGCAGCCCCACCTGGATGATGCTCCAGTCCTCTCACACACACCAGCTCTCAGTGGGGAGGAGAGCAGAGCGATGAAGCCAGTTCAGAGAGGGGGGTTATTAGGAGGCCATGACTGTAAAGGCCAGGGGGAAATTTTTACTGAGGACACCGGGGAAACAACCCTAATTTTTTAAGAAACACCCTGGGATTTTTAATGACCACAGAGATTCAAGACCTCAGTTTTACGTCTCATTTTTACAGTATAGCGTCCCCGTCACTATACTGGGGCATTAGGACCCACACAGACCCCAGAGTGAGCGCCCCCTACTGGCCCCACTAACACCTCTTCCAGCAGCAACCTTAGCTCTCCCAGGAGTCTCCCACCCAGGTACTGACCAGGCTCACAGCTGTGAGTAGACAGTACATTACAAACATAATAAATAATAACAATAGGAACAATACATTTGTTGTGGGACTATAAATATGTTGTAGTGAGGAAAAAGAAGAACATGGGAGACCGTGCAAAAGGTGCCTCGTGCAGATGTGTACTGAGTCCAAGGCATTGCCGTTAGCTGTCGCGGACGCATACTGCAGTAGGGTAGAACAGGGACTGAGGGATTTGTCTTGCTTGCAGGAGAGGTTTTGCGTTCTGTGTCAGGGGTTTGTGCCATGCTGGTTGCCTGTCTGGATTCAACACAACGCCGAGCATCTTAACCAAGCAAGCGTGTGTTTCGTCCTCGGGGAAACAAAAGCCTCTTGTGCTTGGCTCCTCGTGAACGGGGTGTGGGGGGGCTGTGTCCTGTCCTCCAGCTATCGGTTTGACGCTGGAAAGTTTGAAAAACAAAGTGTCCCATTCCATTGGATGACCACAGTGTTGCCCCCCATGAAACCCGTGCAAAAACCTCGGACCTCTGTCGTCGAGGCGTGCCTGATTTCCAAGTTTGTGTGCCCGGGGGCCGTCGTGGAGAACTGTGGAAGAAGTGTCCAGGCAGGTTAATTCCCTGCAGCAGGATCCTGTCAGTTGTCATCCCGAGTGAGCGAGAGAGAGAAACTCCCCCTTTACATTTGCCTGAAACTTGTGGGTCCCACAGGAACGTGGGGAGAACATAAACTCCACGCAGAGAGCACTCCAGGGATTGCACCCGTCACAGTTCCTGGCAGTTCTCACCACTGTGCCAAACTGACCCCCCGCGTTTGGGCCTAGTTGTACAAGCTGTTGTAAGCGATGTTGTCGCTGGGTTGAATAGCTGTCAACATACTTCAGCTCACCCTGCTGGCTTGTCACCTTCAGGGCTAACTCAGGGGTGGCCAGCCCTCGTCCTGGAGAAGCAGAAACCAGAGTTCAGTGCGTTTGTTGTGGTCTCTTTAAGCACCCGACTTGATCGGTGAAGTGGTTTGAAAAGATGACGCCAACACCACAGCAACCACAGTTGGCCGTTGCTGACGTCACCACACCAATTAACGTACTAAATTGATCAAAATGCACCGCGGTCCTCTTCTTGACCACATGGGTGACTCCAGGGTGATTTGCAAGACTTTTTGAGAGAGCTTCCTCAGAACTAGGGCTTGCCATCCCTGGACTGCCTGACGGTCTAGGTCAGGAGACTCAAGCTGTGGATAATTCAAGATCTTCAGGGCCTTTTAATCCAGATGTTAATGGGTGGTTTGATTCCAGCACCTTGAATAAGGATGTCAGTGGGCCGTTTGATTGCTTGTGCTCTATGAATTCATTCCCTGGATGGTAGTTTATTCCCCGCGCGCTGCACGACCGGAGAGCAGTGTTTGCACAAGCGCTGGCGTCGTTACCAGGTTCCCAAGGGGGCTGGACTGAGCCGCGCTGCCCCAGAGCTGTGCCAGGTGCCTGCGGGACGTCCTTTCTGTCCGGCATCCGGGAACTGCGGCGGTCCGGAACAGTTTAACCCACATTTAAAAATAATAGTGGAAAACAAAAACACGAATAGGAAGTTGTTTAATAGCTGGCTGACGTTTGAATAAAAGACAAGCTTTTCCTGAAAGTTTTTTTTTGTCATAATCCTCTGTATCCATTTGTATTTTGGCCTTGTAATCGATTTTGTATAATGTCCTTCTTCTTCTTCTTATCAGTATTGTAAAAATGCATTGAGGTGATCTCTGTTAAAGGAGCTGCATTAAGTAACACTGGAGACTTGTGAGCTGCAGATAGAAATGATGACCTTTTATTGCTGGTGCCTTACACAGCTTCCCATAGATCCAGCAAATGGCAAATCTTAAATGTGAAAGGTGCAGGGCAGAGCTACTCTTTAGTGGTAATGACTCATTCATAAGTGACTAATTCCACATCACTAGCAATGAAATGGCATCTAAATTAATTACATAACAAGGGGGCACCTTATACAGTATATGAACTAAATTAAAGTGGTATCTATCAAATATTAATCAATATTGTTTCAGAGAAGCCCTTCGGTGATGGGAGACGCCATTGTCTTCCTGTACCAATCAATAAACAGTTTTGATTTCTTACCTATGGGCTTAGGGAAAAAAAGAGATGTGATTTCCAGGCTGCAAAATCAGGAATCCTTCTGGATTTTAATTGAGCTCTGCGGGCTATCTATCTTTGTGATTTAATCGTAGCACGTTTCTAATCAAGGCTATGGGGAGTTGGGGTGGAGATGCAGTATAAGATTGAAGTAACTGTGCATGTAGGTCAAATCAAAATGCTTGCTGGCATATCTGAGTACATTGAGCTGCCTTGCATCTATCTACCCCCCAATTAATTTACAATTAATGCTACGTATTGCGAGTGCTGGATGGATTTCAAATTGGCAGTACTTGTCTTAACATCGGTCTTCCCAGGGTGTTGAGGTCTTTATGAGGGTTTTTGAAATTACGAATGCAACTTAAGCTGTCCAAGGCAGGACAGCAGTGATATATGAACCGCCTGTTTCGTGCGTGTTAATTCTTTCTGTGGGGGTGGAGAGCCTAGCGTTGCTCTTGTCCCTGTCTGACGCACAGAAAGGACTTAGGAGAGCCGTGATGCTGCGGATTTTTATTTTTTGGCAAGAGGGTCTCAGACCAAAGGGGTTTTAGTCCCAAGGCGATTTCTCTGAACCGGGAGGAGATCTTTTCAGATGTGAAAAACAGAAGAGCGATACAAGGATTCGGAAGAAGGCTTCCTCTCTGTAACTGTGCTGTCTGCTGTGAAGGCAGTGAAGCGAGTTGCCAAGCAAGAGCTTCCATCCTGAAGATGGAAGAGGACTTGGGGACTTATTTCCTATCTCAACGAGCCAACCAGTGCAAGGCTCCCCTTCCTGGCAGCGGGGTTCCGTAATGAATCGCGTCTGAACAAAGCGCGCTGGGGAAGTTCTAATTAATAGAGAGTATCCCTTTAAAAAAAACATGCGCGCTGACCTAAATAATGACCCTCTGTCTAGGGCTGATTCCAGGGTGTTGATTCCAGTCACTGTAAATCACTCCTCTTGGCTGGCCGGTTGCTGATTTTTACATTCAAGCCACAGCTCTCTGGCAATCGCTGTTTTTATAGATCTGATGTAAATTAGTTGCTTGTTAAGGGGCGAGAGGCTGTGCTGTAAATATGCAGATGGGGTTCATGGATTGTGATGGCACACGATTTCAGGGCTTGGAGGAATGGAGTTTTTTTTCCCCCAGAATGGCAGAACTGGGCTTGAAATAGCAAAGTCTTTAGAGAAATGGAATTTTCCCCCTTTTTTTTGTTATTCTGTGCAATCACGTTAAACTGAATCGAGACCGAGACGTTCATCTTGGTGCAAGTGAAGCGCTTCACTTGCTCCTGTTCCGAAGGGTTCTGGTAGAACTTATCCCGATCAGGATCACGGGGGAACAGCAGTGATGGCATCTAGAAATGACCCCTAATCCCAAGATGTGATTGTACGTTAATGGCCCTTAATTGTGCGTTGAGCCTTTGCTTTGCTCTGCTTCGTCCTTGCTTGGATTCTGTTATTCCAACCTCTTCTTCCAATTCAGGATCCAGGGGCAGCCGGGGCCTATCCCATCATGCAACGGGCAGACACACAGACATAGACGTGCACCAGGGCCAGTTTACCCAGAAGCCAGTCCGTCTCTGGGCTGCGGGGCGGGTGGTAAACGTCTCCGGGGTGAATCTGACCGCTGGGACGGTTGTGTTAGTGTGGAAAGACCCCACGGTGTATGAATGGAGTAGGCATGAAACACTAATGACTCCTGCAGCTTGGCATGGAGTGCCCCTAATCAAGAAGAATGAACGAGAAGGTTGATTTTTTTTTTTGGCACTTGGTCTGACCCCCCCTCCCGCCAGATACTGTTAAAATAATTCCGAAATTGCTGTTCTGAAATGCCTGTCTCTCTCGGGCTGTTTTTCCACCCCGCGCCTCTGTCCCTGCAGTGTCTCGGCGAGGGCCGCCGGCCAACATCCATAACTTTTCCACTCCGTACCTTCACTCACAGAGCAGCCGTCGCTTCCAAGCCAAACTGCGGTTTGTCAGCAGCGCACAGGCTGCGCGGACGCGCGGCGTTATTTATTGCTTGTTTTCTGCTCAGGCACTTTTTGCCGCTGGAATGACAGAGGAAAAAACACATGTGGCACAGCAGACGCAGTTACCCTGTGTGAACCAGATGGAAAGTGGAAATCCTGGCTTTGCCAATCCCGTCCAGGATCTTCCTGTGCAAGTGGACTGCGCGGCAGTTTCGCAGTAGAACCCGCGCGGCGTAAGGGAGCACGCCGAGTTCGTAACTGTGACACGAGGAGGGCTGGGGCATGATGGTTGAGGTTAAAGTGCTGTTTCTGCTAACGTCCTGGGAAAACTGAGAACCCCCTCCGTCTGAAAGCCTCTTATCCCTGTGAGTCTGAAGCCAGAGCTGATTTATGGAAAAAAAAAAACAGGTCCCTACTGGTGCGGGAGGGCTGAATGAACAGACTTGACACCAACATGCTAGTTCATCCAACCAACTCTTTTGGGCTTTGGTAGATCCAGGAGAACATGCAAACTCCACGCAGACAGATATATTGGACTCCAATCCAGGGACCCCATCGCTATGAGGCAGCAGTGCGAACCATCATGCTGCTGGGCGTCCAAATTGTGAAAATGCCAAATGTGGCAAACGTCCACAAAGGTCGTGACACAACTTTGCTGATGCCCCCTTATTTTCACTGTGGTGAGCAAATTTGTATTCATTCTGAAAAGCAGTGCTCTTTTTTCTTTTTTTGCGGAGCGCCAGCTTTTTCTTAAAAAGGCAATTTGCGTCTTTCGTCCGTCCACCCGCCGAGGAGCCTGAGAGCGACGCACAGAGGCCGTTATGTCCTCCCGGTGGCGTTGGGGCCAGGATTTTGACCGATGCGTCTCCACTCGTCCTGCGAGCACCAGGCTCTCGTGGGCCGCAGCAGAAAATGCTTAAAACGGGCCTGAGATACAGATTTTATTTGCATCTGCTAGCAGTTAGTCGATTATTCCGTGGCGCTGGTTGCAATTTATAGAAGGGGTGGTTCAGAGTTAAAAAAAAATAACCTGCTAATATTGTTCCCCCCTTTCTTCTTTAATTTGCAGATCAAAAACAAAAAGCTCAGACAGGCGGTTTTCCCCTGGGGTCCTGTAGGGTTGTAACAGGAGTTTTGCGTCGGGGAGATCAGAGCTCAGCAGAGTTTAGCTTTCCCAGGAGGTCGCGACAGTCATGTTCCACTCATAGCACAGTGCACTTAGCTCTCTGCTATAGCCTTACAAACCCCTTTCTGACCTTATATTTCGGAAATAACTTGGTTTTCGCTAAGCGTGGTCCAAAATCGATGCTTAATTGGATGCCGTGCCGATACGTGTGTTTTTTTTCCTTCCTCTCCTGAGCCTGGAAAATATTAGCGCAGATCCAGGTGTATTTCATCCCCGTCGCCCGTCAGCGCGTCTTAAAATGACAAATTGTCGCGCAAGAAACATAACCGGTGATAGTCGGCACCTGCATTGGGGTCTGCAGCCTTCCCAGGAATGACTGACAGATCCGGGGAAGGGCTGAAGAAGCGGCTGTCTCTGGGGAGAGGGGAGAGGGAACACGCCAGTTCTCTCCCGGCGAGACGGGAGCAGTGCGCGGCAGAGCTGGGACTGTGAACGGGCAGGCGCCGCTGCTCGCTGAGAGATCCCGTCGGGTCCAGCAGTGTTTCTCGTCGGGTTCCCCTTGAAGGAGGAGTCAGCTGCGCGGCAGAATTCATGGGACCCTTTTTGAGGAACTGGAAGGAAAAAAAAAACTGCCCTACGACCTTGTGCATAATATGTGTTTTGAGGTGTACACGTCCGGTTTGCATGCGCATATATTTGCATTTGAAACTCTTATTGAAAATCAAAAATGCTGTCGTACTGAGATATTAAAATTAGTGTCAAGGTCTTGTTCTTACACTGGCAGTTTCATTCGCCTGATTTAACTGTACGGAAAAGGGCAAGATTGGCCTTTTCCGTACCTTACTTGAAAACGTTAGTCTTAAAAGGGAAACGAGTCTTTTTTGTGTTGTAGTTGTTCTTACAGCTATATATTCCTGTACCAGCACAAACAAAAAAAACCTTTTGGCATCAGCTGGAATAAGGTTTGAAGTTTAAAACTGAATGATCTAACATTTAAGCTAACTTTTAAATATTTTTATTTTTCCTCCAACAAAGACACTTGCAAAGCGGAGCGGGTTGATTCCATATGTCAGAAGCGCAGACAAAGCAGAGACCTGAGGTGTAACTGCAGAATGTCTGGGCTTAATTGAGTCTGAATAGAGTGTTGCCGAAATACAGATCATTATCTTTCCACAGGCAAGTTACATTTCCTGAAGGAGCGTTTCCCGGGGGGGTTTAAGGGGTGCTTTGTTGAAACCTGATGAACAGTGTTGCTCCATGAGGACATTTTTTTTTCTAATGCAAGTCCGCAGTAGTAGCCCCACGCCCCGGAGACGAATCTCCGTGCGCCGGTGCCTCTGCAGAAGTGACTGTTCCCGTCGCTCGAACACTCCTCTCTCTCGGAGTCTCTTCACAAACCCGAGACCTGCTGATTTATTTAAAGTCTGGGCATGGAGACAACTTGCTTGCTTCTTTTTTTTTCTGGAATGTGAGCATAGATAACGCTCTGTGCTGTGCTCCAGGAATACTATATTTTTTTCTTCATTTTTGTGTAAATCACCACAGTCTCGCCACCGACCTTTGAGGGTTTCCAACGGCGTGCAAATTTTCTTTTGCTCTGGCTTCCTTGATTTGGGAGTTTGTGATTATTAGGCATCAAGCACTCCTAGACGCCCTTAAATTGCAGGCTGTTGTTTTATTCCCCTAGTTCTTTCAATGTTGTGATCCTTTTCTAATGTTATTAAATGCTTTACTTAAATCATTTAACCGATTGTCTGGGCTGTGGGAATTTAATAGCACTAGCAACAATACAGGTTAGGTTTCCACTGCCAATATTAAATTACAGAATTAATGGCGCTCCTTGTATTATGTTAAAATGTGGTTGAAATATTTGATTTATTACTATGTATTTGTTCAAGCTGTTAATAAACGTTACAAGGCTGAAGGTTTTCAGAGAGATTGTTGGTCTGTTCTACAGGATTCCTTCCTTTTAAAAACCTGTGGCTGTGGTGGTCTTCTCTGGTGCTGTATAAAAAGTAAAGCAGGATAATTCAGATTGGTGGTCTTCCTGATGTTGCTCAAAAATAAGGCGCCGGGGAGCCTGACTCTTATTACTGTGGTAAAGCTGTTAACGAGGGCAGCCTTGAAAGCTTTTTCAGAAATTGCAGCGTAGAAGGTTACGAATAAAACCCAGCAGAAATTTCCCACCTGTGCTGCTTTTCTAACTCAGGGTTGTGACTAGACATTTCTAGTCAGATCTCTCTCTCACAATAGCTGTTTTTCCAGAATCTGAGAAGCAGATTCTGTACCAACGCGCAAAAGTGTTCTGAGAAATCCATTTCCATTTCTTTCTTTTTCAACATTTCACCTGTTTTGTTTTCCCAGGTTCAGGTTTGTTAAGACCGACACCTTTTGTGATTGAAAAGAAAAGTTCCAATAATGTTTGTACACATGCGACGCTGCACATTCATGTAGGAGTTTTTATGATAAAATAGCTTCCAAATGATGACCAAATAATAATAACTCCTTACACTTATATAGCGCTTTTCTGGACACTCCACTCAGAGCTCTTTACGGGTCATGGGGATCCCCTCCACCCCCACCAGTGTGCAGCCCCACCTGGATGATGCTCCAGTCCTCTCACACACACCAGCTCTCAGTGGGGAGGAGAGCAGAGTGATGAAGCCAGTTCAGAGATGGGGATTATTAGGAGGCCATGATTGGTAAAGGCCAGGGGGAAATTTGGCCAGGACACCATGGTAACACCCATACAATTTTTCGAGAAATGCCCTGGGAATTTTAATGACCACAGAGAGTCAGGACCTCGGTTTTACATCTCATCTGAAGGACAGTGCCTTTTTACAGTACAGTGTCCCCGTCACTATACTGGGGCATTAGGACCCACACAGACTGCAGGGTGAGCGCCCCCTGCTGGCCCCCACTAAAACCTGTTCCAGCAGCAACCTCAGCTTTCCCAGGAGTCTCCCATCTGGCTACTGACCAGGCTCACACCTGCTGAGCTCCAGTGGGAAGCCAGCTGTGAGTTGGCAGGGTGATAACTGACTCAGCTGTGTTAGCCCTTTGCAAGTCCCTTGTCACAGCTGGAGAATGAGTTCCATTGACGGGAATTTTTTGCACTTGTTGTCGGAGGAGGCGAGAGTGGTGTGACGGTGCTGTCAGCTCGGTAAACAGAGACGAAGGAGGAAGTGGGCATACTGAGAGAGGCTGGCCAGGTTGAGTCAGAGGAAACGACCTGTTTGTTTTGAATGGGCTGAGCTGAAAAAAAAAAAGAAGGAAAGTGGACAGGTTGCCAAGTTTCTCTTGTCTGTGCTTCCTGGATACGCGGTCTCCTCGGAGCAGGTTCATGACTCGGCACTTAGCGTCTTCAAAGGGCTCCTTCCCCCTCGCTCCCCACTGTCCCCACTGGACAGTCTTGGGGTTTTAATAATAATAATAATAATAATAATTTCAGGGTCATGGGGGAGCTGGAGCCTATCCCAGCAAGCAACGGGTGCAAGGCAGGGTACCCTCTGCATGGGGCGTCAGTCCATCACAGGGCACATAATAATAATAACAATAATAACAATAATAATAATAATAATAATAATAATAATAATAATAACTCCTTACACTTATATAGCGCTTTTCTGGACACTCCACTCAAAGCACTTTACAGGTAATGGGGATCCCCTCCACGCCCACCAGTGTGCAGCCCCACCTGGATGATGCTCCAGTCCTCTCACACACACCAGCTCTCAGTGGGGAGGAGAGCAGAGGGATGAAGCCAGTTCAGAGATGGGGGTTATCAGGAGGCCATAACTGGTGAAGGCCAGGGGGAAATTTGGCCAGGATGCCGGGGTTACACCCCTACTCTTTTCGTGAAACGCCCTGGGATTTTTAATGACCACAGAGAGTCAGGACCTCGGTTTTACGTCTCATCCGAAAGAACGGTTTTCTTAGCGTGTGTGCTGAAGAGCTGCCATGTTAATTAATCTCGCAGAATAAAACTGGAAATTGTAGTTAACCTGTTCAGATCTCGGTGTTCTGGGATTGGCAGGGGGTTTTGCACCTACTGTAGCAGGAACGCCAGGAAAGCAGGACCATTTCGGTGTGAACTGCAGCCTCTTGCATCAAGAGATGCATTTTCCGTCATAATAAAGTTTACGTACGGAAGCAGGATCTCCATGGAGAGAAAATGCTTTTCCAACACTTACCGCTGGTCGGCCTGTGTGGAAATCCCATACTGTTGTGCTGAAGTACAGGGCGGGAGAGACAGGAGGGAGCGCTTGGGACTCTGGACACTCCTGACCGAAAGGTTGCAGGTTCAAATCCTGGGTGGGGCACAGCCGTCGTTTCCTTGCGCGAGAGGCTTGCTTCAGGTAAACGCGCAGATGTGCAGGTACGCCCCGATTTACAGAAGGGTCCATTTCCGCCTAACAGGTTGTGCGCCAAAATTCACTGCATTTTATTTGTCTGAACAACAAGCTGATACGGTAGTGCATGTCTGCACTTGAAACCGTTAGTATTGCCATTATTATCACAGTACTGAAATACAGAATTACACTATTGTAGTGTACTGGATAGGGCTTTCATAATAAAACTATTATTTGTCAAGAAGCTGTAGGGCACTTTTTTTTTTTTTTGCAGAGTCGGCACCTCTCGCGTCAGTATAACCGTATCCAGCCGTGATAAAAGAACTGCACATGCAGATGATTCCAGGCAGGGCACATGAGGCGATGCAGAGGAAGACCGCCCCCAACTTTGTCCATGAAGTTGGATGTATGCACGTCTGGGAGAACGTGTCCAAATGCAAGCTAGCGTTGGTCAACCAAACGAATTGGTCATTAAGTAAACCGTACGTAAGACACACAGGCACCAGCAGTCGGGTTGCTGCCCAAGCAGCCGCATGTGATATTAGCGAACAGGTCGTTTAACAGCAGCGTTCATTCATATTATTTCAGGGGTTTCTCAAAGAGATTTCATTATGCTGGTGTGTTGCAGGCTTTTCATTCTGCCCATGTGTGCACCCGTAGTGCGAGTCAGAATCCCAAACAACCTCAACAGAAAGGTTGTTTTTTTTTTCGTTTTTTTCCGACGTTCTCGGACTCGGTTCGTCTCCTCTCTCTCTTTTTTCTTCTTCTCGTTTCGGGGGAACAGTCACGTTAAAGATTTAATCGTCCCGCGTCCGTGAAAAGCAAAGAGGAAGGCGGGGAGGACGGGTGGGTTGTCCAGTCGGTCCCCTTTCGTCGGGTAGCAGGTGGCGGAGCTGGTTGACGACGCACTGTGTGAACTGCGAAGGTGGAGACCTGTAAACCTGTTTTATTAGGAAGCAGGACGGGGACCGGCAGCGGCCGGTCACTGTAGAGGGAGCGTGCCCACGGGTGCGGCCGAAGCGATAAACTCGAGTGGGGGAGAAAAGGGCCGATTTTCCCTCCGGCGGTTCTCCGGGAAGAGTTCTTGGAAACGGGCTGTTTTGGGGCTGGGAAGGCAGTCAGGCAGCAGCTGGCTCGGTGTGCGCGGAGCAGAAACGACAACAGGGGTTTCGTTTTACAAGAGGGAATGTAGCAAAAGGACCACCGCGCTTCTCATGCTGGTCAGGGCGGCGACCTCCGCCCTGGGAGAGGATCTGAAGCCCCTGTCGAAATGCCCCGCACTGTAACTCAATATCAAGACAACCTGGAGATTGTAAACACAGATAAGCAAGAATGAGGGACATCCTTGATGTCCCGGGCTCTTAGCCAGATTCGTAGGTAATGCGATCCGTCTTCTCTTGTGTAACCCATATGTGCACTTGCTACTCCTGGGATACTCTAAGCAGAAAAATCTTAGATGCCCTTTCAAAATGCTTCACCTCATTAATACAGGATACGCTAGGTTTGTTTTGTCGTCTCCCACCAACTGCTCTTTAAAAAAAAAACATTCTGTGCCTTTAATTCATCACTATTTGCTAAGAGGAGAAAGTCTCCTAGTTTCCTGTCCTCCTCGTCTTTAGGTTTACAGTTCCAGTGTGCTATAAATGAGTTTTACCAACGTGCAGTTTGATTAACTTCAGAGGAGGAAATTACATTTGTTTGCAATGTAGTTGTTTAGTTATAGTGCCTCCTGTGCTGAGGCAGGCTTAAGCGGTATCGGCTGCTTGGTAATGAATGATAATATTGTGGAATTAAATTCTTAGCACTGTTGTACTGCGATGGCCACAAGTAGAAAGAGGAATTGTCGAAAAAAGTCTCTAAATTGTGCAAATGTTGTGTATATTTTGTGTAACTAATTAGTGATTCCTGCTGCCTGTATCACTGGGTACTCATGGCAGACTGCTGATAAGTCGAAAGAGGGTGTCTTCTAAGATCACTAACGCATCTGATCTCTGTCAAAATCACAAGAACCTGATGGAAAATTCAGCGACATGAGGTGGATGGGGGTGACAGGCGGACCCAAAGATCCGTGTACTTTAGAAGCACAAAGACAGATGTTTTGCTGGTGTACCTGGACTAAGCAAACTAGTAGTTGATGCAAAATGCTGCAGAATTTGGAAATTATTTTTTGGCATGTTGTTCTATTCTTTTGAAGGCATGCAACCATAATAAACCATAGCGTGACGAACGATGTGCATATTTCATCATTGTATTGAAATCGGTTGCACCCTTTTTTGATGTCTTATTGCTGTGTTACCCCGATGCGCAGGTCTCGTATATATCAGCTTCTCGGCTCCGGGTTTTGCGGTCTCTGACTCTGCTTTTGACAGCGTGCTCTGCGCTGGGGAAGTTTCTGCTCCTGCTTCTCAGACAACGAAGCTCGCTTATTCAAAAGCGTCGCGCATGTCGAGGTTTGAGATAGGCCAGCGCTGGACGCAACAGTCACACAGTGCTTAGCCATTTAATGACAGGTTATGAACCTGTGGGAACGTGGACTGGGAAAAGGGAAGAGTCCCATCAGACCGCACTGCCGGGGCTCGTCCAGCAAACCTCTGCCTCCGGGCAAAAGCCTGAGTCGGTAACCCGAAACAGGCTAAAAGGAAACCGAAGCATGGGATCCGTCCTCCTTTGTTTTCTTTATCCCGAAGATATGCGTGTGTGTGTGGTGTGGGGAGGGGGTGCTTGCGAATGTGTGTCATTTTTACTTATCCGGCCATTAGCCTCCTGAAACGACTGCACGGGTCACGTGGCTTTGAAGAACACACCGTTCTGTGCCCGCATACCGTTCAAGCACACACATGCCTCGGCGAGACATTTCCTTGCCTTCATCGGCATTCCGTCCGCGAGGTGGGATTGGGGGAGAACGGCGCCCCGGGTGTTCGTGCGCGGAGCCCCACTGAGGTCCGAGGTCCGAGGTCCGCGGCACGGCGACCCCTCCGCTCCCGCGGGAGTAGAAACGGACATCCGCTCACAGACACGGGCCCGTCTGCGGAGACCGATGAGTCCCCGATCAGAGACTGCCGCGGAGCGCTGTAGCTCCGAAGTGGCGCTTTGCCGCTCGGTTTTAAAACGCCGAAAAGCACTGCTCCGTCCAAATCGCGCACCATGTCAGATATCTGTGCTTCTTTAACAACAATGCTTCCGCCAGTAACACTAGTGAGGAGTGAGCTTTAAATTACCAATCAAACTGCCCCCCACCTCTTCAGAAAAACAAGCATCTGATTTTTGTGAAATCGTTGTCAGAGGGCTCCTGCATCAGCTTGTGCGTTTATTCCTCACCTGCCCTGCTGCAGGTCCAGGACAGCCCGGGTTGCCCCCTCTCTGACTGTTCTCTGTTCTTGTGCTCCACAGGGACATCAGCATGAACAACATCACCGAGCTCCCTGCTAGTGTCTTCAGGAACCTGCCGTATTTGGAGGAGCTGTGAGTGTCCTTTCCGTTCCTGTCCTTAACTTGCTTCGTGTTGCAGACCTGCACTTTTCTGACGTGGGTGTGTTTAAATCAGTTTGTGGGTCTCTGCTTTTTATGGACGAGAAATCCTTTTTATGTTTGGTGTTTTGGTTCCTGCTTAGAAGTTTGATGCTGCTTTTACTACTCTATGAAGGTTCACAACACAACCGCATGGTATGATTGCAGTAAACCCCAGTGAAATCATGGTATAATCACAGTAAAGGGCAGTAAACCTACCTTTGCCCTATCTCACAGCAGTGGGAAGGTTTTAAAAGACCTGCACATGAAAACCTTCAAGACATAACCCTCCTGTTCAAATACCAAAACATTTCATAGAACAGTTTTGCCACAGTGGCACAGAAAAGGCTGCCACTGTCTTTGACTCCTTAGCTTTTCTCAAAGTGGGTAGTGGCACAACATTACAGGTTAAGCACAGATGCATTTTTTTAACACCCACATGCAAAGGATTACAAAATTGGGGGCAGATTTCTTTTTGAGCCTAAAAGAGCCTGTAGCAGCCAGCTTTCCTGTGCTGTGAAGCTCGGCATTTTCCAAGACCAAAGAGCGTTTGCAAAAAAAACCCAAACAATTCCAGAGACTGAAGGTCTGAAGTAGAACAGTGACAGATGGCTGCGCCCCCCCCCAATGAACAGAAAAGAGCAAAAAGCAGATAGAGAGAGAGAGCCTGAATGTCCCTGGCGTGTCTGGATGCTTTTATTTATACATCCTAATGCTTGTCTTCATTTCCTTTCTCTCGTCAGTGGCTGCTTCCCATAAATCAGTCTGCCGGCTGAGATAATGGCGTGTGGCACTGTTGACTGTGCGACAAGTTAAACATGGCATCAATGTGGCAGACATGTTTGGCTTATTAGTGCCTTAGACGGCAGTTCTCCTGGTGGTCTGCAGCAGCCCCAGTGTAGCGATGAGGCCTCTCCGATCCACAGGGCTCCTTGCAGATTGTTTCCAGATGGCTATCTGTAAAGGCAGCACACCAGCGAAGACTCCCTGGCTGTCTTAGTGGAGATCTTTTCAGAGGTGGGCTGTTCTGAGCCGCCCCGTTCCGCGCGTGTGTGTGTGTGTGTGAGACGCGCCGATAAGGAACGATTTGTTTAACCTGAATGTCCTCCCCGCCCCCCCATGCCTTTGAAACGGAGTGTTTCGTTTATTTGTTTTCTCTTCGGCTTGGAAAAATATCGGAACGCGTGTGGAGCGTTGGATTAATTTTTAAAGCGCACTTTGGGTCATTTCGAAGAGAGGAAATCTTCTACTGCGCCATTCGGTTGTTACAGGGCGCGAGGAGTCGTTCTGTCATGCCTAATCAAAGTATTGGAGCCAGGAAACAGGGAAGTCTTAGGAATGTTAAAACCTGATCAAACACTGTATGAAGCGTGACCTCTATGTGGGTATGTGGAGTGCACATTCACCACTACAGCGTTGATTCAGGCTTCCTCTCCTCGGTGTTGCTGTACTGGTTTATAAGGTCAGTCAGCGCTGTGTTTTTTAGAGGTGCCTACATCCCACCAGAAGGGTGTGAATTTGTCAAAGCGATACTGCACACTATGGGGGTTGAGACCTGCACAGGGGGGCTTCGCCCCCCACAAAATGGATTTTTCTGAGCGTTGCATCTCCTTTTGATCTTGTATTCATCCCCAGCCCGGGCTCCCAGCATGCTCACCCCTGTGTTGCATTTTCCTTGTGGAGATTCCCCAGGCTGGGTGCGCAGGGTTGAGTGTCCTTTGTGTTTCCATTGAAACTGAGCAGGGAAGCACCCGGAATCCACTCTGCTGGTGACAACGGAACTGCCTTCTAATTTTCTGGCCGCGCAGATCGGAATCGCGGCTCATCCCGTATTTGCCTACCCTCGTGCAAACAATGAGGAACCGGAGTGAAAATCTTTTCCTGAGTGGGAGTGATGGCGTTAATTACTCATGCTGGGAAGTGTGGGCTTACTTAAGCTTCTGTCTGACACTGAGCTTTGGGGGAAAATGTGTTTAGCTGTGGGGGGGGAGAAAAAGAGCTTGTCTGGTCTGCAGTCTTAACTCGAGAGTGTGATTGGGAGAGCTTTGCGAGACAAGAGGAGGAGGCCCAGATCCTGGCAGCCAGAAACTTACAGCCAGTCATCTAGCGAGAGGAAATTCACAGCAAAGTAATCTGCTGGCATTTCTTAACCTTGCATATCTCTTCCCCTGTTGGCGTATGCTTCACTCCCTTAATAAACAGTTGCCTTATCTCCATTGTCAGAGGGCGATTTACTTTTCAGCATGTGCTGTGCTGAAGGAATGCTGCGGAGCTGTTGATTTAAAAAAAGAGAGAGAGAAGAAAAGAAAGGGTTTTGTGTGGCTTGACAGTGGCTAAAAACTTTCAGGGGAATCAGCTCAGTGATGTGCAAGAATCAAATCCTGTTCAAACAAGCCTGAGTCAGAAAGTCTGTTGACACATGGCTGTTGTGTGTTGTTCACAGACATGTCTGTTATAGGATGAGCCCGGTGTGCCTCGCTGGATTTATTAAATTGTACGTTTGCGAGATGGCAAGCTCGCAGTCGAGAGATAATGATAGCAACAAACGTCCGTGTGTGCGTGCTTTAAGGATCAAGGTGTATTGCTGGTGTTTGTGAGACACTTTTGCACAAACACAGGATCTTCTGCTGTTCGCAGAGTCCACGGGCTACGTTGAAAAGGCTCAAACAGGGAGTCGAGCCCGTGTTTAACGTGATGGTTTGGCATTTCAGATCCTTTTTTCTTCCTGGCATTTTCGTGTGGAAAGTGCTGTCTGGTTGGTGCGTTTTCTTATTCACCCTCTCTGTCTTTTCAGACTGGTAACTCGCAATGAAATGGTTCTGTTTTCCCCCTTTAGAAAATACCAATTCACTGTACAACCCCTTGTGAGGCCTCGGGCACAGACACAGTCCATAGCCCGATTTGAAATTCAGCAAGTTCCTGCACTTTCCCAGACTAAATGTTTTCTTTAGTGTGCCTGGCCTGTGTACTCCCAGGATGGGCTGTCCTGTTGCTGCTTAAGTATTCTTCTAATTATTTTTATAGTTCTTTCTCCTGTTAAGCAGTCTTAAACGCTTTTCACTCTGACGAGAAGACCAGTTTTAACTTCAGTCTAAGAAAGATGACTTGTTTGCAGTCCTCTCTGTCAGGGCTGTGTTCTTTCAGAGCGGGACACAGGCACAGGGTTTGCTTGCGAGTGCATTTCTGCTATAGAAGTGCTCACTTCAGCAATGACACAGTGACTGGGAGGGTCGCATTCAGAGCCAAAAGACCTGCTGGCTGTGCGTCTCAAGGTTGCCTGGATGTGTTCAGCCAGAGGACTGGAACAATATGCAAAGCTCCTTAGTGCTGGCAGCTTTTATCTCCGATTCAAGAAACTCTGCGGTGCGGGGCGGTGCAGTGGCTCTGAGGGTAAGGATCTGCGCCCAACGGCTAGAAGGTTGCAGGTTCAAATCCCGTGGCCGGCAGAGGAATCCTACTCCGCTGGGCCCCTGAGCAAGGCCCTTCACCCCAACTGCTCCAGGGGCCATGTATAAATGTCTGAACCTGCACTCTGACCCCCAGCTTCTCTCCCTGCCTGTGTGTCTCATGGAGCGCAAGCTGGGGTTTGCAAAAAGACAAATTCCTAATGCAAGCAATTGTATTTGGCCAATAACAAATCCCGTCCTATGATCTGTGTACGGCCGGTACAAGTCTACTTTTGCCAAACCGATTTTCCAGAGTTTTGCCCGAGCGGACCAGTCGTATCCTGTTTCCTGGAGAACAGCCAGGCAGGGAAAAACGGAAGTATAAAAGGGAGAACAGCAGGCTGAAAAAAAAACAGGAGCAGCCTTGAGGTAGACTCCAGTGATCCCGGCCTCTCTCACGCAAGACCTGCTTCTTCTGGTTGGGTCTTGTTTATCTAAACACAATGGAGTCGGAAAGCGGCACTGACAGATTTACTGCTCCGAAACATCACCTGTAAATCACCTCATGAAATTGCCTGCAGGACGAAGAGAGGGGGGGTGCTTTCTCAGCACGGCTCTGCTGGCTGTCTCTAGCAGGAGGATCTCGGAGGACGAGGCCGGGCGCACGCCTGTCATGTCACCCCTCAGCCGTGGGTGGAAGGAGCAGACCTTAGTCTGCGCCGTGTTTTAGTGTTGTGTCCTTATGGGAGCAGACCTTTGCAGTTCAGAACATAGGTCAAAGGTCGCGCCGACGCACGTGGAAGTGCATAGGATCGGTGTGGCAAGAGGGGGCAGCCCTTTGGCATAGGTGTGGGCAGTCGTATATACCACGGTATATACCAGGAGGGTTAGCGGTATTTTGGCTTTGCCCGGGCACCCCCAGGGCAGGGCTGGCTTTGCCAGAAAGTCGAAGGTCCTGACAAGCTTCGACTCTTGGGACTTGCCGGGCTCCTGCCCCTTTCCAGTGATCCACGATGAGGGGCGTAGCTCCGCTCCTGTCAGCTTGCCATAGCCCGGATGATGAATGGTGGCGCGCGTAATGTCGCATTAGGTAGCTCCGAGTGCGAAGAAGCATGTCAGCGTCTAAGACAAGGATGGAGGGCCTTCATGTCTGAAGGTGTTCAGTCCAACCCAGACTCCTATTGCCCTAAATCATGAGTGGAATAGCTGAACCAATTTACCAACGTCTACTCACCCCTTTAAAGCAGCAGTATGTGTAGATACCTCAGAAACCTGCAGGGACATCAGCTGGACCTCAGGAGGTTTTGTAAAGCTTGCCCGAAGTACAGGTCAAGGGAGGGCATGGGCAGTTTTTTTGTGAAGTGTTTCCTGGCACTAGGATGGCATAAAGTGTGTGGCAGAATCTCACTAGTGTGAGAGTCTCACAGCAGGGCAGGACTTGACTGGAGGAGTGCTGCAGGTCTCACTGAAAGCACTGGAGGATCTCAGGTTGCCCAGCACATTCCCAGGAACTGCTGCTGCTCCACGACTGCATGGATGCCCTGGCTGACCCAAGCCCATGCCCAAGCCCAAGCCCAAGCCCATCGCAGCTTATGGCAAGTTAGCTGGTGAGCAGTTAGATAGATACTTTATTGATCCCGTGAGGGAAATTGCAGTGCAACAGCAGCTTAACACACACAACACAGCCACAGTGTAACGAATTATATAATAATAGTACAATACATACAATACAATACAGTTACTCACAGTCCGGACACACAAGAGCAAACTAGAACAGAACAGTACACAGAAAAACGTATCACACATATGAATATAAATATAGATGTAATAAAGATATAGATATAAATATAGATGTAAATGTATTGCACAGGTCCCTGGCATATATTGCACAAAAGTGGTTGTAAACGGGAAAAAGAAAAAGAAAAAGAAAGAGAACAGATGTAGCAGTAGAGCTACATCTTCAGTTAGAGCTAGCTGAAGGCATGGGCTGCACTCACTCCAACTGGTAGCCTCTGAGCGTAGGGCTCAGTTCCGAACAAGAGCCCCGTGATTTTGTGTTCTAAAAGTGTCCCGGCTCTGGTGTCTGGTGTTTGCTTTGTTTAAAGCAGCTCGCATGTGATGGATATCATTGCCATCATCTCTATTTCCGTGCACGTTCGACAGGGTTAGGCGTGTGCAGTCCTGTACACCACGACAGAGAATGGGACCACACAGACGCTCTCCTCTTCAGCGTTTAGAAGTCGTTTAAGGTTCATGAAACAAGGGGAGAAAAATGGGGCGATATTTTTAGAGTTCAAGGGGAAAAAGGCAGCTCTCAGACTTTATGCCCATTCACATCACATGGCTTGGCTCTCAGGTAGTCTGATGTGCTAGACCTGTCTTTTCTAGCTTGCCATGAGACAGGGTGGAATTTATCGAGATAAATTCCTCGGCCTGTCTCTCCATTCCCGACGAATGCAGGTTAGTCAAACAAAGGTTGTTGTTTTTATTTCTGTCCTTCAGAGACAGCTGGCTCTTCTTTGCTTTAGCAGGAACTCCACAGCTTGATGTTGAGATATGAATTGGAGACATGGGAATACCTGAGTGAGCCCACCTGTCTGCTGTCAGGCTCACTGGCTTGTAACGGCGCACACACACACACACACACACACACACACACACACACACACACACACACACGACTATCGCTCCACATGAGCTGAGCCCTGCTTTGGAAGGCCAAGAAATCTCATGCCCCCACACACCACCCAGTTATGGCTGGACCCTTACTTCTGCAAAGACCCCGGTGTTTGGGCCTGTGGCGATGGCAGGCTCAGAAACATGGCAAGTGGTGATCCTTGCCTCTGAGAAACCATCCAAGTTGCGGGACATACTACTGGGTCACCATGTGGCTGTTGCAAGCAGAGTCCTGCAGTGGACCAGCTTTTAAAACACTCTGCTCTGCTTTTCGTTATTCCCCTTTGGCTATTGAGACATGCAAATACTGCGTACATGATTTCACATGGAGGCACATACATTCAGTCAATTTGCTTTGAAGCCAGACTGCAGATGGGCTTTGAGTTGAGCAGTGGGGCAATGCCAGAGCTGTGCTGCAGGTGCAGTATGATCCTGTTAGAACAGACTGATGGTGGAAGTACCAATGCTGGACTATTGGACAGATGAAACATCCTTCCATGGAGCATTTGATCGAAGCAAAGGTCCCGTGCTCCTTATTTTATTGATCAGCGGTGAATTCAGCCCCACCTGTATGAAAAAGGCCCTTCCTCACGGAAAGCCTGGAGTTGACCCCCAGAGACCGCAAGCTGCATAAACTACAGGGCTTTTCAAAAAAGCCCTAAAAAAGAAAGGAAAAATGAACAAAAAATAACAGAAAGATCAGAATGAGCAATTCCTGGGAGCAGTTTAGGACTGTTTACACATTTGATGGATGCTGAAACTTTACATAAGTGTGTGATGGAACGAGGACATAGCCTTACATAAACTGCAGTGCCACTGGGATTACACTGAAAGATTTATGGCACATTTGTTTTCCTGTAATTACAAGAGGCCTGTTTGACAGTGGTGGTTATTTACGGTTATTATTGAGAGTCATTTAGAAAATTCCCTTCTCGAGTGCTTTGTCCATGGTAGCTGAGCAAGAGCATCAGGGGGGGTAATGGGGAACTTGCCCTCTTACCTCATGAGGCTTCCGACAGATCGCCTTCTGCAGGGAGCATCTGCGTCAGGCCCTGCCCCGCACAGGGCTGAGATGGCGGGCTCCTGCCGCGCCGCAGCTAAAGTGCCCGTCTTAACGTGGAGGGGGCTCAGGAGGTGCTTCATGCCCGAGCACGGCTGATGTTCTTTTTCTCTCTCTCTCGCTCTCTTTTGCAGGAGGCTGGCCGGCAACGATCTGGCCTTCATCCACCCGGAGGCCCTGTCTGGACTCCAGCACCTCAAAGTCCTGTAAGTACCCAGCGTGCCCCTGCAGCTGTTTCCAGTCACACTGTTCCCGGCGCGCTCCGGTCCACGTTTGGTGCGGTCTGCTGTCTGGGCGAGCAGGGATTTGATGATGACGGGCTGGCAACCTGGAATAAAGCCACCACCTGGTTCGCACTGCCAGCTGCCGCATTTGGCTGTAAACTGCAGATAAGCAGAGGTGAGCCTGGTATTAAGAAGGCTCTTGCCCGTGTTTCTTACTCATCGCTGGCTGCGTGTAATCATGCCCAGTTCCACCGGAGACACGATGTACAGTATGTGGCACCTCAGCGATACCAGGCATGCTTGAGGGCAGGGCGTCATTGAGAGTTGCCCGTGGGTTAACCTGATGTTGCAAGAAAGTGTGCTCTTTTCACACCACGTTCGCCCAGGAGGGATTACGTTTTATCACTCGTTGTGCATTCCACTGGGAGATGGAAACAATGCTCGTTCGCAGGTCCTTATCTGTGCTGTGCTGGAATGCGTATCCCTGCCTGCTCTGTGGAGTTGCGAGGGGAGGTCAGTGCCAGGGGGCTTACGAGCCAATAAGATCTGGTGTTGCTGTTGCTGCACAGTCCCTGGAGTGCCTGCACTGAGGGTTCTCTGGATTTTGGGGAGATTTGTCGGGATGCAATAAAAAAGCATGCCCAACCAAACCACAGGACGTTTTATCAACAGAGGACAGCTCGTGAGAGTGTTAAGTAACTCTACCTGTTGATCCAGGCTCCTTTTATAGGTGCAGGAGGACTGTGAAAAAGATAGGGGATGGTCTGTGGCTCTGAGGGGGCGGGCTCAGGTGCGTGGGCTGGGAAGTGCGGACAGGCTATCGCGTTCAGCCGCTGGCCTACAGGTTGCTGGTCTTCTGTCCATCAGGCACCAGTCTGCCCGCCCTGCAGAATAAGTTGACCCTTATTCCGTTTTAGGAATCCTTAATCTGTTAGATATGATCATATGACTAATCATCGCGATCTGATTACCGCTGTGAAAATTGACGTTAAAATTCAAGATTGAGCACGCGTGGACGTGCTCAGAAGTGGCCGAGTTTTAAAAGCGAGGCATTTTGCTTCCCTTTAAATCGCGCCGTGTCGTGCAGGCATCAGCTGGGAGAGGGGAGCGTCGAGTCGATCCTGTCGGATCGAGCCCCACCTCCGTGCCCGTGTGAATGTGTTTTTGTTTTCCTCAGTGTGTGCAGAGGAGTTTCTTCTTTGACATTTCTCTTCGTCTTCCCAGGATGCTCCAGAACAATCAGCTGAAGACGGTTCCCAGCAAGGCGTTGAAAGGACTCCACGCCTTGCAGTCTCTGTAAGTCCGTCCCCTCTAACGCAGCCACGCATGGCTGCTCGCTTCATGCAAACATCCCTGTATGCCCAGATCTTAGCTCTAGATCTGTGGCTCAAGGGCAAATGTTTTGTATTCTTGCCGGTTGAATTGTCTTGGGGGGGTTGTAGCATTTCGCTAGGAATGACTCTAGATTTTGGTAAAGGCCTTATAGGTCTTTTGCCTCGGTTGATAAACAAGAATACAAATCAAAGGAACGAGTAAAGGTTTAGTCCATGTCGAAAAGAAACACAACATTTTGGCTGTGAAGCCTCCATCTGTGATACACCCGGTACAGCTGAGGGAGGTTCCACAGCCAAAACATTGTTTCTTTTCTTCTCAGCATGGAGTAAAACTTTACTTGTTCCTTTGCAGCCTCCACATGTTGACATTGCTGCCTACTTGGAGAATAGAGCCATACTTGCTTGAGTTGGCACGACAGATTTCTTTGTGGTCACGGTTGGACTCGTCGCTCTGTTACTTTGCTGGTTTCAGCATCCAGTGTTTGAACGTGAGTTGGAACGTGCAATCCCTGACATCTTGAGTCGCCGACTGAGCTCTCTTTCAGACGGCGAGACTTGAATGTAAGCGGGGAGCCTCCAAAGTGGGTCCCGAGTTCGGAACACGGATTGAAAAAAAACGAAACGTTTTTTGCTTCGGTTTCTGAATGACCGCGGGGGTTGTCCGCCCTTTAAAACAAAGTACCCCTTCTGTGCAAGCCTCCGTCAGAGACACTAGCTTATAGGAAGCTGCCTTTCCTTTTACTTCGGGTTTTGAAAATTGCTTTTAGCGTCCGGGGTTATTGTAGAAGCTAGCTAGAAAATAAACAAGATGGCCTGAGTGCTTCGAAACCTTTCGTTAACTTCGAATTCCCAATGGCCAGTTATTCTTTCTTACATGCCCAGATGGGGGTATTTACACCTCCGCTCGCTGCGACTCCTGCCTCCCTGGTAGGCTCCTGAGACCTACCCACCCTTCAGGCCTTCCAACCTGCGATACGCTGCGGCCTCTGTGATTGGAGGAGACAGGCGCCTCGCTCGCTGACATCACGGGCGCGTGGGAAGTCATTGGGATCGTAGTTCTGTCACGTGCTGAGCACGTTCTGCCCCACTGACCCCCCGGCCCACTTAGCCGGTACTCTTGCGGCTGTCGGGGGAAATCCTTTCCACAGCTGGCCAGTGGCTCCGAATCTTTATTTATTACTTCATTCGCTGCTGGGACGTGAGGTGGGGGGGGGGTATGGTAGATCAGACCCTCCAAAGCACCGAGCTGGGAGTTACGAAATCTACACTGAAAGGAATTCTCTCGCCTCCTCTGCAGCCCTGATGTTGTGGGAACTTTCTGAGACAAAGCCAGCGTTTGTTACATTCTGGAACAAGCAAGGGAACGTGGAGATGTTGGCCGATGTCATCCCTAATAACAGGCTGTCAATCGGGCCGATTATAATTGCCTCTTTTTACTTCTCAGGCCCCCCTCTCCACCTTGGAAAGGAATCAGATCTTTGTCATAACAGGAAGGCTTAAAGAATTAGCCACACGCCTCTCGAAGAATAACAAAGAACAATGAGGCCTGTCAAACCGTTGCAGGAGTCACTGTGGGTGTTTTCTGCTGCACAGAGCTCCAATTTGCACGTGCTCGACACAGGAGAGGGCATCGCAGTTGCAGGATTTCCAGTGCGGTGACAACGGCGCGTTATAGCTGACGAAAAGATCGCATTGCAGTCCGAAAATGGTTTGAGCGGCGTCCGTGATTCTGAGCAGACGCAAAAGAATGGTTAGCCATTTTCCAGGAACGCTCTTTCCCCAAGGACGTCTCACATCCTCCGCTGTTCTCCTGGAGTACCATTGGAGTTTAACGGCGGCGAATTGCAGCATGTGTATTTTCAAGATTCCTGACCTTACGTGTCAATTCTGCAACTGTTGCTCTGTCATCAGTTGCGTTAGCTGGTTTTGTTTGCAAAATTGAACAGAAGTTTCCTTGAACCCCTGCCCCATCTTAAGTGAATTTTAAGAGCTCCCTTAGCCCAAGAGGGTTTCATTAAATGTTTGCCTTTTCGAGTAGGTGTCAGTTATGTGCGTGTTTTTTTTTTTAATTTAAGCAAAGTGCCTGTTAAAGTCTTTAATGGTTTTAAAGACCGCTGGCAGTCTTAGTGTTGGGGTGAACTCAAACGCTGGAAATCTGTCCAAAGTGCCTAGAGAGAACAAGTCAGATTAGTTTTGATGGAACTTGGTAACAGTCCAATTATGGAGACGTTTAATCTGAAGAGGTTTTCTGATATTTGTGGGCGTGTGATTGACTGCTTGGGTGCTGATCTGCAGGTCAGTGACCTTTTCTGTTTTCTTGTGCTTGAGAACCGTGTGATATAAATATGAGGAAATGTTACCAGTTATCACCGCTGTTGCAGGCACCTGGAAACTATGATCTTGCACAGCAGTTGGCTGCTTTTGAAAACCTGGTCTCTTCATCAGCAAGCTTTTTCGGAGGTCATGAGCAGGCCACCTCACAAAGCGACAGGCGTTAAGCAGTGGTTCAGCGCTAGCTGTTGGGTCTGCAGAGTTTCTTGGCATCTGTCTTATTAAAGCCTTTGTCAAGCAAACAGCACACACTCTGCCAAAGGCCTTTCCTGAAAGAAGGTAGTCTCAGGCTTGACAGCAGCTACTAGGTCATTATCACTTCAGTGGGTTCTTTCTTAATCAGGCATTGTTGTTTTTTCCTCCTTCTTTAAGTTTTGCGGCTGTTTTTTTGTTTCTCCTCGGCCCTGAGGCACTAAGTTTCATAGCTTAAGTAATGCACCTTGGCAGGGAGATGCTGCTTTCGTCCCAAACTTCTGAGGAGGTGCTGTCAGTGCAATGTTCACTTTAACCCTGGGTAAATCATAGAGGAGAGAGAAAATAAAAGTGACTACCATCTGATTTCAGGTGCTAGGGGCATAGGTCCTTAACTTCACTGACTTCTCAAACCATTATTCTGAGGTATTGCCGACCCTGGATAAAGTGGTTACTAGAAAGAAGCATGTGGTTGGTCTTGCTCATGCTATTTTGTACTGTATGTTCAGAGAAAGGGCTGATTTTTGTTTAGAGTGATCATGCAAAACTTTGCATTTTAAGGAACAGGTGCAACTCGGGATGCACTGAATAAGCATATTGAACCAGAACCCAATCGTATTGGAATGGCTGATCTTAATTGAGCAGATCTTTGCCTCTCGTTTGACTGAAGGCGATAAAAACAATTTTCTTGGTTTAAAATCCCCAACAGATATGATCTTTGACACGAGTGATGTACTTATGAAATAGACCGGGCTGGTGAAGAGAAGGACTGGGGGAAGGAGCTAGTTATAGACACCTTGAGATCTTCTAAAATACGTCCCTGAGGTCCTTAAACCCCAGCACCCGAGAGCAGGAAGACTGAATGGTTTGCCTTTGTAAACTTTCCAAGATCCTTGATGATTTGTAATCTCTGATGTAGAATTCATACATTCTACAAATCTGCTCAATAATATTTTGAGGCAGCAGTGTGTCTGGTGCAGTTGTCAGGGTTCTGGACTCTTAACTGGAAGGTGTGGGCTTAAATCCCAGATGAGGCTGTTCATTCCTTGATCACCAAGTAGAAAGAAACTTCACCCACATTATTCCAGTAAAATACCAGCTGTATAAATGGGTGCAAATGTAAATTGCCTTGGAAGAAAGCCTCAGTAAATCCCTTAGTGCTGTCGTTTGTGTTCTTTGATGGGAATCCTTATGCTATGAGGGAACTGGGACTCATGGGCAGCCTTAAATTATCTCACTGGAGATCGAAGGATCAAAATAATCTGGATGGGATCTAGAATCGCTAAATATATATAACTCAAGATTTCAGAAAAAAAAATGTCCTTTCAGTCTGCAAGATCCGAGAAAAGGACATTTTATTATAAAGATCTAAACGAAGGGGTGATTTCACTCTTGAAAAGTATGCTGTGCTATGTCTCGGTAAGTTGAGTGAAGCTCAGTGAAATCATGAGTAAAGCTTGGGGAAACTGCAGGGTTTGCCTTTATGTGTGGTTTTTAAAGATTAATAGTAAGAGTCTCATGCTGGCTTTCACCCGTATGGCAGACAGATCCAGTTTTTATTCCACTTGCTAATCTAACATGGATTTCCGGAGCAAATATGAAAGGCTTTGCCTAATTTTTTTTTCTGGGCATCTGCTTTCCTCAAATACATGACAGGTCTTAAGAATTCTAGTGTTCGACTTCACCAGGCGTCTTTAAGTGACTTTTTGCTACAGGGGCAAAAAAACGATTTAAGACCCTAGAGTTTTCAGGGTTCCCAGCTGGGAATGTGAGCGAGCCCTTAGTGTGCAGGTGTGTCATCTTCTGTGTCTCCCTCCTGATCCAGGGTCGTGACCCCTGGGCCACATCAGGGGTCCCAGCAGGGGAAAAGAGGTCTCTTTTCGGGGCCCCTTGGGGTGATTCACTGCGATGGGAGAGCCCAGAATACCCCAAAGATCAAGAGAAGCCAGCTGAGGGGCACTGAACCCCCAATCTGCTGGGGCTCCCCTGGGCACCTCCCACTGGGCTGAGACACCAACCCCCTGCCAGCAACCCAGGACTCGCTGGGGGAGAGGGGGGTGGGTCGGTGTTTCCCGGCTGGCCTGGGAACGCTGGGAAAATCTGGGAATCCCCAGGGAGGAGCTGGAGTCTGTCGCAGAGGGAAGAGGCAACCCGGCGCTGCCTGTGAGATCCCTCGTGGGAGACGCACACTGCGAAGGGGCTAGCAGGACCTCCGGGTGCAGGTGCAGATCTCCTCCTCTCACCCTTCGCGTGTGCAGGCTTCTTCCTGGTGAAGGATTCCAGCGTTGACAGGCCAGAGGCGTTGCCTCCTCGACATCCTGAAAGTGACAAGCTTTCTCCCCGAGGCCTGACTGCCTGCCTGAGCTCTGCTTTGATGGTTATTTCGAAGATTATCTCTGTCATCGTTGTGTCTAGGAGCTCAAGTGACGAAGCTTTATCAGCCCGTAAGAGAGAGATTGCCAGAGATAAGGGTCGAGACAGCCTGTTGACATTATTGTTTCTATTTTCCTCAACAAAATGAGGGACAGGGCCTGATTTGCGGACTGATTTCCTAGCTGATGAAAACAACAACAGCTTGTTTGTTTTTTTTATTGAGGGCTGCAGTTTTAAAAAAGAAAAGTTTTTAAAGGCCAAGACAGCTTTAATGGTATTGTTTTCCTTGGAAATGAGGTGTACCAAAATAAAAAAAAAAAATTAAAAAGGTTAGTTATTTTTTTTGTAAAGTGCGTGCTAGAGCTGTCAGGGGCCAGTCTATCGTAATTTGTTTTGGTTTAGAAAACTGTATCTCCAAACACAGTACGTCAATAGGCAAATACATTCCAAATAAATGGTTTTAGAGAACTCCCTCTTCTCTGACTCCTGCTCATAACTGAGGCAACACTATTATGTTCATGAATAATAATTAATTGACCTCTAAGGGAAACCACACATCAGCTATTAGTGGGGAGGAGAGCAGAGTAGTGAAGCCAATTCATAGATAGGGATTATTAGGAGGCCATGATTGGTAAGGGCCAATGGAAAATTTGGCCAGGACACTGGGGTAACACCCCTACTCTTTTCGAGATTTTTAATGACCACAGAGAGTCAGGACCTTGGTTTTACGTCTCATCTGAAGGACGGCGCCTGTTTACAGTATAGTGTCCCGTCACTATACTGGGGCATTAGGACCCACACAGACCACAGGGTGAGCGCCCCCTGCTGGCCCCACTAACACCTCTTCCAGCAACAACCTTAGTTTTTCCCAGGAGTCTCTCATCCAGGTACTGGCCAGGTTCACACCTGCTAAGCTCAGAGTCACAGTGCTGTCTGTTGTCGCTGCTTCTTTTCCGGTGCACGTTGGTAGATATTTAAAAAAAAATCACTCCCCCCCTCCCAGTTTGATGAAATAGAATTTCATCTCGTCTATCCCTGCACAAGAGCTGTGTTCATTCAGGTAGAGCTGCTCGACTTAAAACAAGCGCAGTAAACTAAGGAAAACGTGGCAGTGCCACAATCAAGGATTTGTACTACTGATTATATTTCATATCATCTGTCCCAGCCCAAAACTGACAGTACGCTTTGATAGGTTCGAAAGCGAAACGTCACTGTTGGGGGTGATGGCCTTCGGCAGAGTCCATTCCGGTGTGGACTTCAGAGTGGGGCGCACTAGGACACGCGCGTGAGCACCCTTGTGACACGCAGATTTAGAAAAGAGGGGAACCCCCGCGGCCTGGCAGACCTCCGCGGGATCGCGTCTTCGAAAGGCGCAAGACTGCGAGCGCGCGTTCCTTGTTGAACGTGTCCTTCTCCGTTCGAGCTCTCTGGGACTCCCGCGGCCGGCCCACCTTGCGCGCGGCGGCGGGGAGGTGCCCCAGTTCCTCCCGCCAGGCCGTCTGCGCCGCCTTTGTAACTCTGGGACTCGGCTGGGAGCCGATGGCGCGGGAGACGGGAGGAGACGGCACGCGATTAAACGGTGCTTAAAAGCATTAATGATCTGAACGCAGGGCTCGGATCTGCACTGACAGTCCTGCATGCCCGTGCAGAACAGTCTGGGGTTGTGTGCTGTTTCGTTTTTTGGTGGCGGATTAATGAAAAGAGCTGTCAGGGGAGCTCTATCAGGGAGGTTTTCAGCCACTGTGTGGGAAGGGGCTTTGATCTTCAGGGTTGGGTAGGAGACAGGTAGCTTCAAGCAGGCTCTTCTCCTTCTCTTCTTCTCACACGCTCCCCTTTTCTCCTTCAACTGAGGATTTTGGAGGCGGGGTGGGGGGGTGGTCGCTGTGTATTTAGCGTGTGGTAGGGGCGCCCCTCACGAGGCCTTACACATCTGCAGTGACTCCCAGGTCGCCGAGCGGACAGGTGATGCCATACCGATGCCCTCACAAGACCCTGGCTGTGTCTTTGCGTTCTGAGCTGGGAGGGGTTCCCGCAGGTGCCTCTTCCCAAACGCCGTGGAGACGGCGGCGGCAGGCCCACAGCTCAGAGCGCTCACCCGTCCCACCTGCGCGACGCCGACCAGGGATGCTGTCCCGGCCACCCTGTTCTGTCCTCTCTGTCGACCTGAGAGGGCAGCAACAGCCCCAGCCAGGGCTGATACTTTGCTCCGACGCTTCTGAAACCCACCCCCCAAAGTTCCACGGATACACAGGCACTCCAGCCCCTAAAGTGTAGTAGTGATGCGGTCCTGGATGGGGGGGCGAAGAAAAGAGGTGGGCTTCAAAAATATACTAAGTGTGCTGCAGAACCGTAGGTCCCTGTCCCTTTTAGCAGTTTTGTTTAGGTTCAGCCGGGAGTTACTGTACAGAGTCTGCACGCGCTGGTATGTAGTTAAAGGCCGTGCCTACAGCAGAGCAGGAGAAGTGAGTTACCATTCATAAACAGGAAATAATTCAGCCGCAATTAACTGCTCAGGACCCTCATTGTGGTCAGAAGATTGGAACCATTGAGGCAAACGCCTGTATAAACAGAGCAGTAAATATCTGCAAATAATTCCATGATAACAACAGGGTTTCCTCAACCTCCCAGAACTCATGTAAGGCATTTCAGTAGCCAGACCTCTGGTATTCCCAGCTTGTGCAATGCCTGGGTGATTCATAGCCCAAAAGTGATAAATGCGTTTGTGAATCCTTTTCGTATGAGATCATCGAAAATGCATGTTTTAAGCATGGGGACTTGAGAAGTGGGTCAGCCAAACTGAGTTCCTGTATCTGCTGCAGTTGTGTGCTTTTGGTTCAGCTCGGGCCGGGAGATGTGAGAGAAGTGGGCTGTCAGCGTGTGATTGGCAACTGCGAGTAATTTTCAAGTCTGGCTCGCACCTGCAGTAGTTTGTGTGTGGCTCTCTTTCTAGGTCTGATTAATTTTTCACACCATATTGAAAGCAAATGGAAATGTCTGCAGGGGGCGGAGTTCCAAAAAGAACAAAAGGCAGTCTGGAAGAGTTCAGCAAGGCACTAAATAATTCTTTGGTGTATTATTTAGAAGAATTAGACGTTGGTTTTAGGTTAACTGCACCTACAGACATGGATGTGTTTGAGGAATGCCTTTCATCTCTTGCTGGGCGAATGCTTTTAATTAATTTGATCCCACTTCGTGCCAGTTAATTCATGGAAATGCTGTGCACTAAGCCGTTCCTCACCCCTCAGCGCAGTTTGCCCCCACTTGGAGACCCGATGCCGAACAAAGGTTTCTTGTGGTGCGAATGTGTGACAGGGGGCAGCTCCTTCTGTCCGCTCACGGGCTCTGAAGACGGGCAGCGCTGCTCCCTAGACGGGACAACTCCGCCATGACGGAAGACCATTCCTCCTGCCACGGCCGAGTTTTGCAGTGTCTGGATTCCAGAGGGGAGTGACGTCACTTCTGTACCTCTCTCGGTGCGCTGAGCCCTGTGACGCTGACCTGTAGATCTGTTGCTGTAGCCAGCTCTCATTCCTCATCCACAGGACTGATCAAGGGACCGAAGTGATAAGAGTCGGTCTTTAGTACGTAGCACATGCCTGCTGGTCATTCTCTGACTGCAGAGGGAAAAGGCCTATAGAGCTTGAATGGGAACTGGTGCATGACGGCAAAAGCTCTTTGGAAATCTGTGTATAAGCCTGTATTTGTATTGTAATGGCCTACTGTTTCTGTAGGAGGCTGGATGCCAACCACATCACTGTGGTCCCAGAGGACAGCTTTGAGGGCCTCCTGCAGCTCCGTCACCTGTGGCTGGACGACAACAGCCTGACGGAGGTGCCCGTCGCCCCCCTGAGCAACCTGCCCTCCCTGCAGGCCCTCACGCTGGCTCTGAACAGGATCTCGCACATCCCCGACAGCGCCTTCGCCAACCTCTCCAGCCTGGTGGTCCTGTGAGTACAGCGCCCGGACAGACCCCATGCTCCGGCTCCCTGCGCAGGGCGCTCCTGCTGCACAGCAGATGGATCCAGTTCAGGATCGGGGGCTGCTGCAGGCCTTTGTGGGAAACAGAACAGCCGCCCCTCTGCTCTATTAGAAGCAGGAGAGAGCTGCCTGGTCGTGCTGTCAAAGCTGTTTGCATCACTTCAGTTCAGCACCAAAAAACAAGATGAATCTAGCGACCTTTCCCCTTTGACCTTTGACCTTTTGCTAAATCCTGTAAAGTGACAGGTTTTGACTGCGTGTACAGGCCTGGTTGGTTCTGCCTCTGTTATTAAATGTAGCATGAATTCTACATCAATGGCCCTTTTCCAGTCTGCTTTCCTGTTGAATGTCAATGGAGCTTATAAAATGTTTTGCACCCACTTGTTTACCAGTGTTTTAAGAATGCTGTTTTTGTTTTTCAGGCATCTCCACAACAACAAAATCAAGGAGATCGGGGAGCACTGCTTTAACGGATTAGAGAACCTGGAAACTCTGTAAGTGTCAAACACAAGTGTCCTGCGTGCTTGAAAACCCATTGACAGATCTGAGAAATGTCAATGAAGAAGCAGGAAAGCCTTTGAGTACAGTACAGTTTGAACACAACGCGTGAGACTACAATGGCAAGAATGGAAAAAAAGGAAAGCCGAGAGCTTAGCTGTTTTTATGTGGCTTCGATGCAAATCCAAGCATAAGTGCCACAAACCGAATCAATCGCCACATAAAATCCAGTATTTTTTACTTTGTCTTCATCTGTGATGTGAACATCCCGTGTGAAGTTACAGCAGGTTCGCACGACTTCTGAGTTTCCGTTTCCATAGCTCCTGATGTGATTTGCCTGGAAAGTTGATCCAAAGTAGATTATTTTACCCCTGAAGAAGTTGAACATTTGAGGAGAAAGCTTAGATATGGTGGTAAAGGTAAAACATCCCTTTGTATAAGATAAGATCACTTTATTAGCCATATACAATTTCTTACATTAGGAATTTGTATTTTCGCAGACCCCAGCTTGCTCCCCATGAGACACACAGACAGGGAGAGAAGCTGGGGGTCAGAGTGCAGGGTTAGCCATTTATTCAGTGCCCCTGAAGCAGCTGGGTTGAAGGGCCTTGCTCAGGGGCCCAACAGAGTAGGATTCCTCTACTAGCCACGGGATTTGAACCAGCAACCTTCCAGCCACAGATCTTTAGCCACAGTGCCACCACTCTGCCCCATCCTCTCCTTAACACTATGAAGCCTCACTACTGCTCTGCTGTTTCTTGACATGGATGGAGCTATCAAGGGGAAAAGTGAATGTATTTAAAGACAAGCGCCTTTTCTAATTTTGAAAACTGGGCTCCGATGACTCTCCTGTTCTGTGAGCTCAAGGACTGTACCAGTTTCCTCATAGTCCCAGTACTGTTATCTTCAGGCTAATGTCTTCTGGTGCAGAATTTGGGGGTGGTATTTCTCCATGCAGGTGTTTTTGAGTAGCTCTTCTGGCCCTATTTCTCACAACAGTATTCAGAGCAGTGCAGCGTGTCAGTTTTGCCTGAGGGGGGCCCGTTTTTGAGCGACAACGAGGGTGTGTGTGTGTGTATGTTTTTCTGGGGGGAGGGGTTATCCAATTCAAGGTGACAGTGACCTTCAAGAGCTGTTAAGAGACAGGGCTCATGGGCTTGTGAGCTGCTGCAGTGCTTCTGGGTTCACTGTAAGGCCAGCTAAGAGAA
This sequence comes from Lepisosteus platostomus, assembly GCF_059453375.1. NCBI lineage: Eukaryota > Metazoa > Chordata > Actinopteri > Semionotiformes > Lepisosteidae > Lepisosteus > Lepisosteus platostomus. Next base: position 14,523,740 of record NC_142628.1, read on the forward strand.
GGAACTGCACAGTCAAGATTTGTAGCTGTTTTGAGCCAGCGTGAAAGCAGACGTCTCTGTTTGCTATCTCTGCTGTTGTTCTGAAAAAAACAGTGCATTAAAATTCTGCTGCTGAAAGCCGGGCTCTCTTCCTTCTGTGTGTGGAATTTACCACTGCAGACTGCTTTAGCGTATCAGGAAGCCTACGGAACAACTTCCTCCAGTAATTGCTGCCAGGATAAATACCAAATCATCTGAGATTGATATCTGGTTTCCCCTTCGTTATTCATTTCCGGCTGATACTTCCTCCAGCCCTGCAGAGGATGGAAAACGCCTTGATGCTTTTCACCTAGAGGAACAGAAACCTCTTGTGAGCCGAAGGCCTGTGTTTTCATTGCACCACTGACTTTTCATTGACTTCGTGCTAAGAGATCTTTAAACTGGATCCTGCAAATCCTGCAGCTCCTCCAACTTTAAAAAAAAAAAGAGATTATCATTAAGAAGTAATTGGTGGAAATGCAGTATTTTTGAAAAGCAGTTGTTTATCCTTCCTTAATAGGAGACTTTGCATTTAAATAAAAGTTGAAGTGTAATAACTGTTACAACCATTTGAATTTTGGCTGGAAATGTGGGGGTGTTTAACTGTTCAGCTCTTGGAGAGAGACAAACAATATTTCCACTTAACAGTATGAAGTATCACAATGATCTTTAAAAAAAACCTGAGAAAAAACCAACACTGCTGCAGTCTCTTTCTCTTCGGCTTTGTTTGTTGAAGGTAGGTATGAGCTGCTCGCTCAGCTAGGCTTCTCTGTTTGAGTCTCCCTTTCATCTATGAACTTTACGTTGTCCGCGCTCAGAAAACGCTACCACGGCCTGGGCGTCATCTAGGAATGTTGCAGATGAAGGTTCGGGTCGCATGTCGTCTGTTCATGGCTGCTGATCAGGAGCTGGACAGGGGGAGGAGGAGGAAGAGAGAGTGACAGTTCCTAAGCAGAGGGGAATGTTAGAGTCTTCTGCCAAACTGAGGCAGGCCCCTGTAACCTTTCACCTCCAGCTGCCTGGGACAGGCAGAAAAACAGGCCCGAATGTCTTTCCACAGCTCATGATTGCTCCATTAACTCAGTAAAGCCCTGCCTGCGACGGCTGCCAAGATCTCAGAGGTGCTCTGACTTCGGAGGAGTCTCAGATCCGCTCAGGCAATGTAACGAGGGCGCAGTATCAGTTGAGCAAGGTATTCAGGAGAGTCAACAGGAGTGCCTGCCAAAAGATGATTTGCAGCATATGTTGTGTGTGTATTTATACTGTATGTGCATGCTGTGCTGTTAAAACCATTATTCATGGCAAGGTACAATATGTAAACAGATTCCATTTACCGGTGTTATGCTGGTGTGTTTGGATATGGATTGCTGCCCTCGTCCCTGACAATTGCTTGTCTATGTAATACCGCTGGCAATGGAATTTCAGAGGAACTCTATGGTGGGAATACGGCGAAGGCCATGGGATCAGCTGGTTGTTAGCTCACAGTGTAACTGATGCTGCTGTATCCCGCAGTTCCTTCAGTTATTTGATTCAAATATTTAATTTGTTGAATAAATACCGAAACACACATCAGGCACCCAGCCAGAGGCGCATTGCATCACGGCTTGTTTTCTTCTTCTCTCCCTCGTCTGTCTGCAAGCGAAGCTGAAAAACGGAGTTAACTGGCCTTGGTGAAGGGGGGCAGGACCAGTGTGTGTGCATTCACCCTAACACTCTGTCTCCCTCTCTGTGTCGCAGGGACCTGAACTACAACAACCTGCTTGAGTTTCCTGAGGCGATCAAGGCTCTGCCAAATCTGAAGGAGCTGTAAGTTGCTGATTTCTTTTAGCTACTTTCCTTCCAGTCCTGGGGGGTGGGGAGGGGGATGGGGGGGGTCTGCTCACAGCCCCACATGCTGGAAGCGCTGTCAGCTCAGCCTGATTCTGCTCGTCTTTGTGTGAGAAACCCGCGCTCCTCGCGCTCCTTCTCGGATGACCTGTGGGAATTGTCGCTCAAGTTGATAGATTGACGAGTTACCCAGACGGGGCCCAAACATTTCAATACCTTTTTGTTCTTCCCCTCCCCCCCCCCCCCCCCCGCATTTAAAGAGCCTTAGGTGGAAAAGTTTTTCACAGAATGAAGAAAAATGACTGTAGTGTTAGTTTACAGTGACACCTTGATCCCGAGCTTTAGAGAGATGAAAAAGATTTCTTTCGTGTAGAGAATGACATGTCAGTAATCCAGCCAGTTTCTGAAAGCCAGGTGCTAAGCTCTTTTTTTTTTCTGCTCTAAGAAGAAGAAAAGGAGATTAATCTGATTGCTGAGTGTTACTCCCCCTTCTCTGCAAAACTAATGCACTTCATCTTGCTCTGCTACTCCTAAACATTTTTTATAAGGTGCCTTCTTTGGCATGTCGTCCTGGGGGTTCAAAGTAACGTCAACAAACCCGGTTCACCTCCCTCAATCATCTCGCTCGCTGTTCTACCTTCTACCTGTGACTGCCTTTTCACAAAAACTGCAAAGGTATCTTTCCTTTTGCACCAGCGCCTTAGTTGCCATGATGCCTGACCAAACCCGCAGTGCTACCTGGGAACTCCCAGGCACATTGTGCCAGTAGCAGTGCATTTTCTGGACTGTAGAGATCAAGAGCCTCTCCAGCCAAGTGATTTATATAGCGCCTTTTCATCTTTATGATAAATCAAGGTAAAGAGGGACTTGATTACCCCTGGGATTGTCCTTTTAACCTGGGTGCAAGCAGCCCTGAGTTGGACAATGATGCCAGAATTATATCCGGCCCTTTATTTAGTTTTTTTTCTTATTCCAGGGGGTTTCATAGTAACAACATTGCTGTGATCCCCGATGGAGCCTTCAGCCAAAATCCTCTGCTGAGAGCAATGTGAGTTTTACACCGTCGAGTCTGTTTCGGCTGTGTCTGTCAAATGTTTTTCCTTTTCCAGGTGAGGTGTTTAGGGTTCCTTGTTGCCTTAAGAGTCTTCATTAACTTATTTTACAAGGAACAACATTCTGATTGTTTGGTGTACCTGGAGCGAAATACATTTGCCTCAGTGTTAGAAAAAAAATCCGACATTTCTAGCTTTGTCTAAGCAAGGTTCATGCTGAGGACATTACTTCTTTGAGTCTGTAGTGTCTGATTTCATTGCAGTTTCTTCAGTCATTTCTGAGCTGAATGCGCTGGTGTCTTTTTCGCATTTCCTCGTGTTTTGGTTTCTCGATTCCTGGTCCTAACTTGAAGGTGACTCTGTGGACCACTTCTTCTGTTTCAGACACCTGTATGACAACCCCCTCTCGTTTGTGGGCAGCACAGCTTTCCGGAACCTGTCAGAGCTCCACTCCCTGTAAGAATGCCTTTAGCAACAGCTACATTTTGCATATTACAAAGAAATGTCCCGTCTCCACCTCCTTCACCCCCCAAACAAATATCTCCGTTGGCTTTGATCTCATAAGTAGCTCTAAGTAATTGATTTGGCAAATTCTCCAAATTGATTGACGTTACAGAAAAAAATGCCAAAATTCAAATTAAGCACAAAACCGTGAACTTTGTGAAAGTACTGTAAGTCTCCATGTTGTCGCAAACTCATAATCAAGTTCCCACGGACTGTGGCGTGATGCAGCCCTTCCTGCTCACTAGTCACTGTAGTGACTACTGTAATGCGATGGACGAACAAATAAGTACAGGTTGTATAGCCGACATTTCACTGCAGAAATGTTCCAGCGTGATCTGTATGCAGAGTTAGCAAGTAAGTAGTATTTGTCAGCAAAACCTTGAAGTCGAGAGCAATATTTCTGTTGGATTAGAAGAGATGTATTCATAAGCCCGCTTGTTTGCAATGTCATAGGGCCGCTCACCCCACCAGAAGTTTTGCTACCTCTTTCTGAATCACAGAACATGGTACTGCACATACATAAGTTACTGTGAACCTTGTATTGTCATTGTGGTTTGAAGTGCACTCATCAATGCTGATTCTTTCTAACCCCAAATGTGAAAGTAGTGTTCGAGTTCCCCTTTAAAGTGCTTGAGTGTGCTTCTGTTTACAGTCTTCCTTTCTGTAATTCTTAAAGAGAAAATGTGTGCCTCTGTGAAGTTCTTCTCACGCGCTGTGACTGTTTAATTTCAGGATAGTGCGGGGAGCCAGTATGGTGCTGCGGTTTCCTGACCTCAATGGGACTGAGAATTTAGAGAGCCTGTAAGTCTCACTGGGAGATGGGGTGACTTGTGAATTATCAGCTGATGTTGGCTTCATCGGTTTAAGGCTGAAATGAACAGCCTTGCACCTACGATTCCAGTTCCGTTCTTCATTGACAATCTACTGCCACGTGCGGTATTACAGAATCACAGGGCCAAAGCTGTCCGTACCTGATGAAGGGTGACCAGATGTCCCCAGTGTGTCTATAACACCTCGAGACAATTTTAATAATAACCAAACATTACTGCATTATTTTTAAAGTACTCTTCTGCTTAATTGATAGTAGTGCTTAGTAATAAGCACAGTGCTGTGGACTTATGAATTTCAAAGCAAAGAAAGTATTTCAATGACAGAATTTGTGTTACCATGCATTTTCCTTTTGCTAGTCAAATTCCAGTAGTCATTGTGTTGTGCTAATTGGTCCTAAATTCCTCACCAGACACTGACAGGTTCTTTCCTGCGTGAGAAATAGCTGATCAGTATATTTTTATAGTCTATACGAGCAAAGCTATTCATAAAAAAACGCAGTTGGGAGTAATTGGAAATACAATACAAAGGAACAAAATAAAAATGTGTAATTAAACGTGATTCATTCAGTAATGCATCAAAAGGCTTCTGTATCATACTGTCAGCCTATGTTACTTGAAGTTCAGTATCCTCTTGGCAGAGCCTGAACTTTTAAATCTGTGTGTTCGTTTCTTTGGGTTTTACAAACCCGTTCTGATTCTGTGTTCCTAAGGTGTCTTTGCAAGATTGACACCCTGTGCTCATAGATCCTATAATTGCCCGAAATAACCACTGCAGTTATCTGGGCCTGCTTCGGCTGCTGGGTGTAGCAATCTAATTAGATTCAAATTAAGACTTTAAAAAGCTTGTGTGCAAGTGTTACACCATACATCTCCAGCCCAGCACCCGGAGAGCTCCCATGTCAGCAGGGATTAAACTTCAAATATTTCTTTTTAGAGACCCTGAGTGATTTTGTAGTGGACAGTTGAGAGTCATTTGTTAAATTTAAGTTATCCCGAAAGAAATTCCCATGCTGGTGTACCTTTTGTTTTGCAGCACGCTGACGGGAACCAAGATAGATACCATTCCTGCGAGCCTGTGTGAAGATCTGAAGTTGCTACGGACCCTGTAAGTTTCCCCTGAGCTCTCTGAAGCAGAGTCCTTCGGAGGTGTAGGAATTGTGCCTCTATAGGTCATGTCTTTGTGGTACATCTTTCGGGCTTCTCAATGAAAGAATGAGTTATTATGGGGGAAATATGAATGCACCTTATGACAAAAATGGTCTTATTCTGATGGCCAATTTTAGAAAAATGTGTCTGGTGTATGGTGGGTTTTTTTTTAAATCAGTTGGAGTTCTGTTTTCTAAACTTATACAAAAGTATAAGTAAGGCATGCGCTAGTCCTGGAGAGATTAAAACCTTCCATCTTTTATAGCAGCCTTCCAAGAATGGTTAATTTAGCCACTAATTGAACCAATTAAGTAATTGGTTAAGCTGGATTGGAATGTGCACCAGACAGTCCCTTTGGCATATCTTATCATTTATTGTTCAATGACCACAATTCCTTTCCCCTGACCACTAAGTAACACGTTCAGCAAGAACAGCTTGATCAGCAGAGGATATGATGAGAGTAACTGTAGGTTGAGCTGCATGTTCCCCCAGCTTTCATTAGAACTGGAATCTGGGGTTTGGATCCAAGGGTGAGAGGAGCTGAAGCTGAGCACTGCTGTGTCCTTACAGGCCCATGGGAGATGTTTTTCAGTGTTGCTCTGAAGTGTCTTGTAGGTCAAGCACTGCACTGTTATTCTTCATTATTGCTAGCGGACTTGTCAGTTGTGTTAGAATTTATGTTATAACTAAATATAACTTTAAGGCTTTTCAGCATGGAGCGATTTGTGTGAAATCCGAAGTCCCTGTGACTGATGTACAGCGCAGTACATTTGTTGTTTTTTTTCCTTCTGTCTTTCTAGGGATCTGTCCTATAATGAGATTGAAGAGCTTCCGAGTTTTCAAGGCTGCACCAAGCTGGAGGAAATGTGAGCGTCCTAAATTCAAACCAGTCTCTTTTCTCTAACCGTTTCATTTTGTCACCAGATGTTTAAGGCCAGAATAAAGCAAAACAAGGAGTCTGTGTGGAGTAGGAGAGATCACAAGAGGGTTTCTCTGTGTGCACAATCCGAGAGCAGTACATTGGCTGGAGCCACGTTGGTTTTAGGGTTAGGGCAGGGTGTAGCACTGTGCCAGTACACAGCTCCGGGGCAAGGGGTGACCTGCCAGCAAGATTCCTGCGTTGTGATGCAACTTGCGGTTCTGGGGAGCCAAGTCAGCTGGCACAGGTTTAGTGCCATCTCAGTGCACGAGGTGCAGTCTCCTAACTGCACACTGTGGAAAAGGTCTCAGTGCTGAGAAACTGCGTCAGTAAGGTTGTGTGAGAGGGGAGGGCATGCAGCCTGTCTGGCCCATGTAGTAACGAGTAGCTAATTGATCCAAAGATCAGCCCACTGTTTCATAAAAGGAGGGCGGGTATCGGCTTCAGCGACATGGAGGGGTAGTCTGCTCCACGCCCCCACAACTCTCTTTGCAAAGAAGTGCCCCTGTTCATCCTGAAGAAGTCCCATGGCTTTGCCCATGCCCTTGAGGGTTTTAAATACTTGCATCGGGTCTTCTCGTGAACTTCTCTGCCTGAAACTCCAAAGGGCTCAGTTCTTCTTACGTCCCGGGAAGTCAAGAAGAGATCGCGTTTTCAGAGTCCGGATCGGGGCGTCGTGGAAACAGCTGTTTCCAGATGTTGACCGGTTGTGGTCAGCGAAACCGGCTCCTGTTTCAGTGAATCAGCGGCTCGTCCAAAAGCCACGTCCAGAATTTTGCATTCTCTCAACTGTAGCTCGGGTTTGTAAGAAATGTTATTTCTAGCAACATTAGCGACGGATATTTTAAAGTAACTTGGCGTGCCATGAAAAGCTTGGGACGTTGAGCATGTTGAAAAGCACTGTTCTAGAGCTATGGAGGAGGTCTTTGGATCAGAATTATAGATTGAGGCAGTTCACGCTAAAGGAAGCAAATCGGGCGGAGCAGTGGCTCTGTGGCTCAGGATCTGCGCCTGTGGCTGGAAGGTTGCCGGTTCAAATCCCGCAGCCGGCAGAGGAATCCTACTCCGTTGGGCCCCTGAGCAAGGCCGTGAACCCCAACTGCTCCAGGGGTGCCGTACAATGGCAGACCCTGCGCTCTGACCCCAGGCTTCTCTCCCTGTCTGTGTGTCTCATGGAGAGCAAGCTGGGGTCTGCGAATTCCTAATGCAAGAAATTGTAAAGGGTTAATAAAGTAATGTTATATATATAAATCTCATTCCTGTCTGCACACCTGCAAAAGCAGAGCCCTGTGGTGTGCCCATAGCACTGTCATGGAACCATGTCCCATGGTCCTGCTTGCACGTATACCAAACGCCTCGGCACAACAGCACCCATTTTTCACCATACAGATAGCTTACACTGGTAGTCTGGCTTTCTGAGCTCTCTATATCGGATATACATACTGCAGGATGTCATTGTGAAGGGCTGCCTGTGTACAGAGTAATAGTCTTTGTGTACTGAACACTCTTTTGTAGGCAATACTTCATGTCTGCCCGGCATGCTGCAGTGTGAAGCTAATCTTAAGCAGAACCCTGAGATAGCCAGAGCCTACAAGAGGTCTCAAAATAGAATAATACACTGAAGCCCCATTTAACTGTGTCGGCTTCCTGGCCTGAAAAGGCCAGCCTGAGTGATTTTTTTCATGCCGCTCTTTGTCAAAAGAATGTAGCTGGAGGAGAGCAGAGAACATGAAAGGACGATGACAGTGTGGTGCCACATGACTTGCCACACAGCTCCTTCCTGAAAACCACGTTTCGCTGGTACAGCCCACAAACGAGATGCCAACAAGTATCTGCCTGGTGCTGCTGGCTCCTCTCAGCTCTCCCAAAGCCACTGGCCTCTGTCCTGTTAAATACATCTATTCAGTGGGTAGACTGAAGGGTACTGTTTTTATAGAAAAATGACATGTAATTACCTTGTAAATTTAGATACACTGTGTCTTCATCATACCAGGCATGAGGCACAAGGTTTATATTTTATTTTCTCTCTCTATGAAAGTGGGGAGGAAGATTAAGTGTTGTGTGCTTGAGCAAAACAAAAAACATTCTGTTCATTAAAGTTACTGTCTAGGAAATCCGCGCATGATCAGTTTGTGGGTTTTCAAAATGTTTTTTTTTTAATGACCTTTTCTCTTCCTAAATTGCTTTCCCTTCTGAAGTGCTACATTCAGCTGCCAAATGCCTCAGATTAAGAGAAATGGAAATAGGTGTGTCTCAGAAAGAGTTCAAGACCAGACCTTGACAGTACACCCAGTCTCAACACCTCTCAGGCCTTTTCCTTCAGGAAACGGGTTCCCCCCTCTCGAGTGTCGGATCGTCCACACGCACAGGCAGAGTTTCCATCTTACCTCTGCCGGTTGAAGCTGTGAGGGGAGGGAGTGGACGTAATTTATAGGCGTTAAAAATAAACATGTATGTGGAGAGTAATCCCTCGGAGATGGTGTTGCATAATAGAAATAGGCTCTAACAAGTCCGGCCCTTTTCTTTTCGTTTCCTTTACCATAAACGCCTCCCCCCTCCGCTTCTGTTTCCTTCTGCAGAACCCTGCAGCACAATCGAATCAAAGGCATCCAGGCGGACGTGTTTCGAGGACTGGCCTCCCTGCGCTTGCTGTGAGTCGAACACCCCTCGAGACGGCGCGTGTTTGTCACCGAGCGACTTGTGAAGGGCAAGGGCTACTCTCAGTTGGGTGGATATCGCCATAGAGCCTGGCCCTGCAGCTGTAGGTCCTGGCCCTGCAGCTGTAGAGCCTGACATTGCAGCTGTAGGTCCTGGCTTTTCCCCCATAGAGCCTGGCGCTGCAGCTGTAGATCCTGGCTTTCCCTCCGTAGAGCCTGGCACTGCAGCTGTAGAGCCTGGCACTGCAGTTGTAGAGGCTGGCATTGCAGCTGTAGATCCTGGCTTTTCCCCCATAGAGCCTGGCGCTGTAGCTGTAGATCCTGGCTTTCCCTCCGTAGAGCCTGGCACTGCAGCTGTAGAGCCTGGCACTGCAGCTGTAGAGCCTGGCATTGCAGCTGTAGATCCTGGCATTGCAGCTGTAGATCCTGGCACTGCAGCTGTAGAGGCTGGCACTGCAGCTGTAGAGCCTGGCCCTGCAGCTGTAGAGGCTGGCCCTGCAGCTGTAGAGGCTGGCCCTGCAGCTGTAGATCCTGGCACTGAGCTGTAGATCCTGGCTTTCCCTCCGTAGAGCCTGGCACTGCAGCTGTAGAGGCTGGCATTGCAGCTGTAGAGCCTGACTTTCCCTCCATACAATGTTAAGTTTGTCACAAGTTTTTGATCTAGTCATAATCATAATCTAGTCGATTAAAAGGTCTATTAGTCACAGTCACTTTCTAGTCACCCACAGTTCTTTTTTTCAAAGCTGCTTTTAAAAAAACGTTTTGAAGCAGTATTATAAATGTATTCAGTAGAGGCCCTCGCCAATGCTATAGTTACTGAATTTGCAATAACGATAGGGAAATGACATGCATGAGTTTTTAAAAAATATTGAAACCAGACAGGGCAAGCAATATATAAATTCATGAACTCATTGGTAAAATATTAATAACTAGCTCTTTCTATGCCATATTACCTCAGTCGAAAAACTACCATAGTCTGAGAGCAGTGTAAGTGCTCATGACATTGTGCTGGAATCACTCTAACAAAGAGACGGACCTGTGCTTTCACTCCACACACATTCTACTGAAAAAATATGACCTAATGACCGCCTGTGCCATAAGATGTTAGTGCTACAATATTTTATCGGTTAGCTAAATACCCAGCAACATTCACAAGCTAAATACAATTAAGCGTACAGTACACAAAAAGCATTTTGCAGACTCACTTTAACATTTTTCCAAGTAAACTACGAGCAAAAGGAAACATTTTATTTACATTGTGAAGCAGAAATTACCGAGCGCATAGCTTGTCTGACTGACTCTCACAGTTTCAAAGGATGTCTTTCGTCGAACAAGCTCATCTTTAGCCAAGACGTGGAAAAGATCGTCTAGAAATGAGGGGACGAAAGAGAAGAGGAGAGAAAACGGCACACCCTCATACTTGCACTTTTCACACAGTAGCAGCCCTGAAGCACATCCGACAGCAGTCCTGAGCTCAAACCCGTTCCAGCCAGCCTGCTATTCGCCAGACAGAAATGTGTAAACGGTGAATCTCATGTGACGCTGTTTATTTCAGTCCCGAGTTTTAGTCAAGTCGGTTATTTCCTCTCATCTCACTTCACTCAAAAATGCAAAGGCATTTCGACATTGTGGATCATTTTCCTGAGCGTTCCGACATCGGTCACCAAAACGAAGAAGAGGTCGTGGCCGAAACATTTTCGGCATTGTTTTCGGCGCCGAAATGATCACTGCCACCGTAGAGCCCCGCATTTCCTCCATAGAACTTGGACTTGATCTGCACAGGCAAGAAAGCAACCATGTGCTCCCCTTGACAAAAAGTCTTGCCCTAGACAAGCTTGCCAACTTGTTCGTTTTGAGGCCGTCTCCCTGAGCACGGCTCACCTGGCCCGCTCGATGCCTGCCCTCCTGCAGGAAAGACTCACCTCCCGTTGACTCTGTGCATTCTTGCAGACAGTTGTGTAACTGCACAAGCTGGTGTATTCGTTCCAGCTTGTCAGGACGTTAATTCTTGCCAATGTTTTTTTTTTAAATTAGCTGTTTCTTTTTTTTTTGTCTCCCGTTTGGATCTGTACCAGAAACTAACTACTGAAAAGACTCGCTGGATTCCTGGTGCACTGCTCATCTGCCCCCCCCACAGTAAAAAAACACGATACGTGCAGAAAATTATACTGATCTCCCCCATTATTGGACATGATTGTGATGATTGAGTTAGGCTTCAATTAGGGCTAGATTCAGAGTTAGGATTGGGCCTAGCAGTAGGGTCAAAGTTCAAGCTTTGTCTGCATTTTGGTCTATGTGTCTCATACAGTAATCATGCAGCACTATTAAAAATGAGTGTTTTATTATTTTAACAGAGACCTCAGCAGAAATCAGATCCGGTCCATTCACAAGGATGCATTTATGTCCCTGACATCGCTAACAAATCTGTGAGTAGAACTTGCACCGTAGCATGTCTTTGCTGGAAACCTATGTTCGTTTCTTTCAGGTGGAATTAGGAATAATAAATGGCTCAATGCCCACATACAAGAGGGAAAGATTGTGCAATCAAACCTTTTCTTTTACAAAATGTCTTTTTAGACGACAGCTGAGGTTCAATTCGGAGGCTCAACCTGTTTGTACACCTGAAATAAGCTTTAAAAGGAGTCCTGTGTGCTGCTTTGTATTTCAGGGACTTGAGTTCAAACGCACTGTCGTCCCTGCCCACTTCAGGCCTGGGCGGGCTGAACCAGTTGAAGTTAGCCGGAAACATGGACATGAAGGGGTCTCTGTCAGCCAAAGACCTGCAGAAGCTCAGGTAGAGAAACCAGGCTGCTCCTTCAAACCCCTGCCGTTTCCGAATGGTCAAAAAAGGATTCTTTTCAGTTGAGTTGTAGAGTTTTGAAGTTGAGAATAAGATAGCAAGAAGGTTTTATATGCCACACATTATGACTGAATTGTGGGTGTGGATAGGTTTATGGGAACTCTGAGAAACTCTGGAGAAGTGGTGGAGATAAATAGTCTATCCTAAGAAAATTTTCCATAGTCAGATTTCCTAAGCAATAAAAGTCCCCTGTCACTTTTTCTGAGCAGTTTTAAAGTGCCACAGGATCTGCGCCTGTGGCCGGAAGGTTGCCGGTTCGTATCCTGCGGCCGGCAGAGGAATCCTACTCCGTTGGGCCCCTGAGCAAGGCACTTAACCCCAGCTGCTCCAGGGGTGCTGTATAAATGGCTGACTCTGCGCTCTGAGCCCCAGCTTCTCTCCCTGTCTGTGTGTCTCATGGAGAGCAAGCTGGGGTCTGCGAAAAGATAAATTCCTAACACAAGAAATTGTATATGGCCAATAAAGTGATCTTATCTTATCTCTTTGTGTGTAAAATTTTGAGAAGCCAAGGTCTGAGCTGACCTGACAAAAGCTGGTTGTTTACACAAATCCAGCACTCAGACTGAAGCATCTGGGCCTGTGGCTGGTTTGCTTTGCTTTTCAGGGATAGTTTGTCTTTGAAAGCAGTGTTCCCCTGCATCAGCAAAGGGGGTGATGGATGAAGTAGGCAGGAACGAGAATGAACTTATGATACAAAACATCTGTGGAGCCTCTTGGATCCGGGGGCTTGCAGCTAGAAGATCTGAGTTTCTCTGCAGCTGGAGGGCGGACCAGAGCCATCTCCAAATCAAAAAAGAGGAATAAAACAAATGCTGGTTTTATTAGACAGCTATGAGGAAATGGGGAACTTTGCGTGATCTGAATGATCTTCTAAATCGTCCTCATCCATTTCCATACTGGATGTGATCAGAAAAGGCGTTGTTTTGAACGTCTTGGCTTAATCTCCCTGATGCACCCCAGCCGTCATTCAACGAAGGAAATGGCTGTGGAACCGCAGCCTGGGGTCTCCGCTGGGAGGTGCCCAGTAAAAACCATTGAAACCCGGAATTGCAGGGAAAGAAAAAGCAGGCTGGACCTGACACCACACCGGACACGTGCGCTTGGTGCGGACGTGGCCCTTAGTTATCCGCACCACGCCGTAGGCCTTGGCGAGCGGGCGGAGGGAGCCCCAGTATCAAGGATAAAAAAGACGAGGGCCCTCAATTTGCACATCTCATACCAGCCTGGGCTGAATGAGGTAAAAGAAGAAAAAAAAATGCAACTGCCCAAAACAAGAAGCTCTCTCCAGCAATTTGAGGTGGGTGGGGGGGTTACCTGGCGGTTCATTAATAATCCGTACCTCTGTACTGACGAGCGAGGCCGATTTTCGCAAGCGCCGCCAAAGGAACAGCGAGCGTTCTGCTTGAGCCCCGAGTCGGCATAGCAGAATCACGGGCAGGCGCTGTGCAGCAGATTCGGACCTCCCGAGCTGCAGTAACGGTGTGCTCTGGGCACTGCATTCTTGTTGCAGGACGCTGTCTGTGCCCTACGCCTACCAGTGCTGTGCTTTCGGCGGGTGCGACGCCTACCTGAACACAAACCCGGACCAGGGGAGCCAGAGCGATGGGAGTCGGAAGAAGACAGGTGGGCTTTCCGGAAGCCGGGGGTGAACTGACTTGTATCGTGCAATAAACAAATCAATGGATATTATGTAATAATTGGATATCGCACTTGAAAGGCTCTATTTATAAGATAATGTACAGCCCAGGTGAAGAGGTTTAAAGATAGGCTTCAGGGACAGAACCTCTTTAGACATGAACAGAGAGGACGACGGGAGGACGTGACGTATCCAGAGTCCTCGAGATCAAGCCAGCGGACACACACCAGAGGACACAAGTGCAGACTATGGGGAAGTGCAGTTAAAACCGAGAGCAGGAGTGCTGTGTGTGTAAATGCATCTCTTAATGGCAGTATCGCTCGCCAGGTTTCACACATCCTTCCTGAGCTATGTACCAGAAATCAGGCTTGCGGAGCTGGAGTGGTTCGAGCCCAGAGTCCAGTCACACACGCTACAGAGGGACTTCACCCATATTCAAGCTCACATTTCTTTGTCATTCCAGCATACAAGTATATGATGGAACGAAATATCGTTCCTCCTGATCCATGGTGCAAATACATACAGGACACTGACATAGACATTGTAGACAGGATACACATAGTGCAAAGTGCAGATTACAAGGCAAATACATAAGACAACATACACAACACACTGGGGGGATTTAAACCCTGTTTCTGGTATTGGGGTGGGCGCAAGTGGATTCCAGGGTGTTGAGGAGCCTGACAGCCTGTGGGGAGAAGCTGTTCCAGAGTCTGGTGGAGCTGGCCCGTACAGTGCGACCTCTTTTCCCAGATGGTTGGAGGACAAAGAGTTTTTGGGAGGGATGGGAGGGGGGTTTTCGGACACCTTCGGCTAGGAAATTTCCAGGCTGGCCCGTTTAAGAGTGCAGAATGATGGTACCGAGAGGGCGCTACCTCGGACACCCGCCCCGAGTGTTGGCAAGACTCAAGGAGTGGGGCTTGATGGTGTTGGGTTTGTGTTCAAGGTGAGGGCAGCGTCGCCGAAGATGAGGGCGAGAGAATCCAGCTGGCTGTGCACTGTTCTCCCCCGACAGGTAAGGAGCGCCAGAAGCCACACTGTGAGGTCAGGCAGGGAAAAAAAAATCCTTCTGGGACCTCTTAACTTGCAGCTGGGCTTTTTTCACAATTTGTCCAAGTATAATTGCTAAATGGCAGAAAAAAGAAAGACGAGCAGTTGTAGGAATATAATGAATTACTTAGGAATCAGTATAAAATCTGATTAATTTCTATACACGTAGTTCTGTATTACAGAGCGTGGCACAACAGTTCAGTCCTGGAAAATTCGAGAACATTTTTTAATATAAGAAACTCCGTTTTTGAACGTGACAGTTCAAAAACTGTCTCTGATGATGAAGACCCATGCATTAATCGCAAAAGTCGCAACAGAGGTTTCTAAGGTTGTCAGCTGTCCTTTCGGTCTTGTCTTTCAGAAATATCAGCCATGCAGAGCGACTCCCCTCTTCCCTCCCCGTCTCTCAGTGTGTATCTCTTTCGCCGTCTCTCTGTAGGTGCCTTCAAGCCCTGTGAGCACCTGTTAGGCAGCTGGATGATCCGCCTGACCGTGTGGTTCATCTGCCTGGTGGCGCTCCTCTTCAACCTCCTGGTCCTGGTCACGACGTTCTCGTCGAGCGCGGCAGTGTCCCCTGCCAAGCTCCTCGTGGGCCTCATTGCTGCCTCCAACCTGCTCATGGGCGCCTACACGGGCATGCTCAGCGTGCTGGACGCCGCGTCCTGGGGCCACTTCGCCGATTTCGGGGTGTGGTGGGAGACGGGAGCCGGCTGTCGAGTCACCGGCTTCCTGGCCATCTTCTCCTCGGAGGCCTCCATCCTCTTCCTCACTCTGGCGGCCGTCGAGCGGAGCGTCACCATGCGGGACCTGGCGAAGAAGGGGAAGAGCCGGCGGCACAGGCAGTTCCGGGCGGCCGCCGGGATACTGGGGGTCTCCGCCACCGTGGCGGCCTGCTTGCCCCTCTTCCACGTGGGCGACTTCTCCTCCTCGCCCCTCTGCCTGCCGTTCCCCACCGGGGAGGCGCCGTCGCTGGGCTTCACCGTGACTCTGGTCCTCCTGAACTCCACGGCCTACCTGCTGATGGCCGTGGTCTACACCAAGCTGTACTGCGGCCTGGAGAAGACGGACCTCCTGGAGTCGTCGCCTCAGGCCAGCATGGTGAAGCACGTGGCCTGGCTGATCTTCACCAACTGCATCTTCTTCTGCCCCGTGGCCTTCTTCTCCTTCGCCCCCCTCATCACCGCGATCTCCATCAGCCCCGAGATCATGAAGTCTGTCACGCTCATCTTCCTCCCCCTGCCGGCCTGCCTCAACCCCGTGCTCTACGCCTTCTTCAACCCCCAGTTCAAGGAGGACTGGAGGCAGATCCGGCTCTGCGGCCGGTGGCGGGAAGCCAAACCCAACGCCGGTACCGCCGCCGCCGCCGCCGCCGCGGGGTCGGCCGCCGCCGGGCTGCAAACCGGCCACATCTCCCCGGATTTCTATTACGACTGCGGCGTCTACTCCCCGCTGCAGGACAATCTCGCGGTGTGCGACTGCTGTGAGTCCCTCCTGCTCGCCAAGCCGGTGGCCTGCAAACATTTGGTGAAGGCCCACAGCTGCCCGGCCCTGGCGGTGGTGCCCTGCCAGAGATCGGACGGGTACTGGTCGGACTGCGGCACTCCCTCAGCCCAGTCGGAATACGCCGACGAGGGAGACTCGTTCGTGTCCGACAGCTCCGATCAGGTTCAGGCCTGCGGACGGGCCTGCTTTTACCAGAGCCGCGGTTTCCCGCTCGTCCACTATTCCTACAATATTCCCCGGATTAAAGACTAGCAGGGACCCGGCTCAGTGCGAGACTCGCGGGACGCCTTTTCCGGGTTTTTTTGTTTTGTTCTTCGGCGGACGGAAAGCATAAGAAACTACGAGAGGTGTACAGGATCTCCGTACACAACCATTCAGGAAGCACTTTTGGAATAATCACTGTGTGACTTGCCTCATAAGAAGGGAATTCGGACAATGCGCTTCATCCTTTTGAGCCAGGAATCTTTGGTCGAAAAATTTTAAGTTGGTGTTTTCTTGCGTCGTGTAGATCACGCCAAGCTTGTTTTACAATAATCTTGGGGGGGAAAAAATATCTCGGCCACAGCCATCTTTGTTTTGCTTTGCTGGTTTAGGGGGATCTCCTATTCTTTGAAGTGATGCAATTGCTTTATCGAATGTTTTTCGTTTCATACAGCAGCTTTTCTCTGACCGAGATTGTGTTCACACCACCTTTCATTTCGAGAGATGGGTACCTGCTTTTCCCTGTTTCATCTGCTCTGAATGCTTTGAATGTAAGAATATTGTGCGAGTCAACATTACCTGCAAATTGCCCATTTTGTTTAAGGTAGCTGACTGGATTGTTCTGTGTTCTGTGTTGAGAATATAATAAAAGAAAAGTTACAGTTCATACCAAGGGAAATAAGAAACTATGACCATGGCCTAAATTCACAGGTGTCTTTTGCCTCTAAAAGTAAGAGAGAAAAACTATTATGTTTATATGAGAATGAGACAATTTCCTTAGAGGAAAGCACTGGGTGTTTGGTGTCACAACCTGTTTGATGATTCTTTTTGTTCAAAACGATTAAACCAAAACTACATTTTTAGTGACAGAATTGTATATATATTAGTGATCTTTCAGGGTTCGCCATGAAAAACTTAATTTTCTAACTTCTTCAACCCAGGAAGGTAAACTTGAACGCCACCATGCACCTGCGTGGATCACTCTTGGCAAAAATTGTACACCATCAGCTGTAAAGACTTTTGTGTTGATCGACAATCATTTTTCTTCTTGGTGTTGCTTTTAAGGCAAGAGGGTTTATGGAATAAGATTCATCTTTCAGGTCACAGTACTATGTTCCATGGGCTTAGGGGTGCAATCCCTACTAAATATGGCTCATCATATCCCTGAAATAATTTCTCAGTATAACCTGCGTTTTCTGTATTAGTATTGAATATGCAATTACTGTTAAAAACAAATAGCAAAACCACAGGCTTGTATTTTCATGCTTGGGCTTATGCCTTTCTGTGCTAAATGAGTCTTCTCTGTGCCAAAACTAATGTGACTAATGTGAAACTAATGTGGACATTAGTTCCGACACCTTTAGTTGCAAAATAGGATCAATGGCAAACTGTGGAGCACTGATAAATCATGTGTATATGTGTGTTCTGGGTTTATATAGACATTTAACACAAAACTGCAGGTCAGCTATAATTTAAACATTCAAAATCTAGTGTGCTTTCAACTTAAGTGACATAAATATAGGATTTTAAGAAGAGTTGCAAATGATTTCATAATTTTAATACCATGAGATAGCCCACAGTTACCCCAAAATATTATTGAAATGTTCACTGGTACACGTTTGTAAGCTCTGTAACTTTGTACTTGCTGATGTATACAAACCGTGAAATTTTACAGTACTTTACTCATTTTAATGGTGTGTGTAAAAATCAAATTAGAAAGTAACTTCAATCCGCAAGCGGAGGGCATTTATTTTTTTGGGGAAAGTTGTCAGTCACTACATGAGCCTGTTAGCAGTGAAGAATTCAGCATCAGAGCTATTATAGGAAAGTTTATTTTTTTTAACATAGGGATGCTTTTAAGGATTTTATTTCAGGTTCTGAGTCCACTATATGACCCCCAGGTTGTGTCAGTGTCTCTCATATTCAGTATTGAAGCTTTTAAATCCTTATTTTTTTGTCTGTTATGCTTCAGTCCTCTGATGCCCAGCTTTGATACATTGGGTGAAACCATTGAGTTCTGTGTTTTTTTTTTTTTTCGGGAAGAAGACCAGATTCACTTGCAAACAATTTTGTGTGACGTGAGTTGTAACCATACCCCCTGCTTATATAGCAGATTCTTAGTCTTTACCCTGTCGTTTTCATCTTGCTACCTGTACGTATGGGTTGTGTCTTTAAAGCTGTGGTATGTTTTGGTTTTCATTCTCCTACTCCACAGGATCCTTCTTGCACTGCTTTATGTAGATACGTGCCTCCTCTCAGAAGCAATCCCCTTCTGCAACCTACTGCCCAGGGGATGGGGTCGTTGGTACATGCAACCCAGTGGAATTTACGGTCGTCAGTAAGTGACATTGACCCACACTTCCCAAGGATGGTAATGGTACAGTGATGTTTTGTGCCAAATTGCTCCCACCACACCATCCTTAGGGCAATACTTTCACACCGTTATCACCTTGTCACTCTTAACTTTCCTTAGGGAAAAAACAAATGGCAGATGAATATTGGAAACGCAGTGGCTTCACGTCCAAATTAAACTCACTGTTTTCTACAGCACAGGCTGTGGTGTGAACTGTATATCAATGCGTGTAATTTTAAGTCCTGAATTGTCTTCCCTACGTGTGTGTGTCTGTGCGTGCGTGTTGTAAATTATTTGATAGACAATAAATAAATAATGGGATACATTGTACAACAATGGAAGCTACCTCCTGAATTGTAGTGGCTGCCAGTAGTAAGATGTGATAAATTGTTTTATATATATATATGAATGCTTTCTGTTGCTTTGTAAATAAATCTGGTTGTACATTGTCAATGAATAAAATTCTGATTGTTGTATATGTAAAAAAAAACTAGTTTATACTAATAGTGGGAGGGAATTATGTACTGTATACTGTAATTTTTGTAAACCAAACCATTCATATAAAAGAATAATTGCTTTAAAGTCCTGTGTGTTTTCACTGCATTTTTATTTTTGTTCTGCATTATTTTTATGTATTTTTTTTAGGCTGAGGTGAAGATTACAAATATTGATATTTTCTGCATGTACCTCTCAAAATGAGATATGCGTCTCATTTTCATAGTACCTTGGAAAGTGGTAGAAGTTCAAATTAATTCACGTGAACAAAAATATACTCCCAAAACATGCCTACAAACCACAAAACAGAATTTGAACATGCGAGTGACTTATGAAAAACACACACAAAAAACCCATCATGTGCATGATTTAAGTACAGGGCAGCAGTCATACTAGTGCGATAGTTTGTGTGGACAATTGACTACACTGATCACAAAGCAGTTGTTTCCTACCCTGTATAGGTGTCCAGCTGAGTTCTACATCTTAGTTCTGCTAATTGAGGACTTGACTAACCTGCTCGCTTGTTAAGACAATTGTTTGCTTGTTTGGTTATCTTATTTCTGCACTGAGTCTTAGGTGCTCCCTGACCCTTCTAACTAGAAAGGTTTTGATGAGCAATTTATGACAAACAAGCACGGGTGGGAATGGCAATGTATCAGAAACACCCACAGAATGTTTTTGTCCTTCTGCAGAGATCTCGTTGGTTACAGGAAACGCTGCTGAATAGATAGATAAGACTTTATTGATCCCGAAGTGAAATTGATGAATGATGGTATTCATGAAGAGGAAAAAAATATATACAGTAGGGTTCATAGGATATATTCCTTATAGGGTTGAGCCCAGTTATCCCATTTGACTTTTTAAGAGCTGAAACGTGATTTTGAGGTATGTCCCTAATTAAAAACTGATCTGTATTGCTAAGACTCTATTGACTCTATTGCTAAGACTGTATTGCTTGTTGCTAAGATCTCGGAGCGAGCAGAACCCAGCAGATAGAGTGGACATGAAGCACAAAGCCATTTTCAGCGTTTTTTCTGAAATTTATTCGCTGTGAGTGACGGAGTACAAAGTTGTTAAAAAAAATAACTTATTTGTAGTGGTATACATAAACTTTCTCTTCGTGCTGCCTCATTAACTTACTTTAAACGTTATTTTTAAAACGATGTTTCTAAGCCAAGAGGTAAGAGGTAAGTTAAAGAACCAGAGTCTTTCTCCTGATAAATATGGTGGTAAACAGTCCGTTGCCCTTGAGACAGCAATCCTGTCTCTGTACTCTGCCAGATGAAGTTTTCTGTAATTGCACCAGGGCGTTGAAATTCCTCCGACGACTCTGTCAGTCTATAACAGAACAGCTGCACGAAAAAATAAACAGAACTAAAGGGACAAATGGACGCATTATGACATGGTGAGAATGATCTGATTTGCCTTTGCGAAAATATCAGCTTTTATTCACATGATTATGTCGGTTGAAGTCAACAGGACAGTTGTAGAGCAGTCATGTAATACATGTAATACAAGTCGCTTTTGTGTTGATCAAATGTTGTTGCAGCCTGTATTAAAATATGTTTCTTTTTTAACGTTTTACACGTTTACGTTTATAAATGTCCAGCCAACTCCCTAAATACTAACCTTAACGTTGTACCGTGTTTGTTACGCAAGCTAACGAACGTGCTTATTGCTTCGGTAAACGTTGATAAACCTGAATTTTTCTCTCGGTATTTTGTACATAATGTCTATTATGCTTTTTGGATATTTGGGGATTTTAACAGTAGCATTAAAATAATATTTTTTCAAAGCTAATTTATTAATTATTTTTTATATAAAGCCATGTTAGTTTACTTATTGTAATACAACGGGACAGAAACAACACTCCCAAAACCAAAGCTTAGCGTTAAGCGCTGCTATGGTAACGACAGCACTGAGGACGCATTTAATTGGTTGGCAGGTAGCAACGGCATACAAAGCGTGGTGTCTGACGGGAAGGCATCAAGCGAGCAGACATTTTTAAACCGCTTATTGCGAGAGTGGGCTGGGTAGGTAGTGAGCTGTTTTTCCTTTTTTTTGTTGCCGTAATGTGAATAAAATACGCCAGTTTTAAACGATAAAATATTAAAGATCACCTAAGTGCATATTCCTTAATGACTGTTCTGGTGAACTTACTTGCTGTAATTAAAATATAGCGGCAACCTTACAAAGTAAGAGTTTGTTTTGTTTATAAGTGAGTCTAGTAAAACACTTCTTTTGCTATGCAAAATGCTATTAATTGTCCGAAGCGGTTTAATTGTTAATGGTTATAGGAAAAATAGCGAGCTAGAGCATTACATTTTAGTTGCTTCTTGAATTAGGGTTTTATCTACATAGGAAGTGCGGTTTAAAATGCAGCTCAGATTGTGTTCATAGTGCGCGGTGAGCTGTCTCTCTATACTTTGCTGATGTCACAATCATTACATTTTTTACTGTCATTATTTCATGCTCTTGCTGGGCGAAGCGTATGCTAATCCTAGCGGATTGAAGTGTAGGATAAGTTGTTAGTATATGGTTTACTGCAGTGGCTGGCTGTCTGCCCTGGACCTGGAGGAGAACTGTTAATTTTCCTTCCAATTGAGCTGTCCATCTCCAGTGTGCATCTTAACTGATCTGCTGGCTCATTTCGATTTCTATTTAACTTGATCCTTAGGCATTCCTGAGTGTCAAAATCTTCAAGTGTACTATTTCCAGCAACTTCAGCCCACAACTTTACACACTGCCTCTCCTTAACTTGCTGATGTCGTTTCTTAGTATTTCTGAGTAAACAGCTCTAGGTAGTTAAGGGACTGATGATGAACAGAGACAGGTGGCAATGACAGAGTATTAGATGGGCCCACATGTAGTCCTTTTTCAGGCATCATTCCTAAATAAAGGCAGTTCAGAAAGTCAGGAATTTGTTTAGGGTTGATGACAGTTACATAGCCCATTTGACCTTTTAACCAGTAGTTTCCAATAGAAAACTGTTGTACAGTGTTTACTCAGTGCTGCAAAGGAACAAGTAAAATTGTATCCCATGCTGAAGAGAAAAGAGACACAATGTTATGGCGGTGGTGCCTTCTTCAGCTGTGACACCCGATACCTGAAGAAGGCACCACAGCCAAAACGTTCTCTTTTCTTTTCAGCATGGGATACAATTTTACGGGCTTACATATGCTCACACAGCTACCTATTTGAACTGTTTACTCAGTGCTGTTGCATTAATGAATGTCTGTGTGTTTATGTGCATAAGTGCTTATTTTTTTATTTTTATTTTTGTCCCCCCGCCCCCCAGGGATCACAATGTCGGGGACGCCTACCCGTCACGTGCCCTGCCAAAAGTCCAGTTCCACCCCTTGCGGAGCCCCGGAGGGCAGGCAGTCGGGGGTGAGGGGCTGCGATCTGGACTCCACAGGCGACTCGACGTACTCGCTGCTGTCCCCGATCTACCACGACAGCTTCGAAAGCGCGTCTGAAGATCAGGAGGAGCCTCGGCCACAGCCCGACCCCCCTCCTTCACACAGCTGCGACATAAAGCCCAGCGACGGGTACAGGCTGCGATTATTTTTAAAGTCGGGGGCTTCCTCACGTCTTCAAAGACTTGGGCATTCAAGGTTACAAATCATAAAAGATGGGGATGACCACGTCTGCACTGTATTCTGTAATTTGTAATGTTTTAGTGCTTTTTCTGGTTTACCGCAGGCGTTGAAGCTAATTTTTCTAAAGTCATTTAAAGGGGCGGAGTGGTGGCTCTGTGGTTAAGGATCTGCGCCTGTGGCTGGAAGGTTGCCGGTTCAAATCCCGCAGCCGGCAGAGGAATCCTACTCTGTTGGGCCCCTGAGCAAGGCCCTGAACCCCAACTGCTCCAGGGGCGCTGCTGTACAATGGCTGACCCTGTGCTCTGACCCCCAGCTTCTCTCCCTGTCTGTGTGTCTCATGGAGAGCAAGCTGGTCTCCATGTGAAAAGATAATTCCTAATGCAAGAAATTGTAAAGGGTTAATAAACTAATGTTAAAAAAAAAAGAAGTACAAGAAGAAAGCTACATGTCTGGTAGCCCTGCCCCAGTACTTGCATAATGGTGTGAATGCTGTACTGTACATTGGCCCTTTGTGATATTAATGAATCGCTGTTTTATGTAAAACGCAATTTAATAATTTTATGAAGGATTTTTTTTTTAATCGAGGTGAAATCTAAATCATATTGTAGTATTTGTAATCTTTGAACCACAGTACTAAGAAGCATAAAGCTAAGACACTCATCCGCATGGAACTGGAAAGATGTCCCTCTGTAGAGTTTGATTTGACTGCCTGGGAAGAATGGATTGTTCGAAAAGCCAGAGAGGAGCGCACTGAAATGCAGAAGAGAGCTTTGAAGGTATTTTAAAACAGAATTTTTTACTTTAAAACGTAAAAGTATGTTTCCTTAGCCTGCTTCATTCTCATAAGGATTTTTTTTTTTAATATCTTGCCTCATGACAGGAGATGGCTCTAAAGGAAGAAAAAATGGAAAAAGAGAAGGACCTGGAAAGAAAGAAGATCGCTGCTGAGGAAAAGCTGCGTGACTGGCTTCAGGTGAAGAAACAGCAGGTACAAATATTTTGCTAGACAAGCTTGATTTTTTCAAGTTAAATTCCATTGCAAAGTCTTTGTGGAGAGCAGTCTGCAATCATGTAAAAGTTCCTAAGCAGCAGAGCTAACCAGGTAGTTAATGATTCACTGAGCAATTTGGGAACTGTCTGAGGTGATGTTCTATGGCACAGGCTGGCTGTGCCAAGGTAACTTACCCATGCAATAATGGACCAGGAATTATCACACTGGGAGACTTTTTAATGGAAATTACTAAGTCATTCTGCATTTTGATCAATTTGTTTGACTGATGGTAAAAATGACTGATTCAGGAGTCAGACTTACTGAAGGGATTCTTGGCTACCTGTTAAAGGTTCCACATTTCTGAAGATAAGTTAATCACTTTAAATATGCTACGAATTGTGAGTGAGTCCATGGCTTATATTTACTAGATAAGTAATTTCCTAATTACTGGTAGTTTGACTTCTAGCTTCAAAATCACAGACTTTATAAGCATAATTTTCATATCCTCCTTGAGCCTGTAATTCAGTCAGATGACAAAACCTAATGACTTATGCAGTTGCATTATGCACACTTTTTAGTTTTCACTTATTAGAACTGTATAAGATCATACAAATATTTTTTAATGTACTTAACGTATTTTACAACAACAATCTCCACTCCCTTCCTGTATACACAATAGTTCTGTTGAATAGTCATCAATACTCCTTGTTACTGTATATCCAAACATTTCCACAAAGTGCTAAATTAATCATAGTTTTTTTTTTCTCTCTTACATCTTGTAATATGAGATGCATGTGATCTTAACGGATTAATATAAATGTTAAAATAACTTCTGTTGAGCTTGGCAGAGCATTGAGACCTAATTGGAAAAATCATATTCAAAGGATATGAAATGCATGTTTAAACATGGAGGCAGTACAGCTAAGCAGGTGCTACCATTTCCTTAATTAGAGCTTTCCAGAAAACAACACTAATTTACGACAGTGCCAAATACAAGTGTACTTTCAGATAAGCCTTCACTTAACAGAAAGATTTTCCAGATCTCCAGAACCGGTCGTGTCAAAAACACCAGTGACAGGGTGATGTTTTCTTTGCTCACACAGAGTGCTTGATGTGGCTCTAAAAGGTTGATTTTTCAATGTGAATTTCATGTGCTTTTAATGGTTTTTCATTCCGTGTGTTTGGTTGCTATGTTTTAGGTCTCTGTCAACATAGTCCTAGGTTTGGAAGTGCCCCAACACTTGATGATGATAGAGATAAATGTATTAATTCCCAGTGAGGCTAAGAGAACAATTTTAGCTGCAGAAATGGGTAATTCGTCTAAGCCCTTTCTGATACAGCCAGGAAAAAAAAAAACACATTGGAAGAACATTGCTTATAAATCTTTAGTTAAAGGGTTATAAATCCTTTAGTTAAAGGGTCCATTTTAATCATGAAAAAAGTCTTTAAAATTTGTTTTTTTTACTGGTACTTTTCCATGCCAATTTAGGACTGATTTTATTTCAGGTAAAAAAAAAGTATTTTCAGGTTATGGTAGTAAAGAAAATTAAAAGACTTTATTTAAAGTCTCCATACTGTTAATACATCATGGTAAATTACTCTATTATGAGCAGAAAATAAGTACAACTTGGGAGGTTTCTGCTTTTTTAATGTTCTTTTGGGTTTAATAATTCCCTCGTCAAAAAGTGTGGAAAAAATGATTGCTACTTAATTAAAAACATAAAACAATAATAACAGTGATCTAGTGATGGACTGAAACCTCCGCTTTCATGGGCGTAGAGCCAAAGTATTGTTAAAACACTTATGTGGCTCCTGGAGAATGGATGGCATTTTGAAAAGCTGTAATTAATATGTCGAAATGGGTAACTGTCCTTGGGCAAAGTTGCATGTAAATCTTTG
Source organism: Lepisosteus platostomus (assembly GCF_059453375.1). Classification (NCBI taxonomy): domain Eukaryota; kingdom Metazoa; phylum Chordata; class Actinopteri; order Semionotiformes; family Lepisosteidae; genus Lepisosteus; species Lepisosteus platostomus. The sequence continues at coordinate 14,549,283 of NC_142628.1, forward strand.
TAATCAGACAGTGGCAGATCAGAATAATAAAAAGAGTTGTGGGTTTGCAAAAAAAAGCCCAGTGAAAATGTGAAATTCAGTTACTCTCAGTCTTTGTTTCAGAAGCCTCTGCATGATTTATTTCTTCTTTTTAAGTATGCTGTAATTTAATTCTGCAAAGTAATTAAGCCTCCGGCGTATTCAAAGGCATGCAACATGGTGTTTATGATCGCATTAATTTTTCTTACAATGCCAAAGCAAAACGTATAGCCATTATATTTCAGCATGGAGGTTTCATCTGAGAGGGACTTTTTATCCACAGTTCTTTTATCCATGATGCATTTTAAGAAAAAATTCAGTACCAACTTAAGGCTTTGCCCTTAAATAGTCTATGATGAAGCGTTAGGTCTTGAATGCAGAAAGTTAGGGTGCAAAAGGGGATCCTAATGAAGGGTTCTTAATGTGAGTTACTGGAAAGATGAACTGTCAGTATGGAAATGAAAAAAATATTAAATTACTTTTGCAGTCAACTTGAAACACTTTGAATCTTGATGGGTAGGGTTGCAACTTGTCAAGTGTAATCATATAACACATTATCTCATCTGATCTGAAGAGTTAAGTGAGGTTATATTTGGCTGGTTTAATGCTTAAATTGAGGCTGTCCAAAAGGATTCAGGTGACGTTAGTGACTCACAAGACGGCAGGTTTTCATATCCCCCCAAAACAAATTGGAGAGAAGAACTTGAAACGATGAAAATTGGAGGAGAGAAAAAAGCTTCACATGTAGAGCCTTGACACATACTTGAAGAGGTGTATTCCTCTTGGCATGGTGTGAACCTCTGCTTGCTCACCTGAAGAGTTACTACCTGTCAGAAGAGATGTTAATGCCAGTGGATTTGGCAGGTGCTTTGATCTTTCTCGTTTGTTCTGTACGTTTTGTTGGACTGGTGTGGGTAAAATGCTTCACTGAAGTGACCCTCCATAAGGGGGGTCTAGCGCCACCCCATAATATTGCCTGCTGCTGATTAAAGGGGAAATACAATGCTATTATTATATTTCGGGGTTAGAAGGAATCGGCATTGATAACCTCATTTCAAACCACAATAAAAGTAGAATATACGTAGCACTTTGTAAAACCAGTGTAGATCCCAAAATAATGAAATCTCTACATGTGCACAGCACCATATTCTGTGATTCAGAACGAGGCAGCAAAACTTCCAGTGACGTGAAGCGAACCTATTACGCTGTAAAGAAGCAGGCTTGTGAATCCAATCCCATCTCTTAATCCAATAGAAACATTGTTCTCGATTTTCCCCTTTCAGTCACTGTGTTGCATTGTAATCGCTGGTTCGAAAACCCCGCTAGATGTGGTGAAGAGCAAGATGTCAGCCGTAGGGAAAAGGTCAGGACGTGTCTGGGTAATGGCATTTTATTCTCAGTGTTACTCGTTGTGTTTAAGGAAAAGTTAGAAAATGAAATGAAGAGAAGCAAAGAGCTGGAAGAGATGGAGAGTAAGGAGCAGAAGAGGAGGGAAACCGAGGAAAAGGCACAGCAGCAATATAAAGAGTGGCTCAAGAAGAAGAAGCAGGAAGAGATGGAAAAAAAGCAAAAGGAAAAGGTGAGGAAAGTTCTTTGCACTTCTTTCTGGCAGACCAGTTTTTTTCTTGCGTTTTAACAGGCCTCTGGTGTAGATCATATCTTAAGCCCCTTAATGACAAGTGTAGTTGGGGAAACTATCACTTGGCCCTGATTGATTGGGCTTAAAGCCCACTGTAGATAGGTGCTAAAGAGTGGTAGAAAATAAGTTTAATTAAAGGATACAACTGTAAGTGACATTCATCCTTAGCATCTTTGTACCATCTATCCTTCTCATCATTGAGGGTTTATGACATGATGAGCTCATCTGCCAGTTTTTTTTAATTACAGACTGATACATTATTATAAGTGTCATTTGATTATTTCGAGAAGGCTGATCTGTGCAAAGTGTGAATGTATGTTATATGTAACTTTTATGTTAATATGTAACTTCTGCCTTGTGCAAAGCAAAAGGTTCAAGCTGTTCCTCATGAATCCTCAAATTGCCTGCGATAAAAAATGCAATAAAATTACAAAACCTGCATCTGAACGCCTTCTTAAAATATTTTGCCTCTGTTGCAAAGGCATTACAGTTTCAAATTGTACCTTCTGCAACATGCTTACCAGAATGTTGTTTGACGATGTAATAAATGTTTCTATTCTTGAGCACTTTGTCTTGCCATGAAAGGTGCTATATAAAATTAAAGAATTGCTCCATCTCAAGCTTTCCAAATACAGCGAAGAGTTTTCAGTGTGATTGTCCTGGACACTTTACATGCAGCAATAAACAAATTCAGATGCTGTGTTAAAGGTTGAACATATTAAAAATGCAATTTAATTTAGTTGATTTAGGTTTAAGCACTTTGGTGTGCATCGCTGTGCAGGAAGAAGCCAGTAAAAGAGAGGCTGAGCTCAAAGAAAGGAGAAGAAAAGCGGAAGAGAAGTTCCAGGAATGGTTAAAAAGTGCGAAGGACAAGCCTCGTCCTGTCTCCAACAGCTTTGCTTACTGCAATGGAAAACTCACAGGTATGGTTTGTGTTGAGCACGTTCCTCCAATGCATGTATTTGTGAAGGTGGGCTTAATCTAATGAGATAATACTAGATTTGGTTTCAATCACATCTGGGTCTCATTATTGGTTTTTCAGAGGGGGACAAACCCACTTCTGGATTGTGTCAGAAAGCTAATGTAAATAGAGTTACCACTGTAGTCCCTTTTCCTATGCCAAAGGGTCACACAATCTGCTAAATTTACGTTCTTGTTATTTAGCCAGTATAAGATAAAACAGTTGTCGCCTACATAACTGCACATCTACTACTGCTAGAAGAAGGGAAATAAAAAACTGTCATTTAATTGCTTCATTGGTATTGCCATGCAGTTGTAATAGTACCTCTTTGTTTTATAGCTGTTTTTTGTACAGTGGTCTGCATGTAATGGGTTCACACTTCACTAGTTCTATCATTGCTTAAAATGTATCGGAAGACCAAACTGAAAGAAAAGGAGAATTAGTAGACACGTGGGAACATTACAGAGTATTTCAGGTCCTATTAATATCCTTCCTACATATTTCATTGAGCCTTCCTACCAGACCTCTGCCCTTGTCAGAAGGCGCCATCATTCCTGAGTGATAAAGAGCAGGCCTTGCCTTGTGCTGTCTTCACTTCTTCTTATCAGACATACTCCAGATTACTTTGCAAACGTGTTGTCCTGCTGCTGTTAAAATAATAGTTGTCACATTACTCATATATCAGGGATGCAGAAATCTGCTTTTTCTTCACTCACAAGTCAAACAGTCCTGTAACAATGAAAAGCATTTTTGAAATCTGCTCATACACTGATCTGCTGTTTTTTAAACCTTTTCTTTTTTCACACTGTGACTAGTAGTTAAAACTTGAATACCCTTTCCAGATCAAGAAATTTAGCTTCCCTAAATCATCAAAAATGTTTCCCCCTAATCTGATGATATTTGATTGGACCACTAGTGAAATGTGAAATGTATTTTGCCTCCTAGTCACAGTTCTACTTTCACTAAAGTAGTTTCATTGCTCTCTACAGGATACTACGATGGCACCTCCTATCCAGCACCAAGCTTCTACAACCCTATTCCCTGGAAGCCTATCCACAATCCCCCACCAGAAGACTCACTGAAGAAAAATTCCATTAGGAAAAACAAGAAGCCCAGCAGTTCTGCACTGTATAGACAGACCCCAGCTGTGAGCTGTAAGCCGAAAGACAGCCTCACTGTGGGGTCATCACAGAAGCACAGGAGGTGACGAGAGAGTGCAGTGTATGGACTACACAGATGCCTGGGAGGCAGCATCTTAATTGCCCTGTCCCTTTCCTAGAAACTCCTGCTTGCTTTTTTTGGTTCTTTTCTTGAAAAGAAAAAAAATTGGCATTTTGGAAGCAAGACTGGCATTAACATTTCTCATTCATTTTCTTTAAGAAGAAAAATGTTTGTTGAATCGTTTCTGTTACTGAAATTTCTATGGGGAGCACACTGGCTCTTTAAAATGACCAGCTTTTCAGATTTGTAAATAGAGTAAAAATTGGAGTCATTTTTTTTAATTTGCTTAAGAGGTTTCTGAGTTTTATTTATTGTCCTATTTTGAGCCAGTGGCATGTAAGGTTTACTTATGATCTCTCAATACAATCTAGAATATTGTATTTGAGTAATTTTACAGTTCAACTTTATTTTAAAACCAGAAGAATTTGAAATCATGATTATAGTTTGAAATTGTTCAATTTCTGAGAACATGCTTAGCTCTCTAGTAGCTGAAGGTATCATGAGTAGTGTTCCTTTCTAAACACTTTTTGTGAGAATTAGTCTGCAGTTCACTAATTCTTTTCTATTCTCATCATAATCCTCCAAAAAAAATCAATTTTTTGCTAATCTTAAAAATTCACTTTATATCAGGAGATTGCATTAATGTAGATGAGAGTGTTAGTGATTCTATATTTCTTTTTTAACTGAAGTACAGATTGGTTTGAAAGGTCTGATACATTTTTTACAGGAACAAGACTAGTGTTCTCAGAGCTAATCTGTGCAATAGCATTCCATCCTGTTACACTAACATATAGTTGAGAGCATTTTTCTTTTCTGTCAGCTTTAATTAATGTGCAAGACCTGAATTGCATTTTATGGACCATGTTCTGTCATATAGCGAGAATTCTGTTTGGTAATAATAGAGTAGCTAAGTGAAGCACTCGTTATGGGATGGTTGCTGATTGCTATGTGTGGGGATTTGACTTGAAGGCAAATACCTCCTGCCAGTTCACTTAACCTGTTTTTCAGTCCAAGAAGAAACCTCGCAGAAGTCAAAAATGAGACGGTGATGGCAAAGCTGAGTTAAATTTAGGTTGCTGAATATACTTTATGTACCTCATGTGATAATCAAACCATTTCATGTCTATTTTATCTGAGCTTTCCTGTCAGCATTTAACCAAACGCGTGGTCTTGGGTTTTGCCTAAGTGCTTACAATACTGGTTCCTCTAATTGCTAAAGAGCAGTCTTGGTTTCTCTATCCCACACATTCACTTTGAAAATATGCAGAGATGGGAACTGATTCAATATAGTGGTGGGTTGTGTTTAGAATGCTCTTAATTTTATCTCTGCAGTGTAAAGCTTATCTAAATGTATTTTTAGGAACAGTTTTTAATGCACTGTAATGGGTTATTAGGAAAGTGTGTAGTCTGTAGCTGTAGAAGGTGCCTACAGTTACTACGTATTGATCTGAGGTGTTGGCAAATCATGACATCTCACAAACTAACTTATACAGACAAGGCACATTGTTTAGTAGTTCGGTATACGGTTGTGAATGACCTACACTGTGTTTAGCTTGAAGAATGAATGTCTTATGTTTTATAATTGCCAGCAGTGGAGTAATCTTTAATAGGCTTTACTGGTACTGTATATTAATTAGGTGATATGGATGGGATTTTTTGGTAGTGTTTCACCATGCCGTTTTCAGTCTCTAAGATTTCCAGGTGTTAACCTGGTCTAGTGGCTCACAACTGCTGCCACCTGCTGCTCACTATTAGGACTACACCAAATACATAATATGGGTGGTGCTCTGAACATTAAACTAAGAAAAATGTACATGTGTGTCTATGCTGTGCTTGGCTAGCATGTCCTTTTGTACAAGGTAATATACATTATTGCATAATTTTCTGTCTCTAAGAAATTGGTTGTATCTAATGTATATGTATATTAAGAAACAAGTAACAGGTATTCTCCATGCTGAAAAGAAGAAAGAAAACAAGTTTTGCCTGTAGAGCCTTCTTCAGGTGTGTACCCACCTGAACTACGTATATTAATGTGATTAGCAATATACTATTTCTGAATTAGGCTTTGGTATTCACGTTCAAAGAGACGTTAAGATATAATATGTAAAACTGTTATTGGAATGATGTTTAAACCATACGTATAGCTTTTTTATTTTAACATATGCCTTTTGTGTTTAATAGAAATCTGTTCTTTTAAACTAAAGACTGCAGGTAGGAAAATAGTACCTAAAACATGCCATTTTGAATCAGATTCATGTATTTTCAATGCATTATCTTTAAGAGCTTTGAGCTCTTAAATCCTGACAGAATTCTTCCAGTCACCTGTCTTTTCTTTTATCAAAGCTGATTTGTTCAATTTATTTTCTTTTAATTAGAACTAATTAGTCCTTGTTCTTTTAAGCAAAGGATGCTTTGATTTACATTTACAAACACAAGTGCCTGAGTAGGTCAAAATTTCTGAGGATACGATTTTAACAGCTTTCTGGTCTACTTTTGAGTCGTGATCAAGTTTATATTACATTCTGCTTCAGCATTGTAGGTACTGTATGCATTATTCTTTCTACATCAAGCTGTACACAGTGCAAGTGTTAATTAGAGGACAAATGCTTTTTTTCCCCATCTTTTGCATTTGGCATATGCAGAAACTCCCATTGAATTGTGTTTTATTCACACACAATACCATATTTTCCTTGAGTCTGCCAGGCATATAACTAACCACATTTGGTTTACCAGGCCCTTTTCTCTATTTCAGTCACTACAGATTTCAGGGCAATTATGGTTGATTAATCCAGTCACAGATGTGACATTTAAAGGGCTCGTTAAAAGAGGTTTTACTGAAACCATTTCCCAACAAATTTAGGATTTTACAGCTTTGTGCCCAAAGGAGTTTTTTCCAGAGACATTTTGGTTTCACTAAACAATCTGTGACGTGTTTTCCAATCTAATTGGTATATTGGGAATGGGGCATGTGTGTTTTCTGCCCCAGAGAGCTTATTTTCTGTTTTATAAAAAAAAAATTTTTGTTTTACAAAAAGCACAGCTTGTGGGGTGTAATTAAGCTTTTAATTTCCCTGTCAATTTTTAGAGTGCTTTTATAAAGCTCCCTTTTTTCACTGCCTATCTCTAAATAGCAGTGAACCTTAGGAAGGAAAAACTTCCTGTGTTGAAAAACCATTTCAGGTTTTGCTTGGCTCTTATAATCTGTGAGAGACCACTTAAGCATTCTTTTTTTTTTCATCACACAGATGTTTTTGCAGAGCTGTCTAAGAATAAACTGAAACACTTTGGGTTTACCATTAGAGACCCAGAGGCCAGTTCTTCATAAATAATTTGCTGATTGTGCATGGATCACTGCTTCAAGTGCATTCCAACAGGATTTCTGTAGAACAGTGTGTACACACAGTTTTGTGACAAAACTCTGATCCAGATGTATGAGTAGCCTTATATTATTTTTTATTCTAGTTTTGGAGCATTGTCTAGTATTCTAGGGCCTTAATTAATATGGCAACATGGGCTATAATCTATTTCAGACAGATCTGTACACAGCCAAAATTGTTTTGCTACAAGCCAGAAGCTGAGCTTCGTGCCAGATAGTTGCCTTGTTTCTCTAGGAATTGGTCTATAGGTTTGAATCTTCTTCAAGTACTTGGGACTGGGATGGTCTTGGTTAATGCCTTGTTCAGTCATACTTAAAACATAGAATTCTTGAAACATCTCTTCTGTTTTGAAAATGAAACAAAGACTGTGTAACATGTATTCCGGCCTATATAATCTTTAATTGAGTCATCAAACCTGACATGGTTCTGGAAAATGTAATTTATGGTTACATAAAATATCTATTAAGGGAAGAGTAAGAAAAGATACTTTTAAATTGATTTATCCTGGAAGCTGGGAGCAAAAACAGTAGCATATTTTTTACAAATGCATGTAGGAGTAAACTGTATATTTCTTTGACCTAGATCAGAACGGCTTTTGCTCTTTAAATTGAACTATGTAATACCTAGAATCGGTTGAAGTCAAACTGTAAATCATTAAAAAATGTTATAATTGAGCAGTATGCTGGAACTGAATGGTGTGTGCTAAGGGAATCAGCCAAGACAACAATGGGTAAGTCATACGAATTTATCAGGAAATAAGCAAGTTGGTAGCTTGTAGGTTTAGTCTTTGTTTTAGTATCATACAATATCCCTTTTCTGACCGCTAATAATTTCTATAGTATCACCTGTATGTGCCTTTTGCATATATATTGTTCCTGTTTTTATGTGCTGACCAAGCTGTGTCCTAAATTGAAACATGTTTCAACACATAGAGCGTTAATTATACCTAGGTAATACCAGAATGTCTGATTATGGACTTTTGTGCCAAAAGCTCGACCAGCAAGCTTCATGGATTTTTGAGGCTAGAACTCCACGTGCTGTGAAGCAGAAATGTGGACACGCGTGCAACAGTCGGAACGGTTTGTAGAAGAGAGCTGTTTTTTTTGTTTTTTTTTAGATGAAATAGATATGAAATACTGTGGTCAATCTAGAAAATTAGAGGCCTGGGAGCTATGCACCATGGGCACCAGCAGGAAGGCATTTGTCCAGTGACTGTTTGCATCCATTTTGCTTTTTAGTTTTGTTTTGCTAGTGAGGGCATATTTGTAGCTGATGCCTGTTCCCTCCCCCTCACTCCAACCCTGACCCATTGAGGTGTTTATGGAATCACTGAAGGCCTTGCTTGCCACACTGCCACTCCCATTGCAGATGTCAGCAGCTGTCAGTATCTGTCACCAAGAGGTCTTCTCCAGAGGTGCTGCCCCAGGGGTAGTGCAGTGGGATGGCCGACAGACCTCTGACATGAGGTGTCACAGGAGGTCTTTTACCTTTGATCTGAAGCAGTCAAGGACGGACTCAAATTCACTTCAACACCATCCCACCCTGCATTTCTGCCTGGGTCCTCCATTGTTGTAGATCTTGGACAAACCGCGCTAAGTGTTTGGCTAGTCGTGGTCTTCTGCTTCGTCTTGTAGAATCTGTTGGGAGAATGCTAAGTGTATCATCACCTGGCTGTCACACCTGCTGCTGTTTAAATGAGGCCTGTCGTCATTTATCTTTCTTCCCGCAAGATGGCCAGCCCAGAACTACTCCAGATTCGTCACGTGGCGTCTTAAACCCTGAATCGTTGGTCTTGCTTTTCAGCGCAAATTAATTCTAAAAGCTTAGGACAAGCCCTTGCATTTGTGGATTTGGGATTTGATCAGGTTTTTTTTTTTTATTTGTCAAGTGGCGTCTCATGGCTTCGGGTTTAATGCTGCTCCTTCCCCCCGCACTGTCCCTGCTTGCCTGGTGCCGCGGCTTGGGTTGTGCACGGCCTTTCCCCTGCTTTCTTTGCCAGAGACCGTGTCTGCTTGCTCGAAGCAAAGGAGCCGCGAGATAGGACCGGCCGCTTGTGTGAAAAGTGCGGAACTGAAAATGTGGCACTGGGGTTGTTTGTGTTAGGCCTCTCCTGAGTGCTTGCTGGAATTTCCTTTAGCTTAAACCAACATGGAGAAGAAGTAATTATTTCAACAGCTTGAGTCTCCCCCCCCCACTGCCCTCAAGCACCTCCCCTCCTCTCAACCCCAGGTCATTTAGTCCATCCAAGATAAACTGAGCACTAATCAGAAAAACTGGCAGGTTCCCTTCAGGTGCAACTCTTTTTGTTTTCAGGCCTGTGTCGCGCTGTGTTTACAGCCAACGGGGCGATGAATTATAGGCCAGCAGAGCAAGCGAAAACCAACACTCGTTCACAGGCCTAGGGGGCGCGCTCTTTTGTTTTTCTCTCTCCTGCTTTGAGTATGAATGTTTCCTACTGTTTATCAATCTTTTCATCTTCGTTTGCTCCAAAACAAAAAGTTTTGGAAGCCTTCAGATGGAGAACGTGTTTCCGATACCTCAGTGCCTAGACTGGGATTTATTAACAAGTAAAACATTTTCTCGGCACGTCACCTCAAGAAGAAATCCAGGTTGAGTCCGTGCTGCCTGTGTGTTTTAGAGCTGCCATGAACAGGGTCTTAGGGCTACTGACTGTTTCCAAGGAGTTATTGAAACAGAACTAGACAACAGGTCTTCTAGGTCGCATCACAGAATCTGGATCTGTGTACAAGACCTATTCATACTGAGCTCTCTGAAGTGGGATTTTCCCTTTTATACAAAATACCTCAAAGACATTTTCTGTCACAAGACACCTAAATGTAACAAGAGTTGGCAAGACAAAATGTGTCAAGTGACGCTTCGTAAACTAAAATCGATTGCATGTACCTACCTCACCTACCTAAACCACCTGCCCACCCATGTACAATAGTTGCCTGGCTTGTAAGTACACATCATGCAACATCAGGATTAGAGTCACACAGGACCACTTCCCACCTGGGAATATTCCCCTATGCTAAAAGGCTAGGCCTCCCTTTGTAAGAGAATTGCCCTAGAAATGCTCCCTAGTTTTCCTAGGTGATTACATCACCTTGTAATAGATTCAGCAAATCCTAATACTGAATATATTGAATGCTGCTGATATTTGTGGTAAAAGTCAGGTCAGCTCAGGTCTAATAACCAATAGGAAGCTGATATATTCATGTCTCCTCATCAGCCATCCCAAAGAGAGGCTCATTAGACTGATTCTACAACAGGAAATGGCCCATTTTGAATGTTCAGCAGGAATCGCCAAGGGTCAGAGGTGAGTATGCTCTCATAATTAAGACTGCGACTGTTTTGACACTTGGAATTCTTGGGTTTTAAGTGAGATGTAAAAAATATTTAATGCTTCTTGCAAAGACCTCCTCTGTTAATAAATCTTAGTAACTTTTTAAGTGTTTTATTTCCCATCTGCGAGGATAAAAAAAAGTCAAATAGACACTTGACTGTTTTGGTTCTGGAATCTGAAGTTTTAAACTGATGCCTATAACTATTTGCATGAAAAGATTCTCGGCGTCAGGTCCCTCTGTGCTTAAGCATTTGCTTTCCTTCTTTAATTTTAAACCTTTAGCCCTTTTCCATAATTGCACCCTGTTGTTTTTGCAGCCTTTGATAAGGGGTTTATTATCACAACGCCCGCGGTTTAGAGATTTTAATTTATCTGAGTATTGCTGTATGTGTCATTCACAAAAACAGCTGATGAATGTAGGATAAGGCTCAACAAAAGTTTAAAGTTAAAAAAAAAAAACGACACTGATGTGTGGCTATTAGGCTTTAGTTACCATCTACATAAAATTTCCTTTTTTTTTTTTTCTCCGGGAATAAAATACCAGCGCTTTGGACATAAGAGCTGATGTGGCCCCTTTTGGGCTAAGAAAACCAGCACAGCCATCCAGTGAGCTTGCTCTCCTTTTCCCCTCTTTTATGGAGTGCCTTTTCGTTTTGAGCACCATTGCCGAGTGGTTTTCCGCCTTGCAGATTGATTTTGCATCCCATTTGTACGAGAAATAAAGGGATAGGCCTTGAAATCCCAATGCCACAAATAATCCGATTTCCAGAAAATGATGGATGGCCTTTTTGTAACGTTAAGAGCAGGCATGCTATCTTTATGAAGAATTCCCAGACGCGCGTCGTTTCGTTTCCAAAACTTGATTATTTTTTTTTTAAAGGCCTAACGGGAGAGATCATGGCACCCAGCATGACCCCCCCCCCAGCGCCCCCTGGCTGTGGCGAGCAGTAGCTCCTCTCCTGCGTCCCTGCGCGAGGTTCGGAAGGTCAGACATTACCGCAGTATTCCTCCTGTTATTTTAGGTTTCCCCATGTGTTATCATTGGCGAGCCTCACATGGCATTTGGTTCCAGTTATTTTTCCGCGGGGTTTGGCTTCCAAAGGAAAACACACGTTCGAGAAAAACCAGCGAGGTCAGGAGTTCGCCGGCGCTCGGTGCCAGCGCTGGTTTTGGGAGCCGTAAACGCGCGGCGTCTTCGGCCAAGTCGCCCCGTGAAGTCAAGGAGAGAGTGCGCAGGGGGAGTTGGGGGGTCGTCATTTACCAGACCTCCCTCTGCCCGAGCCAGCGTGTTCCACTGACGCAGAGCTGCCTGCCAAGCCACTTAATTACAAACGTTTTGTTTCTTCCCGTCCTCTGACATCGCCAGTCACGCTTTCCTCGCGGCCTGTGGATCAGCGGACGCCGTCGGAGATGCTCTCAGCCCTGAACACCTATCAAATTCATCTTGGTCGCTGACAGTTGGCTTTAACCAGTCAGATTTGACCAGGGAGCTATGATTTAATAGTAACAACTGCATTTGTGTGGCACTTGCTTTTCATTCCCAGGGCTCCACACTTGGTATGTGGGATTTGGCCCACTTCTTCCTACACCTGGCGCATCTGCCTGGGTGATACACAGCTGCCCTTCAGTGCCCAGCAGCTCCACTGCCCTGGTGCAGCACGATGCTTAAGGCTATTTCCCTGATTGTCTCAGTGTTTTCCTGCCTTTCTGTATGTCTTCAACTTTGTTCAACATCACCTGTTGAATCAGGGGAGGCCAGACTGTAGTGGCGCCCATAGCTGAGTTTACCCAGGACACTGGGGTTAACACCTCTAAATCTTCCAAAAAGTGCCTCCAAGGTCTTGGATGAGCATGAAGTCGTGACCTTTGTTTCGTCTAAAGGATAGCATTGTGTCCCTGGTCACTATGGCATTGGTTTTGGGAATTTGTGTCCAGAGGGAAGAGTTACCTGCCCTGGTTGGAGGTCTCCATCACAGCCCTGGCCAAGCCCTGCTAAGCTCCTGAGCTCCGGGTAAACCAGGCTGTGGTGCTGTCATATTAGATGCCTGTAGGCAACAACCTGGCAAGCTGTAATGAACTCAACCATGCGACAATATACATTCTTGTAAAATGTTTTCGATATTTAAAGGCAAGGGGGGAAAAAAGCTCACAAAGTACAAAGACCATTACGTAATTTTGCCATTATATTGCATTCGTTATATTGCATATCGCCATTTGTATTTTGTAGCTTTTGTCAATTTTAGGCATGATGTATGTTGCTCACACAGCTGGGTTTGGAGTTCTCATTTTCTTGGTCTGCTGTGGCCAGGCTGTACCAGCTCAGTCGGTTAGCTGTAGTGGACATGACTGCCATCTCTGATCGCCCTGGAGGAGAGAATCGTAAGGCTGTGGGCTGTGCACTAGGCTGTCTTCCTCAGTTAGATTGAGAGCTTCGAGGTGATATGGCTGATCTAAGCCCGCGCCGGAAAACGTTGTGTAATGATCTTGTTTTTTTTCCCTTTTGAATTTAGAGTAACAGCATGGTGTGCTTAAGCACGACCTCCTGTGCAACCTAAAGTGCATCAAGTACAGTAGTTCAGCAGCAAGTTGCCATACAGGCTTGATAGCAGATGCTGTTCAAGAGCTCGCAAGTGTTTTTGTTTTCATTTGTTTGCAATTTTCATTGTAATTTTTAAAGACCCACGCCGCTCTCTGCGCCTCCTTCGTAAAGATGGGTTTTGATCGTTTGGCAGAATCGAAAACCTAGAAGACACAACAGCGCAGGCGTGACGATCGGAGCGCTTTCTGGCAGGCTGTCCCAGGACACCTCTCGGGGCCCGAAGAGAAGGTAGAACACGCACTGGGTGCGGACGAGCAGAGGAAAAAAAACTGAGCAGAACCTGTGTGGCGGGGTGCTGGTTTTATACAGCAGGCATCCGAACATGTGCAAATCTCCGTTGCTGTGCCTCCTCCATTGGACAGCTGCTGAAGTACAGATTAGCGGTTATTTCGTTAGCTGTAAAACTGGCCGCGTTCACTTGGATGGATCTTCCTCTCTCTGTTTTTTTTTAATCTGAAACATCTGTTTAGCAGCTGTGGGCTGATAGTTCCCAGGGGCATGGTCTAATTTGTAGAATTAAAGGGGGGGTGTGCTTGGCAATGGGATAGGTATATTAGTGCAGCTCATGTCGAAAATTGCAAGCCTGATGCCTTCCACATGCTTCTGTTCTCCTGCAGTCGTGCTGTCGCTCTGGTAATTAACCATCCCAAATACTGCACCGGCACCCTGCTTTTCCACTACGGTCCTGCAGAAGGAAAGAAACGTGCACAGGCAGGGAACCGTCTGATGCCTGGAGTTTGTTTGGTAGAAGGTTTGAAAGAAGGAAAAACAACCTCGGTTGCCTTTGCAGTTCTCCTGTAGCGTGATCGTGTTGGAAGGCAGCGCTGCAGTGTTCGTCCAGCGCGGAAGGCTAATGGAACAGCACGCTCTCCAGAAGTGGAACAAGGCCGAAACCCACAGATCCAGCCAGACTTGGGCTGAATTCTTCCACAAGTTCGCAAGGAGAAGTTCTCAAAAAGCACTGAGGAGCGTGGGGAGCCCCATTTCATGGTTTCAGGCATTTTCTAGCGTGTAGAAACCTGCTCCATACACGTGGTCATCACTGTTGAGGTGTTTGCACAGAGAAGTCATGATGATGGGTGGAGATTCTTAGGGCCAGGAAGCCTCCCAATACTGCATTTCGTCTCTTTACAGAGCATAACATCTGTCAGCTCCTGCTCATTTCCATTCAGGCTGAGTTCCATCTCTAACTCTTTCCGGCACTAATTCATCTTCCTGTCGCACTGGCTTATTAGTGCTTGGCTGAGCAAAAATGTGCGTAAGGCTGTTTCTCCGATTGTCTCTGTTGTTTTTTCCTGCCTTTCTGCCTGTTTGTCCTTCTGTCTGTCTGTGTGTTTTTTTTTGTCTTCATCTATCTGCCCTTTGAAAGCGAACATTGCTTATACTGCAGGATGAGCTCAAAGTCCATCTGGAAGTTCTGTTTCTCTGTTTCCAGCATTGGCGGGCGACATGAAGTGTTTTGCAGGTACTAATCCTGTTTAAAGAATGAATAAACCAAGGGTATTATTGTTTATTGAGGATACAGGAATTAAAGCGGACATCTCCGACATTGCTCTCCCGATGAGCGCAGCCAGTCCATTTCCCACCTGTGAGTGTCTAAATTACACCTCCTTTCATTCTGTTCCTCAGTTTTTGTAACAGGAAGGCGGAAGAAAACTTGGCTGGGGGTATTTGTAGCTTGTTAAAGGCTCCTCGAATAAACCTGAATGGGGAGCAAATGTGTACACACTCCTAAGATAAAAAAAGGACCCGTACTTTTCATTGTTTCCTTTTCAAATGTATTTTACTCTTCCCCCATGTCAGATTATTTTTAATAGCAATCGTAGTGTTATTCCTTTAAACAAAAGTGTGGTTTTGGGGTAGGTCGCTGACTTGGGTAAAGCTGGGAGAGGGGTTTTACCTGATCAGGTTTGCAGAGCTGCTAGATTGATTTCAGCCATGGTGGAGCGCGCGGCCTGCTTGGCGCTCTGTCGGGGCGATGGCGACCAGCAGACGTTTAAAAGCTTCTTTTTTTTTTTCCACTCCGCCTTCCATGATTGATGACTCCGAGGAAATCAGTTGAAGGCTGCATTCGTACCTAATAGTAAAAACACATGTGAGCTCACTGTCCCAGTAAACTAACCACACTTTGTTAACACATCAAGCCTTTGGCTTTTGGGAGAGGGGAACCAAAAAATGGCAGTGCCCAGGTTTGTTTGCCCTTAGGTTCTATGTCCTATGAAGACAAGTTTTTTGCCAGTGAGTAAGCTCTAACCCACATGTTCCAGATGTGATTCTGGCAGCAATGGGCCTCTCGTCAATCCCTTTGGAATTCTATCTGCCACACTTCCCAGACTTCTGCACTCCTGGTGTAGGCTCTGTTGGAAGAGAAGGAAGAATTCTGAAAAGGCCGAATTGCAAGCATCTCTTCCTTCTGGTCCTGCGGCGCAGGTGAGCTCTGTGGCTGTACACACGGAGACGGAGACCAGTTTCATCTGCTCGCTGGCCTGCTGTCGCGTGTAGAGTCCTGGACAGCAGAAGGCAACCCGAGCCGTGTTCTGGTTTTTAAATGCACGCGTTTTCCCACTCGTGGCCTCTTCATCCCGTCTGGCTGTTCTGAAGCAGTCTTCCAGGTTGCCTTTGACATCTTTGACTTAATTTGCTCAAGTCTCCTTGCAGTCTCCCTCGTCAAAAGGTCCAGTTCCTGAACCCTGGAGCATCAGTATTTTTTTTATAAAGCAGTGACCTAAATTGTACACAATTTTCTAAATGAGGTCTTACTAGCCCAGTGTGCAATTTTAACATCACGCTCCTTGCAACAAATCTCTCCATCTTAAATGTACTATAATAATGCCTATTTTGGACTGTGTATTTTAGAATGCCACTTATGTTGGTTTTTGTTCCCCAAAAAACAATTCATACAAATCATTTTGAGTTATTTGGCCTTTCATTTTCAATTATCTCCCTGTGATCGGCTAGTTGAACTGTGAACCCAACATCCAAGAGAACATAAGTTTATACTTATTCCTTTTTCCTACAAGTGTATTTACTTCAATCAAATATGTACCTTTTGTTTTGTTTGGCACTCGGGCACATCAGTGGCCATATCACCCTCACCACTGACCTACCCCCTGAAGCTCAGGAGTGTGAGCCTGGTCAGTACCTGGATGGAAGACCTCCTGGGAAAAACTAAGGTTGCTGCTGGAAGAGGCATTCATGGGACCAGTGCTAATGTAAGTGCTCACCATGAGGTCTGTCCCAGTATAGTGAGGGGGTTGTTATACTGTAAAATAGGTGCTGGCTTTTGGATGAGACAGAAAACCGAGGTCCTGACTCTCTGTGGTTGTTAAAAATCCCAGGGTGTTTTTTGAAAAGAGTAGGGGTGTTACCCCAGTGTCCTGGCCAAAAGTAATCTTGACCTTTACCAGTCATGGCCTCCTAATAACCCCTATCTCTGAACTGGCTTCATCGCTCTGCTCTCCTCCCCACTGAGACCTGGTGTGTGGGGAGAGGACTGGAGCATCATCCAGGTGGGGCTGCACACTGGTGGGGGTGGAGGGGATCCCCATGACCTGTAAAGAGCTTTGAGTGGAGTGTCCAGAAAAGAGCTATATAGTGTAAGGAATAATTTACTTGTGGAGTTTTTGTGCTCAACGCTGGTACTCATTAGCTCCACCTGCTGGCAAATCTCTGAGGCTCAGTTCAAACACGCAGGAAGGCACATAATGTGCTGAAACTAAGGGTAACCAGTTCATTACCTGCTTTCCCGGTAGGAGCTAGATTTTGTTTTGAGGGAGGGAGTGGCAGCATTCATTTCCTTCTCTGTTTTGTGTCGTGGCTCTGCTCACTGAGGACGGTTTGGTCTGTCCGTGTGCGTCTAGCCTGTCGGTTACACTTCCTCGCTGCGAGAGAGGGCAGGCCTGCACTGATGGATCGCCTCGTATGAGGCTTTCGAAATTCGTCCTGACCTGCCTCTCCAAACCTGTCCCTTAATCTCTTCCCTCCAAAGGGAGAGCTTTTTTCGCTTCTCCGAGGCGCGGAATGTTGGTCCTCTTGCAGCTGGGTGTCTCTCTCCTCCAGCCTCAGCCAGAGAGGCGGGTCTCCTTCCTCGCACTCCCCGTAGAAACTCTTCATCAGCCTGCAGGACTCTGCCGCCCCTCTCCTCTGTCCCCACAGTGCCCATTAGAACACGCAGGAGAGGGGACTGGCCTGACGCTTGGTGAAGGGCTGGGAGTGTGGGGAGGGAGGTACTTTCGGAGCGAGTGTGTTTAAAAACAAAGGAGGACATGGCCGTTCGCTAAAGAAAATGGCAGAGCAAGAAGCTCTAATGAGATGGGTGCTTTTATGTTTTTTTGTACTCTTTTGATGTACAGAATTTCGACGAAAAATGATACGAATGTACACCATGCCTTTGCAGGGTGGATCACTGATGTAAGTTAGCCTAATTAAGAACTTTGATGCAGCAAAAGAAAGCAGGCAGAGGGGTCACTCAGGACAAGGAGTGAGAATCTGGGCTCTCGATGGCTCTTGGCCCTTACCAGAGGGTTTGGTGCACAGCGCTGATGGCTTGTAGGACAATACTGCTGAGTCATGACGCTCTGGGATCCTTTACAGGAAAGTCAGGAGGGATTGTGGGATAGAGCCAGTCAGATAGCCTCTTCTTGTTTGTGAATTGTCTAATGTTCTTTTCTAGCATCTATAGGACTTTGGTAATATTAAAAAGCAGCAATGTAGCAGTACAGTACGCCGAGTATCCCAGAGTAAAAAAAACATGGAGTCTGACATTGGCAGAGTTACAGTAGGCAGTAGCTACATTGAGGGAGAAGGCTCAGCCTTCAGGCTGGCTGAACAGAACTTGGCTGCTCACGCAGTCCCCTGCGAAACCTCCGGTCTCCCGGGGCGTGCCCACGCTGTGCTGGGGGCCGGCGGGCTTTGTGAATGAAACCCTGACTTGCGCAGAAGAAAAATGCACGAAGCCACATTGTAACTAGCATTTAGTCCGCTCTAGTCCCAGTAACCAAAAGAGCACCGAGTTTCAATCATTGACACCCGGACAAGAGAACAAAAACGAGGTGCTGGAGTGGGGCGGGGGGCTGTGGCAACATGTGTTGGCTGCAGAAGTACAAGCTAATCCCATACTGACAAGCAGAAAGGAGAAACACCTGATGAAGGCTCAGCAGCTGAAAAGTGTTTCTTCTTTCCACTGCTGAGTGTTAACCTACCTGTTACTTTGACAAGTAAAGCTAGGTTATGGAATATAAAGGTTCAAGTGAAGACAACTGGTGATATTGTGCCAGGGATAGTATCCCAGCTATATCCTTCTGCTGACAATCTGTGTTGGCACTGGTTTTCTAAGGAGCTAACTGGTGTGCCCGTTAAAGTCTGCGGTCAGTTTTCCCCCTTAATTTAAGAATGACAGAGAAACTCCCCCCACCAAAAGTTCACTTTTTGCCATAGTTGCTGCCTGGAGCTGTTTAAATGGGATCTGTCACTTTAATGGCGTACCAAGTCCGAATGATTTTGTGATGCTGAAGTTGAAAAGGGAGCATATACTGTAATTTCCAAGTTTACTTAATGAAGGCTTTTCAAATGCGCAGTGCCGGACCTTGGGGTTTAGATTATTGCCTGTAGTGGTTTGAACGCTGTTAGCGCGCCTCGTTTTCTGTGTTTATTTTGCATCTGCTTACCTCCCTTTAAACATTTGACCAGCAGCCAGTGAGGCCTAACTGGATCCCAGTTTAGTGAAACATGTTCGCTGTCCCTTGTATTTAGGGAGCTTTTATTTTTGGTTACAACATTTGAGATCATTGTTTGTAATTACTGTCCGAAGCATGGTATACTGTATGCCTCTGTTCCGGGGAAACGAATGGGTTTGGATGTGGTGTTTCACTGCTGCTAAAAGTCAGTGTCCTAAAAACATCCTCTGTAGGCATAACTCGTGAAACTGCTGGACTGGGTTGGGAGTTAAATGAGCTCTGGGATTGGTGATCAGCACCACTACCTTAGGGAAAGAGGAGGGTAACAGCTATGCTGGTCCCTTAATTGGCGGGATTTTGTCATTTTTTTCCCCCCTTTTTTGAAGAAACCGGTTTTTATTCACTTCAAGTTTTTAAAAGCTGTCTGAAATGAGTGCAGAACAGCATAGCACTCAGCAACGTTTCCAACCCCCCAGCTTTGTGGTACCCCTTCATAGTGTCCACCAAAAGAGCTCAGGACTTGGGGATCCCCCTTCCAGGTATCCCAGGTCCCAGCCGTGCAGAGTTCCGTAGGCCGGAGAGGATGCAGGGATTCTAGAGGAGGGAACGTGCAGCACCAGCTTCTTATTTAGCTGCTGTGGGGCTCTCTGTGGGAAGCCAAGATCTACATTGTCACTTAGTCATAATAATAACTCCTTCCACTTATATAGCGCCTTTCTGGACACTCCACTCAAAGCTCTTTACAGGTAATGGGGATCCCCTCCATCCCTACCAGTGTGCAGCCCCCACCTGAATGATGCGCCAGTCCTCTCCCCACACACCAGCTCTCAGTGGGGAGGAGAGCAGAGTGATGAAGCCAGTTCAGAGATGGGGGTTATTAGGAGGCCATGACTGGTAAAGGCCAATGGGAAATTTGGCCAGGACACTGGGGTTACACCCCTACTCTTTTCAAGAAACACCCTGGGATTTTTAATGACCACAGAGAGTCAGGACCTCGGTTTCACGTCTCATATGTCTCTGGTTATAAATAGTAATGGCAAAAGTACTTGTGAAGAATAAGGAATGTCCTTGCTTAGAAACAAGAAATGAAAAGTCTGTTTTTTCCAAACATAAGTGTGTCTGGACGCTACCAACGTGAGTAGAAAGATGTCCACAGTGCCTCCTTTTTTTTTTCCCTGCCGTGGAAGCGATCGGATTCAGCTGAGCAAGTTTAGAGAGATGTCCTGGAGGGGGGCCTTGCTAGTCGGACAAGGAGTTGGACACGCAAAGAGGGCAGAAGAGGAAGGGGCTCTGCCTACGAACCTGCCGCGGAGGTCTGCGCTGTTGTCGTGAGTCAGGGGTTAGGCATTTCCCAGCAGTCCAAACAGACACCCAGGGTGGTCTGAACCTGCGGGCCCAAGCTTCCTCTTAGCAAGCCTGCATGTTTAAAAAAAATGCACCCAGGGTCAAATCTGTCAGCGCTGCCTCATCGGGTGCAGTGAAGAAACCAGGCACGCTTCCTCCTGAGTTGCAAAGCCTGTTTACACGAGAAACTCCGCTTTGCCGCCACAAGGAAATGGGAGGGTGTTGCAGCACTTCACCCTGGCCAAGGTCATTGCGTTCATTTCCAGACCTCTGTTCCAGAGTCGAGCGCCTCCGTTGGGCTCCTCATAGCACTGTAGCCTGACTCACCTGCAGTCCTGGGTTCCCCCTGTTAAAACAGTCTCCCTCCCTTGTCCTGCTGTTTCACTGGGAGCTGATTTAGAGAACGAATGTTTTTCTCCCTTTGCTGGTGGTGGTTTGCTAGCTAGTTTGATTGGATGAGCAATTGCTTTGGTGCTCTGTATAAGCAGGTTTTAAGCGTCTGTTTTTGCGGTAGCTTGGATCTCCATTGATACATTCACTATTCCAGCATTTGACCCTGGTAATTATCAATGAAGGGAGCTGGTTATGGCAAGCTCCTGCAATCAAGTGGACAGGAATGCCTGCAGGCTTAGTTACACTAAGTTTCCCTGAAGCTTGTACTGCCTGCACAGCACTAATGCAAGGGAAGGGTACAACTGTAGTGATCAGACTTGGAGACTCCATTAAAACGCAGTAGAGGGCTTCACTTCCGTTCCAGCTAGTCTAATGAGACCAGGCTTTGAACCTCATTAAGCTCTGTGCACTGCCAAAAGCCCACAGCAATTCATTAGTTTCCCTGCTAATGAGCATCAGGACTTAAAAGGCAGGTTTTTGACATCCATATCACAGCCAACGTGAGCTGACTTCTGGAGCAGAGGCTTAGCTGTCATGGTGTTTTTTGGAGACCTGGGAGTTGGGGCCAAGGCTGTTACCTGCTGGAGCAGAAGGGATCGCTGGTGACAGGCCTGAGCGAGGCTGGGCGTGCCCCCAGTGAAGAGATGGGCAAGTTCTGGTTGGTTTCCTCTGCCTTGTCTGGGGGGTGTAATTCATGCCATAATACATTAGCCAGTGTCAGAGCTGAAGATACAGGATGTGCAATGCTGATGTGTGGGGTGGCTCAGCAGGTTGGGACTGGATAATGATGAATGCAAAGACTCCGAAGAAGTGCCTAATTAGAGCATAATAAGGTTTTTAAGACTAGTTTTGAAGGGGAAAGATGTATGCAGCTGTACACTTTCATAATACAGGAAATGTTTTTGTGAGCCATCTCTCTTAGGCCATGTCACACTGTAGGGTTGATATACAGTACCTCTTTCTGAGCTGTGATCTATTTCAGGATCTGTGTAATTTACTACGTTGTCATTTCGCAGAAATGATGCCACATAGTGTAAAAATAGGACGAAAAAACTTTTCTTATGACATCCGAGAGGAGATGTGCTATGAAGGCAGGTAAAAGACACATTGCACAATACATTTAACACAGCAGTTGTCCAAATTGAGCAGGTTATTCGTGTGGGAATAAAAGATCTTAGTTCTGTTGGTCTTGAATCTAGGCAGTCTTAATCGACACCCAGATGGGAGGAGCTCAGATTCACTGTGCAAGGGCTGGTCAAGCCAGTTAATGATTATATCGACCTCCTGCACTATTTGCTTGATGGCGATGTCTGAAAAGTGTGTTGAATTACCTGGTGTTTCTCACACCCACTGCTACAGTATGTCCTTTTGGTATTTCTTTGGCTTTTCCCCCTTCTGTTCTGATTTCTTTGTATTTCCTTGCGCCGAGATGACGGGTGCTCATTTGGTTTTGGGGATAATCCTGTTAAACGGTGGTCAGTTGTTTTTAGGGATAATCTCTCACACCTGTATAGGTGGGGTTTCAGGTCTCATTTTCCTCAGTACCTTGCTATGAACTGAACACGGTCAGCTCCTACCCTGAACCTGCTTTTTCAACCCATTTCTGCACGGAGCTGCTCCCTGTCCTTCTGCCCGAGAGAAGGACAGCCTTTTGAAATTCTGTAGATCATGGACATTCACTTCTGGAATGTTTTCATTCTGCACTGGACACTTCCTGATTTAATTAGTATCAGTTGTTCATTTAATTGCTTTTAAGTCAGCTTCCTGGCTCTTGCTCATTGAAAGTTCTAACTTACTTGTAAAAAACCCGTTGAACTGCAGCTCTCTAGGACCAGAACAATCTCTGCTGTCGAAACCATGTGTCCCAGACGACAGTTTAAATTGACAGGGTCTCACTGTGTGGGTCCAATGAAAGTCCGAACTCTGCAGCATTTAGCTGGGCTTTGCATCTGCAGTGATTTCATGCTAATCGGCAGAGTGGAATAATTCTCATTGTGTACAGGGTAGGTACAGAAGTACAGCTGGTCATAAAAGAGAGACTGCAAGCCCTTATCACTGCGCTTAAAACAGATGTGTTAAACATAGTTTGCTTATCTTTCCTATTCCAAGAAGTCCACACACCTTTTCTCTGCACAATCTTATCATGCACCAGTACCAGGTAACAGGCACAACTGACAGACAATGGTATCTCCCGTGAAAATCATTCTTACCTCCCTGCCACAGGGAGCAAATGAAAGTGGACCTGAGCAATCAAGAGGCCTGGTATTGAATTCCAATTTATTAAAATCCTGTCCAAACACCCAAGTTAAATATTAAACATCACAGGCGCTGATTATGGATTTCTGATAAAACTGTGGAGATGGGGGAAACTAATATGCTTGTAGGAGGAAAGAGTTGTGCTGATATGCAAAATATTGTAAAATAAACCATTTTCCAATAGGATTCTATTATCCTTCACTGGGTTGTGTCCAAAAAGTAGTCATGACCGTGCAAAGGCTCTGACTGATTATATAATTTCAGCATACCAGTCAGCTATATGTTTATTTCATTCCCCAAAAGCACAGCTTTTCAGATGAGCCAGAGAACATTGGTGTGCTCTTTCAAAAGCGTTCAGGCCCTGTGGGCCAGGTGTATTTCCTGTTTGCACCCTGAGTTTCCAGCAGAGACTCTGGGCTGTTAAGACACCCCTTGGGTAAAATCAGCTTTCTGATGCTGACTGGAAAGGATGTGCTACATAAATTAAATTCTATGGGGGAGTATGACCTGCTTTGTATGAAAAGGAAAGGAAGAAAATGCAGTTCTGCTAGCATGGCACTGCAGCACCTGCAGCAATGCTAGCAGATGTGCCATCTTATGGTGACGGTGAATTGTGGCGAGCTGATACAGTATTGAAGGTAGTTCTGAACATGCAGTGCACTTGTGTTGCACAAGCGCCACCTTGTGGTTCAGATGAAAAGAGCAGCGTATGGCCACAGGTTTTGCAGGGGAGGGTTGTCGAACAGCTTTTCCCCTCGAAATTGTACAGAAAATGTATTCCACCCTATTACATCTTTTTGTAACATCTAACAGTGCACAAACCCCCCCGGAAAAACTGCTACATTATCTCTCCTGTGTTTCGTTAAATTCGTTAGCTAAAAGTTAAAGATAGGAGATAGCACAATTAAAGACGAGTTGAGACTGCAGTACAAGATGCAAGGAGCTAACAGACACCAATTAAATAAAAGGATTTTTGAAGAAATTTCCAGTCTTGTATAGTGCCTCCCTGTAGTTTGCCATGATTCTTTGGCAATTTCATCTTTCTTCACAATACTTTTACCATGGTGAATTTGAATACTGAAATGACTGTTAAAGGTCCAGAAACCAAATATTGTACACAGCGAGAGGTAAAAAACACTGAATGTCAGGTTTTTGTTCCTGTTTTCCATCTCCCAGTAAGCCACAAATCCAGGAAATATAATGGAGACAGTACAAAATAATAATACACTATCGCTATTTTTATTTGATTAAATTACATTTTATTGCAATGGGGTAAATCAGAGCAGAAGGTGCAAAGATCAAGCATTTCATAGAACATTCCTTGAGTAGACATGGCTCTCAGGTTAGCCAATTAGTTAAGTTTTAATTAGACTCTAATATTGATGAATTTCAAAATGTGTATCTTTCACTAGAGAACTACCATATGTGCTGCTTGAGGTTGTGCTGTTTAGCAGAAACCTAAGCGTGGAATTGCATTGATGTGCCTAGTTACGAAACGTGCCAAGCATTGATTACGTTAAAACCTGTATTGACAATTCATACCACAAGCTGCCATGAGGCACTGGACTTCAAGCGAGATGTATCAGTTACAGGCAAGGTCTCTTCATTCATATTGGATACAGGAGTTTAGTGTTTGAACTGCTTTCTGGTTTGATGATGCATGAACACTCAAATAAATTAGTCTTTTCTGATTGAGCTAGTGCCCACTAGGAAATATACCTTATACAGGTTCTCACTGCACATGTATTTGCATGTTAAATGAGCAATGCAGTAGATTACATGCAAATACAAACCAAGTGGTACCGGAGACACATTTGTGGTGTTGGATTTAAACTTGAAGTGAATCCCAGCATTTTGTAAACCAAAGTGCACTGAATGAAAGTGCTTATCCAAAGAATTGGGGGGATGACAATCAAGGCACTTTCATCTCAGTCACCCCCCCACATCATTTCTTGAAGATGTGACTAAAAGGGAAAATTGTGTATGAGGTACATTTGTCTCCTGCATCCCTCCTCCACCCCATCTCCACCTTCACAGCTGCCCCTTGGGTATCTCCTCACTCTGCTTGGGCGTCCCAGGGCCCTCCACCTCCACCAGGGGGCTGAGCCAAATCTCACAACACCTCAATCCTCAGCAAACAGCCCCAGTGCATCTAACTGGAGAATGAGCAGCAGCAGCCCATCTCACCCTGCAGCTCCCAGCTGGCAGTCCCCTGAAGCTCAGCAGGTGTGAGCCTGGTCAGTACCTGGATGGGAGACTCCTGGGAAAGCTGAGGCTGCTGCTGAAAGAGTGGGGCCAGTAGGGGGTGCTCACCCTGCGGTCTGTGGGTCCTAATGCCCCAGTATAGTGACGGGGACACTATACTGTAAAAAGGTGCTGTCTTTCAGATAAGATGTAAAACTGAGGTCCTGACTGTAGTCATTAAAAATCCCAGGGTGCTTTTTGAAAAGAGTAGGGTTTTTTTCCGGGCACATTTCCTCCTGGCCTTTACTAATCATGGCCTCCTAATAATCCCCATCTCTGAACTGGTGTGTGGCGAGCGTTCTGGCGCATTATGGCTGCCGGCGCATTAGTCAGGTGGGGCTGCACACTGGTGGTGGAGGAGGGGATCCCCATTACCTGTTAAGAGCTTTGAGTGGAGTGTCCTGGAAACGTATACAGTATAAGTTTAAGCAATTATTATTATTATTAATTCTTGGGTGCCTTTATTTCTCCTGAAAGCAACTGCTTCAGTGCTAAAGGTTACCTGGTATTTCACAGGAGCCGAGAACAGCCTCTGCGGGCTGTGTCTGTGAGGGCAGCCCATCCTGTCCACAGCAGGACACTCAGGGAAGCTCAAGGCTCTGTAAGCGTGGTTCACCACTGACCACTTCCTGGACTTTCACAGTGTGGCACAGATGACAATGCATCAGCTAGTTCCTTTGAAGGCAGACAGGGAAGTGTCACTGGTATGAAGCCAAACAGTCTTTGTGTAATTGATTGGTATTGTTAGGCCTATAAGAGTGTTCCACATTGTAAAAGTGCGTCACATCTTCAGCACATACAGTACAGTCCCAATAAGCCAAGCATGTTCACTGTCGGGGGCAGGCACTTGAGCCACACAAGAAGAACAAAAATGCCCTCTGTTTTTTTTCTTCAATAACTGCATTGCTTGCTGCATCACAATATACATGCAACAAAATTTACTTTGTCCAGGACATCTAAAAGTCTCATCCACTATGGAAAAAGTGAGGTGCTGTCTGTATTCTAGTTCTCAATCATACAAGTAAAGGCCACTTCTCCCTTTTTGAATGTCGAACCCAATAAAGCTAATATACACCTTCACAATATTAGCCAGGCAGGAGAACAATAATCTGAGGTCCCTTTTATAAACTGTTTTCTTTTTGCTTAAACAGGTAGATTTTCAATTCTACACTGAACCACTGCATTGCTGTAACAAAGTATGTGCCCTGCTAACAGATTTCAGTAACCAAAATCAACACGGATATTATTGTGACAACCATTAACAAAAAAAGATGCATCCTGAGTCCGATTACATCCTGTGTCCCAGCTGCAACACCACCAACCAAGTGCCAATAACAGTTTTCAAAAGCTCAATTCCTCTTGGAAATGCTAGCAGCAGACATGTCTACTTTGGGCAGGGAAACTGTCTTTGCATCCCAAACCCTAAATGCCTTCTCTAACACAGCAGTTTCTAGCCCTGTTCCTAAAGAACACAGGTCTTCCTCCGATTTGAGATACTACACTGAATGCTTACTTGACTTCTCTCCATCTCTTTAAGAGCTGAAACCACGGAAAGGATTGGAATCAGCCAATTATTTCTCCAGCCGGGAGTCTGATGAAGAGATGCAGAGCTCAGCTGCACTGCAGGGACTGAAGTGAAAGATTTACCTTGCTAAACCAATTAAGGACGTGCTGCACTGAGGATCTTCAGGGCTGATCAGACCTGCTCTACCCAAATGGCAACCTGTCAAAGGCCAAAAAAAATCTGTCGACAAATTAAATAGAAATCACCAGCCAAAGAACAGTCCTCCCCTTTCTCGTCTGGCCTTATCATTTTGGTGGAAGAAGGGCGGTGTCTGTCCAGTGCCCGGGCGTGATTCAAAGTCCTGGTGCTGGCAGCTCGCAGGGGACAGTGGGCACTCCTGTCCCGGCTTCTGCGGACTAGCTGTCCCCACGGATGGCCTTCCCGAGGATCCTCAGGCGGGACATGACTTCGTCCCAGTCCAGGTACGCCCCCTCCAGGTGGCGCGGGGTCCTGCGAGTCGACACGTAGCTCCCCCTGCCGTGCAGCAGGCGCCAGTTGTCAAAGGTCACCACGTCACCTGGTGGCAAGACACGGGGGAGGGGGGGGGGGCATGTTACTCCCATACTCCCACCAGTGGGAAAGCCCTGCAATCTAATCAGCTAGCAGCCAATGAAAAGCGCGAGATACTCAACACACGCATTCGAAAAGCCCAAATTCAAAACCGGCCAGCAGCCACATCAGCCTGTAGCTCCCAGCTGGCAGCGCACTGGAGCTCAGCAGTGTGAGCCTGGTCAGTACCTGGATGGGAGACTCCTGGGAAAGCTGAGGCTGCTGCTGGAAGAGGTGTTAGTGGGGCCAGTAGGGGGCGCTCACCCTGCGGTCTGTGTGGGTCCTAATGCCCCAGTATAGTGACGGGGACACTATACTGTAAAAGGGCACCATCCTTCAAATGAGACGTAAAACTGAGGTCCTCACTCTACTTTCTCGAGAAGAGTAGGGGTGTACCCCTGCATCCTGGCCTAATTTCCCCCTGGCCTTTACCAGTCATGGCCTCCTAATAACCCCCATCTCTGAACTGGCTTCATCACTCTGCTCTCCTCCCCACTGAGAGCTGGTGTGTGTGAGAGGACTGGAGCATCATCCAGGTGGGGCTGCACACTAGTGGGGGTGGAGGGGATCCCCATGACCTGTAAAGAGCTCTGAATGAAGGGTCCAGAAAAGCGCAATATAGGTGTAAGCAATTATTAATTATTATTATTGCCACCCCTTAAAAAATGAATCCCAAATCATTTGTACGCATTAATGCAAGTTAAATGCTCCGAGTCATGTTATCCTTGTTTTTCACATCCCTGCTCTTGCGCTAAAGAACAGGTTTTCTGATGGACGTTCTAACAAGGGTAAAGGGACGGCACCAAATGAAAATGGACGCACGCACACGAATGCGTGCGACGCGTTGGGCACGCAGCATCCCTGTGAGGCCCTGCGCTGGCCCCCGCAGCCCGGACTGACCTGGCTCCATGCGGTAGGTGACCAGGTTCTGGGGTCGGCCCATGAGGTCCACGAAGGCCTTCAGGGCGCCGTAGAAGGGCTGGATCTGCTCCAGAGGCGCGTCCAGGACGGAGTCCCGCGTGGCGTTGTTGTAGTTGATCCGCACCACCTGGCCGTCGGCGTCCACGCTGCCGGCGGGGGGGGGACAGACGAGCGTCAGCGCTCCCAGAGGCGGGCAGAGAGACGTCCGGAAACGTCCCGTCTCCCCAGCTAGGAGGCCCCCAAAACCCTCCTCCCTCTGCTTCCCCACCTACCCAGTTCACTAACACCTCACCAAATACTTCAGCACCGCAGGGGTGACGGAAAGTTCTGGGGGGAAAAGGGCAAAATCTTTCAAGAGTTTTTTTCCAGTTCTGTTTTAATTGGTGGGGCCTTTCATCGTAGAGGGGAGCAGCTCCGCTCTTTTTATGTGGGTTAGAAAGAACCGGCAGGGGTGAGTGCATTTCAAACCCAAATGAAAGTAAAATGAACACAGTAACATGTAAAACCTCCAATTTACATCACAAAATAGATTTCCAGGTATGAGCCGCGCCATATTCTACGATTCAGAACGAGGCAACAAAACTTCCCCCGACGCAATATGGCCTTATTAGACTGTAAACAGAGGTTTGCGACAACCTAGTGACTTATTGGCGACTATTTTGTGCTTAATTAAAAATTTTGGAAATGTATTTTGTTACCAAGATTTAATAACTGCTCTGAGGAACTGGGACTGCAGTTCCCCTTTAGAACTTGTCCACCTCTATTACTTTATGCTGCAAATTCAATTTTAATAGTGCTTTATGATCAGTTCCTGAATAAAACAATCATTTTCATTGCTAACTGACTGAAATGCAAGCTCTGGGACCTTCTAATATCCAGGCTTAAAACGCTTGATGCGCATGTGTTTCTAGGGTTTCAACACTAGAAGGTCAGGATTTTCCATTAATTACTCTCATTTGGGATCCGTCCTTTGATTTTATTTTTGTCTGCATTCTTATTTAAGATCAGCTTGAAGGATAAGCTTACAGACAGAGATGCTGGATGCTACTGCAACCAGCAGCCATATCACCCTGCAACTCACAACTGGCAGCCCACTGAAGCTCAGCAGGTGTGAGCCTGGTCAGTACCTGGATGGGAGACCTCCTGGGAAAAACTAAGGTTGCTGCTGGAAGAGGTGTTAGTGGGGCCAGCAGGGGGCGCTCACCCTGCAGTCTGTGTGGGTCCTAATGCCCCAGTATAGTGACGGGGACACTATACTGTAAAAAGGTGCTGTCCTTCGGATGAGACGTCAAACCGAGGTCCTGACTCTCTGTGGTCATTAAAAATCCCAGGGTGTTTCTCAAAAAGAGTAGAGGGTGTTACCCCGATGTCCTGCCCAATTTCCCCCTGACCTTTACCAGTTATGGCCTCCTAATAACCCCCATCTCTGAACTGGCTTCATCACTCTGCTCTCCTCCCCACTGAGAGCTGATGTGTGGGGAGTGTTCTGGCGCACTATGGCTGCCGTCACATCATCCAGGTGGGGCTGCACACTGGTGGTGGTGGAGGGGACCCCCATTACCTGTAAAGAGCTTTGAGTGGAGTGTCCAGAAAAGCGCTATATAAGTGTAAGCAATTATTATTATTATTATTATTATTACTGGTGTAGATCATTTATTATTTTTTTTCACATTATGTAAATCGCTTGCTTTAAGTTAGACCCTGACTATTTCCCTTGGCCTCTGCTGTGTCAGGAGGCTGCTGTAGTGAAAGTGTTGTTGTAGTTGTTTGCCTACGGCCCTGAGACAGCTGTTCCAGCCGGCGGATGCTCACTCGATGATCCTGTTCTTGGACTGCACAGCGAAGTCGCAGTAGTCCGCCCCTGTGTCAGTGAAGTCGATCCTGAGGGAGCTCAGAATTCGGAAGGCCTCGGGATTCTCCCTCCGGAGCTGGTTGGCAGCGTTGAAGCCATCGACCACTTCGCTCTGGCCCCCTTCTTCCGCCTGCCGGATGCAGTGCAGAAACTGAACCTGCACAGAGCAGAGGGTGAGGGCATTAGACCTGGAAGGGCAGAGTGGTGAGGGCTTTGGTCTCCTAACTACAGAAGAAGGTTGTTATCAGTATCTCCCACCACTGACCCCTGAGCTACACAGCCTCCCTGTCCACAGACACCAGCACCTCCCACCACTGACCCCTGATCTACACAGCCTCCCTGTCCACAGACACCAGCACCTCCCACCACTGACCCCTGATCTACACAGCCTCCCTGTCCACAGACCCCAGCACCTCCCACCACTGACCCCTGATCTACACAGCCTCCCTTTCCACAGACACCAGCACCTCCCAACACACCCCTGATCTACACAGCCTCCCTTTCCACAGACCCCAGCACCTCCCACCACTGACCCCTGATCTACACAGCCTCCCTGTCCACAGACCCCAGCACCTCCCACCACTGACCCCTGATCTACACAGCCTCCCTGTCCACAGACCCCAGCACCTCCCACCACTGACCCCTGATCTACACATCCTCCCTGTCCACAGACACCAGCACCTCCCAACACACCCCTGATCTACACAATCTCCCTGTCCACAGACACCAGCACCTCCCAACACACCCCTGATCTACACAACCTCCCTGTCCACAGACACCAGCACCTCCCACCACTGACCCCTGATCTACACAGCCTCCCTGTCCACAGACACCACCACCTCCCAACACACCCCTGATCTACACAGCCTCCCTGTCCACAGACACCAGCACCTCCCACCACTGACCCCTGATCTACACAGCCTCCCTGTCCACAGACACCAGCACCTCCCACCACTGACCCCTGATCTACACAGCCTCCCTGTCCACAGACACCAGCACCTCCCACCACTGACCCCTGATCTACACAGCCTCCCTGTCCACAGACACCAGCACCTCCCACCACACCCCTGATCTACACAGCCTCCCTTTCCACAGACCCCAGCACCTCCCACCACTGACCCCTGATCTACACAGCCTCCCTGTCCACAGACCCCAGCACCTCCCACCACTGACCCCTGATCTACACAGCCTCCCTGTCCACAGACCCCAGCACCTCCCACCACTGACCCCTGATCTACACATCCTCCCTGTCCACAGACACCAGCACCTCCCAACACACCCCTGATCTACACAATCTCCCTGTCCACAGACACCAGCACCTCCCAACACACCCCTGATCTACACAACCTCCCTGTCCACAGACACCAGCACCTCCCACCACTGACCCCTGATCTACACAGCCTCCCTGTCCACAGACACCAGCACCTCCCACCACTGACCCCTGATCTACACAGCCTCCCTGTCCACAGACACCAGCACCTCCCAACACACCCCTGATCTACACAGCCTCCCTGTCCACAGACACCAGCACCTCCCACCACTGACCCCTGATCTACACAGCCTCCCTGTCCACAGACACCAGCACCTCCCACCACTGACCCCTGATCTACACAGCCTCCCTGTCCACAGACACCAGCACCTCCCACCACTGACCCCTGATCTACACAGCCTCCCTGTCCACAGACACCAGCACCTCCCACCACTGACCCCTGATCTACACAGCCTCCCTGTCCACAAACACCAGCACCTCCCACCACACCCCTGATCTACACAGCCTCCCTGTCCACAGACACCAGCACCTCCCACCACACCCCTGATCTACACAGCCTCCCTGTCCACAGACACCAGCACCTCCCACCACTGACCCCTGATCTACACAGCCTCCCTGTCCACAGACACCAGCACCTCCCAACACACCCCTGATCTACACAGCCTCCCTGTCCACAGACACCAGCACCTCCCACCACTGACCCCTGATCTACACAGCCTCCCTGTCCACAGACACCAGCACCTCCCACCACTGACCCCTGATCTACACAGCCTCCCTGTCCACAGACACCAGCACCTCCCACCACTGACCCCTGATCTACACAGCCTCCCTGTCCACAAACACCAGCACCTCCCACCACACCCCTGATCTACACAGCCTCCCTGTCCACAGACACCAGCACCTCCCACCACTGACCCCTGATCTACACAGCCTCCCTGTCCACAGACACCAGCACCTCCCAACACACCCCTGATCTACACAGCCTCCCTGTCCACAGACACCAGCACCTCCCACCACTGACCCCTGATCTACACAGCCTCCCTGTCCAGACACCAGCACCTCCCACCACTGACCCCTGATCTACACAGCCTCCCTGTCCACAGACACCAGCACCTCCCACCACTGACCCCTGATCTACACATCCTCCCTGTCCACAGACACCAGCACCTCCCAACACACCCCTGATCTACACAGCCTCCCTGTCCACAGACACCAGCACCTCCCACCACTGACCCCTGATCTACACAGCCTCCCTGTCCACAGACACCAGCACCTCCCACCACTGACCCCTGATCTACACAGCCTCCCTGTCCACAGACACCAGCACCTCCCACCACTGACCCCTGATCTACACAGCCTCCCTGTCCACAGACACCAGCACCTCCCACCACTGACCCCTGATCTACACAGCCTCCCTGTCCACAGACACCAGCACCTCCCACCACTGACCCCTGATCTACACAGCCTCCCTGTCCACAAACACCAGCACCTCCCACCACACCCCTGATCTACACAGCCTCCCTGTCCACAGACACCAGCACCTCCCACCACTGACCCCTGATCTACACAGCCTCCCTGTCCACAGACACCAGCACCTCCCAACACACCCCTGATCTACACAGCCTCCCTGTCCACAGACACCAGCACCTCCCACCACTGACCCCTGATCTACACAGCCTCCCTGTCCACAGACACCAGCACCTCCCACCACTGACCCCTGATCTACACAGCCTCCCTGTCCACAAACACCAGCACCTCCCACCACACCCCTGATCTACACAGCCTCCCTGTCCACAGACACCAGCACCTCCCACCACTGACCCCTGATCTACACAGCCTCCCTGTCCACAGACACCAGCACCTCCCACCACTGACCCCTGATCTACACAGCCTCCCTGTCCACAGACCCCAGCACCTCCCACCACTGACCCCTGATCTACACAGCCTCCCTGTCCACAGACACCAGCACCTCCCACCACTGACCCCTGATCTACACAGCCTCCCTGTCCACAGACACCAGCACCTCCCACCACTGACCCCTTATCTACACAGCCTCCCTGTCCACAGACACCAGCACCTCCCACCACTGACCCCTGATCTACACAGCCTCCCTGTCCACAGACACCAGCACCTCCCACCACTGACCCCTGATCTACACAGCCTTCTTGTTCACAGTTAACTACCCCCAGTTGCCACCCCCACCAGGGACTGATTACAATGACATATCCAACCGCCCCTCTGGCTTCTTCAGGATCACCTAGAAGGCCGTGTTCTTGGCCGTCTCCTCCCTTGCGGGAAGGGGGAGTCTTACCCCGGGGGGATGGTGCAGGGCTGGGTAGTCGCTGTGCAGACTCAGCTTCCCTGAGGTGTAGGCCACGTTGTTGGCGTCCGTCTTGTCCTGCACCTGCCAGGTATGTCTGCAAGAAGCAATCCACAGTGCGGAATCAGGCAAAGTGTCCTCCACCCCTGCCAACAAGAGCCTGTCGCCATGGCCTCCCTTCTGACCCCAGCAGATCTTCCAGGGGGTGTTCACATTACAGGCTGCAAGGACAGAGGCCTTTTTGGTGATCCTGAAGTGGCCTGAGGAGCTGCTGGATATGGAATTGCAATAGTGTGGATGGCACCTGACATGTTAATACTAATAATAATCATAAACCAAAGGCTCTGTCCTTTATGTTCTGACTGGTCATTAAAAATGCCAGGGTATTTCTCGAAAAGAGTAGGGGTGTTACCCCGGTGTCCTGGCCAAATTTCCCCCTGGCCTTTACCACTCATGGCCTCCTGATAACCCCCATCTCTGAACTGGCTTCATCACTCTGCTCTCCTCCCCACTGAGAGCTGGTGTGTGTGAGAGGACTGGGACATCATCCAGGGGGTGCTGCACACTGGATCCCCATTACCTGTAAAGAGCTTTGAGTGAAGCGTCCAGAAAATATATATATAAGTGTAAATATACAGTGCTATATAAGTGTAAGGAATTATTACTACCAAATAGTCAGCTGCTGTTCCTTATTTTGGCAGAAGAGGGCGCCTCCTGGCCTCATATCACACTTATAGCAGGTACTGACCCTGGACTTTTCCTGTTAATACTCCAGCTCTATAAGCTCACAAAGCTCCTAGACTTTAACAAAGGAATAAAGTTAAATTCATTAGTAATACTACTAATAATAATAAAGGCAATCCCTTCTTGAGTGAGTCTTTGTGGTTCCTGTCTGAAGAGGAAGCAGGGTACTGTCATGCCCGACAATTCTGGGAGACGGTTGAGTCTTTGCCTGAAGCTGCTGCAAAGGGACTGGTCCTGGTGTTCTAAAAACAAACTGACCTCAGTGTCTTCCTAATAGAGAGTGCTATTTGGGTCTGGGTGTCCCACAGCTGTAGTTTATCCCAGGGCTTGTCAAATAAGGAACGCATCTGGACAGCAGCACTGCTGGGGCCACAGGACCGCTGTCTGTGTCACTTTCACGGGAGGCACAGCTTTCTTCTATCATTCTGTACAGTATAAACACCTCTTCACCGGAAACACAGTGTTCCCGAAAGTCTGCATCCTTCCTGCCCGGTTTGGGCTAGCAAATACATCCCCCTGTTCACAAATTACAACCGTACATTGAAGACACTGGAGAAAGAAAAGCTAACATTTAGAAATGGTTGGTAAGAGAAACTCCAGTATGTGAAATAGCTTTCAAAAGTTTGTGTTTTTGGAAAAGGAAAACAACTTCCTATGGTATTGAAGATCCCCCCCCCCAATCTGACTCACATCTGGGCTTATCTTTCGTCCTGGTCTAGCACAGCAGAAAGCGACAGTGGAACGGCTCACTTAGCTGTAGAGCTGATGTCCTAATGTGGAAGGAATGCAGCCCGCGAGCCAAATCCTTCTCTTCTACTTTTAAATCTCGTTAAGCTTTTTTTGAGTGCGGAAATAAAAAAAAGAGAGGCATGTGGCATCACCTTAGTGGTTCTGCACACACTGCCTGAAGAGGCATGTGGCATCACCTTAGTGGTTCTGCACACACTGCCTGAAGGTGGGAGAGTAAAACGGATGACTGCTTCGATTATCAGTTAAAGCTGCGAGTCCAGCTCTCTCTCTCCAGCATGCCGTGCAGCAATTTCAAATTCATCAGGACCTACGTGGGTGACTGTTTACGCAGGCAGCCGACAGAGCGGTACCTTCTATTTTCCGCGACCTGCGCATCTGGACTTCGTCAGTCGACACGTACTTTGTCATCGGTGCGGGGAATCTTCACCAGCGCTGCGCTGGGGTGCTCTCACAGGCTGCCCTCTTGACTCCGATAAAGCCGAGGCGGCTGTCAGAAAGATGGATCACTCCTGACACTGAGGCCTTGGTGCAGAGATTCGCATGAACGGGCTGGGTAGGGGCATGCCAGAGAGAGAGAGAGATCCTCTCTCGCCACACTCCTCCTCTGAGATCAAAGAGGGTGCGGCTTGTGGACAGAAGTAAAAACAGTACGTATACACAAAGTACACAATCAAGGGATTGCACTTAGAAACCGTGATTGCGTTCCTAAACAGAATTTTAAAGAATCTGTTGGTCATCATGCCCACTGTTGATGAGTTTGCATGACTGAAGAGTCTGTCCTAATTCTCTCCTTTCTTCTCAGAATGTACGCTTCAAATTTAACGGGACACCGGTCCATAACATGCTTTCTGGGGACAGCGAGAGGAGCTGTGTCCATTCTCAGGAAAGGCAGAACAAAGCCCAACAGGTTCTGAAGCCAAGCACCATTCTCTCCCACAAACAAGCTCTTTCACGTTATTTGTCCCACTGATATCCTGCCTCTAAAAGTGAGTATCAGAGGGGCCAAAGCCAACACAATTTCTCTTTACTACCAGGATATACAGATCTCCAGAGGATGTATGCATGCTTGGGAGAGAACTCAAGCCTAGGAATTACCCTGGAGCAGCCAGGATCTGGTAAGGAGGAGAAGGCTTGGGACATTTCCAACAAAGCCAGCAGTGTTCTGGGGGAGTTAAACGGGCCGGTGCTAAAAATACAGTAAAGAGCTTGTGGTTCTTCCCCTCAAAAAAACTGCGGTAGTTATCCAGCAGTTTGCAGGGGACCTGTCTGACTCACCTTGTCCCCCGCCAGACGGGGAGAGGCTACAGAAACGTCTCTATGAACTCTCGCCACATCTGCTTCTGCTTACTGGTGTACAGGCAAAACCCTACTGAAATTAATTTCCAACAGTCTGGGCTTACCCGCTCACTGGAAATAAAAATCCAACTGGATAGAAGCATGAATTGAATGGAAATCAGTCCTGCAGATCTCCAGGGACAGTGTGGAACACTGCGGTTCTCAGAATGCCACACCAACACCCCAGGAAGACCAGGAGAGCAGTCAGATGTGGCCATGCTCGTTGCTGGACACAACACAGCCAGTCGGGCATACTGATCAAACACTTTGGGTTTGGCTGCTACACAACTAGAAAACAGAAAACCAGGGCGACACTGTTCACAGTAACATCCAAAGACGTCTTAGGACCTTTCAAAATGACACAAAACACTGAAGGGGAGAATTTAAATGAGGCAGGTCAGAGTATTTATCTTTGCTGATTACCCTTAAAAAAACAGGAAATCCTCATATAACCACTAGTCATCTGTTTGAAAATAATAATTAAATACACGTGTGCTTTGATTGAATGCACAACACTGTTCTTTAATTCAAACCTCCCCTCGCAAAGACCAGACATGACGAAGAGGCTTTGTTCGATTGCTGGCTTATCAGTCCACGATCAGTGCAAAGAAATGTGTGCAGCTCTCCTGACATTTCTGGACAAGCTTGAAGTGTGACCAGCTGTTCATAATAGAGCAGTCCTCAGCAGCAGGAATAACATGTCAGGATTCAACTAATGTGGTTATCAGTACATCCAGACACTTGTAATTCAGCATGTGGTATACATGCAAAGATAATAATAATAATAATAAGAAGAAGAATTAAAAACTGCTTACACTTATATAGCGCTTTTCTGGACACTCCACTCAAAGTGCTTTACAGGTAATGGGGACTCCCCTCCACCCCCACCAGTGTGCAGCCCCACCTGGATGATGCGACGGCAGCCATAGTGCGCCAGAACGCTCCCCACACACCAGCTCTCAGTGGGGAGGAGAGCAGAGTGATCCAGTTCGGATAGGGATTATTAGAAGGCCATGATTGGTAAGGGCCAATGGGGAAATTTGGCCAGGACACTGGGGTTACACCCCTACTCTTTCGAGAAACGCCCTGGGATTTTTAATGACCACAGAGAGTCAGGACCTCGGTTTTAAGTCTCATCCGAAGGATGGCGCCTGTTTACAGTACAGTGTCCCCGTCGCTATATTGGGGCATTAGGACCCACATGGACCACAGGTTGAGTGCCCCCTGCTGGTCCCACTAACACCTCTTCCAGCAGCAGCCTCAGCTTTCCCAGGAGGTCTCCTATCCAGGTACTGACCAGGCTCACACCTGCTGAGCTTCAGTGGGTTGCATAATGGGCAGCAGAAAAACAGAGCTGGCCCCAGATTTCACCCTGGCATCTTAAACCACCACAGTTGCATATGGAACTACTGTAGAAGCAAACTGCAATACAGATCATGTTGGCTGCTGTCATACGTGCATACGTGTGAGCTGATAGTGTAGGACATAGATCTTTCCACCCATCCACCATCAGAAAGTCGTTTAGCCCTCGTAAGGTGGCAACCTGGAGTCTATCTCAGAAGCAAAAGGCTCAGGGCAGAAATATTCCCTGGACAGGAAAACACACCAGTGGACAGGAACAATTCAGAGAGACCAATTAGCCTCTTAACGGCAAGTACTGCATTATGAAACCTACTGAAAACCTATATGGACATCAGAAGAATGCAAACTCCACACACAGCAATACACAATCAAGCCAAGACTCCAAGTGTGGTGAGGTATAATGTTGTAGAAGGCATTCTGCTCTACTCCTTTTGTTTAAGGACTCCTCAATGACCGAACCTCCCTGGATAAAGGCATCAACCACCTCCATCCATTCATCAATTTTCTAACTGCTTTATCCAACACGAGGTTTATCGCCCTACTCCCCACCTCGCGACCTTCGCTCTTCTAATTCTGCTCTCCTTACTGTCCCCCAAGCCCGTCTACGTTGTACAGGTGACAGGGCCTTCTCCTGTTATGCCCACAAGCTCTGGAACTCTCTCCCCAAGGATATCAGAGTCACCTTCTCTAAACTCCTTCAAATCCAGACTCGAAACCCTCTTCTTCAGAAAAGCCTTTACTTAACTGGTTCCATTCTTCACCCCTCTGCTCTTCTTAGTACCACCATCCACGGTCTCCTCTGCATATTGTAATTGTGTAATTCTTTTTATTTATTGTTGTTCTCATTCTGGAAAATGCTTTGAGAAGGCACTATATAAAATAAACTTTATTATTATTATACAAGTAGGGTGCGCCCTTTGTTACAGTATTAATAAGAGCAGTGCAGATGGAAGAGGAGGCTCCACTCACCCGTAGAAGGTCAACCGCAGGTACCCGATCCTGTCGCTCAGCCTCGCCACCTGGCCTTGCTCTGCTGGCGCGCCCTTCAGATACACGATGCCCACCCTGCGCAGGGTGGTCAGCCAGGAGTAGGCGGCCTTGTCATCGCTCAGGACCTCCTCGAAGCTGGCGGTGGGGATACGCAACTCTGATCCCCAGTACTGCTTGTCTACAAGGAAGGGAAGGGGGAAGGAGGGGGAGAGGAGATAAAGAATAAAAAAAAACAATTGGGTTCAATCCCAGAAGCCCCAGCCCAGAGTTACATCTGCGACGGCCCTCTAGGAAATACAGACGCAGGCAAACAAATGAGTTGATGAATTCGTGTCAACTCCAGTCGCAAAACCCTCTAGAGAATTGTAAAAGAAAATAAACTCTCTGGCATCCGAAAGCAGTTTTCTTCTTAATTGGAATATGTTGCTTAATCCCTCCAGTAGTCTGAATGGAAAACAAAAGCATGTCTTGACAGCTCAGACATTCACACTACATCAGGAAACATACGTTAGAGATGATGTCATCTGGCGAAGGCAACCGGCTTTCTCTCTCCTGTTGCAAAGCCCAAATAAGCAGTCAGCAGATCTTTACTTGTGTTCAATTAGTTTGTCTCCCTTGCATGGAGCTTGAATTCACCATACACAAGTGGGTCTTCACACACCTCAGGACAGGAGAGGGCCACAGAGCTCACACTGACAGCTACCCAACACCACAGCTGGGCTCACTTTAAAATTTTTTTCCTGCGGACGCACTTGCAGAGGGGCACTTGAGACACAGCTGCAAAGCACATTTGACTCTTGCTGGCTTCGAATACCATGTGGAGGGCTGATGTTTTTGCTACCGAATGTTCCTGTGTTTTTCAAATTAAAAATAAGGCTCAATGTTTCTCCTCGGAGGCCTGGAAGAACATTCACCTGTGCCTCAGAATGCAAGTGTAAGCCAAGATCAGCAGATGGGGAAACCCAAAGCAACTCATCACCACAGCACAAAAACCACAATTGCATTGGACGTCCTTAAAACATATAGTCATGATGCACCCCCTTGCGGTAAAAGTTCTTTAAAGAAATCAGAAATAATTTGTTCTACATCTACCAGCAATCAATCTGTGATCTCTCTGAAGCTCCGGGAACAGGTGTCCCAGAGCAGTCCTGCAGTCTTGTGGAGCTACGTTTGGTCTGTTCCGGCTGTAGTTCACTGTGCCCTTCCAATCCATTCAGAGATCCTCGCAATGATTTTCAACAACTGCAGCGGAAAGAGCTCATCAATGATGAAACACCAGGCTGAAGAGTGCGCTGTGCCATCAAAAGAGAAAGAATTCCTTTGGATCCTTCAGTTCACAGATAGAGGAGATTCTCTGTTCAATTAGATACTACCACATGAGCTAGATGGGTCCGATAGCTTCCACTTGTTTGTAACCTTGAGTACGTTATTAAAACAGCACTGCGCGATCAAGAAGCTTGATGTCGCATCGTCCCAGTTAAAAGTGTAAAAAATAAACAGGAACAAGTAATACTTAGTCTCTGCCTCATTTCTAGTGAGTATAAAGGTAGAAAAATAGTTGAATCTGAATATTTGCTCATACACTAAATTGTACATATTCAAATTAGGATATTGAGGTGCTTCATCGGAGCAAATTAACAATGGATCTAGAGTCTTCGCTTAATCAGCTGATGTCCTGAAGGGTCTCTAGATAACGTTCTCCAAGGAGAAGAAGAGGACAACCTTGTCCTGGCCTACTGCTCCTCAAGGATTACAGTCCAGGAGGGTATAGAGGTCTCTTTTTATCACCAAATGCAGAAGACCTTTGACCTTAACTGTTCCAATGAAGTCAATTAAATGACTCAGTGAAAAAATCATCTGGAAAGACAACCGGAAGGACAATCCAGCTCCTAAGGACTGGAGTTTTGCACCACCCCTTTACTCCACAGGAGGTTTATGAACGTCGGTCAAAGCCCTCAGGTTTGTGGAGCTGCACACAGCCTTGGCACTGACAGCCCGGCCACGGGGACGAGGCCATGGGAACACCCTCAGCCGAGACGCGGCTGCAGCGGCGATGGGGGGGGGGGGGGCGTAGGAGGGGTACGAGTCTTACCCACGTTTACAACTGCATGGACCAGACTGACGGACTGGGCCTCTTGATCTCCAACCTCCGCTTCTGACACTCCATCAACTGTACGAGACGGGGATGGAGATCGCCGAAGCAGGACCTGCATTTAAAGCCCACTCCGAGAGGAAGAGTCCTGGGATCTACTGCAGAACCGCAGACCACGCAGTGGAAACTGCTGGAGTACTAGCACGATCCACACCTATCAACCACCGGCTTGTTTATTTCAGCACTTTCTTTTCAAAACCTGAGCTCTCTGCTTGATGTTTATGAACCGCAGCGGTGCAAAACTCCAGTCCTCAAGAGCTAGACTGTCTACCGGTTTCCATTCCCCATGATCTCTTCACCAAGTAATTTACGTTCACTGGATCTGATA
Organism: Lepisosteus platostomus; assembly: GCF_059453375.1. NCBI lineage: Eukaryota > Metazoa > Chordata > Actinopteri > Semionotiformes > Lepisosteidae > Lepisosteus > Lepisosteus platostomus. Next base: position 14,590,493 of record NC_142628.1, read on the forward strand.
AGATGGCGAGACATTTTTGCTCTTAAAATACGACAAGGCAGAACGATCTCAGCTAAAATCCTAAAAACTAAATCTAAAAACATATCCCAAAGTTATTTTCCTCCATATTGCTACAACATACTGTCACATTTAAAAATAATTTAATCTTCTCTGTGGCTCTCTCTTTCTAAAGATGCTTAGGCAGAGATCCCTCAAGGACTGAAATGGCTATCATGCAATATCTAAGTGTAGGAAACTTGGCTCTTTGTCATTAATACCATATTTTTCACTAAGCTGTATGACTGCTGACTGTGCTGTTGATGTTGAAGTGGCTGTCTGAGCCACAGAGCCCTAATTTAAACGACTCAGATTTCTCCCAACAGCTATTCTCCCATTAAGTTGGTGTTCTGACCACTAGTTGACCTTGTCAATGGTTAATCTCCTTCTTCTGAGATTTTTTTTTGATTTTATTTGAAATTCCTACACGTCAACAAGGTCTAACAATTCTGAGCATATCCAGAAAAAATATTAGCATACCTGTGTACCTATAATCTTTATGAACTGTATAAGCACTTCAATTACCAGCAGAAGCAAACCTCACAGAGGTTGTTAGCAAAGGAGAGGAATTAATTTAACAGTATTATTTATTTGAGATGCGTCTACACACATAGCCAGCCTCTTTTTACTTCTTACACCCCAGATCAGGGCAAAACTGAAGCCAGAAAAAACAGATATCTCATATTTTGGAAACGCACACATTCAAGGTTTTATTAGAGTATTATCCTCCCATTTTGTGCCTAAGTGGGGTCAGAAAACGCACTTCTAGCAGAATGCTACACCGGAGAGCAAATGTTCCTCATTAAAGTTCAATTATAGTTTCAGTTGCCCTCTCCTTCTTGAAAAATGGCTCTATGACATCATTCGAGCCTTGAGAGTATTAAGTTTTCTAAAAATGTAAAACCTACTTCTCTCTTTCTTTCTTTTGTAATTTGTAAGTCCACCTCCTAATGCTCTAATGACAAAAGAAACTGGAGAGAACTGCTAACTGCAAGGGGCTGTGAATTTGCTTTTTTCCTTCGCTTATGTTTTGTTTCTATTTCGCAGAGAATTTTGCAATAATAAAAACACAACTTGCAAGAACGGGTAAGAAAAGGAGAAACATAAGATACCTGCGATCAAAGGTAAATGTTCGACCTGCCTTGCGATTGGGTACTGGAACACACACACACAAAACACATTTCTGAATGGAAGGACCAGTTCCTAAAAGCGACTGGATCCCTGGGTCCTAATGGCAACACCTTCTCACTACAAGCAATGCCGATGCCCTGGGGCTGTTTTCCATGTCATCTTGGAATGATGTTATGTACTTAATTAAATTCATATTGAGATAATTCAAGACATCATACAGTAAAATGCAGCTGAAAAAGCCAGGATTTGCATTTTTGTCATTTTATTTCCAGCATTCCAAAACATGGGTTACCCAGTTGTTCCTCCAACTTCTTTTGATTAAGCTTGCAGGCTTTAACAGTACATGCACACATACTGCGAAAGCCAGATTCCCAGATGCTTGCAGGTCGAGTGTAAGGCACGCCAAGGGCCTGCAGGTTATCGTGTGCTCCTCATTCACTTATTGGGAACTGGAGCTCGACCCTGCAGTGATTAAACACTCCTGAGAGAAGGCATGACCTCATTCATGGCAAGCACCCACCATGCACTGCACATGAGCGAAACCTACCACAGACGACACTGTCTTTCTGGCGTCCCTGGCACTGGCATTAGATTGTCATGATACTGGTATGAGAGAAACTGTAACAATCAGTCTTCTGCAACACTACCAGCCTAAGCTATAGATCCTTTCCGAGGAGCGATACCACACTGCCTGCAAGCTTTGCTTTCTTACAGTACATTCTGGTGAGACTTGACCGATCTCCTTTCAGGTCCTTTGTGAGCGCTCCTGCTCCAACAGCCCCCTTCCCCGCATTTTTGCAATGACATCACCACTGAAAAACAAGATAAAGAGCCACTAAAAAGCCTCGAATTCTATTTCTGTGTGAAACAAGAAGCCCAAGATGCGCATCTCTAAATATAAACAAAGCGAAAGGGGTGGAGGAAGAAAATTGGACTTTGAATGCATAGGCTTAGTGGTATCAAAATTGTAGGTTTACAAGGACACTAAAAACTGCCATGAAGAAACCCACAGTCTTGTGTCTGCCAAAGCAAATGAAATCATCTACCCAGTACACCACGGTCTAGGGCTTGGCTTGCCACAGAGCCATTCAGCAGCTTATTTTTGCATACCACACAGCCTTGGCAATCGAACTGCATGAAACTACAGCTTCAGCACATCATGCCGAGATCTGGCCCTCTGACGAGCATGATACCCAGCAGCCCCGTGACACTCCTGTCTGTCCCACTCGAGGCGACGCCCGCTTGGCTGCAGACGTCTCCATTGGAGAAAAACACAGGGGATGCTTACCGCCATACTCTGCAGCTGCAAGAATCTGTGTGCCTGAAAAAGCTGCCCGTTGAGTGTTGCCATTATTTCTTATTTATTGATTTGGCAGGCTGTGCAGACGGAGAACTGAACCTGGATCAAATCAGAACTCAAATCCAGCACTTGATGGCTTCCTGCTTCAACCCAATGGAAATCTGGCAGATGGATCAGGGGCTGCAATCCGCACATGGGTGCACTAAAGTTTTGATTTAACACGCGCCTTACAATGGCACATTTGTGATTCTCTGACAATATGAGTGCACCCCCCACACACTGGAAACTGAGCGCCTCGCTTTCTCCGAGACGCCACCCGTATCCTGCTAAGGTGCAGCACCAGGCTCAGACGAGCAGGGTCCAATACCGGGCTGGAGCATCACACTGTCTCCCCTGCCTGCCAGGTACTTTTAATCGGAGTGTAATTCAAGCTCACGGGACGATCCAAAGCAGCCCTCCTTCCCAACGCAGAAGAACAAGCGCAGCAGTGTTCAATCCTCTTCCTGTCAGCCAAGAACCTCTCCTACAAGAATTTGAAATGAACACTCGAAATGCAGGGCTCCCCTCAAGTTCTCAATTGTACTATTTCACTGCCTTGCAAAAGTGGGGTTTGCTCCTGAAGCACGTCAATCTCCCAGGGATTTTGACTGTCCAACCCCCGGCCACTGCGCTCTGCAGGCATCCGGTTTAGAAAACTTTTATGAGGCAAAGAAACTTTTGTGCGGGTTCACATGAGGACCGTTAGTTCACAATATTGTCCTGATAAAAAAAAACTAGGTTTTCCCTTCTGTCCCATCATAAACAGCTGACTGTGCAAAGCCTCAGAACTCAACACACCTCTGCACTATGCACTTTTAACTTGGACTACTGTGTATTTTTTGTTCACTACCATGTATTTTTGGCTCTCTACCAGGTATTTATTGTGCTGGTTATTTACTGACTGTGCATACAATCACTATTTATCATGTACCGTTTTGTAATGTCTCGTCTAGAATAGATTGTGTGGTGTCGTCTGCTGTACTGTGCATGTCCCGAGAGGCCTGGACGAATTGCAAAGCTCACGGACATACGGTGATACACTCCTCTGCTGACTGCTCCAGCGCCCAGACGTGAAATGCGAGGCCCCTCTGTGGGAGGCAGCTATATTTCGGCCGAGTCGGGCTGCGGTCCCAGAGGAGACGGGGAACCTCCCGGGAGAGCAAGAGCGTGGGATCGGATTCAGCTCGGGACTGCGGGACACAGCCTCGGTACCCATCAGGAAATGCCTTCAAGAAAATCACAGGCTTATAGTGCCTATCAGGCTGCATTAATATTAGCTCATGTGGGAAGAAGCAACTCCCCAGTTTATCAGTGATGAGTGACTCGTTCCTGTCTGGCAAACTTTCCTCACTCTCTCAGAAAGCAAGAGCAGGGAAAGACTTGGTAACGTCATGCCACTTAGATCTCAGCGAGCGGTTCTGCTAGATTTAAAGCAATGTGTGGTTTCCTACCATAGAGCCAGGGAAATACTTTCATTAATAAAAACCACCCGCAAACCTGGTCTCTAGTCCTGTCCTCTTTTTCACAGACTTTCTGCTTCCTGCAGTGCGATGCAAAATCAGATTGGGACCAAACTGAAATCTAGCGAGAGAAGTGAAATTGAGCAGCTATAGATTTGGAAAGTGACTTTTGTTGTTCAAGCCAACTCATGCAATTCTGGGTCTGACAGAAAAAAAGGATCTGGTTTGACCGTTTAAAAAAAAACAAAAAAAACATTACCCTCATTCAATTGGTACAGACAGGGCATTTCACATATGATACACCCACCATGCTGAGCTAAAGGTCTATCAGCTGTCACCACGGAGGGCTGCTGCTTAAACAGAAAATTAAATCAAAACACTCTCAGTGCAGCTCTGAAAAGCTCCTGTGTTTAGGAGTCAAGGCAGTACAATTAACCCTTTCTCTCTCTCTCTCTCTCACCTTTCTGCGGCTGGGCACAGAAAATTGGAACAAGATCCAACTGGCTTTGTTTCATTTTCCTTGCCTGCTATTATCGTGTCCAGATGTGTTAATGAAAGATGAGCAAACTCAATAAAGGGGCTCTTTAAAAGTGAGAAGTTAGTAATTCAGTTACTGAACCCATTTGGGTTGACTGCTCAGTAAATTCCTGGCAGCACAGCGTGAACTTACACAGAGCTGGGCAAAGTCTGGTCTGTGTCAAAGAGGAAATCGCGTCACACGGTTCAAACAATCTCCAATAAAAAAATGTGTGTGTTAACCATGTCTTTGGATTTGTTTCTAAAGTTGTATTCTTTTTTCCCCTCTCAGCTTCTGATTATAACAGCAAAATGACTGTGGTGTTCAGATCCAAGTTCAAGATGAATGAAGTACTTAAGAAGACAAATTAATATTGTCAAAATCCATCATAAGCATCATTGGAAACTCTGACTTACAAATCTCATTTTCCTGATAGATTTGTAAATAAATTTTCTGCAACTTTTTTTGTAGCAGGTGCACTGACACTTTATTGAACAGACATGACAGTTAAATTCACTATACTGATAAACATTTCTCATCTGCATGAGTCTGCTGTGAAAATCACAGACCAGTGGGGTCTTTAGCCACCACTGGAGGCAATAAGAGCCTAAATGAAAGTCCTATACCAACGGATGAAGGATGTGGACCTTTGTAGTCTTAAAGAGGGAAGCCCATAAGGAGCCCTGATACAAGGATTCAATATGCTCAAGGGTGCAGACAAGCTCAGCCCAGCGGATGAACCAGAGGACACGAGTGTTAATTAAGGCACTTGTGGGAGTCCAACAAAATGCAAGGGGAGGAGAAAAATGTTTTGAGAAAGGACTGCCTGCTTGTAAGGGGCAAGTGGAGAATGCCAATCAACATTACCACTGTGCCATGGAAGAGACTGATCAGATGAACTGGTACATTGTTGAGTGGCTTCAGGCTGTGGCTGAAAAAGACAAATTATAATAATAATTCCTTATACTCATAAATTGCTTTTCTGGCCACTCCACTCAAAGCACTTTACAGGTAATGGGGATCCCCTCCACCCCCACCAGTGTGCAGCCCCACCTGGATGATGCTCCAGTCCTCTCACACACACCAGCTCTCAGTGGGGAGGACAGCAGAGTGATGAAGCCAGATCTCACACACTGTGCGTGTACGGCTGTTTAACCTACAAATACAGTGAGGAATGCACCATAACGGACACCAGCACATGATAACTTCCACGGTATGTTTTTGCTGTGAAAATGGCACCATTACTCAGATTAAGGAACCGTTCAGGTCCGTGAGGTTGGCTGAGAAAGAGCAGCACATCAACACCCTGGACAGCGGCTGTTTAAAGTCGTGACTCTGCGTGAAAGTGACAGCGTGAAGCACCCAGCTCTCAGAGGAGCTATCTGGTGGTCGGTCAGGTGTATATCATCTTCGTCACTTTTAAAACTGCACCCGATCCCCCCTCACGCCATTATTATTAGCGCCCACACGGTGCACGATTGTTAAACAACGTTTAATCCTGCTCTCCAGGCTGCTGTTCCCCTTCAGTTTACATTCCAAGACACGTTCCATTAACTGCCCCGTGAGCCGAGGGAAATGCTGGCCCTGGCTCCAAGCGGGGCTGCCGACCCAACCCCCTCCAAACCTGTCAAACTGCAGAGCTCCTGGCGGAATTAAATGAAGAGGCGGGCGAGGAGAACAAGCACACAAACTACGTCTACTCGGGCTGAACAGATTTTATCTGGAGCACAGTCGAGGCCACATCTGAACAGAGGTGTAACAGAATGCAAACTATTACAAGGATTCAAGTTTCTTGAAAAAAGCAGATACACAAAGGCGGGTGGGGAGATAAGAGATCTAAAGGAGAAGAAAACCAACACGTGTGCTTTAAAGCAGCAGTTTCCTCTCTACTGTGCAATGACATCAGACCTGAGGCCCCCTCAGGGAAATGTCCTATTTGCTTTCTGCCAGCTGCGGCAGGCCAACTTCAGTGACCCCGGCCACGTCGGATGTGGACTCTGGCCAGCCCCCAGGAAGATACGACGCTCTTGAACTTGTTTGTCTTTAAAAAAAACAAAAAACACAAAACAGCTGAAACCATGGACTTTGCCAATGTGGGACTTGTAGCGGTGAGAGAGAGGACACAACCACCGATTCCTACAAGAACAGCCCCTGGCACGGATTGTGTCTCTAGAACAGGAAGACGCAGGGTCAGTTGTGGAGACAGTGCAGGACTCCCAGATACTTTCATGGCCCTGCTGGCCATACCCAAGCCTATGGTTATGGCATGGTTATGGCAGCCCACTTTATTGACAGAAAGTCGGGCATTTCTGCAGGCGTGGGCAGCGGTCAGGAGCTATTGTTTGAGAATCATAGGCATCTTTTAAATAACGTTCACCTTCGCCTCCTATACAGTGCTGGCTGACAGCTGGGCAACGGTGCAGAGCAGTCTAAATCATTTTCAGTCACGATGAACTCAACTTTTCAGCAAGTATTAATTTCTTGGTTTTCGTGGGATTTTTAAATCCCGCACCAACGCTGATCTCTTTCTGATGGAGGGCACAAGAGAAAGAACACAGAGGGTACATGGTGCACGTCACAGCTTCTATCCAGAAAAGAACAGGGCCACAAACGCCTTTTCTTCCTCTGCAACAGAAGAATAAGGCGCAAATGACTCTGGCAACCTAGAGCGTCTTCGTGCACAGTCCCGTTCCAAGAAAGAGCTCTGAAGAAAACCCCGAAGGAGCAATGGTTCATCCCGAATGAGCCCCACCGGGAGGTGAGAGGAAGGGGGGTGAAAGCTCACATCTGCCGCGCAAGACTGCTCTTCATCACAGTTTTGTTTGAACGTGCGTTTAAGAATTTGCATGCGGGGGGGGGGGGGAAATCAGAACAAAGGAGGTTGTTCTCCAGCTGCTAAACCAAAAACATAGGGAAATGCATCCTGCAACCTGAACTCGCGCCATTTCCAATAAGAAAAAAGATCAACAACCAAACTGTCCCAGCACTGCTTGGGGACAGGAAGTTGTCCTTTTTTAGTTGCTCAGTGATCAGGTATAATTAATGAAGCCCTAAGCACCACACTCCTCAGAGTTTGTTTTTTAGTTTTTTTCGGGGGGGCTTTTAACTTGTATTGAAGGGTACTGTTGCTCGTGTTGCTCCCACGCTCCTGATCCTGGAGCGCGGGGGGGGTTTTCTGCGGCACAGGAAGTGGGCGACACACAGCGAGACGCGGGCTGGGGGGGGACTTTCCAGGGACGTGGCCGAGTCCAGGAGGAAGCCTGAGGTTACTCCCGGGCCGGAGCTGAAAGGCGACCGACAGAAACAGGAAGACGAGCGCGAGTAGGGAAAGGCAGCCGGATTCCCGAGGAAAGAGGGTAGGTGCGTGTCAGAAAAGGAATCCCAAAGCCTGCCAGTTGAAGAGGGGGAGCCTGTGGGAGGCCAGCAGCTTATCTCCATGAAAAAGGAACACAAGAAAATTGAGAGCAGATGAAGCAGTTTTAAGATGAAAACATGCACAGACCTGAGTGACCGACGATAAAGCAAACAAAAGCGATTGCCAGAGACAGTCTTTCGCTGTCCTCCAGAGGAAAATCAGCTGTAATGATGTAACCTCTTCCAGCGCTTTGGCGCATCCCAAGAAACTGTGCAGTCTAAATTCACACTCCCTACTGAAATGTGCTATTTCAAACTGAATCCAACCGGATTCGATTGTATTTGAAAAACATTCCTTGCCAGTTCTTAGATCATTCTTATTTTACAGTGATGCTCGGATGCAGAAAAGTAGGCAGATGGACATAAACACTGCAATTAAGTCTTAATTACCCTGAAAACAAGGTGCATTTTTCGATATTTTCAAACCAACCTCCTGTTCTGTAAACCCTTTGCAGATATGTGGTGTAATAAAGGACCCAGCCTCCAATACACAGGTGGGAGACTTACACGGGTCTCTTTGGACTCGGTTGCACCTTCACATTTTATTCAAAACTATTATCCCACAACACAGCAGCACTGTGAATGGTAATTCCACTGTATTATCCCACCAATGACACGTTTGCCCGTTTTTTTCAGCAAAACGTCTTCCCTTCATGTAAGACGTTGCCGCCGTTTTTAAAGCGCAGACAACATAAGTAGGTCTGCGTTGCAAACGCTCCCGAGACCTGCTCTTCACCTGCATGAGCTACAGCATCACTCCAGTGCCGGCCATTCTCTCCCACTGACCCCTCGCTCACTCCGAACGAATCCCGCCAGTCCACACTCGCCCTCCCTGCTGGTCTGAAGTATTGCACTGACGCTGGATTCGCTTTCTCACTCTTATTTCAAACTGTCCCCCCCTTCCCACAAGAATTAGGGTTATTGTACATGAGCGGAAGACCCCGGACAGAATTATTCTACGGGCCATACCAGAGACGCAGCTGCTCCCTGTGGATTACCTCCTGCGTGCTTGTCTGACTTCTGAAGCAGTCTTTGATGTAAAGCCCCTATAGGTAACTATCAAGAGCTGTATCTGAGCCAGATGCAGCACAACACTCACTGTAAAGATAAAAAAATATCTGTATTAACGAGCGCTCTGCCTTTTCTCTTTTGTCATTTCTAAATCCCTCTCTCTCGAGCAAAACACTTATGTATTTGCTTAACTAAGCTATTTGGAAAGAACTGCCCCAACACTTTTCAGCTCTGTACTGGCACAATCCAACTCTCTTCCCCACGGCCAAGGCGTTCTCTAGTGTCTGTGTTGAGGCAGAAACCAGAGAACGCAAGTGGAAATTATGTGGAAACACTTTTAAGATTGAGAGCAGGAGGCACAGCGTTACCCAGAGGGTTATGGGAGTCGAGAAAAAGAGACCCAAGTGACACACTTCTAGAAAGAAGCCAGGTCGACTCATCTCGAAACAGCTGTGGGAGATCCGTGCATAAATTAGATCACTTCATTAGTTCTAATACTAACAATTGGGCTGAATAGTCTCCTCTCCTTTATAGACATTTCAAGTTCTCAACCATCAGACTGCAGTATTAATTTGGGTGTAGTACATTGCATGACAAGTCAAGCATTTAGTAACAGTCATACTTTTGGATATAGTACATTGTCCCCGACAGTTTTGTTGGATTTTATTTACCAGCCGAGTTCATTCAGAATTATTTGAGCACAGTACATTGGCTGTACTGACAGTATCTGAAATAATGTGGATGCCTATTGCAGAGAGCTGGCTTATGCACTCAACAACAGGAACACATGTTGCCGCAAGACAACTGGGACTTGCTAAAACTTTGTTACTTTGTCCAGTTGAGGGAGGGGAGTATACAAAAAGGGAGCAGAAGAAAAAAAATGTTGTAAAGAACTCTGTTTTAGCTATTTACGTTATTTTGTTTACACACGACTTAAAATAATTAAAAAAAAAACCAGCATAAACGCTAAAGACTTCAACACATGAAAACACACATATGGTTGTGAAATGTGTTTTTCCCCAACTTCGCGAAAACATTTTAAAAAAAGAAAAAACTCCTGCTATCCCTTGAGGGATGACAATATGGAGAAAACTGTGCAAACCACAGACTTTCAGAAAGAAAAAAACGCAAGACGTCAATAAAAGAGCCATGAACATTCGTGCTGACAGGTTCACTGGCACAGGGCGATGTGTAAGAAGCAAGAGGACTGGCTGTCACAGACAGAAAAGACTTTGCTGAAGAACTGGGCCAAACAGAGCACCAGGAGACTGCGGAGATCGCTGAAGCACCACGAGCAGGACGGGCATTCAGGCAGATGGACAGCGCAGTGGCAGAATGAAAAACGCTTTATGGAAGAGAGGGCTTCCGAAGCCGAACAAACAAGGAAAAATACTAAAGCAGGCAACCCTGCTCCTGGAGATCTCATCTAGCTCTTTCCTAACCTCCCACTGCAGTAGGTTATATAAGAAACCATTAAAGCAGCAATTTCCACATTCTTGGAACACTGTATCGTAAGCTGAGTGTTAAATTAACTTCAGAAAACATTTGGAACAGAAATCGTACCTCCAAGGACCTTAACTGATTGAGCAGATAACTTTCTTAATATATAGTATCAATGAAGTGTCAGTCTTTAGAAACAGGTGGTTTAGAGGGACACCGAAGAATTGGGGCACTCCTGATCCAGTGTTGGGGACCCCTGTACTAAAAGTGCTACCAAACTCCTGCAGTATCTGTATGCCAAACTGGCTGCTGAACACTACAGGGTTCCTTTCCAATTCAACTTCAGATACAGTCGTTATTTTACTAAAATATATGTGTGTCTTCATAAGGGAGACTAGTATTTGTCTTTGCAGTTTAGAAAATTTGCTAATTGTTCTAACATGAATAATAACAAAATTTTCTTACTCTTACATAGCACTTTTCTGAGCACTTTACAGGTCATGGGGATCCCTTCCACCACCACCACCAGTGTGCAGCCCCACCTGGATGATGCACCAGTACGCTCCCCACACACCAGCTCTGAATGGGGAGGAGAACAGAGGGATGAAGCCATCTTATTGATGGGGATTATTAGGAGGAAAGACTGGTAAGGGCCAATGGGAAATTTGGCAAGGACACTAGCGTTACACCCCCACTGTTTTCGAGAAACGCCCTGGGATTTTTAATGACCACAGAGAGTCAGGACCTTGGTTTTACATCTCATCTGAAGGACGGCACCTTTTTACAGTACAGTGTCCCTGTCACTATACTGGGGCATTAGGACCCACATAAGACTGCAGGGTGAGCGCCCCCTGGTGGCCCCACTAACACCTCTTCCAGCAGCAGCCTCAGCTTTCCCAGGAGTCTCCCATCCAGATACTGACCAGGCTCACACTGCTGAGCTCCAGTGGGGCTGCCAGCTGGGAGCTGCAGGGCGATATGGTTGCTGAATAACCATGTGAGAGAGCAAACATGCATTTGTGCCAGATTAAGGTCACAGCTAAATAAACCAGCACCACTGCACAACAACCATCTCTGCATCGGAGAAGCTGAGAGGCAGGAAGGCTCACTGCTCATTGAATGAGTCAGAGATGCTGTTAATGGGCAATTAGCACTCAGAGTGAATGACATTCCACATGAGGGAAAAGGGCTGGTCTGATAGGCTCTATGCATGGCTGGTCACACCTCTGGGCTAATTGTAAGGAATACAAGAGCAGCTGTGAGAAAGAAGGAGCAGTCCGTATCTAGAGGAGAGGGTAGATGGGTGTTGTACTGTGGTGAGCTTCCTGATTTGGACTAAGTTGGCCTACGGGCCTAAGAGACTCTGTGAGTTGAGAATACTTAAGTCTGTCCTGAGGCGTGTCACAGATGCTGGACAGGTGATTGAGGGGGCAGAGCGTTTGCCAGTGTCAATGGGGTTGTAGCACTCTGAGGATCAGGGTGGCCAGCAGAGGTGATGGGGAAGTATCACAGCAGGGATTGAAAACCATTATTGGCATGCAAAGGGATTTTTAACAGCACATGTATTAAAAGTTAATAAGCCATGAAAAAACCAATACTTGACTACTCTGTAATCCTCTACAACATGTTAACCACTGAGCACAGAACAAATGATTCATTTTGGTTTATTTAGTGCATTAGTTTTAGAAGCTGCTCGCAATCGATCTCAGCGTCTTTATCATGACCTGTTGGGACGTCCTTGCCACTGAAGGTGGACTTCTTGAAGAAAGTGGGACTTTCACTGCTCTTAGTATTTGGATCAACATGCCACAGTGAACAAGTATTTTCACGCATGCGGTCAGTTCTTTGTCCCTTCTGTAGCCAGTTAACAACTGAAAACTCAGAGGCTTGCGTGCTGCTATGAGGCTGAGACTGGAGAACTCAAAGCAAAAGCAAGAGCAAGGACCACACTGAATGGTAAGATGTCCATATTAACCTATTCATTTTAAATATTTGTAATACACTTTGATTAATGAGAATTTAGTAAGTATGGCTATTAATGGCGTAAATAAAGTATCAATGCCACTCAAAATCTGTAAAAATAAAATCTGTGAAATGTGAGCTAACTCTAGGCACGCCCCCGCTGAAAGGCTGGTGACCCCCGTGTTAGAGCCTGATGGAATTGGGCATCCCACGTCAGTGCAGAAACATGCTCTCTTCTAGATAGTGCAGGGTGTGTATTCCATGGCTTTAACATCAGCAGATGAACAAAGTCACAGACTGTGGTTAGTGAGAACATCAACAGGACTGCTGCTGGTGGGTAACGGGAATTCTTTTTGAAGACTGCTGTCTATGGCCAAACACGATCAGTGGCAAAGTTAGCTACGGGGGAATCTTAGTGGTTGCTCATCGAGATTTGTTGCTTGTGGAAGTGCGAGATGAAGAGTCAATATAGTGTTAATAAACTTGGCGATAGATGCGAGAGCTGGTGTCAAGGATTAGGTGATGTTCGACGTTCTAATTCCGGTTGTGAAAGGGGATTAGTGATGAGAAAGTGGGGATCGGGTGAAGGGCTAAGCCGAGATTGAGCAACGATGACAATCTAATGACAATTGGAAAGGGCGACAAAGTAATTGAGTGGAATTCTCTTGTGCCTGACAACCTACGAATGAGAGATAATTGACGAGCTGGAGAGAAGCCAAGGGGATTTGGGAAAAGGCTCGTGTGACGTTCTGCTGAATGGAAGAGGGCCATACAGTCTGCCTAAAAGGGAACCACTGGTAGATCCAGGATAGCGTAGAGGCTCTGAGAGACAAGGACAGACCACCCGGCATGAAAAAAGGAAAGTTATACAATCGGCAGCATTGCTTGTTTGATACCAAAATAAAAAAGTAAAGGAGGAGCCTGTTGTATCCTCACTATTGATGTAAGAGAAGTCCGATATTACACATAGCCTAAAGACCTGGGAAACTAAAATGGTGTGAACAATTAAAGTACTGAGTCTCTGCTAGAACTAGATTTTAACACCGTTTCCAAAAGCAGAAAGGTTTTTGGTGAGTCTTGACGGCAAGGCTCCCCTGACATATGGAACAATTTTGATTAGGAAACACGTAAGCACATTTTGCATCAAGAATTTGACAAATTGGTATTTTCACCACAGAAAACGCAAAAGCCAGATCCTCCTAGCTGAAGTTATTTTTCCAAACGGCTACAGGCGCAGGATATTTGTTTTGGGGAGGGAATGACATTTCAGAACCCCGGGCATTTCATCTCCAGACCCCGAGGTGAAAGACTGACGCTTGCACAGTCCCACGTTCCCCTGCGCCGGCTAGAAAGGGAAAAGTATCTCCTGCCAAGGAGCGGTTAGGGGAAGCAGATCGTCCTGCTCCCGCTGGGTCGTAAATCCAAAGAAATAAAGCAAAGAGAAAAGTGCCTTAGAAACTACGTCGAACGGGACGCATCTTGGAGAGTGCTAGGCTGAGGGGTCGGTCTGCCACAAGAGCTCGGCCCGAGAGTAGCACAGGCAGGCTAGACAGGAGAGGGGTAGGCTGCCCATTTCCTCTGCGGTCTTCTCGGTGCTAAATCAGTCTCGCATGCGTCGACAAAGGAAGCTGAACAAAAGTTTCCACAGCGTTGCTCACTCCGATGTTCGGCATGTAGGGCGAGCTGCCAGCCAGGAGTTTGTTAGTTTTTTTTTTTTGATTCTCCCTTGTCGTTCGGTCTTGAAGTGGTTTTTAACACATAATGGAAGTGCCTTCCCAGCATTCCCGTTCTTTTTTTTTTTTTACATTTCACTCTGCCGATAGCCAGGCAGTCGTGTGGCTCCGCAGGGGAGGCTCTTAATGTGTGGGCATGGACGACCTGTGCACATACACAACCCCAGTCTGCTTGCTAAACAACTGAATTGTGTTTCATAAACGCTGTAAATAACTTCCCATTCAGCCATCCATTTTCTTTACACTTCATCCAATTCAGGGCTGTGGGAGAGGCGGCGCCTAGCCCAGCATGCAGTGGGCACAATTCGGGGTACGCGCTGGATGGGACGCCGGTCCATCGCAGGGTACCCACAGATGCAGACGTGCCCCATGCTTGCACCAGAGCCAATTTTCCCCAAAAGCCAATTAACCTACCAGCATTTCTTTGGACTTTGGGAGGAAACCAATACAAACTCCATGCAGAGACCACCCCAGGTCCAGAATCGAACCCAGGACCACTTCACCATGAGGCAGCTATGCTAAACACTGCCCCAGTGTGCCACCCTTCCTTCAGACTAGCATGAAAAGAAAATGAATGACGGGGGGGGAAAAAAAACACCTGCATTCCAAATGTACATTACCAAGACCAAGTACTCTCCGCGCTTTTGGTTCAGAAACAAACTACTTTCTGGAGATTTCTCCAGCGACAAACGCTGTCTTGTCAAGTTCTTGGGATCGTCCCAGAGAGTCAGAGCCCAGCTGTGGGTGGCGGAACGGCAGGAATAAAAGAAGGGAGAGAGAGAGCGCTTTCCGCAGAAATCAAATCCGACACAGGGGCTCTCCAGTGAGAGGAGCCCCGGCCAGCCAGAGGTGATGGATGGGACCAGCCGCTGCAAGAGGGAGGAGGAATCTGCTGGCAAGCCTGACTCTCCTCCCAGCTCCCCTGCTGCATGAGCCTCCTCTGTGCGCGCCGGCCGATCCAGCTAAAAATACCCACCAGCGCTTATCGCGGGCCAAGCCCCCTCTGAATACTTTCATTTATGTCAATCATCGTTCATGTTCCTTCATTTTTCTTAAGGCTCAGTCGTCCCTGTGTTTAAATTCAGCAGACCGGAGAGCAGGCACGCTCAGCTAAGCTAGAATCGGGAAATTTAAATAAGCTCTCGCCCCTCTCCTCCTAACTGTACTGGGGAAGGGATCTCCACCTCCCCCCCCCCCCCGTCCACTTCCAAACCTCACTAAAAGGTGAAAGGTTTGCCACAGGCAAAGAGGTTTTTTGTGCATTCAACAGTTTGTTTTTACAAACGTGGACGATAAAAATCACTGAACGAACTTGTACTTTGCTTGGCTGATAACACCAAGTGACCCTGTTTTTTTTTTTCCCTCTTTTCCATGTGATGTCTGGCAATGTGCTCTTTTAAAAGCCTAAGATGCAAGGAGAGAAAACAGAGCTCTAAAAAGAAACCATGCGCTCGTAAACGTTTTGGAAGGTACAAAAACAGCAGCAGAAAGAGATTCCGATTCCTATTTTTACATGGGTTTTGGAACACGATCATTCACCCTGTGAAACCCAGTGGACTGGCAGAAGAGCTCACATTCCACATTTCTGCTTAAAAGCAGTTGTATTAAGGTTTCCGAATTCAATGGAGCTGCAAAATAAACATAAAAACATGTGGAAAACAATAACCTAGCCAAAACTGTTTCTCATTTCAGCACAGAACTGCAAGCTCAGGATTCGCAATACCTGTTTCTGATTAAATTAACAGCAATGCTTCTCCCCAAGCACAGCACATAACCTATACAGCGCAACAAAATCTATAAAACCAGTCCAACAGGCCACCATTACATCATTTTGTGCATTTCTCAAGCATTGGAATAATTTAACAATGATTAATGAATTGATTAAATCTGCTCTCTTAATTAAACCTTCGCTAGTCAAGGACAACAATTTGGCAGGTCTTCTGATATTCCAAAGTTGTATGTTTTACAGTAATTGGCCGACGCTCTTATCCAAAGAGATTTTACTACAGCATAAAAGTCCCTTGATCAAGGGTGAAGCAGCACTGACCCATCTTTCACTTACAAGCTCAGAAATTGTCAGCCTTCCAGTTACAAGTCCTGAGTCCCTAATAACTGCACCACACTGCTGCCTACCAATTCTCTGCAGCTTCAGACCTGAGCAGGAGAGTAACATGGGTCTGATGTCCAATTTAGCATTCAGATTACAGAAGCCACTCTTTCATGTTTCCTAAAACAGTGCTGTCAATTAAAGATCCTGCTGGACTCTTGCCTTGAAGAAGCAGAAGCAGGACAATCCTGCCTTACAGCCATCTCCTGACCCTACCGTGACGATACAGCAGCCAATGCCTTTGGTTCCAGTTTTTCCTAAAGTAAATTTAAGAAACAATGCCGCACACTCTGGGAAACTAAACTGCACAGATTTCCCCACAAGTTTACAGAAAAACAGCCTTCGCTAGGAGACTTGTTGTTACTTAATCCTCCAGGAAATCGTCAGTGCTAATTAGCAATGGCAGTGAGGACCGTGGTCTTCCAATGCCTGAATTACATCACCCAACCCACATCTGAGAGCCTGCTTGAATTACGTTTACATGGGTCTGAAGTCCGCAGTGACTTGGGTTGCACTGTAATTATCAAATAGTTTCCGATGTCCCAGGCAGAACACTTTGTGCTCCTGGTTGGTGTTTTTTTTTTTTGAGACTGTTAACATGGCACCTCGCTCTCAACAGCTTGAGTAGTTATATTAAATCACCCAGACAGCATCTTGTACCTCCAGCAACCTTATTTACTGTATCTCTTGCAGTAAATGCCCAGCCATCTACATTGGAGAAACAGGAAGGAGACTCGGAGACCGCTTCAGAGAACACGTCAGGGCTGTGAAGATTAAAGATCTCTCCAAGCCCATTGTTTCTCATTTCACCTCTGACGGCCACGACCACACTAATCTCTCCGTCTGTGTTCTCAAAGACGGTTTTCCGAACTCATACATCAGAAAGACCACCGAAACTAAAATTATTCTGCAGTTAGGATCACACATTCTCCCTTCCCTTAACGACAGATTACTGTTCTTTTAAATTTTCTCCATTCATTGGAAGTTTCATTTCACACCTCTCTGCACCCATTCTGACTTCACACCTCTTAATTGGCCTCTCTTTCTGTCCCCTGCTCCCGCCTCTCACTCCTCCTCTCTCCCAACCTTTGTTCTCCCGCTACTTTACCTTTGCCTACTGCCCTGTCTCTCTCACACCTGAAGAAGGCTCCACGGCCGAAACGTTGTGTTCTCTTTCTTCTTTTTTTCAGCATGGAATAAACCTATTACTAGTTATATTAAAGCCGCCTGAAGAGCAAATACTGCCATTTCATTCTCCCATTGGCACTTCCTTTCAGCACAAGGCCAGGATCATGCAGGCTGATGGACTGCTGCCTTCCAAAAGTCAAACTACTACATGTGGCCAATCCATAGACAAGCTCCACGCAAATCAAGCACCATGAGCCATCAATTTGCTGTGCATAAGGACGCAAACTGCACTAAATTCTACATGCACTACATGAAGCAACATCTAAATTTAATTCCTCATACTAGCGTACAATCCTTGTAACAGTTCACCAAACTGGAAACCAATTATAATCATGAATATTTTTAGTATTATTCTGGCTGAGGCCTTATGCATAAAATCTGAAAACCTAACTCAAGACACATGGAAAAAATTCATCGGACTGCGCAAACATTATTCCCAGGAAATGGACTGGTCAATAATCTGTCTTTACTACTGTAATTAGAATCCAGGGAGGGAACAGGAAAAAAAAAATAAAGCAACCTTGCACATACGGATTCTGCCTGTTGGAAGGGTGATTAATAAGGTGGTGACAAATTAAGATCCATGATGCGTGAAAGAGCTGGCCTGCTATAACAACCTTGATCTCTGTACTTTCACCGGCAATAAACTTGCCTTAAACTAATGCTTTCATGATGTTATGAATGCAAATGAAAACTGTAAATGGTATAAGATATTAAAGAAGTTCTGTAATGAAAAAAGGAAATGTTATAGAGGATTTAAATCGGTCTAAAATGGATAAAATTACTGCAGCAGAGGTGAGGCCTGGAACACCAGCTGTGAAAATACAGCTGTGGCAGCCTCTGCAGACAGTGTTATAACTGTGCATCCGGAGTTACATGTTAAATTTCCATTAAATGCTACACACCTACCACACTAGTTACGTTATTCAAAATAGCCAAGACATTCATTACAGACGCATTAGCACTAAATACAGACAATGCTGGTTTTCCCCCAATAATGAAACATTAAAGGAGGGCACAAGAACCAGTTTAAACAGCTTCTCCCAGCTCTTAAGGTGATGCTGCCTTCAAAATACTGACCGTGCAGAACCAGTACTGGACACACACAGCAAAAATAGTCAGTGATCACTGAATAATTTCCAAAGTCACAGAAAAGAAAATCCTAAACATCCTCTATTTCCAGGTAGTTGGGGTATATCTCATAATTAGCAAAGGACAGCCAGCTGCACCTTAAGAGCGAGAAAACTGAAAAGAAAATATTCTTTGTGAAATATTTCATATGACACCGATTATCTGCAACAAAGGTTGGATGAATATTAAACTGCTTCTGAGGCAAAACTGTAAGGCTAGCAGCACCCATGGCATTATTTCCTCTTTGCTTTGCTCATTCCAGACCAGGCATTCTCAATTCTGGTCTTAGGGGACCCTCTGTGTCTCCCGGTTTTTGTTCCAGCTGCATCATTAATCACCAGTGCTAATTGGCGCCTGTAACTGATCTGCGTGCTGGTTTAGACTTTCAGACCTTTTTTTCTGCAATCAGTTCCTGGTTTCCAAAATACCCTAGCTAAAGTGCATTTTTCCCCCCACATCAGCACACAAAAGGTTATGCAGTTTCTCCTCAACTTGCCAATTAAGAATGTGCTCCCTGATTTCTGTTCAAACAGAAGATAAATTGGCTAACAGACAGGTGGGAACAACAACTACCACAGTGAGTGTTTTTCCTTCTGCTTTAGTCTGATTGGTTACAGTTCAGGTGACACCTCACTCAGGGCTGTCCTGACACTCAACCCATTAGCACAGGGTTCACACCAATTTCAAAAACCCATTCAAGCTTTTTGAGCTGAAAGCAAATTATAGACCTCAACTAGAAGATTGAAGTAAATTACCCTGCGTTTAAAAACTTTGCCGGAGCAGGTTCACACAGGATCTGGGTTGAGTTCCACTGTCCTAGACCATAGGACAGTGGACTGTATTCACTCACTGCCCTGTGTGGTGTTTTCATCCTACCTGGACTACTAATTAATATCATTTAGATCATTAATGTTGTTATCGGCCGTTTTTAGTAATTGAGGAGTTTTACCTGTAAGTCTTGCACGTCCAGGACTGGAGACCACACAGACGCAGAGCTAAGCCAGTCCAGTTAAGTCAAGAAATAATTCTATAAATTCATGAAGTATCTTGAGTGGAAAGCAAAAAGAGAAAAGTCCCATGATTGCTTCAGAGGACGAGAAAAGAGCATCTCATCCTTGGAGGACATAGCAGCAAATTGGCACAAAGCACAGACATTTGGGCCATCTGGGCTAAGATCCTTGCGGTGCTTTTCAGACCTCACAAAGCTCTTCACATCTTCTCTTGACTGCAAGGCTTGTAGTGAAAATTAAGAGGAGTCACACATGGATCTTATTTCCTAAAAACCTCTTCCCCCCCCCCGCCCCATCTTTTTGGTGATGATCCATAAGAAAAGATGAATCACCAGGGCTCGGGGATGAACAGTGACGTTTTTGAAGTGGGTTCAAGTCAAGTCATTGCAAGGCACAACCGATATCTATAGCACGAAAACGCACGTTGAGCCCTATTAAATCTGCCAGTAATTAATACAGAAAGGGCTTTCCTTCAGTGAGATCCTAGGACAGCTCGAGACGCAGTTGGACCGTACCGTTCAGAAAGAGCTTCTCCCGCTGCTTCTGTCTTGCCGAGGGAGAAAAGCATCTTTTCTTCAACCAGTCGGCATCAAACTCGCTGGTGTGCTGGTCAGGCCACACAACGGACACCTAGCAAAGCATCAGATGAGCGAAAAGGACACAGGCCGATAAGGAACGTCAGCAAGCACACCACGGTTATCGGGCATCTGAATGGGTTTCAGGTGTAAAATGGTTCTTGGGCTCCTAGGTCAGGTTAAGCTGGGTGATTTACTATCAGCTGGATTCCATTCTACAAGATCATAACAATGATAAGCTTTTATGCAGAGGCTAATTAATAAGGCTTTTATTAGCCTTTATTGCCTCCAAGTCTTTAACTCTCCAAGATGTAATAATAATTCCTTACACTTATATAGCGCTTTTCTGGACACTACACTCAGAGCTCTTTACAGGTCATGGGGATCTCCTCCACCACCACCAGTGTGCAGCCCCACCTGGATGATGCTCCAGTCCTCTCACACACACCAGCTCTCAGTGGGGAGGAGAGCAGAGTGATGAAGCCAGTTCAGAGATGGGGGTTATTAGGAGGCCATGATTGGTAAAGGCCAGGGGGAAATTTGGCCAGGACACCGGGGTAACAACCCTACTCTTTTCAAGAAAAGCCCTGGCATTTTTAATGACCACAGAGAGTCAGGACCTCGGTTTTACCTCATCCGAAGGACGGAGCCTGTTTACAGTATAGTGTCCCTGTCCTATACTGGGGCATCAGGACCCACACAGACCGCAGGGTCTGGCCCCACTAACACCTCTTCCAGCAGCAGCCTCAGCTTTCCCAGGAGGTCTCCTATCCAGGTACTGGCCAGGCTCACACTGCTGAGCTCCTGTGGGGCTGCCAGCAATGAGCTGCAGGGTGATACAGCGTCTGCCAGCAGCCACATCAGAGGCCAAAACCGGCCACACAAAATTAATGCGCCATGCTGGCACATTCGCAGGCCCATGCAAGTGAACAGATCGACGACGAGCAGCTGGAGCGCCCCGAGGCGGACTTTCTAAGCCCTCGGCGGGGCCTCACCTTGGTGGGCTCGGTCAGCTCCACCCTGTCCACCCCGGTGTCCACATCCAGGTCCGGCAGCGGGAGGCGGCGCGCCCCGGCGGAGGGCAGGAAGCAGCGCGGGCACTGGCAGTTGTCCCGCAGCCACACGAAGGGGTAGAGGCTCCGCGACCCGTCCGCCCACTGCACGCTGACCAGCCGCTCCTCCTCCAGGGCCCGGACCTGCCGGATGCTCGAGGTCCCCGCCGGCGTCCCCTCCGGCAGGGGCGCGGCGGCCAGCCGGTGCCGGCGCGCCCCCCCCTGCGCCAGGCCCGGGACCAGGGCCTCGCACAGAACCCGCGGGCCACCGTGGCCTGGCTGGAGCCGGGTCAGGACTTTGGCAAGACCAGCCCACATGCTGGGCCCGGTGTAGGAGATGCAGCCGAAGGGAACGGGCGATGTTCCGGGCAGGAAGCTGTAGCTCTGGAGAGCGAGGAGAAATCGAAGCACAGAGATCCCGCAGGTTTCAGAGACAAGCCACACAGCTGTGCGATAAGCCATACCTACTGTGGTGTGTATTAAGCTATAACTACATTCCGCACTTTTTCCAGACGGGGTTCTTGATCCTCGGTAACAAAACAAATGAATTGATGGGATCGCAGAATTGGGCAAATTCCAAACTAAAGTCTCACTGCAAAGCTATTTTTACATCTCGGGATTGGGAAAAAAAAATCAGCACTGATAAGTGCATTCCAGATCACAATGGAAGCAAAAGGCACACAGTCAAACCTCCAATTGACATCACAAAATAGACTAAATTTCCAGGTGTGCGCAGCGCCATATTCAATGATTCAGAACGAGGTAATAAAACTTCCAGTGATGTACTGTGGTCTTTTTACTCAGTAGACAAGCAGGCTTGCGAATACATCTCTTTTAAATCGGACAGAAACATTGCACTCAACTTCAAAACGGTTTTGCCGACAAATACTACTTGTTCACCCTGCCTGTAGATCACTTTGGAACATTTCTGCGGTGAAATGTCTGCTGCACGACCTGTGCTCATCACATTATAGCAGTCATTACAGTGACTAGTGAGCAGGAAGGGACGCTCCACATCACAATTCTCGTACTGCACACTCATTCTGAATCACGGACAATGACAAAAATAAAGCGTTGCGCATACCTGGATATTTTTGTCAATTTTGTGATGTTAATTGGAGGTTTTACAAATTACTGTGTACATTTTATTTGCATTGTACTTTGAAATGCACTCATCAATGCCGGATCTAACCGCCCAATATAAAAATAGGGAAGTTCACCTTTAAAAACCTTGACAGACCCAATAAACATCCATTTAACTCTAAGAAAAACATGTCTGCTCTGCTAGAGTGTCTTTTTATAGCAACAATGTATTCAATCCATCCATTATCCCATCCTCTTGTCCTGGTGAGAGTCATACGTGTGTCAGTTTTCAAATAAGTCTTATTCAATCAAATGGCATGTTGAAAAATAAATGACTCACTTGTAGTCAGTCTTATGACTAGTTTAGGGCACAATGTGGAATTTGCTTTACCCAACAAACCAGTTCAGTGCGGCCCTCATCTGCAATTCAAGCTGGATTGCAGCTTGAATTGCACAGGAGGATAAACTGAGCACAAAGGTCTGTAGAAGTTCAACAGCCCTGGCCAGCCATCACCGAGAGGCTCGGTACACATTAACACGTCAGTAACTGCAGATGCCTCACGGTGCATCATCCCCTGGCCAGGAAGTGAAGCCATATCTCACTGCTCTGTGGCTAAGGATCTGCACCTATGACTGGAAGGTTGCTGGTTCAAATCCCACGGCTGGCAGAGGAATCCTACTCCGTTGGGCTCCTGAGCAAGGCCCTTCACCCCAACTGCTCCAGGGGCGCTGTATAAATGGCTGACCCTGCGCTCTGACCCCCAGCTTCTCTCCCCGTCTGTGTCTCATGGAAAGCAAGCTGGGGTATGTGAAAAGCCAAATTCCTAATACAAGAAATGTATATGGCCAATGAAGTGATCTTTTACGAAATCTTTTAAAAAAATCTCACTACACCTACATACTCAAAAAACACTCAATCCTCAAACACCCTAATTATAAGGTGCCCCAGCTGCTCCTGAACTCTTTTCCATGCCTGTCTGCATTGAAAGGCACCAGTAACACTGCTGTACCAGACAGCAGAAGTACTGCCGGATGTTTTGGATGATTGGACACTTAGTTTAATTGCGCTAATATCCACCGGGCAAATATTTATCCACAGGTCCCACAGATGAGGACAAGTCCACCATTGTTCACTTGACACAGTCACTGACCAAGCCCAGCAGCGCAGTCTGAACTGAATGACATCCTCTGTCGTTTTCCTGTCTGAAGAGCTTCCTTGCTGAACTGCGCAGAGTGTAGTGGAGGCAGCTAGATTTGCTGTATTTGTGAAGTATATTACAACCGGTCTTAAAAAAAAAAAAAAGATTGTTTTCAAGTATTTTTTGCTGACCCACGTACGAGTAAAATTTAATACAACCCGTCTCAGTTGCGTGTTGTTTCAGTCAGGTGGACTAGGTGTAGGGCTGGAAAAAATGACCCATTTGTTAAGCCACAGTCTAATCGATTCAGTGTATAATCAAACTCAACAATCTAGGAAAGCTGGACATTTTACTTTCTTATGTAAGAGTTGTTTTTAGGCATAAGCCATTATTTCACTATAGACTGTGTAGTTCGTCACTAATTTCCTAACTGCAGGCTCAGTTAAGGAGCGGATGTAACTAGACCAGGCTGTGCTGGCTCTTGTCACAGTTCAACGCCACACCCTCTGGACTCCACAGTCCCAAATCGCCAGATTAATCATCCAATTGTTTTGAAGTCCATCCATGAAAATCACTCTCTTGCTTAAATTCCAGCTGCTGGGAAAACGCTGAGACACGGGTGCCGGTTTCCTTGAATGATGCACACTACTGCAGGAATTCTGCATGCCACCTCCAACCGGGCTCCAG
This sequence comes from Lepisosteus platostomus, assembly GCF_059453375.1. Classification (NCBI taxonomy): domain Eukaryota; kingdom Metazoa; phylum Chordata; class Actinopteri; order Semionotiformes; family Lepisosteidae; genus Lepisosteus; species Lepisosteus platostomus. The sequence goes on from NC_142628.1 coordinate 14,614,508, forward strand.
CCTTTTGGGGATGTGCCGATTGAACTAATAACACATGGCGATCTGGCAGGAGGAGGATCTTCCCAGAGATCCGCCCAGGAGCTTGAGCAATCCTTCCCATAGCAGTGCAATGCCCAAGAGACCCTGCAGCAAAACAATTTCCAGACGCATGGCACTGATTTTCACTGATGCGACAGCAAGGCAGACTGTTTGCTTCTTTATAGCTAAAGCTAAAGCTCATGGCAGTAAGCAGCAGTGCAAAGATTGAGGGGAGAACCCATGTGCAGGGTGATATGAGCAGCAGAGCAGGCAGCACTAAATGTGGGGACAGGCAGCCAAGAGCAACAGGCAAAACACTGTCCAGGGTCACGGTTGGAGAACGCAGGAGGGTTTGCAGCCAGGAAGCAATAGACTAGTGAAAATACAGATAAACACAGTCCAGAGAATTAATCTAAAAATGAGCAGGGTGCAAAGCCAGAGAAGAATAGTACACAGCACCAAGGACAAATCCAAGTGACAAAGTCAAGGCAAAGCAGGGTCTGGGATTCAAACCCAAGCACCAGACAGGCAACCAGTGAACACAAGAATTTGAGAACTAGACCGGCTACACTACAACAGAGCCCAAAGCACTGCCAGCGCAGACTAGAAGTAGCCTGCTTCAGCTGAGATCGGAGTGGTCGAGAATTGCCAACAGGTGAAATGGGTTTCCTGTCAGGATGTGTATCCATGACAAGCAGGTGAGAGAGGTGTGGCCAGCTGCCATGGCAACACTAGCTCGTTGCGCAGTGCTCATGCTGTAAGCAATCTTTTTTTATTATTGTCATGGTCACATTCTTTTTTCTCTATTAGAGAACTAATAGACTTGTTTTATCATGTTAACTGTAGACGTATCAATGTGACACTGAACTGAGGTAGGCCAGAGTGTCCTGGAGTATCCTCAAAGGAACTAGTCACTATTCTCTACTTTATTGTTGTTTATTATCTCTGTCAAAGCCTCTCTCTGCACATAAAAGTCACCAAAAGTATTATTAATCCTCTCCTTCCGAGCTCTCTTGATGACTGTTCATTCAGAACGAACAGTGAAGCACGAACCACAGGACAACAGGACACTACGTGGAAATGCATTTAAAACCAAGAACAAGAGGAACTTCTTTACACAGACATGGAAGTTGACTTGATCCAGCGACCCAGCCGTGTTTTCAACGCTGACACCCTGGATTGTTTCCAGAAAGGGGTACAAATCCTCCACCAATCAGCGACGCACTACCAATCAAACTGGGTCAAATGGCTCCTCATCTGTAATGGTTTTTTAAAACATGGGGGGGGAGGGAAGAGTAGCACCACATTATCTGAATTTATCACTGAACTTGAAAGCACATTTTATGGCAAATCACAGCGACGTAATTGTTACGTAAAGGAAGGAGACAATGAAGGCATTTCTTTATCAAAGGCGTTAACTATGGGACCCCAAGTATCGTGCGGATACAGAACTCCTTTTGTTTTCAGTTTGCTGGAAACTTCAGGATATTGTTGTTTTTTTCCCTTTCTTAAAATCATGGAAGGAACCAGCTGACAACACAGCCTTCCCGTCTTGTTTTCCTTAATGGGAACACTTAAGTCAACTGTTTGATTCAGTCGCCCCTTAAAATAACGGCTCTTGATCTCGTAATCAAGATAACTGGACACTGCAGGCAGCTCGGCAGCCAACGGTACCCACATGCAGGTTGGGAGAAGTACACCATTGTAAAGGCTGAGCACAGTGCAACCACAGAGACAGGTAGAATAAAGCACGATTCCAAAAAACTGCGCAATGCATTTAGCCTCACATTAGAAAACCTGGTACAATTGTGCTCGCTAGGCTACAGAACAGTTCATATAACATGGCTCCTCACTCAGAGTTACATGGTCAACTGTGTTACAGTTGTGAGTAATTGTACACTCACAACTGGCCAAACTAACAGAATCCCTGACTTGACTCAAGCATTCAAAACCTGCAAATGTGCTGCAAAGTGAACCCAATAGCTTGGAGCCAACGGAGTCAAAACGTCAGGTGTGTGGTCCACAGGACTTGCAGTTTTGTTTATTTTAGAACGTCTTCCGATACGTCACTATTAACCTCTCCCTTGTCAAATAATATGACACCCCTCACTTACGAAAAGTGAACCCAACAGGAGGTACAGTGGACCATGAACCAGAGGATACTGCTAGCAGAAGCTGGTGGGAAGGGTTTTTGTGATGAAGAACAGGAGAAGCTCCTTGAGAAAATAAGAAGTGGGTCTCTGGCAGGAACTCCCCAGCTGTACAGCCTAAGCCAATTATCCAAGATCCCCGAAGCAACAAATGAATTAAATCAATAAGCTAGCAGCAATACAATGAAGCAGAGAGGCAGAGAAACCATGCCAAAGTACAGAACTCGTGGGAGAAAGCTGTACCGACAGTGCTAACTGCCTTTAGGAAAGCTCACAGAGTACGTTTTCCTGCCAAGTATCTGTCTCTTCTTATCTAAATAATTTGATATCCCAAACATGGACATTTTGGGATTGTTTATACAACAAACTAATAATGTTCTCAAGTTCAAGGCATTCATTACAGGGAATTAGACATATAAAAACAAGGCTGGTGAGGATGCTTCTGTTTTAACCTGGCTGGATATGCAGGTACAGAACAAAGTCAGTTGTATTCCTCAAATGTTATCAGGCACCTTCGATTCCACTAAGTAACAGAGAAGTTATCTTTATGTGGGGTTAAGATGATTAAAGGAAATAACATGATCATGTAAGGCTTGGTGAACATCCAATGTCCTACACATTACAAAATTAAAGGTTTATCTTCAATTAAAAAATAGTTATACACCTGTAACCCGTGTATAACCCGTCTTTAACAGGCGAACTAATTAGAGCAGGTTAGATTTTAATTTACAGTATAACGTGCTCTCCAACGTTCTCTATTAAGGCAATATTGAAAAGTGTACCAATTACTGTATTTCTTTTGAGTTAACCACTAATTACACTATGGATATGCTGCGATCACGTTTAGCCGATTCATCCACGGGACAGCCAAATCTGCAATTGTGCATACTTTTATAGCGCTGAAGTTTAGCAAGATCATTTACCAAAACGATCTTCTTTTTTTCTGCGCTTCATCTTAAAAACCTCTATTTTTTGCACAATACGATTTTCTTCCTCAGTCTTGCAAGACCCTTGTAAAAACAAAAATGCAATCGTCTCACAGAGGAACAACGCTCGCCTGCATTTAAAGATAGAAAGCGCATCTTTACTACTGCTGACGAAAACTTCCTAATATACAGCTGGGCAGACAGTACTGTACGCATACCACAAAAGAGGATACCAACATTGTAACTCTCCTCCAAAAAAAAAACAACTAGCAAGATCCACCTGTAAACCTAAAGAATTGAATAAATAAAAGCATGGCAATAGTGCTACAGAGCCGAAGAAATGAGAATGCAGATATAAAAGACAGGAGACCTACCTGCTTTTGACCGAGCTGACCTGCAGTCACAACACTCTCTTTTTGAATCAGCTTTATTGACAAAGAAGAGGAGCACAAACGCCGGTCAGCGGCTGAGTCAACAGAAGAAGTAGGTGAAAGGTCAGCGGAGCGCAATGACGCGGTTTGGCCGGGGAGGAGGGGGTAGTGATGGGACTACGGTCGCTTATTAACACTGAAATGCCCGTAAAGAGTCCCAGGCAGCTGTCCGTATTTGGTTGTGGGATTGATGAGGTTATGGGATCGTTTTAGAAAGTTGTTCATTAGTTGTTCATCACTTCTGTCTCAACTGAATAACCACCTGTCGTTTTCGCTCCACCCGCCCACACACGCTACTCAACCCCACGCGTGGCATGCACAGTGCGCTAATTATGATCCATTATTGTCGCATAATGATCGGATAAAGGAAGTGTTTAATACCTGCTGTCAATATCATGAAGGTGGTCAGTTCATTTAATACGGAGGCATGTTCATTCCCGTGATGAGCTACAGTAACTGTAGAGGAGATAAACGATATATGCTAAGTATCTTCGTTTAAAGAAAGGGATTACAGTAGATGCCGAGAAAAAAAACAATTCTGTATCATAATATGATTCAGATCAGGCATTAAAATTTTGAGCAAACAACCGTTCCATTCAAAAATGCAAAGTCATTTTTGTGTAATCTGAAAAAATATTAACAATAATGAGGACAGAGAACAAGGGTTTCTTATGCGTTTCCTATGACACAAACTGTGTTCAATTACTGCATCTGTTAATCTCCAGACTTGTCGTGAGTGGAGAGGAGCACGTTCAACTTGGTCTTTGTTTGCTTTGTAAAAGAATCCCATTTCTTATGTCCACAGTAATCTAGCCTCTTTTCAGCACAGTTTGTCAGAGGTCCTGGGCAAGAACAAAAATCTCATAGATCTTCTCTAGCAGGTTTCTGATTTGTCATTCACCTCGATGAATTCTCAAAATATTTCTTTTCTGATGGTGGCGCAGTATTATCAGCATCTTTGATTTGAGAGCAACAGTGTTTGTTTTGTCTACTTGCACTGCAAGAAGCATGCTGGCTTGAGAGAGCTATTTCCTCCTGGCAGAGTTGTAATATGTGATTTAAACATGAATTCTGGAGGGTTTGGGGTGTCTCTTTGAACACCGCTTGACTTTTATAGGGATGACTTAATCAGGAAACTCCATCGCAGATTGCTTCAAAAATACTATGGAAATCACTTGGATTGATGCCGATTCATCTTGACCAAAGCAGGCTTTGATTATTTTATCACACGAGCCTGTTGGACTCGGCTTCTTTATTGAGCTGTCAAGTATTGCTGGTAGCTCTAATTTGATGGTGAGTTTGATTCATGATGTCGAATTTGTGTCACGATCTTCATCCCTCCTCTTAAGGGTGCTCTGACCCTTTCGTATAGTTGATTATGTGCATCTGCCCTCTGTTTGTCTCTCATTATTTAAGCCTGGCGCTCCTGCTATTCTGAGCTCAGCGTTAGGAGAGACCCGACTGCACAGGCTTCATCATGGCATCCTGACCATCTGGGTCCGGGGCTCGGAGCGCCTGGCCTCGTTCCCCTGGTTTTATTCCCTGTCCTTGTTCCAGATTTTAACCTTCTTTGTCTCGTCTTGGATGGATCCCCCGGTTCCTGGACTCTGGACTGCGCCCCGGATTTCCCCTTTGGACTGTCTGGATCAGTTTGCCTTTGTCAAGCCCCCCCCCCCGAGCACCCCCATCACGCCCCCCCGTCTGTCAATCCATCCTGATCCATATCGTCACCTCCCTGTTGTCCTTCTCCACTTACTTTCTGGATCATACCGTCTTCACAGGGTCCTGAACTACGCTTCACCGGAGCCTGGCCCGGCTCCCATTGCAATCTGATTCTCCACATGTGCCTCCACAGCTTTCCAGAGGTGTGATTCTTTCAGGGAACTGTTGGAAGTATTTGTAATTTCATTTGCTCCAGACAGTATCTCCACGAACTTGAAGTCAGGGAAGACAATGAAGGGGCTTAGTTTGAAAACTGGCAAGAAGCCATCTTCTCTTCACAAATCACTCGGTGCTAAAAGTTCATTTTTTGTACTTTCTCCCTTTTGAGTAGAGGTCAGAGGATTAGGGTTAGATGTCAAGGAGCAAAAGGTTCTTGTGAACAAAACCTCCACAGTGTTCATTTTTGGTTATTTAAGAAAATTAAAAGTAGACAGATTCAGTCAGGTTGCAACTGTAACTGACAAGAGTTGACTGACCCGTAGTATAAATACCTGTTTTAATTTGTATTATTAAAAATAGGACATTTTTAAATAAGAAAAATGAAACAGGTGCAAACAGTGTGCTTGAAAACTATTTTGTATAAAATAGTCGTGACCCATGTGCAGTAAGGCAATTATTAATATGCTCCTGGAAGTTATCAAGAAGGCATATTAGCACGCAGTGGTGAAAATAACTCTTGGAACACAGAAATCAGAAAATCTTTGGTTTTATTCTTTGCTACTGCTTTAGAGGCTGCAGTGTCTAAAACCAATAGCTTTCACCCCTCAAACTTCACTTGTGATTTCGACTGAGCACGCTGCATCCAAACCTGTATTCTTTGTAATGCATTGGAGCTACTGCTGCTACACAATGCAATATTGTTCCATTTTTTTGTAGTTTACTCGTCAGGCAGTTTTGTTCAAAGAAAGAAATCGTTGTTTCAAGGCCTTTGGGCAAATTGCCAAAATGTCGTTTGTTCTTGTTCTTGGGTTCTGTCTTCTTCCTGGAACTCTCAGTACCCCCTTCACCTACGTTATTTTACGATAGCCATTTTTGCACGACTTTCTGAACGATTGAAGGTGTCAAAGCATGTCTGGGATCCTGGCTGATCTCAGGGAAAAAATGTAAATCAAAACTAATTTCACTTAACTTCAGTGATGGACATCCTGAAACTCTTGAAGTGGAGGAAGCACATGAATTGTCATACAGAGCTCTCAACCTCAAAATTAATTTCAGTAATTGTTACGGATTCGGTAAGAGAAACCGAAACCAGTGAATGAACCCACTTGCAGGAGCTGATAAAGCCTAGCCGTGATCCAAAGAAAGCCGTAGTCGAAGAAACGAGCCGAGAGTCCAGGGGAAGCCAGAGATCCAAATAGGGAACGAGTTACCGAAGCCGAAGCGTGATCCGAAACCGTAGACAATAGAGCAATCCGAGAGTCCAGGGGAAGCCAGAGATCCAAAACAGAGCGTGGGTACGGAAGCCAAGCCGTGATCCGAAAAACTGTCGTCAAAAGGGGAAAAAAACGTAAATCGAAAACCAAGAAGGACACAAAGCAGAAGAAGGAGTAGCGCAACTAGGAAGCTCGAAAGAAAAACCAATACTGAGCGAGGAGGTAGGAAAAGACAGGTGTTTAAGTATAGGATGAGACAGGGGTGTGGTGGTGAATAGGAAAACTGATAGGTAACTGATGGAGTTAGGCTACGCCTTCTTCTGCCTCTTCCGTAGCCGGGAGGCAGGGATCGTAACAGTAATTCAGTGAGATCCTAGTGAAAGCAATATGAAATGACACGTCATGTATTTTACCAAACTGCTTTATACCCTACGGTGTCGCGGGGAGCCGGAGCCTACCCGGCAAGCAATGAGCACAAGGCAGGGTACACCCTGGACAGGACGCCAGTCCATTGCAGGGCCAGTGCAAGCCAATCACACATGGGGACAGTTTGGAGGCCGTGGTAAAGGCCGAGGGGGGGAATTTGGCCCGGACACCAGGACAACCCCCTACTTTTCTCGAGAAATGCCCGGGGATCTTTAATGACCACTGAGAGCCAAGACCTCGGTTTAACATCTCATCCGAAAGACAGAATATGAAATGTGTAGAGAGTATTTGAGGTAACTCTTACTTGAGGGAATGGCCTAGCTTCGAGGATGAGGCAGCACAATCCCCCCCTGAGTAATGAAAGGAATGAGCCTGGGAGCTGCACAAGGGTGTGTATGGGATGGGGGGAGGGACGCTGAGGGATGCAGGAAAGGAAGGAAAGTCCCGGGTGCACGATACATAGATATATTTATACACAGGAGAGCTGAAGTAGCCAAGATTCATTTGTGATGATCTCCACTCATACATCACAAAAATATATGGTCTGGAATGTCTTTTCATCTACCGTTGATGCACAGTGAATGTTGTATTTAATCAGCGATAGGACTGTAATATAACTAAAATGCAATTTCCTTGATTAAATGGTATAACCTACTGCAAAGTTACTGAATAGGTTTCCATGTATTAACGTTGATAAGAAAGGAAGAAGTACCAGAACAAGTTATGTTTCATTACGTTTACAGACCAGCTGCTTAAAAAAAACCCTAAGAGTGTGGGACTCACGTGTTGGAAACAAGTGTAGAATCAGCTTGACATGCTACTTTGTAATTCCTAGAGTACATGGACTTTCTTTCCTACAGCATTATTGCACTGTAGGAGACTGGTTGCCTGTATTTAGCGTGAAACAGGGCAAGCTATTACCTTGTAAAAAGGTACTGGTTGTGCACGTTTAAAAGTGTGAGTACTTTGCTTTGATTTTTTTTTAGGTTCTTGTTTCCTAATGGGGCCCAGTGGCTGGTGATGACCAGCTGCCACTAGGTAGGACTCACAACAAACTCTGGGGACATAGCGAGACTGCATGGAAGAGCTGAGAAAGAATGAAAACACTGACAAAAAAAAACAACAATTCCATGTCTTGAAACTCAATAACCTGTGGAAACCGTCTTAGCTACTCCAGGCCCCCTGGCTCTGCGTCGCCAGTTTCCAGAGTACTGTACTTGAAAGAGGAGGTTACAGCACAAGACGGGGCTAGTCGTCACCCAATGAGAATGAAGTGCTCTAGAGATAGAGTTGGAATGAATTCCTTTAGCACCCTTTAGGGTCTTATCAGTGCCACACAGACACATAGTACATGAAATCAAGCTGAATGCATGACGCTCAAATAGGAAAAGCAAAGTGGAAAGGAGAAAATAAAACCCACAGCTATAGCTGTATGGTAGTTCACAGAATTAAAATGCTCTACTCCACATCTAATATGCAATGCAATTTTTGTTTTTATGAGGGCACGAATAGGAAACGCCTGGTAGAAATTACGGCGTTTTACAGTACTGAATGTTCCTATCGGTCCCGGTTTATAATTTTCTCCAAGCAAGAGGAGTTTCCTTCCACCAGTAGTCTTTGAAGAGCTCTTTCCTCATGTCGGAGAGCCAGCCCTTAAGGACAAGCACAAAGATCAACAGCCACACCTGCTTGTTACAACTTTATTGGCTTCCTGCTGTAAAAAAATAAAATCAGATACTGAAATAGGTCTAAAGCCGTGCAGAAATGCAGCGCCTCGTGTGTTTAGGAACGTGCTCAGCAAATATCCCATGTCATTCCTTGGTGGAGAGAAATTTCTGACCACAGGTTTTGAACGATTTTATCTGTGGTCCCTTCTGCCTGATCTGATCTTGTCCAATCTCCTATAAAGCACATTGCAGTCATTGCCAGTGCATACATGACACAGATGCTGCATCTGGTTACAAGTGACATCTGTGGAATCTGAGGATACCCTTGGTGTTGCATATGGAAAAGATATTAATATAGTATAATATATATTAATATAATCCCTTGTATTCATGTACTGCTTGAGCCTGCTGTTCTTGGTTTTAAATTCCGCTTGTGTCCTGTAGTTGGTGTGTCACTGGTGATTCTGAAGAAATCTGCAAGATTGATATTTTATCCCAAAGAATGATTGACACAGAGGAGAAAACCTACTTCATTCAACACTAAAGTGTGGCCCTGCCTGGCTAACACGAGGCAGCCAATCCACACCAGCAGCCCCGCTGCACAGCAGGTCTGGTGGAGAATTGACGCAGCTGAAGTGAATTCTCCATCAGCTGAACTGAGAGAAGACTTCAGGTAGGTCAGATTGAGCAAGCCCAGACTGGAGCTGAAGGACATCAAGGCTAACACCGGCAGTACATCCAAACATGGGAGCTTTAATGACTAAGACATATGAACCTCAGTTTAATGTCTCATCGGAAGGATGGGAACACCCTACAGCACAGTGTCCCTGGTCACCATACTGGTACATTGGACTGTCAATTCCAATCCAAAGGGAAGAGTTCCTCCTACTAGTCCACCATCACCTCCAGCATAATAATATTACTGATACTAATGCACTACTAATACAATATTAATTATACTAATACAATGCTGATATAATACTTTTGATATAAATTTGACTTTCTCTGTGAATGTTTCCATTCCATCATGCTTGACATTAAAACAAATGTCTTTACTTTTTCTTTTAGTCTCAGTAAGAAATTCCTGAGAGTGGAAACAGCAGTTGGGACCCAACAGTCTTTGCTGCATTTCTAATGCCCCAGTGTATTCTATGAAAACCTGACATCTGCAGTTTGATCTTCTGCCACACTTTGAACATGAAACCCTTTTGGTCCTCAAGCGTTTGTGGGAATAAGAGTTATACGTTCCCAGCGCCGTGCTGAAAGAGTGCCAGACACCACCCCCGTCCACCCGTTAATCAGCACCTGATCTCTGTCACAGTGGCAAGGCTAGGGGTACGAAACACGCCGCCAGCCTAAGGAAACGGTTTCTCATGTTTCTGCTCCATTACTCCGGTCCCTCTGCACACCTGGAGGTCCCCGCCGGGTTAGCTAGCCATCACAGAGTTTAGCTGTTTGTTTGGGGTGGGGTAGCAACAGTATCCAGCTCCAGAAGATACCTTGAAAAATGCACATACCTGAAAGTCAAACATCAGGTCCGAGCTAGCAGGAGTCAAATGCGGGAGAGGTGCAGAGGTGACCCAAGTCTGAGTGGAGGCATCTTTTGTCCTAGACGATCACCAGTATCGAGCCATTGAATAGTCCATCGTTGCTCTGTCGTCAAACAGCAGCACAGCTAAACCCTGCGTCATGACGAGGACAGTAATCCTTTTATTTTTATTAGCAAAAGAACATTTGGATATAAAAAATCTGATTTTATTTTAAAGAGATCCAGTGGTGTCTCTTGCCTGTAATAATAATAATTCCTTAACCTTTTATTAAGGGGGCGAGCAGTGGCTCTGTGGCTCAGGATCTGTGGCTGGAAGGTTGTCGGTTCAATCCTGCGGCCGGCAGAGGAATCCTACTCCGTTGGGCCCCTGAGCAAGGCCCTTAACCCCAACTGCTCCAGGGGTGCTGTACAATGGCTGACCCTGTGCTCTGACCCCCAGCTTCTCTCCCTGTCTGTGTGTCTCATGGAGAGCAAGCTGGGATCTGCGAAAAGATGAATTCCTAATGGCCAATAAATTGATCTTATCTTATAGCGCTTTTCTGGACAGTCCATTCAAAGCACTTTACAGGTCATGGGGATCCCCTCCACCCCCACCAGTGTGCAGCCCCACCTGGATGATGCTCCAGTCCTCTCCCCACACACCAGCTCTCAGTGGGGAGGAGTTCAGAGATGGGGATTATTAGGAGGCCATGATTGGTAAAGGCCAGGGGGAAATTTGGCCAGGACACTGGGGTAATGCCTTTACACTTTTTGAGAAACACCCTGGAATTTTTAATGACTGCGGAGAGTCAGGACCTCAATTTTATGTCTCATCCGAAGGACAGGAACTTTTTACATTGTAGTGTCCCTGTCACTATAATGAGGCATTAAGATCCACACAAAATGCAGGTTCCCACTAACACCTCTTCCAGCAGCTTGCCCAGGTCTTGCCCAGGGGTGCAGGCTTCAGAGCATGCTGTGATCTATCGCAAAGAGATGGTTGATGATGTCTTGAGGTCACCTTTTGGCAGAACAGTGCACGAGTTGTAGTTTACGCAGTCATCAGGCAGGGGGTCGCTCTTGAGTCAGGTGGGGCTTTTTGTTTTCCAGAATCTTTTGAATCTTTATTTGCCGGTTCTACAAATACAAAGGTGGGTACAGAAGATGTTACCTTGGGTGTCTGATTTTCAGTGTGTGACACCTATAACACTACATATACACAGGGCGTATGATATGCTGTGTTTAGATTTGCATGAGGCTTTTGCTAAAATTCCTCATAAACGATTAATTCTCACATTAGAGGAGACAGGGGAAATACTTGTGAATGGACTGAGAATTGGTTAATAGAAAACAAGAGAGTACTGATAGTCAAAGCTCACATTGGGGTGCTGTAATTAGTGGGGTACCACAGGGATATGTTTTGGGACTACTTTTCCTCCTATTTATTTAGCAGCAAATGAAATACAAAAAGATGTTGACAAAACTCAAGACTTGGCAAATTCATGGAACATGATGTTTAATGTAGACAAGTCGCTTTTTTTTGGCACATTGTTTGCCTCTTCTAGACGATGTGGGGAAGCAATTAAAAAGGCAAGTAAAGTAAGATACTGTATATATTGGCAAAAGTGCAGAATTGAAATCAAGGGATATTCTTTTAATAACTGTATAATTTCCTAGTAAGGCCTACTAGAATATTGTGTGCAGTTAAGATATTGCTGTTCTGGAATCAGTCCAGAGAAGAGCAGCCAGATGTATTCCAGGACACAGGCAGGAATGTCCTACACTGACAGGCTGAAAGAACAGAACCCTTTTAGTCTTGAACACAGAAGACGGCGAGGGGACCTGTTCCAGTTATTTGTCAAGCTCAAAGGCTTCGATAAAGACACAGTGTCACGTTAATGTAGAGTAAATAATGCACTCAAAATACAGAATGAAACATATATTGCTATTTCGAACTGACTTGCAGATTATGTGACACACTAAGCACTTCATTATTTGACTGATTTACATTTAGTGTTGTATTAATGTACACAAACGCTACACTACAAACAGTAGGTAATGTTGTACGCAATGGAGAGGTGGAGGTTCTATTTTATACTACATCTCTGTTTTGATGCTGTCTGACAGTGGTGTTGGTAACTCAATTATCAACTAAACATGCACTTGGAAGTTTTCGTTACTGAAGAAGACAGTGCCCTCTACTTTGGAAATGACGTGTTCTGAGCAGTGGCGAAAACGAGTCCAAAACCCATCTTGCTTTTCCACACTTGACTTCTCCACACACTGAAGCAGCGGGTTGTTTTATGTCTTTTTGTGGCACGCATTTGTTTTAAGTTAAAAACACTAACAAACAAAGAAAGAACTACTGGAAACCCGATTCACAAAAATGCCAACAAGCAGGCTGGGCTTTCTCACACAGTTCTGACAAACGGGATCCAAACGCTGTGTTTCAGGGGCTCATCGTTAACCAGCACCACTCAAAAACTTTAACTGGAGGAGAGCGCCAAAGAATCTGACCTTCAGCTTTGAAACATAATGAGGTTTTATGGGTGCCAATCGCAGTAGGCCCATGTACTGTAAAATAAATCAAAGCAGAAACATTTTCTATAAACTGCTGCATAATTGAAGTTTATATAACCTGTGATAGTTAAAATATCTAACCAAGCCAAAAGAAATTGGAAACACACCTACAGAGGATATACTATGTGCAAATATTTGTATTAATACATCAAGATGCAATATGAGATGTATTTGTTCCCCTCTTTTTATCCCTTCTCTTCCAGGCTGAATTGATTATCTGGATTTTTTTTTCCTAATCCCGCCTTGTTGTGGAGCCATGTTTAATGTCCTGCTCCAGAATAGCTGCTCCTTGTCTGACACATTCAGCGCTAAACCGCTTCTATCAGAACAAAGCCGTGGATTAAGTGCAGCTTTCGGACAGTGTGCACCAGCCACTGCTGAATACAGCAAGACAGAAGAAGACACAAACCTAGGAGCCAGACAGGTCTGAAGGCCCTGTGTCATGAAGCTGTGAATGCTGTTACCTGAAAGGACACCTGCAGGTCGTTCCACTGCATTGCAGAGCTCCAGGACACCAGCACCACAGCTGTCACCAGCTCACCTTCCAGAGCAGTTTTGCACAGCCATTTTAGAACAGCTGTCTCCCCTTAAACTGCCCCCTCTACAATGTCTGCTCCCTCTGCAGCGCAGCGCTCAGGTTCAAAGCCAGCCTCACATTTTGAGCTGTTGCAAAAAAAAAACCTGAGATGCTCAGAATCCTGAAAGATATTGACAATGGTCCTGTGGACAGGTTACTTCAGGACTCAAATGTGATGCACTGAGCATTGAAAACTTGCAGACCGTCTTTACACAGAGAGTGATTTGTATCTGAAGCAGCCTAAGACATACTGCTGAAGATGATCCTCTGGGATCTCTCAAGGAATGGCTGGAGGAGAACTCCAGATCAATGAGCTGTCAGTAACTAACCAGGCAAGATGAGATAGTCTCATCTGTGGCCCTACGGATTTTCTTTTGGAAGCAGGTCAATGTCAAATGTATTCAGAAAGTACTGAAGAGCAGAGAGTAGGACTTTTTTGGAGCTATTGTATATTTTAAAGCCCATATTTAATTGAATTATTATGGAGTTATATTTAATACTGGCCTAAGACAGTAATCTGTGTGACCACCTGAAAAACTTTGAAGACAAAGCAGAATACAAGACAGGCAAAAACAAATTAACTGGGCAAATCCCCTATTATAAAGGGAGGTATGAATCAGATCAAGCAGAAATACTTGTAAGAGTTTTAACGCTGTATTTTAAAAGTCTTTATTACAAAAAAGACAGAGCATAATCACCTCCATGTACACGTTTTAAGTTTTTAGGTACCATTCCTGCCCGCAGTATTTGTAACAATGTTGGATTTTGAAGTCATCCTCGTTAACGTTACTCCCCAAAGCTAGAAAAAATGAGTTACCACGAGAATAAAATACTAAAAACATAATATTACCGATCTGCTTTTGATCATTAAATATATAAACACTCACAGCATTAAATTAATACCATTATAAAGCTCACTCATTAAACACACATTTAGTACAACAGATGAAAACCTTTTCTATTTACAAATTACTTTCCTTTAGGAAAAAGGGACATAATAATGGCGCAAAAACTAAAGCTCATACTCGGAAAGAGATTTTTTTTCTTCATTTTCCTAAGCATTTACAAGTGAATAGCGCGTTAAGACTTAAGTGAGCAAGACAAGTCGGCATAAATATTTAATTTTGCTTGACGCTTAATTTATTCAAAGAAGAGAAGGCGGGTTGAGAGAAGCTTCGGTTTACTTTATGAGAATCAAGTCATGTTCTTTTGAACCCACGACTGACAGTGTTAGTAGGTTCGAATATAAATAATGACCGTGTGGTCACATCTGCTCCTAAACTGCGCGTATACTGTATTAACGCCAAATTTAATTCTATTTTGCAAAAACGTTTGAGGAGAAAAACGTATTTCCACGTTTCCAGTCACAATCCATGACTGTTTTCATCAGGCTTAAGCAATTATTTCCTGTTTAAATTGGAACCTCACACAAACATACATGGAAAACTAAGCCTTAGAACAGGAATTGCAACCGAAAGGAACTTCAGGCAATGTCACTCCCAATAAAAGTATGACGGACTAAGTAAAAGCTGCTTTTGAGTTTTTTGTTTCTTATGTCAACACAAAACATTTATTTTCTGGAACATGGTGTGGCTTTAAAGCACGCTAATTGTAAGAATTCGTTTACAGACATTTTTTTGTGCCCTAATTCGAAGTGTACTACAGTACGCGTGAATTTTGTACAGGACGTGTCTTTTCACAGTAATACCCGAGATATAAATCTCACTGTTTCCTGAATTTCACGTCATATTAAAAAAAAAAAACTCTTTTAAGTGATGGGATCTGAGCTGCTCTCCAGTTCTCCCTATTGATGAAGTATCAGATACTGGCGACCTTGGAATATTTTCAGAAATACCTCCTCGCTTAAGGACTTGTTTTGCCTGAAATATAGCGTGTGTTCAAACTTTATAAGGGAAGCCAACCGAACTGAAATAGCCTTTGCCCCATAACAAATGGCGGGACCCAATGTGAATCATTGTGTTTCAAGGAGAAAGAAAAAATACTGAAAGCCCAGACCGAGTGCAAGATATGATAAAGTACAGTACAGTATCCCAATAGCTGTAGAAGAGCTGAACGGGATCAGTTATTAAACATCTTTTAATTGTTGCTTTACTTTTTGGCAGCGCGTTAATCTGAAGGTGTGAGACTGCCGTTTGACGTTTTGTGATTTTGAATTCCCCTAGTTTCTCGCTTGACATAATTCAGGTTTTCCTGGGCTCAGCACAACATCTGTGTGGCCGGGGAGGCGGCGGTGCTGACGGAGGTCAGACTTTCAGGTACTCGTTCTTGAGTCGGCTCAGCCGGGTGCCGTGACTCCGTATGACCAGCGAGAGCAGCTCGTGTTTGTCCCTCAAGCCCAGCGAGATGTCCAGCGTCTCCTTCAGCGCCTCCCTGGTGTGGATGATCATGTCCAGAAAGTCGTCGTTGATGCGGTGCTCCTCTTTCAGCTCGTTCTCCTGGCTCTGCTTGAACTTCACTTCCAGCTCCAGAAGGGATTTCTCCGAGTTGCCGAACGCCTCCGCGATCTGGGTGGTTTCTCGCCTGAGGTAGCTGCCGTAGCTCTCTTCGCCGTCCAGATCGTAGGAGATGCTCTTGCCGACCCCCTCCAGGACCCTCGCCGCGTCCTCGATGTGCCGCTTGATGATGGTGAAATCATCCCGGATGACGGAGTCCTGATCCTCATCTAACAGGCATTTTCGGTGGTCTGTCATTTTAAACAGCATCTGGCATTTCTCGGGGTCGTCGTTCTCCTCGTAGTCTCCGTCTGGGACGAAATAGTGGTGGAATGTCCCGTTGGACATCTCTGGTTGAAGCGGTCCGGCGAAATAAGCTTTTCCCGAAGGCAGTGACAGCGTCAGGACAGTCAGGAGCAAGGGAAGAAACATCGTGCTTCTTACTCGGTGTTGCCAAGAAAATACCAATTATACAGCAATCCTTAAAGTCGAAGCAAGAAGCGAAAAATCTGTTGGAAAGCAGTGCTCTGCAATCGACTATTTATCAATGAGGCAGGGCATATTAACACTCTCCCCCGTCATACTATGAGGTTTTTAGCTTCAAAAACGCTTTATTGTAGTAGGTAGGTGTACAGGATGTGTATTAAAGAAAAGTTAAAAGGATTCGAACAAATAGGAAAATTCTGATCGTCTTTTAAGACAAGATAATAACAACAGTAAAAATAATCCGCGATTTGCGCGTCCTGTCCCCTTCAAATCGTCCCTTGTCCTACGTGATCGCCGAAAGCGGCTCCCGGTGATAACATCCAGACTTGCAGCCGCGCGGTTTCCTCTTTCTTCGTCCTGAGTTTATTTATTGAACTCGTTTCCAGGCCTGTGGAATAAACTTTTCGGCTCAAGACGGATTCTGTAGTGTCTTTGGCTGTCTACGCGCTACTATTTCAACATCTGGATGGCCAAGGCAGTGCTCTCCGTTTTGGCTAATGATACCCCTCTCGGCTCTCAAATTACAGCCCTACTTCGTCACTTAAAAGGCAAAGAACAATTTCTGTAGGAATCTGTCAAACGGGACCCTGTTATTAAAGTTTCGCGACCTCGTTCAGAAAGCCGGCTTCCCCTGTTTTAGGAACAGGGTGACATTTCCAGTCAGGTAGAAAGAACAAAGCTTAATGTTCTGAAATAACAGAAGAATGCAGAATCAAAGGAAGGCGACTGCGAAGAGGTCGTACAGTAAATGACGGGTGGTGTATTATTTGACACAAGAGGGATTCGTGCTGAGGTTTCAGAAGACGTCATAACAACCTGGGCGTCTCACCGACCGCACACCTGAAGGTTTGCGCTGGCTCACACAGATAACGCCGGGGGGTCCCAGACGCGGCCGCAATCTTTCCCCGTACTAATACCGTAGGCCCGTTCACGCAAACCCTCGAGGAACTGTGCTAATGTGCTAATCTGAAGGAAAGCAAATATTGAGTCCCTTTTTCACCCATTTGTAAGGAAGCGCATCGGTGCCATCGAGGGATAAACGCATTGCATGTGTTGTAGCGAGAGAGAAAATGAGCGCCTGATTCAGAGACACAAACGATCATTCCAGCGCAGGGTGCCACCGGAGCACCTCCAATTTACTGAAAGCTCAGCTGTGGGTTAAGGGTTCGGGACAGTGTCGAGCGCTGCGGAAATTACACGGCCTGACCTCGCACTGGGGTTTACTCGCAGGTGACATACAGTATAACAGCTCTGTACCTCATGTGAACGGAATCATTGATAAGCATGAGGACACTCGGACTCATCCTTAAACAAGAAAGAACGTTTCGTGCGATCGACCCCACCACTGCTTAAAACGAACACGGCTGAAAACTGAAAGTCAACTATTGATCGTGTAGGTATTGTGTGACAATTGTGCTATCACATGAAGATCACATACAGTAGCGAGAATGTCTCTCGCAATTACACATGCAATATGTTTCCTTTGGTGGCACCAGTGCCCTCCTGTACCTGTTACATGTAGGCCTGCACATACAGTCTGTTGTTCCTTTACGCCAAAGCGTTATGCAGAATAATGTTGCATTAAGGACCGGATGCTTGACAAGGTGCGATAGAGTGGGGAGCACGGCTGGTGTGTCCGTCAGATTCCTCCAGTAAAACGCTCTTCCGTATAAACAGGTACAGTACAAATGTACTTGCGAATTGTTTTCTTTTCGACTTGCGGGAACCCCACATTCACGAAGCGCTTTCCACGACGTCGATTCTACCGTCGTGTTACTGAAATCATTGCACAACGCGGGTCATCTACACATTAAAACGTACCGTAAGCCAAGTTTATTTCAGCTTTCCATCATTTATTGGGTCCCCCCTTTGTTTAAAAGAATGTCCGGTAACAGAGAATTGTCGTGGACCTGTTCAAGAATAGAGGTCGAAAAGCTCTTGAGATTGTTTCACAGGTGGGGCAAAAAATCAGGAAACCGTTTGGCCGTCGAAATTGCAGCTATAATCGAGACTGTTTTAAGGTGTTTTGGGTTAAATCTGTTCTCTACAGTACTTTTACTTAACATGATCTCGCCCTGGTGCCTCCTGCCCCGTTGTATCATCTGCTCTTCCTCGAACTGTTCTGTTCATGTCACCGTGGTGTCGACCTCAGTTCGTCGCGGTAACCACGATGTCTTTTCAACCGCTTTATTATGATTTAAATATGATTAAGGTGACGGCTGACGCTCAATATTAATATATATGACATGGCCTTAAAAGCAAACGCTCGTTTCGTTTCAAACCACTTTAATAGGTTTGTCATATCGGGCCTGAACCGCCGGTCCTTCACCCCACGAGGGCGCTGTAAGGGTGGTTTATTTGGGGTTTTCATGTACAATTACAAAATGCACCAACACGTCGGAGGGAATTATGAAGAATGGCTGTTATCCCGTGTAGACGTCTGGTACAGCCCCTGTGCAAGAGGCACGCAATACCGAGCGTATTTGATATGCGAATCAGCCGGTTTCGCCGCCATGCGAATATCATTGTTTCTAGTGCTCCAGTTTTCAACAACTCTACCAGCCGTCTGCCCGTAATAAAAACCAGATTTGTGTGCCTTCTAATATTCGCTGCATAGACTTGCGTGAACGCATCTTAAACCTTAGTAGAGTTTAAATAAGCGCCGCCTTTGTCCTAATGCGAAAATAGATACTGGAAAAAGGGGCAACAACTTGAAGTCATTCTGCAATTGTCAGAGGGAAGGGTTTTACGGTGAGATTAGACAGAGGTAGCCAAGTCGTGTAAGGGCAAGGGACTGTCCCAGTCACAGCACGTGAGCCCTATTCGCCACGCGTGTCAGCTACAGCCCCATCCCAGCGCGGCCCCTAGCCCCAAGCCCACGTCTCCCTCAAGCGGAGCTGCGCACGGTGTCTGCTGTGTTTCCTTGCATTGATGGCAACCAGTGCTCACACTGCTCGTATTTTTTATAATTGCTGTGTACGATCCCAGAAAGAAACAAAGCGGGCGAGCAAAACTTTCTGCTTCTGCCTGATCTGAACTGAGGTGACACGTTGAAACTGATTAATTAATTGAGCGGGCGGGATTCATTATTTCAAGTAGGGAGCTGCGTCAGCGTGCGTAGACCGCAAAGGAACAAGTAAAGGTTTATTCCATACTGAAAAAAGAAGAAAAGAAACACAACGTTTCGGCTGTGGAGCCTTCTTCAGGTGTTTCATGATTCCTAACTGTTTTATTATTCCGTTTTATTATACAGTTCCATTATATTAGATATACCGTTTCTTTATTCATTATATTAGATTCATTATTTTCCCCCATTGACTTGTGACTACAGTGGGGAACAAGTAATAGGTTTATTCCATGCTGAAAAGAGAAGAAAGAAAACACAACGTTTCGGCCTTTGTGACTACTGTGTTTGGTCTCGGTTTTGCTTCAGTTGAAATGTATGGCATAAGATTCCGTTACGCGCACATGCGAATTTACCTTATTAGCCTTGAACAGAGAAGACACCGATCCCTAAATCCCCAAATCCCCAAAGGCACTGCCGGGGTCAACCCAGTGGACTGGAGTGCATTAAATACTGAGTACAGGAGGCACGTGTTTACGCAAAGAGTGGTGGGGGTTTGGAACAAGCTACCCAGTGGGAGTTTGGTAGAAGCCAATACCCTGGTTCCTTTCAAGGAGCGACTGAGTGAGATCATTGGATCAATTATCAACTAACGACCAAAAAGGTTAGATGGGCCAAACACCCTCACCTCGGTTTCAGTCTGTCTTATGCTCTTATTTACGAGACTCCTCGGTTTTGTGCAACCACGGCGCTATGAGCACAACTCATCCCAAACGAGAAAAAAAGACACCAATTTAAAAAAGAAAATGTGTAACTTGGATGTCATTTTTTAGGAATGTCTCGTGTTTACATTACCAGTGCTATTTGATAAAAAGGAAAATCTTTTAATATTTCACCTAAGAGCAGACATTCCCTTTTTAACAGACGATGTTTGTTTTTGAAATATGACTCTGGTTTCCTAAATAACCCCAGGAAAGCCAGAAGCTTTGAAAGCCAATCCGCTTTTAAGTGTTTTTATGACATCATGTCAAGGAGTTGAATCTGCTGTCCGATAAAAACGTACTGTAGCATAATGTTTGTACTGCAGACGAAGAGTGCACTGCCTTAGGTTTGTCTAGTAACAGAAAAGGATTAAAGATTTTAATACTTTTTTAAAGACATAAAAAAACCGTTTAAAATCAGCTTTCCAGAACAATGACCTCAGGCATTTTCCTACTTCTGTTTTATCAAAAAACAACAACAACAGGCTCATTAAAACTCAGACCCCAAAGTGTCAGTTGAAACACTCCAGAATACCAAATGATTCTACAGCGAGGGAAACCCTATCCTTTTCCCTCTAAACCACGACCTTGCATATCTGCAAAACAGGAATCACCTGGACTGCCGGAAGAAGAGACTACGCGTTAGTCGCCATGAGACGATCACACGCTCTGCTCGCCCATCACCACGGTTAACTGCCCACACCCGATTCTTCCCCGTGGGGCTTTGAAATGCTATCCGAAGCCCCCATTGGGTGCAAGCTTCGTGGGTGCTAGACGTGCCGTGTGCTGAGAAAGAGGTATTAACAGAAGACGGGCATAGGCAGATTAGAGCACGCCGCAGGGCTGCCGAAGTCATCATCGAATATGTTCCGTCGTGAAAGCTGGTCAGTGGGAGCTGTCTCGCTGCGCACTGACGGTAGCCAGCGCCTCTCCGGGCGGTAGCGCTCCGGGGCTCCTCTCTCGGAAAGGAGATCCTGGCGCAGGGCGGGCTGAAGGAGTCATCAGCAGGGAGAGAAGGGAGCAGAGCTCAGGAGGAACGTGGAAGCCTTATAAAGAAAAATAATGAAAGAAAAAAAAATCGCCTTTCTTTCGCGGGAGATCAGGCAGTGACGAGTCACTGAAACTGAAAAGACTTCATTGTCGGTACCCCACCACCACCCCCAGCTGGTAAATACTGTAGTTTGTTTCTTTCCAGTGGTCTGTAACGAGGCAAAGCCCACCGGGTGAGACTGGGGTCCCGTCAGCTGCAGAGAAAAACGTGCAAGGCTGTAACACACATCTAAGGATGATTTTCCTGCTCCGCGGCCGTGCATTTACTGAGCTAAGAGGACACACAGGAAGTAGGGTATTTCCACGCAAAGCTGAAGGTCTCGTAACAATGGGAGGTGGAAACCAAAAACAACTCACTCTGTAGCTTGTTTGGTAAAACTAAAATATTTCTTGTCAATAATGCGGTGGAAGAGTCAGTCCCGGCTTTAACAAATTGCAGTTCTGAAGCATTTACCGAGAAATTAGAAAGCTAATAAAAATGATTAGCCTTCCTAATTGGCCTGTGGGAAATGAGCTCAGCAAATACACACCATTATTCCTCTCAGTGTTTAGTTCCATTTTATTTTAAAAAGCCATCAATCTGTAACACTTTGGACACAAATACAGTGTTTTAAAAATCTCCCGATGAAAACAAATTGAGCCATACCCATAAAATATTCTCCAAATTCCTTAACGCGTGATCGCTCTTATCTCTCTCTCCAGAACGAGCTTCAGTAGGAATAAGAACACCCAAGAATTAAATGTCATGAAAATTTGGCTGAACCTGCTTGGCTGAGGGCTGACCTCCTGACCAGAGGACGAGTGGCTCTGGACCCCCCTGCAGAGTGAGGGGTGACCCAGGGGCAGCTGCAGAGGGGGAGATGGGGTGGAGGAGGGAGGCAGGAGACCTCATGCGAGAGAGAGAGAGAAGGGGATCACGTACAGTATTTAGTGTTTTAGGAGAGGAAATGGCATCGGGAGTGATTACTAATTGCTGACAGCCGAGTCTGATTGAACTTGCCTGCTGTCATCCCTCCTGAACTTTTGGTACAAACTCCATATATTAATTAAATTGCATGCAGATGTTGTCAAGGAACCTCTTTCCCCTAGCTTGGGGCTGAAGTCTTTGCCTCTGTACTTGCACTAACAGAGCTGTCAGGTGTGTCAGTTTGCCTTCAAAGACACCTGTGTTTCCCAACAGCCCGTGAGATCTTTCTATGGGCAGTGAGAAGACACCCCTTGGTGGCATCACCTTGAGGAACCTTGAGACAACATGTGTCTGTGGTGTGTGTATGCACAATGCTAGTAAGCGCTACTCTCTTGTACATTAGATGCACTGCATGGTGTCACTGTGTCTTGAGGAAAACCTGGGCTTCACTCAGGCTAGGAGACTGTCAGAGATCTTGTATTCAGTCAGCTGAAGGGGCGCATAGCATTGCACATACTCAGGGATTCCCCTAGCACTCAGTAAATGTGCTCACTCGACTGTAGTTACAATTTTCCTTTTATACTGTAAATCGAGGCAAGACATCGAAGAAACATCCGAAGCACAAGGCAATTGCAGAAGTCTTGTCAAGCACAAACAAACAGGACCAGAACACTCCATTTGGCATCCTGCAATCTGTTCTGTGTGTAAAATCTGTAGATTAAATCACTAAATCACAGGCTTTAGTTGCAGAAAGGCAGTTGTCTTAGGGGTAAACAGAAAACCTCTTCCCCACATAGTCACTCTCTTGACCTTTCCCAAGAGTTCATCTCACTCAGTCTTCCATATGTGTTACCCTGAAATAGTTACTCAGATTGGGTTTATGGGCCTGTGCTGTGTTGACCCTCATTGTAAATGCATATAAACAAATAAGAGTGGGGACTGGCATTGAACTCCATCTGAGTGTATCCAGAAAATACTTCACTGTGATATGTGCTTCTTTATAAAACACATTGACTCCATCCCATGCAGTTAACAGGCATATTCTCCAGATGAATGGTTCTTTTCCAACAGCCATTACTAAAACATTATATAAAATCAAAAGCTGTTTGTTGAAAAAAATCATAACCTTCTGTTTATTACAATGGTCTTTCTTGGAAGGTTGGGGGGGATCTCATTAAAGCTCAAATTTGTTTGCTTTCGGCATAGTTCTTGCTGCCTTCTCAAATAAAAAGGAAAAAACACAGCGAGGTCTCTTGGGTTAGACTTTTTTTCTGCCTTTAAGTTAGACATGATCTCAGTAGCGACAGGAGTTCTAATAAAAAAGGCCATTCATTGATTTTTTTTCTGATTTAACTGAAAAGAAAATAAAGCTGAGATGCGGGATTTGTTTTTGCCAATCGCTCGAATGGACACTCTCCAGGGTTGGAGCGCAGAAAACTTCAGCCTTGTGCCTGACGCAGGCTTCTCATACTGGGACATCTTAAAACCTCCGATTTCCTCTCACAAAACTTCTGCACGGCTCAGAAAAAGAGGAGGCCATTCTTGCTCTTGTGGTAGTTGAGACGAGCTCTAACTGGATCTGAAATTTCTTCCACCACAATTTTGTTTGTCTTTTTTTTGTATCCAGTTATGTGTTATTGAAATATTTTCCAGAAATGCAAGAAAACAACACAACAGACCCAACCCCTACACACACACACCACCACCCACTCCAGGATTTCAGTTCACAATCCCTAAAAGGCAACCGGACAGCTCAGGTAAAAATAAGATTTGATTTTGACAGCAGCAACACTCCATAGCTCTGCTGGAGAACAGCATCAAGACAGGCCAGGCTATTAGGGGTGTGTCACGATATTAGTTCCCCCTCCTCAAGGGTGCTCCAGCCCTATCACTCAAGACTTTATTCCATGCACCTGCGCCCTATCCCCTGCCCACCTTAAAAGCCAGGCGCTGACGCTCTTCCGGGCTCTGCTCTGATTTCCATATCGTGCGAGTCCGGAACCAGGAAGCGCCTGGTCCCGTTAAGGTTTTAACCTCGGTTCCCGTTCCCGTTCCTGTTCCCCGTCCGCCGGTTCCGACCCGGCCTTCGTGGTTTTTAATTCTTGTTCTGATGGATCTCCCGGTTTTGGACTTACTCGTGTGTTTTGGATTTTCCCTAAGGATTACTCTTGGATTGTTCGCCTCGGCCACACCTTCCCCGTGCACCAGCGCACCTTGGACACGCCCCCTTGTCTTCAGCCCCGTTTTCCTGCATGACGTTTCCCCAGTGTTTCCCCACTCCGTCGGACTGTGTCGTCCGCATAGGGTCCGGAAAGAACTGTTCGTTACAGGGTGGGAACAAGCTAGGAGGCACACAACACAGTATTAAAATCTTTTATGCTGCAGTGAGACCAATCAGCCACACCTGTTTCTGCTGCTTTGAGAGTTACAGTTTAGCCGGAGCAAAAGGTACATCATTGTTTAAGAAAAGTAGGAAAAAAGAGGAAACCGGCTTCTAAACTGAAATCACATTTGTATAATCCACAAAACCGGTGTTTAAAGGTTCTTAGAATGGAGTGTAAGAGGGATCACGTTCTCCTTGTGGAAACAACGCAAGTCAATTATTCAGTGAACAGGATTTTTTAAGAACCAATATTGTAGTGTAATAGGAAGTGTTTTTTTTCATTTGCAACATTCAAGTCCCAGCTCCAGAGAGGAACAGTTGCCAAAGGTCTGGATGATGATAAGATACAGAACATAAACAGAGATGCTGCTGTTTTGCCGCTGACATTCAACAAATGTGTGTGGATAACCTCGCCCCCCAGGGGGCAGCGTAAGCCTTAAAAAAAAAAAGGAAGAAAGAACCCAGAGCTCAAAGAGCTTATGTTATGATTGCAAGTACTGGAATGAGCAAGGACAATCCTCCTTATAATATATCTGCTAGAATATGAACACTTTTATTTTTCCAAAGTAGAGAAGGGGGGACTTTCTGTACTGAGTTCAAGGTTATGGAAAAAAGGAGAATGAGCAAAGTATTCCCACTAAAGCCAGATTGTACTTAAGTGTGTAATTAAAGGACCAAACCACAATCTGCAGTATGTAAGGGGAACATTAATATCAATTAAGTGGCTGTGCCAAAAACTAACATTACAAGAAAATCCAGATATGATTTACAGTGGTGTGTCTAACATCAAAATGCTAAATGTTCTTGATAGCGATCCTGGCTCCACTCGCAGGCAGTCAAAGATAATGGTTTAAAGACAGGAAGGTGGGAGCTTCTCTCATCAGTCTTGTTCTGTGATGTGCGCTGTGGCTCGGTCTCTGTTTTCAGAGTCTTTTCTGTTTTTGTGGAGCAATGGGCCCCATCTCTTCAAACGGGACCTAAACTGCTGGTATAACAAAACACTATACAATTCCAAAACCTTGTCAAAGGGGCTCTTTTCTGCTTATCTGTGCATCGAAAAAACAGATGACTGACGCAAGATCATGGAGAGATGGTTGATCCTTTACATTCGTTTATCAAACACATGTTAGTGCACTCTCCCCTAAAGTCATTTCAGAGGCCCTGTCAGCCTCAATACTGCCCTTACTAAGAAACCCCAAATTTAATATGGAGGCCTGATTTATGGACAATCTACGGTGCCACAAATCTGGACTTGCTAGGCGAAAAGCAGATCAAGGCTGACGATGAGCACACAGCTGATGTCATTGCTGGAAGCCCTTTTGTCAGGAACCTTATTTATTTCAGCTCTAAGGACACAAGGCAGCCTTTCACTGCTCTGCCAGTGGGAGTGAGCATGAGTGAGTTCTGGTGGCCCCAGCCATTACAGCGCCGCACAGACAAAACCCAGAAAAGACAAAGACACAAGGGCAACGGGCTCATCGGCAGGCGCTATATCGGGGCGGAGGAACAGTTTGGAAAGTGCACAGCCAAGAGGGTCAGGGAAAGTTTACATTTTAAGAAAGGCCTAAGCTGGTTCTGTACTTAAACACTTAATAATAATAATAATAATAATAATAATTGCTTACACTTATATAGCGCTTTTCTGGACACTCCACTCAAAGCGCTTTACAGGTAATGGGGATCCCCTCCACCACCACCAGTGTGCAGCCCCACCTGGATGATGCGACGGCAGCCATAGTGCGCCAGAACGCTCCCCACACATCAGCTATCAGTGGGGAGGAGAGCAGAGTAATGTAGCCAATTCATAGAAGGGGATTATTAGGAGGCCATGATTGGTAAGGGCCAATTGGAAATTTGGCCAGGACACCGGGGTTACACCCCTACTCTTTTCGAGAAGCGCCCTGGGATTTTTTAATGACCACAGAGAGTCAGGACCTCGGTTTTACGTCTCATCCGAAGGACGGCGCCTGTTTACAGTATAGTGTCCCCATCACTATACTGGGGCATTAGGACCCACATGGACCACAGGGTGAGCGCCCCCTGTTGGCCCCACTAACACCTCTTCCAGCAGCAACCTTAGTTTTTCCCAGGAGGTCTCCCATCTCCCTTGCTCGGTCGGTTTTGTTTCCCACATGACTCTTTCCCCTGGTTTGCTCAGTCAAAAGACCGCAGCGGACACACACACATGCTCTGATACACGCGTGCATGTTATTTGCAAAGAAATGTCGTACTCAGCATTTTTGTAACGGCTATCCAAGTGGAGAGATGTTTTTCTAAAAGGTATTGTATTCCAGTGATTTTGCACAATTTTCCCAATGTCAATTGACAGGGGTACCTTGGGATTAAATGAGATTAATGTGTTTGACAGGACAAGAAAAAACTCACTGGTTTTGACTGAGAAAAGGGTGTCTAGAAAAATGAGCTGATTTTTAGGTTCAGAAATGTATTGAATGCTTTTTCAGGGAGTTGTACAGTAGTTCCCATCTATTCATGATATTAGTACATTGCTGCTATATGCTTTTGTATACTTTCTACCCAGATATATGCTGGTTAGTCTTATCATGCACAAGACTGCGAGCAAACAGTGAAATAACTTTTGCTCTGCCGTTGGCAACGTAAGACAAGAGCCAGACAGCCTGAGCTCGGTGCACGTGCTTCTTTAAATCCAGGTTTTCTACATGTGGTCCTGGTTTTCTGTTCAGGAAATGTGTTGCATATTGTGTCTAGTTAATGTTTTAACGAAGTGTGGAAGAATTAGGAATCAGTCTGTTGAGACTGAAAGCAGAAACCGTCGGTGAAAAAGTCCATATGGTGCAGATACTCTTCAGGTATTTGTATTGCACTTTGTCATCTCTTCTCGTGAAATCATATCAGATGAGCCGGTTGAAAATGGACCATTTTGCAAAATACAGATGCCTGATTTGTGCAATGGGATTTCCTAAAGCATTTCTACAAAAAAAACGAGGGCTTCCACGAACATAATGTTTTGAATTCCAAAGCTGCTCCTGATCCAAACAGATATGTACAACGAGGCAAGAGGTGTCTGGTTTTCATTTCTCACGGATCTCAGTCACTGAGTTGATCTGGTTATCTGAATCAGTGGACAAATTCGATTTTGCTTTCGGGCACTCAGAACGTTTTTGTAGGTCTGATACCCTGAAGTTCTGTACATACACACACGGAGCACTACAGCCAACAAAAATGGGAAAGCTTTCAGGCAAAATTTAACTCAATTTAATGACTGATGTAGGTTTTAGATTAAACAAAACAGCAAGATCAAAAGTTGGAGGACACCGCAGTTTACGGATACTGGTAAACCCAGTTTATGATGCAGCTAAACAAATCTAATACAGCAGTTTAAGACTCTAAGATTCTGACTTGTGTTTAGAAATAAACATTCATACATTACAGAACAGCTGGTTTTCCAAGGGCTCTTTCATTCCCACTAGTTCTGTTCAGAATCCCTTATGAAAGCAGTGGAAAGCCACTGACTGACTATGCTAGGATGACCAAGAAATAGCATAAAAATCCAAATCCCAGTCCTTCAGTGTATTTAGTGATGGGATCAGACAGATCTTTGTACGCCACTTATGAACTGAACATGTGCCGGATTACGTGATATCCAGTTAAAATTAAACTATTGCTCAGAAAGAGATTGCTTTAATGTGAGACGTATCCAAAGAGATTGTACTGTCAAATTCAGCAGGAATAAACAGAGTCCAGAGTCCCTGCACATGTAGGACACGTCTCACTGTGGGTTTCTGAGCCTCTGGTAGGAGAAGAACAGCTTAAGAAATGAATTCCCCATTGTATCTGGTCGCACAAGGTTCAGAGAGAAATGTCCGAATCCAGTTTCTCTGCAGTGCTATGAGGGTTGGGACGTTAAAGGGGATTTAAATTGTCCAAGTGGACAACAAGGATGAATGTTTTGGTTGATGTTTCAGATCTAGAAGGGCATTCCAAAAGCAGTCTTCCTCCTGGTCCTGAAACCTGAGGTTTGGAACGGGCAGCCTAGATGCTCGTCCTGCAAAAACGGGCTATCACTTGAGATCTTTTTTGAATACACTGAGATTTCTGGGAGGTTATAGTGAGAGGCTGTGAAAAAAAAAAATTACTATGCTTTGTTTTATGCATGAGCAATTTCGTTAAGACTCTGTGAAAGAAAGCATAATGCTGTTTTTGCAGAGGGTGTTGTGGAGGCTGTGAAAACTATTGCTTGGCTGTTCTGTTTTGTTTGTGCTATCAATGAGGTCTATTAAGCAGGGGGAAAATGTCAAGTATTTTCTGTTTTATTACTCGTTTGAGAACGGCTGGGTGACAAACTCTTTATTCTCTGGTGTGTAAAATATGTAACTTAGTCTTGCATGTGCCATTTCGTCAATGGGCTCTTCAAAATGTCCAGCGCCCCAGAATTAGGGGACTACCTGTCACGACCACCAGCCAGCGGAGATCATCTTGCAAAAGAGCTAACCAGTACCAGCAGCGGGTTAATAATCACAACAAGCGCCGCCGCACGTGTTAATCCATCAGCACAGCGGCGCTATTTAAACCATCCAGACCCGGTTCCTGCTGCCCGGTATGGAGTCTTCTCTTAGAGAGCTCTGCCTGGCGATTCCTATACCTTATGTCACTCTGGATTTTGGACTACCCCTTTTTGCCTTTTGACTTCGTACCTCGCCTCTCGATCCGGATTGTTTGCCACCTGTGCCTGATCTGCATTTCGACCTTCCTTCCTGTCATTGACCACGATCTCGCCTCTCGATTCGGACAGTTTGTTGCCGTGACTGCCGGCCACGCCAGCGGCTGCACAGGATCCACACCCCCCTCATTAGAGTTTCGTTCCGCTCCCCTTATGTCTGTACTAACACCCAGTGGGGAGAATAATCTCCTTGCAAATCTGAAGAAAATGAATGAGTGGGAAGTCGCAAATACTGTTATTCATTTGTTTCGGATCTGCTCCAGTGTCAGATTCTACCTTCACACAATTCTGACAACTGCAGAAGACACAACACTGGCAATCCGCCAGTCTTTGTCTGGAATGGGGTTACCAGTCGCTATTGCAATGTAGGTCCATTCTGTATAATACTTCAAAGCTCTGCGATTTTAGCTCCAGCTGAGCAGTTGGTTACCTGGCCCTTGAGCCACCAGTTTGAGTTTTAACCCTCGTCTGCAGGCCCCATGTTTCAGAAATAATCTCCTTGATGGTGAAGATTTCCCAACAGAAAAGCGAGGCTTAAAATTGGTTCTCGCTCAGAGCTTTCTCGAAAATGAACTGTTTTTTTTTTTAGCTAACAATGTTCAGACACAGGAGGAAATGATACTGTCCAGATTATCAGCATTCTTAGTCAACCACTGGAGAAGCTCCAGTTTGCAGCAATAGATCTTAATGAGAGGAATTCTGAAACCCAGTTTCTAAAAAGCAAAAAAAATAATAATTAAGGTTTGAATGATTTTAATGAACTAAGAGCTCAACTGGAAACAATTTCCTTTACAGTCATAGTTACAGTGATTTTATATAAAGAAAGATTTAAGGAGGCTTTAGTGTACAGCACATACAGCACATTGTATCTTAATTGCACATTACTACAATGTCGTATCTTGTACTCATTCATAACCAATCCTGACACTCCCAGCAGGGAGGGAGCAGACTCTGCCAGATTCAGCATTTAAATGTTTGTGATTTTCCTGCGCAGGAGGAAGAGTGTCACCTACCGGTGAAACAGGTGATCTGAGTTAATCTCCCACCTGTGTACTGCCAGCTGCCAGCTTGCAGGATGATTGAGATCAAAGTCAATCCAGGTGAGCGCTGGAGCGAAATAAAACATATGCTCTTATCATAATAATACAAATTAAAATAAAAGTAATCTTACACATCCACATGACTTATAGCCAGTTCTTCTGAAACCCTTCCAGGCAGTTTATCCTGTTGAAGGTTCCAACGAATCCAAGAGAACGTCCTCCTCGTGGATGGGACACAAGTTCATCTCAATGCCAAAGAGGAAAAGCCTATTTCATGTAAAATCAGACCTAGCCAGCCTGCCTTTGGGAGATGAAAGTCTACACATGAATGGAAAGAACATGCAAACGGCACCCCGTCAGATGCCACCACCAGTGTGCAGCCCCCCCTGGATGATGCTCCAGTCCTCTCACACACACCAGCTCTCAGTGGGGAGGAGAGCAGAGTGAGGAAGCCAGTTCAGAGATGGGGATTATTAGGAGGCCATGACTGGTAAAGGCCAGGGGGAAATTTGGCCAGGACACCAGGGTAACACCCCTACTCTTTTCGAGAAACGCCCTGGGATTTTTAATGACCACAGAGAGTCAGGACCTCGGTTTAATGTCTCATCCGAAGGACGGCGCCTATAGTGTCCCCGTCACTATACTGGGCATTAGGACCCACACAGACTGCAGGGTGAGCGCCCACTACTGGTCCCACTAAGACCTCTCCCAGCACGAACCTTAGCTTTCCCAGGAGTCTCCCCTCCAGGTACTGACCAGGCTCACACCCACTGAGCTCCAGTGGGGCTGCCAGCTGGAAGCTGCAGGGTCACGTGGGTGATATGGTGATATGGCTATGTATGAATACATTTCAATAATCTTTTAAATGTTTAAGCGATGATGGGAAGTGAACTTATCATCTGATTGTGGCAAAAAGTCCTAAAAGACCATCTCATTTCTATTTGTGTCTCTTTAGCTCCATGCTGGATCCCATGTACAGTGTGAAAGGTCCTGATCCAAAGTGTACTGGATCTATCAATTTTATTGCATCTAAGCTTGTATTTGCTCTTTAGATAGATACATAATACTTTATTAATCCTGTAGGGATACATTACGCCTAGTGGGAAAGTTGGCCTTGTCCCACTATAACTAGATAAGTGGTGAAAATAATGTATTGTCCTTGAATGTGAGTTATCAAAGTATCATGTCTCACAGCTTCTGTGAATTAGGTTAATAAAAATCCAGCAGTTCAATTTCTGTTAATGAGTCAATGTTTGAACTGAGAGTTAAAAACACACATTAGCAGGTCTGAATTAATTTTTTTTTAATTAGAGGTCCAGTCATTAGGATTTTTTCCCTTTGGTTTGAAACCCATTATTAATATAACCGATTAAGGATTAAGTAGAGACAAGCTGCAACCTTTCTTAAGGAACTTTGGACTAGCTGTGCACTTGACACGAACTTGCTTTTTTGTTAATCTGATTGAAATTCAGCCAGACTGCTAGAAAAAGAAGGGACTGCAGCACAGATGCCTGGTGGTGATAGAATTGGGTGGCGAAAGGAAACGCTGAAACAAGATAATTATCTTTTTGGCCAGATGCAACATTTTTAATTCAATTTGAAATTATTATTTGAAGTGCAGCTGATGTCAGCGGCTCTCAGACTACAGAGGAGATGACACATTTGAGTGTCAG
The DNA here is from genome assembly GCF_059453375.1 of Lepisosteus platostomus. NCBI lineage: Eukaryota > Metazoa > Chordata > Actinopteri > Semionotiformes > Lepisosteidae > Lepisosteus > Lepisosteus platostomus. The sequence goes on from NC_142628.1 coordinate 14,646,422, forward strand.
TTTTTTTTTTCTGCCTTGGCACAATAGTTTCTGTGCCTTCTGAACCGAGAGAGATCCAGGTAATGAGTGACATTAAGTTGATTAAATTAGTGGGCTACCAAAGGACCTGTAATAGTCAAAGTTCGCAGATGATACCAAATTTAGGAAGATTATAGCAAACTCTGCAGAAGCAGCAAAGACAATTAAAAAAAGACCAAACTGTTCAGACACTTTGCAGATGACATTATATAGAGGATGTTACATGCAGGTAGCAGAAACAAATTGTAGATATAGAATGGGAAACTTGGCACGAAGAAGATAATGTAGGTTAACAATGAGGCAGTGTGAGGAACGATAAAAAGACAAACAATGCTATGATATTATTACAGTGCAGTATATGTAGAATAGCGTGGGATATTAAAACTGGATACATTTGATTTGTTAAAAGTGGATAATTTGATTCAAGGGATTGGAAAATGTTGACATTCTACAATAACCTACTGTAGTAAGACCTCATTTAAAATACAGTGTCCGGTTTTGGTCATCATGTTAAAAAAATTAAATGTTGCTTTCAAATCAGTCCAGACAAGAGAGGACTGATAGTTTCCTGGGTTTAAGGGATGTCCTTCAGTACATTGACAGGCTAAAAGAACTGAGTATTTTTAGGCTTGAACAGAGTAGACTACAAGGCGACCTTAAAAATGCTCAAAGTCCACCCATTGGACTTCTTCTGAACCAAAAGTGAAATATGAACGAAAGAACAGCAGGGGAAACTCTGGGTAAGTGCTTTTAAAACTGAGAATCTTTTTTACACAGAGGGTTGTGGAGGTCTGGAACCGTCTACCCATCCATGCTCTTGAAGCTGATACCCAGACCTGTATCAAGAAGATCCTGAGATCAATTCAGTAAATTCCATATGAGCAAGAAGGACTGAAAGGCAGGCAGATAATCCCATGTTAATCAATAAGCAGTTTTCCTAGGCCTGTCACTATCATTACTTTTGTCAGCAGGCACACACATGAGCTCTCGGATCTTGCACGTGAATTTGTTGCTCCATGCAGTACTGTTCCTGAGCTCCGCTTGACATATCTACATACTGTACATACCGTACAGTCTTTCTGTATTTTCCAGGTTTCGCAACCACAGCAAGTCAACTTCTGAGATCACTTTCAAAACCCTGTTGAATCAGATCTTGTAATTTGCGACCCATACTTATGTACTGTACAATGTTACATTCACTGAACATGTGAATGGCCTCAGCTCACACAGAGAAGGGCTTTTCTGATAACCTTCATAAATCAGCAGACAGTCTGGTCGAACCCGAACTGCTGCCAAATCCCCCCCAGTCATTTGTTAATTCATTCAGACAGCCTAGTCTGAGTCAGCAGTGGCTAATCCTGCTTCTTTGGAAAGCTGTTTCTCTTTCCAAGCAAAGCTGATTATTTTTCTAATATAAACAGATATTAGAAACATGGACACAGTGGGTACAGTCAAGCAGATCACTTTATATTTGCTTAATTACACAGCAACAATGTAGGAGGCAAAGAAACCCCAAAAAGAGCTCCTTTAAAACTCTCCCTTCCTGTCCGTATGTGGTTTAGGAAGGATTCCTGAAGAGAAAGGTGTGAGACAGGAATATAGGGGAGACTTTCACTGCTGAATTTAGGATTTGGCCACCTCTGAGACTGCCCAGGGCAACTACCCCTCCTGCCTCCCCTACCGAAACAAAAGAACAAAGAAGAATAGGGAGCTTATATTTCCCCTGTGCAGGATGAGTTAATTAGGATACAAGGAAAAGGAAATTGCACACAGACAGGCTGCCTAAATACTGCTAAAAGAATGTGAAAAGGGGCTCCTGTGTGGCCCAAGTGGTTAAGGTGCTCGTTCAGAGTCTGAGTCTTGTCTAGGCCATGAGACTCCTATTACTGGGATTTCCCAAGTGGCTGCACATAACTGGCTGCTTTGGGGGTACCCATGCAGGAGTGACACCCTGGACTAACCGAATCCTGAGTCCCTGAAACCCTGCCAGCTGCCTCGTGTTTCTCAGCCCGTGCTCATGGTGCTGTGGAGGAGTAACACTGCTGAGCTCTTGCAGTGTGAAAGTCACGCGCGGTTCTGCCCAACAGCTGGGTCAGCGGGACGGAGAAGAGGGCCCTTCTGGAGTCTGAAACAAACCACCCCAGCCGTGTTGCTGAAGCTGGTGTCCCGATTTCTTTCATGAAACAGCTGGATATGAGATACTTGGATACTTGGAGTGAAGATAAGATAAGATCACTTTACTAGCCCTATACGATTTCTTGTATGAGGAATTTGTCTTTTCGCAGACCTCAGCTTGCTCTCCATGAGACACACAGGGAGAGAGAAGCTGGGGGTCAGAGCGCAGGGTCAGCCATTTATACAGCGCCCCTGGAGCAGCAGGGGTTAAGGGCCTTGCTCAGGGGCCCAACGGAGTAGGATTCCCCTGCCGGCCGCGGGATTTTTTAAACCGCCCCCCAAAAATGTAGCTCCTGTTGTTGTTTGGCTCAATTGAGCAGTTTGAAATGTTTCTGAGTTGTGTGGAGTTCTCCGGTTCAGTTCGTGGCCAGGTTTACTGTACTGCGCTTCTCTGTTTTCTGATTGGTTACGGGGGAGAACGTGAACAGGAGAGGGGGAGAGTGGGAGGGATTGTGGAGTTGATAATGTGGCTTTCCAGTAATAAACTGCAAAGAAAAAATAAATATCCATCTCCATCCAGTTCCCATCCATACTGGCAGAGTGTTTGACCACCATTGCATGAACCCTATAGTTATGCTACTAACAGGCCGAACAGCCTCCTCTTATTTTCATCTTTCTTATGTTCTTATGTCCTCACCTAGGCCTGTAACGTTGTACAGAGTTGACCAAAGTGGTTAAAAGCTGGTGATTTGAGAATCTGTTTTGGCGATGGGGGAGAATCTTTAAAAAAAAGTGCAGGAATGGAAGATTACAGTAATACTCGTAGGACCTAACTGATCATGTTTAAATTTGGCTGTTACAGTATAAGCTCATGAGATGCACTTTGACTGGTGTCTCACCTTCTGTGGAAAAAGAAGTTCTTGGAGAGTGACGCTTTAAAGAATACAGAAGGAAATCGGGAAAAGTCCCTGAAAACTGCTCTACGCAGCCCATTCTGGAATACTGGCTTGGGTTAAGTGATGACATCATAACCAGAAGGGGCCTGAACAATGGCACAGTGTGATGCACTGGGACACAATCTCCCTTTTTTTTCTTTAAGCAGGAGAATCCTCTGTACTGAAGTCATGTAAGAAGCACAGAAAAGCCCCTGTGATGCGATTCAGATTCTGAGTAACTCTAAACCGCTTGAACATAACGTCAAATTTAAAAAAAATAGATGCTGGGGCCAAAGACCAAACCATCAAAGCACAGAAGTTCTGCACGTTTTGCATTTCACTTATTACACAATAGAACATATTTGAAGAATTCTGCGCACTTGTGATATTTTCACAGGTTCGGAGGAGAATTGTTCAAAACATGAAAACATGAGAAACACTGCACACACACTGCAATATGCAAGACAGCTTTTTATTGTGGAATAACTTAAGAGCTTTCAGTGAAAGACATTCATCTTATAAAATCACCCCTATTCAATATTCCTGAAGCACTGTTGCTAATTCTCACATGCTTAGGTAATATCGATTAGCAGTTAATTAGCAACACTTTGGTTACTAGTGGGTAGGACTAAATTGCTTTTCAATTCAATGGTCTGAATAAGACCTTTCAGCTTTTTGGACAGGTCACAGAGTAATGGGTATCTTATACAAATGAGGAAAAACAAATATTGAGTCTAATTAAACTCTACACTTTAATAAAACCCTAATTTAAATACTTAATACCTGCCATATCCAAGAAGAGCAGTGTTCACTCAATACATTTTCTCCCTCCTCCACAACCTGCACAGGATAAAGAAATTTTGCTTGGTAATGAATTTCAAAAGTTCCTCTCTTATTACAGTCTTTTTCCTATACCTGCTATCTGAAGTCATTTTAAGAACAGCAGAATATGCCTTTCCAGAAGCCATCCTGGGGGAACATCAAATGTTAATTGCATTGCTATAAAAGGATTGATGTTAAATATATTAGCATGCTGAAGAAGAGATGGGTGATGGCTCCATGTGGTTCTCTCCAGTTCTCTCACAGTTTAATCACTCGTGCCTGCCCTGAGCTCCCTACCCACAGTGCAACGGGACCATGGCTCAGTAGATCCATTTTTAGATGGTGCGGCTGCCAGGTCTCTTCATGTTGAGCCTTGACCTGCAAGAACCATGTTTTCCATCATGATCTCTACCAGCTTTACTAATGCCTGTGCCTCTTTTTCAGGAGCTCAGCTATGAGCGATAACGCATGGATTGGTGGAGTGTGAAAAGGGTCAAATCCCTGAGGACATGTCTTGCGAAAGCCCTTAGGGAGCAGGACCACAGCACAGTGCTATCCCTAGCCAGCCAGCCAGCCAGTAAGAGGCAGCTCTCTCACTGTCGCTGGGACAGCAGCTTAAAATACTGGGGCCTTTCCTGAGGATTCCTATCCAGCTTCAGATCAATAAATTTCACTAAAAGCAGTGGAAAATACAAGGAATTTGGGCTGTAACAATAACATTCTCAAATTCTGCCCGATTAAAACTGATTTGTGGTTCTTCCCCTCCCTAAATCCACGGCCCCTACTGATTTACATGTTTTGTTTTTTTGTGGATTGTTTTTCCAGATGGAGATGGAATTATGATCCAGACTCTTGCCAGCGGTATGAGCGATCATTCCCTTTCCTCGCAGATCTGTCTTTGACTGCGATCAGACCTGAAGCCCCGATGATTTAAAGACTGCTGGAAATATCTGGCTGAAACAACAGTGCATCTTACGGTTTTTAATATATTCCAGGGCCATGAACCGCTGTACTCTGGTTTTGGAATGTCTGAAACATGAAATGCTTGAGGTATTTTTTTACTGTTGTCCGTAAAACTCCACTTTTATACTGCAGCATTTAAACCCCCACCTTTAAAACGGGCACTTTTTTCATCATCCCAGTGTTTTACCCAATTATTAATCTGTGGATGAACTGCCCTTCTAGCTGGAGTAGAAAGTAAGTTAAAAAAATAACTATTTTAAGAAAACCATACCTGGAAAGGCTTGTACCCTTTGTAAATAATGTAAATAACAATACTTTTGGAGCAGTTTTGGAGAAATTAGGTGTCAGAACGACACTGATTGACAATTTAAATCTCAAGAACAGCTATGAGTCCTTGTATTGAACAACCAGCAGCTTTTATCCAGTCTTGTTCACAGATCTTCAGAGGGTGTTATACAGTAGAATTCTATTTACCTCAAACTTACACACTTAAACGTGAGGCGGTGAGTTCTGCCACATTCTCCTTAATTCTTTTCCCATCCTTTTGCTACAGCTACCTTCCGCAGCGTAACCATCAGTCACAGGCTGGTCAGATGCAGCCGCTGTTTTTTTTGTGGTAGTGCCAGAAAAGCAAATACTTTCCGACAAAGGAACCTTCTCGGTTGAAGTGCGCCCCTCGGTTCGGCGAGGCTCCCACAGAAAAATATAAAAAGACTCCAGTAACAGCATCTGCTCTTCTTTCAGACACTTGAGGGGGAAAAAGTCCAAGGAAGGCCGTTAAACTTGAAAGAAAGAGAAAAGGGCCCTGTTTACTTCTGCTTTTCCTAATTAAAAACATACCGTCATGTAGACAGTAGCGTGTGGAGCCTAACCTTCACCAGACTCCTGTGTTCTCAAACGCCAGGCTATATTTGATTTTCTAGGGATGTGCCTTAGTGTTCTGCCATCTGCATGAGGTTTGGGGTTTGGATGAGCTAAGCTTTTTTTGGTCTGGGACACGGGCAGTGGGACGGGTGAGGATGGGGGGGGGGGTTGGGGGTCATTTGTATTTTTGCCTATGGCCTATGCCTTTGACTTTTAATGTGTGCATTCAGGAGTGTTCTGTAAGGTGAAAGCATGCCCCCTCTGTCCCCAAGCAAATTCCCGGTTTAGGATTAATAATAATAATAAATAATTGCTTACACTTTTATAGTGCTTTTCAAAGCGCTTTACAGGTAATGGAGACTCCCCTCCACCCCCAGCAATGTGCAGCATCCACCTGGATGATGCAACAGCAGCCATAGTGTGCCAGAATGCTCACCACACGTCAGCTATCATCATCAGCAGAGTGATGAAGCAAGTTCAGAGATGGGGATTGTTAGGAGGCCATGATTGGTAAAGACCAGGGGGAATTTTGGCCAGGACGCCGGGGTTACACCCCTACTCTTTTCAAGAAACAACCTGGGATTTTTTATGACCACAGAGAGTCAGGACCTCAGTTTTTTTTACGTCTGTTTATAGAATAGTGTCCCTGTCACTATACTGGAGCATTAGGACCCACATGGACCACAGAGTGAGCGCCCCCTGCTGGCCTCACTAACACCTCTTCCAGCAGCAGCCTCAGCTTTCCCAGGAGTCTCCCATCCAGGTACTGACCAGGCTCACACTGCTGAGCTCCAGTGGGCTGCCAGCAGTGCGTAAACTTGTGTAATAGGGAATCACAGGTGTGAAGTAACATCTTTGCCTGCAAAGCTGTTCTCTGCTCAAGTGTTCAACACAGTTGAACTGCACTTGCAGGCCGTGTTTCCTGAAAAAGAGATTAACACATGCGGTCAACACCCTCATTTCAGTGTAGTGGTAAAGATCTGTGAGATGGTGAACACACATAACGATCCGATTGGCTTTTTGTCAGATGTGTCAGAATGGTCTGGCAGATTACATTAAAGGGGCCATCAGGTGGTGTGTCAATGAAGAGCCTCTCCCCTCAGAAATCTCACAAAACGTCTGGTGCTTGAGATCAGTGAGGCCACAAAGGCGATACTGTGTCCAAGCTACAAAAGCCATCTGCATTGCAAGACTCCGAAGGTTTTCCTTGAACGCCTGCCTGAAAGGCATTCTCCTGTGAATGCTGCTTAATAACCTTCGTCTATCACAGTGATATATGGAAAAGCTCCTTTTCCAAGAACAGCGTGGGGCGCGCATTTAAAGCTCATTACGGGGTGGTTCAAGGCAACACCGAAACGATTCTGATTCCCAGGAAAAGACTGATGGCCTGGAAGCAGCAGAGGATTCATCCTTCTTCCACTGGCCCTTATTCCGGCATTAAAAATGAAAACGCGGAAAACGAAAATCACTCAAATTTCCACACGAGTCAGGATGAGGCCTTGAGGCAGGCGCGACCACATGGCCGTATTTTCCAAAAAGAATTAATTTCTGATCAATGAGCTCACTGCTCCTCCCCCTTCGCTCTCTTTCCTCTCAAGTGGGAAAAGCTCCAGCTGCTCTCCACCCAGGGACGAGCTCGCAAAGCACAAAAGGAGTTGAAGGCCTAAGAACAAAATCCAGACTTGAAGGGGAAGGAAAATATATTTCTGAGGAGGCAATCGATTCCAGTATTGAGAGTTTGTTTTTTTCTGGTGCACTGGGGGGTTTCATAATGACAAAGCCTCCAGTTCCGTCTGTGCTTTTATTTGACCACAAATGCAATGAGCAATTAAAAACATATTGGCCACAAGAGTCACATGAGCAGTGGCCTCTAGTATTTCAGTGCTGCATTATTGTGTGATGCACATTAGAGTTTTATAAGGGGAGGCCAAATACGCATAAGTTGATCAATAGCTACACAATATCAATCAACAACTGAATCCAGCAAAGGGCTGACAGGTGGTGAAAAGATGGTGAAAGAAGTCCAGTTGTAGATATTTGTGGGGGCTACAAAATGAATCCCCACTTGGCTCCCGAGTCTCCCAACCAAAAGGCACCTGCTTGTGTTCCATTTAGTTTGGGCTTCGTTGGAATTGTCAGGGCTGTGTTAGGTGGGGATGACTGAGATTCCCATGGGGGAGCAGGGCACAACCATCTGACCAACAGCGACCCCCAGTGGCCACCAACACCGGCCTGAGGCGCGTCACTTCTCCGGGGCCTGAGATCGACCTGCAGCATGAATCCTGGGATCTCGTCTTGTGTCGGTCTTCGTCCACTCTGAGCTGCTGTGAGGTGTCATGGCAGAGAACTGAGCTGACGGTCAATTTCACATCAATAGGTACGAAAAGTATATTTCCCAACCATCACCTATTTTTTTATTAATGAATAATTAGAAACCTCATGTTATGAAAATCAAATAGGGCCTGCTCTATTATGTATAGTATTGGTAGTCAAATCCACATGTAGCCCCACATACCTCACTCATGCAACCAAGAAGATTAAATTAACAGAGCTTGTTTTAATTTAAGTAAGCAAGCAAGACAACATAAAAAATCATTAGGGCAACAAGCCGTTCTTAAATCCCCATCTAGTGATAAAATGGAGCATAATCTGCTATGTTCTTTCAATGTGCATCATTCATTTCTTCTACAAATGTACATAGGTGTGAACTGTAAGCCACAAGAAGACACAGAGATAAACTATTAAAAGACCTATACAGCTGCCATCCACAACAAAAAAATCAGCATGTTTTCTAAACATTAAATAATGAATGGAAAGTATGACATGATTTTTCAAATGGACATCTCAGATCATAAAAACACTTGGTGTGTACACAGTCATTCTGGCAGAACCTAATTCCTTGACTGCCAAGAGTAGTCTGCAAAACTAAGCTTGAGAATTGCACTCTGCATACATTGAGCAAATCCAGTCAGTTTACAAATGGAAAACAAATCCCCCAAAATCAAACCATACTTCATTCCTGAGCAGACATTTTTCAACATCAGACAGAGTAATCTGACTCTGGTTGCAGTTTCTGGCTGTTTTTATTTCCTTTGCACCATGTGTAATTTCAATAAATGATCATTCGCATTTCTATTAATCACTGTTTTGACCAGAAAAATATAGGAATACTGGAGAAGATCGTTGTACATTGTTGGAATAGGCTACAGTGGACATCTGTTTTTAATTGCGTGCTGAAGGATTTTTTCCAAAGAAGAAGGGAACACAACAAATGAAATTAAGATGAACATCCTTTTCTAAAGCTTTAAATGCATGCTAATCAAGAGCAAAGACCTTAAAAGATGACTCCCAGGAACGGAACAGAATAGGTTAGTTATTGTCTGTTAATTCGGAACAGCAGCAAGTTAAAAAAAAAACGCTCTTTCAAAACCGTGGCAGACCTGAACAGTTCTATCTTGCACCCTTTTCAGAACGGAGTAGCTGTGTGATGTTTCTTTTCCCTCAGCCATTTACATTGAAGGTTGGCTTCCTGCTAAAATCACGTTCCTCACAACACAATACAAACTTGTCACAAAATACCAAAAATGCAATGGAGATATACAGTACAGTCGCATGAAGCAGACGCTTGAAATAATATGAATTTGGAGTCTCTTAGGATATATAATAAATATATAAACGAAAAGATATCAAAAAACAGCAAATTAATAATGGAAACAGACTGAGCAATTAAAGCCTCCCATTATATATGTCAATGATTATAAATATGCAGTATATACACTAGTGAACAAGGAAGTTGCACTCAGGTCTAGAGAATCCAATGAAACATTTCACGCATAGATGCCAAACAAAACTGCGAAGATCAGATCTAAGCATCATGCAGTGTTTCAGGTATGAAACCAGGCGCTGGGACAGCAGTGAGGAGTAATGGGTTAGGGCCTTCAGATTCATCACCAGCTGGAGCTCTACGCCCAGGTCAGACTGGGCAAATCCTTCATTCATATTGATCCAGTACAATACTCAGCCCTCTAAATGGGTATGAAGGCACAGTTAGTTGCTTTGGATAAAAGTGTCAGGCCTAGAAAGTAAGAGCAATAATGATGACACACCGTCATCAAAATGCAAACATTCCAGATTTAGTTCCTATTAAAGTCCGGGGTACTCACAGAACCCTGGCTGTGTTGAGGCACGGACTCAGGGGGGATGTACAGTACCTACTGTACTCTTCCTGGGCAGCTAGTGAAGGCCAGCAGGCGGCCATGGAGTCCTGTTGATGGGCGTGGGTGAGCTGGACTTCCAGGTGAGGAGGCCACATCATTTCCATGAAGTCGTGCCTCATGCTGTTACTGTAATGCCAGCGCAGTCTGATCGGGCACCACCTGTCCCTCTGGGTAACTGACTGCCATGCAGGAATGGGGGGAAAAAATGTTGGATCACAGACTTCGAGGGGGTGATTGTCGAGTAGCGAGGCTACCCTCAAATTACTGTATGCCGAACGACGCGGTTTTCATAAACTCGCTTCACTTCTCCTCATCCTGGGTCAGACAGTCCTGGGCCGGTCCCATGATTGTCTGTCTTTGGCATGCGGTCCGGTCCACACACGGCTGATCCCAGGTTCCACTAGACTCATTTGCTCATTACTGTCTGGGCCACCTGTCTCAAAGACAGGCCGATAACCACTAGGCCAATGGCTCCCAATCAGTGCCAAATTTCCCATTAGGTACAGTAGGCACAGGCCCTAGGGCCTACGACATTTTTGAAGGAGGGAAACACTAGTGACTGACGAAAAAGGAGCTGAAACAACATGCTTGTGGTCGACTCTCGGTGCTCCAGATCAATAATCCTACACTATCTAGCGGCTGTTCTAGAAACTAGAAGTATTGAAGTGATGGTCACTTGACTTGCTCCATCAATCACGAGGTTTAACATCAGAAGAGTTTAAAGTGCATCATGTCAGTCGACGTCATTCAATTGGCGTTTCCCCCTCTTTCTGCACATTTTGGACTGAAAGTGCCCAGGGCCTACGAACACCAAAATCAGGCCCTGTTCCTAGTCCTGGTCCTGGGTGACCATTGGTGACCCACATACTGCTGGTTTTCATTCCATCCCACCTGAATTAGATAACTGAAGCCTTAATTGAACTAAGAAGTTGCTTCATTGGAATACTGGCATTGTACTTCTAGTCAGAAATATGGCATTTTATTTTGCTTACAAAATACAGCGGTTAAATCTCCAGCATGTTTAAGAGCTGGGAAGAGATTCGTCTTCTTCTTATTGATTGCATAACTCAGGACTCGGCTAGACCAAAAGCCAACAGGTGTGTGGGTCACCAGGACTAGGATTGGAAACCGCTGTGCTAGCCTGCTGCCATTACTCCAGCTTCCTGACACGATTGGATCGTTTTTATCGCTGTCCTTGAATTAATTAAGATCATGGGTCTTTTTTTAAACTGGCTGTTTATTCAGGTTCTCAGTCAACTCAAAATACCCAAACTCTGAGTGGTTTTATGACAGAACATGACTTGAGCTCAGGATATTGTTATCCCAAGGAACAAGGCTACTCAAAGAAATCAACAAATCTGTTTGCTTACAGTTCCAGCTACAGGTGGCTAGGAAGTGTCTCTGAGAGTTTAGATGAAGTGTGTATAGTAGTGTAAACACTGCTAGCTTCCAGGCAGAAGGGATGTTTGTCAGTGAGCAGACCAGAAACACACCATATAAGATTACATTAAGACCGCAGAGAAAGGAAGAAAAGACAAGAAGAGGAAGGACAAGAAAAAAGAGACAGGAGAGAGACGAGTTGGGGGGAGATGGGACTTGCGCCAGGCGAGAGCCCCTACTTCGTGGTCATCCAAACAACCTCAGATTGGAGTTCAGTACTTGAACCGTGCTAGAGAGAGCTTGCTATTCTGTGTGTTTGAGAGGACTTGGGTTTCCTGAGTAAAAGATATCTCGGTTAAACACGGTCTTTTCTGCGTATGGGTGCATTTTAAGAGTAGGGAGATTTTGATTTGGCATTTATTTTGTGGCATCTGTGTTTGCAGAAAAAGAGAGATTCAACTGCAGGTTGTATTTGTTAAGAAGGCAGCCTCTCTCTTATTTTGGCCTCTAGGCATTATTCATGAAGAGTTTGATACTGAGAAGCAGTCTGGGGATTTCTGTGTGATTACGATGTGAGGCCTCTGAAAGGCCTTGTCTGTACACACTATAAATATAGTAACTAGTGTGTTGCATGTTTTGTTGTGTGTAGTGTTTGTCTGGTCATTGTTAATAAACATTTGTTCAACCAAGTATGCCTGGATTATTACTCCTTTTCAGCAAAGCTGTGCCAGAGCACTTGGTATAATTATACCAAATGCTAGGGCATATTTTAGAGAAATCACGTACCAGTTGGGGGTTGTGAATACTCATTTCACTTATTGAGTCAACCGCTCGGCCAGTTCCTAATTTTCACCATTTTCGTAATCCCCATTTGTGTCAATACAATAACAATATATTATATTAACAATATAATATTATGAATGGTACGAATTCGCTGTTGATACGAAACCCATCGTTTATCGGTATGTAGTGTGTTGAATTGCAAAGCCTCTCATTTCAGCGTGACATCCAGCAACTTTCTAAAAGACAAACGCGTTTTTTTGCTGAACTGTGCTTCCAAAATAACACTCGCAGGTATCGTGTGAACAGTCTTAGGACATTAAGCAGACAGAGAGGGTCTCAATCTTCAACAGGGACTTTTACAGCCAGCTTCAGTATTAGGTAGAGTAAAATTTTGACGTTGTTCTTGCAAATTAATTAAAAATAAAGTTAAATAGGGTTTTAAAGTGCCCATACTTACGTAACTAATTTATTACACACATGCTATTTAAATCTTCAGAATATATTTATTAAAAAAAAAGATTCCGCCATAAATTTCCTAGCAGAAGCACAAACATCGAAATGACTCATTAAAAAAAATCATCCTGACTCCAGACCTTCAGAATAATTCATCACTCCGGTGAGGGAGATTCCGGGAGAGAGAGAGAGAGCGAGTCTCCCTCGCTGGCGAATTCTGAAAATTAAAATTCTGCAGCAACACGCAAAAAAGTAACAACCGGGCAGCCTGAATTTATGTTCTTTTGAAAAATAAAGTTTACAAATTTCAAGTTGAAGAACCTGAGTCTCCAGTGACGACAGATCCTCAGGGACCCCGCGGTTAGCTACAGTATTGCTGTACCTGACACAAAGATCAGCTCTCTGAGCCCAGCTGGCATATTTTCCGTGGCTCATGTGTTGCAAATCCTGCCAAAGTAAATGCCACTGAAGACGTGCAAGAATTGGAAACTTTCTTAAGGCAGCCCCCTCTTTTAATTTTTCCAGGTTTCCTGTGAAAAACGATTCCCCTCTTTTCCATCAGCAAGATGTTTTTCTTGGGGTTTTTTTTAGACTTCTACAGTAGGACTCTCGATCCCCTCTCCCTACTGCAGACCCAGACCAAGCGCTAGTGTGTCGCTCCCGCTGCCGTGCAGCCCTCGGTAATTTTTCGCTGGGCCCAAGTTGGGTGCAGAAGTTATAACAGCGACTGCAACGTGAACTCAAAGCTGGGTTTCCACGTCAATGCCAATTAAAAAAAGACAAAAGGGGGCCTTAGTTTCCACGACGCCCTCGACGCACCTTTGACGGCGCCTTCACGGGGCGCAGCTTGATCAGAGAGACGGCGTCCTTCCCAAAGACGTCTTTCATGTGCAGCCTTTTCCAGCTTTTTGTAGAGGGGGGTGCTTTTGTTTCAAGCTTTTCCAATCACCTTGTTTTTTGTTTCGCTGACTGCGGTGCATTACGTGTCTCTGCCACTTGAGCAGGCGGACAAGAAATATTGTCGTGTGGCGCCGCGGTAGAACCAGGTGTTAAAATGTTAAAATGATCAATTTTGGTTCTTCAGGAGACTGGACTCGAAATTACATAGAGGTATTACCAAGTGTATACGGTTTTGCAGTTAAAATAAGAAACAGATTGGAGAGCCCCCTTCCCTGTGTGTCTTAGTATGGGACAGCCTGTGGACAGAGATGTCTGAAAAGTGCCCGTGTGATTCTGAAGCTCTAATTAATTTTCTCTTGAGGTTTTTTTTTACATTTTTCTCTCACGATCAGGTGCTCCGCATGTGTAACACGGACATGCCACATTGCGACCGCAGTCTTCCACTTGGCGTGTGAGAGTTCCGCTGTTTGTAGCTGCCGTCAGTATCGCTTTCTGTAGCAGATTTAATAAAAGCCATCGACATAGTCAACCCTGTCCAGAAGCATGCTGTAAACAAAACAGGAAAGCGTTTTGCTAAATGTAATTGCACCAAGGGGTAAAATTATATCTGATGCTAATCCACTACACATTTCCAATAAAAAACAGCTCTCTGGCTTTGCTATTCCAGCATTCTAAACAAAACATCTTCAGATTTTGCTTTCCAAAAAAATAAGCAGTTTTGCATCCAGGAAATTATGTTTAAGAGTGTCTCCTGGTAGCTTTTAACCAATTTTTATAAATATCGAGCTTATGAGATAAGGCACAATTCCATCAGTGACACTTAAATATGAAGGCTGCAGACAAGACTACACTAACCATTAAGCTGTTAATAGCAGATTTACATTAATAAGGTTCTACATTTCGGGGTATTTCATGCTCTGTGAAGAAATGGAGAGATCAGCTTCTGCCAGCTTAGTGACATTTTGTTAATGTTATATTTTACGGATTATAACACATTTATAAATACAATTAATAAACTCACAGCTCCTGACCTGACGTGTTCCCATCAGAACTATTTTGAGACTGCTTAGGTCTTGCAATGCAGTGGTCTCCATTGGCATTAGAGTCTTAATTTGGCATTAAGCAGTACTAACACATGCATTCCATATGAATTGGCGAGCTGTTCATTTTGGCAAGCTGGACTAGTGTTGTAATTGTTGGAGTACACGACTGTGGCACAGAGGATATTAATAAAAATAGCTGAGGTAGTGTTAAGGGCTGGTTTGGCTATGAGGGACAGACTATAGAAACTCAGAACAGCCTCCTAAATCTCTAATGTTTTAATAAAAGAGTTTATTATACCCACTTCCAGTGTTTGGAACGATCTCTCCTTTTTTTTTCATCTGTAATGTGAACCAGTGAGCCAGCGAGTTCTACATTTGTGCAAAGATGTCATTTGAAGTTTGAAGAGGACCAGATTGGGGATCTTTAACTATTCTGATATTACCAAATTACTTGTAATGCATCTATAAAACATGTTACCAGGTCAGGTTGCCTGCAAGATGATTTATAAGTGCCTTGGGAGTATGATTCATTGAACATAGTCCTGGGATATTTAATTCTCAGTAGGTGTTCCATTTTATGCAGTGAAAAATGATTTAAAGAAATGAAATCTTGTAAGGGTTTTTTTCCACAAAAGTAGAAAAATCAGTAAAAGTGTATTGAAGAGAAAGATTTTTTTTAAGAAGGACCCAGACATTAAAATATTCTCAAGTCCACAGACCCTATTCTCTTTTGCCTGTTTACTGGGAAAGGAATTGGGAATTCAAAATGTGAGGAGAATCTGCTGTCTATTATCTCTCAGGTTCCTGAGGGTATTCAGCTTCGCATTTAAACCCAACAGGTGAAGGCTTATTCCATGCCGAAAGGAAAAGAAAACACATCTTTTCGGCTGTGGGGTCTCCTTCTACTTGAACTAAACTTGGTCTGTTCCAGACCGCTGTGCTTCAACATTAATGCTCCCTCCCACGGTTCCACCAGACAGAACACTCCCCCAGAACTGTCACATTGAGATGTGAGCTGCACAGAGATACTGTATAGTACAACATCTCTGGCAGTGGGGATGGGAGGTTACAGTGGCCACAGGAAGACTGATTCAATTTCTTAAATGACCATTGAGCAGCTACTCAGCAGAGTGCTAGAGGCAGGAGAGACAAATGACATGAGAACACCCGGGCTTTGTGCAGGATGAGGCTACAGTCTGCCTGTGCTGATGAGTTTCACTGTTTTATCTTTCAAGGAGAATGGTGTGGGACCCTGAAATCTCACTTCAATAAATGGAGATGTCTTGTCCTTGCCATCCTCGGTCAAACTGTCCAGTAGGATTTTCTTTTTTTTCCATTATAATCTTATAAGCTTTTTTATCTCCTATTAGATATTCTGACAGAGTCCTAGAAGATCTCTTGTGTCAGATATGATTTTTGAAATAGAATGCAGGCCATCTACTAACTTCTATGGAAGCAAGACTGAAGGAATTATATTATTCTACTGGATTCTGTTTCCTGAGAACTCGAATGTTTTGCATAACAATGCTGTTTTATGTCCAACATTTGTCAGTCCAATTAAATTATTCCCTGCAGATGTCCTAAGAGGCTGGGTTTAACACAAAAAAAACTGTTGCAAAAATGTTGTCATGGGCATCTTATTATAATTAAACGAACTGTGTAGCAACCAAAACACTTAACGCTCGTCATTGTTTTATTTTGAGTTATGCATAAATGTAGGTTTTCCGTAAAAAGAATTTTGCAAACGAGGGTTGCGAAATTAAACTGTTTGCAAGGAATACACGTTTGAATACATGCTCACTCTTATGATTCTTAACACTTTAGGATTTCCTACAGAGAGCCTTTGAAATGATCTTTTTTGTATTACTGTATGTTCAGAGATTCTATTGGGAATCCTTCAGTATAATGAATCTTATTTGAAATACTACAATAAAATCCGGTGGAAGACTTCCAAAAGATGGGTAGGTTTAGGCACTGAAGGCACAATTTTCCAAGCTTTCTCAAAGCGAAATTCAGTTCTTTTTTTAACTTAACATTGTCTTACCTAACCTAACAGTGGCTGGAACCTTTGCGTCAAACGAAAATAGAATTTTTTAGGCACTGGAAATAGTGCCTGTACAGTAGAGTACAGGTCAAAAGCATTTTTCAAGTGTGCACTTGAGGAAATATACACATTTCTTTTCAAGTCCTGTACACAGTGTTTCAACAAGAGTTTGAGGTGATCAACTAACAATTACACTGACAGCATTTCTAAACATTTCTTTAATGCATACAAAAAGCCTCTAAAAGATGCATTGTTAAGGTTCTCCACCAAATGTTTTGCATTCATATTTAGCCTTCATACTTTTCCTCTGAGTTCATCCCACAAGAGTTCTAGAAATGGGAAATCTTGAGTCTGGGATGTCCAGAATCCCATTTTAGCAGCATTTTCTTTGTTTTATTGAAGTGTAAACACAATGTGGACGCCTACGTTGTGCTTACACTTACATAAAAAACTTTATCTATACCTCTGCCACTGACTCACACCGATGTGTTTTTTGCACATTGCTTGTTGCTGAGTTTTATTTGAGTGTTATTTAACTTTGTTGTCGTTGCTGCTGTTGTTCTGTGTTTGAGTTGGTGTTTCCTTAATGTCTCTGTATTGGAGCAGACGTGCAAATAAGCATTTCATTGCACCTGTGCATATCACAAATAAAACTAAGCCCTGAACTCTGAAGCCAGCTTCTGGTTATTGCCCTGTTGCAAGTTTCATTCATTAAAATGTTGGTCCTGCAAGATGTGAAGAACGTAACGTTTCTCGGGCAGCTAAACAGATGTAAAACGCTCGCAAACAGCAGCGCTAATTAGTCAGCTGATTCCTGTGATTTAGTCACAGGCAATTTTCACATGGAACATTCGACCAGCTCAAGCATGCAAACAGACTGGAATGTCACAATTAAAAAAATGCACTCAGACTGATGAGTAAGACCCTACCAGAATGGTTTATGACTGATGAGTACAAGCATTGTGGCAATTACCAGATGGAGCTGTTTAAGCATGAGTTCGAGTTGCAGGATCTGCTTCCAAGAGAGCGCAGCGGAGGGCATCAGTGGGATAAGGAAGATCAGGCTGAAGCAGACATCTTGCTTAGCCCTGTGATAGCCTCTCTGATGAAGCCTAGAGTATTCCTGTGTCGTGCCTCAGCAAAACAGTTGCACACAATTAGTTTTGGTTTATTGTAAATCCAGCTACACAAGTCCAGCTCATAAAATATTTTTTTTAAAGAAAACGTTCAGAAGTACATCTCGTGCACGCCATGTCCTCTTAGTGTAATTCAGAGCCTAGATAGACATGGAGCGCTATCCCTTAAAGAAATGTGTTCTCCTTTGAGGTGATCTGACATACAAATACTGATGCACAATGAAAACACGGCTGCCTTTATATTAATGGCTCACTGGCTGGGTGTTTCGTATCTAAATTGAGTTAAAATGGCCAACATTAGTTCAAAACTTCACCAGCTGGTTGCAGTTCCACAGGAAGTGTGGAAGAACATCCCACAGCAGTCTGTCTAAAGGGCTGTTCGGGTCCATGGGTCAGCAGTACCTGGATTGTGTTACCTGGTTACTAACATTTGAATGTGCTCATTTTCATGGAGTGTCACACAGAAAGCTTATGATTCTCTGATGTGTACTTGTTTACATTTTTTGCCGTTTTGTTTAGTGTGTGTTTAAAAGACTTGATTAAATCCATTAGAGCTGAATGTTGCGTTTCTTCCTTACGTCAATCTAAATGAGAAAAACCCACAAGGTTTCGATCAACAAGGTTGACGTGATTGTGTTTAAGACAGCAAAGTAAAAAAAAATGGAACTGCTGTAATTTTCAGTCATGCTAACAGAACAGAGATCGGTTTCTCACACTGCACAAAGATGAAAAGTATTCAGTGCAGGTCTAGATTGTGCCATGAGGTTGGTCTAGTTAACCTTTTTTTGGCAGAAATCTCAACAGTGTCACCACACTGGAGTTCATGTGAAACTTAATAAAGTTAATAATCAGCTGTCCTTCACACCCAAACAGCACAGTGCACGGACAAGAACAAGCAACAGAGTTGTAATTTCTTCAGCTGAGAGCCTTTCAGAAACCTGTCTGACAAATTGTGAATGGTATCTTGCATTATCATTGTCTTTGCTGGTTAGACAAGCCTGTCAAGGACAAGAAATGGTGACACATCAGTTCCTAGGAAAAGTCATCAGAGTCTGGTGCATGCATCCCAGTACATGGCAACCCCCTCTCATTCCAGAGAAGCCTTCAGATGTGAGATAGATTAAATTCTGTAAAGGACTGGATGACCAGGACAAGAATGGACAAATTGCTTGTAATGTGAGGCGCGTCAGAGAGAATGTGAAATGATTAAAAATGTCTGAACCGATCCTGAATCAGATTTACATTTCAGCCCATGAAGTCAGCCCAGTACACATTAAAAGCTGAAATAATCTAAAAATATAGATAGATTGTACGGCACTGCCACCCATAGGCTAGTAACGGCAAATAATGACAAAATGAAAATACTGTATGTCTAAAACAAATTTATACCCTACAGTATATAATCCCACAATGCATAAAGCAGGTTAAAATAACTAACAGACAAAAAGCACATTTTCCCTTTGACCACAATCTCAGTGCCGCCCAATCCGTCTGCTTTGAGGTAGATCCAAAACTGTTCCTTAATGATGTGCACACTGCTCTCAAGCATAAATTGATTTCGAGAAAACAAATCTAGATTCTAGAATCTATATGACAGGGCAAGTAATAACCCATGACCAGGAACTGCCCAATTCCAAAACATTGTATGATTAGTCAGAGCAACTGCAGTATATCATTAACTATTGTAGTTGAGACCATGCCAAGGCATAGTTCAAAACAAACTAAAATAAACACTTAATAAAGCATAAGAAAATCAAAGTACAGTGAAGAATTCACTGGACATCACAGAGAAGTGCTATTACATCATTCCTAGATAAAGTTACTGTTACTAGAGATTAATCAGAATGTACACATTAAAAGAACATGTGACAATTGCAGCACAACCAATATTTTCAGTGCGGAAACGTTTTCATAAGCTCAGCTCCATATGACAAATTTCCAATTTCTAAAGGTTGTCCAGAGAGCTTGAAAGACCTGCTTCTTTTATTGTGTCAGCATCGAAGCAAACAAAACAAACCTTTCCAGGTTTTTGGATGTCAACCTAATTGTATAAATCACCGTCTGGTTTATTCATTTTTTATAGTCTGCTTTTACAAATGATACGCTTATTAAAAAAAATTAAATGAGAAAATGTACAGGTACAAGCATATATCTTTTGGGAACTGCAAACCCATAAGGGCTACTCTCAGACCTCTCCTGTGATTCAGGGTCTTAGCATGACTCAGTCTTGTACTCTACAGACTTGTCTGGAACAAGCAACCCAGCCACATGGATTAAAGCTGGTATAATTGTGTCAATGACACAGGTGGACTTTAATGGTGATTGGTAACAGCAAAGAAGAAAACTGCTTCACACATATACTGTAGCTCTTGTCTTACTGTCCTTACCGATGTAATTTATCAACAAAATTAACCCACACTTGGCTCCAGATTTATTGATACCATTGGTACAACACAAGTAAAAGTTAGTGTCAGAGAAAAAACATGGAAGTGCACAACCACTGTTTGTTGCGTGCATAAATGAAGACTTGATAAAATGTTAGATTATCAGCATTAGATGCACACAAACACATCTGCCCAAAACAGCTGCAAATTTTTGGAAAAAGCCAAGGCTGGAAGTTATTAAAATCTTATCCGTCTTTGGCTTTAATAGCATAGAGGAGGTGCTTCCTGCAGTCTTATAAGAAACCCATGCACTTCTCGGTTGTTTTGATCATGCCTCTGAGCAGACGTTCTCCATGCCTTGCACTTGTGAACTGCTTTCAGATCACAAATTTTCCGTTGGACTCAAATCCTGAGACTCTGACATTCAGTCAAGAAGTTTCATTTCATGCTTGCTTAGCCATCTGGCAGCAAATATGGAGGCTTGCTTTGAGACATCGTTATCCTGCTGGAAACTGCATTCGTGCCCAAGCCTGAGCTCTTTAACAGAAGCCACCAGCCAGCCCAGCATTTAGTTCAACTATCGTGGGAAACTGGGGAATTGGCTCGTTTCTGGGCTCTATTGAGAACATCGGGAATGGAAGATGCAAAAACAGCCCTTAAGCACAAGGGATCTTTTGCAGTTCTTCACATTATTTCTTTCAACACGAGCTTCACCTTTCTATGCCAATCTTTCCACTGGTGGAACCTCAGTGCTAATCACATCATTAGACCTAGGAGCTGATTCACTGCTGGTTGGATCTCTTTTCAAGTTACAATGGAGCTCTAACACAAATTCATACTGCCCTTGAATGGTACTCTTGGAGACATTTTATCCAGAGGTGCCAGAGTTATCTCTGAAAACTCCTAATTGCTGCATCTGGATGCGTCTTATTGTCCTGAACCACTTTTCTGACCACACAGCTTGGTAAACATTTTATATGTTCTTCCTTGTAGAGTAGCATCCAATCTCTAATGGCCTTGAATTACACTGAAGAATTTCGAGCTGGGAGCTGCATCAGCATCAGTAGGACTCCTTTCACCTTTACCTGTTCCTTCGGATTATTGGACAGGACCATTAAAAGTGTGATCTGCTATAGATTTTCTACAGTAGTGTCTAGAGCGGTTGGATTAAATAATCCTTTACAATAAGTAGTCTTTGGATTACTGCTGCTTACCCTAGGAAGTAGTGATGTTGAGTATTCTGCCTCCGTTATTACCCAGTGGCAATCAAGGTGACTTCGAGAAAATTCTGTACATTTTTAAAGACTTCTAGTGAAACTACTAGTTGACTCAGACACAGAGCTGGATTAAATAAGAACATTAAAAGGTTACAAATGACAAGAGGCCATGCAGCCCATGAGCCTGTTTAGGTAGTTACAGCATTTTCAACATATCTACGATGTATAAATGAATCCGAACAGGATTTTCTTAAGAGTTATGCCAGATGAACCCATGCTAGTCCACAGTGGTTCCTATCTCTGCAATTTTCAATCTGTCTGGACTCCACGAGTGTTGCCTAAAATGCCCTGGATGGATGAGACACCCTGTAACGCAGTGCCTGTCACCTGAGTACACTGAGCCGACTTCAGATCCCTACGTGAGCCTGATCTATCTATTTCTGAATGTCCCTCTCATCATTCGCTCCCTCTTTTAGTCTTCCTCTAATCCTGTGATCAGATCTCCACTGCCACACTTTGACAGTGATCGATACCCTTTTTCAATGAAACCCCAGAAGCAGGCTGCAGTTTCATCGAAGTTCCTTCCTCTCTGCAATACTGTCTCAGCATCAGCTAGTGCAGCACAGTGACAGTGCTGGAAGCTACCAGGTGTAATAGGACGTTGACAGCCCTGCCTTGTATGTTTTTGCAGCTTAATTTGCTCCCGGAGTAGTTGTGCTCTCTGGAATATCCACACAAACTGGGAACTACAGGTATACCCAACTCTATATACTCTTTTATAGTCTGGACACTCTTTTTCCAATAATAAGTCCAACCAGAACCCCAAGAAAAACACCATCTGTGCATAGACAGCTTCAGAACACTCATTCTCAATACTCCATCTTAACAGCATTTTTCTGCCATTGTTCCAGCTCATTTGATATTGGAATTACAGGAAATATAAAATGAGATACAAGACACAAATAAATGACCATCCAGAAGGGTGCACATTTGTATTTGGTATCACCACACAAAACTAGTAAAAAAACAAAACTCAAAATAAAATATACATTAAAAACAAACAATAGTCCTAGACATGCAACAATACATTTATCTCTCTTTCCCCATATTGCACTGCCTTTACACTAATCTGATAGCTTTATAGAGGAAGTTCGATATACCATGCACAAGGACCAAAGGATTTCTTGTAGATGCTTTCTAAACAGCCTCCCTGAAGGTAGCAGCTGGAAATGGGAATGAAGAGGGTGGGAGGAGTCATCAAAGATAAACCGAGCTTTCCTTTGAACAGCAATATTATCCAACTCTTTAAGCCATTTCTGTGGTCAACCAATTATTTTACAATCAGTATTAACAAGGGAGAGAGGTTGAAAATCTAACATATTACTATCACAAGTAAGTTCTTTGGGTTCAGCAACATTAATGTGAAGCATGCTTGACTGACACACTTTTTTCCAATTTTCTTATCTGTTCAAAGAAATTCTCTACCCCTTCTCTTTCAACCCCAGTAATCAATCCAACTAGGACCATGTACTGTGACCTATGCACTTTAATAGATTAACAGACGTTCCCCGCAATTTAGTTTAGTTTGTGTCGTTGGAACGTTGTAGAATTGACAAAACATGATGTAGTACAGTACATACGTCAAGGTGAAAATAAGCAGGTTTATTTAAATACTTAAACGAAGAGATCCTTATTCCTTTCCTCTGAAAGACCGCTGCCCCCAAAAAAATTATGGACCTGAGCGTCTCACCAAACTGTCCCCCACTTTTCAGACGAGATGTTTGTGTTTCATAATAAAAATGTCAGAGAATCCAAAGAACAGCATTCTGAACTCGAGCCCTCTGCAGAAGTTTGAATCTGGACTGTTGGGTTTAAATAGCTCCAGGAATGACTGGATTTTATACAAAACTGTTTTTGCCTCACTGTGGGTCTTTTCTTGTTCCAGACCAGTAAGATTTAAGCGATAACACCTGAATGCATTTTCCATGCCTGTTTAGCATCTATGTCTTTTATAATCAGATTCAGAAGCTGAAAGGGATTGCACTGGATGCAAAGCCTTTGAAATTCACCCTGTCTGGTACTGGGCAGTACAGGACTGTCTCTTCATTCAATGTTTTCTAATGGTTCACAGAAATGACAGAGCATATCGGGGAACTGGGTTGTGACGGATCTGTTTTAAATATGCATCCCATGCAGTTTAAAATTCTATTAAAATGCATGGAAAACATTTTATTACAGTGCTCACATATGTTTCCTTTTCTAGCATTTTGGTAATAGTTTTTATTTTTTGGGTGAGAAATTTGAACTATTTCATTCCTAACCACAATGTCTGCACTTAGTCCCTGGAGAAAGGTCTTCCATGTCCAAATATATCACCTACACATCACTAGTATCCATTTTCTTGTGCAATTTCTTTCTTGTGCTCTAACTATAACAGAACACCTGCTGTGACAATGAACACCAGTACCATGTTATCTAAGCAGTAAATGAAGATAAGGGAGACTAATATTTATGGTATTCATAAACACTCCCTGGGGAAAAATGCAGTACTATGGCTGAAACAAGGAAGCAAATGCTCACTTGCATCATATGAACCCTATAATTAGTAAAAGCATTAATGACATACCGCAACTTATAAACCTATAATTTCTTATAATTCTGAATTAGAGGAATAATAAGATTTTTTTAAGTAGACAAAACATGAAAAATCTATTTGGGAAATGTGCAAGAAAAAAGTATGTTTTAATTAAGATATCCAAGAATGTCAAATGTTAGTTTTTGCAAACCTAACATAAAATTGGACTGGAACTTAATCAATTGCCTGAGACGGTTTAAATGTTATAACATTGCTCTAGCATAATGGCAAACTAAAATTACAATCATCAGGTGGTCAGAAGATAACCTTTTTTTTTTTAGAGTTTGCTCACACAGCACACATTTGACATGGAGCCCATTATAATGACATTTAATGACTTTTGGAAAGTCTGGGTGTGTGCTTAAGTGTTGAAATTACCTCTCCTTGCATATTGTAAATGCCTTGTAAATGACTTATTTTGTACTGGTTCAATTAATGAATAATACTAACACCATGCCCTTTTTGTGTTTAGCAGCATCAGCATGGATTCCAAAACAGAGCAATTGATGAGTGACTAGCTCCGTGAACTCTTCATTACACGTTTAACTGAACACGTTATTCATTGTTGAAGGCTGTGAACTACAGGCACAGCCCACCAGTGGTTTCAGTGTCTCGTCTTAGTAGATACAGTGTGATGACTGAATCCTTGCTCAGCCTGAATGTATTGTGTTTAATACTACAAAACCACTAAACACTGCAGTGAATAACTTGCTCCTTCAAGTGCAGTCCATAAATCTGTTTATCATTATCGAATGGTGAGTAAACCAAGATAAGTGGTGAAAACATGCTGCGATTCATGTAGCATACAAGAAGCAGAGTTGCCGAGAGAAAGTACAACTTTGAGCATTTCTGTCTTTTCTTTCAAAAGGACTGAAATAAAAAAATGACCCTCTAAGGCTTGACCACATCCACCCAGTGAGCCTCTTCACTGTCAACAGGTGGGGACACAGGTGGAAACTAAGAGGAAGTGCGTTTAAATTTGACATCAGGGACATTTCTTTACACAAAGGGTTGTGGGTATATGGAACAGGCTGCACAACTAATCAGTTAACTTTTAAGTACCAAATAGGCCAGATGGTCCCCATGAAGTCCTCTTGTTTGTTACCTTTCTTATGTTCTTAAAAAGTCTGAAACCATTCCTAGCTGCAAAACCCAAAATATAAACATCCAAACATCCAAAATCCACACATATATAGTCTTCTGTTAGCCTCAGGAGCTGTTCTGTTTTTGGTAGTTTACAGTGACTATCAAGCAAATGCCAGAGTGTACCATGTTGTCATTGGTCACATCTGTCTCACTGTGATTCAGGTGCAACGGTCTTTTATATGAGTAACTAATAAAAGATTTAGAAGAGTAATTACCATACGGCACTGTGGTGTAAGTACACAAAAGAACAATCTACAGTATGTCATTATACCTCTTCTACAAAGATAAATTGATACTTATTTGACAAGTTATCAGAGCTTTAGAAGTCCACAGGAGCTTGTGAAGGGGTTAAGCACATCATTATATGTATGATCTCCGAACTGAGGAGCAATCTTTGTCGATCTAACTTCAGACAGATCGATGACAGATACAGAATCCCCCTGAAGGAGAAAGGAACAACATGAATCAGCGACAACAAAGTGGAAAATGACATTTCTTATCAGCCACCGTACTCAGCTCTTGATCACAGCGGGATGCTGTGAATGTTGATAGGTCAGAGACGATTTTTTTCTTACACTTTCCTGTGTAATCTTTAACTAGCTGCTGCCCTTCTGAGCTCAAGAGCGGGGGGGAATGGGAGGTTATCTCCTATGCCTATCCCATCACTGAAAAGCATTTCCAGCACTTTAACCTCATCACTGGGACTACATAAAGCATTGCGGTGTGCAAGGGATACAGTCTTCAGGGAAGGATGGGGCACTCGTGACGGCACTTTGTGAAATGCAGAACTAGTTTTGGACCGCTTTCCAGGCGCTTTCCAAATACATTCCATGAGATCTTTTGCTGTACCTCCCTGAGGACAAGCTCTTTCTCTCCATCTGAAGCTTCACTCCTGGTGAAAGACCTAACCAGCCTCTCCTCGAAGGACTGAGGACTGATACCTTTAGAGGATGCCAGTGAACAGATAAAGGGGCACCTACAGTAACAGAGGTCCTGCTCGATCTATCTCATCTCGTCTCCTGGTTTGACTCCCCTCCCCGCACACACATTGACCATGATGTTCGAGGATCCTGGGGTGGGCGTTTTCCAAGTGTGGGACTATGTGGTGTTCGCCGCCTTGTTTGTGATCTCGTCTGGGATCGGGATCTTCTTTGCGGTCAAGGAGAGGAAGAAGGTCAGCTCCAGGGAGTTCCTGGTGGGGGGCAAGCAGATGACCTGCGGTCCAGTGGCCCTGTCTCTGACGGCCAGCTTCATGTCCGCTGTCACAGTGCTGGGGACCCCCTCGGACGTGTATCGTTTTGGGGCATCCTTCATCATCTTCGGCATTGCCTACACCATAATGGTCATTATGACTGCAGAGCTCTTTGTCCCGGTCTTTTATAGATCTGGGATCACCAGCACGTATGAGGTAATCCAATGTCCTTTCCTTTTTCTCACGTTTTGCCATGACTGTCTGCAGAGCGAGGCCGTCTTCATTTTCGGTTAAAAAACGCAGGGCATCTGGGCTTTCCCGAAAACCAAGGCCAGTCCAAGTCCTTGATTTTGTATATAGAAAGTGTGAAACAATGATGAAGCTGATGAGCAAATCATGCCACATCGGTGATTCATCAGAATCAGTTTTGGCATTTGTTCTTGGGTCCTTTATCTCCAACTAAATGGACAAAGATTGAAGGTCCAGCTAATGAACTTTATCTTGTCATTGTTTTAGAGAATAAAATCTGAGCCAGAGCAATATGTCATAAAACATGTTCCCCGAGAACTTCCAGAGTAGAAACCACTTGAATCTGATTATTCTTCGCATTATATACATAGCCAGGGCAGTCAGACGATACATGGGGAAAGAGGAGAGAGGAAAAGAACATGTCATTGAGACTGTGCCAAACCTCCATTTGACAGATATCGAAATTGAACATAATCCTTCAATTTTAACTTTGTTGCACAGACGTGCGGTCGCATTATAAAACAAAAATGAATCGTTCAGTCAATAGCCACTCAGATATTTAATCTCCACTCACAAAGAGCTGCTGCGACATAGTCGGTCTGAGACAGTTAATAAGACAATTTCCCATCTTTTTCCCAGTATCTGGAGCTGAGGTTCAGTAGGACCGTCCGCATGGCAGCTACACTCATCTACGTGGTGCAGACGGTAGGTCCTTCTGAGGAAATGATGGCCCATGTGTGGAGAAGGCCAATAAGGGCTGTGCTCCAGCCTAGACCAGGGAGGCTCAGCTCTGGTCCTCAGCGGGCCACTGTCCAGGGGGTGTTGTACAGTCGGTCTCTCTATATCTCCAGCTTCTTAAGAGCACAGTGTCACGCCCTCTGCAGCCAGAGGGCGCTCCTTCTCTGTCCTGTCCCTAGTTTCCGGTCTGCTGTCCTTCCGGTCCCTCTCTTTCCCTTGGGCTATATATTTCCGGGTCTTGCACTCTGTCCTCGCTCAGCATTGACGTTCGGATGTCCTGAGACCCGCCGAGCACCAGGGCGCCACACGTCCGCTCCCTGAGGGCATAGGTTTCTATACGGCATTCCTGAACTCTTTGCACTAATGAGCCCGGGCCTCTTTCCCGTCTCGCCGCTACGCATATGGGTCTTTTTCCGCTCTCCTGCTCCCCACGGTTAGTCCCTTTGGACGCCCGTGACACACAGAAGGGCTTTCAACTGGTCCAAATGAGCAAATAATGAGTTTAATTGGGTTCATGAAGGGTTCAGATGGGAGAAAGACCAGTGATCATCTGGTCCTCAAGGACGGGAGTTGTGTAGCCCGAGCCTTGAGGTTCATCAGGGCAGGGTAGAGATTATCGTGGCTCTGCAGTGGGAGTAGGGGAGTAGGGAGGCTCCCCCTTCACTGCAGGCTACCACCAGGATTGTAACTGCTTGTAAGGTTGGAGTCATGTTACTTTGACCACAGGTAAAAACAGCAGCGAGCGCAGCAGGGATGTCAACCCCAAACCATGCAGCTAGGAGGCCAGGAGACCCCTTGACTCAATGCTACACTGACCCTTAATGTGTGAAGAAAGACCTATAAAAACTCCAGTGTCTTGACTCCTTCTAATTTCACTCTGCCTACAGATTCTGTACACTGGAGTTGTGGTTTATGCCCCTGCTCTGGCTCTGAATCAAGGTAAGCAATTGGCAGACTCAGGGGTTTTAACTTACTGATAGTTCCTTCGTGACCATTGGGAAGCAGAATCCAGAAGGGCCTCTAGTCGATTATTTTGCGATCTATCATGTTTGAGTAAGGAGCAACCCAAGCTTGATTGCAGTTACAGAAAACATGATAGGCTTGCCAAGGACTGTATCTTTTACAAGGTTTGGGCCTTGACATGTTAAGCACTAAGCACTGACTAGTTGTGTCAATTAAGCATTGTTCTTCGAGAGAGAGATATGCCCTGAAACACTTGTCTTTTCCACTGTTTCCTTTGCAGTGACTGGCTTCAATTTGTGGGGCTCCATAGCTGCTACAGGAGTTGTCTGTACCTTTTACTGCACACTGGTAACTACTACTCACCTTGTCTTTAATGCCACTTCATTTCCTAAAAATCTCAAAACGCACAACGTCGAAATCCCTTCAGGACCTCAATGAGCTAATTTTCCACAAACACCGCCACCAGCTCCCCACCAGCTTAATATGATTAATTATAATAATAATTCCTTACACTTATATAGTACTTTTCTGGAGACTCCACCCAGAGCTCTTTACAGGTCGTGGGGATCCCCTCCACCCCCACCAGTGTGCAGCCCCACCTGGATGATGCTCCAGTCCTCTCACACACACCAGCTCTCAGTGGGGAGGAGAGCAGAGTGATGAAGCCAGTTCAGAGATGGGGATTATTAGGAGGCCATGATTGGCAAAACCCAATGGAAAATTTGGTCAGGACGCCAGGGTAACATCCCTACTCTTTTTGAGAAACACCCTGGAATTTTTAATGACCACAGAGAGTCAGGACCTCTGTAACCATGCATCATCCGAAGGACGGCACCTTTTTACAGTATACAGTCAGTCCTCATCACTATACTGGGGCATTAGGACACACACAGACCACAGGGTGAGCACCCCCTATTGGCCCCACTAACACCTCCTCAGCAGCAGCCTCAGCTTTCCCAGGAGTCTCCCATCCAGGTACTGACCAGGCTCACACCTGTTGAGCTCCAGTGGGCTGCCAGTTTACACTGGGGGGGGGCGGGCATTTCTGTAAATTCAAAACCAAAAAGAGAGTGGGAAATAATATGAAGTAAGTCTGGGTTTACAAAGGGTGCTTGCACATAAAAAAAAACAAAAAGCATAAAAATCATACGGAGTCTTGGCTGTTGTAGATTTGTGCGTTTTGCAGTTCCGGGTGGCAGAATCTAGAGGACTCCCCTCTAGTGTGAGGCAGCAGCTGCACAGCAGACCTGACTGTGTGTGATTGACAGGGGGGGCTGAAGGCCGTGGTGTGGACAGACGCCTTTCAGATGGTGGTGATGCTGATGGGCTTCCTCACAGTTCTGATTCAAGGAACCATAAAAAGTGGGGGAACCGCTGTTGTGTGGCAGAAGGCCCAGGAGGGATCCAGACTGGAAATCTTTGAGTGAGTAGAAGAACAGGCCAAACAAACAAACACAGAAGACCACTGGCACAACTTCCTTCAGCTACTGATAAACCTCATCTCTGTGCTCTCAGCTTTGATCTTGACCCGCTGAGGAGACACACCTTCTGGACCATAACTGTTGGAGGAACCTTCACCTGGTTGGGAATATACGGGGTTAACCAGTCCACCATCCAGAGATGCATCTCCTGCAAGTCGGAGAAACAAGCCAAACTGTGAGAAATGCTTTTTTTTTTATCAATGACCATCTGATACCACAGGCCACAGAGCACAAGAGAGGAGTCAGAATCATATGTAGATTGCTTGTCCTGAGCCAGCAGGGAAACTTTTTTCATTCTGTATTGCTTCTGCTTTCATAGCACTTAAAACACCTCTTTTTTTCTTTGGAAACATTGGTTGACAGGATGTGCGCGTGGGCGTTATGGGATAAGATCAGAGGGCAAATTTGAGAAACATCTAAATAAATCAAATAAAAAATGTAATAATAATAATTGCTTACACTTATATAGTGCTTTTCTGGACACTCTACTCAAAGCGCTTTGCAGGTACCACCACCAGTGTGCAGCCCCACCTGGATGATGCTCCAGTCCTCTCACACACACCAGCTCTCAGTGGGGAGGAGAGCAGAGTGATGAAGCCAGTTCAGAGAGGGGGGTTATTAGGAGGCCATGACTGGTAAAGGCCAGGGGGAAATTTGACCAGGACACCGGGGTAACACCCCTACTCTTTTCAAGAAACACCCGGGGACTTTTAATGACCACAGAGAGTCAGGACCTCGGTTTTATGTCTCATCTGAAGGACGATGCCTTTTTACAGTATAGTGTCCCCGTCACTGTACTGGGGAATGAGGACACAAATAGACCGCAGGGTGAGCGCCCCCTACTGGCCCCAGTAATACCTCTGCACAGGGCCACGTAATTAGTTAATGTCACTGAAACATAAAGAATCACCGAAAATCCTTCACCTGCTTCTGTTCTGTGGTGTCTGCTCTAATCCCCAGCGCTTTGTATTTCAACCTGCTTGGGCTGCTGGTGATCCTGGTCTGCGCAGTTTTCTCTGGACTCATCATGTACAGTTTCTATATGGACTGTGACCCCTGGACTGCAGGCTTCGTGTCAGCGCCAGATCAGGTATTCCAGAGGATGTTTTTTTGTACAGCTGTTAAACTAACAGTCAAAAGAAGGCAAGACTGGTCAATAACGATAACTGACCGGATGTTTGATTGCATTTCAGTGCGTGCCTTGATGTCAGTAACAGACGCTGTGAAATGCATTTGTTTCTAAATACCTGAAAAAATAGTTCTTTCCCATTCATTTGCAAGTAGTCTTAAATGAAGCTGTAGTTTACATACCCAATATTAATCTGACAAATTGCTTATAATGAAGAGGATTTAATTCCACCGTGGTATTCTAAAACGATCTATTACCTATTAAAAAAATCTATTACTCCACACATTGAAAATGAAGCAAAAGCAGATCCGTCTCTTTGGGCAATTTACACTATTGTCAAGGATCGTCTGTCGGTTTAAAAAAAGGAGCTCGAGTTCTGAGATACAGGAACGCCCTTATCTCGGTGATAACCACTGGCTTCTCAGACTCTAGGCTAAAATCCAGCAATGTATAGTCCAATGGCTAAAACCCTTAACCAAGGTGATCTTTAAAGGCTTACACTACAAAAACACACTTGTATGATTTTAAAACGTAATTGTATGAAGTCAAAGCTCTCTTGTTATGTAGTGCTGCTGGTTTCCATGGGTAAGTGGAGAAGATCAGCGAAGATGAAGATGTATGGTAATTTGAAGAGCAGAACAATTCCTGCACGTTCCAGGTAACAGGTGTGGATTGGGGCTCGGGGAACCCTTATCAGAAAGGGAACCCCATCCCCCATTGCCCGCTCTGAGCGTCCTCTCTCCCTCCCGCAGCTCATGCCTTATTTTGTCATGGACATCCTTGGACACCTGCCTGGGCTCCCAGGCCTGTTTGTGGCCTGCGCTTTCAGCGGGACTCTGAGGTGCGTGCACCCGCCTGTGGCACAGCACCCGAGCCACGAAAAGGTCGGGGGAATCTGGCGTGGAGGCTCGGAGAGCACACGCTCACGTGCACGGAGGTCATCTGGCGCACGAGAGTGTATTAGCCAGCAGACTGATCTCACTCAGCGTTGGCCACAGGTTCAGTGTTACCCCTGGGGTTAAAAAAAAAACGTTCAGAGGTTTGTGTTTTTCACAGCAGAGCCTTGGCAGTGAGCTCATGCTACTGGTTACCTGGATCCAGCCCTTAATCAAGGGGCTCCCGAGTGCGGCCCAGAACCCCAACAAAACATCAGACAATGCACTTCCATTTTACACAAGCCAAAATGTGTAGAATACCCACCTGGTTTAATCAAAATGGATATTACATCATCCCAGAGGGCAAACACCTATAGCTCTCAAGGGCATTTAAGAACCACAGAACTCCCTGTTCTTCTGCCAATGCTGCAATAATGGAGTCTGACACCTATAAATATATTCACCTTATATTTAAATACCCCAAAGAACATTTCATTTTAACTGTACTCTCCTACTGTAGGTAAAGGGAGAATTGGATATCCAGTTTAAGATCCCACTTCACACACCAATCCCACTTTAGGAAGAGCTCAGGAAAGGATGGAAAAGGAAACCGGCTGTACCTGGGAGTTAATTAAGAGGGGTGCTACCCAATCCTGATCATGGACAACCACAGCCTTATTGAGGCCTGTTGGTAACAAATTCCACAGGGCACAAAGACTTATAAACAGAGGAAACCAATTAATTGAATTGATTATTAAGTCATCTGAATTCACCAAGAGCTGATGGCTCTCTGGGACCTGGTATTGTTACCCAGAGAAACAGGAATATCAAGTATTACAAGCCATGTTATACTGTACAGTCAACTCTTTGCGTTTTTCACAGCACTGTGGCCGCCAGCATTAATGCCCTCGCGACCGTGACCTACGAAGATTTTGTCAAGTACTGTTTTAACAACCTGACGGACAGATGCAGCACCTGGATCAGCAAAGGGCTGTGTAAGTGGGAAAAAAAAAACACCAACCAAATATATGAAGTGTGAAATAACGACACAGAAAGAAATTTATCAGTGGCACCAGGTTGGAACTAGTTGGCAAATAGCAGGCAAAGCCGAGACAGAGACAATCCAGAGAAGGGTAGGACAGGATCAGGAACAGGGAGCAGCTTAAAGAAAACAAAGCAGCAGAGCCCAGGGTGTTGAGGGAGTGAGCCAGTTTGAGCAACGTAAGCACAGTAAGAGAGCAGCTGCTGTCGGAAATACACAGTACGGTCTAAAACGTACAGGTGAGCTGTAGTCCAGTCTGGACCCTAATGTAGGTCATGCGAGCCGAAAATGACACATTTCATTCAGCGTCTTTCTCTGTGTTACCCACTCTTCGAACCTGCAGGTGTGGTGTTTGGGGTAGCCTGTACCACGATGGCCGTGGCTGCTGCCTACATGGGTGGAGTAGTACAGGTAACCTCGTCTCCGAATCGCAGCGTCCATCCACTTCTTTTCCACAGACTTGGCTGTTGACATGCGGGCTTTTAACAAATCATACAGGCATCGTGGATTTGTCTGTCCAGCATTGTACCGTAAATGCTTCGTTACAAATACCGTAGAGCAGTATCATAATCTGTGCAGCACCATACAGTTGTGGTGATCAGTTATCTAGACAGCGGATTGCACGTTGAACAGTGGAGCATTCCTGCATTAATAGGGTTTCTCTGAGACTGTCAGGCTACAGGCCGCAAAGCTCACTGTCCTTTGCCCTGAAACTCGATCCAGGCTGCTCTGAGCATTCATGGGATGTGTGGAGGCCCGATGCTGGGTCTTTTCTCCTTGGGAATCCTGCTCCCCTGCACAAACTGGATGGTGAGTTTGAACTACGTTTTCCTTACAAACCACACTTTAGAAAAAAAAAAAGTTTCCAACCCTGGATTTGTGTGTGATACCTGGGAGTGGGATGTGTTAGTGGTATCAATCCTGCACCCGTTTCTTCTTTCAGAGAATTTCAGAAATACCCTCATTCAGGGTGTGTTTCCCTAAGTATAGCCATGTGGACCTCTGCAGAAGGGACAAAAAGCTCACCGTGACAGTGTCTGGTACAGTGTCATTCCCTCCTGTTGATGATACAGTCTTATGATCACTTATTAATAGCTGCTGGGGCAGAAATAAGGGAGCGCACTGTAAATGATCAAGTAAAGAGGAAAGGTCTGTAAGCTGATGATGTGTGAAAGGAGAGTATCTTCAAAACCAAGTGCAGAAACAAGTAAACGCTGAACATGCAAACATTAGTTTACAGCATCAGTCACTAGAAATTGAGATTTAAGGGGATGAAAACCAGCAGACAGCCACTGCTTTAGAATGCTCATGTGACCTTTATCCAACTTGGTCATCAAAGAAATCAGCATTTTAGCATCCATCTGCATTTTACAAAAAACAGTTTAATCAATTGAAACCCAGACTTATCTGTGAACAGGCAGGAAAGAAACAACTAATCGGCTGCAAATGTTTAAATATTTCTCCATTCTACACTGAGTTATTGCATAACAATCTTGGTAAGACACATGAAATGTTACATGTTTGAGTTTGTGTTACTAGAATGAATCATAGCGTCTTAGCACAGAAGTGCTGCAGATTTATAGAAACGACACAAGCTTTTTTCAAAATTTCTATGGCTTGTTT
The DNA here is from genome assembly GCF_059453375.1 of Lepisosteus platostomus. Taxonomy (NCBI): domain Eukaryota; kingdom Metazoa; phylum Chordata; class Actinopteri; order Semionotiformes; family Lepisosteidae; genus Lepisosteus; species Lepisosteus platostomus. Next base: position 14,680,769 of record NC_142628.1, read on the forward strand.
CGTCTGCCAAAAATACTGCCTGCAATCTTTCATGGGAAAAGCAACTATGCCCATGTTTCCCTGGGGCCTGTGCTGGGCTTTGTGCCTGTTAGTCCGTGGAATCACAGTAACAAAACAAAACAAAAACGTGCCAACACAACAATTTGCTAAATAGGAGTCCCTGTCAAGCTGATCTCATCTCAGGTTAGCGTGAGGAGAAACAGTGTGGAGAAGCAGCTCTCTAGTCTGACTCTAGACCTCGGAAGGCAACTGTCACGCCCTCTGCAGCCAGAGGGCGCTCCTTCTCTGTCCTGTCCCTAGTTTCCAGTCTGCTGTCCTTCCTTTCCCTCTCTTTCCCTTGGGCTATATATTTCCGGGTCTTGCATTCTGTCCTCGCTCAGCATTGACGTTCGGATGTCCTGAGACCCGCCGAGCACCAGGGCGCCCCACGTCCGCTCCCTGAGGGCATAGGTTTCTATACGGCATTCCTGAACTCTTTGCACTAATGAGCCCGGGCCTTTTTCCCGTCTCGCCGCTACGCATATGGGTCTTTTTCCTCTCTCCTGCTCCCCATGGTTAGTCCCTTTGGACGTCCGTGACAGCAACAGGAGTGTGTGAGCACCAGTAAAGGCGGTACCTTTCCGTGTCCGGCCTGCTGGGGGCGTCAGCTGCTGTCTTCTCTACAGGGCGCGGTGGGAGGCCTGGCCGTAGGGATCACCCTGTCGTTCTGGGCGGGAATCGGGGCCTTCGTGCACCCAGCTCCTCCTGGGAAGACCATGCCTTTGCCTCTCAACACCAGCGGATGTGTCCCCCTGAACACCTCGGACATCCTGACCACGCTGGCCCCATCGCTGGCACCGGAAAGGTACCCATCCACCAAGGAACTGTGTGCAAAACCCACAGCTGCAGTCACAGGATCCACCCCCCTATCCCCCCACTGAGTCAGCGCAGGACATAGCTGGGCACGATTCAGCTTTCAGCTCCTGTCAGCGTGAGAATGGAAAGAATCTGGAACACAGAGTCAGATCCCTTGTGCATTAGGGCTCAAGAAGACAGAAATGTTTTCAAACAAGACAAGTCCACTTAGTCCACCCTGCTTGATTTTATTCCTGGTAGTTTATTGATCTAAGGATCTCATCCTATTGCGTCTTGCAGAATCCCTGGGGATATGCTTCAGCAAGATGAATGGCCTGTGGTACCTTGTTTCAGACACACACAATCCTTTGAGGAGAGGAATGGTTTCCATTTTCAGTCCTGTCAATATCTGCTTGCACTCCCTGCTCCTCATTTCACTGTTAAGTAACCCTATGGGTTTGCCATATGCCAGTGCCTATTCAGGAAAGTTTGATCAGGGCTCCCTTAATCTCCTTTGTGCAAGGTACAACACACATCTAAATTAGTGTAACAACCCTCATAAACTCACAAATTAGTTTGTTTTAACATTCTTAAAAGTCTGTGAACTGTATGAGTCTAATCAATTCTAGATACAGGCACATATACAGTTAAATAACCGGTGCCTGCAATTGAAGAAAGCACTAATTTAAAAACATACCTTAAAGTCAAAGGAAAACGAGGAAGTCAGCTCCTCTGAGAAACCTTTAGCGCTTTCTCCCAGGCCAGTCATGTGACCCTGAATGAGCCAATGAAAAAGCCCAGATCTTACACAGGCACAAAACACCAGTTAATGGAAGACAGGTGTTTGTTTCAGCGAGACTAATCTCTCACTTCAGCTCTTCACTAATCGGTGCCCTTATCTTAACATCGCCTACATGTTTGAATCCAGGAAATAAGCACGTTAACTGGTGCAATTTTTTTATAATCCCACTAGATTTTACTACTCCAACAATGCGGTTTCTAGATCATTTTATTAGCTCCCGTTAAAAAACTCGGGAAATATAAAAAAATGAAATAAAATCAGCGGAGGGTAAAGCTTGGAAAAGCATGACAGTCCGGGTAGCTTAACAAGCGGCCAAGTGTGTCAGAAAATACAACCTTCAGCATCTGCAACTTAATTACATTTTTATAAGCAAAGTTCTCAATAAATACCTAAATCTTTCATCATGGCTTGGTGCTCCTTTATTGTACATATTGTACTGTGATGTGGACAGCCTTTAAACTGCCTCTCTGACCTCCCTAGGCCTGCCCTTGCGGATTCCTGGTACTCCATGTCTTACCTGTATTACAGTGCTGTGGGCTGGCTGGCCACCATGACAGCAGGCCTGCTGATCAGTCTTGTAACAGGTGTGTGTGCTCACTACACAAAAACAGGTGCTACAGGTGCTACAGTACGGCACTATGTACAACTCTAGGTACGGCAGCAGTTCTTCCTGATTGACATCAGTGTGGATAAATAGAACAGGCGAAGTTCAGATCTCTCAGGTACAATGTTCATTGTCTACTTTTCCTGTTGTTCTTATTGCTGTTGTAATTAAAGCACTTTAGGATAAATAACAGTACGGCATCCCAGGAGATGCTCTGTGGGATCTATACCTTCAGTAGGCAGCCGGTTGATCAAAATCCATCAAATCTTTTCTTTTCAGTTTTTACAACCTGTCACGTTTTTTGGAACGTTCGTCGATTTTACAGGCTGCAGGGCTTCACCCTCCTAAGAAAGGACAGCTGGCATTGCCAGGGAGGGAGTGCTTTGGTTTTTACAGCCTGGCCCACGAAACAGAGTCTGAAGTCATGCGCATTCTTTCCAGTTTAGACGGCAGCGAGGCTTGCGAGACAGTTTATGAGCCTGCGGTTTTTCTTTTGTTTCAGGCCCCCAGAGGGGTAAAGATGTCAAGCCTTTGTTGATCCGGCCAGTGTGCAACCTCTTCTGTTTCTGGTCTGAAAAATGCAAAACGCTGTGCTGGTGTGGGGTGCCGCATGATGAAGAGACTGTGGTAAGTTATTTCGTTTCCAATGAAGCATGTCACACATGGAGAAGCAGGGGCAGGCAGTGGAAAAGAGCTGGCCTGCGTTATTGTCACATATGACACGCTTTAGTAGAGTTCTGCACATATCTATTTCCCATAATGTACTGTAATGTCATAGGATTAAAGGTTAAAGGCTTCAACAAGATGTCGGCATCTGGTATAAAGCAGCAGTTTTTAGGTCTTGCAGATCTGACAGAGTAATTGCATGCCTCATCTCTATAGCTTTGAAAAGCTCTGCCCCTGTAACCACCAGAATTTTTGGCTGCAATCCATAAGGTTTATCTCCATGCAATGCATTTTCAACCCCAGTGGTCTCAGTACTGGCCAGTGATAAGAGGGCAATTGCTGAGCCCCCTTGTTGCTACCCCCCTCTTCACGACATTGAGCTGAAGTTCTCTGTCTTGGGCACAGTGCTCATTAAAGTCTATTTGTGCCTGCAGGACTTCAGCAAAAACTTTGTCTCCAGCGACGCCCTGGCAATGAAACAGGGACAGCCAAGAGACCAGGTGAATGGGCTTAGCAAAGACCCCAGAGAGATTTCATCCAGCTCCAGCCCAGAGGACAAAGCCTACATAAATGCTGGATTTACCAAGGATACATACTTTTAGGGCATGGCTGATATTTATAATATTATTTTACTAAAGTCTTATCTTTAATTTATTTAAAAAGTCATATTCTTAATAGGGCATGGGGAGGGAAAAAGACAGTTTTGTAGAGCACATGCCTAGATTTTTTGTAGACACAAGTAATTTTTAATTCCAGCAGTAGTGTAGTGGTTTCTAATCTTGGTTCAGGAGTGTAACACTTTGTCTCCTGCTTTTTGCTCCTTACAAGTTCTAAGAGGTCAAATGAGATTTATACTGGACATCAATTCTGTACCGTTCTCCTATTATGAGAACTGCCTAGATTCAGGTTTGTTGCCTAAAATGTAACTCAGCAGAAGGAGAAAATGCGCATCGTGGGCATGTCTGATACAGTGCCACTCACTCTATGGGCATTTCTGATATAGAGTGGGAAAGTCTGATACAGTGTCACTCCCACTGTGGACATGTCGTATAGAGTCACTCCTACTGTGGGCATGTCTTATAGAGTCACTCCTACTGTGGACATGTCTTATAGAGTCACTCCTACTGTGGGCAAGTCTGCTATAGAGTCACTCCTACTGTGGGCATGTTGTATAGAGTCACTCCTACTGTGGGCAAGTCTGCTATAGAGTCACTCCTACTGTGGGCAAGTCTGCTGTAGAGTCACTCCTACTGTGGGCATGTCTTATAGAGCCACTCCCACTGTGGGCCTGTCTTATAGAGTCACTCATACTGTGGCCAAGTCTGCTATAGACTCACTCCTACTGTGGGCATGTCTTATAGAGCCACTCCCACTGTGGGCATGTCTTATAGAGCCACTCCCACTGTGGGCAAGTCTGCTATAGAGTCACTTCCACTGTAGGTGTGTATGATACAGTATCACTCCCACTGTGACATAAATGTGAAGGCTGTAAACACCACAGATTGGACTGAAATAATGTCTGATACAGTGTCACTCCCACTGTGGGCACGTCGAATACTGTCACTCCTACAGTGGGTGTGTGTGATACAGTGTCACTCCCACTGTGGGCACGTCGAATACTGTCACTCCTACAGTGGGTGTGTGTGATACAGTGTCACTCCCACTGTGGGCACGTCGAATACTGTCACTCCTACAGTGGGTGTGTGTGATACAGTGTCACTCCCACTGTGGGCACGTCGAATACTGTCACTCCTACAGTGGGTGTGTGTGATACAGTGTCACTGCCAGTCTTGTCGGCTCATCTTAATTTGGCACCTATCCAGAGCAGTTTGGTCAGACATAACCACAAGCAAATTGAGAAGAGGCTGTGTGTTAAAGTTGTTGGAAAGATTTCCCTTGAAGTTGGGCATTTTTGACACTCCCTACTGACTAAGGAAACAAGATAACAGTCTAAATAAGTGAACAGGTCAATGATGTCTTCAGTTAGCACTGGAGACAGAGAGCTCAGCTGGAGTGAAAAGCAGCAGACAGTGTTCCTCCAGGATCAGGGCTATGGGATGCCCTTCAACCCAGGATACTTTATGATTGTGATAAGCTATTTTATTGTTTCTACTATTTAATGGACAGTAATCTGGATTTATCTTGGGTGCTGTAAATGCTATATGTAGTGATAAATGGGCTCATTCAGCTATTTGGACAAAGTGCAATGCTTGCATTGCATTGCATTTCTGAGCCTTGTAAATGATTATTCTATTATTGAAATAAAGTTTTTTTTTAAGTATCACAATGTGTGTGTATATATACTTATATGTAGAAGCAGAAGGAAGCTAAGAAACAAGAAGAAGACAGCAGTATGCACAGGGTGTACTATTTAAAAGATACAATCATTGCTTTATTACAGAAGAAAGTGATATCCAAATGCTTTATCTTACAGATAATTAGTTACACCTTTTTACATGTAAACAAGGATGAAGTAGGCACTATTCATTGTTTGTACATCTCAAGCATCAACCTCAGAGCGTAAGAAGACTCTTCTACAGTCCCTGACCTCATTATCATTTCTCGGTGGAAAGGGTTCGAATCTGGGATTGCTTGCTCTCTGTTAAACATGCTCATTCATCCCCTGTGGCTGTAGCAATTCACTCTGTCCTGCCCCTTCCTTAGAAAAGCAAGACAAATTGTACAAGAGTCTATTTCATTTAGACCAGACCGCATTTTCTGTGCTCCACTCCAATCAACCCCCTTCTATTTAAACCGCAAGAGGCCTATCATCACAGGAGCAGATCTATCGAATGCAGATTGTCTGACCAGACTGATATTTTAAAACTGTTGGAAAATGTGGATGATCTATCTGGGAAGGGAAAATTGAATAGCAGGATGCACAACGGGCAAATTAAATTTAAACTTAAGGCTTGAGGAATGTCAATTGCCCAAAAGAAAGAATCTTAAAATAGTGTTCGTAGACTCTTCATCCTATAGTCCTCGTATAGAAAGTTTACACTTCAGTGCAACTGTGCAAACTGGCTGAAGACAGTGATTTGGAGTTCATCTGTGTTATCACCCAGAAAGTGATTTCCCAATTAAATCCAACACCACCTGATTCGAAAACAAAACAGCCGTATGCCTGATCATTCCTTTTGAAGACATAAATGTAAAGGCTGGTGCTGTGAACACTACAGATTGGACTGAAATAATTGCGTATGCGATCATAAGATCTGCTCTCCTCCCCACTGAGAGCTGGTGTGTGGGGAGCGTTCTGGCGCACTATGGCTGCCGTCGCATCATCCAGGTGGGGCTGCACATTGGTGGTGGTGGTGTCCAGAAAAGCGCTATATAAGTGTAATTAATTATAATTATAATTATAATTATTATCTGCACTGTCCAATTTACACCAGCTGAAAACAGGAAAGATCTGTTCAGAAACGGTCCACAGCCCACTTGTGTGTGAATAAATCTGACCAGAGTGGTAGACCTTTAGGTTTTTTTCTCATTAAAACAACAAGAGCATTTCAGTGTCAGAAAGTGTTTCTCTAGATTTCTCTAAGGTGCTTTAAGCAGATGTGGCTTAGTTACAGGACAGATAGTTAAACCACAGGAGTCAAACCACAGCCTGTCTAGATCGTAGGTAGACCAAACATCTTCTACCAAAGATCCAAAATTGTTAACAGATGAACAGTTCAGATCCTCTTAATTATCAGTTTTTATACTTTTGAGCAGTTTCTCAAGTCATTTGTTTGATTACCCAAGAGAGCAGAGCCTGCAATCCCTGCATGGAGAGAGCACATTTCATCCCATGAAACTGCAGCATTACACAATCAGCTTGATTAAGTGGAAAAGTGTTCTGCACAAACTGATTCAGGGGTGAGACGTAACAGTACCAGGACTGGTGATTGATCAAAGGTACAGTGATACTCTAAAGTTTAAATCCATCATCGGACGCAAAACTCTGTACTCAACGTTACCTGCATGAAAGTGTGAGACAGTACCCTCTGCTGGCCACATTGGGAAACTGCAACTATACTTTACATGAGTAATGTGCAATATATTAATCCCTAAAAAGATAAAATAGTTACTATCTGAGCTGCAAGGGAAAAGGTCAGAGTGGGTTTTGTGCGTGTGTATAGGAAAGGGGGGATATTATCCAACTGTAGAATACTACAGACAGTATCTTTTGATTGGTTATTGAATGTTGATTAAATACTTTGCCCAATACTGTTAACTCATTTAGGTCTACTAAATGAATTTGTATTGAATGAAATATGTAACATGAGATTTTTATATGAAATATCTGATAATCCTACAGATAATTAAGTCCAAATACAAAAATATTTGATTTTTTTTCCCCCTGTTGTACAATTTCTTAAAGCTTTGCGAAACTGTTGCATTTGGGTACAATAGTCTCCTTTTGTTCACATTCAGTTATTTTCTGGGAATCAGAATACACTTGGAAAATGGAACTATTATTTGAAAGACAAAAACATTCTTATAAAGTGCTTTGTTTTTTATTTTGTTTTGCAAGTAACATTTGCTGGACTTGAAAATGCATAATCATGCAATTACTAAATGCAAAAATATAAAAATATATAAAGTACAGAAACAGCATCATCAGCAAACACACAGAGTCCCAAGGACATTCACTAGAAGAGCTTCTGTGTGTAGTGTTTAATAGATAATTTGCATTTTATACATAAGTAATGCATAATTCTGAACACATACAGCTGTGTGTAAAAGACATTAGTGTATTCTTTTCATAGTAGATGAAACTTAAGATATTCTATATATAACACAAACACAAATCCAAATTATTTATGCAAAGACTCAAATATTAATGCCACTTTGACAGAATAGCATTTTTATGTTGGCAGAAGAGGAGCAATGAGTATAAATTCATGAATAAAGGAATTCACTTGAGCTTCAGAGAAAATACCTGGAGATTTTATTCATGTCTGTTGTAAAGTTGGACCTGAATTTGTTGCAAATGCAAAAAAAAAAACCCAGAAAGAAATAAGGCTCAAAGATTTCTTTTCCTTCTAAACTGATCTGCACTCTCTTTCAGACTTTCTAAGAAATATAAATTTTGTTTCCATACTTACGCTTTAACACAAAGCATCCTCAGGCACGAATTTCACAAGAGGTATGCCCAGAAGGGTTCTTAAGCATCTTAATTAAAAGAAGATTAGATACAAAAATATGTGCAGCTCTCTTGTTCAAAAAGAAAGAGTCAAAATTAAGTTAAACCTAGCTGCTCATTAACATTGGCAGAAACCAAAACTCACTGTAAGGCTGCTGCCTCTCTCACATTACAGTGCTACAGATAATTCCACAATTGACAGTGTGAATTCTTTCCGTGAAAACTAAAACTCACATCTGCAGCTTTGTAACTCTTCTGCTAGGGTAAGCAATTCAACAGCGGATGCCATATGAACTGGAAAAAGTCAAAGGAATTCAGGGGTGGAATGGATACAGATTAAAGTGATTCCAAATATGTCATTTCTTCTTCTAAAGCTTCTAACAATAATTTTTTAAAGGCTTCCTAAAAGAGTGATATTTCTAAACATATACAGTGAATAGGCACAGTGTACAATTGTTAAATGATACAACCGTAGAGCCTAGAGCAACCCATCTTGCTTTAAATGAACTGTGTGCATGTGACAGCCTGCAAACCTGCACAGAAAAGTGTCTTTAGGCCGAAACTGAGCTAACATGGGATAAACAAAAGACGTCCCAGAGTTTAAATTCTTCCCTTCCAAGACTATGCTTCTAGGGCAGATAATACATCTTTGGAGAGTCAGCTCTTGTGCAATTATTTGTTTGGGGTGGCTTACAGCCTGCATGAGCACATTTTTCCTATTAATTAAAAATCTGAAACGGGGGGGGGGGGGGACACTGGATCTAAACTGGGGTGAGTAAAGTCTCCTACAGCTCCCCCTACACAGTTTCCAATGAACAGCAGGGCAAGGTGCATCTGGCTCAGACGCTACAGACCCACTTAATAGCCTATTTCCCCCGACAGGCCGATTGTGCTGAACTTCATTATTACATCGTTCCATACTGCAGACAGCTGGAGACTGAGGATTAAAGCGATTCCTTAAATTAGCAGGCGTTCGTGCCAGACCAGCTTTCTGCAGGTTTTTCATATTGTAATAAAGCACAATATTTCCCCTGCAACAAAGGAGAACTCCAAGGCGGGAGGGTATTGTAAGGTGGGTGTAGGACAAACAGACTCAATGCACCTTCGTGCAGTGTCATCAGTGTCATCTTGGAAATCTCTATGTTGTTGTAGAAAACGTAGCCTTTTAGCTTTTTAGCTTTATGGCTGTGTATTGAGGAGCAGATGTTAACGATGAAGAACATCTGAAAATGAGTCAGATCTGATTGGTAAACGTGACTACTCCAATACTTTCTATCGGCTGCCCAGGCAAAGCTGTTATGATCAGCTTTTGAAGATTGTGAACAGTGTGAATTAAACATCGCTAAATGACAAGCAAGACATTTTTTCTCACCCAAACGAAGATGCATTACAGTCAAAACTTACAACAGAGGATAACTTTAGCAAGCAGCTGTTACTCATGACACATACTGTATAAGTTGCGGCTCTGATTCTGTCTAAGCTTTTTGCACCACAGTGTATATCTAACGTAATGAAAGAAATGCATGGGCACTGTAGCTGTGCAGTACTGTGTCTGTAGCTCTGGTTTGCTGCCACTGCATTCACCTTCTTCATAGCACAAACAGAAAAAAACTTTAGACCTGAGCTGCAAAGAAAAAGAAAAGTTTTAACAAAGATACATTAACCATGAATAAAAACCTACATGCGTCTGTTTTAACAAAGGAACTTATAACACCAATACTGTGTATATTAATATACTGTATATATATGTGTGTGTGTGTGCTACCTCCAAACAATATAGAACATGATCTTGCATGCTATATACACACTGAAGGGCAATATATATTTGCATAAAGATACATATTTTTGGTAGGATTGAGTTGTGTGAATGAGAGTGATGCTCTTCAATGGAGTGTGTGAATGTACATGAGCTCCAGAGGATTAAGCTGCACTGTAGAAGACCCACCCATTTTGTCTCTACATTCTGTGATCACTGTTATCCTCTAGGAAAGTTAAAAATGACTGTACTGTACACAGCGCTGTCCTACAGCCCTTGATATGCATAGGAAACATTTCGAAATTGCACAGGTCATCCTTCAAAGCACTGAGATTGCACAGGCAAGACATGTCCCCCGCGGGACTTACTGTAGCTCGGGTGTTAGCACTAAAAAAATAAGAATAACGAGCATTAGTTCAACGTCGGGTCACGCACGTCCGAAGTCTTCCTTTTAAAAATAAAACGCAGGAAAGAACAGAAGCATAGAAACATCCGTCAAGCATGTTGTGCCCAATTTCTCAACCCAGTTCGTTCATTTATTTGTCCTTTCTGAACAGATCTCCAAGTTGTTTGTGTCTGCACTTGGTGAGGTGACATGTGGCGACTGTGTTGAATGAACTAATACCCGTGGCCTAAGGCATGTTTTCCGGACTGCTCCGTAGATTGCTCGCTTCTTGTCAGTTCTCCAAGAAGGCGAACGGGGAATGCGAATTGGGGGACCCCTGGTCCGCGGCGAGCTCAGTTGACCCCTGCCCCTGGGGTGGTGGCGTCCCCGGCTTTCACCCGGAAGATCCTGCCTTCCAATGCAGGCCTCCCGGCAGGCTAGAGACCCCCTCCGACCGCGGGACCCCTGGGGCGCTGCCGCTTGGCTCGGCGTCTTGGAAAAGGGCTCCAGCTAAGGCCATTCGTGGTGACAGCGCTTCCCGTTCCTCTTCCGCTCCTTCTGGAGGTGCTCCAGCTCCGCCTCGTACATCATCTCCTGGACCAGGTACTTCTCCCGCCTCATGCGGTCACACAGGTCCTTGGGCATGTCTGGGATTAGGTAGGCAATGAAAGACTTGATCCCGAACACCAGGTGCTGGAACCAAACACAAATCCTTGTTAGACATGACCGCATTATCTGTTCTCTCCTTGTCATTTTCTTTATTCCTGCTGTCGGGTTAAATTCCCGTTGCTGCCTTGGCAAACAAATAATGCCTGCACCTCACACGCTCTCCTCTGATTGGAGAGATGAATAATAATGGCTCAAGCAGATCACTTGTCTTGGGACATGTGTGGGGACACCCTGCAATGACTACACTTCTTTCATTTTCTTTTTGGGGAGCTGCACCTGGAGAGTGTGCTCTAGCTCAGACCAGAGAAGAAGACAACATTCCTGACCTCGAAGACGATGATGAAGGCCAGCCGCGCGGCCAGCACGTGCCAGAACTGCAGGGTGAACTCGTAGGGCACCAGGCTCCACGGAGGGGCTCTGTAGTCTCGATACCTGCAATCCGAGAGCAGGAAACCATCACTGGTCCACGTGACCACATTGATAGCCCAGTCCAGCTGTCGGTTCGCCTGCTTCATCAGCTGCGGGCCGCAGTGCTGTTTCACGTGAACTGCATGTCATCGTTACTTCTTCCATTTTCAAACTGCTTTGTCCAGCACCTATCCCAGCATGCATCGGGCGCAACATGGGGTGCCAGACCTTTACAGGGTGTTCCCCTGTTGTACCCCAGGGTGTAAACTGATACAGACACACACATTAACACCAGGGCCAAATTTCCTAGAAGCCAATTAACCTACCTGTATGTTTTGGGATTGTGGGAGGAAAACAGCGTCTGGAGGAAACCCACATGAACACTGTAAGAACATGCGAACTCCATACAGCCAGCACCCCAATAATTGAACCCAAGGCCCCAGCAATCTGCTGCAACCACTGATGATCACAGAGCTTGTTAACCTCCTGAGCTAGTGTGCTGTCTTCTATATTTGAAACCCAAAAATGTAATGAAGATTAAGTATGTAATTAGGTTTTAATGAATATCTGTAAAGCTCCGAGTGAGAAGTGCTGTTTGTACAGTCCTGTGAATGTAAGCAGGGGATACACACAGATCGACATACCTGCAGGGCCCTGTCTGTCCATTGCCCATCTCGCCCATGTCAAACACCGACAGACTGCTGTTCACATAGCCCCTCAAACACCTGGGAGGAGACACACAAGAGCACAGGGCAAGGCGACACGGTGGACATCAGGAAAGAAAATCCTACCCCTGCCGGAACCAGGTGACATAGTCCACCCATCGATTCACCAATTGAATTGATGTGTCTAACCTCACATTTCGCGCTCGGAAAGTCACCTTGGAGAAGTTGGCACATGAGAATATATAGAAAAAGTGCATTTAAAACAAAAACAAAAAAAAACACACCCAAACATAAAAGAAAGGTGAACAGGCATTAAAGGCATTAAAGGCATTAAAAAGGTCAGGTCTTGTGAAGGAGGGCGAGAGGGGGCGTACTTTTCGTTGCGGTATCCTTTGTCCACGCAGGGGCCGTACTTGAAGGCATAGACGAAGCGCGGGATGTAGTCGGAGGTGATGGCAATCACGAAGGCGTTGGTGATCACCGCGAGCACGCCGATCCCTTCCAGGATGCCGTACCAGATACCTGGCAGAGAGACAGGGCTGTCAGGGCAGCCAGATGGGCTACCGCCTCCCGACAAACGCCCTTCAGAAAATTCACATGGCTCCAGCTAATGTTATTGCGTTATTCCTTGTTCTAAATATGAAAATTCAATGAATCAGTGAAAATTATTCCTAAAATTCCAACCTAAGGAATCCGGGAAGGTGTCACCCCAAAGAAACGCAGAGTGTGTTTCATTCAATCACAAATCCCACCTACCAGCGAATACCCTGCCTCCATCCAGCATCTTGATAGCACCTGCTACCACCTTATAGCCTGAGCTCATCAAGTCTCAGTGCTGGGGGTGAGAAAACCAGGCTGCTGCCGCAAGTGGTCTTGAAGCACCAGTAGGGGGCTCCCTCCCAGGCAGACCATCTTCCAACCCAACATGTTGACTTGATATATTGTGCTTTACGAGGGGTTCCACTCCACTGAGATCCTGACTACCTGGCCATTGAAGATGCCATGGCACTGTTCACAAGGGAAGGGCTGTTATCCCCAGAGCCCTGGATAACATCCACTCTGACCAACGACAGCTCTCAACCCCTTGCTAGTTTGCCGGACAGGTCTGGCGGGCTGACCTATGTCTGTTGCCCGTGCTGGCATGGGTCGTCTCCACTGGGTGACGAACTTGTACGCGTCCAGCCGGATCTCGATGATGTTGTTCAGCAGGGCCAGCAGGGGGGCCAGGGGGAAGGCGGCCACGAAGATGGTGGTGAAGCCGAACTGCAGCACTGCGAGGAGGAGAGGGAAGAGACACCTTTCTTCAGCCCTTGGCTCTGCTTCCACAGCTCGAACACGGTTCTCACATTCCATCTGACACGCTACGGGCCGATTGCTGCCAGACACGGAGCACGTGGGAATTTTTTTAAATTTGATTTTAGAGGATAATTTCAAAGGAAGCATATGGGCCTTTAAACACCGAAGAGATGGCATTTATTCCTTAAAGCTTCCGGTTTAAAGCACATGCAGAAGAAACAACAGATTTACTGAAGGGGAAAGTACGAATGAATGTGATGCATTACAGTTCACATTTTCTGTGTTATTACTGATGGGCTCATCAGTAGGTCAAGCCCAGATTCATGCGGGCTGTCCACACGGCAAGGCCTACCCATCTCCAGATACTCGTCCATCAGGCCATGAGCATTCATGGGCTGCAGGTTCCAGTCCTTGTCCCACTGAGGCAGAAGAACCTTGTTCTGCACGAGCTGGCCCCCTTTCTTGATCTTCCTACGGGACCACCAGTTCTGCAGCAGCCTGCAGGGGAGAAACAGGGCGGTCATCGTTCAAAGCCCACTGGAGGAGCTCTGGTACATCACCAAACGTGAAGTTGTGTGGGTATGGCAGTGTTAAGGGTCTTCAAAGAAATGAAGAGAGAAAGAGACAAGATGGTCTGTTGAGACCGGCGGTTTTGGGAGATTCAGATGACAGGACATTGATGAATTTGCATGGGCAACACATGGAATTACAGTATCCTTCAGCGAGAAGAAAGGAATAATGGCCAATATTTATAGAGAGGCAGGATGGTAGGCCAGTTTCAGCAGCTGGCAGCCCACTGAAGTGCAGACCAGTGAAGACCAGTGCCTGGTCAGTACCTGGACTGGAGACCTCCTGGGAAAGTTCAGATTACCGCTGGACGGAGTGTTAGTGGGACCAACAGGGAGTGCTCATGCTGTGGGCTGTGGGTCCTCATGCCCCAGTATGCTCCGACTCTCCCTGGTCATTAAAAGTCCCAGGACATTTCTCGAAAAGAGTATAGGTGTTACCCCAGTGTCCTGGCCCAATTTCCCCCTGGCCTTTACCCATCACGGCCTCCTAATAACCCCCATCTCTGAACTGGCTTCATCACTCTGCTCTCCTCCCCACTGAGAGCTGGTGTGTGTGAGAGGACTGGAGCATCATCCAGGTGGGGCTGCACACTGGTGGTGGTGGAGGGGATCCCCATGACCTGTACAGAGTTTTGAGTGGAGAATGTTTCTCAAAGCTCACGTTTAAAACTCCATGTCAAGCTTCACACACTGGCTGACAATGGCTGTGGTAGCTCTTTATTGCAGAACCTGCATTTACTGTACCTCCTTATACTATGGAACATGTTTGTCAGCCTTTTACAGATGCAAACCAGAACACAGGTGGGCTGAAGCTTAGCCCTTAAGGCGAACAGCGGTTGAACCAGCCCAGAATATTGCACCACCATATCTAACAAACCCAGACCTACTGTATGCCTCACAGCTAGTTCAGAGCACCTGCTCATACCCCAGCATGTGTTAACTCTCTGGACATCTTTTTCTTTGCTCTGCCATTTTTTTCACATCTCTTATCTGCTACAGAGGAAATATCGTTAAGGTTGCAATTAGCATGACACTGAGGCATGTTACTTACGGATAACCAAGTTCCATGAAATTGTTCCAGATCTGTTTTAAAACCATGATGATGCCCATCTGCATGCACAGGTCAATCAGGCACCCACTTGGATGACACTAACAGAAAGAAATAATAATTATCTAAAAGCAAGACGTCATTAGCACAACAAGATTTTTGCAGCATATCAGAAAATATCAATCAAATAGTTCTGGTGCCTACTGAGTGCATGAATACAGTAGATTTAAAGTGACATCTAGGGTGGTCAATTTCTAAAGAGTTAAGTGTTCCACTTGTGAGACTGTATGAACATATCCCATATAAAATCACAGCACATAGGACATTCCAAACCACAATCAATAAAAAAGCAAAAAATACTCCTGATCAGCATTACTGTTCTAGCTGAAGCTAAACTCATTCTGAAGAAAGCAATAAAGATATGCAAAAACATAGACCTAGAAATGGAAATCAGACAAGAACTGAGCCTGTGATGACAGGGGCATTTGGAACAAAAGCCGTGCTTAAAACCACGATGATCAGGTATCCTTGATAATAATTAAGACAAATATCACAAAATACCTAATAGTTATTTCAGTTGGTATTAAAAGAAAGAACTTCAAGTGAAAAATTGAGATTGAACAATTCAACATTAAAGGTTCAAAGGATATGAATAGTTTGTTTAATAAATGAAACATAAAAATAATTACTCTGAAGTATGACAGAGGGTCAAGATAATCATATCTCTCACATTTAGCTTACTGTTATGTTGGGTATTTTGAAATAACATCTGAAGAGGTCATTTTCTGGAGGTCATTACCTTGTTTCATTAACTTAAGTAATGCATATTGACCAAAGAAGCGACATGGACACAAGTTAATGGAATTACTGAATTTCTGGGTGCCATTACCTCCTCCAGTCTCCATCTCTTAAACAGCTTGTTGTACTTTCCTGGTCTCCCTGCAAACCTGTGGACCAAACAGAGAGATCATTATCAAGGGTAATATGCCAACAAGCAGATTCTTAACTCAAGTACATTAGTGGTGAGAGAAACCCATACCGGCATAACCCTGATGTTCTGCCAGTAAGCGCTACTAGAGATAACATATGCAGGAGACAAGCTGATCAGGCGCTTTGAAATCAGTTCTACATACTGCGACACCCCAAGAGGGCAGAGGCATTTCAGAGGGGCTAAGAGAGCCAGGGGAGAACTACAACTCCCAGAGTCCTCTGCTAACACAGGGGCCCATCAGGAGAGTTAGCACTGATGGGGAAGAAAAGCATGTCTCTCAATGCAAGCCAGAAAGCTGAGAGAACCCTGTCTGACCATTCTAACCCATAGTGAACTGCTGCAGCAACACCGATTAGATAGATAAGACTTTATTGATCCCGTAGGAAAATTGATGTGTTAAAAAAAAAGATTACACATGATATGAGAAGAGGGGCCATTTTCCCAAGTGCTGGTGGTTTAAAGCTCAATACAATAAAAGTGTGTAATGGGAAACGCCTAAACAAAGCATTTTAAAAGAGAGATTTGTGTCTCCCATCATGCATCTCATGCTACAGCATTAAACATCACAGGTGTGGCTGATGCAGTACCTTCCCAGGAAGAAGGCAATGTAGAAGATGGAGCTGTTTAAGTTGACAAACTGGAACAGAAACATCTTGAGGGCAAAGCTGTTTTCCCACTCTGACTCTGTGCGAGGGTGCTCTGAAACCAGGCAAGCCGCAGAAGCAGCAGGTCAGTTTTAGGCAGTATGGTTCTTGTGGCCAAAGTTTCTGTTGTCACGCTAAAGTGGTTCTTACTTACCTAAGTTTGTAAGTAAGTATGCTACCTTCTCGTACACCTTGAGAGAAGAAAAAATAATTGAATTTAGTGTGGGAAAAGAAACTAAAAACGAAGCCAGACAAATCAAAATGTGTCATTGTTATGGATTTACACATTTGTCCTTGTGTGGTGCTAATGCAGTTAAGACATTGGGAACAACAAATTTGCTAGAATCAAGAAGGTGAACTGGATTGCTTGATCAATGTGAAACAACTAGGCTGTGGCAGCGATGGTCAAGAGCGCTTGATTCCTCTTGTAGCTCTAACACATTAAACTCCCCTCTGCTGTTCTGGTCCCTCTCTTGGTCTTGCAGTTTTAACTTGAATGGGGACCAAAAGAGATGTCCAGCATAAAAATGTATCACATCAATTGCTTAATGTCATGTCACTGCGATTCCTTCAGCAACATTAGGCCTTAAAAGCAAACTTCTCCTTTTCCTGACATCTTTGACAAGTTTTCACTTTTTTTTACTGTCGATTATGGGAGTCCTATTTTACTTGTGTGTCTCCATCTGCCAAAAGGCAGTGTGGCTGGGACCTGCGCAAGATGACACATCCCCTACATGCAGAAATCGCAAACTTGGTCTCTTTATATGAGAACAGATGACCGCAATCTATGCACCACATTGAGAGACATGATGATCATGAAGTTGATGCAGACTCCTGTCCCGGAGGTGGCGAACTGCCAGTTCTTCTTCACAAACTCCCACTGGAAGGAGACAAACTGCTCCATGGCCACCAGACGGAACACCACCACTGCGAAGACGGCGGACAGGACCAGGGAGATCTGCGGACAGAGCCAGGCGTGATAGGTTTGAGACAGGAGGGCTGGGGGACTCCCAGCCCTTCTTTTAGGAAGCGAATTCAATAAATCAGTAAATACCGCAACACGAAACCTAAAGGATTTACTGGCAATAAAAGCAAGAGTCCACTAGAGCAGTTGTTCCCCGTCCTGGTCCTTCAAAGACCATTGCTTCTGCCAGTTTCTGATCTGGCTGAGCCCTTGATTACTTAGCTGGATCTTTAATTGAAATTATAGCTGGCTTATGCATTCTCTCATTATCCAGAACCACTCACAGTAAGAGAAAGCTTCTTTTAGATGATGTTTCACACTGCATACGCTGAAAACCCTAAGTCAGCATGACTCTGTTGTGACAGGACTCGGTGAATTCCAACAATCCTAACAATACTGACGTGTGCTGTAAACACGTTTACGCGTCTTCCTGATCTCTGCTCTCTGGCTGGGGCGAGGGGTGTCGTACCATGAAGAATATCCCCGATACCGACACCATGAGCCGGCTCAGCTTCTCGGTGAAGGGCTGGAAGGGCTCCGGTTTGCCCGAGATGGGGTTCACCCTCTCCACCTTGGAGTACTTGGCCTCAAACTGGGGGCGCAACTCCTCCTGACACAAATACACATACGGTTAGCGAGCAGAGACCCACAGAAGTTTTGTTGACAGAGGAACCCAAAAAGCCATTGCTCATGGTCGTGTGTTCGAGAAGGACAATGAGGATCATTCAGGCGAGTGGCCTTCACTGTCACTTCAATCCCTCAATCACAAGACACATTGATCTAGAGCTCAATAAGAAAAAGACACTGCCTGCCATCACAGCCTCCCAATTCCTCCGGGGTACAACGACATGAGCTGGGTAGTTAATGACCATGCTGTTTGCCTTAAGTTTCTTGATTTTACTTGTGGAGCACCTTGTAGAAGCACACAAGGAGTCTTCTGCACTTTATACCCTCAGCCACTCTAGGTCCTAAAGCACCTTCCTGCACATTTCCAGTGTTTAAAAAGGCCAAGGTTCTGAAACAACATGAGGGCGGCTACCGTGTTAGCCAACATGCTCTGGGTGTGAAGTCATCCAGTATAAAAACGACCCTGCCCCCTGCCTCATTGGCAGCCTCACCTCCTCCTCCTCCCAGTCAATCAGATCCCAGTCGTAGGTGAGCTCGGCCCTCCTCCTCTTCCAGAATTCCAGGAACACGGTGGCTGGGATGAGAGGAAGTGGGGTCATGTGAGTGGGAGACGGTGAAAAGGATTGCACTGAGCCTGCAACAGCAGCAGCCTCCAGGAAGAGTTGCGCTAATCCGCCCAGCTGGATCGCTGTTCGCACAGCATGTGTTCCTGTGAGCTTGCTGTACACTTGAATCTGATTTTGGAGCACCTGTACGACTGGCAAATTCATATTTCTAGTGTGCTTAGACTATGGCGTCAAGGCATCACTGAAGGGAAACCAGAGTTGTTAATAACATTGCTTCTTAATTCTCCGATAAAACCCTGGACTCTGGGGACCCATTGTGGATTTGGTAGAGCAGTGAGGTGATAAATATTTTTCCATGAACTGATCCTCCTTGTGTCTTTCTTTTTTTACAATTTAGAGAAACCTTTCCTACTTCATAAAACCTTACTGGTCTGGTAGCAGGTCTAGAAGACCTTGCTTCCTTGTCTTACTGCACTTTCACCTCGGCTGTATTTGTCATTAAAGGCTTGATTCTGTCAGCTATTACCTGAATATAGACACATCATGAGCTGCAGAGCACCTAGTCAGTCCCTTTCAGCTGTGATGACATATCAGTACAAAATTATCAATAATTGATACAATATGCCTACTACAAACAAGGTCCATAGCTTCTATCCACAAGCAGTGCGATTGGCGAACACATTTGGCCATGCCCCTCGGACCACACCAATACCATCTACCTCATTACGATTTCGTATTTATTTATTGCACATCTCCAGTCACTGTTTACACATCTGCATTGTTTACATTCAAACTGTTTACTTGTACATTGTATACTGTTTGTTTGTATATTGTCTTGATGCACTGTCTGCACTTTGTGTTTTTACACTTGTTTTAAGAACCGAGAGACTTTCTGTAAATAAGAACTCCATTGTAGCTGTACATGTACCGGTTATATACGGCAATGAAGTTCAAGTTCAAGTTCAAGTGTGAATGTTTTGGCCATAAGAAGGCGCGAATACCTCCCTTACTGCACAGATTAGGGAATCACACTGCAGGAATAATAAACTGTGCAGCAGGCTTGCGTGCAGTTTTTAACGGCACTTCCTAATGGGTGTTTACCATGGCAAATCCACGTGGTATTTTTGTACTTTTACAAGCCTGTAACTGATACTGTGGTTTCTACACTATAGAACCCTGGATTTTCACCACATGTACCAATGTACAAACAGCTTTCAGCTTCTCACCAGCACTTATCCTAATCAGGCCTATGGTGGTTAGGTTTTATGTCATCACTATTTTTATACTGAGCTATGTTTAAAAAGGTTGCCTTGTTTTTAACTTTGCTACGATATGTTTTTCCATTTTGTGTCTGTTCTCAGTGTTGTTGTTTTTTTCCCTTTCTTTGTGAGTTGTAAATTGCATGGCACTTTATAAAAGATTAGCATCAGTGTGTGTGGTAGAAAGATGAGAGTGCTTTCTGTTTCTGGGATCGCTGTATGCTGCACCTGGCTGTACCTGCTGCAATAAATGGGATATTACGCCCCCTGGTGGGCACAGTCACCATTGATACTTCCCGGATTGTAGCCTGATCATATTGGCTCTCAGAAGCTAAGCAGGGCCTGGCCTGGGCTGTACTGGAATGGAAGACCTCTAAATAAAACCAGGTTACTACTGTAAGTGGTCAGCAGGTGGTACGTACTATACTATACACTATACTGTAAACTTCAGGAGGTGCAGTTCTTCAGGTGAGACATCAAACTGAGGTCTGTTGTGCTTGGGCATTAAAGATCCCTTGGGTGTCCAGAAGAGTAGGGGTGTTTATCTTAGCATCCTGGTTAGATTCCACTGACTTTGTACTGTCTGGCCGCCCTAAACTTCACCCCAACAGGTGAAGAGATTTCTCACTCCCCCCACTGGTCTGTTGTGCAGTGAGGCTTCGGGGCAGACTGTCTGCTATACAGTACACCACACACACGGGGGCTGCATTTCAGTGGGGGGTAATGAGGGTCCCTTCGGGCTCTTATTATTACCCTATACCTGAAAGATATCTTTTCACATACAGTACTTGATCTTAGCCCCATGGATACCCTCTATTTACCTCAAAGTGGTGATGATTCCTGATGGCACTTTTTTAAGTTTTAATGTACATCCTTTTCACTGTCATTGAATATGAATTTGGTTTGATTTGTCAGGGTTCGCTCATGGTGCACTGTGCCTCTCCATGCTTTACAGTCCTCTCATACATACTGTATCACTGCACTGTGCTTCCACCATGGCAGGTCACAGCTGAAGCCAATCCCAGAATGCACCTCTAACGGCCCAGGCGGTACTGTCACGTCAACATGAGTCATTCACTTGCTATGACATGCGCAACGCTGCACAGCGCAGCTCAGCTAAGGATACAAATTCCCCATAAACGAACCCTCGAGACGTATCCATTAACATGTAAAAGTTTTATATAGTTTTCCATTTTTAAACCCCAAAACAAAACAAAAAACAGCATTACTTTTATTTGCCTGTGCTAACCAAAGCCTTTCAAAACACTTCAAGCACTGTGCGTCACTCCTTAACAACATCAATGGCCGCAAATGACCCGAGGGACTGAATTTTCCAGGGCATGAAAACAAGGTCTTGAAAGACGAGTTTGAAACAGATCAGGATTAAAACTCCAGTCCTGTGCCGTGTTTCTGTTTTGCATTCTTTTCTCTTAAGTTCTCAAGGGTGCGGGGTCATTGTTCTGGTTTCCCAGCAACAAAACTTTTTTTTTGTCTTTGCAGGAAGTGTCTGCACTTTTGTATCATATACGTAAACCAACAGGGGTTAAAGGAAATATTAAAAATAATAATAATAATAAAAAGAATTGTCTCCTTTCCCAGTATAAAAGTAGGCATTGCTTGAGAGGTGACATTTTAAGACATTATCAACCACTAAGTGTTGGTTTAACAAGCTTGGTGGAGAGTATGTATTAACAGAGACTACAAGCATAAGAGAGTTACACATGTACTGTAGGATACATATATTCTCTTCACTGTAAGTGCAGATATTTATAAAACCACTTTGGTTAAAAGTATTACAACTATGCTGTTAATTAAATAATTAATGTAAATAATTAGGTCAAATAGGGAGCTCCCTCAGCATGTGTAACTGCCAAGGAACAAGTAAAGGTTTATTCCCTGCTGAAAAGAGAAGAACAGAAACACAATGTTTCGGCTGAGGAGCCTTCTTTGGGTGTGACATCCGAAGAAAGCTCCACAGCCAAAAGACCGTGTTTTTTTCCTTCTCTCGCATCGGACGAACCTTTACTGGTTCCAATAAATAATTAGGGCCCACTACTGTATGCATCTGAGACTTCAGGTGGAACCTTAGTATGGGATAGAGGTATGGTAGAAAATCAGCACAGATACATGCTAGCTGTGCATTGACTCCAGTCAGTGGGGAGCAATACAGTTTCTAACATTCTTAAGGCAAAGGAGAGCTTCCAAAACCTTAACCACAGTTTCTCCTGGTCTGTGTTCTAGCTGAGAATTACTTAGTCGAACCCCAGTTTTAATTTATAACTTAGTAACTGGAAATCTGGTGTTTTCATCTCATTAAGAGATTTAAACATTTACTAATTGATAAATACCACTGGAATAAATACCAGGAGACACTGGGGTTAGGGTTAGAGTTAACCTATCCAGCCCCAGGAGCAAGACAAGGATGCCCTGCCTTAACAAGAAGACACACCCCTTTAGGTTTTGAATTTCACAAATTACATTTAATAGCAGCTGTCTTTAAACACATGCTGTGAAAAAGCATCGGACCTGAAAATCCAGCATCACAGCTTCCTTGTCTTTCTTACTGCGCTTTACATGAATTGGCAGGGTTGAAACACTTACTGGATTTCACGTCTTTGCAACACGGTGGCCTCATTGAAAAGGCTTGGAAAACTTTTGCACTGATTCGAACACATCGCCTTTCCATTAAAATCACAACTGCGAAAGATAATAGGGACGAGGACATGGTTGATAAAAAATAAACCTGTCAAGAGTTCTGCACAGCACATGCAGTGATGCAAACTGAGGTTGTTCACTTTTCAATAATCAAGTTTGTGCATTCTGGAGTCTAGATCACACGTGCGAGACACGCCGTCTTCCGATTCTCTTTCATTAAGGACCCCTGGCTTTTCTCCAGGTGATTTGGTTTCCTCACACTTTCCAGAGACCTGCTGGCCAGGTGTGACTGGTTACTGGACATTGTTCCTTTCTCTGGCCTTGCTATGTATGGTACTGTACGATCGGCCACAGCAGTCACCCTTAAGTAGAATAAGTGTTTTTCTGAAAATTGAAGTAATTTTTGTATTGTGTGCTCTGGAAATGAATGGATGTGAAACAAAACAACAAAAAAAGCAAACAGTAAAAATTAAATTTCTGAATGTTTAGGTGTCAGTTAAGAAACAGAAATAAAAAGTCTGAAAAACAGTGAATCCAGCCATAACCAATTGCTTAGACTTAGTTTGACCGCTGCAGGAAAATCTCATTGAACGAATCAGTACTATTCAGAAAAAAGCTGATATTTCCTGCCTGATACACCTCACTGTGCATGCTTTTACATATCTGTGTCATGCAAATTCACGGTAGCTATGAATTTGACTTTTCCTGTACTGGTGAAAGACTACATTGTTCAGTCCTGATATATTAAGGTACATCTGTGCATGGGAAACATGACCAGAAAAACAATATTAAAAAAGTGTATCCTAAACGTCCATCAAATTGGAAAAGGTCCCATCCACACCAAAATTAAGTATGTCATTCTGCATTAAAATATAATTGATTGCACTCAGATTGGACTGTCAGCAGTTCTTATGTCAACCAACAAGTGTCTCAGTCTGCTAGTCAAAGGTGACAACGTTTTTCTACAGACATAAAATGTTCTTTGACAGTATTCTGGAAATAAAATATACTGTACCTGGCCACTGAACTGTAAAAAAAGTCGGGGACTGTCTGAGAAACACTATTATTTTCTCAGATTGTGGCTAGCTTAATCTATTTTTGGTGTAAATCCTGAAAAATGTAACAAAGACGCAACTGGACAAGTTCAGATGCAGAGCTCTTCTGTTTTTGTAGTCCATTAGATTTGTAATTTACAACAAACATGGGCACCTTTCCCTCTCTACTGCGGAAAACATTAGCATTCGAGGTTAATTTGACACTTTCTGGTTAAACTAAGACTTTCCAAAATCAGGAGGAAAGCTTATTGGATGGAAGGCTGCTCTTCCCTTAGGTCAGGAGCTCATACATTCTGGCATCACCAGGAAACTATCTTCACAAAGCAGACACTTTTTTACGCTAATTTGTCTGACAAGAACCATGATGAATACAGTTGCATGGTTAATGTACTAGACTGGATTATTTTGACTGCAGGGCACACTTTGTCTTGTGAAAATCTTTGTCTTTCTGGCATGCCGCCATTCTCTTACTGTACTTGCCTGTGCCTGACACAGCTAACAGCTGATATGCTAACAGAGTAAAGAACAGAAAGTAAAATTAAGGAAAGTCTAGTTAATCAGGGATCGAGCTCAATAACAGCAGCTGGATAGTTTGGGCAAAGTTATGCAAAAGAGGACTGGATACTGCATTTCTGACAGCCTGGGGACACAGAGCATCCATTCTGTAAAGTGAAGGTGAATTCATCACTGGGGCGTTTTCCATCACATAGTAATTCTCTGTGAGTGTATCACTGAAAGGGAACATGAAACCGAAATCTTGTTATCATAATGTTAAGGCTTATAATGTAAGCCCTAAATTATTTGCCTAAAGAAAAAACAACATTTAGTATGCGAGAACCTCTAACTTCAGCTTTACCTTCACCTGACAACAAACAAATACAAAATCAGGAGCTTGCCTGCTGGTGGAAGTAGAAGGATTTCAACCTTGTTTAGTAGAAATTAGCAAACAATACAATGAAGTTTAGCTTTGACGTAGCAGTAGGTTTAAAATAGCTCAGCATCTTGTTTCCTAATACAGTATATCCCCGAGCGAATCACGCAGGTAAGGCGTGTCCTGACTGTTTGCCCTGATATGGTTACGCAAATACTGTATGTCTTTGTGAAAAGGCAGCAGGGAATTGTCTGGCCGGTGGCATACATGTAGGTCACCCTCTCCCCTGCTGCTCCTGGGTGCTCTGGGAATGCAGAGGGCGATACAAGGAAACTGAAACAGAAAAGATTTCCAGTTCAGCCAGTTCTCGGGTGTATCTGTGCGCGGGCGGAGGGCAGAGCAAATCCCACCTCCCCCCCGCGCGTCATTCTCGTCGGAGCTCAGCCTCTGACTGCTCGGCTCGGCTGTGCTCTGCTCACCTGCACCTGTTGGCAGAGCAAAGCAGAACGGGACTCCTGCCTCCTCTCCCTGCTCTCGCAGGTAGGTGCCCATGATTTTGAACAAGCGCAGCTCTTTCCGCCTTGACAGTTCATCCTTCCTTATCGTTTTACTTGCAAATGGGGGGTCTGTTCGGGAAGTATGAGCACGCTTTGCTTTATTAATCTCTGGACCACTTGGCTCAACAAGTACACAGGGATGGAAGGCACTGTATACATACTGTACATACGCCTGAAATAGGAAGAAAAAATGGAAACAAAATCCTGGAGTGCCGTCGGGGAAAGAGGGAAGTGAGCCTTTGTTTTTGTAAAAGGAATCAAAACAAGTTTTATGGGCTGAAAACCAGGGCCGAACAGAGAAGAATCAGTGGCTTCTCTGTAGCTCTGAGGAAGTCTCCTGAGGTTTTCTGCATTCCTATCTAGAGATTAGAAACAAATGGTTTTACATGTAATTGAAATATTAACAGCGAAGGAAAGTCACTTCATTGACAATAGAATGATCATAATCGGCCAAACTCTGATGGAATTAATCGGAACAAAAGAAATTCCAAGGTATCTTTAACAAGATCTGGCCCAACATTACACTGAGCACAGAGCCATTCAGTACCAAATACCACTCTCTGTGAGAAGCAGTCTCTCCGAGGGACAGAGAGGCAATTGTTACTGTCGAGCAGGACTGAGCAGTTTCTCAGGTGGCGACAACTCTTCTCTGTTCTCCTGTGCTCACTGGGATGTGGGGGGAAAAAAAAGTTACAAAAATATATTTATTTCAAAGTGCTGGGTGCATACGGACCAGCAGGAAAAAACGTTTCTCACAAAAGGTTTCTTTTAATATGGTTTAAAAACACGGCAAGTTTCTATTAATTCTCCAATGAAAGGCTCTACATTCAGGGTGTTACTAGACATTAACTGTTGACATAACTGTTTTATCATTGTCTTCCACTTCCTTGAACACATCTGATTCTGGGAAACAGAGAGAAGGGATAGCTGCTGAAACTCAAAGCTTTTCAAAACGTAAGAGTTTACATTTCATTTTACCTGAGAGACAGAGTCAAAGGGATGTCAGAGCGTCCTGACAGGTAATGTACTGTAGAAAACTGAAAAATCACAAAGAAAAATGCTTCAAAATGGAGGGGGAACAAGTTGCCTTTCCAATTCAATGGTATACAACTTTCATTGCACATCCATCAGTTTCTGTGACTCAGCACCGGAGGTATTAACTGAAAATCTCACAGCACAAACATAGCTTCTTGCAGGCTGGTTGACTGTGGCGGTTCATAGCCGGGTTAGATCAAATTGAAAAGCCACGAATCTACCATTGGGAGAGCAGATGAACCTTGACAACTACCAAAACCCTGACCTGCAGGAACAGCAGGATGAGGTGTAGAAAAGAAGGGGACCCCAGTTTAAACCAACAGAAAGGAGTGTGGGCTTGATGGACAGGACTGCTACTGGGGGAACTGTTTCATTGCTCAGTGAGGGAAGACTAATGGTGCTGTTTCAGCAGAGCAGATTTGGTCTTCTTCCAATGGGGGACAAATACACCATTGCAGCCTTCAGTGGGTCTGGCTTCTTCATGCAACAAATCCAGGAGCCATCTTGACCTGTGAATGCACTCAGATAGTGGGGATTTCCTTGGTGGAGACTGCTTGCAAAGGTCGAAGGGTTTAACCCATGGCAGTGCGCTGGTCCCTTTGCCCTCTGTGATCTGAACAAGCAGCAGTGCTATGTATTTCAGCGAGGAACACGAAAGGCAGTGGCTCCAATCTAACGTGACACACTTATGACAGTTGTAAGAATGGAGCAGAAGCAGGACCGTCACACACCTGCGCTTCAGTGACAGCTGTAACAATGGCTGCTGATACCATCTGAGTGTGTTGGTGCAAATCATGTGATGCCTTTAGGGGAAGGGACACTCCTTTGCATGCACTGGTGCGGACAAACAGGTACAGCCACATTTTCTTTAGGTCATTTAAGGACAGAAACACTGGGGACACTCCCCCCTGTAGAGCTGCACCCCATTCTCAGCACACAAGCCATTCCTTGGAAGCATCCTGAGAAAATAAGAGATTCGGATCTTCAGTTCCGAAACCCCCAGCACATGAAAAGAGTGCTGACAGCCCAGAGCTGGAATGCGCAGTGTGGAGCAGATAGGACATCAAAAGCGAAACTAAAGGCTTGCTGTTCCTGCTGCCAGTAATTAGCATAGTTGCTGAAGGATTCAATTCTATTCTGCCTCATAACATGGAGAACAATGGCACATTGAGTACTAACACCTAACCTGAAAAATGATCACTATTTCCTCCATATATTTCACAGAGAAGCAGGACTGGATGCAGAACTGTAGTCAAAAGTTAAGTTCAAAATATTAAATTACGATTAAACAACAACAGTGACAAAACTACTACAGGTACTACTACTAATAATAACATTATCCTCATCATCTATACAACATACTCCTAGCTGATCAATAATTACCGTGAGTACAGCATAATCTGAAGAAGGGTCTTTTTCTGATTGATTAAGAAATCAATAAAAAAAATCACTATAGCCTCGGGGCCGGGTGAAAAGGTTTCATTACTGGTTTTGCGATTTCAGTGACAGTACTCATCTGAAGAGAAAGTGCAAGTGGAAATCTGTGACGTTCCAAACAACAGTGATGCGTTTTCAAGTGCATCACCACAGTCTGGAACTGTCAACGTGTTCATAGGCACTAAAATATAACTCTATTTTTATTTTATTTTCAGAGGCACGTATACGAGACAGACATGGATGTCCATTTCAGTACTGTCACCTGTTTGGTGTTGGTGCTTCACCTGTTCAATGACGCCATGTCAGGAACAATGGAACCAACAACAACCACTTACGCAAATCTCACTGAGAACCCTCCTAGCAATTCCACAGAACACTGGTCCAACACCACAGGACTTGGGCCCGGCACCTCCCCCAGCAACCTCTTTCAATCCACAACCCCAGCCTCCTCTTCCACCTCAGCTTCTACAACCACTGCCTCGATGACCAGACAACCCACAAATGATACAGACACGGCCCTGGAGACCACAGTCACCCCGACTTCCAGCCATGCCAATGGGACCTACAGAGATCAGAGCCCCAGCACTCCAGAGCCTACAGTCAACACGACTTCAGCTGCTCCTACGCTCGTCTACTCCTCTAGCACCACCACGCTGACGGCTGTCAGCACCTCCACACCTCTTCCCCCCACTACCAGTGATGTACCTTCAGAAAACAAGTCCATTGAAGGAAGAGACGAAGTACCAGGTAAGCTGGTACACTGATTCTTCACAGGAGGTCATCTTTGCAATAAGATGAGCAAATAATGAGGCATCATGTACAGTATTATCTGTCTCATGTCCACTGCTTCTTAGAAACTGCAAATGTGCTGTTGAATATATAATCAAACTACCAAGTTTTGTGACAGAACAGGTGTTCAGCTATTTAAACACTGCAGAATAATTTCTAGGTTTGCTATTTCTCTCTGGTACCTCAAGGTCTAGCGCTCTGGGAATTCAGGTTTTTAAAGTACTCTTTGATGTCATTATAGGTGCATGGCACTATGCAGTCTGGGGCTCTGACCTCCAAACTGGAGGGCTGTGTGTTTAAGCTAATGCTGAAGACTCCGTTGCTGTTGCTGTTGGGGGTCATCTAGCTGTATAAATGGGTAACTGTATTCATGCAGTTACACTGTTGAGGACCAGTGCCAGTCGGGGGTCTTGTATTTGCAGTCTGCTTAATGACAGTAGAAACTCTGCTGCGATGAGCCCCAGGGCTTGACTGTGGATGTCTGTGCCTAGCCCACTCTGTTTTATTGAGACAACAACAGCAAAGACATCACATGGTAAAGAACAGGCGGAATAGAAGATGAAAAGCTTTACACCTCTTTTTCTCTCGGTTTGCCCAGAAAATTACAATGAGTTTTAGAGGAAATGGGAAGTAATGACAGACTAATTATGAGGTAATAGGCAGCCTCTGCACTTAAGAAACGCCATTCTTCTGCTCCTGTTATTATCCATAAACTGGTTTACCTGATAGCCAGATGCAAAGATTTACGAGAATAAGAGTCTGCAATCTTGCTGAATATGGGCTTCTATGAATGAGTGTCTGGGAACAGGTTTGTGAGGGTGGTATAAAGAGAGTCCAGTTACATGGGCTTGGACGCACAGAGTGTAATCTCTGTACTGTAACTGAAAACTGAGTGAAAAACTCGGAGCTGGAAACAGGACTACCAACAATGTTTAGACAACAATACACTGTGGCAGAACTTTATGCCTCTGAAACAGCTACAGTTACACACTTTCTATCTGGACGTCAACGGGATGGGCCCATCTCTGTATTCAGATAGATTCAATAAACTAGGTCTGAAATCATCTGGATGGGGTTTCTTAATTGTATGGGATATGCGGAGCTGGTTACCCTGGACAGCAAGGATTCAAAGGGATGGGCACTGGAATGCAGGGGTACACATCTCTCTCCTTGCGTTTCAGGTGTGCCGGGCCAGAAGAAAGAACAGAAAGGTGGAGTCGTGCTGGGCGCCATCATCGGCACTGCTCTGGGAATCTCGATCCTGGGATTAGCCATATACTTCATCCTCAAGAACAAAAAGCCGTCGGAGTTCCACCACAGAAGGCTGTACGAAGAATATCCAGGAGACCCAGGTAAATACAAGAGACTTAAGCATCTTTTAACCTGTGCTGAATACACATAATAACATATAGGGTAATACCAGACACAGCTGCCATTAGATAATGATCCCGTCTGTGAATAGCCAGTACTTGTTTCTTTCTAAAGTCAAGAATTGGCTAATGAGTTTGGCCACTAATTGTGTCTAACAATTAGTGATTTATACTGGGATGGAGATTATCTGCTAATATTAGGGAAGAGTCTTTAGAATTTAAAGCCACACTGGGGGCCTAGTTAGGCTTCACTCCAAAGGGTTAGATTTCTGATTTCATGTGCGTACACGTGTGTGTGGACAGGGATACTTGAAGAGGGAAGAGAATAATGGGTTTTCAGGGCAAGAGTGGGAACCTGAAACTTTCATAAGTTCTTGGTCTTTAACACACAGGCTTCTCCTGTTCAAAGGCAGGCATAGTTTTGGCATATGCTAGTTTCCCTGTAAAAGCTTTGGGAGGAATGCGCCAGACCCCTGGCTGACCTACAGTATTTCCTCAGACATTGTCCACTTCGTGCCTCTGAGTGCACTGGCTCTCAGTACATTGATAGGGGCGCATTTTCTTAACTGCCTTTCACGCACTCAATCTCTTGACCGGGTTTCAAGCACTCAAGAGCTCTGGAACAATACAGGCGCCTTGTGTGCTTTCGAGACATTTCTAACCCTCATGTACTTCAGAAAGCACAAACTCAGCTGCACAGTAATAAACCGAGATAAACACATGCTCCAGTGACACACATCCGCCTTCCCGATTTCTTGGCCTTTAGGAGGCTGGGGCTTCTTGAGGAGGCCTGCAGGTACATGGCAGGGCATGCAGTCTGCACAGAAGTTGCCCAAGATTGGAGACAAACTGAGGGCCACCTGCCACTCCACTGTGCTGCTTATTTCTCACCATTCCGGTTTTAATTCACGTCTGCCAATCGATACTTCGTACTAATAACCAGCAATGCTTTACAGGAAAGCAGCCCAGTTCCCCCCTTGCTTTCCCCCATGTCTTCAAGTCCATTAATTCTCTTTTTGTCTAGTTCTCCGGCTGGAGAGCAACATGGAGCCCCTGGATCTGCGAAATGACGGGTCTGCTTACTACAATCCTGGACTCCAGGGGGACAACATTCAGATGACCAGCTTCCCCCAAGGAAAACTGGCCTAAACAGACTGATGAAGACCACACAGACAAACAGACTTCTTAACATGATCTAAGAATTACCACCAAGTTGAGGATGAAGTGGTCCCTGTATGAGATGGATTGCAGACAGATTTCAGTAGAAGGGAGTTTTGTTTGGTTTGGGGAAATTGAACACAATGCCTTTCTTTGAAAATTCATGCCACAGGTGGGCATTCTTGTTTGCACCTTGGAGTCTAATTTTAATTTACAGATTAATATGATGTGGGGTAGCAACACTCCTGAACTACAGTATGTTTGAAAACAGTTTTGTAAATCTTAGATGCCTAACATGTGGGACATACACACAAGACAGAGCTGCCATCCAACAGCAGCTATTCACATATTTCACTACACTAAATGAAACAAGTCACACCACCAGTCTTTCCATTCACTGTGGCTAGTGGCTCACTAGCACATAAATCTGCTCTGTTTGAAAGATCCCAGCAGTGCATGCCTCTGAGCCCACACACCCGCCTTCCTCAATTAGGATACAATTCCATTCTGAAGAATAAAGCAGTTCTTTAGAGTCTGTTATCTGTAGTCTTCAAGTGTATTTGAAATGCAAATGTTATTTGCACACAATACATCCTTGATAGAGTTCTTACAGGATTTGATTAGCACATGTAATTGAAAAAACAAGCCCTTGCACTTATCTTTTATTGCTTTTAGTGCCAGGCTGCAAGAACACATAGAACATCAACTCAAACAGAGATGTGAAAGGCTGTTTATAAACTCATTGGGCACTGCTACATATAAGATAAAAGATGACCTTTGAAAGACCTTCCATCTTTCCATCACCTGCAGAGTTCCAGAAATGGTCGCATCTACAGCCTGGTCTGTCTAGCCTGGAAAACATGGGGGTACAGGCAGGATACATCCTGGAGGGGGTGCTAACTCATGGCAGGGCACATGTGCACATTTATATGCACCCCACAGACACAAATTAACCAAGCCAGCATGTCTTTAGAAGGTAGAAGGCAACTGGAGCACTTGAACACAACCCCTAGAAACTCACAGAGAACATGCCAACTCAATACAGTAGGCATCCCAGGCTCCAAGAGCCATGATGCAGTACCTCATCCCTGAAACTAGTCTGACCATTTCTAAACCGTCAAGAAACACACATGAGCTGTGTAACTATGGATTCTGTTGTGCTCAGAATGTTGGAAATTGTGTTACAGTAAATCTGCACAGTGTTTTGCAGTTTTGTCTGATGGTTACATACCAACACCACATAAAGTTTGGTTTTCCAAGCTAGTGCCTGATGTACCATGTTATATACCATGTTATCGTTATGCTTTTACCATTATTTTACTTTCAGTGGGATTTAATAAGGGTTTACATCCACTGGGTCATAAAGACTAAAGTGACACAGAACTGAAGAAACTGAGAAGCATTGCTCAAGAGCCGTCTCCTAATAAATCCCCTTATAAGAGGGAGTCTCGTGTGTGCTGATGACAATGGAGCTTAGCTCACAGCTCGTCACGTCACAGCTCAGAATTTCAAAAGTTCCTGCCAAATCAGATCCCCTAATCGTTTGATTTGTTTTGGGGGCGGCTCAACCCTCTAAGGGTAACAATCAGTTAATTACAGCTTGAATTTTTAATATCTGAACAAAGAAAATGGAAAAAAAGCAAAATGGCTTTCAGAACCCCGTGCTACTATTCTGATTGTATTGCTACTGTACTTAGAGATGTGCAATAAAGACTTGACGTTTCGTAAAAATGCTGGACTTTTTCCCCCTTTTTCATTCAATCATTCTGACTGTGCAGAGAATTAATTATTTCATTATTGGTACAAGGGTGAAAAAAATGAGCCAGTCCAGTTCTTCAGGAAACTAAAAGCATTTTCTTGGTTTCAAAATCCTACAGTTCTGAAAATACAAATGGCAATGTTCAAAATGGCACATACTTTGGGCTTAAAAGTGCCACTGTTGATGATGGAGATTTTCCTCTGTGTGTTTCTTTGTACTGACATAGTACAAGGTACCACAACAAAATTATTAACTTAACTTACCCCATATTGCCATGAAAATAGCAAAAAACACTGTCCCTCCGTTATCAAAGAGATGCGTCACCTGAGGAAACAGAAACACACAGTGAGGCCCCACCCTCCAGCAGCCATATCACCCTGCAACTCACAACTGGCAGCCCCACTGGAGCTCAGCAGGTGTGAGCCTGGTCAGTACCTGGATGGGAGACCTCCTGGGAAAAACTAAGGTTGCTGCTGGAAGAGGTGTTAGTGGGGCCTGCAGGGGGCGCACACCCTGCAGTCCATGTGGGTCCTAATGCCCCAGTATAGTGACGGGGAAACTATGTTGTAAACAGGCGCCGTCCTTCGGATGAGACGTAAAACCGAGGTCCTGACTCTCTGTGGTCATTAGAAATCCCTGTGGCCAAAATTCCCAGTAGCCTTTATCAATCATGGCCTCCTAATAATCCCCATCTATGAATTGGCTTCATTACTCTGTTCTCCTCCCCACTGAGAGCTGATGTGTGGTGAGTGTTCTGGCGCACTATGGCTGCTGTCGCATCATCCAGGTGGGGCTGCACACTGTGGGGGTGGAGGGGATCCCCATTACCTGTAAAGCGCTTTGAGTGGAGTGTCCAGAAAAGCGCTATATAAGTGTAAGCAATTATTATTATTATTATTATTATTATTATTATTATTATTATTATTATCTTCAGCCACAGAAATAAATAAAGCAGGAAGATAAATGAAAAAAAAAGTTATCCCTTCCAAGATAAATTCCCAACACTTCCAGTTAAAGGACAACGGCCATGATCCCACCTTAAATATTTAAACCAGATGACAGCGGCTTGGATAATGGAGCACAAGTGATGTACTGTAGTTGTTTTAAAAAGTAATAACAAGACAATCCATATGTTTTCAGGTTGTACAAAGAGATGGGATCACAGAATATTCATTTATTCTGAATGTGAGATATGAATCAATGCAGTTCTTTGGAAGAAATGATTATGGAGGAGCATTACTGTGCTGAAGATAGTGTGAAAAAGAGACTGAGAAGTCTGCCAAACCAGTTCGTGACTGGCCAGGGTTTTCACTTCTACATGAGCATAGCTGTAGGGGATCTCATGCATGGCAGGAGACTTCTACGTTATCAAGAGAATGAGAAAGGCAATTTGGGGACTTGGGGGAAAAAAAGCTTCTCTTTTTCAATTTCCATGTTCCGGGCCTATTGCTAAAACGTGCACTATAGGGACTCAACACTAGAGAGCATACTTTGCTAACAGTAATGATTGACTGCTTTAATCTGGGCTTCTTCACATTCTAGGCTTACTGGATCTTTATTCCACCAATTTTTAAAAAGTCTTTTGTTTCTTAACTTATGACTAATTTACAGCATATTGTAACTCCCAATGCAACTTTCTGTAAAACAGATCTTAAGAAATGGATAATGGCTACAGCTACACATTTTGTAAAAAACACTGAAAAAGCACATTGAATAAAATTAAAGCAGAGCACTGTCAATCTAGATGTGGCACTTTTACATCGCAGCAACGTCAAGAGCCTTTATGTTCAGTATTTGCACACTCTGCACGTGCCAGGCTACTGAGGACAGCTGTAACTAAGTGGCAATGCAGACTGGCAATGGGCATCCATAACCAGTCCTCGGACCCGGACCCAGGAAAACACAGCACGGCCTTTTTTCAGGAACCACAGGTTGGAGGAGTTCAAACGAACCAAGACAAACCAGTGGCAAAACTGCCTTCTAACCCTAACTTGCCACCTAAGCTGGAGCGTGTCTCAATCGAGACAGGACTGTCGGGCCCATGGGAATGCAGCCTCACTCGGATGAGAATCAGGGTGACGTTGGAAGACTGCAGTATCGGGGGGAGCGCTGTGCCTCCTTTTGATTCTAGAGGATTAGAAGACTCAACCACTTACAAACCACATGTGTACCCCAAAATGTGTTCAGTTCAGTCATGCTACTTACAAAAATGTTTAGATAAGATAAAATCACTTTATTGGCCATATACAATTTCTTGCCTTAGGAATTAGTCTTTTTGCATACCCCAACTTGCTCTCCATGAGACACACAAACAGGGAGAGAGAAGCTGGGGGTCAGAGCGCAGGGTCAGCCATTTATACAGCACCCCTGGAGCAGTTGGAGTTAAGGGCCTTGCTCAGGGGACCAACAGAGTAGGATTCCACTGCCAGCCGCAGGATATGAACCAACAACCTTCGAGATCCTTAGCCACAGAGCTACTGCTCTGCCCCAGAGCAGATAGAGGAGGGGTCAATCCCCAGCTCTGACTCCCAGCGTATTTCACTTTGTTTCCCTGTTTAAAGATTCATGAATGCAGGAACCCTATTTCCCACAGTCTTCAGTGCGGTGCTGCGGTGTGGCTCCAGGTTCAAGGAGAACAGCAGGGAAGGCCTCACCTTGGCGAAGACGCAGCTGTCACTCAGCCTCCAGGAGGTGCAGTTGCGTTCACACATGGGGCACATGATGGTGGTGTTGGCCTCACAGATCTCCTTGCTGTGTGGGAAGAACAAGGGGCAAATGGAGGTGAGGATGGGTCAGATGTATAGGGGACAACATGCTCCACAATAGACTATCTAGGGAATACTGTTGTATTCTCTTTTGCTTTAATGTTTTTAGGAACAATTTAAAATAAGTACATAAAACATTAAAAAGGTACAAACAAGAGGTGGTGCTTCAACACGTCTTGCTTCATTTAGCTGCTGATCCAAGAATCCCATCTCTGCATTCCATAAAGCTAGCATCGGCTTGAAGCATCTGATTAGAAAGTGTCAGTCACCCACAGTTCTACAGTTCTGTGTGTACGTGCCTACTGTTCTCTGTCCTGAATGCTTCTGAACCTGATTCTCAGTTGTGTTCCTGTGTCCTTGTTTTGCTGCTGTTGTTGGAGATGTCTCAGCTGCCTTGGTCACGGCCTGTCTGAATTTTAAGTACTTGAGTATAGTACTTAAGTACTATTTGAAGCCCATCCACATGTGCTGTGGTATATATTGATATACAGCACAAGCAAGGGGCTTAACACAGCTTCAATAGTAAAATTACACAAATACATGTATCAAGTATATAAGTACATGAAGTTTAGATATTCTTGGGTGCACCTTGAACAAATACATAGCTCTGTGCTGATCTTAATTCTGAGATACATCCAGATGGTAGTCTATCCACAATACAGCTGTGACTGATTGACATCTGCCAGCTCCCATCTTATTTATATTGGATTTAGGTAGGGCCAATGCGATTTCTATGATCCTCATCTTCTTAAAATCACACACAGCTGTTTCAGAAATTCAGTGGTTTTGTTTGATGCAGCAGATAATTAAACATCCGAGAAACACAGCCTTTAAATCCTTTGAAATGCAAACAAAAGTTTCGCTGAGGGATCTAATTTGGTCATGCGCTGATATTTTGTTATCCATTTATTTAGTGAAAAAATAGCCTTCCAGGCAATTGAGTTCTGAAACATTGTAAGACAGCGAGTAAGAAGGGAATAACTTATAAATGGATATAATTTCAGAGAGATCAAGCATTTCTTTAAAAAGCATACTGCATATTGAAAAGATATGTGTTGTCAGATACCTCAACTTTAAATTTAAGAGGAAATAAAACACCATTGATGCTTTTAGACCTTCTGATTACCTCTAAAAATCATTTTTCTGTTCCCAGAATGCAAGTATTTTGCTATGTTGCACAAGCAGGACATTTCTGTACCAGAGAGAAAACGTTTAAAGACACCCAGTGAAAGACCATGGAAACCAAGGAGTTTCCATGTATTAAAAAAATGGTAAAAGGGCATTTTATTACTGAGTTGTTAAAAATGCTGTACAGTAATATGAGTCTTCCAACTTCATATTGATTCAGACATGCAGACTTTCACTTTTCCTGGAGTGTGGTATCATATTCAATAGGTTCTCATCAGAAACAGGTCAACAGGCCAGAGAAACAAGTAGCAACCTTTGACTGGATTTCAGGCCTGGAAACCTTCTTCAACATGAACGCATCACACATGTGCTTCAGACCAGCAGATGTGCACCTGAGCCCAACAGGGAGGGTAAAGGGGTAACAGCTATCTCTCCTCCATGAGCTGAAACACAGAAATCATGGCAAGAACATCCAGTACCTTGAGTGTGAGAGCAATCAACTTCTGTACGGCTGTACCGAGAACAGGAAGGAACTGCTTTACACAAAGGATTCTGGGAATATGAAACAAGCTACAAAGCCATTTTAGCCAAAGCAACAAAGGACCAAGGTGAAACCAGTACTTTGGATTCTAAGAAAGAGGAGGAGCTGGAGTAGATCAATAAATTACTAGACTCTCAGATGGGGTCAGGGTAGCATTTCGGAGGCTCTTGTGCCCACGAACTAGCAAGCGCGGCGTGCATGGTAAGGAGCAAGACAGCGTTGAGAGAAAGCAGAGGGAAAACGTGGCAGAAACGTGCCCCTCCTGCCAGCTGCTGCCTCTGCTCACCTGACTTGGCTGGAGTCCATGGTGAAGAGGCCGTACAGGAAGACGAAGAGCCCCACCAGGGCAGCGGGGATCAGCATGCCCGTGTACCACCCCAGCCAGGCGAAGTACAGGCCGATCTTCTCCCCGAAATACCGCCTGCGGGGTCAGGAGGGGGCAGGAGGCAGAGAGTGAGCAAGGCAGCCAAGCAACCGGCAGCACAGGTCACACAAACGTCAGTGCTGTCCACATTACTGGCGCTTACAGGCCCATTGGTGCAACATACAAAAACACAGTGTGTTAAAAAGTTTTAAGAAATGGAAACCAACTTCAATGCCGTTATGCCTGGGAAAAGTCATAACGCTGCACTCAGTGCATCACGTTAGGCTACGCTCTTGGTGAAAGTGTGGTGCACTGACTGGTGTCTCATTTCCTGGAGAAACTTACCTGATGAGATCCAAAGGCTGGTACTTGTACCACATCCCCCAGCGGGCCCACCTCTCGTAGAGCAGGTGCCTGTGATTCTGGGCTCCGTAGGTCTTGATGGGGTGTCTGCTTTTGTAGCTGCCCTGCCGCCACCCAAAAGCACAAGGCCAAAACCTGTGAAAGCGGCTCTACAGCGCCTCCTTGAGGCTAACCCAGAGGCTTCTCTAAATGACTGAGGGGGGAAAGGGGGCTCATGAAGAAGAGGGTGAGCATGAAGTATCAATTTAAGCAGTGAGGAATGTTGTACGGACACGGACACGTCCAGTACTGAAGTAAAAGAAACCCTGGACATGAGTGGACTCATGAATTCCGCTTGGTGGGACCGTAATAGTCCTCTGCAGAGAGAACGTTGTTTCTGGTGGGGCCTTCAGGTGAGCAGGCATCATAACATCATTATAAAATAAAAATATAATTAGATCAATTAAGCAAAAGGAGAAAATACAACTAAAACACAAGGTCCCGTGTGTGTGCTGCTCAGCGCTTCCCTTGCCACACTGAAAAGACAGCCGGCCTTTTGACAGAGGGAGAACCCTGTCGTTATTCAGCTCCGATTCAATCTTGTAACGCAGCCGAAAAGGAAACTCTTGTCATCATATTCGACTGCAGACGAGTCACGCTCCAGCCACAGTGAGGTGGCTTCTCCGTCGTCGTTTAACGCAACGCGCGACTGAACTGCAGTGCCATCGGGCGGCATTAGACACCCCTTTACCTTTTTGATTCACAAACAAAGGGCTTAAAGTGTAAGACTAGGGTGGGACATCCTCCACTGGTCAGCACAGCGTACACAGGGTTTCTTTCATCCACTCAATGCCTCAGCCCTGATTGAAAAGCCCGGTAATTTTACCTCATGAGGTGGGAAGGCGGCTTCATAAGTCCCGTTGCCTAGCAACCGGTTGACACCTACATTGTGAGAAAAGAACACAGTGTTTTTTGTACACAAAAAGACAAGGAGGCTTTAACGATAATAATACGGGGCTCTTTTACCAGGTACAAGGACAAATGACTTGACTAGAGGTGGGCGAGCTCGTCAATGACAAAACCACTTCGCTCATCCACTATAGACTTTAAATCAAGTTAATTTGTTTCTCGTCTGAAGTTAGTCTGGCATTTATTTTAGATTTTTACAACCCCACATGACTGAGTCATTATATGCAATGTAATATCAGAAAGAGTGAATGTAAGGCCAAGTATCAAAGAGAAATAAATTACTCTGTACAGCCCATCCCAAAGGAGAAACGAAAAACACGACAGAGCTAAAAGCTTGTATAGAACTGAGCCTGGACTTTCTGATCGTTCAGTGTTTTTTACACTGCCTCTAAAAAACCGTCTCAATATGAAAAAGCACATATTAACATGAATAAGATCAGAAATTACAATGTTGAAAACAAAACATAAATGTAAGATATAAAAACCATAAAACATTCTAAAAATGTACAGCACGTTGTCAGGGCAGATTTATAAGTATCCTTAATACCTTGGTGGAACATACTGTACGACTCATCAAGCACCTTAAAGCAAGATGGGATTTATAGAGAAGTGATCAGGATAACCTACTTGTATATTGCAGAAGTCATCTCGGAAAAGGACAGAATTCTGAACTGACAAATGAATGTCTTTCTATTTAAGGGCAGTTTTAAAAACCTGTCCCAAATTGCACCCAGTTAACATGGAGTCATTTAGTTATCCTGGACATGGCAGCAAAAAGCCCTGTCCAGTCACATGTAGTCTGTTAATACAGCTGTTATATTCTGTTGTATTACAGTTGCTGTAGTCTATGCTTACACCTGCTGTTGTATTGTAGCTACTGTATTTTGGTCTGCTCTTTCACCTGTTGTAGCCTGCTCTCACAGCTGTCGTATTACAGCTGTTTTATTCTGCTCTCACAGCTGTTGTATTACAGTTGTTGTAGTCTGCTCTTACAGCTCTTGTATTACAGCTACTACAGTAGCTGTAACAACAAGTCTGCTCTTGCACTTGTTGCATCCTGCTCTAACAGGATCCTTCTGATGTTACAGTCCCCTCTTGCTGATGTTATAGCCCTGGGATGAAGATCCTTACCCATTTTTGATTTCCCATCCTCATATTTTGTACGCTGCAGGACATGGTGAACTATTCTGCTTCGTGTGGAATTGGAGAAGAATGTTTCTTTGTTGTTGATTGTAAAGCTGAAAATGAAGGAGATACAAGTGGACACATTTGTGAAACCCTTTTAGGGTCCTGAAAAGCTGAAATTGTTTCAGTCCTTTTGTATGGAGCCATCTGAAAGAGAATTATAGAGTTCTTTAGCCAGCTAAAGAGAAAGAATTACTGTATATCCTTCTTGAGAGCTTGCACAACAAGGTTTTAAATTCTGAAAAAATAATTAAGTGTGCTACATTCTTGAAAATGAACTCTAAGAAAATGAACGGAATCTTTAATTCTACCTTGATTCCTCAGTTAGTTTCCTTCCATTTTTAGAACAGCACTGTGTTGCATGAATCACATTTGGAAAAGCGTACAAGGCGAGAACACAGAAACACTCTGACATGCCTATTTGCACTGACTAACCCACATCTGTCTGCCTATATCCTGTGATCCCTGTGATCCAGACACACTTGGGTTTCTGACTGCAAGCTGTCAGTGGTGTCAATCCTCAGTCATGCTCTGTCATCTGTGAAACATCTCCATTCCATTTTCACAAGTATCTTAATTAAAAGTGGAAGCTTGTCTTAAACAGCACAGTTTGAACTGAAGGGAGAACTGACGCAGTTCTCACTCAACAAACTACAAGCCCAGAGTGTTTGCAGTTGAATAAGCACTGAATGGAGCTCTCAATGATTAACGCTACATGCTCAGAGGGGCATAGCAAACCACAGGCATAGCACAG
Organism: Lepisosteus platostomus; assembly: GCF_059453375.1. NCBI lineage: Eukaryota > Metazoa > Chordata > Actinopteri > Semionotiformes > Lepisosteidae > Lepisosteus > Lepisosteus platostomus. The sequence goes on from NC_142628.1 coordinate 14,721,387, forward strand.
TGAGAGTACCAAAACTCTCACAGCTCCAGCTCGCCCTTCTCTGTCAAAGCTTTATGAATCCTGATTACAGCCAGTTAATGAGATGGTTTTGGACAGTGATATCTGGACTAAGGGGCTGTGCCTGCACTAATGACTCCTGGTGGCCAGCTTTTCTAAACCTGATGTGGCAGAAAGACAGTGAGCTAGAAAAGGGAATTAATATACAGTGCTGCTCTGACGCTGAAGAATAATGAATAATGTAAGGGGAAAATAAATCCTGTTGCTTTACGATCCTTTAACCTTCAGTCTGTTAGCAGGATTATATTAAAAATATTAAACATACAGCCACTGTCTAACTGAAGTTAGGTGATGAGCCTGGATGTGCAAGACACTTCATGAAAGTAGAACAGGAGGACCATTACCAGGGTTTTTTTCAATTCAGAAAACAGAAGCTTCATTGGTGCTAGAAAGAACGAAACAACTGGAGCTCACAGCACAGCAGAGCATGAGGGACCCAGATGACTGTTCTAGCTAGGAGCCTGTTCTAGCTAGATGCGTAGTTAAATAACTGCAGTTGTGTAACAGCTGAAAAGCAAGCCAGAACCTACCCATAACATTTGTTACCAGGCAGCCATTTTGCTTTATGTTCTGAACAGAATCACAGACTTAGGAAACACAAAGAGAGAATCTCTGCCCGGACTGGCCAGCCAGGCTTGACAGTGGCTCAGCAAACAATTCAACCACATAGGGGAACACAAGGGGCTGGAAGAAAGCCTGATTTCTCCTGGAAAAGCAGCTATCTCCTGCGCAAACAGTTCACGACACAATAATAACCTCATCAAAATCAAGGGCAGTGATAACGTCTGAAAACTCAGGCATGAAGAACGAAATCGCTTGGTTTATTTTAACTGAGTTTATTAGTCTTCCCTCTGTCTGCTGCCAAGACTGACGCAGGATGTTTGGTGCAAAACTGGTCAGTAGGACGTTTTGCCTCCAGCTGGCTTCAGAGAAGCGAAAATGAAATGCATGGTATGATGATGTCACTGCCTGGGACTCCCAGGGGGCACCTGGCCTCCTATCTGTGTCACAGGGTGCTACCCTTGCTGGCCAGTGGCCTGGATGCTTGACTGTGTATGGATTGGGGGGGTAATGGGTCCCCCATATGCATCAGCGAGATTAACACCTATTGGTCCCCGAGGTGTCCACTGCCTTGCTGAGGAGGAGTTTAGCAGGGCTATTGTGAGCTTGTCCCTCATCTGGGCTGAACAGTTGAGGAGCTTGGAGGTGCCAGAGGTGGCAGCTTGAAACCCCTGTACTAAACCAGCTGGAATAAAGACATCAACACCCAAAGAAGGCTCCACACCCGAAACATCATGTTTCTTTTCTTCTCTTTTCAGTGGGGAATAGACCTTTACTTGTTCCTTTGCTGCCTAAGCAACTCTGACGCAACTCCCTGCCTGGGCTGCTGTAAAGGGATAAAGCCGTTGTGGCCACCTGACGCCTCGGAGGCGCGAGACGGGGGGACTGGATGCGGCAGGCGGGTGGGAGGGCTTGACCTACTGGTGCATGCGTGCCGTGCTGAAGGGGGCGGTGTAGCAGTCCGTCTCCTCCAGGTCGGGCAGGGCCTCCTTGTCCAGCTGCATGGGGTTGCGCGGCAGCCAGCTCTTCAGCTTCCGCCAGTTCCGCTGAAACCTGGGACAGGGGGAGGCAATGAGGGTTGTTGCTTTATAGTGTTGCTGCCCCACCTGGTCTGAACTGCAGCACACCGTGCTACTGTTACTGCTGTGAGCAATCGCTCCTCCCAGCTACCAGCTAATGCACAACAGGGACAGTGTCTGTCAGGTTAAACCTGCTCACACTCCTGTTGCTGCAAAATACTTTTCCTCTGCAGGGCGGCCAGAGGGATAGTGCAGGAACAGCTGTTGTGCCTCCACATTTAGTTTGTGGCATAGAAAAGAATGCTTTCCACTTTAAAGACTTTTATTTCTTACGTGTGCAGTCTTTGCTTACAAATCTACCCATTTGAATGCTTTTTTTCAAATACATACACACAATATTATCCATGCCGTCAATATGTGTGTATCAATACGGACATTTTTTGCTGACTCAGTCTTTCCAGGTAGAACTCTACTGTTTTCACCAGCCACATTTCTCTGGCATTTTCTTTCAGATCAAAGAGGAAGCAAACAATAGGTGCACACCGTTCCTCTCTGTTGTGCCCCGCTAGCAAAAGTAATCTTCAGCCAGAGGCTATTAACACTACAAAGAGGATTTCCGAGGTCGGCAGACATGACAGCCAAGATTTCCCATCATTCCTGATTAAGAGCCTAGCAATATTGTCCAGAAAACATTTATGCACCCTCACTGAATAACTGAAAAGGGAACGGTACTAACTAAACGGCAATCATAAAATAATAAGGAAATCTATTGCTGGCTTCAGAAAGTAAATACCTAAGATTTAATAAAATCAATGTCAATGTTCGTCCGTAAAGTAGGCTTTATAGTTCTTTATACTTTATTGTCAGTGGGGAGGACCTGCAGCCTCCAATCGGAAAAGCTTCGTGAGGAATCACAGCCCTCGATACTTCGAGGAGTCAGTTTGGAAAGTATTAAGCTCATCCACACTGACTGCTCTCTGTTGGCTGTTCCTCTGCCTTGCAATCCCATTTCGGAATCTTTTGAGCTTCATCAGCCCCGATTTCCCTAGCGTCAGCTGAGAGAGAGAGAGTGAGCTCTCTGAGTGATGTTTGTTGAAAGAATCAGAGTGTTTAAACGTCTGTAATCAATCTGACACAGCTAATATGGCCACAACAAAGAGGATTATAGTAATGGAAAACCAATGAAGCACTCGAGCATGTGCCTGGAGGCTTGTTGGTGTGAATCATGCAAGCTAGCTGGAAGAATGTCTTTTGTTGTAAGCATTAATGGGCACCTACAGTATGCATGCATGAACACGCATATATGTGCATGATCATTTGACTGTTTGCCTGTGCAAATTAGACAGGGAATTAAATTTCGCAGCGCCCACCAACCTGCCCAAGGATTTGCACTTCCAGTCGGTGAAGTAACATTTTTTCCTAAAGGAACAGAAAGTGCCTGTTAGGTATCTCGAAACTACAGTGTACTGACATCGTCACCAGAAAGGCATTTCTGTAAAGCAACCAGAAAGCAATGTATTGCAGTGTTCCTAAGAGGGAACTCTCCATATGCATTGAACACTCACTGACAATATGATATACTGTAAACTCAACAAATACATTGCTATATAGCGAGCAAGTACTGTATGTCAACATCAACATACACTAATTACAGGTGTAATCTGGTGCAAAATAAAACTTAAAGCTCCACCAAAATGCAGTTCAGAACATATTAGATCACTGTACGACAATCATTTGTTCCAACCCATCTTGTTTTGAGCCATTGTGTAACAACTGTACACTCCAAACTTATAATGGCACACTGCCAATCTTAAAAATCGGTCCTCTCGATGGCCACGGATGACGCCCTCTGTATGTACCGAGGCCTCTGTACTGATGCCTGCCCATCAATGATGTGTTGAAACCATAGCTTTGCATGGTGATCATTGTAGGGTAAAAGCTGTCCTTGGCACCAGACTGAAATATTCCAGATTCCTGAATTTAATCTTGGGTTGACTGTCCTGTGTTGTTCATAGCTCAGAGCTGGTGCTTCCTGATGGACTTTGAACATGCTCGCTGCGCGGGGCAAGAGCAAGAAAACAAGGTGTTTTAGGGTGTATGGCTCTTACAATATCCGATGATCTAATACTGCAGTGACTTGCAGTGTTGGCCTGAATGTTTTTGATTTCTTTTTTATTTACATTGGATTTTACCATTTAAATACAGTACATCAAACTCATGATACACTAATTTACTCAATATCACAATATACTAAGTCACATCCACAACACATCATGATATATGTTGATAACAGACTATAGCAATTAAATTCAAACACTACAAACACAATGACATATAAATTCAATCACCATCATGTCCCACTAAATTAAATATGAAACTATTAAGACATGATAAGTAAATACACCAACATCATGGTCATATTAACATCTGAAATACTTTAACAAACAAACATAAATCCTCTATGTCTATTGCATTTACTCCAGACATGCCTCTCACTGATCTTTTTTTGCAAGGATTACCTGAATGGCATCCTTATGCTCATCTGCTCTGCATATTTACAGAGTGCTTCCCAGGGAGCGTGGATCTTAACGAACATGATGTCATTGTTAGTGAGCGAGGGCTGGAAAAAAGCAGTCATACAAGGACATAAAGTCAAAGATCGAATCGTTCTACGGCAATAGAGAAAATACCTGGACTTAACGCTTAACGATTCCCAGAGCCAGAAAGTCAGTTGTGTCCTTTTTGGTGGTGTTGTTATAGTAACATGATGGAAAGGCATAGATCTTACTGTTTTTAAGACACTAGGTTCCTTCAATTTTGAAATTGTGAGAAAAATTACAATTGCGATCAATAACTTTTCAGAGTACATACTGTATGGCTAACAGGCAAAACATAAAATGTGAAGAACTCTTTTCCTCTCTTGCTAAGTGCCTGACCCTTTCACCTCACTGCAGGTCAGTCTAATCCCCCTTCTGAAAAAACACTTCAATAACTGAATCACCACTTCGAGAAACTCTAGGAGCAAGTTTGAGTCTCATTTGATATGGAAGGCTACCAAATCTGTCCGTTCTTAGCTGCGCTCAAGTTTGGGGAGACAAAGAGAGACGGTAGGCACATTGTTCCCCACTGGAATAAAACTGGTTGGCCCTCAGGGTGGCTCCATGAGAGGAGTGAGCAAACGTCCTTATTTGGTTCTCATAACATTTTGTTCTCAGAGAGGGGTAGACAGCGGACAGAACCTCACCTCCTTCTCCAGCATCAGCCCTTCGGCACGCAGGTTCCTCTCGAATGTGCACCGCTTTTCCACCTGCAGGCTGGACTTCTTGTAGACCAGGATGTAGTCGACCCGCTTCTTCCTGTCTCGAAAGAACAGCCCCGTTGGTGCCTCGGGCTGGCTCTCCTAAGAACGAACAGCAGTCCTGCTCACTACACGCCCCCCAACAACGTCCACTCCGGAAGTGGGAGGTTTGAACCGAACACAGGGGGGTTTGAACGTAAACGTCGATTTTCCGATGCAGTATTCGTCTGCAAGTCCTTCCCCGCTCATCAGAGAATTTGCTTATTCAGCTTTTCCGATCTGCTCATCTGCAGACGATCTGCGGTTGATCTGCTTCCTTGAAGTGGACAACCCAAAAAGATGCCCATCCCCCTCGTGATCTTTATGCCAGGTGCTCTTGCTCAGCAGTCTAGGTACACTGTACCTCCTTGACCAAACTGCCCATTCACACTGAACCAATGAGATGCAGAGACACTTGCATATAGGCTGTGTTTCATAGCTGAACATCCCCTTCATCAATTTCCCTACGGGATTAATAAAGTATTATCTATCTATCTTCAGCTGCAATCGGGATAAGGAGAAAATGTTAGGCAATTAGGCAATCTTTAGCAGAAAGGATTCTGTGATAGCAGTGTGGAGTGCTCTGGATTCATGGTGTGTGGGATTGATCTTTTAGGGCAACAGGAGCACACCGAGAATAAAGAAGACCTTTCAATTGCTGTCCAGATCTCTTAAGAGTATGGCTGGTTAATGGGTTGATTGGGATGTAATAACTGTGACTTCAAATTAAGAGGTTTTGACACCACTGATCACCACAGCTTTTGGGAACTGTCAAGTATAGCTAAAAAACTAACATGGTATCCTATCTTGTTGGGTTCTCCCTTTGGTAACTCTGTATGTGCCATTTATCTGTCTGCTACAGCAGAATGGTAGAGTTGTTAGGGCTCTGGACTCCTAATTAGACGGGGGCACTGATGTTGCACCCTTAAGCTGCAGTAAAATACTCAGCTCTAAAAGAATAAATGTGTTCATAATAGGTATACAGTAAACATAATTTCATTTGGAGAAAGCATCAGCTAAATAAATTAATATGAATTATTTACATAGACAAATGAGGCATCTGTCCTTTATGGATTGATAGAGCACCAAGAGAATCTTGAGAATCTGAGCTGAGAAAATGCAAAAGAGTTTTCCTGGTTTAATTCTGATAAGGGAGGGGAAAATCTGTGACACAAAGGTGTTGTTTTTTTATTCTGTAACAATGGCTTAGAAAACAATGCTAGAAGCACTAGCTCCGCTTTTTACCCTCCAGGATTTTGGAAGCATTCTTCTGTCCATCTGCTCCCCATTACAAAAGGTTAAGCAGCGACAGCACACCGTGATGAAAGCCCAGTCACACGTGGCAGAGCAGAATGACTCAATGGGAAACCTGAGTATAGAAGATGCAGCCTGATAGCCAGTAGGAAAGGAATCCATTTCAAACCTCCGAGATTCCTCGGCTGCTCTGGAGACCAAAAAGCTCCCCTCTGAAGGACACACAGAAGAACAGAGGAGCGTACCTGCAGTGACTCCGTGAGGGCTTCTCGTTTTGAACGGATGGTAGTTTTCTGGATAAGAAGCGACTGGTCCGTCCTGGAGTCATAGGTTCCCTGTTCGGATTCCTCTGTGTACAAGTCCTTCCCCACATCTGCTAGACAAACAGAAGCCAAAGCTATAAACTCATTGCTTTTCAGTTCACGGATTTCACACACTGTGCTCTCTGACTCATGGCCATCCTTGTGCTTGTAGCACACCACGAACAGTATATAGCCAGCATTTATAATGAACAAAACTAGGCCTGTCGTATCCTCTCCCTCTCCTTGCACTCATCTGGAGAACAAAAAATATATAGCCCCACTTGGTGGTGAGAGTGGGATAATCTATATCAGTTATCTGTTCTTCCTGGAAACCTGTCCTCTAATTCTGCTAATTTACACACTGATTTGTTAATTGCTTAGCCTGGAAGGAAATGACTGTTTCCCACTGCTTTAAAGGGGAACTGCAATGCTATTCTTATATTTCGGGGTTAGGAAGAATCAGCATTGATGAGGGCATTTCAGACTACAATAAAATTAAAATGTACATCAAAACTGTCAGATTTACATGACAAAACAGACGAAATTTCCAGGTATGCACAGCGCTATGTTCTGCGATTTAGACGAAGGCAACAAGATTTCCTTTGATGTGTTGTGACCTTATTACATTGTACAGAAGCAGGCTTGTGAATACATCTCTTTTAATCCAATAGAAATATTGGTTTTGAGACGGTTTTGCTGCCAAATACGACTTACTTGTTAACTTTGTATACAGATCACATTGGAACATTTCTACAGTGAAATGTCGGCTGCATGACCTGTATTCACTCGTACGTCACAGTACATCAGTCATTACAGTGACTAGTGAGCAGGAAGGGCTGCATCAAGTCACTGTTAATGGGAAATCAAATGCGACATACAGTACTTTCAAAAAGTTCACAATTTTTAGTTCACTTTGAAATTCGTATAATTTTTCTATAACATTAATGAATTTGTTACTGAGATTGAATAACTGGTCTGAGAAATTGGGACTGCAGTTCCCCTTCAATTACTGCAGGTCATTATACCAGGTCTGCAAGAGTATCCTTGGTCACTTTTCTACAGCTCTGTTAAGGAGTTAGTCTTCCTCTGTGTTTCAATTAGCTGTTATTGAATCAATGCTTATGGCAATTTGTATAGCAAGGGGAGAAAGCTCTGGCACGAAATGGCACCAGCAGGGTTTAAATTACAGCTGCTGTTGACAGCAGGCAGTCATTATTAATTCTTAGGAGGGACTGCAATGCTTTGCTTGCAATTTTGCAAATTAAACAAAAGTAAAAACAACAAAAAAAAGATATTAAAACTAACGGTTGGCAGATGTAGACTAATCGCAGCAATTTCAAAACAATAAGTTTTCCTGCGGTGCCAAAAGGCATTTCTGAATAGTGGGGGTGAATCTGGGTACATCTTCCTGGCCAGTGATACATGTCACCTTTTCTTTTAAAAACACATCAGACCATTATTAAGCAAATAGTTCCAGAGCTGTGAAAACCTTATGGCCTTAAGCATTTGTTAACAGTGGTGACCATCTTTTCTGAGCAAAAAATGAATTAGCTCTAATGCCAGTACAAGTGTGCTTGGCCACAGAAAGACTTTCTGAAGAAGAGCTTTATTTTCTATCACTGATTGGTTTTATTCATTCTTGAACACCGATATAACATCTAGTCACAATAATAATGGTAGACTACACCGCAATGTGGTGAAGAGAGGGTGTGTCTAACTTTTTAAAGTCCATAAAAGCCATTTTGTGCTTAAATCCACATGGTCTCCTCCAGCTGCTTCCACTGTCTGGTCAAACTGACCACTAAGCCTCAACCACACACTGAGATACAGTAATGTAACAGCATGCAGATGCAAAGCCCAACAGAATATTTTAGTTTTTCCACATTAATCAGTAATGAAAATCACTAAAAGAAAACAATCCATCTTCTCTACAATGTGGGCGTAATAAATCAATTTTTAAGCTAGGAGGCTATATCCTCTTAATTTCCTAACGTGAGTTTCACGCTTGCTGACAGTTTCCCAGTATTGAAAAATGACTGGGCCTTTCCCCAGTTCTCTTAACGAGCCCTTATTATGCCTAACCAGAATGAAGTGGCTTTTCAACGGAGCTTCTACCACAGAAAGATGCCTTTTCAGCACGTTATTAATATTGATGCCAAGTGGGCCTCGATCAGGCTTTGAATTCTCACAGTTATTTATTTCTATTCCACAGTTCCACGTTTTGTAGGTTACCTCTGAGAAATGAAAAACGAAATAAAACAATGTCACTATGTAGGTCATAGAAACAGCTCTCAGAAACAGATTTTTAAAATTGTGTTCTAAAAGAGTTATATCACCGACAGAATTAATCACTTCTCCTCTCGTGTTTTTCTCAGACTGTTCCACAGTGTGAAGACCCTGAGTGGACTTATTCTGTCTCAATTCATTTTCCTGAAATCGTAAATCTTTGTTATGGACTCCATCTGTCACATGATATAAGGACTATTTTGCTTGGCCAGGTGAATGTGCCCCAGAGCAGATGGATTTTGTATACAGATCTTTTCAGTCCTAAACTCATCTTCTCTGAAAAGGCACTTTTGAAGAAACTTAACAGATGGCAAAATGGATTGTGGCAGGAGATGCTGAGATAATATAATCCCCCCCCACCCCCCCAAAATCCTTTATTTACATAATGCTGCCAAACACAGGCAGGTATATGTGTCTTTTTAATACATTATTTGCCAACTTGGTTGTGCCTTTAGAATGAGGCTCTATCAAAATGCCACAGATGAAGAGATCACAAGGATAATAATAATAATAATAATAATAATAATAATAATAATAATAATAACGTAACTTTATTAACCCTTTACAATTCCTTGCATTAGGAATTGTCTTTTCGCAGACCCCAGCTTGCTCTCCATGAGACACACAGACAGGGAGAGAAGCTGGGGGTCAGAGCGCAGGGTCAGCACCCTGGAGCAGTTGGGGTTCAGGGCCTTGCTCAGGGGCCCAACGGAGTAGGATTCCTCTGCAGGCTGTGGGATTTGAACCAGCAACCTTCCAGCCACAGGCGCAGATCCTTATAACAAAAATAAAACACCCACATCCTGCACTGCCATAGTGCTTTATTGTTTTTAAATACCTGCAATTATAGTTTTTAGACTATAGTTGCAGTCTGAGAATGTGCAGGATTGTTGTGCTAAGGATGATTTGACTTAAATTTACTGTAAGCTGATATAATCTTTTTTTTTTTACCCCAGTGAACCGTAATCACCTTCATCTGCATCCCATGTTATCAGATCTGTGTGATTAAATGTGTATGAACTCATAAATCTTTCCGAATATAAACACATCACCCACTTACACACCTAATCACCCTTTTCTGCATACTGTAATTCCAAAATATAATATTCATGTAATTAAATGTAACTTTTTGTTAAAGCATGAAAAATGAATGCACTGTAGGAGATCCATTAGACTCTGACTCTGTTCTAGAAAAAAAAAATCTTTTGAGTTTTGCTACCAAAGGCCTTATAATAAAACAAAATACAGTATACAATGATTTAGGAGAGTTATAACTGTTGAGTGTTGGTGGTCATTTATCTCATTTATTTGATAGCCTCTCGCTGAGCAAATTACTGTCATTTCTCCCTGGATTCCTCATTGGACAGGAAGAGAACTGTATTTCCCCAGAAAAAAATCCTTCGATAAAAGATTTGTTTTATTGTTACAGCATCATTTTGTTAGAAACCTGCTGCACAAATTAACACATGTGACCACAGGCAGAATGACAGAAATGATTATTATGAATGAATAATACACTATTTTGACTGGAGCTTTGAAAAACAATCATAGACGATGGATAGGAAGACACAGGTGAAGCAGAGAACACAAACGCAAACTACGAGGATTCAAGGCATGTCTTTACACAGGAGGCTGTCAGAGTGAGGATCAGGATACTCAGCCATGTTGTTGAAGCTGATGGAAATGTCTGGATGAGATCAACGGATTCATGAATGAATACAAAACAATCAAGCTATATGAGGCAAACAGATTCTGCCCTTTTTGAACCTTTCTTTCGTTATCATGACAAGATAAGCTTATCTTATTGTTCTTAATCAGAGATGTATTTGAGCACAATGATCCGAGACCACTGCACAGTGGATATCACAAAGGATTTCTCTGTAAAACAGGCCTGCAGTACTGCTGACCCTGCAGTATCAACGCAATTACACCTCTGCAGAGCACAGCAGGCATGCAACAGATAAAAACATAGTGCCGTGCTTAAGAAAGTAAAAACTGGGAACACATACAGGAATGATGCATTAAGACATGGTGTTTTTAGTTTTAACCATGCACACTTCTTTCTACAATCATTTGTGCCATATTTGTTAAGCTACTGAAACTCAAACCTAGCTGTATTTTTAATAAAAACTGTAGGGGGGATTTTAAAAATCCAATAGCAGGAATGCCAAAAATATCAATGCAAAGAAAAAAAATCATTAAGACTTTGTTTTTTTCATTCCACTGTGACAGATGCCAAATGTGAACAAACTACAGCACTGTACAGTATCTCTCACCTGTTTTATTGTTTATGATTTTTCAGAACAAATACCGACCTTTCTATACCGTATCCAATAAATTTAGATTTGTGAAATTCTATTAATGACAGCAAGTGAGTAGATCACATTAAGTTTAACAACATGAAAGTCTCTTTAAGAGATTGCTTGATTGAATTCTTATATTATTGAGCTGATAGCAACCAAATTGAGCCAGATTGGCTGAACAGGTTCCTGCCGTTTGTAACGTTTCCTCTGGTCTTATGTGAGTGTTAGGAGAACTTTATGCCCACCCTGAAAAATGAATGAATGTAGAAAACCACACCACCTGCAAATCCTAAATTTCAAACCAGGCGATTGACGATCGGTTTCTATTGCGCAGAGATGAGAAGCTGCTGGCAAGGAGAAATCAACCCTTGAGCACTGGGCTGGGAAACTTTCGCCTGCAGGGGGTCCCGCAACTATGATGTAATCTGTGGCCACAGGTATAATAATGAACTAGTAATAGGTTTATTCCCTGCTGAAAAGAGAAACAAGAAAACACAACGTTTTGGCCGTGGAGCCTTCTTCTGGTGGGAAGAGTTTCTATCCTTTATTTCACACCTGAAGAAGGCTCCAGGGCCGAAACGTTGTGTTTTCTTTCTTCTCTTTTCAGCAGGGAATAAACCTATTACTTGTTCCTTTGCAGCCTACGCATGCTGACGCAGCTCCCCACCTGAACTACAGGTATAATAAACTGCCTATCATAGCAAACAACACCTTTGTTCAGAGCTCTGCTCTAGGCAGAGTCCTCTGACCCACTTCCTTGCCTTTTCCAGGGGCTTCCAGTGCCTCTCTTTATCAAGACTCAAACACGCATTGAAATCTACCTCCACCTCACATGTCCAGAAGTTCACTCCCCTCAATTTTCTATCCTTTATTTCATTCTGTTGCTGTATGATTTTGCACAACTGATGTTGTTTTGCACATTATCTGTTACCTGTTGTTGTTTTGCACATTATCTGTTGTTGTTTTGCACACTGCCTGTTGTCACTGTCTTTCTTTTCTTATACAATTGTATTGTTTTTTGTTTTTTTTTGTACTGCTTACCGTCTGAGAGCTAGCTAAATAGCAATTCATTACACCATATACCTGTGCATGAGTATAATGACAATAAACTTGAACTTGAACTCTCAAGTCTGAAAAACTCGTCAGCAACACGGCAGCTCAGAGTCAAAACCAGCTAAAAGTCACTGCGCAATCCCATTCCAGGAACCCCCCCTTAGGGAGGCCGGGGGGAGGGCACTTCTGAAGCAATGCAGAGAAACAAGAAAACTGAAAATCCAATTACTGCAGGCTGTGTGGCACAGTCGACCTTTTCTGTGAGGTTGAAGAAAGTGAACAACACCTTATGCCATTGATTACATTGGGGTCTTTTTTTTTAAACTCTGGGACTGCACCCCCATTAATTATTCTTCAGCACAGAAATAAGCATCGCAGCGACAACCGCCTCTGAGATCCGAGCGGCGGGACATTTGGCGTCTCTTTCCAATTGCAGAGTGATTCCAGTTTCAATCAAGATCTGGTTTCGCACACCGAGACGCACACGCATCTGTCCTCCCCCCTTTCCTCAGCATCAGTGTATGCTGTGAGCTCAGGGGTCAGTCAAGATGGGTGCAGCTGCTATTTATAGGCTCATAAAAAAAATCCGACTTCTGTGCTATCTCCAGATCCTTGTCTATTTGCATTTAATTATGAGTTGCATTACATTAAGTTTGCACTTGTTATGAGCTGCAGTACTTTAGGCTGGGGCTTTGCATTGTAAATGTACTGCACATACTGTACTGTACAGCAGGCGCCCTCAGGTAAAAGTCCCTTTGTATTCAGTCTTTGAATGATGTAACACCTTTTTTTGGCTAATGACTCTACTGTAGCCTTTGCACATTGTGTGGGCAAGACGCACTGCTCCAGGCAGTCAATCGTTGTTCACAGAACAGGAGGTGAAACGGGATGATGGCACCGGCGTGCGAGCGCACTCACTGTTCATGACACACAGTTTTCTCACCTCTGTGATTCGTTGAGAAGGCAGCTTGCTCACTTGCACACCGTGGGATATCAAAGGCGAGATGAATGGAAGGGCTGACCAAAAACAAAAGGCATTTTGCAGGAGGAGGTGATGCGATGTCGACTCGTGGGTGGTTTCATCATTTTAAAATAACGCAACATCCTCCTGATTTTGTTTTGGAAGCTACTGATTCGCTTCCGCGTGAATGTCCGTAGGGAAAGTACAGAAAGAATGCCAAGTGAACTACATCAGATGTCCTTTAAAAGAGTGAATTTCCTAAATGAGAACCGTCTGCTCTGTATAATTGCAATTGTCTGGCAGTGATTGCCTGTCTGCTCTATGTTTAATTAGACAACAGCTTTCCTAACACTCCTTGTGCTTTTGTAACCTCCCGTATTGCAAAATCAGGAAAGATTTGAAGACCAATTAGCCAAGAGATTGAGCCTACTGGTAATGTTGAAGCATTTGCATTACATTAAGCATACAATTAAAACTGAACCACATTCATTTCAGAACATATGGTGGATTACACTTTTGAACCTTCAGATGCGTTTAAATTACTGGAATGCATTTTGAGACCTTGCTGCTGATTAAAAGCAAACGCACAGCAACACAAAGCCCCAATGACCAACTGACTGATTTGTCTGATAGGATATTTTGAGCAGGTCAGTGCTCATTCACCCTCTTTTTGTTGGATAAACTGAACCAATGTGTTGATTAAACAATCACATTTTTTAACGATGCCGTCAATGAGCAGATCCTGGGCAATTGCACTCATGACAACCATATTGAGTTGAAGAGATCGATAACCTGATCCGGTGCCTTTGCTGTCCTCATTGCCGCCTTAGCCAGGAAAGTCATTCTGATCTTGCTCCAATCTGAGGTAAAAAACTGGACGTTCAGGCAGCCATGACTCAAGAGTTGATGAGTATCGACATATAGATTGAAGTAAAGGTATTCTTGATGCGGATTACAGAATCAGTGGCTCACAATAATTCCAGTGGGATTCATTAATCCTCTCAGCCTACATCTGTAAAAAAAACAATCTCCCTTATTCCTGAAGGAAAAGCCATCCATCATCATAAAACCCTTAAAATGCAGAGCCTACAGAACTTTAAGAGCATTATGGAGGAATAAAAGACAAAATCTATAACCTCTTCCACAATCTTAACTTAATTACCATTACTGGTGGCAGCACAGTTTTGCAGACGTTCACTAAAGTAAACTATATCACTCATCTACTGTGATAAAACATGAAAGAACCATGAAATTGTGGTGAAACGGAAGAAAATACAGCAAACCATGGGATCGCTTTAGAATTAGAAATTAGACTTACTGTATAGACTTATACTAACAAGCCCAGTCTGTCATTCCTTCCTATGATAGATTTCAGAAGGAAGCATAAGCAATTTGCAGCTCGTATCTCATTTGTTTCTAAATACTTTATGGTATAACTCTTCAATAGTGGTGTTAAATTTGTTAGGTCAAATGCTTCACTTACAGTACATGGCAGGAGTAAAGTGTTAAGAATTATTTCTATGATTAGTTCAGGTGGGGAGCTGTGTCAGCATGCGTAGGCTGCAAAGGAACAAGTAATACTGTAGGTTTATTCCATGCTGAAGAAAAGAAGAAAGAAAACACAACGTTTCGGCCATGGAGCCTTCTTCAGGTGTGTCAGGCCTTGTCTCTCTCACACCTGAAGAAGGCTCCACGCCCGAACCTATTAGCCATTCCTATGATTGTTTGATTTATAGTAATGCCACATTAACAGCATCATGTGTGCCGTCTCTTACTATACAGAAACACCACAACAAATACACATCATGAACAAATGGAAGATCACATGATTAACTGTGCTACTCTGAAAGTACTGAGCCTCCCATTGCAGAATTCAGGAACATCTTTCACTTTTTATTTCACGTCCATTCCAATTCCTGAAGGAGAACAGGGGGGGGAAAGATACTACTGGTTAAGCAAACCACAGAAAAGTAAAATCCATTCCTCTTCCCATTTTCACCTGATTTATCTTTTAGAGTAAAGAGAGCACTGCAGGCATTTATAATGACTCTCAACCTCTGTAAACATCTCTTAAGGGCATGGCTCATCAATAGGAACAAGTAATAGGTTTATTCCATGCTGAAAAAAAGAAGAAAGAGAACACAAGGTTTCGGCCGTGGAGCCTTCTTCAGGTGTGAGAGAGACAGGGCAGTAGGCAAAGGTAAAGTAGCGGGAGAACAAAGGTTGGGAGGGGGGAGGAGCGAGAGGCGGGAGCAGGGGGCAGAAAGAGAGGCCAATCAAGAGGTGTGAAGTCAGAAGTCAGAATGTGTGCAGAGAGGTGTGAAATGAAACTTCCAATGAATGGAGAAAATTTAGTAGAATAGTAGTCCGTCGTTAAGAGAAGGGAGAATGTGTGATCCTAGCTGCAGGATAAGTTTGGTTTCGGTGGTCTTTCTGATGTATGAGTTCGGAAAACCGTCTTTGAGAACACAGACGGAGAGATTAGAGTGGTCGTGGCCGTCAGAGGTGAAATGAGACACAATGGGCTTGGAGAGATCTTTAATCTTCACAGCCCTGACGTGTTCTCTGAAGCGGTCTCCGAGTCTCCTTCCTGTTTCTCCAGTGTAGATGGCTGGGCATTTACTGCAAGAGATACAGTAAATAAGGTTGCTGGAGGTACAAGATGCTGTCTGGGTGATCCGGAATTGTCCTGAAGGGCCTTGAATGAGTGTGGTGGTGGATGTGACGCAGCTACCCTCTGGAACTACTATGGCTCATCAATTGGTTGATAGTGATGTATTACCTGTGACTTGAAATTAAGAAGCTTTAACACAATTGATCTCAACTGCTTCTGACAACTGCCAAGTAGTCAGTGGTCTGTAGAACTGTCATGATCTCCAGTTTGCAAGCTGGAACTCTGCTTGTTGGGCTCTTCCTCTGGCAGTTCAAGATGTGTGCTATTTATTCTTCTGTTGCTGCAAGGCGAAGGGGCAGTGGGGGCTCTGGACTCTTCCTAAGAAGACTTTGTTCAAATGCTGGGTGGGGTATGGCTAGTGTACCCCTGAGCAAAACTCTTCACTGAGACTGCTGTGACGAAATAGGCAGCTGTTTAAATGGGTATAAATGTAGTAACTCTAGAAAAAACCATCAGTCAAATAAAGGATTAATACTAATGATGATGCACCACCACGTCCTGGACAAGCACTGAGACTGGCAGGCTATAAATGGGGGCAATTGTACACTCGTGCAAAACTGTAAAAAAAGGAATACAGAGAGATTTGCCAGTGTCACTTTACAAAGAAGGGAAAAAAACTGAAAACAAGTATGTAATTAGTGTAAGACATTTTCCAATCTACGGCTAGTTCTTTTATGTTTTGTTCCTCTTCCGCTGGAGTTATGAAGAAAGCTTCAGGGCCCTGCAAGTATTAAAGCACAGCTCTTGAGCATTTGCCAGCAGTTTCATTCTCATCCAGATGTGCCACCTTCACTCCTTCATCCCCTGTCCAGCTATGCTACCAAACCCATCAGCTGGTGAGAAAAGCAGGGAGGGTGGACACGCGTGCAGTGTGAACAATATGTTCATCATCGAAGGCAATTCTCTGCCGAAGGGTGCCTCAGAAATCTATAGCTGTCTGGTTCTATTGGGTATACTGGGCATTATTGCAGCTGTCTCTCTGAGAATATTTTGTAGGCTGATAAAACCACCTCATATTGCTTTCTGTGGCTCTCCTTACTTGACTAAACATACAGTAAAATCGACTCCTGAGTCCAAAGCCTTTTCCTTATCTGGGTAGGCTGCACTTTACCTTCCAGAGTTTACATCAGAGGGAGAACAGTATTAACTAGTTTATAGCATCTGTTATGTATACTGTGGTATATACTGTGGTATAACACGGTAAAAGCAGAGTGATGCGGTGATATTATAATAAAAAGACACAAGAGGTGTGGCACACCATGCTATCAACTGTGCGAAATTATGGCAAAAGAACATCACTACATGCTATAAGCCTTGAAGATCCATAGGAAGACTTCAATTTTACAAGCTACTGTACCACCACAGACAAGGAGGAAGTAGAGGTTAATTCCATGCTGAAAAGCAGATAGAAAAAAAAAAACACGTTTTGGCAGCTGAGCCATCTTCAGCAGTGGGCGATACCGTTAAACCAAATTTCTGATCCAGACTGCTTGAGCATTATTCTTAATTGATTCATGTCCTGCCAATTTTCGTAATGGGAGGTGAGCAATGAGATGAAGTGTCAAAAACAAAACTAGCAGAAAACCCCTTTATCGTGTTAACTTGAGAATCCGGCCCAGACCGGGATATTATTAATAATGCCACCAATGTTATTTATAGATGTCATAAATGCTTCTGGATGATTTTTTTTTGGGCATCACAAACTAGTTGGTCATGTTTCCAAATCAGTGCAAGCAATAGGTTTTGTGCGAAAGGCTCGTGGGTTTTGAAGTTTGTGGAGGAGGCAGTTTTAAACCATTGCTGTTCTTCTCAATCCCCTGTTTTAAATGGCATCGCACATCCACAGCTGCAGGACAGTGTACCACTGTGTCATCCTTCCACACTTCCTGGGCAGCTGCTGTCTGTCCAGGTACGTCTTCAGGCCTGCTGCAGCCAGCACAGGGAGAAACAAGGCACTCCCCAAGAGGGGGAAACAAGACACTGGCCCAGAGAGTCAATAACCTTTGCTGAGCAATTAGATAATGATCTACAGAAGATAAAGTCACTTTCTGGAATCCAGTCATTAGGTCTTTCCCTTAAGACCCAGGTGTTCCCGATGAGTGAACTTCACAGAGAGATCCTCTTCACCTGCATAGGGATTGCTTCACCTGAAAATATCTCTCGTGAAATTTCCTTGAACACAACCCTTTGGGTGTGATGTATAATTTTCCTAACCAAAGGAAGCTGACCCCCCAAAAAAATCATCTTGTTGACATAATAGCAGACAGCAGACTGTTTTTTTTTATTTTCTTTCAAAACATAATTTTCATGAAATCAGGAAATGAATTGTATTTTTTATTTATTATTGTCCTGTATTATGAAAAAACACAGGGATACATGCACTGCCTACTACTGATTTATCCTTCACATATCTAATAAGGCTCTAAAAATGTTAATTAGTCCCCCTAATGAGAAATACAGAAATAATAAGTGCATTTACTAAGAGGGAGGTGTGAGGAACCGGCTGTGAATCTGGGGCAAAAGCACTGTGGGATTGTGGGCGGGGCAGGGGGAGGGGGTGTGGCAGTAACCATGGAGACTGACCTTTGCCATAGGCGACGTTGTCGACGGAGGGGCTGGCGCTCGGGGGCTGCGCCGTCACCTGACCGGCTGGGTGGACCGACAGGACCCTGTTGAGGCTCTGGGGGTGAGTCTGGCTCTGGACCAGGCAGGGCAGACTTCGGCGTGAGGGCCTCACCGTCTTCTCCCTGATGATTTCACTGATGCTGGTGTGCATGACTGCAAGGGGAGGAGGGAGAGCAGCACGTCAGCCACCTGCCTGAGCTCGCAGAGACAACATTCCTAGGCAACGTGCAAGAGAAGAGCTAAGAACCATGTGATCTTATGTTTATTACGCCAGCAGCCATATCACCCTGCAACTCACAACTGGCAGCCCACTGAAACTAAGCAGGTATGAGCCTGGTCAGTACCTGGATGGGAGACCTCCTGGGAAAAACTAAGGCTGCTGCTGGAAGAGGTGTTAGTGGGGCCAGTAGGGGGCGCTCACCCTGTGGTCTGTGTGGGTCCTAATGCCCCAGTATAGTGACAGGGACACTATACTGTAAACAGGCGCCGTCCTTCGGATGAGATGTAAAACCGAGGTCCTGACTCTCTTTGGTCATTAAAAATCCCAGGGCATTTCTCGAAAAGAATAGGGGTGTAACCCCGGAGTCCTGGCCAAATTTCCCATTGGCCTCCTAATAACCCCCCTCTCTGAACTGGCTCCATCACTCTGCTCTCCTCCCCACTGAGAGCTGGTGTGTGTGGGAGGACTGGAGCATCATCCAGGTGGGGCTGCACACTGGTGGGGGTGGAGGGGATCCCCATTACCTGTAAAGCGCTTTGAGTGGAGTGTCCAGAAAAGCGCTATATAACTGTAAGCAATTATTATTATTATTTATTACATCCCCAAGTTATAGAAAAGACATTGCTGCTCTGGAATCAGACCAGAGAAGAGTAACGAGATACATACAGTAGGGGAAGAAGGGACTATCCTTCATCGACAGGCCGCAGGAACCAAATCTTTTAGTCTTGAGCAGAGGAGACTACGAGGGAACCCGATACAAATATCCAGAGTCCCCCAGGGCACTGACAAGGATTGAGGATTTCATCACAGCGAACAGTGAAACACAAACCAGAGGACAGAAGAGGAAACTACGTGGAAGTGCAATGACTGCAGAGCGGAGAACAGCTTCACGAAAGTCATGGGAGTGGGTAATGTTCTCGAAGCAAATACTCCAGTCTTAGATTAAAAAAAAAATTCAATTCAATTTATTTTTATATAGCGCCTTTCACAACAAGGTTGCCTCAAGGCACTTAACAGTGCAAGTGACCAGACATGTTGTCAATACAGAACAGAAAAGACCAGTAGACAACGGAGGAGAGGAACCCAAAACTCCTTCGTAAGGAGAGAAAAAACCCCTGGGGTCCAAGGTCAACTGGCTGCCCTAACCCTTTGGGCAAGCTAACATGATATAATGAAAAAAAGGAAATATGATAAAACTAAAGCTCTAAAATATATACATTTCACATATATGAAGATAAAGCAGTTAGATAAATAGTTTTTCACAGATTTAATTTTCAATTGATAGAATATGCTTATACAGTAAAGCATACATACAAATCATATTACACAGCGGTTTAAAAAGTATTATAACACAACTATCAGAAGCTATTGTGAACTATGAGCTGGCTTTCAGAAACTCCCCTTTATGTTTCCTTTGTGGATTTAACAATTCTCAAATTTAACAATGAGTAAATGACAGTGTATGGAACAGGGTTCTTTCAGTTTGTGTTAGGGGTCAGTTCAGCTCGGCAGGCTTATTTCCAGGATGTTCAGGACTAAAACTGCAATGTGCAATTACTGTCTGTGAGAGTGTGGATGAAAGTCTCACAGGAGCTGCTACTGAGAACATAAGAGATAAGAGATCATAACAGTTAAAAATGTGAGGAGGCAATTTGGCCCATATAGCCCATTCAGAAGACAGTAGTTAACTGATCCCAGGATCTCATGCAGCTGTTTCTTGAAAGAAGCCAGGGGATCAGCTTCAACAACATGGCTCGGTAGCCTGAGGGTAATCCCACAACCTTACTGATCATAATGGCTGCTCCAAGACATGTCCTCCAGTATTACTGTACATCCTATGCTCTTATGAGACAAATGTGCACACATAGGAACAGGTTTATTCCGTGCTGAAAGGAAAAGAAACAACATTTTGGCTGTGGAGCCTTCTTAGGGGGAGAGGGAAAGTAGCAAATACATACAGCAAGGGAGAATAAAAGACAGAGTGGTTAAGAGGGGGTGGGGAGCAGGGAGGAAACAGGCATGAGGCTGGAGAGAGTGAACGCCCAAACTCAGGGAAAACGGGACGAGAGGTCTGAAGCCGAAATCTGCAAATGAAAAGAGAGGATTTAGGAGGAGATGAGCCTGCCATTTAGAGAAAGGGGAAGGTGTGATCCAAGTTTCAGGATCATTTTGGTTTCGGATGTCTTTTGCAAGAGCAGTTCTGAAACCCCCCTGTGAGGATGCAGCTGGAGAGATCAGAAAGATCGTGGCCGTTAAAGGTACCACTACTCAAACCACTATTCCTACCAATTTATTCTCAAGAACTATTACCCAATATTTAACTTCTCTTCTTGGGGTAGAGAACAGAATTTCCTCCCATTCAGACAGAACACAGAAACAGTGATACCATGGTAGGAGAATCCAAGATGTGTGTGATATTTTTAAACAAATAGTTTTTCTTAATTTTTATTATAACTACTGCTGCTGCTGCTTTTACATTCCTATTGATGTTACTACTATCAATAAACTACTTTCAATAACTACTGTGTTAGTAGAGCTGCATTTTGTTGATGGAGTTAATTATTCTCCTTTTGTTGTATTTTATTAAATTATGTAGTTCAAGTAAGTAGCTGCGTCAGCATGCGTAGGCTGCAAGCGAACAAGTAAACCTTCTCTGGGTCAAAGAAGGTCCCACAGTTTCTTTTCTTCTCTTTCCAGCACGGAATAAACCTTTACTTGTTCCTTTTATCACATGACTTTCATTTTCTTTTTTGATTGACTTCGTTTGTTAAAGCAGTGAAATCCTTCTTTGATTCAGCATTGTCAATCAAAATGAATGCCTTGCTTAAGAGTCAGAGAAAACTCTGTTTCAGCATAGACCAAGAGTTGTCTATAACTATTTCAAGCCTTAAAGGACAAAGCAAAAGTCTCTGATCTCAAAGCAAGTCTTGAAATTGTCCATCTTAGATACTGTAATTACACTGGTACATTAGAAGCTCATGTTTTTATTTAATGTGAAAATGACTTCTCACATACACTAATGTAAACCATTTAACTCCTGTTCACTGTAAATTACATAACAGAGTTAAATTAAATAAATTATTCTGATAAAATAATTCAGCAGAATAAGTACTGTATACTGAAGCCGGACATTTCTGAAAAACTGCATATTACTCCACATCCTGCTGATCTAAATTCATCACTGTTCTTTCTCCAGTTGAAATCCACCCACTGACAGCAACAAGAGGCCCACTAGTCCACTTCTGAAAGATTCCTTCATCCCTGCCAGGCTGCTGACCAAGAGTAAAAGCTTGCTCAGCCATGCCAGTTTGCAGGAGTGTACATTTTAATGAGAGTTCTTCAAACTGTCTATGATTAAATCAAGTGGTTATGAAAAAGGAGAGTAGATGTGCATCGCTGTACAGCACTTAAAAAAATGCAATGAGCCATTACAGAGCTGGCAATGATGCCAGTAATGAACATAATGAGAGTTCCTGCAGCACAGTCCCATCTGAGCACATTATTGTGATTCTGTTTGCAGATAACAGGAACTTTCTGGACTGCAGCTGCTCTTAAAATGGAAAAAAAAAACAACAGCAACTACGAACTGGAGATTTTCCAAATCACAGTCTGGAAATTCAAAATGTCACAATGCTTTTCAGATTTTTCCTTCCACACTTGCAATATGCTGCTCTTTTCTATCTCGGTTCCTGCGGTGCAACTACAGACGCCTGCTATGTACCTCTGCCGATGCTTTTGCATAGGGAATTTATTCACAGGAGCTTCTGACATTTTGGAGGTAATAAACAAAAAGGTGACAGGAAGCTGAATGTGCTGCAACAGCATGAAAAGGTTAAAAAAGTACACAAATAAATCAGAAGCTTCTGATACAGCGCAGTTCCGAAGCACCGGGGCGCCTGATCCCAAACTGCTCAGCAGCTGCACCAGGATGTGACCCGAGGTGGGTGTTCAGCATTGCTGGACATATTAATGGAGGAAATTAACACCATTTAGGGAGACTGTCCTCACACTGTTGAAGCCCAAGACCAACGACAGAACTGAAATGTTTTGAGACTCATCTGAGAGACGTACACAGCATTCTAAAATAAGAAAAAAGGTATACAGTATTTAGCACTGGACTGATTTAAAATATAGGGTTCTCTCTTCTGCTTTACTCTGTGGCTCTGTCAGGACTCTCAGTATACCAGGAGCACTGACAGGCTTTACAAATCCAGCTGTACAGGGTATCACAGGCCAGAAAACTCTCCATCTCAGGATTCAGAGACACAGGATCTATGAAACACAGATCACTGTCACCAACTCCATACACAGTGCAACACCACAGACAATACATTATTCATCTGGACAACAAACCCTGACTCTTCAGAGGGGAAATGTGATATTGATCTTACTGTAAGACACCACTTTGATGCAATTTTATAGCTCTCCTTGTGAGGAGAAGGAGAACCAGATTAAAATAAGACCCTGATTGGAGCTCCTCCGCCTTCAGCTTTACTATCTGCAATGTCTGCACGAGAAATAATTGGACACAGTATGAAATAATTTTAGTGATTCTCCATTCCCCATTATCATAGGGTTAACACTAATGGGTTAGTGCATTATTGATGGTTCTGTATTCACAACGAATGGGTAATGGGAGAAAGAATTAAAGGGCCGTGAGAAAAATGCACGATATTTGGAGCACAGTGCAATTCTTGCACAATTAAACGACATTCATATGATCTGAAACCCATCAACAAACACTGAGCAATGAATAAAAATAGTACTAAGCATTCTGCTTCCATGTTATTAACAACAGAAAAATGGTGATCTTCCTCGTGGTGTCTCCTGTGGTTTTCCGTCTTGGAGAGCCCTGGCCCATCCGGACTCGAGCCCTCAGCACCACGCTGTATCTGCCACCAGCCCAGCCTCCTCCAGCTCGGCCTGACAGAGACCATAAATCACAATCCCCCACTGAGATGCACAGCAGGAAACTGAATTACTCATTTTGTCAAGCACGTCTAATTTTAACATGTTTTTACTGCCACCGTTTCTAACGCACAGCACAACAGCTCTGGAATATGAGCCAACCCTGGTCACCGGGTGCTGCATGGGTTTTCAAGTTTTTTCCACCTGCGGGACGTAATTGGACCAATTCAGTGGATAACGAGTTCAATCAGCAGTGTCCTTATCAGGAGCTCATTGAATGGTGCCTCTAGAACCTGCAGGAACACAGCACTTCAGGACCAGGGTTGATCAAAACTGAGTGCTGTAATGGCAACCTGCCACCTGCTGGCCACATTCTGCTACTCCACCTTCTAGGCTCAACATGTAAGTGATCTACTTCTCCATAGCTTCTAAAATCTACAGGACACGCAGCCCCAGCATCTGAAGGCAGATGCAACGAGCAGAACTGGAGTCAATCTTGTTGCCATGAGAGGAAAGCTCTGCACGGTCACAGGACTGCACCTCGGTCACCGACCACTTCTACTCTCCTAGTCTGACTCACACCGGTTTCGGGTACGTTTCAATCTGCTGTCACAGTCATGTATTTTAGCAGGGATGCACATAGTGGTGTTATGCTTATGAATGGTGCAATACCAGCTTAAAGAAACTGAGGATTCCATCAGGTATGGTGTGTCCTGTGCAACACATACAGGTGTTCGGCTGGGCACATGCTGTGCAATATTTTTTTCTACTGTACCAATTCGACAAACCCAAACTTAATATGGCTCCCAAAACACAGTAACGTCCAGGCTGTGGAAGGTTCAAGAAAAAAAACCTATGGTGACAAAGTGAAATCATTTGAATGGGCTGAATTCCATTACGATAGAAATGGTAATTTATTTTTTATCCTGATGTCCGAGTAATAACATTGTGCTTTTGTTAGCATCTCTTTCCAGTTGTTTATTTCCCTGAAAGCAGGTTAAATCCAGATTAAAAGCGCTGGATCAGTATGAGTGGTATCATATTCCCGGTTTAATTTCCCCTCCACTCCCACAGGGTTTAACATCGCCTTTGATCTATTCCCCAGGAAACAGTATCACTAACCTGGGGCACAGCTTGAAGTATGTTTGTAGAACTGAAGTAGACTAAAATTAAATTATTAATTATTATTACATTATTATTCATGACATTAATAATAATAATAATAATAAAAATAATAATATACTATATAACTTACAATAATATTAGTAGTAGGAGTATTAGTAATATCAGCAGCTGCTACTGTACAGTATGTCTTACTGATCAAGCGGGTGGTTTTTCTAACTCATCAGCTCGGCTTTGCTGCTGGGAACATTGTGGTCTGGAGCTCTTATAGTGTTTAAGCTGCTGCTGTGCCACTTCTTCTCTTGCATGTGAAACTGTACTGGTCAGTGCAGTGACACACTTTGCTGTCTCTTGTCTTGCATGTGAAACTGTACTGGTCAGTGCAGTGACACACTTTGCTGTCTCTTCTCTTGCATGTGAAACTGTACTGGTCAGTGCAGTGACACACTTTGCTGTCTCTTCTCTTGCATGTGAAACTGTACTGGTCAGTGCAGTGACACACTTTGCCGTCTCTTCTCTTGCATGTGAAACTGTACTGGTCAGTGCAGTGACACACTTTGCCGTCTCTTGTCTTGCATGTGAAACTGTACTGGTCAGTGCAGTGACACACTTTGCTGTCTCTTCTCTTGCATGTGAAACTGTACTGGTCAGTGCAGTGACACACTTTGCCGTCTCTTCTCTTGCATGTGAAACTGTACTGGTCAGTGCAGTGACACACTTTGCTGTCTCTTGTCTTCCATATGAAACTGTACTGGTCAGTGCAGTGACACACTTTGCTGTCTCTTGTCTTGCATGTGAAACTGTACTGGTCAGTGCAGTGACACACTTTGCTGTCTCTTCTCTTGCATGTGAAACTGTACTGGTCAGTGCAGTGACACACTTTGCTGTCTCTTGTCTTGCATGTGAAACTGTACTGGTCAGTGCAGTGACACACTTTGCTGTCTCTTGTCTTGCATGTGAAACTGCACTGGTCAGTGCAGTGACACACTTCGCTGTCTCTTCTCTTGCATGTGAAACTGTACTGGTCAGTGCAGTGACACACTTTGCTGTCTCTTCTCTTGCATGTGAAACTGTACTGGTCAGTGCAGTGACACACTTTGCTGTCTCTTCTCTTGCATGTGAAACTGTACTGGTCAGTGCAGTGACACACTTTGCTGTCTCTTCTCTTGCATGTGAAACTGTACTGGCCAGTGCTTTGCAGTGAAATCTGTAGCTGGAAAGTGGATATTCTCAGCTGAGTACATTGTACATTTTAAAGTTGAGATTTACAGTCCCTAACTCGGTACCGTCAGCATCACCACCATCGCTGTTCCACACAGCGGTGGGCTGACTTTATATAGTCCACATGAAAATGGGACAGGACCCTTTGGGGAAGAACAAGGCTTTCTTATTTAAGCACTGTAAGTTTTCCCCTTTTACCCTCTGGGATAGGAACATAATAAAAAAACACACACAGGAAAAGGCTTTGGATGAAAGAACCCTTTGATGGTTTAATTCAAGGAGCAAATGACTGCAGACCCGTGAACCGGATCAACTAAGCGCATTAGTGCTCTGTCCTGGCACTCCCCAGACGGGGGGCTCTGTCAACAACTGGGGCGTCAGCTGGTACCCCACAGCTCCTTGGTCCATCCGAGAAGCGACTTACCGGGAAAACAGTATCAGAAGTTTATGGTGTTGTGCATAATAAATAAGACAGAGGGAATCTGAAGGATGATTAGAGGATACAGTAGGTGGTAATGTGTTACAAAAGCACTCTAAAGGAAAGCACAACAAGCCCAGCTTCCTGAGATACTTGTGCATTGCATTTCAAAAATTGATCTGAATGACAATGGATGTGCACCACAAATAGCCTTTGAATGTTTTCAGTGCAGGGCGGTGTGGTGACTCTGTGGCTGGAAGGTTGCCGGTTCGTATCCCGTGCCCGGCAGAGGTATCCTGCTCTGCTGGGCCCCTGAGCAAGGCCCTTAACCCAAACTGCTCCAGGGGCGCCGTATAAATGGCTGACCTTGTGCTCTGACCCCCCAGCTTCTCTCCCTGTCTGTGTGTCTCATGGAGAGCAAGTTGGGGTATGCGAAAAGAGAAATTCCTAATACAAGAAATTGTATATGGCCAATAAAGTGATCTTATTTAAGAACATATAAAGGCAATGAACGCAACTGCTTTCTTTAAAGTATGACTAAGGTTCAGAGCAAGAGGAAATAGGCTCAGCAGGAAGGAAGGGCCCGATGTGGTCACAGTCAACGAAGGAGTGGAATAATATGTGCAGAAAAGCAAGCAGAGCCCTAGGCAACCAAGATAAGAGCTGCAACTGAACAATTTCATAGCAATCCACTTCATACATTTTAGAGTGAGGTATTAAATAAGTGGGAAACTAGCTTAAAAGCTTTGGTTCAAAAGCACCATGCTCAGAGGATGAGATGCAGGCTTATACTTGGGGCCCCCTAGGTTTTAGCCCCTAGTCTGCACCCTACTTTTCACAATGGAGGTAGTGTAACGGGACAATTCTAGAAATCACTGGTTTCAGAACAGAACGGGGCATCCCCAGATCAAAAGAGCAGGCGCCCTAGATGAAGAGGGCTGGAAAAAGTGGAACCAGAATTGCTGAGGAGAGGAAACAAAAAGCAAAATGGTTGAAGCAAAGGCTTCCAAGCTGCTGCATACCCACTGACACCATTTTGCACCACTGTGTATTTTACTGTCCTGCAGAATTATTTTCAAGACTGCTTCACCTATCCAGAAGAGAATTTGCACTAAGGAACCTCAACAGCTCCCACTCTCAACAGTACCAGCTTTGCAGCCCTGCACCCTCAGAGCCCGAGATGCAGCTCTGTGTGACAGAGCTGGTCTCTGGTCTCTTGAGAGGAGCAGCCTACCTTAGAGAGAAATCTTGATTTCAATGTCTCGGGATCACTTTATAATGGACTGTCTGACCACCAATTAGATTATTGTATATTATTGCAACGCTGTTTAAATAATATTTGATTTGTTCACAAAAACTGTTAATCTTTAATGTAAAATCTACTGTATATCCCAGTGCATCTTTAGGAAAGCAGACTTTCCTGGGAAAGCAACCAGGTCAGTGTTCCAAACCTCCATAGTCCCAGAGTTCATCAGATATCCTTACAATTCTGCAAACAGGAGAACACTCTTCTCATTTGCTGTAGGGCAATGGTCTCGTAGAATCCACTACAGTACATGAATTCACACATGTGATTCCTAGTCCTGCAGATTCCAGCCCCCTGTCAAACACATCATTTGTAAGGATAAATGGCTTTTCACATGCACCCCTTTCTCTAACAAAGTTGCTCAACAATCTCCAATCATAATTATTATTACTACTACTACTACTACTACTAATAATAATAATTGCTTACACTTATATAGCGCCTTTCTGGCAGCCCCACCTGGATGATGCTCCAGTCCTCTCACACACCAGCTCTCAGTGGGGAGGAGAGCAGAGTGATGAAGCCAGTTCAGAGATGGGGGTTATTAGGAGGCCATGATTGGTAACGGCCAATGGGACATTTGGCCAGGACACTGGGGTTACACCCCTACTCTTTTTGAGAAATGCCCTGGGATTTTTAATGACCACAGAGAGTCAGGACCTTGGTTTGACGTCTCATCCGACGGACGGTGCCCGTTTACAGTATAGTGTCCCGCCACTATACTGGGGCATTAGGACCCACATGGACTGCAGGGTGAGCGCCCCCTGTTGGCCCCACTAATCATGAAATTGGGAGTTTAAGAAAATTGACTCTTAACAGCTCGAAAAGGAATCTATCAGCTATTACCAAGAATGGTAAGCACAATAACTGAAAGGAAAAATCATTAAGCAGACTTGTCTGACGCAAAAAAAAATAACACTGCAGTGAAGTAAGTGAGGAGCAGCTTTCAAATGTACTGCGTGCTTGTTTCATTTTCTTTGTGAATAGCTGCTAGGGTCCACCACCCACCTCTTTAAGGACGCCTACAGTGTTCTGATACCTCAATCAAAGAGCAAAGTGTCTAATGGAGAACAAAATTGCTTTGCACACAGCCTCCCACTTCCCTTTGAATAAAAAAGGCTGTTTTTTTCCCCACAGTTACTGCCACTGTTTCTGCAATTAAATCATTAACCTAACAGACAGTGAGTTAACTGAGCTTCAGCAGATTGACACGGATGCTCTGCCTGTGAAATTCTCTTCACAGAAGAACCAGTTGGATGTATCTGGAGGAGAGAACTTCTAAGCCTACAGAGCTCTTTTATTTGTCCATAGATCACAGCTCTCCTCAGATAACATCTAAACTTATAGAATGCTTCCACTTGTGTATAGACTATAACCCTTCTCAACAACTCTTTACAAATAGGTTCTGTATTCCATAAATGCTGTGATTGATGCATTAAACACCAGAAATCAGAAAATGAGTCGGTCAAGCATACTGTGTATGCTGGAATACATTTTTTTATGTAATGCTCCTTGCTAAATCCACTTTACTGCATAAAATTGTTAAAAGGCAAATTAAACTAAAGATAGTATTGCTCAAAGATACCCCTGAGCTTATCTGAAGTTCCACTCCATTCATAGATTCAATTCTATAGAATGCCTCAGATATTACAAAAGTACTGTATGGAACAGCACAGCCATTTGTGGGCTCCGCATTATAGCTCAGCTCTGACAGAAGAAAGATATATGAAAGGCAGGAAAGATTTCATTGTTTCTCCCCGATTATACTACTAATCCATCATTGTGTTTCTCTACCCCCTATCCTCCATAAAGGCAATCCAAACACTTAATAAAAATCACGCCTTATAAAAAAGGGCGAATTTCTACCAGAGGTCAATACAAATAAAGCAAGTCACAATAACAAACAGTCAATAGCAAAACACAAAAACACAGAACTATTTCTGGCAATGTTAAATGCTTGGCGATACAAGGAGGGTAAATGAATTGACTGATGAACATTTATAAAATACAACCACAGCTTTGTGTAAAGAGAATGCTGTGTTGTGTATCTTGGGCTTCAGCTCTGCATATTCCCATCTGTTCTTTAATGTGTCTTAACACCTTGAACTCATCTGCACTGTCTCACCTGACACCTGACCTGTGGAAAAATCTACAAAATGTTAGTTAAACGAAAACAGCACCGTGAGTCTCAAAATACAGCAAAAACGAACTACAGACATTTTATTGAAAGGTAACCCCAAACAGTAGAGCTCTTCCTCCACCCATTATCTCAACTATTCACTATTTCTAAATATCCAACAGCCTTAAATTATTTCGAGGCTGAAAACTCCCAACTACTTCTTCCCCAACGATTAACACAGGGCAGAGGCACTTTTAAACACTATGACCCTCCCACTTGGTCTGGTCAAGCCAATTACTGCACACTTAAATACAGTGCCCCTCCCCCTTGTTCAGGTCAAGCCAATTACTGCACACTTAGACATTACGATCCTCCCACTTGCTCAGGTCTAGCCAGTTACAGATTCCCTTATTGCCATTTAAACCTGAAGCAAGAGGTCCGTAACACTGACAACACAGAAGACACACACAATCCTAATCAGGATATTGTAGGTGAGATAAAAACCATGGTAATTACACTATTTCTATTATTTACAATGCAATGCAACATGCATTATGCTCATGCACAAACATATGTCATATTTGTTTTGTCTCTGATTGTGTCCCTCTGCCTTTATCCACTCGCCTTAGCTGCTGGCAATGAGTTACGAGAAAAGGACATGGGATCTGGGATTCAGGCAAGGACGTCTTGTTTGTACAGTCTCCACAACTCTGTCATTTCATTTCCACAGCACAAACACACCCAACAGGGGAAACATACAGAAAACATATTTGTTCTGCTCCTCTGCAGCTCGCACCCCTTAGATTTCCTGAAAGATCTGAGTGTGAGAGTGTGTATTTGATGAGAGCAGCACCTGTGAATGGAGGAGGGGAAGGGGGGTGAGATATGCAGATCTCTTTCAAGAGCAGCTCTGCAGAGGTTCTCTAAGGCAGCTGCTGACTTGCTAAAATAATCGCTACAGCAATCTTCCGAGCTTTTCTCTCGCAAGGCTTTGAACAACTTCAAGGCGTTGTCATGGAATTCTCAGTTCTTTTCTGCTTTTCTCAACAAATGAATAAAACCCTAACGTTTTCCAACACAGAGCCTTAAAGCACGCAAGTCACAGTCTGCCAAATTAGCACCCGCTTTCCACTTTAAATGGCAAAGGTTTTGTTTTGCATGGGCCGAGCAAACAAAAACGATTTTAAAGAAGAGTAAGATATAACATCAGCATGGGAATGTATCCACTTGCTTGACATCAGCACCCTGATCTTTGACTCCTGCAATGGCCCATGAACACACTGGGCAGCAAAACAGCCTCAGGCTCTTCAGAGACCGACTCAAGCCTAAATATGTGTCACGATCGTCATCCCCTCTAGAGGGCGCTCCGACCCTGTTGTATTTTAGTTTCATTATCATGTTCACCTGCCCTTTGTTCCGTCCTTTATTTAAACCAGTTGCTCCGGAAGCTCTGGGCTCTGCATTGGAAGTCGCCCTATGTCCGCGACTTGAGGGCCTAGGCTTCCGATCGGCGTCCTGACCAAGCTGAGTCCGGGGCTCGGAACGCCTGGCCTCGTCATTCTGTTTTGAACCTCCTGTTCCTGTTCCGGATCCCATTCCGGATTTTAACCCTGTTTTGTCTCGGATGGATCACCCAGCTTTGGATTTTGTATTGCGCCCGGATTTTTGGACTTGTTCGCCTGCGCTTCCCCCTTGCACCCGATCACTGTCGGCACCGCCCCCTTTTCGCCATCCCTTCCATTCCTCACTGCATTTTCCCCATAGCCCTACTCCAGTCACTTCCGGATTATACCGTCTGCACAGGGTCCTAAACTACGCACTTCACGGGAGTCAGGACCAGCGTCCGTTAGAATATGTACCTCATCAAACCTAATCATGGCCTCCCAATAATCCCCATCTCTGAACTGGCTTCATTACTCTGCTCTCCTCCCCACTGAGAGCTAATGTGTGGAGAGCGTTCTGGCGCACTATGGCTGCCGTCGCATCACCCAGAGGGGGCTGCACACTGGTGGGGGTGGAGGGGATCCCCATCATCTGTAAAGCGCTTTGAGTGGAGTGTCCAGAAAAGTGCTATAGAAGTGTAAGGAGTTGTTATTATTATTATTAAAGGTTTATTCTGGAAGGTTTTTAATTCCAGCGCCAGCAGTGGGATGGATTTTGTCTCGCAGCTTTCAGTTTCTTACTGCAGATTTGAAAGAAATCATTTCTCGTTTGTCTGTTATGTCTTTCTTCCAATCGCAGGGCAGATGCAGAGCGTGGAATTATTTCGCTGTTGATCTGCAGTTCTCGTGGGTCATTGCTGTTTGGGATTAGCTAGTAAAAGGAGATTAAAAATCTGCTTACGACAGCTACAGCTGTCACTCTAAAAAAAAACTCCTCGAATTTTGACATGCTGCATTCAAACCCAACATCCCAATATGCGTTCCTGTTTCTCTCGGTCATATTATAATATAGTATTGATATCCTCCTGTTCGGTATTATCATGGCACTCATGAGTAATTTGCTTTTTCAATTGTTAGATTCCCTCTTTGTGAGTGTTGCTTTTAAAGGTGCTACAGTATGCGAAATAAAGATTATGATTATATACTGACAGACATTAAAAACGCAAAAAAAGACTACTGGAACACATAGCATTTGTTATGTTAATGCCCCTCAGTGTGTATAAAATTTTTAAAAAGCAACGTTCAACACAACTTAGAAAGGAGCTTCTAAGGCAACGGCACAGCGTGAATGTTTGTAAAGCGCTGACGAATGGCCGATATCACAGTAGGGATACAATGGATAGTAGATAAGGGAGTAGCACTCTTTCTCCCAGATGGGAAGGTTCTGTGAGGTCAGTGCCCTAACACCAAGGGCAGTAAAGATGCTTTCCCAGTTCTCTCTTTCTTCAAGGGTTCTCCTCTTGTGGGGAACAAAACTGAATGCTCTTGTGCTTAAAGAGCCCTGGTATCACTGGAAAACGCCTTGATCATATTATACATGTCAGTCTTGCTTTCTCTCTCTGTCTCGCAGTTTGTGCTTTTGAAGGCAAAAAAATATCTTGGCCTCTGGTCCTGGAAGGGGCAATAAAACCATTGTTTTTGCCATCCATCATGTCCTGTAACTATCACGCACTGTAAACAGAGCTGGCAAGGAGCAGGCGAATCCGAAAGAGGAAGGAACAGCTTGGCAGACTGGAACTGTCGTCTGTAACAGGCAGCAGACTCCGGCCTGCGACGACACTCCCCTCTCTGAAGAGGGACCGGCTGGTCACGCTCATGCAGAAGGACAGGGGGACTGGAGGCTGCCTGGGAGAGATAAGAGCCCGCAGGAAGCCTAAGGAATAAAAAGAGGATCGAACCGAGGAAATGCTAATTCAACTTACTGCTACATTAATTACTTTTTTTTTTCCCAGTGAAACTTTAGCAGCGCCATTGGGTTGGTTTTCTATTTTCAGAAACAGTTCATGAGCCGCGTGTTCTCGTTTTTACGAGCCCCTTGTTAAAAGTGGGTGCTTGTCAGACACAGGCCGCCAAGCTCTAATTCACAAAATGCAGAAGACCAAAGCGCACACCCATCACAAAAGATGAAAAACAAGTGACTAATTGATGTTGATCAACTTCCCAATTTTTCTTGGCCTGCACTGAATAATCTCATGAAAATGATGGTGCCATGTGCTCCTCATGTCTCATTACAAACATCATATCTTCATATTTTTACTTGTTTGTTTCCCTTATTTTTTTCAGCAGAACACAAGAAGCAGAGGTTAGAGAAGTGGTCTATATCACAATAGAAATCAATAAAGCCAAAAACAATCGTGACGTACATTGAGTAGTGATCTGCTAATTGGTGTCTCTGAGGATGCATGCACTGCCACAGGAGGATGGTTAATTTTGATAATTAATGTGATAATATAATATTTGATCATTAATGTGCCAGCAGCCATATTACCCTGGAACTCCCAGCTGGCAGCCCACTGGAGCTCAGCAGGTGGGAGCCTGGTCAGTACCTGGATGGGAGAATCCTGGGAAAGCTGAGGCTGCTGCTGGAAGAGGTGTTAGTGGGGCTAATAGGGGGCGCTCACCCTGCGGTCTGTGTGGGTTCTGATGCCCCAGTATAGTGACGGGGACACTACACTGTAAAAAGGCGCTGTCGTCCGGATGAGACGCAAAACCGAGGTCCTGACTCTGTCGTCATTAAAAATCCCAGGTCATTTCTCAAAAAGAATTGGGGTGTAACCCCCGCTGTGCTGGCCAAATTTCCCATTGGCCCTTACCAATCATGGCCTCCTAATAATTCCCATCTATGAATTGGCATCCTTAATCTGTTCTCCCTACTAATAGCTGATGTGTGGGGAGCGTTCTGCCGCATTATGGCTGCCATCGTATCATCCAGGTGGGGCTGCACATTGGTGGTGGTGGAGGGGATCCCCATTACCTGTAAAGAGCTTTGAGTGGAGTGTCCAGAAAAGCGCTTCATAAGTGTCAGCAATTATTATTATTATAATTAAGGCCACTGAACAACGGCTTTTCGCTCATTGCGTCACCCATGACTGCCCACTCCTCTGTGTGAAGTGCTGCTGTCACACATTCCAGTTTGCTTTGCAATTTGATTCTCTCCTCAAGGGGTTCGCTGCTCTGTGCTCTGGTGCCTGCTAGCTCTCAAGGAAGCTGACCCGACACTGAGCCAAAAGACACCGCAACCAGAGACCCGTCCAAGTTTCACACCTTATAATGGCATTCACCCGCACAGCACTCACGGCAACAGCAAAACAAAACAAGTGTTAAACCGATTAACAACAATTAAGACAATCGGCAGCCGCGTCTACTTTTAACTACATAATCTTACAGCTGAAAGGAAAAATGGGATGTGTGCTTCTGTAGTGAGTCTGGTGTTTATTGATTCACTTATTGGTCCATTGATCACCCCTGCTTCAGGGAGTGGCAACCATAAGCAATCTTTTCACAGACAGCACTGCTGGGGGTCAATGGAGTGAAAGGTCATCGACTCAGACCACCTCTTTCTGCCATGTGACATGAGACTCTCAAAAGCCCAGAGCACAGAAACACTGTTGGGGTTAGAGGAGTTAAGGGCCATAATACAGTTATGACAGGACCTTCCTGTTGCATCACTTAAGGAGATTAGCCACTCCACCACTGCCACCCTTCATCTACCTGGTTTGCCTGCGATTTGCTTAGGATTTTCATTGCAACTACTACCCTCATCTACGACAGACACAGGATTTGTGCAAAGCCTCTTCTTGTGGAAACATGCTCAAAATTAAATGTCCCTAAAGCCACCCATCGCAGTTCAAGCCCTTGCCGAACTGTGATGCAATAGGCAGTGTCCTCACACAAGGACACCAACTGGCTTAAATATTATTTGCTTTTTGCGGTGCTGTCATCAGATCTGTCTACACCCTACTGAACCTTTTATGGGCATGCACTCCCCTCGTCCCTCATCGTTCACGTAGTTTTCGGAGATAGAAACGCTTCAGGGAATATCATAAAGAAATACCGTTTGGATAATCTGTTAATATCCTGTACGTTGCAGTGACAGAGGAAAGAGAAAAGTCGCATCAATCCTTCAGCGTCTGTGAGCAGGCTATTGCACAGACAGCTGGCTAACAGAGGCCTGCTGGTTATTAGTCAGTGATCGGCTGGCACTTCGAGCACGCAGTGCAGCGCAGGACTTGACCTGCTGTCATGATGCAGACTTGCTTATTCCATTTCTGTACAGCAGATGTGACATTAGCAAGGTCACTTGTACTACGCTACAAATGAGCAGCTCCGAGAACTGCAATCCCCCTCCTTCCCATCACACACACTCAAGAACAGCACGATAAAAAGACCAATTTCTTCGTAGGACTCTGCAACAATCTCGGATTTTCAGAGATTTAAGTGTGTGTGGGTTTTTTTTTTTATTTAGTCTGCCACAAGATTCCTCGTGGGCTCAGACAGTCTGGTCCCGCAGAACGCTAACAGAGGGGCCCTCTGTCCCTCTGCGACAGCAAGAAGTTCTCTCCCAGGGGGAAAAGCACAGGAGAGATGCCAGCAGGAACGCCACCTGTTTAACGGAGCACCAAACTGTGACTGAGGAGGCGTCAGCTGCCCAGGGGCACCCAGCACACTGTGGATGGACAGAGGAACACAAGAACCCTCTCCATCATGCCATCCATCGCTATGACTACATT
This sequence comes from Lepisosteus platostomus, assembly GCF_059453375.1. Classification (NCBI taxonomy): domain Eukaryota; kingdom Metazoa; phylum Chordata; class Actinopteri; order Semionotiformes; family Lepisosteidae; genus Lepisosteus; species Lepisosteus platostomus. Next base: position 14,757,305 of record NC_142628.1, read on the forward strand.
GGCCACACTTTTAGTGACTTTGCTGCACCTGTGACAATTGCCAGGCTTGGCCTCCGGTAAATGGGTCACCCCAGAGAACCTAAGGTTAATGGAGCTGGTTGCTGCTGCAAGCAGAGCTGGTGGACCAGTAGGTGGCACTCTTTGGACCGAGGACGTTCTTAGCATTTCTAAAATGATGAGGACCCTGCGCTTTAGGTGGAGCTGCCCTTCGACTGAGAGACTGGACTGTTGGTCCTGTCTAGTTGGTCATTAAGATAAGATAGATAAGATAAGATCACTTTATTGGCCATATTCAATTTCTTGCATTAGGAATTAGTCTTTTCGCATACCCCAGCTTGCTCTCCATGAGAGACAGACACACAGACTGGGAGAGAAGCTTGGGGTCAGAGCGCAGGGTCAGCCATTGTACAGCATCCCTGGAGCAGTTGGGGTTAAGGGCCTTGCTCAGGGGCCCAACAGAGTAGGATTCCTCTGCAGGCTGTGGGATTTGAACTGGTAAACTTCCAGCCACAGGCGCAGATCCTGAGACACAGTGCTACCGCTCCACCCCTCCACCCGGTCATTAGAGAACCCCTGGCACTGTTCATAAGAGTGCCCTGGATAAAGTGCGCTCTGGCATGTGCCACCCATGTGGATACTGCACTTTGCTGGGGAATGAAGTGCAAACCTACATGCAGTGAGCCTTGGGATCCCACTGGGATGAAAGACACTACTGTGTATAAAGAAATCCTTCTTATAGCTACATGAAGCACAGCTGCCAAATGGCAGATAGATACTGTAGGCCACTGATAAAGACTGCACATAATTACTCTTAAATGCTTTTCATCAAGGCAGATTACTGGCAGGCTCTACATAAATTCTGTTCATGTATGTCACTACAACAGCAGCACCAGTAAAAAAAAAACACACACTTTAGAAATTCAGATATTGTTTTAGGGCTTTTTTGCTCATTCTGCTTTCAGATGTCTAGGTGTCTTGCTGATCGTATTCATTATTTTTATTTTTGAAAGGACTGGTGATTTTAATTGGCACTCATTTCTGACATCTTCCTTGCCTGAATATCTGAGCCACCATCTGGTAATTGCATATAAAGTCTCTCCGGAACAGATAAAATTCTGCAAAGGAATAATGATTTACCTGCACTGAAAATGAGGGATGTTCTTGGTAGGTTTCCTATGGTTTTTCATTCTGGGCTTTTATAGTACATCACCCCCATCAAACCTAATTCAGATACTCAGGAATTTAACCACTTATATATGGACTAATTATTTAAAATCTAAGCATGCCATTTCCTTTAACAGGAAGAAGAATGAAGAAGCACAGATATGCAAAGAAGAACAGTCCATTGGGTGACCACATTTGGCCAGGTTGAATGTCTGTAACCACGTGTTGATAAGAGACATGGATGCATGTGTTGGAGAACAGAAAGGGCATTCCCTATGTTTAAGCATTCCATCCCAAGAATCTTTTGTGTTGCTATTGTCTCAACTGGGTAAATCCTGGAATCCCGTATGATATGTCCATGAACATTTTTGTATCAGGCAAGCGAACTTTACAACGTAACCCCCAATCAGTTGGTTTTCTAAGTCTTTCAACCTAGTGAAAAATATCATCAATAAAAGGTTTATTTCAACCCGTAAGATATATTGAACCTAAAGGTAATATAATAAATACATATTTTAATTTCCCCTTAATGTCTCCTGTAAGATGTGTACCTGTGATTTCTTGATGAACATGGGGATCAGAGATATCTAAACACACAACGGAGATGACTGCCCTGCAGCTACTGAGACTCTGTCTCTGCCAGCCTGTTTATGAACATGATGCTAATATTGGTCATGGCAAGCACAGATTGACATCCACATGGTGCTTTAACACCTTCTGATGTACTGTACTATGATCCAGGAGGTGGGAGGCTAGTAGTACTTGCAAAAAAATCGCTCTTGGCATTAAAGGTTTCAGTAGATGAGGCTTCAAGAACCTTATCCTAGATGTGGGGGACAAAATTCGATACAGAAACATTACCTCTTCAAATAGCACAGCAAAACAACACAGCCGGCAACTCAGAAGTGTGAGCCATTCTGAATTAGGTTCCTGGCCAGAGGGGACCGGAGATGTACAGCCCATCAGAGGGGAGATGACAAGAGAGATTGCTGTATTCTTCTTCCTCTGTTTCGTTAGTGACAGCAGTGTTACCAACTTATTTCCAGATCTGTCTTGGTCTCAGAAGATCGCAGGAATGGGAGACCCCCCCCCCACAGACACACACACACATCAGAGGCACAGAAAGCAAAAGTCTCAAAGCATCTGCAAATCCTCTTCATCCCCATATAGTCAGAGATTCTGGATTATGAGGGTATGTTCTGTTAACAAATGAAATGGAAAAGTCTTTATCACCTGCCACATATAAGAGAAATATGTTTAATTACTGTAACTGATGAAATCACTTTATTCTAATTAAATTTTAAATTAAAACTTACTAGAACAACAATTAAAATGTAAGTGCTAGGCAGCAGATGATGACCATATGGTATTTACTAATGTAGAAATAGATTGCCTAATTTTCTGTTTCATTTATGGGAGTTATATTTCTTTACCACAGTAACATCTAGTTCTACATTTGCTGACATGCAACTGGTAAGATCTCTAAATGATACGGTTTTCATTACTCACAGTGGTATTTAAACTGTTCCTTTAGGATTTTCAGGGAAAGCAAAAGTGTTCGGAGAATTTTGCCTTCATCTGCTGTCCCTTGGTATTTAGATCTGCTTACAGTGTCAACAGCATAAACTTTAAAATCCTTTCACTGTAACTGCCTATTGAAAATATAAAGCACAGCATTTAATCATGCAGCTGGGGTTACACTCAACCAGGTGTTGCACGGATCACAAGGGAAAATCCAGGAGTCCAGACAGCAAGTGAGAAACCCTCCACATTTCTCTTAGAGAAGGAGAGGAAGCAGCCCAAGGAAAAACCAAGCTCCTGTTGGACAGTAAGTGATGTTTGTGGACCAGTAGGCGTCGGACTCTCTCATGGACCAGGACCAGTCCAAACTAAACCAAAGCCCCAGTATGGTGACCTGGGAAACTGCGATGTAGGACATGCCCTCCTTCAAAGGAGGCATGAATCCATGGTCCTGTCTACTTAAGGTCTTTAGAAATTCCTTTGCACCGCTCATAAAGGTATGTGTACTTTAGCCTGCTGTCTTGGCTAAACTCCATCCTGGGGTTGCACAATCTTTTACACCTAAGGTTCCCTCTTCATTTAGCTGGTGAAGTAGTTGTTCACTTCCCCACCTGCTCTGCAGCAAAGTGTGGCACCTGCAGTGGAACATAATGATATACTATGATATAATACAGGTGAGGCTGCATTTCATTGGTGGATAAGTGAGTCCTCTCCCACTGCATACAGTGTGTACTGTAAAGTGCTCTGGGACCCTTTGGGATGAAAAGTGCTATATAAATGCAAGCAATTCCTGTAACAGCACTTATAATGACAAATGGAATCTCTCTACACAGTACCTGAACTGGAAATGAGATGGACTATTCATAGCATAGAGGCAGAGTCCCCGCCTCCAGGGTCTATAAACCATTCTGTTTTGGAGCAGTTTTCAAATAATCAAGCACTTAAGACTTCGGAATGAGTTAAATTGGCTAAATTAGGTAATTAATCATTCCAGTTAAGTACCAGAGATCCCAGATGGAGTACGAACTAAGAATCCCTGTGCCACCTCTGTCACGGCCAGTACCCAGCTCTCCCAATAAAGACATTATTACATTTTTTTAATTGAGTTTATTTCTGACAGCCTGTGTTTTTTTTAATGAAAGATCTATCCTGAGCATTTGACAGCCAACGATGCATTTAACAGCCGCTGTCATTTCTGGTTACACGACTCAACAAAATCAAATCACCACAAGTTTCATTATTAACTTATAAACCCTTTTCATTGCTTGTAACAGAGATGTGTTCCCCACTGTGGAATCTTGGCAAGGAAACTAACACGTGGCCTTGACTGAGATCCAACCCTCATTCGATACAGAACATATGTCCTCGCGGCACTATTATCGCACTGTGTATGAGGTGCTGATAAAACATCAATCATTAGCATTGTTTTTCTCATGCATCTCTCGCTGACCTTGGGCAAATAGCACTGTACCAATGCTGTAGACGTATTACATTCACAAGAAAGAGAAAAAAGATTTCAGGAACATGAGGGGAAACAGACTTGGCAGATAATTCCAAAACAAATAAATCCATTCCTGCAGTAGTAAAATGTTAATGCTCTTTTGTGACACAGGAATTTATTCTTGAATCAATAACGGACACAATATAAACAGTCAGATGATAGTGGCTTAATGTCACAAAAAACATCCTAACAGCACTTTTTCTTCTATAGCTTAATGTGTGTGTTCTCCCTGTATGGCAATCACTGGATAAAACAGGCAACATTTCTCTTGTGGGCAATGAAACCAACTCTTTTTTTGATTTCCACTTTACAAAGCTCTTTGTCTCTTGAGCTGTTGTGTTAGTAACTACCATGAAAACCACAACAAGCTGAGCTGGCAACTTAACTCCCATATTCAAATTGTTAGACATTCTGATGGCCTTGAGCCAGCAGCCATCTCACCCTGCAGCTCCCAGCTGGCAGCCCCACTGGAGCTCAGCAGGTGTGAGCCTGGTCAATACCTGGATGGGAGACCTCCTGGGAAAAACTAAGGCTGCTGCTGGAAGAGGTGTTAGTGGGGCCATTAGGGGGCGCTCGTTTTTTTTTTTTACAGTATAGTGTCCCCAACACTATACTGTAAACAGGTGCCGTCTTTCGTATGAGATGTAAAACCGAGGTCCTGACTCTCTGTGGTCATTAAAAATCCCAGGGTGTTTCTCGAAAAGAGTAGGGGTGTAACCCCGGCATCCTGGCCAAATTTTCCATGCATCCTAATAACCCCCCTCTATGAATTGGCTACTTTGTTCTCCCCCCCCCTCCAGGGGGGCAGGTGGAGCAACGTGCCGGTTGGAATATTTCTCGGTCGCATTTAATGGCAACGTCAGCTCAAAGATTTGGTTTAAACCACCAAATGGAGACGGGCCGACAAGCGGGATTAACGCTAGGATGAGAGAGATACATCTTGATGGCCTAACTGCCCTACTCCTCCAGATCAGAGGCACAGAAAGCAAAAGTCTCGAAGCACCTGCAAATCCTCTTCATCCCCATATAGTCAAAGATTCGGGATTATGAGGGTATGTTCTGTTATGCAGCCCAATTTAACAAATTAAATGGAAAAGTCTTTATCACCTGCCATATATAAGAAAAATATGTTTAATTACTGTAACTGATTAAATCACTTTATTCTAATTAAATTTAAAATTAATACTTGCTAGAACAACAATTAAAATGTAAGTGCTAGGCGCAGATGATGACTATACGGTATTTACTAATCTAAAAATAGATTGCCTAATTTTCTGTTTCATTTATGGGAGTTATATTTCTTTACCGTAGTAACATCTAGTTCTACATTTGCTGACATGCAACTGGTAAGATCTCTAAATGATACGGTTTTCATTACTCACAGTGGTATTTAAACTGTTCCTTTAGGATTTTCAGGGAAAGCAAAAGTGTTTGGAGAATTTTGCCTTCATCTGCTGTCCCTTGCTCTTTACTGTAGATCTGCTTACAGTGTCAACAGCATAAACTTTAAAATCCTTTCACTGTAACTGCCTATTGAAAATATAAAGCACAGCATTTAATCATGCAGCTGGGGTTACACTCAACCAGGTGTTGCACGGATCACAAGGGGAAATCCAGGAGTCCAGGCAGCAAGTGAGAAACCATAAAACAGACAACCTCTATCTAATTTCCTATAGACTAGGTCTGTGAGTCTAAGCACTGTGAAACCCCCCCCCCCAACACACACAAAAAGAGCTCTTTAGTGAGGGAAAAGAGATTCAGAATCCACTATTTCATCAACAAGCCCAGCAGCAAGCCAGGAAAGGCAGCAAATTGAAAATAAAATAGCTTTGTGTTACAGCAGCAAAGATACAAATTTACCCATTTATCACTGCTTTTAGCAATGCAAGGTGTCTCGCAGAGCCACTTTGCTGTAGATCTCATGTGAAGAGCAACTCTGGGGCAGAGCGGTGGCTCTGTGGCTCAGGATCTGTGGCCGGAAGGTTGCCGGTTCAAATCCCACAACCGGCAGAGGAATCCTACTCCGTTGGGCCCCTGAGCAAGGCCCTTCACCCCAACTGCTCCAGGGGTGCTGTACAATGGCAGACCCTGCGCTCTGACCCCCAGCTTCTCTCCCTGTCTGTGTGTCTCATGGAGAGCAAGCTGGGGTCTGCGAAAAGACAAATTCCTAATGCAAGAAATTGTAAAGGGTTAATAAAGTGATGTAAAGCACAAAGAGGGTTAAGGAACTTGCTGATGGTGATGCACAGCAAATTGCTGGCAGTGAGTGCCAGGGCTTGAACCAGGAACCTCCTGGAAACAAGCCCTTTAGTTTAATCACCTGGCCACTTGTCTGGGAAAGCCCTTCAAACAAAGACTACAGGTAACTTGCAACACACTTTTCTTCCAACAGTGACATGGTTAATCCAACTTGATTTCCAGGTTTAAATATCCATAATTACAAAGCCCTAGAATACCAGACATAATTAAGTCTCAATCTAGAACCATTCACATGAACGCGGTTCAGATGTTCCTTACTCTTTACAGCTGCAGCGTTTGGAGAGTGAAGCCTAAGTTATAGGTAATGAGTTTTGAAACGAGCTTTACTAAGGAGGTAGCAGGAGAAAGAACGTCACACAGCCACAGAGGCAGTTCAGATGACAATGGGGTGAGATGAGCTGGTGCAAGCTAAACTGTGTATCATTGAGACTGTGCCAGGTCACAAGCCCACTGTGACTGGGCTGTCCCAAGCCAAGGCGCACAACTGGCTCTCTCGGGGACACAGCGACCCCCTGTGGCCACCAGTGCACTTGCAGATCCACTGTGCTGTTGGGGGTGGAAAGCACCTTTGGTCCAATCTATCCTGAAACTCTGGGAGAGGTCTGTGTTGCCTGTCGGGGGTAAATTGACCAGTGGTTCGAAGGTGGGCGGGGCAGAGTAGTCCAAACTTCCTCGTTCTCTCCTGTGTGTGGTTACGAGGTTAACAGCCGTGAACCACTGCATGGGAAACATCCTTCTGGCTATTCCAAACGGGATGGGCAGAACAAAGATAACGTTCAATTTAAAATGTATAGGAAAGAATTCCCTGGAACAAGCAAAACAGCCATGTTTTTGAAGCTCATACCCCGGTTTCCTTTCAAGAACCACCTGAAAGAGAACTTCTGCTAAATTAACTACAAGCCACTTAAAACAGGCTAGACAGGACAAATGGTCTAATAACAATTCTTAACTGGGGTTCTCAAAGTAATAAACTCCAATGGTTTAGTATCATTACAAATCTTTATCTGTTCCAGAGTGCATCCCCAGGGTGAAGTGGCAGCCTCATATTGAATGCCGACAGATCGGGGAGCTGTCTGCTTTCCTCAGAGCCTGAGCACAAAAGCCAGCTCAAAGCTACTGTCTAGTGTGTCAAGACATCCCCAGAATCCCTGGGAGGTCAAACCCTCCATCAGCCTGTGTGTGAAAAGATAAAAGCTTCACAGCTCTCAGTTATTCCAAACATGTTTTACAGAACTCATACTGTCCTGTTTTGTTATTGAGATATGGTCAGAGATACATTGCTCAGTTGGAAGTTCAATTTCCAATATGTTACAAACATTATTAACACAAAGTACCTGCAAATGTTAATGCAGGGAATACCTTCACTACATTGCACTACTGTAAATTGCTTCTGCTTCTGTAAGTGCAGAACAGTTTTTATCAGCTGTTTTACATTCAGTCTTCTGTTGTTTTTGTTGTTGTTGCTGCAGTTGGGCTCTTAATCAGCTGAACCTTTTTTTATAACCTTTAATTGAAGAAAGTAATCGATTTTTAAATTGTCCTTCTACTCTATAGCCACGTCTTCTGAGTATGTAATTTCCCAGAAACATAGTGACTATAATATTGTCAGAATGTATACATTTTCCTCTGCTGCATCTTTCCGAACAGCTCTCTGTGTTTAGCCTTTCATCGGTTAATGATGTGCAGACACGGGTGTCAATGACTCTGTCAAACACACACTTCTCAGTGCTGCAGGGGCTCATGGGTTATTGAAAAGACAAACCTTGCGGAGAGCTGGACTCCTGGCTGAGATTTCTGCTACACAGAATGAGCTCGTTCGTGCTCATTTCTAACCCCGTGCTGCTATTTAAAAACTGAAACGGTTTCGGGGGAAAAAAAAACATACAACCAACAATACAATTTCAGCGCTTGATGAATGAAACTAACAAAAGTTCAGTTGCGATGAACACCGCAAGACCCGGCGGCGCACGTCAGGACTGGAACCGGCAAACACAGCGGCACAGTGCTAATATCCAGGCAACGGTAGTAAATCATCTTTCAAAAAGCAAAAGGCAGGGCAATTAAGCGAAGGTGTATTCGGAGAGAAGGCGTGGACGCAGTGAGGAAGGGATAAATGGATTATTAATAACACAGTATCACTGCTATTACAGCAGTTGCAAACCCACCAACTCACTCTCGCGTAACGGCTCCAGCCGGCGCTGCAGCAAGTTCGAGCCTAGTTTGGGAGAAACGCGGTCCAGGCGCAGCGTCCCCCCAAAAAAGTGACAAACTGCACCAAGCCGTGCAACGGTCTTTCAAGGAGAAAGGCACCCTATGCAGCGTGCTTTCAGACACCGGCCTTAATAAAAAGCAACGAAAAAGGAAAAAAAAAAAAGCATCTCATCAATAAGAAGAAGAACCATTACTAACCCTTTTGCTGTCTGAAGGACTGGATAGACCCGGAGTGGTGCACCATTGCGGCGTGTGTTCGGCACCTCAGTCTCCCTCCCCTTCTCAATACACCTTATATACCACTCCCAGCCTAACGGAGACAAGACTACCTATGTGCTACGACTGCGTCGGAGCTTCCCGTTGCCGACGCTTGACTGAAGCGATGCGCAGCCCCGGCACCTGCTGCAGCTCAGCCAGCTCCTCGGTCCGCGGGGGGTTGTCATGACAACGCGGAGTGAGGGAGGACCAGAATTACGCCAGGCCCTCACACGAACCGGAGTTAAAAAAAAAAAAGTGAACTGGTCTTTTTTTTAATGGAAATATATACAGTATACACGCACACATGGAGTCTGGTGATCTTAAGATGAGCGACCTGTCATGTCGTATTTCATCCTCGACTGCAGAGCACACGCAGCTACAGCTCAACTGCCAAACTGTAAAAACTGTCATTTGTGTATTCCTCTCTGCCCGGTTCACGTCTGAGTAAATCAGACAACGGTATGTGAAAAGAACACGAAAGACGGTTTTACTTTTACCGAGCACTCTTTCATTTTCTTTAATTTCGGTTTAGTCCTGTTTGAAGACGAGCTCCAAAGAGAACATTTTTCAGCTTCAACTCGGCGTCGTTGGAAGGAGCTAAATTAGGCTCTCTCCCCACAAGCCTCTTCTTATCTTTCCAAGTTCTGGGAATTGCTTTGAAAGTGTCTGTTGTCAGAATATCTAGAAAGGCTGTCTTGCATTCCCATTAATTTGTCATTTCTTTAGCGATATCAAAACTTCTTTTCTAATTCAACTGCCCTCAAACTGCAACCTAATTTTGCTTTTTTTTTTTACTTTATCCTACAGACCTCAAACATACATTTGTTAGGAATCTCTGCAACAAGATTATTAAAAAAAAATCACTACCTGAAGATAATAGAAACTTCCTCATTGGTATTGATATAGTGCATTAGCCCAAAAGAAATAACTGTAAATTGTATTTATCAAATATTTATCCAAACCCCCATTTTTTTAAACAAAATAATATTACACTTCAGTGAAGTTGCAATATATGTAAATTAAAAACATTACTTGCAAAGCACAGCACATTTTAAACATCATAATTCAAGCTCAAAAGAAAATGTATCATAAAAAGCAAAAGTAAAAACATTTTTATAAAGAAAAACATATACCTTGAAAGTAAAATGTGCCTTAAAGAACTTTAACCTATTAATAACTACCGTAAAATATTACTTTTTGAGGTAAAATAGTATTTAACAGTCAGAAATAAGTCTCCTACTGTATTCCATGCAGACTGTCTTCATTGGATTGAGTTCCACGTCCTAGCTTTTAATGCAGACGTATACAGCAGACTCTGAAGTGTCATGCCAATTTTAATTAATCAACGCGAGCTACAGGAAAACCAGTATTTTTGCATAAAATAATGCTGATTGCGTGTTATTGTGCCCTGTGATTGAGAAGGGGCAGGCTGATCAATATTTGATTTTGAGCCCACGTTAAAGTCTGGTTGGTAAACAGACCAAGTTGAGGATTTGCCAATTAGATTGTTCGCCTGCAGTTTAATCACGATCATCCCAAGGGTGAAGGCTTTAGCAGCAGATATGCCTTCGGCGTACAGAAGATTATTTTCACTGAACGTGGTCTTTCCAGTCCTGCCCTGTAGGGTAGTGGTCTGTTCAGTGTCAGTGTGCTGGCACACACTTTGATATGATCTCTAAGTGCAGTCGAAGACCTGCAGAGTTCTGCAGCTTGCAGGTTGCAGTGCTCACCGTCTTTGTGCTGTATTTGGTGTATCCAAAGGCTTTATAAAGCAGTAGCTACACTTAAAAGTTTAGCGCTGTACATTTGCATGGTAATTATGAAGCTTTCCAATTTTGTTCTCAGGCTTTTACAGCAATTTTGCTTTTTGTGGTTCCAATCAGCTGGTATGACAGTTCACCACCCCTCTCCACGCTTCACCCCAGTTTCACTGTGATTTACTACAGTTTGCCATGTATTAACCTGTCTAGAAATTATTTGACACAGCAATGCCAAATTATGACATGCGTACTCTTACATCTCAGAAACGTCCAATCTTTATCACGACACTTCTGCACCTGTAGGGTAAATATCAGCCTTCTGCTGTATCATCTGCATCATTCCCCATGTCATTTACAAGACCACTAGGCAGGATTCTGCTTATACGGGTTAAATGAGGAGGAAAACACCATCTGCAAAAGAGACTCAGAGTAACCATTAATTCAGCCATTTAGGAGGAGATTAGGTCACCCAGTCTCAGTCCATCAGAAAAGCGAACACTCTTTGTCAAGCTGAAAAATGACTTGCTGAGATTCAGGTTTTGAAGGCGCACTCACTAATGTGTGTCATTTTTAGCACACTCTGTACTTAGACTCAAACTTCTAAAGTGGAGGCCAAAAAGAACAGGAAAGGTTCTTAGACTGCTGAAAACTAAAAAAAAAAAAACACTAAAAAAAGAGTGCAGTGCTACTGCATAAGCAGTTAACAGGCTTCTTGCATTTCAGTCAGATGGGACTGTCGGCCGAAATGATCCATGTTACATCAAAGAGGAGAAGGAGCTACTCTCATCCTGGATCGCCTCAAGGGAGGACAGCTTAGAAATACAGCAAAAAAAAACAGGGTTACAGCATAGGAAATGCAGGAATCGTGTGATGCTAAAACACAGGGGTCCAACAAACTGGAACTTTGAAGGACCCAATTCACTGATATTGTCTAAAGGGAGTATCACAAGCAAACAAAGACTCAGGGGGAGGTCAAACCCTAATCTCACCCCCTTCTACTCACCTGCATATAAATATCATGCTCCTGTCTCCCCAGCATACACATTTCATTTCCCACACCGCCCTCCACCCCATCCTCAGCCTTTGCAACAGCTTCCCGGCTCATCCCTAGCAAAATAGGGGTGGGGGTAACTGATATACAGTACAGACAAGCCAGGGTGTCATTCCTTCAGCCACTTGAGTTACGCTAAAGCCGGTTCAAACTACTAAAATATGTCAAATAACTGTACACATTAGTCAGAGGAATGTCATTAGCACATGAATCTGCTGACCACAGCCTTCGGTCGTATTTTGTCTCTTTTAAAGCTGGTGATATTTATCTTCCATTAACTGTATACAAGTGTTAAATCAGTTGGCGTTGCTGGTGACAGTTCTCTTGTTACCCATCACGGGCAGTAAGTCAGAAGTCTGACTTGCTGTGCCTCAGCCAGCCCTGCTTGCCTGTGAAGTATCCTCCTCCTGGAGAAGGAGCCTGGGCCACAGAGATGAACCCTGCCTGTGGTGAAACAGTGCTCCGAAGGACGAGTCATCACGTCAGCACAAGTCTGAGACACTTTGAATTTCATCTGTAAGATTGTCTGGTAACCTGCGGACCTTTTACCACCCTCTGCTTCAATTCTCCCCTCAACTCGCAATCTGATACACACCTGGTGAACATTTTTGTGGTAAATCTCTCTGAAACTTATAGTATTCATCCTTAAAAGTAAAAAAAAAAATCAATGCTTCCCCTCTCAGCATTATAGAACGCATTTATCACTCAAGAGTAAAACAACCTATGGGCCTGAACCTTTTGCCATTCTTTACTAAAATAAATTATTTATATTTTTTAAAATAAACACTATAGCGCTGAAATCCTGGGCAGGATATGTTCTTTCCCAAAAGGGTCCCTGTTCTCTTAACAGCTTTGAGAATACCCAGGCCAGATGGTGAGACTTGGTACAAAAACAGTGCGGTGCGAGGTGACTTAATATATCTGCAACAAAGGGCACAAGGGGAAGAAAGGGGTGACTAGGGAAGAAATTAAATGAAACACATCGCAAACCTGCTGTTAAAAAAAATGAGTATCGGTGACTCAGTGCCACCTTATTATTGTTGTCAGAGGCCTGATCACCCTGCAGCTCACAACTGGTGAAGCTAACAACCTGGATGGGAGACCTCCTGGGAAAGCTGAGGTTGCTGCTGGAAGAGGTGTTAGTGGGACCAGTAGGGGGCGCTCACCCTGTGGCCTATGTGGGTCCAAATGCCCCAGTATCGAAAAAGGCGCTGTTCTTCTGAGGCCCTGACTCTCTGTGGTCATTAAAAATCGCTGGGTGTTTCTCAGGAAGAATAGGGGTGTTACCCCGGTGTCCTGGCCAAATTTCCCCCTGGCCTTTACCAGTCATGGCCTCCTAATAATCCCCATCTCTGACCTGGCTTCATCACTCTGCTCTCCTCCCCACTGAGAGCTGGTGTGTGGGGAGAGGACTGGAGCATCATCAGAGTACAGGTGGGGCTGCACACTGGTGGGGGTGGAGGGGATCCCCATTTCCTGTAAAGAGCTTTGAGTGGAGAGTTCAGAAAAGCACAATAAAACTATAAGTAATTATTGTAGTGGGCAAACAGTGTGGTTATCCAGCTTTCCCTCAACACTTTGGCCCCTGCAGTATAAATATCAGCCCTCTGCATGAGTGCCGGCATCAGGCCCTGTATTGTATATGAGCCATTCTACCAGGTAATACTGTGTTTGAGTCTCCTCCATTTCATGCTTCAGGTTTGCATGTCCTCTACATGTGTATCACCTGTTTGTTTCAACATGTTTCAAGGGTCCTGCTGTATATGCCTGATGCCTTTCTATTTTAGAATTAGTGGTTCTGGTGATAAAGAGTTGTGAAATGCTGAATTCTATAGGCAGTAAGATAAAGAAACTGGTGATAAAAACCTAGACTGATCAATCCATCTACTGAGAAAATGTATAGGGTAGACATTTAATCCAGTGATTCACAGATACCAGTGAGTCAGATAATCCCTAGAACTTTTGCAAAAAATAATTAGAAACACTAAATCTTGTAAGCAGCTGGGCCTTTTCGTGGAGTCATGCTTTGGTTCCACAACTAAATCGAAAATTAAAAGCAAAACCAAAAAAGATTTTCCTATAAGAATACCTAAAATTGATTAAAACAAAACTTGAAATATATTTTGTTAGCACATTACAGTCTTGGATTGGCTATAGTATCACGTTAAAATTTTCATACTCCTGCTCTTTAAGAAAAAAGAAAAAAATCCTCAAAGATTCTGCGAAACCTGAATTTCCTGCTCCTTAAACATTTATGGCACTAAAACACTTTGGAAACGTATGGTCAGGCATTCCTGCGACAGCAAAGCTAAAGTGAGGTATCTCATATTTCAGTTTGCTGAATGACCTATTTATATCTTCATAATTCATCCAGTTTTTATATTAAACACAGTAGGGGGGGGCAGTGGGGAAAAAACTTAAATATTTATTGACCTGAAAGCACAGACATGTCAAAATTACACTAAACAAAGCATTTCGATGCCTTTCAGATCACAAGGTCGAAAAAAAAAGAAATCAATTACCGTGCCCTTTTCATAAAAGGGCTTTAAAGCCCTTTTTTTTAGTTGTTTGATCGTTTGGAGCGATCTTGACTAAAGCTTCCTTTCATCGATCAATAACACAGGGCGATAATTACCCATAAGTTACTGCAGACCTTACTCTAATAATGAATACATGAAAAGTTCATCATATTCAGATGCTGGGCTGAGATGTACTGAAATGGTGAACCCACTGCTGACCCACTAAAAGCTTGTTCAAAACCACTGAGACCCCATGGATGTTGTGATCCAGTATCTCTATGCCCAGGAGAGAGATTAATACATTTTTATTGCTTCTTAAAAAGTGGTTGATGTACTGTAGCGCACGGAAGGAAAACAATAAGGGGAAGAAATGCCTGTCACATCAAAATGATTGAACTACAGAGCTTTGGACAGCAGGTGTTGGCAGATGGGAAGTCTTTAATCAATAGATGTGAGTCAAACGATGGGCCTGATCACACAACAATTCTGCGCCACAAGCAGATCTGCTGCAGCTGAAACGAATGCCGGTGGGTTCCCCCCCCACCCAAGGGACTTCTGTTGTCACGATCCGCACACCCTTTTGAAAATCCTGCCTCTTTAACAAAGCTCTGTATCTAGGGAGTGGTTCTGGGGGGGTCCGTGCTTTACTAAAAAAAAAAACAACAACATTTGTTAATCAATTTTGGAAAGAAATGCGAATTCCGGGAAAGAGCCCAGGGAAGAAAAAAAAAACCTCACAGTTGCAAAAACAGGAGCTGTTCCCCTGTATGCTAATTCGGAGACATGAAAACACGCGCCTGCTGTTGAGCGAAAGACAGTTTCAGGCTAAATTACATCAGCGTGTTACAAGAATGCGGTCCGGGACAGCTGTCAGTGAAACTGCTATTTTACAAGGGCACTGCTTCCAGCTCTGATCTAAATTCAAGACTTTCAAATCAAGATTTAGACTGGAAGAGGTCACCAATCTGAAATTCGGGTTTTCCTTTTCCTTTTGTGTTTTTTATTTGAAATCCCAAGTCTAAAAAGGCTCTCGGTCTGCTGTATCCACCCTTCCGCGGGGAAGGTTTTGAATTTTAAATGCTGGTTCATGCGATATTTATAGGATTTTCTTAATGCACAGCTGGGGCGAGTAAGCTCTGTGATAAAACACGCCATGCTGTCTTTCGCATGCTGTCATTCTGCCTCACACTGGGATTACCATCACTGGGATTGCCCAAAAAGGTCTAATCTACTGCACATGTGGCGCAGTCTCATAAAGCCCCCGAAGCCCACTGGCCTTTGGATGAACAGTTAGATGGGCTGCATGGCCTTTTCTCATTGTAACCTTTCTTATGCTCTTATTGTTTCAGGATACCTGCACTTAAAGCTCTCAGGCTGAAAACATCCATTCAGTAACTGGACACGAGAAAACTGCGGATGCTGTGTGGCGCAGTGTCACAGCCTCGCTCTCTCCTAAGAGATGAAAGTGGAACCTGCAACAGTTCATTACATCCACGGCACAACTTTAGTATTATAATGGCAGTGAAGCGCAGAGCTACAGTACATAAACTTGATCGTGGTTTGCCAGAGTTTGTAGGAAAATGTATTGGTAGTGCTGGATGATAGAAAGGTCACAGCCCATCAAGTGATTCCCATAATTGTGGGAATCTGTTTTCCAGTGTGTGTTATTGGAAGATAGTTCAGGTGGGGAGCTGCGTCAGCGTGCGTAGGCTGCAAAGGAACAAGTAATAGGTTTATTCCACGCTGAAAAGAGAAGAAAGAAAACACAACGTTTCGGCTGTGGAGCCCTCTTCAGGTGTCAGGCTCCACGGCCGAAACGTTGCGTTTTCTTTCTTCTCTTTTCAGCACGGAATAAACCTCTTACTTGGTCCTTATTGGAAGATAGCTTTGTTCAATGCGACATTACAGGTTTCAGCCTTTATCGATCTACTGCGAGATGTAGGATTCGTTTAAATTTTCCCCCACAAACTCTCCTGTCGTCAGCTCTCCTCACCTAACATTTTCTTGCACAAGTATCTTGTAGTCTTGCAACAGGTCTCCTTATTTAGCAGTTTTGGATTCTTAGGATCCAAATCCATATTTTCCCCAAGTTCCAAGAATGGTGATCCCATCTAATAATAATAATAATAATAATAATTATAATTGCTTACACTTATATAGTGCTTTTCTGGACACTGCACTCAAAGCGCTTTACAGGTAATGGGGATCCCCTCCACCACCACCAATGTGCAGCATCCACCTTGATGATGCGACGGCAGCCATAGTGCGCCAGAACGCTCCCCACACATCAGCTCTCAGTGGGGAGGAGAGCAGAGTAATGAAGCCAATTCATAGATGGGGATTATTAGGAGGCCATGATTGGTAAGGGCCAATGGGAAATTTGGCCAGGACGCCGGGGTTACACCCCTACTCTTTTCGAGAAACACCCTGGGATTTTTAATGACCACAGAGAGTCAGGACCTCGGTTTTACGTCTCATCCGAAGGACGGTGCCTGTTTACAGTACAGTGTCCCCATCACCATACTGGGGCATTAAGACCCACATGGACAGCAGGGTGAGCGCCCCCTGCTGGCCCCACTAACACCTCTTCCAGCAGCAACCTTAGTTTTTCCCAGGAGGTCTCCCATCTAGTCAATGAAGGATGAAGAGATAAGAGAGATGCCCGGGAAGTGAGATTATAATATAATTTTCTTGTTTTTGTATGTTTTTGCAAACTATGCAGTCTAGTGGCTTGAAGTAGGGTTTGGGCTCAAATATATATAAAGATGCTGCCTGTCCCTGGTCAGTAAGATAAGGGGCATGTATTTGGTAAGCTGGCTGTACACCCAGAATATGAAAAGAACTAACTGTTGTCTAGTCTGCAACTTAGATATAATTAATTGGCAGGTGTTGCTGTTTTAGCATTTGTTTAGAATATGTCATAGTAACTCTTTTTGTTTGAAGGTATAGAGGACCATCTTCAGCTACTTATTTTTTAAGTCTGGTGGTTGCAAGCCGGACTTCCATATGCATATGAAATAAAGGGACTTCTGCTTCACAGACACCTGAACTTTGTCATTTGTTTGACACTACACCAACAAGTGTCCATACTACTCCAATTTCTTCATTTGCATCCTAAGCAAAGCATTGCTCTGTTGTCTGTAAGTCCAACACACACACTTTGTGTGACACACAGAAGCAGCACAGGTTAAGATAAAGAGTTGAGGAGCAACAGTGAAAAACAGGGTGTCTGCTCCTGGTCCGGCCCCTCTCATCCTCCCAGTCACTGACATACAAAGCCAAAAGGAGTGTCTGACAATCTGTTAGCAGACATTTTAAGCAAATTATGACCTAAGCACAACAACAGCATGGCAGCTCCAATTTCCATTACATTTTGGCAAGTGCAAACACCAGCCCATTACAGTGTCTTACATTTCATGTGATTATAATCAGCGAAATCAGCGGATGCAATATTTTCACACAACTCCCCTACAGTTAAAGCACATTCCCCAGACTGCGTGACGACTCCACCACAGCTTTCAGACACCGGAAAGGGAGCAAACCTCCCTCTCCCTGCTTGTTAAAAAAACACAGCGCTGTCATTATAACTCGCCTGGTGAAAGACAACAATCGGGGAAAAAAGCAAAATGGTAATATTTTCTTCTCAGCAGTGTTTCGCTTTTGCTCCTCAACACCCAACAAACTAAAAATAGTGTATTTTTTTGGTCAAATTTATTTTGCTTTCTAAAATTAAATATGCCTATGTGAATAACATTCTTCATTTGGAATCCAGAGACTGAAATACAGCATATTTGCACGTTAATCAACTATATATATATATTATTTAAAAAAATTCTCACTGCAATTTCACCATATAGTGTTAAATTATATCTCTGAGACGACTGCAGTATTTATAACTTCCAACATGAAATGATAATAGAAACATCGACTTAGTAAAATGGGTTTCTATGTTAAATATATAGTATGCAAAACACTGGATTTGATTTGCTTAATATACTGAATTTCTATATTAACTATGATATTGCTATATTAAGCACTGTATATATTTAATACAGACCTACATGGCATTCATGCAAAATGGTGAATTTCTACATTAACTATATATTTTGTATAACTATATAAAAATGTCCAGGGGAGAGAGTTTATTGTTCACGGTATACAGTACATCTAACACTCTTAGAACAAGTGACATGGGACAGGAGGGTATTTCCATTTCCTCATCACGTATGGTAATGCTGATTGAGGACAAACTCCTTTTAAATGTAAATATAAATGTATACAAACTGTCAGAATTTCTAGGTAAATTAGCACAGCTCACCTACACAAAAAGGTGAACCCTGGTACCCATCTCAGTGGGTGTCGTCTACTTTGAGAAATCTTGAGAGGAAAGAAAAGATCTAACACCTCCCAAACACTATCCAAATCAGCAATGTGTAGAATTAACCTGCAAGATCATATAACAGGCGGATACATCATGAATACAGATTTAAAACATCCACCCATTTTCAAACAGCTCCATCCATTTCAGGGTAGGAAGGGAACTGGAGTCTATCCTAGCAAAGCAGTAGGTACAAGGTGGGACACACCCTGGACAAGACACCAAAAAATCAAACCGCAAAACCCTTTTTTAGTCAACAGCAGTGGCAGAGATAGATGCAATAGAAAACTAATTATTAGCAAGTCATATTGCTAGTGGTGCATAAACGTGGAAACTAATACATGCCTCTCCTCTATCTTTCTTCCCCAATTGCAATGTGTTTTGCAAATACTTTTGAGGACTTTCTTAGAATGCTTGGGTGCTGCAGTACAAAACATAACTTTAGTAACAAATCTATGCAAAGAATGCTTTAGATTTTATACTTTCTTCTGTGCATCTCTTATCATTACTGATACATATCGCTTTGCAGCTTAACACTAGTTTTATATCAGACTTTAATTAATAGCTCAAAAGCCCTTCAGAAATTTCCATCAAAGCACACAAAAAGCCCAGCTGTAAAAGTAATCCATGGATTTAAAAAACTAGCTGTGTCAGGCTCGCTCTTGTTTGTTTATTTTCAAAGAACACACAGGGATTGCATTAATCCAACCATTCTTTCTCTGAAGTCATAACTGATCCCCTCCTCCCACCCCCATCCCAATTCTCTCTAAACAAACGAGATGCTCTGGTCTCCAGGGCCCTGTATCGCTTTTCCATCGGAGTCTGAAGCAACTGGCGTGTTCCTTCTGCACGTCAATCGATCGAAGCGAAGGTCAGGCCGGGACAGCTTCCTGGGCAGATTGTTTTGGGTTGGCAAATGCTTTCTCAGCATCAACAAACAAACAAAGCCAAAAAAAGAGAGAAACTGGCAACAGTGCTTTCACTCAGATGCACCTCAAAAACGGCATGGGACCTCCTTCGAAAAACTGCCTCGAGTTCAGATATTCGGACTGCCGGCGTACTGCACCGAGATGCTCAGTCATGCTGCATGTCACATGTATGATCAAACACGATGGGGGAAAAAAAGTGCTGGGTTTACTGCATTGGCGGAATAGCGCTGAAACTCATCGTTTGGAATTTGAAGAATAAGCGTCGTTTGCATTTTCCGAAGAATCTTTCGCTCGGTGTGCTGCGCGCGTGAATGGGACAGCTCTAAAGTGAGAATCGAAAAGCAAGGAGGTGCTGCTGGCAGGCAGGGAGGGAGGTGGTCTCGAAAGGACGAGACTGCTTTGCCAAGTGCTGAAAACAAATCAGATTAATTAGGAGCACCTTCCGCTATCATCAGGTAAAGCCACTGAGCACGTATAAAGGTAGGTTTAAGAATTGGCAATGGGTTGATTTCTTACAGTTCAGTAAGAACACAAAGCCATGAAAACCCTGGTCACAACTGTGGGAGTGTGGAAGAAAGCTACCCACCCTTATTGTCGAAACCAATACCCAGGTTTCTTTCGAGAAAGACCTAGATTGGATCCTAGGATCAATTCCCTACTGTACAAGCTGCCAAATGGCCTCCTGCAAGCAATTATTATTATTATTATTATTATTATTATTATGGTCCCAGTTCTAATGTTCTAAAACCCTGTAGATCCAAACTCCATGGCCAGGATTGTCCAGCCCTGGTCTACAGCCAGGATCCCTAATCTCCAACTCTTTTTAGACAAAACAAATCCTTTTTGTTTCGGGACTCGTAGTTATAAATGGACAGCCAAGCTCCCGCACCGCGCTGGGGAGCAACGAGGTTTCCCCTGGGCGACGTTTCTTCAAAAGATCTTGAAGAGAAATCCCAGCCGTCTTTTGTGCCCAGGACGGCAAGGCCACTCTCCCAGCCTGCCAAGGCAGAGAGCCGGCCAAGAGCTCTTGTGTGACCTGGCCCAATCTGAGTCGCCAAACGCCTGGATTGTTTTGCTCTTGCAAGGTCAGCTACTGTGACATCAACTCAAGATCCTACGAGCTCGGCGGGGTCAAGCCAAGGGAGTCTGCCAGGGCTACAGAGCCAGTTCACTCCAGGATTGTTAATGCTGATGTATGGGGTATGCGCAGAGCACAGCACCTCCATCTCACCCCTTATGGCTGCAAATGATGTATGGATTAATAAAACACAATGCAGCGATGCTCGTGGCCTTATAACCTTGTCACGGGCGCCTCCAGGCTCTCCACAGAGTAATCAAAGTCTGTAATTAGCGGTGTCCTAGCTGTCTTGGGAGAGGTTATATGTCAGGCCTTTAGGGCGCTGGAAATGAAAACAATAGGAGGTGTGAGAGAGTGTGAAGTGCTGGAATCAATTTTGCAAAGAGACTTCTGCTCTCTGTCCAAGGGCTTATCTGGGATTCACTGGGGATCCTGTAAGGGACTGAGTGGTCAAGGGTGTGAGAGAATCAGGTAAAGGCCAATGGTCTGAGAGAATTAAAAACACACTTACAGCATAATGGGGTCTGTAGGAGAATGCAATGCCGCGAGAAGAAAAAACAAGGTCTTATTTTATAAAGCATTTCTCGCTACTTATTACTGCCGAGCAAGTGCAATTCCGAATGGCAGATTCACCTCCACTCACCACAGCCATTTCCTGCTTGTCCCTAGACACTGCAGCTTTCACAGTTCGAGTAAAGCCCAGCGCACAGCCGAGCTCTTTGCTGCCAGGCAGTTCTGCTGAATGGGCAGGAGCTGTGCTCACAGTCCCATTATCTGCCAGGTGTGGGATTCTGATATGGCCAGATAACCATCTTAGGAGATTGCAATGTAAGGATATTTATTCTTTAAATGACCTTTAATTACCCAGTTCCAAATCCCCCCAAGAAGAGTTTATCTCCTAGCTATCCTCCGATCTGACACAAATCTCCTGAGCCAGGCTTCGCAATCCTTGAGAGAGCTCCGAAATCTCCTTTCAGCTGAAACAGCTTCTACAAAAAGCAGGGGAAATGATCTGGCGGACTAAAAACACAAATTTCAAGAGACAATTATCGAGAACAACATTTCAGCTGGCTACCAGCTCAGGACCATCTCCATTCATTTCGTACTCCTGCCATTTAACTGTACCATTCCATATCTATTGTGGAATGTACTGTCACAGCTTTTGTGTGATCGGATGAAAGCAACAATTGAAATTGCTACTGTTGTTTGTTTTGGTTTGGTTTCAAGGGGTCTGTGTGGATGGTGTGCTTTTCTCTATGCTGTCAGTACCATCTGCTCCCTCGCTCCCTGTGGCTCCTCTCATCTTCCCACTTACAGAATATTTATAGCACACTGGCGCAAAACTGGTGGCTACCCCAGCCCCTCCCCAGATATCCTGCAAGGTGGGTCCCGGTCGATGATGAGCACCATGTTTTCAGAAGTAGGTCAGCTGCACCAATTAATAAAAGATTAGCTGAGCTAAAAAGGTGAACTCCTTTTATTTCCACTTTTTTTTTTCTTCTAGAGAAAATCCTGTAACAGAATATAGGTCAGATGATGCTCCTGCGGCAGACTTCAGAGTTTTTATGGAGTCAAACACTGGCCTCTAGTGGTACGATTAAACTACTGCACCCAGGCAGCATAACACGGGACTGCTTTAGTTTCTCCCAGACTTCCTTTTTTTACAGCACTGTACTGTAAATACACTGCCACTTTACTCGGCCATTTTCAACAAATCAACGCAAAACTAAAAAAAAATATTCACACCAAACCTTGCAACAGTTTTTATAAAATATTGTTTTACTTTTAACCTTAAAATTTTAAGTTAAAACAGAATTGAATTTTTTGCACAATGTTTAGTTATGTCACAAAGCCAAGATTACAGAAACGGCACGAAAAAACCAAACAATTCGGTGTTTTGTGAAAAAGCATGTTAAAGGAGAACTCCTAGTGGCTGTAGTACAGCGGACACATTGGTGCATTTTTTCCCCCCATTATGCAAGACGATGGAAAAAAGGTTTGAAGGGATTCAACTGGGGAAAACAGACAGGAGGAAACTGGGGATGGAAGATGGATTTCTGGCAAAGCAAGAAAAAGTAGACGTGGCTTAATGCGGGGGTCTGTCCTACTGTGTAGGACTGCTGTGCCCCAGTGACACAGTAGTACTGCATCTGTAGAGTCTCATTGTCCCCAGACTGGCAAAGGCTGCACATTGGAAACAGCAAGACCTGTCTTGTCTTGACACTATATTACATTGCCATGACCTCCCCTCAGTGGAGTATGAGACGTCTGCTTACACACCTTCCTCGCTAGCGACAAATTTAAAACAACACCTCGCACATCTCTGCAAAGGTCAGACCAAGCTATTAAAACCGGTGCGACAAGTATTTTGCATTACATCGGCAGCTTCTTAATAGCAATAACAACAACACGATCATCTGCCGTTTATTTCACTTACAGAGCAGGTTGTGCTTGTTAAATCATTTCTAGTTTCCATTGCGAAAGCAATTTCACTACTAGAAAGTCCACATTCATTTCATTTCCAGTAATCACTTCACTGCAATTCAGTTCCAGTTATCACTGCTGGAGAAATCACTGCACTTCCAGTTTCTAGTAAAATATCAGCTCTGCCTGGTCCTAAATACTTCAATAGCCTTATAGTATATGTGAGCGAGAGGGAGAGAGAGAGAGAAAGATGTATTCAGAATGCAATTAAATGTTCTTTTGCATGAAAACATTTTTTTTTACCAAGTATAACCATAACATATAGTTGATACTAGAATCTCAGGACAGTACCCTATGCCATTTTTCCCCATCAGCATTGAAAAAATCATCATATTTAATTTTTCTTTAGTTTTAAAAGTTATGCCCCTGCAGAGCCTACAAATTCCTAGTATGGTCTGAAGTCTGAGTCAGCCCCCCACAGGCTGTTTCTCCCCTAACCCAGAGACATCAACACAACACCCCCTTCTGACACACTCCTGAGCACAAAGTCATGGAAACGCATGTGCAAAACCAGCAGCAAATATGCTGCAGAAAGCCCATCCAAGAAATATGCATAGCCCGAGGCCACCTGAGACCACAGGCCGGAGAAGAGACGGTTCTGATAGGACACAACTATGTTCATGTAGAACACAAGTGGAAACAACATGGATGCACATTTAAAACCAAAAACAGGAGGAACATCTTTACCGAGAGGATTGTGGGAGTGTGGAACAAGCTGCCCAGTCATATTGTTGAAGGTGGTGGCTTCATTCAAGAAACAGCTGGATGACATCCAATTAGCTGCCAACTACCAGATGGGCCGATGGGCTGAATGCCCTCTCTTGTGAGTGACTGTTCTTCAATTATGATTGTTTCACAATCCCCAACTCAGTTCATATTCGGAACAGGTCATTTTGACAGAATCGGCTGATTTTTGGTGGGTAAATCATTCGGTTCTGAAGTAAGAGAAGATGCCAGTGCTCTGTGAGCAGCAATGGCAGCGAGGAGGCAGACATGGACATGGCAGCCTGGTGCAATCCAGGTACCACAGATTTACTTTCTCAGCATCTAACCTGCTAACACTTTGTGCAATATCGTGTGCGGTACTATCAGGTGACAGAGCTAGGAACTTTAAGGGCAGCACTGTGAGGTCAGTGGTAGTGGCATTGGTTCTGGATTGTAACTGAAGGTTGTGGCTCAATTTCCCAGTGAGACACTGCTGTTATCCACCTGAGTGAGGTACAGTACTTCAGCCAGTAGTGCTTGGGTGGAGTGGTAGCACTGTGGCTAAGGATCTGCGCCTGTGGCTGGAAGGTTGCTGGTTCAAATCCCGCGGCCGGCAGAGGAATCCTACTCTGTTGGGACCCTGAGCAAGGCCCTTAACCCCAACTGCTCCAGGGGAGCTGTATAAATGGCTGACCCTGCACTCTGACCCCAAGCTTCTCTCTCCCCATCTGTGTGCCTGTGTGTCTCATGGAGAGCAAGCTGGGGTATGCGAAAAGACAAATTCCTAATGTATGAAATTGTATATAGTCAATAAAGTGATCTCATCTTATCTTCAGTGAAATTCCCAGATTTACAGTAAGTGCAAATGGACGTTGCTTTGGATAAAAGTGACAACCAAACAAAATTTAACAAATGTAACCAGAGGGAGAAACGCGTGATTCCTACAGGGAGACCCTTGGATGTTTTCTAGTTTCCAGAATCCACAAGGTTTTCCCTGTATCCTTCAGGTATGATCAACTCCTCACCTGGAAAAAGAATAATATTGATCCAATTCATGTTGAACTAGACCAGTTTATTCCTTCTCTCCAGCCTTCAGCCATTAATGTTTCAAAGAAACAAGGAAAACCCTCTGGATCCCACAGTTTGCAGCTGATAGTCTGGTGCTCTGGTGCTGGTACACTTGATGTCCTCTCTTCCCCTCAGTTTCGGAATTGATCACCCTTCTTTCAAAGGGCACAAATTTTCTTGAAATCTTAAACTGCAAATGGATTAATTACAAGCCTGCATTTTCTCCAGAACTTCACAAATATTCAAAATTGATTCAAATTAAAATACATTATTTCGAATGTGTTTTGCATCCAAAATGTTTTTGCATAACTAAAGGGTACAGTATCATTTAATGAGCAAACGGAAATGAGATTTGGTACACAAGCAAACGATCATTCCATTCCATTAATTAGCTCTGAAATGATGATAAATCAAAATGAATAACTCCTTCCAAAAATCTCTTTGTAAGGCTACTTCAGATAAATGAGTTAAAGAATCTTATATATACATGTACATTCAGAGCAGTACTTTCACATCATGGATAATTTATCATGGACATGCATATTTTATAAGGCAATTAAAAAACAGGCTTTAGAAATGCAATTACAGCAATATAAGAAACTCAGAATACACAAGCCTGGGTAAGACGTGGAAAATTACAAGCTGTTGGCAGATTGCAACTTGGTGCGTATAACGCATGAGAACAAACAATCGTTTCTGCAACTCCAGTGAAACTTTCACGGCTGGCGTTAGTGTCCCGGGCTGCGACAAAAGGCTTAACTGAGGGGAGAATCTAATTCTGCTGCCACATTTGTAGACCTCTATGCTAAATACAGTATATTAGAAGTCAAACCATGAAGCACTATGAAAGGCCAGAGTCACTCTGGATTCCTGACTGCAGCGTGTTAGGGGTCAAAAGCAATCACAGTATACTGTATACTGTACCTTCCTACAAAACAGTGGCTCTAAAAGAGGAAGCTTTAAACTTCATTCCAGCCATGTTGTACTGTATATACAACATATAAAGTGCAAATTATCAGGCCTTCACTTTAAAACCACAAAATTATATATTAATTATGAAATATATGATAGGGCAAAACAGAAACCGTATCATGGGTAGCAAATCTTAGCTTGATAAATTTAAGGGTTTCACAGTAATGGCTGATGCTTCCCCATTCACGCCTCAGCTATAGTCAGGAATCTGGGATTCATACCGTACTTGATGATCTCCTGTCTTTCGAGCCACACGGGAAAAATCTGATGAAGACATCTTTCTTTCACCTTAGAAATGTCTGATGCTGAGTGCCTGATTCATGCATGTACTGTATAACATCAAGGCTTGATTTCTCCAACTCAGTACTCTATGGGCTCCCTAACTCTTCTTGGCAACTGGCAATGTGTTCAAACCTCTGCAGCTAGACACCTGACTCACACCAGACTCTGGTAACATACAGTACAGGTATCTCCCCTACACTTAAGTCTCTACATCGGTTGCCTGTAAAGTCACATATTCAATATAAGATCCAGTTACTGACTTTCAAGGGTCTAAACATCATATATCTCTGAACTTTTCCACTCCCCAACAAACTCAAAAATACATTTTTTGTCTTTTTCTTTATTCATAATGTACAGTGTCCGTCGGTTTGGAAAGGCGCTTTATAAATAAAAGTTATTATTATAAACCTGGTACATTTCTAGAACTGGACACACTTAAAGTTTTGGAAGGATCGATGGCTGAGGTGACTGTACAGTTACCTCTTGAGCGCCCCCTTCTGGCAATGTATCTCAATAACAATTGTGTTCCAAAGGACAATTATTAATTAATGATTCATGCTTGCAAAAGAGGTCTTATTCTAAGCAAAGGAATGAGAATGCACATAGCACATTTACAGTTGATATCGAGACACAATACACAGTATAACTTACCAAGTTGTCTAAAAAACATGCACTGCTGAAATCTCAAAGTTGAAAATGCTGAATTAATAAGTTGTCTAAAAAACGTTTACATGCTGTAATTAATTTAATCAATTTATTTTTAAACAATATTAAGTTCAAATCTCATCCAGGTGGTGCTGCACACTGGTGGTGTTTGAGGGGATCCCCATTACCTGTAAAGCGCTTCGAGTGGAGTGTCCAGAAACAGCGCTATATAAGTGTAAGGAATTATTATTATTGAATATTATTATTAAATGAGTACAAAAGCTGTGCTGACCATCTTTCACCACAAGAGGGTAGCATAAAACATACAGTAATAACTTACTGGAAACTTGTCTGCCCTTTCTGGATGGCTCACAGAACGTTTGCCTTCCTGTCTGTGGGAGAGCATGTAAACTTCCAAATATTGCACAAGAAAAAAAAAGCAAATGTTCAAATTCTCTACAGAAGCTTTCTCTATTCCTGGGCCTCAAGGGTGCAGAGCAACATGCTTTCTCTGAAAGATCGAGAGCTTCAGACTTCTGGAAGACGGATGTATATCAGTCAGATGTATATTCTACGCTGTGGTGTGCTGGGGCAGCAGCATCATGACAAAAGATGCAAATAGGCTCAATAAACTCACCAAGGAGGCTGGCACTGTGCTGGGGATGAGCCTTGACCCCATGGAGGTGGTGGCTGAGAGGAGAATGCTGACCAAGCTCACAGCCATCATGAACAACGCCTCTCATCCGCTTCATGGGACTGTTACTGGGCAGCGGAGCACATTTAGCAACAGACTGCTCCAGCTACGGTGTTCAAGGGAACGTTTCCGCAGGTCTTTCCTCCCGGCGGCTGTCAGGGTGTATGACGCTGCCCTAGGCTAGGACTGTTAGCCCTTCATTTGCTCCTCTATGGACAGCATGTTTACTCCATTGTACTTTTTGGACAATCAGTCTGTATAAACCTATGCACATTTTGCACATATTTTATTGTTTCTACAGTGACTATGATCAGCACATTTTGCACACACCTATGTATTTATTTATTTTGTTTGTCTTTTGTTTTATAACTATTCTGATGTCTGTTTTGCTTGTCTTGGGCTGGACTGCTGTAACACATCAATTTCCCTACGGGATTAATAAAGTATTATCTATCTATGTATCGATGCGATGAAGCCCTTCTCAGTGCATAATCAAGACAACAGCAGAGCCCAAGGACTAAAACTGGGCACCTCCTAACCTGGAGAGGCTCTTGAAACGTCACCCCGAAAACTCAGTGTCACAATTTCATTAGCAATAGGAAAATGCAGCTGCAGGCTTAAGCAGGGCAGGGCAGAGGCTGCAGGGCCTGCCGGAGCCTACCGGAGTAGAGTGTGTCCATATCCGGAGCTCTGGGGTTGGTGGCAAGAGAAGACGCCCACGAGGCAGAGTGGTGCAAGGCAGATGGCCTCAACAGCGGCTGGCAGCTGTCCTCGAGGAGCTCCGGCAGGGAAGGCGTTGAGTTCATCCGGTGCGAGGCGCAGGAGGTGGACAGCCCTGCAGCGAACGACAGAGTTAAGGGTGGCGTTACTTCCCATGAGCACGGCAAGACGGACAACTGTCTCCGTCTGCGTAGAACCCCCCCCGACTCCAGGCTCCAGGGGGAACGTGCGAGGCGTGACAACACAGTGGGCCGCACAGAAAGGGGAAAAACACATTTAATCATCTCTGTGTGTGAATAAAGTCTAACAGTTGGGTTTTATAGAGAAAGTTCCAGGAGGACACTGCACAGAAGCAAAACATTTTGAATCTAGTTGCGCTCATTTTTCTTGCCTTCTGTATGCTCAATTAAGCCACAGAGTTACTTGCGTTTATTTTTTTTCCATGAGGATTCTGCAATTTACTACAATTACCAGCTGTGCGTGCTGATAAATACTAAAAAAATTCAACAAAGGAGTTCTGCCAAATAAACAGTGCAGCCAGCCACTGATGAAGTTAAGTGTTATAAACAGCCAGCTCTACAGTCCTACCATCTTAGGAGACTCGTAATTGCTTTAAAAGTCCATTACGTGCAATGAATGACTGAGGAGATGACAGGAGCTTTTCAGCATTCATTGTTCCCAGTGTCATAATTTTACTTTTCAGGCTCTCAGCAGAGTAATGGTATAGCTTAAGTGTCCAGAGACTTCAGCAAAAACGCAAGCTGATGCTCCGATACATACAGTATAAGCTCTTAAGTTCTTTAAATATTAAAATTGAATTGCTGGCTACTAGTGAACTATGGAGATGTATGCACAAAGTCTTGGTCTAATGAGCAATATGTGGATTTCCTAAAAAAACACACTCAAAGAAATAAGATTTGGCCTGCAGCTCTGAACTGAGTTGTTTCCCTTATCTAATGAAGCTAAAAGGTCATATAATGTGGGAGGAGGCTTTACGAGGGCTGTCAGAAATGAAAAGCAATTCATAAATAAAACATCCAAGGGACTAGGTATCACTAATTTATTTGTGAACATGTCAGCTCTGCTCATCCAGGACATCCAGGTTTGTCTGATGGGGCCTTCATTACTTTTAAGCATCGACTGGCATTCTTTTATACTACAGCCTCTTCTCTGAAGAGACTCATAACTCCTACTTCCTGTACCGTACCTGTTGAAATTTCTATTTCCAACCCTGCAGGAACATTTTCGCCTGTGAGGCACGTCTCCGTTTCTCCGTTAACCATAAATAACTCAGAAAGAGCCTGCCCTTTTCACTCTGCTCAGGTTTCAAGCCTCATGCATTTTTTAGCGGCTTTGAAAATTCTGTGTCCTCTGCAATACGCGAAGGATTAAAGAGCAGAAAGCCATATCTTTGCTCCTTAGAACATTTCAAAATAATAAAAGGCAAATGAAACAAGGACCCAGGATAATTTTTGCGTCAGTTTTCCACGAGGTTTGGTACACTAAGTGTTTGTGTGCGACTCTTTCCTGTCAGTAAGCTTTGCCGAGTGATCTTCTGATCATGGATATTAAGGTATGCTAGATAACTGGATGAAAGCCTGGTCCCAAAATGAACCAGAAGACTCCCTGATGTGCCTTTAAACTCATTGTGGACCGAATGATTCACAAGTTTTTCAGCCAAGTTGCAGTTGGCTGTAGAATATAAGGACTGACCAACAGCACAGACATCCAGACCTGTATTCCACTTTAAACATGCCTAATTTTTCACTCTGACTCCCTCGCTTGACCAATTTACTGTACCAGGGTATCCATCACCTGCCACAAACAACCCAAAAAAATCCAACAGCAATGCCCGCTTTTCAAACCTCAAATTTCACCAGTCAGGACCTCATCCTAGTTTGCAAAGGTCAAGCAAGAGGAGTGCATACGACTCTCCATCAGTTGGGATGCAGATCCGTCACAGTGCTGGTGACTACTGGTACAGCTGAGCAGGCTGGAGAAGATCTTTGTTTGAGGATATAGCCACACCTGCCCACAGCAGGGACTTGAACCCACAACCTTCCAGCTGAGAGGACAGGGCTCTTAAACCCTTTCTCAGTGCTGTGTTCCAGTTGGGGGGTGCGAGGCTCATCTTTCTCATCAGGCCGAAACAAAGTTGCAGACAACAAGCAGTCGTGTGCTGTGCGTTAAAGTATTAGGTTGTCTGTTAAGCTCGATGGATTTGCAGCACTTCTCAGTTCGTTCATCCTGGCAAGTGTAAGCCTGATATTTTAGCTAAATCGATGATTCAGAGTGTCCCCTATAGCCTCCAAAACCCCAGAACCTGAAGACCTGGGAGAAGCTGTTAAATCGATTCCATTTAGCCGATAATAAGTCAATTGATTTAAGACCTGACCTGGAATGGAGACCTGCAGACACACTGCCACTCTAGGGCCAGGCTTGTCAACCCCTGAAAAAAATCTCATGTTTCCCAGTGAAAGCGAGGGAATGACTTCTGTGTTAAAGGACTGGTTCTCTGCATGTTTATAGGCGCCACAACGCAGGAACAGTAGCCAAAATATAGAACAGAGCAGAGCTTCATCCAATTCCCAATCTTTGGGCCCTGATCCCTGCATTACTCCGAATGTTTACCCCTTACAGGTTAGCCTGCGACCTCTCAGAGTCTACACTACCAAACAAAAGAGCCCCTGTTGGCAGTACACGTCAGCTCTCACTAAGCACGCACATGGGGTTTCTAGGAAGCTGTTTGAGGGAGCTTTCCTTTGAAAACTGAAGTACTTCCATTCCAGCAACTGAGAAATGAACAACAATACAACATTTGAAACCTCTCTTGTTGGCTGGAGGTGTCTCCAACAGGAAGCATCCTCTCACATGCAGCTACGCTAGGCTGTTTCCGACATGTACCCCTTCATCCCTTTGCCTGAATTAGTGACCCACTGTTTTTCATGCTACTAGATATTTTTTTTTTTTTTTTTTAAATGAGGCAAAATTTATTGACATCTGTTCTGAGGGCTTTACATCTTGAACACTGTCAATGTAAATGTGACCCTGGGAGAGGAAGAGGATGAAGGGAAATGTTTATTTGATCTAGAAATATGGCAATGGCTCTTGGGGGGGTCCCGATTTTGACTCTGCCAACAGCAACGGCTTCAGGCCTTGAAATAGAAACTTCCCCTTGACAGGAGATGTGGATGTAGCAGGGCTGATCAATGCCACTGCACCTCTTAGCCTTAGGTTAAGCGATGGAAACTTTGAAATGATCTTTTAAATACACGTGGGCACATGCCATGCCTCATTTTAGAAGTCCACCTTTGTTTTAAAAACCCCAGGAGTAGGTAGGATCTTTTCGGGCTGCATCTCTGGCGCCATCCGGTGTCAGTCACATGAATAACAGGCAATCCCGGTGCCGAGACTCCCTGGTCTTCAAACCCTAAAGCAAATCACTCAAACAGCGGTGTGTAGGCAGAGAACGAAACCTTTCGTTTAAAAAAAAAACTTCTTCATTCTTTGGCATCCAAAGAGCTTCGAGCAGTGCATGCACATTCACTCCATTCTCGTAAACCTCTCTCTAAGGAGCACAGCCTGATCTCTTTTGAAGACGCTGCACCTTGTACGATCTTGGAGATGCACTTTGAGAACCTCACTCAGTTCTCAGCTCCCTCAGAGGTTTCAAAGCTCTGACTACTCATGGCCTCTTTCAGAACCTGGCTTTCAGGTTATTTGGGATTATAAAAATAGTTTCCTCTCGCAGCAGCTAAGGCATTAATTAGAATAGAACATGGACTCTGGTCTCTGGCATCTATGCTCCTGTTGTCAAGTAGTTTTTAGACATTAACTGGGCCCTCAATACGCCCTTTTCACTTGTTGGAGAACCAGTATGGGCTTTAATGCTGGAGTCAGTGATAGAATCTGGCTTATGCTGTTCAGAATACAAAAACAACATTAGAAGACAATCATAACCCCAATGAGGCAGTTGACATGTTAGTAAAGAAATTTAAACTTTTGGGAGGGTCTACATAAGAGTTTTAAAAATACAGCTTTTCAAATTCCCTGATGCGTAACTATACTATTGTCTTTCGTGTTTTTCTGCCAGTCACTGATTACGTAAGGTATGATTCTGAATCTACTGTTCAAAACATCTATTCTCCAGTATCGCTTCCTGCTCTGGAGGGCGGCACTGAGCCGGAGCCTGTCCTGTTAAAAGGAGGTACAAAGTCAGACTCCACCACGGATGAGAATCAAACACAGAGGCAATTTGAAGAAAGCAATTAACTGTGCCAGAATGTCCATGGAAGGCTGAGGCACAAAGACACAAACACAGAGAGAACCTGCAGAGCATCCCAGACCAGAATCAAACCCAGGAACCAAGCAAGAGGCGTGCAGCAGAAAGGATAAAACACACAAAATATCACTGCCCCTACAAAATTGCCCTCGTCACATTAAATAAATGACTACCATTGTACCTTTCCACAGTGGAACTCAAGAGCACAGTGGGACACTAACACAATTTCACACATGTGTTTTTATAAAAAGTAAGCATTGCATATTTTGGCCAATCGGATTGCTTCAAACGACATAAATCAAGGCAAAAACACGTCTGGCAGCTAGAGGCACAAGGTGGAATAACCTTCACTTCCGTATTAGAAATCTGCTGTTTTTTCCTCCAGAAAAGGCAAGGCGTGCAAGCACACATTATGCACATCAGCAGCGACATTTCTGCTTTGACACTGGGCAACACTGTTGATCCCAAATATATCTGGGAGCAATAAGCACAAGGTTGACCATTATACCTTTTACTATTGCCAGGCACCAGCTAACAGTGCCTGAGAGAGGCATCCATCTGCTGGGAAAGGACAGGTCCACCCTGCTGGTGGGAGCACAGAACAGTAGGTTGTGTTTCACTCTCAATTCATTTTGTGGCTGGAAGGTATTTAAAACTTCCTGCTCTCAGCGAGCAAGATGACCGTGTGTGTCCGTGCATCTGTGGAGTCATGTGTTCCTACATCTTCTTTGATATTGTAGAAGGACCAGAAATATATCTGTTTCAGTCTGTTTTCTCCTCCATGTGCAGTGCCTTGTGAGGGAATTTTGGAATGATCATAAAAACCAAATTAGAATTAGAATTAATGGGAAGAGCGTGCAGAAATGAACTATGATTAAAATATGTAATTAAAACAGTCCTCCAGTATGTACTTAGCACTTAGTTTAATTCAATTTCAGTTTAATTCAAAATACTTTATTCATCTCTGGGGGAGCAATTTAACGTATGGTACAATAAAACAAATGAAACGTTCTGCCCTTTAAGGCTTTTAAGATAGAAATTTGCCTCACTTTGTTAGGTATGTATCCTTACTGATTTCCACTATCGGTCAGAAAAGGTCTGGGGAACATCTAAATATCTGGATGGGAAACAAGCGTAAACTTCTGTTTTTTATTCTTTTAACTCAAGATATTAACGTGTAGGATTAAAAAGCATACCCATATTAAAGTGCTCAGTATTATGGATCACAGTGAGATGTGGTGTGATTCTGTCATGATTAACCCTGCAAAGGGCAGAGTTATAATGGATTTACTTAGTTCCATGAACTGGGATTTAACAAGAAGTTCAGCTACACAAAAATCAGTAAGTCCGATGTACCGGACAGCACTCACCCAAACAGCACTAAACATGGGTCACTCTTGAGTGGTACTCACTGCTAGGTTTCCTATGATACACCTGATTAACTTTTCTGGGATTAACAGAGCTATTGGAAGACCCTAAACTACAGATCTGTTGCAGCAGTCTTCAAAGTTAAATTAAATAAATAAACTTTTTTTCTCCAAAGTGAAAGAAAATCAACTGAGCAGCTGGAGGAAAAGCAAAGCATTCTTTTGTGTGAATTATTTTCCAGAGGGATACAAAAAGCAGACTCTATGCTGTCCATCTCATCCAGGAATGAGACCGACATCAGCTAACAATTCGGCAAAACTTTGAATCTTTGTAGCAGAGGCATAGTGTAGGAGTTAATTGTTGTGTGATTGGGGATCAGGCGCTAAAACAGCTTTCTGCTGGAACACTGATTAGTCCATTAAGAGCTTGTGAATCTCTGTAGTTCATCGATGTAGACCAAGCAAGCAATTGTACTACAGGGAAAGGGTCAAGAGACAAGCATGTCTCCATAAGTAAACACTAAAAATCCTGTAGTTATTTCAACATGCAGTTGTTTTTTAAAACCTACTGTAAATGGGCAACAGGTGCAATTACTGACACAAGAAACCAGCCAGTTTAAACTCACCTATGGAATATTCTGAATGAGTCTCCCAATATCTGGCAAAGTTCATATGCTTACCCACCATTTATGTATATTTCAAATGTTAGGAAATACATAATGCATTAGTGAAATCGATGATGGCATCGCTCTGCATCTTCCAGTACATTAAGTCTTTGTAACAAAAAACAACTACATTTCCCTTCATTTGCTGACTGTACTGAATCCCAGCCTCCATTAAAAACACATTTGCCTGCTTCTCCAACCTGATGAGGACTCATCTGGTAAAGGGTTCAGAACACGAGACTATAAGAAAGTTTACAAGCTGACTCTTATTTCTTTATTTCCCATTTGTTTGAAATGATCGTCTCGGCTTATGTAAGGGTAACACACAGCACATACAAACTTTCCACATGATCTGACAGTTATCAGATTCTTTACATGCAGCTTTGAAACAATTCAAGCCCCTGCAGGCCCTTCCCACAGACCCTATGAACAATGTGTGTGTGTTGGAGACACACTCTCTCCTTGATCAATCCCACATGATCAGAAATGTCACGATGTGGGCTTTGCGATGAGTCACCATTCCACAACACAAAATGCTTTGCATCTTGGCAGGTTTTTGTTCAGTTTTGTTTCCCCTCTTAAATACAGCTCATGAAGCAGACTCCAGGCTTTTCATAAAGTAATACATTCTAACAAAGCAGCATCACGCTTATTCTGAAGGATGAGAACTTTGTTAATGTCTGCACTCAGCGCCCACTTCAGGGACAAACACATTTTTAATTCTTTATTGGGAGATGCTGGGAATCAGACGCTGGAATATACCCATTCAGAACTTTAATGATTTAATGGAGACAGTGCACAACCGGCATCATTAATGATAAATCGTCTGCATGGCCTTCAGATTCATTTGGGCTATGGCTTTTTGGCTGCAGAAGCTCAGCTGCTTCTGTGTCTCAGATGAGCCCCCACTTCCATGTAGTTTCCACAGTTCCACTTGTTTTTTTATTTATTTTTTTACGCAAAGGCCTTCGGACAAGAGTACCTGACTTCCTACCACCAAAAGTACTTTGGCCCAGAGCTGAAACGCTAACGTGAAAATAGTGATTTTTTCCCTGTGTCAAAAGATCAGATGACTTCAGCGCCTCATCAGTTATAAAAACTATTAAGCTTTACAGATTGCAATTGTAAAAGGGACCCCTCCTCTATCCTCCCCCCATGTAGAGCTGTGGAACTAAAAGGATCAGAAGGACTTGATCCATTAGAGCCGTTCACAAACAATAACAGACATTAAAAAGAAGGAAAATGCAATTTCAGCTCGGCTGCTTCTAATTGAAAACTAAACAGTGAACTCAAACTAAATAGATAACGAACAGTGAAAGAAGAAAAGATGTCTTCAACAGGACACTGGCTGTTGGTTTATTTTCAGTCTCTCATGTTTTTTTTTTTAATCTCTGTCCTTTTTTCTCCAGCCCAGCACAGAAGACTTAACATAAACCAGGCAGATCGTGAGGAATTTCCTATAAATCGCGAGGAAGGCAGGAAAGGCAGCAGTGAAGACGTCTTCACTTTCCTCCCTTATGATTGGCAATTCTGCAGGCTGCTTATCAAACTCAACTCCCAGACATAAATTCAGAATCCGGGAAAAAATAAGGCTTTAAAGAGTAGTTCTGTCTCTGCTAAAGAGTAGTTATGTGTGTGCGCGAGCTGGGGAATCTCAGGTGAAGTAAAGGTCATGTTAAGAATCACGCCGATGCTGAAACTAGCACAGGCTAGAGTTGTGCTCATGACAGGGCTGCTCTCTCACTCCTCCTGGGCTACTGAACTCTCTGTATCGGTGTGCCTAGCGTTTCTTCAAACTCCTGGGACTGTTCTAGGAAAATAAGAAAACCCTGACCTAGAGAGAATTCAATAAAGCCTGCCATTAAATAATGCTCAAATATGTGGCTCTCAAATTCCAGGTCTCACCCATCCAATACTTTTCTCCACTTTCTTGGAAAAAAGGAAACATCTAGATACAACAAATACCATAAAACACAGAGAGAAAGGATAAAACATTCTTTTGCAAACCCAGGAAGCATCAGTGTGTGCTCTGTGCTTGACTGGTTTGTTCATTATGATGGACAAATCTGCATCTACTGTCAAAAGTGGATCCTGGAAAAAGGTACGGTACATTGGGCAAACATGCTGGTTTAAGCTTAACATGAAAGCTTTAACCCCTACATTTTATCTGACATTTTGTTTTTTGGACTGATTGGTGCATTGCACTTCAGATAGGAAGACTCCCTGGTGTTTTCCCTGACCTCACAGTGGTTTCTCTGCACCCTGGCTCAGCATGCAACCACTGGGAAAGCGGACTTCACAGCAAGCTGAAGGGTCAGTGCAAAGGCAAGGCTAAGGAAATGCACAGCTGCACAAATTCTGCAGGTCAATACTTCACTGGTAACAACAGCAAGTGGGGCTTTCCTGACCCAAGATGAAGGAACTCCCCTGCATCCTGAATAAGGAAAGGCACAAAAGAGATTTATTTCCAGCAGCCTCATCAGTGGGTCCAAATTGAGCTGAAAGGTCTTTTTCAGTCTCAGACAAAGTAAAAATAATCATTCCATCACTGACCAGTTGACCACGACTTTACACCAAATACTTCCAGCAGTATCTTAAAGCATAAGATAGACACTTCTCATATTTTGGTCCTTTGAGGCAGCTGAACGTTCTGACAGCCCACAAATGGCCAACTTTTACAACTGAGGTTGAAAGGTGATTTGTGGAACAGAGAAAACACAGTGGTGGGGGCAGACCACTTAGTGTACAACAATGACGCCAACAAGAGACGCCCAGCAATTGAAGCTGTTCTTTAACCAAAGCTCAAAAGCTTTCCTGGCACCAACAGAGGAAGTCTCCTATAGACTTCCTGTGTGGCTCATTGATCCTCAATCTTTTATTAGCTGAAAACATGTACTTTGAATGGTCATACAATGAGTGACATTCATTAAACTTTCATTAGTCTTTTGTAGAAAATCTGTGTGTTAGTGTGAAGTATCGTGATTCAACTGCTCCTGTCTGAATACAGACCTAAAACTGTACTTGCATACCCTGCAGACCGGTGATCCTCCTACAACTCAAACTCCTCCACGATTTGACAACAGTCCTAATTAAGGTCAATTAAGTTGATTAGTCAATGAATTAAGTGTTTAAGAGGATTTCAAACCATGAGGCTCCCTTTCGGCCCCTTGAAGCACAGGTCAGGAACACAGGTGTTGACCACATGAACACCACAAACTGTAACTAATGTTAAGAACAGTTCTCCACCTACTTGCACTGCATCTTCTTTCAAACCCTCTTCATAAATATTCCCTTGGCTTTTCCCATTAAACAAAACATGGGATATCATTCAAGGCCATTTCAGTGATGCTACTTTGCACAGAACTGTGGATATACTAGGCAAATGGAAACAGAATGAGATAAACAAATTCGGCTCCTCTGCAAATAGAGTTTCTCAGGAAGGAACCAACATCAGTGGATTCCATTCTTAGACCATGGCTTCCCCCACACCTGGGAATGGTATTATTACTGCTGAAGATCACAGATGGACAAAGAAGAACCCGAAGACAGTGATGCCATTCCAGTAGTGTTCCCTGATCCTGGTTGTCTTTGTAACAAGGTTTTAGGATGCATGAGTTATTGATAACCTGAGCTATTAGTAATTGCACAAGAGCAATAGCTTATAGAAGTGTCAGTCAGCAGGTCTGCATTTTGAAAGAAAGCCCTTAAAAACCAGGTGATTGAATTAAGTAACGAAACTCCTGCTTTAATAATGGAAAGAAATAACCTACTTCAATTAAATGAAAATCGCTGGCATTTCACCTGCTTGCACGTGATCCCTTTTAGCTCTTACTAAAACATATGTTACAAGAAAATAACTCAAGTAGAATGCAAGATGTGAGCCATAGCAATAGACCAAGACCAACCTTATTCAGCAGAACCTGAACTAAAGCTCAATATTAGGTAGGTAGGTCCCTTTTCAGGCCATCAAGGCCTATGGGGGGAATGGGGGGCAAGGGCCACCATTTTTCTCAACCATGCAACGCTGGAGGTGGAGGTGATGGGGTCACCATCACACTCCGTCAGCCTATTACCCCCGGAAGGATTAACCCCCGGTACTCATCTGGAAAGCAGGCTGAGTGGACCTGGGAGCCGTCTGGAAGGAATCAGAGCTCCATCGCTTGCCCCTACCTGGGATTGAACCCGAGACCCTCTGGTCAGGAGCTAGATGCCCTTGCCGTCTGAGTTACCACAACTCCAAAGCTCACTATTGGACAGTGAATTATATCCTGTATATAGTTTAATGGAATTAAAGACTATTTGTCTTTGCTCACCTTGGCTACAATCCACTTCCCAGTGGGATCCCAGATCTTTCTTTACTACATCCTGCTGGGAAGGGGACAGCACCAGGGCCGTATTTAGGTGTTTGTAGGCCCTGGGCACTTTCACTCCGAAATGTGCAGAAAGAGGGGGAAACGCCCATTGAATGGCGTCGATTGACATGATGCACTTTAAACTCT
The DNA here is from genome assembly GCF_059453375.1 of Lepisosteus platostomus. Classification (NCBI taxonomy): domain Eukaryota; kingdom Metazoa; phylum Chordata; class Actinopteri; order Semionotiformes; family Lepisosteidae; genus Lepisosteus; species Lepisosteus platostomus. The sequence continues at coordinate 14,796,317 of NC_142628.1, forward strand.
TCTAATGCTAAACCGTGTATTTGATGGAGCGAGTCGAGCAACCATTGCTTCAATACTTCTAGTTTCTAGAACAGCCGCTAGATAGCGAAGGATTTCCCTTTAGGTGCACAGGCCCACAGTGCCTAGGGCCTATGAAACTTTTAGGGCCGACGAAGGAGGGAAACACTAGTGACTGACGAAAAACGAGCTGAAGCAACATGCTTGTGATCAACTCTCGGTGCTCCAGATCAATAATCCTACGATCTCTAGCGCCTGTTCTAGAAACTCGAAGTATTGAAGTGATGGTCGCTCGCTCCATCAATCACGAGGTTCAGCATTAGAAGAGTTTAAAGTGCATCATGTCAGGCGATGTCATTCAATGGGCGTTTCCCCCTCTTTCTGCACATTTAGGAGTGAAAGTGCCCAGGGCCTACCAACACCAAAATCCGGCCCTGCTAGTCCTTTTTATTTGGAAGTAATAGGAATCTGGAGCACTGGGAGAAATCACCCGGAAACGCAGGGCGAAGTGGGAATTACAGTTTAGTTTCGTAGTTTTAGCAGTTCACAGGCACCGTGCACAACCTGCACAGAGATGATTTTAGTGTCTGTGACTTCTCAGACTTCATTCCCGGAGGACCTACAGTAGCATCTCTTGGCTTTTGTTTCACCTGAGCTTTCAGGTATTCCCTCTGTTAACTTTTTATACTTACTCTATCAACTGCACAGCTGTGTAGAATAAAGATTAGTATAAATTAATACTTCTACTCTGAGATTGTTTCTAAGAAATGAACCATTGATGGAAGTACATATTTAGATGTATTAAAATCTAGAAGACCTTAACAAAAGGGATACACATGTAGCACTAGGAAAACTAGATAAAATGTTTAACTGACTACCTAGGAACAAAGGTTGGAGTGTTTTAAAGAGATTCTTTCAGTTTTGGCCATGTATCACACATTTTTTTATAAAGTAGGTCAAAGTGTCCGATTTCAAAAATAAAGAATTAAGTCTGCAATATAAGAATGCATTCCCAATTAATTATGAGCAGAATATCCCTTGGAAACAGAATATCAGTATCAGGGTGCTGAAGGATATGCAGCACATTTGAATTTCTCAAACAGAGCTGTCATGCTCTTCAGCACAGAGCAGCAGTGGGACAAGCTGATATTTATACAGTAGCCACCCACCAGTCATTCAGGGCAGGTTATTGTAGTAAGTAATTAAACAGGAGTCTCATTCCACCTGGAGGCTGTTATCCACAACCTGCCTCAGGTGATTCAAGACTACTTAAGCCATAGACGTCATAGAGTGTACTTAGTCTATAGCTTTGCCCAAGTTCCCAAATGCTCTCTGTGTTTGCTTCCTGGACTTCATTCTCTGGATTCTGCTTTGATCCTTTGTATATACGATGTCTCTTGGTTTTGAACTTTGCTTATCTTTGTTTAAGGCTTTGGACAGTTTGCCTGGAATGTGCTTGCCTGTGCTGAGATCCGATGCATTAGTCTGTCTCCCCTGCTGCCTGCCAACACCATGCGGCTTACTCACACAGATGCTTCCATGCCTTGTTGATCTGCCTGCTCTTAGGTTTATTTCCCAAAAACCTGTGGCTGCTTTATCTACAGTAGTGACTCATTACATAAGTAGTTAGGGATGACTGGATTCTGAGGAATTAGTCTACTCCTCTTTACGGAATCTAAAAAGATGCTGGACAAAATGAGAGCTTCAGAGAGCTGAGAGTACTTCTCATTAAAATGGTCTCTGTCCTCCTGACTGGTAACCTCAATAGGAAACTATCGAACAGCGAAATCCCAAACTGCACAGATTAATCTTTGAAAGGCTACACCCTGCCTTATTTAAACATACAGTATGTGGCCCTTCTTAACTTTAAACAACATTTGCAACAAAACTGAAAGTATTTTCATTTCATTGGTTTCAGAAGTACAGAAAAATTAAAAAGTACAGAAAAAAACATTTTCTGAGATCATCCATTCCCAAAGTATTCGTCCGCCCAATGTGCAAGAATGTCCATTAAGAACAGTTACAAATGGGCCCTTCTAGCCTGTTTAGACATAGGTAGTAGCTACTTGATCCAATGATCTCATCCTGATACAAACCAGAATATCAGCTTCAACAACATGGCTGAGGAACATGTTCCACACTCCCACAACTCTCTGTGTAAAGAAGTGCCTCCTGTTCTCGGTTGTAAATGCATTTCCCACTAGTTTTCAGTTGTGTCCCCTGGCTCGTGTTTGTTTCACTGTTGATTCTGAAGATGTACCCGGGGCTGTCTTTGCCAGTGCCTTGGAGGATTGTGAATAGCTGGATCAGGTCCCCTTTGGGAACAGCTTTTCCCTGAATCTGATTTCACTCTCTGCTCCCCAAATCCCCCAGTGTTTGACTACCTGCCTGTGATCTTTGCCTCCTTTTCTACTGGCAACTGGTCTTTGCTGGTCAGTCCATCAGTCCTTTGTCTCCAGTAGAAACAAGCCATAGAAAGTGAGATTATTACAGAGAAGCGATTGCTGACATTCAGCTGTTTCTGCCTCTTTAGGATTTCGAAAGGCTGTGCAGAAATACGTATATCAACAGAATCATCACTAACCTTCTTAATTTTGGATACACTCAGTGCAACCACACAGGAGTACACGGCAAACTTGGTCTGTGTAGCCCCTCGGGTTTAAAGAAAATGCAATAACCTTGTTTCGTTGAACCGTTTTCATAAAATGCCCCCTTTACGATTAACCCGGAATCCTTCCTTAGGCGAAACTACAAGACACCTTTTTTTGAAAAAAAGATGGTGTTCGGAAATTTCAATAGTTATTGAAGTCTCTCTACTTGACGGACTTTCTAAATTGACAGAAGCGTGGCTCTCTTCTCCATTTGAAACAAAGTTATTCGCTTCTCTGTTAACATTCTTACACACAGTACTGTATAATCATTGATCGGCGACATTATGGTCACAGTGTTCCTATGCGCCTGGACAGCAGCAGTAGAGACTTCACCCCAGTGGGGATTCCTCAGAATGAGCGTAATTCTGCAGCACTGTCCTCACAAAATAACAAGTCTGCACGCCGTCTGCGCACGGTTGGAACACCTTACTATACGAGTTTTAATAACGTGTAACCATATTTTTACCAATCGTTCACTCCCTTTTTACTAAACTCCATCAGTGCGCTGTGAAATAACCATTCACCTCCATGTGATGCTGAGTAACACTGTACTCTACAGACAGGACCAGGCATAATAACCGGGACAGATAATACTAAGTCTGTAGTGACGTCGGTTCATTTTCTAAAGAGGCAGAGTGTATACAGTATACATACTCACACACGGTAAATAGTATCAATGAAAAAACACCCGAGCACGCCAAATAACCGGCGAGGGGGGAAATCTTTGAAACGACAAACATTTCAGGAGCGTAAAATAAACTTACCAGAAGGTGCAGACCTTGAGACAGCCCACAAATTAAAGTCCACACTGGCGTCACTGGGCAAGTCGCTGGACCTGGTATTTATTGTATCTGACCGCGAAGTGCTACCGCCAGCTTTCTCTGAAGTAACTTCTTGTAGCTCAACATCCATGGCAGCAATTTCAATTAGCAATTAATACCCGGAACAGCAATGCCGAGGGGGTTGAAAGTTCAGTAAAAGAATTAAGTATATACAGAGAACTTTTTATGGTAGGGAACGACGGTGATCACAAGTTATATTCCGGAAGGTGATGATTTAGACCACGAAGCAATCCTTAAAAAAAAAAAACGAGATATGGAATCCAGAGGTTATGTAGTTACAGACGTGACATTTGCGGGTAGAAGCATCCTCTAGATTTCAAAGGTGCCCCGTCAACTAGGTGAATCTTAAACAGGGCTTTGCAACAAGTACAGTTTAAAAAACTGAAGAGGGTGAATGAAACGTGGGAGAAAACGCTTCTCGGAACAGCAGGAGTAGAGAGCGTGTCCCGGCTACCCACAGAGACAGAGCGTCTCCTTCGCTCCGCTGCAACTTGCGTCCCGAGTTCCAGCCGGAGCAGACCGAAAGGGTGGGGCTTGCGCGTTAATTTCCACAAGCCGCGCTGACTTTCAAACTGCTGAATGAATGCGGAGAAGCCGAACAGCGTCCCTCCCCCCTCCCCCCGCTTAACCCGCTGATAGAAAATAAGGTATCTGTCTGTAGGGACCGCTCTGGGCTTCAGAGGAGTTGAATGGGTCTCATTATGGCCACCGGGCAGCAAACTGACCGGCTAACATTCAGTATGAGGGAAGTGTTCACCTCGAGCGCTCATGTCGCTCGCGTTGGAACACATACTGTAACAGTTTTTTTTTTTGGGACCGCTTTTATTCACAGTTTTCCATCATTTCGTGTAATCCTGGACTTAGTAAACTATTGCGCAAATTAACCCGTGATGAGAGTGCGTGAGTGAAGATATATGAACGGGGAAGGAAAAGAAAAAAAAAGTGCAGTGCTCTCGGGTTCACGTGGGTATGCGCCCCTCCACCGCTATAGACTTGAACCCGGGTCTCCGGCGTTACTTAACAAGGACCCAGCCAGTTGAGCTAAAGGGAGATCTCCCTTCAGCCTGTCGGCTGCGGTCCCTGCTATTCACAGGGAAGTGCTTGGGTCTTTCTGCAGGTGTGAGGGAGAGTGGCAGATTAATAAAAGAGGAGAACAAAAGACAGAGTAGTTTAAAAGCAGTGGGCAGCAGGGAAGAAATGGGCATGAAGCAGGTTAAAACTGAAAAAAGTAGTGCTGGTGAAGGTTATAGGTGAAGATTACAGTTAATGATGCTTGCAGCTGGCTGCACGCAAAGCCTTATTCAGGTGCTAAATGAAAAGTGCCTCTAGAACACACCTGCAGGGCCAGGGTTGCCCACACCTACACAGTATGGACCGGACAGAGTCTCCACCTGTCGCCAGCTCTTGCAGCACCTGGAGAGGATGAGCTTCCCAGTATCTCTTGAGCCAGCTGGGCTGGCTACACCTGTACTAAAGAAAGAGGTTTGCTCACTCACAGCAGAGCACTGAGCAGCATCAGCACAAAACTGGCCAGGGTCAAGCCCATCCCAGCTGGAGGAATGAGGAATGCACTGGGGAACAAACCAGAAGTATTTTGTATTTGAGCCTTTGGCTAAACAGAAACATGCATCCACTGGATAAGGAAAAAATCTGTTCAAATGTCACATAGAAGCAGAGGACAGGACACAAGGCAGGACAACAGGCTCAGCTGAGAAATACAGTAATTATTCACCGAGCCAGCATGTTTGTTTTAAAAGGAAAAACAGGAGAAAGTTAAGGGACTGGAAAACTCAAAACAAATCATTTTTAACAACTTGTAACAATATTTTTTTTCAGTTCCAACAAATCTCTCACTTTTACTGCCAAGTAAGGCTTTAATCACATTATTGTGAAAGTAAAGCCGGATCTTATCAGAAGGTACCATCGTGTTTTTTGTTTCCATCCATTGTGATAATTTTGTAACCATTATGTGAAATGCAAGTTTTTTCCTTTACTTTAAAGGCCGATATCCTTCCTAGCATATCCTGCTAAATGACTGGTCCCTGTTTGCACCCATTAAAAGGAAAACTGACAGTTTTCTGAATCTGAAAGAGGATCAGTACTGAGGGAACTGGACATGTTGTACTGTAAACAGGGTGTATGACAGCCCTCTGGTAACAAAGTAACTCTCTGACACCCAGGCATTGAGAGGTAATTGAATGTTAGCAGATTTTGAGCTGAAATTCAGTATCAGATCCCAATAAATGAACCGTGAACTTTCTTTGATGTCAAAACACTCTCTGTAAACAAGTGTGCATTAAAAGACATGGCCCTGTTCTTACAGCAGTACCACATTGTCAGAAGCTAACCTCCAGGTGACATCTCAGAACTGACTGAGACGACTGAACTACACCTTTTCTCTGTGCCTGTGTCCGTTCAACTGGCTATTGCACTCCAACCCCTGTATTGTACTTTGTAAACTGCTAAACTGTGAAAACATGAGTTTGTGCAGTATTTATGGGGCACTGCATTCTGCATGTCTTGGAATTTGCCTTGGCTTAAGGCATCAGCTAAAGACATGAATGAAAAATAAAAGCTGCCGTCCTTCTAGCTAACAAAAGGAGACAGATAAATCACTCAGTGCAATAAAACATTTTTGACAGTATTCAAGCCCCTTTCTCTGGACGCCCCGTCTTTCACATAAACCCAGAATTATGCTGTGTGCGAAGAAGCACTGAAGACTTCACTCAGATAGCTTTCTCCTTTGTGTCATTGATGTCATTCTGCGTAGAGCACTTTCTCTTCACACACCAAGTCCTCCATCATCTGTCCCGGGATCATAACTCCATTGTTGCAAGAAACATGCACTCCAGTCCCCACCTTATCATCCTTCTCAGCTACCTGGAACAATCTATCAGATAGTGCACCTCTTCCGTCAAGAGATCAATGCCATGCTTCTATTACAGTGACCGCATGAGAACTGGAGAGTCTTTTAACAGGGCTTTAAGAACCCCAAGCAATTTGTTTGAGTCCACAGATACAGTGAATTGTTATTCCTCTTCACCCAGTCATCCTATGAGAGCCACAGTAAGTGGTTTTATAGCTTATTAATTAAAAGGCGAAACATGCTTACTGCACGGAGTTGTGCAAAAATCCATCTAGCAGTAGTTTTTGTGGCTCCTCAGCATTTTTAAAGGCAAACTTCCAAAGCCAGTTGAGTTCCTGGGCTCTGGACACAGTATGAACATTAGATAAAATGAAGAACTTAATGGCAGAACAGGTGAATAAAAGTGAAAATCACCCTAAAAATGTCCTACCCCATCAAGAAGTCTGTGTCTCCTTATACAGGTGTATTCATCCTGGGGTTGGAGAATGGGATGTCAAACCTAGGAGAAAATTGAACACACTAGCACCCAAATATCCTGGCTAGGACATATTACTGCTGAGCTATTTCCCTTTTTTATACATTTAAGACTGGAGGCAGCTCATTATACTTAAATACGGCTTTAAGGATGACAAACATGTTAGCTCTCTAGAGCAGGTACCTTGTAAGATTTAATCATTTACTATATTGAAGAGACTGCAATAGTTTTCAAAGTCTTTTAAGTGATTTAATTACATTAATATGTTTACTACAATTAGTTAAAAAAAACCTAGCTCCAAACCTTAATTAATCTCCTATTTTCCTTCAGAAATAGATTAATGAAATTTAGAGAGCTCGCCCTGGAGATCCATAGTCCTGGAACTTTTAGAATTAAGCTTTTATTTTCTTTAACAAAGGATCAATAAAATCTGAAGGTTTTCTAAGAAGTTTCAAACAGTAAGCAGAGGACTGCTAAATGTGATCACTTTTCCCAGTTAAGTGAAAAATTGGTCTTAATAAATTGCTGAAGCAGGGCTAGAGACTCCATGTCTGTATTTAATTTCAAGGCTCAGGGCAGGGGTATGTCTAATAGTAATGAATGCATTTAAAAGAGTATTGCTCAGCAGCTAGAAAGCCCCAAATGATTAGACATTTGTAGACTAAATGAACAGACACATTGATGAATGATTTTAATGAGACAGAAAGTGGAAAAAGCCATGCAATGCCCACTGCTCAATGGCTATGCATTACAAGAGCAGGGTGTACATTGCATACATGTGTGCAAAGGTTCCAGGTTAGTCACCTGAAAGATGACAGCTCTGTGATCACGAGTTGCCTGCGCTGCTCAAGGGCAGCTGCAGGTGAAATCCCAGACAAAACGACGTGTAGAGAATATTGCAGTACGAACAGATGCACGCTTAGAGCTGAATCTGAATTTAATGCTTTGAACATCCTTGCGTACTGGGGTTCAAGGGTACTCTGTTCTCAGCACTACGGAGGCCAAATGCGTATTGTAAGTAATACGAATATTTCCTTAAACTTACATAGCGCTTTTCTGGACACTCCACACAGAGCTCTTTACAGGTAATGGGGATCCCCTCCACCCCCACCAGTGTGCAGCCCCACCTGGATGATGCGACGGCAGCCATAGTGCGCCAGAACGCTCCCACACACACCAGCTCTCAGTGGGGAGGAGAGCAGAGTAATGTAGCCAATTCATAGATGGGGATTATTAGGAGGCCATGATTGGTAAGGGCCAATGGGAAATTTGGGTGACACCCCTACTCTTTTCAAGAAACACCCTGGGATTTTTAATGACCACAGAGAGTCAGAACCTCGGTTTTACGTCTCATCTGAAGGATGGCACCTGTTTACAGTATAGTGTCCCCATCACTATACTGGGGCATTAGGACCCACACAGACCGCAGGGTGAGCGCCCCCTGCTGGCCCTACTAACACCTCTTCCAGCAGCAACCTTGGTTTTTCCAAGGAGTCTCCCACCCAGGTACTGACCAGGCTCACACCTGCTGAGCTCCAGTGGGGCTGCCAGTTGTGAGTTGCAGAGTGATATGGCTGCTGGCTGTTTCTTTTTGTATTGTTACAAAAAAAGAATACAAAAGTATTGTTTCTTTTGTAAACAAATATCAGACATGCTTCTGCAGTGGAAAATATGTCTCAGGGGATGGTTCCTTAACTGTGGTTCTATGCTGAATGTCAAAATTCTATGTTTAAATTGAAGCAAGGTACTGTTTTTGTCTTTTTGTTAATACTGTGGATTGGGAAGGCAATATGTAACCTGCAACTGGGCACATCCCAGTGTAGAGAAACTGACTGTGAACCCGTTTACTGCAATCGAATCGAAGACAAGTTTTCTAGCATATCGAATGTGAAATATGTGTGATGATAGTGTAATAGCAAAATTGATTAAAAAAAAGGCAATGCAAAGCAGCTTGTGGATCACGATTTTCTCCGGAGTCCTGCTCAGCTGTGGAATAAATTATTTGAAAAGCCGAAAAGAAACGGAAGGTCAAAATTGGCACGAATTCTTATGAATATGAAATGAAGGACTAGTTACAGAGTTTAAACTTAATATTTGCTATGATAAGATCAACTGATTGGCGTTCTGATTAATAGATTCTCCTGTGAATTTGCCCATTTTTCCATAAAGATATCAGAAATTTGGGGGCATTTTTGGAACAGAAATACAGTGATAGTAAGCATTTATTTCAATTTTTCTAACCAGAACAGGAAGGTGTTAGTTAGCTGTGAATGTTGATTAGCCGTTAATAGAAAACAATTAAGCACTTAATTTTAAGAAAACGTAAAGCACTTAATTATAGCACTTTGTTAAATCTGGTAGGGATTTAGTTTAATGCCATTTCAGACTAGGAAGTATGCTGTCCATCAGTAAATATTGCAGTTCCAATCATGATTTTTTTGACTGAAGGTAAAAAAGCAATAATATACTGTACGCATGTAGGAGGAATGATTTATTAGCATTCACTGACCCCTGCTGGTTTAACATGAGATGGCAGATATTTGAAGTACTGCAGTTTATACTGTAAGTCCCAGGCAGAGAACTGAAGAAAAAAACCCAGCTAAAATAGAAAGAAATGCTGTAAAGCTGAGTAAATAAGACTTCCTGTTTATTTATGCCACTGTCTGGTACTGGACTGGTCTAAAGAGGCTGTACAATTCCTGATTATAAGGCCCATCGACTTTATATTCTCAGCCATTCCTTCTACAGCATGTTGTTCAGTTAAACGAGTAAATGATCTAATTCCCTATGGCCTCCCAGCAGGAAGTCTGATGCAGTGCTCTCTTGAAACAAGAGTTCCTATTAGGACTGTAAATTTGTCAAGCAAGTCAAGTATTACATTAACCTGGACTGAAAATAATGAATGACTTTCAGAACAAATTAGACCTTTCGAGAGGTCATCTGTCTCTGTGTTTAACAGTGAAAATGGACTCACTTTTTTAACATCCAAAACCTGACCCAAATTGCAGGGACTTTGGAAGCACAATCAAGCTTATTAGAGTAGACCAAGTGCATACTGGGAGCTGCGAAATCCAGAGAATCAGTTAAAAAGGAGTAATAGGTAGGGAGTACTTAGCTTGTATAATACCTGGGTAACCCTGCAATACAGCAGGAGTCATGGTGTCATGACCTATACGGTAACTGCAGACAGTACTAGCTTTTGCAAAGAAAAATCAAAGCTCCCATCACATATCAAATTTTGTTGACCATATCAAACTGGAAACAAAACACAGGCACAGTATTTAAACATTCAGTCAGTCTGTCTTCCTTAAAAAGTTCTTACAGTGGGTCACCTTCACTTGTGGAAGAGAGCCCAGGCTGAGTGAAGGAGCAGTTGTAATAACACGCACAAGGGTTTGACCTTCTGTATGTCTAATTTAGCAGCGAGTTCTCTTTGTCAGCTAACAACCACCATATCTTCTTTGCAACTAAAGAATATACACATTCATACAACCTCTCATTTCAAAGGTAAGAATTAACACCTTGACGCAAAAAAAACAAACTGGAGAGGATTCCCATCTGGACTGTTTTTATTAGACTGTAATCATGTGAAGATGACAACGATAAAAATGATGAAGAGGATGATGATGATGGTGAAGATAAAGATCAGGACCGTGATGATGATGATGATGATGATGATGATGATGATGATGATGATGATGAAACAGTAGAATCCTATTGTAAAGGCTTAGGAGAATGCAAAAGGCTAGCAAGTTACATCTAGTTTTGCTGTTTCACTTTTTGCACATTTCCACCCAATCCTTTCTAAGTATGTGTGTCAATGACATTACACCATATTGTGAGACTGTCTTACAGGGAGAAGTCGCTTGTTCAGAAAATCATTTACTCTCTCTCATTTACATTTCTGAGCCCTTCTTTTTGACTTTGCAAAGGCCTGTCAGTTATTCAGAGACATTCGATTGTTGCAGTGGGTAGCTGACAAATCCGTGCTGAGAAAACATGAAGAAAGGCAGGCTTTCTTTCTGAAATGAAGCTGCTGAGGCCGTTGGGTATTGTTCTCATCGAATTCATACGAAATTCAATTGAATTACTTTTTTTAGTTAAAAGGAAGTCTGCGGTTAATCTGCCGATCGATTAAAACTGGATGGAAGGGGTAAGTGACGCTCCATGTATGTCTTCAGTTTTGATCGTTTCTCTCAAGATGGAAAAGATCTCACTTCCTGAGCAACTTCCAAAGCGGTTCTGTTTGTGTTTCATTTCCTAATGTCATCGTGGTGGATGGACAGCACGGTGACATAATCATTTACATTGCTGCCTCGCAGCTCCGGGGGCCTGTGTTCAATTCCTGGGGTGCTGTGTTTGTGTTTGCATGGTCTCCGAGTGTTTGCCTGGGTTTTCTCTGGGTGCTCCAGTTTTCTCCCACAGCCCAAAGACACATTGGTGGGTTAATTAGCTTCTGGACAAATCGGAGTGTGTGTGTGTCTCCTATGATGGACTGGCCCTGACGTGAGTGTGTGTGTGTGTCCTGTGATGGGCTGGCCCTGATATGAGTGTGTGTTGTGTGTGTCCTGTGATGGACTGGCCCTGAGGTAAGTATGTGTGTGTCCTGTGAAGGACAGGCCCTGATGTGAGTGTGTGTGTGTCCTGTGAGTGACTGGCCCTGATGTGAGTGTGTGTTACAGTATGTGTGTCCTGTGATGGACAGGCCCTGATGTGAGTGTGTGTGTGTCCTGTGATGGACAGGCCCTGATGTGATTGTGTGTGTGTCCTGCGATGGACTGTTGTACATCCCTGGTGTATCCCCCTTGGCGCCCGTTGCTTGCTGGGATAGATTCCAGCTCCCATGTGACTGTGTATTGGATAAACTAGTTAGAAATGGGCCTGTCTCTCAATAATAATAATACAGTGTGTGATCTCCTGTCCCAGCCTGAGGAACAGTGAGCCTGTCTCCCAATAATAATAATACAGTGTGTGATCTCCTGTCCCAGCCTGAGGAACAGACAGTGAGCCTGTCTCCCAATAATAATAATACAGTGTGTGATCTCCTGTCCCAGCCTGAGGAACAGTGAAACTGTCTCTCAATAATAATAATACAGTGTGTGATCTCCTGACCCAGCCTGAGCAACAGTGAGCCTGTCTCTCAATAATGCTCCATATGTTTGTATGTAAATGTCTTATGATGTGTCTGTATTGTAAAAATCTGTAGATGTTGTGTTAAGTGTATATGCTTTGGCAACTGATATGCACTGATTTATTCATTGGTCATGCCAATAAAAGCTTGTTGAACTGAACTGTGTGTAGCATACACTCAGCGGCTGGGCTCAGGTCATCTGAGACACAGATGGCTGGCAGACACTCTGACCTTTAAACAACCAGCTAAAACAAGGGACAGTGCTGTCCCTGTGACCAGGCAAGGGAAAGATCGAATGGACGCGAGGACTGGAGTGTTGATAGTCATGAAGTTATTTGGTCTGGCACGTTGCTAATTTTAATTTACAGATTATACTGCTGAGAGCAGTGCCTGTCAAACCGATAAAGAGTAATGACCCAGGATGAGTAAATTGGACGGGTTCATGAGGATAATGATGTTAATTGGATCAGTGCAGTGGGCCTTAAATTTTGTTTTATTTCAATACATCTCAGTTTCATGGGTCTCCATTAGCCTCCGTAACCAAGTTGCACACGAGGGAAAAGTAACAGGAGGGAACACAGCTGAAATTTTAATGTCCGTGCTCAATTCTTTTAAGGTTTTCAGTATTTGTACACCAGGTCAACAGTACAACAAATAGTTTTTAATTCCACATTAACAAAGGTTTGTTTTTGCATCTCCTTAACTCAGCCATTTGAACTGTCTTCAGTGAACACTTATTAGACGCCACATTATAGTCACTAAACTGACATTCAATAGCATTGTAATATAAAGCCCATGGATAAGCTTTGGGGGTTGAGCGATTTCTTTCATAAATCATGTACTGTCCGTCTTCTCCAACTTACATGATTCAACAGCACCTCTTGAGCTGCACATTGATTAGGTATTGCTTAGATACAGTTTTTAAATTTGTTACAGAGGGTTAGTTTATGAGATTGCAAGAGTATTAAACCTTTCCTAATTAGACTCAAAAGTCTGTCTGTAATACAATGCCTGAATCACCTGACCACTAGGAGGCAGGTTTTCCTAACAATTCTCAAACGAGAGAGAATTCTGAAGGGCCTGTGAAAAACCATTGTGAAAGATTCAGGCAACTCAAGACTGAAAAACATCAGTTTCCATCATCAGTGTGGAATCTGCTTCAATGTCAAGAAAAGGGGGAGATCCACTGAATCAGGCGTGCTCTGTTTCTGTAAGAATTTGGGAAATGTCTAACTGAACTGAAGACTGAAGTGCCCAACCTTATTTATTTATTTTTCACTTGAGTTTGAGGTAAGTTTAATCATTTTACAGTCAAATCATGGATTTCTAATTGGGGGGGATCACTATTAAAATGGAATGAAAATATTTGATTACTCAAAAGATCACAGGAGAACCAAAAAAATATATTTACTCTTACAGATTCTACTACTACTATTATTATTCTCTATTATTTAACAGTATCATTAATCTTTAATTGGATCACTAAATACGAAAATATTAAGGCTTAGAAGGCACTGCTGCTGAACACTGCTTGAGCAATTGTAAAACTACACTTACACTATTACAATGTGTACTTTCTATATCAACCGCTAGGGGGCGCTGAAACACTAGAGATTTGTTCAAGCAACAAGTGTCGCTTTTAGTGGAGCTTCTTTTGGATAAAGAAGGGGACGTACAGTAGGCTGCTTGTGTGCGTCAGGCTGTATCTCAATAGACATTAGCATCAGTTTCCAGATTTCAAAGTAGGTATAACCATCCATGTCAACCACTTATAGATCTGTTTTCTCCAAATATAATCTACCAGTAATTGTGCACAAACAAGCTAATACTGTGAGATTCGAAAAAAGTACTTATTTACTGTAAATAAGCATATCAGGACTGCAGTTTTGTTCTTCAAATGTAGGTTCAAATGGAAGATAGGGACTTGCAGTAGTACTGAATAGTATTAAATGTCTTGGCAGCTACTCTAGCTTTACAAAGTACTGTAGTAGCTGCTTGTTGAGTGTCAGAGCATCTTGGGTAAGTTGTGTTCAGGTTGGTTACGGTATGTCATGGTATTTGATCACCTACATGTATGGGGGTGGTATACGTTTTGTCTTATTGTAACTACGACACAGACCTCGACACCGACTGGTACAGTTTCATGCACGCTGTCTTATGTCCTTCGGCATTACTAAGAATTACCCCAGGGATTTCTGTGGTCACTGTCCTACTATTCCTCACTGCTCACACTGGCGAAGACGAGACATGGACAATTTGACCTTCTGTTTGAAAACAGCCAAAAAGACCAGAGACCCGTAGAAAACTCCCAGGATCATCATAAAAGCTTTATTGTGTACTGTATAAAACTCTTCCCCACACCCTGTGTAAAACTTCACTCATTATCTGAACCCTCAGAGGAGTACAAGTGAATTTAAACATAATGTAAGACAGTCTGCAGGGAAACAATATAAATCCAGCAATCCACACGTTTATTAAGAAGAATAAATCTCTATGAGGCCTGGTGCCGAAGAGCTTTGCTTTATTAGGTGTTATGCTGTGTCTCCCTGGGCACTTTATGGCTTACTATCTCTTTAATAATGGACATATGTTGGATTTCTTCAACCTGAGGTGTTCAGGAGGTCTGCTTTCCTATTGTTTTGCCCCCTTTTAGAGTTACACCCCCCAGATACAGCCAAGAATGGACTGTTTTCATAAGATCTGCTCCACGCGGGCACCTGTCTGGACTCTTCTGTACCAGTTGAAGACAGGAATAGGGACAGGAAGCAAGTGTTTCAAATTCTGTTCGTGCAAACAAAAGGAACCCCCTTTGATTCATTGCGTCTGTCAGTCTGAGGCCAGGTAATTAATCTGCCAATGCAATGACTCTGGAGAACAATGCTGCCTACATTGGGCTGGAATTTCAGAGACGAATCTGCCTGCCGCAGGACAAAAGGACATTTGATACAGCTGTCATCTTGAATGAAAGCGTTGTGAAACAATAGGCATGTGGGCGAAGCTTTTCATCTCCGTGTATAATGTTCGCCTTTACCAAATTCAGTTCTTCGTCCGCATACCGCAGAGACTCGAACTGATGAAATATGAGGGTGGCGTTATGAAGGGGACTGGGATAAAGAGAGACAACTGTGCCGATATGGAATTTGATCAATTTCTATGTCATAATACAGACATTTACAGATAGAAATACAGAAATTCAGAGTTAACATCCGAGATTTTTGTTTAAGAAAATAAACTATTTCATTGACCTATAAAATTATTGCAAACAATACAATCGCAGCAAAAAAAAAATTAATGAAGTCTCAAAGGGGTGATTGTCCATTGTCGGTCACTTTGTTTGGGAAGCCTAACAACATTAGTTATTACAGTGACTAGTGAGCAGGAAGGGCCACATCACCACATCACGTTAGCCTTAAGGCCAGATTCGCACAACAGAGTCCCTCTGGGTTGTTATCACTTGCTGTAGTCTATTCAGTGTCTTTAAAACCTGTCCTGGCTCCAACATTTTAATGGCACAGTTCTCCGCAGGAACACAAATGACCAGGTTTTTCTGTCTCTATACAGGACCCACAGTCCTGCTCATTTGCCGTGGGGAAACCCCACCTGCTTCATTCTTCCTCTGAGCTTCACAAGCATCCCCTCCAGCTCTCTCACCCTCCACTCTGTGTTGTGCCAAAAGGCTGAGAAGAGATGGACCTCTGTCGGATTTTTTTTCTAACACAATACACTTTATTTCACGATATACTGTACATCTCACAATACGTACACACTCTAACCAGCCATACAACTACAAAAAGTTCTCAAAAGGGTGATTGTCCTTTTTCTTGAGCAAGTAGTTGCTGGGGTTGGATTTGCACAATAAAGGAGTCCCTTCAAGCCCTACCACTTGCTGTTGTCCATGTCTCTTTTCCCTGTCCCAGCTCTGAAACTGCTGTTGGCCAGTCCTCTGCAGGACCTCAAAGGAACTTTCCTCCTCAGTCCCTGTGCAGGGTCCACAGTCCAAGGATCCTCTCCTCCAGTTCCCTCACTCCCCACTCTGTGCTGGGCTTGATGAGACCTCTGGGATACTACACTTCATCTTGGCCAAAAGGCTGAGAAACGCTAGACCCCTCTGGGATACAGCTAGGAATGCTGGGATTTCTAAGCTGGCCCTGTGGACTTTTGTGTGTGTGCTTGTGTCCCATCCAGGCTGGAAACCTGGCTTGGGGCCTACTCCTCTGGGGTGTGGTCCTGGTTGTCCTGACCCATACGAGGAGTAAGATGTATTCTCATAATAGAGGGTTGAACGATTCATGACTCAATTTAAGCTCCTAATTTTTCACTCGAGCTCGGCCTATGAACCAGGTGGGTTGGCCAGACGTTTACACATAGGGGTGAGAAACACAGGCAGGACTCCACTGCGTTGCTCAGGTGCCACAGAAGAAGCCCAGCATGCTTCTGTTTCATTTGCATGTGCTTTTAATTACTGCAGCCTCCTTTAATCTCAGAGCCTTCTTTAAGATTCTTCCCCGGAGGCTGCATTGCATCAGACATAAAATGATTTCCACTCTATACAGGCGAGATAATAAAACCACTGTCTATAGCGCTTGTATGCAAAGGAAATGGTCATGTCTTATGCCAGTACTCCATGTGCTGATGAAGGTGGCTGAAGCATCAGCTTTAACAAATTGTCTTTAAAGAGCTTGACAGCACCTCATTATCTATGGGTGTGAAAGCTGGTTCTCTTTTTCAAATTTCTGACTCTCATACGTGTAAGAAAGTAGGTAATACAAAGCAAGAAGCAAGGTATATTGCCGGTTTTAACATGCGAGTGTAAAACCAAAATGTAGAATACAAAGATTATCCTCTAATAATACTGTAGGTGACAGGAAAAAATGCAGTGGGATATACAACACGCTTGGGAAGTGATAGAGCCCAGCAAAGGTATAAGGTATCACATCATCCTAAGAGTTAGGAGAATGGCACAGTAATGGAACGGACTGGACACGTACAGCGGCAAGATCAGAATGACGAAATGCTGAGCTCTTTTCCAAGAAACCAAAAGAGACAAAGGGAGGATGGAACCGGCATGATCCTGAAAAACAGGTTAGTGGGAGAGTTTTCACCTTGCACTTGAAGACTGGAAATGATGGCGATGACGGGTTCAAAATATATATAGTATATCTGTGTGTCACACCAGCAAATAGATAAGATAACTAGGAAGTGTCTAAAGGCCATGGATGAACAAGTATTGCTAAATGTCAGTGACTGGTATTTAAGGCTGGCGTTAGATTGGAATGATGTTCTGCCCATCCTGAAGCAGATGTGAACTTACCAGTCAGAAATTAAATGCTTCGTATCTGTTTTATGTAAAGGAACAAGTAAAGGTTTATTCCATGCTGAAAAGGGAAGAAAGAAAACACATTTTGGCTTCACACCTGAAGAAGGCTTCACAGCTGAAACGTTGTTTTCTCTCTCCTCTTTTCAGCAGGGAATAAACCTATTTCTTGTTCCTTTGCAGACTACGCATGCTGACATAGCTACCCACCTGAATTACTTAAACCTTTACTTGTTCCTTTGCAGCCTACGCATGCTGAAGGAGCTCCCTACTTGAACTTTGTTTTATGTATATTTAAATGCATTAATTTGGTATACAGTAGGTAATATTTTGAAACTTTATTTTCTTATTTATTTAGGTAAGTCAATTTGTTCCAGGAATGACCTGGAGAGAACTCTTTTGTACAGCGGGGAATGTGTTGAGCAATTTGAGAGAATTACTTTAAACTACACTGCCTATTGTGACTATATTGCACTCACTGTGTGGCTGGGGAATGGTTTATAAAATCCTGACAGGCATATACTTACCACGGTGGCCTGGTGAACTGTGCACTGCTTGAACATGATGTGAGAAAGATCTTTGAAGAGAAATCAATCTTGAAAACAGTGCAACCAGATAACCCTGCCTGTGGTATGTACTGTACATAAATACCTCTTTGTAAGACAAACACAAAGCTTACTGGATTAAGCTCCATTGTATATGCTTTCAAGATTAAATGACTGACCGTTTACTTTGGAACATGTTTTAATACTGTATGCTTTAACTTAATTTTGCATTTGTTTACTTCTCTCTCTCTGGTGTGTAGTATTTAAGCCCTTTTAAGCCAATCTGATAGGATAGATAGCTAAAAGTGATTAATTTAAATCAAGAGATGTTTAGTATTGGGCCAAGAGACCTGATGAAAGTGATGAGTCTAAATTATTCAGGCATTGGCAAAGATAACCCTGTGACATCTTCAAATCAATATTATTAGAAACACAAACCTTTCTGATAAGGGATGTTTCCTTAAATTGCACCTATACAGTAAGATCCCAATTTATTAAATCTCAGCAACAAAATAAAATCATTGACATTATAGAAAAAGTTTACAAATTTTGGATTAAGCAGAAAACCTTTGTGAAATTCTCCAATGCCGTCGCAAACCCCTGGTGTTGCCACAGGCAAGAGCAAGAGTTCCCATGAACTGTGACGTGATGCAGCCCTTCCTGCTCACTAGTCACTGAATTAACTGATGTAATGTGATGTACAGTATGAGTGATTAAGTACAGGTTGTGCAGCAGACATTTCACCTCAGAAATGGTCCAACTCGATCTGCATGCAGAGTTAACAAGTAAGATCCATCTATTGGCCAAACCATTTCGAAGTTGAGACCAATATTTTTATGGGATTAAAAGAAATGTATTCACAAGCCTGCTTGTATACAGTGTAAAAGGGTGACACGATACAGCCCTAAATTTCTTTGCCTCGTTCTGAATCACAGAACATGGTGCTGCACATGCCTGGAAATTCAGTGTATTTTGTGATGTAAATTGAAAGTTTTACATTTTTTTTACTTTTATTGTGATTTGAAAAGCATTCGTCAATGCCAATTCTTTCTATCCTGAAATATAAAAATAGCATTGTGGGTTCTCCTTTGAGTTCTGCCACATACTGTATACTAAATGTTTTGAATAAACATTTTGGGGAAAAAAATATTTTCATTCATCGTTTTATTTTAACTACAGGTAACTGCCAAAATATGGTACAAAAAAACAACAGCATAAAGTGAACCACCATGAACAGATTTAATGCACTTTTGGCACAGAGTTTGCAAGTGTCTGGAGCTCCACTGGAGGGACACCATCATTCAGCTAGAATTTTCTTCAGTCGCTGCTCTGTTGACAGCAGTTCAAAATGCCATCTCAGGTGCTGCTCCAGAATTTCCCATAAGAATTCAACTGGGTTGAGATCTGGTGACTGGGAGCACCATGGCATGTGTTTTACATTGTCTTCATGTTCATCAGACCTTTCAGTGACCACTCATGCCCTGTGGATGGGGGCATTGCCATCCTGGAAGATTCCTCTGCCATCAGGATAGAAATGCTTCACCACTGGATGAACAGGATCACTCAGAACGGCTTCGTATTGATTGCCACTTACCTTGCCCTCTAAGGGAATGAGTGGATCTAAACCATGCCAGGAAAACGGGTTAAAAACACTGAAGTCCGGAGCTTCTTTTGGCTTCTACCACACTTGTACTTGTCTGTTTGTTGAGAACAGGGTGAGGGATGACTCATCTGATTATAACTTTTTTCCACTGCTCAGTAGACCACTGCCTGTGCACCCCTTTGCAAAAATGTAATAAAGGATTTATGCACTGCAACCTGACTAAAGTATCCCTCTCTGGGAAGTTCTCAACGGACTTCAGGAGACTGACTGCTCATGCAGGCATTTGACACTTGTGGTCAACTGATTCAGTGCTGCTCGTCTGTTTTGTCTTGCATTCTTGAACCCACGCATGGGCGTCACGGTTGAGGAGTATGAGCTTTTGTCCACAGCTGCCCCTAGGTGATGTCTTTCCCTGAAACATTCATGCCAGCATCAACTCCACTGCTGCTCTTTGTGAAACATTGGTATGTTGATCAGTCTTGGTCTCTGAAGCTCTTGCCGAGCATGCCCCAACAATCACCTCTTTCTTATAGTCACTGAGATCTCTTTGTCTATCCATGGCAGCCAAAATACCCTCCCCCCCATCCAGCATTTTATACATGGCTTTTAACATGATGGGATGTTAATTGCTTAATTAACCCAGGAACCACACATGTGGGGAAGCACCTGCTTTCAATACACTTTGCATCTCTCATTTACTTCTTTCGGCAGTTACCTGTAAAATTCACGACTAATGAATGATTGAGTGACTGCTCTTCCACTCTGTACGACAGTTTTCACAGTAGTCTTTGCTCATAGCTGCTCCTACAAGGAGCTTTATCTCACAAAGGTCAAATATGACTCCAAATCATCCACCAGAAAACCTATTTTGTATATTTATAAAAAAGAAGATTAAACACATCGATGTCTCACAAGTTCAAATCAACATGGCGTTCTGCTATTAATTGAATTCAGTGGAAAAACAATCCCATCACTGTTTACAGTACACAGAAAGAAAAATATTTTCAATGAACGTGCCTCACTGACTCCCTAAATTGAATTCTGAAAACTCAATATACAGTGTTTCCAGCCTTCACATTTTGTGGGGTTTTTTTTTGTGTTCAGTTGCAGTTGTAAATCAGAACTGTGCTCTTTCTGGTTCTGTCCTGGGTATCAACAATCATGTATTTGGGTGATTTTAGAAAGGAGAGGAGCACCCTGGATGGGCCAACGTAAAGATAACAATGACGGGACTAACTCCTTCACCTAATTGAGTTCTTAAGCTGTGGAGGGAGGACATCAACGTCAACCAGTCTCCTTTACCCCAGCTGTTCTAAATCATATTCATGCCCATCGTCATTATGCAAAGCTTTTATATTACATGCAGATATCCCTCTTTTTTGCATTAGTCTAATGCAAGCATCTCCTACCCCATCTCTGCATGTGCAGCTGCAGGGTGGTCCCAGCCTCCTCATCCTCTGGATAGGGGGCTGACCCTCAGTTAGAAGGGTTAAGGCAAATCTTACTCTGCCTAAATACTCAACAAATACCCTCAAATGTATCTAATTCCTGGGTGTCATTATTGCTCAGGCACTTCTGTTTGATTGCAGAGTCTGCACATACATGTGGGGAGTTTGCCCTGTTGGTCAGAAGTCCACATTTTGTGTTATTCTGAATTTGATACGTGGGCCTGGCTGTCATTGGAATTACCCTCAGGCCTCATCAGGAAGATGTTTGCAGTGCTGAGAAAGCAAATTAAGTCTTTAAGGGAGCTTTAATTACTATTAATGAATACAGTTGATGTTTTAATCTGAAGCAGCTTATATTTGCACAGCTGTGTTTTTTACTGCAGTCATTTGAGTGAAGTGCTTTGCTCAAGTGTCTAATGGCAGTTTCCCCACCTGGGGACTTGAACCTATAACCTGGTGGTTATAAGTCCAGAGCCCTAACCCCTCCCTTGTACCAATTGCTGAAAAGGATTAAAGGTTTTAAAATGTCAAGCTTTTATTTCCAATACACCATTACCGCTCTCTGCCCCCCAGAGATCATCCAGAACACAGTTGTTTATATATGCTAAGAGTGAATTTAATTACCGTGACAACAGAGCCGCACAAGAATTGCCGTTCAATTATTTGGATCCCAAATTGCAATCAATCACCCAATGTCAGCAAACAGAATGGAGAATTGATTCTGTATATCCATAGGAACCTGTCAATATCAAAATGTACCACGACAAATACCAAATGAATTATTTTCAAGGCGTTACGAAAATTGATGCAATTCATCTTTCACAGATGGTCAGTCGCTGCCTGCTCTCTTGTTTTCTCATCATCTGCATCTTTCTACCTTTTCATGATTATATATGTTATATCAGTAGCTCAATATGTGATTTTCTTGTACAATATATAGGGGGAAACTTGTACTGGCTTGTAACTACAAGTCAGTAGCATGTTTATTACATATTCCACATTGTTTGGTTTTAATTTACAGTTAGAGAATGATGCTTTTTCAAACATTGTTGTCCCATAAGGCACAGGCATAAACTTCTTACCTCCATAAAAATCCTAACATTATTTTCTAATGATATCTGTCCTCAAACATTTAATGGCATACTAAGCAATGACAATAGAAGAAAAAAAATATTAAACGTACCCTGCCTCCAATAGTACTTCAACGATTACAGTATGTCTCTTCTTTTTTTCATACTGTACATGTGCTGGCTTTTCTTAGAATAAGACACATTTTACATCTGGTTTTGTAGCTTATTTCTTTAATGGCTTCGAGAGAGTTAAACACTCTTTTTCTGGCTAAAACTCATTTGAAAACCAAAGGGAGTTCTGCAGGCTCCATCAGAATATCTGACAGTGGACTAGCAAGCTGGCCCATGTGATAACCATGACCCGTAGGACTGTGACTGTGCAGTTAGGAATCAGAAACACTTCTGCATTTGTTAACTGCTAGAAGGACAATGAAAAACAAAGATCATGTTCTGTCACCTGTAAACTACAGACCTGTTCTTTGTATGCATGAAAACCAAATACAAGCACAAAATCATGAATAGTTTCTGAGTATAAGAAATAATTATTGGACTCACAACACCAGTGTGTAAGAACATGAAAACTTAAGAATGTTTACTAACAAGAGCACTCTATTAAGTGTATTGACTTCAACAACATAGATGTATGCTTTGACCCATACTCTCACGTGTTGTCTGATTCAGCTGTCTTGCCACTGTCCCTTTAATAGCAACCTGAATAATAAGCGTGCTTACATTTACTGCAGCCTTGAATATACCTCTGTCCATATCTCCTCCCAAGTCATCATCTACAGCTTTACTGTTGAGTTGTTCTAAACAAGCCAACAAATTTTGAGTAAAGGGGTAGTTATCTCAATACTTTGGCTTTAGCCTGCCTGGCAGAGAAAATTATATTTCTGGTCAGATCATCAAAATAATCCTCAAAACACAAACATAGATTTCAAACAGTGAGCGAACAGCAAGTTGGTTCATCTGCCAGTACCAAGAACATCTGTTGGTTGTACCAGAACAGAGCAGAACATGCATGTAGCATGGAACAAATTAAACAGATGAAAAGTGTATATGATATATCCATGCTGCTGCTTGTTTGTTCAAGTAAATTGTGATATACAATGTGTGAGATGCGCTTATCATGCAGGTGACAGAACATACTGTAAGTCAGGGAACAGGTGACAGCTCTAGCTGTGGGCTAGCCTGAAATTAGAACTCTGTGGTGGGCAGTGAAAGACAAGCCTGATGATATTCAGAGAATGAATACAGCTTTGGTAAGGGGAAGAGTTGAGGGCCAACACCTTACCATTTGGACACCAGCTATGTGCTTATGGGGGGGGGCTGGGAGCAATGAAAAGAAGGATTGGGGAAATGGAGACAAAAGAATAGATAAAAGATGGGGCCATATGTACAGTGGGTTGGATGCTTGACCAGATGCGGAGAGAAAAATGTATGAAGATGGAAAATGAGCAGAGTGGAAGTTTGAAGTTTCTGGAAAGGCTGTCAACATCAGGAGATGGAGAAGAAAAACACAAATGGCACGGTGGGAGTGCAGCCACTTTTGTTGATGCAGGTTTGAGGTCCTGGATGCACGTGATAAAGGTAAAGTCCTGGCAGCTCTAAGTGCAAAACATGTCCATCTGTGATGAAGCAAAATGCTGAGTGCTAGAAAAGATGTGCTCAGCATTGTATACACCCCAGGAGCTTTTATGTGTAAGGAAGCAGAAGTGTGAGATTAGAATTTGACCAGATCCACACAAACCTCTGTTCAATAACGGCATTAGATAAATGTAGGAAAAATGAAGGAAAGCTCTAGTATTGTGTATAAATCTCACTTTAAAGGTACCATGCAGTGGATGATATTCATAAAGAGATTCATAATGGCTTGTACAGTACACAATATGCATAAGATGTAACCCCATTTGTTTCTGATCATGATGTAAAGCCCACTTTTGTCTTACAGTACACATCAGCTATTTATGTTTAAGAGTCTGTGCTTGAAATATGCTCCTAAAAATTATGATATACTGCCACTTCTCCTTCATGAATTTAAAACAGCCCTTCCCAAGCTTTTAGGTGTCACTCAGAGAAGAGGACATTCAAGACACAAAATATCTACAGTCTGCAGTTGCTGACATTTGGATGAATACAAGGCATGAGAATAATGACTTCATAATTCTGCATTCAAAAAGCTCTCTTTCACATGAACTGTCCCTGTCACCTGGTTGTGGAGAAAGGCGTAGGATTATTACAAAGAAAAATTCAATTTTGCATTCACAGCTCTGCAAAATTTATCATTGGCTTTGCCTACAATTAACGTTTGGAAATGTTTGATGTGCTTGGCCCACAAGAGGAATACTGAAGGAGAAAGACATCTGGGAAGAGGCTTTAACATAGACCTAGTAAAAATAAGAAGAAAACCATCTGAAGGGCAGGCAATATGTCCTACAGTATGCAAATAACCTGGAGGAAAAAAAGGAAATGCGAAGAAAAAGGATCAAAAAGATAAAAATGTCTTATGTCTTAAAAGGAAAGTTCTTGACAGCAACACATACTGTATGAGCATTTTCTCTTCTAGGAGATTCTGATGCACCTGCTGGGTCCTGTGAATCACATCCAGGGATGTGTTTGTGACTTGGGAACGCTGACCAGATCAATAAAGGAGTTTGTGTTCACAGTTACACTCCAGATACCTCTTGATCTCTAAAATAGATTATTGCTAAAGATAACAAATGCACTTTCAGACTGAAGGACCTGGACCTTTTTAGTCCTGAGCGGAGAAGATTATGGAAGAGACCAGATTCAACACAGCAGATTTCTTCAGAATGAGCAGTAAAACAGAAACCAGGGGACAAAAGTGGAAATTACGTGGTAGTGCATTCAAAACTGAGAACAGGAGGCACTTTACTCAGAGGGTTTTGAGGGTCTGGAACAAGTTACCCAGGCGTGTTGATAAAACCAATACCCTGGTTTCTTTCAAGAAAGGGCCAGATGAGGTCTTTGGATCGTGTAACAACTAATGACCAATGGCTTTGGTGGGCCAAATGGCTTTCTCTCATTTGCGACCTCTCTTATATTCTTACCCAGCCGAGTTGTGCAATGCCTGTCCCTGAATTCGGTGCTGTCCCGTGCTCTCGCAATCATTAAGCTGGAGTGGAACTCATTTTCAAATCACTTGTAATGATAATTGGTCTCCAGAAAGTCTCTTGGTGCCACAGTAATGAATGTGAGACTTACTTTAGAGCCCTGCTTGACACTTGCCATCAGAGGTCTAATTTTGCTGGAAAGGATCTCGATCGAAGTTCTGCCGACAGTGCTTGTATAACAGAGAGAAAATGCCACAACCCACATCCCTCTGTTTCCCCCGAGGGATTGGGAAAAAGTGCCTTAAAAACAAGGACAGCCCTGCTGGAGTGTGTTCCCTGTAGCAGACACAGGTCAGATGCCTCCGTGTAGCAGATGTGACCCCTGGGAAGAAAACAAGTCTACTCCCACCGTGTCAGGTACTCTAGTGACCAAAAGACAATCGTTTTCAAATTAATTGGAATGCTTGTTGTGCCGCGACAAAAATAACTACGAGGCCTGCTTCTAAAATTGACCATTTAACAGGGTGGAAAAAATATCAAGCATTTTCCCTAGTGTGAAAGCAAATGATGGGATTTACAGAAATTTTTACTCATTTAATTTTTTATATGGCTTTTATGTTTTTATTCATTTTATCGAGCTGCAGATTACTAAAAAATAAATTCCCAAATGATGTCGGGGAAAAGTGAGTAATTGATTCCCCTTTCCCAGCTCCTGCATATTAATCTCAGTTTGAAGCTCGAGAGCCATCTTTCCCCCTTCTTTAGTTTTCCGAAGTCTTTGTTCTGTGAGGCTCCTTAGCGTTTCTCCCACTGCTCCCCTCAAACCCCGAAGCCTGAAGGGTCAGAGGATGAGAGCCGCCTGACTGTGACTCAGCACAAATTCCTCGAGGCAGCCCTGACAGTGACGTACAGTAGCACTTCGCTAGCAGTCCTCCAGAAGACAGATCTTCAAGGGAAAAACTGAAAGATCTTGACATCTTCCTTCTTGACTTGCAGTGTTGCATCGGAAATGTACAGTCCACCTTTGATTCGTTTCCCCAACTGCAAACCCACCCTCCCAAATCTCCTACCACAAAATCCTGCATATTTATCATCAACACTCCATGGCTTGGTACATCTGTGGACTTAAATCTTAAGTTGAAGGAACTTGCACGAATTATTAGAACAGACTGCAGAAACACTGGCTAACAAACGTTTAATTCTTCAGAGTGACCCAAGACCTATTGAAGTGTTCTCACTCCTAAAATGAATTAGAAACGCACCCTCGGAGTATTCTATTCTAGAAGGAGACTCATACCCTTGAGCTTTCATCTCTTCGGAGCCTTATATTGGTTGAAGGCAAAAAAGAGACATTGATATATCTCTTTTGTGGAGTGGTTCTTCTGAAAAAACGAAAGTCCACTTATCATGAAACAAAGTATCAGAGAAACTCATTTATGAACCACAAATGAAGTAATGTCCTTTTCTTTCCAGCAGTTATTACTGTGTCATCAGCTGGGGTGACCAGGATGAGGCTTAACTGAAATCTTCAACACAGGGAAATCTTCAACACAGAGTGCTTCCAGGAACGCCTCATCTGACCTGCTGAACACTCCTGAAATGGCATTTTCAATGGTGACCCAATCTCTCAAATGTTTTTTCAGAGGAACAGTTTCTAAAACTTGTGATTACAGGACACTACACAGCAGGTAGCACAGCAGGGTTGCTTCAAAGAATGGATTATTTACCCTGAGCAAGTGCAGGAATTATTCGTATTTGTTTGGAACTTGTGTAGTTTCAGTTGTAAGAAAATGTTTTTCAAGCATAAACACAGAGTCGCCTTTATATAGCTGTGGCTTTACTGCCATATTTAAACAAAAACGCTTAGGGACAATCCAGCAGTGCCAGTAAGAGAGAAAGACAGACACAAGACAGGAGACAGGAGAAGGACATCCTGGACACTTGTGTACAGTAACAGGGAATTCAAATTGAAGCTGCACTTGTTTCTCAGCAGTTTTAATCACCGTTAATGTCAGCTTACCACTGCTAATTGCCACAAATAATAATAAAGATTAGTACTTCCGATCTGCAGCAGCTTCTCTTTTTGCAACCCATGAAGAGCAGATTTATCTGAACATCTCATCCAGTCATTTCTTGAAAGCCATTTTCAGCTTTGCGGATTTTATAGCTGTGCGCTACATAGCATAAACAAAGTGCTTTTTTTTTAAACAAAGGTACATCAAAACCAAAACATGACCATCGTATAATTGGACAACAGATGTGGGGGCATTTATAAAAGAACCCTATGCAGATGTGAATCAGAGAATAGGGTTTTATTTAAACCAGAATCAGTTGTAATTCAGAGCAGTTAAGGTTTCTTTCAGATTTCAGCATAATATTATTTCACCATCTTAACTCTCTCCTCAGAATGACAACAGTAAAGGAAACACTGTTATATCCTGTCCATCCTGTCCATAAAATGCAGGATACTAAATAGCTCTGCTACTAACATGGGTAGCAATACCCATATGGCTGGAAATCAAATTCCCCGTTTCCTGAATGTTTACAAATAAAACAGAGAATTCAGTTCATCATTTCATTTAAAAAGCTGCAGCTAAAACGTTACAGCTTCTGCTATACAGGCAGTGCTTAATCTTACCAGCCGATTTGTTTTGCTGCAGTAAGCAGTTGTGCCGCTCTCAGTGTTGTACAGTATACTCGTGTGTTTAATGGCGCACAGTGAAGGTAGTGGAGCTGTGCAAGAGAGAAGGAGATATATACACCCTCCCTCCATGAGTAAGTCTCCCACTCTCTTCCACTGGAGCGTCAATTCAGCTACAGCGCTCGAGTAAATAAATCCATCCGCTGGGCTCATCTTTCCACTTCTGGCCTTCATCCATCCCTCCCATTTCTTTTGCTCCTGGCGCTCCGGATTTGTTTGGTGGAAAAAGTGAGAGACAGTTGGGGCTTGTCCTAGGAGGACAGGGCGTCCGACCTTGCAGAGTAGCAATCTGAAAAATCAGTCCTGCGTTTGCGCAAAGATACTCTGAAACAGTTGAATCACTGAGGCGTAAGCAGGTGTTTCAGAAAAAGATAGAAGTCTGATCTTTCCTTCCCCTACTTCCCTGGTTTCTAAAACACCCTAAATCCTCATTTTGAAGCATCAGAGAACAACCCTGTTAGAACTTTACAGGTCAAGTAAAACGGGAGATTTTTTTCCAGGAATAATTGTGTACTGCAGTTGAATTTGTAATATCCATATTTGGCGTTTTAATAACGCCATCAGGATGGAGGTACAGTAGTCATCGTCCTTATTTAGAGGGCAGAAGAGACACTGTCATGGATGTCGGAAGGGATGAACCATGGAATGGGGGTTAGCCCCGGGCTCAACTGTTCAGGAAATGCCATATAGAAACCTATGCCCTCAGGTACCGGACGTGGGGCGACCTGGTGCTAGGCGGGTTTCAGGACATCCGAACGTCAATTCTGAGCGAAGGGGAATGAAAGACCCAGAAATATATAGCCCCAGAGAGAGAGAAACACCGGAAGGACAGCAAAGAACAGGAAATAAGAGACAGGACAGAGGACGAGCGCCCTCTGGCTGCAGAGGGCGTGACAGACACAGAGCTCAATTTTCTGCATGAGTAAAGTACTCGTTCCAAGTGAATCAATGTAAAGGGCGTCCGCCCATGTTTCAGCCACACGCAAAACGAGGCCTCGGATACAAAGTGACATCACAGATTTGAGCTTTTGGAACGACTAGTTAGAATGGGACACCACATGCTGGCTACTTGCCAAATGAGTGTGGGTGCTGAGCCTGAATCCCCTTACTTATTCTAACACATCCTGTCACTTTATTGAGCTCACACGGTCGAGGACACCAAACCTGTCATGCTGAAAATCACAGCTGCGGAAACACGGGAGATCGCTTGTTATGCACCGATTTAAATAATAAAATTTTCCCAGTGCCTGTTTTGGAGAAGAAGAAAACGGCCCAATTGCTTCTGACAGTCACATCTAGGGTTCGCTCTCTATCAAGATATCCCAAATGCAATTATTTCTTAGGCCTGTCAGTTGTGAAACCGCTTAAGAAATGTAATCACGCTTGGAAATGGATTCTGCAAAATTACTCTGCGCTGTTAGTAATTAGGATTTTCTTTCTCCTTTTGCAAAGCCTGTAAAAACCTGTCCTTCTCCTTTTCCCTACTTGAGCATTATTACATAATCAGCAAAGCAACCGAGTCCAATGTGATAACCCATCATGCTTCCCTCACAGTCCTTTTTTAATTCAAAAAACCACAGGGCTGGTGGTTAGGACACAAGAGTTGCTTCTATCTTCTTTCCTTTTCCCCTACAAGTCCCCTATCCCACCCGCAGTTGAAGGGGCTTTGAAAACAGAAGACATCATAAAGTGATGTTCCCAAACCAAGCACGCTTGTTTTCTGCTTTGATGCACCCTGGCCTTCTGTCTACAGGTGGCTTTGAATTAATTCAATTATGGAATGCACAGAAAACTGACTAAGTGTGGCCTTCTTCTTGCAGTGACCTAAGCTTTGAATTAAGGCCAATTTAAAGATGACCTGATCAGGCATTGCTCCACCTGGACCTTGTTGGGTATAAGTGCACCTAACGAGCTTTCGTGTGATTGGCAAGTTGCAATGCCTCACTGCACAAGCTGTATTGCTGGTCAGAGGGCTTAAAACAAATTGACAACTTTTTGTGAAAGTACCCAAGCTAAAACTATAGTATTCTCAATCCAGAAAATGTTGTTTTTCTTCCCCCCCTCCCCATCAGTATATTTCCTTGCAAGGAATTTCTTACTGCTTCCACACTCGTTTTAGCTTCCAGGTCGTTGCTGTCTTGAAAATCTCCATGTGTTGTCCAACATGCCCACTACAGGTAGCACGGCGTGGGGTGTGTGTGCTTGTACTGTATGTGTTTGTGTGTGGGTCAGTGTACATTAAAGATTGAGAATACTTGAATTACATGTACTGGTACAATGGAAATCTTACTTACAGAAAGTCTCTCGATTGTTAAAAAGTGTAAAAAACACAAAGTGCAGACAGTGCTTCAGGACAATATACAAACAAACAGTAGACAATGTACTGTATAAGTAAACAGTTTGAATGTAAACAATGATTGCAGATGTGCAATAAATATGAAATTATAATGAGGTAGATGGTGTACAGTAGGTGTGGTCCAAGGGGCATGGCCAAATGTGTTTGCCAACCACACTGCTTGTGGGTAGAAGCTATTGAAGAATCTAGTGGTAAGTGTCCATATGCTCTTGTGTCCCTTGCCTGAGGGCAGTGGGGTGAAGAGCTCATGCCCAGGCTGGTGACTGTCCTCTGTGATGGCCAGAATTCTACCACGGCAGCGGTCCTCATAGAGCTGTTTAATCTCTATGAGACCACTGGGCCAAATTCACCATTCTCTGCAGACAATGCAGTGGTCACCAAGGTCCAGGTTAAGTCCTTGGTTTATTAAGCACCTTTTTTTCCCAAGAGTCTTGTGCGCTTGGGTGTCTATGAAATCATGCTCAGTCTGCACTGGTGCAGCTACTCTTATTTTCTAGGTAAAGAAACACGGACATATATAATATCTTTCTGCAGAACAGTACAGGCTTCACTCTGAGAACCCCATCCCTATCATTCTCTTGGTCAGGGCTGTATTTATATCTTCTCTTGGTGCCCCAGATGAAAGCCATGACATAAGACCTTGACACATTTACCCTTAAGTGTCTCAACACATTGTCTGCAATTCTCAATAATCCAGGTTAACAAGTTGACCACCATAGACCACACAGTCACTCCTAAGCTAAATACTGCAGTTAACCTGATTATAGATGTTCTTTGTGTGCTTGTTCCCTTAATAGAATGGGTCACATTCCCCTGTCATTCACTTAAGCCTGAAGTGCTGCATAGGGAAACTTGCAGTCCTAGTGCTCCCCTGTGGCCGTTTCATGTGAATTGCACTTAAAATCTTGCAGGCCTGTCATGTCTGCTCCTTTTGTTTAGAAATTGAATTGTTCTTAGGACCGGAGCTGTTTCTTGCATTAAAGAGGTGCATGGAGCACTAATACAATTGCCAGTCTTAAACAATGAAATATATGCTAAATACAATACTTGGTTTTGTCAAATCTGTCACGCCCAGTACACCTAGAGGGCACTCTACTTCTCTCCTGTTCCTGGTTCCCTGTTATTATTCATGTCTTTCTGGTGTGTCTTGTTGTGTAGCCTATTTTCTTCCTGTTTCTGTTCTGCTCTGTGCTCAGCACTGACGTTCGGATGTCCTGAGACCCGCCCAGCACCAGGTCACTCCTGTCTGTGGCCTGAGGGCATAGGTTTCTATACGGCATTTCCTGAACAGCTGAGCCTGGTCTTACCCTTGTCTTGTCACTACACATAGGGTCTTTATCACTCTCCTGCCATTCCAAGGTTCATCCCTTCCGACATCTGTGACAAAATCTTTCTCCTGAACCCTGACTTCAGATGGATCAGACATGATCTAGTGCCGCTAAAGACAAAGTCAACAAGATGGCAATACCATATTCATGAAAAATAGAAGATAACAGAAACAATTTCTGAAAACTCCCCCTAAGTTTCAGGCTACATAAATTGCCTTTGTGCTGTGTTTATTAGCATTTGTCTTAACAGTATAAAAAATCAACCCAAAAATTGCATTGAAAGCAGATTTTTGTCAGATGCAAATGTTAGAAAATCATTTGTCATGTAGCTCTGGGAATAACTTAAAAGCCCATTAGTGAAAGCCTTCATACATTATGATGTATTAAATTTGTTTTTGTGCTATATGGTGTCCCCACACAAAATTGCTGAATATTGTATTTAAAACTTTTTGGATTATTTTTTTTTTCAAGAAAACAACCCATTAACTGAAACCGATACGCCTTGTCTTTATTTATGCAGCTTCGGTTGAATTCCATTAATGGGCAGCTCCTTTCGAATGCTGGTAAGTTGAAAGTAATAAAAAAAGAAATCAACATTTATTTTGTTGACAAAAACGTAGCAAAAATATCCTTCAGAGGGGTAATTGCTTGTGGCTTATAGTTTTCTTCCACAGGGAAAAAAAAAAGCATTACCGTCTGTATTACAGATTAAAAGAGAGCATTCGTAATGTTACTGAATCTTTATAATTAGGTAACAACCAGCTCAAGATTGCAGGGTGATTTAGCCAGCAGCTACTGTACAGCTCCCTGCAATTCACCACTGGCAGCCCACTGAAGCTCAGCAGGTGTGAGCCTGGATGGGAGACTCCTGGGAAAGCTAAGGCTGCTGCTGGAAGAGATGTTAGGGGAGCCAGTAAGGAGCTCTCACCCTGCAGTCTGTGTGGGTCCTAATGTCCTGTATGTAAGACATGATACATCATCAATTAACTGCAGATTAAGAGTTCAGCTGGAATTAAAACATCACACACATTGTTCCTCCAGGATCAGTTTTTGGCAGTGTTGCCCTACAGTATATACAGTGTACTGACAAGCAAATATGTCCACCTTGCCTTAAATGTAGCTACAGCAAGAGCTCAGTAAGTAGCAAAGGAAGGGACTGACGCTTCAGTGCCAATTTAAAGAAATAGTTATTGGGGCATGGAAAATGTTCCTTCACACTTCCGGCAGCACGTAACTTCAAGGCGGGGTGTGATGGATGTGGAAACAGGAAAGCAAGGGAGCCAGTTTATTCTAATCCATCTCCCACGTACCATCTGGATATCTCCACTTGGGAAAAGGTCCATCCTCCAGAGCATCATTTACACCAGTGTACTGCAGTGTGCAACCAAAGTATAAACAGAAGAAATAATCATAGCACTATAGAGAGGTATAAATGGTATGCTAGATTTGACCATGTTCTATTTAATACAGTATGAAGTGAAGTACCATGGATTATATGAATATGACAGTAAATCCTGTCTGTCCAATGTGAATGCCATAATCTGATTTAAGAGTATTTTATTCTTTAACCAAAGGAAGGCTAGAGCACTAGAGCAACTTCACAAAATTCTTATTTCAAAAGACTATATATATACAGTGTATTTTACCATACTAGTTGTATCAATCTGTATTCAAGGGATACATAATACATGGCTTGTAATTATTAACCTCTAATTCATAAATGTTTAAATATTATTGTTTAACAATATTCTTCATTCAACCAGGAATCTGGGTAAGGCAGTATCATCACATAGACAGACAGATACATTCATATTGCGCAGTGATCTTTAATTACTGAGAATCAAAGCTCGTTAACATCAAACAGTACAATTTCACACTTCCATCACCAGAGTGTTACTGTCAGTAGACATAGCTGCTCCTACATCGTTTGCTTAAAAAATTACATAAGCAGTAGTTTAACAAAATTAATAATTCAGTAGCAAACAGAGAATGTGTACTGTCCTTAAAAGATCATACTGGATCATTTCTCATGGAATACATATTTTTCTAACTTATCTATAGCCTTAGTGGATTTGAAAGTCCATGCTCTTGTAGATCTTTTTTATAAGGGAAACAACCATTTTCACATCAGTAGTTCACAAATCTAGGTCTGCTGGAAGAATGTTTGCCAAAGGAGATCACAAAATGATAAGAAGTGAGCTGGAACTGCTAAAAGCAAAGCAAACACACACACACATTACAATGCCATGTTTAAAATAAAGCAGTAAACACTATATGTAATACCCTTCAGCTCTTGTAGTAAGTATTACATATGATGTAAAATTAAAAAGTTTCATGTAACGATTTCCTGGCAAGCCCAGCAGCATAATTTTCTAATACACCAGAGTATCGCCTCCATCCTTCTCCATCCCTAATGAACTGCAAGGTACTGTAATAATAACCAGGAAAGGGGTACTTAATATTGTTATAGGAAATATGATATGGTGCTCAAGTATCTGAATTCTTATTCTAAAAAACACCCTGTTAGACACAAATACAGCCTTCAAAATTTAAGTACTGGGACAAACAAGGGGTTGTGTGGTACTGAGAAACATTAGTCAAATGTACCTACGATGTATAATAATAGCATCTAGGCATACTGCTCTTGAGAAATCATATCAGTTTGTGCTCCATCACAGGCGGCCTGATCGTTTTAAGGTGCAAGAGCATCGCTTGGCAGCTCTTGAATTAAATCATGAGGTTCGTGCTTGAGGTTCTCTCTCCAGAGTGAGGGGGGGGGTTGGTCTGTGGAGGCTGTAAGGAACCTGACATGGCCCCCTCAGCTTGCCGGGAATGAAAATCAACCTCCGGCGCTTTTCGCATGGCAGCTCGAGTATCTTACTCCTCTGAGTCTTTTTTTGGAAATTGAAAGAAGAGGGTTTACTTACCTATCAGAAACGGTGGCCTTAATAATGAAACTTGAGGCCTAGAGGCCTACACCTGTGGACAGGTGTGCCTTATGCAGAGTGGACTTACTCCGGCAGGCAGAGCGCGATAAAACGCTCACGTACGTAAGTCTGGGCAACAGATTCAGAATCAGGAAGGACTAAATTGAAGTTTTAACAAGACTTTGAATGACGTCTCCTGGGCTGATAAGATATGAATGGCTGAAACCCCAAAGCTCTGCTCTGGACTTCAAGAACGTCTCTCACGGCCTTCAAGTTGAGCCATTCCCTGACAGTGGGCCAGGAATTAGAAAGAGCCGGCAAGCAGCAACGGGCTGACGTGCACTTAATCAACTGAGGCGTGGGAAGAGAACCTAAATCTCTTGCCTCCCGCTGCCCTGAAGTTTAAATAAAGCCGTTTTCCCCAACGAGGCAGTAGGAATTGAATTTTCTGGCCTCGTATTCTGCGAACGGTGTCGATTCTTGCTGACAGCTCATTTCGCTCAGAAAAAATAAAATAAAAATGCAGGGTGGCGTTTTTTTAAAGCAGAAGTGACAACTTCCGAGAAAAAGGGAGAGAAAAGACAGAAAAGGGGTAGAAAAATTATCATGTGATGGACACGCGGGGGGGGGGCTGGGGTGAGTGGCATCGGTGATAGACTACACGGGAGATGAATGGAGCGCTTTCTTCAGAAGCCTCCGTTAAAATGTGATTACTGTTCTCTTCTGTACGGGAAGATATGCCAATTAAAGGCAAGGCCTGGGCAGCTTTGTGAAGTGCAATTACGTTTAACAGAAACTGCCTGCGTTTCATGGAAACACAGGGACAATTAAAAGTACTGTGTAAGCTGGGTGTTTCTGAGCCCTGCAGTCTCATATACTGTAGATGCAGAGGCTACACAAATCGAGCAGGATGCACCATTTAGACGTGCATTCAATTTTAACATCTCAAATGTGTGAATAAATCACCCCTACTGAGCCTTTGGGGTATACATTCTTTTTGCCTTTTCCATAAATGTTGCCTCTCTTAACAGAGCTGAATCTTCTAAAAATAAACCTTTACTTACATGCCAGAAAAGATTCAACGCTCGCTGTTTAACATTGTGAAATATAATTCAACACATCTTGGCCAAAATGCATTTAAATGTCTGCCGTTTATTAGGCGTGGAATATATTCAGGTAATGTCCCCCTCAACACCTACTCAAAACTGCTGTAAGCCTTTGCCTTCCATAGCAAGTCTTGAACATTCCTGGTCGTTATTTTTTTTTAAAAAGAACTTTGACTTTAATTCAACACCCAACACTTTGTTTTCCACATCAAATCCCTGAATTCCGCTTGTATGGACATGCTCAAAACAGTGATATCGGCAACTAAAGGCAGACAAACTGAACCCTTACGATCCCTGACAAGCAAGTCCAGCAGAACTGAAGCCTACAGGAATAAAAACTACAGTAGAAGATGATTTTGTCTCCACTAACCATTTTATTCTTTTAAAAACGCTTTATGACACTACACTCAAACTTTAGGTTTAAGAAAAGAGAAACCCTCAATCGTGTCTTACTACAGTACATACAGTACGAAGCTGCTCACCTATCCCAGCATTCTCTGCTCCCCTACAATTACTTTTTGGGCTCAGTTCTTGAGGATAGGGTCCCATTAGTCTCCCACTGTACGTAAATTCATATTTTTTCTCCTTCAGGCACAGACTAATACCACATCTGTATCAGACCTCTGTCCCACCAAGTCACATTGCAGCAGCGTTTGTCTGAAACAACTTTTTGTAGAGAAATATCTGTAATAAGGGGTGTCAAATTTTTTAGACAAGTGAAGAAATATTCAGACACTTCAGTTCACTACAGAATTCCAGTCTGAAATCGAACTCAGGACTAAGGAGCCTTGAGGCAGTAGACCATTAAATTTCCAATTTAA
This sequence comes from Lepisosteus platostomus, assembly GCF_059453375.1. Classification (NCBI taxonomy): domain Eukaryota; kingdom Metazoa; phylum Chordata; class Actinopteri; order Semionotiformes; family Lepisosteidae; genus Lepisosteus; species Lepisosteus platostomus. Next base: position 14,832,572 of record NC_142628.1, read on the forward strand.
GGCTTCATTTTTAACCAGGGGTAAGCATACTGTTGTACAGTACTAGGCACGGCACAAGGTGTACATGAGTTTAGTAAGTGCTTTGGTTTTTCCACTTGGGCTTGGTATATATCTTGTCAATGATTGTATCTGTTATGACGAGAGAGCTCAACAGGACTCAATCATAAGTCTGAGCATTTTCTTTGGCTTTCTACTCCCACTGCTGTTTTTTCTAATAATTCTTTATCTGCCTTACTCTTCTTTCCCATCCTAGCTGCTTGGATTGGATTTAATATCCTCCTGTTTTCTATCTCCCACAAAATACACACTGTGTGATTTTTAATTTCTTCAACGACTTGGTGCCGCTAACCAAACAGAGGGATGTTTTGATCTCTCCTATTAAAAGTTATTCCTGTGGCGCTTTTTCAGATGCTTCTCTTCAGACTACCATTGCAGGGACAGGTACAGAGCTTGGCTTGCTTTCCATTCACCCCCTGCTGGTGGTAATCCCATAATTCTGTTGAAAGCGCATAATCACATAGAAAGATTTTCACTAATACTATGCGCTTGAAATTTGATCTTATGTGAGCCACGGAATTACATTATAAATCTTTGGGGGGAAAAAAAAGTCTTAAGTTTGAAAACTTGTATATGAAATTGGTGCCAGTATTTACTTACGTTTTCGTTTTGTAACGGAAATCTGTTATTACATTGCTCTTCAATGCATACCAGCTCCTTTATGAGATTGCTAATTGGCAATCAGTTGGGCTTTCACCATGGCGATCCTGTTCGACTATTATGGTGGGCCAAGGATTGTGAATGGTTTCCTTAGCGATGAGCACTTGGCAGAGCTAGCTGAAATCAATTTTCATGCTTTGAGCCCCTACAGGACATGGGACAGTCCGCAGGCTGATTGGAGAAATGATGAAGCTCTCACACTGCAAGCCCTCCGGTACCCAGGAAGATCACAGGGTTTCCCATAGAGTTGCAAGGATACAGCCCACCATCAGCTGCAGTAGGCTTACCCAGCACTTACCTTGCCAACAGATTACTATTTTTGAAACCAGTCTATTAGTATTTGTAATGAAAATCCAAGAGGAATGGCAGCAAGCAAATTTCTCCCTCACCTGCACTGCTCTAACTTGTCACCCTCTGTGATGCCACTTCTTGAAATGCTATAGAAATCATAGGAAACTTCTCTTCCTCAGACACGAGAATCCACCAAACGACACCTAAAATAAAAATACACTTCCGGTACATTGCAGTGCAATAAGGGTATCACCATGCTGACCACACCACTCCATGCATCCACTGACTCTCTGCCCTCCCCAGTTCAGGTACCACATCCCCAGAGCACCCCTGATTTTCTGCCACAACACCCGCTAAAATAAAGTCAGAAGGCCAGTCAGATATCCATTGCAGAAATACCGTGCGATAGGATTTAATCAGCAAATTGTCTCAGGAGAGCTTGATAATTTTACTGCTCCGTCCATTATTTTGGATCCAGCTAGTAAAGAGCCAATAGACCACGCTCAATATAAATATCTACCAGAATGTGAAACCACTTCCCCATTGTCTCTGGAAAAGAGAAAGGGCAATTGCCTAAGGTATTTAGGGAATAGGTCTATGGGAATTACGTACTGTATCTGCGCTTTTGTGAATCTTTCTTTTAAACACCAGTTTCTAGTTGTGAATATAATTTTAAGACCAAGATTAAGTCTACGTTAACTTAGTGGAAGGCTTGTATAATCTAAATCTTAATGTCTAAATGGACCAGAGGACACCAAGATAGAAGAACATCAGGATTAAAACAAACTGATAAAGATCACAAAACAAAGATGTATTGCTAATATTTTAAGTCCGACAGAGCTGGGTCCAATAAAGAGCTCTCATACTGCAGATTGGATAGAATGTGCAGTAATACTGTTATATAATAAAATAATAATAATAATAGCTTACACTTATATAGCGCTTTTCTGGACACTCCACTCAAAGCGCTTTACAGGTAATGGGGACTCCCCTCCACCACCACCAATTTGCAGAATCCACCTGTTGCTTCCCTTTCTATATGGCTTTAGAAATTCTATTGTGTACTCTATCCAAGTATCCCAAAGTGAGCAGAATAGGATTAATAGATCTGTAAAACTTTACGAAAAGAAGCATGTTCAGTTTTATTCAGGAGATGTGCACTTGAAGAAAATGTAAACAATCTGTTCAAATCAGCTCTCTTTATTGCGATGGCATGCAAAAAAGAGTAAAACTCAAAACCAAGGCATTTGAGGGTTTTGACCATCAATACCGTCACATAAGCACCCTGTCTATCAGTATAGCAAAGGAGGTCTGAAATATACAAATGGGGCTTGTTGCAACCTCCAGAAGAGTGGTCAACAGTTCTGCGTACTCTCTGTATGTCCCATTGCTACCAAGTCAGAGTTGGATGACACAAAGGGACTGCTTAATTTCAGATTTGGATGAGACATTCAATTCCTTCTGGAACACCAAGTACTGCACATGTTGGCATTGTGACAACAGTGGTCCTCTAGTTTGATTAAACCAGTTTGAAGAAATATTCCAGACTTTTGACCTTCACATTGTGACTATTTTTTTGTCCCTTTTCTGTTCACCCAATAACACGTCTGGGTGCTGAGTGGTCCATCATGGCAATTCTTTAGTTCACCACACACCGTCTTAGGTGATCAAGCAGAGCCAATGTGAGCAGAACAGTATCTTCAGCCAGGTCAGGAGACTCGAAGTTCATTCAGTTTCTTTTGTCCGTTGGCGTCATAAACGACCCAACAAAGCAAATGGAAAATAATACTGAAAACAACAAATGAGATAGGCAGCAGGAGCATTAACCCCTACTTTTTAATCACTCCCACCTACAGTGCGTAAGCAAAGAGAAGCTCACATGGCCTACGGAGCTGTTAAGATCAATAGACTCACAGTGTATCAAATGATAATTAACCAGTAGAAATACATGGTAGGGAGCGCAGCAGTGTTGGCGTTATCTTTGTGTTCCACGCTGCTCTTCGCCAGACTGCGCTGTATTTGAGCACGTAAGTGATAACTCAAATCTGCCCTTCGACAATGGAAGCTTGTGCCTTCTCTCCTGTTCCCTTTGCTGCGTTTTTTTCCCACCCCTCAAAACTCTTTCATCCACGCCGTTTGAGTGAAGCCCTGGGACATCTTGAAAATGGTCCCAGACGTTGCTTTCAATGCACATTTGAATATCCAACAAGAGTTTGACAATCAAGGCAATTAAACATATGCGGGGAGCAGCGAACCCATGCAGCTGGGTTACTAATTACCTCCCAGCCACGTTCTGTGCGGATAAATCTTGTTTTATCTCTTCCTCTCCCTTATTCCGCGAGAGGCACATTAATTACTTCTTTTTTTATTTTCTCATTTTGCTAGTCTGCGGGATAATGGTTTAGCAGTCTTTCAAGACATGGGCTTAATTGAAAACCGAGTTTCCTCAAACTCTTGTGCCCACCAGAACTGAGGCTCCTGTTTAGAGAGGGAACTACTGTCTTCAGTTGTTGTTTTTGTGGTGTTTGAAACATATAAAGAACTATTCTCAGAGAAGGAGTTCAGAAGAGGGGGAAAAAAAACATTAAATTTGCAGCTTAGCATTTTTTACGAGTAATTACTTTTGAAAGGAAGTCTGGAATGAATACATTATATAATGCAAAATAGTAAATTAATGTTGTAGACGCAGTTTGAAACTATGTGGAATTCAATTATGTAGTCTTTTTTTGTGAGTGAATGGTATTGCTTTCTATATATTTTTAGAAAGCATTCCAAAATGCTATTTGTTCTCATTTACCAGTTGAGCAATTACCTGTCAATGGATGTGAATCCAGCTGTCAGGCTAATATAAAAGGGCTTCTGACAGTCAAATCGGTAATTAGACCTTTTTTTTTTTTACAGCCAAACCTTTGTAGAAAATCTTTTCAGAAGGTGTTCAGCAAAAGCCATTGTGAACCGTTTTGCAAAGAAAGCGAACTTTTGATCGATTCTGATATACTTTAAAATTATGCAAAACTGTCAATTGCACAACAAGAGTCATATTACAGAACTCTCAACTTTGCCACACAGTGCTGGCTTTAGTGCACTTAAAGAATAAATTGAGGTCAATTGCTGGTGTCAGAATGCACCGGCTGCTTGCTCACAACTGGACTCTTATGTTAAAAAACTTGTACAGACAGGAGCACTGCTCAGAAAAGTGAATATAGACCTATTTCAGAAACATCACATTTTACCTTTCATTTGGGTGAGACCAATTAAATATCTGTACAGTATATATACTCTGCCATGTTTTGAACATTGGGTTTAGATGAAGCTCTGTATAAACTGTACAGTCACAGATACCCACTAATGTTTTACTCATTGTGTTGGCTTGCCTTGAACATAACATAGTATTTACTAATCACCATATTCCTTAATTACTGAAATGAAACCAATTTCTAGAGAAGCAGATAAAAAGATGACATAGAGCTCGTATGAAATTATTTTTTCTTCTACGATTTTCTATTTGACTAAAAGACTCTGCACTCCTCCCCCAGCTCTGTTCAGAGAAAAGCTGCATTTTAGAACTGTGAAAACCTGGTATTCTCTGGCTAAGAAACAAGTGATGCATTTATTGACTCCCTAAGTCAAATGCAGAACTCGGGTTGTCTTGGAGAGCTTAGCAAAGTGTTGTTGAAACACGATGTGACACCTAGGGCACAGAAGAAGCCCAAAGCTAAACTGTTACACTTGTATTAGGATTGTGTTTTGGCATCTTCTACATCTGCATTACGTCTTCCAGAGATCCCCTGGGCTGCAGTATTTGCAGGATTTTGTTTCACCTCTGCTCTTAATGACCTTTTTGAGCTGATCATGAGCTTAACTGGGCCAATTTAACACTTTCCAAAGGTTTTTACAGGAGAGCTGTTCATTTCCAAACACTGAGGAAAACCTGCCACATTCTGGCTCTTGAACACTGGAGATGTTCAGGGTCCAAATTATTCTGCCTTCCCCCCCCCCCCCAAATTATAGCATGAGCAACGTAAATGATGTCATGTAAAATGTAAAATAAGAACCCATTTGGAATGGCTATAGACACAAAAATAGGATTAAATGAAGCAGCTATCACTGTTCTTTACAACTGAAGACCAGGAGACAATAGAAGAGTTAATTTTCAGTTCAGAAACCCAAATTAAGCCGTGGTTTTCTCGGACACATTTGCGGCAGCAGTCCAAACTGAAGTTTTCATGGAAGTGCTCCTAATTACAAACAAACATCCCGACATCTGGCTTGGCGTTTTAATTTCATCCTTGAGGTCTCTAAAGCTGACACCGAGGCATTTTGTTAAGAGTTATCTCTAAATCTAGTGTTATTAGAAAGGCAGCCCAGAGCAGATGTGCTTGTGCGTATCATCCTAGCGGGGCTCATGAATACTGTATGCCAATCTGTATCGGGTCTTTTTTATTATTTTTTTTTCCCCCAGCAGATTGGCCCAGTGGGTGCCAGTCTAATTGTTCAGTTGGCTGCAGTGATTGGTGGGTCAAGCACCCAATCAGATGCTGAGGACTGGCCTCGTGTGTGCGGAAAGCTTTTTAAAGAGCTGGAGCGGGTGCCAAAGAGTTCAGCAGGGGGCAGTTCGCCATCATGGGAGAGGCAGATGAGGCGAGCTCTCTGGTGTTGAAGATTGTTTTCAAAATCGAGAGAGGGCTAACCACAGCTCTCCATCCCTGACTGACATGTTTACTTATTTATGCTTGAGGCTACTCTACCAAACCTCCACTATGTAAAAACAAGACGGCTTCATTTAAATCCTGCCTTGATCTCTCTCCTTCTGACATGCATGTTGGGTATGTAGTGCATTCTCTTCCAGCTTGTAGACAGCCTGTCGTTTTTAAAACCGAGCCCTAGAATTGCATCAATTGTTCCTCAGGATCAGTGTAGTAGAGACCCACGGTGTAACATTGTGGGATTTATATGTCATGTACAAAATAATACAATTTACTGTAGATTTGTATACAGTAGCACCTTTAGACAGGAACTGTCCACAAGGCACTTTATGAAAGTGAACATGTTCTCATGCATTATTTCATCTCCTTTTATATGATGAGAGGATAAAACTGTACACTTGACAGTTTCTGACTGCTAGTGTATACGATTACAAATTGTCAAACTCTTCGAAAAGTGTTAGCTTTTGGATTAGGGATTGGAATACTATCAGTATTCTCCATTTTGCTTGGCTGTACAGCACTGCAGCTGAAAACCATACTTTGAACCATTCAGGGCTTAAAGAATCTATTCCTTAATAAGGAAAAGGATCCTTGCTTTTTCTATTCTGCTGCAGAATGTGAGCGGACAAAAAGTGTATGAATTGTACATGGAGGTGGAAACAATAGAAAACGACTTTCTTGGAAAAAAAAACAACTTCGGGTGTGTTGCTGTTGTATAATTGAATTATTATAGAATTAGGTGATCTATGTAATTACTTTGGTGCCCCGAAGCAATTCTGACAAATTAATTTTATGTAATGTTTAAAATCCTATCTGCAAAATGTGTATTCAAACTTCCAGATGTTGCTGAAATGGAACAGTTTGGTTATGTAATACATTAAGATGTAACATTGTAACCCTGTTACAAAAACCTCAGTTAGTGTTGCTGCGTATATTTTAGAATACATTACCTGTGGTTATTTTATATGCATTCTTAAAATAACCAAACAATACCACATCCCAGCTGAATACTATAGTAGCACAATGTTAACTTTGTATGGAGCTTTGGAAACATTGTAAAAAATATTTGGACAACATGTTGTAGAGTCTACAAATTTGTATTTCTGTACCATTTCAGTGCTTAGTTGCAATGTTTTTATGATGCTGCCTTATGTTAGTAGGTGAGCTGAATGTGTAAATTTGAAAGATGTTAAATGAGAGAAATATTATGTTAATTTACGGTGTTTTTAGTATGATTCACTTAAAAATTTAAAGGTGTTTAGAATATAGTTAGAGACCTGGCAGACCAACTTGATGGAACAACTGTCATTATTTTGGCTTGTTGGTCTCAAGGGTACCTGTGGGCTTGCATTTGCCACAGATCCCCAACAGGAGGGTTAAAACAGAAAAATGCACGTCCTTGGGATGTATCTGAGAATGTAGGTCAGCCGCAGAAGAGATAAGACGTGACAGAAAAAACTGGAAGGTTGTCAAAAACAGAAATAAAAACAACAGGTCAGCTTCACTTCTAAGTGATGCGGAATACAAAGAGAATCTGTAATAGCTACTGCTCAGCACTAAAATGAGAGGGAGAGAGTTGGGAGCACATTGGAATCTAAAAAGAATTTTTAAGGGTAAATTACATGGAAAGCTACGACTGCTTGAAGCAAAAAAACACAAAAATCTCTTGGTCCTTAAAAGGCTGCCTAGATCGGAGCAGTGAGGGAATTAATTTGTTTTCACTAACCTAGCCAAGACATACAGTATAAGCAAACAGTTTTACATAACGGAGCAATGGATGTGTTTAAAATTAAGAACCAGGACAGGAGATGTTGCTATGCGAGGTACAGTACATGAGGTATGAGGTTTCAGAAGCGTTAACATGAGCAGGAGCATTAAGCAGATGCTGTATAAAATAGGTCCACTGACTGTAAAAAATGCAGTCGCATCAAATTGAGTTGCAACGTGAAGACATTACTTGATGTGCAAATAGAGGGGGAAAAAAAAGATCTGGTTCTTTTTCTGGAATTTCACCTTTGACTTTTCCACCTTTTGCCATTCAGCTCTCCCTGAGGTATTACATTATTTAAAAAGGAAGAGCAAAAGAATCTCAGACTCACCCATGGCCAAGTTTGCAGAAGAATCTGGTTTTACTTTAGCGCTGGATCCGTTCCCTCTCAACGTGTCAAGTTTAAGTTTAGTTTTCCGTTGTGGAAAGTGATCAACTGAGATCAGATCAAACAGAGCATGATCCCACATCCTACAAAATTCATTTTTGTGCTGTTACGACTCAAAGTGTCTAGGGGAAAAGGGGTGTAACATTTAGGATAATTCTTTTGGAAGCAGGGGGGTTTTGGTGAGGGACTAGGAAGCGTGATAACAAGGGTAATGTCACGCCCCACACTCTCCCTCGCAAACGACGTTACATTCCCGGAACCTCTGCTTTCCAATCTCATCCCTGATTGAACCCAGCACATTCTCACATGCATCAGATTCCTCAAATTCTCACTCCCTAACCAATCATCCAATCACACCCCTTTCCTTTCAGTATTTAAACCCCCTTCGCACACCTTCCCACACTCACTATTGAGAAGCCTATCTTAGTATTCTCCAGTGCGCGGTTCCTAACCTTTTGACTGGTCTCCCGTTATGAATCTTCTGCTTCCGCCTCTTGACCTCGCCTTCTGGATTTTGCCTTTGAATATCTCTCGTTACCGGACCCTCTGCCTCCCTTATCGACCCAGCCTTTGGATTTTGTCTTTTGGATTGTCCCTTTGCTACTCTGTCCTGTGGGATTCCGGTCACGCATAAGGATCCTCCTATTCCACGTATTGGTTCCCTGACAGGTAAGGAACTAGAGTGGTGACAAAGAAAAGAAAATAAACAAAAATGGAGCTGGCTAGGACAGTGAGGGAAAGCTAATCTGACTACAAAAGAAAACCCGAAACACACGGTCTTCGGCGTCTTCAACACCCTAGCTAACCTGCACTGACTACCCAAAACCATACAAGACAAATGGCACTCACCCGTACTAAACTAGTGTACTAATACAAAATCAACTAAGTGTGTAAGTGTACCCAACAACCTAAACTAACCTTATATACAAAAGTTCACACAAAAACACAAATGAACCAGGAAAACAAATAAGGGAAAACAAGAGTAATCAACAGGAGCAGGGTACAAAAGAACTCAAAAGTTGAACATGTAACACTGGGGCAAGGTAATGACAAAACAAGGATGAACACACAAACAAACGAAAGTACAAAGAAACTAACAGAAAACCAACAAAACAACAAAGCCGAAGCTATACGAAAATACACACACACAAAGCAAAACAAACCAACAAACGAACGAAGCCGAAGCAAAAACCAGAAGCAAAGCAAAGCGATATCCAAAACCAAACGGGACCGAAGTCAAACAAAAGACCTTTTCTTCCTGAAAGCCTCCATGTTATATAGTGAATAAAATGAGTTCTGATTGGCTGAGGGCTGATTGATAATGACATCATATTGAAACAGTGGTGTGATGGTTGGCCAATGGGGAAGGGAGAACAATCGAGGGTCAGCAGTGTGGTCAGCAGTGGTCAGCAGTGTGGACACACACTGGGACGTAACATGTGCCTATTCAATAACATTGTTCTGTATATGGAATGGATATCTTGTCCAATGGCAGCAAAATTCATGGATTTGGAATTGCTCAAATTGCCAGGGGCAGTAGATTAGACAAATCCAAATTTAATGTACCTCCTGTCCCTGGGTGACAGTTTTTCCAAATCCGACTTTTTATTTAGCAGCAAGGTCTGCATGCGATTGTTAAACTAGGATTATTTAAATAAATGCACATTTAGGAAAGCATTTTACATGGTCTGTATGTTAATGAAGCTCATATTCTGAGAAATCCCACAAGTGCTGGAGTTTGAAATGAAGATCAGACTGAAAGAGAAAAGACCTCTCAACAGTTTGCCCATTTCTTCCACACTGTCACGGTCACCATCCTCTCCTCCAGAGGGCGCTCCAACCTCCTCATGTTAGTTCTTTTAATTACTTCCTGCATTACGTCCTTGTGTGCCTTGTTTTAGTTTCCCTATTTAAGTCGACTCCTTCCTGCCTTTGGTGCTCAGCTTTGGTACTCGGTAGCCTGATGGCCTGCCTAGTACCAGGTCGCCCCACGTCCGTGGCCTGAGGGCACAGGCCTGTTTACGCTCCCCGACCTACTGAGCCCAGGGCTTGGAAGGGAGCCCCGTATTTCCTGGATTCTCATCTCGTCAGCGTTCCCGTTTATCTGCGTCTCCTGATGGATCGCCCGGCTATAGACTGCTTCCTGACTTCCCCTTGAACGTCCCTGGATATGTTTGCCTTCGGATTTTCCCCGCACTCCTGCACGAACTTCCCTACTCCACTGTGAGGACTAAAAATAAACCCCACCTGTCTTCCCTGAACTCTGCCAACGGTCCTTTATCTGGAATCGCCACCTCACACAGGGTCTCAACACCACCCTCCAGGGGAGACCAACCTCATGTTTGCCCAGCAGGGCATCTGATTTTCAGCTCAACCACGCTCAGGGGTTTCACTATACCGTAGCACTGTAAAAACAAAGGGATTGGCAAAGCACGACGCCGGGACCAGAAAACCATGATGGAGCAGGGAAAGAAAAGTTAGGAATGCTGGGAAAAACACCTCCCGATTGTGCAGGGTAAAGGGAAAATGAGAGATTTAAAAAATTTTCCTTGTCCCTTTTGCCCCCATGCCCCTCCACAAAAAAAAAACAATTCCAAAAGCATGCATCTTAGTGTTTCGCAACGTCGCGTTTCTAATATGGTTCTGCTCCCAACCCCGTGTTTAAGATTTCCATTTTTTTTTTCTCAGATTGAACTGATGGCAACCCAGGCCAAAGTTACAAGATGAAGTCGTATTATTTTATGCTTTGGTTGGCTGGTACAAGGTTCTCTGGGCTTAATAGAATATTGATTTAGGTTGGTGGGAAAAAAAGCAGCAACAACATCAACTAAACAGCAAATAAAATTCTTAGAACAGTATCGCACTTACTCAAGCATCACCGACATTGAAGAGGAATGACAATCACTAGTAGTGCAGTGCGGGTCACAGTATTATTGTGTATGTGCCTGTTATTACCTCTCGTAATCCGAGCACTTCAAATCTTACACATTTTTTCTTCTGCTTTCTTGCAAGTTAAAAGTTTACAGCAGCACACCAACACACACACACTTGGCAGGTTAACAGTTGTCTTTCAAAATCTTTTATCGAAATTGAATTAGCTATTCAACTAGATAAGCTTAATTTAAAGCAGATATTCTCTAGCGACTCAGCAGTAGGAAACCCCTCCATCCTCGTGTTTACAGAATGCCTAGCACAGCGATCAATAGTGTTTTGAAGTTCGGAAGCCAGTATTAAATCTCATGTCTCATTCAGAATAAAGGGCAGAACCTTCAGACGAGAGCCATAGACCTTCACCAGACTGTCTAGACTACTGTAAATCCCCACTCACCACACTCTGTTCTGCTTAACAGTGCAGGAACTAAATATACAGTCTTCTCAATTGGAAGAATGTGTTTGCTTAACTCCGAATACCTAGTAACGTCACACAAATGAGGGAAAAGTGAGTGCAGGAAAATCAAGTTGACTTCTAAGACACCGGAGAAATTCCCAGCTATTCCCCGTTTTCTTTTTCTCCTGCTTGTCATGTCCCTACCAAATCAGAACCTTAGACCCTGTTAAAATCGATCTAGATCTAACAAGATTTTAAATTGTCCGGATCCCTTTTCAACAGAGGAAAAAAAAAAACAGTATGTGTGCGCCAGATCTGGAATATCTTACATAGCTAAGATTGATAAGGAACATCTAGACGACACCCCCTAAATCCTGATGGAGAGAAGTGATGCTTTCAAAGCACCATCGCAGCACCTCATGATGATGAACAATGGTGTTGCAATGTCTTTCAATCACAAACGCTTGTCCTTCAGAGCCCAGGATGGGCCAGGGCTAGAACAGCAGGCTCTCTGATCTTGCTATGTTAACTAGAGGTACAGTATCTGGGGAGCAGAGTCCTACATAGAAAGCCTTGATTTCACCTTCTGAAAAAGGTGTTTAGGTGGCAGTTCAATGCATTTCTATTCAGTTTTTAGACCCACAATTCTAGGTGCTACAGCCCAGGGTTTTTTTGTAGCTTACAGATGACTCAGCCTTCAGCATTGCTTTGACTATCACTATGACTGAGAAATCTCCTTCAACTGGAGACTGACCGAGACTCCTGACGATCCTCTGCACTTCGGCTGCACGGGCACCAGAGGCTATGGACTCAAACCTGCTGCTTGGCACCTCAAAGAGGTAAGGAGTGCATGTGCAGCCTCTTGTAACTGTCATGGTTGTCATCCCTCCTCTAGAAGGCTCTCCTACCTTTCTCGTACTGTTCTTAGTTTTATTAGTGTCGGCTGTGTTTCATTCCCTATCCCTTATTTAAACCTCTGTAGCTCCGGGCTCAGCTTTGGAAGACGGACGCCTGGAAGCCCGCCTACCACCGGGCACAGGCTTCATCATGGCGTCCTGACTTCTGAGTCTGGGGCTCGGAGCACCTGCCCTGTTATGCCTTTAACCTTTCATGTTCCTAGTCCCAGTTCCCTGTCCCTGTTTTCCATCTGCGTCTCTGACGGATCTCCCCGTTTCTGGATATTGGACTGCGCCTTACCACCCCTTTGGACTTCCTTTGGACTCGTTTGTCTGCGCTCCCCCCACACACCGGATCACCTCAGTCACTGCCCCCTGTCTGTCATCCCGAACTTACCTCCCTATGCCTTCCCTGATGTCCTTCTCCAGACACTTCTGGATTATCCCGTCATGCTTAGGGTCTTTAACAACCCATTTCACGGGAGTCTGATCCAGCTTCTGTGACAGTAACATCATCAGCTGAATTACACGTGTGTGTATATTTGATGAAATATCTGTTATGCTGGGCCTGTGGATGGGAATAAAGGGCACGGTGAATTATTTCTTTTCAGAGTCTGTTCTGCAGGAACGATTATGGAGTTTATTGGATGAATGGATGGTAAGAATGTAAAATGGAAACAGAAGGAGGAATGGGGGATGACCGAGAGGCGCAGGTGAAGCAGGCAGGAGAGGTGCGCAGGAGGGGGGCAGAGTGGGTCTGAGGTAGAGTCAGGAAGCGTTGATGGGTGATTAATGGTGGGAGCATCCTATAAACTGGAATGGGAGGACTGTAAACTGGAAAAAACCATGATGAGCTCCTGGAAGACCTGGGACAGAGAGCAAACACAGACTTGTGTTAGTGACTCAATGCCTGAGCCCACATGGTGTGTGAGGTTCCCTAACGAGGCTGATAAGCCCGGCCCGATCTCGTTAGGGATGGTCCTGACAAGAGAGCCTTCCACGTGTGGAATGGGCCATGGAATTTGATGCAGGAGCATTGGAGCTCAATATCTTAGTTAGGAAAAGTCTGCATCCCTTTTCTACATTCATGTAACGAGTTTGCAGCTGGGGGCCCCAAGGCTTGTCATCTTCTTTGTTGGAGCAGTTCTGGGCTGGTGGTCTCCGATCACCATTATGCTGTGATGAGTGAGCAAGTGTTAGGGACAAAACATTGTTTCCCACACAGCAGGGGACTGCTGAGACTACTTTCTAAAAAACAAATTCCCGTGCTGTCTGTGATGTGGACATTTCACATGCACTAAATACTGCTGGGTTGAGAAAACATCCAATCAACAGCCAGCTCCCCTCCAGCAGCAAGAACAGCACATACATCACCCTGTCTAACAGTAACAAACAAATGTTAATCAAAACAACAATTAACATTCCCCCTTGGCTGCGTTAATTGATGGCAGATTATTTCCCCTCTATAGGGATTAGACTGCAGTATATTAACTGTTTCACTGTAATTTCTGCAAGAAGCATCAGTTTTACTTGGTTCATAAACCACGCTGACTGGGGTGTCTCCAATCCGGATTGTGCAATATTGCAAAAATGCAGCACCTTCAGACAGGAATCTAGTTATTTTTATCTTAGCTGAAGCAATATTTCCTGCCAATGGTGCACAATTATCTCTCGAAAGCAAAACCTTGACTAATTTTTAAATGTCAGCACATTAAAATGAGGGTGAGAAAAGCACAAAGCGCAATATATTCTTTAGTTGAGAACTTCATCTGAAATCTCATCGTCAGTATATCAACACTATAAAAGAAAGAAACACAAAAAATGATGTAGTCTAAAATACAGAACTTTGGTTAAAACTGTATAATGCACTAGTAAGGCCATATTTAGTGTACTACTGTGTACTACTTTGATCACCACGTTATATAAAATATTTTCCTGCTCTGGAATCAGTCAGAGAACAGCAAGCAGGTATGTCCTGTGCCTTAAGGGAATGTCCAATACTGACAGGCTGATGGAACCCAGCCTTTTCAGTCCTTAACAGCGAGGATTACAAGACGATCTGATGCAGGTATTCAAAATCCTCAAGGGTGTGCACAGTCAGCTCAACAGATGTCTTCAGAATGAAGAGTAAAAAACGAGTCAGAAGGCACAAGTGGAAACTACACAGAAGTGCTTTTGGAACTGAGAACAGAAGGCACTTTTTTACTCCAAGTGTTGAGTATGGATCAAGCTACCCAGCCATGTTGTTGAAGCTGATATCCAGCCATTTCTTCAAAGCAAGCCAGATAAGGTCCTTGCATCAATTAACTACTAACTACCAAAGGATAGACAGGCCGAATGCCCCCCTCTTGTTTGTAACCATTTCTATGCTCTAAACGTAAGAAGGCCACAGTTCCTGACATGTCTCATATCAAGACAAGTGTTGCTGAATTTGTTTCAGCTTCCCCTTAAAAGACAGTCAGGAGTCCGTCTCGGAAGTTAAAAGAAGTTTTTTATTTCATGCGCATGGGAGAAAAACACACAGAGATGCTTGGTGTATTTTGGAACAGTTCTTTAATATTTTTCTCTTATTTATCATGTTTTGTGCTGATCTGATTGGTAGCTTTCCAATATCACGCTCATCTTCCTCTTCCTTATTTCCCAATTGGTTACTTAGTTTCATAGCATGTTCCTATATAACACAGTATAGAATTACATAGTAGCCTTTATGTCCAGCATTCTTCCAGATCAAACCAGTTTTGTATGTCCACCTTATAAAATACTCCAGTGTCAGCAGATAAAGTGTCTACAAAGTTCACAAAGACCCTCTCAACACAAGTCTTAGCATGCTTTGTCTTCCTGGTATTTAATAAAGCAGCCGTACTTTAAAATAAACATTTATGGCAAGAGGTTTAAATAAATTCTAACCAATATTTTCACAGAGAGGAGATGCTAGCCATGTATGAAAAACCCTGCCCAAGCGAGTTGCCTTAGTTGGCTAAGGTTTGAATCCTTTTCGATACACAGAGTGAAGTTTCTTAAAGAGGCCTGGGGCTCAGGGTGAAAGTCTTCACTTCGTGCAAAGGTGAAAAATATTTTTAGCAATCAGGTCTTCAATGAGGCATTGAGCCCACAGTTGATTCTTCCTTTATAGTTTTCTGACGCAGGTGGAGAAAACTGATAGAACTGTAAGTAGTAACTTAAAAGTTGTTTTACTAAGCAGACAGTATTCCCTATCTAGATTCATTCCATAAACTGTACAATTTTCCATACATGTTCTCTATGAACCCCTGAGTTTCAGTAAAATAGTTACTACAGGTATTTTTTTTTTTACAATTCACATTAAATTTAACACGTAAAACACACCTATTACACATAATGACGAAGCAGATGCAATATACTGTATAACTACTGTTAAGGACACTGCAGTTTCCAAAGCCTCTAGCCTCTTGAATTTTATTGATATTAATATTTAATGTTCTCACAGGGCACTACTGGCGTGTCCTGCCACCTTCCTCCGGGCTATTTCATGACGTCTTTTTACTACTGCTGGACTGATTAGAGAGAGATTAGCAAGAGGCAAGAAATGTGATTCAGAGGGGAACGTCCTTTCAGAAAGTCACACCAGCACTCAAGAAAACAAAGAAACGTTCAGCCCAGGGACAAACCTCTACTTATGTGTCGTGAGAGACAACAGTGTGGGCAGTGATCACATGCAGAAAGTCAACCCCATTATGCCCTGTAGAATCAGCCTGCGATACGATGACCTTTGTGTTGGTCAGAATACGGTGCCTTTTTAAATATGTTGCACATAGGACTAAATACGCAAAACAAAAGCTGGTAAAATAATAAAATAACACGAATGGACAGAGTGATTGTGTGTTTGATAGGACCAATTACTTCCCAGAAACTACGCACTCTGGAGAAGAAAAAAAAAACATTTCTTGTGATCTATAATGCCTTTAAAACTTTTTTTTACCCTACTTTGGATTTCTTCTCCTTGCTAATTACATGTCACCACATTGCTCATAGGTAAGATGTCATTAGAATTTGTTAGGTCTTTTACAGTACATCATTAGTGTATTCTAATGTATTGCAATAAATGTAAATGTGTTCCGGGTACAGTATGTCCCCTGTACACTGTTGGTTATTGCTTGAAGTAATCCTGAAGAAGTTATAATCATTTATTTTTTCCTTTCAAAGCATGGGTGTGTTCTTTGCACCATCCTCGGAATGTGCCCCTAAGCGTGCATTTGTGAAGGTAATGCCTCTGCTTACATCCTAAATCCCATTAAGCTGGAAAAGAGGCAGTGACGACCGACTTGGCCCCTTTAACAAGGCTGCTGGATCCCCGCGCTGTTGGGAGCTAACGAAAAGCAAAGCACCCCCCCAAAAAAAAGACAAACTCCGAAGCCGCTTGGAAACAAGTGAAAGCAGGCTCTGCCGGAGTGGGGAGGAGGACACGGCTGTCGCAAAACAGAAGGCATCAGCCGATGAGCCACTGAAGCATCAACACAGGAAAAAGGCAGACGAAATGCGAAGGGGCGACAAATATCACCTCCTCCAAGAGCTGCAGTGTGTGTGTGTGTGTGGGGGGGGGGGGCTGTTAGAAATGTCTCTGTACCAGTTAGTACAGCAAGACAGCAATACCACACTTGCAAGGCAGAAATTCTTGCTACTTTTTCTTTCAGCCATCTCCCAAATGTTTACTGTGGTATTCCAGGTTGAAATCTCTAGGAAGTGTTGTAAAGAACACAGAAATGACTATAAAAAGCTTGGTGATGTTAAGGCAGACACCTGTATAGTAAAGCATTGAAAATCACCTCAGAGCACAGGGTATACATGGTGCTGTGGAAGTATGGTAGAACCAGGAACCATGGAAAGCATATACATTTCACCACAGTAATAATTAATGGACATAAGGTTAATCCTGAAAGTGTGTTGCATTTTGTGTCCATCCTGTCACGATATTAGTCCCCCCTCCTTAAGGGTGCTCCAGCCCTTTCACTAAAGACTTCATTCCCTGCACCTGTTTCCCATTCCCAGCCCACCTTAAAAGCCAGGCGCTGACGCTCATCCGGGCTCTGCATCTGATTTCCATATCGTGCGAGTCCGGGACCTGGAAGCGCCTGGTCCCGTTAAGGTTTTAACCTCTGTTCCCGTTCCCGTTCCCGTTCCCGTTCCCCGTCCGCCGGTTCCGACCCGGCCTTCGTGGTTTTTAATCCTTCTTCTGATGGATCTCCTGGTTTTGGACTTTCTCGTGTGTTTTGGATACTCTAAGGATTACTCTTTTGGATTGTTCGCCTCGGCCACACCTCCCCCGTGCACCAGCGCACCTTGGACACGCCCCCCTGTCTTCAGCCCCGTTTTCCTGCATGACGTTTCCCCAGTGTTCCCCCACTTCGTCGGATTGTGTCGTCCGCATAGGGTCCGGAAAGAACTGTTCGTTACACATCCAGTACTTGCCTGAGCTGGAACTTGTTAAAGTCCTCTACGTTAAAATGTATAAAATGAACATGGTCCAAAGTATCAGATATAACCACAATAGTCTCATTTTGCTTTACCTAAAAAATGTACCATTTCTATTATATTCTGTATTTGTTTTGCTTTATTAATTGAAATTTAGCAGCGATATAGCAGTTATAGCATGAAACACCAACTTTTATACTATTGAGAGGGTAAGTCAAAATAATATTAAGTGATAATGCATCAGGGTTTCCAATATTTAAACATTACAACATATATATGTTATGAATATTTCATTTCATTTCTTCCCTGCTGCAGGTCCTTTATTGCTGTAACAGGCCACACCTGCAGAGATCCAACATTTCCCTGATGACAATAACTGACCTGCGCATGGGATAAATGAATATCTCTTTATTATGAAAGCAGTTGACCATGCACATAACATAAACTGAAGAATTTACTGTAGTACCACAAACTAGATTTGATTTTATTTTAGAGTAACTGGCAATGTGCTCCTTAAGGATCCATTGTCCCTGGATGTTTGACATAACACTATTGATTTCACGTAACTGATGTTTTTTTTGTGCTTTTTTCTACTGTCCTTCTTTCAGAAGTTTTATTAACTACAATCAATCAGGTCAATGGCTGAACTGAGGAAGTCACAGTTCACCGATGTGAAAGAAACAAGGAGGAGAGGATCATGTTCAGGATCGATGATCTCAAAGTGCTCTGTATAGCACATCTTTGTCTCCTACAGGACGGGACCAACTTTGCTGTTCAGTGAAATACAGCTCTCCTGTAAAGATGTGCAGCAACCCCCTCTACACAGCAAGTCAGGTGGAGAAGCTAGTTTGTTCATCTACGAAATTTGATCATCGCTTGAATTAAGTAGGAAAGAACTGAGCCAACCCAGAGCGTATGGCTATGGCTCTTAAAAGCAGTGCCGTGTGACCTTTAATGACCACAAAAAGTCAGGACCTCAGTGCGACATCACATCTACAGGGAGGAAAAATGAAAAGTGCCAAAATCCCCTTATTTACTATGTGGTACATGTTTTCCGGATGCACTCCAAAAGGCCTTTACATCAAAAGAGACTCCTGGAACCTCCAAGGACCTGACATTATCAGGATTTTCTGCTCCCCTATCCCCGAACACAACCGAGATCAAGATAACCAGCTTCTCTTAATGCAGAGTACAAAGAGAGAACGGCAGAAGGACTGTCAAGGGAGAGAAAGACCATCTAGCAGTCTTGCCATGGGTGAAAGAAGTGCAAGAACAGGGTTTACAGGGTGGGCTGGACTAACTGAGTGTAAATGCAAGTGGCTTTGTGCTCCTGCGACTTCGAGCCCAACATTTCCGAGCATCATAACAGCCAGTTTCCCCACTGACCTGGAGCCCGCTCTGGTCTCTTTCCCTCCCCTTCAGGCCTGTTTTCCCCAGACGCGCCCTTCCGCGCGCGTGAACACCGACTCGGAAACTCTCGCTGGCGTTCACCCTCGGCCGCGTCCGCAGTGAGCACACGGGCTGGAGCACCAGCAGTGAATCACAGCTCCCGTCGAAGAACCTGGCACGTGGCCACGCGCAGCCGAAACAAAGCATCCATCACCTCTCTATGTTTGTTTGGCCGTGTAGGGAACAGGGGTGACTTTAATTGAAAAAGGGTGGAAGTGATGTTGCTCGTTATTTTTATTTATTCTCTTTCAGCACCCGCCCGGCCTCGACATAACTCAGTGAGCGAGCAGCGGGTCATGCTGGTGAGGTGGTTAGCACCTGTGCCTCTCAGCTCTTGGGTCCTGGATCCAGTTGGGACCTGGGATTCCTTTGGTGGAGTTTGCATGTTCTATGCGTTTTCTTGTATCTTTTCTTCAGGTGCTCTGGTTTCCTCCATTTTCCCCGAAGGCATTCTGGATAACTCCAGCTAGGATAATCGAGATCTCCCACTGTACATGCGTACACGCACTGCGATAGACGGACATCCTATCCACGGACAGGCTCTGTGTTACCTTGACCCGCGACAGTGTATCTCGGGAGGACCAGAAGCCACTTGGTGCACTTGACAGAATTGTAGAGCAACGGAAAAGCTCATCACATTGACACTTGAAACCATTGCCAGATGGTAAGTGATTCCCGATTATCTCGGTAAGCAGTCAGAGGCCCATATAATATTCAAACTTCAATCCACCAAACAATCCCAAAGTCTTGGCCTTTGTAGACTATGGTGGGCTTTGAGTGAATTTGATTTTAAAAAACGTAGGTCTGTAAGTGGCAATTCCACAGCAGGAGGTTGAAACGGGACTAAGTCTTTTCCCTCCAGATATTAGTGCACAAAACTCCAAGATGTCTGTAGATCAGACTTGATCACTGCACTGGGCTTTGTACATATCATACAGCCCTTTGAAAATATTAGCCTCTTCCATTACTGCATACCTAGTGAGAAGGCTTCTGCTTCCATATTGCAGAACACTACATCAGTACTGTGAAGACAAAAACAAACTCATGTTTGCATGTTTCAGATTATGCCATAGTTATTGTTGACACAAACAGGACAGAGTTGGTGCTTTTCTTACTTTTCCTGCTTCAGTTTCTTTTCCTTTTTTATTACAAGGTGAGGTGTTGCCAGCCAGAAAGAATCAGCCATCCAGTTTTATTTGCAAATAAGACAGAGACAGGGTTGAGATTGATTTCAAGGAATTTTTCTAGAATTTTTTTTAATACTCAAGAGACTTTCTTGGAGGTGTCAATTCATTCCTGGTGGCAAACAGAGCAGAATTGCATTAACAGTGCACTACACAGATGTATTTTCCTCCTACGTGAAATTCTAAAACATCTGTGGCATGTGTACTGTGATTTCAGAGCCTTTTCAAAAAAATTTTTTTTAATGAAATCCAGCTTTCATTAGACAAGATCCCAGGATTAATTAACTGCCAACAAATAAATTTCTCTCGTTGTTTGTAACAATTCATAACAGGGGAGGGAGAGTCACAGGAACAAAGTCACCTTTTCTTAACTTGGTATTTTTCATACAAGTTAAAAAGCAAGCCCTTTATCCCTCACACACACACACCTCTCCTTCCTCTGTTGCTCGCAATGTCAGATCCTCTCAGCATGATGATCTGCTTGAAACATTAAACCTGGCACGGTTACCCGCAGACAAGCTTGCCCACGTTCACATGATGAATGTTGAGGCAAACGGCAGCATTAGATCCATCACTTCCCTGGAAACTGACAGATAAAGGGGCCTGTCGGCCTTGTGCACTAACAGTTTTTTGTTGGGCGCCATTGCTTGCACCCATCTTTACAGACAGCCTGTACTCTGCTGATGCTCATTGTTCAAGATGGCAAGGTCTTTGTTGGTACCCCTTGTGGTACAAGGACACCAGATGGAGATCCTCACCTCAGCGACACCATTCTGTCTCGCACTGTGCAGGACTGAGCATTCCTACAACCTCCTCTGTCCTGCCCTACAACCTTTTTGCAAACCAATTGGACATTTTCCCATTGCGTCACAATAGGCAAAAGGAAAAAGGTTCTCCGTGAGGCAGCTCTTCTTTGATCAAAGCCGGAGTGACTCCGAGATCCAGCTAGGAGTAACCTTGCATAGTTTCCAGGCGTGATCATATTTTGGGTATCCCGTAAAAATTCACAAATATCAATCAAGAGATTTAAAGTAATGAGCGTATTTCTCTCCAATTGATTTCTCTGCAATTTAATCTGCTTGCTTTTATAGATACAGGCGGAACAGAATCGCAGTTAGAACCACTTCAGGCCTTGATCAGTTGCTTTAAGCCAACAACAAAGGCTTTTCATGTTTATTACCATCACTTTACTCAAAACGCACAGGCATATCTACAGTCCGCAGTTAATCAACAAACTCTTACACAGCTACTTGCTGTTTTCATTGGCCCAATTGCCACAAGAGCCTTCTGATCCATAAACCCTTCTGATCCATAAACCCTGAAATGGGGCAAACTGACCTGCACCTATGTGTCCACCCCCACCCCCGAGCACAGAAGCCTGCAGTTCTCCATGACACGTTCCTGTTTTCTCAACAGATGACAGCGCGCCAATGAGGAGATTATCATTTGTCAGCTGCCGGAGCCTTGAAAGAAAATGAGTAGAGGAAATTGGACAGCTTCAAGATGAGGCTACTTAGGTGTAAAACATGAACAAGAGGGATCCAATAGTACATAATGAGAAAATAACAAGAAAACAGATGGATCAGACTGTGGTGGAAGTGAGGGAATAGAGATTGATGTACTAGTGACATGTTCAGGGGGTGAAAGATGACAGAGCCTGAATGGAATTGCAGGGCCTGGATGTTAAGCACAACATATTCTACCCAGAGTGAAATAAACATCCCTCATGTTGAAGAATATTTAAACAGAGTTTGATCTCTTTCTTAGAAAAGCAGATTGGACCCCTGTTTCCTCTATTGCTGAATGCATATTTCATTGCCTCCCTTTTCCTAATAAAGAATTGCAGGCTTGTTGGAACACAAATCGCCAATTCCGTAGAGAATTACTGGGTTTGCTTGAAGTCCAAAGTGAGTTTAATCAAAGGCTGTTTACTCACTACAAAGAGGAAACTGCAACCAGAATCCACAGGGGTCACATTGCTAATGACTGTCATTCTCCTGGTGTTAATAGAGGAACGCTCAATCCTGAGGCACTGGTGATTTATTTATCTCACTTACAGATGGAAGAGGATGGACGCCCTTCTCCAGGGAACTTAAATATCACCTCCGTTTAACACAGACATTTTTCTTCGGAACAGTGTTAAATCCTCCGTTACCGGCATACAATCTGATAACCTTCCCTGGGAGAAATACCATGTGAATATAGTATTCATTACTATGGGGGAGGGGTAGGAATGCAATACTGTACATATAGTGTAGACATGGTTACATAGTTAACGCTCACAAAGCTTCAATTAGTGCTAGTTGGCGTCAAGACGAATACGTCAACTATTGCTTTTCGAAACTAGCACACAGCTCCACATTGGTTGAAAAAAATCCCCGGTTTCTTATAGGTATTTGACCTCATTCTTCATTGCAAAGTACAGTAGTAGTGAATGCCATTGATCACAAGGGGTGGCAAGTCAAGACATGATACTTCAGAGAAGGTGGAGGGGATTAGCGAATGTGCAAATTAGATGCAATAATGTGCAAGCCCCACAACTGCTATCTCTCACTCCAGCCCCTGCAATTAAGCTGCATCATAATTAAGCATAATAACTAAAATGGCTCATGTACCCTGCCAAAATGTCTTATTCACCACTTCATCAGAAGATAATCCGTGGCCTTGTTTTCTGAAGGAGCAGGAGAGTGTTAGAGAGAGACCGAAAAGCTTCAGAGACCCAGAAAAAGAGACTACAAAAGAGTTAGACAGGAGAGAGAGAGAGAAACGGAGAACAAGGGCATAAGAGGAAGAGAGAGATCCTATGTAAGTGGTTTGCTACTTTAGGAAAGCATTGTTAGTTTGGGAATGCCACTCAGTCACCATGTGTGATGGTGTTTCAGGACACTCCTGCTCCCTGGGTGCAGGTACACAACAACCTGAATCTGTGGCATTACAGCACATTTACAGCGAGCCTGGCACAAGCTGCATGGCAATGCAAACTTCACCCAGGGGAAGCAGTATTATCACTTATTTATCAGAGGTTGTGTCTAGCACCTGAAGTGCAGTTTAAAGTGAAGCTAAAACTCTGGACTCATTAGTTTGGTTAGATCCTGATGAAGGTGATTGAAGAATGGATGTATGAGAGGTTGTGTACAGCTCGCCTACCTGACAGGACAGAAGCCATTCACAAGGAATGAGCCAGGGAGCTGCTACAAGGGTGTAGGTGGTGTGGCAGGAGAAATGTACAAAGGAAAGTACAAAAGAAAATATATTTATAGTAAATGAAGGAGAGCCAAAGTAGGTGAGATAAGGATCGAAACTTCCTTTCAAACTTATGCAGCATCGCTGCCCATACTTGGGTAGGCCCTGAAGTGAACTTGTACTTACTGTAGCAGCCTGAACTCAAATTGCTGCATATCAATGAAATACTGTGTTAGGTAACATTTCATTTTTACACAACATAACATTTTTACATACATAACATAAATCTGTCATTTGCATTATAGTGTGTAGCCACTTTTCCCAGCATTTACAAATCATTTTTGTATGCATATCTAGTTCACTAAAATATAATCAATGCCAACAAAAGGTGCAGATGAAAGCCGGAATAATGGAAACATCCTTATCTGGTGAACCTCTGCTTCATTAATGGCAAAGCAGACATCAGGCCCAGAAGGAAAATTATTTTTATTGCATGACATCGAACATTGGAAGACAAAGGTCCAGAAAACCCCATCACTCTGCGGCTCATGTGGGTCCTAATGCCCCAGTGTAGTGACAGGGACACTATACTGTAAACAGGCGCCGTCCTTCAGATGAGACGTAAAACCGAGGTCCTGACTCTCTGTGGTCATTAAAAATCCCAGGGTGTTTCTCGAAAAGAGTAGGGGTGTAACCCCGGCATCCTGGCCAAGTTTCCCCATCGGCCTTTATCAATCATGGCCTCCTAACAATCCCCCTCTGTGAATTGGCTTCATTACTTTGCTCTCCTCCCCACTGATAGCTGGTGTGTGGTGAGCGTTCTGGCGCACTATGGCTGCCGTCGCATCATCCAGGTGGGGCTGCACATTGGTGGTGGTGGAGGGGATCCCCATTACCTGTAAAGCGCTTTGAGTGGAGTGTCCAGAAAAAGCACTATATAAGTGTAAGCAATTATTATTATTATCTCTCGTTGAAATGACAGCATCAGAGATACATGGTGATCTTTTGAATCTACCGAAAGGAAAATCCTGAAACGCACAAAAGAATGAACAAAGAAGGCTCGGACCTTTGAAGAAATCCAGAAAACAAATGCAGGAGCGAGACAAGAAACCGCGTGGACCAGAAAACTTCAGGTTTATTGAAGACTTACAGAGCTGTGGCTGACTGACAGAACACTTAGCATTAAAAGAGTGGTAACCTAATACCTCCTTTATGGATTAAGGCACTTGTGGAAAATTAGGCTGTTGAGCAAAAATCTAAAAATGGTCTTTGATTAAACTTGTGGTGAAATAATTGTGATCTACAGGGGTTTGATACTTTTGGAAAAACATGTGGAATAGCATATTCCAGCCTACATCATCTGCGACCAGGATTTTTCCATCACTGTATTACAGATCTATTTAAATTTTACAGTTAGGTCATAATCCCGAATACGCTCTGGAAATCATTAGCAAGCAGAAACACAGGACAATGCCAATCTAATGAATTTAGTTATTGCATGTGCAGAATCCTGAAACGTGCAGCTTGCTGGGTTTGAAACCCTGCATTGTAAAGCCTTTGGGGGCTGATCTGATTTGCCTGCTCCACGCCTGGATCAGATGCCTGTGCGTTTTAATACAATCGGAGCATTTCCCAGCTCTGGGGAGGCTCTGTGAATGACAAGCAGCATGGATTTTGGAGATATCCCAAAATAGTCATAGACAGGCGCCTTAAGCCACCCGCAGAGGTTTCCTTTAGCCATGAAAAGCTGCAATAAAACCTAGAGACAGTTTATGGATGTCTGGTTTTAGCCCATAACTGACTCCCAGATGAATCCCTGAGAGGTGAGAAATGAACAACTCAACTGACCGGGCATTTCGGGTTATAGGAGTAGGAGACCCAAGAAGATAATTACATACAGGGCGTCGTCAGGGATGCTAACAGACTTTGTAAAAATGTGATGCATATACTGGCATAAACCTTATGAAAACAGAGCAGAGAGTTGAAGCTGCAGCACAAAACATTTTGTCTCCAAACTTCAATAACCTCAACATTAGGTACGTGGTTGCATTAGTCAATATTAAGATGAACGTGTGTACAGTAGGTACTGCGGATCATACAGTCATTAAGAAAATGCTCAGATGAAGAAATAGGGTGAAACGCCTGTCCAGAGTGGTCTCCTGCTGCTTGGGGAAGATAACTGTTGTCATGCTCCCTTTGTGCTAGGAGCTTTCGTCCTTGCACCTATTGCTAACTCGGGACTATTACGTCTAATTAATGTTGTTTTGGCAAGGTGGCAGAGGTGGAATATCTGTGCCCGCTGGCGATTTATTGTCAAATCTAATGTCTTTCGGTCCATTCCTCCTTGGCAATAAATCCCTGCCGTTATTAAGGAAATGTCAATGAGATAGGATGCAAGGGAGCTCTCTCTGTGTCTGTGGGGTGTTCCCTCCAATAAATTGCTTGGGCAGTTCAATGGAGAGCCCGGGCATGCAGGCTCTACTGACCTATCTCCTCTATGCCAATAAATTATTTTTAATTGCCTGCAGCAGGAGCCTAGATGCATTCTGTTTTACTAGCACAGAAAAAATAAAACAAGCCCAAAACCTTATTCCACCCAGAAATTACACTTCTGAGCATTTCTAAAGGCTCGGAGACAGAAAACCCAGCTGCAGTACAGGGAGGGAAAAAAAATCAATCTGTTTACCTGCCAATATGAATAACAACACTGACAATGATAGCGTCTGAAAAATTTGCTTAAGCATCATCTACAGTACTGTATGAGTGTCATATTTCATCAGGAGGTGGATCTGATACCTTTCAGAGTGGAGCGATGAATACATACCTTTATTAATGCAGAAAACACCACAGAGGAAAAATGTCACCCTTGGACTAAGGACGTATCCCCGCCACTCCTGTGAGGTAAATGGAATATTTCAGGACTAATGAAGGGCAGCTAAATTCTCCTGGAAAGACATAAGCTGAAGGACAGCTTGAGTGCTGTGGATTAATTACAAATTTCCAGTAACGGGGTAAGATCAGGGTTCAAGTGCAGCATGTATCCCATCACGTATAGCCCGCAGCAAGACGAAAGCGATGGACATAAGAATAAATGTCGACATCTTGCAGTGTGAAATCGTTAAATCACTCCAAAATCTGAACCACACTCATTAAGATGAAATACTGGAGGTAAAAAAAAAAAACCCTAGAAAGTGTATTACTGACAACCGAGTCTGGTTTAACAAGCAATACACAGCACATTTACTAAACAAATCAACAGATCACCTTGTTTCGGAGACAGGGTGTCAATATCATGTCTAGAACTGTATTTTGGAATCTGTTTTTTGTAAAACATTTTTGTGCTGTACAGCTTTCACCTCAGTAATGCAGTAATGAAGCTACAGAATGCTGCGTGTTCTAATCCAGAGGTCTATTACACACTGAAACAGTTGTTATGCATGAGATGTTGACCACAAGGAAAAGCACAACTGCTAAAGTCGCTGTGCGGCAGTAAGCCGGAATATAAAATTGTCTTCCATGAACTGGACCCAAAAATGCGTTCTCACCCTTCACTTTAACCTCACCATCACATAACGGTGTGAGATTATTCCCCACATGTTCCTGGGAGAATAGTGTTTTTTCATGTGAGACATTCAGAAGTGATGTTTTTACGTTTCTGAACATTGTTGGAAGAAAGCAGCTTGGTTACAGGAGGGACTCAGATGCAATGCAAGCCTATTTCAAAAATCTAAGTCACATGGCACATATTATCAGTAGATATTTCATTGGAGTGTTTCATACTGAAGTATGCAGATGTCTGAATGATGCAATATTCCAAGTGATCTGAGTCTAAGTCTGGCAGCACAAGACTGAATGATGCAGCATTCCAAGTGAAGACTACAGCAGCATTGTGTTAAAGTTGTGTTTGGGCTTTGGCAATGCTGTCACGCAGAAGCAATGTGCTTTGTTGTATTACAGTTCATACCCCCCAGCGTTCTGGAATGGTAATTTATGAAAGCTTTAGTTAAAGTTCTCATGTTCAAAATGTTATTGTATCCGTTTCCTCTTGGTGCTAAGACATCTCTGAACTGGCTTCCTCACTCTGCTCTCCTCCCCACTGAGAGCTGGTGTGTGTGAGAGGACTGGAGCATCATCCAGGTGGGGCTGCACACTGGTGGGGGTGGAGGGGATCCCCATGACCTGTAAAACGCTTTGAGTGGAGTGTCCAGAAAAGCGCTATATAAGCGTTAGCAATTATTCTTAAAACTTTTTTTACTGCCATTCACTAAACAGGGCTCAATTCAACAGTATTTGTGGGAGAATAAAGAGGAAGGATAAATGTCATCTCGAGTCAAAATAAAAACGGGTGCATCAACCACAATAATAGGGAACCCAGAATTTTATAATCCTGGAACTGACTTGACACTTAACTGAGAGAAAAGCCGATACAGTTAAAATGCATGTCTGATATTCAAAGTTACTGGATGTGCTCAAACTCTTCTATTCATGCTGTGTTAAAACACCTCACAGATCAATTGGATTGGCTTGGAAAAGGATAATGAAAGTATGTTAGGAATTTGACCCCTGAAAAAGAAAGAATTGAGAGTCTTTCTGAAAGTGAAATTACAGGTCAAAGTTACACCTATGTATCCTTGAAACTGCTGAATTCATCACTTATCACAGTTTATGACCTGTCCAGGAAAGTCTGAACAACACCTTCGTTTAATAGCTTTTTTCTGCCACCTTTCCCATCTTAAAAATAAATTAAAAGCAGGACTTAAGTTCATTCAGGTAGGGCTTGCTGTGTTTGGTTTGATTTTTAATCAGCATTTGCCTTTAGGCATGTTAGATAGCTGTATTTCAAAGTATTCTGCTGTATGACGAGGTTGCTTACCAAATTAAACTCGAAAGGAACAAAAACATGGAATGAAACTAAATCTCATCTCAAGACTGTTAAACCACAGAATCACCTAGCGGCAAGACGATGAGATTGAAAGCCCATGTACTTTAAAAGAGGGGGGAGGGACAGTATTTCCTATACAATTACTGGAGACGCAAGTCTGAAGAATCCAATTCACCTTGACAGGAAGTTAATTTGTGTGGGGGTGAGGAAATGTTTTGTGCTTTCTGACCTTTAAAGCCTGGAGGCTCTCACACCAGGCTCAGCTGAGCGACACTGTCAGGTGAATAAAAACCACAACCAGATGATCAGGTCGGACGGGAGAACGCTTTTGGCCAAATGATCGGGTCGTCTTTATAACATGCAAACGCCGCAGCCAGATGAAGAGTGAAATTAGCAGGGAAAAACAAAAAGAAAGATGCCCAAAAGAAAGAATATTCTGTCTACAAGGTTATTAAATCATTTCCTCCACATCTGCTCTTAGATTCGCAAATATGGTTGCAATTATTGTGCCAATCAGTTGAGCATTTAATGTT
This sequence comes from Lepisosteus platostomus, assembly GCF_059453375.1. Lineage (NCBI taxonomy): Eukaryota > Metazoa > Chordata > Actinopteri > Semionotiformes > Lepisosteidae > Lepisosteus > Lepisosteus platostomus. Next base: position 14,861,345 of record NC_142628.1, read on the forward strand.
TCACTTACAATGAAGCAGTAATAATGAAATACTAATACAATGCAATACAACTAATAATGACAGGCTGAGGAAGGTCTGAAAAAATTAAAGCATTCTGTGTGGTTTCAGCCACCGTTTTACCTATAGGAAGTCCATCTCTATCTCAGACAGTCCCTGCTTTGAAAACAAACAAGGCAGGTTTAAATATGTATACAAGATATAATTTCCCTAATGATTGCTACTATATATACAGTATACTGTACTGCATGTTGCTTTTGTATAAATTGGGGACAGGGATCTCTGGTCTAAACAAAGATGTTGATTTGACATTCTGTCCAAGAGCTTTATATTATGATGATATCTTTGCAACCGAGATATAAACCCAACTCACAAAATTGACCTTTACCACACATTAATTTGATTCTAATTATATACAGCAGAAAGTTACCTGCTGACTTCTCAGAACAAACTCAAATCGTGGGAGAAACCAGCTGCTTGACTGATAATCTGAACTCCATTATAAAAAAAAAAAAATCACAGAATTACCAAACTAATTGCACACTGCCTTTAGAAAAAGGCCTGTAGAGAGATGATCTCTTTTAAAGACTATATTTCCATTGTTTTTTTGTGATGACGATGTGTGAAGGCACAGGTCTTTCAGCGGACTGTGAAATGTTATTTTATGAAGGATGAATTTCTCTCTATGCGAGTTACAGGGTTGTGTGGAGCTTTGGAAAGAGAGATACCATGGAGTCAAAGCTATTTAAGTTGTCAGAGGCTGACGTTTCTCTGGCTCTAGGGGTTGTGAGGATTGCAGTGCACACAAAACTGTCGGAGTGCAGTAGCTGATAACCTACTAAGTAGTCAAAGCAGGTACTAAGCGAGTCTGTAATTGCTCGGTTGTAAGACTCTGCATGTTCCTGTCAGCAGATGAGTTCGGATTATGATGGCTGGCTTGTCACTCACACATCATATGATCGAGAGCTGCCTCTTTCCCTCCTATCTTCAAATTTTCCCGAGCGAGGCTCGTAGGAATATCCCTCTGGAGTGTGAAAAAGGAAAAAAACATTTCCTGAAACCACTTTCTCAACAACTTTTTAATACCGCACGGTCACACCAGTTTGATCAGAAATGCCCGAGTGACTGAAATACTTCATGGGGTTTGCAAAAGACAAAAAGTAGCGGGGCAAGATGCAAAAACCTTTTATTAAAAATGTCCATGCTGAAAGATGCTGCTGCGTGATAATATTAAACTCCATAATGTCGTTTTGGGGTTTTAGCTAGTAAGCCATTACTTAGTAGATTTCTGAGGTGTGTAATCTCAACTTTCAGCTTTTTCACAACTTTTTTGCATCTCTTCTCCAAGTGGTAGAACTGTATTGTAAAACAAAAAACAACAATTTAGATTTAATTTAGAGAGGAGAATAAAAATGGTTCCTCTTTTGTGCTTCAACAGTACATTTAGGCGTTTCAGCTGTGTGCACGGACTCAGTCCAAAACAAACATCCGTAATTCCATATCAGAAACAAGAGCACCTCGGACTGGTTCACTGACTCCACTTACAGTAGCCTGGAGTTCCATAGTGGTGGTCTTTAGGCCCCATACTGATCACGCCCAGTTCTGCTTTGCTTCAACCCCAACCTAGTGAATCCCCCACTATCCAAGCCTTGGCAGAGGCTGCCAAGAAATATCATGGAAATTGATCATATTATAATAAAGATAATGTATTATACATTTCCTGGAAATATATCCACAAGAGAGCAAGAAGCACAGCGATAGCACAGAGCACAGAGCAAACAAATACAGCCGAGTGCAGTCAGAATAAAACTTCACAGCCGAAGTGGAAACCATGCATGCAGAGCTCGTGCACTGTCATCATGGAACCTAGCAGAGCAGTTCTTCTAAAGAATGATATCTTACAGCCTGCAGAAGAGTATTTGAGCTTCTTATCCAGCCCTTTAAAGTGGTTTTTAAAAGGCCACAACATTGCCTCCCAATAGGAAAGCAGTCCCAAACATTTAGTTCTTATCTCCATTAAAGATTTTTGAAAAAGTACCACTACTGACACCAGTGGTCCCATTTCCCACCCGCGACAAGCTGGCAAGACCTGGCCGTTGCCACACAAGTGTGATTAATCAAAAAGAAAGAGAGAGGGGGAAAAAGCCACCTGGAGCCTTCGAATGTTCGTGTAGTTTTAACTTCTGTCCGGCTTCATTTTTTTCCCCCCCATCTCAGACACGTGAAGTGAAGTACCACAGACAGCCACCTCTGCAACACAGAGTGCTTTCATTAGAGGTTCAGATTGTAGAGTGTAGCCTTTCATTTGTCATCGGTTCCAGCAATGGGGTTAATAATAATAAGAAAACGTGAAAAGTAACACCCAGGCTATTGCAGCGCAGCAGGGAAATCAATCAGACTCAACAAGATGCCAAGATCTGTCAGGGTTGCAAATGGATCAACAGTTGCCAAACAGGCAAAACTTGTCAGGCTTTTAAGTTAAGGTGCAACAGAGGAATTAAACAAGTGGAATTTGTAACATAATGTAATAGGGTGTACCATCATATCAGGGCTCTGGGTGATTTGTGGGCTTCGCACTTGTACAATGTGTTTTGACAGGCAGGATGGAGATCATATGGAAGCTAGGGGCTTGCTGTAGAATACCGTGAACAGACCGGAGGGAGATACAAAACAATACTTTGTTAGAGGATCTTGGCCATCGAGGAAGGTTGTCAGGTTCTCAGAAAGTGACTTTCTCAACGCAGTCCGGCAAAGCTGTTTGGCCGACGGCTCTGGAGTGTTAAAACCACAAGCAATCTCACTGCTCTCACGATTCTCATTTCAGAAAACAGCGCCCGTGTGTGTGTGACAAAACTAGTTTGCCAGAAATCCTTACATATTGGGAAACTTTTTCAACTGTTTCTGCACTGTTACTTTAATACTCTTGCAAGATTTGCACTTCAAACTCCCGTCTTAAGGTCAGCTCTGGCGCTTAACAGCGTTTACTTGAGTTGCGATATCATTGCAGCCATATCTGATGTTTAGTGACCTTTGCCACTCTATATAAGCCTGTAATGTTAATAAAGTAGATGCCTTGATCAATAGAATGATTAACAAGGTGAGTCTTCCCCTGCAATGAATGTGGAAGCAACATTTCATCCACTGAGAAATAAAGGACAGAAAGAAATTGTCTTGTTGGTTTTTTAAAACTGGAAATAAGGCTTTGAATTTTCAGCAAAACAGAAAATAAATTCCTATTTCAATGTTTCTCAGCTGTGGGCATAAATTCCTCTAATTGCCTGAGCTGTGCAAGAGCAATTAACATTGGAGGCTGAGTGCTGTGTCCATGGTGCTGCTTGGATGAAAACAGTCTCCCCAAGGGAAGATACAACTGTGTAATTGGGCAACTGGATCCCACTAGCATCATACTGGAGTGTTAATTTGAGCTAAGATTAGTTTATGCGGGTGGAGATACGTTTATTTCACACTGTTGGCAAGCTCAAATTATACACTGTGGTGTGAACAACAGAGGAAAAACTACAGAAAAACCTCTGGAGTCTCATTTTAACACCAGGCCTCCAGGTCAATACTCGTGTGTAAATTAATTAATTTTGGTCCAAAAGCTTTAATTAGAACTGCACTGCCGGCTGGCTCAGACTGCAGACTTCCAGCATGGGGCTTCACTTTGAAGTCGGCGAGTACAATATAACAACATGCCTGTGCGGAGTGTGGGCCTACCATCCATTCTTAAACTGATAAAGTGTTTTCTAATAATATTCTGTAAACAGGGCTGGTTCCATGGCTTATAAATAGAAGCTTATCAGTAATAGTTAAACGGTGCCTGGAGACAAATCAAATAAATCTGATGTATTGCTTCATTAATAATAAGAAGCTTTAAAACCCAGACAGTCTGCCCTGCAATTTTTTTCTTTCCTCAGTTTCCAAATTAGAGACCAGTACTCTGACCAGCAGAGGCCACTGTGGTCACATCCCCCTTTCCCATCAACGTGACAATGGCTCACAAAGGGACCGGGCTGATATTTCAGTATCATATAATAGAATATGAACGGGTCAGTAACTTTACTGAGAAAAAAAAAGTGCCCATAACTTTTCTGTAACGGCGTCTTCAGACGACGACACAGGCCTTTTCTTCTTTTGAAGCGTAGGCTTTTTTTCCCCACCCCATTTCAAAAGGGAGGTGATTAACGGGCTCGAAAAAGCCAGCATCTCATTAAATAAATGTCTATCAAGTAAGAGACTGGATAAATGTCCATCAAGTAAGAAGACAATGTCTTCTGGGGTGCATCCTTTAGGGGTCGGCCCCTACTGTACCAAAGGTCACAGCGACGTCGCCCGACATGGCTGGAATGTACAATTATAAAAAGCCTTAACGTCCGTTTTGCAGAAAGTCAAGGAATCGCAAGTGGGAACTTCAACTGAGAAATGCAGTCTGGGCTTTAAATCTGGCACCTCTTGCTCCCAGCAGGCCTTGCTTATGTCTGCACTTTAAAATGAGTCATTTATTAAGCTGTCATGCTGGACAGTAAAAGTCCTGAAGGGTCTATTAACCTCAGCATGAGGTAGGCTAATAGAAAGCTATAACCAAGCAAAGCTGATAGTGGGTACTGAGTTAAAAAAATCTATATAAGTATTTTTGTTTTACTCCTTTCTGCGAGTTTCTGACCTTACATTCCTTTATAAGCTATTCAATTTTTTGTTGTTTTTTTTTTATAATCAGTCACTATTTTAACTTGAATCCATAAAAATCACGGGTGACCAGATTCCTGTTGTTCTTCATTGATTTAACACGGTTTGACTTCGGCAGAGTTCTTCATTGACCAGCCCTTTCAGCAAATTACAGGCACAGACGCCGCACTGCAGCTGCACTTGTTGATAAATCACGACTAAGGTATGTTCGCAAGCCTCCGAAGAGGCAAAGAAGAGAACAAAAACAGCCAAATGCAGGAGTTCGACAGACAGCTCTGCAGGGAGGAACCGATTTTCAGCACCGTGGGGAGAAATTGCCAGACCCACATTCCAGTGGAATCAAAGAACGGTTCAGACAATTATACAATAAAGAAACCTCTTCTGAAACCACAGGGTCTCTCCATTCTATTACAGTCATCTACTCTGTGCTCTGCGGTGAAGAAAAAACTATATAGAGCTTTTCTGCAAAACTGCAAGAAAAAAAAAACTTTCTCCATTTCTCTCTTCTTTCAGGTGGATAATGCTTCACCGTGGTTCATTTTTAAATTGCACAATACTTTGCAACATCCGCATGTAGTTACAATAAACCCTGAATATTATTTCAGAGTTGACAGGTCCGATGACAATTAAAAGTAGGATCTTTACAGGTGGTATCATGATATCTCAGTGCAGAAAACAGGTCAGGATGACTGGAGACAGAGTGAGCTGTCCATGGTGCTGAATCTCTGAGCTGAAAGACAGTCCTGTCTCGCTAGCCTACTGTGGCATCAATGAATCACAACTGGAGCCAGAGAAATATTCCTGTGGACACTCTCTAGCATGAGGGAGAATGAACTGTACAAGAGCTTGTACCTTTGTCTGCTTGCCACTCATAGCACATCATGGGAGTTACACTTTTAGTAGTTAAGCGAGTCAAGTAAAAGAGTCCAGACTCTTTCAAATACACAGCATGTTTTTCTTTAGACCAAGCAATGGACATTAATTTCAAACCCCCCTACTGTTAACACGGGCTGACATTTTCCATTGCCTACACATCCATTTCTTTCCAGCAATTATGAATCCATTCCAGGGTTAAGTACCCTGCCTTGAAATGTTTACCCACTTAAAAACATTCTGTAACACGCTGCAATAGGTCAATTGTGTTTGTATGCCCTCTTTCCTCTATAATCAACTGTGCCTGTTTGACAGCTACTCATTAAATCTGCAGACCCCATGTCTTCCAAACTTAATTTCACATTCACAGAGACTACGTTTCAAGGGGGGGGGGGCGGCTTGTGGGGCTCAATTAGTAATTCTAATTCACTGTAAATCATATATTGTCTTTCTCCATGAAAACAGCCAGAGGTCCAAATCTACCAAATCTACCGTGAAAAAAGGAGCCACTACTTAAGAGCAAAAGTATCAGATACATCTACTGATAACTTACAGTACAATTGGGAGGCATTTATCAACAGACCAAGATCAGCAAGTCTCAGCTGCTGCTTGTGAAAACAAGGTTTCTGAAGAAGAGACCTTCGCATTCTGAAAGCTTAGGAGCTCCTCTGTACCAGTGCAGGAAAGTGGGCGGAAAAGGCAGGGACTGCAAATGTGTAAGTGTGCAGTGCAGAGATGTGAGATGCAGATATGGTGTGTTGAAACGGAATGACCGTATTAAAACTGTGGTGACCTGTAGATGCTGGAACAGTTAAAGGAACGTGATAAAAAAATAAAAGAGCTTCTTGCTGGTAGGGCCTTTTTAGTCCTTCATAATTATTGTGCTCGTGCTTACAAGAGCATATGCACCCATAAAAGATCAAATTACACTGAATATTTTTTTGAATAAACTCAATGCAAATAGCATACAAATAGTGTGGGCTCTAGGTCCTGCCCTCCATTATATGAAAGCTTTTTAAAATATTGCAATTCCTCGGCTACACAAGCACATGGAAAATGGTTTGACCTCCCATCATGCAACTCGACTGAGTGCAAGAAAGCTAGCAATTAATTAATCCAGAAAAGGAGTGCAACTATCGTCTTAGTAACGGAGGCAGGTACAAACAGAGGGATATCATCGACTGTGAACATCTGTGCAATGTCTGCGCATCTGCCCCGGCTGCCCCCAGCGCAAGTCTGCTAAGTTACTCTCAAAGCAGCTTCGAACAGCAGCACAGATAGCTTGCCATTTCACAGCTCAGGTCCAGAGCAATTCTCATATTTCAATTTTGGTTTACAATAACTGTCACGCGTTATAATGGAAGCACAAAAAGGCATCTCTTTGCCGACAAAGGATGCCCGGATTTAATTTGTGGTACCTGCCTGTGAATAAATATTGGAGACAGCACAACCACTCCATCCCTTTAATTGTTCCAGCCTAGTGATCACAGCACATGTGGAACAGGTGAAACCTCCCGATTCATATGCCTTGGAATGCTGGCACCATAGGCTGCTTATCTGTTCGGGCCAGTCTGTCGATAATGGGGATGGGGTTAAATTATAAGGGGTGTCAATTCTGCAAACCATATATTATGGACATTTGGAGCTCAGTGGTGGAAGACGCTGTCAGATTGCAAAGCTTACCATTATATGTCATTTTTATGAATCATAAATGTCACAGAGAAATGTCAGCAATTCTCTGGGAACCTTGGCATGCAAATGTTATTTGCAAATAGGAATCTAATGATATACTGTCTTGGGACCGAGCAGAATAATAGGAAATTATAATAATAATACAAAGCACTGATTCTGCATCTCCTCCATTTCCCTGGGCCCCAAGAAATAATGCTCCGATATTTTAAAGCTCCTCGCAGGAAAACCTGGTTGATGAATGGGCCCGTTTTCTGAAGATGCAAGAATATTTCTGATTCCTTACAGGAATTTTTTCACTGCATAAATGCAAATGAAATTAGAAATCAAATGTTGAACTGCAGTCCTCATTTGGGGTCTTGGGGAACTCTTTCTTATAAAGGAACCGTTTAAGACTAAAGACTTGGATGCAGTTGGAATTAAGAGCAATTAAGTTAGTTATTGATTGAATTAAGTCATTCCGAGCTGAGTGACCAAATACGGAAGATCTCATTGTTCTCCATGACCGGTGCTTAGAAACACATCAGCGTATCATTTGCAATTTAAGGTGTTCACATACCCATTGAGCAAATATACACAAAAAACAATTTATATTGTGTATGGAATAGCAGATTAATAGGCAAGTTCTCTTGGTACCATAGTGCAGGCATTCTGCCGATCTGTTTCACAAGTGTTTTCTGTAAGTAAAAAAAAACAGGTGATCTGACTTAAATTATTAGGTGAAGAATGTAATTAAGATTCTATAAGTATTAAAAAGGGTATGAAATGAAAACCAAAGGACTGCGAACTGGAGCTGCCCCTCCCCTCCTACACACTGCATTGTATCACAAGATTGTCCAGAAATGGGTCATTTGGTTGTATCCCTCTAACTACTGTACATCTACAAAGGGGTGTTATTTTATTGAGCAGCTTGTCCACTGCAGGCCCTATGAGAAGCAGCACTGTGCTGGATAAAATCGACACAAGAGGAGCCAACCTTTTGCAAAAGGCCTTTAATCGCATTGGCAATGGCCACTTCCTGAGCAGTAGGCACTGAACTCTCCCTCATCCTTCCCATCATGCTCTGGCATGATAATGTAACTAGGAGCAAAAACAAGCCTACAGCAAGAAACTGTCATAATTGCAGTGCCATGGGCAAAAAGACAATCAGAAAAGGTTTGATCACTCTCACGATCGCTACTCCTCCTCTTAAGGGCGCTCCAGCCCTTCCTCGTTCTCTCCCATTACCCACACCTGTTCCCTATTTCAGTTCCTCCTTAAAAGCCAGACGCAGACGACACTCGAGGCTCCTCATTGAATCCCGTTTCGTGAGAGCCCGGGTCCGGCTGCGTCCGGCTGCGTCCGGCTGCGTCCGGCTGCGTCCGGCTGCGTCCGGCTGCGTCATGGTTTTAACCTTCTGTTCCTGATCCCCCCCCCGGCGGTCCCGACCCGGTTCATGGTTTTAATTCCCTCGGATGGATCTTCTGGCATTGGACTTACTCTTCTGTCTTGGATTACCCGTTTGGACTTCTACATGGATTGTTCGCCCCGGACTCACTCCCCCTGGAGACCTGCACCCCTAGGACACGCCCCCTGTCTCCATACCCTCTCCTCCATGACTGTCTTCCCCGTGTTTCCTCACTAATCTGGATCGTGTCGTCTGCATAGGGCCCGGAAAGAACTGTTCGTGACAATCACAATGGAGATAATCGTGTCACAGAGACAAGACTGAAAAACAACTGTTGTGAATACAAAAATAGTGCAAAGGCTGGATAAATCTGAGATTTCAGAGTCAAACTTGTGAATAAGAGGAAGCTACTATAGCTTAACCTTCCGTGACCTTAAATAGCTGGGCATTCATAGATGCAGTCAGATAAGTGGGTCATTACTTTATCCATTACTGAGTTGACTTTCTTCCAGTTCAGTCCTGATTTATTTGAGATCCCGGCTCTATGATGGTATAAATTGTATTAGAGACACAATAGGGTAAATTCAAAGAGCCATTTTCTCCAAAATGTCATTAACACAAGGAGACGAACAGTACTCAATGCATTCAACACTAAGTAAACATGAAAGGGGATTTCTGTGAGAATATTCTTGAGTCCTTTACAACTACAGAGCTAAAAGGTTTTTTGCCGGCTATTACAAGGATGGAAATGATTTTTCATTTGGAAATGATCAGTATATAGTAATATTAACAGTTAATATTCACCAATAATTAATGTTGATTCCTGCAATGTGTGATACAACTTTAGGTAATTTTGGCCACGTGTTCAACTTGAAAGCTACATCCACTTAATTTAAAAGAGTGAAAGTGAATTTTGGGCTCTACTTAGCATGTTGTGTGAACTAAGCTCAGGGATGACTCAGGTACAAAAACCCTGCAATTTCATATTAACTCACCAAATGTCAGAGGGATTACAAATACCATTGTTATTAATGTTCACAGACCCCCTTGCTATGTTCTGATCCAGTCCAGTTAATGACTTCAAGAGAAGATAATGTCATGTGAAGTCAGCAGAGCAGAAGTGAACATTTTCTATTTGTTAGGACAAAGGTGGACTCCCAACATTTGTTCTGTTTTTTTTTTTTAAATATATATAAATCCAAAATAACAATGCAGATTTATTCCTCTTTCTACAGAAGTGCACGTCTGACATTTACTCTGTCAGATAAAACCCATCCACCATAAATGAAGTGCTGCCCTATCACTCTGCTGATAAAAAAAAACTTTCTTCACCCTGCTATAGCTCAATCCAGAATAAGGAAAACCAAATCACATGCATTTTCAGTACCCATTTATAGAAGAGTCTATGTACCCCCAACCAAGCAAATCAAAATACAATGCACATGAGCAACAGGAGTGGCCAATACCGAATCCTACTCGTCAAACTGAGGACTATAATGAAAGCCTTTAAAAAAAAACGCAATACACTGTAACGCCTCCAGAGATGTGACAAATTTCGCGTCAGAATACGAGCACTGAGGGCCTTCAAGGATTCAGAGTGGTTCCCCCTTTAGAGAGAGCCATTGTGTTGCATTCTCCAGGAGTGGAATAAATATTAATAAGGTACTTATTTCTTCCTGGATGCTGCCTGCTCTTAAATGTATTCATTTATTGCCTCTAAAATCGGCTATGGTCCGTTGTTTGACCTTGCTTAAGTGTAAGTGTAGCTACTTCTTCCTGGATTAGTGTTTGTAACTAGGAGATTATATGTGGCATTCTAGACCTTATTAAATTTGTAGGAGTTCAAGTCCTTTTATCTTTTGCTCTGCCCAGAAAAGACGATAGGCTGCTGAAAAGCTAGGCTTTTCCACCTCACTAACTTCAGGTAGATTGCCTTGGGACAGGGCAGTAAAATCACATTCCCAGCTCTCTAAATCAAACCTTTCCGAGTACCACCTCTGTAATAATTGCTCCTTTGTCTCTGAGCTTTTGTTATCCTTTCCGACTCATTTAACTTTACATTTGTAAGTTCTCAAACTTATCCTTTCAATATTTTTCTTTCTTTAAATGCAACATCTGGGTTCCTTAAATGCAAGACTTTATTATTCCATCTTTCAAGCAAAGTCCAGTGTCTTGATTTGTAGGCACCTTTTAATGAATTGATTTGCCATTATTTTACTAGGAGAAAACGGAGCTTTTATGGTATACAGTTTTGTTTATAGGATCAGAAAAAAAAGGCTTTGCTGCTCTGGAGAGTGTTCAAGTGAGAGAGACAAGGTTAATTTCTGGGTATAAAGTAACATTTTACTCAGGTGAGTTAAGAAGACAGATTCTCTTGTGTAGAGGAGACGATGAAGGGATTTGAGACCTTTTCTAATGAAAATTTCTTTTCTAATGATTTTCATGAGAAAATCTGCTGAGTGGACTTCCTCAGGAGTGGCTAAGAGACATGGGCAAAAGCAGACATTTAGAGAAAGCATTCCATGGACTGTTATTAATCCTAAGTGCAGTATGTACAGAAGGTGCATCTTTACTCTTTTCTCTGGACCACGACACTGTTACACAGTAGCGGTAAGGAACATGACATCATCCTGTCATCGTGATGTCATAAGAAGTTGTGTGAGCTCTGAGCTGTGAAGATTGTTCCTTAAGCAAGCACAGGGCCTCTGTGAGCATGAGAAATAACGAAGAATTCCATTCTGCTGAACCCCTGAAATACCTATTATTAACATTAACAGTCTTTCATTAATTTTAATATCTCAGTCTGATTACTTACTCACCTGCATTTCAGCATAGAGAGATGCACACTTGTCTCATTAGAACCTCAGAGCAGATACACTTGGCTGGTTTGGATATACATGTATATACCCTTAATTGGCTTCTTAAGGAGAAACAAGACTGGAGATAACCCTCCTCAGAAAGCAAATGAATTCTGTTTTTTTTTTATAGAAGTAATAGCACCAAAAATTTGATTCACTGGTAAATTCATCTGCTGCAGCACCTTATTATCCATTGTGAAATACACTTAGCCTCAGTTAAAATTGGCTGAAGACACTGACCTAGTTTTCAAAGATAAATTAGGTAGTTAAATTGGATGCTACACTTGCTTATGAATTATGGACACTCAGTTTGTAGGTCGATAGAGTTTACTTTATATTCATTTTAGATGAATTACACAGCTGACTTCTCTTGGCCTAGGTTAGAATTTTAAGATATGCGTTTCCTCCATGGAAACAATAAATCTCAGTTTACAAGTAAAGAATATAAACTTTAATACAGACGTGTAAGTTAATGCACAGACACACATGCATATATCAGATACAGTATGCATTTTTTACATTCTTTATAGAAAGTTGAACTTACACCACACTTACTAATGTTACTAGCAATTAATTAATTTGCCACCCTACTCATTACAGACTTTAAAAATTAGTGAGTGGACACTGGAGTCAGTAGCTGAGTGCTGCGCCAGGGATCTTACAAATCACAGAATGTACATTAAAGCCAGAAAGCCAAAAAAAACAAACAATCAATGCATTTGATTCTTTGCTTAAAACGTACTGTACTACTATGCGATGATTAAAATAAAATCAATAATTCCTTTACTTACTTTTGGGAGCAGTTTGAAGAGTCTCAGCAGATTCTTGATTGAAGACCAAAGTGGGAAGCCTAATCCATAGTACTCTGTATGTGTTACATTCTCTTAACAGCTGGGCTGAGTGCTGCACCGAGAGAGAGTATTTCCTGACAGCTTCAAAGATTTAAAAAAATGATTTTGCGTAAAGGTGGGGAGAAAAGATGTCTTCTTTGCACACACAAGCAGATTGTTTTTGGATCGTTTAAAAACAATGACACTTGGCTGACCCATTGCAAAGTCTGAAAACTTAAAAAGTTTAGGAAACTGATTCAGACTGAATCATATCAGGGTGACAAAGATAGCAGGGTGCAGACTCCCAACCAAACTATTTTTTAAACAACACAGAAGGGGACATTAAAGACCATTGTTAGTTTTGTTGGTACCTTTTTAAATTGGGTGCAAAACTTGCTTTTTTCTGATACTTTGCACTCACCACACCCCAAACTGTGTCTGCCAAAGCCAACCCAGACCCAGCAAAGGTTTTTTCTATTAGGGTAATTGCACCAATTGTTTTACAGCGATAACTACTTAGGTACCAACCTTTTTATTTTAAATTTCTGTTAAGCCCCAACAACAACAACAAATCCCTTAATTGTGTCTTGAAAGCAACTGAATACAATTGCAGTTGAGGAATACTGACTAATGAAAATATGGACCAATCAGACCAAAAGATAACTGGTCATCCTGCACCAATGAGAATACAGACAACTTTGACAGGCAACCAACCGAACCATTCAGGTACCAGGACATCTGCTGACAGACAGTTGAGCATTAAAACAGGTTAGTCTAATCAGGTAAAGCTGTTTTGTGTTTTAGACAGTTTCCTCCAATTAAACAGGGATTTAGCTAAGAGGCCCAATTAGCCACTAAATCCAACACTTCAACAAGTGCAGTCATCTTTAAGCAAGAGTTCCAGAATGATAACTGATAGACACCCAAATCCAAACGGCCTGATTTGAAGAGGCATCTAAAGATGGACTGTAAGAGGACTGAGTTTTAAATGAATGCCCAAGAAATTCTGTAGACGTTTAGCTATGCAGACATTTTTGGTTTCAAGTCCTTCAAACAAAATTACCATATGGTACTCTGAAACTGACATGTCTTTGGACTTAATGAAAACTGTAGCACCCCTGGCAATAACGTATTAGAGATTCACTTGTTGGAGATGCTGTTGGCAGAAAGTGATTTGTCATTTAATATTGATCATAATACATATATTCATCTATATACAGTAACTGGTTTCTCTGGTGAAAAGTGTCAACTTCAGTCAACCATGAAGTAGCAGTCAGGCATCAGTTTGTAGGTGATGCCAAATTCTGTTAGAACAGAATCTGTAAAAACAGTTGAAGGAATCATTGTGTCCCTTTTAAAAGCAAGTTTTGTAAAGCAAAAACCTGGTTATGCAAAAATCCAAGTTTATTGTATGGGATTTTGTTTCTGTTTTTTTTTTTAAGTTGACTATCTCCTCCTGAACAAACACTGACTGCAGCTACCAATTATCTGCACTGTCCTCTCTCAGTGATCGGCTGAAATAAATAATTATCTCCCATCTCCTTACTCAGTATAACAGGCCAGTCCCAATTAGACCAGGAAATTGGAGCTTAACAGAAACGGGCAAATTTCACCTTGTTATTATGAGAAGGTCATAGACTAACTTGCAATATAGTTTCTCCTTTTTTGGTTAAAAAATACCTCCTGGCTCAGCTCCTTCTGTTAGCACATCCCTTGTACCTTTGAGGATAGAAGTCTTATTTCTCCAAAAGAGAAACTGATTCAAGCCTGCCCACCTGTCATGTGTCAATGTCCATACTATACCTTCCAGGTTTGTCTGCATGATATATACTATAGGTGTTGGACTACTGACAGCTCCTGGTTTGGAGTGAGACAGTGATAAATCTGATGATGAACTGGCTTCTTCACTCTGCTCTCCTCCCCACTGAGAGCTGGTGTGTGTGAGAGGACTGGGGCATCATCCAGGTGGGGCTGCACACTGGTGGGGGTGGAGGGGATCCCCATTACCTGTAAAGCACTTTGAGTGGAGTGTCCAGAAAAGCACTATATACAGTGCCTTGCGAAAGTATTCGGCCCCCTTGAACTTTTCAACCTTTTGCCACATTTCAGGCTTCAAACATAAAGATATAAATGTTTTATTTTATGTGAAGAATCACCAACAAGTGGGACACAATTGTGAAGTGGAACGAAATCTATTGGATTTTTGAAACTTTTTTAACTAATAAAAAAATGAAAAGTGGGGCGTGCAAAATTATTCGGCCCCCTTGCGTTAATACTTTGTAGAGCCACCTTTTGCTGCGATTACAGCTGCAAGTCGCTTGGGGTATGTCTCTATCAGTTTTGCACATCGAGAGACTGAAATTCTTGCCCATTCTTCCTTGCAAAACAGCTCGAGCTCAGTGAGGTTGGATGGAGAGCGTTTGTGAACAGCAGTTTTCAGCTCTTTCCACAGATTCTCGTTTGGATTCAGGTCTGGACTTTGACTTGGCCATTCAAACACCTGGATACGTTTATTTGTGAACCATTCCTTTGTAGATTTTGCTGTATGTTTGGGATCATTGTCTTGTTGGAAGATAAATCTCTGTCCCAGTTTCAGGTCTTTTGCAGACTCCAACAGGTTTTCATCCAGAATGGACCTGTATTTGGCTGCATCCATCTTCCCCTCAATTTTAACCATCTTCCCAGTCCCTGCTGAAGAAAAGCAGGCCCAAACCATGATGCTGCCACCACCATGTTTGACAGTGGGGATGGTGTGTTGAGGGTGATGAGCTGTGTTGCTTTTACGCCAAACATATCGTTTTGCATTGTGGCCAAAAAGTTCGATTTTGGTTTCATCTGACCAGAGCACCTTCTTCCACATGTTTGGGGTGTCTCCCAGGTGGCTTGTGGCAAACTTTAGACGAGACTTTTTATGGATATCTTTGAGAAATGGCTTTCTTCTTGCCACTCTTCCATAAAGGCCAGATTTGTGCAGTGTAAGACTGATTGTTGTCCTATGGACAGACTCTCCCACCTCAGCTGTAGTTCTCTGCAGTTCATCCAGAGTGATCATGGGCCTCTTGGCTGCATCTCTGATCAGTCTTCTCCTTGTCTGAGCTGAAAGTTTAGAGGGACGGCCAGGTCTTGGTAGATTTGCAGTGGTCTGATACTCCTTCCATTTCAAGATGATCGCTTGCACAGTGCTCCTTGGGATGTTTGAAGCTTGGGAAATCTTTTTGTATCCAAATCCGGCTTTAAACTTCTCCACAACAGTATTACGGACCTGCCTGGTGTGTTCCTTGGTCTTCATGATGCTCTCTGCGCTTTCAACAGAACCTTGAGACTATCACAGAGCAGGTGCATTTATACAGAGACTTGATTACACACAGGTGGATTCTATTTATCACCATCAGTCATTTAGGACAACATTGGATCATTCAGAGATCCTCGCTGAACTTCTGGAGTGAGTTTGCTGCACTGAAAGTAAAGGGGCCGAATAATTTTGCACGCCCCACTTTTCATTTTTTTATTAGTTAAAAAAGTTTCAAAAATCCAATAGATTTCGTTCCACTTCACAATTGTGTCCCACTTGTTGGTGATTCTTCACATAAAATAAAAAAATTATATCTTTATGTTTGAAGCCTGAAATGTGGCAAAAGGTTGAAAAGTTCAAGGGGGCCGAATACTTTCGCAAGGCACTGTACATGTAAGGAATTATTAATTTTATTATCAAGATCCAGCTCTACAGTCATAGGTGACTTGGCTGTGGGTCCTGGGTCATTCCACAGATCAGGATGTACCTGTAGCTACTGGACATCTAAATGTGAAGAAAGTTTACTTTCAAACAAAGAAAGAAGCAAGGCAGATCACCAGCAAAAGGATTCACACTCAAGTTCTGTCAGTAATGAGGACCTCTTACACCACACTGAGGTTTCACATAACACAATGTTTCCCCCGAAAATACATAACCCTAGAATTCCTTCAGAGCGGTCTCTCTAACGAGACCTGAGCAGGTGGGAAAGCATTCCTTTTCTAGGGTAACAACCTGGTGATACCATTGTTAATAAGACTACATTTAACCAGCAGCCAATTTTCCTCTAGTTTACAGAGATGAGACGAGATGAAATGGAAAGAATATTGTTTTAGCTGCCTGTGTATTTCTGTACTTTCATTTTCCCACCAGTGCGTACTGTATAGATGTGTTGGGTTAATTTAAATATTTAGTGGACTGGTACTGCACTGCACATTGTCACCCATTTATACAGCAGGGCATGTTACTGGAACAATTCTGATGAAGAGGAGAACCTTGCCCAAGGAGAAAACAGCGGTGTCTCATGTAGGACTTGAACCCACAGCCCTCCAGTGGCACAGCCCACCCTCCGACCACTGCACCACACTGGGGTCCTTTAGTAGGTGTAAATGATCTGTGGATTTTGCAATACTGGCAGGATTTTTGAAAGGCTGGCGTTCAAAATGTCCAGGGAGGTGGCGATTGGCCTCTGTAGTTTTCCGGCGGTCGACGGAGACTGATATTCATCTTCAACATTGTGGTTCCTTTTCATGTTTAAAAGAATAATTGCAATGGAGCTCATTAAAGGCCTGTAGACGTAGCTCATGGCTGAGAATTCATTTACTGCTCCTGACCTCTCCTGGCACGCCATCCTTATCCTGGAAAAATAAAAGTACATTATTGATAATTGTCTCACTAGGGTTTATGAGCATTGAGATAGATATATATATATTTGCAGGAAGCTCCTCTTTCGCCATGTACATCATTTACCAGGTGTGCTGAGCCCTGTGCTCATTAGGTTGTGATTCTGAATGGACTGGTTGCAGAGACAATCAGTTCATATAAATCTGTTATGGAAGGACCTGGTCTAATTATTGTTTTCTCTCCTATAATAGGGAAGCGAGCATGCATCAATTCACCCAGACATATTTGATTCATTTCAAGTGCATGTTACAAACCGAGCTGATACAGTTTTGAAGTTGGCGAGTCACAATACAATCAAGGCAATTTAGTGCTGTTTTACTCATGCACAGTGAGGCTGTCAGTGTCAGAAGTAATGGTGAGCAAACCCAGATGAAAAGTATGCATAAAGAGAGCTTTTTATTTTGCGCTCCATCAACTAAATGATTAGCCAAGTTATCAATCTGAGGTTATTTATGTAATGGTGTTCTTTTTCAGATAGGATATCTTAAGTACAGCTTATTAAACACCCGAATGCCATCTAATGGCCACCAAGCATTACTTTGAAGTTATCTAGTAAAATGGCCTTAACTTGACTAGACCCCTTTGATGAATTTAACTATTTAAATACTAATTTAACTATTCCTCTTTTCAGTTCAAGGAAATTTGCTAGCTGCATTCAAAAGGAAATTAGAAAGTGTGCTTTATAAACCATGTGTGGGTTTGCTAATGTTTAGGGCACATATTCACACTGCTCAGTGGTGCTGGATTCTGGAGAGGGGGTACAGTATATGCAGATCATGTATTAAGTTAAAGTAGGCGACGGCCAATTCATAATGTGGGCAAACGCCACACAATTCATAAATAATGGGTGGCAGTTTATTTAATTAATTCTTAGGTTAACAGTAACACAGTTCTATGAACTGCTGTTTGCCTGCTTTTTAACTCAGATTGTTCTCATATTTACAGTGGATACTTAGTAAGCTTATAACTGGGTATGGGCAGCTTTGTCTGTTAAGCAGGTATGGTGGGCCACTCTCAATTCTAAAATGAAGTGCTATCAAATAATAAGATTGCTACATATACAAGACAACCTTGTTTCTATAAGCAATAGGCAAGTCGTGTTTTTACATAGCTGCTGCCTGGTGATCAATAAGAATTTAGTTTGGTTAATGATCACTGTAATTAGAAGATCAACTATTTCAGTTCATAGGCAACTTAAAACTTGTTGGGCCAATGTGGGATTTACTGTACCAAGAGGTTAATTGCTTGGGATAAGGTGAGTGTAAATCAGCCTGGAGCCTCGCCGTTTTTACAGTACAACAGCTCCTGTGACCTGCTGGGCACCTTCAGGTTTAAAATGATGTCAACAAGAGATGTGTCATTTCTCTGTGTTAGGTCTAAGTTATGATTTGTATAACAGACATTTTACTATCTTGTTATTTGGTCTCATCAGATCTCAAAGGCTAAGCATGGCTAGACTGGCGAGAACTGGGGTGGTAGACCTTTAAGGACAATCATTTCGCTTCTGTATGTGGTGCTGGTGGACCAGTAAGTGCGCTTTTCTGGACACTCCACTCAAAGCTCTTTACAGGCAATGGGGATCCCCTCCACCACCACCACCACCAGTGTGCAGCCCCACCTGGATGATGTGTGACGAAGCCAGTTCATTGATGGGGGTTATTAGGAAGCCATGATTGGTAAAAGCCAGGAAGGAATTTGGCAAGGATTCTAGGGTAACTCCCTTACTCTTTTCGAGAAACATTTTTAATGACCACAGAGAGTCAGGACCTCAGTTTTAAATCTCATCTGAAGGACAACGCCTTTTTACAGTATAGTGTCCCCATCACTATACTGGGGCATTAGGACCCACACAGACCACAGAGTGAGCGCCCCCTACTGGCCCCACTAACACCTCTTCCAGCAGCAGCCTCAGCTTTCCCAGGAGTCTCCCATCCAGGTACTGGCCAGGCTCACACTGCTGAGCTCCAGTGGGGCTGCCAGCTGGGAGCTGCAGGGTGATACGGCTGCTGGCTATAGCACATCCTTCTAAGATTAACCTGTTACTACTGAAATCGAACATTAAGTTTTAATTCAATGTGATCGGAAAACCTTCAAAAACGTGATTGCAGCAGCTCAAGGGAAATTTACATAAGAAGCAGATCTGGTAAAGCATTGCTAAATGGTCAGTAGAAAATCACCATAGAATTGTGTTTCTGAACAAAGAAACGAAGTGTTGAAAGAGTAGAGCACTTTTTCTGACAGTAGGGAGTCAGTCCCAGTGTCCTGGATAAAGTCTGCTCTGGGCTTGTATAATTTAACCTCCCTAAAATTTCCCCAAATTCAGTTGGCAATGTAATTTTTCCCTTCTCCATCTGCTCTGCTGTGTAGTGGGGCAACTGGTGCAGTGGCAGCTGTGTGTCACCCAGGCCAAAGTGCTTTGATGCTTTCAATACTTATTTTCATTATTCAATTAAAGAGAATTATTAAGCCATTCAGAATTTAAAAGAAAGGATCTCATTTAACTTAGCCCATATCTGTGATGGTGTCATTCTGCTGCTCTGGTCCCTTTGCTTCCAAAGAAACCAGGAGCTATTTTACCTTAATTAACTAATTTAAAATGTGCTAAACTTATAATTAAAAAAATCCAATTATAAGGGCAGCCTTGGGAAATACAGAATTATCCGACGTTCCACTGTAAAAAACAAAACAAAACAACTGATCTACAGTAAATCAAGATCTTGTTTTATCCTCATAAAAGTTAAATGTTGGCTGGTAACTGTGTTTAAGATACAAGTATGTACAGTATATTGTTGGGTAATATGTTACTGTACACCCATAATCATCCATCTATGCCTTTTCTAACTCCTTTATCTAATTCAGGGTCATGGGGGAGTCAGAAGCCATCTGTTTCGATGCGTTTCAATCTGGACCCTATGCAGACGGTATAATCTGGAAGTAAGTGGAAGAGGACAATGGGGAGGAGACGATGAGGATCAGGGCAGGTTGGCGAACAGCGGGGGATTGACGACAGTGAACTGGTTCTCGGGGGGTGTGGCCATGGCAAACTAGTCGAAGGGATTCCGAGGGGAAATTCAGGGCGAACTTCAGGGCCCAAATCCATTAGATCCATCCATGACGCAAACAAGACACAGCTAAAAACCGGAATGGGATCCAGTACAGGGCCGGGGAATAAAAAACAAGATGACAAGGCCAGGCGCTCTGAGCCCCGGACTCAGCAGGGTCAGGACGCCGATAGGAGGCCTGTGCCCTCAAGCCGCGGGCATGGAGCGACTTGGTTGTAGGCGGGCGTCCGTCTCCCAATGCAGAGCCGGGAGCAGCGAGAGCGTCCGGCTTAAATAAGGAGGGGCAGGACTGAGGGCAGGTGCACGTGATCAACAAAAATGCGAAAGAGCCGGAGCGCCCTTAAGAGGAGGGATTACGATCGTGACACCATCCCGGCAAGCAACAGGCAAAAGGCACGATAAGCCGTGGACAGCAGGCCAGTCCATTGCTGCAACCTTAACCGAAGGCCGTCAACTTAAATGTTGTTTTCAGAAAACGCATCCTGTCAGCAAGTTTCAGAAGTCCGTGAGGTCCAAATCCAAATGACTTCTGCAAAACCTGCTTCCATTTTCAATAATGGATGAGCAGGATTGTGACCCTGTCTCTGTTTGTTAAGATATATACCTTTGACCAAAAAAAAAATATTTCTGGGAGAAGATGCAAGTCAGTTAGCAGTAAATGCAGCGCTTGAAATAGGAATCATGGTGAATGAGTCTCATAATGACTCTCAACAGAAAGGCACTTAGCTACAGCTTGGAGATTCATTCTGTTAGCTTCGTCTTCTTTTTTTGGTTTAATAGAAAAGGAGAGAGGGAGATATACCCCAATATCATTGGCTCAATAATGCCTCTTCAGTGTAACATTTTACCAAATTAAACAAAATCACATTAGGGACCATTGTTCTTCAAGCTTTACAGCCATATTATGATCTCCTGAGCTGTCTTTTCTTACCAATAAACTACACATTATATTGACCTCCAGAGAACCTGCTGTCAGGAATGACCCGCTGAGGAAACAGGAAGATGGACCCTATGCGATACCTTAGGAGGGCTAGACGAGAGGCAAAGTCCAAGCCGAGTTCTGAGGTTAGTAGAAAAAGGTAGGCAAGTAGGTTTCCAATCCAGAATCGGGCAAGGCTGAAGTCGTAGTCAAAAGGCAGATCTGTGATCCAAAACGTGTAGGTCAACGAGTAGGCTTCCAAATCCGAAGGGGCAAGACAGTAAACATAGTCAAAAGTAAGTTCTGAGGTTTGTAACAAAGAGCAAGGAGGAAACAGAATCAAAGACAAGGTAGGAGCTCCAATGAACAACCAATACCAGGCAATGAACAGGGGCTTCTGGAGGGTTTAGGTATTGTGCGAGGAAGAAGGTGCACTGATTGGTGGAGTGTCGTGGTTGGCTGATTGGCAGGAGTGGTGTCGTTTGGCAGAAGTGCTCGGGGCTGTAGTGTGATTTGCACGATTGCGCTTCCGTGTGAGAATGTGGTGGGATGAAGGCGTGACACCTGCTAGTCTGTTTCAGGGTTTTCTGGTTAATTGCCAGGCAGAAAGTCACAATTTTCCTGTTTTGCAAAAGCTGCATGAAACAAAACACAACCACTTTCAGCCTGGTTAAGCTAGACCTAGTAAACAGCAGGACAGATCTCGTCTTGCCCTCGGCTACTCCTGGCTGCTCATCAAGAGGAATCGGTTGTACAAACAAGTAAGTTGTTGCTCCATTTGTGTATCCGTGACATGTAGCAACACAGCTCATGTGTGGGCTAGGATCCCTCTCGCTGCAGCAAGCAGGAGGTACTTCACAATCTTGACTGAAGTGTACAGGAAAGCTTGGGTCCAAGTGGTAGCATTGGTGAAGTCAAGTAACAACTTTTTCACCACAACTACAAGGAGCTATCCTGGGGTAAACATCCAAACTTTTAAGCCTTTGAGATGACAAATTGCTTTTCTTTCCTGGAAAGACAACCTTTCTTATTTTCGCAAAACTAACAGTACAGGCATACTGTATTTTGCAACCCTTTTCAGTTTGGAGATAAAGGCAGGGAAATCAAGGATGAGTGACAGTCATGTCACATTCACTGACCTTTTCTCCTGCCTGTTATTTCACAGAGTTTGTTTATAGGCCAGTTTAGCATTCATAACACACAGCGTTCTACAGGATTGTGTGCTAAGGCGCATTTAGGGAACAAAAGGTATTTCATATTCCTCTTTAATTCAGCCCTGATGGGCATTTTTCTTAATTTCAGAAGCTGTTTTTATTAATAATACATGAAGACTGTAGAAGCAATCTTGCGAAGCTTCATCGATCCTTGATGTGATATTGTACAGGATGTGTCAAATAATCTGGTAGAGGATCACAGGGAGTTTGTCCAAATCCTTATGCTTTTCATACCGAATTCAAGCTGAGTAACAATTTAATTAGGTCATAAAGCATTATATGTGAAACGCATTGGTGTGTGTATGTTAAAGTAACAAGAAGACAAAGAGAGAGGCCATGTGGAACAAATATTACAAATGAAGATCCACTGTGCACACATATATTGTACTAGTGACACCAAAAAGAAACAAATTAGTTTGGTTACAAACTAATCACAAGCATGAATGAATTAATAATTCAATGAGCATGGCAGATTATAAGAGTACTGAATCATCTTTAAAGAAAAGAATTGCTGGAAGAATTTTCAAGAGACACAAAGTGACCAAGATGACCCCTAGGATGACCAGATGAATTCAAACATCGAGCCTTGCTGTCTTCTTCTGTGTCCTTGACTGTGCTTTCTGTTTTCTTTTCCCTTGAAGAGAAAGAACTGATTTAGGTTAAGCTCCTGCTGCTCTGGGTGCTATACTCGACATATCTTTGTTTTTTTTTTTGCTTAGAGCAATGTGTGGCTGTGCAAATGAGAGGAATAATTTATTGAACAATGGAAAGGAAGTCCTCTGATCTAGTGGCGTCTATTTATCGCAGCTGAACCAGGCAGAGGCAGGAGCCCCAGCTGCGGCAGACTGGAAGCAGTGAGGCTTCTGACAGATCTCTGCCAAGAGGAAAAAGCACTGCACCTACTAATCCATGCCTCTGGGTGTTAAAAGGACGTGGGAGTTCAGGGTGGAAAGAGATGCCAACACAGGTTCTGATGTGCAGTTCTCCATTCTGCCTGACCAGCTCCAGTACCGAAGCACAGTTACAGGATGTCCTTCTTCTTAAAAGGAGTGCAGTTCATCGCTGTTTGTTGCAGGTGCGCTAATTTAACTGATTTTCTGTTCTGTGAAACGGCTTCAAATTGAAGATGTCAAATTCGGTCTGGGCGAGACTCACACACCACGAAAAACATGTCAAAACATTGGTGCTAGGTCCCATTAAAGCTAAGCAGCCTGACAGCGAGATACTAGGGAATTTTGTGCTGCTGATCTTGCATGAGACATAATCAATTACTGCATTAAACTGAAGATAGAGGTTTCTCTTTTCCTTGCTGAAGGCAGATCTCCTGTTCTAGTTCTGTGTTCAGGCTTTTATGTCTAATGATGTTTCTACGTGCATTAAGTGCATGGAGCTCAATTTTCTGCCTCCCCACCTCTCTTCAACATGTGCAGTACTGTATATACTGTACTAGATGTACTGTATGTCAGAAGCCTTTAGCAAGATATTTGACTTCAGTTCATAAAGTCAAGGCTTTCCTTATTTGGCCAGAGCAGAAAAAGCAGATTTACACATCCTGATCGAATTAATTTTAAAGAGCAGAGGCATGTGAGTGGAATGTACAGAACTCTGGAGAGTGCACGCTAAATGGAGTGTAGATGATCTTAAATTGCTATGGATTATCTCAAGCCCTGGAAAAAAACAGCTTGGAAACTTAACACTGCAGCCTCCATTCAATGAGCACAGCACATCCCTTTCCCCATCTTTTTTTTCCTTTGTTAGACAAAATAAATACATATATTTATAGATTCATTAAATTTAATCAGATGGGGCAGCAGCTGGCTTGGCTCCAGGTGATAATTGTAGCCAAGTGGCAGGGGCTAAGGTCACTGTGCTATGAATCTTCAGCACAGAATCTTTCTCAAGGCTGAACGAAAAAGAAAAAAAAAATATCCCTTTTTATTCTTTCTTGCAACCATGTCCTGCTCAGTTTTTTAATGAGATTTCAAATAACGAGCCTTTGAAATTAATTAGGTTTCAAAAATCATTACGCGTTTGAGTGGAAATTCAATTGAGTTTTTGTCATTCATATACAGTACACCACAAACCACAGAGAAAGCCCTTGATGGTGGTCCACCTCCAGTGGTGATTACAGCTGCAGCCTGTCATGAAATTGATTCTGCCAGATGTTCACAGATGTCATTGGAGATGTACCGGATATGTCATTAGAGATACAACATGACATTCTTGCTCTTCCTGTCGGTGTGTTTTGTTTGTACACCAGCCATCTCCTATAAGCCATTGAGATTGTCTGAAGTAATACTTTAGCCAGGTCTGCTGTTGCCTGTTGCAACAGAGTCCCATGCAACAACAGGAGTGCCTCTTGCCCGGTCACTTACATCAGCCCCCTTCCCCATAGCACAGCACAGGCCTGGTCTGCTATTACTTTACAGTGATCAGGAATCAGGAGAGAAACCAGGTACTGATCCAGGTGTAGTGCGTGGGCAAGGACTGCCCCTCTGATTGTGCCATTTTCTGAAATTTTGGTCGGACAGCATTTAGTTGTGCTTTTATAGTCCAATACCTTTAATTGAAAAGCCGTAATTGAGCAGGGAATAAACCTGCCCTTTTTTGATTTAATCGAGTACACTGATCACTGTGGGGTGACTGATCATGGGGGATGAAGCCACAGGGAGAATACTGTGGGCCTCTAGCATCAGGGGGAACAAGGAAAAACAAAAGAATAATGACAAGGGACTATGAAGTCGTTTCCCCAACAGGATAGCAAGAGATCAAGTTCTGTAGCTCCGGCAGCTCTGTGCAGCTTCTTCTTGGCCAGCGCATCTGGCTGTCAGAGCCAACTCGCAGTGCAGGGTGACGAGGTGGCTTTGCTAGGATTTATATTTTTGCAGTTTGGCTGAGAGTAAATCCCTAACTTGGCCTTTTACCTACACTTCACACTGGATTTGCCCCGTAGTGCCTACTGCTTGACAAATGTCTAAATGCCTGCTTGTCAGAACGGTCTCCCATGTTTCACTCTAGTGGTCCGAACAGCGCTGCCACGATCAAATGAATTGTGGAATTGTGACTCTCTGGGTTATTTCAAATATTCTCTTACAGTTAGACAAACCCTGCTGAACTCTTATTTCTTTATTGGACACGGTAATCTATATTGATTTATGGACTCCCTCGTGGGTAAAAATATGATTTATGTGGAAACAACTGCCCTTAATGAAGAATTTACCATTCGTTCTTGCGAAGTTAATATTTTAAGCTGCTTCTGAGTAATGTGCAGTGAGAGCCGCCTGAAGCACGTGTGTCCAGCCCTGTTAAATGGGCCACCTTCCTCGCTCTGTAGAAGTACTAACAGTCTGGCAGCTGACTGAAACACTGCTAGTGACTCAACTGCACACCTGCCACGCCATCACAGCAAGAAGAGAATGAAGCGACACTGTCTTGCTTCTCTGACGCACCTGTCTCGTTTGACAGGAAATAGCACTCTGCGAGCTCCACAGTGCCTGTAGGGGAGAGTTCATGCCGACTGGAGCAGTGGTGCATTTCGCAGTGATGTCACTCCAAGCCTGCTGGGGCCTGAAAGGGTTCCAGTGGTGGCCAAATCTAAACACCATAGATACAAATACTGTATCACCCAGCCTGCCCTGCAAGTTCACTTGTGTTTATCTGTTCTGATTCAGCTCCTTCACTGGCTCCACCTGCTCTGACTGAGATCCTTCACTGGTGTTTACCTGCCCTGCTTCAACTCCTTCACTGGTGTTTACCTGCTCTGATTCAGCTCCTTCACTGGTGTTTACCTGCTCTGATTCAGCTCCTTCACTGGTGTTTACCTGCTCTGATTCAGATTCTTCACTGGCTCCACCTGCTCTGATTCAGTTCCTTCACTGGTGTTTACCTGCTCTGATTCAGATTCTTCACTGGCTCCACCTGCTCTGATTCAGCTCCTTCACTGGCGTTTACCTGCTCTGATTCAGCTCCTTCACTAGTGTTTATCTGCTCTGATTGAGCTTCTTCACTGGCTTCACCTGCTCTGACTGAGCAGGTTGACTAGTTGGATCCACCTGCTCTGATTTAACACCTTCACTGCCACTTACTGTACTTTACATTCACAGAAACACTGGCCAATGAGATCCAGGAGCCGAGCACATTTCATGTGCTGTGTGAGTGTCGTGACCAGGCGGAGAGGATAACTGCTCCCCAAAGCAAAATGTCTACAGCTCCACTAATTGGGCTGGTTATTTTAGCAGAGCTGCAGAGTGCCCTGAAAACACTCGGGTTCACATCCCAACTAGGATTAAACAAGGGAGCTCATTACAAGAGCTCTTTCACTTCTCCTGAGTGAGAGCAGTATAGAAAACGTTCCATGCTCCCTTTACCAATGACACACATCGGTTTATTCAGTGAAGTGTTCTTAACCAGCAGGACTAACATGAGAAATTGTTTTCTTATCAATACAGAGAGATTCTGTTCATCTGTAACGTGTTGGAATTATTTTATGTAATTTGAGAAAGAGTAAATAAAAAAGGAAATTAATCTCTTATCTGTGAAGGTCAGTGTGAGACTCGTGACAGAAAAGTTTGTTTCACTAGGAACAACACTTTGAGAATGTGTGGAACACTTCGTGAGACAGGTTTGGCTGAACCTGCTTGGTCATCGGGCAGCCTCCTGGCCACAGGATGAGGAGGCTTGAACCCCCTTCAGAAGGAGTGAATCGGCAAAGGTGGAGCTGACGTGGAGAAGGCCTTCTTGTCTTATATCTCGCTACCGAAGTGGGACTTGTGGCGTGATGCAGGAATGTGAGAGAACCCACTTGCGGAGAGAGAGGCACAAACAGCCCTCGGGGAATTTCCCAGAGCTGCACTTTACAAAGACCGGAGGGGGCAGGGAAAGCGTGCTCTGGGGGGACGAGCAGCAGTCAAAGCCGGGTAGATGCTGGGAGGCCGAGCTGCTTACCACACAGGCAGACCGACAGAGTGCTGTGGACCCCCGGGAACCGGGGGAGCTCGATCTGCATCGAGGGAGAATCCAAGAGTCATAGTAGAGTATCGGTCCAAGTTCAAAGCTGGGTAGACGCTGGGAGGCAATGAGGTGAGGGAAATCTGGGAGATGGGATAAAGGGATGAGCCAAGGTCAGGGCGTACACTGTAGACAAAGCCAATCGCAATCATGAAAACAAGGGACCAAACGAGCAAGGGTGAGAGTGGAGGAACGCACAGTGCACAAACGAAGCCAGTGTCACGATCGTAATCCCTCCTCTTAAGGGCGCTCCATCCTTTTCCTATTTTAGTTGATTACATGCACCTGCCCCCTGTTCTGTCTCCTTATTTAAGCCGGGCGCTCTCGCTATTCTGGGCTCAGTATTGGGAGATGGACACCCGGAAGCCCGCCTATCAGCGGGTCCAGGAGAGACCCGACGGCACAAGCTTCATCACGGCGTCCTGACCATCTGGGTCAGAGCTCAGAGCACCTGGCCTCGTCACCCTGGTAGTATTCCCTGTTCCTGTTCCTGTTCCGGATTTTAACTGTGTTTGTTTCGTCTTGGATGGATCCCCCAGTTTTGGACTTTGGACTGCCCCCCGGATTCCCCCTTTTGGACTGTCTGGACCTTTTTGCCAGCGCCACGCCCCCCGAGCACCGGATCACCGTCATCACGCCCCCCTGTCTGTCACCCCGTCCTATCCTGCTGCACCTTCTCTGGATGTCCTTCTCCACTTACTTCCGGATTATACCGTCTGCGTAGGGTCCTGAACTACACTTCGCGGGAGCCTGGACCGGCTCCCATTACAGCCAGGCAGTGATCCATGAGGAGAGGTAAACAGCAAGCAAACAGAGGTGAGTGTGCCAACCAAGCGTAACTTCCAAAAACTTTGAAAGGAAGATCGGGGGGGGGGGGGGGGGGGTCTCAGGGTCTCAATGACTCTGGGATCTCAGAGCCTCCAGGTGATTTGTTCTTGCAGCACCTGGCATAGAGAGATAGGTTGACGATTACATAACTGGTTCCCAATACACAGCTAGCTAGCCCCTCTGAGAAGCAGCCAGCACGAGCTTTACAGCTGATTTCTGTAATGCCAGCGACAAGGTCCAGCTGTTTGTGATTGACTTGTCTTTGTTATCTATCCCTCCCGAACTTCATTTAATAACTTCCATTTCATATGAGTCCTTTTTCAGAGCCATCTGGACTGCTTACATTTCTTTCATTCCTGAATTATTTTTCCATTCGTTTAGATGACGTACAGTATGTGTGTTTGTTTACGAGGGCCTGTTAAGAAAATTTCATTAAGACAAACCAATCAAAAGCACTCCCGAAGACAAAAACGTTATTTCATTTACTCGCTGTATGATTATGTCCTCATTCTGCCGAACTTCATTTAAAATGATAATTGCCTGTCAAAAGAGCACAACTGTTGCTTTGTTGAGTGCTGTTGATATTTAAAGGCAGCAGGCTCTTTGGAAATGAATATGCAGGCAGCATCTGCCTTTGCGCAATTGTTTTACTTTTCAATTGAAAAAAAGTTTTAAAAAAAATCAAACAACCCGAAAACAGAAGAGAGAACTTCTCACAAGACAATAAAAGCAATTTCCATTTTCAATGAACTGCATTAAAAGGGGAAGAATAAGAAACCCATAAAAATTTAAATCTCAGTCAAGGATTAAACACTGACAGTAAAGTTTCACCCATCTGTCGCCTTGTTGTCAGGAAACAGCCTCTTCTCTCCAGGCACAGAAATCAGGAGTTCCACATGACCAACAGAACAAAAGAGAGTGATTAAAAAGGTCAGTACACACTTATAGTTGACATTTTCAATCATACTGTATAACAGCGCTCTTACTTTTCATTTTCTTCAACAAAAAAAAAAACGTGAGTAGGATACTAAAGAGTTGTTCATTGTAAACATTGCGACAAGAAATAATCATCAGGCTGTCATCCTCGGTATTTGAATGAAAAACTTTTCTGTAGCGTTGTCATCAGCTCTATGACTATATATAGCTGCCATTTAAAAGAAAGTCAGGAAACAAGATAATGCCAGGTTACATGTAGTTGGAAATTCCGGTTTGAATTTGCCCTTTGTTTAACGAGAATGGAAGTTTAAGGGCATGTTTTAGAAGCAGTTTTTTTTTGTGGATCTAAGAGCCTAAATTTATTGTGCATTGAACTAAAAAAATAATTCCTTACACTTTTATAATGCTTTTCCGGACACCCCACTCAAAGCTCTTTACAGGTAATGGGGATCCCCTCCACCCCCACCAGTGTGCAGCCCCACCTGGATGATGTGATGGCAGTCATAATGAGCCAGAACCCTCACCACACACCAGCTATTAGTAGGGAGGAGAGCAGAGTAATGAAGTCAATTCAAGATGGGGATTATGGGGAGGCCATGATTGGTAAGGGCCAGGGGGGAAATTTTGCCAGCACACCGGGGTAACACCCCTACTCTTCCAGAGAAACGCTCTGGGATTTTTAATGACCACAGAGAGTCAGGACCTCGGTTTTACGTCTCATCCAAAGGACAGCTCCTTTTTACAGTATAGTGTCCCCGTCACTATCCTGGGGCATTAGGACCGTCACAGACCGCAGGGTGAGCGCCCCCTACTGGTTCCTCTAATATCTCTTCCAGCAGCAGCCTTAGCTGTCCCAGGAGTCTCCCCTCCAGGTACTGACCAGGCTCACCCCTGCTGAGCTCCAGTGAGTAACCAGCTGTGAGCTGCAAGGTGATAGAGCAGTGATAAACTGTGAATCAAAAGAATAGCCGTTCAGAGTGTACAGACTTGTATACAGTAGGTGCTGCACCTCCATTACATCTGTGCTTACAACATAAGAGCATAAGCATGCTTCCAACTGCCTCGTTTAATACCTGCTTTAAAACAGTATAAGACAGCAAGACTTTGACATGTGATTGCTATATTTCAACTTCTTAACAATCAGAAGTGATTCCAAACAGAGAAATAAGGTGATGCATGCTGTGTGCCTCTACATCTTAATCAGTATGTACTGTAGTTCCATCTGAATAAGCTAATAGTAGCACTTTAAAATGCTGGCCATCCAATTCCTAATAATGACAGAATATCACAGGAAAAATGTGAATAGCCTGAATAGCTCAACCACTGTCTCTGATTTCTGAACACATTATTGTAACAATTGATGCTGGCGAGATAATGAACAGACTCAAATTAATGAATTCTGCCAGAAGTGCCTATCATAATTGTAAAACATTTTAATAGTCATCATAACAACAATAATGACACAGGTATTGGAAGATTTTTCCAAATGATTTATTTGAGAAGGACAATATACAATAAATTCAATTCAGAACAAGCAGAAACAAGTTCCTCTAGATCTAAAACATTACAGCCCCCCCTTGTATCATTTATTTATTTTAGAAAGGAAAAGGTCTCTTACAAATCTGTGCAATCAGGTCTGCTGAGAGGACGTAAGTTAAGTAATACATCAGATAATGAAATCAAAACCGGTCAGATGGGGAATTCTACATTGTGTTTTGAGAAAAAAAACCTCTAGATTCTAGACCTTGAAATGAACATTTCTAATACCTATATCATGGCTATTACATTGTAATTACTATGAAATAAAGTGGTTGTTTTGTTTCCGGTGTTGTGACCTTTGTTCTAGTGGAACACTCAGATACTGTATGGCAACAGTGTATGTTAAATGCATCCCATGAAAAAGTGCTACATTTCACATACATTGTTAAATGTTTCTACATTTTAAGAGCACTGGTTGTGTGTTTACTGTGTGTTCCAAATACATAACAGAAATTCTGAAAGAACAGGGCTAGGAGGGGGTGTGCAGAAAACAGTCAGCCGGCGTTTTGGGGAAGAAAAAAAAAAGACCAATTTGAATTTAACTGATTTTATTTATTGATTTTCATATGCCCTGTTCTAAAGCGCCCGCGAGAGAAATATGTCTGGAAGATTGGTACTGATGCTGAAGGCAAACAATGAAATCTGCTGTAGCTCCCTGCTGTTCTGACAGCCCAAGGTTTTAGAATTCAGGTGCCAGCACACCCAGTTACATGGAAAGCTTAGAAAGCCAGGGTGTTGCTAAATAAAACTTTTTAAAGTGTGCAACCATTAAAATGATTCATTTTAGGCAGAACGATAGAGTAGCTTTAGAATATTTTAAGTTTTTATGTACTTTATTGTGGATTTTAGTTACTCAGATTGCAGGAGCAAGGATTATACTGTACCACATGAAAAAAAAAAACCTTTTACACCTAGCTTCAAACATCTATAAAGATCTACATTTTGAGTAAAGGCATTTATCAAGTCACTCCTCTGCAAGACAAAGAAAGAGCAGATAAATACCCAAAATTTCAAACTTTCATGACCTCAGACTTAATAAGGGACAGAAAATGAGCACATTTCAGTTGTCAGATAATGTAGCATGGATGTGTATGACAGATGATGGCTGTGTTTTCAGTTTGATTTTCTCAGCTATCCTGCTGCTGTCAGGCAGTATAGGAACAGACAACGTATGAGTAAGCTGACCATAGGTGAGAGAATGAGAACATTTCTCAAGTAAACTGAAGTGATGTACTGTAGCTTATATAGCCCTCAGTCATGGTCTAGTGTGACACATGGCTGGTGTCAAAATAATTTAACTCATACTCTGGTTCAGAGGCAGAGAGAACAAAGTCAGTGCTTGGCTGTGCATGAGGTAACCCAAGAAAAAAAAAATTAATGTTATAGTATTTAAACATAACATTCTAATAGGCTGATTCTGGTTTCTTAATGACACCTGCTTCTTGTTGGTACTGTTGTGTGGCTTGGTTTGCTTTTAATGAAGGGATTTAACGTGATTTTACTTCTCATACAATGATTTCTCAATTTCACAAGAGTGTGTTTTCTGTTTCTTCCTCAAGAAAGAAAAGGTCTTGGAACTTTTGAGGGAAAAACCAGTATTCTGAGATGCTTATGAGCAGCATATGTGTTTCTGAGTGTGACCACGAGCCATATGATGATGATGATGATGATGATGATGATAATTCCTTACACTTATATACAGTAGCACTTTTCTGGACACTCCACTCCACCCCCACCAGTGTGCAGCCCCACCTGGATGATGCTCCAGTCCTCTCACACACACCAGCTCTCAGTGGGGAGGAGAGCAGAGTGATGAAGCCAGTTCAGAGATGGGGGTTATTAGGAGGCCACAATTGATAAAGGCCAGGGGGAAATTTGGCCACGATGTAGGAGTAACACCCCTACTCTTTTTGAGAGACGCCCTGGGATTTTTAATGACCACAGAGAGTCAGGACCTCGGTTTTACGTCTCATCCGAAGGACAGCGCCTTTTTACAGTATAATGTCCCCGTCACCATACTGGGGCATTAGGACCCACATAGACCGCAGGGTGAGTGCCCCCCCTGTTCCCACTAACACCTCTTCTAGCAGCAGCCTCAGCTTTCCCAGGAGTCTCCCATCCAGGTACTGACCAGGCTCACACTGCTGAGCTCCAGTGGGATTCCAGGATTTTTTTCTTCTACATAAAGAATTTAAAATCTACATTGCACCAGCTGGACAGGGCCAGTTCAACAGAACTGGTAATATCATTCATTTCTTTCCACATTAAAACCAGGTTAAGACTATTCAAGAAAGGTGAACAAGAAGGAACAAAATCAGACATGTTCACAACATTTTCCAATAGGTACATTGTTTTTCTGA
This sequence comes from Lepisosteus platostomus, assembly GCF_059453375.1. NCBI lineage: Eukaryota > Metazoa > Chordata > Actinopteri > Semionotiformes > Lepisosteidae > Lepisosteus > Lepisosteus platostomus. The sequence continues at coordinate 14,894,223 of NC_142628.1, forward strand.
TTTGGCACACTGGCATGGTGGGCCTTTTTCTAATGTTTAGTCTCTTGTTGTACAACATCCTAAGTAATTTCCAGAAATAAAAGAGATTGATTGTCAAGTATTCCACGTACGCACAGAAATGTTAGCCAACAGTCCTCTAACCTACAGATACAAGAGTCATATTACAAAGTGAATTATAAAACTGCGCACTTTTTTTTTTCCTTTTCGTATTTTTAAATTATTGCTTTGAACGAAACACACGGGCATGTGACTTGACAAGAAAAAAAACCCTCGTGAAGAGAAATATACAGAGGAATTCAGGCAAACTTGACAGAGCAGCGCGTTGCCACAATTATGTACAAAACTGTCCTACTGTAAAATGCATGTTAATGGTGCATTTTCCAATGCCATTTTGTTTGACATCTTTTGTGTTCTTGGCCAAAACAGTAGCATTTCGATGATAAAAGGCATCACAACGTCCATCACGTCAGGGTGACTTTGCAAAACCTCCTAGTTGTAACCTGTAATCGCAGAATTACAGTACTTAAAACAAACCTTCTAACGTATTAATGGAGCTTTAACTAGCCAGGCTAGAGCTGACCACTAGTAATTGTTCGTTTCATAACAAGAGTGAAACTGATGTATGCTTATACTTTTCATACAACATAAGATGTAAATATGTTGTCAGGCATTTACTGTATACTGTAATATGTCTTTTAACTTTTAAAGAGTAGAATGTTCAGATTGTTTTTCTTTGACATACTGTAATGCTAAAATTTACCAACGCTGTCAGGGTTAGGTTATGAAATAATTATGCTCTTGATAATAATTATGCGGTGGCCCTGTGGCTCAGGATCTGCGCCTGTGACTGGAAGGTTGCCGGTTCAAATCCCGCAGCCGGCAGAGGAATCCTACTCCGTTGGGCCCCTGAACAAGGCCCTTAACCCCAACTGCTCCAGGGGCGCCGTACAATGGCTGACACTGCGCTCTGACCCCAAGCTTCTCTCCCTGTCTGTGTGTCTCATAGAGAGCAAGCTGGGGTCTGCGAAAAGACAAATTCCTAATGCAAGAAATTGTATAGGGCTAATAAAGAAACATTAAACATTAATAATAATAATGATAACATCACTTTATTAACCCTTTACAATTTCTTGCATTAAGATTTATCTTTTTGCACACCCCAGCTTGCTCTCCATGAGACACACAGACAGGGAGAGAAGCTTGGGGTCAGAGCACAGGGTCAGCCATTGTACTGTACAGCACCCCTGGAGCAGTTGGGGTTCAGGGCCTTGCTCAGGGGCCCAACAGAGTAGGATTCCTCTGCCGGCTGCGGGATTTGAACTGGCAACCTCCCAGTCACAGAGCCATCACACCGCCCCTTTACCAGTAGTGCGACCATAATGTCCCATAAGACGACAATATTACTGTTGTGTGTTACTATCTAAGCGAATTGTGAACAAAATGTCATTAACAATGGTGACAAGGTGACCCTTTTCTACACCAGGGTATTTTACTGGAGTCAATTTGAATGGTGCTTTGCTCAAAGATACAGAAGCAATGTCTTGAACCCTGACCCTCAGTTAAAGCCATTCACCATGGAATGCTTTTGAATAAAACTCAAAGCATTGCAGTTAAAGCTTTTGAAACTGGTTTTGAAACTGCTTTTGTGATTTCCAGAGCATTGTCAACTGTTTCACTTCTTCTTCATTCCACTCTCGAGAAAGAGTAAAAAGTAAACACTTTCGAGACCTCAATCACGCAGCATGTACACTATAACACATGAATGCCACATTTTCAGAAAATGTGCCTTCGTCTCCCCTCCTGTGTGTATTCGGACTTTTTCACAACAAGAAAAAGAAATTGTTTCTGATTCTGGCTTCCACCTTCCGTAATTAATTCCAAGAGCTACAGCGTCTGGAGGTTTTGTTCATTTATTTTTTTAATGGATTCGGATCAATCAATCACAGGAAAACAAAACAACGGATTCTCACCTTTGCCTTTCTCTTCATTTTAATTGGTATATTTCTGTATTTGATAGAAGGAAATTAATTAAAACGTAAAGGAAAATGTCATTTGTTAGTGCAGTTGCGGTGCCTTTGTTAAATAATTTGATTTTATCCTTAGGGAGTACATCAGTATATTGAAATGGAACTGAGGAAAGCTTTAGTTACTTATTAACTTAACCAACTGAGCAAGCAGGAAACCTCCGACAGCCTGCCCTGCAGCTGAGGTACTTCTCCTGACAGAACGGGAAACTGTTCTCACTGGGGAAGAAGTGGATCCACGGAAAAAAAAAGGCTCAAAATGAGAACCGATGAATTTGAAATGAAATTACAGCACCAGTTCTGGTTATTTTCCTTACAGATCACTGCACTGTGCATACAGTACACTCTGCAACAAAAAGCCAGTGAATTTGGAGAGAGTAAATACTGATATTGTCTAAAAGGAAAATGATATCCCATTTACAAACACATGTTAACAACTGACATAACAAATGTGCTGTACAAATATATTTTTGATAGCAGACCACAGTACATCTGGACAGTGTCACTACAGGTGTGCTTTGAGTATACCATGCATTCACATTTGCAGGGGATTCCCATGATTAATATCAATGGTCCCCATTCCTGTTCTAGGAAAGCCCCAATGCCGTTAATACAGGTAGTTTTCCGGCACTCATCTTGGAGAGCCCCAGTCCTGTTAGTAAAGAAGTCTCCAACCCCAATCCTGGAGAGCCCCATTCAGCTCAGTACAGGAGTCTCCAACCCCAATCCTGGAGAGCCCCAGTCTGCTCAGTTCAGGAGTCTCCAGCCCTGGTCCTGTACAGCCCCAGTCTGCTCAGTTCAGGAGTCTCCAGCCCTGGTCCTGTACAGCCCCAGTCTGCTCAGTTCAGGAGTCTCCAGCCCTGGTCCTGTACAGCCCCAGTCTGCTCAGTTCAGGAGTCTCCAGCCCTGGTCCTGTACAGCCCCAGCCTGCTCAGTTCAGGAGTCTCCAGCCCTGGTCCTGTACAGCCCCAGTCTGCTCAGTTCAGGAGTCTCCAGCCCTGGTCCTGTACAGCCCCAGTCTGCTCAGTTCAGGAGTCTCCAGCCCTGGTCTTGGAGAGCCCCAATCTAGCTAACAGGTCACATGTCTGAAGATTGGGAACACCTGGAGGTTATTGATCAATTAAGCAAGTAATCTGACCAATAAATAGACTCTTGCATACTGAATGTACAGTAGGCTTGATCTGGGTCCTACATGATCTGTATATTGCTTAGTTAAATCACCTGTTGAGTTGCTCACAATATTGTCCCAATATTTAGAATAATGCTGATTTAATCGTGACCTATAATACTTGCTGGAGTGGGCCAGGATTGGAGACCTCTAGTTTATAGCATGCACTAGGTCAGCTCTCAGAGCTGTAGAATGCTTTTTTTCCTGATTTCCCTGTTTTTTAATTAGTGTTTTTTTGTTTTTACTATGGTATATTGTAGTATAGTTGAATAAAGGAAATGTTCACACAGTAATGTTTGCCTGTATGTGTAATTCATGTAATTGTTCAATTAAAAACTAAGACTCTACAGTACATAGAGGCAAGAATTAAAGGCCTCAGTATTCACCTTTTTTATATGTTCTTCTCCTACTGCAGAATTTTCTAGCTTTCCCAGTGGGATCTAATTAGAGAGAAGTGCAGCACAATGCCACACTGCATACGTGACATGAAATATTCATTTTCGATATTCTTTTTGTTTTGGATTTTGTCATGTAAAGGGCCTACCAGCAGAGGAAAATCAATGCAAATCATTGGGCGTCACAGGTCAAATCAGTTTCAAACATTTGGCATCCAATTATGAAGTTATATTCTGGCACTGAAGGAAAAAAAAAATAGTTTGACTCTGACGTATTTAGCTGTTTATGGAAAGATGTCAACAGAATCAAAAACAGAGATCTAATGCATGCCTCTACAATATATTTCAATTCACAAGGGGGCTCCTGTTTGGAGAAGTGAGTGTGTGTCCCTGTAGAAGTGTGCAGTAAGGGTGGGGGCATGCCTTGATACTTATCAGAACAAAAATGACATTATAGCATACAGAAAGCTCAAACGCAAGTCCTCGGGATATTTACACGTGAATTGTTACTTTTTGTCCTTTCAGTCATATGCCGTCCTCTGACTTTATGACGTCACTGTTGTCCAGCTTTCTCTTGTCGTCTTCCGTTGACTTTAAGACCTCATTCTTGTCCTGGGTGACGTCATGGGGTTTCTGTTGCAAATTTAAGAGAAAAAGTAAGAGAAAGGAATCATTTATTTCTTTACCTTTCTTGAAAATAACTCGCCAATATATATATATATAATTTATATTCAAAACATTAAAGTGCTCCCTCTGTGTATTTAAATGCTTATTGGAGTTTATAATAACAGTTTAGAAAAGAAAGACAGTCACTGCTCTCTAAAACATTGATAGAGGTGTCCAGCTTGTTCCCACTGGTGCACTACAGGATGAGCTAGCATTGATTGCTGCACCTAAATGTCACTCAGCGCTGGTTGCCATAGATACCTATATGACAGGAGACATAGACCACCTGGCAATTTATGATCTCGCCCACTTCAGGTGGTTCAGGATATTTAAGGGCTGCTCTGACACTGTGCAGGGCTCTGTTATAGAGTTTCATCTCTGAGCGTCCTGTGTTTCTCTAGCTTTGTTCCCTAGCTATGCTTTGTTTGGAATCCTGGCCTCAGCTTGTCTTTAAAACTTTTTTCCCCGACCAGCTCTTGGCTTGTTACTTTTTCGGTGCTACTCTTCTTTGACCCTGTCTTGTTTACTATAACAACACCATCAGATTCTCCCTTATGCTTTGCTACCTGGACCTCACCCTTGTTTCTCTCTGACCATGCCTCTTGGAGTGTTCTCTGTGCTTGTACTGTCTACACACTTACAAACTCAGCTTTGTTTCTGACTGTGCTAACTTCCCGATTCTCTAACCTGCTACAGCACCACATCTCCCTGCGTGCTCAGCACAGCTCGGCCCAGAATGCTGCTTACTGTACATCTTCTCTGTAACTATACTGCCTGCTCTGCTTCCCTGTCTGTGTGCTACCAGCTGAGCTGCCTTGACCAGTGTATGTAAGGGTCATCTTACAGTACATCCCACAGCCCCTGCTTCAGGTGGAATTAACACCATTGGACATTACAACAGGATTCTAGACCCCTAAACCCCAATACAGTGCCACTGGTCCACCACCTGCAATGCATTTCGTGAGGGAGTCCTGACTTGGCAGTCAAGAGGCTCAAGTCCAGAATAAAAAAAGAGAATAAAAGTTCTCACTCTCACAATCACATGTGTGGGGTTTGTCTGCATCTTCTCAAAGTGTTTTGAATCTGGAGTCCACAGGGCACACTGCTCAGTTTCTCCTGTGTCCCCCACAATAGCTAGTATGTGTTTCTAAATTGTTATTAAATGTCAGTACAGGGAAAAGAGATTGGGAAACGAAGACAGGTAAATCACATGTTTTAACATGTATAACGCCCAGTGTTAGAGTTTTTTAATGAATTGTTTTTTATTTGCTTTTGATGATCGTTTGAGATCTTACTATTTTCGTGAGATGGATATTAAACCCCAAAATACTGAAATCAGCTTCAGTACGTTACCATGTAGAATACAGTGACACTGCAGACATCAGGATCAGAGTGAAACGTCACCTGATGATATTCAACAGCACAGGGATGAGCATGAATGAGTTTGGTTTGCGGTAAGTTGCCATGAATCAACGACATCAATAAATTTAATAATGACACTAACTGTGACTGTAATTCTCCTGTACATTGCTAGAACAGCTTAAAGATGAAGCGGATCAAAAAGAAAGTATTTAAGAAATGTTATTGGGGTCATAATTCCTTCAAATAAAGTATTTCCAAAATGATGTATCACATATTTGGGAATATAATTGTCTTGCAGATCATTTTCAGGTTCTTAACATATCTATTGTACTGTATATGACTGACTTTAACGTCAGTGCAAATTGACTTGCTGTAGCAGTCAGTGTCAGAGCACTTTGTGTGAATAAGGATTTAGGTAAATTGCTGCAATTCAAACAACACAAATAACATCCGCCTGAAGTATATTGTGAAACAAATCTTGTGTTTTTGTTTTAAATTAATTCTGTACTCCACAGAAAAGAATATGCTCAGATGAACATCTTTCACTACGGTGCTACAGTTTTAATTATGTTTCCACTCTGGTTTAGTTGTCAGCGAATACATTCTTCTGCGTGTGCAGTAGACTTGCGATCTTTCAGAGTGAAAGCCTTGTCTTATTAAAATGAACAACTTGTGTTACGGAACGGTTTAATTTCCGATTCCCACGTTCAGTTAGTGCGTGGTTCAATTGAAAAATGTTGACACATTTTTTTACAAGAGTCAAGAGTTGAAGAAACTGTGATACTCCGGGAACTGCTGCTTTCTAAGGATTAGTCTTAGTTATCTGCCTTGACCACAATTAAAAGAGACATGCAGGCTTCTCCTTTTTCAAAAGGTAGCTTAGTGCAAATACAGCATTGTAACTCAAAGACACGCGCAGCTCAATGGCTCAAACAGATAGATTAAGCACAGCAATGAGCTCCAATGTCAAGCAGAGACTGTACACATCATTTTTAAGAGCCCAGCTGGCTACTGAAAGCAAAACCTAGCGAGGCCTGCTCCAGTGAAGAGCCTGGGAAAATATTTCTTCAATAGATGGAAGAAAAGGCCTATGAATGAGAGTGTTGGACAAGCAGCGAATTTCATAGCCATTAGGAATCCAAATAATTTTACAATAACACAATACAAACATGCAGTCACTTCTTTTTCTCTGCAAACAGACTATTTTTGGCCTTACTCTTAACCATAGCTGCTGGGAGTAAATTTGCTTCCCCGTTACCGAAGGCGAATAAATTACCATTAGCTTATGCCACTGCAGTGTCATGTAAGGAATTAAACTACATACAGTATTACTCATTCACCCGGCAAGCTGAACGCATTTTTTTACTCTTCCAGTCTGAAAATAAAATACCTGAGATCCGAAATCCAGAAGTGATTAAAAATTAAATGCTAACTTTCTTTTTCATTATCAAGACCCATAAACAACTGACAGTTGTGTCTAGCTATCCCTGTTATCTTTTACTAGAGGTGTTCTTCTGACAGTAGGGAACCTTGTTGCAGCTTGCTAATTAAGGAGTGAGGTATTTGATGAAACACAAAACAAACAGTCTCTTTCTCCCTTTGGCACACCCCCTAGAGCCAGGAAGCACAGTAATTGCTAGATCGTGGGCTACACTCTTGTAACTTGTACACTTTTGCATGACAATAACTAAGGCTGGAACCTATTTGCTGTATCTCTACAGTAGGAGAGCTGACAACAGAAGCTGGTATTTCCTTGACTTTTCCTTATCTTGGAGCAACGTTTCATTTTTCTGTGCCATACTGGGAATTGGCAACGATTCCCCTTGCAGGGTTGCTCCTGGTTGGAATTGTTGGATATGAGGTGTCTACAGCAATCCTAATGTCAATAATGGGGCTGTATGAGCTCTTCTGCATCAGACAATGTGAGAGCCTTGTGCTTTTCACCCTGCGAGTCACAGATTCTTAACAACAGCACTACAAGTTCGCATGCCTCTCCACAGCCCCAGGAGGCTGAGCTGTTGGTGTTTCAGATAAAATAAAAAAAATTACCTGATTATAGGAATTCGGGTCAACTGTTTTTTTCTCCAATGACAAATTTTCAGTTTGGTTTTTGAAGCAGGTCGTGCCAACCTGTAGACAAAAACAATATTAGAAATAAATCATTCACTACTATTGATAATAAGCCAGCAGCCATGTCACCCTGCAACTTGCAACTGGTTACTCACTGAAGCTCAGCAGGTGTGAGCCTGGTCAGTACCTGGATGGGAGACCTCCTGGGAAAAACTAAGGTTGCTGCTGGAAGAGGTGTTAGTGGGGCCAGTAGGGGGCACTCACCCTGGAGTCTGTGTGGGATCTAATGTCCCAGTATAGTGATGGGGACACTATACTATAAAAAGGCACCATCCTTCGGATGAGACATAAAACCAAGATCCTGACTCTCTGTGGTCATTAAAGATCCCCGGGCATTTCTCGAGAAGAGTAGGGAGTTATCCCGGTGTCCAGGCCAAATTCTCCCCCTCAGCCTTTACCACGGCCTCCAAACTGTCCCCATGTGTGATTGGCTTGCACTGGCCCTGCGATGGACTGGTGTCCTGTCCAGGGTGTACCCTGCCTTGCGCTCGTTGCTTGCCGGGTAGGCTCCGGCTTCCCCCGACACCGTAGGGTATAAAGCGGTTTGGTAAATGACATGACATGACTGTTGATAATAATAATGGGTCCTCTCTGCGAGGAGTCTGTATATTATCCCCATCGTGGGTTTCCTCTGGGTGCTCTGGTTTCCTCCAACCATCCAAGGCATGCTGGAAGGTTAATTGGATTCTGGGAAAATGGGCACTAGCATGAGTGTGCGTGCTCTGTGATGGACTGGCATCCCATCCAGGGTGTATCTTTCCTTGTGCCTGCTGCTTGCCGGGACAGGCTCTGGTTCTCTTCTGATCCTGAATTGGATAGACCAGGTACAAAATGGATGGATGAATGGATAATGATAACTATTATTATTGATATTGAGCGAAATGGTAGAGACGTGGTCAGTATTGTTGCCTCAGAGCATTAGGGCCCTTGGTTCAATTTTGGACCTGGGTACTATGTGTGTATGTTCTCCCTTTTGTTTGCATGGGTTTCCTCTGCTGTAATTCCACATTCCAAAAACATACTGGTAGGCTAATTGGCTTCTCCTACGAAATTAGCTCCGGTATGAGCCTGTGTGTCTGTCCACCCTGTTTCTTTATTTCGGAGTAACACTGTTTTTGTGTTATACTGGAAACTGGCAAACATGAGCAAGGTTTACCTCACCCTGGCCCTTGTAGTTTGCTAGAACAGGCTATGGCTCTGTGATACTGAATTGCAAGAAGTGGTAGGAAAATGGATGGATTATTGCATTATTTCTCCTGTCATAATCTGAACATTTTTGGAAAAAATGCCGCTTGGCAACATTTAAGCAGGAGATAATTCCAATACAGTCATGAAATGCAGTCATATAGAAGTATAGTATAAGCGTTTGGCATCCCAAAATATTTTCTCAATTTTTAGTTCCTAAATTTCAACATAGACGTTCAGATTGGTCATATTTCATTTTCTAAATGTTGTTTAAGGAAGGAAAAAGCTGAATTCAGGAGAAATATAATAGAAACATTGAAAAGCAAACGGTGAAATGAACCGCCTTCTTCATTAATGCATGCTGTGGGCGCAAGATGTGTGTATTCGATTTTAAGAACACACAGAGCATTTGCGCTTAAACACACAACAGTTTCCTTATTTCATTGAAAAACCCACCATTACATAATGCAGTACGTGCCTAAGTAGGTCGCTAACTTTAAACCAATAAATGCATGACATTTAGAGTGAAATTTATTGTCTGAAGAGGTAATTGAAAATAGAGTAAATGTTAAACAAAAATGCCTCTAAACCACTTTCAGATTAAGCTGAGAAAATTCTCTCACATTTATCTCGGTACTTCACAGTAGCTACAGGTTAGCCATACACAATTCAGCAGTTCTCACAACTGCCGCCTTCTGACTTGTCTGTGGTGTTGCCTGTCTTCAGTCACAGTACTGACACTCTCATAGACAAGAAATGTCAATAGTTCGGAGGATCACAATTTCAGTCCTGGAGTACCCTTCTGCTTTTCCATTCACCTGAACTCTTAATTGCCTAATTGAACTCATTGTTTTCTTTCTAGGACAATTTGAAGCCCTCTTTGTTCTTAAGAAGCTGGATTATTAGAGAGATCTAGAAAACATACTGCACAGCAGCTCTTGGATGGGAAACCTGAAAGGAATCCAGTGGTTCTCAACACCAGTCCCAGAGGACTCCAGTGTCTTCTAGTTTGTGTTCCATCTGAGCTTTTAATCCATTCAGCCAATATAATGCCACCTGATTGTCCTTTCAACTCTTAAGAAATTGGTGAGACTTAAAGTGGAACTGCTAAGCTATTTTTGAATTTAGGGGTTAGAAGGAATTAGCATTGATGAGGGCACTTTCAAAACACAATAAAAGTCAAATGTACACAGTCACTTGTAAAACCTTCAATTTACATCACAAAATATATACAAGTTCCAGGTATGTGCGGAGCCATGTTCTGTGACTCAGCACAAGGTAACAAAACTTCTGGTGACGTGTTACACCCCTATTACATTGTACCCTTGGACACGATTTTAACCCAGTAGAAATATTGCTCTTGACTTTGAGGTGGTTTTGCTGATAAATGGAACTTATTTGTAAACGCTGCATGGAGAACATGTTGGAACATTTATGCGGTGAAATGTCTGGTGTGCAACCTGTACTTATTCATTACAGTCATCACAGTGACTAGTGAGCGGGAAGGGCCACATCACGTCACCATTCGTGGGAACTGAAAAGTGAGTTTGCGACAACAGGGTGACGTACAGTACTACTACAGTACTATCACAAAGTTCATGATCATGAGCTGAATAGAATCAGTCTATTCAGCAATAGGCTGATTCACCCACGGTGCGACAGGGAGCGCTACAGGAGGTCATTCTTGCCTTCTGACATAAGACTGTACAACTCATCCACTGTGTGTCTGGGCAGGGGCAACACTGACAGGGACCTGTTTCTGGACTGAAGGCACCTACACATCTACTGCCACATCGGTTCTCTTTCTTTTTCTTTTTCTTTTTCCCGTTTACAACCGTTTTTTGTGCAATATATGCCAGGGACCTGTGCAATACATTTATATCTATACTTACATCTATATCTATATTTACATCTATATTTATATTCATATGTGTGATACTATTTTTCTGTGTACTGTTCTGTGTACTGTTCTGTTCTAGTCTGTATTGTATTGTATTGTATTGTAACTCTTGTATTGTATTGTATGTATTGTACTATTATTATATAATTCGTCACACTGTGGCTGTGTTGTGTGTGTTAAGCTGCTGTTGCACTGCAATTTCCCTCACGGGATCAATAAAGTATCTATCTATCTATGATTTTGTGCTTAATTCAAAATTTATACAATTTCTCTATAAAGTCAAAGAATTTATTTTGTTAACAACATTTAATAACCAGTCTGAGAGACTGGGGCTGCAGTTCCCCTTTAAGTATTTATGATCAACCCTGAAATTCCTGAAAGATATTTTCACAACCTCCCCCTTTTTCAGGTATTTGGGCCTCTGCACAACTTTGCTGCTTTTTTTTAGATGGAAGTGTTGATACAGTATCATTACACCTTTGTCTGACTAAAAGGTCACCTATCAAGAGCAGTTTAGTTAGAAATAAAGAAGCAGACACCTAAATAAACAGGCTGAGGAAAAACAGACACGATAAGAGTTCCCCTTGCTCTTCCCCCCCCAACACCAGCTCTGCAGCAAAGTAGCTGTGTAACCAACGGCTGAGTGCCGAAACAGGTTAAAAAGCTCTAATCAAATTCTATTCAAGCAAGACATTCAATTACAAGTCTCAGCAATTACGAGCTTGGTTGGAAGAAAAAATCAGAAGACAGAAGGGTTGTCTGGGGCTAGGGCTGAGAAGCGCCGTGAGGTCACTGTGAGTCAGAAGCTTAAATGAGACTGCGTGGTAAAAAACTGAAGACTTGCCAGAGGAGGCATGATGTGACCAGACAGCTCAAAGAAGCAAACCATCCTGGGTGTCAAACATTCAGCCAGCGAACCGAGGTCAGAGACGCTGAAACACTGTCAGATGTGTGCCCTTATCTACCATAGGAAAGTGGAAGTTTAGCAGAAATTGAGTGAAAACAAGTAATGTGCATAATGTACTATGGTGCTGAGGTAGTGTAACAAGGTTCATTGCACTGGGCAAATGACAGAAGTGATGACACCTCTTGAAACCCAGGTGGTGTTGAACTCCACTTCAGCTGCGGACCTGCTTTTTCGGTTATGTGCTCCGTAGGGACGGGCACTGCGTGTCCTCGGAGTCCACAAGCTCCAACGTGCTTGGAAACCCTTCAGGTTTGGGGACGGTTTGCCGAGGGAAAGTTTTGGAGGTATAAAGCTGCCAATTTCCGCATCCCGGTGTTCCGAGAGTGCTTGTCACTACAGCTACAGCTGTAATCCACGGCCGTATTTGTATGCAGAAATACAGTATGTGGGCAGGATCAGAGCACTGCAAGAGAGCACAGGCGAGTGTGGCAGCTTAAAATGAAATGTAAGGCCTGCTAGTTGATTATGACTTCTCTCAGAGAGCTCTTCATTCATTGCTACTCCTCTGGGATCTATTTCTCCAAACAGCAGTGGTGAATGGTAATTGGTAATGAGTAGCTATTGAGTTTTACATAATACTAGAAAATTACTAAATGCTCACAGAGCATTTGCTGACTACAGGGAGGCACAATAATAATTTAGCTTGGAGACATAGACATTTTCTATGTCTTTTTGCATCGAAGCTAGTTTACACTTAAAGGTATTTGAAAGACATCATTCTTGAGAGAACTCTCTCTTTCTGTGGTAGAGCCTGTGAATCAATTTAGTACGGTAGGTTCAGAAGTTCAAGTTTTCTGCAAGTTCTCGTCAAGGCAATATTATTCAGAATATACATTCCAGACTTGTATGAATATCCACTTCTCTGTACAGTATGTCTTCTAATATGCATTAGGTAAGTTTGGGGAAAAAATATAAAAGTTTTAGTTTACTCTAATAAAATAAATCTCTCATAAAGATACATAGTCTTTGCTGGTATATTTATTTTAAACAGATTTGACTGTGCAGCCTGAAATTGAAGTCCAACTTCAATCAAAAAAGAAATGTTTCTTATCTTATTAATATATTCCAATAATCACTAGAGCATTACAGGAGTTTTCTTTTGATGTTTTGTCATTCCTCCTTGAATCAAATAATCAGCCATCATTTCCCCTCAGTAGAGTTCAAATGTGCTGCTGCAGATTGATACTGAAGTTGCATATGACTCACCTTGTCTAGTCTCTTCATCTCCAAAATAAAAAGACAGATCTCTGCTTTCAAGCAGCTTCATCTTAATTCTGTCTTTTAAGTTTTCGGGCTTAGTGCAGATATGAACCGCTCCAAAGTATGGCAGGGAAAAAGTTGTGAGCAAAGGAATTTGTGCTCATACTTGAGAAGCTTGGGTCCAACCCACTTAAATTGGACCGAGGGATTTGCACAAGAAACATATTTGATTTCTGGACAGAAGGGAATTTATACAGAATGAACAAAGTGAGGCTTCAGATAGCACGGAGGGTGGGGGTGGGGGGGTGATTAAAATGATTTCTAGCGATTTCCGTCTTGAGTTCACTGCCTTACAACAAAATGCTGATGAGCTCGTTTGTGCTTCAGTCTGCAAAGTACAGAATATTGCTAATGCAGCAACGAGGGAGAAGGAGCAATACCAGGACTGAGAGCTCTCCCTGAAGCCAGTACAAGAAGGTTTAATGGCAAATCAGCGCGGCCGTTTTCAGTCAATATCATTTTTATGATGGTCTGACTGTGCATTTAACGTGCTTTTTAAAAGAAAGCATCACTTTCAATGCTTAACCATACATTCCCCGTTTACATGCAAAATGTGCAATGTGGGATAGCTGTGGTTTACAGGGCTGTATCCTTATGAATATCAGTGTAATGTCATTCTGCACATTCAACAATTCTCAGCAGGAATTTCAGAGTTTAAATTATGAACTTTATATAATTTCTTATGAAAGGACTATTTCACGTATATTGTGCTGTAATACCGTACTTTGACACTGAGTGCAGCAACAGGAAACTTCACTCCCAACTATGGATTTTCACCTGGTAAAATGTCACAGTTAGATGTGTTGCAAGAAGAGAGTTAAATCTAACTGCAGCCTATTCATGAATAGAACAGACACCAGGGTGGAGCGAGCCTAATTCAATTTGAACTCATAAGTCCCATTTAGGTGAGGAAAATAATGAATTGCTATTTTTTCCAGCAGTGGGAACTCCCGTAGAGGAAATGAGAAAAAAAAAAGAACAAGAAAGTACTTCTGACACATTTTCATTAGAGGATGACTGGAAGTCTAAATGCCCTTCCTTAGAGACAGCAAGCATCTCCATCTTGCCCAGGTTCCCTTCCTGCATTATTATTAATATTATTAATAACCTCATGTCAAGGAACACCTTCCATTAAAATCCTTCACTCTCGTCCCTTCCCTAAGGACCCCTCAGCTTTGACACTTAATTAAAACCTTGTGGCAGTCTGTGCCCTCTGTGCTTATTTTAGTGTGATCGCAATCGCTGGTGTGAGATTGCATCTAATGCGTTTAAAGAAACCGTTCCAGTTCCAGCTAAGAATGGGATGTGTTTGGCCTCCCTCTGCATCATTCATCTCTCTGTTTGGAGACACCCAGGCTATCTGCAGCTCTGCCAGGAGTCAGAAGCGGCGCTGATTCACTTCAAACTTGAACCATCTTTAGACATAGACATAGAGGATACAGGCTGGTCTGGGGGGTTGAACCTGAGAGGGTTTGAGCCTGAAGGGTTTCCAAGCACGTTGGAGCTTGTGGACTCCGAGGACACGCAGTGCCCGTCCCTACGGGGCACATAATGGAAAAAGCAGGTCTGCAGCTGAAGTGGAGTCGAACAACACCTGGGTTTCAAGAGGTGTCATCACTTCTGTCATTCGCTCAGTGCAATGAGCCTTGTTACACTACCTCGGCACGATAGTACATTATGCACATTACTATTCGGGTATTCGGGCAGGACTTGAAAAACTTGAGTTCACGTGCATCTCCCAGCGTGCTTGGCTCTGCTGTAACAAAGGCAGCAATGAGTACATGCAGATAACATGGAGAGGAACAAGGAGGAGGAGGAGGAGTCGCTGGCCTTAACAAGAAAGAATTCTTCAATAATTCACAGCTGGCAAGTATGGGAACCCTGGGCTCTCAGGATCACTCCAGCTCCTGCATGATTGATGATCTTTAATCTCAGCGATTGAGAACACTCCTAAACACGAGTCCCCTTAGGGACGAGATAGGAGCAGGTGCCCTTGAAGCAAAGTGCTCTTTTTAGTTCTCCCTGTCTAAAACTAAATCAGCAGAGCAGCGCCCGTGTTAAACACGTGAATCCGAAAACACGGTACGCATAAACATTGGAGTCTACACCTTCCTGACCAAAAGAGTTGACTTGCCAATCGTTAATTGCTTAATCAATAAACATTCAATAGTTTGGCAGTTTCACGTTTTATTTTTTTCAGATGGCATGTTTTCATTCTCATGGATCTAAAAGATACTACAATAAAAAGTACAATATAGCACATTGTGACCGGCACACTTCATACTAACCTTCAGCACGAGTCACCTGGAGCCCAGCTCAGAGTTGCAATCCTGTACAAAAAATGTGACTCCAACTCATGTTCGGACACGTTCTGAGTCTCACTTAGCACTGATCCGTTGTTTCATTCAATTGGTTAATGTGCGGCACGCAAATTGAAACAACATAAAAATACAGTATATACCGCCACAGAAAAATAAAGCATCGTTTTCAGCAAACTGCTAAGGAGTTTAAGTTGCACCGGAGTCAAGGGATGGCTTAAATACCAGTTAGCCTAGCAGGAGATCAAGGAATGGGAGCACCTTCACCATGAGTTTGGAAGTCATTTATTGTAGCTTTACATGATCTTCCTGTTTCCTTGACTTCATCTCCCTGTCCACCAGTCTCCTCCCCATTACCAAGGGCAGGAAATACTGTACATACAAAACAAAATGGAACACATTTTTTCTAATCGACTCCGCAAGAGTGTTTGATGAGAACATTTTCCAGGGTTAAATCGGTGTCAAAATGAGCCGCGAGTTTAATTATCAGACAAACAAACCTGTTTTTTTTTTGCTCCAGGGGGATGTTTTTATCTCCCATCTCTCTCATTTATGTGAAAAATGTCAACTTTTGAAGAAGACATTTCGTTAAGAATAATGACACACCAGCCCTTTGCAAGGAGCCCAGCATTGCGTGAGATTTGCTCTTTTTTTCCGCCCTTGTAGAAATCTGACCGCTTTGCAACAGAGCGCTGAAAACATAATGGAATATTTTCCTCAATTACTTGTCGTCTGATAGAATTGGTCATTAACAGAGGTCGGAGGAATTGAAATTTCTGTGGTATAAAAAGATCTCGAAAACCATTTGGATTGTAAAGTCTTTCTCTCTGTGTATTCAGTAAGCACTCAAAAGGGCTGGATTAATCTTTGTCACCCCCAGTCCCAGAATGTCAAACCAGACTTCTAATCTGTGGATTTTCTTTTAGGTGAAAGGAAACTGAATGAAAATTGTGTGGAGGAGTGGGTGACTCAGGAAACTAAGCTGGAAAAATCACTTCAGAGGAAAGGTTTTAAATAACAGCAGCACTAGATATTATCTGTATTTTTTCTTTCATATTGAAATATGAAGTTATTTCAGTTTTTTCCGTGAAGTAGTATCAGATTGTCCAACAGCTAGTACACTCAGTGAAGTGATGCATATACAGTAGCATACTTCACTGTTCAATATGTTTGTGATTGACTCTTTCATCAGGGACTCTTAATTCCTACCCTTCATAAACACTGAACCAAGATGTGTTATTCATTATGTCACAGGTCTTGATTCAGTCCAGCAGGTTACATACAGTAGGCATTTAGGCATGGACCAATTTACCTATGATCAATTTAACAGGAGGCACATTCAATTTGGCAATTTAGAGATCAATTAGAACAGAAATCAGAATATCCATTAGCCTTCAAGGATCAGTGTTCCCTGTATTGTGACCTTACTTTAACATGTACTGCTAATGTTTAAATAACAGGTGATTTAGGGCAACCTATTGTATGACATGACCTGGACTAGGGGCTCTCCAGGACCAGGGTTGGAGACCCCTGCATGAGGTAGTGAGAAAATAGGACTAGACAATATTTCTGCGACAGTTATCGCTTCACTTTTTGAAGGTACTGTTCCATGTCAAACATGGTTTTTGTAAAAGAGATTCTCGTCTACAAGCTAGCTAGTTTGGCAATTTATAACTGAATTCAGCTTTGTCATAGATTTACACAGAACTATTGCCAAGATAAATATATACCTAGAAGACCTTCTGAACCATTCAGCAGCAGCACACAGTAGATGTGAGGGTTCTGGATTCGTAACTGTATGGCTGTGGGTTCGACTCTTATGTGAAGCACTGCTGTTGTCCCCTAGAGAAAGGTGCTTCATTTTGATTGCTCCAGTAAAATACTCTGCTGAATAAATGAGTACAAATGTAAACTGGCTTTGGATTAGTGCATCAGGTCAAATAAACCCAGTATTTGCCAAGGATGGTAATTGATGACCATGTCTTGTGTTAAGTACTGTCAGAATCATACCTCTTGTGTTTGGCAGGTTGTGAGCCCTGTGTCCCCTCTCTTCATGGTCTCGTTTTTTGAAGATCCTGTATTTGTTGTGACAATCCTCAAAATCTTAGGAATATCCTGTGAATAATGAACAGGACATTAATCAATTGATACTGCACCGATATTATATACAGTATATACAAATGTTAAAGCAATAAAAAGACAAAGAGAATGTTAGGATTCAATGTATACAAGACCAAAATAATATAAATGTAGAATTTAAATCAAGGGATATTTTATTACCATTGATCAATGCACTTGTTAAGCAGCGTACAAAAATGATATAAGAAGTTAGTTACTCTGGAATCAGCCCAGAGAAGAGTGACCCGATACATTCCCAGACTCAAAGGAATGTTCTACAGTGACAGGTTAAAAGAACCAAACCTTTGAAGTCGTGAACAGAGAAGACTACAAAGGACACCGATTCAAATATTCAAAATCCTCAAAGGCACTGACAAAGTCAACACAGTGGACATTTTCAGAATCAACACTGAATCACAAACCCAAGGGCGCAAGTGGGAAATACCAAAGTATTTAAAACCAAGAACAGGAGGCACTTATTTACCGAAAGGCTTGTGGGAGTGTGGAACAAGCTGAAGCTTATCTGGTTCAATTCCAGAAATGCCTGAATGAGATCCTTGGATTAATTACATTCGTTTCTGAGGAACAAAAGGCACTAAACAGGTCAAAATGTTTCCTCTTGCCTGTAACCATTATTCATTTCTAAAGGCAAACCTTTGATTCTTTGTAAAAAAAAAGTGTACAAGTGCTTCGGCATGATTTATTATCGTAAAAAAGTTTTTTGGCGAAATGTTCCTTTTTCAAATTATAGACACAATGGTTATACAGTATGAACCTGCTTTTATTGTTGGTGTTCAGCAGAAAATAAAATATACTGTATATAAAAACTGATACAGTCCTTATTAGATTTCTTATGAATTAAGAAGCTGGAAGGGATGGTACTGTATGTGCTTAGAAGACTCTTTGTCTCATCTTTGAAGAAAACACCTTAAATAGTCCTGGATAGAGTCTAGGTTCAGAATGTTTTAAATAAACCATTTAAAAGGCAATAATAATAACACATACTGTTTGCTAACACGTATACATGCACATATTCAGTGCACTCGGCTGTATGCTAAGTGCCTTTTCAAATCTGCTGTCTTCATGATTCAGAGAATAATCTAATGAACAGTAATTTTGTAGGAAGCACTGTTACTTTCTTAATTACATTATTCATTGCATTGTTCTTAGTTGCAGTTTCCTTGGGTAAACACTTCACCCATCATTTCAGAGACTCAGCATTTTCCACTGATGGCTTTTACTGCAGCCATTAATTTTCACTTGTTATTTACCGATTTCCTGAAGATTTTTAATATTACTGTATGTCCCTTTATGGCTCAAACTCTGGCCTCAATATGAATAAAGACAAAAACAATGTAGCAGGTATTGTGTAGCATGGGGTTTTTGCACGAATATAATAGTGATACATTTCTGAAGGAGAAAGTAAGGATAAGCCACTTTTAAACTAGGAATGCAAGAAATCCCAGAGCACATCAGTGTAGTTTAGAGCCGCATTTATTTCTGA
This sequence comes from Lepisosteus platostomus, assembly GCF_059453375.1. Classification (NCBI taxonomy): domain Eukaryota; kingdom Metazoa; phylum Chordata; class Actinopteri; order Semionotiformes; family Lepisosteidae; genus Lepisosteus; species Lepisosteus platostomus. Next base: position 14,913,220 of record NC_142628.1, read on the forward strand.
AAGACTTGAAGAGTTTAGCCAAGAGACACCACTGTTCTCTCAGAGATCAGATCTAAGCACAGGTCATTTCTACATGCTTTATATACTGTACCCTTCCACACAGCAAATGCTGTTTGCCAAAAATGTTTTGCTAGGAAAAAAAACATTCATAATGGAAACCTTTGGCCATTGGAGAAATCACACAATTTCAGCTGTCAGACTTTTCCTTCACCTAAATAAAGACCAATCCCTGCCAGAGTCACACAACAGTACTGCCAGAGCTCTCAACAGAGAGTGTCTATGTTGAATTGAATTCTACACTATATTCCATTGGTCACGGTAGGTGATCAAGACACTCAGATGGACAGCATCCCACATGTCTATGGGTTTTGATTACTGGGGGAAAAAAAGGCAATTTCATTTTCCATTAGTAGAGAGAGGGTTATTTTTGCAGCTCTAAAGGCTTTTATTTTATTCCACCCTATATGCTTTAGTGTAGAAATAACTGAGGTGGACATAATTGCACATGACCCAGGAAAATGATGCGTTGGGAACATACCAAGCAGATGATTGCACACAGAGTGTTACATCTCAGTATGATGTTAATCCCTTAATTTCAGCTTTCTTGTCCTGAAGATGGATTGTGGCATATGGATACATACATACACACATACTATACATACAGATATGTACCATATATGCATGCATATGGACACATGCATACTGTTTATCTATCTATATACAGTACACGCCTACAGACACACACTACATACACAAATGGAGAATATATGCATGTACTGTATTGTGAAAGGGCATGATGGATTTAATATTCAGAATTCATAGCAATAGCATGCTTTTGAAGATACCGTAACTCTTGTGAAATAAATTCCGGAGGAAATTAAGTGTTCAAAGCCAATGATTATCCTGAGAAGAAATGGGAGACACGTTTTAATTTATTTTCAGGTTGCAGCACTCCAGATAAGCTCGTGGGGTCTGTAGTCGAGGCAGGCGATGAACTGCTGACTCGGGTGCAGCCTGTCACAGGCGAAGCCTTAGTTTTACTGGAGACAGGTTCGTGTCACCCTGTTCTTGTTGTGTTCTTCACTGCCGCTGCATCCCCTGCGAGGACGCAGGGAGTCAAGAGCACAGCACCCGATTTCAGTGTGATGCCCCCCACCTATCCCAAAGCTGACCTCATTATTATGCACGCAGAGACCTGCCTAAATCAAAGGAGCTACAGAATAGCAAATTAATGTATGCTCTGCAGGGAGACAGGAAATTACATTTATTATCGTTTGACTCTGCAATATTTTTCATTCTGTCGGCAAATATCATTAGATGCTTAATCCAGCAGATGTTTGGACTGTCAGAAGATTTATCGCTCTGCTCTAGGAGCTATTAACTCCTTGTGGCACATCTTTCTTAGCAAGATGAGACACTGCTTTAACTACAATTCACTCGTGTCGCTAATGTTATAGCAAATCTCCTTGAATTAATTATTATTTGTCTCCATGGTTCTATATTTGAAACTTGCCCTTATGGCCTCAGAACATTCTGTTTCTCTAGTATGTCGTAATGCTAGTGATCGATCAAGTTATTTATTCAGTGACTAATGTAACATTACTATGACAGCACAATAAAGGAGAAAGAGTGCTCCCAATTACAATGGAAAAGTGTAGGTGTTCAAGCTGTTTTTAACCTACCAAAGTCCTTCATCAAGAGACAACAAAGTTGCCCTATAAGAACCAGCATGCTTTGCAGTGGGATTCAAAGTCACTGTGTTGACGTACTGTAGCACGGTGAGACAAAATGATACAATAATACAACAATACAATGCAGTACTGTATTGTATGTACTGTATTATACTGTTGTATTATTGTATCTTTCCGTTACACTGTGCTAAGCTGCTATTGCACTGCAATTTCCCTCATGGGATCAAGAAAGTATCTACTGTATCTATCCTGCATTTCCCAAATCAGGTAAGGTACTTATTTTAGGTATAGGTATAGGTACAGTATTTTCATTTCAGTCAGGGGGAAAAAAAGATTAAAAACTCATAAAACAATTCACGTAAAAGAGAACAGAGTAATAAAAGTGAGAAACTAACTGTAATTGGATAAAACAATGTTCAATGTTTTCAGGTTGTTTTTCACCTACTGTATACAGTATATCATATGTAATTATATATCATATACTACAGTATATTGCACAGTACTGTAAGTGTAGTATATATGCAAACCAACACAGCTATGTACAAGTCTTAGAAATCATTGGCACTATTGAGGATGTGTACAATGAACATATCAACCATTTCCTCAAATCCTTCACTAGTGTTTTCTATTATTACAACATTGACTGCTGTTCACACGCTGTAGCGTGGTTATGAGAAAGACAAGCTTGTCATTTTAAAATCTTTCATTGACATTGAGCAGAATCTTCATAAACAGTTCCAGGCAAACTGCATGACAAGCCTATATTAGGTGTTGTACCGTAGGTAATCCATCACATTCTGCAATCAAATCTACTGACTCCTTGTCAGGTGTTCCTCGTCATTAACACTGTTTGTTTCTCTCTACACAACTGTAAAGATAAAAAGCCACTTTCAGTACTGCAAAAGGAGAGACCTATCAGCACTGATTTAAACAACATGGCTACAGTTTCATCAGAAAGTCAGCAGTGAATGTAGCTGAAAACAGCACCACTAGTCCTGACTAATCTACCGATTTACCTTGATTTCTCATAGCCCATATTATCAAATGACTAAGAGATGAAAACCTACAGACACACAGCACCTATGTGGTTTATCCCTGCTTGTAGTGAGACTGCTTCAGATTTTCAAAATCCTTTCTTGCGATACAAGAGGCTATTAAGAGTCCTAGCAAAAAAAAAAATACAGACATGACATTACAAAAGAAAAATAAGTGAAGATCCCTCTGGGACTGGAATCAGGAGGCTCAAAGAAGGCTGTGTTGTAGAAATCAGACATATGGGATCCTTCAAGACTAGGTTGTGCCAGATTTTAGAATCACTTAGCAAATAAGGGATCATGTAAGCAAGATGAGCTGAATAGTACTCTCTTGCCTGGCACCAAATTGCCTTGAGTTTGTAGAGGTGGGCATTCCGGAACCATGCTGAAGGCCCGTAGCAAAGCAGGGGTAGGAAACAAGGGTGAATTCCCCAGGGGTGGGGTCATCCCGTTTAGGAGAACCACATCCTTCGGATTCTCACGGGGAAATCACCAGGAGACTGTAGCTCCCTATAAAAGCAGTTCCTAGGACAGTCGGGGGTTGTCTTTTCACGGACCCTCACGGTTTAGGAAGACGGTGAGTATTTACAAAGACAATTCGGAGAAAAAGGTTTTCAGACAAGACTTGTAGAGGGAGAGTACTGGTAGCAGCCTCGGTCGGGACGCCGGTTAGTAAGAAGATGGTTAATGAGCGCCCCTGGCCAACCGGGACCGACCGAGAGAGGTTACTGCCACTGCTGTCCAGGGAAGATACAATTACAGCTCATGTGGAGACCCCCTCCCACGCTATCAGAAAGGCCCTAATGATTCAGACCAACACCTTTTGCCTGGACTTGCAAAACTCTGATATCGGTAAAAAAAAGCAGTGCTTGTAACAAAGCTTGAGAGCTCATTGTCAGCAGTCAATCGACACCTTACACTATAGTTGGACTTTCCTGTTATACCAGTGTCATTCACAGAATACAGTTTGACTTTCTCTGCAGGTCAGATATTTCACAACAAAGAAGGAACTGAACACGTTGAAGTTAAAGCTCCAGATGTGCTGGATTGTGACGTTTTGGCCGATACCCACCAGTGAATTTGTTTTCTCCATAAACTGAACAAAAATGTTGAGACCAGCAGCCATCAGCAACAGTTATGAAAGGCAAATGAATTGCCTGTCAGCAGCACGTTGCCCTGACCTGTTATGATCTCAGTTATCAGCATTATAAGTCATGTCTCATCTCCCTGCAGTTATTCAGTTTTTACATTTCAATAAGCAAATAAAATAGGGTGCTTCAGGAGGTCATTGTCAGCGATGTCAAGCTATTTCGCCGACACAGCCGAGATGAAAGCAGAGAAGGGTTATCATACAAAGACATGTTTGTTTCTGTGCAGCCCATCAGGTGGTAAAGTATTCTGAACTGCAATTAGCGGGGAAATAGACACTTAAAAGATGTGAACATCTGTGAATGGCCTTTTATTGATGTGATTGCACGTAGGCGAGAAGAAAACACGGCTGCTTCTGATTGTATCTGGCACGTGTGTGTGACAGAGTTTTATAAGTCCCATAGATCACCACACTTGCAGTATATCACCAGGCAGTAAGTCCCGGAGGTGGCCACAGAGGTCATACAAAATCTGGACCAACCAAAATGTGTGTCCGTTTACTAAAAGTGGTTATGTGCAAGAAAAATGTTTACAAAAGACAACAACAGCAATACTAATAATAACCACACATCAGCTCTCAGTGGGGAGGAGAGCAGAGTGATGAAGCCAGTTCAGAGATGAGGGTTATTAGGAGGCCATGAGTGGTAAAGGCCAGGGGGAAATTTGGCCAGGATTTTTAATGACCACAGAGAGTCAGTTTTACGTCTCATCCAAAGGATGGTGCCTTTTTACAGTATAGTGTCCCCATCACTATACTGGGGCATTAGGACCCACACAGACCGCAGGGTGAGCGCCCCCTACTGGCGCCACTAACACCTCTTCCAGCAGCAACCTTAGTTTTTCCCTGGAGGTCTGGAGGACTCTCATCCAGGTACTGACCAGGCTCACACCTGCTGAGCTCCAGTGGGCTGCCAGTTGTGATTTGCAGGGTGATATGGCTGCTGGCCTGTTGACACTCATTCAAAATAAGTGAGCTACAGATTCTTCAAGGAATTTTCTACCAACAGTTTCAAATAACAGACCAGCAGTCACCCAGGCTACGTAAGAACACAAGGACAAGACTAACTCCACCCTCAGCTCCTCTATCTACTGTAAATGTCAGTTGAGTCAGAGTCTCCAACCTGAGACAGAATGGTGGAACATAGAGACAGAAACTACACTGTGGAACCACAACAAGACAAAAATACCAACAACCAACATGCAGATTAAATTAACAATACAGATGACCATAACTTAAATATAAACACAAATATATAGAAATAAAGGACTGAAAGATAACCGAATTAAGTAAGTAAATAATAAGAAATTGAGAGACCCACCAGAGGTCATGTGCCTAGGGCTCACTGTCCACGGGCAAAATTTCAAAGAGATTTGTTTAATGAGACCTCAAAGGGGCTAAAAATATATAAAATCACAGTGGACATCTTGAATCAGGTCACAGGTTTCCAGAATTCATTGTGCTGAAGACAGCTGGATACTTGTGGAGGAATCCTTCAAGGAGACAAATGTTTAAAAATAATTATAGGTAATAACAATGACAAAAACCTCCTAAGCTCAAGACAGTGATGGATTCTTTTCGTCTAACGAAGAATGAAGACTCAATGTCTGATTACAGTTTGTAATGGATGTAGGGAGTAGAAAAATAACCAGAAAGCAAAGAGTCCCAACAACACTTTATCTGCATCAATGTCACCACATTGCGAGAGCTCCACGGGTCCTGTGTGCACTCACATGCCTTACTGTGAAGTAGAAGTCAAAGAAAAAATAGGAAAAATGTCAAGAATGATGGAGAAGGGTGGACGTGATTCAGGAGGATAATAACAGCAAGCAATCTGGAAGGTTTTCACCAATTCATGTTCTGCTGTGTCCATATTACCCACCCTATAGTGTGGGGATCAGACATGTGTCTTCTTGCTGGGGCTCCCACTTCTACCACTAACAAGCCACTAGCTGCTGCTGTGATCGTTTATTACAGCGGGTCTCAAGCAGAAACAGTCACACGTGAGGGAACTCAAGGGTCCCAGCCTCCATCTCACCGCCCGAGTCATTGTGATGCCGCCTGCATTTACAGTAGAGTGCAGAAATAGGGGGGTGGAAAAAAACGTTCTTTATGCGATTGATATGAATAACGGAAAATAAAATAAAATAAAACCAACAGGTTTACCATATGCTGCGTGCGGCTTTGCCAACAAAAAACAGATTTCATGTGTTAAAAATCCCAAAATAAAAGCTCCATGCCGTTTTACGCAGAAAAAAAAACACAGACAAACTGAAATGTCAGGATTACTCCCTCAGTTACCCAGAAAGAGAGAAAAAGAGCACAGAAAACAAGTGTAATGTATTCCGCTCCTGCCTGTGAGTGACAAGGGAGTCCCTGCAGTGCCACAGGCTGAGTAACCAGGCCTTGCCGGAGCTCGTCCTGGGACACACAGCCATCTCAAGACACCCTGCTCAGCTGAGGACAACCTGAGCGTGTGCGCTTCAATCTAGATTCAATAACTCGCTTTTTTTCCCCCCTAACCCTTCCTAACTGCACCGAAAAGAATGCTCGCCAGTGAGTGCAAAAAAAAAAATAGTGCACTATTTAGTGTCAACTTCTTCTTAATTTGTCTGGGATTGTTCATATTTTAGAAGACATGAGGTTCAGCGGTACCCAGTCTGTCTCTAAACCCTGTTCATATAGATTGACAGATGGCTCAGGCTGAATACCATTCCTCGCACATGTAACTTTCAAAAGTCATTCAGGATTCAGCCCTTTTCTCTCAATTTGTGAGCCCTCGACGTCAGTACCTATCGTGAGTTAATCATTACAATCTGAAATTAAACCCTGGTAACTAAAGCCACCGTTTCTCTCTTAATTATATAAAAATGAAGACTTTAGATTTTCATTATGCTGGTGTGAGCTGCCCTTATGATGTTTTTTTACTTACATTCAACTTTTCCGATTCTTTGCAGTATTTTAAAATAGTTTTTCTGCTCATGATCTGTATCCAAATTCATATTGATAAATAATGATACGATGTCATATTCCAACAATTTCTCCATATGGATAGGGAATACAGGTATATACAGTATCTCTATAGTAACTAAGAAAGGCAATTATTTTAATTTGCAATTTGAAATAAGATTTGCTTTACAACAGTTCGGAATTTCAAAAAAGACCGGACTAAATGGCATAGTTGAAAGCTTAATTATGCATCTCCTACCATTCATTAATGAGCATTCAGCTCAGGTATCGAAACATAATTATACATTTAATTGTGGAGAAAGGAGAAAGTAATTGTGGCTCTGTATTTCTAAAAAGACAAAAAAAATCTTTATACCAGAAAAAAGAGGGATATAACAATACTACTTTGTTTGGTAACAGCTGTTCTTAAATATGGTTTTATAGAGAGAATCAGAGCTGGAGGATCATAACACATTACATAGTGTAAGATCTGACAATGCAAAGAGACAGCGCCAGTATCATTACCACACGCACTGCTAGAAAAATTAAAATAACTGCTTAAAATACAAGGAAATAAAAATAATTATTTTCAAGAACAAATAAAATACATTTTTTCCAGAATCAAAAGCAGCTACACTACAGTACAGGGGAGCTCAGTCTGTGCCTGAAGGCCAGTGTATGCAGAATTCACTTGGTTAGGTATCATAAGAGCAAAGCAGTACGTGTCTCAGATTATATATATTCCAGTATTGCTGGAAGAAGCAAAACAACACCAAAGGAACAGGACAGTCCATTAAATAATTAACCTAATTATTTTCTAAATTAGACATATATAGGGGTTTTCTTAAGGTCTTTTATAGTTGATTACACAAGACATTCACTTCATTAAAGGTACAGTTACCTATACCTCACCTTGGAGCCTGGTTAGAAGCACTACAATTACGCGGCTAATTAGCTAATTAGACCAATAACGTACCTGAGAGCTCAGGGTGAAGGAAAAACAGGAGACGCTAATGAACACCAATTAGCAGGGCTGTGATACAGAGGTGAAGGGTAGGATCTCAAACCTTGCCTTTGCAGAGGATGTCTATGATTTATCATGATTACTGTCCCATCTTGTTGCCTGGAAGGAGGAGCAATCGTCAGACCTCACACCCCCAGAGGTTTAATTTACCCACCAGGAGGTTTTTATTATCCTCCCATCAGTGCCCAAACGGTCAACTGCTATACGATTCTGTAAGGCGCTCTGGGGAAAACTACTCAAAGCATGCAAGAGCAAAGAGAAACAGTAGGTTCACTGGTTGACTGACTCGCTGACTCGCTGACTCGCTAGCATGTCAGCGAGAGCTCAGTTGGTTAAACTGCTGCCCCCTGTTGCTCCACCTCTTGAGTGTTGTATCTCCAAACAAAGCATGTGTAGAACACATTTCAGCCACTGCTTTCTTCACTCAAACATGCTTCAGAGTTTAGAAATAAAGGGACATGAACATATGTCCCTGTATAACATATGAACATTATAAACATTATAAAGGTGTGAGTCAGCAGTATTCTGTAGAGCACTTTCTCAGTCCTGGTCCTGGGAACTCTTAATTGAAGCATTAGGCAGCCTTCTAGTTTGGGTAATTGCTCTGTTCAGCAACTGTACTCAGCACTTGACCAAGAACCAATAGGATCTTCAGGACCAGAACTGAGAAACCTGGAGGGCGGACACTGATTTTGGACCTCGGTACTTTCTGATGACTGATTATCCAGCATTAGTCATCACAAAAGGTTCACAATTCTGAAGAGGTTGGATCTTTTCTAGTGCAGACACTTGCCTTCACAGCTACGGTTAAACACAGGTGCTGAAGCCCACTGGAGGTGGGACAGCAGGTTCCCCTGGGAGACAAAGCAACACCAGGCACTCTCCCCCGGCACATTTGCCCAAAGCAATCACTGGGGGCAGAGTGTGAGTTGGGTTGCGCGTTTTAAAAGCCCGTTGTAACAGAGGAGAGCTACAGAGACGAGGGAGAGGTCAGCTGCATGGAATAATCATAACAATAAAAGTTGTACGTCTACGCAAATCTAAGTCACAGGAGCAAAAGTTAATAATAGTAATTTCAGCATCCAGCTCCTTGGAGTCTGTCTGTCTTTCCTTTTGTTATTAAATTTTGCCCGGCACCTACCACTGACATCACACACAGCGAGGGGATTAATAGCTACTTCACGCCACATGAATCATTCCCGTCTTAATCAGATTAAAGTGATTTATTTACACTCAGGAAAACAAAATTAGCCTAAATTGTGCACGCAGTCAATTCTGCATAGTTTTACAATGCTGCCACGGATCCCATTGTGGCACAGGCAAAGGATCAAAAAAATATAAGCACGGCCTTGGAAAGGCATGTCATCTGCAACAACAGCGCTCTTAACAATAACATTATACTCCCACGCCATTATGCAGCTGTAAAATAAGATTGATTCTATGGTTTTTAAACAATAATGACTCTTCTCACACGTAGTAGATACTGTCCAGTGATATTCAGTCAGCGTATTAACTTCAGAAGATGATGGCGGCACGCCGCATAGTCATTTCAGGAATGGACTTCGCTTCCTTTCCATTAAAGTTTTCCTTATATGGAATGAGGAAGATGCTCCCGGTTTGTGCAAACATGTTTGTGCACACATTTCATGAACTATTTGCATGTTAATTAGGAGAATGATGCATTCGGATTTGCATATGCAAATCCCGGCACTCCGTTATCATTAGCTTGCTCACTGGCCCATTCCAGACTCCCTCTGTCGCTTCCCGCAGGTCCCTGTTCCTGTTCTTCCACTCTGCTCAGAAACGGGGTGTCAGGGGGAAGAGGCCGGCGCACGTTTCATCGACCCACCTCGACAATGCAGTCCCCCCGGCCATTTCAAAAGATCAATTCTGTTCCTAATATCTTTCTTTCGAAGCTCCATCCATTCAATTATTATCCTCATAATATTGCAGAAATACATGTACAGTAGGCAATAATACTATTGGCACAACTAATGATTCTACAGCTGCTACTATCAACTGCTGATCATTGCCACTGATCATCATCAGTATCATCATCAAAGGGCTATAGTAAGCACTCTTGCATTCTTTGGATTGCGCAGTATATATACTTCAATTACACATAGCTTGATATTACCCTGAAGCACCAGAAACACGTACAGTTCTGGCTCACTAAAACTGAATCGATCCGCCTGCAACACCGTAAAATGGACACATACTGCACAAGTATCCACTGAAGTTACAATTCAGTGCCACCTCTTTGTTGCCATGGACACCAACCAAAACACCCCCATTGACCTTTCTCATAAGACACCACATTTCCCACACTGGATCTGAAGTCACCTGCGACTCGGTCACAAGAGAGAGCAAGGCCAAACCAACCGCTGAACTTTTTTAAAAAATCTTGTTCCGGCTTTTGCACTAGCCAACCCTGCGATCAAAATCTCTGAAAATCTCGACAGCTACGTTGCTTCCAATTCTGAGCTCCGACACCTTGTGGTCCCTTCTCCAACCGATTCTCGTGAAGAGAGAAAAAAGGAAAAAAAAATGTAACATTTCACATGAACACAGATAAAGCCTGGCAGTAATTTCTCCTGCAAGTGCTGCATTTACTCCCTAAAAAGGTAGATTTCCTTAAAAGGCCAAAGCTACCCATTTGCCCTCTGTATCATAAATCCACCTTACTTGATCCATTATAAACTAAACTCTCCCATAATGCAAGTAACGCTGCCTTAGGTGCATTTTATGACTCAACCAAATGTCAGGCGATGTCTAATACAGATGGGGATTGAAGACCGTGCTACCTCATTTTCCATTTTTATTTTAAGCATAGCTTAGTTGCTGTTATTCAAAAAGAACAAAAAAGCAATTTTATATTAAAAAAATCCAAGTAAAGCTGGGGTAGTGAATTGCAGATGAGATCTACTCAGCAGGATGATTCATTTTGTACAAAGTACAACAGAGTTTCAGAACTGGTATAGACCAAGGTCTCTGTAACAAAGGATTAATATTGGGGTTTGTTTGACTAAGCTTCTATGCCCTTGAGGAGTGACGGGGTTCACTTTTCTGAACCCTGAACTTTTTGGTTTGACACAGCCCTGAGGAGAGCTGGCATAGACAATGTACATGGGATTTTCCCGTTTTTTCATGATTATACCCTGTATTCACTTCATAAGAATGTAGGATATTAAAAAAACTTCATCACATCGCTTTGGAAATGTTCAAAAGAGCGAAGATGAAGTCACAACACAGCCCTCTATTCTGGGATCCCGTTACTGTGATTCACTTCACTCCACTGTTATCTTGTACCACACAGAGGTGTTCGAAGACACACTTTTGAGCTAGATTCTGTGACAACTCTGTGACAGCTAAGTGAAAAGCAGTTGTTTAATGCCGTATAATTACAGCCCTCCAGTATTTTTTATAGAAAAAAAAGCAATGTTTTCTTTTTTTTTCCTATTCTGTGATCTTGTATTGACAGATTTATTTTCAGAAATGGAACAGAACAGCACAACGTCTCCACTTCTGACTTTCTGCCAAAGGCACTTTATAAGTTAAAGCCAGACACTTCCACCAGAGGCGCAGTGCAGTGAGGGTTCAACCATGCTGGCAGCACCACTCCACCAGTACCAGTACCCCAGTACCCCCTCCTTCTGACTTTCTTCCAAAGAAACCCTCCTCTCTGTGCACTGGACACAATAAGCTAAAGACAAGGTTCATCTGTCAGCATCTGTGAGCAGTCCTTCTCTTTTAGGAAAAAAAGAAATCATATCTACTGTATATAACAACTGAAGAATTCCTACTAAAACACACATTAACATACAGTAGCAGAGCCTGGCAGGTCTGGCTGTTGTGCATCTCAGCTTTCTAAAGAGAGCATCTGGCAATTTCAAAGGCAATGCCAGCCAGCTCAGCCCTGCCAAATCCTACTCTACGGCCCGTTCTGGGTGATCCTCAAGTTTCGTGCAAGCACTTCCACCGACAGAATCGATTTACGGCTCCCGAGCCTTGAATCTACAGAACTTTTCCTCTCACCATCAAGTGCTAATCAGCTCAGTTCACCTAGACAGCCTTTGATGGCCTGCTTGGATGGGAACTCTGTGCGTTTTACTACTGAATTGTGCACGGTGCAAGGTCCAGCACTGCTTAATACCTGTAGAATAAGGGTATCTTGGGGGGGGTCTCTCTGAACTTTGTACACCCTCCTTCTGCTGAAGCTGCAGTATTTTATAAGGTGGGCATTCAGAACTGGTTTGACCTGGAATGGAAGAATGCTGGACACAAGGGCTACTACTGTATGTAATTCTATACTGTGTTATACATGAATGCCTGCTATGAAACTAAGTAACCAATTGTGTTAAAAGAAGTTATCTTTGGCAGACAGGGAAGAGGAAATGTGCGTTATTCCGGAACGCTGCCAATCTGATCGGCACAGGGAAGCGTGACAGATAACAGAAAAATATTTAAGGGCCGTTTTGATTCAATCACTTTGCGAAAAACACACCGCAGCTTCTCTGCATGTTTCGCCCTCCATGCACATGAAATAAAAACTCCTTTAACTTCTGAGATGGACTCCCATATTGTGTTATAGTTATATTGTGCCAAAGGGTCTACGGGTCAATATACTGTACATTACAATTGTTTCATGGACAGTGTTCTGCTCTTTGTATATCATTAGAAATACTAGTGTATTATAAGTACTGAGCTACCATGTTTCCAAAGCCCATTGGCCACTGACAACACCACAACATTGCTGACTGACCAGGCTGAGCAGTAAGGGGTATCTGTGCTTGCAGAGTCATTCTGCAGCTCCCTAACAATCCTCATATCGGTCCCGTTCTTTGGAGAACAAAATTAGTGAAGGGACTGAAGGGATTTAAGATTATTTCTATGCAAATTAATCAACAACACTGACATCCCCTCTCCGATCTGTGAGACAGGTTTCCACCATATACTGTACGCAAGAAACAGCTGAGCCTTCTTTTTTGGATCTTTTTTCCTCTTTACAAGGGGCACTAGAAATCAGAGAAATGTAAGTGGGTTTTTATGAGAATAAGAGAATCCGTTTTTCCGAAGAGGCCAGTGTGGTAATAGTTCTAGGTCACTCATGTGTGAATACAGTATGTTCCTATTTTTGTTCACACAAATTAAACACCTCTCTTGTGGATGATCAAGGGGTAATTCTACTAACGATGGTGGCCTTTGACAACTTTGCCTGACCTTTACAAAGCCTGTAAGGTGTGGAGGGCATGCAGCAAGGCTGTGGTGTGCTTACAAACTCAGCTCTGTGAGTTTCATCAGTGTAATCTTTGTATAGAGAACAAGTGAAAGTAAGGGCTTTGTTAGAGAATATGTTTATTTCACTAATCAGTTATAAGAAAAGACATACAGTATATGGTTGTGCAATATTGTAAAACCATCATACTACATGGGATTTCAAAAGAAAACAGGCCAGTAGAATTGAAAGTCAAACTCTGTTCTCAAGTAGGGGATTGTTGGCTGAACACAAGCTCAAACCTGGGTTTCACTTAATATGGAGTCCATTATTGTGGTGATGTATTTTTAAGAGCGCAATAGAAATTGAAAACCTATGGACTAATGAATAAGAAACATGTCTAGTACTCATGTCTCCATCTCACAAATTGAGTCTGTTTTGGCATTCATCTTCAAAAGGAGCTCTTAAAATCCATTTTCTGATGTCTGAGTGCTTGGGTAGTTTGCAATTTTGGGTATTTTCGGCTCAGTGTAATTCTGGTATTTCTGTGATAAACAAATGTAAAATGTCTGGATTTTGCAGTCCCCATATATCGAGACCATATTAGGAATATCTATATGCCAAAGAATACCGAACAGATTTTTTGAGGGTTTTGGTAATTTTTCCTAATCAAATATATCAGGGTTGTGTGGGTAGAAAAGCCAACATTAAATTGTCTGTCTATAAATACATGACCAATCACCCCACATGACAGCCCACACTCTGAGGCTAACTGCTATTTTTAAAAATATTTTATATATACTTTCCTCTTTGAATTAAGCTTAAAGGCCTTGGCTGATTATTGCAGAGAAACAATAACAACAAAAAGCAATTAGACAATGTCTTGGAAGAGTAAGAAACATGTAGTTTTCAAAATGTTTTAAATGCATGAGTAAAGAATACTACGGTATACAGTAAGTGTTAAATAGTAATTCTACACCTCTGCCCTTTCAAAAAAAAAATCAAAACACTCACTGAAATAATAATGGATGAAAGCTACCAGCTAGAAAAAAGGGCACTTCTTGGCACTGACCTCTTTCCAAGGTGCTGGATAATTGCATTTAATTCATTTGAAAAGCGGTTTACACAGGTCGTAAAAGGGAGACTCTGACCTGTGAACTACATTTCCCAGAAGGCAACGGGTAATGACTTGCCATCCTCCATCATCTGACCAATTGGAAAGAGACAACTGGTTATGCAATCGTGGGGATAAGTAAAACTCTGGAAACAAAAGTTTCCAGTCGCTGTTGGCTTCTGCTGTCTGAGGACGACAGCAGGGCTTCCGAATTGCATCAGAGGCAGAATGCAAACTAAATGGACAACCAACTCACCATTCAGTTTGCCTTGGCCCTGGGTTGATGGAAGATATTTTTTTAGACAGAAGTTTGGTTTTCCATGCCTGTAAGAAGTTAATCCCTCGACTGTAATTAAAGGGAGGGGCGTTTGAACAAGTATAGCCAGAACTCAATAAAATAGCTAGAGACCCACCATTTGGCTTCTAGACAATGAGGAGATGCAATGAATTAAAAGACACACTATGCTAAAACACAATGTTAAAAGTGAACTATATAAATCAAAGGGTGTTGTGTAAAAATTGTAAAACACACCAGTAAGGTTTCAGAACACCAAATAGGGAGCTGTGTCAGCATGCGTAGGCTGCAAAGGAACAAGTAAAGGTTTATTTCTGCTGAAAAGAGAAGAAAAGAAACAATTATTTTGGCTCTGGAAACTTCTTCAGATGTGAGCTCACCTGAAGAAAGCTCCACAGTCGAACTGTTCCCGTCTTCTCTTTTCAGCACAGAATAAACCTTTACTGGTTCCTTTTTTAGAATGCTGTGTACAGTTTTGGCTGCCAGGCTATAGAAAAAAGCCTGCTGCTCAGGAAGCTTTCTGGGACTCAGAGAGAAAGTTCAACATTGACAGGTTAAAGGAACCGAATCTTCTTGAGTTGTGAAGAGAGTACCACTTACAGAGAGGACCCATTGGAAACTACAGTGCATACGAGCGCATTTAAAAGCAAGAATATGAGGCACGTTTTTGCAAGGGGTGTGGGAGGCTGGAAGAAGATGCTCAGCCATGCTGGTGAAGTCACTACCCCGAATTCCTTCAAGAAAGAGCTGGATTAAGTTAACTACTAGCTATCGAATGGGCTAGATCGGCTGAATGACCTCCTCTTATTTCGAACCCTTTTTATGGCCGTTCTTGGTTACAACATAAGTTAAAAAAAAGGAAAATATGGAGATATCACCTCTGAGCTTTAGGAAATCAAATCAAAAGTATATAGTGCAATAAGAGAAAAGCCGGTCTAGACTGCCCCCTTGATGTGTCCTTGTAGGGTTACAAATCATATCTAAAATCCCATTGACCATCTTCCAATGCATTTCAAAGCCTCCCCAGCTTTGCTGCTCCAGACCTGTGGAAGAAATGAAAGCAGGAACAGTAGCCTGGCGTTTTGAATCAAGCAGCAGCGACTACCTTGGTGTGTGGCTGCTGAAACGTAACTCTGGAGCTGTTTGCAAGGGGGGAAGTCACCATCTCCAATTGCTTTGAAGGGATTAGAGGCGCTGTGGGAGGCTGATTGTGCAGAACCGACGACAGACAGAGATGTACTGTCTCCTTCAGAGCCTTCAGCTGTGACTCCTGTAGCAAATGAAAAAAATCAAACGCTACTTAAGGATGGATGCATTTCAGCTCATCTCCATTCTCTTAGTTGGTTTTCGCTCTTGCTAAGGAAACTGAACAAAAATGACATTTCTTCATCAGCGTTCCCCTTGTCAACTCTTTTATTTGTCATCTACTTTTTTTTTTACAGTCTAAGAATAAAACCTCTTCTCTTCAGAAAGGAGCATCCGTCATTTCTATTCCTGGCTGAAATTTTGGCACATTAAAAAAGTTCCACAGTGCCATGGACTCAACAGGCCTCTGCATTGAAATGCAGTCGACTAGTTCTGCATCATTTAAATTCCATATGAGAACCCCATTTGTCATCAAATCACATTTAAAGTGTCAGCTATTTGAAGGCAGACAATTCACTCCAGGAAAGGGGCCAAAATGGCTGAAGTAAATGCTTGTTCTTCATAGAATTGTATTAATAAAAGAAATACCCTGTGTTTAATAGTTTCCCAATAATTCCCCATTACATCCAGCCCTGTTTGGTGACATACTGTACTGTAGATTAGGAGACAGAAACAGGGATTTTTGCTTGATTTTAAAGGGGCAACTAAATAATTCAAATGCAAATGTGTTTATGCCTCTTTTTTTTTTCCATTTAAAGCCTGGCTCCTGAAGATCAGGTCTGACAAGCCGACACAAATTAGAAGAGCTTCTTCAGACTTTTTTTCATGCATAATATTACATCAAACTCGATTGTGACTAACAACTCAGGGACACGACACATTAAAAGCTAAAAGCTTCAAATTTCTGCTTTGTAGAACAAACAAAAACTGAATTTCTGTCAGTATTTTGTGTTTCTTGTTTTTTGTCAAGAAATATATATATATTGAATGGATTTTTTATTGTGTGGGTATAAAGCAATAACAGGGGACTTCAGCAATGATACTGATCTAGATCAAATTTTATATTATTTGTAATTAGTAATATTGGACTATAATATATATTACTGTATTCAACTAGTAAAAAGGTATTGATATTGGCCTAGAATCAGAATGCACTTTATCCACATACTGTATAGTGAAACATTTCGTTTGGCCTGACAAACAATAAAAAAAATATACCTAGTACATAATACATTCAGTGGATTTTACAGATGTATACAATGGAGAATAAAAATAACTATCCTATACAGTACAGTAGAGTACAAACGTAAGATTCAAGTGTGAGCTGCCTGCATATATACTGTATGAAATCAATGTAATTCTGTGAAGGTCGTTACTCATCAGAGTATAGAAGATGAATCTTCTATATGGAATGATTGGAATGATTGACTTCTTACAAAGTTTTTTGGAACCTTTCATACTCTGAAACATCATCTGCATGGTAATTTATCCAATTCAGGGTGTAGTGGATTCAAGGCATCAGTTAATATTAACACTGCTTCCCTGTAAAGACTCTTTAGTATACAGTACATATGGCTGAGATGGGTCTGTTTCTGACCAATAATTCTGCAGCTCATGTTTGTAATGCTTTTGGCTCTGCCCCAGACGCCACGATTCCCACACCAAGTGGATTGGTTCAAAGACAGCCCACTCTCTGCCAGAAGGTAGAGAAATAATCTCTGCGTAGCTTTTTTAGAAACATACTCAGTGTTCTCTGAGAACTTTTGTTTGTTAGCAATGTATTTACCCAGATATTTAATGCAAGGAACAATCTCTACAAGCTGACCATTTATATGTTGAAATGTAGCTGTCTCACGCCTGGCTGAGTGTAGCATTCATTCTTTTATTTTAAAAATAAATATTTTTGTATTTTATTTCCAAAGTGCTTGACGGGCACCAATAAATAAGAGTTAATACTTTGTCAAAGTGGAGTGCTTAGACTAAACAATTACTTCCCTCTAGAAAGCCAACCAATTCATCAGCATACAGTGTTTAAGCAAGCTAAAAGCATCATCATTGATCTGCATTTTATTTGTGTAGAGTTATCATATTGCAGTTGTAATGAAGTGGTGCTATTAATCCATAAATTACTGTATTGCAGTTGTTATGAAATAGTGATTTACATCTATAATTTGCCAAATACTTCAGTTGCAATTAAATAGTGATATGGGTCTGTAGCGTAGTTCATTCTAGTTCAAGTTAGTAGTATTAGGCAACAATGTATTGTGTGGGAAAAGGCAGAGGTTCATTCCACACTGAAAAGCAGAAGTCAAACACAATCTTTAGGCTGTGCAGTCTTTTTCAGGTGTGTACTGGAGAGAGGGAGAAAGCTGGAAGGCACTGTTGTGTACTTATAACTCAGCAATGATTCTAGTAATGATAACTTTTCCTGTTATGCTACTGCATTAAGTTTGATGTTAGTCAGTGATGACTGCCTCATAATTAAATGGTACAGAGTGGAGTCAAGTGAGAGAAGAAAATGCCAGAATGGATTTAAAGCAGTCAAAGTTCAGTGGAATGCACTAGCTCCATATCAGGCCTAATTAGAGGTTTGAGAAATTTGCTTTATGGAGACATATTTCACATCCAGCTCCGAGTAGAGCTCTCAAATAAGAGTTCAGAATTATACCAGACAAAATGCTATTACATCCTAAGATGAAACGACTCCAGGTTCATTAGTACACTACTTCTATGGCCATTTATTGGGACAGTTATTTTTTAATGAGCCATTGCATATAATTAATGTTTCTCAAAGGTTAGGGTGCATTTAATATTTTGACGGCTTAGCTAGTCATTTGAACGCCCATTTGCCTAATTAAAAGAAACCAATTAACATTTAATGAGCAGGTAAAAAAAATAGTTATCATACATAATTAAGAAACGACTACCGCAGAGTAATTTTTGGCCAGCATTCAAATGCCACACGCTAATAAAGTACTTAAAAGATCATGTTTCTTCATCAACACTTCATTGCTTTGGCGTTTCAAACCTTCTTGATGCAGTACATGAGTCATTGTTTGTGCCCACTTAAGTCGTTTTTGACATGGGCGATGTGTATCTCAAGTTGACGTTGAAATAGGAAGAGCATTTGTCATTAATT
Organism: Lepisosteus platostomus; assembly: GCF_059453375.1. Lineage (NCBI taxonomy): Eukaryota > Metazoa > Chordata > Actinopteri > Semionotiformes > Lepisosteidae > Lepisosteus > Lepisosteus platostomus. The sequence continues at coordinate 14,931,974 of NC_142628.1, forward strand.
TGGCCAATTATTGTGGGAAATGCTTCAGAAATATAAACTCAGAGTTGTTTTACCACCACAATTTGTCTTTCTCAATAGGCCAGGTAGTCTGGCAAGTAAAAGGCCTGAGCAAACTGTCGACCTACCTTGTCAAGGGCGGCCTTTTCCAGCTCCTGTTTTGCTGCTGTTAATTTGCGCTCCAGGTCCGTCAGCTGCTGCCCCTGTTGAAAAGACGAAAACAGTGGAAAGAGCTGATGGAACTCGCTGATTTTTCATTGCCTCCTCAGATGCCTTACAAACGACACGAGGGCACAGGAGAGTGCAAACGGCATCTATTCCCGTCACCTTCCTTGTCTCTGGCGTCGGCAGCGATTTTGAAGCTGTGAAACACGTTAGCTGTGCTTGAGTGAAGGAATTTACTCTCGGAGAGCGTCTGCGACTCAACACTGCAACACTTTGAAATCAGAACTCAACAGACACTTCTTTTTTCTTTTGTTGGCGTTGTTTATAGTAGAGATCCCGGTGCAGTAATGCAAGTAAATTGATATTAATGAAGTAAAAGTTGACTGAACAGCCGTGTTTTGTGTTGTTTTTTTTTCAGGCATCTATTGAGTGCCAGACAAAAGCATCACAACGAGTTCCCAAATGCTTTAAACATCTAATGAGCATTTAAGAGCACTATGATAATACATTTAACACTGGTGATGTTTTCTGATGCGTACGAGATCAGGTACTGATTCAGAAAACCTCTATAAAGACAACCCCCCACAAATCACCAGCTGTTTCTATTCTTGTCCTCACAATGCCAGGATGCGACTGTATATGCAGGGAAGTATGAAGCTGAATAACAAGCATTTAATGTTTTTGAACAAGTATTTAACGTGAGAAAAAATGAAATATAAAGTCTGCAGATTAAACACAATACGCTACAGAATTCTAGCCACCAGGAGTCAGTAAATGAAGATGAGGTTCAGCTCCAGTCGATGAACGACTGCAAATAAGATAATAATATGTACCTCTGGCTTTGCATAGAAAAAAAAGAAACTATTCCGAATTCCCCAAAAGCCAATAATAACATCCCTGGGTTCTGGATTTGAAATTTGTTTTAAATCCTCATTCGTTTTTGCAGTTGGAAAATGATTCTTTTTCGCAGACTTTACCTCAAAGACTTGTTCACCGAGTTCACTTGGGGGAACAAAAAAAATCGACACCCCGGGTTGCTTTAACCCGAACCGCAGTCCCGCAGCCTTGAAAAATCTTGTCCCTTGCCCATTTCCTTCCTGAAAACTAGGTGCGGGGGCCACATTGACATCCTGTTCTGCCTTTCAGCCCTCGTCCGTCCTGAATGACAGAAATGGATCCCCGGAAAAGGCATTCCTTAATTGGACTGATTGATGATGGCTATCCTCTGTCAGGGCCTGCAGTCCAGAGGCAACGTCCCATTTGCCACCTCCCCTTTTGAAAGGGGACGGCTCGGGTTTTTCCACGCCTCCTTCCTGAGTCAGGCAGCCCGCCTGGAGCTCTCATGAATCCGCAGAAAAGAGGAGGAAAAAAAAAAGACAGTGGGATTGCTCCCTCCAGCCGCTCGAGATAGAAAGCTATTACAGCGATATTAAGACAGTGCTCTGAGCCTCTGCATCCCCTGTGCCCATTTAATAAAGTGATGTAAAGAATACAAGTGTGCCATCTTTCCGACTCAATTTCCAAATGCAACAGGAGTGGGAAGAACCTTCGGCGGCTGCTTCAGATATGCAGTAGCAATCAAGTTTTTTTCTTCTCAGACAGGAAAAAAAAAAAAGGATCCTGCACCTGTTTAACCATGTGCACACTCCTGTATTTCATGACAGAGGACATTTTCAGTGGGGTCATTTAATAGCGGCTCCACTCAACTTGATGGCCCAACCCGCAAGCTGCTGTTTTATTTAAACCTGCTGTTTTAGCTGTGGGCCAGCCAGAGGGCTGACAGAGTAAACATGGCCCCGTCCTTCTGGAGGAGAATTCGCCCGAGGGAGGCTAGTTAGCCCTTTTGGATGCTTAAAACACAGCAGCAGGTTAGTCAAACACCCGGCTGTGTACTGTAGCAGGCGATAAATCAAGCGCCTCTCATGAAAATCTTACCCAGCTGGAAGAAAAGGGGCAATGTGAAAAGGTCTCAGCATGTTTAGAGCCAATCAACATCTGGATAAAGGAGACATGTATTCGCATGTGTGGTTACACCTGAGTAACAGTGCATGGAAGACAAAAGATTATCATCCACATATCTATTATTACTTGTTCTTACTTATTCCTGCTAAAGGTCATTACAGAAAGTGCAAGGAGGGACTACACAGGGGTCAGAACGTCAGTCTGTCACTGGACATAGACACACACCGACAATTAAGTGGCACTGATTAACAAAGTCAGCATGTCTTTGGCAGGTGGGAGAAAAACCACAACAACTGAGGAAAACATGTCAATTTTGCACAGACGACACCCCAGGCCAGTGTGTTCCTACAGTCAGTTCCTAAAATAAACACTGCTGCTTTTCAAAAGCCCATCACTACATAAAAACGGTACTGCCGCTGGTTGCTATGCCGACTCTGTAGTCGGTAAGGTTTGTAAGTGCACAGTAGAAACATTTAATGACTTTTGATGCACTATGCAAGCTCAAACAACTTACACCAGTGACAAGCTAGTCATCTGATTGATTGAGATGGTTTTCCCGAAATGACAACTGTCCACGTTCACCGTTGAGTCCTTATCATGGAGTCCTAACTGTCCTGGAATCTTTCTGAATATAATCTGCAAGTCTCCTGCCTCAGTCATCTTAACAGCAAACAAGCGTGGTTTGATTTTGAAAGACCACCGGAGAGCTGCTCTATGTCGACAAAGTGACAGAGCTCTGTTGGTAGCCAAGAGTTCGGGGGACTTTCACAGCAAAGTTCTCCGCCTGTGCAGAAAGCAAATACAATCCTGGTAACAGCAGCATCAACTTCCACCCCGCACCCCACTAATGCATTTCAGTTCTGCTCCGGGGGGAGATCCCTCGGTGTGAGAGGTAATTGAATCTGCAGTCCCTTCCGAGGCTAGGCCGACTGGAAGGGAAGACCCCAGACTGTGCCAAATTGCTGTGTGTGCTCTCATTTCTCTGATGGCCTTCCATGGATCATAACCTGCTACTCTCCATGTCAGTGTATTTACTGTACCTGCAGAGACCTCCACTGCAGGAACCCCTTGGCGAAAGGGAAAATGGATTTACCAAGACAGCAGCAGGTCAGGTGATGCGGCAGTACTTTGCAGTGTGCTCAGTGAGGCCCCGAGCTCGCACTTGATAAATGGCTGGGCGCACAGGAATCCAAATATTAAACACCGGCGACTGAGAACTACAATAACGCACGCCGCTCCCAGGAGCGAAAGCCAGCACTTGGAACGCCCTGACTTGAAAATGAACTTGAAAGGGGAAACGACGAAGCCTCTGCTTTTATACAAGCTTCTGAACAGTAAATGACGCTTCACGCTGCAGTATTAAGGCAGGTGCTCTTCACACAGTCCTTGCTGCTGGGGCTTGAACTCAAACCATCATGTTATCGTCTAAGGGAATCTGAATAACTGTAGTAAAGGTGCAGTGGAGAGCTTCCCTGTGGGCTAGCTATCGATTCCACTTCACTTTGAACCGTGCTCTATTGATTATTCAAGAGCTATTACAATGTAATAATATGTTGCTGCACACACTGGCAGATCCAGGGGTCATGCCTTCATCCACTTCATCTCCTTTACTGAGAACTGAGTGCTGTAGCTCTAGCACGAAAGTCTTTATGATGCAAAGATGTTTAGTTTTACCTTTAGAGTTTTCTACTTTGGAAGGGAGGCCTACTCTGCTACTCTGGACCATCCGTATAGAGCACATACTGTATAAAGCCCTGGAGTGTTAGAAGAGGAATTTCATTGTGTGTAACTCTCCGTTACTATTGTCACATTGCACACAGTACCTTGCCAGTCTTTGTCCTTCGTGTGTGTGTGTGTGTGTGTGTGTGTGTGTGTGTGTGTGTGTGTGTGTGGGGGGAGCAGTGTAAGTACAGTAGGAGGTTATCTTTGAGTAGGCATGTTCTTTTTCCACCTGCTGTGAACCCTGGGCTGGGATTAACTCCTACCTGTTCTCAAGTGCTTTTGTCCTGAAGGCTTTACTGAAATTACAGACTTCATCACACCCAGCTTGCAGGTCCCTTTGTTAGATGACATAGGTCAAAATGTTTATGACTGACTCACTCAAGGCTTAATGTCTCACATTGGGATTGAAATGGTTGTAAAAAACAGAAAGTTCTATTTCCCTTTCTTCATAGCTTTGCAAAGAAGCTCTTAAATCTCTTGGGGTGCCTTCACATCTGATGCTGAACCCTTACTTTGAATGCTCCCCCAACATTTCTCTTAAACGCTCTTTAAGAAACAAATCGACCTCCTTTAGGATCGTTAAGGGACCTTAAACAATATAACTTCAAACTCTCAGCCTGGAGGATTTTCATATTGTGCAATGAGCACGGAAATTATTTCCAAAAAGCTCGGCTTTGCTCTTACCTTAAAAATCAAATCCTTTTTCCCGTACCGCAGCTCTTTCAGTTGAGCCTGGATTTTTTTGGACTGCAGGGGGGAGATAAGGAAATATGTGTTAGCTTATTTAAATACAGAAATTGCTTTTAGATCACGTACTGGGATTTGATTCTGTCCGTGTCTGAGGCTCCCATTGTTTGCTTTCCTGGGCACGGCGTGAAGTTCTGAAAAGGCGTTCGGCGAGAAAATCAACTCCTCTTTCCAAATAAGCACGCAGGAGGGATCACCTCTTGCCTTCCCACGTCCGCGCTCACTCCCATACGGACACGCACTCCCACGCCACAGGCGGCTAAGCTGCGCTCCTGCCGTTGTTCCTGGTGGAGAGGACCGGGGCTGGGGGCCAGTTTCCACTAGCCTTCCGCGAGTGCCCTGCACCAGACTCTCCGAACGCAAGAAAAGGGGGCTTTCTAATCTTAACGCCCGTGCCCCCTCGCTTTCAGAGAAAAGAGGCGATCACCGTGTTCTTCAAAGTAGCCAATTCTTAAGACGCGGAAGTAGGTTAGTGCCGGTTTGTAGAATCCACGTTGAGCCTTGTACGCAGGAAATTTGCGAAAACACGGATCGATTCTAGGCTCGAGTAACTTGGATTAAAGGAAACTGCAAGGAGCTGTTGGACAGTTCTGAATTAGTCTTGCGTCTTCTGTCTGGTAATGCATATTGTAGATATTCACAGTAAATGCACACACATGCATACTACTGTATATAGTTCACTGGAAACGGTTAAAGTGGTCATCAAGAGGTGAGAGGTTTGAGTGGGGAGCTACAAAGGAACTCGTCAGTGCTGAGATGTTTCAGCCACCGTGTCTCTGCAGGCATGTGACCCCATGCACCTTGCTAGTCATACAGGAGGAACTCATTGCTCATTCATGCACAGTCCGCAGATCACAGCAGACAGGACCTGCAGACTCTGCATGACTGGGAAGAGAGACCAGCTCGCACTGAGCAATGTCAAGCATTATCATACGGGCAGTCAGAAGACCTGTCTTTGTCAGGTCCCTGACACAGCACACACTGCTCCTGCTCCAGCTGCAGGCTGACAGAGGCAGCTACAAGAAGTCTTTAGAGCAATATTTTTCTTCTTATTTTTTCAATGCTTTCTTCCCAGGTTTCGTTTTATAAGTCAGGTCCTCTGGGGCATTTACTTCACTTATCCCTGTCAAAGGACTTTGGGAGTGGCACTGGCCAGCTCCCACAGAAGCAAGGCTTGACAACCATACAAATAACCAATGATAAAATGAAAAACAAATAAAAATTAATGAGTTCTGAGGTCTTTATTCTGTGCATTAAGTTTAATTAGCTGTGCTTTTTCTGAAACAAAGTAGCAGTCTCTTTCTTGGTGATTTATCATGATTGTTCATTCATCCTCTCTGTCTTTGCATGAATACAGGCACAAAAGCCAGAGAACTCATGGACAGTGCTGGATTTCCCATTAGGCACTGCAGGCACAGGGCCTACAAAATGCTTAGGGCCTACGAAGGAGAGAAACACTAGTGACTAATGAAAAACGAGCTGGAGCAACATGCTTGCAATCGACTCCAAATCAATAATCCTACACTATCTAGCGCCTGTTCTAGAAACTCGAAGTATTGAAGTGATGATCGCTCGACTCGCTCCATCAATTACACGGTTTAGCATCAGAAGAGTTTAAAGTGCACCGTGTCAGTCGACGTCAATCAATTTGCGTTTAATCCTCTTTTAGCAGATTTTGGAGTGAAAGTGCACAGGGCCTACGAACACCATAATCCAGCCCTGCTCATGGCCAGGTAATAATGGGGATCCTAATGGGGCGGTGGTTCTGTGGTTAAGGATCCGCGCCTGTGGCTGGAAGGTTGCTGGTTCAAATCCCACGGCTGGCAGAGGAATCCTACTCTGTTGGGCCCCTGAGCAAGGCCCTTCACCCCAGCTGCTCCAGGGGCGCCGTACAATGGCTGACCCTGTGCTCTGACCCCCAGCTTCTCTCCCTGTCTGTGAGTCTCATGGAGAGCAAGCTGGGGTCTGTGAAAAGATGAATTCCTAATACAAGAAATTGTATAGGGCCAATAAAGTGATCTTATCTTATCGTAATGGAGATGATTTAGAGCAGCCAGTCAGATCTAACCTGCAGGCCTTTAGGCCCCCATCATGGTGAAATATGCAGATATGGGGGACATGCAAACAGCTGGGAGAACTGGAATTAAACCCAAGACATTATGAATCAGTAGTGCTAATCACCACTATCTCTTATAGCAACCATATTTTTCACTGATGTCTGAGGCACAAGCCTTCATTGTAACACAGATAGTGAGGCCTGCCTCATTTCTAGGTCTTGAAAGCAGCAGGTCGCCACAGTTTTCCTGTTCTGTCTTCTGCAGGAGTGTTGAAATTTGCTTCATCTCAGGTTTAAAAGGGCCATTACAGTGCAGAGCTGGGTTCCTCCTTTTGCGCAGAGCACTTAGCTGTGCGCTTTGGAGATAAGGTAGCAAACTAGCACATACTGAGTGTTTGGGGACATTCCAAGTTTTTGTTGAAGTCTTCAGTTTGCAGGACTGACGGTGTGCAACTTTGATCCCAGGGTTAATCTAGTTTGTCTCTCCAGAGCCCAGTCACTGAGAGAGAGTGTCCGCAATGAGGTAACTGTCCGGTCTGTGTTACTGCTTCTGGGTGATGTGAATGATGTGCAGCGTGTGAAAGATTCGGACAGATTCTCCTTACCTCTTCCGCATGGATGCCACACAGCTTGCTCCCAGAGAGAAGTTTATTTTTCAGGCTTTTGTTCTGGAAAACAAAGAATGAGATCTAATGATATTTGTCAGCTCTTTCTTATTGGTGATGTCAGATTGCAACTGGTCGTTTTTTTGTTCCTGTATTGGGTCCTCTCATGAACAGCGTTCAGTTACTGAGTCAAGACAGTCCGTCTGTACCTTGCTGAATGTCGAGGAATAGCCCGATGTCTCTGACTGCCAGCAAACCACTGTTCAACTGAGTAAAATAATCTCATCACCAAACAAAACATAAGCACTGTATACCAACCCCTTCACTACTGAAGGATGGAAAAAAACAGCAGAAGGCAATGATAATTAACAATCTAATTACTAGATGTAAATAACTGAATGCCATCACACTCTGCTATTTTAATACTTCCTTACCTTCAAGATCTTTCTTTTCATCCCTCTCCTACTCCTGCTGCCTTGTTTGCTATTTTTGTCTATTTGTTACCATACGAACATCAGAAAGGTTCCAAACAAGTCTGTAGTTCGTAGCTAGTTCAGCTGAGGAGCTCATTCAGCCCTTTATTGAAAGAAACCAGGGTTTGAGCTTTGACACCATGGCTGGGGAGCTTGTTCCAGACACCCACAACTCTTCCAGTCAAGAAGGGTCTCAGGTTCTCAGTTTTAAATGCGCCTCTGAAGGAATCTGCTGGGTTGACTGTGTTAAAGCCTTTGAGGACTTCACGTTCTCTGCTATTAAATGCTCAATAATACAGAGACTCAGTTCTTCCAGCCTATCAATGTAATAGGCACTCGGAGCAAACCAAAGCTTCCTTCAGAATGCAACTCAGAAGACACGGTTCTGAATGGGAAATTGAAAGAATTTAAACATGGTGTGTTTGTTCCCAGAAATGGGGCTCCTGAAGGCAGCAATTACAAACTTGATTTACTGTATTTCACAAAGGCTCAAAAATGCTTCCCTGTCAAGTGGGGCCCTGACACAGACAGAGCAGAAGGGGGTGGTCCGATCCCTAGAAGCAAACCTCTCCATAAACACGCGACTGAGGCGTCACCCAGATGAGCCCCATACGGGTAGATGGGTTACAAATAGGATGACCTGCCAGATTCACTCCGGGAACTTCCTCACCAGATTGCAGCGCTACATGCGGGAGCTCACAGTTCCAGGTCAGGGCACGCGGCTGCTGTGAAAGAAACCATCTGCCTGAACCGTGTCACTAATCAAGAAATAATAACTCCTTACACTTCTATAGCGCTTTTCTGGACCCTCCACTCAGAGCTCTTTACAGGTCATGGGGATCCCCTCCACCCCCACCAGTGTGCAGCCCCACCTGGATGACGCTCCCGTCCTCTCACACACACCAGCTCTCAGTGGGGAGGAGAGCAGAGTGAGGAAGCCAGTTCAGAGATGGGGGTTATTAGGAGGCCATGACTGGTAAAGGCCAGGGGGAAATTTGGCCAGGACACCGGGGTAACACCCCTACTCTTTTCAAGAAACACCCTAGGATTTTTATGTCACGACCTCAGTTTTACATCTTATCTGAAGGACAGCGCAGTAAATTCACACACATGCATACACATGCATTTTTACAGTATAGTGTCCTCGTCACTACACTGGGGCATCAGGACTCACACAGACAGCAGGGTGAGCGCCCCCTACTGGCCCCACTAACACCTCTGCCAGCAGCAACCTTAGCTTTCCCAGGAGGTCTCCTATCCAGGTACTGGCCAGGCTCACACCTGCTGAGCTCCAGTGGGGCTCCCAGCTGGGAGCTGCACAGTGATATGAGACATGTGATGATGCCGGTCGCATTTTTTGGCTGCGTGCTTTGAGCCAGGCCGGGGATCAGTCGCTCGGCACTGCCCCGTATCCCTGTGCCCACCCACTGCCCTGCCCGTGCAAGAGGCAGATCCAGTTAAACACGTCGTCGTCTGCTTAGGACAAATCTGGGCCTGGCTACACTGGTCTGAACTGCCACCATAATTACGGTTGGGTTGAATTATTAGCTTCGGGGTGGCTCTCTTAGGGAGCTGACAGTAGTATCTGGCGATGCCAGCCCATTCACTCATTAATGCTAATTCTCCTGTCAAGACAATGTTCCCTGATTGTGTCACAGCCGCTGCTCCATATCCTCCTGGGCAGCTGGCTAGACATCAAACCTGAATCGCTATTATCTGATTGTGACCTCCAGATCGAGCAGAGCCACCAGTGGCGAGGCCAACTGAAATAGAATTAGAGAGTTGGACGTTTCCAAAAAGCCCGATGCGCATAATTATCACCGCCATTAATACAATAAATGCAGCCGCCCCGTGGGAGCCTTGATCGTTGGGCAAACACGAACCTTGCAGCTTGGTGGAATGCTTAACAGCCGTCGACCAAGCGAGACTGTAAACACCGAATTTTAATGCGGCCAGCCCGTCGCTTTCAGTTAACACGAGGAGAGAGAGTCGGGTGGCTGTCTTCCAAGATTAAGTCATACGTTAGGTCTTTTTATGGACTGAGTTTTAATAATCAGCTGGCAGAGCCAGAAGAGCAATGAGTACTCTCTCTCTTAGCGGATCTAGGTGAGCCGTCAGAATGAAGGGACCCGCCGCCCACTTTCCAGCGTAAACTTTCTTGGGGGACCCCAGGAGACTGTCCTTGACAAAAGTCATTCCCCCCAGGCCCGTCCGGAGACATCTGTCGACTTTGTGCTTGCCTCGGTTTTAATGGTGAAACGTCACGGACGACAGCAGGGAAGAGAGGCGAGCTCGGCGGACTTCTGCATTTTTTTTGCGTGCTGTCCAGTCTTGTGGCGGAGAAGCTGAAAAGCATGCACAAGCACTATAGCCGAACATGTGTCACACCCTCTGCAGCCAGAGGGCACTCCCACTCTGTCCTGTCCCTAGTTTCCTCTGCTTTGCTCTCCTTCCGGTGTCTCTCTCTCTGGGGCTGTATATTTCCGGGTCACTCATTCACCTTCTCTCAGCACTGACGTTCGGATGTCCTGAGACCCTCATAGCACCAGGTCACCCCATGCCCGCTACCTGAGGGGATAGGTCTCTATACGGCATTTCCTGAACAGCTGAGCCCGGGCAAACCCCCGTCTTGCCGCTACGCACAGGGTCTTTATCGCTCTCCTGCCTCTCCACGGCTCGTCTTTTCCGACATCCGTGACAACATGAGAAAAGGGGACGGGCAGTTGCACCTTATTACTGTATGTCCCAGTTGTTTAGCCGATGCTTTCAGACGACAATCGGAGGGTGTGACAGCTGTACCCCATCTGGGAGTTGAACTCGCAAACCTCCAATTAGAAATCCAGACAACTCTTCTGCACGGCTGCCAACAGCTGCACATGCTAAAACCTCAGCTTTGAAACTTTCGTTTTGTAAAATAGCCCATCAAAATGTTGCTTACAAGAATTAAAAAAATCTTACGTATAGGATTGCGATTATGAGTCACACACAAAACCAGCATACAAGCGATGATTTGAGTTGTTTTGAGGAAGGTGTGTACAGGATGTGTGTACAGTAAATCCTTGTTTCAACGGATTTCGGATTTCTACGGTTCATATGTCGGTACTTCCCCGTTTTTTCCTGGTTGATATGTCGATACTTCGGTACTTATGGAGAAGCTTTGAGTGGTGACAGAGAGGGAGATAGCTGAAGAAGTTATGACTCGTGATAAAGCGGACGAAGAAAGTGATGATGAGGAAGAAGGGCCACCAATTTGCAAAATCAAGCTGTCTGATTTAAGATCTCATCTCCTTGACTTGATCATGTTTATCAACTCATCACCTGATCCTGAAGTTCAGCTGTATTACTCTCACTTCCTAACTTTCAGAGATATTACTATTCATAAGCAACAAACTTCCAAAACACAACTAAAATTGGATGCTTTCTTCAAGCCAATTAGCTGACCAAAACCTGTGTCGCCTCAACCTACCACCTCCTTAGCAAATGGCGTCAACCTCTCAACAGGACTGACAATAAAAATGGAAAAGGAGCAAAGTGACTACATAATGTTCAGGATTTTTTTTCTTGTTAAAAGAGGGTGGGTAATTTATTATTATTTATTATTTTCTAATGGATGATATGTAATATATATATATCAAAATCTGTCATTTTTCATGTAAATACAGGTGGCGTTGTGCTTCAGAATATCTCATTTTGTAATTTAACGGACTTTTGGTTTCATATAGACGTTATTTTACAGACATTTGGATTTAACAGAGATTCAGCAATATCGGACCCCTCCTCCCCCCAATTAGTCCATTAAATCATGAATATACTGTCTCTGAATTTTATTCAGGTAGTCAATAAATTCATAAAAGTATTTTGTTCCTGGATTTTGTATATTTGGCAAATACTGGACAGATCATTGTCCTCGGATACTCTTACTGTAGGTCACAACGGCTTCCTGTCTTTCAGATGATCTTGTTAATTAAAAATGTCATTTGAGTTTCAGAACACATGCTACTGCAGTCAGAGACACACTACAGTGTGCCCTTGAGCTAACAGAATGCAAACACAAAAACTATCTTTCACTCTCTTTGAAATCGAACAATAAACCATATGTGAATGGACAGGCATGACCTTTGTAATTATTACCATTTTGAGAGAACAGCAGGCCAGGTTTAGCTTATCAGCTGTGTAGTGAACTTCAGATAACCCTATTTATTTTACAGAAAAATGACCATAACAACTAAAGTACTGACAAGAAGCAATTGAATAGAGCATTACACCATGAATTCACGTAAAGCATATGTATTTTTGACACAAACGACTATGGTCTGTGTTATTCACAGATAACAGTACCATCTTTGTTACCCTACTGTGACACAGTGTTAATTTATACCTTTGATAACAGCACAAAATACTGCTTCTTTCACATGTCAGGAAATATTGTGCTATATTCAAAATATTTTTGCTGTATAAACCAGTTCCAATTAACAAGCTTTGCAGACACAGCTGTGAGTTCGTTATTATATGTTGTCATGAACAGATTTACTGCATAATTTCATGACCCTGAGAGCAGTTCTACTAAATGCATCTTGTTAACGAGAGCCTTTCCGAAACCCGATTAGCATCCTGTGCATGGAATTAACACAATGCAAAAAGTGTGGCAGAGCAATATACAGTACTTTACGGGTACAACCAAGGGTAAATGCAGAGCTAAGTGCAGCAGTTATGTATCCAGCTCTTTGAACATATGTACAGTAGTTGACCACTGGTAGTTTCAATCAAAATCCCAACAACAACAGGTGAAAATAGGAGGGAATACTGTAGACGCTGTAAAAATAATTTAAAAAGATGTAGACTAAATTCAGGACTGGGTAAGCACTTGGGTGATGACATGTAATATAACACATGTAAGGTGTTGCATCCAGGTAACACAAGCAAACTAATCCTTTACAAAAAACAACTGAGGTGTTTATGTAGACAATTCCATTTTCACCCTTTAGACAAAGTGAGGAAACAATATCAAAGGGAAACAGACTGTAAGGATTTTAGGTATAAAAACTGTCATAATTTAAATCAGTTGGCGTTGTGTTAAAATTGTGAAATATTCTAGTGAGACCTTATTCAAACCTTTGGTATGGAATAGAGGTGACTACAAATATATTACTGTTGGTTCTGAAGGTCCTTGAATATGAAGCATAAGAAAGTGGAAATTATTTGAAATAAAACTGAACTGGGGGGGGGCACTTCCTTACACAAAAAGTTGTGGGAATCTGGAACCAATTTCCCACTGTGTTTATACTACTACTACTAATAATAATAATTAAAAATGTTATTTTATATAGCGCCTTAAAAGGTGGCTTCTCAAAGCGCTTTACAGAATGACAAACAATAAATAAAAAGAATACACAAGATAAAACACAATTACAACACACAGAGGAGACCGTGGATGGTGGTGCTAAATACAGCAGGAGCAGAGGGGTAAAGAACAGAACCAGTGAAGTAAAGGCCCTTCTACAGGTTTTTGAGTCTGGATCTGAAGGAGTTTAGAGAAGGAGACTCTCTGATATCCTTGGGGAGAGAGTTCCAGAGTTTTGGGGTGCAGCAGGAGAAGCCCTGTCACCCCTAGAGTGTAGACGGGCTTGGGGGACAGTTAGGAGACCAGAATTAGAGGAGCGAAGGCTGCTAAGTGGGGAGTAGGGTGATAAGAGCTCAGACAGGTACTGAGGCGCCAAGCCATGCAGAGCCATGTTTAAGAATTTGATACCTTAGATTATATAATCAACCAAACAAATTCAATGGCATCCTTTCAATTTGTACCTTTCTTATGTTCTTAATATGTTCTTCTTGTATATACAATAGACAGAAAGTAAGTAGGGAAGGGTGTAGTCTTGACAGATGAATTGTTACTGGATGTGAATGTGGAGACTGCACTTCTCAGTGGCCAAGAGCAACCCCTCACCTCCTGCTGAAGATCTTTGATGATTTTGCTCTTCCTTTCCATTTCGGTCTTTAGGAAATTGATCTACAAGTAAAAACAGAGAGAGATAAGGAGATCAAACGAAAGCCATTTCACCTCTGTGCCGCACATGTCTAATGCTCTACAAGACTGAAGGAAACAAGGGTGTCACGGAATGGAGTAGGAAAAGGTAAAAAAGAAAAGAAGGCGCACTCAGAGATCACAGAGGTGCTGTCAGGCAAAATAAATCAATTAAGAAAAGTAGATGCAACTGCTCTACTCCAAAAAAATTAGTCGTTTTTGCCTGTTGATTTCTGGGGTAGAGAGAGTGGCATCCATTTAAATCTATTTTCCCCAAATAGAAAATGATTCATTTTCAAGCTTTTACATAAACCAGAAATGTTTCATCAAGCTGATACTCCATCCTTGGCATCTGAAAGGGGCAGGAGCAGCTGCAAAATCATTCCACAGAGCAAAAAAACACATAAGGAGTAATCGAAATGAGAGCAAAACAATTCAGGACACATTGTTGATCTGTGGTCTGCCTGCTCCCTTTGCTGAGATCCGGCTGTCCCCACAGAGCAGGCATGCACCGGAAGACAGATGGACACTGCACAAGATGACTGTGGCATTGCTGTCCCAGCCCGGAACATCACGAAGCTCACAGTGCGTCCACAGAAAGTGGCAGCTTGTGTGCCAGTAGGGAAGGAGAATCCCCACAGAAGTTCATTTCCTTGATTGACATGTGGGCCACAGCAGTAGGGTGCAGGAAGTGTTATACATTGAATCACACTTTCGAGGAGACATGGTGTCAAAGCAGGATCTGAGCAGCTGGGTTCCTGGCTTCAGAGTAGGAAATAGGATTATTGCTATAATTAACAATTGTTGAATATTATGTGTCGGCGCACACAAAGACACAGGATAAGGAAAAAGACATTCCTTCTCTAAAAGCATTCCTAATGATTACTTATGTATTTCTCAAAGGCACAAACATCCTTAGCACACTTGTGCGTGGTTCATCATTTCACTGTTCTACCGAAGGATTAAAATAATCAGATTCTGCTTCTCATTTTTTTTGAGCTCGGGTCAGGATCTCACAGGAGACAAACAGAGAAATTATTGTTCTCATAACAATTTAGCGCAGAGAAATGTTCTCCTTCAGAAAACGTTCAAGTGTTGAAGTTGACACCGCATATTACATTTCCAGTCTGGCTCAACCCCCTAATCTATCACAGGACAATTTGCCTTGTTTTATTTTTTTATTAAACATTAGCCATACCATTAATGTTTAATAAATGTGTTACGACAATATGACTGAAAGAAATGGATAATGATTTTCATACACAGCAGCGCACAGCTAGAATAGATGGCACTTTGAAGGAATATGGATAGTCATTTAAAGTGAAGGAAAAATGATGTTATGAATCTCTGTTGCTGTACAGATAAACAGAAAATAAAACCAACCACTGCACTATAATTACCTATCTGTCCGCTTGCCTGCCCTTCCTCCTCTCTCTTTCTCTGTCTGCCTGGTTTATCTGGCAATCTCTGTATCCATCCATCCATCCGGACGCAATTTTGAAAGAACAGAATGTTCCTAGCAAAGTAATATTGCAAACCTGAGATATGTCAAAGAATAGATATGGCAACCAGAATGGATTAACCCCTTTGTCACATCCTTGTAAAAAAAACAAAGCAGCTCCTGGCTTTTCCTACAAAGATTGCCATGGGTTTACACTAAACACTCCAGATTGCACAGTTCCAATGTAAAATGCAGGACAGAGGCTCAAACAGCAAAGATAATATGGACCGAAAACAGGCACCAATGAATATAACTTAAGCACAGTCTTAGAAAATGCACCCCTGCTTTCTTTTTATTCTTTGCGTTTTCTGTTAAGGCATATTGTACCCTACTTGTTTCCTCTGAAGGCCATGTCTTTAAGTGCTTTGGCTACTGTGGAATTTCTTGCACCAGGAAACCAAGTTTGTGCTGTACAGCCACAAACTCTTTTGCTGTACTGTTCTGTTTTGTAAGAGCTGCAATCGGAAAACGATCTTGGATAAAGCCGTCAGCTAAACAAACACATGAAGGACACTCTGATCTCAAACGGCAGAGGATATACAGTAGTCCTGTATAGTAAAATGTTCAAGGAAAGAAGCCTGCCTTGTGTGTGCAGACAGGGAGGCAGTTGTCCTCAAGGGTCAGAGAGGATAAATGCAGCCCCACATTGTGATCCCTGCTTCATGCCGAACAGGTCACAGGCACTGTATTCTTTTTTAAACAAGAGCCTGGGCTTTGTGAGTGCGTGAATTTGTTTTCCTCAATACAATAGCCCATTGTGTGTGTTGCAGGAGGAAAAATTGCAGCTAGGTGAAGCTACAATGAAACACAAACTCTTGCGCCTTTCTAATACCTCTGCCACTTAGCAATCAATCAATCACTAGCATGCAGGAAAGCAGCCATTTATATTGTACTCCTGCAGTGCTGCTGTGCGCAGCTCGCTGCCTAAGTGATAAGGTGTTTAAATGATTTCAATCATTGTTCCTGGCTACAAGCCCATGCAGGTACAGGAACTCCAGGTCTTTTAAAAAACAAGCCTGTGTGTTTGTCCATAAACAGCAAAGCTAGTCTCTGTCACGATTCCAGCTTTGCGTGCTGCTTCAGCCCCAGTGAACATTTCACTAACCAGCTGGAATGATACACCTGTGTAGGCATCATGTCGAGTTTGTCAGGAGTACTGAGCTCTGCGGTACCCAGTGAGCTTCAATCAGGAATGCCCACACGTGACCAGACTACAGCAGTGGGTACAGAGCGTATTGATCTAATCTAATTATCTCTCTTCTGCTGTGCCTGCTTTAATTTCCTTTTTTTTATGCGTGTGTTGTGTAGCGTGTTTGAATTCTGTGAACACAGTTCATGCATTGTTCCCAGGAACCCTTTATCAAGGGCACCTATAATTGGCAGTGCAGCAACCCTACTGTAGGTCTTGATTGACAGTTCGGTCCTGGGTGTGCCCAGATAAGCCCATAGTGAGCATGTGAGACCCTTTGGATTAATGGCGGACGACAAGTTACCCTTTAAAAGGTTCTGTAAAAATTGAAATCCTGCGACTGCAAGGAGAAGGTAAAGGGGGTTTATTTTACTGTAGCACTCTTGTGGTGCTGTCCTGCAAAAATGACACCAGTCAAACAAACCAAAGGCTGTCATTGCTTCTACATCTCTCACAAGACTGATGGTTCAGCCTTCTTTTTTTAATGCGGAACAAGTAATAGGTTTATTCTTATATAGTATATAGGTTTATTATATCTGCGCCTGTGGCTGGAAGGTTGCAAGTTCAAATCCCACAGCCGGCAGAGGAATCCTACTCCATTGGGCTCCTGAGCAAGGCCCTTAACCCCAACTGTTCCAGGGGTGCTGTACAATGGCTAACCCTGCGCTCTGACCCCAAGCTTCTCTCCCTGTCTGTGTGTCTCATGGAGAGCAAGCTGGGGTCTGCAAAAAGATAATTCCTAATGCAAGAAATTGTAAAAGGTTAATAAAGTGATGTTATTATTATTATTAAACACAACGTTTCAGCTGTGAAGCCTTCTTCAGGTGTGAGAGCAATATCCTACATCAACACTCCCCCTGCATACAAGTCTAATTGCTCTTTACATGCCTGGGGCTGGCGCTAAGCTCTCTGGTGTTGTCCTGTGCATACTGAGAGTCGGTCATTAATACAGCAGTCATGCTCTCCCCTGCTTTTCAGCTTCATGCGCAGCACAAGTCAAAACCTGCTCAGTGGCAGAGGCAGTGGAGTTGGTGCACAGTCCGATAAAGTCCAGAACTCTACTTTTACCAGTGCTAAGAGAGTTCTTTTGAAATGTATGTGGCCTGGGGCAACGCTGCCAGGCAATAAATAGTAGCTTTAGCTTAAAAAAACCCAGCATGGCTAGAGGCTATTTTACCACATGGCTCTATTCCAATAACCAGGGGCAACGTATAGCTGGTATAACTGCATAAACTGTAAGAGGAATAATTTCAGAGTTGGAAAGAAGATCGTTTTTCCCTTTGGGATTTTAACTATATGAGTATAAAGAGACGCAGTGCATTAATACTTATGTTTTCCATTTCAAGTTTTCTTCATTAGCAGAAACAACGGGTAATTAAGATAGTGGTTAGATTTATCATGTTTTGCACTTATTAATAGCTAGGAAAGTATGAAAAGGGGAAAGAAGATGAAGTACTGTATGTATAATCGGCATGTTTTCTGCTTCCCATTAGTGTACAGCCAAATCAGGAGGCATCATAAATCTAAACCATCCACTGGTTTACAAACATCTAATGGCGCGTGTGTGGGTCTTAAAGGCTTCTTCACTGTTTTCTCACAATTTTCCAAAATACTATATGGTACTTATTACACACACTGCAGAAATACAGCCCATCCATCACCTCGTCATCCTACAGAAGGTTGCAGTAACTATCTAGCTATTATTTTAATTCCAGTGGAAACAAAAAACAATCAAGGGGAACTTATTTTTCTTGCTACAGTATGTGCTTTCTGTGAGATGAGCATGCCAACTTGTGTTTTAAGGGACAACAGTAAGAGTAAGAGTCCTAAGCTTTTGCTGCACGAACACTTTGCTTGGAATGCACAGCAATAAAGTAATAAATATACAGTGATTAACATCCTACCTCTACTGAAAGAGCAAAGTGCTTTGGGTGCCATTGACATTTATTAAGGAGCAGCAGTGTCACTGTAATCCCATAAAGGACAGGTCAATTTGAGTAAAAATGCCCCCTGGACAGAGCTCGGTTTGCCAGGAACCAGACCGCGAGACCTGCAATTAGCAACACTGGTAGCGGAGGAGTTCAATGTGGAGAATTAATGCTGGGCCACCTCTAATGTGCTTCCCTGCTTTGCATCTCCCCCTTTCAAATCCGAGAGGGTTTTGTCCTGCAATTCAAATGCTCCAGCGCAGATTTCAAAGGAGTCTTTTGTGGAAACCTCCACAAGGCACACCGAAATGAAAAAGCCTAACTAAAAGCTTTAATAGAAAAAAGAAACGTTTCTAAATGTTTTTTTTGAAAAGGTGAGTACCTTTACAAGGCAGGGATATTCAGTTCCACCACTAAAGAGCTCAGAAAAGTAAATGCTGTACCTCCTGCCATCGCTTGTGTTGCTACTATTACCAGCGTCTGTGTAGCATAAATTTCCTTCCTCCACCCACTTCCTGATACTTGGCTCTGAGGATCCTGGCAGATAATGTCACAAGACACCACAGAGAACCAAAGAGGACTCACATAACGGAATAGAAAACAACTGCAAAATGAAGCTGAATGGAAAAGCCAGGGGCCCACACAGATTGTGTTCCTCCTTTTGTCACTTTTTAATATATTTCCCTCTATTAATGCTGACATCTGGAGAAGCCACCCCTCTTTGAAACTTTTGGCAGGTCAAGTTATTTTTGTAGTCTGTCAATCTTCACCGCCTCTATCTATTCTGCCTGGGTATCAGTGGGAAATCTGAATGAGGCTTTGAGAATCTCTTTCAGAGTTATTTTTAACAGCGGGGACTCACAGCTCTAGTAGTCTGGCACTAAAGTTCCTTCCCCAAATGAGCGGGCAGAACCAGGCTGCTTCAAGAATATTTTTAAATAATGTAACGTATTGCTCAGCACAGACATTTTCGCTCCCGGCTTCTATCGCATAATGAATGGTTGATTACAGTACATGAAGTTGTAGATTTCTGGCTCTGGCCTGGTTTCTCTGACCTGGTCTCCTGACCTGGCCAGGGAGAATTTTGAACAAACATCTACTGCTGCACAACAGAAACCGCTGAAAGGCGGGACAACATCATTACGGATAGCCACTGGACCATAAGTAGAATGCAGACTCTTAAACCCCCATTCATGGAAATAACATGGCTGGACTCAGACTATAAAAACCTCTGTTGCAATTCGGGGCACTGTGGGACGTCTCATGCAGTGTTCTCTGGAAGTGACCATTTCTGTCACAATTAAACTAATCTCAAACATTCACTGGACTGCGCTGTGATTGCTTGCATTCTTACAAAGTGGCCAAGAGATTACTATGAATAGGCAGCTTTCCAACTAAACTGCCACAGCCATTTCACAGTGCTAAAGCAGAACCATCTGAAACTGCTGCTAATTCTGCCTCACATATTAACTCAAGCAAGCTGCCTTGGCTATCTGTTCTACCCTTATCAAGCCTCATTAGCCTGGTGTAGATGTACCTTCACTGGTCTGACTGATGTTATGAGAAACACTCCACAGAGTTAGGGTGTCCAGCAAAGGACTTGATGGATCCTGGAGAATCAAAGGAAAGAGGCAAATTAAACTGCACTTTCCAATGGCCTAGACAGGGCAGACAGCGAGGAAGGACCCCACACGTGATGATAGGCCAGATGGGTTTTCATCTGGACACAATAAGTAAACACCTCCAGATTCTGTCACAGGAAACGTGATCAGACACAAACGTTTCAAGCAGTGGAATACCACTGGAGGGACTAACGGTATTGGCAAACTGATACAGCTGTCTTACAGCAAACTAGCACAGCTGTCTTAGAGCTCCTGACCGCACTTGGCCTATGTCCTGAGCCCCACAGCTGCAGCAGCTCCTCTGGGCGAGGAAGTGTCCCGGCTGGGCTGGGCGGGGCGGGTTTGGATCCCCCCCCCCCCAGGCAGGGGCAGCGGTGGGCCAGGTTTTGTCCTGAGAGGGGCACTCACCGTGGCTTGCTGCTTCTCGGCCTTCTCCGCGGCCTCGTTGAGCTGCTTCTGGAGGGCCTCCTGGAGAGATTTCATCTCCTCCCTGCGGGAGAGAGAGGGAAGCCCGTCACCCACAGTGGGCCCTCACCCCAGCCATCCCTTTAACGTCTCCTGTTAATTCCGAGACATTCCCCATCACCCAGACTATTTACAACACAATCCGGAATTTGCCCTTAGCGTGTTGCCCAGCCAAACTGCAAAGTTTAGAACCCCCTATTTTTTAGAGAACCAAATCGGCTTTTGTTTTCAGATTTTCACCAGCGCCAATTCTCTGGGAAGCTGCGCAGAAAGCTGCCAATAACACAGTTTAAGGAAACAGGAAGCATCGCATCCTGCAAGGCAAATGTGCCACTGAATAAACAAGCCTCGATTCTGCTTTGGGCAATGCAAAAATAATACAAATCTCAATTTCTTTCTTTGTTTTTTTTTTTCCACGGGTGACAATTCTCTTTGAAGCATCCTCACATCTGAATAGTGAGATCTCCCGGGATCTTTATGAAAAGGTTAGAAACCACTACCTCTGACAACCTGATTAGAAATGACAAAACGTGTACGTCTACAGGTTTTGACAGCGTCTCTTTTCGCAGTGCCCATTGATGGGGAAAGAAAATAGAAAGCTATTACACACTTGAAGTTTGAGAAATTGAATGCTGTCATTTCCTAACCTGGAGCTGCTAAAAGGCTTGACCTACAGGAATGGCATCTGTTCCTATGGAGCTGTCAAGAATAAACATTTCAGCAGTGGCCTCGCAGGGGTGGAGAAGTACTACATGTGCTTATGATCAGGATTGCTTTTCAGCAAGGTCGTTTTTTTCAAAGATAAAAATGTAACCATGAAGCCAGCTGTATATAAAAGAAAGCAAGAGGGTCAGAAAGCTCTGTCTTCCACTAACGCAGAAATATTGGAATCAAACGTACAGGTATTGCAAGGATCTGCATTTATATGAACATCAGGAACAGCGCAGCCCACAGAATTGCACAAAATAGTCACGATACAGGATGTACTGTCTCTGGTCAGTATCACAGGAGAGACAACTTGCTCCAGCTCTGCTCTGTCACAATCCTCTCTGAGCTTTTCTTCAAGGTGATGAAAAGGGATGTGTAAAAGAATTCCCAGATTTCTTTATGCAACCAAAATGTTAGGGAATGCCGGTAATAACGAGTGAACACCAGCTCACCAGTGGTGTTGACAATGTCATGACATCGATTGTTTTAGATGGGCATAGGTGTTCATGAAGATACTCAGCCAGGGATGTGCGGGTATGAGCAGAGGTTCAGAAGCCTCTTTTAGCCCAGATTATGGCTCTTGATGTTCTTCGTTCTGCCACTGTCTGAAAAGATGCAATAAAGCCAGGTCTGCTTTTGCCTGCAGTGATGCACTGGAAGCACATACTCTAACAGTCATGTCTGTTGTGAGGTCTCCTAAGCTATCCTTTCATCTCATGGCCCAGCACTCTGAGGAAGAGGCTGGGCTGCAAAAAAGAACTTACTGAAAAGCAATCATACGTATGTGTGGTACTGTACATCTCTACCCCTAGAGTCTAGAACTCTGGCAAGGGTGTCTAGCTCCTGACTGGAGGGTCCCGGGTTCAATCCCAGGTAGGGGCAAGCGATGGAGCTCTGATTCCTTCCAGACGGCTCCCAGGTCTGGTCAGCCTGCTTTCCAGATGAGTACCGGGGGTTAATCCATCCGGGGGTAATAGGCTGACCGGAGCGTGATGCTGATCCCATCACTTCCACCTCCAGTGTCAGATGGTCAAGAAAAGTGGCCCTTGCCCCCTCTTCCACAAGGCCCTTGATGGCCTGGAAAAAGACCTACCTACTGTGCCTACTGTCTAGAACTCAGGAATCATGAGGTCCTGAAGCAGTCACATGATAGGTCAGGATAGAACAGGTCAGTTACACGGAACTTGCCATTATCCATTATTGCTTTAGTGAAAAGTGTAATTTCACTAAAAACAGTATTTTTCAATTACAGAATATGACTAAGCGTCTCCCAGTTTCAGCAATGCTCATATTCTGTTTCATTTTTTAATCTTTTATAGTATAGAGTCCAAAGAAAAAAGAAAGTGTTTTCTGTCAAGTAGTTAAAAAAAACCCTCAGAGTTTCAGAATTCTTTTAATATTTATTCAGACAGACATCTGAAGCTCTTTCACTCCCAAGTGTCTTTAGTCTTTAAAAAATAAGAAAGAATCTGGGGGAAATGCTTTGTTTCTGACCCTTCAGAAGGATTTATTAACTCTGTCCACTTTGTTTTCTCGGTTAAAAGCCTAGCTACGACTTTATGTCTTCCAAACCCGTTAACGTCTTCAGAAAGAGAAAAATGTTAATAAAATGTTAATGTTAATTAAGGTTAATAAAAAAATAAAACTAGTTGATCAGTTATTAGGAAAAAAGAATGCTATCAAGAGCCACAGATAGGATACCCTTCAGCACAACACTGGAATACAGTTTGGTTTAATTTGCAGAACAAAAGGAACTTGAAGCAGATCATTTCATCTCTCTGGGAATCGTTCTTAGCTGAGGTTTGGTGAAAACAAAATGACACCAAACCAAACATGATCCGCTGAAATGGCTTTTGGAGTAGGGAGACGAAGTTGGGAGGGGTGTGTGTGCGTGTGAGGAGGTGAAATTAGATTTACCTTTGCTTCTGGCTCAGCTCCAGAATCCTCAGGACGTCCTTCTTGGCCACGGTCTCATCATTTTTCAGAGACTGAAAGAGAGACAATAAGGACCTGTTATCCTGCGAATCAAAGAGTGCTAAGAACTTTTCAATCAGCTGCAGGCCGCAGCAGGGGCCCTTGAGCTGGGGTGCTTGAGTAATGAAATGGCGCGAGTCAAGAAGAGAGTGACCTGCAGTCTTCACATTAATCTCCGCCACCTTCAAGTGGGCCACGCAGATACGCTGCAGGTGAAAGCAGAAAATGCCAAGAGCCTTTCAAAGTGAAAAGGAGCCCTAAGGAATGGGAAAACACAGTACACACCTGTACTGTGTCGCAAAGAGAAGCATCTGTGTTGGCCAAAAAGGCACATTTACAGTAACTGATGAGGGAGGCGCTTGTATCAGAACTAAGAAAGCAGATGGTTATTTCAGCAGGAGCAGCAGGAGAAAAACAGAACAAGCAACTACTGAGGAGGGTGAACAGGGAGGAAAGCATTTTCTGCCTTGTTTTTTCCGAGTGATTGTAGGGCTCGGAAAAACGTGTAGAACACAATTTTTCTGTTTTTTTTTCCCTTGCTCCTGAAGTTATGTAAAACACCAGGCAGAGCTTAGTAACTTTAATAATTTAGGAAGGATTATATTTAGACTCCATACTCGGTCTTCGCTTTTCTTTATTTTGGAGTCCTGCGCTTGATTGAAATAGAGAGAGAAGGAGTGAGAGATTTACAATAATTAAACTGTACCACAGCACAGAGGCTGGGCAAGTAATACAGCCACAGCAATTAGTGGAACTCTGAGAAGAAACGCTTTAAGTACGTCTCTCACAAAAAGACACATTGAACCCTACTGGTAAATGCCTATGGGCACTGTTCTTACTGCTTTCATAAAATGCGTCTAACTAACAAATGGCATTTTTAATGTGAAATGGAAGCCCTTTAATTTCCTTAAATTAGTTCCACTTGAACTGGATGCCGAGCCTTGTCGCAGAACCGTAGGCAAAACTGTGTGAAAACACAACCCCCCCTTCCCTGATAAACTAGTTCTTGTTGCTGGTGTTTGACAGCTAACCGGGGTTCGAGGAACAGCACCATGCACTTTGACAGGACCGTTTTTTGAATTGTCTCTGGTTCTCATGCAGATCGTCAGCACAGAACCCACGTGACACACAAGTAATCTGGCTGGTCTTGCATTTGAATCTTTAGGTCTCTAGTCACAGATCCAGTGCTAGCTGAACGTAAATATGATTGAAAGCATGAAGGAGCTCCTTTTCAGCAAACATTTATATATATATAAAGTGCTGTTGTTGCTAAGAAACAGCTTTCAGCCGTGCTTATTTTTTAAGGGTGTTGCTTTGTGAGCCCATCACTGTTTGGCGCGTCTGAGATAGTCACAGAAAAAATAGACCACACAAAAAATAGAGTGCACACACAATGACTGCATTAGTGTTCTTTGTGCAAAGAAACGTCGTTGCAAAAGGGAAAGAAAAAAACAAACATTTAACAAATACTACATCTCCAGGGAGCTCACTACTAACCACGTTAGAGGTATGTGGCCTTAGGTGAGCAAGATCTGTAGCAGCCCCTGACAAGGATACAATGCCACATGAAGACTCACAACCCCATGTTGGGCACCCTGAACTGCGCCCTATGCTCCCCTTGATGGAGAGGCGAGCCTCCACTTCAGCCAGTTTTGAGTCAGGGTCTGTAACTGGGGCAGAACAGACAAGGCCAATACCAAGGATCCATTCCGCTATTCATAATTCCATATAACAGCTACCTCATCCACTAAAATAACACCATTTTGCAGTAGAAATACTGAATTATTAAAGGCTTCGACAAGATTATTGCACAGCCCTTTGCCACACTCTTGAAATCCTTCAGCACCTCGTTCAAGGACAAAGAGAACATTTAGCCAGCTAGAAAGAGCTGGCAATTCATTGAGAAGATCCTAAAGGTTCTGTTAGGTTGATGTGTTACTAATTTTACCTTTTAAATAAAAAAAAAATCCTAATATCCTCTCTTTTTGCCTGTGTTTTCATTTGATTTGAAACAAACACTAAAAAGTCCAAATGCCCCAGGTGTGTCAATGCTATCAGTCCATCTTAATGGTCTGATCAGCCTATTGATTGATAAAAGTTTGATGAAAGGGGTGTGACATTTCTCACGATACACCACTAGAGGGCCTTCTAGCTGCCCTCTCACCAACCAGTTCAGCGTGAGAATGTCTATCAGTACCACCTGGGTCTTCATTAGAAACCCTACATTACGTTCTCCCACGATCTCTCCCCGTGTTCGTTTCAGCACCACAGCACCAGCTGAAGGGCCGCGGACGTCAGTTTCATCTCTCGTCAAGCCCTCTCCTCTTCTGTCGATTCTCGCAATTTTCCCTAATCCTTCCGGGCTCAGAGAATGCAACTCCGTGACGACAGGGCGGCTCTCTTCCTTCACCAGAGGTATCGACCCTCCATTGGTGCACAAGCAGTCACAAGTCCCCACACCATTACAGGGGCCATTGGCCCTTTCTCTTTTATCATAAGCCAGATCCGGCATCACCCGGGAGACCAAATTTTAAATATTGGTGTCCTTGCACGACCTACAGGTTAAATTTTAAAAACCGAAACCTGAAGTCCAAGAACCTGTTTTTCAGCAGCCCTCTTTGGACAGGCCTGACCCTGCTCCTCCTCCCATCATCCCTACAGGACACGCCCCACGATGTTCCCTGCCCCCCCCTCCACTGACTCCTTTGCAGAAAAGTCATGGAATAGGCTTGGAAAGGAAATGACTGTAAGCGCAGATCTGTTTAATGGGGTAATTGCTTGTTCTCTCAGAAGAGGTTAACTGCTGTTATTCCAAACAGATTTTCTCCCCGGTGAGTCAGTTGTGGGCTGACAAGGCTCGAAAGGCTGGCAGGCGGCCCAGGGGCGATTGTCACCCGAGATGAGGCTCAGGCTACCTCGCGGCCGCAGATCCCCGCAAGACTGAGGGGGCATTGTAGCGTGATCACCCGCTGTTGCAACACAGAGGCAGAGACCAGGTACAGAGGGGGCAGAGGCCGAGACTTTCGAAAATGAATCTCATCCTCCTGAATACTGTGCTTGCTATTACTTCAGCTGGAACATTTTGCAGAGCTATGCAATGCTATTAATACATACCAGCTCCCACTGAGCCTTGATGGTACACTTCATCAATAAGAGGTCCAAGAGAATTTCAGTTCCCCTGACCTTTAACTCCTTTAATACAGTAACAGATTCCATTACACTAAGCCGACAGAATTCTAACTGATTTTGATCATTGCTGAACTGTGGATCTGAGACACTGACAGATGTTTTTGAACCAAACCTATTAGCCAAGATTGCACTGAAAAAATGATTAAAGGGAATAATTGTTATTTCCAGGAACATGTCTTCTTTAAAGCTTGCCACTATCATATTTATTTGATGGCCCTGGTTCTTAGAAGCGATTCATTAAAACTCACGTGGAATACAGTGGGAGTGACTTTTGTAGCCGTTTTAAGGCACCGATTTATCAGAACATCTTTGATATCACAAAACAGGCAGCCCACATGCTTCTTACAACCACAACTTCGTAGCGCAAAAACATCTTCCCTGGAGAATAGGAAAAAACATCCTATTCCTTACCCTGTCTTCTCTCTAACAAAGAATAGTGGATCAAAGTTGTCTTAATTTTTTCTGGCTTTTATGTGACCTTGAGAAAAACTTCCCAATTTCTAATTAAAAAAAAGCATTTATAATGGCAGTGGAATGGACCTTCGCTGTGTATCAGCCAAGAGCAGCAGTGGTGAGTCGATGGATTCATTTCCCGTCAATATGAAGCTCTCAAGTCCTCTGCGCTGTTAAATACACCATCACCTGTGCTCACGGAGCCGGGAAAGGAAAATCATATGCCTGCAACTCACAACTGGCAGCCCCACTGAAGCTCAGCAGGTGTGAGCCTGGTCAGTACCTGGATGGGAAAAACTAAGGTTGCTGCTGGAAGAGGTGTAAGTGGGCCCAGCAGGGGGTGCTCACCCTGTGGTATGTGTGGGTCCTGATGCCCCAGTATAGTGATGGGGACACTATACTGTAAACAGGCGCCGTCCTTCGGATGAGACGTAAAAAAACGAGGTCCTGACTCTCTGTGGTCATTAAAAATCCCAGGGTGTTTCTCGAAAAGAGTAGGGGTGTTACCCCGGTGTCCTGGCCAAATTTCCCATTGGCCCTTACCAATCATGGCCTCCTAATAACCCCCATCTCTGAACTGGCTTCATCACTGCTCTCCTCCCCACTGAGAGCTGGTCTGTGGGGAGCGTTCTGGTGCACTATGGCTGCTGTCGCATCATCTAGGTGGGGTGGAGGGGAGACCCCATTACCTGTAAAGAGCTCTGAGTGGAGTGTCCAGAAAAGCGTTATATAAGTGTAAGCAATTATTATTATTATCACCTGTGCTTTTGGAGCCGGGAAAGAAAAATCATTTGAAAAGCTCCCGCCTGCCGGCTCCTGGATGGGCAGTAGAGGGCGCTCGTCTGGATTACAGGTTGACCTCTTGCATCCACACATTGATGAGTTGGCTGTGTTAGGAATCCCTGGTGGATAAATACGAGGATCCTGTGCAGACAAGGCAGGCGAATAATCCAATACGATAGGCGAGTTCGTGGTCCAAAGGAAAAGGGTGCATCAGAAACCAGGAAGAGCGATAGAAGCGAACAATCCGAAGCAAGAGGCAAGGTCGTGGTCAAAAGGGGTACAGGTAAGTCGTAATCCGGAGAGAACACAGGAGGCAAACAGTCCGAGACGAGAGGCGAGGTCCGAAGTCGAAAAGGCAGAAGGGGAGTCCAGAATGCAGAATAAACGAGGTACGGGGAAAACACCAGGTAGAGCTCTCAAGGAGTAGACTCAATACCGAGCAGCGGGAAGCAGGTCAGGATGGTATAAATATCACGGTGTACTGCACGGTCGAGTGTTTGCAGGTGGGTTAACGCGTGTGGCGGCGCTCGTTAATAATCACCTGCTGCTGGTGCTGATTAGATCGCTTAAGAGTTGGTCTCTGCTGGCTGGCGGTCGTGACAGGCTGGGCCTCTGACCGGCTGCAGCCAGGACCCCCACAAACGCAGGACTGCTTCACACAATAGGCACAACCGAGAGCAACCCAGCCTTCATACTCACCCCAGCCATTGGATTGGAGAATTAACTCATACCCCGGCGGGACAAGGCAGAAGTCGTGGACCACTGGGACACAGTGGTCTGCAGTAACGTGCGAGGCTAAGGCTGTACCAGACAACATGGACATCACACTGCACTCCTCCTCACTAGGGGTGCTGGGCTGGAAGGCTGACCAGGATAGGCACAAGTTTCTGTGCAGCCGTGACTCCTGGAACATGCAACACACCTACAGTACCTGTGTGCCAGTGGATGCCGGCGGCTGTGGGCACTGTGCGGAAATGGGTGGATCACTGGGCTGGGGGAGGGGTAGAATACAATCCAATAAAGGTGATCCAGATAGGATCAAGCACCGCCGCTGCCTCACGCCAACACTTCCCACTATTGGAAACATGAGGATCGTGAGTGGTGAGCCAAGTTGGTTGGCCTGGGGTGGCAGGCGGATGTGTGTGCATAAGAAATGAAAGTGTTTGGCGAATTTAACATGGAATATTATGATGTCGCAATGTATTCCGATCGCAGAACTCCAAAGAGCATTGGTATTTGATGATGCGTCGGTCAATTTCGGAAACTGGCAGTCTGAAGGCAACGCATGTCTTTCTGGGTTTCCTACTTCAGAAAAAGGAGCATTCAAAGACTGTGACTATAGTTCTCCCTATTACCAGAAAGCTGGTTCGTGAGTTATTGTGCAGCATTTCTAGCCCTGCTAGTTGTGCTGTTCTTCTTCAGGTGGAAAGGCAAGGTACAGATTTCACATCAGCACTGCCTCACTACAGTGTCACTGGATGAATGTTGCCTAAAAATCTATTAAGTGTAAAACAAACCACAAGGTTTACAATAACAAGTGTCAAATAAAGAACATACAAATAAAAGACATAGTCACGGTGGTCAGTCATTATTTTCCTTTACTTAGTGTCATGATCGTGCCCGTATGGCATCTCTCGGCTAGCAGTTGCCCTGGGAAACCGTCACATTCTCACGAGAGCTTTTCCAGGGCTTGCTGCATAAACCGAATTCCGGTTAATTACCAATGATTTCATTCCCTACTAATTACTCAAATTCTTTATTTAAAGCTCCCATGGTGCTCCTTCGTTGTGTTTTTCACCCCCTTCTAGTTTTCAAATCTGCACTTTTTTCTCCCTCCCGTTTTGATTTTTTGCCATGTCCCGTCTGGCTCCTGTTCTCCGGTTCCCCGGACAGATGCCTCGGCAGCCCCTCCGGGTCTCACCCTGGATCCCAACACCAGGATTCCGCTCCGAAGTCAAATTCCCCTTCTCCCTTTGGGGGGGCTTGGGAGATTCAGGATTTTGTTCCAAGCATCCGAGATGTCTGAGCATCCTCCTTTTTTTCCCTGGGACCTCGGCACAGGATTCGGCTCTGCAGCCGAGGCTCCCCAAATCCATGGGTGGGCTGGCTCGCCGGGGATGAGATCTCCAGGGTGGACGCTAACCACTCATCTCTTGCCAATGAGCCCCCTGTCCCAGTTCCTGCCTGCACGGTGATCCCAGACCTCCACCCTGAATTTCCTGGGCTTTTCCTCGGCTGGCCTCCCTTCTGTCCTCATCCAGGAGGCAGCACCTGTCATCCAGGAGCCCCGGGCTCTCCCCGTGCAGCCCTGCTTCCCTGTTCCACATCAATCACTCCTTTCAAGGATTTCACTGTGCCCTGCAGTCCTGCTTCTCCATTCCCGTTCCACTCCACTCCAGGTTTTCTCTGCGCACCACCCTGAACTCCCTGGACTTTTCCCCAGCTGGCCTCCCTGACTGGGATGAGCACTTTGATTTGGGGCCGGCGCTTTGCCATGTCGGCCTCTCTCTCTGTAATCGCCAGGGATGCAGACAGCCGGTATCTCCCGGACCGCTGTGCTTCACTTGCAATCTTTTCTTGCTGACCTGCTCCGCCGGCCTGTCCTTTTTGTTTCCATTTTTCCTTCCATTACTGTCCGGCCCGGGCAAATTAAGCCCTGCCGGCCAGTAATTAATTAGTCTATTATCACCTTTCTGTCTTCGCTTTCACTTTCTCCCAGAGCATCCTAGCACTCAGTCAGTCGGGTCTCCTTGCATGTGCTATGACTCTCTGGTCACTCGCACTTGGGTTCTGACACAGTAACCAGCCACAGTATTACACTTAGCCGCTTAAATCACATGTATTTGGAAATTCTGAGTGTGCACGGCTCACTGCAGGACCCCTGAGTTTAATTCTCATGAGCAAAAAGAGGTTTGTTCCTCTTCTGTAGTCTGGGTGGCAGCTGCAGTCAGCTCTTCTGTTACTCCCAGTGGTCCCTGCTCTGTGAGTGGCTGCCCTGCTCCTCCCAGCCCCCGGGGGGCGCTCCCGCTGGGCCTCCTCGCCCATGCCGTTCATCGGAGCAACACTCAGAAGCACCCGTCAGCACGCGCTCATTAACTCCCATCAACAAAACAAAACACAAAAGAAACGAAGGATCTGACCTGAAGGTTTCCCTTGATGCCTTCCAGCTCCTTTGATGTTTTGGAGAGTTGACGAAGGATGCCACTCCTCTCCATAAAAACTTCTTTCAGCTTCCTTTCCAGTCCCTCATAGCTCTGTCTAACACACAAACGAAAGGGGAAAAGCAGGACATTAGACCATTTATTTCGTCTGCTTCCTGAGCAAATTGCTTAGTAAGCACTGCATTCTCCCTCTGTTGCAGAATATCAGCTGGGGCAGAGATAGCCTCTGTGCACCTTTCTGGGACAGAGGAAAAGTCATACTGTTTAAAAGGCTGAGTGATACAGAAACAGACCAATTTTACTGCTCTATTGTCTTTTTGAACAATTTTCACTCTTTTCTGTATAAAATCCAGGTACCCCCCTGAAATGGGTCTGTAAATTCTTTTCGATATAGATCTTCATTTCCGAACCGGAAATACTCTACTCATTCAGGAGAACGTTATTGGATTAAGGAATTAATGCATATCACTGCAGGACAAAGCAAAAGTCCCAGACCAGTGGCAAACTGTGATCTGGAGTTAAGCACGTGGCTAGGGCTGTACCAGACAGAGCATATTACACTGTAACCCTCCTAACAAGAGGTACCAGAAAGAGAGCTAACTATCCCACTCTAAACACCAATGTAACATAAAGGGAAAGCAGTAAGGAATGAAACATAGACAATCCTAACATAAAATAGAAACAAGAGGACAGCATTCAGTGACTCTAGTTCATTTGTTTGCTAGTAACTAAATTATCTGAGTGTCTCATCTAGCCATTTCCTTGTAGAAGCCAGGATATTATCTTCAACAACAGAGGAAGAAGCTTGGTCTACACTCCCTCTTTCTACTAAGAAGTGCCTCCGGTTCTCGGTTTTAAATGCAATTCCATGTATTTTCCACTTGTGTTTATGTTTCACTGTTAAATCTGAATATGTCCACAGGGTAGAATTTTCAAGCCTAAAAATATTAGCTTGTATCAGGCACTCCTCTCTGTACTGATTCCAGAGCATCAGTCGGAGATTTCTTTGCATAGTGGTGACCAAATTTCTACATTATAATCTGTTCTAGGTCTACAGTAACTAGTTAATTGTACAGTTGTATCACGACATCCCTTGATTTAAATCCTGCGCTACCGACTATACTGTACATCCTGTCTAGTAACACTGTACATATTTTAAAGAAAAACTAGAGTTAAGAAGCGAGACAACTGAGTTCACCCAAGAACAGCAACTGTGGTTTAAGCTCCTATCTGTGACCTTTTCTGCTTTCCTGAAAGGAGATGCCCTGAGCTTCCTGTCACGATTGTAGCCCCTCCCCTTTAAGGGCGCTCCAGCTCTTTTACTTTTGAGTTGATTTTGTGCACCTGCCCCCTGTTCCAGTTTCCTATCCAGCCCACCTTAAAAGCCAGACACTCACTCCGTTTCAGGCTCTGCATTGGTTACTGTACCAGGCGAGTCCGGGACCTGTAGCGCCTGGTCCCGTTCCCCCCTTTCCCCCCCACCGACCCTCCACCGGATCCAGCTCCGGTTTTCAATCTCGTTTTTCTTTGTCTCGGATGGACCGCCCAGCTCTGGACATTTGCCTCGTCTTGGATTTCCCTTTGGACTCCCTTTTGCACTCTTTGCCTTGGATTCACCCCCCAGAACACCTGCGCACCATGGACACGCCCCCTGTTTTCATTCCCGAGTCCTGCATGCTTTCCCCCCACCCCCTATTTTCCTCACTCTTCCCCGGATTGTGTCGTCTGCATAGGGTCTGGAAAGAACACCTTCGTTACGCTTTCAAAGAACTGAGACACGTCTTTGATTGAGCTGCAGGTTGGCAAGAGTCATAAGAAATGCTGGCGAACTGGGGAAGATGCCGTTCCCCAGCTTCTCGTTCCCAGGGACGACTAATTATTTGAGTGATCGGGCACCAATCACCCTCCACTCACTCAGCCGTCAGCGGAGATTGAGATGTAGGAAGAGGACGGATTCACAGGCACTAGGCTGTAAGCTGGCAGCCTGGCATGCGATTTACTCCAAAGCAGAGGCTTTAATCAAGGGTGCTGCTGTGACTGTGACAGATTTCTAAATTGAATGGCCTTTGAGGTATTTCCAAGACTCGTGCAACGTTCTGAGTAATTTCCAAATCTCAGATTAGATCATTTTTTTTTCCTCAAGAGTGCAGAATTTTATTTTTAAAGCCTTCTGCTGCTTAGCTGTGAACTGCACTGAGGCAGAAGTGATTAGGACTTATCAACCAGACGACTGCGGTTTCAAGTCCGCTGTTGGACTTTGGAGCAAGGTGCTTCCCCTCAGTGAAATACCTGCTGTGAAAGAGCGCAATCGTTTATACCTTCAGAAAGAAGTGTCAGCCAAATCATTAAGAATGGGCCTTTTTATTAAAACAAATAAATAAAAACCAGTAGTACCACCTTAACTTTGAATGATATTGTAGTGTGTTTGTTGAGGATGTATTATATAAACACGGGTGTGGAAGAAATGCTGACCTTCACGGACCCTAAAGGGGGAAATGTCATATATTAGTACTGTAGCTATTTTAAAGGATGGGGATGAAATGACAATCTGATAAGCCATGTCAGTAAAAGAAAAAAACAATTTCTGGCAATTCCTGCCATGAATAACCTCCATTGTGGCCATTTTCTTTGCTCCTTATGTTATGATTGCTTTCTGAGCTATGGCTTTCTGCTGTAATTTGCGGGAAGAGAGCAGCGTCGCTGGACAGGGAGATTAAAGAGGACGACAGAGCCGTGCGTGGCCCCACAGGCACTGTGATCAGCATCGCTGAAGGGCCGCGGCACGATGTGTACCCAAGGCGTCACTGCTGCAGAGGACAGAGACGGAGAGGAGAAAATTGTCTCACTGGGTGGAAACCACGCGGCTGGCTTCCTCAGTCATCTTGCCAGCTAGACGCCACAATTCATTTAGTTTTTTTACGGCTTTACAGCCATTTGTTTGTTTTTTAGTCTCGATCGTGGCTTTTATATCTTATGCTCAGTGTTTACGTACAGTGCATTAGTATTTGAACGGCAGATTTATGAGCTGCAGTAAAATACCAGTTATTCTACTCATAGACCTCTTCAGATTCATCCGTTAAAGTCATGAAAATGTCATTTTTTATTTTGGAAAAAAAGCAGAGCGGCTACACTAATGCGACATAAAAATGTAAGCTTTACTGCGGCGTAATAGTGAGACTACACAGGGCCACTGTCCCACGCTCCATCCGAAATGGCTGGACCCGGCGTTGCTAATGACAGTAGCATTCCGACTTCTCAATTTGTAGCTGCGGAGTACACACTTATACTTTTGTGCTGGGGAGATGTATTTGCACTTAAACTGTGACACCCCAACATTTTGGCTATACGATAAATAAATTGAGAGAGCTCATCTCTGAAACAATGAACGGATGTGTTTAAGAAACGGCTTGCGTTTAGCTTTTGAAACCCAAAAGCAGAAGCGGCTCTGTAGCAGCAATGGGAAACAACAGTAGGAAGACCTCCCAAATGCACTGGAGAATTCGGTAATTCAAGAGCCCTTACACAAAAAAATACAAGCCCCGTAAAATAAGAGGTGTCACAGTACTACATAGTGCTAAATAATATGCTATTGTTTTAAAAAAAAGGCATTTGTGGAAGGGATTGAGAAGGGGTTGTGGTTTGAGCACATTGTTTAGAAACAGAAACAGATTCAGAATTAATTATGCTTTTTCCAACATGATTCATGCTACTATAGTACAGTTTATGTAAAACAAAGAGTATTTTCTGCGCTAAAAAGAGATTTTGCTGTGTCGAGGAGTTGCAGATTATAATCTGATCCTTATTCTTGGTATTTTGGGAAATTCAGAGCACTCTGTTGTTTTATAGAGCGACAAACACGCTGGACTTACAAACTGCATCGTAAAAATCACCGCCATCGTTCAGCCGTTAAACAAGCTACAGACATCGATCAATAATGGCATAAAACATCTAGGAAATAAAAAATTATATCTATATTACAAAACCCATTCCCATGTCATTCATGTCCAATACTGTTTATGGGCTGGTGCTCTACCCTCAGGGGTCAGGTTAATTTTTTTAAACTGTTCGGGAGCTACTGTAGAACAGAAAGAGATAGAGGACACCCTTACAAAATCAGGGGGAATTATAACCTCTTTCTTCAGGTCATTGGGGCTGTGATCACCTGAGACTTCAGCAGGACTCTTACAAACTTGGTTTACTTGTTCAGCCTTCGATTCAAAGCAAACACATTCCTGGACTCTGCAGCTGGCAAATCATAAATAAAGGGCACATGACTGCCCAAAGCTGTCACACTGTGTATATAAGTGGGTGATTAAAATTATTCAGATCCAGGAATTGTTTTCCCTATTCTGCTCCGGTCATCACTAATTGGAAATCTTCCAAATTCTGAATTTGTTCAGAGTATTCCGAGTAACGGCAGCAATATATCTTCACTCAAATCTCTTCTGCTGTTCCTGTGGGCGAGATCCCGTTCTAGATTTTGAAAATCACAAAATTGCGGTTTTGGCATCTGTGCAGAAGACTCTCGACCGCACTGGGCTTTTTTGAATCGCTAAAACCAAAGATTCCTGGCAAAGCCCCAACCTCTTCCATTCCCTATGCAGCAGACAGAAAGTTTACGACGGAGCAGGTGACCAAAGCCGTTTTCTAATCTCTGAGCCCTGGTAAACATCCTCCTTGGATTGATGTCTCCCTCAGGAACACTGCGCTGGCTTGTCACTTCGGCCTTTCTTCTCCAGCTTGAATAATGGGAGGTTGACCCAGCTGTGCGATCGAGTGGTGCTGAGCTTTCACAGGGAAAGGGAAAGTTTTCTGTTCCTTTCAGCGGCTGAGCGCTAAACACTGTTCAATACAGAGCACGGAGTAATGCCCTTTCCGCTACAGCAGAGACGCCGAGCCGAGAGCACCAGGGTTCCCAGAGTTTTATCGATTTACTCCAACGTTGCTACCTAGCACAATAGCCCTAGCTAATTATTATTGACCTAATTCTTTTTAATTCGAGCTAATTCCTTTACAGTGCTTTCACCCCGAATGGATTCTGCTGCCAGAGCCTGCTGGCAGATTGCAGGCAGCTCACATTCAAACTGTCATAATGGCTTGTCAGACTGCAGAGAGAGAGAGAGAGAGAGCACCAGGCGAGGGATCGCCAATTTTTTTATTCCCCCCTAAAAAAACCCTCCTGACACCGAATGCAGAGCAAAAAGTAACGAACCAGGCAGCATCAGCAAATTCTTATGATCACAAACTCTGCAAGGCCTGTCAGCTCCGTTTTCAAGTGATTAGAAATGCTAATAGCCTAGTGGTGCAGAAATCCAGCAATAAATTTCCTTGCCCTTTTCAGCGCGGATTTATTCATTTATGTCGGGATGTATTGCACTAGGCTCTATTGCCAGCAGGGTGTAAGCTCAATTTGCTAGGATTTAAACCCATTTTGCTGCAGTTGAGCCCAGCTCCTGTTGATAAGTAAATATATAAAGAAAAAGAGCAGCTTGCAAAGAGCTGCAGGGGTCTTTGTAGAAGTAGCAGTGGCCTGCTGCTGGGTGTGCCGGTAATTTTCAGCAGGTCCTTCAGGCCCGATGCTCAGCACTCTCGGGGTATTGTGCCAGACCGCTCTGCTGATGAAAGGCGTTTTCAATAGGGTACAGCAATCGCACTGCAGTCATATGTTCTCTTTCATTCCTGTCTCCCTCCGTGGAATGGCACTTTTTACACACAGGGCTTGGTTATAAGAGGGGTTGAGTTATAACAAGGCTGCAAACAAGAGGAAGCCATTTGGCTCATATAGTTTGTTAGGCTGCTGGCAGCTACGGTGAGTAATGATGGATCTTTCTTGAGAGAAGCCAGGGCATCAGGTTTTCGACAGCTTGGCTGGATGGCTTGTTCCACACTTCCACAACTGTCCAGATAAAGCTGTCCTCAGTTCTAAACTCCCGCCCCTGTAGTTTGTGCTGGTGTCTGCTGATTCACGCGCCTCTGTTACAGTACATCTGCAGAGGTACTCTGGTGTGCCTTTGCCGGTGCTTTTGCATGTTGAATTTTGAAAGCTTGAATTGGGTCCCCACAAATTATAATAATGATAATAATTGCTTACACTTATATAGCACTTTTCTGGACCCTCCACTCAAAGCGCTTTACAGGTAATGGGGTTCCCTCCATCCCCACCAGTGTGCAGCCCCCCCTGGATGATGCTCCAGTCCTCTCACACACACCAGCTCTCAGTGGGGAGGAGAGCAGAGTGATGAAGCCAGTTCAGAGATGGGGGTTATTAGGAGGCCATGACTGGTAAGGGCCAATGGGAAATTTGCCCAGGACACCGGGGTAACACCCCTACTCTTTTCGATAAACACCCTGGGATTTTTAACGACCACAGAGAGTCAGGACCTCGGTTTTACTTCTCATCTGAAGGACGGCGCCTGTTTACAGTAGAGTGTCCCCGTCACTATACTGGGGCATTAGGACCCACACAGACCGCAGGGTGAGCGCCCCCTGCTGGCCCCACTAACACCTCTTCCAGTGTTAGTCCTCCATGTGCAGCCTTTCAGGATTTCAGAAAGCCGACATTCATTTGATTCTGGGAGTGTGTCTGGTTGTTCTCTTCCAGACTAATTCCAGAGCTTTGTAGTATAGTGGTGACTACAGTTGCACACAACATTATATCTGAGGTCCTATTAGCGCATTGCACAATTTTAACATAACCTCCCTCCTTTTAAGATCTCTCTGCTTTTCACTCTCTGTAATGACAGTCTGTTTTCCTCTCTCATTACCTCCCCATATTGCCTGGAACAGGGAGCTTCAGTGAAGAATTT
Source organism: Lepisosteus platostomus (assembly GCF_059453375.1). Classification (NCBI taxonomy): domain Eukaryota; kingdom Metazoa; phylum Chordata; class Actinopteri; order Semionotiformes; family Lepisosteidae; genus Lepisosteus; species Lepisosteus platostomus. Next base: position 14,969,502 of record NC_142628.1, read on the forward strand.
TACCTGTCTGCATGTAACACTGCACTCATCTACGCTAATTGTCATATACCAGATGTTCGTCCTGCCCTAAATGTTGTCATTTCGAATTTTCTTTTCCATCTCTGCAGTGGTTTTGTATATATCCTGATATTCTGTTACCACCTGCGAACGTGACTAGTTCTCTGTCGGTCTACACCAGAATACCAGATGAATACCCCATGCGGCATTTGTCTGGAGCCAACCGGAAACCCCATTACATCATCTCCAGTGCTTCACAGAAAACAAACACATATTTAAAGACCTGTCAATGGGGCATTAATAATCAGTACACTGCAAGAAAGAACACATGTAAAATGCAAGGAAAACTTGCTGTTTTACTCTAAGACAAGCTACCGGACCCAGCTTCAGAGAAACCATCACTTGCTGTCAGCCCTAGATACTGGACCCAAACCTTTCAGGCTCGTCTTGACCCAAATTGTTCAATTAGAAATAGAGGTATAGCTACAGTAATGAGAATGAAGTATATCATTCTCTATATTGCATCTGTCCTACAGTATATTGTTTTAACGAAATAGAGGAAAGAACGATGCTGACATTTAATAAGCCATAAAGATGTAATTCGATCAGCTCTCTCACTAATTAACACCTACAGTAATTTCTGCTAACAACCCCCCACCGCTACAAGCAGCATTATTAGTGTACATGGGGCGTTTAAATGTGTGCAAAATGGGACACCGAGGAGAGATTATTTTCAAGCAACGTGCCCCTTTGACCCAGAGAGCACCATGGGAAAAAAAAAAGCTCCGTGTTCTCAAGCAGTCGAGCCTGTCCCACCCGCAGCCGAGCGGAGCTGTAAGTAGAGAAGGCGCGTCACAGGCACGCGCACTCCCGCGCGGCGCGGCAGGTCCATTAATTGAGAGGATGCAAAGTAAATAAGATTTTAATGAAAGGGACGCGAGTGGCTCGGAGAATGAATACATTTCCCCCACGAGCGCGACAGCCTGACACCCGCGTACGAGCCCATCAGTCAAATTTACTGCGGCTGATCTCGTATCATAGCCGAGCTGCCGGCGCCGTAATTGTGTCGCCCAGCAAAGTTTCCAGGACTAAATTTGAATCTCAACTTGTTTATTGCTTAGGAATTAATAGGACAAGACAAAGGGTATGAGATGCCTATTTGGATGTAATAGAGCTCTGAATTTATATAAATGGAGGTGAAACACGGGGCTGGCGAGCAATTTTTCAATATGCAGAGGTCACCTGTGACACCAGGCTCGTAATTGTTTGTTCTCCCGCACACTGTATCGATCGGGTCCCTGAGCACAATTTGAATGTCATCTATTACAACTGCGGATATTCCTGTAATAACCTTTCCATCACAAAGACAGAAATCCGTGCTTCTGTGAAGACGCTCTCTCTCCCCGCCGATGCTAGCCCGGGTTCTTGTGCTGAGGCTTTTTAGCACAGCAGAACGAGAGAGCTTTTCCACTGCCTGGGTTACAAGTTTTTTTTTTTGTCTGTGTGTTTGAAAGATGATATAATTTTAAATTGCTTTCCATTCGGCACGGCTCTTTGTTCAGGCCTGAAAATTAATTTGAAGATAGGCTCTTATTTTATTTTTTTTAGTTGCTGTCGTTTCGTCTACATACATAGAGTTACTCTGTGTAATTCCACGCTGCAGCCGGCTACAAACACCAGTGTCAAGCTCAGGTGAAAATATCATTACACCAGAGCCCTTCATGGGAGCAACACACATTAGCGATCCATCCACGCCCGCTGTTGACTCTGGAAGATGGGAGTGAGACTGTCAGGGAGCTGAGAACGAAATCAAGCTCTGGTCTCTAGGCAGGAGTCCTGGCTGAGCTGATAGGCAGCATCGATAGGGACCGTTACCATCTTTCATAAGTACAACAAAAATAAGAAGAACATGTGGCTGACTGTGTCATGGGATAAGCAAAGCATGTTCACCACGCTTTGAATTTGTCACGGATAGTTCTTTCCGGGCCCTATGCAGACGACACAATCCGGATTTGCGAGGAAACACTGGGGAAAAAGCCATGCAGGGTATGGAGACAGGGGGCGTGTCCTAGGGGTGCAGGTGTCCAGGGGGAGTGAGTCCGGGGCGAACAATCCATGTAGAAGTCCAAACGGGTAATCCAAGACAGAAGAGTAAGTCCAATGCCAGAAGATCCATCCCAGGGAATTAAAACCATGAACCGGGTCGGGACCGGCGGGGGGGGATCAGGAACAGAAGGTTAAAACCATGACACAGCCAGACGCAGCCAGACGCAGCCAGACGCAGCCAGACGCAGCCAGACGCAGCAGGACCCGGGCTCTCACGAAACGGGATTCAATGAGGAGCCTTGAGTGACGTCTGCGTCTAGCTTTTAAGGAGGAACTGAAATAGGGAACAGGTATGGGTAATGGGAGTGAACGAGGAAGGGCTGGAGTGCCCTTAAGAGGAGGAGTAGCGATCGTGACAGAATTGCAAAGTACAGATGCACCTGTTCATATTTTTGCATTCTACTGTGTGGAAGTGCATTAAAAAAGCAAGAGCAGGAGGCACATCCTTACCCGAAGGGTTGTGGGAGGCTGGAACAAGCTACCCCAGCCATGTGGTTGATGCTGATACCTAGATCCTTGCATCAATTAACTCCTCTCATCTCTAACCTCTTCTTCTGTTCCTACTTGAAGGGTCCCCAGCCCCGGGCATTGAGAGGTGTAACAGGTTTAATTCTAGGTCTCTTTACATCGCCAATTACAAAAAATAAAAAAATGCACGAAAAACAGTTAAATTGGTCCCACGAAATCCTAAATGGATCACTGTTGCCCAGAGTCTCAGCCTGAAGAGAGAGGCCCTGAATAACTCCAGTTGGGGGATCCGAGAGCAAGCCCCCCAGAAATGAGAAGAAACACAGAAATCTTTCTTTGTATTTAAATTGATCATTTAGACTGGGAATTCACAGGTTTTGCATCCTGCACAGGAAGGAAAGTCTAACAAGCCAGGCGGCAGTTTGCAGAAGTGTTAGAAATGTATCCAAGAGGTAAAAATGAGAGTGCCTGATGTGAATGATGAATAGGAATTAGAGGTGCAGAGAAATTGCATTAGATTTGACATAAATAAGGCACGCGGCCTTGTTAATGTTTTGAGGTATTAATCACAATGCTGCACTCCTTCAACAGAAAGCAGAGGGGAAACAAATAAAGTTAGCTTTTGCCTGATCTAATATTCACAATGAAATTGAAACAATAGATATCAGATCTGAAGCCATGCATCACGATGGGGATGACTGCGAGACCAAGCACTCCGGGAGATCATTCTCTGAACAGATCTGAGTATCCGTCTCCGGGAAAACACTGGGCACTCATATCCGGCTCGGGATACAGCCCTTCCTACTGGCCATCAGAGACGAGGCTAGGGTGGCCAGGCCTTGTGTCTATCAAGGGAAAGCAGGATCAGATGGATAGCAGCTAAAAAAAAACCTCCATCTCGTTGAGGAGCATGCTGATCGATGTTCTGGGTTCGAGCTCTCTGTTTTCTTGGGTTCAGGTCATCATGCTCAGGTGCCTGACACAGGTACAGTGCCACCTAGAGCCCTGTCCAGCTCTTTCAGCCACAGGTCTGCACTCCACTGATGTGATCTTTAACCCCAATGCGTAGTTTAGGACCCTGTGCAGACGGTATAATCCGGAAGTGACTGGAAAAAGACTTCTAGGGAAACACAGCAGGAGCCGGATGGGAAGACAGACAGAGGGGGGCGTGTCGGCTGTGATCTGGTGCTCAGGGGGCGTGGCGCAGGCGGACAAGTCCAGTGGGAATCCAAAAGGGAAAAACAGGGTGCAATCCGAAGTCCAGGTAGCCGGGAGATCCAATCCGAGACAGACAAGATTAAGACCGGAAATGGGATCTGGAACAGGAACAGGGCCAGGGAACCAGGAGGATGAGAACAGTACCACTCCGAAAAAAATCTGACCTTTCTGTCCCGACTTCAGTTGCTGTCAGAAATTACAGCACACTTTTTACTATTGGTTGCATACAATATATAAATCCGAATCATAAGATTTAATCTCAAAGGATGCTTTGCAGTTCTTTCAGGGTATCAAGCATCGGTCAAATCTTTTCGTTTTAAGGTTACCCCTGCGCCCTAAATTAGTGAACATTTTGAAATGTGTTCCATTTTTATTTTTGTCCGGTTAAAATTAAGATTTGGACACCTCTATTACATTAAGGATCCCACTTAAAAATATATCCACTCCTATTTCTGCAAGACATTTGTTAGCAAAGTATATCGACAGCATATGATTTAAAGAAAGCCTCGGGGCTCAGGCCTTTTGATGTAGAGCTGTTTAAATTCATAGCTTTCTTTTTTAATGACACCACAGAACTTCAGAAAGCATTTTGCTTCATATTGGAAAACATCCATTTTTCCTTGCCTTTAGTGGTGCAATTGGGAGAGGGTTTCCGAACAAAGATTTGTCACTTTTATCTTTAATGGGAAACCGGATCATTTCTCCCAGGCCCCTAAGCAAACATTTGTGTTTATGATTTTAGCGTTTTGAAAAATAACATCTTGCTTTCGCCCAGTCACTGACGGTTGCTCAAATCCACTTTTTCCTGTCGCAGTGAAGCCTGGGTGAACAGGCAAGAGGCATCTGAGACTGGCATATCACTGAGCACAGAGGGCTGAACAAACTGAAAATCAAAGATGACTCATATTGTTTCTCTTGCATTGCACAGCGATGCCCTGCAAGTGTAATACTGTATAAAGCCCCTACAGCAATTTCAACCTGTTGCAGAGCTGTGAACTCAAGCTAGAGATAGACTGCAGTCCCCTTTCAGCATCACATCCAGAAACTCCTTTTTCTGGAGAAAAGGTCAAGTGGAGAGATGGTTCTCTTGGAAAAATGCCTGGCTGGCAGCTCTCTCAAGTCAGATTTTTCGTTCTTATTTCATCATTTATTTCCAAAAGTTCTATTTTCATTCCATCCCTCACATTGAAAGAAAGGGCTCCAAAAGGCGGCCCATTGTCCTATAGCTGAAGTACACAGTCCACCTATCGTGTGCACACAGACACACAGTATACTGCATATCATGAGCTTGATGGAGGCAGGACGGACTTCCTCTGTGAAGAGTTCGTATACAGAGTGAGTTGAACTGCAGTTTACGACTGAAAAAGGAAGGGAAGCCTTGAGGTTCAAGGTTTAAACGCTTCCAAATGTTTTTAAAGGAACTTTCAGATAAAAGTCCTCCGGCCATTCAGAAAGCATCGCACGGTTGTATTTCTTTTAAAACAGCGAAAGAAGGGATTTTGTCCCAAATGGCCTGAAACGTGTAATTCTTTATGGATTTAAACCTTGTTCTGCCCCATAAAAGCTTACGTTTCGTCCTCACGTCTTCATAAACATGCAGGTGGCAGCTTCTGCCTGGGTGTTGGACTGTTTTAAAGGCCGCAGTCTCGCTGGCCAATCAATCAGTCAGCTGAGAACCAGGGCCACTGACCACACTGCCAGAAAAGGGCGAGCTGTCCCAGCGTGTCAGTCCTGTCAAGGGGACTCACTGACGTTTTCTTCAGGCCTTCAAGACGACAGTTTTCCCAGTTCATCTTTGTCAGGATGTGGGCCTTTCAAAGCCTTGTTTATCTGAGTGGCTTGTTAAAACAAAAACTCTGCTTTGTTAAAATAAAAGCAGACGCCTCCGTCTGCCTACTATTTTGTGAGCCTGACCTGCATGTGATCGCCCACACGTATATTCTGTATAGATATTTTCACATAATAATGGCTCTGATAAGTACACATGTTCTAAATTCAGAGCATTCTTAAATTAGCATTCTGAGTGTGTTAATTAAAAGATTAAAGCCATAATGATAACTCGTTATCATGATTCAGGCATTAGCAGAGTTCGTACTTTTGTTCCTTAGTAATGGAAATTCATGATGCATAACCACCTGGCCGAGGCGTTTTGTAATTTCCATATCTTTGACAGATTTGTTGATTTTTAATTTTCCAACAAGTGTATCATTTAAACGTGGTCATCTTCACCATTTTCTGCTCATCTGCGCCATTTCATCCGTTTCTAATGTAAATTAAGTGGAGCTTTGAGTGCACATTAATTAATTTGAATGTATACAGTACAAAACGTGCCACTTTTTTCCAGTAAATATTATTTTCACTGGCTTCCCGTCTGTGCTTTCCTGCCTGAATACATTTGCTGCTTGCAGTTGTTCCTTTCAGAAAGAGGGTGAAGAGATTATTTTCGTTTCTTGTACAATATTTCCTCTGCTTAGAAATCAATAGTGTCTTATTTACCCTATATACAGTACCTGTAAAATAATACAGTATCCAAGTGCTATCTACTGTATAACAACTACCTGGATCTCAACTTGTTTACACTAATGTTATCATGTACACACACAAAGATCTCTTCCCTTGATAGAAAATCGTGTTTTAACTCCCCGCAAAGTGCATATATAAACCAAGCAGGGCTATTGCCCGTGGCCTCTGAGATGTGCTTATTTATTATCTTATTTTACAACTGCAATGCTAATTTTGATTTCCTGCCAGTGACAACATTTCCTAAGCTCTAGTTTGCTGAGCACGCATTCAAGGGGGAGTCTGGATTTACTAACACCCCTGACCCAGGCATCTAGACTCTAGGCTGCGTTAAACTTCACGGCTCCTTCAGAGCAGGGGGTGTCAGCAGGTTAATTTAATATAATTTAAGCGGCGCATTCATGTCGCGTTTATCCGAGGGGCATCGGACTGGTCCTCTCACTGATGAACACAAGTGAGGCTACACGGAGGGGGTCAGGGTTAAAGCCAGGACTCTGACATAACAAGGGCACCCCCTACTGTGCCTGCTGGCGGATGACTTTCCTGCTGTTTCCTTATCGTTTCTGCCTGGTAGGTCCTAAGTGGCTGAAAATAATTAAACGGAGCACTGCTGCTACTTGCAGCTTTTTTCATAGCCACCTGAGTCATGCTTTTATTTTTACGATCAATTAAATGTCCCACGACTGCTCAGTCTGGAGTTGTACAGGGAATACAATGCAAAATGAACAACTTTTAACACTTTGTCTCGCCTTCCAGTAACTAGACTGCAGCTGCCGAAGCATGACACGGCACATAACGACGCAAGGTTTCACAGGGTCTTTCCATGCTAAATGCTACAATGTGCTTGCCAGCATGATGGCATTAAGCAGAAGAAAATTTAACCTGTGTTCTGGCAAGTTTTGTTTTGGGACTCATACATCACACAAGCATTGTGGGATAGAGACTGAGGGCATTGCATGAATGTCAGATTAGAATGACTTTATACTTTGAGCCCTCTCTCACCCTGCAGCTCCCAGCTGGCAGCCCCTCTGGAGCTCAGCAGGTGTGAGCCTGGTCAGTACCTGGATGGGAGACTCCTGGGAAAGCTGAGGCTGCTGCTGGAAGAGGGGTTAGTGGGGCCAGCAGGGGGCGCTCAACCTGCGGCCTGTGTGGGTCCTAATGCCCCCAAAATAGTGATTGGGACACTATTCTGCAAAAAGGCACCGTCCTTCGGATGAGATATAAAACCGAGGTCCTGACTCTCTGTGGTCATTTAAAATCCCAAGGGGTGTTACCCTGGCCTAATTTCCCCCTGGCCTTTACCAATCATGGCCTCCTAATAACCTCCATCTCTGAACTGGCTTCATTACTCTGCTCTCCTCCCCACTGAGAGCTGGTGTGTGTGAGCGGACTGGAGCATCATCCAGGTGGGGCTGCACACTGGTGGGGGTGGAGGGGATCCCCATGACCTGTAAAGAGCTTTGAGTGGAGTGCCCAGAACAGCACTATAGACGTTGAAGGAATTATTATTAAAAATGTTGGGTTTTAATTGTTTGTTTCAGAAGGATTATACTGTAATTTAAAAGAAATGAGAGCGAGGAAGATTTTGGAGCACACACCCAGGAGAGGATACTTCACATGCCTTCAGGACCCCAGCTCGCTTTGTCATCTCAGCAGGAGACCCCAGCTCACCAGCCTTGACTCCCAGGATTCTCGTTATCAGCTTTTCGGCTCTCCTTTGAAGCAGTGGCGCGGGCCGAGAGGCAGCCCTGGGGCTCCTCTGCAGCTATCGGCCCTGTCCCTCCCACCACAGAGACTGCGGGTCCCCAGAGCCAGCGTCCCCCACTGCTGCTGGAAGTCAAGGCAAGGACCTGCAACTACGAGGAGCAGGACCGCCAGAGCCATGCCCTTTTCTCAGAACCGTGTCAGAGCTGAGTGAATACTAATTCCACTGTAAACTGAATCTCCTGTCACAGAATCCAAGAGGACCACTTCACCATCTCTCTGTGCCTCCAAAATGACAAAGGAACAGGGGATGTACATTAAAGAAGAACAGAGGATGTACATGGGCGGAGCGGTGGCTCTGTGGCTCAGGATCTGCACCTGTGGCTGGAAGGTTGCCGGTTCGTATCCCACGGCTTGCAGAGGAAACCTACTCCGTGTGGCCCCTGAGCAAGGCCCTTAACCCTAACTGCTCCAGGGGCACCGTATAAATGGCTGACCCTGCAGTCTGACCCCCAGCTTCTCTCCCTGTCTGTGTGTCTCATGGAGAGCAAGCTGGGGAATGTGAAAAGACAAATTCCTAATGCAAGAAATTGTATATGGCCAATAAAGTGATCTTAATCTAAAACATCTCTCTAATGCCCAGCTCTCTCTATGCACTGAGATTTGCTCTTTGATTTAGGCATACAAGCCTGGAGAAAAACACAAAGACTAAGGACAACACAGGATGCTTCTGTACTGGGGATGATACTGTATATAAACATTTTTTTTCCCCCCATCATGCATCAATTTTGTAAACATCTTGCAAACACTGCGGGTTGCTCTCATCCACGTCTTTTCTGGGGACGGTGGAGTCCGTGCACCAAGTCTATTTTTAAAATGCAAGCATTTTAATTGCACGGCATAGATTACCAATACGGCGAAGCGGCCTTTGTTTCATTTCAAAAGGTCAGTGAAACATTAAAAATCAATCCCCTCCCAGCACGATCCGCTGGCTGAGGCGAGTTCTGCCTCGGTCTTCCAGGAACCGGACTGATAAGCAATAACGCAGAGGGCAGCCATCTGACAGGCCCAGTCAAGTTTAAAAATGACCTTTTCGGTTTAACTGCGCGCGGAGCCAACAGGCGGAGGGGTCAACTCCCAGCTCTGCTGCAGAGCTGTGGCAACGCCAACATCTTCAGTGAGCAGGACTCTCTCTACCGTAGCAAACATCTTGCAAGATGGAGGAGGGGGGAGGGGGGGTTTCAGTTTCACTGGGCGTGTTTAATCTACGAAAGGCAAAAGAGAGGACAGCATGATAACTCGCTTGTGCTCGTCTTTCAGCAGCTGAGAGGCCGATATGGAAACTGGGATCAGAGATCCCGTCTCGGCTTTGTCAGCTGGCTTTGGAGACGCCTCTTTAAGTTGGTCAGATATAATCTCCTTTCTCCCTGGATTGCTTTGCATCTACTGCTCCCTTCATCTGGCTTTTTTCTCATCTGCTGCGGCTCCCCTCCCCCATCGGGCTCATTCATAGTCTCGCGACTCCTCACTTTCGTGTCTTCTTACAAAACACGCATGGTCTTGCTAGGAGTACTGTCTCGATCGTAATCCTTCCTCTTAAGGGTGCTCCGGCTCTTTCACATTTTAGTTGATTATGTGCACCTGCCCTCAATCCTGCCCCTCCTTATTTAATTCTGCATTGGAAGACGGACGCCCGGAGGCCCGCCTACCCCGGCTTGAGGGCATAGGTCTCCTATCGGTGTCCTGACCCAGCTGAGTCTGGGGCTCAGAGCGCCTGGCCTCATCATCCCCGGTTTTATTCTCTGTCCCTGTACCGGATCCCACTCCGGCTTTTAACTCTGTTTTGTCCTGTCTCGCTTGGATTACCCGGTTTTGGACCCTTGGACTTCGCCCCGGATTTCCCCCCTCGGACTAGTTCACCATGGCCACGCCCTCCCAGCACCAGTTCACCATCGTCACACCCCCTGTCTGTCAACCAGTCCTGATTCTCGTCGTCTCCTCCCCATTGTCCTCATTCACTTACTTCCAGATTATACCGTCTGCATAGGGTCCAGAACTACGCATCGTAACAAGTACCCTGAAATTCTTCACCCCTGCTTTTGTCAGTTCGGTGAAACTCGTTCATTGGAGCTTGTCAAAATTGGACCTGGAACTCTCCAGTTCTTTTTTTGCTGTACTTTTTTGTAAGACAGTGAACTGGGGTGCATTTATCAGGTGCTCACCAAAGAGAAGGGCAAATTAAAAATCAGTTGATTGCAAATCATGCTACACGTAACCCTTAAGCTCAAAGACAGAACTTCATTCACTCTGCTCGGATTCTGCTTTATTTAGGCAAAGTACTCCAGGAATTACAAACTGTCCTCTTAATGTAGCAGCCCAGACAGAAGTAGTCGGGTGATATAAGATGGACATATTTGACTGGGCTGCTATGCTGTACATTCAAAATATGGAGGTGGAGATGTCAGACTTTCAATTTCCCCCTGCTGGCTGGCTCAATTCTTCACTAGGGGGTATCTATAGAGGAAGACTGCCAATACAGACCCAAAGCCTCCCAAAATCAGGACAAGACCCAAAATCACCTTCAAGGTACCAAACAATATGCCTGCTCCCCATTTGATTCAAGGCCTCAAGGTGCCTTTCACAGCAAAAAGAAGCCGAGGCAGTGAAAGAGTGAAAAGGGGGGTCTGCTGAGGGCCAAACCCTGTGACCAAGTGTTCGTATTAGCTGCCGTCATTGAGAATGGGCTCGAAAACCCCCTAGAGCAGGCCCCTCCTTCTTGATCCCCACCACTAACATACCACATACAGGTAACTGCCACATTCACAGAGTCTCCTTCAAACTCCTACTTCTCTGGGGCACTCTGAAGGGCTGAACTACTATTACTATTAATCCACACAGGCGGGTTAGAGGACACATGAAGCACGAGCAAGGAGAAAATTAATCCCACACAGGGAGGTTCCTTGGCCCTTTTCAATCTTTACACCCACTAAAATCACAAAGCACTTCACTTTGTCCCAATTTCACATGGATATGTGACACTTTAATACATTTTTCCTTCCTTCCTGTGTTATATACACCCAAGAAAATGCTTATCAGAAAAGGCAAAGGAGCTTTTACATGAAAGAACAGGAAGAGATTGTAGGCTCCGGATATCTCATCAAAGCCCTTGTAATGAAGTACTACTTTTCGATTTCAAAACCTAATTTCTATTACTTCTACAAGTGATATTGGCTCTGTACACTTGTGTTGCCCCAATGGAAAAAAAGTTTAGAAGCACCAGGCTCTCCCAAAGAGGCAGTGGAGCTCAGGGACACTAAGAAAAATGCAGAATGAGCCACAGAGCATGGGTTACAGATCCTAGCACCTTGGATCATTTGCAAGGAGTACACCCACCACTCGAGAATGAATGCCTGTATTTTTGAAGAGCACACATGCTAGGGCCCTCAGAGATTGTCATTGTAGGAAAGCGTATCTGAGATACCCAGGCAGTCAATGCACTTGAAAGGTACATTTAATTAGCGCTCTAATCCAAAGTTACACAATGCAAGTTTTAATTGGAAGATTAATACAATACACAAAGCTCTTTTTCTTCCTTCCCGGGAGTCAGAAGAAAGGGAAAGGAACAGAAATGGCATCCCTGGGAGAGAGAATTCTGATAAAACCGTACAAGTGAGGTCACCCTTTAGGAAGCAAATCGATGGCTTTCTTGGTTCCAAAAATGGTGAAATTGCATTCCCTGATTTTATTTAGAAAAGGCTGGCATTCTGCGTGCAACGAGGCCAAATTTGTCCTTGAGCTTTTTTATTTCCCAGGAAGCTTCTTTGAGTGGATTGAGGAAAAAACAAACTGGAGCTTATTAAGAAAGATTATAATCAATGTTGACCTAATTCAAGATCTAGTTGGGTGGCCCTTCCCTCCCCTGAAAAACTTTTCCGTTCATTTCCTCTTCCTCCGTGTCTGTGTGCCCTTTAACAACAAGGCAGCGTCCCAGGAGGAGTCCCTGTCACAATCGTAAATCCCTCCTCTTAAGGGCGCTCCGGCTCTTTCCCGTTTTAGTTGATTTAGTGCACCTGCCTCCTACTCAGCCCCTCCCTGTTTGAGCCAGACACTCCTACCATTCCAGGCTCAGTATTGGGAGGTGGACACCCGGAAGCCCGCCTACCAGTGGGTCCAGGAGAAACCTGACGGCACAGGCTTCGCAACGGCGTCCTGACCATCTGGGTCTGGGTCTTGGAGCGCCTGGCCCCGTAACCCACTTTTATTCCCCATCCCTGCACTGTATCCCAGTCCGGTTTTTAAACATTGTCTTGTCTGTCCTGGATGGATTACCCGGCTCTGGACTTTTGGACTACACCCTGGATTTCCCTTCGGACTCCTTTGGACTTGTACGCCTGTACCACGCCCCCCCCCGCCGAGCACCAGTGCACAGTCGTCACGCCCCCCTGTTCTTCAACCAGCCCAGTTCCTAGCCGTCTCCTCCCCATGCCTGTTTCAGTCCCTTCCAGATGCTGCCGTCTGCATAGGGTCCTGATCTACGCTTTGTGACACCCCCGTCTGGGGCCATACATGCTTGTGCTTCTGGGATTACTGCCTTAAGAGCCTATGCTGGAGGCTTGGCTCTGGATACCCAATAAAAGGACACGGCCTCTTGCCCACTCTATAAACTGGAGCCAGCACCCGCCACCTGCAAGTTAATAACAGACATCACTGATTTCCAATGTGCACAGGATGCAGAAGGACAGAAAAGTCTTCCAGCAGCGTATGGAAATATCATGTAAGTTATAGCCCGTTATTTAGCTAGAAGAATCCCAGCTGTTGGGGTCTACTGAATAACAGATAGCCAGGCAGACAGCCAATATCCAACAGCGCATATCTATCAAGACAGATGGACAGATAGATGGATGGGGGTAATTGATACTTTCACTCTGTGTTATTTTTCTAATAATATTTGCCTCCATCCCTTTTTTGTCATCGATTTTCAGTTTTGACTTTTAGATGACTACGAGTTGGGAATAGATTAAACGCTCAGGGAAATAGCTCGGCAATTTAAAGCAATTATCAGCCTCATTCAGCTGCCAACTTTCACAGAAATTTTAAATCAAGCCAAGAAAATAAAAAACACAGGGCAGTGACGCACGTTCAAACCTTTCAGCACCAACAGAGTTAAAGAGGATGTGAATTCAGCACACTGGCCTGTCTTTAAAGCCAGTGTGAAGATGTGTTTGCACGACTCTCCAGTACATATCCAATATAATATCCTGATATTACTATTAACACTTTTTGGGTGTCTTGCACTCGCCAGTTATTGATGTTCTTCAAGGTGCTATTACAATTTCACTTAACGCTGAGAGCCCTGACTGTCTCGACACTATCAGAGTGAGACATCGCAGACGGGAAGTGATATTAATAACGAATAGGTCCGCCTCACCTCTCCTTTTAAATGCAGAGTGTCATCAACCGTAATGTGGAGGATATCTTCCAGCGCCCCTGTTCCCCGGGGACCTGTGCAGAAGACTTGTCCTACATTCGCAAGATGGAAAGTGCCACCATTTATCTGTCCGTCTCCGTCGGCTGATACTGTTTCCCCACATCAGTCTCTCGGTGAGAGCTCAAGAAAAGAGAGAGAGCTGGAACGTCTTTATATGAGCTCTCCAGGCTCCTAGGTGCCTTGTCCCAGTCAGCACGAAATGCCACGATTCATTTGACATTTTGAGAAGCACTGGATCGGCCTTATTGCAGGTGTCCAGCCCTGTCACCAGCGTCAACACCGACTCGGAATTGACTTCTGAATTCCAGGCTGGCTATAGAACGAAGCCCTGATGCCCACGCATATGAAACAGAAGTGTCGGCTGTCCGTTTAAAGTCATCTCTAGTTGAAATCTAGCATTGCTCCAAACACTACTGAAAAGCTCCCCGCCCTGTCCTGGAGGGAATCAAAACTACCAGGTGTGCAAAGATCTCCTCGTACAATATGATCCCCATAACAATCTCCTACTTTTTACTTTTCTACTATCTACTTTCCAGCTGTGTACTGTAAATATTTTTAATAAACGAATCTCCTTGCATTGCACTGTCCTGCCCCTGTACGATGCCAGGTTTAATGTTATTGAATAAAATTCATGTTTTCTATGCAAATTCTATTTTGCATTCGACCAGGCGCGGTTTTTGTTCTTGCGTCTCTGAAGAAATCAAGCCCAGGCATTTGAAAACGGACGCGCCGCGGTTAATTCACGCTCTTGTAACTTCTCGCCATTTGAGTCCCGGTCTTGGGGGACCCTGGTGAGAGTGGAAGGCAGTAATTACTGTACGTAACATCAAGAGCTTCTTTTTCTCCTGTAAGTGATCATAAAAAAATAACGCAGGGCAGCTAAATAATTAACAACCAGGTCCGTTATTTCCCCCTAACACAAACGCCAGCGGTTTTCCACCGAACAACGGTTTTGCTGAGGCGAGACATAGCCCCGTCTTGAGAATAATTAAGCCACTGATTTGCGGGATAATGTACAGTACGATGAATCAGAGAGTTGTCCTAGAGCAGCGAGTCTCAAATACGAATGTGGAGAAAAGATAAAAACGGAAATTGAACCGTTGCTAAGTTCTCTTTCTGTCCCTTAAGCTCACTGGAGCCAAGTTTTTTTTGTGTGTGCTAATTAATATACAGTATCAGGCTGATGCTTTTGTTCAAAGCAACCTGTGTATTTTTTGAATTGACGGAATCCGAGTGAAGTACTGGATCTTGGCCAATGGTGCTGCAGCAGCATCCTCACCTGAGACTCCAACCCACAACCTTCCAGCTATGAGGAAGGAGCCCCTAACCATTGCTCCACACTGCTACCTTCAAAACCCAGCTGAGGATCAAGTAAAAAAAAGTTCAACCCCCCCCTGCGTACAATAGGTACTGGTCTGCAGTAGATATACGAGGGCAGTGCTGTTTAAGAGGCATGGAAGAACTGCAATTAACAGAGATGAATGAAACCCTGAGATCCAGCCTTAGTCCTTTTACCCACAGTAGTCATGCATGTCCAGAAGCTCCCAGTAACCACATTCCTCCTCCGTGTGTCTGGAGCTGCTGTTTCCTTAGCAGCCAGCCCATGTGGCTCCATTCCAGATGGTCTGACTGGTACAGAATGCTAACTCGCTCATGCACCCTTCAGAGCAGTTCTGACAGCACCGCTTGCCCTCCAGTTTGCAGATGTAAAGATAGAGCCAACCTCCATCGTTCCTCCCATGCTGCAAGTCACGAAGCCCAGAAATAGACTTCATGATTTACTTTTTTTTTTTGTCGTCGATACCAATCTCGGGTATAAACTTTTGCACCCTGACTAGCATCACCTGACAATCGTGGTCAAAGTCTGGTTTTGTCTTGCCGGTCCAGACCAGGGCTTGAGGAGAGAACACAATGAACGACCTGTGTTAAAAGTGAGGAAGAGGATGATACTAAAAGTGTCACGATTGTAGTCCCTCCCCCTTAAGGGCGCTCCGTCTCTTTCACCTTGGACCTGATTTTGTGCACCTGCCCCGTTTCAGCCTGTTCCCAGCCCACCTTAAAAGCCAGATGCCCGCTCAGCTCGGGGTCTGCATTGATTCCCGTATCGTGCGAGCCCGGGACCTGGATGCGCCTGGCTCCGTGATCATTTTATTTTCCGTTCCTGTTCCCCACTGGTTCCGATCCGGTTCCTGTTTTTATCATGTCTAGTCTCGGATGGAGCTCCCGGCTTTGGACCTTGTTGGATTCCCCGTTTAGACTACCTCTGGATTGTGTGCCCCAGACTCACCCCCCCTGCGCACTTTGGACATGCCCCCTGTCTTCATTCCTGACTCCTGCATGGCTTTTTTCCCTGTGTTTTCTCACTCCAGCCCAGATTGTGTCATCTGCATAGGGCCCTGAAAGAACTCGTTCGTTACAAAAAGTAGGATGACCATCCGAAAAGAAATGAGACCTGCAGTAAAGCTGTAATACAAATCACCTACAGTCTGCAAGAACAAAAAGCATGACAGTAATTGATATTCCTTCAGTTTGTCATACTGTACAAGTCTTTAAATGCATGATACTGGGTATTATTATTAATAATAATGATAATGATCTGAACCCATGTCAAATATTGCATTAGGTTGTCAAATTAGTTTTCTATACAAGGTGTGAATATATTGTTTTATTACAGGATATAAAATGATCATGTCTGAACATTTGTAGCAAAAATTTTAAGGATGACATTCACAGAATAATGATTCAGCTACAAACAATTACTCAGGTGTGTGAGATGCTAAAAAAAAGTTCTTTTTTTTCCCCATTTTCACAAAGGGAAATTGAAACTAATAAATTCTGAAAAAAAATATGATATTACTGTGAAATTCCGAGTCTCTCATTACCATTAACACTGCAGAACACAGGATTAAGCTCAGGCAGGTCTGTCTCCTGTCAGTCCAGAATGAATTCTTGTTAGTCTAGTTATAGATAAATTACCCATTGCAACTCACCCAGCATGCAATTTGTTTCGTTTTGTGTTCCAACAATCTAAAGATTAACGGAAATGGAAATCCTGGCTTTGAATTTCCCGTCTTTCTCAGAAGCATTTTTTTGCCTTAAGTTTCTAAGGGATTGCAGGTGCTTGTTAAAAGTACAAACCGCCCTGGTTTGGGCAGTAATACTGCATTGCGCCTTTTCAGAAGGTAACTTTGAAACCTTTTCTGGAATTCAATGGTGCAACTGTGTTTTCCGCCTTTTTTATCACTGTACATCAAGTTAGGTAACATTAAACCATTTCCTGCGCTGCAAAACAATTATCTTTGACATCCTTTAGCATTTATTATTCATCACATTTTCATATTGGAAAAGCACTCTTAACATTCATAAGCAAAATGGCAATTTAATGTTTAAACACACAGGCATAGTTTGACACACAGATAGCTGTGCACCCAGTGATGAGAAATTACCTTATAATCAACATAATCTTCAATGCCCTGTCAGGGAGACCTTCATAATGTATTTCATACAGCCTGTATTTGCCAAGCTTGCAATTCTTCTGCATGATTTTTCATAAAAAGACCAGTAACAAGCGCTTGCGTTTCCTGCCCTTGCTTCCAAAGGGCTACAATACTTTCGTAGTATTTTTGCATGTGGCTGGCAGATTCCAAACTTCAAAACCAGATGAAATGTTGGAAGTTTGGATCCAAAAACAACATTTGTGGGAATAAATACAAACCTTATTTCCTGGGTATCTTCAAACTGCATAGAGAAGAAATTCCTAGGGAATTTATTTTCAAATTTCATCGAGGAGCATTCTGAACTTTTGTTCTGTGCAGCTAGTGCCAACAAACAGAGACGGGTGTATCACAAGTAATCTCACAGCTCACTTCTGTGCTTTGGAAACACATGACCCTGGGAGAAAACTTTTGGCACGAGAGAGCAACTGGTATTCATTAGCCTCTCATCCTTCCATTTTCTAACTGCTTCATTCAATCCAGAGTTGCAGAAACCATTCAGTAGAAGTTATTTTAATAGTGCACACATTTTGTCGCTAAGTCCTGCAGTAGGCGGTAAGAGAGGAGTGCTTAGAAAAAGAATGAGCTTTAAATCAGTGCTTTAATTGCCTGGTAGGAGCACTGTAGCTCTACCTGTGAAAATGCCTGTGTTCGCCCCCCGCACAATTATTTTTGGAAAAAGAAGCGTGATTTGTGCATCCATGTGGATGCAGCATAACAATATTTTCAAGGTGCAGAATTGTCCCTAACCTCATCTTTCTCCAAACCTGCTTATACTGCCTACAGTAGGTTTAAAACTCAGATCCTGGTTTTTGCTTCATATTGGGGAAAAGACACTGAAATTAGCACTAAGGTATAAAGACTGCTTCTTTGCTCAATCCACTGAAACCAAATCAGTCCTGCTGCGTCTTCTACATTCAGAGTGCCAACGGCTATGAAAATACTCCATGATGCACGATCTGTCTACTCAACATCATCTCCTTAAACAACATTATACAATCAAAGCACATTAAGTATGTTAATTGCAACAGATCGTTAACATGGGTTGTAAATAACAATGTTTTGCTTGCAAATTAATCTTGGGGCTCCAGATATACCGCGCATTAAGTTGTGCCACTTAATTCTAATTTGTAAAAATGGGATCCCCCATCTCCTTAGGAATAAGCCAATTTCGAGTTCTGATCGATATTGATTCTAAGCCTGCTTCCAGGTTTCATTGCTCAGTTTCAAAATATTTCATTACAGTGTGCTTGCAATCTAATTTGGAAACACCACAACAATATTTATATTCATCAATAGTTAAAAAAAAAGTTTGACTGACACACCGTAAAGTGAAGGATTTATGCATGGTGATTGCCTAATGAATAATGCAATCCCTTTTCCCTGGCACAAAAAAAATGGTGATTTAATAACTAATATCACATCTCCCATTGCTGTGAATCTTGTTTTCATCTCAAATAATGAAAATGTATTGTGGCAGTGACAGATCGCGATGAAGAGGGAAGATGGGGTTTTGAAAACCACAATTTGTAAGATAAACGAAAACAAATTTTGCAGTGATCTTTCACAAACAGGACAACTGCTGTAGCTGCTCCATGTGATTTCTGCATCACTGTGATAATCGCCCCAAAAGCAGTCATTTTATATCAGAAATTGACAGGGGCACAAGTGGGAGGAGGAGGAAGAAAGGTTATCAACGAGACATGGCCACTCAGCCCATACAGTCTATTGAGGTAGTTATTAGCTAATTGAGCCTAGTAGTTAATAAAGGATCTCATCCATCCTCTTCTTAATATAATAACTCATTACACTTATATAGCGCTTTCCTGGACCCTCCACTCAGAGCTCTTTACAGGTCATGGGGATCCCCTCCACCCCCACAAGTGTGCAGCCCCACCTGGATGATGCTCCAGTCCCCTCACACACACCAGCTCTCAGTGGGGAGGAGAGCAGAGTGATGAAGCCAGTTCAGAGATGGGGGTTATTAGGAGGCCATGACTGGTAAAGGCCAGGAGGAAATTTGGCCAGGACACTGGGGTAACACCCCTACTCTTCTCGAGAAACACCCGGGGACTTTTAATGACCACAGAGAGTCAGGACTTCGGTTTTACATCTCATCCGAAGGACGGCAGCTTTTTACAGTATAGTGTCCCCATCACTTTACTGGGGTATTAGGACCCACACAGACCGCAGGATGAGCGCCCCCTACTGGCCCCACTAACACCTCTTCCAGCAGCAGCCTCAGCTTTCCCAGGAGTCTCCCATCCAGGTACTGACCAGGCTCACACCTGCTGAGCTGCAGTGGGCTGCCGGGTGTGGGCTGTGGGGTGGCTGCTGGCTTCCTGAAAGAAGCCAGGGTATCCATTCCAACCACATAGGCGGGCAGCTTGTTCCACACTCCTACAACCCTTTTGGTGAAGACCCTGTTCTGACTTATAAATGCACTTCCATGCCTATTTAACAGATATGGTTTAGATATTGTCTGAACTGTCCACAAGAGCCTTCTTAATTGGATTTAAGGAAGCCACTTAAAGAAGGCAGATCCAAAGGTGAACAACATCTCGTCCTTAAAGAACTGGCCCCTGTTACAGACAAGGGCAGTTGCCGGTTTGCGAATACCATTAAAGTAAGACGAGGAGGAGGTGTGTAGCATTCCTTATGGTTTGCTAAAATACAGATATTTAAACACTGATCATCCCTCATATGAAAAAGACAGTAGCAATATAGTGCATGGGTCCTCCAGGAGACCGCAGAAGCTCTGAATGCACTGTGCCACTGTAGTTGTTGACAAGACGGTGCCTCTTATATCCGGTTGTGTAACTCTTTCACTCTTTCAGCCATTGTCTGGCTTTTCCTCTGAGCAGACATTGATCCCATCCACAAATACACCAGGCAGACAGTGGAATACCAATTAGCACAAGTATTTATATCTCCCTGCAGGATCCTGGCTGCATACATAATGCTGGCTATAGAACACTGTCCTCTGAGCTGCTGTTTCACTTTTGTGCTACTTGTCAGGGAGGGCAGAGGGTGAACACAGTGTGCTATTACAAAACGTCTTTTTTTTTTGTTGCTCTTCTGGAAAAAAAAAAAAGTACGCCATGTATAACCGCAACCTGAACACCCCCCAAGCCTTTGTTGGGGATAGGTTTACAGCAATTTCAAAGTCGTTTAATGAAAGTCGTTTTTCACATCCTGCTTCCAAACCAGAGTGAAAAACTGACAGAGCACAGCCAGGGTATTTAGACCGACCAGAGCTCCAGCTAGGCTAAGGATCCCCACTGGCTCATAGTGCATATTTAATAATGCATTACATATTAATAAAAAACACAACTCATTGAGGCTCTTAGTACACTGTATATGGATATCAAAGCGTTTTATCTTTTGTCAATCAACACACTATTATTATTGTGTACATTAACAATATACTGTAATAGCATTCATGATCATCGCGTACAACAGAAGGTCTGTGCAGAGCAATCCCTCAAACACCAAACTCACAAAACAGTTGTAAAAATAAAGAAAATTCCATCTCTAGCCCATAACCTGATAACATTTTAAAGGTCCTATTGATTTGGCCTGAACTTTCGCTATAATGCGATTCAGTTGGTGTAACTGTATGTGCTTACAATACCAGAATTCAGCGTGCGCCCTGCACACACAGAAGGGGCAGGTGCACAGAGAGACAGTAGTGTTAAGATATTTCCAGGGTTCAGACAGATGCCTCCGACCTATTAAAAAAGTAACTGACTAATGAGATAATCAGCTCTCAGCTGCCTCTACAAAGCAAAAGAATTCAAGCTGTAAAAAAGCTACAGTAAATGAATTTTTTAAATAATGATCAGCCACTCTTGGTTGTAAATTAGTACTTTTTTTGAAGGCCAATCTTAAAAAACCATTCATTGAACTATTCCGGGAATAAAATGTAAAAGCAGAAAGTTGACTAATGTGAATTGAAGTAACCTTCATTGTCCTCAGAGCCACGATGAAGATATTATTCAACATTTGGAAATTAATGGCGTTGAAATGCTGCAAATGGCACATTCCGGAGCGCTACACGTTGTGTGAGTGAAATACAGAGGGAAACCGAAGGAAAGCTTTATTGTGCTCCATCCATAACAAGAATCTTACAGCTGTATAAATCAGGTGTGTGGAAATGTGGTTCTTCTAGGACAATGAAGGAGAGGAGTGTGACAGGCTGCTTTTGTTAAAACAGTCCCATAAATAATTAGGTACTGTATTGTATGTTTTTTAATCTAATTCTTCAGCAGATTTGCAAACCAAAGAATTATATTTCCAACAATCTGTGGTTTAAACAGAAGTATGCATATGCTTCAGATGTGTGGAACAGCTGAAACTGGTCGAATTATCTTTAAATACATCAGGATTGCTGACTATGCCAAGAACAGACCACATTCATGCTGCCCTTTGAAGCTTAATGCGATTTTTCTGAGTACTGGGCTATAAACTCTCCCCTTTTGAAACAAGTCGGAAGGCCACGGTCTATTACCTCAGAGAAACCGGAGGAGCTGAACAATCAGATAATGTGTCAGAAGAGCACAAAACGGCTGTATTCTGAATTGAAATCATGTGCGCCTTCCAGCAGCCCCCTCCGCCAATAAGCCAATGACCCTGTCGTGCGCAATAACGAGCACAGCACAGTTCGTTCTCTCTCCATCCTCCAGCGGCGAAGCTGCACACTTGCAAGGCGCAGGAAAAGTAAATAAAGAAAAATGTCTTCGGGTTATCAAGCGCTTTGCCAAACGAGCCTGTGAGGCCGTCATTGGCAGACACTGTGGAGTGTCTCTGGGCTCTTGCCCACAAGATTCGCCTCTCGGCATTTTGTTCCCACCTGCTTTCTCAAAGCACAAGAGTACAACACAAAGAAGTGTCACGCCCTGTACACCTAGAGGGCGCTCTACTTCTGTCCTGTTCCTAGTTTCCTGTGATTGTTCATGTCTTTCCAGTGTGTCTTGTTGTGTAGCCTACGTCCTATGTCTGCTCTGCTCCTGGCTCAGCATTGAGGATTCGGATGTCTTGAGACCTGCCTAGCACCAGGTCGTCTCCTCCACGGCCTGAGGACATAGGCTTCTACCCGACATCGTGTGACCTCCTGAGCCCGGGTCAATCCCCGTTTCGCCGCTACGCATGGGGTCTTTCTTGCGCTCCTGCCATTCAGACATCCGTAACAGAAGAAGCTGGGAAGTATCACCTAAAGACCCTTTAGAATGCCGAGCTGGAGTGATGGGAAAACATCACATTTCTGAACATTTTGCACCAGCCATGAGTTGCCATTTTATGCATATGGAAGGAGCTAGTTTGCATTTACATGGCGGTCTAGGATGTTGACCTGCATCTTCAACATTCGCTCACTGGCTGCGACTTGTTTGCACGGATTGACACCACCTTTGCTCTCCTCTGTTGACTCAGAACTTAGAGACAGGGCACCCACACACCCCCGGGTCAAGTCATTGACAGCAGCCCAAGAAGCCAGAAAGGCAGTGCCTGGGGCTGTTGGGACACTCGGAAGCAATAGGTTTTGTCCAGTGCAGGATAAGAAAAAAATCTAATGACTTATGTTCTCTAAAGCATCACGTACTGTAGGACTGGGGGAGTGACCAAACACACCCCCGCACGCTCCCCTCTGCATAGAAAATAGGTTCTTGATCAAAGGTCTTGGGAGACAGCAGTCAAATAAAGTGAATAGTCTGTCTGCCCTGTCAAAAAGAGGTTAATGTATTCCTGAGAATCCTGATGGAGAGGCTGGGTAACAGTGTGAAAGATCAATTCAACGAAAAAGGAAAAAAATAGAAAAGGCACAGAAAACGGGGTCCTCAACCTTATTTTTGAAATCAAAGATTAATGACGGGGGATAAACCTCTTGATCACCCACAATTCACCGAGAGACGCGTTTTACATGTCAAGTCTCAGTAGGGGACTGCTAAAATAAAGAGTCCGTTAATAACTTAACTATTGGGGTTTTAAAGAAAAACTCCTTTAGAGTTGATTTCATTTCAATTTGATACTTAACTTGTTCTGTTCCTTACATTATAACAGTACAGATTTTGGTGTAAGCGCAGGTACAATTTACTTCAGACAACTATTAGAATACGATTTAGTAGTGTACTCATACTGTACTGTATGAGTCCAAAAATGATAGAAAGAGTGATATCACCAGAAAAGTGAGTTGGCATATATCCCAATATTTACATAAAACACTAATACAGTATCAGTGCCCACTAGCAAAGCACACAAGGCAATTCTGTTAGGAAAGAAGTAAGAATGTAAATCTAAATAGTGAGCAAATGTATTCAGAGAAAACGGTGGCTCTGTGGCTAAGGATCTGCACCTGTGGCTGGAAGGTTGCTGGTTCGTATCCCGCGGCCAGTAGAGGAATCCTACTCCGTTGGGCCCCTGAGCAAGGCCCTGAACCCCAACTGCTCCAGGGGCACCATATAGTAATTGGCTGAGCCTGCACTCTGACCCCAAGCTTCTCGCCCTGTCTGTGTGTCTCATGGAGAGCAAGCTGGCGTATGCAAAAAGACAAATTCCTAATACACAATTTCTTGTATGACCCATAAAGTGATCTTATCTTATCTTAAAACCATGGTGAAATGCATTCTGCAGGCAGATGAGTCACATCTGTTGATCCAGACGATCCAAACTCTTATCTAGAAAGAAGTGAGCATTCTGCTCTGTCTCCACCTCCTCTGTACTGTACATACCTACTCCAGGGCAGGTACAGTAGGACAGCTCATAGTGTTTTTAACATGAAGAAGGCAGGGAGCTCTTCAAAGTTCTGGGGGAACAATTCATTTTAATTGACACAGTCAAACTGTCAGCCTAAATGATGAACAGGATGAAAAAAAAACAATATTGGCAAAAGTACAAGGTGGTCGTTAGTTGGTGGGCTAATTAATAGCAATGCATGTCTGTCTACTAGGGGGTCACACAGCGAAACACGAAATCCATCATGGATATTGACAATACATAATTTATTTGATAATTACGTGGAACTCACTTAAGCTGTCGATATAAGTAGTCCACTGATAACCTGAGAACATTACAGGTTCATACTGGGAGAAAAAGAAACTTCAAACACGGACGTGCGAGGAATACATGCACCGTTTTATGCTCATCTTTGCCATCATTTCTGGGAACAGAAATATGATTTAATGTTTTTACCCACCATTACCTTTATCTGAACAAATGTCTGTGGGATCTCAGAGCAAATTGCAGAAATCAGACATTGTATCATAAAGCACAGCTTGAAGGATCTAGGACTGCATTTAGACAATATGGGCCTAAGTGTAGATGAGGAAATACACATACGGCAACCTTTCTTATTCACTTTTGATTAAGTCTCATACGTGGAACTGGGATGTCTTTCCAGTGCTGGTAGCAAAGGCAGGAGAAGACTCATTGCTTCTTGTATTGGAACCAACCACACACCTCCCATACTAAAGAAATCCGAAGACCCTGAAAACAAACTGAAGAGCAGGTCCCAACCTGTGATCTCCTGCCTGAGCATTGTGACACAGCGCACAGGCAAAGGCAGACAACTGCTCATGTTAATCTATGCGAATGCTCAACACACATCTCTGAATAGACCTCTATTCAGACTTGAAGTGCGTTGTACCAGTCAGCAAAGGGAGTAGGATCTTCAAAAGGGAGTAGGAGTTCAAAAGCTGAATGGAATAAGACCGAACAGAAGAGGTGGGGATTCAAAGAACTTCTGTTGCATGGGGAGTACAACCAGAAAGCGCACCTGTCAAGAACTGGTTCTGGAGACCGTGTCGGGTGGTGTAGCAGACCCCATGCGAAGCGGTAAGGGCTGAAGGAGACAGGAGGCGTAGCACGGGGAAACACACAGGGATTTAATGTGTAAATAAAGTAAACAGTGAGAGTTCGTGAGATAGTGACAAGGGAAATAAACAGCGGCATTCCCAGTCCGAGCAGATCCAGAGCAGGGTCAGGGCACAGTCCATGAGTCCATTTCTGAAAGATCCATCCTGGGACGCGACAAGGTTAAAATCCCCAGGAAGGGGAAAACACGAACATGGGAACATGGGAACACGTCCTGGGATTTCGGGGCGAGGTCCTCCAGACCCCGGGCTCAGAAGCAGGGAATGGCGGGGGTTGAGGCCTGTGCCCTCAGGCCACAGACGTGGGGCGACCTGGTGCTCGGCGAACCTCACAACATCCACGTCCTAAAGCTGAGCCCTGAGCCCTGGGGGCACCGGGAATAAATAGGGGGAGACAACAAGGCACACCTAGAACATATATAAATGATCACAAGGACCTATTGACAGGAGTAAATGGAGCGCCCTCTAGGGGTGGAATGTCGATCGTGACAGCATGCAAGGGAAAAACCTAAATACCTAAATGAAGCGCAAAGAATAGGAGGCATTTGCATGTAACTGAAGCTCATTAATCCATTGGACTGGTACTGACATACAGTCGACGTCACCAACCCTGGTCCAGGAGATTTCGGGTGCAGAAAGTTTTCTAGGTAGCCTTTAGACCATCAATCATTAGAGGCCTGGGACAGTTTAACCATGATCGATTAAACAAGTGGTGTGTTCAATTAAGTAATTTAGATATCATTTGGAACAAAAATCACAATATCCATCAGCCCCCAAAGACCAGTGCTTTCTTCACTGAAATATTACTTGCTTAACCGATCGATTATTTAAAGGAGTCTCTTAATCTTTACATGACATGCGATTTAGGGAGATCTTTTAGAATAACTGGATTGGCGCTCTACAGGACAAGGACTGGAGTATCCTGCCATACAGGAGCGATTCCATAGGATCATTGTGAACAATTGTGGAACTGTACGATTCCACACAATTATAAGAGATGAGAAATAGTTGTATGCATGAACTATCCTCTTGAAGTTCTTTTCATGAGCATTGGCAGTAGTGGGTACAAACAGAGCACGGTATATTCAGATTTTATCTTTTCATAAGGCACACATCGAAAATCCTGAAATTCTTCTGAAATCGTCATATGCAGGTGCTAAGCACTTAAAGGTTATACAGACAAACAGGACACAAATAAGCAATACGTTCTCATATAGTATAATTATTGGAGTCCCTCAGGGATCTGTATTAGGACCAGTGCACTTCCTAAATGGATATGAATGATTGAGTCTGCTGGCTGTGGCAGAATCTAGTGAAGCTTGGAGATAATACCAATCTAGGAAGATTAGCAAATACTGTAGAAGCTACAAAAGACATTTGAATTACAAAAGATTTAGCCCAAATTCTGGACTGAGAAAACAGCTGGAAAATAACATTTAATGCAGACAAGTGTAAGGTATTTCATGCAGTCAGCAGCAATAGCAGACCAAATTTGTACAATGGAATTGCACTTCTGAGGCACACAGGGAAGCAATAAAAAAACAGGAGTTTGGGAAACTTAACAGTGTACAATTTAAATAAAACCACAACAAATTAAAACAATACAATGCACTAGCAAGACCTCATTTAGTATATTCTGTAGCACTCTCGTCACGGCAATATAAAAACTGTCCTGGAATCAACCCAGAGAAGAGCAAGCAGAAGCATGACTCTGGTCTTGAAAGAATGTCCTGGACTGACAGGCTGGAAGAACTAAACTCCTTTATTCTTCGACATTTAAGAGTGTGAACAGGGGGCATATTTTGACACAAAGATGTCTTTAGACAAAGAGCTGGGGGGAAAGTTGAACAAGCTTCCCAGCAATTTACTCAAAGCCGACACCCTGACTTTTTTCAAGAAATGGCTGGCTGTGATTCTTGGATCTCCTGGCTTCTAGCAACCAAATGGATTAAACGAGTCAAATAGCTTCCTCTTCCTTGCAACCATTATACTTTTCTAAAAGCCCCAGAACTGACAGCCTTACCTTTTTTCCAAATTAGTCACATTAGAACGATTTTGAACGACCAGCACTTAACGCGGGCAGCTTTCAACTGGGAACTTTTTAGTTTTGACTGACCTCATTCCTCTTTGCAATCGCAAGCCTGCGGCTCGCAGAGACCCGTAAGCACCTCAGAGCTTCTAAGAGGTGGCCTGTAATACAGACCCGTGACAGCTTCACAAAGCCCCCAGAACTGTCAGCAGGAATTAAGCAGCTGCCCACAGCTCTAATGTCTCGGCGAAAAACGAGTACAGCCAAGCTTCCTGTTGACACAGTCTACCGACAGTGTTGGGCTCCTGACGCTACAGTGCGAAGTGTCAGTTTATATACAGTACGGTACAGTACTGTCTATACAAGCCCTGCAATTATAAAAACAACAAAAGCAATTCAAGGCTCTGCATGATGCACACTAAAATATTGCCACATTCAATTAGATCAGAAGAAAACAGCCCAGATGTGTCAGGTTACACTGTGAGAGCCTGAAGATTTATGCCAACAACCACCCTTACGGTCAACAGGCTCTTATGGCAATCTATGGGGCAATATCACTTGAAAAGGAAGGAACTCAAATGAGTATTGTTAATTGGCATCCTGCCAGACCACCCTGCCCAATGTGTCACCCCACTTATAACTTATAATCGCTTTACACTGGTCAGACCAATGCATCACTTAACCCAGAGGAGCAAATGACGGTTTTCAATTTTTCTTTTCATCCCTATTCAATATATCGAAACGCCATGTTGATCTGCGGTCAGGTCTCCCTGCTGTAAAGAGACAACATTTCTTTCATCGGGGTTGGAAGTGTGAAAAGTACATTATTGATGCAGGCTGCTAAACGGAAAGCAGCCCTCAGGAATCAATCCCACATATCCTGGACAATCCTCCAGTTACACATCAAGGAGTGGGTACACGTCGCTTAAACATTTTTCATGCTTTGGTTGTTTTTTAATATGTGCATCTTTTATGCATGCCCCATCTGCTTAAAGGGCTATTTACCAAGTAAAATAACTTGTATTGGGGGAAAGGTTCCTGAAATGACTTCTTAAGAAGGCAGAGAAAAAAAACATTTGATAAAAGTTTAGTTCCATAGACTCCAATAACGAATTCCTTGTTTGCATTATGAGTATACACATTGTTTTTCTAGCAAATTTCTTAATAATAGCAGCAGCACTTTATTAATTTGTTGTCAGATACATTCAGAGAAAGCAATATACTGGCACAAACTCAGAGCATTTTACTGCAGCAATCTGAGTTAAGTACAGTACTTAGCTCCACAATACAATAGCTGCATCTCAGCTGGGATTTGAACCCATGACCATCAGGTCCAAAGTACCCCCTGCTGCTGCTGCCTTTCAACACTTGCTTTTCTTGCAACTCAGAGAGCTGAGGTTACACCTTGAAGCTGACTGCAACAAATGCAGGATGTGTGCACACCCAGACTAGAAAAAAGAAAGACGACACAGTACTCAAAACCTGCGAAACACCAGCATCTGAAACACTTCAAACGAGACCTGGCCTTCCATAACCAGTCTTGGAGAAGAATCAGTCACTCTGCCTGACGCTTTAATCCACATCCACCAACTTGCAATTGTAACAACTAATAGAGCTGGGTATTCTACTGCAGCAATCTAAATGCAGTGCTTTGCTCAGGGGGAAAACTGCTGTCGCACATCTGGGATTTGAACGCATAGGGTATTGCAGGGCCCTGACCACTGCTCCGCCAGGATAAAACAGACTTGTAACTTATAACAGCTGCAATGGACTGGCATCCACTGTGACCCTGAATTAGATAAGCCAGTATTGCTAGAGACGTGATTATGTGAAGTTACAACAGTAAAGAACTGTTTGAACATACTGTATACGATGCTCACTGTATACTGTATGTATACTGAATATTGACACTGAAAATACACAAAAGCTTTTTGCCATGAACAAGCTGCGTCTTTCAACACAGCTGAAGACTTTTTGTCTGACACATCCTACAAGATATTCCAGCTTGTTCACTTAAAATCCTGTAAATAAAACAAAAACCTTTTCTCCTCTTCAGTCTTTGTTCTGTACTCTACAGTTCAGCCTCCTCTGTGAGATATCCATAGCCTTTCACATGAAGGCCTGGTCATAACTCTGACAGATGGAGGATTTTTTTCCTACCCTTTCCTCCATCTTTTGTATTCGTTTTGTTTTTTGCATTTCTGCTGGGTTTCGTTCGCGTGGAGCACTTTCACAAAAGACCCATCTAACGGCCGCAGCAATCGGAGGACAGGAGATTCACAGACTCCTGAAAGAAACCCAGCTCGTTTAAATCAACAGCCTGGCTGGCTGGCACTGAGGAGAAATTACCTACTGCAGGAGAAGTGTGGCACAGTGCTTTGCTATAAATTGAACTGAAACAAAACTATCACATTTTCCCATTCTGAACCCTGAAATGTAATTCAAGAGTACACCTGCCTGATAAAACAGCGTGTTCTGACGAGGCCGCATAAAGAAGGGATGTTAATCACTGACATTTTCAGCTGCCTCTCCTGCCTGCCCAAAAACCAATCTGTCTGTGAAGTTAATATTTTCTATTCAACCCTCCTCGAGAAGCAATTTAATGCATAATATATCTAGTAAAACTGGACTGGGGCAGAGAAGAGGAGAAATTGTGAAATGAGAAATTCGAGCAACAGAACACCCTAGGCTTAGGAGGTGAAACAGGAGGGACTGAGCCTTGGAAATGAATCAGACTATCCATGCAGATCATTGGAGCCAAAAAGAGTAAGAGGCTAATTCAGTTTTTTTTTTCCTCTGGAGATGTCAATTCGGGGAGTAAACAGGCAATATCACCTGCTCATGCACCACCTGGATTCCACAGGACTATACTCACCTTAA
Organism: Lepisosteus platostomus; assembly: GCF_059453375.1. NCBI lineage: Eukaryota > Metazoa > Chordata > Actinopteri > Semionotiformes > Lepisosteidae > Lepisosteus > Lepisosteus platostomus. The sequence goes on from NC_142628.1 coordinate 14,999,271, forward strand.
TGCACAGCTCCTTGGTCTGGAAAACTTCCACACTACAGCAGCACTTTGATCTTTCATGGATGAATGTAGTCTGCCTGCACAGTATTTTGCATTGCCCTCACCCACCAGAGCTGTAAGCTGAACTTAATTCAACATAAAGCTATTACAGCTCGACTGTTGTATGACAGCTACATTTTTCACTGTTTTGTGCAGTGATCACTGTTTAACTCTGCCTGCTGTGCCAATCACAACACCCCTGATGTGGAGTCATTGTCCTAGTTATTGATTGTTCAGATGTTCACCACTCCCTCCTCTCTCTCCAGAAGCTAAAGGAAGAACAGTGTATAGATATTCGGGCTGTCATCACAAGATCTGTGGACAGTGTTTCACACCATACAGCGAATGCTCTCATCACAAAGATGGTGCCGGCTACACCATTTAACATCCAGGGGCAGCTACATTGCACAATCTCATCGCACGTTTTGGAGATCCAGCTTGTTTCTCGTCTCAGAAGGGCACCTCACTTGTGACCGAAGACTTCTGCAGCCCCCCCGAGAAAGACAGACTTCTTTCAAGCCAGTCAAGTAGCAATTTATTCTTCTCAGCATTCAATGTACTCAAACATCGCTGGTCTGTTAGGGCATGTGATCAACGTGTGGTTTACAGGAGAGAACCACGGATATGTTTGAGGTGTTGTGACTGCAGGCAATGCATTGTGTAATTATATAAGATGAAGCATGACTGTGTTGATAACTGAAAGATAAAAAGCTTGATGAGCATTTGCTGTGTTTTAAGCAGGTTGCACGCTGTTAGGTATATTTCATTCTAATCACCTGTGCTGGAAATGTTGCACAAGTGCTATGGCAGGCAGCATAAATCAAACTCCTGCCCCATGCTCATATTACAGCAAGGAACCTCAGCAACGTGCAAACTCAAGTGCCTACAGCCAGAAAGCAGGCCAGTACAATGTGTCCTACAGGAGTGCTAACCATCCCAAGATGCCAATTTGTTTTCTGGCAGTGAACTGGCTCCATTAATAGGCATGCCGAGCACTTTCGGGAACATGTGTGGCCTCCGGCAGTCTCTGTGTCCCAGAGAAGAGCGCAGGCTGACAACCCTCTAATTAACTCCAGAAACTGGAGTCGGGAGAAGAGCTGTGGCGATTAACGGTCTTCCAGTCCTGGCCAGTCCACGCCACACGTTTAATTTTACTGCTGCTTCACTTTGGAGGTCTAGCAGCCTGGACCCTCACTGGCTTCAGGTCAGAGCAGGCCTTGCTCCTGTTCCAATGGCCAACACCTTCCAGAAGACCAACACTGCCCGTCAAAACGTACAGCGGACGCGATACTGCCCGTCAAAACATGCAGTACACCCGATACTGCCCGTCAAAACATACAGCACAGCAGAGCCTCAATCTAAATAACCGCTCGTGGTCTCAGGAGGAAAAAAAAAATTCTTCAACCCAAATTGCGAATTTTGCATCTATTTATCAAGACGACATTCATCACACATTGCAGCGGCGTCAAACCCACTACCGCAGCCCTTGGCGGTTGTCATCCTAATAATGCAGTACGGCAATAACCTGTCAGGGCTGGAAAAGGCACCCTTTTGTTGATGCTTGCTGGACTTTCAAATGGGTTTTGCTCAAAGCTCAATCATGTGCGCTGCGAAAGCCTGTATTTAAAATGCAAAGGCTGTGTAAAATCACATATATGTTTTCTTTAAATCTGAGCACGGTTCAGTAGCTCCTGAAGCGGTGCGCAGTGCCCACGAAGGCTTTTATGCAGTATAAGCGAGAATAAGCGGATAGAAGTGCTTTTCCCACAGCCTATTTCATACTTGCATAGACACCAAGATAATACAATCAAGTCAGAGAAAAGCAGGAAGCATCTTACTGCGTATGGCTGATGGAGAAAAGCATGTGGACATCCATAATGCTAATGATGAGGATAACAGGTTCTGTTACTCTAGGCTGCAGGGAAAAAAAGGAGATGGAGATGCTGGAAAAAAAAAACAACTTTGGCTGGATATGATCATCCTCCTGCACTCCATCAGCTACGGGCCCATGCTATAGTGGTTAAGCCTCTTTCCACAAGAGAACATCTGTCTGCAGCTCTCTCCTGCTGCAGCCAGCTTCTCCCAAATACCTGGAAAGACTTGATGCAGACCGTTTCATCTTAAAGTGCTCCTGCCCAAACGCTGGTGTCCCGGCATCACTCCTGCTGTGTGGATCACAGGCTTCTCTCCTGAGGATTTTTTTCCCTGGCAATGAAATATTCTTGGGGTCCTCATCCGTGGTCTAAGGTAGCCCTAGGCAACCCAGATTCAAGAAAATTCATCTCCTGAATGGTTCCCCCCTGCCCCCAGTCTACCCACTTGTCCAGGTGCTGTCACGCCAGCAGGAATTTAGTCCTGGGTCATCAATAATGCAGGCTGTGACCTAGAAGTGGTTTGGGAGACTTATGATTTCTCGATTCGGCAGAATCGGTTCTAGTTTCTCTGTAAGGACAACGCCTCAAGGCCTTCTTCAACCTTAATGGCATACAGCAGTCCAGAATCCATTCCTACCTGTCCACTTATCTCTCAGAATTCAGTCTGGTGAGATTGACACCTTTACTCCAATTGGAAAAAGCCAGCTTTCACTCACAGGGCTTCTGCTGTACTGTGTGCTAATTAAATAACCTACAGCTACTGACAACAGCACTTAAAGTCATCATAACAAGAGGATTGTATAAGGTGCACATTCTATCCAAGATTTTAAAAATGTCCTATTGGAGAAATAATCCAAGGACTAAACTCATGAAATGGAGTGAAATGCAGTCTTATAGTTTCCCATTGAAAGCCTCTTAATGATGTCTAAAAAGAGCAAGAATTCAGCTGCTTGCTTTATTAGAGCATAAAAGAAGAACAGAAGCAAGAGATGGAGAAAATTATTCTAAACCATCACTTTTCAAACAACAGATACAGTACCAATGCAGATGCTGTGCTAACTCAAATGTAAAAAAAAGGATAAAACAAACAGAGCAATATATCATCGAAATGTCTTCAGTTTGTAGTGTATATGGGGTGACTCAGGCTGAATTTCATAAACCACAGCTGTGTCTTTCATTGTTTTCACTCATGTTCGATGGCAAGGTGCTTGCTTCAGCTGGCAGGGAAAGGCTGAGTGCGAACAATTCACTCCCAGTCAGAGGCTGCTCTTTCCCAGTATCTTCCTCCCTCTCCCGTACGAAGTTTTCAGACTGTAGTCGGAGAGGCAGGCCCCGGAGCAAATCCATCGAAATTCCACTTTTTTTTTTTCCTCTTAAAATAAACACGGCCACAACCTCCTTAGCTACTGTAGGAATCCTCCCCCGGATCTTTCCGTTTTGAAACTGTGCGGGTTCAAACACAAGAACAGTCACAAAGAAGAGTAGACCCAAATCCCACGTCACCCGTCGGACAGTTAGGAGTAAACTGAGCCGAGAGGCTTATCCAGCCGATCCTGAAGGAAGTCAGTGTATTGGCTTCAGCAACATGACTTCACAGCTTGTTCCAGACTCCCACCACCCTTTGTGTAAAAAATGCCCCCTGTACTCCGTTTTAAAAGCACTTCCATTTAAAAAGCAAATGTAAAACATCTGAATTCATAAATGCTTTAATGTTTTATGATGCTCACTAAGACTGAAAAGTACCAGAGACGTTTTCCCCATGAGACAGAGCATGCGAACACTGCCTAGCTGTTATTTTGAACAGGTCACGATAAGCAGAAGTTGCCTTCATTGAGATAAACCTGAGAGATGGTTATTAATACAGCCCAGTGTCCAGGTTGTAGAAGTCGGCTCCTTTCACACTCTCTTCCCCTGGACAAAATGACGATGGCTTAGAAAAGAATTACTGCCTGCAGAACTGAAAAGACACAAAGAGGGCTTTCAAAACGACTCCGGAGTGAAAGACTTTCCATTAATCCTCTGTTGATTCTTGCAAATCACTGTTTGCATAGCAAAGCTGAACTTAAGAGTGTTGTAACTGCCGCATAAGAAAAGCACAATTTTCCTTTGTTGTCTGAAATGGGCAATTAGATGTAAAAATGTAAGAACACTTGCAAACAAGATGGGGCCATTAAGTCTATTTGTGTTTTTTTTTTAGCAGCAGCTAAACTGATCAGAGGATCTAATCCAGCATTTTTCTTTGAAACAAGCCAGGGTATGACCTTCAATGTCATACCTTTGGGCTGCTTGTTCCACACTCCCACAACCCTTAGTGCAAGGAAGTGCCACCTGCTCTGTTGGGACTGCACTTCCTCTTGTATCCATAGGTGAATGTTTTACTGTTCTTTCTCAAGAAGCACACTGATCTGACTTTACCAGCATCTCTAAAGGGTTTGAATACCTGGATCAGGTTCCCCGAGGTAGTTAAGGATCAGGTGGGGTAAAGGCTGATTGGCAGACTCCTTTCATTTCTGTTTCCTGTCCATGCTGTGTGACTTGTAAGCTCCACGCGTGAACCCATGACCCTATTTTCCTACTATACATGAATCCATAATCAAGGAGTTAGAAACTGCACAAGTGATACATTTACAATTACAGTGCAGCATTTACATTTTTCATGTGTTTTCATGTGAAATGCATACTGATCATTTTCTACCAGGTAGGTGTTAAACTTGAGTCGTGCTGTTTATGAGTTCCTTTCCGAGCTGTCAATACAGGCCTGCATGCCTTGCCTCTGGATAACCTTATAATTTAGTCAATTTCTCATTTTTTGAAGCCCTAGACAATGCAAAACAGCTGAGAAGTACTTTAATTATAGTCCTGTTGTGAGGGAATATTTGATACGAGAGTAAATTATCAGGCTTTGACTTGATCCTATATTGCTGCACACCCAAACAAAGCCTGAAAGGACTTTGAATAAATAATACAGAAATAATATTTAATTTTCAAAATGACTATAGCATGCTTTGTTTCCCTCCTGTCTTAACATACTCGAGGCATTCCAAAGTCTGTTCTTGTGGGTATTCTGCACCACAGCCTTCAAAACACAAACAGCTTTTATGAAGTCCACAGATTCCTTCTACTTTTCTCATTTTACTTTGCAGAGCGTTCCTTTTGCTTTATGCAAAACTGGGCATGCCACCTCATAGCCCATGAGGCAGTGGGCTCTCATTGTGCATGTTGATTAAACTGTTTAATAAAGGGTCCAACCTGATTAGAAATCATTCCAGCAGTTGCTTGTTTGGGACTCAGAATGGAGGGAGACACTGTGGACAGATTAACTTTGCAACACTTGGTAAAGCCAAGTTTACAAGTCTACTGTCTACATTCCATTTCCTAAGATCCTTGGCTGCTGTTTTGACTGAGCTAAATCCGTGACAACAGAAGAACCTAAAGCCTGTCTGGATTTTAAAGCACTAAGACATCTGCCTTCGAACAGAAGCTGAGATGCTGCAGGGCTACAGAGTGCCCTTTAGGCAAAGGCATCAGACAAGATTTTGCAACAGATGAGCAAACCTGTGCAATGTGTCTAATAACTCTGTTGTTGGTCAATCAAAGAGGAATAACAGGACACCATGTGCAACACAAAAAACCTTACTTCTAGGCCACAGGAGTTGCCAATCCATTTGCTCGTAGCTTATCAGAGCAAAATTGCAGCATCAAGTGTACCGCTGTCATGGTATAAAAACCTGAGTCATGATGGGTTTCATTTCCTGGCCACACTGCACCACACCGAAATGTGTCAATTGCATGCTCAGTGCTGGAAGTGTGGAGGGCAGGGGCATGCACTGAATTTGCCCAACTGGTGCCCCTTCAAAAACAGATTAAAACCGAGTCCCTAATTACACTGGCTGAGGCTGATTCAAGATGGCACCGAGCTGGGTGCCCGTGTGCGAGCACTGTCTCCCAGCATTATGAACTGCTCATTTCTTCTTGACAGCAACTTGGAGTACCTTCTACTTAGCATGACATCTGGCCCACAATGCCAAAAAAGGACTTGGAAAACGCCAAAAGATCCGCACACCAGCTGCCTAGCCTACTGCTCTGTGTGCAGTGCAAAGTTTAGAGACAGATGTTTTGGGTTTTTTTTTTGCTACCAGAGTTAATACATTTCTTTGGGGAAATCTGCTGAAAGTCATTATTTTTACACGCACAAACAGCATTTTTCTTCCTAGGGGCTATCCATTAAATGCATATCTAAGTGACTCTCTATAAACTATGTACTGTACAAGTAGCTCTGTAACGCACAATCAATAACTCCTTTCATTTATTTAGAATTGTTTAGTTATTTTCGATTGGAACTCCGTATGCCTAGACGTTCTCCGAGCCAGCCAAGCTGGGGAACAAAGCAGAGCGATAAGGACACACCCCCACCACATGCTTCACAGGATAACACACGCGTGATGACAACAGGCGCCATACATCTGGATGTGCCCTGAAACAATCCCTTTGCCTGTCAGTCCCGTGTGAGATATTTGATGAGCCAGCTGTCTCACACTTGATATACAGCATAGAGTATAACAGTTTAATGTGTTATATATTGTACACATTGATTGAACTACTGCATGCGTTGGCTATCTACGTACTGTATATGTCACATTTGCTCATTTTATTGTGTCAGGACACTAGAATTTTATGCATGTCACTAAGATGTATGTTATTGCAGCTGTGTGAGCATTCTGTCTAATAATGGAAATACTCGCTCTTCATTTATAGCATCGCCAGCTCTAAAGAAGCCATAATAAACCCTGAACGCTCACAGCCTGATGCTTCATTGTACGCAATTTGGAGGGAGTGCAGGGAGATGGCAAATTACTTGGAATAGGCCTGGGCCGTCTGAGGCCGGATCTATAGCTCCGTGAAAAAATATTCTTGGATTTTCTGAATTTTTGCATTATGTCACCACTCAAGATTTGCAGTGCTTCATGTGGGAGTGGTGATATATAGCGCGAGTCCGAGCGAACAAATAACTAAAAAAGTTCGGAGCCGATTTCATTAATTCCTTATAAACAGAGTTATCCAATATCCAATGTCCCTGTATGAAAACATCAACACCTCCCGGGTTCAATCAGTTAAATGAAAGTGACAACTGGAGCTGGGTAGATGAATACATTATGAACCTGGAATGCATCTACAGCAGAAGAGAAATCTATTTTCTATAACGTGGTGAACATTCATCTGAAAGCAGCCTTACTAGTGCGCCATTACAATTTTAACATAACCTACCTCGATTTCAACTCGACATTTTTTAAATTAGTCATACTGTACAGCTAAACATGGTCTGCCTCTGTAATGGCTTTTCCTCGTTGCCTGGAAGATGTACATGATGTGTCAATGGGAACACCCAAGGCTTTTTTCAGAAGTAGCTCCTTCTAGCTCCACATCACCCATTTTGGATTTAGAATTTATGTTTTCACTATCTGCTTGCAAAACCCTGCACTTGTCTGCATTAAACGCCTTCCTCCAGGTGCTAGCTCAGTCATGAATTGGATCTAAATCTTTTTGAATTTCATTTGCAGTGATTATAGTAGGCAACTGCGCTTGCTCTCTGGTGCACAGCATTAAACCTCCTAAATGAGACTTTGCTGACTCATTGCAATTTGCAACTTTATTTGACTGACAGGCCCGAGCAGCAGCACACGAATGCCAATAAAACAGACTGAACACAAATGCCCACAAATAACAGGCTGCTCTGGCACCTTATTACCCTTTTGTGCAGTGTCAGAGCACCGAAATTAAATTTGCAATTGTTTTATAGCCCCGTTAAGCGATTAGGAAAGTCTGTGGGCTAGTTATGACCCAATGCCTCAATGGGTGAACTACTGAATAATGTGAGCACAAGATTAAATAAAACAGACCTCAATGTCCGCAGTGCAGAGAGACAGAATCGCTGAGAATTGGCTTCTTTTCTTGCTGGCCCAATTATAGCCTGATAGTCCAGGGTATGCAAAAACAACTGAAATGCTTGGAAACTACAGCATGCGCCCAAGGGGAACTCAAATCACAGACACGCTACTGTGACATTTCTATTTTATTATTGGTTTTATTCATTATTTTATGATGGGCACTTCGAAACTTCAGCCCAGCACCATACACAGCGGACGCCGGAGTGTATCTATACAGTATAGCTATTTTTTTAAATGAAGGCCATAAACTAGGAGGCAGGAGATACAGCACACTGGAGACCTGGCGCTGCTGGGGGAGGAACAGAGGGGCTGTGGGTTCATTATTCCCATCACGCCAGCGCCCGCACAGCTATTACTCCTGACTTCCCCTGTTTCTTCAGGATCTGGGTTCCGGCGCCAGTATCGATCCTATTCTCCCACTGCTCCTCTCCAAGGCTGATGTGCCACGGCTCACAGTAATCGCACCCTGCAGCTCCCCGCCTCTTTTCTCACGAAGGCTGTTAACGCCTTTCTGCACACACTCCAGGGACCCCCTCTGCTCAGCCCTGCTCGGTTCTGGGCAATATCCCACATTAGGCTGAGCTGTACCCTGTGGGTGAGTGAGGAGAGGGCACTGCCTCACGTTAAGGCCGAGCTGTGGGTGAGTGAGGAGAGGGCACTGCCTCGTGTTAAGGCCGAGCTGTGGGTGACTCAAGAGAGAGCACTGCCTCGCATTAAGGCCGAGCTGTGGGTGAGTGAAGAGAGAGCACTGGCTCGCGTTAAGGTTGAGCTGTGGGCGAGTGGAGAGAGAGCACTGCCTCGCGTTAAGGCCGAGCTGTGGGTGACTCAAGAGAGAGCACTGCCTCGCGTTAAGGCCAAGCTGTGGGTGAGTGAAGAGAGAGCACTGCCTCGCGTTAAGGCCGAGCTGTGGGTGACTCAAGAGAGGGCACTGCCTCGCATTAAGGCCGAGCTGTGGGTGACTCAAGAGAGAGCACTGGCTCGCATTAAGGCCGAGCTGTGGGTGAGTGAAGAGAGAGCACTGATTGTGTTAAGGTTGAGCTGTGGGTGACTCAAGAGAGGGCACTGCCTCGCGTTAAGGTTGAGCTGTGGGCGAGTGGAGAGAGAGCACTGCCTCGCGTTAAGGCCGAGCTGTGGGTGACTCAAGAGAGAGCACTGCCTCGCGTTAAGGCCGAGCTGTGGGTGAGTGAAGAGAGAACACTGCCTCGCGTTAAGGCCGAGCTGTGGGTGACTCAAGAGAGGGCACTGCCTCGCGTTAAGGCCGAGCTGTGGGTGAGTGAAGAGAGAACACTGCCTCGCGTTAAGGCCGAGCTGTGGGTGACTCAAGAGAGGGCACTGCCTCGCGTTAAGGCCGAGCTGTGGGTGACTCAAGAGAGGGCACTGCCTCGCGTTAAGGCCGAGCTGTGGGTGACTCAAGAGAGGGCACTGCCTCACGTCAAGGCTGAGCTGTGAGTGACCGAACCAACTCAAAAGAATGGCTCTCTTGTAAGTGTAGAGTGCCAAGTCTCTTTGAGCAATGGGCTCGAACCTCCATAAAGGAAAAATATTTCACTCATGGAGGAAGAAAAGTATTCGCACCAGCACTTTTCCAGTGCCTCAAGATTCCCAGCAAGATGCCGAGATTGGCGGAGATGACATGGACCCCACGCTGGTTAAAATCGGAAGCTGTTCCTCAGTGTCGGCCGGTGCCATCCCTGAATCGGACAGCGATGTGAAGGGACTCGGGAGAGAACTTCAGGGCTCATTCCACAAGAGGGAAATCGCAGGACTAGAGGAGATCTTGCTTCAAGATCCCAGTTGTGCTTGTTCCCCCAGGGCTGTGGTTACTAAAGTGACAGTGTAAAACTTCTTCCCTCCCTAGATTACATTCCCGAGGCAGTAATTTCAGGAATGGGATTTCCAGGGTTCTCTTGAGACGACAAGGAAAGTCAAGCATGAAATGTTGGCAACAGCCCCACTGAATCCTTCCTGTTTCTTTTCAGCATGGGAAACTTCCAAGCACTTGACAAAACATTGGAACATTCTTCAACAATTTATTAGGACTACAGCTCCGACGCCTTTCAACACCATCACTTTCAGTTTTTATTTCGCCTGTTGAAAAATGTCTCAACCTGTGGCTTCATGCAGACAAAATTCCCTCTAGTTTCATTAAGTGAATTGCCTACCCTCCTTTCTCAGTTAGACAAATTCCAACTTTACTTATATGTTCGTTGGAACCCTGATGACTATGTAATAATATTATTAAAAGTCAGGACTTGATTATCCTGTGTTTTTATTCTTTTTTTAAATATCTTCAAAGACCATATCAGCTCCTTTGCAAATGTGCAGCTCCAGGATAGGAACGCTTGTTCTGATTAGTCTCAGGATATAGCACCTTTTTAACAACACAATTTAACTCTATAAAACATGAAACATAATGGCATTCTGACAGCTGTGTTACCTGTCAGAAAATGACCCTGAAAGGTGATGTAATGCACTGCACAGTCCCACGGTGAAACACTTTTCCTATTAAAATGCAACATCCCGTCAGAAACCTATTCAAATAATGACTTTGTTTCAGGAGCAATTTATAGCACATAGATGTAATTAGCATAGCAGCAAATGCAAATCTCATTGATAAGCTGCTATCTAAAGCTGTCAGGAGGCATCTACTTATACATGTAAAACACATTTGTTTTAAAGACAGTCATCCTTCATTAAGACACAAGTTGCTTCACAAGGCTCTGCTGTCCCCAGCTCCCAGAGGGCAGATGAGTACTCTCTAGAGACACCAGACACCCCAGGACTGAATCAAGATGACTGCAGACTCAGCGTCATGACTCCCAGCCCCTGAGTTAACGCTACAAGACTTACCTTATAAAATGCCATGTGCACGTTGTACTGTTCTATTGCTTAAATATTCATTTGCTATGCAGCCAAGTCTGTCAAAAACCCGTTTTAAGCTCAGAGATTTACACTTGTTCATTTGTTGTAACAGGTGATGTCCACCCTGCTGCTTTTTCCCCCCACAGTTGGCTACAGGTAAGGGCTCTACTGTACCTTTATTAGCACTCTATTTGATAGTTCTCAAACAATGCCTATTTCCAAGGCTTTGTGTATTTGGCTAGAGGTTCTGAAATATTAGTGGCATGCTTTTGAACTATCGCTCCTGTGCTGACACACTGTAAGGGAAATGGGGAAATATGTTCTCATTTCTGAAAAAAAGAATATAAGCACGTAAAACATAACCTTTCCTCCATCTCCCCAAACCCTGGCATAAATAAATCATGCCAACAGGAGTAGGCCGACACCAGGAGACAGGAACCGAGGTCCAAGGGCCTGCCAGCATCCTGTGTTGTTTAACATGCATACTGTATGTGAGAACAGCAACTTCGGAGTCTCGCTTTTCACCTCACTGTACAGTACGAGCACCAGGCTGGCCCTCATTGCGACCAATCTCCAAAGCGCTTTGTGATTAAGTTTCACTTGTCCTGACAGGAGGATTCAGAATATTTCCTGCAGCAAGACTTGTCATTTTCAAATCCACGATGGGGCAGCTACTGAACTGTTCAATCAATGCAATCAAAAACATCACTAAAGATCACTCTATTGGCCTTATACAACTTTTTGTTTATGGAATTTGTCTTTTCGCAGACCCCAGCTTGCTCTCCATGTGACACACAGACAGGGAGAGAAGCTTGGGCTCAGAGCTCAGAGTCAGCCATTTATACGGCACCCCTGGAGCAGTTGGGGTGAAGAGCCTTGCTAAGGGGCCCAACGGAGTAGGATTCCTCTGCAGGCGCAGATCCTTAGCCACAGCCAAAAGACACCTGACTGCCCACTCTGACTCTTGAGGAATGGCAAGCTCAAACACAAACACAACCGTATTGTAAAAATATGCAAGGTAAAAACCTTCCATACAGTATAACGCTTTAGCAAGACGACTTTTAGAAACTGGCTTACATTTGTTGCCATCATGCTATGATTACGTGGAGCAAAAAACAGACAAGGAGAAAAGTCTGTGCTACGAATTTGACATCAGGCAAGTTAGTCTGAAACTCCCTTGTCTTGAACGGGGCTAAAGCTGCTGAAAGATGCTAACAAAGTCAGCCCCATTGGGGATCTAAGGGGCACAGGGAGAAATGATGAGGACGTAAATCCAGGACTGAATAAAAGACGAGCATTACTGTGTAACACACTACCGAGCTCACCGATACTCATCTGTGGTCCTGGAGGGGGCGCTATACCAGAGTGGGTTTTATTCCACTCTGCATTTTTAATAACTTGAACTGAATCGGTTATTCACAGGTTTTGACCGCTGGAGGACAATACGTCACCTGTAAAACCAGGTGGATCCTCCGGGACCAGGAATGAGCATCACTCACAAAACGGTAAATGTCGATTCTTGGATCAATAAACAACTTGTAGCCCCACCGGCCTGCGCTCCTCCGAAACGGTTCTCACGCCCTCTAGATCCGACGCCGAAGCGGAAAGCAAAGCTCATCGGAAAATCTGATCCTTGTTTCCGCAATTGCCTGCCCTTCTCCGGAGCCTGGGCCTTGCATTCAGGTGCTGCTCTGCAGGCTCCCCATCTCCACAGCACGGATCTGAGCCCAGCAGCAGATCCTCTCCGCAGGCCGCCGATCGGTCCCTCTGCGTTTCCCACGCTGGCCGCGTGCTAGCGCAGAGACCCCCGAAGGGGAGTTTCCCTGCTCGCTGAGAGACGCCAACAGCCCAGAGGTCCGATCTGGAATGGTGCGTCCCGCTCAGACGATGTACAGTTCCTGCCTGCGCCGGATTCCATCCGCTCGGCTCTTCCGACGATCTCAGTCGCGGGGCAAGCTGATGAAGTCATTGAGATCGGCCAGTAAACCCAATTAAGTTTAATTCCAGCAGACTGCAGGAGGATTAGGTACAGACCGTGTTGTCAGTAAGGGTTTCAGAGAAAGCCATCGTTAATCTTTGCCTGTGGCAGATGGCAGCAGTGTCAGTTTTGACGTTCATACCCACAGGGCTAGTAGGCTGGTTATTGCCATCTGCACTTCAGGGGGGGAACGGATACATTTCAAAGTGCTGCTTCTCAATTCCCGATGTTTCCACTCTCTGACATTCCCGGTCTTCCACAATTCCCTGCGAGAACAGCCGGCAACCAAATCACTGACACCCAATGTGCTACTGCATGAACCGGCTGACTCTCTGAATTTTACAGTCAAGCCAACATCGAAATAATCCACCGTGTATAATGTGAACTTTTCCTCCCCTTTCCATCCAATTGAGCAATTTTTTTCGCTGCCTGCTTTCTGTTAACAATTAGACTTTGCTAATTAACGGACCAACTCATTTCCTACCAAGTGGTTGGAACAAATCAAATTTGGTTAGAGGAGATCCAAACATTAAGACAACAAACCGTAGATAAGGTGAAACGGAAACGGCGATGTTGGTTTATGCCAGTGTGAGTGCTTCGATGTGTGTTACACAGCGTATAAATATATTACTATTTAACAATAACATTTCTAAAAAAACTGGACAATTAAAAAGTTTAACTGTCCTCCAGATGGAAACTGTTGCATCTGGACAGCGGCAACTAAACTAAACAATTGGTTAAAAAAAAAAGGAGAGAGAGGCAGTTGCAACTTTGTTTCCCCAAGTGTTTCAGAAAGCATTCCTCTCCTCCAGGCTCCACGATCTGTCAGCCCGATCTCCTCCCTCACAGCTGAAGCTACATGCGATAATTACACAGCAAGGGTTCCTATCTGCTTGATATTCCAGGTTAACCTGCTGCAGAAAATCTCAGAACCCTGTCAGCCCACGATACCTTTCAACAACAGCTGAGATTTTCTTTTTTAACTTCAGAAAACCCACACTAATTATCCTCAGGATCCTTCCCGGTTTGTGGAGTGCATTTTATTTTTGGTTAGTCCTGGTGGCTTGTCCCGTTCTGTCCTGGTAACCCCAGCTCTCCTGCCCCCTGCCCAGCGTGACTTCAGTCACATGATGGGTGGGCACGCGCCGCACTCCAGCACAACAGCTTCACACCGAGGACACACAACGGGCTGGATGAATCACTCCAGATCCCGCGCCGACCTGACAAATCAACACTGGCACCTCATTCAGAAATGCAAAGATCAGACTACGTACTGTAATTAACTCCTCATGTCAATTAAGAGTAGGGAGTTCTAGCAATGAATACAAAGAGCCTCAGACAGAACCCATAAACTAATGACTAATTTACCCCATTCAGACAGAAAGGAAGCTGCCAATGCAGATTCTAAACCTGACTGTACACTATATTAACACGTTACTGTATTACAGATTTATTGTACGCAAACTGGTTTACACTACTATGAAGCACACACAATTTGTAACCTAAAAAAACCCAAAGTGCATCAGCTCAGTGGAGCTATAGGAACTACGCAAAAGCAGTTACACATTGTGAATTATTGTCTTATTGCTAAAGGCATTTTCTAAGGGTTAAGTAAATTCAATATCATACTCCCTGAAACTTAATGTAGCCCTCTGGTGAAAAAAGGTTTTTCTTCATTCGGGGGCTTTTTTAAGACATTGATTTTGGCTCCTGTGTCCTTACTGACTCGGCACGGGGCTGTTTGAGCAGGCTTTTCCATACAGCGCGCTGAGGGGACAGGTCATTCCAGACAGCGAGCGTGAATTTTCCGCCGTTTCAATTAGTTTTATCGATTTCAAAAGCTCCGAGATAAAGGGCACCGATGTCCGCTTGCAGCTCCTTCTGAAAATAAAATAAAATGAAACTACAGCACAACTACTGTACATTTGTGCTGGGCTGCTTTGTGGCTCTCTACTGCTGGCGATAGCAGGGAATGATGAAATACAGAACAGCTGGGCATTACAGCTTACCTCAAATCTGTGCCTATACAGCCTGAACAGCAGCTACCTGACATTCTCAGGTTAGCGGCACACTGGTATAAATTCTCTGCCAAAGATCAGCTGATGGCACTGTCTCAAGGAAGGGCTGCTCTTATTGTTTTGTAAGGTCACGTAGTCTTCTGAAAGGTCTTCTCAGTGGCTGGTTGAACACTCCACTCCACTATAGACACTCCAGTCAAAGCTCTTTACAGCTAATGGGGATCCCCTCCACCCCCACCAGTCCTCTCCCCACACACCAGCTCTCAGTGGGGAGGAGAGCAGAGTGATGAAGCCAGTTCAGAGATGGGGATTATTAGGAAGTCATGATTGGTAAAGGCCAGGGGGAAATTTGGGCAAGATACCAATCCCTACTCTTTTTGAGAAACACCCTGGGATTTTTAACAACCACAGAGAGTCAGGACTGCAGGGTGATATGGCTGCTGGCAATCCAGATGTAAATAAACAATGCATCTTTAATTCGCTATAACATAAACCAAACCGAAAGGACTTTAGAGATCTGAAGAACTACTACAATACAAGAAGTACAGCTGCATCCACAGAGCCTTTTTTTAGAAAAGATCACATCAACGCAGTAGTGCATCACAGCAGCCAGTGATATGCATGAGCCATTAACCAAATATTCTCGTTCCTACATGCGACGCTGTGATAAACTTCAGTCGAAGGATGTGAGGATCGGTTCAATCCATCGACATACACCTGTTGTTCTGCTTGTGAGGCGTTCTATCAAGCACTGCGTCTGAATGCCAATGTGCTCTATATTTGAATGTTTCAGGGGTAAACAGCATGGTCAGATGTATTAGTGCACAGACCATCTGCTTGTAGTCCAGCTGCCAAGTTGGATAAATTCCATTGCAGAAAGCAGATCCATCAGCTGCAGGAAAGCCAAGTGGCCCATATCATAGCACGACCTGATTTACTCTGCATTAAGGCAGTTGGTTGTTACTCAAGGCTGAAATGTAGTAGTAAATAATTAAGAGCAACATGCCCGAAGTTAAAGAGTGTACAGAGAGCCATGCTGGAACGATTTTCCTCCAAGTCATTTTTGTAAAAAAGTAGTTTTACTGTATATGCGAGACTGGAGGGGTGGGTGCATGGAGTCACGTCGCCCTTCTGTGAAGAATTAATAGCGCAAGAACACTACAGAAGGAAAAGCCTGTGCAGATATGTTTCTCCGTCAACCTGCTTTAAATAGGACCCATCTGCAAACCTCTTCTGTCAATTTTCCAATAAACTAGAAAATGAACGGGAAATCCATATTAGTCATTACTGAAAATATGAGTGTAAATTACCTAGAATTAGGGACAACCCTTTTTTAAAGAAAGTAAGGTAAATACGTACTGTAGGTTCACTACAGGACCATAAAAGCTCAAAATATGTTTTTAGAGGGGCGGGGGGAACAGCAAACAACCCGACCAGTGTCGACCTTGGTCACTGAAGTGTGGTTGATGTCATGATGACGCAGCCCGCCTCCGTTCCGCGCGCACTGAGCAGAAAGGCCTCAGAACTGTGTTTCTGACAGGCGGAGAAGCAGTACTGCATTACTCTGAGCTTCTGCTCCGCCAGCTGGTTTGGAACGAGACCAGATTCTGGATGTCAGTCTTAATCAGACCTCTCTAGAGCAGATGTGACTATTGGCGTCTGAATCCATAGCCCTTGGGCCTGATGGAATCCAAATGTTCAGATATACTGTAGGAGCTCTGCATGTGGCGAAAGTAAGATACCTCAGTCATCACTGTCATTAATAATACTCTTTTTTCTGGCTCGGGTACTTCTACAACAACGATTATTACTGCGAGAGTTGTAGTTTCATAGTAGTAAAGAAGCAGGTTACTACTGCAATTGTACTTCTGTACTACTGATATTACTACCACCAACATTGCAATGGTTACAACTATAGCAATAGCTTATCTCAAAAAGTCAAAGGTAAAAGGCTACTTTCTCAATTTGCAAGTTATCTTTCAAGGGTCTCCAGGGCAGGAAAATGATAACTTCATCTGAAGGTTACTGGGAATTTCGATGCATGTTTCAGCATCTATAAAGTCATAATGATGTTGCAGTCAGAGTTATCTCAATAACTGCTACAAAACAGTGAACGCATTCTAATGGGGGGAAAAGATGGCTCACATTTTAGATTTAACCTGTAAAAGCTTTGTTTAATAAATCCCTAGCACGGGCTTCTCTTTTGGGAAAAACAGAAAACCTTTTCTCTGTACTTGCCAATACAGTGCCAATAAGCCATTTATCACCCGCATGAGAAAAATATCGAATGACGGCTGCAATTAAAATTGTTTCAGGAGAAACAATAGGAAACTTTTCAAGGTGAATAGGTCCATTTACCTTGTCTGTAATCAATACAAGTGGCGTCACTGCCTGTGTCTTTTTGCCTGAAGCAATCGTTAATTAATTAAAAAAAAAGAATAATGCATTATTCATTTTTTTTGTCATCTATCAGAATTCATTTCCCCCTTGCCTGTCGGAGTCGGAACGGGAGAATCGGCCACCTAAGAACAACTGATTTCTTGACAGCCACCTAAAAACAACTGATTTCTTGGCTTCAGCTTTGTGTTATTTTCAGCCTCTGTGTGGATCTCCTGTTTCTGCCAGGTTTTGCTACCAACAACCACCGGCTCCCACTATTTATACCACTAAGGAACGCTGTCACAATACATTTAGCTAAATCTTTAATCCGCCAAGCGGAACTGATGGTGCACACTTCCAAGGGGTGCTCTGTGTTCCCGTGTCAGAGACAAGGATGAATGACAAACTTGAGGGACTGAATTCCACACAGAGACCGACAGCCTTCAAGTGATTAACTGAACCTGCAGCACGATACACCTCACATCAGCGGCAGTGCCTGAGACACACCGGCACGCTTCTTAAAGAAAATTCGGCGCAACGCCCATCGTCCATTACAGAATTCTCCCCACCCAACAGGGCTTTAATTGCCCTATTGATCCCGGTGGTTATCAGTATGATAACTGCAGAGCTAATTGGAGAAGCGCTCTGTAATGGACTGAATTTGGAGGAGCTGTAACATGCGTGGGCCCAGACAAATGGACATTTTGGCTCAACACTGAAAGAGCAGCTTTGCGGAAGGCCAGTCTCAACAACCTTTTAGAGACTGTTGCATCTCTATGCTTTCAAGCTGCTATTCGGATTATGTCAAGAGGAAAAAAAAAAAAAAGAACGCCCTCATTAGATATGCTTTTTTAACAAAATATATTCATGCACTTAGATCATTGATGCTTTTTATTTCATTGTTACTGAAAAAAAATCTATGAATATGACAAAAAAAAAATCCTGTAATTGTTTTTACAGCATTTCACCAAGGAGATGGAGAATAACAGCAAGAAGTCTTGAGAATCAGAATCTCTGCCAGTCTTGAAAGCAGCACGATTTTCAGACTGCATCTCATTGTGCATTCAAACAGCCCAGTGTCATGCAGATATACTCTGATTTCTCAGGCTGCCTTTGTCATCATAGCTGAATAGCTGCTCGCTGAATTACCATCGGAAGGTCTGCTTCAGTGCAGCTGGTTGTCTACTATCCAGCTAAATTATGTTGTTTAACTTTAAAAATAGCCGATCTCCTTGAGCCCAGGCTTGCCGTGTGTTGACAGGTGTGCTTGTCGGACGTGAAATGGAAGCAGTCACATTTGGACACGGCGGGAAGTCCTGTCCTGCACAAAGCCCCTCTGACAGTCAAGTGTCTTCTGTCCGCCGCTGTTTCCCAGCAGACCGAGCGTGCAGCCCGTCCTCATCCGCCCTCTGCTGATGTTGGGCCCAACGCACATCTCGCACGGCGCAGCTGAAGCATCCCTGGGGAAAATTTGCACGGCTACGCCTTCGTGCAAACCTCTGCGTGACAGAACAGGCCCCGCAATGGGCTTGATTCTTCTGCAAAAGCACTGCTGCAGCCATGCGAGCATGTAGATGAGTAATTGCTGTCTTGTGAACTTGAAAGGTGGAGAGTGCTAAAGGCACACTTTTTTTTTTATGAAGGCTTGCATTGCTGAATTCTGACAGTATTTGTACACTCTTACCATAAATTTACTTTTTCCAGTGGTTCGGACATACCTGCATTTCACTGGACGGTAGGTAAAGCCTAATATACCTTAATTCTATGGCTTGCATATTAAATATACCTTGGATTCCGCATAGTCCCATGTCATGAAAAGATGGCATTGTAAAACCATGGGACACCACAGCAGAAGCAATGTAAAATCATAGTAAAAGTGTGAAAATGCCACAATAAATCCACCGTTATAAACCCGCACACGGCTGTCCTCGGGATAGGGGTTGCTCAAAGGCTCCTGCCCGATCGCTGTCCGCAGTGCTGAAACTCAGATGTACACAGAGCACAGCAACGTGGTGTGATTTTCACTTTCATGCTTACATCTTAAGAGCTGTATGACAGGCTCTCAGCTGAGCGGCCCTGCTTGTGAAAGAGGAGAGAAGATAGCTGCCTCTGGTGCAGTCTCGTGCCACATCAGCAGAGTGAAAAAGGATGACTCGGAATCTGGTCTGTCTGAGTCTTCAGTTCAAATTTCCAACATGACATAGAAAAGCCGTACTCAAGCGGAGACTGTTGCTCTGGTACTAGAGAAATTCACAGGGATGCTTGCCAGCATTAAGTCCATTACTGAAATCTCTCTTATAGTGCGTCTTTCCTGTTGTCCAATGTCTAATGACATTTCGTCCAGTTTCTTTAAAGTTCTCCTGCATCAGGAAAGGAACTACAACAGGGCATTAACCGAAATAAAATAAACGCCAGGTACTTCACTAAATGGAAGTGCATTTAAAAATCGAGGAAGGGAGGAACTGCTTTACACAAAGGGCTGTAGGAGTCTGGCTCGCCATTTACAGTAGCTGAAGGCCATGTCTTGGCTTCCTTCAAAATACAGCTGGACAGAATGCTTGGATCAATAAGCTACTAACTTCCAAACAGGCCAGACAGGCTGAAGAGTCTCCTCCGATTTGTAACCGTATGCATCAGGCTTTCATTTTCAGCATTCCCCGCTACATGAGTCTCCACTAACCATGCAATCTACCTGATCCCTATAGCCAGGTTGGCTAAAGTCAAAGTAAAGCCCTATGCATCCTTAATCAACAACTCCATTGGGCTTGTCTATATTTCCCAAAATCCTTAATGTAACCAGAAATAGCTCCCAACACATATACTGTACTGTATAAGAACTGTTAGCTGGAAATAATGTCAAATAATAAAGTAAGACATCTGTAATCAATATTGAGAAGATGATGCGCTTCCTGTAACCCCTGTATGGGACAGGCTTTCGTACAGGCCGCTGGATAGTTTCTCATCGTTCTTTTTTGGCCCCTTGCAGTGCTTAACACTCATACAACCAGAGTGGAGTCTTCACCTCGGTTAAACTTTTTAGAATGAAGGATGCCGCACAGTGCAGGGAAAAAAAATAAAAATCGATTTACGCAGGCACTAATAATTCCTGAATAAGGCTGATAAAACCTCCCATTTGGAGTCTCTAATAATGCAGCTTATTCCACAACACCGCACACCACTGACTCCTAGGTATATTTCCCCCCATTTTAAATGTTTTCAGTGCAGTTGTTTTGACATAAAGAGTCTTAATTATGCCTAAAAACGTCCCTCTCTCTACTTTCTAATTTGCCCCTCTACTGAAGGGGAAAGAGCTAACCTTGAGACCGAAAGGCGACACATTCATCAGAGGTTCAGACTGCAGATCAGCAGTGTCTCTGCACATCCATTAACTCCAAATCTCCCCCCACCATTCAGCAGAAGCCACTGTGACAGATGGACCCCTGTGCTGTATCATGTAATTTTAAACAAAGCCCAAACGCTCCTGGGGAGGATGATAAGGATGCTTTTAGGTCTTAAATAGACACAACATGTTTACCCATTATCTGCGCGAACTTTATCAACTCGATCGCCATTTCGTTTTCACCAACGTCCGCCCGTCGACTGCTCTTCGCTTCCTGCAGCGGCCACTTTTATCCAACTGCCACATCCCTAATCCTGGAGATGGCCAAGCTATCCCATCGGCAGCTGCCAGATTAGTTTCTGCCGGACCCTGGTTTTACATCGCGCCCGCGGGACGGAGCGCAAGGGGGAACTGGAACTCGTAAGCCGTGCGGAGGTGAGCCCAGAGCTGGGACCTCTTTTCCTCCAGCGCTGGATCAGCCGGTCATCCCGACAGTGTTGAGTCAACGGCACGTGCCTCATGCGTTGATTCCGTCAGAAGGCCTGCAAGTCATTTAATTTAGCAACGCATTTTTTTTTTTTACAGTGCTTTTTTCGAGCGCGTGCCCCTTCTACAAGGTAATGTCCTTTAAAGGCTCCCTTCTTTAAACAGCCCTGGTGAAAGAGGATCACAATGATGACCTCTCCACCTCACACACACACACGAAGGAACCAAGAAGATAGGTATTGCTACAGGCAGTCTTAAAAACCCTTTTCCTCAGCATTCATCAAATGCATTTGTTTATCGATGACGAAAAAGATCTAGTTACCCATCTAATGCGATGATAACATGCGTTGTGGGGGGTTCTGAGCTGTGCCTCACGGAAAGAGGGAGGAAAAAGAGAAAGAGTGAGGCTCCTGTTTGATTTTGTGTAGTTAAGAACACCTGGTCTAGGTAAAACACCTCTAAGTGTAATTTCCCCCCAAAAAAAAGTCCCAAAATACAGGTAAACGCGTGTAGATGAAGAGACCAGTGCATAATCAATGTCTGCTTAAACCAGTGGGAGAGACTTTTTTAATCTTCTAACATTTTAGCAAAACCCCGCTTATTTACATGTTCGATGTGCGACCGAAGTCATATACGCTGTGAAAAAGGTCTGTGCTGCTAAACCGGGAAATGTAGGAAGTGCTTCTAAATCCAGAATCCGCCTTTATAAATCCACAAAAACAAATGACTGTTTCTTTTTTAAGCTCGAAAAGGAGAAAAAAAAAAAGACCGAAAACAGCATTTCACCAAAGCCCTGTGTGTACTCATAATTATCCCTAATCCAGCTCCCTCTGTGGTGGAATGAAGCACTCTATTATTAGCGTGATGTTTTAAAGGAGATTTAGACAGCAAGGGGAGAACACAGAGGCTGGGGTTAGCACACAAACGCTGGGGTTTCTCTGAGGAAGGCTATCACTATCAGCCATTACTCAAGAAGGCCCCGCGCACGAGCCCGACATGCTTCCAGCTGTCAGAGAGGGGGATATCAGAGGACGGCACAGGCCGGCGCGCCGGAGAGGACCAGTGATCGATGGCACTCCTCTTCAAAAAGACTTCTTCCCTGGACCAGCTGGTCCCCGCTTTCCAAACTGGGAGTTATTAGGAGAGACGCTCAGGTGAGCGAAAAGAGAGATCTGAAGGCACCCATCGTGGATTCTAAATAAAAGTCAACATCACAGCCGGAGAGCACGCCACTTCCCAATCCCGAAGGCTTTGTGCGTTTTAGGAGAGATTTGAATTTTTCTTCCCAAACACCCATGCACTCCATGCAAATCTTGCATTATTTATTTTGAACAGATGCTGGGAGCTAATTAGTGCTTTGGTGGAGTGCTTCTCCTGGGTGCACAAGGAAATAGAAGGGACTGTAACTACAACCATTTACCTATGGGGAGAAGAAAACAAGCAGCTTCACGTTTTGCAGTTGCCAGCAGTTGACAACGCATCTGACATTAGTGTTTACGAAAGTGAAAATGAAGAATTATTGAAGGCAGGGCTGACACTGCACAGTGATCACTGGCGTGTCCCTTTCACGAAAGTTAGCTGTGGCAGAACGGAGTGCAGGAAGCAAGAGAGAGAAATCAAGTCAGAAACATGGCAAAACCAGCTCAGCAGGTAGAAATAAGGCTCAAGGCATCCCATCACAATGCCAAGCAATGTACTGTAGCTTTATCCTTTCATGAGAGCTACACAGGTACGAGACAGGAAATTATACTGTACATCATTGCTATGGGATGAATCGTTCCTTGTGTGCGTCACCTCATCATTACACCACAGCGGTCTTTGTGCAGTCTGCAGTCTTCCTGAAAGGGTGCATTATTCAGAGAAGTCTCGGCTTCTCCGCTGTGATTTGTAGCGCCGAGGTACAAAACAATCCTGATTGCAATTACATGCCAACAAATAAGGTTAGCCAAAACCTTCACAGCAAAATAAGAGAACAGAACAGGGCAGACCCTAAATAAATTATATTTGACCAAAACAGCCTTGCTTTCATTTTGTAATTCTGAGAAGGAAAGGCAATTAGGGCCATCCTGAAAGTCAGATAATCATGTAAAAACAACCTTTCATCAGACATGTCTGTAATCTGTGCTTTTACTTAATGATACCTATTGGAGCTCCTCTCAGATGTAGCAGGGATGAAAGTGAAGGATGGCGAGCTGTGCAGGAGAGGAAGCTGCCGGCCATACTGCGAGAGGGCTTCATAATTGCTCGAAACAGCGCTGCAGCCCTCTTCTGTGTGTGACAGCCAACACACAACTCTCGATTTGAAAGTGCAGAAGCAGCAGGGACGTCCATCTTAATGTCACAGAAAACAACAGTAATTAAATTCACCCACTGACGAGAACAATCAATAACCCCCCCCCCCATCTGTGTGCTCTTCTTATCTTTACGTTTTCCTTGTACCAACGTTGTAATTACTGGAATCCCCTTAAAAGCTAATATTCTTGTCGTATTGAGCCCTTCTTCCCCGATCTGTGCACGAATGGCGCACAGCTTCTAGAAGCCTCTCGATTCGGATTGTCATCTCAAAAGCTTCATGCACGCCCTGTGGTAGATGGCTCGGCGAGAGACAATTATTATAATAATAATAATAAAATAATAATAATAATAATATTATTATTATTATTATTATTAATTGCTTACACTTATATAGTGCTTTTCTAGACACTCCACTCAAAGCGCTTTACAGGTAATGGGGATCCCCTCCACCACCACCAGTGTGCAGCCCCACCTGGATGATGCGACGGCAGCCATAGTGCACCAGTACGCTCACCACACACCAGCTCTCAGTGAGGAGGAGAGCAGAGTGATGAAGCCATTTCATCATCAGATTTATCACTGTCTCACTCCAAACCAGGAGCTGTCAGTAGTCCAACACCTATAGTGTATACAGGTATCATGCAGACAAACCTGGAAGGTACAGTAAGGAGGCCACGACTGGTAAAGGCCAGGGGAAAATTTGGCCAGGACGCCGGAGCAACACCCCTACTCTTTTCAAGACATCCCATGGGATTTTTAATGCAAAACTGAGGTCCTGACTCTCTGGTCGTCTCATCCGAAGGACGGAGCCTGTTTACAGTGTAGCGTCCCCGTCACTATACTGGGGCATTAGGATCCACACAGACCCCAGGGTGAGCGCCCCCTACTGGCCCCACTAACACCTCTTCCAGCAGCAGCCTCAGCTTTCCCAGGAGTCTCCCATCCAGGTACTGACCAGGCTCACACTGCTGAGCTGCAGTGGGGCTGCCAGCTGGGAGCTGCAGAGTGATATGGCTGCTGGTAGCGGCAGGTTTGGCACAGACTGGCATGGCTGGGGGAAGCAAAGTTTGGTCCGTCAGGCTGAAGAACTCGGGACCCCCCTCCGCATCCCACCGTGATGAGGAACAGCGAGCCGATGAGCAGGGGGCGAGGAGGGAAAAGTGAGCACGATACCTGCACATACAGCAGTAGGACAAACTTCAGTTTGTCTCGTCTAAAGAAATTTTGTTGCAAACTCCAAAATTGGAGGCTGTGAGAAATGTCGTTGCTGAGTTATGTGTGCAAATTAACTTTACTCTTGATACACCCCAGTGACAGACTGGTTAATAAAGTGCTACTGAAAGCTTGGATTAGCTCTCTCTCTCTCAGCACTCTGCTATTTCATTGCCTTCTATTGCAGGAACCGGCGAGTGCTGTCAAATAATTCCACATTAAAAGCAAGACACCCAGCATGCTCTACACCCACCTCTCCTCAAAGCAAAGAGAGGGGACCCCTGTGAAATTAGACTGTAAATCAGGCCGATAAAGGCAATGACGTGCAATATCCGCAGAGAAATGGAATTTCCTTCCGACGGCCAGGTGCTACGGATTTATGAAATTGCAAATTAGCACGGAAATAAAAAAACAAACAAAAGCAAGGACAGCCTTCCAGCTGTCTTTCAGAAAGCCTTCTCCCTTCCTCTCGATCAGGTGTGTAAATCCTTACAAGCGGCCAGGGAGAACTCCAAGACGGGTCTTTTTTACCTTGAAAAAGGTTCCCTGACAGCGGGAACACAATTACCTTCAAGCGATTCTCCTCACTAACGATGGGCCTGGTTTATTGGCATTAGATTGGCAATCGCTCTAGGGGAGACTCCTGGAGATCAGTCACTTGACGTTCCCGTTTCTGGATATCAGTGCACAGCCATTGCTTGTGAAGCCAACACTTGTACATCGTGCTTATACCTTCTGCAAAACGCCGCAATTTAATTGTATAGCTCTGTCATGCAAGACTGTGGTTCTAACCGTCACATGTACTGTATATTCTTTATTTTGCATCGTTTATCCAAAGGGGAGCGTGCTGTTAGATAAGGTCTTTAGACAGGCTGTCGGCTTGCACCATTAGCGACCGGGTACAGTAGAAATCCTGGAGGCCATTCAAACTATCTCTTTTTTTTGTCAGCTTCCTAATTGCCAATTATATTATCCTCAAATTGCATGTGATCTTTAAAAGAAGTACAAAACCTACCATAAAAAGAGCACCGTCAACCAGGGCACCAATACCATCCAGGCAGCTCCGTGTGCAAATCGCCATTCCAGACAAAGCAAGTGCTGAGAAACTCTACCGTTCAGCTGTAGCACTGGATTCTCACAAACCCCAACCCTTCCAGAGCAAAACATTTCTACTGGAAACACTCCTAAACCTTTTTTTTTTTGTCTTATGTAAAACAAAGCTCCCATCTGTGGCCTCCAAACGAATTTAAGCAAAATCTTACAGCAGGTTGTAAAAAACTCTCACAGAACACTTAAAAAAAAAACAGGTTCTCCCCCCTGTGCTAAATAAGTTTGCAGGGAGTATTATTCTGATATTAAAAACTGCTACGCAGGAGACGGGAGAATGCCAGGATGTTAGATTATTTTGAGCTGGAGCAGAGCCACACTTCAGCCCATCTTGCCAATACCTGATGAGGTGTTTCCAAGAGGGAGTCATGATTAACAGATTCATCAAGACGGGCCCGTCTGTGCCCGACAGTACCTGCGCTGCTCCGCAAGGCTTTACCCAAATCCTGTTTTTAAACAAATGCACACTGCACTTTACGTTGGCTCAGGATATATATTATTGAGTGGGGGAAAAAAAAGAGAGAGGGAGGAAGGAAAAAAAAAAAGGAAAGGAGGACCATCTGTTACTTTGTTCGAAGCATCTGCTCTCTCCCGGTGACTACTACAACGATAATGGAAAGGGGAGCTGTGGCACGCAGGAAGTTTCCTTCCTGTGGAACTGCGCCCAGGCCCTGGCCAGCAGGAAGCAGGACTCGCTGCTCCTGCAACCTGTCAGAGGACAGAGCCGGCTCGCGTCCAGAATGCCAACGCAGGAAAAGGCACAACTCGGAGAGAAGCGCGTCTTCACGGGCTGCAATCGCAGGCGGTGTATTTTAATTACTGCTCCGTGGAAGAATAGAGAGGAGTAAAAATACTCGCTTGCCAGTATTCCCTCTGACTTCGGATTGTGACACAGTAGATGCTTTATCGGCACACCTGGATTGCTGGAGCACCAGTGTCTCGGCAGGTTTTCTTTCCAACTCTTCATAGGCCAGATCATTGCTGCTCATTGTTGGCTTAACTGGACCAGTTTTACAGCTTCTCTCAGTTACTCCTGCTTTAAAGAGCATACCTGCAGACACGCTGACCAGCCCTGCGGGAGCAGGAGTGGACAGCCCTGCAGTACCAGGGACTGGACAGCCCGCAGACACGCTGACCGGCCCTGCAGGAGCAGGAGTGGACAGCCCGCAGACACGCTGACCGGCCCTGCAGGAGCAGGAGTGGACAGCCCGCAGACACGCTGACCGGCCCTGCAGGAGCAGGAGTGGACAGCCCGCAGACACGCTGACCGGCCCTGCAGGAGCAGGAGTGGACAGCCTGCAGAGACGCTGACCGGCCCTGCAGGACCAGGGACTGGACAGCCTGCAGAGACGCTGACCGGCCCTGCAGGACCAGGGACTGGACAGCCCGCAGACACGCTGACCGGCCCTGCAGGAGCAGGAGTGGACAGCCTGCAGACACGCTGACCGGCCCTGCAGGACCAGGGACTGGACAGCCTGCAGAGACGCTGACCGGCCCTGCAGGACCAGGGACTGGACAGCCTGCAGACACGCTGACCGGCCCTGCAGGACCAGGGACTGGACAGCCTGCAGACACGCTGACCGGCCCTGCAGGACCAGGAGTGGACAGCCCGCAGACACGCTGACCGGCCCTGCAGGAGCAGGAGTGGACAGCCCGCAGACGCGCTGACCGGCCCTGCAGGAGCAGGAGTGGACAGCCTGCAGACGCGCTGACCGGCCCTGCGGGAGCAGGACTATACAACCCTGCCTTGTGCCGTTACGCTGGCTTGTTAACTACGGGCAATTAATCACCCAAGGGCGTGTGCCAGGGAAGGCTTTAGCAAATAAATAATTATGACAGTTTCATGTCATACAAAGGAATTAGACACAATGAGAAGTTAATGTACCTTCACTCCACTACTGTTTTCAATGGTTAGAGAAACTTTGCTATTAATAGAGCTTGGTGTGAGTGACAGAAAAAGCCTGTCATTTGGCATTATTAAATAACGCAAATCAATTCATGTTAGACTCTTCAAAAATCATGCTCATAAGAACTCCAGGTAGGAAAAGCATGACAGCCAACATAGGGGCCCTTACCTTCCCCACCCAGAGTTTCAGGAGTTCAGACAAGCCCAGGCAGAATCGTGGTGTGATTTGAATTAATTTACAGATCTAACTCGTTTTGTGCCAATCCTGGCCACTGTCCACCCATCTTGAGCACGAGAGACGTGGAATGCACATGCTGTACCAGGAAGTTAGAGACGTGCAGTTTGTATGCATGCAGATGCAAGTGGGTGAGGGTAAGGTATGACCACCTCCTGAACCTTTTTACAAAGCTCCATTAATTGACATTGTTCCTCGCCATTAACACCACATGTTCCTGTCTACATATCTGTAAAACTAAAGGGCCAGTTTCAACAGATCTCTCGGGATTAACTGTTAGGATAAAGATTCACTAGAGGATTATTATTACAGAATTCCATTTCTGCATTAACAAGAAAACCTGATTGAAAGTAAAACAGAAAATGTCTAAGACCTTTGTACAGCATTGTATATTAATAATAATAATCCTCATACTTAATTAGTGCTTTATACAGTAGGTAATGGAGATCCATCACCACCTGGATGATGGCTTTCCTCTATGATCACACTGCACACAGATGCAATGTCTCGATTGGCAGGACAGGAGGTGCGTGCTACAGGATTTTCTTGCACAGTTTTCGTGCACCCCGATTCGCACAACTGCCCCCCCCCAACTTCGCTCTCTTCTGCCCCTTCAGCCCCTCCATTCCCTCTCCAATGCCAAGCTCTGCACTCCAAGTCAGCGTCCTGTGACAGCTGTGTCACAGACAGCAAGAGATCCAGCTGTGCTTCACTTCCTGTCGGGAATATCGGAACATTCCCGCTTGGATCCCATCGCTCGCCCTCAACCTGGGAGAACTTGAGACCAACACAACAGGAATAAGACAAAGCCTCGATCCTTTCTGCTTTGGCAAGTATGCCAATGCCTAGCCTCATTCACAAAGAGCTCCTTGTCCTGGGAATGCAATGAATGTGGGAGTGTTTGGGGACAGAACTGTGCTTTTACGATCCATGTTGCACACCGCATTTCAAGATGGAAAATCACAACCTAGACCTGAAGGCATGTTACATTTCGTACACATATTTAATGTCTTCACAGGATGATATGTCAGCAAAATGTACCTTAGCAGGCCTTTTGCCGTTTCTCACTCCATAGATCTTTGTACTGTCAGCACTTATTAAGCAGCAGCTGCCCTAAACATCAATTTGTCTTCCCCCGTTTCAGGTTTCTTTCAGAGACAAAATGTTGTTCAAATATACATGAATGTGTTCCTGGACTTCCGCTGGGTTCATGCAATACGTAAAACCATTTCCCTCCCTAGGGAAGCACGCTGTATCCTCGCAATAAAATCTTGATTTCACACTCAGCAGGTGCAGACAGCTATTATTATTATTATAACTCCCATTCCATTAATTAGGAAGGCATCCCTACATTCCATAGCAGACAGACAGATGGAAACAATAACCCAGTTTGAAGCGCATTAAGACATTACTATGCATGCAGGTCAGGTAGGTAGCACATTTTCTCCTGCAGTTCCTGCGCACTGGTGTAAGAAAGTAGTGCTATTTTTGCACCAAAATGAATTGCATTAGCCAGGCGACTGATCAATGTTTTTCCAGACCAAATGGTTCATCGCAGTGACATGCTGTAAATGTGGCAGGAGTAAACAAGAGTTCATGCTGCTCGGATAATTAAGCAAGGAGGGATTTTCACTGCTACAGAGCAGCAACCTCAGCATTAATCACAAAAAGAAACTTAGTTCCCTCATGAGGAGGCGTGGACAATGCCAAAGTCCTCTGCAACCTCCGGTTCTAAAGCTTTACCCTAGTCAGCGCCTCATGTTGTATTATGGGATGTCCAGCCCTGGTCCTGAACTGCCCCAGTCCAGCAGGATTTACAGGTCAACATTACAACATCGGTTCAATTGACCAGTCCAAAATTGTTCCAATTAAATAATGGAGAGATAATTTTTGAACACAAATATGAAGACCTTCCAAGATCGGAGTAGCCCAAGTGATTTGCTTAACTAAAGAGACAACATTCTAGCTGTGGAGCCTCCTTCAGGTGCAAGGGAGAGAGGGGAGAGTCAGCAGCTGATCGAAGAGACGGAATGCCGGTTTAGTGAGAGAAGGAGCAGGAAAAGAAATGGCAAAGAGATGGAGAAAAAGATTTAGCGGAAGGCATAGTGGGCCGCAGCAGAAACGGGTTGAAGAAGTTCAAGTAGCTCACACCTGAAGAAGGCTCCACAGCCGAAACACTGTTTCCTTTCTTTTCTTTTCAGCAGGGAATAAACCCTTTACCTGTTCCTTTGCAGCCTACGCATGCTGACACAGCTCCCTACTTCAACTACTATACAGTACATATACTAGTTTGGTGGAGTAATTAAAGCATAATGTTCTGTGTGCACACAATACAGAGGCCACACTCTCCATGTGGGAATCGTAGGCAGTGCAGGTTACGTTCTTAAAGCCAGGCAGACACATAAAACACAAAACCCCTCGAGATCGGCTTGGCTCGTCTGGCCATCATCAGTTTCTGCCAGGATTAGGCTACTATGCACTATGAGGCGAGCTTAGATTAACCCTGACATGGCCTGATGGGACTTGACAGTCCCGCCAGTAAAAAGCCTATGAACTCTGAAGCTGGGCTGCAGAGAGGAGGAAGGGAAGATTTGCAGCGAGCAATCTCATTAGACGTCAGAGGCAAGGCGGACGCTGGCCAGAGTCCATCTCCCAGCTAGTCAGGTGCGAACAGCGCCCTACAATATACAGTACAGCACGACCATGGCCAAACTTGACCATGACCACAGTGATCTCTCCAGCTGCATCCTCACAGGGCGGTTTCTGAACTCCTAGAGCAGAAATGTATCCGGAACCAAAATGATCCGGAGAACAGGATTACACCTTCCGCCTTTTCTCAATGACAGACTACTCTCCTTTGAATTCTCTCTCTCCATTTGCAGGTGTCGCCTTCCCACTTCTCTCCCATGCTCCTCCTCTGAACTACCTTGTCTGTTGTTCTCCCCTGCTTTACCACCAGCTGACTCCCCTCTCGACCTCACGCCTGAAGAAGGCTCCACAGCCGAAACGTTGCGGCTCTTTCCTTTACCTTCCAGCGTGCGATAAACCTTTAGCTGTTCCTCATGACCACTGCCTACCTTTTGTAGAAACAGAACACGCGAGGCGTAAAGAGTTAAAAAGGCAGGAACGTGCTCGAGGCGGTGGAGACGAAAGGCCTGAACAGAAAGTCTGTTGCGTGATGGAAAAGGCTGGGAAACACTGCCTCCGTAGGGCAGCACTGTGAAAAAACTGCCCCTCCTTAAATACCCCTTCCTCAAGTTCAAGTTCACGTTTATTTGTCATTCCAGCCATATACAAGTATAACACAATATTGTTCCTCCTGGTCCACGGTGCAAATACAGACAGGACACTGACACAGACATTGTAGACAGGATACACGTAGTGCAAAGTGCAGATAGTGCAAATTACTAAGGCGAATACATATCACAACATACACAACACACTGGGGGGTTTTAAACCCTGTTTCTGGAATTGGAGTGGGTGCAAGTAGATTCCAGGGTGTTGAGGAGCCCGCGTACTGTGGCAACGCACAATAATCACAAAACGGAGTTTAGTTCAGGCAAGAAATGATTCGTCTCAGAAAAAAACAAAAACAAAGATTATTGACTATAAGAACCCCCCAGGTCCCCCATCCTACAGCTGGGAGGACTGGAGCAGCTGGGGTAGAGACCCTCACTCAAGGCACAGCAGAAGCAGGGTCTGCAGCAGGGACTCGAACCCACACCCCCGTCAGTTCTATTTGAATGCTGTGGGCTATTTCATTTTAAGAAGCAGAGAATGAGAAATAGGCCCTCAGGTTATGGCTCGTACTCATCTGGGGAGTAGCAGAAACAACAGTGGGAGCAGCTGAGTGAGAGGACAACTCACAGCAGTGGAAGGGACTGCAGCGTTACTGGTGCTGCAGATCGGACATTCACATCATTCGAAGCTACAGTAGTTCAAGCAGGGAGCTGCCTCCATGTGCGCAGGCTGCAAAGGAACAAGTACAGGTCTATTCCCTGCTGAAAAGGGAAGAAAAGACACAACGTTTCAGCTGTGGAGCCTTCTTCTTCACACCCAAAGAAGGCTCCACAGCCGAAATGTTCCCTTTCTTTTCACATCATTGGCTTGTTTTGGGCATCAACCATTTGTCTACGGAGGTTTTGGTTAAAGTCAATTTTTTTAAGCGTTTAAACCTTGCGCACCAACACAAAAGGCCTGTTTCCCCCCCATCTGCAGCCCGTGGTCTTGTAAACGGCAATCCAGCCTCCTCGCCAACCAGCAGCACTACCGCTGAGAAAGGTGTCGTTTCTCAAGCTCCCCGCTGAGCAGGGAGAGGAAGGCTTGTTTCGTTATGTGACAGCCCAGGAGGCCCCTTGTGCTGTACAAGAATTAACAGGAGACCGAAAAAGAAAACTTTGACCTGCCTGAATATATCAGGTGTAATCGCTTCTGTAAGAATTATATTAGAGTGGCTGGTGGGGGGGATGCATAAGCATACAGTATACAAAGTAACAAGACTAGCTGATAAGATAAACACCTTGCGGATATCTTTACAGGAGTCATGACTGCTTCTCATGCCTTAGCTAGAGCCCTGCGTCACTCATAAAGCCTGAGAAGTACTGCACGCCCGTCTCTGATGAACTCGGAGCCAAAGCCGGGAAATTGATATCTCGTCTCCGTGTATTCGAACGGCAGCCTAAGCAGGAACTGATCGCGGCAGATGGTCTTGCAAATGCAGGAGATATCAACCAAAAACCACGAGTCGCACTTGGTGTCATTCAGAAGAGTCAGAGACGCGCAGAGCCGGCTTAAGCACGCACGGAGATAAAAATAACTGCGTAAACCAACTGGAATCTCGTCAGGAAGTGTGCGGCTGCCCGATAGCGGGATTTGTTTGTTTTTTTATTCAGGCCAGCACGAAACCCTGGTAATAGCACATGCCTGGTAACCCGGGCTGTCGCCGTTGTGAGATCATGTGAAGAGTAGAGAAACTTTAGATCTCAGAATAGCCCACAGCTCCCTGCTGTAGTCGTGTACATGTGCGACTTGAAAACTTCAACCTGCGTGTGTGTGTGGACTTTACCGATCGGATTTTTGATAAGGGCGCCCTCTTCTGGTGCACCCTAAGCTCCAAAGCAGTGATGCACAGGGATGGATGATCATGGTGGAGAGAGTGTGCCTTTCTTCTTTCAGCCTTTGTCTTGGGAATTTAATAAACAAAAAAGAAAAGGGGTCCTAAAATTAGCAAGCACATATCGCACCCTCATCCCGGAACGTGGTGTTTGTTTGACTTTTCAAATTCCATCGTCTTTCGTCTACACTTTAACATTTATGACTTTAACATTTAGGCTCTCCACGTTTAGAGGGCAGTGTGGGCCACGAGGGACTAATTAGAAACCATTAGACATTATGGATTTAAAAAGACAACGGGCTAGCACACTTGCTGCGGTTATTATAAAGAAGTTTAGTATTCTCTGCAAGCATCGTGACAAAAATATCTCACCTCTGGCTGCTCTTTGCACGGTCATGAATTTGGCGTTTGCTTTGTCGTAGCTGTCGGTTCTTAAAAACGTTCATCAACTACTTATTAGTTCTGCTACAACCACGGCTCTCTTGTGCAACAGGATTTAATCGGCGGCTCTCAACTTCCTTGACTTCCGCCTCTGCCACGTGTTCTTGGGTGTGGCCGGAGCACAGCCGCCCGCGATACCTTTCCACGTGTTTCTGACCCACGGAAACAATCAGCGGGATATAAAGCGTAGGTTTTTTTTAAAAAAAAACCGCCGGACCACACAGCCGACTTGTAGGCTTACACTATGGGTGATTGGGAATAACGAAGATGTACATCTGTTTTTACACGAAAACACTGTTTAGTTCGGCTGCCGCCGTAGTTCTCCAGTACTATATCTCACAAGAAAAATAATCCCTCGTTGTCATTATATAGCGCTTTTCATCGTAAGGGTTCCAACTCTCTCCCCCCTCCTGCAGTGCAGTACCCCCACCTGGGCAAGTGACAGCCATTCTGCACCAGTAGATTGGAGTGGGGGGAGAGATTAGTGCCAGTTGAGTTAAGGGGGAACTTTTGCATGGCCACCCTGTGGCACCCCCAGAAAACCATGTGATCGTTGGACCAGGCAGTCACTGTGTGATTGTGCACAGAGTCCCCCCTCCCCACACAATAGAGCAGCAGGCATGAGAGTGCTAGTGGGGTGCGCAGTGCACTGCATGTTTCTCTGGGTTCCTCCGGGGAACTGCTAGCAATCAGACCAGCAGGGTGGGATACAATGCCTCCTGCCTCGTGTAGCCTTGCTGGGTTTCCAATGTCCTTGCACTGCCTCCTGCTCAAGAAAGCCCCCAGGTGCTTTTGTCCTCAGGTGCCGGCCAACGGCGTCCAGCAGAGAGATGGCCAGGAAACACGGATTCACGAGTGACCGGCTTTGTGGGCTCTTCAAACAACTCTGCTTTGAAACGCTGCTTTCTCAGAAATCCAAGATGCCTGTGGCACTACAGAATTATTGCGGCTACAACATCCGCTGATGCCAAAGCTGTGTACGAGCACAGATAAGACTATTCACGTCCTGGGGGTGGGGGGGGTGTTTAATTTGTATGTTTCTGTTTTTTCAAACTGCAAATGCTTCTATCTGTCCTTTTCCTCTAATCACATTGTCGGAGAGGGCCAGGGCGAATCGGAGCCTGGCTTGCAAGCACAGAGCCCCCAGGTGTGACCATGCCCTGGACCGGACACCAGTCTATCACAGGGGCACACACACACACAACAACAACAACAACAACAACAAGACAGGTAGACCCGGTGAAGACGTGCAGACTCCACACACACACACAAGGCACCCGGGCGGGAATCCTACCTAGGACCAGAGAGACACGGCCCCAGTGTCCACGCGCAAGGTCATTTCAAACCAGGCGCTCAATGAATCTCATTTCCCTGGGTAGCTCCAGCTTCGATTAAGCGACATTTATTTATTATTTAAACTCCTATCACTCCCATTATGACAGTGCATGCCAGAAACAAGACATCAGTACTAATATGAACACAGTGGCATAATGCATATTGATCTATGTTTATTGTTCTACCGATATCGTCTGGGAGGCATTCTGGCAAAGCTGCCCTGCAAGCTGTCGAACTTCCAGCCTGTGCTTCGACACTGTATAGCGGACTTCCTGCGCGAACATGCTTGATGGCAGCCCCCTCAACCCCTCCCCTCCCCACCACCTGACGCCTCGAAGGAATCTCTAATCAACATAGCAGATGTGTTCAGTTTGAGCGCTGTGAAGGGTCACACAGAGAAAAGCGAAGCAGCAAAGACTTCAGCACCTCCCTCAGGGCTGGGAGAAAGCCACATGTCACACCTGTGAGGACAGCCTGCTCTCGGGCCCCGAGACCAACAGAACTAGCCCCCTTCTCCTCTTTACCAACATTTTTCATTTTTGAGACTATCGGCGTTATACTGATATTTACCACCGCTGTCCTACCCATTGAAAACAGGGAGTGGGAGCAGGACTTTTTCCGTTTGTTTATTCCCTCCTGAGATGTTTTCCAGGGACACACGGCTCGTTTTGGTTTCTGTTAGCGACCATCCCAAAACTGATCTCTATTTTTTTTCCCCAAAAAAACTTCGCCACAGTGTTTGCTGGCGAGGAGGACAGCTACTGTACATGTGTCTTGAACCGTTTCACCCATGCCTGCTCGTCTAGGCCATGGGAGAGACTGTGGGCTCCCTGCCACTGTACAACAGCCCTGATGCTGCTCACACTGTCTCGAGATGCCTCATTCTCAGACCTCCGCGAACGTTTTCAGGCGGACTGAGCCACACAGATACGACCATATACCAAAATATTGGATTGTCTCCTAATGGGCCACATTACCGTTTGTAGACAGGAAGGCGTACACAATATACAAATCAATACAGGCTATCAGTCTTAAAGGAAGAATGATTTTCCAATCAATCAGGTCACTTAAATGACATATTTCACAATCTGGGAGGGAGTTTCATCTACTGTACCTCCACGCTGATGACATCAGTAGGTATCTGATCATGAAAAACGCACTACGAGCCTTGTGTTTCAGTCATTAGTCATGTGTTATTGAGATATTGCAGTGTTATTGCTGACATCTAGTGCAAAATGGTACCAGAAAATCATGTATGGGATTGTTAAGAGGTGAATTTGGTACTTTGGTTAATATTTTAATTGTTTCTGGCAGGAAGTGTTGTCATCGTACTGTATTACTGCCAGCTACCCTAAAATAAATACTAAGCCAGTCCAGAGCAGGCAGTAGTAGAACTATGGTCAACACTGTCTACATTTGCTCAGGCAGCTCATATAGCTTTACTCCTAAATATATTTAAGAGATGTTTCCTACTTTGCAGCTGTTTGTCCAATCTGCTTTGCTTCCGCCTAAAGATGGAAAAAATGCTCAATTTGCAGAAGCGCAACGATGTCTTGACTACATCCTTGAAATCCTCCACGACCACAAAACTCAAGACTGATTTGATTGGATTGAGATTCAGGTTGTCTGCATTTCACACACAATCAGATACCAAGCCATCATCTCTCTGTTTATCATTCTGGGTTTATTATGAAGGCTGTGCAATTTGCCTCTGGACACAAAGACAATTCCACCAGAAGTAACTGTGCTACAGTATGTTAGTTCCACTGGCCCAAACGAAGCACAGAATAGTCCTGATCCTTGGCTTTATGTTTTATTCCAAAAGTTATAATGACATTAGGTCGGTTGTTTTTTCTCCCTCAGAAAAGGGTTATGAAATTCTAATGCAAAGATTCCTGAATTATATTCCTAGACAGAGGAGAAATGGGAAGAGCTTCTCGCACAGTGTAGGAACTTCTTCAGATAACCCTGCTGCATCTCAATCATTCAAACAGCCAGAGTCCTTTCCTTCTTTGTACAGAATTCCCAACACACGCAGCTTTGTGTTTTTAATGTGGTGGGTGAAATACAGCACAGATGCATGGAGAATTTAAAGAACTAATCTTGCACTGGTAGGAGCTTTGAGGAAGGGAAAGGAAATTGATCCCGCTGCAAAAACCTACCTGTGTCTGAGTCAGGTCCTGATAAAAATCCGCGTTCTGCATAATCGTATAATATCGGGCTTTTGATCACGGTAAGATCTGCGTTTTCAGCCAACCGCAACAAGCACAGCACACAGAATAACCGGCATCACCGAAGACAACAGCAACCGTATCGATATAACCCAGATAACGATGCCTGGCACGACTCTACACTTCCAGGAATTTCATTGCGCTCTCTAGCAGCAGGCAGCACGGTCCCGGAGCAGTCAGTCGGCGGCTTCTGCTCACGGGGGTAAAGATATCGCCTTTGCCTCTCTGTCTCGCTTTGTACGCAGTCCGGCAGAGCGTCACCCCCTTGATAACCATCCCAGCATAGCAAACAGGCACAAGAGCAACAACAACAACAACAACAACAGGAGAAAAAAAAACTCCCTTAAGTAATGCTGCACTTCATAGAGGAGTCTGGACCTGCTCGCTTAGCCTTCACTGGGTTCCCGTCAAGGGACTCTGCGATCGCCTATACGTTTAAAAACTCGGTTGCAGACTGATAAGAGGGGGCAAAAGGGAGGAGGGGGGGTATAGGCACGTTCCCAAATTGACAGAAAAAAAAAAGTTCAGGATTAAGAGCAAAACCTCTTTTCAAAGCGAGCCAGAAACAGGAGCCGATAACCTGCCTTTGTATCAGATCAAGTGCGGGGCTGTATCTTCCTACAGTAGATGGACGCAAGTCTAGGCAAACAAAAGTCTTTGTAACATTTAACACGGCTGAGGTGACATCCCCCCAGTACCATTCGGAGGAGCGAGAGGATAAATAAATGTTGTTGGTTTTTTTTTTTGGACTCACCTAGTATTGAGGCTCAGAGCTGGAAATAGTAGCAGCAGGCAAACCGCACAGATGAATTTCATAGCTTTGTTTCGCTCTCTCTCTCTCTCCTTCGCCTGCTACCCCTCTCGCTCTCCTGCTCGGCTCTCTCACTCCGCCGGCGCCGGCACACACACACACACCGGCACACACGAGCACACACGGCGCCTTCTTCCGCGGGAGAGACGGTTGTCCTCGTTTTTAAATAAATTCCATCTGGGGAAGACGGACAGACCGACGGAGCCGGGGAGGGGGGAGAGAATAAAAGCTCAGAGAGTGATTTGAGATTGAGCAATGATGTCACTGCCCGTGTAGCCAGTGTGAGAGCTGCCTTCCCAAATGTTTGCGATCGCGGCAGGCAGCGTACCCCTTCATATGGCATGGGAGTTGTTATTACGACCAGTTGAAGTGGCAGAAAGGGAAGTG
Source organism: Lepisosteus platostomus (assembly GCF_059453375.1). Lineage (NCBI taxonomy): Eukaryota > Metazoa > Chordata > Actinopteri > Semionotiformes > Lepisosteidae > Lepisosteus > Lepisosteus platostomus. The sequence goes on from NC_142628.1 coordinate 15,037,262, forward strand.
TGTTATGTGGATAGAGGTATATTCATGGAAACGCAGAGCTCAATGAAATACCCCCAAATGAACACCCTGTTCATTCCATTAAGATTTTATTTGGCACAAGAGCGAGGACCTCAATTTTATACGAACAGCAGACAGTTCCAGTTAATTCAATCGCGTTTGAACACGTTTCCAGTTTCAACAGACATGCGGTAGACGTCTGTATTTGATACTCAGAGATGACAATACAGTGTAGGGGAATGTGCGATGTACAGTTTATTTAATGGCGGTATGAATGTCACACGGGAGCGAGATACTGTAAGACACCGTCGTGACGTGTGTCAAATTCACAAGAAAAGATGTCCAAACTCGCAAATGAACCCCCTTGCAAATTGCGTGGAGCTGTTAGGGCTGCCGCGCGCGAGGCTGCAGATAATTAAGGCATGATAAATGACTTGCATTACCAGTTTAATGGAGTTTGGGTCTATTGTCCAGGAATGCGCCGGCTCTCGTTTTCCATCCGTGTTCACCCATCTCGTTTGCTCTAATTAAAGGCATCCGCATGGAAAATGGCTTGTGTTCAGCGACTACTCATAATGAGTTCTTAGACCACATCTGGTAAGGGTCACAGTCTCCAACTTTCCCAAAGTCAGCCAAGGTGCTCTCGGAGAGCCCCCACACGTCATCTGTCTTCATTACTGATAATCAACGGGATATCATACCCTCATACCAAGGCAGAGCTGCACTTTTGCTGACAATTATTAAGGCAGCAGGACCATGTTAAATTCTCCAGAACTGTTCTGCCAGCTGTAAGAAAAAAAATACAGACGGACACAGTGTCCGTATGTTCTTATAGTATACGATACACTATGAGAGGTACCTGTAGATAATGTGGCGCTTTTCTTTCTGATGATAGTTCTTGAGCTGGGCTAATGGTGAACGGGGTTTACAAGCCTTGCGGGTGGCTGTCGGTTAACAATTACTTTATGTCCTCTCGTCCATCTCAGTGCCTCTCACCCTCATCTGTGTCCCCCTCATTTGCCGATGGCTTTCTCCTGTCAGCTAAAAAGATTTAAAAAAAAACGAAACAAAAGCACAAGGTTTAAAGTGACAGGCACCGCGCAGGTCTGGCTTTGCAGTTTCCTGACACCTCTGCAGAAAAGCGGAGCTGGAAGTTTATCCCAGAGGACTGCGTTTTGTGTTGTTGTTTTTTCAATGCTGCGCTATCAACCACAGACAGCAGAAGAAATGTCTGTGGTAAACATGTCAACATGGCTCAGGCCTGAGGACTGGACAGTTTTTTTTTAAGAGGGAGAATTCAATTCTCCGAAGTTTCTGGGAGTGAGCTCGCTGTCTGGGCTGGTTTTCGGATTCGAGCTTGTTTCGCCGTTTAGCGGAGATGTGGACTCCCGGAGCTGTTCAGCAGAAGCTGCGCTCACAGACTCATTCACAGCCAGCCTCTCCTCTGAAGAAGGGCGCCCACGGAGGTGACACACGGCACGTCAGCCCCAGCGCCAGCGCTTAAACGGGTAGCCTCCCGATCAAAGCCCGGGCGCAGAGGGCAACAAGACCTTAATCTCTTTAATCTCCAGCGCAGGAACAAGACAGGGGGGCTTGCCAAAAGTGTTCAGTTGGGTGTCAGTGGAATACGGGCCAGCAGACACAGATGGACATGAACACTAAACCGAGGCGGGCGCGTGGGGACAAGCTGATCAGAGACAGCAGCATGAGACTGTCACAGCAATTAGCTCGGCGCGATCAGCCAAGCACGGTGTGCCAGATGGCCTTCTCTCAGCTGTGCCCTTCATGCCCCCTGATCTGTTGAGGATCAGACCAGGGGATGGGGGAGGGCGGTACCTGCATCCCGTGTCACGAACCGCATTCCTCCAAGCGCCCACACCCCCGCACTAATTAATCAAGTGTCATCCCTCGCACTCTTCCCTGTTCACACCCTCTCACTCCACTCAGTCGCCGCTCACTAGTGAGAATGACCCTTGGCTTTCTCTTGGGAGCATAAACTGCTCTCGACCTGATTTCCGGCCACCCGCCCTTGTTTTCCTCCGGCTTCGACTCCGCCTCGCCTCTCGTTTTGGATTTGGATGCTCTCCACCTGACTCTTGGGATTCCCGACCTGGCTCTTCTACCTCGGCTACGACTTTCTGCCTTCTGCCTCTGGGCTTCGGACGCCAATCACTGGCAACAGCCTCCAGTCTGAGCGCCGCATTGGGTCCAACTGTGACCGTTGCGGTTCTGTGTGGGCCCTCTGCCGCTCCACCTCACCGGTTCGCCCCGCAAACACCTGGGGCGCGAACCCGGGTCTCAGGCGTAACGCAACAGGGAACCAGCCGAGTGAGCTAAAGGAGAGCTCCCCCAGCCCAGGCGGCTGAGGTCCCTGCTACACGCAGGGAGGGCGATGACGTCACCGTGCCCAGACGAGCTCTGCAACACAACCACGTGCTCCTAACATCCTCACTGACATCCTGACATCCTGAGCCATACTATTCCCTGGGCTATGCATCAGATACCGCCTTCCCATCGCCAATCGCCCAACCTCTCACTGACAAAAGGCCCAATTCTGTGGCCTGATTGAGATTGCAATGAACATCAGCCATTCACACACATACTCCTGCACCACAGCACAGACCACCTGTCATGATCGCAATCCCTCCCCTTGAGAGCGCTCCAGCCCTTTCGTATTTTAGTTGATTTTCATGCACCTGCCCCCTGTTTAGCCCGTCTGTATTTAAGCAGGGAGCTCCCGCTATGCCTGGCTCAGCGTTGGGACATGGACACCCGGAGGCTCGCCTAGGATCAAGTCGCCCTACGTCCGCGGCTTGAGGGCTTAGGCTTCATCACGGCGTCCTGACCATCTGAGACCGGGGCTCGGAGCGCCTGCTTTTATCTTCCTGGTTCCCTGTCCCCGATCCGCATCCCGTTCCAGATTTGAACTGTGTTTGTTCAAATGGATCCCCCGGTTTTGGACTTTGGACTGCGTCCTGGATTCCCCCTTTTGGACTTCCCTGAAACCGTTTGCCATCGCCACGCCCTCCCGAGCACTGGATCATCCCCGTCACGCCCCCCTGTCTGTCTGTCCACCCTTATCCTTGTTGTCTCCTCCCTGTCGTCCTTCTCCACTTACTTCCGGATCATACCGTCTGCACAGGGTCCTGAACTACGCTTCGTGGGAGCCTGGCCCTCTCCCCGTTGGCCCACTGGCAGGAGAGTCGTTGCTTATTTGTAGGCCAGACTGCGTTGCGTGAAGACAAGTGGTTTTGGTGAACGCTCAGTCTTGACTTGAAGGACAGCCGAGGGTCTCCGCTCGTTCACATTGACAGGAATCCAGTGTCAGCGTCTGACCCTTCGGGACCCTGGCTGACTGACACATGATCTCCAAGCTCATCGCCGGCTCTGGCGTTCTGCCATGCCGTGGTCATGGGACCAAACAACAAAGAGAGATGCCCTTGTCGCGCCCTGCTACTGCGACAAAAGAACAGAAGATCAGTGTCACGATCGTTACTCCTCCTCTTAAGGGCGCTCCAGCCCTTCCTCGTTCTATCCCATTCCCCACACCTGTTCCTTATTCCAGCCCCTCTTTAGTTCCACCTTAAAGCCAGTTGCAGGCGTTTGCCCGAGGCTTCTCATTGAATCCCGTTTCGTGAGAGCCCGGGGTCCTGCTGCGTCTGGCTCCGTTATGGTTTTAGTTTCCTGTTCCTGACTCCCTGCCCCGCCGGTCCCGACCCGGTTCTGGTTTTAACTTCGGATGGATTCCCTGGTCTTGGACTAAACCTCCCGTCTTGGATTCCCCCTTTGGATTTACCCTTGGATTGTTCGCCCTGGATTCACTCCCCCCGGACACCAGCACTGCATGGACACGCCCCCCTGTCTCCTGACCGATTCCAGCATGATATTTTTCCCTGTTGTTTCTTCACCTTTCGGATCGTGTTGTCCGCATAGGGCCCGGAAAGAACTGTTCCTGACAATCAGTTTCAACAACAGGTGGTCGGAAGCTTGTTCCACACTCCCACAACCTCTGGGCAAAGAAGTGCCCCCTTTTCTTAGTGTTAAATGTACCTCTACGTAGTTTCCTCTTGTGAACCCAGGTTCCTGTTTCTCTTCATTCTGAAAAACAAATCTGATGGGCTATCTTTGCACTTGAGGATTTTGAATACTTGTTGTGTTCTCGTCTGTTCAGGACTAAAAAGGCTCAGTTCCTTCAACCTGCCAGTGTAGGCTATTTCCTTAAGCTCATGTAAGCATCTGGATGAAATCCAGAGCACAAGAATGCTCTGTAAAATAAGTCTATCTGAGAGCAAACCTGCATACAGCACAGCATACCACGAGGCAATACTCTTGACGTCTTTTTAAAAATTCCAGCTCCCGTTAAAATAAACTTTTAATGTAATATTTATAATCACCAGCTAGAAATACCTGTCTCTTTTTTCACTCTCATTTCCCAGGAGAGGCAGTCTTTTATACCACACAACACAAGTGTAAGACTCACAGGCAACTCAAAACAAGCTGCATCAACGCGAGGCATTAAAACCAGAAGCTCAACAATGCTCTCAAGGCACAAAACCTTATTTTTGTTCTGTCCCATTATGTTTTGTGATAATAATGGGCTTTTCCACACACTGCTATGTGCCTGGAAGAAACACCACTGCTCTGTCAAAAGAACTCAAGCTCTTAATAAGCCGTAATGCATTGCTGCAATTTAAAAGCAAAAAAGAGTGTGCTGTGTTAATTGAAAACAGAAAATGTAATGCTTATGCCTGGCGTATTTATAAAGCTTTCCTGTTAGAATTTCAAAAAGACTTTTGCACAAAATAACTAATGGAAAAACAAATATTGGAACATTTCTTGTCACCGCTATTATAAAAGACAGAGGCTTTCATCTGCACTGAAATCGCACGAAAACCGCAATACAGTATCATTTATAAGAAGGGTTACATCTTTGCTTATGCTGTTGCCATCTCATTTACAGGTAATACAGCGTTGAAAGACTCACAGAGTGTATGTGCTGCTACTTTGTTTGAACAGAGAATGAAACGAGAAGCATACAGCAGCTTAAAACATTTAGTGTAGAAAAAGAAAAACAGACTACAGCAGACCTTTGACCGCCGAAGCAGAAAACTGAAGATTAGATTTTTGGAAATATATTTTACATCTTTGTATGGGGTTCTGTGGGAGGAATGATGTGTTGATTCATGTCACTGTGAGTGTTGAAATGTCAACCTGGCCCGTTCTCCACTCATTGCTGAATGAAAAGGCATTACTGGGTGATTGCGCAGGCTAAGAGTTCTTTCGTCTCATTTCAATCCCTAGTGTGGGGAGTGTGGACAATAGCAGCACACAGCTGAAGCTCAGACAGTCAGGTAAAAAAGGAAATGTTACAACACTCAGTGCTGTTCAGGAAAAGACTCTTTTTTTTCTTTTGCACTGAAAATACATGCATTTGGGTGTTATAGAGGGTGCTTACAGCAGTGTGGGAGTGGAAGGGCAACAACTCATTGTTTGGGCATAACTTTGCCTACATCACTTCAGACTCGGGGCGAGAGATGCTCCTCTGTCTCTGTAGCTCTCTAAAAATGTTTGGAAATTGAGTTTGATTGTTCAATTAGCTCTTGCATGATCAATGTTTAAATCTCTAATCTGGCTATGTGGATTTGGGTCATATAAATTCGGATGGAGGCACTTTTGCAGTAGAGTTTCATAGAACAAACACTGTAATAGGAGAGCAGAGAATACGTTTATGTCAGGGATGCTCAGAGCCGGTCTGGGGCACCTACACTCCTGCAGGGTTTCACAGCAGTCGAGCTCTGTACGGAAATTAATCCTTCATTGAGTCAACAAGTCACTTTGCAAGTTTTCATTTCTGCTCCAAGATCAAAGGTCTCAAGTTAGTTACGAAACACATACACTCAAATTTTAAGGAAAAATCCAACATATTTAGGAAGTGAAAAGGAGTTAAATGAATAATGCAGCTGTATGACCCACTGGAGTTCAGCAGGTGTGGGCCTGGTCAGTATCTGGATGGGAGACACAGCTAAGGTTGCTGCTGGAAGAGGTGTTAGTGGGGCCAGTAGGGGGCGCTCACCCTGCAGTGTGGGTTCTAATGCCCCAGTAAAGTGATGGGGACACTGTGCTGTAAACAGGCACCGTCCTTCAGATGGGATGTAAAACCGAGGTCCTGACTCTATATGATCGTTAAACATCCCAGGACGTTTCTTGAAAAGAGAAGGGGTGTTACCCTAGTGTCCTGGCCAAATTTCCAATTGACTCTCACCAATCATGGCCTCCTAATAATTTTAACTGAGTGCTCAGAAGGAATAAAACCCCACAAAAACACCCCCAGGATGAGGATAGCAGCCCCCCAGAATTGTATAGTTGCCATGCAATTGTAAAATTAGATGGATACAGTCGCTACATTAAGAGCTTATTAAAAACGATGCAGACCTTTATTTTACAAGAGTTAGCATTGATGGAGTGGGGATGAGAGCTATGCTTTCAGAATATGCCAGTGGGTTTGTAGAATATCTTCCCTGAGTGTTTATTACAATGTAACTGCTGTGTAACAACGCAGTGAATAAAGCACATGAATTGGGGGCTCCTGAACTGACATCAGTTACTAAAGGGGTTGTTGTCCCCGTTAGGAACTGAAGAAGATGTTTTGAGGAAAAAGCAACAGACCTGCGCAGATTTCAAATCTAAGATACAGGGAGCCTGCTCCTTTGATTAATTCTGCTTTTCATTGCATTCGACTCTCGCCTGAGAGGATTGGTGAAGGTTGCGTGTGGAAATAAACCGCTTTAGCTACTGTATTATCGAAGTAAAAAACGTTGGTGTGAAGACTTAAGTTTTGTGAGTTTCTTATTGCAGCATCCTAATGTACTGCAACAAGAAACTCGCCAAATTTAAGCCTTAAAACAACAACAACAACAACAACAACAAAGAAGCCAATTTGAGGCTCCTGGTAGTCTCGGGAATCTGTTATACAGTAGTAACACAAAAAGCCGCGGGTCTAATGAATCTATTTCTGTGACGACGTACCGATGCTTCTGTCCAGTTTTTTTTGTGTGAATTCGCTAGATTTTTGTTTTTAATTTCCTTGAGCTGCCGCGGCGAAGCAGGAGTCAGGAGCACGCTAGATCTTTGTCCACACGGATGACTACGACGACCCCTCTCTCCTTTAAGAACACCCATACAGATCCACCGTGCAGAGGAAACACTCCGGTCTCCGTGTTCAAGCGCAAGCGGCGCCGCATTTCGACGCAGCGGTGGAGTGGGAGCTGAGTGCGTAACTTTGGGAGCAAGCGACAGAATACAAATACAAATACACCCTAATGAAGAAAACGCCTGACGAATAAATAATGCCAAAGGCGTATCTTCACATTTAAGAGAACGAATGGGTCAGGTTGGCTACTAAAGAAATTGGTAGTTGAGGTGGGGAGCTGCGTCAGCATGCGTAGGCTGCAAAGGAACAAGTAAAGGTTTACTCCATGCTGAAAAGAGAAGAAAGAAAACACAACATTTCGGCAGTGAAGAAGGTTCCACGCCCGAAACGTTGTGTTTTCTTCTCTTTTCAGCATGGAATAAACCTATTACTTGTTCCTTCACTAAAGAAAATGTCAACCTTTGCTCGATATTAGTGTACATCACTGCACATTCGCACAATGCCGTGAACGAGCTGAACTTAAAGTGACGTTCAGTACAGGACGAAATATTTTCTTTTTTAGGACAGGTGTGAGTTATTCTTCCGCCTACGCCAGCTGTACCTTACGATCCCGAAATGATACCCCTTCTCGCCCACAAAGACGGGGTGTGAGTTCTTTGGGGGGCTCCGAGGGTACCGTGCCGTGTTGAAAAATTACGAAATTACGAAAAGTCAGAGCGCGGTCTGGAAAGTAAAGAAATACTTCATTTTTTGCTCTCGAGTTAGTATCATTTTCAATCAAAAAATGCTATAAAAAGAATAAATTGAATCAATACTGCGCCGCAGAAGATCTCTGTAAAGGTCACCGGCGTTTGATGAAAAGCAGACATTGGGAAGCTAGGAAGAGGATCTGTGCTTTTTTGTGCGTTCCGTATTCAACAAGTTTTTTTTTTTTTAAAGCCACGTAGATCATAGACGAAAGACGTTTCCATCAAAGGTGGATTAGCACTTAATTACCTCCCAGCGGAATGTCAGTGGCGCGTCATCTGTGTTTGGGATTCGTCTGCGTCTTGCATTTCTGCAAAAGCTGTACGAATCTACGTGGAATTCTCCCGTTTATTTTTGGTGCTTCTCAAACAGATCTTTCTCTGGGAAAGCAGAAGACCTCAAATGGCATACACAGTGTTCTCTAGCTCTCTTACCGTCTTCAGCAAAGGCTTTTATTTTCAAAACATGAAGTTTTGTATACCGCATGCCCAAAGCTCATATTCCACGTTAAAATTACGAAATTAAGTCAGACCGCATGGAGTCAGAGACGCATAGATTTTACTACAAGGGCAGTAGTGTGAAGGGTGGCTAAGAGGAGGGTGAGGGAGGAACACGCAAGCAAGGATAAATTCAGCCCACGACCTGTTCGGTAGTTAGGAGGTAACTCGTCAGCGGATCTCATTAAAAAAACAGGATACTGTATCAGCTTCAGCCACATGACTTGCTCCATACTTCCACAATCCTTTGTGTAAAGTAGTGCTTGCTGTCCTGATTGGCAGATCTCATCCTGGCAGACTGTTCCACACTCCCACACCCCTGTGGGTACAGAAGTGCCTCTTGTTCTTAGTTTTAAATGCCCCTCCATGTACAGTAGGTGTAGTGTGGTAGCTGGTTAAGAGATCTGAGTGGTACTTCACTCAGATGTTTCCAGTTAATGCCCTGCTCTATAAGTAGGTACAAATGCAAGTCACTATGGATAACCTCGTCAACCAAATAAATGAATTATAAGAGCGAGGAGCTATTTCTGCCATTTATGAGCATGCAGTTGCTGTTAATTATGGGAACATATTTGAACAACACCACGATGCCGAGGAGATGGAAATCTGTAAAAAGACCTCTGTTAACACCATTTGCGTATTTTATGACAATATTTCACCCTAATTGAAAATATAGCAAACTTTGACTATGTATTCAAAAAAACAAAATTAGACAATTAATTAATTATTCAATGTTAATTAATCTCTTTAGAGATTCTGCTCTCCTCAGGCTTGTGAAACGACAACAAGAGCTCATTAGTATTCCTTCCCACGATACGCACCCAAAACTTTCTCACAGCATGTGGAGCTGACAATCGCTGGCGTCTGCGCACTCCTCACCCTCTCCCTGAAAAGAATAAAGAAGACTAGGGGGGAAACCCGGGAGTCAATTATTCAAAACCCTCTAAGTCAGCCCACCGGACTTTTTCAGAATCAGTGGTGAAGCATGAACCGGCGTTACATATACTAGACGATGGCGAGGATTCTGCCTCGTCAATTTTAATGTCGTTAACGGAGAAAACCTTCCTCACGCATGCTAGAACAAGCCACCCAGATCCAAACCTTCTCAATTAACATTTAACTTTTGAAGGTAGGTGATTACACACAAATGCCAGTCCTAATTCGTCGCCGTAGTCCTCATTCTTAAGGGGGGGGCAGAACTGCGTTATTACAGTTCCTGTGATTTTATTTGGCTGAATAATGAATCAAAGACAAGGGATCACTGCAGCAGCAGCAGCATTATTCCTGACCCCAACCTCTCCTCGGTCTTCAGAAATACCTTCCCAGCGTATAAATCAGTTTTGTGTGGGGAGCTAAGTGGAGCTAAAAAAGCTGTCGGCGTTAGCACAAGGTCTCCACGGTCTGACGAAGAACCGGGCAGACAGACAGAGGGAAGGGAATGTGTTCTGTAACCTTGTTAGATCATTGGCTTTGTTGCCTAATAATATCAAAAGGGTTCATGCTGTAGGTTTGTCGTCCTGAACTGGAGGCACTTCAAAGACTCACAGGGCTCGGCCTCAGGAATCCTGCTGCTCATATCGAGTGGCTTTATGTGAGTAATAATCTCACCACTGAAGGAAGATCATGCAGCCTTGCAGTCAGAGGATGACGTTAATTAATGACATTGGCCTATTTTCAAGACGGATCCATGGCATGTGTAAATAGAAAGCATCTTTCCCTGGAATATCCTTTCAAGCTTCTGCTCGTTTCAAAAGCAGAACTAACTTGGCAAAACAGAAACACATTTTCCCCCCTTAGGAACAGGTGTCCCCTGTCCTGGTCCTGGAGGGCTGGTCAGTGAGTCTCCAGGTTTACCAAGTCTCTTTAAAACAGCTGGGAGAGGCCATTAAACTGGAGCAGGTAGTTTTTGGTAGTTTTCTTGACATTGGTGTTTTTTACTGGGTGTCTGACATCTGGCTACAGAATGAGAGACGTGGTGAACTGTGACCTTTGTGTTGTAAATATCAAATCAAAGTTTATTTATCAAATGCACAACAATACAGTGTGCAGCAGTAGCTGCTGGTAATTCAATGTCTTTTTTTTTCTAAGATCACTTTATTGGGCAAATACAATTTCTTGCATTAGGAATTGGTCTTTTCGCAGACCACAGCTTGATCCCCATGAGACACACAGACAGGGAGAGAAGCTGGGGGTCAGAGCGCAGGGTCAGCCATTTATACAGCACCCCTGGAGCAGTTGGGGTTGAGGGCCTTGCTCAAGGGCCCAATGGAGCAGGATTTCTAAGCTGGCAGCAGGATTTGAACCAGCAACCTTCCAGTTACAGGTGCAGATTCTGAGCCACAGCACCACCACTCCGCTTCTTTCTGGCGAAAGAGCTAGTTGCAAGCCTTGCGAAGCATCTTGGAAACAGCTCTACACCTACCCGGACACAGCGCACACGCAATCAATAGCTGCGATCAATGATTGTTTCAAACTCATTTTGAGCTTATCTCAACTTCAGTGCTATTGAAGAAAGAATAATTCGAGTTTTCCCTTTTCAATGCACCAACACAAAAAAAGAAGAAAATATATGTGTACAGTACTCCAAATGCAAGTGGGAACGTACAGTGCACACAGCAGGCATGAATTGTGTCTATAAGAAATCTTGGTGCTTTTCATTACCTCTTGACAATTTTCCAATAGTGCAATTTAAACCTTTAATAAGCCATTTTCACTCCTTTCATGAAATGTTAATCCACTGAATTCTGATTTATTTTCCTTTTTGATTAGTGTACACGGCTGAGATAAAGACTGAGCACACTATTTCATTTGTACAGTGCTGTAGATGTTCAGCTAAGTCACTGCAGCACACCTTTGCTTATGACTTCAATCTGCTGCTTTTTCCTTCTTGCACAAGGAAAAATGAAGGACAGAGAGAAGTACTTGTGCTCTGGAAAACGGGTTTCTGAAAAGATTTTAAGGTGCAGGCGACAGCAAGCAGGGATGTCTTTGTCAAAGACGAAAAGGTGTTTCAACAACGAGATGATCCCCCCCCCCACCGAAGAACATGCAGAGCAAATACATTCTGAAATCTTTTTCGAACGTACAAATGAGAGAAAGGCCGTTCGGCTTATTTGGTAGTTAGGGACTGTGTGATACAAGAACTTCACTCAGGATCCCCCTTCAGTAGCGTGTTCCAAACTCCCGCCTCCCTTTGTGTAAAGAAGTGGGTCCTGCTCTTACCTGCAGTTTCTACGCGTGCCCCCAGCGCGTGCGCCAACGTTTCTTCTGAAAGAGCCCGCTGGATTGATTTTTGCCCCCTGCCTTCTTCCTCTTTGCTGCGAAAGCTGAGACCTGTCTGGTGAGCTGCTGCAGGTGCTTGAGGGGGTAGTCAGATCACAGCGGGGAAGGGAATATCAGCTGCCAGTATCAAAAGCGAGCGAGATGCTTCGTCTCCAAAAAGGTCCGAGCCCACTGGTGTGAGTCTCCCCCCCTGGGGGTCTTTCACGTTACATTATTTCATTATTTGTTTAACGGAATTATTTTGTTTATATCCACCCGATTGGGCACAGCCACTTGTGTTTTTACATGCCTCTGCTCACGGGTACAATGCCCCCGGTCACTGTCCTCATGCCCCTCACCCCATACAGTACTGGAGATCCCATTAGGCACTGTAGGCCCAGTGTTCGTTGGTGGCACAGTAGGCACAGGGCCTAGGGCCTACGAAGGAGGGAAACACTAGTGACTGACGAAAAACGAGCTGAAACAACATGCTTGCGATCGACTCTCAGTGCTCCAGATCAATAATCCTACACTATCTAGCGGCTGTTCTAGAAACTAGAAGTATTGAAGTGATGGTCGCTCGCTCCATCAATCACATGGTTTAGCATTAGAAGAGTTTAAAGTGCATCATGTCAGTCGACTTATTTTAATTGCGTTTCCCCCTCTTTCTGCACATTACGGAGTGAAAGTGCCCAGGGCCTACGAACACCTAAATACGGCCCTGGCCCCACCCACCTTCCAGTCACCCTGATCTCATCACAGGCAGCAGCTCCCCCTGCAGGAGGGTCAGCGCTGACCGGCACTGAGGCAGGTCCCTCACTGACCGCATCACATGCCTGCAAAGGCCGAGCAGGCAGGAGGGGGCGCTATGTTGCCCTGGTTAACTTATCCCACCCTCCCCTGAATGGAGCTCGGCTAATTTTGTCCAAGCAATGTCAATCAGAGCCAGCTAGCCACATAAATCATTTTCTCTTTTTCTTTCAACAGAAAAACTAATCAAACCTTGTTTTGAATGATCTAATAGAAAGAATCTTATTTTCAAATGAATCTTGACTTCTAAAGGGTTAACAAGTGAGTGTATCCCTTAGCGTAGGAGGCTGGAGGGTGTTAGCAATGGTGTTGGAATAAAGAGTTTTTTGTATCGGATGCAGATGACCACTCTTTAGAGCTTTAGAGTGAGCAGGCTTGACATTTTCTATTTTTTTTCTTTCAAAATGACTAACTACAACTGCATATAAATCTAGAACGTCTCTGGTGCTCTACTTGAAAATGGCAAATTGTATCTTGGGGAAAATTTAGGCTGCATACAAAAAAAGATGATCTGTTTCTGCATTCTTGATGTTGTTTAATGCATTTCTTATGATACTCTGCTGGGTTCTGATATTTTATTTCATCTTCCCAAAACGGGACCTCAGGTTCACTAACCCCTGCAGGCCAACTGACGCTTTTCAGAGGCAAGAGGGAGAAACACAGTTGTTACGCAAGTCCTGTGATTTCTGGAATACGTAAGATCCCACGTGGATTGCAATCTTATCACGAGCAGCAGACATAGGTACCATGTTTGTCAGAACACCCACCTCGTGCTGTGAGTAACAGAACTGTGCAACAGGCTGGAATGGGATTTGTCCTGCTGTACATGTGCATTTTTGTGACCTTCACTGCATTTAGCTTTCTCGGTTGTAACAGAACTCGGTTAATACAATCCTTTACAAATTCTAGTATAACAAATTACATGTGGCATATAGTCATTTTTCATTTACAGGTAGAATATACAGTACTTTACAGTCTATATACTGTATACAATGCAATATATTTTGTTATTACAGTCTTTTTTTCTGTAGCATTTAAAACTAATTTTTCTTCAAATCCAGGGTAGAGGTATAAAAAAAGAAAGACCGAACTGATGCAGTCTGACAGTCTGACAGGCTTGATGAGATCTCAAGATTTCTGTTGTTTTTCTCCTAATGAATCAAATGAATACCATCTACTCAGGATGCTATTATGTTGCTGAAGTGGGTGATTTGGAAAGGGGGAGTGTTGGGGGGGGCGGACTTCAGTTCAGGTGATTGATTTTTCCAACAGCTGACTAAAGGACAACGAGAACAGGAGAGATGGTTAGTTATTTTCTCTTTTGCAATTAGTCGTCTGTTCAAAGTAGAGTGTTAAATAGCAAATCCAATTTTAATTAAATACAAGGCATCATTTTCACATATAAGAATGACAAATTATTGACCCTGAATGATGTGGAATAGAATTCCCATTAGTCTGCATTGAGCGTTTCTCCCTGAGTCATTGAGTTATGATCTGTAGTGCCTCTAATGCAGGGAATTTATGTATTTGCCTTAATATTGGGGTTGTGGGTAATGTCTAAAGGCAACGCCTTATTGCTAATAAATTGAAAGTAATTTCTTCACGCTTGCCAAAGATTAAAAAATGACCTTGTTGCTATCCTGTGTGCATTATTTGACAGCTGCATAAACACTTTTGTCTTATCACTTGCAACAATCATGATTATACAAAGCAGGTGGGACTGCGAAACACCATTTAGAGTTGGAAAGTTAATGACATTTTTGTAACATGATTATTGCCTGAACATTTTTCCACAACAACTGCTCTCATCAAGATAGTCCATTTTATTTATTTTTCATTCCAGCAGCAACGAGGAGTTGTTGATCTTTAATATCTTGGGAGCTATTCTCAAAAACACGAATAACAGCTCATCTTTAACAGTGCTCAGCTCTGAGCACAGTGAGTAACAGGCAAATATAAAACTGTATGTACACTCTGTGCCTCCCTTGTTCGGTTTGTATTCTTCATTGTAAATGACAGTTTCTAGTTTTTAGACACTGTGTGCTCAGATGTATGAACCTGTTTAAAAAAACAACATTTTGGCCAAGAAACTATAGTTCCAAGCTGTCAACCTCTTATCTAATGGGTTGTGATGTTTATTGCTGACATACTTTTTTGTGTCTGTGTGCTCCATTTTCAATTAGAAGGACCTTCCAGAAGCTAAGTGTACAGACATTGAAACAGGTTAATAGCTTGCTGTGTACTTCAAAGCTGCCTGAGCCTGATTCACACTCAGCAGTGGAGAGTTACACTGTATAACACAAGTTTTGGTTCTGATTAGCTGAACTCACCCCAACCTGCCAGATCAACATATATGATGTTCATATTGGCTCTGCAGGTGGTAACCTTAACAGCGGAGATGAAGCAGCTGGTCAGCCATGGGGACAGACCCTCCACAGCATGGGTGTCCAGTCCTGGTCCTGGAAGGTGGGTGTATCTGCAGGGCTTCTGGGTCTCTTCAGAGCTCCAGCACTTGAAGAGCTGGAAGAAGCTGTGAAAATGGACCCATGAAATGAACTGCTTCATGTTTTTAAGGGCTGAATTATCAAGTGAGAACTCAACCAGAAACATCAGTTCTCGGACAGCAACTCGGACAGTTGCAATGTTCCTCATTGTATTAAATCATTTTGAGTAAAGAATCCAAATTCTAATGTTGAATGATGTGTTTTCTGGCTCGAGTCCCCCCTGTGTCAGAAGAAGTTCAACTGATGTAATGATAATAATAAACTCCTTACACTTATATAGCAATTTTCTGGACACTCCACTCAAAGCTCTTTACAGGTAATGCTGATCTCCTCCACCCCCACCAGTGTGCAGCCCCACCGGGATGAGCCAGTACACTCCCCACACACCAGCTCTCAGAGTGACGAAGCCAGTTCAGAGATGGGGATTATTAAGAGGCCATGATTGGTAAAGTCCAGGGGGAAATTTGGCTAGGACAACATCCATAATCTTTCTGGAAAACTACCTTGGAGTCAGGACCTTGGTTTTATGTCTGATCTGAAGGACGGCGCCTTTTTACATTATAGTGTCCATGCTATACTGGGGCATCAGGACCCACAGAGAGTGCAGGGTGAGCACCCCATACTGGCCCCACAAACACCTTTTCCAGCAGCAACCTTAGCTTTCCCAGGAGTCTCCTATTCAGGTACTGACCAGTCACATACCTGCTGAACTTCAGTGGGGCTGCCAGCTGTGAGCTGCAGGATGATATAGCTGCTGTTTTAACAGCATTGCCCTTCAAGCCAAATACATTAACAAATAAATCGTATGTGGGAACTTTTAAACAAAGCACCTAGCAAGTAAACAACGAAAGAAAAGATCTGAATACCACGATGATCTCAGCACCTAGCCCTTCTCCAGACGGGCAGAAGTGCCCTCTGTTCACTGACAGCCAACCGTGCTCTTTAACTGACACAGCTAATATGGGATCTGACACCAGATCAGTTAGTAGATTAGGCTTTAATGAACACTAGAATATGAACTGCTCATTAATCAGAGTCTAATGAGATAGAAAAATTAGTAGGATTATAAAGAGGCCATGATTGGTAAGGGCCAATGGGAAATTTGGCCAGGACACTGGGGTTACACCCCTACTCTTTTCGAGAAATATTTTTTAATTTATACAGGTACAGATAACACAGACTCAAAGCCCACTCCTAATACACGCACACTGTGAACAATTATGAAAGGAAATGTCAGTGGGCAAAGGATTTGTGGTCATTTGCTCTTTAATTACCTCTTTTACTGAGACGCTCCATTCAGAAGCCCTGCTGCACCAGGATGACAGCCTCTCTCCTCAATGAATCCCTGCACGAGAGAGTTAATTACAACCACAACTGAACAAAAACCCTGTTTTGACTCGAACAGCGCGCACAAATTTTCTGGAATTTGCCTCGTGGTGATTAAGTTACGTAAGTTAATTAAATGTAATGGCTCTGCCATGTCTGAGTTTTTCTAAAATCTCATCCTGCACTTTTCCGTCTTTTCCAGCAATGGCTTTAATGAATTCCGATGATTGCAGCTCATTACCCAGTACACAGCAGAACGCTTTATGCAGGATTTTCTTTTTCCTGTGATTTTTAACTACCCTTAGGTTAGTTCAATTTCAATAAATAAGCAAAAGAAATAAAGTACATGAAAATGAAAGGAGCGCAGAAGCTAATAAAACTGCAATAAAACAGGGAATTGATCTGAGTTTTTCCATCTGGATTAGTGGGGAAACAGCAGTTCTGTCTAACTGAAGGGCTATCTTGTCGATCTCTCTGAATAATTAGTCCATATGTAAAGCAAATCGAGATTGCTTTCAGCGAACACAAACTACTAATTATCTGAACAGTGTGTTCTCTTTCTTTCTTCTCCGTTCTCCTTCTGCTCCTCTTTCATTGCACACAATGCTGGCCTGCAGCAGTCTGGCCAGTCCCTCAGTAGAAATAAGACTGTTCTCCAGCGTTTGTCTCAAGGACCTGCAGATAAGGCACTGAATATTGGCAGGAAAAGGAAATCTTTACTCTTAGGATTACAAGAGATCGGATTCACAGGCCTCATGCCTGTCACAAAAAACAGGTATATAAAAATACCTAAAAAAGTCAAAGTTTGACTGTCAATTCACATGCCAGATATCTCTAGCTCTGTTCTTCTACTAAAACCACCTGTTTATTCTTGAATCAAGAAGACACCTGTTCAGACCAAAGCCTCTTTTACAAGGGTGCCCAAGTGAGAAACGGCAAGCCAGCAATTCGAGAAAGACAAAACTATGAAAATGTAAATTTAGAGATTTCTGCTTAACTACTGTATGATTTATGTCTTAAAACCTAGACTCCGACAATCTCTGCAAAAAACTTCAATTAGAGTTTAGAAGACGAGGTAATATGCATTAGCCTAAGAGTTAGTTGTAGGAATCATCATGATTTATTTAGTTTATGCCATTAAACGTAGGCAATTTCCGTGCTAAACAATTACATAACTCTATAGATTAACATAGAACAGAAATCCATACAGTCAGATGAACTCAAGATTAAGAAGTGAACATATTCTGTCAAGTGAAAAAGAAACATGTTGCAGACCCACAGAGAACAGAGGGATGAATCAGAGGACGAGAAGCTTCAGTTTGAATATTAGGGACTTGTGGAGGTGTGAGGAGTTAGTCAGAGAGGCTGCTGAATCTCACCTACTTCCACTCTCCTACATTTATAATTTCACCTCTCCTGCTCGGCTTCCCTCTCACAATGGTTCCACCACAATGTCTGCACCCTTGCAGCTGCTCCCTGGCTCATTCCTTGTGAAAGCAAGGGGGGTTCGGTCAGGTTCTCCCTCAGGGGCAGGCTGCTGTTCCCCCAGCTGGGCGGGTCACAAACAACTTTTAATTCGTCTGTTCCTTTAACGCCTTTATCAGCACCTAACCCATACGCTGAACTAGATTTTGGTGGCGCGCGGAAGGGCAGTGCAGTACTTTGTGTTCGCTTTCATAAAGATTGTTAACTTGGGTTTTTGACACATACTGATCACGTGGAATTACACGACATTCAGAATCACATAAGAGTGGTTCTAATCAGAGGAGACCATTATAGCCAGTTGGGTAACATTTGCCTTGTGGGACTTTGTACAAGCAAGACACTTATTCTTTGTTGTAAATGGATCCAGCTGGCTATCAAGGACTGACAAAAGAAAACAAGGAGTCTGGTTTTCCTAGGGAGCTGGGCTGTACTCACTTCATGGCAAAAATATCTGATGTGTGGTGAGCGTTCTGGTGCACTATGGCTGCCATCGCATCATCCAGGAGGGGCTGCACATTGGTGGGGGTGGAGGGGATCCCCATTACCTGTAAAGCGCTTTGAGTGGAGTGTCCAGAAAAGCGCTATAGAAGTGTAAGCAATTATTATTATTATTATTATAAAGGAACACTTGTGTTATTTTTGCACCTCAGGTCAAACCTAGAGATCGTTCAGACGTTTTTACTCCCCTCGCACCCAGTTTTCCTTTTTAATATCCCTTTGTGCTAGTGGAAGTGAGAGATCTGGCTGGGTAATGGAGTGTCTCTCACAGCTTTTCAGCACTGCTTCCTTGAAGGAGCTCCGAAACTGGTGCAAAGAAATCTCACTTTCCTGAGGGGAGCAGCAGAGCACAGAGCTCCTTCAGAAAATATGAGCAAATTCCCCAGATTCCTTCAGTTAATGAGAACTGGATGGTGGTGTAAATATTTTCACATCTATAGTTCTCCGTGGTTTATATTTTTTGTTTATAACAAAGTGCCAGAAACAGGCTGTCGCAAGTAAAAAATCACCGTGGGGGAGAACTGATGCTTATTGACATTTCTAGATCGTTATTAAGATGAGATGAAATATCTTACAATTTTTTGGTGATGGACCAAGAAAAATAAATCGGTCATATTTGGCTTTTTCCTATTCATTAAGCCCAGATAGCATGTCCTATGCCCTTGTGGGTGAATCACTTTAAAATAAGACTCCTGGTCTCCAAAATTAGCATCCTGAACAACTCCAGGTCCACCTAGATTTGCTAGAGTAGCTTTGATCTCCCCAGTGTGGAGGAACATTCAAGCATCTGGAGTCTGGATGAGGGTCAGGGATTCCAATCCTGAGTAGCCATGCTGTTGCCCCATTGAGCACATACAGTACAACACTCAGATTGCTGCAGCAAAATGTCCTGTTATGTAAAAGTGTCGGCTGGACGTCCCGTCAAATAAGAATTTGTTCTCGACCGACATTGTCTGGTGCAGAAAAGGATTACATGAAAAATGATGCTGTCTGAAGAATAAGAAAAAAAACGGCCAACCAAGATAATCTCTGACCTTTGCCCATAAACCATTTAGCACAGACAAAAGCAACAGATCGAACAACAGTCCTTCGGTGTCGTTAACAAACCTTTACGGTTGCGATTCATAACGGAATTAACCACACTTTTAAGAAAACCACCAGTTTCTAGTTACGACTACAAGAGTGTATATGCTGTAGTGTTCTGTAGCTGCATAGAAAAAATGTAATATGCAAAATAACCCTCATTTAAAACAGTGATTAGTCAACAGCAGAACCTTTACGGTTGTGATTCATAACGGAATTAACCACACTTTTAAGAAAACCACCAGTTTCTAGTTACGACTACAAGAGCGTATACAGTATGCTGTAATGTTCTGTAGCTGCACAGAAAAAATTTAATACGCAAAATAACCCTCATTTAAAACAGTGATCATTCAACAGCAGAACCACACGAAAAATTTCAGTTGAGTCGGGCAGTAAATCAGGAGGACAGACCACCGGGCAGTTTGTAGAAACCAATGAAGTCTCCAGTCTCTTTGCCAACAGTTCTGAAGCTCATTATGTTTCCTGCTTATTGTGTCAATATCCTGCCCTCTTGTTTCATGCCCACAGGCAGATAGATTAAAGAACATCGAGCAGTGGATCCTCTGTCCAGAAACTGCCTTCTCCTTTTTGTGGGGATCCACGCAGCGAGCAAATACCCATTATACTTCACACTGTTTCTGTCTGGCGTCAGTGTGCTGACCTGCAGCTAACACATTCGACCTTAAAGAAAACGACCGTATTCCTCTAACTGGAGGACGCGGTCTGGATTCCAGTTAATGGCTGCCCGCAGTTCGCAGTCATCCCTCACAACTGCTAATGAAACTTGTTGCCAGTGTGTTGGAAAGGAAACAATAAAACTGGCCCTCACAGCCCTGCCTTTATGGTGTTATTTAGAATTTAGTTCTGGTGAGATGGGAGTCTGGGAGACCTGATTCAAGTGAGCAAAGTCAACTGTAATTTGTATGGCGCCTTTGTAAAGTGGCCCCGCAAAGCCCCTTACAGTAAGAAAAGAAAAAAACGAAGCACACAATGAGAGGAGACAGCAGAGCTCACACAATTATACCATGGGTTTGGAATGCAACTAGAGGGAATGTGAAGGGGCAGAACACAGAACCAGTTTAATACAAGAAGCAGGGTTTGAGTCTTGATTTGAAAGAGCTCAGGGTTGGTGCCTGCAGCACCAGGAAGCCCCACCTTCCTGACCGGAGACATGCCTCTCTGACAGGGAAGGGGGAGGGAATCGCACCTAGATCCAGATCTAGTGCGAATGACAGAGCAGGATCATCTGCAGATAATTAAGCAAGTCAAAAACAGGGTGAAGCCTTGAGCCTACTTATATTCAGGGAGGAAAAAACCATGCTGTGGTCCCGTGTCTGCACCGCAGGATGTGGGTTCTGCTTAAATCATCTGATTTACCAATGACTGGTGTTTCGAGCGCTACTGCAGAGTAGCGCGGTCCAAATCGAAAAGCCGTGCTCTCTGGTGACACACCAGCGTGTTGTACAGGTTGAGACTGCAGTGTGAAAGCGCAGATACGCAGGTGGGGGGAGGTGCGTCAAACAATGTCCAACAGATGTAAATCAGAGCCGGATGTAAGACAGGGACACGGCATGTTGTAGCGCAGCAGAAATGGAGAAAGTGTGTCCTTCTCACGCTGCCATGCATAATGCGTCGTTATCAGGCACAGTATCTTAATTGCTTTCCTTCTCTTGTCGTAATGTCTGCTGGGACTACTTTGCAGTATTGAACCCGCAGTCTGACAACAGCAAAAGACCCAAGTATGGATAAACAGCAATCAGGGAGCTTGTCCTGTTCCAAGCCTTGGGCTGCTAGAGGAAGAAAAAGTTGGTAGTTTCATCTTGGAACATCAAAGGAAACTGCCGTGACTTTGATTAAACATGAGTGGGAAAGTGACCACAGAACACTGAAATGAGCTTATTCTTTGAAACCCTTGAATTGCTCTGTCTAGTTTACATTATGGCTGGGCTCTAACTTGTTTAATTATTAGGACCTTTGAAAGCTTTGCTTCAGAGCGTTACTGCGGCTTTGAGACGCCGGTTTTCTGGAGCCGTTTCAGCTTCGACATCAGCTTAGCTCTGGTGGGTCCACAGCCGTCACCTCGGGAAAAGTCGGGATTTCGAGCTCGACCGCCAACCCCAGCATAACGGAAAGGCAGACGAAGAGCTGATCCCATCAGCTATTGTACAGCCATGGAAAGGTTTGGAGATCCCCAGGGACAGGTGTGTGACTGAAGGCAGCATTTTTGTCAAGATCAGTTCTTTCCGGACCCTATGCAGACGACACAATCCAGGGTAGAGTGAGGAAACACTGGGATAAAGTCATGCAGGAGACGGGAATAAAAACAGGGGGGCGTGTCCAAGGAGTGCTGGTGGTTGGGGAAGGTGTAGCGAGGCAAACAAATCCAGGGATGAGTCCAAAGAGATATTCAAAAACAACCATGAGTCCATGGCCAGGCGATCCATCCAGGAGATTAAAAACGGGAACCGGGCCGGGACCGGCAGGGGGAAGAGGAACAGGAACAGAAAGTTAAAAACATAGCAGAGCCAGACGCCTGCAGGACCCGGGCTCGCATGATGCGGAAAACAGTGCAGAGCCCTGATTAGTATCAGTGTCTGGCTTTTAAGGGGGAACTGAAAAGGGGCTGGAATAAGGAACAGGTGCAGGGAATGAGGCGAAACAAGAAGAGCCGGAGCGCCCTTAAGGGGGAGGGACTACAATCGTGACAATTTTGGCACCTTGCTGTACCCCTCCCAATTTAGAGAGCTGGCACACGGAGGCATGAAAATACAGACGAAGCTTTAGCAGGGGCTCCTGAGAGGCTGGGAACCTTTTATTTTATTTTATCACGTCGAGCCGAAGGAAGGAGACAGAGGCCCTGACATTTTCTGTCTGCTCAGCTAAAAAGTTGGAAAACTGCCTTTTCTGTTCTCCCTGAAAACGGATCAGAGCGATTATCAGGCCGTATCCCACATTTGTCCTGACGAGCAGGGGGGGCTTGGGCAAAACTGAAAGCTCAGCAGGGCGCAGGATACAGCGAGTTTGTGTTTTTGCCAGGGCACAAGCCTGCGTTTTTACAGAGCGCTGAAAAGCCAGGTCCAGCCCTCAGAGCGAATAAACACCCACCCTTATACGACTGCTGTCAAGTAATCAAAAAGAAGATGGAAAAAAGACACTGCGGCCTCCAAATTGGTGGATAAGCATTGATGTGGAGCTGGCTTGTGCGTGCCTGCTGAGGATTTTAGTCATCTTCAACGAGCTCCAAATTTAGTATAGTGTTATGCTTATGTACTGGGTGAAACCTTTTTGTAATTAAAGACATTAAGTTTTACTTGACCCTCCTTAAAAGAAATCTGAAGTAACTTTAATTGCCATGATATTGCTAATTAATGTTGGTGTCTCAGACTTCTGATAAATGCCTGCGTCTAATGAGCTGATTATTAGGCAGTAATTACTGCTTTAATGTGGGACCTAATTGTTAGTAAATTGGGCTGGTGGAGGAGCAGACAGAGACGGAGAGGGACTCAGACAGACCCAGAGAAAATGGCAGGGACTCTGCGGCTCTCTCTGCCCTGAAGCAAAAAGACGCCTGATGCCTGGGATTCTGTATCGCATTCAGGTTACAAAAAATTGGAGCGCTTCGCATTTTAAGCTTCAGCATTGCCTATCCGATCTTTCATATGCAGTATCCCACAAAGTGAGCCAAACAAGCAGGACTTGTTAATAGAAAAGAACAATAGAACTTTGAGAGCCTGCCCAACAGGAAACCGCACACCTCTCCAGCTGTTCCTCTTCAACATTAGCACAACATACAGCACAAGAGTTCTCGTTTAGAACACGGAAGACAAAATAGCAAACGCATACTAATAAGTTCGCCCCGTTCATTTGAAAGCGTAAATGGGACAAACTCACGCTGCTTTCCGAAACGAGCAGCCGGTTGGGAATCTGGAGATGTGCTCAGCGTGAGTGAGTAATCGTGACATTTAGAACTATTCGGGAAAATTGATAGAAACTTTCTAACTGCGAGACGCTGTGCTCCATAGACAACCTCCCCCCCCGCCCACATGCCGCCTTCGGCCCAGTGTGTCGGGCCCACTCAATCTCGAGCCTTGCCTTCTTAATCTCCTTTAAATATCACCACCTGTCAGCATATTGATAGGGAAACCTTTGGATTGGGCTAATTAAGAGGCTCCCAGAGGTGTGGGATCTAACGGGGAGCTGGGAATAATTGTTCATTTATCAAACAAAGCCTGGCAGTAGACATGGAAAAAGCGTGGCTCTGGAGACAGGCACAGAGAGGGAAGATTGAACAGTCGAGACGGCACAGGGCCGACGCAGAACCTCTCGCCAGCTGTTCACCGCTGATCTCTTGCTCACTCGCGCCTCTTCCTACAGTTTATCACGGAAATCTGGAGAGCTACTGTAAATTCCCAAACCTTTCTGCACAAATGAGGAGTACCGTAGTGGACAGTACATTGTTCGACACCGTTGTTTTAAAGTGCCAAGCTGTTTTTTAATCAAATTTACAAGCCGCCTGTTCTTCCTGAGCTGGCCCACTAAAAAGGTTCAGGTTCAATTCCATCTTGGGGAACTATCTGTGTGGAGTTTGCATGTTCACCCTGTGGGTTTTCTCCATTTCCCTCTCACCTTAAAAAATGCATGATGGCCTGGTTGACTGGGGTCTCTAAATTTCTCTTTGTGCTTGCTTTGACAACCTAGGCCACCGTGACTGCGTGTTGAACTCAGAAGCTATTGGAAATGGATGGATATCCTTCTTATTTCAATATATACTCTGGATCTACTCTGTACCTGTTGATTGTTCAATGTGCTATAAAAGGTTTAACACTGTCCTCAAAAACAGAAATAGCCAATACCAAGTTTGGCATAAAACTGTGGCATAAGATTTTCGTTCCTGGTTCTGGAGGGGTGGCAGTCCACTATGTTTTATAAGTAACATGTAATCCTTAATGCGTTAAGAGCCGGGAACTGTGGTAATACAGACCATTTAAATGAACGACTGATTGGCATCGAGAGACCAGGGTTAAATGAAAACTTGTAGACACAGCGCCCCCTCCAGGTACCCTCCAGGTACGGAAGTGGAGCTGTGAGGGAGCAAAAAAGAGTGATGTGCTGAAAAGGAAGGTGGGTTATGTGTCACATCATTTTCCAAACCGCTTTATACCCTACGGTGTCGTGGGGAGCCGGAGCCTACCCGGCAAGCAACGAGCACAAGGCAGGGTACACCCTGGACAGGACGCCAGTCCATCGCAGGGCCAGTGCAAGCCAATCACACATGGGGACAATTTGGAGGCCACGGTAAAGGCTGAGGGGGGGAATTTGGCCCAGACACTGGGATAACACCCTACTGTTCTCAAGAAATGCCCTGGGATTCTTAATGACCACTGAGAGCCAAGACCTCAGTTTAATATCTCATCTGAAAGATGGTGCCCACTACAGTACAATGTCCCTGTCACTATACTGGGGCATCAGGACCCACACAGACCCCCAGGGTGAGCGCCCCCTACTGGCCCCACTAACACCTCTTCCAGCAGCAGCCTCAGCTTTCCCAGGAGTCTCCCCTCCAGGTACTGGCCAGGCTCACACCTGCTGAGCTCCAGTGGGGCTGCCAGCTGGGAGCTGCAGGGTGATATAGCTGCTGGCAAGTTGGATTATATATAGTAAAATATTTTCCTCCCCCATCATAGCAGATTGTTAACGAGTTTTAATACCTGTATGAAGTTAAGATAACACCAATGTTATGTTAAGCCGAAATTAAAAAGATCAAGGCTGCTTATCCATTGTCTGTCAGAATTAGTCACACAGCCTAACTAGGCTAATAAAGGGATCTCCTTTGCAGAAATATCAGAATAAGGAGATTAAGGTCTCAGAATTTCTGAAAGCACAATGCGCTTCCCAGAGGCTGCGGTGAACTGTGCTACTCCAGCGCCAACACATGGGCAGTGCCAACTGCCAGCTGTTGCCCGTTTCTCCACTTTCCCAAGAGCTTTCCCGCCTCTCCGCCCCGGGGTTCGGTCTCACGGGAGAAACAGGTGCCCCCAAAAGGGACCAAGAAGAGGTAGAAAGCATTCACGATTACAACTTTGGCTTTAGCAAAGTAAATTTGATTTTATTGGCGAGTACAACAGGAGGCGCTGTCGGTATCCACGATGGATTCAAAAATCTTGGGTCCTGGGTTCAATTGCAGACTGGGGAGCCTGTCTGGGTGGAGTCTGCATGTTCTCTGTGAGGGCCTGCTCCCTTTTCCTATGCTGAGATTAAACTGCATCCTTAATGGAAGTGCATGTGTACGTGGATTGTGCCTCCGCTTTTCTGTGGTCTGTCACACAACAAACTGACTGCAAATGACTGAAAACGAGGGGGAACCACAACATTAAGCAACGCGCAGTGAAGGGGGAACCTCTTCCTCAGGCTACCAAAAAGAAACAAAGCTCTCCCATTTGGGGGTTAAGGCTTGACTTCTGACACTGTCGTTCAGAAGAAGCAGGAATGGGGTAGGAAAAGATACAGAAATGGAAGAAAGAAAGACCAGAGGAAGCCTTTGAGTTCCTCGTCACCAGATCCTTCCTCTTCTCCACTCAGCCTACCCACAGTCCTCCATCATTAAGTTACCGTAACTAAAGTCACTTTACCTTGGGTGCATTGGTTGTATCCTCTTTAACAGGATGTTTCAATAATACAAGGCACATTTCTGTATAGGAACAAGTAAAAGTTTATTCCCTGCTGAAAAGAGAAGAAAGGAAACAGTGTTTCGGCTCTGGAGCCTTCTTCAGGTGTGACACCTGATAAATTGTTTATTTTCTTCTCTTTTTTGCAGGGAATAAACCTATACTTTTTCCTTGGCAGCCTACGCATGCTGACGCAGCTCCCTACTTGAAGTACATTTCATTATAGTCCCTGCAGGACAGCAGGACTCATTGTCGCAGCTGGTCACTCCCAGGAGGAAATACAGCACAAGTAGCATTTATTTCATGGACGTCGTTTAATATACCCATATCCAGGTGATAGAAAATACAGTTAATAAAAACACTGCAGGGCTCCGTCTAAAGCGCTGTGGAAGATAACAGCTTTCTGAGAACACGGCTTACGTTAGTGTTTATTTTCAGCTTTTTTTTTTCTTGGGGAAAAAACATAGCTAACATACTGTAAATAAACCTGTGTTGGGGGGCAAAGAAATTCATTTCACGTAACCTCTTGCACAGCAAGGACCCACACATCGTCAGAGGCGAGAAGCAGCGAGGGGAAGAAACTAAATAAAAAAAACAGCTAGAAATGAAATATTAATAAGGGGGGTTGTATAAGCCAGTCATTAAAATAACTACATCCAACAGAAATGAAAGAGATTCGGTCCACTGGAAGATGCAATTAGACAACTAAGTTCCAAACCAAATATGTAACCTTGCAGGAAGGCCTGAGGTATCAGTGTATGTATTCAGGTTAATACAGGCAGTTAAGTTAATTCATTTTGTTGTGCAGTCACTGACAGAAGGAGTGTGTGTCAACCAGGCGATTGATACATTTCTGCCATTTTTTTGTGGTTTTGCCCACATGTTCACTGGTCTTTTACTCTGGTATTACCCAGCTTCTGCTTGGCTTTACCACTCAAAATTTACAGCAGTTTGGTATCGCCGTTTTATGTAAATTTGCTTCACAGGCAACAACACAAGTTTTTGCTATTTGGGAGAAGAATGTACTCATTGCACATTGCACACTGATGCCTAATTTATTTTCCTTCTTGGTCAACAGGATGTAAGCATTAATGGTCCACTTCATTTTAACATTTAAACAGCCACGTAACTAATTTGTCACCTCCGAAAGCATCTTGTACATATTTCAAAGTTTCTAATAATCCAGACTGAACACTAGTTAGGGGAGAGAATACTGTATTTTTCAGCTGACATTCTGAACTTTTACAGTCTCTTTACGGTCTCTTCTGTGCTGTGTTTGAATTACAGTACATGCTCAACAGTGATTGCATTATTTAATCAAGGGCAAACGCAGTATTTATTTACCTGCAGGACAAAACCCTGTAAGGGACAGAGTATTTTTCACAACCTCAGATTCCTCTAAAGAAGTCCTTCCCTTGAAATCAAGTTAATTAACCGCAAGGAGATTAAGAACTGTAATTTGTAATTGATTCATCGCATATCCAACAAACTTGTACCTAAGAGTGTAATTATGGTTTTTATACAAGTAGGACTTCTTTGAAACACCTCCCACACATCCTTTGAGAGCTACAGTAGTTTCTCAGTTATTCCTTCAGGAATAATAAGTGTTGAACAACTAGCATCTCTTTAACAAACTGTGATGTACTCGTTGGGCTTAAAGGCCTCAATATTTTATTTGGACCACCAAACAAACTTTTAAATTTAACTGCAATGTAAATATGGTATGCTTTCTTTTGTGTTCATTGATTTTTTAAAAAGGCTAGAAAAAATACCACTTTTTTCATTAACTTCTTTCAGCAGAAGTACTGTATGTGGCAAAAGTCTGGCACATTGTAGTAGCAAGGAAAGGGTGTTCCTTAGTGCAGGGCATTTATTACATACAACTTGATAGTGAGAGGTACTGTAGCTTTAAATTACAGCAATTTATTAACCATAACCATGGCTATTTTAACACTCACTTTCTGTGTGAAAACCCACAAACCCAAGACAATCCAGGTGTTGCATTTTAGCCACAGAACAGATGCAAATTAATGTCTACCTAGCACTTCAGAAACAAATGACTACTGTATCCAGGATATACAGTACCATTGCATCTGTTGTCGTTTCATTTTGTGTTCCATTTTTCACGATCCTGCTGTGTCATATCCTCTTTCCCGAGAAAACGGTTACAGCAAGTCCTCATTAGAAACTCAGATCAACAAAAATGTGGGATTTGTTCCCCGTGAGAATGTAGCCAGAGATGAGTAATTTGTCCTGGGGAAAGGGACACATTACTGCTCTTCAGTGTTTTGAAAGGGGTTAGAGATGTTTTATTGCTTCAGTGGATGTTTTTGGCTTGCTTTCTCCCGAGACCCCATTTTAAATGAGGTTCTTCTCACTTCATTGACTATGAACCGAAAAGGGATCAATTCTCAGTTTCCCTGCACTCACTACTATCCTTTAATACTGAATAGCACTGAGAGAAGATCCTTTCAACCTGACTGTTTTCACAGCAATATGGTGCTGCTTCAGCTGTGGGCCTCGAGACTTGAATATTCAACTTTTAAGAGAAGGAAAGAAAAAAATAAACTTTTGTGGAGCTGGGGCAGATGTCCTGTTCCCCAATTCATTTAGAGTCTACCCTTTGGAGAGTCTGCTGGGGGTTATAAAAAGATTGTGTTTATGGCAGAAATAAATCAGTTCTGAGATGGCTAAGGAAAGCAAGGTTGTGTTTCTACACGGTGTTGGTGGACCAGTAGGCTGGTCCTGATGAGCTGATGAGCAAGGACACTGTTTTGAATGAGACAGACTAAGGTTCTGACTAATTGGTTATTAAAGATCCGAGAGCTGTTCTTAGAGTAGGGGTGGCTAAATCCCACTCTGGGCTTTACAGTCTGGCCCACATGGGCCCCATACATAATACATTTATCAGATTCTATTAACAATTCATGTGAAGTAGATGCCACTTCAATAATAATAATAATAATAATAATAATAATAATAATAATAATAATAATAATAATAATAATAATAATAATGTGCACCAATCTGCAGCACCCACCTGGATGATGCGACAGCAGTCACTGTGCACTGGTACTCTCCCCACACACCAGCTCTCAGTGGGGAGGAGAGCAGAGTGATGAAGCCAGTTCAGAGATGGGGATTATTTGGAGGCCATGACTGGTAAAGACCAGGGGGGAATTCTCCTTCTCCAGACGGGCAGAAGTGCCCTCTGTACACTGACAGCCAACCGTGCTCTTTAACTGACACAGCTAATATGGGATCCGACACCAGATCAGTTGGTAGATTAGGCTTTAATGAACACTAGAATATGAACTGCTCATTAATCAAACCTGGTCTAATGAGACAGAAAAAGCCCTGACACACACGAACTTGGTTGACGAACTCCCCCCCTCACACTGTCGCCTTGCTCTTGCTCTCATCTCTCAGCAACTTCATTCTCCAGGCTGCCAGTTTCCCACAGCGTCGGGAGCTCGGACGCCCCACCTGGGCCCCCCTGCTTCTCCGTCGACTCTTCTTTGCTTTTATCCACGAGTCCTCGTGCCCCCCAGCCACCAGCAGGCCAATTTTCCGAATTGCAGATTTCCCACAAAGACAGGGTCTCAAGGCAGAGGTTCAATACCGGTGCAAGCACGCTGTCCTCCAGATCCTTTCGGATGTAACAGGACTGAACCCTAAAATGGTTGCCAATGGCCTGATTGAGCTAGCTCCAGTACTAAGTCATCCATTTGTGATTCTAAGGGAGCTGATGGAGTCTTTATTAATCCCGTTAGGGTTTTACAGCTTCTCGAGCTGTGGTAGCTCAGATGGCAAGGGTGTCTAGCTCCAGACTGGAGGGTCCTGGGTTCAATCCCAGGTAGGGGCAAGTGATGGAGCCCTAATTCCTTCCAGATGGCTCCCAGGTCCACTCAGCCTGCTTTCCAAATAAGTACTGGGGGTTATAGGCTGGCTGGAGCCTGATGCTGACTCCATCACCTCCACCTCCAGTGTTGGATGCTTGAAGAAATTTTGGCCTTGCCCCCCATCCCCCCATGGGCTTTGATGGCCTGAAAAGGGACCTGCACCTTTACAGATTCTTACTCTCCGCCAGAGACTTGCTGGTGAGGTACATTGGCGTCCCCAAGTTGTCCTCTCCAGCTCCTGTGCGCGCCTCGTGATCGACTGGGGTCCCAACCAGGGTGCAATCTCGCTTTTTGCCCCAGGCTTCCCGGGCAGACGTCCCATCGACGTGCCCCTGCCCAGGAATAACCACCGTCCTGGCACGGATGGACACCTCTGGCTCTCGCTCCTGCAGAGCGAAAGAAGAATTAGCAGTTTATAGTACAACAAGTATGCTGAAGCAGTTTTTTTTTTGTGATGGTGTTGCTTAGCAATCACAAGAAGTGTTTTAAACTGCAGCCTAGTGCAACTGATGGAATTGGCCCAATACTGACAATTTCGTTGAACCAAGATCTATAGGGACAAATATTCCCCCATAATACTGGAGAGATTAGCATGATGAGGCTTTCAGTGCCTTTCATTTTAAAATGCTACTGACTGAACAGCAGATATATTCCTGTTTGAATCTGCAATATTAACAGTAGTAATAATAGCAGGTGCTTCTGCAGCATTTCCAAAGATGCTGTCTGCTCTGGTTCAGCACACACTGTTATTTTCATTCAATATTTGGGGAAAGATGCAGATTTTGGAATTTATCATGCACATTTGAGCGGCCAAAAGCGCTTATGCGTGATCGGAACTTTTATTTCATTTTTTGGAGAGGTTTCTATTCACTATGAAGAGGCAGGGATAAATTAAGCTACCATCGCTGGCTGATTGCCTCTGAATACAGTAACAGGCACGTTTCTGCTCAGTAAGGGAAATTAGCCAATCCCAATGGCCATTCTCCCCAAAGAAAAGCTTGATTGTTATCAAACGTGTAGGGAAATATGAAATATTCAATAGAGCATTGTTAAATCTTATCAGCCTCATCTGGTATCCGATTAGAGCTCCAGCTTTAATCACCTGGCATGGGGCACGTGGTATTTTTCCCTTTCATGCTGGTTAGGAGAACCACAATAAATAATTAATAATAAGAAAGCCTCCTGTGGTTTCACCTTCTATTAATACACAGAAAGATATTACCGAAGTGCACAGAGTGTCATCCCCGCCAAGCAATGAACTGCGCAATTAGCATATTAGAAACATTTTTTAATGCCACCTTCTTGCATTAGAAAAACTGCGTCAGGCCGCCATCTTTATGCAAGGGATCTTTAAAAGTCACTTGAAGGTGCAACTGGCAGGGTCATGTTCTGGTCTCGTCTCATCTGGAACTCGAGGGGAAAAAGAAAGCCCCTTTACACAAAAGGTCATGGAGGCACGTGGGACGAAGCTCGCACTGTCAGATTGTAACTGCGGAAATTGAAGATGAAGACCCATTAGAAGACAACAAATAGTTGATGGGTCGGATGGACCGAATCATCTCCTCTCTGCTAGGATGTCTTGCATGTTCTGGAACTGTGTTCTTCGACCTGCTCTGTCATGTGCCCGTGGTGTTCTAGGGGCAGTTAAGAAATTGGTTAATGAATTATTTGGTGAGTTGTCAATTGCACCCCAGCTCACACTGGAAGGCAGCCTTGATGTTGCAGGGGCGAGTTTTCATGCACAACTGGCGTGTCTTTTTCTTATGCTGGGAGATACATTGCAATGTCCGGAATGTATTTTTTGCGAATTAAAAAAAATGTTCCGAGGTCAAACGAATCTTGGAACAATCTCGAGTGTGCGAGGGCAAAGATCGACACAGGAGGGAGTAAGGGTTAACTGCATGCTGGAAAGTAGAAAGGAGAACCCATGTTTCGGTGTCACACCTGAAGAAGGCTCAACTGCTGCAACAAGGTGCTTCTTCTTTCTAGTTTTCAGAGGGAGGTTAACTTTTACTTTAGAAGACAGAGAAATACACACAAATCTAGAGGGCTTGACAACAGAAGGGTGTTGTCACATCCTGTACACCTAGAGGGAGCTCCACTTCTCTCCTGCTCCTGGTTCCCTGTGATTATTCATGTCTTTCCGGTGTGTCTTGTTGTGTAGCCTATTTACTTCCTGGGTCTGCTCTGCTCCTGCGTCAGCATTGAGGGTACGGATGTCCTGATACCTGCCTACCATCAGGTCTGCCCACGTCCGTGGCCTGAGGGCACGGGTTTCTATACCGACATCGTCTGACCCCCTGAGCCTGGGCTAACCTCTGTGTTGCCCCCTTTTTTACCGCTACGCATAGGGTCTCTACTGCTCACCTTGTCATTCCACGGCTTGCCCTTCCGACATCTGTGACAGGTGGGACTGACAGAACGACTTTGACCATTTATTTCAGCTTCCTCCCCACAAGAGTTCCCCTTTGTAGGCCGTATGTGGATTCAAGTTGTCACGATCGTCACCCCTCCTCTAGAGGGCGCTCTGACCCTTCTGTATTTTAGTTTCATTATTACGTTCACCTGCCCTTGTTCCCTGTGTATTATTTCAACCCCGTGCCTCCGAAGCTCTGTGCTCAGCTTTGGGAGATGGACACCCAGAAGCTCGCCTACCAGCGGATCCAGGAGAGACCTGACGGTACAGGCTTCACCCCGGCCTCCTGACCATCTGAGTCCGGGGCTCGCAGAGCCTGGCTCCGTGATGATTTTAACTTCGGTGTTCCTGGTTCCAAGTTGCCAATGACTTCTGGTTGTCTTAAATCACTCTTAATTGGTCTTAATTACCACTGTGTCCAGGTGAGCTCATTATGAAGCCTGCCAGTCTGAGATTCTTCAGGTCCAGAAGGACAAGGAGTCCTGCCTTAAGAGCAATCACCGCCATTCTTTAGAGGTGCGGTGCCCTCAACAGACCGCAGTTACTGCTGACTGGCTGTGGGAAACCAATATGATCTTCACAGAAGTCAACGAGTCCAGGGAGCTGAGGAAGTAAAGTACAGTTGCTATAAAAAGTCCCTCAATGTGACCTACTGTAGGAAGATCTAAGGAAGGCAGAAAGGTAGCGTTGAGGACAATCAATGCCAGTCGTCTTCAACATTTAGATTACACACATACTGCAGCATATTAACAAGAGTCTCCAGGCTTGAAAAAGAACTGCCCAGCAATATGCAAATTCCAAACAAGAATTGCAAATATTTTAGCACCCCTGTACTGTACACTAACAGTGTCTGGGGGGCAATTTGCAGAGTCAAGTTAGCAGAACAGAAAAAGAAATCAAAATAAAAAGGCCATCACTAATAAAAAGCCTGACATATTGTTTTTTAGTCTAGATTTAAAGACTGCAAAAGAGACATTCCTCAGACTGGCAGGGAGTGGGTTTTGGAGCTGCAGAGCGAGGCACCTGAAAGCACGCGACCCCAGATGCTTGTACCTATAAGCAGGTGCTACTAAAAACGGAACTAAAACAACATTACCTGTTTGCAGTATACTGTACATATCTGCAATATACTGTGGAACTAACCACAGGTAAATGATCTGCAAAGGTAATATTCACAAACTGGGTTAGTACTAAACCCTTAACAATTTTGTGGACATTTCAGGGGTTGTTAAGGACATAAACTTTTACGGGGTGCTGAATAGGGGATGCACCCCACTTCTGGGACTATGGACCCATCTACCTTGTGGAAAAGCGTCTCTGAGAAAGCTCAGAATGGCAGGGGCTGGACAGACCAGGCTCCACTGAGCAGAAATAATAAACGCTTGCCCACGCACACACCTCAGATTGCCCAGTCTCGGGAGGAATGTAATCAGAAACCCTGCGGACACAACGCTCCAGATCTTT
The DNA here is from genome assembly GCF_059453375.1 of Lepisosteus platostomus. Lineage (NCBI taxonomy): Eukaryota > Metazoa > Chordata > Actinopteri > Semionotiformes > Lepisosteidae > Lepisosteus > Lepisosteus platostomus. The sequence goes on from NC_142628.1 coordinate 15,071,067, forward strand.
TTACATTTATATGAAGTGTTGGAGCGGCGTTTATTTTCCAGCAACAGAGTGAGACATGGAAACACAAACAGCCTGCTGGATTTCCTCCAGGCTGTTCAATTGGCTTCAGAGTCACATCGTGATGCGTTTGAGCAGGATTTCTAGAAGGAGCCCGAAAAAACTGAGGCTCAGTGTCCAAACCAAGCTTCAGAAGAGAAATCTCAGCTCTCACCAAGATCCATGAAAGGCCTTGGATATTCAGCTTTTTTACAGGGATTTTTCCCCCGTTATTAAGAAACCAACAGTACACCAAAGCTCAGTTATAATAAAGTGACTTACACAGCTGTCACTTCTCTGCATATTCAAATTCAGGAATGCTATGAGCAAGGATATGGCTTAGTCCTGTTGCTCTGGAACAGTGCTGGGGAAACAGTTTAGAAATTTTAAAGCCGTAGCATGCAGAGGAGTGAATTTGCCCGTGCAGTCAGATTGTCAATTAGTGTAAAAAAACAAAATCAACATTGCACACAATTATTTAAAGGAAGACTGAACAGACGCAGACACCAATGAAAGCAGCTTCTGCTGAAAAATATTGCAAATTCCCATCATTAAAATAACAAAGTAATTTGCATCTAAGCAACCATACAGTTGCTCAGAATTTTCGACTATGGACAAAGTTTGGGCAAACTACTCACTCCACAGTTAATTAATTACTTGGGCAATTTGCCCACAGGGAAAACTGGACCCAGTGTCAGCTTTCCTCAAGGTATCTTCCTATTAGCAGCAAGTGGGAGTGCTGCTAACTAACAAACTGTATGCAGGTTTCAGCATTATTCAAGCATTTCTGCTGAGCCAATTGCAAATGTGTCCCTGTTGCTGTGTCCTTCCGATTTTAGTGCTGGAAGTTTTATTTTTTGGAAAAAGCCAGATCCCCTTATAAGGCAGAGGCAGACTCCAGCCCTGTGACACAGTCCAGATCCACAGTCCCTTGAGTGTAGATACACATGCAGCTTCCTCACACAGAAAATGGAAAAATAAAATTTAAAAGCAGAACAGAAAGACCGTACCTCCACATGTTTGGGAAAAATCAAACCGAAGCGATTAGACTATTCCTTGTTCAACAAACGAGAAAGGAACATGCTTCATCTTCAATACAAACGGAGAAATGCAGCCCCCCAGTAAGAGTCTTTCAACAGCTTTCATCTGAACTTTGCCTCACACCTGCAGCCTTGCTGTTCAGGTCACAGAACATGTGAAGTCTTATATCCCTGGCTCTTGGGCCCCTCTGCTGCGTCTTGTCAATCTGACAAGCACGTCATCAGCCGCATGCCCAGGGATCAGAAGAGGGCAAAAAAATCTTTCTTGCAGACGATTCTGTGGAATCCTCCTTCTGCAGGATCTGATCCTCAGTATGTTGTGCAGCGTGGGCATCGCTGAAGAGAAACAACAGCCTTTAAGCGTGCCTCGTGCATGAGTAATAAGATAGTGGCCTTGTCTCAGCCCCAGGTGTTCTGACAGTGAGACAAGGCCTCCCCCCCAGCAGCACAAGGCGAGACAGGCCTCCTGAGCTCCAGACGCAGTGAGGACGCAGTGTTTACTCCTATGGTGTGACAAGACAGAGCAGATTGCGACTGTGCAGTCTGCCTTGTTAGTCAATTGGCACTAGCTTCGTTGTAACGGCTTTCAGAAAGTATGTATCCAACATTGAAAGCTGAGCGGCTTTCTACGCGAATCTATTTTCTTGTAGCTTTATTCTGAAGCGCTTAAACGTAATTATACATCCGTTCTTGCAATCTTGCAGTGCTTTTAATGCCATCCCAGAAAGATTTCAAATTGCTTGACAAACCCTGTTCTCCTTTTAAATGAGACGATGGATGCTGAGCCACGCAGGGTGGGACATGGTGAGCCAGGAGCAAGGATTTAAAGCCGGAACCTCCTGGGAATGAGATGTCCTCCTCAATCTCTGTACAGCTAAGAGGATGATTGCGTACTGTCGAGTCATTCTCACAGCTCCTCACTAAGTGCTCAGGAGCAGTGCGGTGGCTCTGTGGCTCAGGATCTGCGCCTGTGACTGGAAGGTTGCCGGTTCAAATCCCACAGCCGGCAGAGGAATCCTACTCCGTTGGGCCCCTGAGCAAGGCCCTTAACCCTAACTGCTCCAGGGGTGCCGTACAATGGCAGACCCTGCGCTCTGACCCCAGAGAAAAGCTGGGGTATGTGAAAAAGACGAATTCCTAATGCAAGAAATTGTATAGGGCTAATAAAGAAACATTATCATTATCAAGCTTCTCTCCCTGCCTGTGTGTCTCATGGAGAGCAAGCTGGGGTACGCAAAAAGACTAATTCCTAACACAAGAAATTGTATATGGCCAATAATGTGCTCTCTAACAGCCTAGGACTAGGCTGTGTTTCCTGTTCCTATTGGTATAAATAATGACCTTAAGTATTGTGGAATTCCTGCAGATTTCATCAGCTCACTGAAACCACCCTTCAGCAGCAAAAGTCATGACTGCCGGAGTTCAAGTAATGACCATCGATAGATCACTTCTCTGTTCTTGCATATCGTTGTAATGCGGTTGTTATTTTAATAAACGCCAGTTTTCCACTCACTAGAACAAAATGCATCTCACATCCTTATGATGAGAAAGTCTGTAAAAGATGATAATCCTGCCGTTTAATAAAATAAAAGAAAAGGCATATTGGTATTTTACAGGTTTACAATGCGCCAGAATGTTTGAAGCTAATGGAATGGGGAAAAGAATAAACTAGCCCATTGCAAGATTCTTGTCTCTAATAGGCTTGCAGTGATGAGGGCTTATCTGTAAAAAAATACATTCTTGGTTCCTTTAGGAAAGTGATCTGTTTTACATATATATTGGTCCCAGAAATCACAGCTGCCCCTAATTGACTTTTAATTTATTTCTCAACACTGATAAAATTCAATCTCTTTGGATATGTAACTCCAGCCTTATTGTAAAAGCCAGCCCTTTTGCACTGCTGCCGTTTAAAAACATTGCTAACTCACTTGCATCACATCAGCCAAGTCCCAGATTGATGTGGACAATAAAAACCAAGAAAAAAAAGTCACAGAGATGTTGTCCTATACAGGCGCATTCATAACTATAAAGGTCTCCTACACATTTCCAAGAAACCTTCCATGTCATTATTAAGGTAATGATTTCATAGGGTTCACTTGTGAAGTCTGGACACTACAGACAGTTGATATCTTTCATCCTCCTTCAGTGAGCATCTCTTCCCTTTAAAGAAAGGGGACCTGTTGTGTGTTTTTTTTCCTCTTGCTGACTATAATTGGCTTGCGACATTCTCCAACAGCTGGATATCAGAATCAGTACATCATGCATTTGCCCTTTTACATTCTGAGTTTAAATAGACGTGTCCTAAACCCGAAATTTCTGGAAACAACATGAGTCTGTTCATGCTGTGTCCAAGGGTATAAGAGCACATGGCTCTGTCCCTGGCTTTTAGAGCAGAGGGATGAGAGAGCATGGCACTCTGCTTTCTCTCTCGATGGCCACCTGTAATACGCCAGTTTCAACATCTCACTAAACTTTGCACTGAGATTGTTGTGCACTCCTACAGACCAGAGTAGGCGATATTCCTCAGCAGCATCACGGGAGCAATTTCTGTAATCTGCTGAGGTCGCATATGCTTTGAATTTGTAAAAGGTGTGTTAGTTAGACCTTTAACCGACACACAATCCTTGCAATGTAGCCCTCTCAGATTTTCATTCTCACTGAGGCAACAGCAGCCAGACTGATCAGACGTTGTAGGAGCGAGGTTTAGTTGGGAAGGGGATTGAGAAAGTAGGGCTGAAAAGTCCAGATCACTCCTCCAGGGCCAGTCCACCTGAACCAACAACTTGATTATCAGAGAGTCTTGCATCAGGTGTTACCAGATCTCTCCCAGATTTATTTCTGTAGGGCTGTAGGGTCTCACAAATGCAGTATTTCAAGAATTTAGCAGATAATTAACCAACTTTCTGAAACATCTGGAAGAGTAGTTGTTTCTTCAGGTTTCCCTTGGGTACTCTGCTTTCGTCCCACGGTCCACAGTTACACAAAAACATGGTGGTAGGAAACAGGGCTTCTAGGAAAACTGGCCTTGGTGCGAGTGTGTGTCTGTATGGCCAGCAGCCATATCACCCTGCAACTCACCGCTGGCAGCCCCACTGGAGCTCAGCAGTGTGAGCCTGGTCAGTATCTGGATGGGAGACTCCTGGGAAAAACTAAGGTTGCTGCTGTAAGAGGTGTTAGTGGGGCCAGCAAGGGGTGCTCATGCCCCAGTATAGTGATGGGGACGCTATTCTGTAAACAGGTGCCGTCCTTTGGATGAGACGTAAAACCGAGGTCTTGACTCTCTGTGGTCATTAAAAATTCCTGGGCGTTTCTCCAAAAGTGTAGGGGTGTAACCCCGGCATCCTGGCCAAATTTCTCCCTGGCCTTTACCAGTCATGGCCGCCTAATAATCCCCATCTATGAACTGGCTTCATCACTCTGCTCTCCTCCCCACTGAGAGCCGATGTGTGGTGAGTGTTCTGGCGCACTATGGCTGCCGTTGCATCATCCAGGTGGGGCTGCACACTGGTGGGGGTGGAGGGGATCCCCATTACCTGTAAAGCGCTTTGAGTGGAGTGTCCAGAAAAGCGCTATATAAGTGTAAGCAATTATTATTATTGTTATTATTGTTATTATTATTATTATTATGTGCCCTGTGATGGACTTATGCCCCATGCAGAGGGTACCCTGCCTTGCACCCGTTGCTTGCTGGGATAGGCTCCAGCTCCCCCATGACCCTGAAATGGGAGAAGTGGTTAGAAAATGGATGGATGGATGTTCAAAGCAGGGTTCTAATAGGCACTTTTATAAATAGCATTTTTCTAATAGTACCTTAATCAAACGTATCCTGAGAAGCAGGCAGGGCACAGTTGTCGAACCTTGAGCAAGGTAGTTCACTTGGATTGCTCTGGAGAAAAGCATCAGCTCGAAACTATAGATTCTCTGACATCACAGAGTAAACTGGGTAAACCTTCACTAGAGGAGAACTGCAGTCCCCATTTCTCAGACCAGTTATTAAATCGCAGTGACAAAACAAATTCATTGACAGCATAGCAAAATTTAACCAATCTCAAATTAAGCAGAAAATCATGAACTTTGTGAAAGCACTGTATGGTCACCATGTTGTCGCAAACCCCTGGCCTCACCACAGGTAAGAACGAGAATTCACATGGCTTGTGCTGTGAAGCGGCCCTTCCTGCTCACTAGGCCCTGTAATTACTGATGTACTGTGATGTCCAAGCAAATAAACACAGGATGGGCAGCAGACACTTCACCACAGAAATATAGCAGAGTGATCTGCATGCAGAGTTAACAAGTAAGCAGTATTTATCAGCAAAACATTTCAAAGGCAATAGCAATATTTCTACTGGATTAAGAGATGGAAACAAGCAGGCTTGTGAATCCAATCGAATAGGGCTGCTTCACCTCAGTGGCCATTTTGTTGCCTTGTTCTGCAACAAAATGGCAACATACGGTACCGCGCATACCTGGAAATGTTTGTAAATTGGGAGTTTTACAGGTTACTGTAAAACTATTGTGGCTTGAAATGCACTCATCAATGTGGATTCTTTCTAACCCCCGAAATATAAAAATAACATTGCAGTTCCCCTGCTAGAAGACACACCTCCTGTACCCTCTTAAAGAACGTCTGGATTTTAGAAACAGTGGAGATGCGGTAGAACTGTTTTTCAAGTGATGTGCTTCCTTTCGATGTTTTTTTTGTTATACGAGCGAGTCATTTGGAAGATGCCTTTTAAAGCAAACAAGGGTGTCTGCCCTCCTGTGTTCCTGCTCCCTCTCAGGCTGGTGTTTAATCAATGGATACCTGCGCAGCAGATTGCTTCTGTCAGTTTAGTTTATGGGTCCTGGTTTTCTGCCTTTCTTTTTTCCCAGAATGCAGATTCAGATTAGCAAATCAAGCCAGCTGACCAGAGCCTAAGGGATAAGCGGAATGGAGGGGACTGCAGCCAAAGAGGCAGTTCTTTGCTCACCTCACACTTCCCGTCACTAAAAAAACCTTTAATTTTTGTCTTTGGGAAAATTATTTATCGTTTAATAGCCACCCTAGGCTGAAGTCCAAATAAATTACTGCTTTTTTGCTCAAATGCTGCACTAAGCACTTTGCTATCATAACCCTGCGCTGGCAGTTTTTTTTATAAATGCAATCCGTCCCAAAACACAAGCCCCAGCTCCAGCAAGCCTTTCACCTTTGAATCACAGACAGTTTGAGAACCAGGCGTATAACACGGCTTAAGGTCTTCTGAGAGCTAAATGAACACCTATGTTTCTTTGAGAAATCCAATTTCTGTGCAGCAGCAATCTGTTCACCTCTTCACGGAGGTCGGGGAACTCAAGAAAGCACCGAAAAAAAACGATCTTACCTTTAAATTGGTCACTTGTGCTTCATAGTGAGTGGTGTCCCGCCTCACAGCCCTACTCATTCTCTACTGTACGCGGCTCAGTGAAAGATGATGGGTATCAGCTTTAATTTACAAGCCAATAGTGATGCGCTTTCAAATCACAGATGAGCACAAAGTCCCGCTTTCTCCGTTCAAGATCACTTATAAATGATTTGAAATGAGCAGCAAGCCAAATAATAAAAAAGGGAGGATAAGGATTGTAGGGGATGATTGGTGGTGTCATCTTTATAAGTTTCTGGAGCTGGGTTTCGTGATTGGGACGCAATCACAGATCACTTATTTGCCCAGGTCCTTTTGCTTCTAGATTAATGTCTCCATCCCGAAGTTCCTGAATCAGCAAGAACAACGATGTAAGGAATGCTGATTCTTTCAATTTTATTCTATCATTTTGAATTCTATAAGCTGGGCTTGCATTTCTGTGGCACCATTGTTTGCCAAGCCCTCTGTGCATGCATGCGCACACTCTCTCTCCTGCCCTCTGCCCTCCGCCTCCACACCACAGTCTCCCAGCATTCCCACATGGCACAGTGACCGGACAGGAACAGCTTACCAACATGCGGTGGGCTGTATCCTTGACAGCCTCTGCACAATAGAACAATGCACAGTAGATAAGGGAAGTTGGCAAGTCAGATCCGAGATTTTGGCATAAGGATTGGCTCTAAGGGCTGGGGTTCCCAGGGTCCAGATTGCCAATGACACAGCCTGAAACATGGCTGGACTTGAGGTCTGGCACCCCTGGCCTCTGAAAAACAAAACTATTGCCCTTAGCTATAAGCCACACCCATCTGCAGCAATCGCTCACATCATGCATTTGCTAGAGTGACTGGGACACTTCTTGTCCTTGCAAAAAGTGAAAAGGGAGGGAGGGGAGATCACGCCTGAAGGGGGCTTTTTCAGTCTTGATCAGAGCTGATCGGGAGGGGACCATATTCAAGCGTTCAAAAAATTGTAGAGACAACTAACAAAGCCAACCCAGTGGCCATCTTCTGAATGGACCATGAAAGGCAGACCAGGGGAGAGAAGTGGACACTGTGTGTGGGTCCATTTAGAACCAAAAACAGGAGTCACACAGCCACGATCTTGAACCCGACACCCTGGCTTCTTTCAAGAAATAGCTGGATGACCTCCTCGGATCTATTAACAACTAACGACCAAACAGGCCAGGTGGGCTGATTGGCCTCCTCTCGTTTGTCAACTTTCTTCTGAACCCCAGTAGGTGCTGGCAAAGATTATTTCTGGACCCTTCAATGTCTTCAATGTCTGTATGACGGTCTTGGTATGATGGTATGGCTTGTGCCAGCAGCCATATCACCCTGCAGCTCCCAGCTGGCAGTCCCCTGAAGCTCAGCAGGGGTGAGCCTGGTCAGTATCTGGATGGGAGACTCCTGGGAAAACTGAGGCTGCTGCTGGAAGAGGTGTTAGTGGGGGCAGCAGGGAGCACTCACCCTGGGGTCTGTGGGTCCTAATGCCCCACTATAGTGACGGGGACACTATACTGTAAAAAGGCTCTGTCCTTTGGATGCGACATAAAACTGAGGTCCTGACTCTCTGTGGTCATTAAAAATCCTAGGGCGTTTCTCGAAAAGAGTAGGGGTGTTACCCTGGTGTCCTGGCCAAATTTCCCCCTGGCCTTTACCAATCATGGCCTCCTAATAACCCCCATCTCTGAACTGGCTTCATCACTCTGCTCTCCTCCCCACTGAGAGCTGGTGTGTGTGAGAGTACTGGAGCATCATCCAGGTGGGGCTGCACACTGGTGGGGGTGGAGGGGATCCCCATGACCTGTAAAGAGCTTTGAGTTGAGTGTCCAAAAAAACACTGTATAAGTGAATGGAATTAATATTATTATTATAGAACTTACAATCACGTTAGTGCAATTAATACTAATATTCTATTATCGATCAATTAATACTTGTATTCTGTGTCTGCCCAAGTAATTGCTGTAATGCATTAGATCGTTTCTGTGGTTTTGCTTTCAATTCCCGATTTTCATACAGCACCAGTCCAAAAGATCTCAAAGTACTGTACAGGAGGCCACAAACACTCTGCACTTCTGGGTGGGCTGCGCATACTGGAGGAGTCTGGCAGTGGTACTCAGTAGAGCAGCACCAATTAAAACCGTACCTCTGAACCAAGAAAGGAATAGTAGTGTAGATGCCACAGGCTGCCCTTTGATCTCTTTTGCTCAGGTCATGCCTTCAGCACGCATTGGACCACCAGGGACATCAAAAGATGCGTGTGCTAACGGTCTTTCACTAGCTGCAAAAACAAAAGCATCCAGCAGCCACTGTGTAGCTGTCCCCCTTGATTGCTGTTGAAATGGAACCAGAAGCCCATGAAAGCAACTTGATTGCATCGATTACAATATGAACTACTGGCTTTATTTAATGTTTACTTATTAGACAAGACAACAGCCCAGGAGTAATTACCCGAGTGCCTTCTCCGAAGCTTTAATTTCTCTTCGCTCATTTAGCACAGCGGACGAACCCCAGAGCGCCACTGCCTTTCTGATGGATGTGCAATGCGTAAAAAAAAATAAGAAAAGGTAAAAACCCCATGTCTGTGCCATGCCACTGCTGCAGTTTAGGAGTAAGGCCATTCTAAATCACCCGTTCTACATCAAGAAAGTCTCGTCAGTGGCACATTAAACCGCTTCTCCAGCAGATGACTGAATAACAATAAGACACCTGACTGCAGTCATGCGTGAATTTTGGAGACAGCCTATTACTCTTCCCATAATAGCTTATTGTTACAATCATTACCAGAAGGCTATTCAACCTAACAGAGTGTCATTTTATACCGACTAACCTCCATGAAATAATTACAGCACGCTCGCGTGTTAATAAAGATTAGTGCAGGAACGCTCTCTCCTGGAGTACTGGAGCTTTGGCATCACAGACACTTGCGTCTGGGTAAATCGGCTTACAGGACACACCGCTGGGTCAGTCCTCCAACACTCGGTATGCAAACAGCAGAACTAGAGTACGAAAGAGGTAGATCCGCCGGTTAGGTGAGGCTAACTGTGGTGCAATTAAATAATAAAGTGAGTAATTGCTCATATGCATCACAGGAAGTTTATCGATTTATTAATGCAGCTTTTCATATAGTATACAGTACAGAATCAGGAGCTACAGTGGCCAATGAAAAATCATTCAGAGCATTTCTCTCCCCACACAGTGCAATTATTTCTGCTTTTGACCACAAAATCCGAAAGGTAACGTTTTGCGATTCATAACAGTCCCTCTGCTTTAAAGATGTTAGGATCTTTGTCAGCTAGGAATGGGAAATTTGAAGGGACAAATTGTGTCCCCGGCCCAGACTGGCTCACTCCAAAAAGGTTGGAAGAATGCTTGTGCGCTAAAGAAAGAAGCGAAGACGACGGATGAGATATGCAGCAGGCTGCACAAGTGCATGGTACACCGTGGCCTGCCAGCTCTCGAGCCCCGGGTTCGATTCTGGGTTGGAGTGGCTCAGATGGGGGTCTTGAATGCCATCATTGCATCTCTCTGTTGTTTTGCCTCATACTTATCCTTCTTCCAAAACAACATGACGGCCGGGATAAATGGGGTCTCTAAAGTGTGTGTATGTGCACCCCAAGATGTGCTGATGTCCTATCAGGACTGGTTTCCCCATTTGATCTCTGCGTTTCCCAGGATAGTGTCCAGATCTGCCCGGCTCTTACCAGGAACGACAGTGGATGACACATGCACATCCAGGGTGGGTAGTGATTCAGAAGCAGCTAAACCCCTCTGCCTCATCTCCAAACACAACTCCGTTTTTGCTCCCATTCGCTAAGCTTGACTTCCTTAAGCGATTAACTTCTACAGCTTAATTTCTGTCGCTCGTTGAACTCGGAAATTGTTATTTCACTCTTGATTACCTTTTCAGTTTGGAGAGTTTTCAGCTTTTTTTTCCACACGGTTTCCCCATTTACAGTATGCCTGGGAAGGTCTTTCCAAAGCACATGTCTGGTTTTCTGCTATTCACTTTCACAGAAAAGACAGACAAAGGAAACTGGCAAACAACCTGCGGTTATTACTTTAAGGCGCAATTTAAAAGCAAAAACTTAAGAATTATAAGAAGACTTTGATGCCATGTAATTGCAGAGTTTTTTTTAATAGAACTAGTGATGTACAGTATTATCTCCAGTGGCTCCAACTGGCTTTAGTACTGGAGTGGCTTTTTCAGGAGAGCCTCCAGTCTATAAACCACAGTGGGTCTTCTGTTCGGAATGAGTAGGCAGGCACATTGACTTTTTGTTCTGTTTAGCCAGTGGTTTGCTGAATTTAGCCAGAGATTGGACAGTCATGATCCTGGAACATGGCAGGAAGGCAGTCTCACCCTCGTAGACCAAATAAATCAGACAAATCTCAAAGGTGGACATTTAAGAATGTCCAGGATGCTCAGCTGGGCTGCTCTTGCTGGGACTTGACATTTTCTTCTTTCGCCCACTACAGAAGACAGTCCGGGCGTTCCCATCCCTGCCTGGTGAACTTCCTTCAGAGAGCTCTACCGGAAATAAAGGCTGACGTTCCTAATCGCGTTAACCCGATTCGCCGTTCAGGTGCTGTGAACCAGCGAGCACGGCGCTATTGGATTAACACATTTTATCAGGCCCCCCAGAGAGCAACACGCCCGATCCCATTAGACACAGCCTGCTAAAGGCAGAGAGGCTCCCACACTCATCACCTCTCCCCATGCCTGCGCTAGCCTCTACCTGAGCTGATCTGGTTTAATACTGCCATTACAAATTCTTAACACCGCAAAAGATGAAACATTATGAACCGTGAGCTGCTGGAAATATTCAGTTACCAGGCCCAAATAAATGAACAGCACTGAATATCTCACCTTTGTTTAATTTTTTCCTTCACTGAACCGTTTTTTTTTTTCCTTTAATACATTCCATGTCTAATTTGAACATGTTAGTGCTTGGAGCAGGCTCACACAGCTTCATTTTATGAATACGGTGTCTCCCCCAAATCAATAACAAATTAAGTAGAACTGGGGATCCATATTTGAGGGCGTGACACAGAGCAGTGTACTAGTGTAGCGAGTATCATCAGTAAATACTAACGTATTAACAAAAATGTTCCAGCGCACTCCAAAACACCGAATCTCATCTTCCAGGCTCATACATTTAATCCTTGACTGCGGGTCACATAGTAGTTTGAAGAGTGCCCTGTATTAAACATTACTTTCTAAAGAAATGTGTTTCTATTCATTTAGAGGGCAGCATGGTGGGACACATGGTGGACTTGCAGCTCTGGCGTCCTTGGATCAGCCCTGGCCGTGGGATATTATCTGTGTGGAGCTCGCATGTTCTCCCCACATTTGCATGGATTTCCTCTGGGTGCTCCAGTTTACTCCCACAGTCCGAAGACATGCAAAACTGGCCCTGGTTTAGGTGTGCCTGTGCCTTTGATAGCCTGGTGTCCTGTGCAGGGACATTGCTTGCTTGCCTGGCATTGCTTGCCAGGATAGTCTCTGGGTCCCTTGTGACCTTGAATCGGAAAAAACAGTTAGAAAATGGATGGATGGATGGATGGATGGATGATTAAACTAAAACAAGAATAATATTCCTTAGCTTTATTTATTTATTTGTTTTCATCACAAGGCACTGGAATTGTGAGCACTACGATCGTCATTGGCTACTGCGTGTTGTAGCCATATGTGGTAAGCGCTGTAATATTGTGTATGACTGCACAAAAGTTCCATATTTGTAAGTACACAACAAAGTACTGTGAGTCTCCATGTTGTCGCAAACCCTGGTCTCACCACGGGCAAGAGTGAGAGTTCCCACGAATCGTGACGCGAAGCGGCCCTTCCTGTTCACTTGTCCCTGTCCTGACTGATGTACTGTGACTTACGAGTGAATCAGTGCAGGTGGTGCAGCCGACATTTCACCGCAGAAATGTCCCAATGTGATCTGGCTGCAGGGTAAAACAAGTAGTATTTGTCAGAAAAATCGTCTTGAAGTCAAGATCAATATTTCCATCAGGTTGAGAGAGAGAGAGAGAGAGAGAGAGAGAGAGAGAGAGAGAGAGAAATTCACCACCCTGCATCTTCAGGGGTTGTAATAGGGCTGCTTCACCTCATTGTAAGTTTTGTTGTCTTGTTCTGAACCATAGAATATGGCTCTGTGCCTACCTGGAAATTTCATCTATTTTATGATGCAAACTGGAGGTTCTGCAAGTGACTGTGCCCATTTTTACTTGCACTGTGGTTTGAAATGCACTCATCAATGACGATTCTTCCAAACCCCAAAATACTGTACAGAAATAGCGTTGTGGTTCCCCACTAAAGGTGATCCACACACCTCCATAAGCAACACCTCTCCCACTCTGTTGCCGCAAATACTCATCCACACCACGGACACAGGAAACAAAAGAATTTGAAAGTGGGCTGATGAGCCGCTGTCAATGAGGCACAGTAAGCTGCCGGATTCCAAAACCCACCTGAGCGTTGTGCAGTCAGTCAGTTTTGGCATGTATGTCTAAACGGCTACATTAAGAACATGCAGTGCTCCCCAAATTAAAAATGAGCAACGCATATTAGCAATGAGTAATTAGTTGACAAAGGAGCCACATGTTTCAACAATCTGTGAAAATACTAAGTACAGTACATGTATACATTTATTTGCACTCCTGAATTTTGCCGTGAGGTTCAGGCACTTTGAAGAGGGCTTTTTAACAACTCCTCCGGGCAGAATTTCCTTTCATCCTTCAGTCACTTTGGTTTCCAGTTCTCAACCAAGAATGTTTAACTGGATTTAAGATCCGAGTATTGAGATGAACAGTCCAGGACTTTATTTTTTTTGTTACGCTGTGGCTAAGGATCTGCGCGTGTGACTGGAAGGTTGCCGGTTCAAATCCCGCGGCCAGCAGAGGAATACTACTCCGTTGGGCCCCTGAGCAAGGCCCTTAACCCCAACTGATCCAGGGGCGCTGTATAAATGTCTGACCCTGCACTCTGACCCCAAGCTTCTCTCTCCCTGGCTGTGGGTCTCATGGAGAGCAAACTGTGGTATGCAAAAAGAAATTCCTAGTGCAAGAAATTGTATATGGCTAATAAAGTGATGTTATCTTATCTTAATGGTTCTGTTCCTATTTTATGAGGGGCATGATCTAATCTTAAAAGAAGCAAGTTCCAGGGTTTTGATTTTTTTTTTAAGGCAGAGTAATTGCTTTGATTATACTCAAAGTTGTAACCCTGGAGGGAGCTTTTTATAAGATGTATATATGGTATATATTTCCACGATGCTGGTCAGAATGAACTATGTCATGCTGTTGACTCCTAATAATGGCAAAATACTGTAGCTGGGTGCTACATTTGATTTCATATGCTAAAATGCTGCAACTGGCTTTGTCTCCCAAGCAGTGCAATATTGTAAAATCAGATTATTATTTATATGTAATCTGCAGAATGAGAACAAATCCATATCAGTCCCAGGAGTGAAACAGTCTATTGCATTACTCAAATTCATGTGATTCGCTTAAATTCAAATATATAAGTCGAAATAACCAGCAATGTAACTTATTTGTACAATAAGATTTGAATTGTTCCAGAGACTGGCTTTTTACACTGGAATGAAAACAGTGACACAAAATAATGATCATTCATAATGCGAAGATGTTCACAATGGATTGAAAAGTGCTGTAATTTTATGGCATTGTCATTTGATAAAATTTTCAGTTAACAAAAGTACATCTGAATGAACCTTTTCTACATTGTCACTTTATCAGATGTAAAGGAGACATTTTGTACCGAATTCCATTAGCACAGATTAAATCATTTGAAGAGAAGACTGAAGAAACACACAACCGATATCGGAATTTAAGAAAGTGCACAAGGCAGCTCACGAGATGCCAAAACAATTTGAAAGCTATCCAGGCCGTAAAAAAAAAAAGGGGTTGAGCCAATTAAGCAGTTGGGTGCGCTTCCAACTCTCAAAAGCTCTGAAAGCCATTTCTCTGCACCCAATTGTCGCTTAACTTTCAGAAACGGTTTTCAAACCTGCAACGCCAAGCATTCTCCATGACAATCACCGAGCCGAAGCCCAAGGCACTGCTGTCTGTGCTGGTTTCTGGATAGAGCAAATTCGAAGCACGTAAGAGAAGAAACTTCCCTGCTTTCTGCCGAGTCGCAGGCTGGGAAATATTTAGTGGGCAGAACCCCTAGAGCAAGGAACCTCTGAACCCAAGACCCCCCCTTGTCTGGGGGAGTGAGTGTGACAGCAACTCAAATGTCCAGGTCATCAAAACCCACCAGGAACATTAACCTCGGGCCACCCCCCACCATCCTTGCTTCTGCTGTCTTGGCACTGTTGGAGACATTTTCCTCCTTAAAAGGCAGTCAGGAGTCCATCTCAGAAGTTAAAAAGTTTTTATTTCACGAGCAGGAGAGCGAAACACGCAGAGATGCTCAGTGAATTTTCCCTAAAATAATTAAGCTAGAACAGTCCTTAAATATATTTCTGTTATCTATCACGTTTCCCTGTGCTGATAAGAATGGCGGTGATCCAAATACACACACATCTTCCTCTTCCCTATTTGCCAAAGATAACTTCTTTTAACACAATTGGTTACTTAGTTGCGTACCGTGTGTTTCTATATAAAACGCAGTATAAAATTACATACAGTAGTAGCCCTTGTGTCCAGCATTCTTCCATTCCAGGTCAAACCAGTTCTGAATGCCCACCTTATAAAATACTGCAGCTTCAGCAGAAAGAGGGTGGACAAAGTTCAGAGAGACCCTCTCAACAGCAGCATGTGAGAGTCCTACTGAAACAAGACTGAATATGGATGAGTTCTGGTTCATTTCAGACACAGGAAGAGATGGCTTCAGAATGAAGGTCACTGAGGGTGAATACAACAGGCTCGATTTTTGCTTGTGGCAGCAGCTGGTGCAGAGTTTTGTTTCAAGCTGTAAAAACAAAAAACAGATACATCACCGAGATTCATCAGCCTTGCCTGCTAATCCTGGAACCTCACTACCGACGATTCCTTTTCAAAAGTATTTCAGAAAGTGATGTTACGCAAATGACTTGCTTTGTCACAGAAAGCAAAAGGCAAAGAAAAAGATGAGTCTCTCTTAATACCATACAGTATGTACAGTACACGTCTCATATCCTTGGGTCCTGGGCTCAGTTCCAACACATAGCTTCTTCCATGTGGAGTTTTAGCTATACTTCCTGCAATTCTCAAAAGATTTGTGCCGGGATTCCTCCCATCTCCCAAATTTCTGAGAATCCTGGTCCCAAATTTGTTCCCTGTGCGTGGACACTCATACCGCCCTTCCACTGGATGGTGTCCCGTCCAGGGTGTAGTCTCTGCTTCCAGTTAGGGGTGGAGATCTTCAACCAGCTTTAAAGCCCAGTGGGTCTCTTTGCTCGAAGGAAGGTAGCCCACGCTCACGTACCCCACTGCCAACAGAATCGGGACATCAGGAAACAGAAACCGCAGCAACAGCAAGTAAGCACCTGGAGCAGTTTCTGTTATGATTAAGCCAGTCTTTCATGATCTGTCCTCCTCCACTCTGCTCTGCCCCAGAAAGTGGTCCTGGTGGACTGTATCTCCCCTTTCATTACCTGTTTTTTGGAGGATGCTGGACCCGCGGGACATACTCTATCATACCGGGCCAGACAGAAGACGAGCCCAAGGCATCTCAGGGCAGTGGCTCGTTCGCCAGTCTAATGATAAGCAGCGGATCAATTTTTAATGTTGCCTGAAAGACTAAAGAAAGGCAAGACCAGAGCCGAGAGAGACCCACTTAAATAATTAGTGTATTCCCTTGTTGGCCTGTAAAGGGATGTGGGGATTTTTGCTGAAACCTGCCTTTTCTGTGGTGTCTCTGCTCTGGGGGTAGTCGAGTTTGGGGAGAACACTGAAGACTGTTATCCGAGTTTTCAGTTCCCTGTCCGCACCAGGACTGAATCCTCATCGTGTTCCACCCGATTGTTCTGCAAATTATGATTTGATGAACTGATGAGCAGTGCCTTTTAAATCAATAGTTACGTGAAAGTGGATAAAACAAAAAAGGTACAATCATTTATCTTAACAGTACTATAAGGAACGACAAATTTATGAAAATGACTGGACTCCTGGAAGCCTTTAAGACCCACATTTAAAACCACAGAAACAGCATGTTGCTATGGTTTCCTTCACGACAGCCAATTGTAAAGATTGAAGCCTGATCAAAGAAAAATCATTAAATGGTGGCCATACAAGTATAAACTGACCTTTTAAAAGCATTTCAATAAAATAGCTTCATACATTCCCAGAATTCACAACAGGAGAAACGATCATGTAGGCTTTGGCATAAGTTTTTGACTCTCCTCCACCTATTTTTTTTCTACATACTGTAACACCATAAGAAAGAAAGTTTAAAAAAACATGGGTATTGACATTATCACCAGTTGGCCAGAACACTGTGTAATCACAGCGGTTTTCCTCTTCGGAGTTGCATGGCAAGATGCTTAGATTTTACTTAAACAACTTCTGCGCTCCAAAATATCGGTCCTGGCACGGGTTGTCTGACAACATGCTTGGTCCTCTGTACCAACAGCCGAGAAATCAAAGGTCTCCACACCCCAGTCTCGCATCTGACAGCCTGCCTGTTGTGTAATACTACACTTTTCAAGATAGCTCTTCCTCAGGCCTGGGAGAGAACTCACGAAGCATTGACATCATACGGCACAGCACAAAGAAAATGTATGCACCACACCCTATACTGTACATAAGAAATATCAAATATCATTCATAATTTTCACTTTTCTTCCTGGACAGTTGCCCCCTTGCCTCGTTTTCACCTACAGTAGTAACACTTCTCCAAAGTGTTCCGGTTAGCAATGGATTTCATACAGATGTCCGGCACAATTAGGAGATAAGCATTAATCACAGAGTGAAGACACTTCACAGGAGGGCTCCGTTCCTGACATGCAGTGGGAGTGGAAGAAAGAGATCTTGGATACTCTCTGACAGGAGATGAGAGCAGCTGTCTGCAGACCAGGTTACGATTCAGTTCCTGCGAAACCTCTGTCTTTCAGCCCTACCGTTAAATATTTGATCAGACTGAATACTGGAGCGCAGTCACCTTCAGTTTTGTAGAAAATGCAGCCTGGCAATAAATGGACAGATAAACTTCTCTTCTCCCCCACAGAAGATACTGTTTATTAAATCATTTACAGCAGCTGCTAAAAAAATATCTTATTCGGATCGTCTCTCTAGACGATCCTGGTTTAAAGTAGGTTTTAAATCAGACCACTGAATAGTGTAGTTTTTTTTTTTGCTACTGTTACTATTTTCCAGTCAATATAAATTCTTATAGTCTCTTAGCATGATGTCAACAGTTATTGAGCCCTTCCAGTGCCCTTACTGTGGAACATTGCAAATAGAGAGCTGTAAAGTCTACAGCCAACAGCAGTTTCAGAGAGAGCTGTTATCAGTCAGAGATGTATGTATTACTATAAGCATATAGGTAATTTGTCAGTGGAAAAGCCTAGGGATAAGCATTTTCTTTTTGTACTTCCTGAGCTCAGAAATTCAAGTATATCAATTCCTCTTGGCAGTTAGTTTAAAACACCAAGGGAACTAAACACAAGTTGGTGCTCTCCTGAGATGAAATACAGCTGAAGTTTTGTAATGCAACAAAATCTTTTCTCAACAGGTGTGTCGGGCTGATCTTTATTATTTCTTTTAATGTTTGTCTTCTGTTTTTGCTCCGTCGTTTTGCACGCGATCCATTGAATCATATCTGATATAGCGTAAAGGTCATGTTATTGTCGCTCGTGTGGATGTCAGGACTAAACGGATGAATTAAAAAGTTGTAACGAACAGCTCTTTCCGGACCCTATGCGGACAACACAATCCAGAATCGTAAGGAAATACAGGGGAAAAGATCATGCAGGAATACGGGGATGAAAACGGGGGGGCGTGTCCAAAGTGCGCTGGTGCACGGGGGAGGTGTGGCCGAGGCAAACAATCCAGAAGTAATCCAGAGAGGGAAAACAAAAACACAAGAATAAGTCCATAGCCAGGTGATCCATCCAACAAGGAATTAAAAACATGAACCGGGTCGGAACCGGCGGACAGGGAACGGGAACAGAGGTTAAAACCTTAACGGGACCAGGCGCTTCCAGGTCCCGGACTCGCACGATATGGAAATCAGATGCAGAGCCCGGATGAACGTCTGGCTTTTAAGGTGGACTGGGAACAGAGGACAGGTGCGGGGAATGAGGCAAACAAGGAAGAGCCGGAGCACCCTTAAGGAGGAGGGACTACAATCGTGACAAAAGTAAGGTTCAAGTTCCAGATTGGCTTGTCCGGCATGAAACACAAGCGTTTTGAGAAAGCAGAAAGGGAAACAGACCGGGGGAAGAAGCCAGGACTCACCGAGGGTGCCGTCAAATCTCACGGACAACAGAGCAGCACAGTCCCACACTGCATGAGTTTGAAATGTATTACAAATAGTGATAACTATGCAGAAGGATTAAAACCAAGAATGGGGGGGAGGGCATGTCTTTGCACAGTGGATGGTAGGAGTGTGGAACAAGACACCCAGCCGTGTTGTTGAAGAAAATACCCTGGCTTTTTTCAAGAAACGGCTGGATAGGACCCTGGGATTAGTTGGCTACTAACTACAATGGCTCGAAGGGCCAAATGGCATCTCATTTGAAACCATTCTTATGTTGACCAGCTTTTTTCTGGAGGATCAAGGAAACCCCAAGATATTTACACATCATGTTCCCCGGCACCTCAGTGGTAGAGCATCTGGGAAGCACCGTTTAAGAAAAGGTCCAGATGTTCATTCACATTCGCAAAGATCCCCTCCTGAGCGGAGTTAGTTTAAGAGTTTCAAGAGGGAAAAAGTCATGGTCTGCACTGGGTGAAGCTTTTAAACCTGACAAACTCACAAGCTGTTAAAAAAAAAACACCTAAAAATGGCAGTGATAAAATAGCACCTCTTTTTTTTCCCCCCAGTAATTCAAAAGCTGAAATCATGAGCACACTGCAAAATATATCACACTTGCTACAGCCAGAAAAACTTTTCTCTGGACAGGCGTGACCATGAGGTTTGCAGTCAAACTAATGCTTTTCTTTGGAGCTTGCAGACAAGGGACCATTAAATTCACATTAAGACACATCAACAAAATTGATCCCCCTGGCTGGAAATGAAACCCTTCAACATCAAAGAAACCCAAGAAAAAGCCACTGGCATTTCGAGAAAGAAAGTGGGTGGGGCATTCCTTTTCTTTGAGAATTATAAATGGAAAATATCAAATGGCGAAAAGAAAGACTCCTTTAAGATGGAAACTAAATATCGGAGCGAGTCCCCGTAACAGCATTGAAGATCACAGGAATGAGAGGCCTCTCATTTAGTTGCGTCTTAGAGAACAATACAAATAACTGGGAAAAGGCTTTTCTTTCATTATTAATAGCCACCCCTGGACTAAACACAAGTGTCTCTGATAAAAAGGTGCTGCCACCAATCAGGTGAACTGAATGACAAAGTAATGCATTAGAGGTATGGATTTTTTTTCTTTCCATCAACCTGCATAACACAAACGACTGCCATTTTCCAACAGGGAAAAAAGCTCCATGCTTATGCATCATTGTGTATAAAGGGATACTGGTTTTGCAAACCCAATAACTTCTAGATCTTGAAACACCTTTGTCTAAAGCAGGGATACCTAACCCTTCTCCTGGAGAGCCCCCAGTCCAGCAGTCTCTGCAGGTCCCCATCAAATTGCTCATTTCCAAAAATTGAACAGTTCCCTTGTGATCAATTAAGCAGGTGAGGTTATAGGACTAAAACTGAAGTACTTTTCAGGCCTCAAGAACGAGAATTCTCTTCCTTGGGCAGATTCATTCTTTGATTCATTGATAGTTGACAGGTGGAGCAAATATCTTTAATAGGTGACCTATGTGACCCACAGGACCAGTGCTCTTCAGGACCAGAAACGGAGACTCACTGGATTTGCCCAGCAGCCACATCACTCTGCAGCACCCAGCTGACAGCCCTCTGGAGCTCAGCAGGTGTGAGCCTGGTCAGTACCTGGATGGGAGACTCCTGGGAAAGCTAAGGTTGCTGCTGGAGGAGGCATTAGTGGGGCCAGCAGGGGGTGCTCACCCTGCAGTCTGTGTGGGTCCTAATGCCCCAGTATAGTGACGGGGACACTATACTGTAAAAAGGCTCTGTCCTTTTGATGAGACGTAAAACTGAGGTCCTGACTCTCTGTGGTCGTTAAAAATCCCAGGGCGTCTCTCTAAAAGAGGAGGGGTGTAACCCCAGCGTCCTGGCCAAATTTCCCCCTGGCCTTTACCAATCATGGCCTCCTAATAATCCCCCTCTCTGAACTGGCTTCATCACTCTGCTCTCCTCCCCACTGAGAGCTGGTGTGTGTGAGGGGACTGGAGCATCATCCAGGTGGGGCTGCACACTGGTGGGGGTGGAGGGGATCCCCCATTACCTGTAAAGAGCTCAGAGTGGAGTGTCCAGAAAAGCGCAATATAAGTGTGAGCAATTATTCATTATTATTAACTCTGCAGGACTGGGGCTGGAGACCCCTGTCCTAAAGAAAACAACACTAGGAAAAGAAAATATCGAATGTCACTGCCAAAGGAGCTTCAAGTACATATGGTAGCCTGTAACTTTTTGAAAAAAAACTTATTAATGGGAGCAGAAGAAGAAAAGGCCCCCTCCACCCTCAACGGTGAGCTTTTCCAGTGTCAGCACAGCTCCTGATTCCTCTTTGATTTATACATCTGTCATCTTAAGCAAAGGTCAGCTCTGGCCCTCCAAGGAAAAGCGAAGGAGACACAGTCAATAACCTAGTTTGGTCCTGCGATGAGCATTGCCAAAGCACTAGCCATGGGCTGTGTGAAGCAGAGACTCGGGCCCAGATGGAGAGAGGAGGGAACGAACAAGGACAGCAAGACCTCCACCCATCCAGAACAAGTGCGTGGTCTCTTCTGAACATTTTGCAACAGTCAGCTGGCACTCGAAGTTGGCCATGTTCTGGTGATTTCGCCCTGCCATGAACTTAATTTCTCCTTTCTCTCCCATCACGCTTCAGCATTCCCCCTGCGCTATCGAGTTCTCCTTTCGATTGGTTACACTGGGGCAGTAGCAGAGATTGATCCCACCTGGGTGAAGTCATTGCTGTTTCCGCAGCAACAGGCTTGATTGACAGGTGGACGAGGCGGGGCCAGAGGCTGCAGTAGAGCTAGCCCAGGCCACAGCGCCCCCAGGAGCAGCGGCATGACAATAACAACCTGAAACTTCACTGGGATTCAACAGTAAGAGGACAACTGAAGCCCATGTACTGTACCAATGATAAAAAAAAAAAGCAAGAGAAAAATCTCAAGGTGTCACCCTGAATCCGATGCACGATTATATTCCAGGAAAATATTTTTTTTTATCCGGCAGGAAATTACTGCGGACTTGTAGAACAATAAAATTTGACACAGAGCTAATGTGCAGCAACCTTGCAGAAAACTAAGCAGGAGCAAGCAATAACAAACAGTGTGTCATTACATTATGTCACTTCAGCTAATGGAAAACTGCCTCTATCTGTCTAAATCGAGGAGAGAAATTAGTCTGAAAAGCAATGCCGTCTGCAACCCGTGATTATTTTTTTGTAGTTGGCAAAAAAAAAATTCTAACACAATCGGTTGCATTAGATCAATTTCTAACTACCTAGGAAGGAATATTTACCACAGTATTTTGTAGTCATGATCACCTGATGAAATATGCCAATTAACGACAAATTGCAATTAACATTAAAGTGTATGATAGATAATTAAGCTAGATAATTTATAGAATAACAATATCACATATCAGTCAGTGTTAATTTGTATTCCTAAACAGCAGTTCTTTAAATATCACAAGGGGCATAAGTAATAGTATCTGTGGCCAACAAGTCCTACAAAATGGGGCATCAGTTAATTAACTTCAAGTCTGTAAATTTATGAGCTTGGAGTATTTAATGGTTTGGCTTTGGTTTTTGATCAGCTGAGATTCAGAAAAACGCCCTGAAAGGACATCTGCTGCAGAATGACTGAGAGCCTCAGTATGTGAGCTTTCAAAATTGAAGGGCTGGAGATCTGGACCAATTAGAAACTCAGTAAAGTATTGTACAGTACAATAGTTTTTTTTCTTGTTTCTCCATCAATTTCAGCCATGTCTGACAGAGGATGTTCCCCGAGCAGGCTGTCTCCGAGATGTTCTGGAAGATGTTGAAAAGGTCAGGGTACATGATATCCGTATGTCTCCACACATCATGTCCTGAGGGATCAACAGTGAAACCTCTTTGTGAAAGTCTCGATTTCTTTTTTTTTTTAGTTTTCCCCGTACAACATTAAAAGGAATAGAAAACCAGACTTGGTTTACGTTTCAGATTGAGCTGATGATGAACATAGGGTTTTCGATGCTTTTAATCTAAATCTGAATCTTAATTGTGATCATTGAGACTGAAAAAACATCTTAACAGATGCGACCTTGTCATTCATTCAGGAAGCCACAGAAATATGTGCTGTTTCATGCAGGAGACTTGCTCTTCATCTAAGGTTAATTTTATTTGAGTACTTAAAGGTCACAGCTCCAGAAAGCTCCCCCCAAGAAGAGAGACAGCTCCGTCATTCTTTAATGATCGCTCAAGGCTTGCTCATCCTCTGGGCTGTGGGTTGAAAAGGCAGCCTAGCACATTGAGGCTCTGATCTGAGAACTTGGCGGAGGGCAGCACCTGCAGAAATCGAGTTGCTGATCACAAGTAAATCGAGAGTGTTAATTGAGCCTAAACATGCCTCTCAGTGTTCGTTTCCTACATGTCTGACCTTTAAAGATTGCTAATTACTCTCCATAAATGCCTCACTGGTATGTTAACGTACAACCCCGACAAAAAGCTCATGTCAAATAACCGCTTTGTCAATCAATTTGAATCTCTTCCAGTTTCCGTTGCTAGGAAAGAGAAATATGCCGAGCTACACATCCTAGTCCAGACTCCTCCTGTTGCCTATCTGGCACAAATCCCTAGGCGATGATGAAAAGGGAGAGATCCAGGCAAACAATAAACCGGCATAAAATGCCTTTAAATAATAGATCACAGGATTTTCATTCGGGAAGAGCTTGAACCCTGCCACGATTCAGTGCCCTTGGAAGTTCCTTCCATCCGAGGCGACGGGCAGACGTCAAACCCAAAGCGAGAAAAAAAAAAGTAAGTTCCGATGCCAGCGAGGAACAAAAGACATCAGTCAGAGGAGGCGCACAAAGCGCTGCAAAGCCTCCTTCCTGCCTTTGAAATTCCAGCAGCAGCAACAGGAGATGGGAGAGGAAAAAAAAAGACTTCGCCTACCTGTTAGGACAGGTCCTCGCATGTTTGTGCAAAGATTTGGCTGCCTTGAGAATGAGCCTGACCGCTGGGAAAAGGCTCATGGGAAACGCGATGGACAGCTGAAGGACCTGACAAAGAAAGCAGAGTAAGGTAGAGCTGAAAAAAATGACCGGGGGGCTATAGGAATATCTCTTTCAACTAATGAGGAAGCTAATGGCAACAATTTATCTCCCCAGCAGGTTTACTCGTGCCACCTTCTCCCTTTTTAATTGCACCAGCTGATGCAGACAGAGGTGATATACAATCTTTTCTTGCTTCTCTTATCCTACCCTCCTCCAACCCCATCCCCAACTCCACTGGCCAGCTTCTCGTCTCACAGATGCGTATTGATAAATCCTAGACGCAGGGCCCCTGCACACACCTTGAACTCCTATCGATTTAAATTCCCGGCCGAAGACAGAATAATCTGTCATCGCTAAAGACAGTGTCTTAGCTATTGACTATTGGCGCTCGAGAAAGATCTCTCTGCTCCGGTCGCTGGCAAATAAACAAGCTACATTTAATGTGTGTGCGTGTGTGCATGCGCTAAGGAATCACACACACACACACACACACACACACACACACACACACACACACACACACACACACACACACACACACACACACACACACACACACACACACACACACACACACACACACACACACACACACACACACACACACACACACACACACACACACACACACACACACACACACACACACACACACGTTTATGGTGTGGACACAGAACCAATTGCTTTGGTGTCATTTCTCCTCCTAAACTGCATGAAAGTCTGGAACAACAGTCCCAGCTCCTAACAGTTTCCAAGTAGCCTAAACTGAATTTGCTTTCTTTCCCACTGAAAAGTCCCTGTTTTTTATCCTCCCCCTAGACCGTGATATATTAAATTTAAGTGGAATGGGACAGAATGAACTGGTGGATGTCTGTCCTATGAAACAGCATTTATTTATGTGGTATGAATTGTCTGATTATACCTCAGCACTTACTTTTTAAAGCACAAAACAGACGTAGAATATTCACTTTAGCAAGTGTTCTTTGATTAGTCTCTAGCCTTGTCTAGATGTCTATATACTATAGTAGCCTTCATGCCTAAAGCATTTGTTAACTCCTTTTTTTAAATCTATTACCAAGTCCACACATCAAAGGGCTGAGCATTTTACGAACTGTGTTGCATCTGCTGTTAGCGTTGGCACCTTAACAGCTCACACGTTAGGCTGCCTGCAAAATCTGTTGAGAGGATGAGTGTTCACTTTTAATAACCATCTCCCCTTTTAACAAATGGAGCAGAGCATCAGGAACTACAAAGCAGCAACTCCGTCATTTTGACTAAGAAGTCTTTCAACGTTGCCAGAGCTTTAGGACGTAATAGCGAAATAAAAGAACGCTGGCCTCAACCGTTTCGGATATCTACTTCTTGAGCTAATAAACAAACCTGGCCATCTCTTTTCATTTTAAATCAGGTCGAGACAGCAGTCAGGGAGGAAAGAATTGAGTAGGTTTGTGCAATATATTTCTGCATTTCCTTTTCACTACATTATGCCCATAGGTGCACAGATCCAATCTGGGTGAACCAGGCTAGAGGCCCCTTTAAATCAGCAAGGCCCTTACGGCCTTTGAAAAGTGTGGAATGGGCCCTCTGAAGAAGACGAGCAGTTCAATGAGGTCACCAGGACCCAGTGTGGACACTATGGCTGCCAGATTTGGAGCTGTGCACCATGGGATGTAGATCAGAGATGTCTGATTCCAGGTGTATGTTCTCCTTTCCTCTCAGACTCCAAAAGTTAGGCTAATTGGCTTCCAGGAAAACCGACGAATGTGCGAGTGCATTCGTATCGGTGTATATTTGTGCTCTGTGATGGGCTGGTATCCCATCCAGGGTGTGCCCTACCTTGTGCTCTTTGCTTGCTGGGATAGACTCCTGCTCCCCCCTGACTCTGAATTGGATGAAATGATTAGGGAATGGATGGGTATCTAAGTCCAGTCCCCACATCTCACCCTGCCCTGGTCGAAAATGAGCATTTGTCTCAATAAAAACCACACATCATTAAAATTCTCTGCTTGCTCTGCAAACCATTTACTGCTACCTCAGGAGCCTGGTGCCCATGGCAGAGCGAACACATACCTGCCGAAAGACTTCTTCGTTGTTGTTGTTGTTAACAAGGAGTCCACTTCCTCACAATTCCATAATTCAGCCCTCAGTTCATACACCTCCAGTCAAGCGGAAGGGGAGATGAGCCCCTTGTCATGGGCAGCGCGTCTACCTCTCCAACAGCTGCCCCCCCGCCGTTCTGCGGCGGGTTTGAGGCAGAAACTGAAAGAGCTGGTCGCAGGTTAAAGGCTCCATCTCCATGCTGCCAATCCGCCTGGCGAAGTAATACTGGCCTGAGATCGCTTTCATGAGAACTGTCACTGGATCACAGAAAACGTGCCTTTCAAGGCATTATTCTCCCAAGAGGCCTCGCATCCTTAATATGAAACAACTCTTGTGTGCGAGGCAAAACTGTTTTGCCGAGATAAGATTAAGTTGACTGCCAGGTGAAGGACAGCTTGAAACTCAGCAGCAGTGGAACAGAAAGACGACTCTGCATCAGACTCTCTCCCATTCTTTTTTCCCCACCGATTCGTGGCTTGAAATTACAGAGGTTTATTTATTCATGTTTTTTTGCCACTTTTCTTCCTTTTTCGCAGCACATGCTGCTGGGATTGCGGGCCGCGCTTTCGGCGTCTGAGAACAAGCAAGCGTTTCACAAGGCTAGAGGAATAAGGCAGGCTACTTGAGCCCACCGGGAACAACTGCGAATCAATTATTGAAGTGTCCCTGAGACAGATAAAGGAACTGTAGGTCATTTGCCTCAGCACATCACACAGCCTGAATGGCACAGAGAAACAATTTGGGTCCTTTGCAGATTTCCATGCAGCCTTTAACCAAACATGCAAAGCCAGTCTGTTATTTTTATAAGAACGTGAATTAATACTGCTAGGGCCGCTGAGAAAAGAAAAATCGATAGCTCTCAAGAGCGCATTTGTATCACAGCTCCATAGTGTGTAATGATGCTGTTATACTGCGACATCACTTCCTTTGTCTCCTAAGAGTCAGAAGAACAGAGGAATGGTTACAATTGAGATGAGGTCATTCTGCCCATCAAGCCTGCTTGGTAGCTGAGAGTGTCAACGTCCCCTTAATGCAGAAACAGCACAGCTTGTTTTTTTTCCTTATGCCGAGTCTTTATGAAGACGGTGCTTCAGACCCATTTGAGCTAAGGATGGTATTTAGCCCTTACATACAGTACTGCTGAATGCCATCCTTGTGCACGAAGGCTGGGTATCGGCTTCAGCTTCAACAACGTGGAAGCATCTCGCTCTGTAGCCCCACCAGCCTTTGGCTTGCTCAATCTGTTATCCCACGTTGCTCAGAAGCTGCTGTAGTGATTCCCCTCTCTTTGGCCTAACGACTAACTGTTCAGGGCTGCCCACCGGCCATTAGTGGCAAAGCAGAAAGACCCTGTGACTCACCCCACTCATCTGTTGTATGATGGGTGTCTAACACTGCACCATACCCGCTTGTTGAGATGAGCTCAGGGCAGATATCTTCTTTTTAGGCAACTGAAAACTGAACTCCAGAGCACGAAAACACGTGTATCTTGACTAACTGAAGAAACCGTGGAGAAACGATTTTATAATGCATCCCCACACTGTTAAATTTCAGTTTTTGCAACATTAACACCATATATATTCCCCCTTTCCCCTGTCTTCAGGCATACCAAACTGTCCTCACAGCGTGCTTTCTTGTTTCCTTAACAATTAACTGGTTTAAGAGAGCGGAGCTCTTCACCAGCAGATACAGTATGACGGGCACCATAAGATGTTCAGTTCCCTTGTCTAATTAACAGCGTTCTGCATTAGAATCCTGCTGATACCACAGTAACCTAGCAACCACTCACTGATGCATCACCTTGCGTGTGGTTACCTTAACATTTTTTTCCCCCACTTATGGAGATCGAAGATCTCATGCGCGGTTTAAGCCATCAGTTATTGGCGTCAGTTTAAGCGTCCAGTTATAGTTCTAATTGAGCTCCTGGAACAAGACACCACTAAATAAGCCTTTTCTGTGGCTCTTTCAACAAATATTACAACTGAAATGCAATTTCAATTAGCCTAAGTCAGTTAATTAATTAACTTAGGAGTGACTGTAAATCTCTGCCAGCAGCACTCGATCGAAAGCTTTGTGGCATTAAATAATGACACCCCTTTGGCACAGAACTCCTGTTTTACCCTAATTGAAGATCTAGAAAAGCAGGTTTTGTTAACTCACTATTTCAGGTTTGCAAAAATTCCTTGCCTTTTCATACCCATAAGATAGTGAAGGAAATATTTGATTTAAACGAATATGGTTTAATCTGTTTATGCATTTGAACTGAAGTTATGTTCTAGGACACTCCAACCCTTTTCAGAAGCCCTTTGAAAATGTACAAATACAGCATATTGCTTGTTACGACAGCTGGCCTGTTAGCCACAAAAAGCTTGTCAAACTGTGGGTTGCTTTTCCACGTTTTAATTTTAAGTTATGGTCAAAACTTCCCCAGGTACCAACAGTGAACGTGTCCTGTTCTTGTGTTCAGCTGTCCGAGTTCACTTTGTAGCTCTGCTTGACCAACTTGGACAACAGCTTCCAGGGTGTAAAAAGTTACCCCAGGCCATTACCCTGCCAGCTTCTCTCTGCACCACTTCTCCTATGAACAATTCAAAGACCCTTCAAAATTTAGGTGCCAAGAAAATAAGAGTCAGAGACAGATAGAGAAGCTTTGAGCACCTAAAAAAAAGAGGAGAGAGATCTGAGGGACCTCCCACGGTTTTCAGGATGAACGAGCAAACACAGTGATAAAATATTGTGTCAGTGAGTTTTAAGCAATCTTTCCCCATTTTAACAAAGCAGCACTTCATTGTGCGAATGGCATCGAAGCACTTCAGTAAAATCACAATACTACACATGGCCGCATTAAAAGAACAATGCTAAATGAAGTCCCCTCCCACCATCCCCAAAGTTCTTAAAGATTTAATGGCATGAATGTACTGTAGAAATAGTGGCAGAACTCAATACACTGTACACTTCAGACAGCTAAACGTCTGCTTGTCAAGCGACCAGATGAGCACAGCTACAGCGATCATAATCAGAAGGGTTTTGTGAAGAGCAACCGACCCACAGGTACCACAGGGGGCCACTTGCCCTACATGTGCCAGCAGCCACATCACTCTGCAACTCCCAGCTGGCAGCCCCACTGGAGCTCAGCAGTGTGAGCCTGGCCAGTACCTGGATGGGAGACTCCTGGGAAAAACTAAGGTTGCTGCTGGAAGAGGCGTTAGTGGGGCCAGCAGGGGGCGCTCACCCTGCGGTCCATATGGGTCCTAATGCCCCAGTATAGTGACGGGAACACTATACTGTAAACAGGTGCCCTCTTTCGGATGAGACGTAAAACAGAGGTCCTGACTCTCTATGGTCATTAAAAATCCATTCTCGAAAAGAGTAGGGGTGTAACCCCGGTGTCCTAGCCGAAATTCCCATTGGCCCTTACCAATCATGGCCTCCTAATAACCCCCATCTCTGAACTGGCTTCATCACTCTGCTCTCCTCCCCACTGAGAGCTGGTGTGTGGTGAGCGTTCTGGCGCACTATGGCTGCCGTTGCATCATCCAGGTGGGGCTGCACATTGGTGGTGGTTGAGGGGCTCCCCATTACCTGTAAAGCGCTTTGAGTGGAGTGTCCAGAAAAGTGCTATATAAGTGTAAGCAATTATTTTTACACCTTCTGTAGCAAACAACACCTCACCCTAACCCCAGAAACAAAGGGTACAAGATGGGATGCCAGTCCATTGCAGGAGTCACAAACAGTTTTGGGACCCCAGTGGAACACCCAGAGAAGACCCACCAGCAAGCCAACTCCACAGAGGAGACATCCCCATCTAGAATCGAACCCAGGGACCAAGCTCTGCGAGACAACAGCCCAAACCCACACTTCACCAAACCGCCCTGCTGGTGTGGCCACCTGCTGGCTCTGCTTTTGGAAGAGCCAACGACAGCGAGAGGCTTGCTAGCTTCGGTGAAGTCGTGTTTTTCTTTGCGTTATCGACCCAAAGAATGATTGGATCAGAAATAAAACAAAGGCCAATTTTTGTTCGGGGGGAAAAAAACCCCATCAAATCGCACACAGAAGTCTCTCCTTTATGGAAAGTGTGGTAATTAGGACATACGGTAAGAGCACAGCCCACTTAAATGACCACAGTGCAAAAGTGCTTGAGGTGCCCACATCCACTGTGTCAGGAAACCAATTGGTAGAATAGGAGGATCCTTATGTGTGACCGTGAATCCCGCAGAATCCAAAAGATGTAATCCAGGGGCTTGGTCGATTAGGGAGGAATGAGTCCAGTAACGAGAGAAATCCAAAAGACAATCCAAAAACGAAATCCAAAGAGTGTGGTCAAAAGGCAGGAGCAAAGATTTGGTACCAGGAGATCATTCAAAAGGCTTAGAAACACACCCAACAGAATTCTACAGGAGGCTTCTCAATAGTGAGCATGGGTTGGTGTGTGAGGGAACATTAAATACTGAAGGGAGAGGGACTTGGTTGGATAATTGGTCCGGGAGTGAGAATTTGTGGAATCTGGTGCCTGTGGGAATGTGATGGGCTCCATTAGGAATGAGATTGTGAAACAGTGGGTTTGGGAATGCAATGGCATTTGCGAGGGAGAGTGTGGGGCGTGCCACACTGGTGCTCATACTAAACATTTTGCATCAGAAGAACTGAACCTGCTTCCCTGCATTATCTGAAAGGTCCCCCATCGACAAAACATTTCATGTTCTCTTGACACGGAGCCTCTCCTCCGAAGACGAAAGCAACTTTCCAACCTCAAGCTGGGATGTGCCCCTGGGTAAAGCAATTAAGGCAAGAGTGGGGGTGGAAAAGGATGCTAGGGATTATTAACACAACCCTCATTCTCTCTCCAAGTCCCCATGGCCTTTGAAACTGCCTGCTCCCTGACATCCTGAAATAAAGACTGTTCTAATTAATTTCTGCCTAATGAGATTGAGGCACTGTGCAAGACGGCAGTAGATGGAGATTCTTGCCTGGACCACATTCCCCAGGCCAGGAGGGAGAGGGGGATGTTCTCCCAGTCACCCAGACCAATTGGTGAAAGACAGCTGGTCTGGTGACACTTCTCCAGTCCAGCTGCCCGTCTACCTCTGCTGTTCGGTAGAAGAGCAGAGCTTCAGACGTGCACAGCATGAGGGGAAGAGGGGAGCAAATGAGGAAGCAACTTAGATGACAGATTAGATTAGAAGATGGACAAGTGGTAATCGCTGCTCAGATAAACACATCATCAGGGAAGTGAACCCCATGCAGTAACCAACAGACTAGGAACTAGAAATAATAACCAGAAGACTTAATCCACAAAGAACAGGCTGAATTCAGAAACCGGGAGGGCAGTCCCAGGGAAAAATGACATGAAGGTAGGAGATGGAAACACAGATGAATCAGGAGAAAACAATGGAAAACATAAGAACAAGAAAAAGACGGAGAGCTGAAACAGGACAAGGCTAAGGAAGAAGGCAGGAAAGGACACAGGAATGAGGAAAAAACAGGTAAGTTACAGTGCAGAGCTCAAGGCCAAGGTTAGGAGACCGAACAGGAAAGTGAATGAGAGTATTGTTTATATAGAGTGTGGAGGCCAATGCACACTGGTCAGTCTGTGATTGGCTAAGGCTTAACACTGTTGTCTGTGTGGTCTGCACAACCAGTGCTTGAGGCGCCCTCTGTTGGCAAGAAGGTGGAACCATAACATGTAGATGGACCTATTGGACGTCTTTCAATCAAGGCCAGTTTTTAACCCGGTTCCAGTCCCAGAGTTACTTTCAAGAAACAGCTGGACGAGATGAAGTGATAAATTGATGTTGAGAAGCCAAACGTACTCCTTTCATTTGTAACCTTTCTTACGTTCCTGATCAATATGGAGGATATGACCTAGGTGATCTGTATGCATATTCATAATTAAAAATGAATGGAAATTAGGGCATACAGAGGATCACTGCACTGAGGGGGCAATGAGACCCAGAAGCCACTAGGGTGAACCAGAGCTCTTCAACCAGATGCAGTAAAATATACCAGCTTGCATCTAATCCAAGGCCTGAACTTGGTACAATTAGCCACTTGATTTTAACAACTGATGAGTACGGCCCAAATCAGACAATAAAACTGATATTAATAAAAGGCAGCTATTTGCATATATAGTGCTGCAGAACATAGACTTTAAAAGTGTTGTCTTCTATAGATTTGCATATCAAGTGGGCTCTTCAATGGTTTATTTTCACAACATAGCCTTCTGAGGTGTTTTAAGGCTGGTTTGACAAGTTTCCCTTGACAGAGAGGACAAATCAATAAATCCCTGTGACTAAAACGACCGAGGGGATGTAAGAGTGAAATATCACAATGGGGAGACAGTGTGTGACAGGGTTTCAACAAGATTGTGCGGGTCTTTCAGCTTTTTGAGTGGATTCTGAGCCAATTATTAATTTTCATGCACCTCTTTAATCACTTAAAGAGGGATTTCTGTACATCGCCCCGATACCTATGGCATTATACAAGCAATTAACTGTTATACTCACAGCGGAGCTCCTTTCTGGAGCTTATAAGGCTACCTGCACTGTACCGGCTGAGAAGATGCTTCATTGTAAAGAAAATGCAGCAGCTTCCATTAATATTTATGGACATCAGGGACCCTGAAAATACAGATATCGTTTCAAGCAGAAAATCCATATTTGACTTTATTGGTTTGTGTATTAAGAGGGAGACAATAAAATGAGAGTTCTAGCAATACATGATTGACCTCCGCAGAGCAGATCTGCAGTGCAACATTTAGCAAAAGAATTCTCTTATTAATAATGCACATCATAGAGCAGATATAGACTTCAGGTTTGCAGGGTGGGTGTGTGTGTGTGTGTGTGTGTGTGTGTGTGTGTGTGTGTGTGTGTGTGTGTGTGTGTGCGCGTGTGGGTTGGGGAGGTCTGTTAAAATTAAATCAGTTTTGCCATCTTGAATTATTCAAATATTAATTGCTGGTGCCACGCATCAAAGTTGTCATTGTTGTGATGTTTAATTTATTTTGGTTTGAGGTGTTTATGTAGGAGTATTTTGATGAATAATGAATGTGGGTGCTGTCACTAACTATTGTTCACTACTTGTGCTATTACAGAGCACAATGCCAAACAGGAAGAGCTGAATGGCAAGAGAGAGGAGGAGGTTGTGCCGTCTGGGAGAATTGTTTTTGTCTTTTTTCCTTCTATCAAGCCCCCTTGCCACTCTATTGTTGTCATAATGACACCAAAACAAATTCCATGAATGAATGATCTATTGTGGAGGCAAGGCATTATTTGCGAAACAGGCCTCCTCAAAACCAGCCACAATGGGAGTACAGGTCAGCGGCTGACAGGAGTAAAGTGTTAGATCGCAGGTGTCCTCAATACTCAGAGAGAAACCCTCCCAGTGCTCCCGCATTCAAGCAGGTTCCCTGAAGAAGAAGAAATTCCACTCAACATCAAGGAAGAGACCTTTTCTCCCACTCACCACCCAGTGCTTCAGCTGGTTTCTAATTTTTGCATTTCTAAGATGCTGTTGCACCAATTTCCTTTTCATTGACCACCTCCCCTTACGTTGCAGGCAGTTAAGTACCTGCAGAGCCAAATCCTGCAGTTTTTCTGTGGAGTTTCCAGGAAATCCGGAAATATGGATCATTTTGCATGGGGTTCAGGGCACAATTTGTTCAAAAGGTGTCAAGAGGCCAGATCATGCCCATCGATTGGCTCAGACGCGTTTTCAAGGCATGGCAAAACCTTGGCACAGCCACGACGAGAAAGCAAAGCATCCAGTCACTTTGTGTCCTGGAGTTCATTGGGAATTTTTCAGAAGAGCTTGTCGGACCTGTTTAACCGGCAAAAAAAGAAAGGATTTTCACCCATCAGATTATTCAGGGGTTGATAAGATAAGATCACTTTATTGGCCATATAAAATTTCGTGCATTAGGAATTTGTCTATTCACATACCCCTATGTGCTCTCCATGAGACACACAGAGAAGGAGAGAAGCTTGGGGTCAGAGCGCAGGGTCAGCCATTTATACAGTGCCCCTGGAGCAGCTGGGGTGAAGGACCTTGCTCAGGAGCCCAACGGAGTAGGATTCCTCAGCCGGCCACAGAATTTGAACCAGCAACAGGCACAGATCCTGAGCCACAGAGCCACTGCTCCGCCCGCAAATACTTGCTGAGCTGTGGTTCTGCTGGCCTGGGGTTATCCTTTTCCCAGAAGATTTACTTTTTCCTTCCAGACTTCCTTACTTACCAATTTGTTTTTCTGCCTTCCCTTCATCGGTTTCTAATTCTTCACCACCTTTCAGATAGTTGTGAAAAGTCATTTCCCTTGCTTTTCTTGGGATGCCCGTTTTCTTCTATGAAAATCAATTCTGTTTATCTTAATCTTACAGAAAAAAAAGACAGATAACTCTACAATTTCTTCAGTAAATGCACTTTTCAAAAACATAACCCCTGGCCTTTAAGAACCACTGATGGCCTGATCCCAAAAGAACTGGAGCTGTAGGATTATGATAAAATAAGCTGGACAGATGAACATTTGACATGGAGATATCATCTTGCAAAACATTTAAGCCTCTTACCAAGAAAATGCAATGCACACTCTTGCTACCTATAAATGAAGCAAAACCTTCGAAGTTTTCAACCACACAAAATTTGAGGCATAACATATAAAACTTCCTACTATTAAACAAAGCTGCAGTTCTCTTCTCATTTGCAAAATGCATATTGAAATGGTTACTTCCCTCTCTCTGGGGTAAAAAATTTTGCTGACTTTGTATGTAGTTGCTTGCTCCAGTTTGCTTCCTAGAGCTGTACACACAGGGCTCATTTGAATGTACAGACGTTGAAATTTCAAAACTGTGCAGTTTAGGCTTTTTGTGCCCAAATCTCTGGACGTATATCAAGAGTAAGATTCTTGTGCTGTTAAGGGACACGATGTTTAAAAAGACGCATTCAGGCAGCATGAAACTGCTCCTTTTGAATAGCAAGGCACTTTAGTAGCAGGCTATATTGTATTAATTGCACAAATATTTGATCGTAGGCTCTTAAATAATAATAATAATAATAATAATAATAACTCCTTACATTTATATAGTGCTTTTCTGGACACTCCACTCAAAGCTCTTTACAGGTCATGGGGATCCCCTCCACCCCCACCAGTGTGCAGCCCCCCCTGGATGACGCTCCAGTCCTCTCACACACACCAACTCTCAGTGGGGAGGAGAGCAGAGTGATGAAGCCAGTTCAGAGAGGGGGGTTATTAGGAGGCCATGACTGGTAAAGTCCAGGGTGAAATTTGGCCAGGACACCGGGGTAACACCCCTACTCTTTTCGAGAAACCCCCCTCGTATTTTTAATGACCACAGAGAGTCAGGACCTTGGTTTTATGTCTCATCCAAAAGACGGTGCCTTTTTACAGTATAGTGCCCCTGTCACTATACTGGAGCATTTGGGCTGGAATGTTTTCATTTTAGTGCACTGCTTGCATAAAACAGCCTGTAATTAAAAAAAAACAACAGCCTGTCACTCCTTCAAACTGCCCCACCACAGTACTTCAATGAAATCACCACTTCCATTGCTATATTGATCCTGCTAATATTGATCCTGATAATGATCAATTAAATAATTAAGAAACTGGCTGACGCAAATAGCTGGAACGGAAAGGCTATACTGTAGGTTGAGCAGCTCCTTACCTTGGCTATTAGATTGATTATATCTTCTGAAAGTATTCTGAAATATTCAAGCAGACCAATCCTATGCAGTAGGCCTTTTGGCTAAGATCAAGGGTGCTCATGGGATCATACAAACCGAACACCCTGTATAGAGAGACAGGGAGGTGGGAGAAACCACAGCCATTTTTACACTGGTTCCAAATAAACATGTAAACTGTACTGACTGCATTTAACAAAGGAACAGGACCTGAAGGTTCCTTTGGAAAAGGGTGTTGACTTCTTTTCCTTGAACATGACGCGTGCCACGCTAGCTGCCAGCGTTTAAAGCAGATGGCATAAATTTTAGCACCTGCTGTCGTTCCAGCCATCCGTAACTTTATTTTTAAGCCTAAAGATGTTTTTTTTGCCCTTTCCAGTTAGGGACTGGTTAACAAGACGTCTTCCAACAATAGTGCACTAGGGAGCCATCTCACTTGTGAACCCTATAGAAAAGCTACTTGTTTTAATGGGATTCCAGCCTCATTACCAGCCCTCCTTCCTCTTTAAGTGGAGATGTTGAAGGAAGTGCAGATTTTGGAGGTGCTAATCGCTTTTTCTCCAGCTGCAAGGGTGTTACTCTGCGCCGTGGAGAGTTTGAGGACCAGCGCAGTCACGTTGCCCTTGAGAAAGCATACACCCAGCGAGAGCTCTGGAAGGCTTTGAGCGGAGAGGGCGGGCACTTGGGAGTTTTGTGCAGAACAGCAGGGAGAAGAGGCTGCAATCAGCGGCACGTCTGCGGGGATTCCGATTCCTTTCCAGCTTCAAGCAAACGAGCTGTGATCCTCTCCCTGCCGCCGCCCTTGGTGAATCGTGTCGTTGGGAGCTGATTGCAGGTCCTTCTGCAAAACCCTCTGCGAGGAACGTGGCGACAGCAGCCCAGGAGGGGCTGAGCCTGGTTCAACCGTGCATTTGAATCGCGCGGCGCATTGCGTGCACTCTCGTTTTGGGCACACGACTTCTGTACCGTTGTATAATAAAAGGCCCAAAACGATAAAAGCATCAGTCAAATAAAATGAGTAGAAGTGTTAACATGTATAAGGGAATTTAGTGTCCTGAAATAGATGCTTGATCAATAGGCATCGGGCTCCGAGTGGTAGCAGCGCGATGTACAGTACGTGTTGAAACTGAAACCCTGCCGGGCGCCTCTTCTCCCTGGAAGCGAGATCAAAACCCGTTCTCGCACCGGGATACACGCAGCGAGGGGCACCTACCGAGAGACCCACAGTTCTCGCTCGCTTCCCGGAGATCAAACGGACGCGAAACGCGGAGGGGGGGTTTACTCTGGAAGAGTCAGACCTTTAAGCCAAACGATTTGAATAATTTATCGATTGGAAAGCTAACAAGCCCACGGAGATGCCCTTGTTTACAGGGATTTGGGAAGCTAAAAGCTTTAGCGGGGGTTTTTGTACACGGGCCTCCGTTCTTTTTAAGTAATACTTCAAATTGTGCCTATTGGTAACGAGCATTTCAAGAATTAGTGTAGGTGTACAGACCAAGAAAAGTAAACTTGAACAGAAGAAATGTCATTTTGGATATTGTCTTATTTAGAAGTCAAATGCAGTGTAAATACCTAACAAATACCTGCTGTAATTAAGCGTGGCAAATGCATACATCTACAGAGCAAACGTTTTGAAAACTAGAAGTGTCCTAAGCTTTTTTTATGTGAGCTTGATGCAGTATTAGGAGATTTTAAAAGGACAGGCAATGAATTCAAGAGTGTTACAAAACATTGCCTCCATTAATTTTGTCAAGAAAAGAAATTAAGCCAGCCAGTCCTAGCCTTATTTCAGTTTTCGGTTCCAGAAACCAAATTTCATTTCATTCTTATGCCATGTGCACTTTTGTCAATGGAAAACTTGAATTGTAGTAAGTTGCTATGCTATTCTGTGCCCTACCTAGCTCACACGGACACATTTTGTAGTACAGCATAATGAATATACTACAATACAAAATATTTGTGAATCAGAGTCTATAGGAATCAAAATAAGAACTCGTGGAGTGGATAGAGAAATATCTGAGGAAGCCCTATGCAGTCATAAGTAGTGCCTACTTAAGTATACTCATCCGGAAAAAAATACGAATTTAATGTGCAATGGTTTAACATCAAATTGAATGTTCATTAACTCGAGGAAAGCAAGTATATACCCTCTTAAACCCCATCCTACCCGCCCAGGGTATGGAATGACACCCACATTCTACCAGAGTGCCAGGGACGACGTGCACGAAAAATCCACCAGGGATTACAAGTGCCACACTCCAGCACCACAGCCGGAGAAACTGGAGATGGGACTCCAGGTTCGCCGGTGCGATTCTAATCCATCATCTTGTGGGCTGAGCAAGAATCAACCTTTTGCTGTTCTACTAAGTCTACAGACAAAAAAAATATGACCCTTTTACGATGGAAATGATTTCAGATTTGTAATATTTTACACATCCTGTTGATTTAATCACCACAGACGACTACGAGTCCTGCAGCTCAGGGGCGCCTGAGTTTTTCCACTTTGCTAAAGTCAAGGTCCTGTGAGTCTCAAAACAGGGGTTTTCCATCCGGGACCTGGGCGATACGCCTTATCTACGGCTTTTTGCTCCTGCACCCCTGCCGAGTTCTGAATCGCAGACTAATTGACTGATGTTTTTTTTTTTGTGTTTTGTTTTGAGCCCTGTGCTTTCATCTCTTTAAGAGCTTCAGTAGATTCGCAATTGGTATGAACCGGTCACGGATGTCTGTGGGGGGGGGACGCGTAGTGCTTAGGATACAAATGACTGTGGGAAAGTTTAAAAGAACATTTGGGTGACGTCCCCGTGTGGAAGCGGAGAAAAATAACAAATAAGCTGCATCTGCCCTCACTCCCCGGTTCATGTATAACTATTGTGGTTGAATAATCAAGATTTCCACAAGAGAATCCAACGGAGACCTGTACTACTAAGCACATTTCAAAATTACCCTCATTCAGGCTGAATATAACCAAGAGAACCAAGGCAGAAGGAAAAACACTGACTCACAGTGGGTGATGTCTAATATAGTCATCTCTCCCCCCAGCCTGGTCACCTTCAATTGTGGGTCAAGCAGCTCCTATTAAAGCTGTATGGTGAAGACAAACTGTCTTTATCTAACAACCTACAGTAGCATTGCCTGAGCACACCCCCTTACTCACACCATGCATATGCTTGCCTGTGCCACCACAGTCAGAATCATCGCCAGTTACTGTACAGTTGTTGTCATTTCTATGTATTGCGTTTTGTCCTCGGCGCTGTCCTCCATCTCGTGAGGGTTTACAGACTACAAATGCTTGGAATCGGATAACTAGGAGTATGGGCGAGAGAGTCTGAAGCTCCTTCTTGGTAAACACCGGAACACAGGGTGCCAGAAAGAAAGTAAAAATACTCTCGAGCTCATTTTAAACAAGAGCGAGCCCTGAGGTGGCACTCGGTTGTAGCATTTATGCCTACCCAGCAGTGAGGGGCACAGGCATGCTTACACAGACTACAGTATGTGCGTCGACTGCCTCTGTACTTGTAGGACTGTAACCACTAATAGCCACAGTGGGCAGTGGAGCGCTGACTGGGCATGTTTCCACAGCAGGCGACATCTCTCACTGAAAGTCTGGCATAAATATTTCACAATGGATAAATGACTGAAAACCTTCGGGTTTTATCTGCTTCTTAATTATTTACCGCATGGGCGCTGGCTGCCTCTGAACCTCAGCGCGCGCGTTCATCTCCGACTGGTTCTGTGTGTGCATCTTTCCGTAGAAGCAATCACGAGACGTGGGAAGTCGCGCGCCACGCTTACCTGAGGTTAGAAATAATGCTCAATAGCACGTTTTGTGCTGCTCTGGAGGTATTGTCTGCGCCGGGTGTTAGTCCAATGCGCTTATGGGATTGTGTGAAAAGACACAGCGATCATGATCCAATAACATTTCACAAGGGGCAGCTTTGATGGCTTATCCAACAACTGTGCCCTGACAGACGCATATATAATTCATAGGGGTTTTCCGCCATTTAAAAGGCCCACTGAAAAATGCATGAAAATGACAATTGAACTCTCATTTAAAAGCCCTGACCTACAGAGACGCTACCATGATTAGGTACATCTTAGAACGGACTGCCCCCTATCGCTGTACGGCTAAGAAATCCTTTCCCCTCTTTTTAAGTCTTGCACTGAAATAGAAATAGTTTTCTCTGCCACGGAAATGGCTTGCCTAGCTTTTATTGGTTTCCAATCAATTGCACTTTTTCTTGCCGGTGATGGATGATGCTGTGAATTTTTCCCCTGTGTCCCCACCCTTGTAGGTGCCTAAGACCACAAAATGCGATTAGCTTGAAGCTGTGGAGGTGCACCTGCTTCATATTGGCAGGTACCAAGTACCAATCATACCAGGTCTCTTAAAGCAGGGGTGCATATGCGGTCACTACAGCGATGTGGGGGCACAGCAATTCTCAAGGATGTGCGCTGACCAGGCCAGGTGAAAATAAAGCTGCCAGCACAAGACTAGCCCTGCTCGTTATCGAAGCCACATTTTGAGCAGGAGATGCAGAGCAAGCCTCAAGCATTGTTCTTCCAGAGGAGGCAATTGAAATACTGGGTTGACCCTCTCGATGCTAACTGCAAGAGCCTCAGATCTAATTAACGACAATCTGGTCTCTCAGCAGTTTTGCTGTGAAAATCAGTTACAAGAAAAATTGCTTGTACGAATGCAGGGATTTAATAAACATTTTGAGGATGGGGAATCTTTACCAGCAGACAGGAGTCATTTGAAAAAGCAAGAAATTGGCACCATCACCTATGCCTGCTCTGAGCAACAGGACTCTCCCGTTGTGATCCTGAAGGGCCATAATGATATCCCTGTACAGCAGGGGTCTCATGGGGTTTCTGTGCCTCCAGCCCCTCATTCCAACTTGAGCTTTCAATGAACTGACCTCTAATTTCTCAGACAAGCATGGTCAACATACAGTACACATGCATATGTTTCAAGATGTTATGTTACAAGAAGTATAGTCACTTTCAAGCATTTACAAGCCCGATCAGAGGTCATCTGTATCCATCTAGTGAAACACTGAAAGCAATTCAGAAAATGAGTATCTGTGGGGAGCTCACAGCAAAAATCAGCGATTTCACCTTTCCCTTAGGTCTAAGGTCTTAGGTCACCAATGACATACAGAGACCTAGGACACACACAGGAATACTGTCCCAGACTATTGATTAACGCACAGACACAAAGTGGTCAATGGTTCTCCAAAATAAGTTCTAGCAACACAGTAGGTCCATCTCTCATCATGAGCTTCTGAAGAAATTAAGGGGGTGCCAATAAACGCAGCTTTTTTTTCCCCACAACCAATCCCATGTTTGGAAATCACTACATGAGCTAGGCCTGAGTGGGCCACTCACTTATTGTGTCTTAAGCCAGGTGTGTGTAGGGCAAGATTTTACAACCCACCTGGGGAAAATCGCAATCCAGCATTTCTGGGTAGCCTTATTCCTGAAATACTTTAGAAACAGATGCCTAAAATACCAGCCTGTTACACTGCCTCAAACCCTCTCTGAATTAATCTACATCTACAGATAAAATGCATCTTGGAATTTAAAAAACAAATTTATTTTTTTTTCTTGGAATATTCTTCAGAGGTGATGTTTGTGCTGTTGTTTCACTATAATGATATCCCAGTAGTATATTCTGAATCTCTTCACCAGGAATATACATTTTTAAGATGCTTTTTTTTCCCCTTTCAAGTGCTGTGTGGGTGTTTATCTGCACTCTTTACAAAAGTAAACCAGTAGCTCTCTCTACTCCCAAGTTGGTCCAGAAAATCTGCATTTCACTAAAGTCTTGCAAACATTCGATTCATAATATGAATTACACTTGTTATCAAAATTGGCATAATTCAGGAAATACTTTGGAAGCTTAACTTTTTAAAAGGCAAGAAAGATTTGTTATGATTAAGGCCCTTTCATCATCAAATCAACACTCTTTAACCCATTACTTGCATTTTGTTTAAATGCCAATATGCAGCAAGATAAAAAAAAAGCTTGAATCTTTTCCTGCATTTTAGAAGTCATAATGATCCAAAGTTAATCCACTCCATGTCTGGCATTCACCTGTGCAGGATATTTGTCAAGTATTACAAAGATTTCTGTTTAAAAAAAAATCTAGAAGCCTTGTGCGGTACCGA
Organism: Lepisosteus platostomus; assembly: GCF_059453375.1. Classification (NCBI taxonomy): domain Eukaryota; kingdom Metazoa; phylum Chordata; class Actinopteri; order Semionotiformes; family Lepisosteidae; genus Lepisosteus; species Lepisosteus platostomus. The sequence goes on from NC_142628.1 coordinate 15,112,956, forward strand.
TGTGTAATTTCTAAAACAAACTTACTTCAGCTGTGTGACTTTGGCTCTAATTCGAACTGACAGACACCTGCTCATGTACAAAGATATACTGACTTTTTCTGGCTGCATTTAAAATGTGCCTGTGGCAGGGGGTATTGTTGTGAAAAAAGCAAGTGACGGGAGTATATAGGTGCTAAAAATCGGAAGAGTACTTTCTTTTGCAGTCTAGTCGCACTGTCAGACTGAAATAATGCTGTACAAAACATCTTCACCATAAAAATGCAAAAACTGGAATAAATGTTCTTTGTGGTATGCAGGTTACTTCCCTCAAACAAAAACACCCACAAAAACTTCAGAGAACACTGGGAAGTATTCTGTTTTTTTTCTGTTCCCAAAATGAATATGCAAGCCATTTCCCCTTTAATTAGAGCGGTAAAGAATTTGGTTTCATGTAGATTAAAAATCCTTAATTATGCAATTATTTAATCCACTATGCATTACTCTTCAGCAATCCAAAGTTTTAGAAAAAAATCAATTAGGAGCAATTCAGTTGGAAAATTAAGGCACTGTAATCGTGCTGGGACCTGGTGCAGATCTATTTTATAGTTGTTCAGCACTATTCTAATAAAACCCAGGTTAATTTACTCATTATCCATCTACTTAACAAGCATGACACTTTCTACAGCACTGAGGGGAGAGGAAACAAGGTGTTAACTTTTCTCTGGCCCAATTATACTTATACCAAACTCATTTTCTCACAGAGGAATTGAAAAAACGGAGGTGGTGCGATCCGCAATTTTTAAAATCCTGGTTAAAGTTCCAGCTATCCTTTTAAGTTCAAGTGGTATGTATCAGGTTGTGGTAGATAAGGTTATACTCTATGCATCAGATTAATTGTGAGAGAGTCCCCATTACAAGAATACTAGTACAAGTCACCTCCGTGCCACAAAATCGTCGTTGATGACAGCTCTGTTGATAAAGGGGCAAATGATTGCAAGATGGTGTCTGTATGTGACTAAGCTTCCAAGTATTAAATATGATTCTGAGGTAGCCAGCTTATTGTGTCTGGATCTCATGGGCCAGCAGGATGCATAGACGTCCCTTAAATTATCTGTTCGTGTTGTTACAGGCTGAGGTAGTGTAGCTGACAGTGGAGGTGTCTAAGAAGCTAGATAAAGTGTCTAACACCTGGCACTGTAAACATTTCCTGCTTCAAAGCAGAGGGGATGTTTGCTAGGATGTAGGAGGTCCAGAGTCTTCAGTCAGAGCAATCACAAAGCTAACCTTTGTTAATTAAGTGACAGGTGAATGATTAAGTGTCAGCCAACAGTCCAGAAACACACCATCTAAGATCAGATCAGGAGAAGGAAAGAAAAGAAAAGGGGAAATAAAGGAGGTCAGGCTACATGAGACGGAGGAGGGAGAAACATAGGGAGAAACCAGCTTCAGGACTTGAAGCTGGTTCCAGGCGAGAGTCTCTACTTCACGATTATCCAAAAAAAAACAGATTGCTGCTAAGTAGTTGAATCTTGTTAAGCTACTTGCTGTGCTGTAGCTTTCAGGGAAGTTGGAGCTCCTGAGCGAAGAATCCCTTGGTATAATACCTCTCCTGATCAGTTGGGTGCAATAAGGAGATAGGCTCACATTTATTTGGCATCCGAGTTAGAGAAAGAGAGGTTTAATAATAGGTTGTATTCTTCTTAGTTTAGAAGGCCGTTTCTCTCCTCTTTGGCCTCTGTAGTCATTATTTAAGAGTCGAGTACTTGGTAACAGCCTGGGGTTTTCTGGGTGGTTTAGATGTAGGTCTCTGAAGAGCCTTGCTTGAAAACTTGTAAAAACAGACATTTGTGTCATGTGTTTATATTGTGTGAAGGGTAGTATGGGTCACTGTCATTGTTAATAAATATTTATTTAATAAAGTGTGCCTGCATGATTACTCTTTTCATTAAAGAGTTTCATTAAAACTAAGGTTGCTGCTGGAAGAGGTGTTAGTGGGGCCAGCAGGGGGCGCTCACCCTGCGGTCCGTGTGGGTCCTAATGCCCCAGTATAGGGACGGGGACACTATACTGTAAACAGGCGCCATCCTTCGGATGAGATGTAAAACCGAGGTCCTGACTCTATGCGGTCATTAAAAATCCCAGGGTTTTTCTAGAAAAGAGTAGGGGTGTAACCCTGGCATCCTGGCCAAATTTCCCATTGGCCCTAACCAATCATGGCCTCCTAATAATCCCCCTCTATGAACTGGCTTCATCACTCTGCTCTCCTCCCCACTGAGAGCTGGTCTGTGGGGAGCGTTCTGGCGCACTATGGCTGCCGTCGCATCATCCAGGTGGGGCTGCACATTGGTGGGGGTGGAGGGGAGTCCCCATGACCTGTAAAGAGCTTTGAGTGGAGTGTCCAGAAAAGCGCTTTAGAAGTGTAAGCAGTTATTATAATTAAAGAAAAGAGAAAGAATTCACTTGCACCTAACTATACAAGCCACTCTGGGATATTCTTTTAGGAATTAGTTATAAGTAGAGGGTTATGTCTATTATTGACTAATCTGCTCAGTCAGTTTTGGATCTTCCCCATTTTCATAACTCCCCCATTTGTAACAATTTCTTCCTTCAAGTTTAGATTAAAAATCACATTTATCTTATTTCCTTTCAGCTTGGAAACGCCAGTTGTTAAAATCAACTTGGCTCAGTACACCAGCACCCTGGAGAATCAGAATTCAGATGCAGAATCATGAAAAGCCCCATGCAGAGGTGTTAGCAATGAGTGAGGGAAAGCTACATCTCTTACTGACAATACTATGCGATGGTGTTGCTGTTATGTACCAAGTCAAAGACCACCGAGGTGGACTCTTACCCATCCAGCTCTGGTATCACTAGCCAGGTGAGGAATGCCAGTCAGTGAATGAATCGGATCATGTAGCAAATTTCTCATTTTTCAAGACTTGACCATACTGTTCATGGTTAGAGCCAATTCAGAAATTTGTTCAAAGGAAATTCTGCAAACGGTCTTTAAATTAATGTTCAATTTTGGTCTTTAAATGATTTTTTACTAAGGGTCTTGCCATTAATGTAGATACATTGATGAAAATGAAAACAGCAGTCAATTGGCAATTTAGAGCCGAGCTTCCCAAAAATGTTCCAGTCCCAAACTTTCAACAGCACAATGATTTTACAATAAACGCCACAAATACTGCAAGAAAAAAGACTTTGCACATGGTAAAGTCAAATTAAAATTGTTTGTTCTAATTAAAATGTTTTTTTTTTTTTGCTCAACGGGAAATGCAAGCTTGTTTCAATGAGCAGAACGTTTCAGCACCATGGAGAGCAACACTAACATCAATCTAAATTCCTTGCCTTTCTCCTGCATTAACACTTGATTTCAGAGGATCTTAAAAAGTTTTCCACATTTTGGGGGACCCATTTTATTCACTTCTGAATTGCAGTCCCCACCTGGATGAGGTGTGGCAGCTATGTGCCAAAACACTCCCTCTGTAATGCAGATCAACGGAAGGAACTGGTTGTCAGCTGGATTAAAGGGGAGATTCAGGGAGGACAATGGTAGATGCCATAGGCAAACAGTAAATGTGAGTGCATGGTTGTCTTAACCTTTGCGCATGCTGAAATAAAAATACCATTTCCTTGCAGATTAAATTTCAGACCATTTTCTTCAACACAGGAATAAAGGCCACTGAAGGTAATGCAAGGTGGCATGTGATTTCAGTTAAAGACAGCTGGGTCAATGGCTGGAGAGGAACAAGACACTTGTCTGCACCAGTCACTTGTTAAAAGCAGCGAGCAGTCAAAGTTGATGTGAAAGGTCTGCCTTCTGGGCATACTCTTCTTTTAGAAAGAGGTTTTACTCAAGAACTCTCTGCCTGGTGGGTGTTAGAAAGAGTTAAGCATGCCGTTTTTAAACTTAAAAATAGTAAAGCAGACTACACGGGTCCGATCCTCATTTAAAAAAAAGCTTTAAATTAGTAAGATCCGACATGTAGCTGCTCTACACCGGTGTAAATAGTCACAACGTGTTAATCTGGCATCCAGCTCTGCGCCCAAACCTTTCTGGTTCAATCAATGTTTCCACTACCCTCAGCCTCAGTTTCTTTAATATCCAAAACCCTTTAATTTTTTGAAAGCAGGAAAATATCTCGACACTCCAATGCATGTGTGTGAGAGAGATTTACTGCAGAGAGTTTCATGCCTCCAGCCTGTCACCAGACGTTGAGTGAGAGGCACTGTTAGCAAAGCTGTGAGAGATGATACATGGAAGAGGCTGCTTAATGAAGTCGAGTGCTGGAGAGGGTGCAGCACTGCAGAGGTGACTGACAGCCGACGGCTTATCTGGAGTAATAGGAAGAAGAGCACAATGTGTCCTTCTCAGGGCCACAGCCCATGCCCCTACATCGATAGCAGCAAGAGTTTCAGTGCCACAACAGACCACCGCACACACCCTGACAATCCTGCAGGGCTGCTGCTGCTGCCACCCAGGTCAGAGCTCCGCAAGAAGCAGGTATTTCATACAATCTCACCAGCTCCGCCATGCAGCAGGTCAATTTGCAATACTGGCTGCATCTCAATGAGCAGCACACCTCAGGATGGGAGAACACGTCACTTTACATCAAGATTATCGTCACTCACAGGCTGGCAGACTCTTCCCCAGAGAGAATTTGGGCCTTGATGAAGCTTGATGCACAAGCAGTGTACAAAAGTCAAAGCAGGCAACTGCGCAGGTAGTTCTTGGTTTACACTCCAACTACAAAATACACAAACTGGGGCTCCAATACATACCATTTCTTAATTTAGGAACACTTAGTTCTCATTTCCACCTAATTCATGAAGACTGTGTTTCACTGGATATTGAAGATACTGCAAATGGTTCTACAGCTCCACTTGTCTTCAACCATGGTGATCTGCAAAGAATCAGCTTGGGCAGGTGCCTCTGGACTAGTCAAGTCTGCCTTTGTTCTTCCATTCATGTTGTTATTCATATCTTACCATGGGCGCCATTTATAATATACATTATGATTACATCAGCCCCACTGCTTTAAAGGGTGGTACCCAGGGTGTCTCCACACAGCAGACATTTCCTCCTCCTCCAGAGGTGTGAGTCTCTCAGGTACATGGAGCCCATTTACTCCACTTTCCAGGGAGCACAGCAGCCCTGGTCTTTCCCTTTCCGGCACTGGGCTGTGTGCAGAAGGAGAGTCTTCTCCAGCACAACGAAGGAACGATGGAAATCCTCCAGGGGCTGTCTGTTTGCAGTTGGATCGAGGAATGAGCGCGGAGTGAAATGAGGAGTACAGGAGACAATTCTGGACTGGAAGGGTTGCATCTGTAACAAGCTACCCAGCCATGTGGGCGACCGATAGTTTGACTACTCATCCAGGAGTTTGTGATGGATCCAGGTATGATGGATCAGTATGATGGATACTTTACCTACTACATACAGATCGAGTGGGCCTCTCATTTGTAATCATTATTAGAGGCTCACATGCAAGTTCCCCTTCTGTTGTAGCATCACATGCCTTTTTCATACAAAGATCTGTGTCTATTAAGCAGCACAGTAACGACCTCTCACTTGCTTCCGTTTAGCACACCTTTTAAAAGTTAACAGACCTGACAGACCTCCCATTGGGAAATCATTTACTTCTGGTCTCTTGCACCTAGGAAATAGGAATCGGGTACAAGCCATGTGACAAGACAAAACATAACGGGCCAAACATATAACACTGGTTTGGGGTCATGTTTAATTAACTTAATTGCTGCATATTCCCTCCCTCCCACCCCCTGTTAGCTTTAGTAAATCAAAATGCATGCATTGCGATAATGCGATGTGGTGCTTTCTGGGCAGGGCAAAAAATGTGTCCCTCAGAACTCGCAGATAAGAATGAAAAAAAAACAAGCAGCCTTCAAAGTTGGAGCCTCCCTGCTGCCCAAATAAAACCCACAGACTAGTTGACCTTTTTTTAAAAAGCAAGCGTGAGTAATTAACCTTAAGCAATCTGTACCAATCTACGTTTCTTCAATCTGGGTTTGAAGGCCAGGACACGATTATGCAGCCAGGCTACTCAAATACCCCGTTAAGAGCTTCACTCAGTTGCAGGTACACAGTTTTAATTGCGCATTCCTGAAAGCTTGTGTGCCTAAAATAGTTTGCAAGTCGCTCCCAACAGCCAGCCCATTTTTACACTGTGGGAGACCAGGAGGCCACAGACAGATTCCTTAAAACTTCGCAAATGAGTACTTTTCAGGAACTCCAGTGTGAACTGTTGGTCAGAAAGCTGTTCGATTTTCACCCATCAGCGCATCTTTTTTGGTCCAGCCCCCTCTGCACATGCACAGGACAGCACCTCCCCTCCAGAGAGGTCTCTCCGAGTGGAAATGGCAGATGAAGTGCGCCGTCTTAATTCTGCGGCTTTTTGTATTTCTTTGAAAGGGGAGAAAACCTCGTCAAAATTAGATTCATGCGAAATAAATCCATGGGGATGGATCTGCAAATAGTTATACATATTAGACAGTAGTAGTAGAGGAATTTATATACATTGAGTCCATGTACACTGGAATTCCTATTCACATGGCTCTCTTGGGACATACACAGCACAGCAGACGACACCACATTACAGTACAACATAATAAATAATACAACCAGAACAATAAATACGTAGTAGTGAAAGGAACAAAGCATGGTAGACCATGCAAAAAATGCACAGTGCAGACACGCTGAGGCATAGTCTGAGTCTGAGGCATAGCAGTTAGTTGTGAAGAATGCGCACTGCAGTAGGGTAGAAGCTGTTCTTAAGCCTAGTGGGCTGGGCTTTAGTGGTGCAGCACCGCTTGCCAGAGCGCAGGGGGGGAGAGATGGTTGGGATCCCAAATGACGGATTGGGCTTTATTCCCGACAGCGGATGGCGTGGATCTCACCGATTGATGGGAAATCACATCCTATACTCCCCTGTGCTGTTACCACAACCCTTTGTAGTGCGTCTTTGTCATGCAAAGTAGTTTTGCCATACCACACAGGGACACCCCTAGTGAGAACACTTTCTATGGTGTTGTCTATGTGGCAAAAGAGATGATTCTGTGGTCCTACATACTGTATTTGGCATAAGTCCAAACAATTGGTTGCTTTTATACAGCTAGTATGTTCGAATGCTTTTTTACAGAAGTCCATAGCCTGGCTTCAATTGTAGCCTTACATCACCTAGCAACAAGCACGGTTCAACTGCACTCTCATCGACGGTACCACTGACGGTCATTTTGAGAAGACAGGAACCACAAGCCGGGCTGTCTGTTTCACTCATCAGCAGAGGAGTATAGTCCAGCCTTGACAAGCTCAGCAGCAGTAGGGCACTTCTTGGCTTGCACAGAGCACATGGTATGTGCTTAGGTCAGGCAGAGGCAAAAACCTGAAGACGGGAAGGCCTGTAGAAACCGCTAACGGATTACCGAGCAGGTTTCAATTGAGCCACTGAAATCCATTTTTGCTGCAGGCCAGCCACAGGCAAATCAACAGCAGGCCAGTGGGAAACTCCCCAAAGCCTGCGAGAGCAGCGCGGAGAGATCTTGCCTTTGTGCATGCAAGCGGGATTCTAGGAAAAACCGCATGGTAGCAAACCGGATCACCTGACTTTGTCTTTAGCTCCTATGCAGAATGCCAAGGCTCGTCAGCTCTACCTGCAGCGCGAGTCACATCCGTCGGGATTCCCTCCCGCCTTGCATCCCCCCTGCTTCTGGCCTTTCCCATTCCGCTAGTGAGAAAATTCCGATTTTTCCCGATCACACTGGTGTGCGGGAAGAACGAGAGCCTTGAATTAACAAAGCGAGATGCCGTCCGCGCTCGGAGGTGACTGAAGCCCCGAGGTCAGGGAATAAAACCAGCTGCCACCGTGGAGGGGCGAGAAAGCCATCAAGGAGGAAAGGGCGGGGAGGAGAGCTCTTGAAGGACAGGGCAGGAGGGCTTTCCCCAATCAGCCAGGATCTCCGACCACTCCTGTACTGCAATGAGATCAAGCCTGTCCAGCCTGTCGCAGTCATCTAACACATGCTCGGCAGAACATGGCACTGAAATCAAACATGAAGGAGAAGTGTGGAAGACGCCAATCGGGGGGGTGTGGTGGCTCTGTGGCTCAGGACCGGCGCCTGTGGCTGGAAGGTTGCCTGTGGCTCACAGCATGCCAGTCAGGAAGTGCAGAATCCAGCTGCAGATCCAGGGGCTGATCCTCAAATCATTGAGCTTGCTGACTAGTCTGGGTGGAACTAGGGGTGGCCCTGTGACTCAGGATCTGTGCCTGTGGCTGGGAGGTTGGGAGGTTGCCGGTTCAAATCCCGTGGCTGGCAGAGGAATCCTACTCTGTTGGGCTCCCAAGCAAGGCCCTTAACCCCAGCTGCTCCAGGGGCACTGTATAAATAGCTGACCCTGCTCTCAGACCCCAAAAGGAAAGCAAGGAAAAGACAAATTCCAACTGCAAGAAACTATATGGCTAATACGTGATCTTATCTCCTATCTTTTTAACTTATAATGAAGGAACAGAATATGCTATCACCCAAATGATTCTATAAAGGTAATATGATCAGTGTTGAGTGTACAGTAGGTCTATTGCGGCTTATTCGCATTTCTTTAGTGCTTCCAGGGATTGAAAAGTTCCCAGCCATACCCTGCATGCCTGTCCCGGGGGGTTAAAGTGGAAGAAATGCATTTAAAGGCTACTGGACAGGGAGTTTTTCTGTCTCAGTAGCTAGAGGCCGCTTGAGTGCTGAGGACAGGCAAGTTTTGCAGTTGTGCAAAAGAGAAGCTCTTTGTACATGAATTGGGCATCAGAGTGGTTTACTGCAACTCACTGCTGTCCTTTAGGTGCACGAACATACATTCTCACCTGTGCTAGCAACTCGAAACAAAATACACTTGATGCATATGAAAAAAGTTAAAAAAAAACGCATTGAGTTTTGATAATCTTCGGAAAGCTGCAGAGACATCAAAGTCAAACAAAGTTTAATATTTACTTCAGGCCTGGAGTGATTTCAGCATTTACTGCTGTGTCCATGAAGATCCAAATTATTCACTGCATCTCTTGGCAATTAAATTCAGCATCCAAATTTTTAATTCAGAGTTTATACATTTTTTAAGCTTCAGCTAAATTCCGATGTTTTCTTTCTCCTTTACTGTAACACTTTATGTAATTACTCAGTTCTGTCAGTTAATTTGTAGCGCTAAATTGTTTTCCCGAAGTTCCAGTTTTCAAGTGTGACATGCCACAGGATACCTGTGCATATACTGTTGATATTTGCAAGCAAACGAGCACTTTCTCTGGGCTGCAGGGGAAGCTTCGATTTTTGTTGGGAGAGTGATTGATTTGGCCTCTCCTGTGATAGGTTGGCCCCAAAGATTTGTTGTACTTGATGAGTATTGAAGACAAGTTAGAATTATCCCCTCAAGCCCTGCTAAATAAATAACTAAAGCACTGCAGCTCTCCGACAGCTGTGCTTCAGATCTGAAGAACACAGCCCACAGAGAGGTTCAGTTCCAACTACAATGCAGTCATGATCAGGATCATCATTCCAGAGACAGATGCCTTGAGTTAAAGTGATCTGTTGCTCACAGCCTAATGGATTGCTGCGTTTCTACCAACAATAAATACATATTTATGCCCAGCAATAATTGCATCAGTGCACAGGATAATTTCATCAGTTCCTTTTCGGTCAAAACTTTGCATTTGTAGACTGGAGCCTGCATGTCACTGAAACTGATCAATTATCCAGCATAATTAAGCATTTCATTTTGCAATAACTAATCACTCCCATTAGCACAGCTCTTAAGGTTTAGAAAAAGATAAGTAGCATAAGATAATTAGCAGAGAAGTATAAAAGGTAGCCTCATACCCACATGTTAAATATGATTAAGAAGCATGTAAATACAGCTGTTGGAAATGGTCAATCGCTAATACTTGAAGCAGACAAACAGGAGATGGAGCTAATGCTGTAGACACTGTCAATTCAGAACACAGCTCATATCTCACAGTTGGTTTTCATTGATGCTTTTTTCTTCAAATAAAAAAAAAATATCAGTATACGGATAATAAAAACTGCATGAACCCACTGTGACCAGACATCCCACAAGTTATGATTTCTACCCCTTTCCTTTAAGTCTAATAAAAAGAAGATGAGGCAGGCTATCATTAATACATGAAGCAAAATAGTTTTGTATTAGCTTATAAATTGCAGCGAAGGAGAGCAGTATGTTTCACTGTCTAACAGCAGAGCAGTTATTTCTTCTTTTGAGCACAGATTCATAATTCAGAAGAACACTCATCGGTGTAACGAGCACAGGTTGGACAACTGTTCACAGCACCCCCTCTTAGTCAAAAGACACCCATTCGCGCACTTGTATCTCAGATCCATGCAAAGATCTGAATGATCCATTGACTGTCCTGTTAAGCTTCCAGGGTTTCATCCAGGGTCAACCTTGAGTTGCTTGTGTGGCTAAAACTCCAGCCTTGGCCTCTATCTGAGCACTGACAATAGCCTCTCCCACCATGCACCAAGCGCCATCTCGGACTCGCCCCCTTCTGAAATCAAGGCGACAGTGTTACCACTTCATAGCCCCATCTCATTCGGTCACAGAGGCTCAGCAGGGCTGGGCTCGGTAGCACTGGGATGAGATAGCTCTGAGGAAAGTGAGATTGATGGCAAGAGTGGCGATGGTGGACCAGTAGGAGGCGCTGTTGAACACTGTTTGCACTCTTCCCACTGTGCTAGGATTTCCAAGACCAGCACTCCAGGTTGGTGATCGGGGGGCACTGTGTCCTAAGCAGCATCACCCTTGGGATGGGATGTTAAACCCAAGCACTAACCACTCAATCATTAAAGACCCCCTGGGATAGTAACCTCAGCGTTCTGACCAAACTCTTATCTTGCACAATCTGGTCTGTCTTCCAGCAGCTTCTTCTTAAATTCAGACTAAGGACGTGTTCACTCCCCCCCCCCCAATCCCCTGCATATCGGCAGGGTGGGGCAGCATTTCAGTGCTGAACAAGCAGGTCCCTTTCTGCTCATACTGTACAGCACCTCAAGAACCATTGGTTTTCAGTTTCATTTCACATTCAAGACCGTCTCATCAGACGGTCAAGCAAGAAATGGAGCTGTTGTTTCATGCATCATGCAATACAGAGATCCCCAAAAACAAAAAACAACTCAAAAGCCCCCGTTCAGTCCATTTCAGGACTGGGCTTTGCCCTTTTCAATTATTTCTAGTGCTTGAAACTTGCCTGTTCCAGCAAACCCCTTGCATTTGTTTTTGCAGGAAGCATCTGCGCCGATATTCATCGGATCTCATCTCCTGAACTATAGAGATTTAGGGGGGAAAAAAAAAGTGATGCTACCATTCAAGCCAACCACAGAAACGCTTTGTATATTCCGCATTTGATAAAGCTTATCCACAACCAATAGCAACAGTGGCAGTTTACAAAGCCGATTTGTAAGAATTGCGATTGACTGACGCGATAAGAAAGCCATCTCCTGCTTTGCCCACTGCTTTCTGCAGTTCCTTCACCGCCACTACCTACAGTAATGATGCTAATAACTTACCAGCACACACCACTGGGAATTGAAATGCATAATTCACATATACATATGATAATTAAAAAAAGAAACAGATTGCTTTGTCTTCTCACTTCACTTCCAGTAACTATCTTTAGGTAATGCGGGTTCTTCTGTCTAATCCTCACCTCTTGCTCAGCCATTGCTAATAACAGCAATTAATTGTGAGAAGGCACAACACCCTGCTTTTCTCACCTCCGAAAAAAAACAGCTAATATTGGTCTTCATCTTCACCCAGAAAGCCTCTGTAAGCTAGTTAATGCTTAAACAGCTTATAGTGAAGAAAGGAAAGATGACCTGGATAAGCCACTCGCCTATATACTGTATTTTTGACCTTCTACACTTGAAACGCTGAAACGTGACAGATACCGAATTTAAAGGCCACCAGAATGTCACCAAAGTGGGCACCGAGACCCCTGACCTCAGATAACACTGGGCAAGATAGAAGTGTTTGGTTATCAGCCTTAATGACTTGGTTGAATGAGAGTAACACTGGGGCAATTCTACAGCAAATGTCTGAACCCTCATCACACGGACAGAGACGTTTGTACTACAATTGAAAAAAGAGACAAAAACTTAACAGAAACGACTATTTAAAGTAACAGAAACTCCTATTTTAAGTGTAAACCGCCTATTCAAAATTGTGTCGTATCGGTTTAATCGGCAGCTAACCAAACCCCAAAAATCCAATAAACCTCCTATCGTGCACTAAAATGCTTCAGGAATGAGCACCTGTTTTTTAATGAAGTTGCAAATTTTGGGGTGGGAGAGAAGAGGAGGTAAAGGCTGAGAACAGGGGCTAAATGTGTTTCTAGAGAGTGTATTGGGGCGTGTTTCAGAATCGACTCTCAGATGGGTCTGTGGGGGGGGGAGGAACTGACACATTTTAGATCAATTCATTCTTTCTTTGCCGAAACTGGGAAATGGCCTTGCAATTCCGGACTTTTAACCTCCTTCTTTACTTCTGGATCACAAATGTGCATCTCAAAGCAATCACATTTGGGGCGGGGCGGTGGCTCTGTGGCTCAGGATCTGCGCCTGTGGCTGGAAGGTTGCCGGTTCAAATCCTGCAGCCAGCAGAGGAATCCTACTCTATTGGGCTCCTGAGCAAGGCCCTTCACCCCAACTGCTCCAGGGGTGCTGTACAATGGCAGACCCTGCGCTCTGACCCCCAGCTTCTCTCCCTGTCTGTGCGTCTCATGGAGAGCAAGCTGGGGTCTATGAAAAGATAATTCCTAATGCAAGAAATTGTAAAGGGTTAATAAAGTGATGTGATGTTAAAATTTCCAGCCGTTGGAAGCTCTTTTAAGTTTAGCTTAATGAAAGGGAGCAGTGAGGAGGCAATAGATCGGAGAGATTGAACCTACCGTTGTCTGCTTGCAGTCACAAAAGGAGCCGTCGGAGATAAAGGGAATTAATAGCTTCCAGATGAAACAGCAAGTTTTATCTGGGCCATGAAAGCACTGCAGAAGGCATCGGGGAATGGGAATGATTGCCGTGCCAGTGACTTTCCATTGGGTGCGATAAAACCAGCTTCCCGCTGTTTTTTTTACCACTTGGCACGAGGTAAAATCCACCTGATTCTCGCTGGCGCGGACGGACAAGGGTTCAGTGGGCCTCCGCACGCTGTGGGTGTTTAATTCCCAGAGTGGTTGAATTCATTCAACGCTAATCAAGCAGCAGAGCGGGAGCCATCTGTGACAAAACCATCCGAAAACGGAGCCCCTGTCCAAAGGGCTAAGCAAGACTTTCCGGAGGGAAAGCAAGGAAATCCCACTGGATTTACCAGCGGCTACTTTCGTGAGCCAACACAACCCGCAAGGCACACCGGCCTTAGTTTGGGGGAACATACGGATCGCACTGCTCTGCAAGGAGTTTCTGTTGCTTGCGAGGGCACGGACGGTGCTCAATTCTAAATTAAAAATGAAAAGACACGTTTTTGACTGAGATTTTTGCACTTTTTGCATAGTCTCCCATGTGTTTTATTTTTACTACTACAGTACATAATTATTGTTCTCCAATAATCATTAAATAAATAATAACCTGTTTAAATAATAATATTCACCAATGACTTATTTATTGTTCTGGTTCCTATTATTTATTTTGTTTGTAATGTACTGTCTACATTGTGTGGTGTTGCCTGTCGTAGTGTTGTCTGCTGTACAGCGTGTGTCCCGAGAGATCAGGCCGGATAAGAATCCCAATGCACATGGACATATGGCAATAAACTCTCTCCTACTTCTACTGAGTCTTGAATGGCTGAACTCGAGGCACGGGGGGGGATGGGGTGAAGGGAAATATCCGAGCCTCAGCTGCGCTGTTCAGAAACACACAGCAGGGTTCCAGGACTCGACAGCAGAAGTACAGTAACTTATGAGGCTCAAAAACAAGAGAGCAAGGGCTGTTTATCACGGGGATGAAAGCTTGAACAGAGCAATATTTCTCCATCTGGAAAGAAACACGGCGCTCCGAATTTGTGGAAGCAAAAAAAAAAAGCAGCTCTGTACATTCTGTCATAATTATAGGAAATTTATCGGTTTGTGTGCACCCTCCGACACATCCCTTCCACAGTACATGAATCACCACAAGAGCGCACACCAGCTGGTTGCAAACAACAGTTAACCTTCGAGAGCATCAGACGATCTCCTTATGCCTATAGCCTTCCTTTCCGAAACATCCGGCGGGCGTGTCCGATCTGGGACTCCTAATCAATAGTTGCACAGGAGGGCCAAGCAGCTCAGGTTGCACGGTCACCACTTTCAAGAAGGATTAAAAGAAGCTCTGTTACGGACAGAGTGCACCCGTTCCCCACTGAAGGAGCACACTGACTTGGGCGACAGACAGCCTCATTAATCTACATTATGATAATGAGAGGTGGAAGTCAGGATGTTGTTCTGCTGCCTTTCCAGTTACCGAGCCCTGATGGACCTCAAAGAGACTCCAACTTTTACAGGGAATCAGGCTCTGTATATTTGATAAGCCTCACATAGCAGGAAAGCTACAAATAAGTGTGGCATTGACGTGTCCAGCGTGGAGGCAGAGCCCTGGTCTCTGTAGTCCCAGCTATTCTAAAGCATGAGCCCCAGCTGGGCAGGTCCTATAAAGGTACACCGGACACCCCCCGCAATGGGACGAGCAGGGACTAACCCCGCAAGGGGGAGTTTTTACACCAACAGTCCCAGAGGGGGTTTACTTTTCTTTTTTTAAATCCGGGTCTAGACTGGACGAAAGAAAAAAGGGAAACCGTTTGGAACAGCGAAAGGGCAGGGGCCACTTACAACCACCGAGGCCGGTGGGGGACCCGAAACCACTAGCACAGCAGTGACCAGTCTGGACTGACCCTATTTAACGGGGTCCAGTCTGGCAGAGCAGGGCGCGTCAGGCCAAAACAAATGGAAAAACTTGTGAAGTGTATGAAAAAGGTGTGGCTGACCTGGTAAAAATATGTGATGGGACAGGAAAAAGAATAAGAAACCCCCTCCGGGGCTGTTGGTATAAAAATTCCCCCTTCCGGGGTTAGTCCCTGCTCATCCCGTTGGGGGGTGTCTGGTGTGCCTTTATAGGACCTGCCCAGCTGGGGCTCATCTAAAAGCCGGGACTTCAGAGACCAGGGCTCTGCCTCCACACTGGACACTCCCCCGTGTAACTCCACATCAGGTACAAGAGAGTGCTGTAAATAATGTTTACACACTCTCGTCCTCTGTGCACAATTCCCTAGGGTCCCGCAGTTGCAAACTTTCCCTGGATGCCTGCACCAGGAGCCCACTGCCGAAAGAAAAAGAGGAGAGATCCCATCTCGGAAGGGGTGGACGCCTGTGTGCTGGCCGAATTCTCCAGAGGGCAGAGCAGGCACGACATGGGGTCGGTGCACACGTGTCACGCAAAAGACGAAGCAATTTTTCCAAGCGCTTCCACGCGGCAACATTTTCAGAGAGGGGGGGGGGGGGAACAAACAGACTGAAAACGGCTGAAACTCCTCCTGCAGAGGGGAAGAAAGACCTCTCTCTCTCTCCCCTTCCTCAGCCGGCAGAGCTTACCTGCACAGCACCAATGCAAATGAGCAGTAATGCCCAAGTAACAATGATTTGCAGCCCTGCAGGATGTACTTAGTCTTTCATTTAAACCTCTTTGCTCAAGCAGCAGGGTCACTCGCACCAGATTACTGCACCAATACCATAGACACAAGAATCGCAAAAAAGGCAGCTCGATTTTAGAACGACCGTTGGCAGGGTTAGACCACAGCAGGACAGTTACACAGCACTGCAGCAGAGCTTCACAACAGCCCTGCTGTTCAACGGATCTGTCACATTCACAGGTCTGTTAAACACTGACAAGAATATATGCAGTTTTTGCACTCAACAAATACTGCAAAAGGTTTATACAGTATATTTTCCTGGAACATTTCACGTACATCAGAAAATTAGAATGAGCATTGCCGAAACAAACAGGCTGGTGTTGTCTTCCACCCTAAAATGTGAGTCTGCCCACCGCCATCTAATTATTTATTGACAAATATTCACATAGACGTGCAGTAAGAGCTACATATATCACTGAAGTTCTGTCAAAGATTCACTCAGTACTCAGAAGCTTCCTCGTGTTTATTTCTCTGGAAAGTGCAAAACGATCCAAAATGGAATTGCAGTCCTTTTGATAGGCCAACTCACAGCTGTTAGGATCGTTCTGGAGCTCAGACTTCAGCCAGGCAGTGGAGGGTAGCGCTCCGGTGCTTGTTCAAATCCCAAATCAGGACCCAGCTGCTGTACCTTAGAGCCAGGTAAGAATGCTTTTAGCAAACCCAGGCATGAGAACAGGTGCCAAAATCAGGATATGAAAACACAGCCATTTTGGTTAAAAGGATCAGCTATTTGCATTAATAATAATAATTGCTTCCACTTATATAGCACTTTTCTGAATACTCTACTCAAAGCGCTTTATACTGTAGGTAATGGGGATCCCCTCCACCACCACCAGTGTGCAGCCCTCACCTGGATGATTAGCACTAATAGGCAGGTGCCTCAAGCCCTCACCTGTTGTGACAATCTCCTTTCCAGTCAGCACAAGCGACAGGATCCACAGTTTTCCCATTTCAATCCACCCCAGACGCCCGTCCCTTTCAACGCACTACTATGTAACCAGAGTGTAATTTGCCCCATGACACTTGCTTTTCCATGAAGCATCCCTGAACGCCTCAGCCCTAAGCTGCATGACAACAGAACTGCATTCCCAAATATTTAGTTCAGGACTTGAGCAGTAATGGTTTTTAAAAAAAAACCACAGTGATCCCAGTGATAGAACCCAGGCGTGTGAGCTCTCACTGATTGAACCCAATTTCGTGGAGCATAAGTTACAGTAGGACAGCAGCATAAGGATATTCCCCAAACAAAAGTGACAGCCCCCAGCTGTCCTCAGCAAGACGCACAAGGGTTCCGAGTTCATTTTGAATTCGAAGGAAATCCATCTATTAAGTTTGCTCCCGAGGCGGTCTGAGTTGGTTAGTTCCGTTATTATATGCGGTGCCAGAGCATATCGCCGTGCCTGCAGTGTCTGTGCTCCAGCATTGTGCTCCTCAATTGGTCCCCGTGACCTATGCGTTCCATCACGGCTCAGACGCCAAGGAATAAGTCATAATTATGCAAGATGAGCTGAGGGTTCTCGTCAGGTCTACCGTTACATCACACTCCTCAACACTCTGCCTTCATGCTCCGAGAGGACTGGAAGTGGATTATGGGGGCCGCAAACCCACGCTTTGCTAAGAGGACGCACACAGAGAGAGACGGAGCCAGATCCCACAATTAGCGAAGCACAGCTTTCAGAGCCTGAAGGCCAGACAACGACGGGATGGAGAGAGTTCAAGGCAGGAGAGGCTGAGCGAAATGTAAAGGCGGCGAGATTAACAGGGATTCTGCAGCAATTTATACGGCCGACAAGGATATTGGTTTTGCTGTGGCGTGATTCACAGAAGAGCTGTGGAGCTCTGCTGGTACGGATTATGGAAAAGAAAACACCGTTTAAAAAACCAACAGGTTCTATGGTGTCAGCACAAGTACTTTCTCCAGCGAGCTGAGTGTTGATTGGATAATTTCTCTAAAATGTATTTTAAAGTAAGCTGCAACACCTTACAGTAAGTGCCCATATCTACTGATTGCACATGAACTTATCACCCAATTCAATACGAATAAACAGAATATGACAAATGCTATAGTATTCACGTGCAAGAACACCACCTTAGTACAATATTCTGCTACTACTTGAGAGTCTTTTCCTTTCCATTCACTACATTACTATATGATTGAAGCTTTTCTTATGAATACATTTAGTGAGGCAAGCATTTTAAATGCACAATAAACAAGTACCACGAGTTTAACCCCAGTAGCATATTGAAAAACGTGCTTAAAAATGTATCAAAGTCATTTCCAACCAAGCACTAAAAGTCATGTAATATGATTCCTGCACAAATGTAATATTAATACTTGTACTAGGAGACAGCTCCTTAAAGTGCAAGGAGATGGATTGCATAGAACTTCAGGTTTGTGTGAAACTGAAATAGCTTAATCCCTTGTGAAAGAAACAGGTTCTCCATAGCAGCAACAAGAAAAGCCACATTACACAGTATATCAGTGGTTTTAATCTGCAAGAGCCTGAAACTGATAAGACGTCAAGGGTACAGACGACACGGATTTGCGAATGAAAAGCATCAAGTCAATACAGAGCAATGCAGAGTCAACCAGCACTTTGCTCTTTGTAAATATTCCGAGAGGGTTTTCATTTCAAACATCGGTCCATCACAACTCGGCCGTGATGGCTGACAGGGAGAAGTCCAGAGGGCTCTGTGAATTTGTCCCTTTCACCTTTGCAACAAAAAAGAAACAGCTAGCAAATCTCCAACCACTACTAGCAGCATGCTGACCTCTACATACCCAACACCAAGTGCAATTACACCCATGTTAAGCTGTGCAGTAACCATGTTATTTACTGTGTAAATAGCAACACAGGGTTCCTCTGCTAACACCGTGTGGCTATTTACAAGCACGAGAAGCCATACTGTACAGCAGCCTCTAGTGGCAGGTCAACTGCAGCTCCTTTAAGGAAAAGGAAAACATATTTTTAAGACTATATACTGTACAGAGCCATAAGACAAGTCCAGTCACTTTTGAATTCTGCATCCCAGTGAGTCACAGTCAGCCTTTTTGTAATGTGTGTATCATTCCCCACAAAAATATCCTGGGCTTTTGAAGGTCCATACATCCATGATCAGAATTCTGCTTATTCCTGGTAAGGTCACAGTAACACCATCCCGATCCTAGAAAAACAAGGGGCAAAGCAAACTGAAGTCTGGATGGAAAGCGAACGCACTGCTGGACTCCCACACACAAGCACAACTTAGAGCCGAAATAACGTAGCGATAACAGTTTTGCTACAGAGAGAAAACCAGAGCACGTGGGGAAAATCTATACCAACAACAGCAAATCCCAAAAGTCTGGAATTAAACCCTGGACTCAAGAGCTGTGAAGCCACATAGCGTTTGAAGCCACAAATGATAATTTACATTCCGTGGCCTCTCACAGAAGCAAAGCCATACAGTGCACCCAGTCCGATAACTTGTAAAAACAAAAGCTTTCTTACTTATCAGTATCAGACGTCCAGCATTGTGAAACTGCCTCCTGCACGTCAGACACGGTTTCATTGTCCCTGTGATCCAGCAGACGGACAGCTGATCTCCCACCACAACTGTTTCAATGAGACCTGTTACTCTATTCAGTGCTTTCAGGGGAGAAAAACACCAGAGTGAAAATCCAGAACAAAAAGAGAGAAGAATCCACAGCGCCAGCCAACAGCCACACCCCTTTCCTCCTCTCACAGAGCACAGCTCACACTCAGAGCACAACATCCTCTCCCCGGACAGGAGTGGAGGCACCTGGATTCCATTAGTGTCAATTAAGCAGACCTGATGCAGCAGGGATCTTGAGAACTATATGAGCTTCTTAAACCAGAATGGCTCAAATCTTCCAATGGGGATTTTGGTGATGTAACTGAACCAGGTTGATGTAAGGGGATGGGCAGTCCTGGTCCTGGTCCTGGTCAGAGTGCTTGCAAGGTTTTTACATCTCTTCAAAGCTCCAGCACCTGAAAAGACAGGAGAAGCTGTTAGATTGGTCTCTTCAAGCCACCAACGAGCTGATTAATGAGTTGGAATGATAACCTGCAAGCACACCACCCCCCCAGGAACCAGAATTGGACACCCAGGCTTATATAATCAAAATTAATGAAGGAGACTGATCCCTGCAGGAACAGACTTCATTCAAGACTAATGTCCTACAAGCTCTCCTGTTGGGACCCAAATCAGCCCAATGCCTGGAATGGCCAACTCAAATCTTCCAGGGCTGCAGATCTCCACATCATATCCAACCTCTTCCTCCTCCCCTGGGATCTTAATTATTTAATTGAGCCAACGCTCTGCTTGATTGGACCATTTTAGCCCTGAAAATTGAATGTTATGACAGATAATTTTCACACCTGGTTCTGAAGTGCCACAGCCCCGCCAGGTTTTATAGGTAACTTATAATTTTTAATCAATAAAGACCTGGAACCAGTGTCAATAAAGACAAATTAAGTGAACAACTGAGAATTCAGGGTGGAATCAATGGTCTAAGCAGAAAATTGCTTTAGAAGTCTTTTTTTAATGTTTGGCTGAGGGAGTTGAACAGCCCTTCTATCCCATTCAAAGCAATTCAAGACACAACAACCCCTCCATAGACTGGTCAGTCACCTGAAAACAAGCTGTTCAACATGTGCGGTCGGTGGTTTTGTCAGGCTTTGTGAAAATGTTCTTTCCTGGCCCCTTCTTGAAGCCTTTCATGACGTTTTTGTGTTGTGTTTTGAAACCGTTCTCACCCATGGAGCTGAGGTTTTTTTTCAGACTCTCCAAGAAGCGAGTGCCGATGTCAATTAGAGCTCTTTTATTCTTCTTTACAGAACTGTCACGGCACGGTTTCAAAGCCCAAACATCTTTCTTGCTAATGCAGTGCTATAAGGACGTGCTGTTTCTACAAAGAAGAAACAATGAACTCGCACGTCAGTTCATCCACATTGCTAATGGCTAAGACGTTTGCACGATGCAGAATTTCTATAGAGAAAGAGCATTATTAATCACTAGAGATCACAAAGCTTACAGTGCTCTCTTGACAGACATTTCAGCAGATCCTTTTCACAAAGAAATAATACTGTTCCTCATCTGGAGCATCTAATCTCCAGTTATGTTGCGAGATGGGAAAGCTAGGGAATACGTTTCCCACCACTTCTGCTGAAAGCAAGGAGCGAAGCTGTATCCAGGGTTAATAATGCCAGCTACCTTGATGAGCAGCTACTTGAAAGACAAAAAAACACTTTGAAGGGAACAGTCGAGGTGGGAGACCATGTACAACTGGGTAGCTTTGAAATCAAGGCAATTAAGGCTCAAGAGTCTTCTGAGAGAAGCTCTGGAGAGGAGGTGAGTAGAAATATACTGTAAAAGGGGCTTTTCTCAAGCTCCCCATAACCCGAGATATAAAAGAGGGGAGACATGGTACGCAGACCTCCTTTCTGGGAAGGATGTGTTATTTTTATCCTCGATAACTCTTTTTAAGCACCTTCACCTGGACGTGCTGAATTTCAGTCCTGCCACTGCAGAGGAAAACAGGCACTAGAGTTCCGTTCACAAAGAGGCTTTTGTACATTCCTGCAGCAAAACAGCTAGCAGGGTGTGCTGCTTAATGGCCCTCCTCTTGCCTGTAGGCACTGACGGTTTCAACAAAGGGGTATCCGGGCGGAGCGGTGGCTCTGTGGCTCAGGATCTGCGCCTGTGGCTGGAAGGTTGCCAGTTCAAATCCCGCAGCCGGCAGAGGAATCCTACTCCATTGGGCTCCTGAGCAAGGACCTTGACTCCAGCTGCTCCAGGGGTAATAATAATAACTCCTTACACTTACATAGCGCTTTTCTGGACACTTCACTCCAAGCACTTTACAGGTAATGGACAGCCCCACCTGGATGATGTGATGGCAGCCATAGTGCGCCAGAATGCTCCCCACACTCCAGCTCTCAGTGGGGAGGAGAGCAGAGTAATGAAGCCAATTCAGAGATGGGGATTATTAGGAGGCCATGATTGGTAAGGGCCAATGGGAAATTTGGCCAGGACACTGGGGTAACACCCCTACTCTTTTCGAGAAACACCCAGAGATTTTTAATGACCACAGAGAGTCAGGACCTCGGTTTTACATCTCATCTTAAGGATGGCGCCTGTTTACAGTATAGTGTCCCCGTCCCTATACTGGGGCATTAGGACCCACATGAGCCACAGGGTGAGCGCCCCCTGCTGGCCCCACTAACACCTCTTCCAGCAGCAACCTTAGTTTTTCCCAGGAGGTCTCCCATCCAGGTACTGACCAGGCTCACACCTGCTTGGCTTCAGTGGGGCTGCCAGTTGTGAGTTGCAGGGTGATATGGCTGCTGGCCATACGGGGTGCTGTACAATGGCTGACCCTGCGCTCTGACCCCCAGCTTCTCTCTCCCTGTCTGTGTGTCTCATGGAGAGCAAGCTGGGGTCTGCGAAAAGACAAATTCCTAATGCAAGAAATTGTATATGGCTAATAAAGTGATCTGATCTTATCACCTCTCTCAAGAATGCAGAGCAGATTTGGAGGAGTGAAAGAGTGAGGAAGAGTCGGGGGGAGGGGGGGGTGGTGGGTGACAGGCTCTCTGGTGACACAGCACAGCGAAACCATGCAATTTCAGCAGATTTGCAAGATGTGATTTTTTCTTGCCATGGTTCAGAGATGTTCATTTTTCAGATGTGCAGAGCTCGTGGCCGCCTATTCAACAAACAGAAATGCTGAACCACCTCATGCTGATGAGCAAGGAAGAGTGCAGACACCAAGAGGACAAGACACTAGGTGCAACTTTCCACCAGATTTGCTATTTTCACTATGATGTTTTTAGAGGGGCATTGTTCTTTTTTTAATTTACAGTAAAATTCAGTTAGCCCTCAAACGTTCCCTCTTAAGCGACGCAAAACACATTAATAACTGCTATCCACTCTGGAAAGGCTAATTAACCTGAGTTGCATTTGAAAGCTTCCTTTGTTTAACCAGAGTCATGAAATGGCAGTTGCAGCAGATGAAAGGGAAAAGAAAGAACTCTGATTAATGCATGGAGTGGGGCAGGCCTTAAGACAGAGATTATAACTTTGATCCCGGAACTTGGAAGCAATAATCCATCCAAAAGATTCAGTGTCTCAAGTGAAAGTCCGAAAGCTGCGAAGGATTACTTACTCCCCAGATAACAGAAAACCTTTCAGGCGAGCACCTCTTCTTAAACACAAAGATGCTGCGTGCCGTTGTGCATGATAATTAGAGGCATGTATCTAATATTTAAGCTTCATGATCCACAGACTTAACATCTAACGCGGGCTCTGATCCAGAAAATAAGTTTTTGGAGCATGCTTGTTGAGCCCCTTGGCTTCTGTTTTTCATGCTTTCCCTGTAGCTGAAAAGAAGACCCTTCACAGGCAATGAGAGTGAAGGTCTTAAATTAAAGACGTCTTCATGCATTAGCGTGATGCCGTTACTTTAAAAGGCATTCAATTGCTCATATTAACGCAGCATTATAGTGCCCTCGTTATTATTTCAGTTGTAAGGAAAATTTGAGTGGTAACATCTGGCCATAAAACGGAATGTTAAGCACACCAGTTTTTTATTCCTGGCTTCAATAAGCCATTGGTTCTGAAACTGCAGTGCTGCATATGCACATATGGTAGTAAAAGCTAGACTTGATAACAGGAGATGCAACTGTGGAGCTTCTACTGAAAGACCTGGAAACCTACAGGTTCAAGAGCCAAACAGAGAGCAGAAGACGCAGATGTCTCCTAAGAGGAATTGCATTTAAATCTGAGATGGGAGACACATCTTTACACAAAGGGTTGTGGGGGTCTGGAGCAAGCTATGATGCAAGATATATGCCTATATCTTCCTCATTCAAGAAATGAATTCAGATCATATTCCATGGATAGTACCAATTCATTTATTCTGCCATCTACATTGTGGTCTTTTTTTATACGTGTGTCTCGTGATGTGGCTTCCTAAACGGGTGGAGTGTGAGATTAGAACGGAAGATCGACATCCACGCAACGTATCATTTGTACCCTTCGTGTTTCTTTGTTTCAGCAGAGTGTGATTCCGCCCATCATTTACTCACGTGCTAGCAGCTAACAGTCTAGAAACATTTCCCAAACTACTTTCTCTTCCCACAGATCATTCCGTCATTTGTCCGGGTTCTTGAGCCTTGTCCTTCGTTTCAGTCTGAAAGACAGCCAGCATGTAAGAACCTTCCTCCAGTCTTTCTCCATAGTGGCAGGATGACCACCAGCCAGGTGTTAATTTCAGTGCAACTCGCAGTAGTACCTTCACATCCAGGCCCATTAATTAGATCTCCCCTTTAAATACGTGCACTGCATTGCACCAGCTGTCACCGGCACACAGCTCCGCTCATTTGAGAATCACTGGCGTGGAACAGGATTCACCTGGCAGAGTGTGATTCTGTTCAGTTTTTAGGGGCCCTGCGATTAGAGGCACAGCGCATTTTTCCAGCCCATTCACGCAGGCTGAGGCAGCTTATCTGCAGCTGATGTCGTGCAACTGCTTCCTTTCCAAAGGCCAGTTATTTGAATTCTTCATAGGCCATTAGCTTTAGAGGGATTAGCGCAATGAATGGTGCATTATTCCACACACCCTCTCTGCTGCCCCTGTTCTAGCTGCATCTGTGTTGAAATTTGCCCCCCCCCTCCCCTCCGCCCTCTCCTTACCAGTACCACCACTCTGCAATGATGTTCCGAGGATGTGCTTGGTATGACGAGTCCCTAAAGAGAGAAATAATTTCCCCCCTGGGAAGAAAGTGGGGAATGACACACACACAAACACAAGCAATCACCTTTCTTACTCGTGATCCCTACAAACTACAAGTCACACTGCTCCCTGTGTGATAGAACAGAAAAATGAAGAGAGGAACACATTTCAGAAAGTCCATTTCAGCACAATTTCTGTTGCATTGTTTAACCATTAGAAACAGTATTATAGACTATAATTGCACCTTGATCAATGGAAAGCTCTAACTTGGTAAACCAAAAAAAGGTTTTCTGTCCTGATCTTATGTGCTTTTGAACTACAGTATAAGATAAGATAAGATCACTTTATTGGCCATATAGAATTTCTTGAATTAGGAATTCATCTTTCTGCATACCCCAGCTTGCTCTCCATGAGACATAGACAGGGAGAGAAGCTGGGGGTCAGAGCACAGGGTCAGCCATTGTACAGTGCCCCTGGAGCAGTTGGGGTTAAGAGCCTTGCTCAGGGGCCCAGCGGAGTAGGATTCCTGTGCCGGCTGCAGGATTCGAACCGGCAACCTTCCAGCCACAGGCGCAGATCCTGAGCCACAGTGTATGGCTGAAAATGCAAAATAATAATGTGCATTACTATACAGTCATATGAGGCTGCTAGTGAATACAACTGTTAATACAATATTATTCTTCTTAAGGTCAAACATTAGTATAAAAGTATTTTTCTGACAGCCCAAACACAATGAATAAACTGACTTCAGTTAAACTGCAAGGTTATTACAAGTGAGATGCATTATCAGTAAATTCTGTTTAACAAATGTAAAAGCGTAAAGAAATGTAGAGGTTTTGAGTGTGGCATTGGTAGTTTTTATGCATTGCATTTCTAAGTGCTAATACATTATCCTTAATAGCAGTAGAAATTTATTGTTCATCTGGGGAGTAGCATAGCAAATTGAGTGTTTCTTTGGACTCCTGATTGGCAGGTTACAGGTTGGAGTCCCTGCTGCAAACACTGCTGCTGTGCCTCGAGTGAGGTTCTCTACCCCAGCTGCCGCGGCCCTCCCAGCTGTCTGTACCAGTGGGGACCAGCAGTGTTGGAGGGTAATTCCTGTGAAGGACTAGTGTCCCACCCAGAGGGGGAGTCAGGTGCTCAGTAGTCCATTTACATGACGGAAAACAGAATGAAATCTGGCCTGACGAACTGCTGTGGCTTGGATATAGACCTACCATACAATGTCATCTACTTTCCCGGCAAACGAATGGGTTTTACTCCGTCTGAGCAAACACAGAGGTTTTAAAGTTAAAGACAAGCTGCCCGAGTATCCAGGTGTTTGCACTGACATCCTGATTAGGCATTGGCCATTTATCATCAACCTGATAAATGCATTCCCAGGGGCCGGTCTGCTTCTGCCACAGCTGCACGTCCACCTGGCCCTGATGCAGAAACAGGCAAGTGTAGGTAAATCCTGGAGGGGGTGGAGGCAGGTTTCCATAACCCCAGCACATAGCCCCTCGGAATATAAAATGATGAAAGCCTGCTGGCTGTAGAAGACTATGGTTCTTTCTTTGGTTGTTTCTGGGGATTGTAACAACATCGGTAACAGCGGGACGGCCACCCTGCAGAGTCAGACTTCTTGGTGTCACGAAACCCTTGTGCAGAAAGAAATCAGTTAACCCTTTTTTCACGTCTTATATCTTTCTTCAATACCAAGAGAGGGAGACATCTGTCACTCCATAGATCATTCCCACTCTCCGTCTCCATCACACGTCCCCGAGCTGGGGGAGCAGCTCTCCGGGCTGGACAGTCTGCAGTCTCTGTCTCTGAAGGGAAATCGCCAGCTGGCTTCATACGACGATTAGAAGAAAATCTCTTCTTCCTTCTGGACAGAAGCACATTGCTGCCATCAGGGGAAAAAAAATATTTCATGTGTTTCTCATAATCATGAGAAAATGAGCTCGTTATCACGAGATCGTAAATTATCTCATTATTGCAAGATAGTACATTATTGCATAATTAAGAGATATAAACGATCATTTCAGTGTATGAAGAACTTATTACATGGTGTAATGAAAGTACCTAGAAGCTACCGAGACCACAGCTGGAACTGTGGGTTTAGGGTTTGGGCCAGTGTTCAGTGCTGCAGAATGTGCACGGACTGACCTCCCACTGGGGTTTATTCATGATGAAATATTACAGCTCGTACCTAATGTGAACAAAAATCATTATAAGCATGAGGACGCTTAGACATACCTTTAAACAAGACAGAATGTCCCGTGGGATTGATTCCACTGCTTAAAACCGAGATGCAACTGATGATAATGTGGGTCTTTTATGACAATTATATACACATGTCATTATCACATAAAGTACACAATAACATGCTATCCCGTAATGGCTAGAAAACTATCTCATAATAATGACATAAGCTCGTAATAACAAGATCATTTTCATGTAATTAGGAGTTCCACATGAGATATTATAGCATTGCACTTTCATACTTCCTAGCAGCTATTTCCTTTGTACTGTATATATATTTTCTCTGCTTATCATTCCGCAGTTCATGCTTGCGTCTGACGGCTCTGCTGTACATTGAACACTAATCTTACTGTGAAGTGTCTGCTGATTGTGGTGTTTGACCTTAACGAGTCTACTTTCCTGATTTGTGAGACCTTACAGGACATCACGTGTTGAAGCCAATGCTCAAGACACAGCTGGATGAGATCTTGGGATCAATTAGCTACTAACCACGTGACAGGCTAGGTGGGCTGAATGAACTTCTCTCGTCTGTGTCCTTTCTCATGTTCTTGTGCCTGAGGTGAACATCATTTTGATGGAAAAAGCAAGAATTTGCAAAGTTTTTTTTCATCTCTGTTTCTATCACTTGTGTTACAAAACCTGCTTCCTTCATAATTAATAATAATTCCTTACACTTATATAGAGCTTTTCTGGACACTCCATTCGAAGCGCTTTACAGGTAATGGGGATCCCCTCCACCCCCACCAGTGTGCAGCCCCACCTGGATGATGCGACGGCAGCCATAGTGCGCCAGAACGCTCCCCACACACCAGCTCTCAGTGGGGAGGAGAGCAGAGTAATGAAGCCAGTTCAGAGATGGGGAGTATTAGGAGGCCATGATTGGTAAAGGCCAGGGGGAAATTATGGGGTAACACCCCTACTCTTCTCGAGAGACACCCTGGGATTTTTAATGACCTCAGAGAGTCAGGACCTCAGTTTTACGTCTCAAAAAACTGTTTACTCGACACTATCCTGGGGCATCAGGACCCACACAGACCACAGGGTGAGCGCCCCCTACTGGCCCCACTAACACCTCTTCCAGCAGCAGCCTCAGCTTTCCCAGGAGTCTCCCATCCAGGTACTGACCAGGCTCACACCTGCTGAGCTCCAGTGGGGCTGCCAGCTGGGAGCTGTTGGCTATTCCTTCATTCCTTCATGAAGGAAAGATGCAGATAAATTACAAATAACATTAAGAATAAAAAATAGCAGTGGAAATAAACCACAGGCCTTTAAGGAGAGGCTTATTTAACCAAGAACAGCAAAAGATCGATTCACTTCTCTGGTTAGGCATATGAGATTTCTGTTTAACATTCCTTCAGCGACTTCATTTTTTTTTTTCCAGCTGGACTCCAATCGCTAACATAGGCTACAGAGTGTGAATTCCCCCAGGAGTGTGTTCGGGGGGGGGACTCGCAGAGACTTCTGATGACTCATGAAAAGGGCTGTGCACTGACTGTAAAGGAAGAGAGATAGGGAAGATGCTTTCAGTATCCCAGATGCAATGGGAAGCAATCTTCTACGGGTTAAGAAAGGACAAAAAAAAACAGGTTTTGTATCATCAAAACAATACCCCCCCTCCCCCCGTTCACAAAGACCACTTCACAGAGGCCGTGCTCACACAGAAAATACAGCTCAGCGCAGGAAAGGCAGCCAGTTAAGGCACAGCTGTCATCTAACGGCATGCAGAGAGCTCTTCTTCCTGAAACTCTGGACTCGAGCCGGGCTCCACAGCCCTCACTCCTGGTCGCTGCTGCAGAAAGCCAGGAGCAGGTGCACTTTCTGTAGCTCCTTCTTGTTCCACTGCAATCAGGCATATCCCACAGAAAAAAACTGCGAAAAATGAAAAAGGATTTTCCTCTTAAAACCATGACTTTTATTACATGACTTTTACAGTTTTACAGTTGCATTTTTGCATACTATTACATAACCCCCGTCTCTCGGATGAGACGTTAAACCGAGCTCCTGACTCTCAGCGGTCATTAAAGATCCCAGGGCATTTCTCGAGAAGAGTAGGGAGTTATCCCGGTGTCCCGACCAAATTTCCCCCCTCAGCCCTTACCGTGGCCTCCAAACTGTCCCCATGTGTGATTGGCTTGCACTGGCCCTGCGATGGACTGGGGTCCTGTCCAGGGTCTACCCTGCCCTGTGATGGACTGGCGTCCTGTCCAGGGTGTACCCTGCCTTGTGCTCGTTGCTTGCCGGGTAGGCTCCGGCTTCCCCCGACACCGTAGGGTATAAAGAGGTTTGGCAAATGACATGACACGACATTACATAACCATGTCTTTTTAGGAGCTTTTTGGTCTTGGAATGGGGCCCCTCCAAATCACAATTTGCACATTCACTACTGTCATCAGCTCCCACCCCAACCTTATTTTACTATGTAGCACAATGAAATCAATGAATTCTGTAAGTAGAAAGCTTTTATTAACCAGATTTGAAGGACACATGATAAATAACTTGCAAATGTGGCGGAGCTAGTTCTGGCACAGTGACGTCATCGCCCTCCCTGCGTGTAGCAGGGACCTCAGCCGCCTGGGCTGGGGGAGGTCTCCTTTAGCTCACTCGGCTGGTTCCCTGTTGCGTTACGCCGGAGACCCGGGTTCGCGCCCCAGGTGTTTGCGGGCGGAGCGGCGGAGGCCCGAGCCCGCGGGGAACCACGACAGTCACATAAACAAGAACCAGAACCACACATGTTACAAAGATAACACAAATGTGTCATGTACAGCGTGGTAACAGCCTAGATTAGCACAGCAGCAACAGAAGGAGCCTCTGGAGGGCATTTTGGACTCACATTTGAATGTGCCGATTAAAGAAGTATGTTGTGTTGCACCATGCAGGGGCCCTGTGGTGACCGTGGGGCCCTAGGCAATCGTCTAGTTCTCCTAAGCCAAGGGACAGCCCCGAGTGAAGCATTAACACTGACGCAGTGTCATGCGTCACTGACGCATCATACTAAGGTCAGCAGGTCCAGGTCTCCTGGAGATGGGAGACTCCTGGGAAAGCTAAGGTTTCTGCTGGAAGAGGTGTTAGTATGACCAGTAGGGGGCACTCACCCTGCAGTCTGTGTGGGTCCTAATGCCCCAGTAAAGTGACGGGGACACTATACTGTAAAAAGATTACAGATTACTGTAAATCTGTCCTTCAGATGAGATGTAAAACCGAAGTCCTGACTCTCTGTGGTCATTAAAAATCGCAGGGCGTCTCTCGAAAAGAGTAGGGGTGTAACCCAGGTGTCCTGGTCAAATGTCCCCTTGGCCTTTACCAGTCATGGCCTCCTAATAACCCCCATCTCTGAACTGGCTAAATCACTCTGCTCTCCTCCCCACTGTTGTAACAGAAAGAATAAGGTTCTGGATCCCGAGATGAAGTAAAACAGATGAGTTTATCGCATGCAAGGAACAATAAAGCCGAAGTCTTGTTTCCCGCAAGAAACAACAAAACCGAAGTATTGTTCGATGTGCCGGTACAAACTTTAGGTTATATAGTCCTTCCTTGCTGCTTCGGACGTCATTCGGTGTTATGGTAAGGGGGGGGGGGGGTCATGGTATTTGGCCAGTTAAGAGGCCCTGGCCAAATGGTCAGTTTAAGATTATGCCCCAGGGGGTTCCTTGCTCGCATCTGGAATCCTTATCAGTTAAGCCCCTTTCCTGCCATAAACCCCTGTTGCTTAGAAGTCTAATTTTCAGGCAGAACTGACTTAAGTTATTAACCCTTTTTACATCTTGTCTCTTACTTCACCACTGAGAGCTGGTGTTTGGGGAGAGTCTGCACACTGCACACTGGTGGTGGTGGAGGGGATCACCATTACTTGTAAATATATATGTGTGAGGAGTTGTTATAATTATTATCATGGAGAGGTGGAGCTTTGGCTCAGAGAGATCTCCCTCCCTCCCCGCTCTGACACAGTCCCTGAAACAGCTGGCCAGTCCTCCTCATGCCTCACCGGTGTGAACTACAGGTGCTGTCTGCAAGCGACCAGTGCCCTCTGAGCAATCTTGAAGTGGCCAGGGGGATCATACAGTATATAAGACTGCACTGTATATAAAGGCTGCATCTGAAGGGCTGGGATTTGGAAGTGAGTGTCCTTGCTGCAGAAACACTAAAGTCTGAGGACGAGCGCTTTTAGTGTGATTGGAGTGGAATATGCTGTAATGGAGATTGTGGTGTGAATCTGTTGTTTTGTAAAACAGTTCTCAGTACAAGGTAGGCAACAGCTCAGGCCCAGAAAAGTTTGATGCAGGAGGAGGCGTTAACAGAGAACTCGAAGGGTGATGGAAGTCGGCGATGTGATGTAAAAACTGCTGTAGGTGATCACTAGTTCAGGTGCACCAACACAGTCATTGCTGTACTTTTCTAATGCGTGGTTTCCTGGCTATGTAACCCCGCTGCATGTTTTGACTGAGCACACTGTAATCAATACTACCTTCTTTGTAATTGATGCACCACTATTTTAAGGCATGTCAGCTCTATCTTGTTTTTCTCGTGTGAGTTTCTCATCTTATATCTTTTGTTTTGGCTGTGGGGGGATGATTCAATCAACTCTGACCCTCTGCGGGATGAGTCACAGACAAGTTTTATTGCTGTGTTCTTCACCATAGGCAAATATGACACATTATCAAATCTATTGCCTATTTATAGCCTTAATTCTGGGATGACCAAGGACAGGTGTGGAAATTAAATCTCAGTGTGAGTCCCCTGTGCTGAGAAAAATGATGAAGGACAACCGGGTGACGATCCCCCTGCGCACCCTACCCTCACAAGGTTAATGAGATAAAGCTGTCAAAGGGTTGTAAGAATTTCAGAACTATTACAAAGGAGAGGAGCCATGAGGCCCAGCTGGCCTGTCTGGGAGCCAGTTCTAATTGATTTCAGGTTCTCATGCAGCCGTTTCCTGAAAGGAGTCAGGGTATGAGCTGCAGCTTGGTCCACACCCCCCACAACTCTTGGGGTAAGGATGGATCTCCTGTCCCCAGTGTTTGAAAGCACTTACATGCAGTTTCACACTTGTGTTCTCTGGTTCACCCTTCATGGTTCATGGTTCACAGTGCCTTCATTCGTACCAAAAACTCAGACACACGCTGAAATCTACTTCTACCTTACATGTCAAGAAGCTCACTCCCCAGAATTTCTATCCTTTTATTTTCATTCTGTTGATGCATGTTTTTGCACATCTGATGTTGTTTTGCACATTGCCTGTTGCTGTTTTTGCACACTGCCTGTTGTCTCTGTCTTTCTTTTATTATACAATTGTATTGTTGTTTTTTTGTACTACTTACCCTCTGAGAGCTAGCTAAATAGCATTTTGTTACACCATATACCTGTACATGAGTATAATGACAATAAACTTGAACTTGAACTTGAATTTCATTGTCCACTGGGATGACTGTTTTCAGAGCCTCTAAGGGTTTTGAACCTCTGTACAAGACTATAAAAAGCTCAGATCCTTCAGCTTGTCAGTGAAACACTTTCCCTTGAGCCCTGAAATGCATCTGGTTGTCCAAACCTGTACACAATCTTCTAAATGAGGCTTTGCTAGTTGAGTTAAACACATTTAACACAAAAGGCCTAATTAATATCCTAATATTGTGATTTTCTTTACAAATTGGACCCCTCTCTTAATCCACTAAGTACTGTAAGTGTGGGTTGTGGCATGGGAAAGTTCTTGGGAAAGGTAACACTAATCCTGTCCAAAATTACACTGGAAAGCTGTAGTGTATTGGAGTTTCTCCTGCCACCATCAGCCCAGCGAGCGGATGGAGCCGGGCTGCACAGCACCTCTCCAATTTCTGATGGAAAGGGACAGATCCCAAATCAATAGCCCCGATATCTCTTTCCAGGACCTCCCTCACTTCATGAATAATCCAGGGGTGGCTGGTCTTCCCGAAGCCTCAATCGCACCAGGAATTTCCTGTTCACTGGCCTGACGTTAAACTGCTGCTAAACTGCTCTTCCTCCTGCACTGTCAGTCTCTCGGAAAAACTAAAACCTTGGGCGTCCTTTCAGTGGCAACTGCAAAAAAAACAACAACAACAGGACTTTCTCTTGTAAGGTGGGACTAAAGTGACTGAATTAAAAAGCATACCCATCCTCGCGCCTGTCCCTGTAACACAAGACCGTTCGTCATTGGCATCTCACCCTTAACTTTCTTGAGCTGCTTCTGCTCAGCTGTATCGCTATTACCTCTGCTGTTATTATTAATAAATTCCACTGTTAGAACTGCCAATATAATAATATTAGATGAAATAGAGATCATTTGTTCATATGATAATGTATTCCTGCCAAGAATACAGCAGACAGCGATTAAGGCCAAGGACTGATCTATCTCCTTCACATTATTACTATTAATCGTCATAAAATGCGGAGATTTTAATCATTTTAATAGATTTTCTCATTCTCCATTTTGCCCTTTCTCTGTGAGCGCGCTCTTGATAGCTTCAAAATAGTTAATCGGGAATTAATTTTAATCTGATCTGGACGCCTTGGGAAAGAGCATTAACCCTTTCTCCCAGGTGCTTTTCCGACTGACCGAAATCGCAGAGTCTGATGTAAGAGAGACATTTCAAGGCGTGTCTCGGTAATGTTTTCGTGTGGCGATTGCAAATCACACATTATAAAAGCGTAACAAGCTGTTAACAATCAATAAGGCATTTCTAAATAACAGTAAGTCCAACGAGCATGCTACATAATAAATTATTAATAGAGGTCAGATATCAATACTCTATTAACACTCTCTTCATATTGTAATTTATGCTGAGGGCTGTGTAATTTGCTATAAACGTGCTGATATCGTATCTTGTGCATCTCTGAAATAAACTGTTCCATTTGCCTTCAGTTTGCAACAGTGTTGCATAGTGATTAGGACTGTATCCTTAAATCAGAGTACTTCAATCAGATTGCTCTGTTCAAATGCTCAGCCCAGGAAATGTGCACAAAAGTAAGATACTTTGGATAATATCCCTAGCCAAAAAAATTAATAATTAACCCCTTTTTGCGATATAAAGTTTTGTTTCAAGCAGCAACACAAAGTGGCAACAAAAATCTCATTTATTAAAACAACATTCCAACTTTACTCTATTTTTAAACTTCTAAGCAGAGACATGTACTGTACTGCTGATACAGCCAACTAATCAAACCTTCCAATTTACGTCATATTGAAAACTGCTACTTATGGTAAGTGTAAGCTTTTCAAAATCTGTCATGCTGTATTCGACTAATTTTATATACTGAAAAAGTGATCCACTTGAAACATTCTTAAATGCTTTTTTTATTGTGTTTTAAACACAGTCGTGACTGTAAACTGAATTCATTGTGTTTGTCTTTGAAAGGCTTTATATGTTCCACAAGGCATGAAAAAATTGCTGACTTCAATACATCCTCTGACAGGACTTTTATGTGTTTGTTCTGAATAGAAGCAGGAGGCACTCAGAGGTGTTAGTTGAAGAAGTTATTGCCAAGGTTTTTGTTCTTTGTGCTGTGTCAGAGATCGTATATGTCTTTTACGCAAATTCTGATCTTTCTACTCAGTGAATCACATCCTTATTAATACGTATTTCACAAAAAGAAGAGTGCACCAAAAGTATCTCTATACAAGGAAAAGAAAAACAGTAAGTAAGGTTAAAACTGAGCGCAGGCCATTGTGTCCATCGAGTGCAATTTGGAGTTTCTTTACTATTTGTAGTAGTTTATTGATTCAAGAATCTCATACAGCGGTTTCTTGAAAAACGTCAGGGAATCAGCTTCAATCGCATGGCAGTGTTGCTTGTTGCACACTCCCACAACCCCTTGTGTAAAGAAAGGCCTCCCGTTCTCGGTTTCGAATGCATTTCCACAGAGTTCCCACTTGTGTCCTCAGGTTTGCCATTCAATGCGTGTTCTGAAGACGTCTGCCGGCCTGACTTTGTCAGGGCCTTTGAGGATTTTGAAGACTTTTATCAGGTCCCCTCGTAGACAAGAGACTCAGCTCTTCCTGCTGGTCAGTGTAGGACCTTCCTTTACGCCCCAAAATGTAACTGATCATTCTCCTCTGGGAGAATTCCACAACAGCCACAAAAGTATCAGCATTTTGCCTTTCTTATGTAACAGTAAGACCTTTATCAAGGTAAAAATAAGAGTATTTTGATCATAAGTGCAAACTCAGTGGATATTCTGGGGCTCAAGCATCTACAGAGAAGACATAGGGTGACTGAGTGCCCCCTGGGAAAGAGGAGTAGTGACTCCTACAGTATGTAGTCCACTGTTGCTTGAAGTGGCGCTGAGCCCTGCCCTCATGCTTAAGGACTGAATTATCAGGTATCAGAGGCCTGATGTGGATGCACAACCTGGGGGGCTTTTATCAGGTATCAGAGCCCCACTGGGAATGTATGAGCTGGCGGCTATTATCAGGTATCAGAGCCCCACTGGGGAGGCATGAGCTGGGGGCTTTTATCAGGTATCAGAGCCCCACTGGGGAGGCATGAGCTGGGGGCTTTTATCAGGTATCAGAGCCCCACTGGGGAGGCATGAGCTGGGGGCTTTTATCAGGTATCAGAGCCCCACTGGGAATGTATGAGCTGGGGGCTATTATCAGGTATCAGAGCCCAGCTGGGGATGTATGAGCTGGGGGCTATTATCAGGTATCAGAGCCCAGTTGGGGATGTATGAGCTGGGGGCTATTATCAGGTATCAGAGCCCAGCTGGGGATGTATGAGCTGGGGGCTATTATCAGGTATCAGAAGCCTGCTGTGGATGCACAAGGTGGAGCCATGCAACAGTGCCCCCTGCAGCTTGACCGGGGTCTGCGAGAGTGCGATGTGGCCAGTGAAGGCTGAGCCACGCTGCCAGTCTGTGCCCTCAGGATGGTACAGGAGCGTCAAGCCCGGGGTGCTTTGGGTGAAACCAGACCATGTGTGGTTTGCTGGCACCCCTCTCCCTCTCAATCCCCTTCACCCCTCTCAAATCTTCACCCCTAAGCTGTTAATACACAGTTTAGGGAGAAAAGCTGAGCTGATTATCAAGTGCACATCCAGAAGTGGGGATTATGAAAATAAAAAGAAATGTAGATTCCAAATCTTACTCTTCTGTTCTCTGATCTGCAGAGGAAGTACTTCAGCATCCAGTACATTCAGCAACTATTTGATGCGCTGAATAATGATTGAGAAACGCTCTGTGGAAACTCGTTGTGGAGCGTGCTCTGCTGAATGAAAATTAAAATGAACTGATGCTTTCTGTGCCGTTTCAAAGAACGGTAACTTGTTTTTTTAAATGAAAAAGTCAACTATTCTGCCTTCTGTGTTGAGCTGGTTTCTATTTACTCTGAAATCCCTGAAACGACCTTGGCGGATGCCTGTTCTGCAGCTGGCATTGCAGAAATTGTAAGGAATCAGTTCTTTCCAGACCCTATGCAGACGACACAATCCGGAATAGTGAGGAAACACTGGGGGAAAAGCCATGCAGGAAACGGGGATCAAAACAGGATCGCTTGGTGCGCTGGTGTTCAGGGGGGGTGAGTCCGGGGCAAATATCCAGTAGAAATCCAAAGGGGGAATCCAAACACAAGCAAAGTCCAAAGCCGGGGGGTCCATCCAAAAACAGACAAGATAAAACCTGGAACCGGGTCGGAACCGGCGGAAGAGAAACGGAGAATAAAACCTTTATGGGACCAGGCGCTTCCAGGTCCCAGACTCGCACGATACGGAGATCAGATGCAGAGTCCGGATTATTGTCAGCGCCTGGCTTTTAAGGTGGACTGGTAACAGGGGACAGGTGCGGGGAATGAGGCAAACAAGGAGGAGCCGGAGCACCCTTAAGGAGGAGGGACTACAATCGTGACAGAAATTGGTTTAGTCTTCGTGAACAACGCGGGCCAGGACCATGGGGGGACAGCTAAGGACCCTCTCACAGGTGTACATTGATGAAAGGGTGGAGATTAAGCAGGAGGAAGGCCCCACGAAAAATCAAACCAATCAATAACAGAGAGCGGGAGTTTTCTGCTCCAGCTAGGCTGTGAAGCATTGCTCTGTGGGCCACCCCCTGCTCTGCATTCAAGCTGGCTCTCATAACACAGCAAGGGAGCGGGGCAGATTAAGTCTTCCAAGCAGAAAAGGGACAGCCAGATCTGTCATGTAGTACATGCTTGGCCGCTGTTCATTAATTCATTAATTGTTTGCTTGGCGTTCTAATGTGAATCCAGCGGGAGATAACACCGAAAGATGACTCCTTAATTAGACCACTGTCGTAACTCACTGGGACAGACTTTGCCC
Organism: Lepisosteus platostomus; assembly: GCF_059453375.1. NCBI lineage: Eukaryota > Metazoa > Chordata > Actinopteri > Semionotiformes > Lepisosteidae > Lepisosteus > Lepisosteus platostomus. Next base: position 15,149,920 of record NC_142628.1, read on the forward strand.
AGTCAAATGAATATCCAATGGGCTGCTTCCCCTGCCTCATTAATATTAGATCGCCTCTATCCTCATGAATATTAAATTGCCTCTAGCCTCATGAATATTAGATTGCCTCTAGCCTCATGAATATTAAATTGCCTCTAGCCTCATGAATATTAGACTGCCCTCTACCCTTTTCGACCTCTTATACGTCTTGACCACCTGTCCTCCAATGGGCTGTCCTGCAGTGAAGTCTAATTTCTGGCAGGTGTCCCTCATTCCATTCCAGAGGCAAATCTTAGGAGATGCAGGCCAAAGACTTTCCTTGCCCTTTACAAAGATGACCTGCACAGATATACTGTAGATACAGTGCTGTGCGATTCGCACTCATACAGGCGCGAAATGTCTTTCGCCTCTTAGTTCAAGTAGGGAGCTGTGTCAGCAGGCGTAGCCAGCAAAGAAACAAGTAAAGGTTTATTCCCGGCTGAAAAGAGAAGAAAAGAAACACCTGATGGAGGCTCCACAGCCGAAAAGGTTGTGTTTCTTTTCTTCTCTTTTCAGCGGGGAATAAACCTTTACTTGTCCCTTTCTCCTCATAGTGCAGGGTTGCACAGCTCCAGTCCCAGAGAGCTAGAAACCATTTCTTCCACATAAGCTCTTCATTGCCTACTGTAACTGAGCTCCTTACTAGCTTTAAATGGACAAGTACAAGCTGCTCCTTGTTCTCACGAAGCGGGAGATAAACTGCTGGACCTACTGTATATACTGTAGCCTGCTGGACTGCTGGCCTTGAGGGCCTGAGATAAGGGAGTCCCCCCCCCGTCACAGCTGCTCCATCCATCCGCCTCCATCGGTGTAGGGGCTCTTCATCCCGGAGCTGCGGCGCATCGGGACGCCACATTTCCGATGGGAAAAAAAAAAGTGTTTGGGCCCTGCAGGCACGCAGCTGTGCCAAGGCTGCTCCATCCATCTGCTTCCCTTGGTGTAGGGCCACGGCCCTGTGACTCCCGGCCTGCTGCGCATCGGGGCGCAAGATTTCTAACAGAAAAAAAAAACAGAGTTCGGAGCTCCCCTGCAGGCAGCCAGCTGTGCCAAAGCTGACAATGACTTTGCTAACCTGTTTGCAGCAGAGAAATTGGAGCTTTTTGTTTGGGTTTTTATTTTCTTTGCTGCGAACTGCAAGGTGTTTGAAAACCGACAAACAAAGAAACAGGGAGGCCTGCGATCCTTTGCTGGCCATCTGCCAAATACAGAAACATGCTTTATTATAATCAACAGTCCAACAGGCACAGTCACGCTGTCTGTAGTTACACTACCTGGAGGGGAGAAGCTATCTCCTACACTTCTCATTTCGAATGGGGTTCATGGCACCTCAGAGTTGTTCGGTGTGTTGACTTGTTTCTGCTTTTCCACATAAACAATCCCCTCCAGCACGTCTGTCGCCAGGGATGCTACTTAAAACGGAGAGAATCGTGTCATAAAATGCTCAATTACAGAAAGACATCTGCTACTTGTTTTAGTTTTATTTCAATCTGTGTGCCTTTACAGACCGATCAAAGACAATTTAAAAAAAAACAAAACATTTTCCGATGTTCTGAATCGGTTCGCTGCCTGGTGCGATTCACCTTGGCTAATTTCTTGACTTGGCTCAGGCTCGACTTTATGATGTATTATTTGATACCAAGGCGTCGGATAACCGGGCGCACATTACGTGCCTGTGGAGCGATTTCACCCAGCACTCACGTTACCCTGCCAACAAATACACGCAGCGTTTACTTGCGACTACAATATAGTGGAATTTCACATTTGGAAGACGCATTGATTGGAGAAAAATTTGGATGATGCCCAATAAATATTGTATAACCAATAAAATTAAGGAGGTTTCATACAAAATAATTCATCGAATTTACCCAGTTAAAACTCTTGTTACCCAATGATTAAAAATTAATAAAGATGACAAATGTATTTTTTTGTGACAATAGCCCTGAAACTATTCAGCATTTGTTTTGGTTATGTCCCAGGGTAAAAATGTTCTGGACTCAGTTGCAGAATTATATTAAAAAAGAGACCAATATTGATATTTGTTTTGTTGAAAAAGATATTATGTTAAGTTATATCCCCAGTGAAAACAATATAAAATTTTCGTTTGTAATAAATGTAATTATTATACTGGCACATTATCACATACATAAAATGAAGTGGTCTGGGAGGTTCCCTGTGTTTGAGTATTTTAAAATGGAAGTAAAGGGGTATTTGCAGACTATTTCGAAATGCAAAAATATGAAAGCGGTGCGGACATTATTTTTATTTAATTTCTTTAATCTTTTTTCATAACTTGAATTTATGTAGTAGTATGTACCCCTGATGATATTTTTGTTTTGAATTGTTATATGTACTCTTGTTTGTATTGTAATTTTTGTTCTTTTGTTAAGCATGAATAAAAATTAAAACAAAAAACAAATATACGCAGCGGGTGCTGTTAGTAAAAGCCGCCGGCAGAGCCCTGTGATTAAATTTCCCTTATTGCCTGCACACATCTCAGTCCAGCTCCCGCCGGTGAGTCAAGAGCAAGTGAAACTGCACCAGCGACGCAAAATTCCAAAGCTGTTTTCGAGTTCCGACTGTCAGAAAAAAAAAGCTCTTTGTAGAAAGAAATGTGAGGATTAACATTTAAGAAAAGCTCAAACAAAAACACGTTGTCATTAGAAAGGTTTTTTAAAAGGCAAATTTTCTGTTCGCGTCACAGCGAGAACTCAGAGCAGGAGTCAGATACAGGTCTCTGCGGGCGCAGTCTGCAGGACTGGAATGAGGTGTCTGAATTTTTATCAGGGAAGCATCCTGTAATGTTCTTTTGTTTGGGGACTTACTGTTTGTACTTTTTTTTTTTCTTTTCATCTGTTCCTTTAGTTATTCTGTTTGTGTGTCTGTCTTGTTCTGGCTTCGTGGCAGATCCTGCTCCTTCAAGAAACAGCCGAATGAGATCCCGGTATCAGTGACTTCTAACACTGGAAAGCGCAAATGGAGTTGAATGCCCCCTTCTGCTCCCTTATTTCTTCCTTTGTGTTCATCTACTCTACTCCCTGCACAAAGCAGGTCGCTGTGTAGCTCATAACACTCCTGGCTCCCGACTGAACAACCGAACTTCCTGCAGTCCCAAAGCCTGATTTTTTTTTGCAATGCTTTTCCCTGCCGAAAGTTAACTGTTCAAAGCTGGGAATCAGGGGAGGTATCGGCTTGAGCTGATGGCACACCCACACCGGAGAAGCTTGCGAGAAATGTGCTTGGATAACCCTGTCCAAAAGCCTTCCTGTCCCGTTGTGTCAGGACATGTCCAGTTGTTTCAGTTAGATTGCAGATGGGCATGTCTCAGAATGCAGTTAAGACTTTAACCACACAGTGAACACACCAGAGAATTTAGGAGGGGCACTGCTTGGCAGGGAGGTGACGTATCCCAGGAGGCAGCCATGTGGAGGAGTGGTCAGGGGACTCTTAGAGGAACGTTACAGTCCTTGATCGAGGATTTGACAGTGCAGTTGTACCTGTGACCACTGGGATCCAATCAGCTTGCTTCCGTAAAACATGGCTTTCTATGAAAGGGTATAAAGGACAGCTGCTTTGAATAAATAAAATAATTTCATTACAATATCAATGGATACGTTTATCTCAAAATGAATTGAAAGGTTATTGATAAATCAAGAAGAAAAATGTTCTCTGTAAACTGCATCATAGCTCTTTGAATCACTGATCGCCTTCAACCTTTGATTCTAATCAGGTGCAAGTCTCGCAACCTACTGTGCATTTCATCTGAGAAATCAGAGGATGATAAGGTAGCATTAGTGCAGGGTCTTCTCCACTCAGGCTGGATCGGAGCTGCCTTCTGGGGGAGTTAATCTACAGAAAAATGACTATTTTTTTTCCATCTCAAAAAGTAGTGCTGCAGGAGATAAGAATTTAGCAATGACTTCAAACATGAAAAGTTATCAGTTTTCCCAAGAGGCTTGGGCAGTGAAGCTGCTCAGTTCACTGAGCCCATTGCTGTTTCAAGTGCATGTTATGTTATGTAGCTGTGACTAGGGGCGCACCACGGACCAAGCTTGACAGAATGGGGAGTGAGCTGGACAGTTTGCTCTCATTTCCCCACACCATACCAACCTCTCCAGCTTGCACTTGTAGACCTGGCTATCCAGAGAGGACAGATATAGTAATCACAGCCCAGCCAGAGAAACTGGACACAGGCATACCTGGCTGCCCAGGGAGGACAGATATAGTAATCACAGCCCAGCCAGAGAAACTGGACACAGGCATACCTGGCTGCCCAGGGAGGACAGGCTCAGTGACCACAGCCTGGCCAGAGAAACTGGACACAGGCAGATCTAGCTGTCCAGAGAAGACAGGTTCAGTGACCCCAGCCTGGCCAGAGAAACTGTACACAGGCTGACCTAGCTACCCAGAGAGGGCAGGCTCAGTGACCACAGCCTGGACAAAGAAACTGGACACAGGCTGACCTAGCTGCCCAGAGAGGACAGGCTCAGTGACCACAGCCTGGACATAGAGACTGGAAATAGGCTGACCCGGCTGCCCAGAGAGGATAGGCTCAGTGACCACAGCTTAGCCAGAGAAACTGGACACAGGCTGACCTGGCTGAACAGGGAGTCCAGGCTGTGCTCCCACTGCCACCAGGGAGAAGTGGAGACAGAGATGCACCTTCTGCTGCACTGCAAGAAATACTCTGGGATTAGACAAAACATTCTTCTGGGATTAAAAATAACACATTTAATCTCAGAATTCCCCCACTTTCCAGAATCAGAACAGTTCCCATCCCTGCTGGGGGAGGGAGAGTCAACACTGCAGCAGCCCAGTGTGTGATCTCCTGTCCCAGCCCGAGGAGCCGACAGCGCGCCTGACTCTCAATAACGTTTCAGTGATGTATGTGGATGCCTATAAATGCTGTGTTAATTGAACTTGCTTTGGCAACACTGTAACTCATCGGTCATGCCAATAAAGTGCTTGAAATTGGCATTGGAATTGGACTCGTTAACCCTCAGCTGGAGGGCACGTCTGATGACAGCGCGAGAGATGGCAGGTCGCCCGACCGTGAAGCAGGGGTCCTTATCTCTCCTTGTCGGGGGATGCAGTGGTAAGCCGAGCTCGAAATTCCCGAAATTCCAGAATCCCCAAATTCCTGATGGGTACATTAACGAATTCCCTCCGGCTGGTCTTGGGAGGAGGCAGGCTGCAGGAGACTCCGAGCTGCGTGTGTTAAAGTAGCTGTTGATCTACCGGAACTGTCCTATTAAATTAATCATTGCGAGAGGAGCAAAACAGACCTCATTAGCGCTCTGCTTTGTACTTCTTTTGGGGCACCAATTTACTGCGTTAAGTGAAATATGATTGCTGCTTAATGGGTTTTAAAACGTATCACTTAAATTCTAATAGATTTTTATTATTCCTCCAGTTCGTTTATTCAGCTTCAGAGTTTTGTTTTGCTTGATTTCAGCTTCTGAGCTCTTAACAGCTCCAGTGCATTTATAACCAGTCTGGGAGGCCCAATGACCAGAGATCTTTTACATTCACAACGAAATCAAAATCCTAACCGGCATCGCTCATTTGTTTATTAATTTAGCGCCCTGGTAGGGAAACCACTAAACGGTTATTTCAGCTGATTAGAAATGGAATTTCTTGTAGAGCAAGAATGCATGTCAAATCGGAGAATATACACCTTGGAATATTTTAGTACAGTGGTGCTGTATTCCGTATTCCCACGGAGATGTCATCCTGGGACTCATTTTACCACCCACACAGTGTTGAGCTGCCAGTAAAGAGCAACAGGTTTCCTTTTAACCTGTTACTTCTCTCACAGGTGCTGTACTATCTAATCTCGCTCAGCCTCCGCTTTCACAAAGAGTAGTGGGTGTCTGGAACGGGGTATCCTGTTGCCTTGGCTTCCTTCAGAAAGCAGCTGGATGAGCCTCTTCGATCAGTTAACGACTAATGACCAAAGACACCGAATGGCTAAACGGTCTCCTTAGCTCTGTTAGATCTGTTAAACTCTGTTATGTTTCTCTCTAGAGCTGTGTTTTCCATTTGTATTTCTTGTGTCTTCTGGAGCACGCTTTAGTCTCGATCCCGAGAGCAGTGGTTTGACTTTGTCAGTACCTTTGAGGATTATGCGAAGCAGACCTCCTCCTAGTGTTCGCTGTTCGACTAAAGACATTTATTTTTGAGCGTGTCAGTTTGGGGCATTCTAAACTAGGGCATGCAAATAGATGAAGGAGTTCACTGAAAACGTTCGTTAAAAAAAAGGAGTTTACAATTTCTGGTGGCATCCCCATCCCAGAAACTTGAGATAATATATAATATGTATCCCAGCACGTTACATTATTCATGCAATCATACTGTACACGCGCCTTAACGATGCAACCCGAAAGAAATTGCAAACGAGGTCTTTGTTTGTCCAAAAGCTTTTGATTTGAATTGACCATCCCTCCCCCCCAGAAGAGCTCTGCTGTCACGCATTGAGGTCTTGAAGACCGTTATCTGTTTTGACAGCTCAACAGATGGGCCCTCACCCCCCTTTGTTGTTTCATCTTCAAGTACGGAGCTCCCTTTGTTGTGGCAAAGAATCTAAATGGAAAACTAAGCCTGCATATACCGTAGATGTGTTTCCTGGGAGATCTCATGGCAGGACTGGACTCACTCACAGGTGAAGGGGACACCTGCCTCTCCCCCAGTCCTGGCAGTCAGAAAGCCTGGAAGTACTGTTTTCTATTACCTCTGGTTGTCTCACAGTAGAGAAAGACATTAACATATTTTCCCTCATTATAGCACAATCCCACACACATTCACATGGACGGGAAAAATATTTTTTCTCATTTGATCTAATTATAAGAACAATTACTGTAAAGTCGGGCGTTTCTCCTGACATAATTAGTTTGCAGATCACGTTGCATTACCATATCGCGTTACATAATGCTTTACATTGGACTCGAGCGACTAATTCAATTGTATTACTGCAGCACTCGCCATGTTCAGCCTCCCCAGTTTCCCACACTGCTAAAATTCAGAGAACTCCAAAATTAAAGTCATTCATGGCAAGTTCGGGGAAAGTAAAAGCCACGTGAAACTTTTAAAAAAGGGGCAAATGAAATAAGCAGAGTCACCTGCTTTTTTTTTACATTTCGTTTTGTTTTGCTTTCCGAATCTTGTTCTCCAAGTTCTCTACTGCTGGGGCCCAGAGGTCAGGAAGAGCAGAGGATGGGAGATCACAGGGGACACTGGAAATGGAACCAGGAGGTTTGATTGGTGCAGAATCTTGACAGTAGGCCACATGGGCACTTTGGGTCTAGTGTTTTAACTTGAAAAGTGCAACATTTGTGCCGTGTCTGCTCTGTGACCTGCTGTTTTCTTGTCTGTTTTAGAGAAGTGCACAGTAGGAAGAAGAAAGCTCAAAACCCACTCTTGCAGAATGTATGAGTAACCCAGAGACTCACAGAAACCTCGGGGTAAAGAAATACCTCCTATTCTTGGTTTTAAATGCATTTCCACATTGTTCCAACTACACTGGGTTGATTTTAAATACTGGTATCAGGCCCCCTGATAATCTCCTGTATTCAAGACTGAAATGGTTCATTTCTTTCAGCCTAGAGGACATTCCCTTAAACCACATGCAGTTGGTTGCTTTTCCCTGGATTGATTCCAGAGCAACAATATCTTTTTTATAACACAGTGATCAAAGTTGCCCAAGAGTGCACAATATTCTACATGTGGATTTACTAGTGCCTGATTCAATTTTAACATCACATTTATTGATTTACTCTACACTGTATCCTAATATTTTACTTGCTTTTTTCAGTTCTTCCCCACGTTGTCCAGAAGGTGTAAATAATGTCAACATAAACACAGAAGTCTTTTCCTTAGTAGCCTCTACGAGCTCAATGTTTCCCAGTTTTTTAGTTACAGTTTTTACTGCCTGTATGCAAAACCCTGCACTTATTTACATTAAATGTCATCTTCCAGTTATTTTCCCAAGCATAAACTTCAACTGAAATTTTTTAATTTGATTTGGTGATCATTTGATACTGCGCTTCATAATTCTCCTAACATGGTAGCATTTGAAAACCTGATGTTTCGCTAACCATACAAGAAGATAGATCACTGATAGAAATAAGGTAATTACAGCATTTAATCCCTACTTGTACTCTCTGTTTTCTATTAATCAATTTTCAATCCAAACACTTGTTTCCCTAAATGTTCACCCCCTTCAATTTGAAATGTTAACACCAAAACCTAAATACACCTTATTATAAGTGCTGTGTGTGTCTATTAGTGTTGTAGCTTTGTCACAGAACTCTAACAATTTGTCTAACCAAGACCTACTGTACCGTTTTCTTAATCCATGCCGATTATTCCTAAGGATCTTATTTCCATACAAGTGGTCCTCTAGATTAGTTCTAATAATTGTTTCTATAGCCTTACGTGTTATTAGTTATTGGTCTATAATTACTTGGTTCAGCTTTGTCGCCCTTCTTATAGATGGGCACTAGTTTAGCGGTGCTCTTGTGTAAGGAATCCCTAACGAAGAGGTATGCGGATCCTATGCAGACGCAGAAGCAGGTAGATATCGAGACGGGCGTACAATCCGAAACGTCAGGCGAGATCGTGGTCGAAAGGCGAAAGGTAGTTCGAAATCCAGGAGATGCGAAGAGAGGCGTACAATCCATATCAGTAGGCGAGATACAAGGTCGAGAGGCAAAAGCGTAGTTTAGGAACCGGGAGAAGTGTAGAAAGCGGGGTAGAGCTCTCTAAGAGAAGACTCCATACCGGGCAGCGGGACGCGGGTCTGGGTGGTTTAAATAGCGCTGCACGGTAAAGCGTGTGCTGGTGGATTAACCCTCTGTTAGTGATACATATCGAGTTTGTTTTAAACTTCCTGGCGGAAACGGGTTCCATAGATTAGTGCTCCGGTGGGTTGATCTCCGCTGGCTGGCGGGCGTGACATCTAGTCCATGGGCACATGAGCTCATGGCTTTTAAAATTAAAAAAATAATAATTCGAAGTCGTAATGAACTGCTTTGACAGATTGTATTTTTGCCCTGTTCTTCCTGCTACTCCTACATTCTTTTTAACACGGTCTGGGACAGTAAGAATGCAGAATCAAAGCCCCAGAATAAAAGAGGGCACTTTGCCCCTTTTGATTGTCATGCTTCAGCCCTGCAAGGTCTTTAAAATAATGGTTCGAGAAAGCATCTGTAGGAACAGCATCTAGCTTAGCTCAGCGTTACTTAAGATAGCTTTTATTTGTACGTGAATTAGACCTTCAAATAAAATATAAAAATGTATTTATCTTATAGAAAGCTGGACAGCATAATTAGCACTTACCCTGCACCACGTGGAGGATTTAAGAACTCCCCTCACTTACTTCTGTACTACTCACATAAAGATGTCTGGAATTTATGATACTGGCCCTGTGCCCATTATTCCATATAGTTCATATCTCACAGGTGCTTCTGCATAACTCAGTGGTAACCCATTAAGAGCTGCTTGGCCACCACAGAGAAGAAAGCAAATGAGTGCTTTAAAATTTGAGGACAAAGCGAAAGTTCATTTCGCTACATTTTTGTCAGCAGGACACCTACAGTAAGTCAGAACATTCAACATGCAATCAAGGACAAAAAAGCAACAGAAGAGCTATAAATGAAAGTGCTCAGTTGTCGTGCAGTCTGTGTAAAGTATTGAGGAGGTCAGAGTATTTAGGAGTCAGAGGTAGACTGCAAGAACCGAGAGACCCAGGACTGAGAGTGCAAGTCACATAACTCTGCTTCACAGACTGTTTTCCAAAGTCTTTCATGTTTTAAAACAGTAGTTAAAGTCACTGGTGTCCACCAGTGTTTCACCTGGCATTTGTACTGTATGATGTGGAATGAACAGCACATAAGGCTGTCATGGCCCCTATTCACCTAGAGGGCGCTCTGCTTCTGTCCTGTTCCTGGTTCCCTGTGATTATTCATGTCTTTCTGGTGTGTCTTGTTGTGTAGCCTATTTACTTCCTGTTTCTGCTCTGCTCCTGGCTCAGAGGTTTGGTTGTCCTGAGACCTGCCTAGCATCAGGTCGCTCCTGTCTGTGGCCTGAGGGCATAGGTTTCTCTACGGCATTTCCTGAACAGCTGAGCCCAGGCTAACCCCCGTCTCGCTGCTACGCATGGGGTCTTTATCGCTCTCCTGCCATTCCACGGCTCGTCCGTTCCGACATCTGTGACAAAGGCCAGTCCCAAATTTTTTTTAAAAAGCTATACAGCAAGAAGGGATATAGTAGGCAGCACAGTAAAGCAGCAGATTGGAGTAGTTGACAAAGCTTTGGACTCACAACTGAAAGGCTGAGGGTGTGAATCTTGGGTGCAGCACTACTGGTAGAGCACAACCAGCAGCCACATTGCTCTGTGGCTCCCCGCTGGCAGCCCACTGGAGCTCAGCAGTGTGAGCCTGGTCAGTACCTGGATGGGAGACTCCTGGGAAAGCTAAGGTTGCTGCTGGAAGAGGTGTTTAGTGGGGTCAGTAGGGGGCGCTCACCCTGCGGTCTGTGGGTCCTGATGCCCCAGTATAGTGACAGGGACACTGCACTGTAAAAAGGTCCTTCGAATGAGATGTAAAACCGAGGTCCTGACTCTCTGTGGTCATTAAAAATCCCAGGGTGTTTCTTGAAAAGAGTAGACGGTGTTACCCCGGTGTCCTGGCCAAATTTCCCCCTGGCCTTTACCAATCATGGCCTCCTAATAACCCCCATCTCTGAACTGGCTTCATCACTCTGCTCTCCTCCCCACTGAGAGCTGGTGTGTGTGAGAGGACTGGAGCATCATCCAGGTGGGGCTGCACACTGGTGGGGGTGGAGGGGATCCCCATGACCTGTAAAGAGCTCTGAGTGGAGTGTCCAGAAAAGTGCCATATAAGTGCAAGGAATTATTATTATTATTATTATTATTATTATTATTATTCTTTCACTCAGATAGCCGCAGTAAATCATCCAGCTATATACAGTAAATGGGTGCAAATATACATTGCCTTGAGTGAAATAATTGGTGTATCCCTCATATGTGAATCCTGAACAATCCTGTGGAGTCACCATAACAAGCTTGTTCCAGATGCCTGAAAATCCTACACAGTGGTTAGACAGGAGAATAATGGTGTAGACTTGATTGTTTTAGGTGTAGGATGAGGAAGTTTAAAACAAAAGGCAACTTTGTTTTGCATGTTAAGGATTTTCAGCTTAATTAACTCACACTGGTTTAAGTCAGCCGTTGAATGGTAATTGCATTGTTAAACAATCCTATTACAGAAAGTCACCATCTCTGAAGTGGGAAGACAAAGTCTTCAAAAAAATGAAATAATTGCGTGATATGGTATAATCATTCGAGCTCTAGCAACAGTACTGTAAAAAAAACAGAATGATACTATATATTGGTAAATATACAGCCAACAATTTGAATTACATAAACAAATTGGTTTTGTGGTTTATTAATAATAATAATAATAATAATAAACTTTATTTTATATAGCGCCTTTAAAGGTGGCTTCTCAAAGCGCTTTACAGGATGACAATAACAATAAATAAGAAGACTACAACAATAAATAAGAAAAATTTCACAAGACAGGACACAATTATAATTACAGCAATACAACAATAACAATAGAGGAGACCGTGGAAGATGGTATTAAGAAGAGCAGAGGGGTGAAGAATGGAACCAGTTAAGTAAAGGCTTTTCTGAAAAGGAGGGTTTTGAGTCTGGATTTGAAGGAGTTTAGAGAAGGTGACTCTCTAATATCCTTGGGCAAGGAGTTCCAGAGCTTGGGGGCATAGCAGGAGAAGGCCCTGTCGCCCATACAATGTAGACGGGCTTGGGGGACAGTAAGGAGGGCAGAATTTGAAGAGCGGAGGTTGCGAGGTGGGGAGTAGGGCGATAAAAGTTCAGACAGGTATTGAGGTGCCAAGCCATGTAAAGCCTTGTAGGTGAGCATGAGGATTTTAAAGTCTACGCGGAATTTGACCGGAAGCCAGTGCAAGGACTCCAGGATAGGAGTAATGTGAACACTTGCACTAGATCTGGTCAGGATTCTGGCTGCTGAATTTTGGACATACTGCAGCTTGTTCAGAGTAGATTTAGATACCCCAGGGAGCAGAGCATTGCAGTAGTCAATTCGAGAGAATACAAATATGTTGATCAGCTTTTCAGCCACAGTTAATGATAGCATAGGGCGTAGTCTTGCGATATTTCTAAGGTGAAAAAAAGATGTTTTGACAGTATGCTGTACATGTGGGTCGAATGTTAAGCCAGAATCGAATATAACCCCAAGGTTTTTCAATTTTGATTGGAGCTCAAGTACAGAGCCATCTACAGACAGGGTTACAGGACTGGCTTTGCGAAGTTGATGGGGGGTACCAATAAGCATGACTTCAGTCTTGTCACAGTTAAGATGAAGGAAGTTTTGAGTCATCCAAATTTTTATGTCAGAGATGCAATTAGATAGAATAGAGACAGCCACATCAGTGTCGGGTTTGGTATGGATGTATATTTGAGTATCGTCAGCGTAAAAATGAAAGCTGAGGCCATGTGATCTTAAAAGCTGACCAAGTGGGAACATGTAAATGCTGAAGAGCAAGGGGCCCAGTATTGAGCCCTGAGGGACACCAGACTTGACAAGACCAATTTCAGACCTGTACCCATTGAGAGAGACAAAGTGACAGCGATCAGTGAGGTAAGACTTAAACCATTTGAGGGCAGTGTCAGAGACTCCAAACACAGTCTCGAGACGAGAAAGCAAGATGTTATGGTCAACAGTGTCAAAGGCAGCACTGAGATCAAGAAGGATGAGTATGGAAAGAGAACCAGAATCAGAAGCTATTAGGAGATCGTTGGTGACTTTGACTAGGGCGGTTTCTGTGCTGTGAAGTTGACGGAAGCCAGATTGGAGGGGTTCGAAAAGGTTGTTTGTCATGAGGTGGTTATGTAACTGAAGTGTGACAGCACGTTCTAGAATTTTAGAGAGAAAGGGTAAGTTGGAGATGGGGCGAAAGTTGTTAAGATGGAATTAAAGAAGGAATGTTCTGCTGTTTTTAATGTAAAACTTCATCAAGCCTGATAATTACATTTTTAATAAGTTCTACTTTATTGAGGCTGAGTGCTTGTGATTCTTCTTGGCATTTTCCTTTTTTTAAAAAGTAATGAGTCCTGAGATATTTGGTTCTTAAAGGAAGAAGTGGCTTCACTGAAATTAATTTAGGCTCGTTCTGGGAGGATACCTGCATAGCTATGAATTAAAATACACCATACTCCTTAAAGCTGTCTATGGTAAGACACGTACCTGTATGTGTATCCATTTCTTCAGTGAGACATGCTGATGTTTCAGTAAAACACACATCCCTGCAGCTAAGTTTGACATTATACAGTAGAAGTCTGGCAGAAATTAAAGTCTTTTCTTAGGGTTCTGATAAAAGCCGATAAATAGTATTACAAGAATTCATAGTGGCTTTATATTGTTAAAACGCAGCACAAACCTGAAATGTGTTTCTTCTAAAGCACATCTATAAATTGAGCTGGTTTGCTGCTTGATTCTACAATATCTCTGCATTTTGTCGAGCTTTTAGGAGTTTTAGGATCTTCAGGATATGATGCTTTTGAAGAGGCACTAGAGTCGAAGGAATATTTCAAGTGCTGTTTATGCATGGGCAGACAGTGACTAGGCTCATTTCTTAAAACAATATAAAAATATAAATAAGATCTAAGTTTAAATTTGACCTGCTTTTACTTTAAGGTTGATCTGTATGAATCTTAAATACTCTTAAATTTTTACTTTATAAATCAAACAGCCATGCAATTTAGATATTAAGATGGAACTCTAACTGGAAGTATGGAATTAATTAATTCCTCCCTGTGGGAATATTCCTGTCTGTTCTTTTTAATTCTACCGAGACATATCTTTCACTGAGTTACTGCAGGTACACTGTATATATGATAAATGTCTAAAACATACTTTGTAATGAAGTGTTGAAGAGACCCAGAGGAGAATTGTTATAGGAGATGCAGACCTGGTTTTCCTCCAAAGGCAATTCAGTCAAATACACTGCAAGCAGACTCTGCATTAATCTCCAAGTTATTTTGAGGTCCCTGATACTTCCACATCTGCTTTGAATGCAGAAAAGAAGAACTGAGGGGGGGTGGGGTGGAGAATTATACAACACTAGCTCTGTTTCTGAACACTGGTTTTAAAAATAAACTCCAGAAAACATTTAATTCTGCATTTAAAGCATTCTCTTCCACAGAGATCAAAAGTGGTTTGATGTTGGGGGGCCGATCTATATCAATGTTTTGTGCCGTAAGTAATTTCTTATTTTGAACCAGATTTTGACAAGAGCAATTCTATATAACTTCTTTTAAAGTTCAATTCTCGCCCAAAGGGAAGCTTGAGTCCGCTCAGCTCAGCCTGTGATCTCTTGCTCCTGGATAAAAGTTTTCCTGACTTTGGTGAAGCCCTGGATGATGAACAGTGCAATACCAGGAACCTCTTCATCTCACGCTGACTGCCTTTGTGTAGAACCTGTTTCAAGAACTTCAGGTTCCAAAGTTGAGGCCGCAGTGTGCGCGCTCCCATCACCATAGCAACCACGCTGTCAGAGAGTGGCAAGACAGCAAGGCCCGTGTGGGCTGTGGCGCTGTGGTGTTGTTCGAGCCTGCTCCTGAGCAAGCGCCCCCGAAACTTGGTTAGGCATCTACACGGCTCCTAAGTAACGGCATGATTGTTTTAGGATAATCAGAGCTCCTGTCATTTTCCCTACCAGACACTGATGTCTCATGGACAGAATATTTAAATTCCCCTTGATCCCAGTTCTCTAAGAACAGGAACACAAACACAAACAAGAACAATAACAAGCGCCCTCTGGTGGTTTAACCCTTTATCTGACACTCCAGGTTCAGTAAACCCTCTTAACACGATTTAGAAAAAAACAGTGGAAGTACAGTATACTGTTACAGCTATGATAGTTAAATCTTTAACATTCTGCTGTTTTCCCACCTCTCCTGTAAGCTCTCTGTGCGCAATTACATTGCCCAGCGCTAATACTCCGGATCGGTCCGACTGACAGCTTTTCCATGGCAGCTGACAGCCATCATGACACACGATTGAGCTTGGCTGGGCCATGGTGCATCCCGAGCAACCACTACCTGCTGCTTAATGTGACAGAATCAAAGGACAGCTCATGGTTCTGGCACTTCATTTGCATTTGTTACTTGATCTACATTCTTCTGCGTGGGTCTTCAGTGTCGCTCCAACTCGTGTTGGGGTTTGAGGGTGATCAACTGTAGATGCAGGGTACCAGGTAGTAAGTTGGTAAGATGAATACACGGGTGTCTGAATCTGGCTGAAGTCAGTCTCCGGCTGAGATCAGGATTCTCCTAGCAGAGTAGCACAGCTGGCCACCAGGGTTGAACAGGCTTGTAGTCAGCTAATATCATCCCCTGCTTAACACTCCACAGAAACCTTTGAGACTTGTTGGCCAGCTGGGGGAGCAGTCCTCCTTTTGATGAGAATCCCACTGTTGCAGCTCAGGGATTGCAATGTTAAGTGTAGCCGATTGCCCGGTTCTACATGAGCCAGGGGACGAGGGCAAGCTTCCTGAGCCAGGCTCGAAGCGAGAGATCGTGAAGAACTGCCTGTTTCTAATGCAGGGGGGGGTAGAAATGCATCTGTTCCAAGTTCACAGTAAAAAAAAAAGAAACACTCCTAAAAACAGCGCCTGGCTCAGTTCCTAAGAGCACAAGAAGTCTGTCTTTCGAGGGGACACACAAGGATGTCTGGGACTGTGTTGAGGGGAAGTCTATCTGTCCAGTCTCCCGCAGGTCCCGTTAATGAGCCTGGGTGAGCTCAGCTGTGTTTCATGGCAAAGGGCAATTACTGTCTGTCTGCCCAAGTGCCGCAGTGGAACAGTGTTCCGATCAGAACGAACACTAGCAATTTGTGTAAACCTCTTAATCGGCTTTCTTAACCTGAACACTGCAATTGATTCTGTGATGCAAACGAGCTCTAATTCTGTTTCATACATTCCCCCAGTGAGCCTCTCCCCTTATCCCCCTGCTCAGGGAAGGAGATACACAGACACCTTTGAATGGTTTTGCCAAGTTCGCATTCACATTCCTGTGCAGCTGCAGTCCTGTTTTTTTTCCTGTCTTGTTGGAAAAGCTTTAAGGATTTGGACTGTGACGATACAAGATTATCCCTCTGTACCAGCTCGGTAATTATTTGTCTGGATACTTAGCAAAAATGCTTATTAAATTTTACCTAAAGTGAAGGGATTGCACTTCCTCCTGAGCAGTCAAAAACATGTTTGATGAGATTACAATGGGTTGCCATATTTCTTGTATTGAAATGTAAATGTTTGGGAGTTACAACAGGCTGAGGAGGATCACTGCTTCTTGTTTTTTTTTAAGCCAAATACCTGTAGAGTCATTTTCTTGTTTAAGGTGAAATACAGTTTTGAAACTATGCAACAAATCATGTAGACAGGGGATGCAGATGAAGACAGGCCCTTAACCGGCTTAGTTAATGTCAAGAGCAAGGGTTTGGCCAAAGACACAGCAGAGAGACAGAGCAACAATGTTTATTAAGGTACCTAATAATTTGCTGATGACTTCTTACTCTGGGCTGCTTAATATCCTTTTTCTCTGAAATTTAAGTGCAGATTTTGATACCATCAATCACAGCATCTAACTGAATTGTATGGAGATACTGGATTACTAGACTACCTAGGAATCACAGGTACTTCACTTCATTGATTTGGCTTTGGCTCCTTTTTGACTGCCTAGAGCCAATTCATAAAACACGGCTGTGAAAAATCTGAAGCTGCCTCAACACTCATGGTGTTCCCCAAGGTTCTGTGCTAGAACCTTTGCTGTTTAAATGTTCCCTCTTGATCAGATTATTTGTCATCAGAGAATTGTGTTTCACTGCCCTGCTGATGATACCACGGATCTTTTTGCAGATCAAATCAGACATTCCTGCGGCAATTTCTCCTCCTTTAAAGCTTCTTTCAGATGTTAATTGATAGATGCAACTGAATTATCTTAAACTAAACTGTAACACGAATATTATGTTTAGACTTGCAATATCTGGTGTGCTATGTTGATGATGTTAGTGTTATTGTTACAGAGCTGATATGAAGCCCTTCGTGCCTTCCATGGTACTTTTGACACTGTGCTGTTTTAACATTTAAGGTTTGTGCTAAAAATGTTGCAAAGGGATCTTTCTTATGCATTCATAACATTGTTTGATTAAACCCCTTGCTCTGCCTGTCTGACGGTGACATATTGGTGCATGAATCTGTTCCATCAAGATTAGACAACTGTAATACCTTACTTACAGAGCGACATCTCCTGGAATATTAAGAAAAAGCTTGAAGACACCCAGACTTCATTAACTAGAAGTGGTCTGCATCAGCACACAGCCCCCATAAAATTCAAAGAGACTTTAAGGTTCTCTGCTCATGTGTATTAATCATCATAGTCTAACCCCAGATAATAATAAGGAGCTACTGCATGAATGAAGTCCAGCTCTTTAACTGAGATCTCCTGATCTTGCTTGAAAACAAGACTAGGCTCCTCACAGTGAGTGCCAGAGCCTGCTTCTTAGCAGAGTGCACCTGCTGACATTTTTAGAGCTCACTTAAGAAGGGCTGTAAGAAGCTTCTGTTGTGTATTGTGTCACCCGTTCTGATTTTGTTCCTTGAAATGTGCTCATAAGTAAAATCTTGTTCTTGTTCAGGACTCACAGACCCTTCCAGCACTCCCTTGCAGTGTGGAGAAGCCCCATTTGGTGATGTCGCGCTTTATCCTCCTCCTGAGGTCCTCTCCTCCTCTCCTCCAGCTCCCTCGCTCCCTGCTCCGTGTTGGGCCGGATAAGAGTGTTCCTCGCTTTCCACAGTCTTTGTTTTGTTAGGGACGCCAGCAGCCAAAGCAGGAGCTGTGTCTCTTTGTCCAATCCGCTAGGTGCTAGTCCCAGTAGGATGTTCTGGTAGCTTAGCACTGTTCTCACTCCCAGGAACTGGACGGTGTTTTCCATTCTGCCCCACCCCGCTTTGGGGCAACTCCAGAACATGTGGACCTGCGTCTCCTCGGTGAACCACGTGTCCCGGGGGCATTAAAGGTTCCTGGTGAGCGAGTGTCTGTAGAGGACTTCTCTGGTTGCCAGCCTCTTGTGTACAGCCATCCAGCTGAGGTCTTGTTGTCCAGTTCCTTTGGCTGTGTCCTTTCCCAGACCTGTCTGGGAACTGGAGAAACACAATAACATCTCATCTGTACGTGGTCACTAGGGCACTGGCCTCACCTGCGTGAACCAGACTATTTATATAATTTTGTAGTGAGTGAACAGTCCGGGTTAATCCAGGGTAGTCAGACCCCGCCTCTCAGGCATGGTGAGTGAGCCACCAGTGAAGACTCTGATGGCCCGCTCATGGGGAGACAAACTCACCCCACAACAGTGAGAGTCTATCTGACACTCCAGATCAGTGGAGGTGTATCCAGAAGTGCTCTGAAGACCACATTGTCTGATTGGCTCAACTTAAAATGCAAAACATTCGGTGAACCTTTGATCTCCCAAAACCTGTACTCCTAAATTACTGTAGACTGTACTGTTCCCTATAATTTCCCAGCAAAAGAAGCTGGGCAATTTAATATAATTTTATTTTTTTTTAATCTATAAAAAGGTGATTTAACATATGAAGAAAAACGTGCTATTAGCATTGAACTTTGCAAAAGTATGATGTTTGGGAAAAAATAATACAGGCAATGAAAACGGCTGGCGATTAAGGAGTGAAATATTGCCCTCTCAGGAGCGCAGAAAGTGTGAACATGTTCCAAGACAATATTAATTTATTGCAAAGCCTTTAATTTAAAGGGCTGTTACAAATTTCTGAGTCATTTAAAAATATTTAGTCCATCAAAGGGGCACTTCAATCTTGCTTGCAGCAAAGAAAGAAAAGTTGGAAGAAAACTCTCCGTTTTTCACAGCTCATGAGCCAGGGAAGAGATAGCTCCAGGACATCTTGTTAAAACTCATTTCTCCTCTATCTTTGCGTTCTGTGATTTAAGGTTATCGTTGCCATTTTGAAGGAACGTTTCTGAACTGTAGGGCTAGAGAACAGCAGAATGCGGTTCGCCAAGTGTTCATTTATTAACCTAAGACATTCTTTATTCACTTTATTGACTTTTTTATCGCTTCACATGAGATAAATCTGGGAATTTAATTTTAAATAGGGACATCATCTTTGAAACTCATTTTACAATCTATAAATTTTAGATATCAGCCTCTACCACAAAAAAAAATAGGCTTTGTTGGTGCTACTCTTTGCCTAAACTCCGTAGACTTTCACCATGTTTTAAAACAACCCTACTTTGCATTTTTATTCTTCACTTTCTCTACTGTGCTGGTACAATAGTTATTACGGTCATCTGAGGTTCAGTCAAAGGACTAAGCCTCAT
Organism: Lepisosteus platostomus; assembly: GCF_059453375.1. Classification (NCBI taxonomy): domain Eukaryota; kingdom Metazoa; phylum Chordata; class Actinopteri; order Semionotiformes; family Lepisosteidae; genus Lepisosteus; species Lepisosteus platostomus. Next base: position 15,169,409 of record NC_142628.1, read on the forward strand.
CTCCAGAGCTGTGGTGTAGGGCTTATCAGGGTAGGCCCTCTCTGTACATCCTGACAGGCACCTAAGCTGTTTCCCACCTCCAAAATAATGTCTCTGTCTGAGACTCTTCTCAAACGGTCATGTGTCAAAAACTCACAAAGTTGTATCACTCACTCATTCAGTCAGTTTCTTCCTTCCTCTCTCTCCCTCTGGTGCAGCTTGCATAACAGAGGATCTGCCCTCTGTGTTCAGATGGCAAACGCTGTCTAACCTTGGAAACCTCAGCTTCCTGGTTCTCAAACTGTCACCGACCAATTATCTTTTAGCAACTGGTCAGGTGACTGAGGATAGCAGGTCATTGCCCATAGTCTTTTAGGAAGTGTAGTTCAGACAAGTTGGCTTTTGTCTGACCCTACCACTCTCTCACAGCCACATTTACTGAAGATCAAGTAGGGAGCTGAGTCACCATGTGTAGGCTGCAAATGAACAGGTAATAATGTAATAATAATAATGTTTCTTTATTAGCCCTATACAATTTCTTGCATTAGGAATTTGTCTTTTCACATACCCCAGCTTTTCTCCATAAGACACAGACAGGGAGAGAAGCTTGGGGTCAGAGTGCAGGGTCAGCCATTGTACGGCACCCCTGGAGCAGCTGGGGTTAAGGGCCTTGCTTAGGGGCCCAACAGAGTAGGATTCCTCTGCCGGCCACGGGATTTGAACCAGCAACCTTCCAGCCACAGAGCCACCACTCCACCCCGGTAAAGGTAAAGGTTTGTTCCATGCTGAAGGGAAAAGAAAAGAGAGACAACGTTTTGGCTGTGCAGTCTTCTTCAGGTGTGAGGAAGATTTTGTTAAGGTGATAAAGCTACTTTCCAGTTTGCAGTCTTCAGGTTCTTCAGGGGCGCTTCATCAGTCGTCTTCAGGTACATCAAATAAGGCTGCACAGCCTAAACATCATGTCTCTTTTTTTCTTTTCCTTTTAGCATGGAATAAACCTTTACACGTTTACCGAAAACAGCATCAGTAAATTCCAGCTGACTCCTGCTCAGGCTTCGCCTGCGTACCCTTGAAGAAATCTGAAAACCACTCTCCCTAGTCTCTCCAAGCGTCTTCCGAGCTAGGCTCCTCACTCCTGTAGCCACAGCTGTTGCCATCCTTTTGGCAAGACGGCAGCTCTCAACCAAATTAGGCAGGCCTGCTCATAAGCATCGCTCAGAGCCCTTCCGTCAGGTTCTGTGTTCTGGGAAACAGGCAGATAATGTATTTTTAACACTTGGAGCCACAGATGTGCTAATCAAAAGTACATTAAAGAAGGAAGCACCTTGTTTAATTGAAAGACTTAAACTATGCTTTTAAGCCATTAGGGGAACATATGGCAGGGGGTTTGATTGTAACTAAAGAAGCATTTTTGGCATTAAGCTGGATTGTGCTGTACTTGGATTTAAACAATGCCATGTTCAAACTGATTAGTAACCACTTTGCTGTTGTTGTTTTTTTTCATTGACCCATTTTTGTTTATATTAGTTTGCCCTTTTCTGTCTGGAGACATTTGCATTCCCCTTACAAAATCCGCATGAACCCTGGAGGATTTATTGCTAAAGGACAGGTCTGACATGGACACCGAGCTTTTCTGTTCATGAGGTTCAAGTCGATTGTCGCCTCCAAGCATATTTCTTGGGCTGTTGACTGCTACTGTGCACTTCAGTGTTGAGAAACGGCCTTGGACACAAAGCTTGTGCCCTGAAAACTGTGGAACTACAGTATAGAAAGCTGTCACTGGCCTGGTGGGGATTCTTGGCCAGCAAACGTGTCACATAAGCCACTGGATGTCCACAAGCCCTGACAATAGAAGCATCATACTCTGACCTGGTGTGTGCTGAGATGGCAGATCACCCAGGAAAACTAGGGTGATGCTGCAACGGGTGGTGGCGACCCTCTTATCCTGCGACCAGAACTTCCAAATCAGTGTGGATAACCGTACCACAGACACCATGCTGTTGTTACGAGAGCTGGGTCAGACTCCTGTGAAATGCGTTGTTAAAGACCCTATGCGGGACAGGATAATCCACAAGTGTCTGGAGAAGGACATCAGGGAAGACGCGGCGAGGAATGGACAGGACGACAGACAGGGGGGGCGGTGAAGACTGTGCATGGGGGGGGAACGCAGGCGAACGAGTCCAAGGAAGTCCAATGGGGGAAATTAGGGAGCAGTCCGATGTCCAGGTGCCGGGAGATCCATCAGGGAAGAAGTCGATTAAAAACAGGAACGAGGGAACTGGGACCAGGAACACGAAAGGATAAAACCATGATGGGGCAAGGGGCTCTGAACTCAGAGATCAGGATGCCGTGATAGCCACTCCTGAGCCCGGTGATAGGTGGGATTTTGGGCGTCCATCATCCAAAGCTGAGCCCGGAAAAACGGAGACACCGGGCCTAAATAAGGGAAAGGGAAATGGACACAACTAGGACATATACAGCTGGGAACAACAAAAAGGGTAGGAGCGCCCTCTAGAGGAGGGATGACGATCGTGACAGCTGTAGGGAGTCAGTGGACAATGGGGTCTGTGCAGCACTGACTTCTTTGATGATCATTATGAAAAGAGCATCAGAGACCTTCCAATCAAATCCCTGTCGCCAAAGTAATCTGAGATATTGCCCGATTTACTGCTGAACTACATCAACGTCTTTAAACCGCTCCCATCAGCCCCCTCTGCCACCCTGTTCCTGGATTTAGAAAGTTAAATGAAGGATGAAAAGGCACGTTCTCTCAATGATGAAACATGTGCATTGCAGGGCAGGCTCTGAAGATGAAGCCCTGATCTCCGCAGCACTGAGCTGAGAGAGATATCTTCTCCTCCCGGGCTGAGGAATAGGCATTAACAGTTCAGAAGACTTCCTAAGAATTATGGTCTCATTCTAGTGCTGTATCACGTGAGATGCACTTGTCTGCACCATAGCTGTCCTATTTCATCCTGAAAATCAGCATTCAGAATGGAACATCTATAAAGCCTGTCTGTGAACTTTCTTTACAGTCCCTGCAAATAAAACCCATGCCATCTTATAAGTCGTTCCTTTAATAGCAAAACGAGGTGCTACTCTTATAGTGCACAGACGGTGCACCGAGCTCAGCCCATAATATGTTCTTTGATGGATACAGACTTACAGAGAGATAGTTCCTGAGAGGCCAGGTTAATTTATAAAGGCTGGGGCTGTTTGGCTCAGTGCCTCATTCTTCAATAATACATCTATGTAAAGGTATGAGCCTGAAGACTGAGTGCCCTAAGGACTGTCTGTAGTCCGTATAATGTTTAATAAAAGCCTCATCAATAGTCTGCATGTAGACCCCTTGCTGTAGGTGTTTCACCTAAGAGCACGAGACACTGTATCTTACTGAGGATGCATGCAAAAATCCAGCAAAGGCAATGTCTCAGGCAGAGAGCTCTTAACTACTGTACTCTGATGCGTGCAACACAAGAACACACACTTCATATTTGTGAAGCATCTGCCTGCCTCTTCCAGCACCATACTGTTGATGTGTAGAGAGGTGCCCTCCCTAATTAGTGATCCAGTGCTGAAGCGAGTTCTTGTAACAGACGCCGGTCTTGACTCCCGTGTAGTGTGTAGTTTAGGACCCTATGCAAACGGTAGAATCTGGAATTAACTGGAAAAGAGGTATGGGGAAAACACGGATAGGATAGGGATGGCGAACAGGGGGCAGTGCCGACAGTGATCCAGGTGCATGGGGGAGCGCAGGCGAACAAGTCCAGAAGAGGAAAGTCCAAAACCAGAAACTAGGACACAATCCAGGGTCCAAGTGCCGGGAGATCCATCCAAGACACACGCTTAAAACCAGGAATGGGATCAGGGACAGCAACAACGAAAATAAAAACAGGATGACGAGGCTAGGAGCTCCGAGCCCTGGACTCAGCTGGGTCAGGACGCTGATCAGAAGCCTAAGCCCTCAGGCCGCGGGCGTAGGGCACCTTGATGCTAGGCAGGCCTGCGGGCGTCCGTCTTCCAATGCAGAGGCCCGAGATTCCAGAGCACCGGGTTTAAATAAAGGACGGAGCAAGGGGGCAGGTGAACATTGATAATGAAACTTACACAAAAGGGTCTGAGCACCCTCTAGAGGAGGGATGACGATCGTGACAGTTCTGGCTGGGAGGGGTTTCGCAAGTCTCTTCAAGGGATTACCCTTGAAGCATGTTGGTGTTTGAGGCAGCTTCTGCCTGCTTTGGCCTCATGTGAAAATCTAGGGCCTACTTGCAATCAGGCAAGCAGAGCTCTTGCATCACTGCACCAGAGTGTAAATTAAAGTCAGCCTTTGTCCTTTGCATAACTTGCACACATTGATTTAGCTCAGCCCACTAACTTTTCAACTTAGTTGGAGTTTAAAACCATCCGCATAAATTACAAAGACCCTCATTAGTAATGTTGTGGTTAAAATTTACAACCCCATACCATCCCCTAGTGCTTATTAATCCTGGCTAGTTTTACAAAATTGATCTAGGCGCTTTAGAAGAAGCTTAGCAAGTGATTTTCCCAGAAGACTTTTGCCTTATTTATTAGCAGATGATTCGAGTTCTGGAAGAAAGATTTCCAATAGATAACGTATTTAGTGCTCGCCTTAACTGAAAGCAATATATCCTGGGATTGTGTTGCAGGTGCCAGAATTGCTGATTATTTAAAGAACCACAGCTGAATTAATCCCAGGAGGCTTTAAGCGAACAGTGAATGCAGACCCACATGACACACGGCTTAAAAGTTTGGACTACAAGAAGTTTAGATATGACGAAGTTTTTTTTTCAGGCTGATAAAGCTACTTTGCAGTTTGCAGCAAACTGACATCTTCAATCCACACTCTTTAATTGACTTATTAAGACATTAATCTGTAGCAATTGCCTGAGTGAAAAATACCATTATAACTGAGGAAAGCTTTAACCTAATTCCACTATAGTTTCAAGAGATTTATGCTGTGCCTCACACACACTGCCTAAATGGAGCAGTGCTCTACAGCCGCACATGGATCTGTGCATTATCAGAAATAACAAGCAAGCCTCTTTCTAAGGCTTTTCTGGAGATATCCAGAGTAAAGGAGCTTAATAGTGCAGTCTATCACTGAGTGCCAAGCAAGAAAACAAAACTGGTTTTGCATTGCAGCTGGGGAAGAATCTGTCCTGAGACGCCAGCCCACTAGCGTTCAAGTTTAAGGACCGATTGTAACGGAACAGTTCTTTCCAGACCCTATGCGGATGACACAATCCGGGATGGAGTGAGGAAACACTAGGAAAAAGTCATGCAGGAATACGGGGATGAAAACAGGGGGGAGTGTCCAAAGTGCGCAGGTGTCCAGGGGGTGAGTTCGGGGCAAACAATCCAGTAGAAATCCAAAGGGGGAATCAAACACGAGCAAAGTCCAAAGCCGGGGGGTCCATCCAAGAACAGACCAGATAAAAACTGGAACCGGGTCGGAACTGGCGGAAGGGGAACGGGACCAGGCGCTTCCAGGTCCCGGACTCGCACGATACGGAGATCAGATGCAGACATCAGGGGAGAGGCAGGCAGGCGAGTAGGAGAAGCGTATCGCCTCTCTCGAGTGGCCATGAGGCAGTCTCGACCACATTCTGCCATGAAACCTGTGTAGAGGATATTCCAGTTGTCGGGGGGGGGGGTTGTATTTGCATTTGTCGTAGCCCCTAAAAATTAATTTACCGACATCCATTCCCCAACTTGTTTTTTTTGTTTTGTTTGGATGCCTGTTTTGGCTTTCAAACAAACCCAAAAAAAAGAAGAGAGCAAAGATCAGATCACTCCGGCCAAGACTGATCTGTTCCTGTGGATGAAGACAGTGACTCAGCAGTTAATGCCTTCAACTCCCTTTTTAAACAGGGCTCTGATTCAAATCCCTTTAAGTATAATCTGGGCCTGATCAATGGACTTAATGAAGAGCTGATTGGTTAAGGGCAGTGACCTGCTATCTACTGTAATATCTGTTAAACAGGCAATTAGAGACACAATTTCCAGTGTCTATTAACAGCCAAAGACTTGACCCAGTAACACTGACATCCCTCTCATGCCTCTCTCTGGAAGATTGAGGCTAGACCTTGCGCCCAGTGAAAAGGCATGGCTGAAAGAGCAGACCTGTCTTTACCAAAAACAGTTTGAGTCGTCTGGATGCCATTTGAAAATACAAGGATTGTGTCATAAGCCAGCAGGTGAGAGGGCCGTCTCTCATTTTGTAAATCACAATTCGGGAGATGGCCTGTCTCGGAAAGACGCTCAGCCCCTTCATTTCTCCCAGGAAATCCTTGCGGATCTTTGTTTGTTTGTTCTCCTGTGTGCTTTCATATCAGAGCCTTATTCATCAAAATACCGAAGAGCTCTTGGCTTTGCTGTTAACCTGCAGGCTGCTCCTTCAACGGCTGCTATTGGTCAGAAGTTGGGGAATATAGCAGCACTGGCTTGAAAGGAAGAAAAGATTCTTCTCTCTCACCAGAACAGGGAAGGTTGTTCAGATGTTTCTTTTTCACCTGCACCCCAATGGAGCTCAGTCTGATTTGCCTTTTAATTTGAAATGGGAAGACAAGCTTTTGAGGATCAATATCCTGTGAGAGGTCAGGGAGGATAGGCGCCTCTTCTGCAATTTTCTGTTGCTGGACTTGACTGTGTCTGTTTACTGTTACTTCACAATAGTCGATAGGCAACTTTACTATAACTGTTCACTATTACACCACAATCAATGGCAATCAAGCTCAGACAGTCAGCTCTGAAGCTCTGTGCTGTTGACTCTCAGTTTCCACTCTAACTCCTTCAGTTGATTTCGTCAGCCCCAGAAGAATGGAGAGGAAGCAGACAGGGCTTTGGGTATGCGACAGAAGAGTGGGGACTCAGCAAGCTCCTCTTCCTTGTATCTATTAGTCACTAGGGCATTTGTGAATCATGCTGCTGCAAGACAGACATTGAGTTGTGCAGAAATGGTATGGAATTTTAATGTAAGGACATGCAATTTGAAATGAAATAAATCTGTCCTTGTGTTCTCTCCCCTTGTTATTAATGTACCTATATTTTAAACCAACCCTGAATGCTTAGCAGACAGACAGATGAGCACCAAGCATTTCCTTTACTTTGCTGTGTTTCGAACACGCTCTACCATAGCATGGGGCAAAATTCTGTTGCAGGTGTCTTTTTACTCCAATGTCATCACCTCCTTCATCTTCATCAGTGTCTTCTCTTACAGCTGCTACCAGGAAATCATGGATGTAAAACTGTGGCTGCGGTCCGCCCAGAAGAAAAAAGAACAGTAGCTTCCGACAGACATCAATCCATCAGGCATGAAATTGAATGCATGCAGTTCCCTGAATTCCAGTGTCAGGTGGGAGCATGTGCATTGCTTGGGACAGAGTTCAGGCAGAGCAGGCCCTGTTCTGCAAATGGGAAACACCCTTGTCTGCTTTCTCTGTCCTCTCTGCTCAGGAAACACATCAGGTACACAACCCACCCCCCCTTAACGACAAGGTTGCGCCGCCACAGGAAGAGTGCAACATCAATTAGGAACCCCAGCTGCCAAAGAAGAGGCACTAATGCCTGGGTGAAGCATGGGGGTGCACTGTCAGCCCACAGAATGGGTGACCCAGTAAATGGCTCTTCCACAACATCACACCAAGGGGAAACAAGCTAATGATGATGATGATGAGCTGTCATTGGCATTTATAATCCATTAAGGTGATTATCAGATCATTGTGGTCTAAACAATGTGATTGAGAAAATGGTACAATTAGTCAATGGCTTTGTGCAATGCTCCACAGACCATCTGTCAATAAGGCTAATGACATTGTTTTCTGCTCTTTCACTGTTCACGAGCCTGTGTTTTCTTTGCTTTTTTTTATCCCAAAAAGCCTATTTGAATGGTGTTAAGCCGTCTGTTATGCGCTGCTAGCATAATCATCTAAACTCTGCGGAAAATAGGACATTTCCTGCTGACACTGTAATGGGCTTTTACAAATTTGTAACAGTTAAAGCACTTCTGTCAGAGGCTTTTAAAGAGCATAAAAAATGAAAAAAAACACCCTTCTTAACCAAACATCTAATTAAATAATTATGGAGGATACGGCATGATCCTAAACAAGGCTTCATCTTCAAATTCATTGTTCAATTTTTCGATGCCCAGTTTCCATAGTCGCTGCTTTGACTTACATTTGTACTTATTCCACAGTCTTGAATTTCAGGGGTGAGTTTTTCCTGGAAATCCTGTTTTCTGGTGAACCACTAACCTTATTGTCCTTCTGAAAACATACATGGTCAGCTCCATTAATGGGTCTGTAGGGAAGGAGCTCCAAAGGCTACAGACAAAAAGCTACAAACTACCAGAGAACATTAAACAGAGCTCCGGCTGATCACAGAAATCTGACTTTTTCACCCTCTGTTTCTTGAGTATAAATCATTTAGGCTGTTTATTGTGTAGTATTCCTGAGGACTGGCTCAAAATTCTTCGCGGGGGAGGTAATAAAATGGGCTTGTTTCACAAGGAGTTTGTTCAAAAACTGGGAACGGAAAATACAAGACAAGAGAGCCAATTTCCCATTTTATTTCTTTCCCTAATTTAATTGCTCAGTCCCAGCTGGACTACTAGAGTCAAAACATATACTGTTCGACTATCCCCCCTCAATTCTTTCCCAGAAGCTTGATTTTCTTTCGCTTCCCAGGTTGGCTTTTAAATCCACCTGTGCCAAGCCACTTTCTATATTACGTGAGTCCAGAATTGCACTCTGTTAATTATGGAATGTGCAAGAAAGCTCTGCAAGTGCTATTCAGGGGGATTATTCCGGCACTCCTCCCTGAGTGGCTAAACTAGGAAGCATTGGGAGTGTGATTTAAGATGCTCTTCTCGGCAGCTGGCACGAGAGACTGTCTCCCGTTTCCTGTAACAGCAGCAAATTAAAGTGGCACAAGAGTTTCACTCCTCTTCTCTGAAGCTCTCTAGGGAAATCACTCCAAGCCATGAGAACATCAGAGTCAGAGTCAACGGAGCACAACTAAATTCACCACAGGGAGTGAAATGTCAGCTGGGCAATATTTATGGGTGGTCACAGGTGGGATGGGATACACCTGAGCATATCTAGCAACTGTTTCTCTAACTGTAGCCAGAATCTCTTCCCTCACCATAAAACTAACCTTCAGATTGCTCAGGCAAGTACTCAGAGGAACACCAGAGCCATAGTTCAATAGTGACAGACTTGCGGGTTTTTCAGCAATGTGCTCATCAGGAGCTTCCCCAGCCTGCTATCAGAACCCAGCCACCACTATCCCTGTGAAAGCCCTTTATATCCCAAAGCATTCCACAAATTAACCCCATGTGAGAATGTGGAACCAGACTTCACCACCAATTATCTGCGCAACATATCACCGAGTGTGTCTATTTACACATGAAAGAGGTTTTTGGCGGCCTCTAGTGGCACAGCGCCCGCCATTACAAACCCCTTCCCAGGCAAGTCTGCTGCACACTGTTCCAAATAAGGCCTATTGAGTTACAGTATGGGACTGGGAACCAAGACCACTCATAAGGCCAGACCCAACACTGTCAAACCACTTGACAACATTGTTTTGTGCTGATTATGTTATTTACAGCTTGTGGGAAACAGGACAATGAAGGCTCCAACTTCAGTGCCAATTTTGGAGAAACCCGTCCTTGGATTTGAAAAAGTTTCTACCAAGTTGAAAAAATAGAGTGGAAAGATGCTCTGCGCTCATCCATATATATATAAAAGCATCCTCTGGTTCAGACACTCATTATATTTACAGTGAGCCCTGAAAGTCAGATGAAAGCGACAGTGTCCTCTATGCTGGCAGTCTATGTACGCGGATGTTAATTGCCTCAGTCCTTTTTTTTTTACATTTTAATGTATTTCAACGTCATTGACATTCCCCGGAGAGCGGCGGGGTCTGTTTGTCCGCGGAAAAAAAGGACTTTCAATGCCAGTGCGGACCTCTCAGCAGCCGGCGGTCGCTGATGGGAGGCGGCGTGATGCGTTATAATGAGAAGGAGAGCGTCTTGGCAGCCTAATCCAGTTTGGAATGACATTTCTAAAACTGACGCCGGGCTCGGCTGTCACGGAAAAAATGGAGGCTGGACGGCGTGAACTTGAAAAACCCTTGCCTGGGCGGTCTCAGCCGCCGGAGTCGCGTGCAGGCACCGATAAGGAAAAACGACGAGGAGTGACAAAACAACAAAGGTGTAGCTGTTCAGGAAGTCGGGCGGAGCGGTGGCTCTGTGGCTCAGGATCTGCGCCTGTGGCTGGAAGGTTGTTGGTTCATATCCTGCGGCCGGCAGAGGAATCCTACTCCGTTGGGCCCCTGAGCAAGGCCCTTAACACCCCAGCTGCTCCAGGGGTGCTGTATAAACGGCTGACCCTGCACTCTGACCCCCAGCTTCTCTCCCTGTCTATGTGTCTTATAGAGAGCAAGCTGGGGTCTGCGAAAAGACAAATTCTTAACGCAAGAAATTGTATACGGCCAATAAAGTGATCTGATCTTAGTTTCTGCGAACGTTTCTGAATGACTGCAGCGTCTTTTGGGGGTCTGGAGTCCGGCAACCACTGCCCGAAGTGAAATGGGCCCCAGAAACCTCGCAATGGGTTTGGTCGGAGAGTCCAGCACAGAGGAGAGGTGACGCTGCTGGACGATGAAGTCGCGTGGGTCGGGATGAGAGGTGTCTTCGTGCCTCCAGCCAGGGAGTGCCAAGCAGGGCACCAGAGCTGCCCAGTGAGTGGCCTTGTCCATTCGCTCCACTGGACCGCAGCCCCACCTGCATCTTCACCGTTCAAGGGAAGCTGCAGCTGATCAATTCAATAATTAAGGAGCATCATGTAGAAAGAATTCTGAAATCGAATGGACTGGAAGATCGACCTTCACTCTCATGGACGCGTAAAATCTCTGCTGCTCCCCACCTCCTGGGGTCATTTCTCCAACTGATCTTAAAATAACTCTTTTCGGTAGCTATTGCTCGTAGTCAGTGCTATTTACTGGGATTACACACTACACATAGTACCATACACACATCTGGTGAACATGAGGCATTTTAGGGAATTTGTTCATTCTGAAGACCCAGTTCTTCTGTCTGAAGTCTGCAATGTTTCGTCAGCAGGGGTTTAGAAAACGCCAGATTCCCCACAGCAGGGCCCAAAGTGCTTGTGGGAGTCAGTGCCTGGAGGTGCGACGTGCCTCCTGTTTGCCAGCTGTGCACCCCTGCCTGGGGTATCTGACAGCTAACGATATGCCCCAGCATAGTCCGAACCAGCAAGTCTGAAATGCAGGAATCAACCAGCACTTTTCAGGATCGGCCACAAGGGGGAGCCCTAGGTGTAACTTTGAAATCTGAAGCACTGCTTTCCCTGGGTTCATGGAAGCCGAAGAAACTCAAGACTCTTAGGGTTAACACACAGTGTGGCTTATTCCTCTGACAGGGAGGGATCTAAATTAAAGGAATTACATGAGTGGAGAAATTATTACCATAGCAGAGGCAATTTAACTTCAGTCTTTGCTGCACTTAGTCTCTCCAAATTACTTTAATGAACTGAGTGCACTCTACTGTATTCAGTTCCCAGCTGTTTAAGCCCCCTACTTTGTCTCTCTCCCCTGATAAACAGCTAATCCTCTCCAGCCTCAGGAAAGAAATTGAATGACCTTTAACCCTCTGGAGTCAAGAGGTCACAAAGGGCACAGCTCATGCTCATGCTGGATCAACTCTCGATCTGGCATTTTCCTGAGCCACCGTACGGAGCGTCCTTCCCACAAAGACAGTGGCACGCATTATCACCGCTCTTGTACAGATCTAAAAAGAATTAGGACCGAATTAATTAAGTCATTAATGAAAGCGCCGAGTAAGAAATGTGGCAACGTGCCTCAGCCTGACCGTGGAGAAAAAAGGCTTTAAATTCAGAAGCAGAAACACATCGAAAGGCCTCAATCAAACTGTAATTACAGACATACTGGAAATGTTTGCACACGCCAGTCACTGCCCAATGCTAGTGGTTACAGCTCGGAAAGAGGAAAAGCTCATGGCAGGTAATGATACACTGAGCAAGGGGCAAGCTGGCCCAGAAAGCAGTGCTGAAAGGTGCTGGCAGGCCCTGATTCTGATATTATCGCAGCTCTGAGCTCTGCCTGCAGCCTGGCACACCAGTGAGCCCTTTACTTCGCTGCCAGGTCAAACCCAAAGAGGAGAACCAGGAGTTTTTTCGGTGGAGCCCGGGGTCACTTTCTGGTGGAAATGGCTCAGTGGCAGACACCGGCATCATTCCCCATCCCCAAACGTCGCCTCTTCATCGGGTTTTGCGCAGATAAACACATCTGTAGGTGAGGAGAGGAGGTGGCAGCAGAGCGAGAGAGAGGGAAGTACAGTGGCTCTTTTGCTGGGTCTTGTGCAGCAGTATGAGTGTGGGGTACAATTGTTTCTGAACCCAAGACGCTTTGAATTTCACAGACCTAATCCCCCACGTCAGCCAACCTGGCTGTCACGCCTTCTGCAGCCACCTGCTCTGTCCTGTCCCTGGTTTCCTGTGCCTTGCTGTCCGTCCGCTGTCTCTCTCTCCGGGGCTGTATAATTCCAGGTCACTTATCCTGCTTGGCTCAGCACTGACGTTCGGATGTCCTGAGACCTGCCCAGCACCAGATCGCCCCACGCCCGCTACCTGAGGGCACAGGTTTCTATACGACACTCCAGAACTCCTTGCACTGCTAATCCCCCATTCCGCCACTATACATTGGGTCTTTTATCCGCTCTCCTGTCAATCCATGGATCGTACCTTTTTCAGACATCTATGACAGAATGCTGAGCCACCTACTGACCCCCGTCTCGCCACTACGCATCGGGTTTATTTCGCTCTCCTGCCATTCCATGGATCGTCCCTTCCAACATCTGTGACACCGACAGCAACTTGACACAGATTCTCAAACATGGGGAAATCGATTGAGCAGATCTGTGTGTGTGTGTGTGTGTGTGTGTGTGTGTGTGTGTGTGTGTGTGTGTGTGTGTGATTTGTAAAGCAAAGGCACCAGAAGGAAATAAGTAATAATTAGTAGCAGGTGTTACAAAGGCAGTCATCAGCCCTTTAACAGATCCACACAGGGGCTCCCTTGAGCCTTCTCACAATCTTCGTATTAATGAACACCATTAGCATACAGCAATGATCTATGGCTTTCAGGCTACCATCTTCACTTCTCCCTGTTTGATTTATCAGTGCATTTTTATGAGCGTGATGCTCCCTACCTTATTTGCTCACTGTGTCGAGGAGACAATAGGTTTTAGCGAGCTCCCGCAGTCTCAGAATTTCACACTGAGGGACAGAAGAAAGATGAGGAATAAGAAGAGACCACTCAGCCCGTCTAACATGTATGTTGGCAGTAGACAGGAACTGCTGCATGGGGTTTCATTAGCATTTGAAAACCTCTCTTTTTATTCCCAGTTTCGAATCTGTGCTAGTTAACACATGCAGCCACGCCGAGTCTTCACACTGAGTCCTCTTGCTCTCCAGGATTCTCCAACAGACACGTAGGAGGTGCTGCTAGCGACTTCATTAGATCGTAGGCGAAAATCTGTCCCCAAACCCATGACATACAAAAATATAAAAACCATGCATTGCGCACACATTTTATAACTGAGCTTGAGTTCCTCATTGGGCCTTGTGTATCAGGAAGGCACACACTTTAAATATAGAATAATGCCCCACATTAGTCTGTGTTTTTCCATAAGTAGAGGGGAAAATTAAGATACACTGAACAGAATGCAAACAATTTAAATGATGCAAAGCTGCTGTTCCTGAAAGGCTTCATTGCTGGTAATTATTTTTCTACAAGGAATTCTAGCAGTTTGAAATAGCCTGCGTTTTTAAACAGTTTTTATTTCCTGGCTTTGCCCTTTCCTGACTGAAAGATATCGATTGAAATTACTAAAGCAGGGATTCAAAGTCCTGAATCATGTATAGACTTTATCAATCTATCAATCTATGGCATGATAATGTTCCCTCATTTACAATATGCCCACTATAACTCATACAGCGCACTATCGTGTTACACCTTGTCAAAAGGAACCTCAAGCCATTTTATATTTAATCTTCTTTTTATATTTTATATACCCTTTTCTGCTTAAACTTGTGCTTGGAATTTTATTATCTTCGATAAGGTCGATTTTCAGGGGAAGACGATATGTCCAGTTATTCTCTGTTGAAATTTTAGAAGTGTTTGCAAATTTTCCGTGAACTGTTCATGAACACTTCGCTAATTTATAAATTGGCATAAATTAAAAGCCGGGTTTTTAAATCACCGAAGAACTGTCTAGGTATTAACATTAACTCACCAGGATATTTCTCAAATTTCTCATTAACTCATCAGGATATTTCTCAAATATTTCTTCAATCAATCCATAATGCCTCAATAACATGCAAGTTTGACCTATCTTAACAGTTTATGATGGTTCATGAACTGTTCTCACATGGGCATGATGTCATGAGACACCTCCTTCATGCAGCTTCAAGTAATTAATACAACTTTTATGGTTATGTAATTAAATATTTTTAATTGCTAAATGTTCCTTCAACATCATTTAGCATAATTTAATCATAAAAAATTCTCCTGAAATGACCCATGAAAATAGAATAGTTCACAATTTTCAGAAGTTTGCAGAAAATGTTTTAATTGAAAGAAGTGGCTTCATCACATCCCAGATATTAGATTCCGGTCCTTTCGGAGTTTCCACTACAATTCTTGAGCCGAGGCTGAACTGTCACACACACACCCTCTTCCCTCTTGTGAACACTTCAATCTGTTACTTCACAATCCTCTACTTAAGTTTCACAAGACCACAAACACACCACCTCCCTGTTCGGCTTTGATTCCCGGGACATAGCAGTTCACTCTATTGGAAACTTAGTGGGAATGTAAAAAATTGTGTTTCGTTCACAGTGCACTGTGTACCTGCGTGAACAAGCTAGGAGAGAGGCCACCCACTGTTCCTGGACTTGGGGAACCTCTCTCCAATAGGATTAATAGGTTACTTGTAATCATCAGCTGATGCAGATGTGTTTTTCACAGTGCAGATTCTTCACTGATGCGGGGATTGGAAATCACTGGCTCTGGAAGGTGTAATGCTTTATTTCCAAGGGTCTCTACTGTATTCATTGATCAGCTGAAGCACCTCTCATCTTGAGAAGCTGCTATTTTCAGGGCCGACCTGCAACCCCCGTCAAACCCTGTCAACCCCCGTCAAACCCCACCAACCCCCATCAAACCCCGTCAACCAACGTCAAACCCCGACAACCAACGTCAAACCCTGTCAAACTGTGGCACTGCAAAATAAGGACAGGCCAGCCCTGAGGCAGAGATGGGAGGGATGTGTTCTGCAGAGCCTGGAGAAAGGTGCGAGAGACTTATCAACGCGCCAGCCCACAGCAGATCTTCACTGCTGCTGCTGCTCTTTATCTTCTCATGCTCTCTCCTCTGAGGTCTGCGCATGACCCTGATGGGCAAGGGCAAGGGAAACAGCCAGCACTCCTGCTCCTGAGCTCATATCCTTGGTGACACAGCATCACCTTGTGGCCCACTGTAGAAGACAGGCAAAAGCAAGGGTGTCTTTGTCAGCATGGAGCAGGCCTCCCGTTTCCTCCCAGCGCAATCTGTTGGGCAGACAGGTCAGCTGGGCCCCCAGGAGACTATTCCAAATGGAAATGGCTCTGTTGCACCTGGAACAGTTGCAGGTTCGCACTCATTGCTGATGAAACATGACAAACCTAATTTTATCACACATTGTAGAGGATGAAACAAAAAAAGAACACGTGCACACTAGTTCACCGACCCAAATTGGGGTCTATATTCCCAGAACTGGGGTTCTGAATCTTGTCCCAGAGTGCTCCGATCCAGTCAGTCTTGTAGGTCATTTGTTTTTCAAGACATTTGCTATTAACAAACATTAGTAAGCTATTCGATCCTATCCTAATCCTAAAATACCCTTGCTATTAGTAAGCTAGGAAGTAATCTGTTCAACTAAGAAATTCCTGGTCTTTGAGGGCCAAAGATCACTTAAATGAACAAATCACCTCTTTGATCAGGATAGACTCGCTCCATATCTTTAGAATATGGTATTTTAATTGTAACCAACACTAACTGCTGGACTGGGCCTCTGCAGGACCAGGACTAAAGATCCCTGACTATATATTCATATTCCAAGCATGGATCCAAATATTTAGTGAGCACACCTTAGATGGGAGGTCCTTTGGGTAATGAGGAAATGCTCCCACTTCTCTGGTTTATCAGAAATATCAGATATACATACACTGAATATACAGTATATCTGTTCACAGTATTTCCTGGATATTTGCATACCTTGCTCAGTAAATGCCTCTCTCTGTTCTAAAACACATTTATTTCCTTTACCAGATCCAAGAGAGATATTTCATTAGCATGTTGCATTACACCTGTTTGCATCTAGACCCCAAACAGGTGTCCTGTGTGGTATACAGTATATGTCATGGATGCTCATTTTACTCCGGTAGACTGGCAGCTGTACAGAAGGAAGCAGCTGTCAGCTCTGAGTCCCAGTTCTGCTCTTTTGTTTCCAGGATAGACTCCAGTCGGCAGTGATTCTCACAGGGATAAGCAATTCTCATATGATGGATGGATGGGTGCTCATTTTATTCTGCCGGGGCTGTACAGCCTCCTGCATTCGAGATCTTTTCCCAATTTAACTCTTTAGCAAGACACTGGCGTGACTTACTGGGCTGTGATTGTGGCTGGGGCTCCGTTTCAGTCTGGCAAGAGTCCCAGAGATGAAGCGTTATTATTCCACACAGTTGTTCAGAGCCACAGGCGAAGGTTTTCTGCCAAGAGTTGCTGCCTGTAACGCTCTAGATTGAACCTGTAACCCTGCCTGCAAACAAGCAAACAGCCCGGAGGCCTTTAGCAACACAGTTTTGTAATCAAATTAATGTTGTGTCCTGCTTAGGCAACACATGGTCCCACACAATCATGCATTTAAGGGATAATCAGAGTGTTGTGGGTAGGAGAAGGAGGTGGTGGAACACTGAGTAGTCACTGAGCTTTTATCTACTTTGAAGACAGGGCATGGTTCACCGGTATTCAGACGCTGAAGCCAAGATGTTAAGGCACACTGTGCAAGAATTGTGGATGGGCCCTATGCGGAGGTATGGGGGGAGATCAGGAGAGGAAGAAGGGAAAGATGTCAGCAAGCTGTAATCCAAGCCGTTGGACGAGATCGTGGTCGAGGACGAGTTCTGGGTTCGAGGCCAAGGTTTCAGTCAAGGTAGGAGAAGAGTAATACAGGTGAGGAAAGGCGTTCCAAGGGAGTTAACAATACCGAGCAATGATCTAGGAGTTGAGAGGACTTAAATATCTCAGGAGGTAGAGGGTGCGGTAATGAGTGAACTGTCCTGATTGGTTAATTGATTAGAGCGCTTGTGGGTATTGATGTTACGATTTGTAGGTTAGGACCCTATGCAGACGGTATAATCCAGAAGTAAGTGGAAACGGACACAGGGAGGAGACGACGAGGATCAGGGCAGGTTGACAAACGGGGGGGCGTGACGACAGTGAACTGGTGCTCGGGGGGGGGGGGGCGTGGCCATGGCGAACTAGTCCAAACGAGTCCAAGGGAAAAACCAGGGCGATGTCCAAAAGTCCAGAGCCGGGTGATCCAAACGAGATGAAAACAGAACACAGTTAAAAGCCGGAATGGGATCCGGTGCAGGGATGGGGAATAAAAGCAGGATGACGAGGTCAGGCGCTCTGAGCCCCGGACTCAGCAGGTCAGGATGCCGATATGAGGCCTGTGCCCTCTAGCCGCGGGCGTAGGGTGACTTGGTTGTAGGCGGGCATCCGTCTTCCAATGCAGAGCCGGGAGCAGCGAGAGCGCCCGGCTTAAATAAGGAGGGGCAGGACTGAGGGCAGGTGCACGTGATCAACTAAAATGCGAAAGAGCCGGAGCGCCCTTAAGAGGAGGGATTACGATCCTGACAGCTGCCTCCGGCTGGAGCTTGATTAGGGTGTGATCGTTTGTGTGAAGGAATCCGGCTCGCAGCGGGTGTGACAGAAGGCGGCCCTGTCCCTCAGTTCTCCTCTTCTCCTTTCATCAGCGGTAGGACCGAGAGAGGCCGGCCACAGCCCTTCACGTGGGAGACTCGTTTCGGGAGGGGTCTGGAGAAAGAAAAGCCCTGGCCTTGTGAAGATTTATAGCAGGAGCTGAAGTAGAGCACAGGCAAATCGGTGGGAAGAAAAGAGAAGTGCTCGGGAGCAAACAGGCAACAGCCAGACGAAGGAAGTACCACGCCCTCTTCATCTAGAGGACGCTCCTTCTCCGCCCTGTTCCTAGCTTCCCTTGTTCTTCCGGTGTGTCCTGATGTCTGGGGCTATATATTTCCGGTCCTCCCTATCCTCCTCACTCGGCATTGGGATCAGACGTCGCGAGACTAGCCTCACCAGGTCGCCCCACGTCCCCTGCCTGGGGGGGTCACAGGTTAAGCCTTTATGGGGAAGCAGCTGCTCATGAAGTTTTACTGAAGCAGCATGGAAAGCGTCCTCACCAGCAGTGCCACTGTGCGGCACAGAAGCACTACCGTGCACGACAGAGACGCACGACAAGGGGGTGCGGCAACGACACAGAGGATCATTGATCAGGATGTGATTTACCATCATTGGGTGAGATAAAGCCCAATCCGTCGTTCAGGATCCCAGCCATTCCAGCCACTAACTGTTGTCCCCCCTGCGTTCTGGCAAGCGGTACTGCACCATTTAAGCACAGACCACTAGACCTACAAACAGCTTCTACCCTATTGCAATCTGCATCATAAACAGCTACCTACCTAATGCCTCAGAACTCAATGCACTTCTGCACTATGCACTTTTAACTAGGACTACCCAGTTTTTTTTAACTACCACATATTTATTGTTCTCTGCAAGGTATCTGTTGTTCTGGTTGTTATGATTTATGATGTACCGTGTTGTAATGTGCTGTCGACATTGTGTGGTGCTGTCTACCGTACTGTGTCTTCTCCTGTGCTGTGCATGTCTTGAGAGATCAGAATTCCAGTGGACATGAACATATGGCTATAAGCTCCTCTCTATACTCTCTACTCTACATTACCAGTAGAATCCTTTGAGTAGCTGGAGCCCTGCTGAATTAGGGACAGGGCAGGATCCTTGTGTGACAGGGCACTAGTCTTGCGCTGGGCACCAGTTAACCCAGCCAGAGCACCCAGGGAGAACCCACAAGCTCCACACAGAACACATTCCAGTCTGGGACTCACACTGTGGACCCAAGAACTGCGAGGCAGCAGAGATTATCACCTCTGCCACCCAGCCTCCAATGAGGAGCACGCGAGGCAGTATGTGCAATAGGTTTACACTGAATTGTCAAAATGTCGACATGAAACTGGAGAACCCCAGAGCCCCTGGATCAGTGGACTTGGGAATGAGACAGAAGTCATTTGGGAACCACTCCTGTGAGGCTGATGCCCATGAGATATGAGGACTGCTCAGTCAGCAGCAGCAGCGGGAGACTTCTAGATAAAGTCGGGCTGATATTTATCGGCTTCTATCTTATTTTTCATTCCAGTGCTCACTTCTCAAGTCCCTGTGGACTGCTCTGAGGCCGTTCCTGGGGTGTCCGGTCGTGTCAGTCAGCTTCAGGTCAGAAGCCGTGCGCCCCACTATGGGCACCCTTGCTCGGGACGCAGCCTGAGAGACAGAGAGAGGCCCACTCAGGACACCAGGCGAGCTGTGCTTGCAGCAGGTGTGGGTAATCAAAGACAGCTGCTGATTCTAACTTGAGCTGTTATGCGCTAATTGCAAATTGGAGTTAGGTCTCCTAGGATACATACTTCACAGCTCACAAGGGTATTTATGTGTCTGCAGATTTTTTTCTTCTTTTCACAGCTCATTTTGGCAGTCCTCACCCTCATCTGGACAAGACTTTTTCATTGTTTTCATTTTTACCCAGCAGACATTTAATAATAATAATTCCTCACACTTATATACTGCTTTTCTGGACACTCCACTCGGAGCTCTTTACAGGTCATGGGGATCCCCTGCACCACCACCAGTGTGCAGCCCCACCTGGATGATGCTCCAGTCCTCTCACACACACCAGCTCTCAGTGGGGAGGAGAGCAGAGTGATGAAGCCAGTTCAGAGATGGGGGTTATTAGGAGGCCATGATTGATAAAGGCCAGGACACTGGGGTAACACCCCTACTCTTTTCGAGAAACACCCTGACATTTTTTAAGACTACCAAGACTCAGGACCCTGGTTTTATGTATCATTAGAAGGACAAAGCCTTTTTTTTACAGTATAGTGTCCCCGTCGCTATACTGGGGTATTAGGACCCACAGAGAGCACACAGATTTCTGTTGCTCTTTGATCATTAATGACCATATAGCTCTTTACACATAACAGAACCCATTTCATCAGCACTGCACTGATGATGCACTACAGGCATTCTCCCCTACTGCCCCAGGACACATCTGATCAGGCAGAGAAGTGCAACATTAGGTCACCAGTTGAATACAGTGTGCAAGCCCAAATTAAAATACACACCTGCTCTTCCCAGCACTGGGTTGTTTAATAATCCAGCAGTCAGGACCTTGGTTTAATTTCTGACTTAGACAGCGCCTCCTACAGCACACTGTCAGCTGTTGCCATACTGGTGTGTGTTGGTTTGGACATTCTGCACCAGGAAATAGCACCAGCTATCCACCAACTCCACTCACAGCAGCAAGCTGGCTCTCTCTGCTGAACTGAGAGATTAGGCTCAAGGTGATCATGCTACAGTCAGCTTCTGAAGATGCACGCTCAGATCCTAAAGATTATGTGTTTAAGATGATGTGGCGTACGCAGTCAGATCCTGTAGGAGGGTCTATTGAGAGTCCTGGGGGAGGGATCAGTTACATCTCCTTCCTCTAAACTAAATAGCAGCCTCAGTGATTGACAGGCATCACTCTGACTGATCTGAAGTCATGACATCACTGTAATGTGGGGGGGTGGAGGGGTGGAGGGGTTCACCTTCTGAAGTGTTTTTGAGCCCCTGACCCTCACAGCCCAGCCGAACTGTGGATCTTCCACACCTGTGGCCCTGTTCCACCAGGAGTCTGTACACTTAACACTCTTCTGGGTCTATCCAGAGGCTGCCTTCAGTTCTGCACTGAGAGCGTATCTTCCAGGACAGCTCCATCCTGGTCTAACAGGACAGAAGTGAGTCCTGGTTAGGTTCCAAAGAATTCCACCAGATCTGCTTGTCCTGTGGGCGCTGAGGTCATGTGGAAGGCGTGCCTGTGGACCTTTAGAAAATAATCCTTGGGTGTGAGTTTCAGGCTGCCTGTCTGAGTGTCCGGGTTAGGACCCTGTGTGTTAGCACCCTTGGACGAAATGCCCACAATCCCGTGTGATCTCTGTGTGACGTCCAGTTTAACCAGGTTGCCCTTTTCCGGAGAGCATGAAATGGCATCCTGACTCTTCTGTGTTGTGGCTTCCAGTCTGCAAGGCCGTGTGAGAGACGAGAAACGAACAGAGTGTGAAGCACAGAGGAGAAGTAGGAAAAGGTCACTTTCCAAAAGAGAAGTAAAAAAAAAGAAGAACGTTTTTGATTCTATTGTTGTCATTTCTTGAAAGGTCCCCAATTAATTTCCTCATAATTTGTGGGGTGGTCCTTCTATTTTTTTCCACAAACAACGTAAGACAGGATTTATTTGAGATTTTTTGCTTTATTGCAGCTCACCAAGGTTAAAAAAAACAGATCGCCGTATATTTCCGTGGTCAATTTTCAAGCTCATGTTAACCTCGGCCTCAGATTATTGCCACATATACCACATAATGACTTTGTTTGCATGGATTATGTCAATATGTTTCTACTGTCATATGATACGGGGAAACATTATGATTATGTGCTCCGAAACAGAAGATCAGAGAAAAAGAGATAGGCTTCAGTCCAAGTCTTTTTGTTGGAATATGTGATCAAGTTAAGAATGGGATCTGTTTAAACAATCTGTCCCAGGCAAAAGAGCCCTAATGGCTTAAGCAGAGTGGACAGACGGGTTTCTGAACAGCCCTTCCCAGCCGGTTCCCTGAAAGAGGTTTCGCCCACCAGTGCGTTTTCAGGTTGGGACGGGCCGAAAACAAACTTTCAGGGCTGGACATGAAACGCAGGAAGGAAGGTGGAGGGTGACTCTGAGAGACAGCCTGTGGGACACAGGGCACACGAGCTGCCAGTGAAAATCAGGGGGAGGGCGCAGCACACACCCACATCCCGATATATAGGCAGGTTGAGAAACATCTGCCCCAGCCCGACACAACCACCTCTGCAGGGCTGAACACACACGCAGGTAAGACCTCCTTTCAGTCAGCTACTCTCACAGCAGCACAGAGCTTTGCATGCATGAGCCAGTCTCTGCACAGGCAGAGACCACCCCCAGGGGCGCGGAGCTCGAACCCAGGGCCCGCAGACACAGCAGGAGGGGGTGCTCAGACTCGGCTCTGGCAAAGGGGCAAGTTTGGGGCAGCTTTCAGAGTGCAAAGTGTCAAACCTGTTACTGAAGCGAACAACTGCTTGCTAGCATCTGTTCTTTCTAGATTTCTGAAGAATTGTGAAGTGTGCAATGTACAGTTATACTATTCTGTATCTGTAAATCGTACAATATACAACTATATATAAATATAATTACTTATACCTGAGTTATAGGGCAGAAAGTGTACAGTCACCTACTGTGATCTTGGCAGAGGTGGAGGACTTGCTCCGTTACTTTTTATGGATTATTAGACGCCTTATACAGTTTCTGGAACAGTATTTAAAAAAATGACATTTCTTTCATTGAATTTATCCAGCCCACTACAAAAAATGAAACTATTGTTTTGATTCAAGCGAGAACAAAAAATAACTGATAAACATAGATAACTCATTATTGCGCAAAAATGTGGAGCCGAAAAAGGTGAGGCTTTGAGAGTGGATACGATTGAAGTCTTAAATGCCTTTGCAAGTAGGTTGACAAATCCCATGAAAAAAAAATGTGTTCTGATTTAGATTTTATGGGTGCTGGGATAGAATTTTAAATAATTATATTTTAAAATAACGCAAGTCTAGTTTGATCCGTAGTTGATCTTTTTCTCCCCTGCAGAATAATTATTCCTTTTGTACTGTTCCCCTCACAGCGTGATACCTGTCGTAGCCGAACTTTGAAATATTTTAAAGCCATTTCAGGCCTAAAATTGCAGTGTCCTAAAATATGAATAAACAAGAAATGTTTATTTCCGATGGACTCTCAAAGACGCCATAGGCAGAAATGAGATGAAATGCTGAAGACAAAGGGAGACCTGTACATGCCAATTGAACCTGCGGTGTTTTATTATTCTTGAAATCCTTGCAGGCTGAAACCCAGTGTGAGCAGCTCTGCCTTCTTATCTCTGACATTGTGCAACCATGCCCTTAGCGAGTTGTACCGTTGGTCTTGTACAAACTTGTTGTGTGTAAGGCACCTTGTCTGAGCATTTGGGAAATGCCTTCAAGTCCATACAGGACCACTATAATACTTCCACCTGTTGAGTCATCTCTGCCAAAAGGGTGTATACAGTATATCTAATTCATGGCTAAATGTCACTGTACCTGTGTCCAGACCTTCATAAAGTTACCATTGTAAGAAAGGGAAGACTCCTGCCCTTAAGGTGCACAGTTCAATAAGTCTCACAACCCTGGAGATGTGTACAGTTTGCAGTCAGCCTGAGACGTATTTAGGGACCGTCCCAGACACTTTCATAAATCTAAATGGCTTTTGCAACTGTGCTAAAACACAACTGTTAATGGAAAGACAGACAGGACTAGGAGAACAGCTTTGTGAAAATGCCTGTGTTAGAAACTGACACGAAATAGCGACTCCCCCTCCTCACACGGCCGTCTGCTTTAAAACCTTCTGGACAGAGTGCTTCTCCAACAGAAAACTTGAGCGGCAGTCCTCGTCTTTTGACTCTGCGGAAACAGACAGCTTTGACATTAGTCCAGCACGGGCTCAGAGGGAGCGTCACGGATAGTTTGCCCACAGAGTAACACCATCGTCCGTTTCTGTCACGAAAACACAGGCGGTTTATGAAGGTACTGTAGCTGGGGGGCTCAGTGGCTGATTGCAAGCAGTGCTTGTGGACGATGAGGGGCTCCGCGCCTTAAAACAGAAGATGCTCTGGCTCTTACAGAGGTAGGAGCACACTGCCCGAGCACCTCCTCTGTGCGAACACAGGGAACACGTTCCTGTTATTCCATCTGTCCCAACTATTTCTGCATACCACACTTTGAAAACCTTTGGGGAAGAAGAGAAGACTTCCGGACATAAGCAAAACTTGGAAAATTCTGCCAGGATGGAGATTTAAGGAGTAAAAAGGAGGACATGTCTAGGGAAACCTGGACGTATGGTCCCCCCACTGCTGGGAGTAACTCAGATGAAACACCGGTCTGCACAAACTGTCCCACAAGTTGCCTAATAGAATGCGTGGGGTGGATAATTGAGCCCAATTGCTGTTTTTTTGTTTCCTCCCACACTAGAAAACAGTTTGAGGTGATTCACACGGTTATAAAAAGCTATTTCACAATGGTCTCAACAGTCACGGGAATGGGGTGGGTGCTCTTGAGGCAGGTATGGCGCAGTGTGTCTCTGTTGTTTTTTTGAATCGTTGTCTTTTTTTTTGGTTAACAAATATTGACACTACTTTTAAACTCCTGACCTCTCCCCATTAGCTTTGCCATAGACTTTTGAGGGAAGCAGCCTTTGTTGTCGTTACCTGAGCTCCGTTTCCATGGTGCCTCACGCATAAAGTGCATGTTTTGTTGTGATTCATCCCATCCCATCGTCCACGCTGATGGGACAGAGCTGGTGTCCCTTCGCTGTCACGATTGAAATAAATGCTCAATGGACAAACCCCCCCCCAAATAAAAGCGACTTCTCGCTAGGGTTTTGTTAGACTTCCTTTCCTCTTTCATATTTACGGTACATGGACGTCTTCTTGAGCACTGTCATCAACGTTTTTTCGCAATCAGTTCAAAACCTCTCGACATGCTGGAAAACTCCTCACATATTTCTCTGTCTGGCAGGTTTTCTCAAAGATTCCCCTCCAGAGACCGTGACAATTTGGAATTTTGTTTTTTCAAAACCTAAAATGATGAAAAACTCGGAAATACCATCACAGGACACGTTTTTTAACAAAACTGTAAAGGGACACATAAAGCTGTAGTTACTGCAGGTAGAATTCCTTAATAAAATATAAACCTACACTAGAGCTGAACACAGAGTGTTTGTTCAGTTTGTCTGCATTAAAATAGTGTGGATAACCCTAGACTCAGCATGCAAATGCTGACGTCTCACCCACATCTCACATCTCCTCTTTTTTTTTTGCAAAACGTTGATTTTTTCATTGCTTACCTAATTTCCTTCACTAGTTTTGTCCATGGAAATCATTGCAACTAGTGGAGATGCAAAGTCTCTTCTCCTTTCTAGAATATTTTCTGTGAAAGTGGAGGTGAGAGATTATTATGTAAAGTTAACCAAACTCTGTGCAGGCCTACTATGCAAACAAAGCGCTGGGTATCTCAGACTGCACGCTATTTCTTTTTGTAGGCTTCAGGCAAACCCAGGCAGGATCAGGAAAGTGATTGACGTTTTCCAGAGATGGGCAAATCACCGGCACTCCTCTCCCTGATCTGTTTCTTCCTGTTAGGATCGTCACTTGGTAAGCTCACCAGTGTCTTTGTTTTTTTCTTTCCTCCTTCTGTCAGTTTGACACACCGCGACAAGGAAAGAATTGTGCCCCCTTTCCACCAGGCTTTGAATCAGGCAATGCTGCACGTAGAATGTAAAACCGCAGTTCTGCACTCAGTGATGTCCACAACACAACTGAAGACACTTCACGGCCACATGAATGAAGTTTATACCATAAGTTCAGGAGGGGTAACAACAGACGAGTTCAATCAACCTCTGCTGTCCGCAATTCTTAATCAATCCTGATGTCATTTCCTTACCTAAAACATTATAAATACAACAGCACAGCATGGAGACAGGAGAGACACAACCTGTACTGTACTGCCACCTGACACCCACACAACAGCACAACAGCACAACACAACACAACACAGCACAGCATGGAGACAGGAGAGATACAACCGACACCCGCACAACAACACAACAGCACAACATAACACAGCACAGCGTGGAGACAGGAGAGACACGACCTGTACTGTACTGCCACCTGACACCCACACAACAGGACAACAGCACAACAACACAACACAGCACAGCATGGAGACAGGAGACCTGTCCCTGAACAGTTTAGCCATCAGCTAAGTGGGTTCAGCCCACTGTAACTAAAACACTTAATCAATTTTTCAATACGCTGAATTCTCGGGTGTTGTTATTCCTAATGAATCACAAGTGCATTAATCCCACATGTAACGACGTGACATTGTTTCTTATGCAACGGAAAGATTTTTAATGTGGAGCACAACTCCAGGTGTTCATACTGTACACTTATTGGTATCTCTATACGATCTGAATTTCCATTTTCCCGTCATGCATTTGATAGCTGTCACGGTTGGAGGCCCCTAAATGCGAGAACTGCTTTTGAACTTTGTAGCTGACTACACCACTTAGAAACAGGTTCGACGGGTTCTTTTTATCTCCCAGAACCAGCAGCTCGCCTGTAACGGTGCGTAGTTCAGGACCCTATGCAGACGGTATAGTCCGGAGGTGAGTGGAAAAGGGCTATTAATGTAAGGATGGCGAACAGGGGGCGGTGCCGACAGTGAACCCAGGTGCAAGAGGGGAAGCGCAGGCAAACGAGTCCAGAAACAGTCCGATGTAGGAAATCCGGGGCGCAGTCCGAAATCCAAACCCAGGAAATCCATTCAAGACAGAACGATCAAAAACAGGAACAGGGACATGGGACACCAGGTTTAAATAAAGAACGGAACAGTGGGGCAGGTGAACCGTGATAATGAAACTAACGCAAAAGGGTCGGAGCCCCCTCTAGAGGACGGATGGCGATTGTGACATCGCCCACAGAGCAGACAAGACTGTCACCCTCCATAATTGCCCTTTTTAGAACAGTCCATCCATCTACCCATCACACTGAACCCTTGACATAACTTATGCACGAGCACCATGGTCCCCAGTTACCCAAGAACCCAAGTCCCAGAGGAGCAGTGCAGCACTGCCCTTCTCCAGAAATTGCTCTGGTCGGTGCCCTGGAGTGTCTCTTTCTGCCCCACAGTGAGGAACCTCTGTCTCCTCCACCGGTGGTCCTGGCATCCTCTTCAGCCCCGGCCGGCCTGAGGAATTCATTTGAATTCAATTTATTTTTATATAGTGCCTTTCACAACAAGGTTGCCCCAAGGCACTTAACAATGCAAGTGACCAGACATGTTGTCAATCCAGAACAGAAAAGACCAGAAAACAACGGAGGAGAGGAACCAAAAACTCCTTAGTTAGGAGAAGAAGAAACCTCTAGGGGTCCAAGGAACAAGGTCCTGTGTGCTCTCCGCCTACCCTGACTTTTCTAAGAGTCCTCAGCTCGGTCCAGTTGTGCTCCTCAGATTTCTTCTCCATCTGTGTGTGAGCCTTCATGACTGGGGTGTTGGTCTTGGGCGTGCGCAGAGCTCACTGATCGGGGGGCGGGGGGGAGTTATCATACTGACTGTATGCCAGGCATTGCGGAGTGACATGGCTCCCTTGTTCTCTCCCTGCCCCAGGACACTGGCTCCGCACCACCACTCACCTCAGCGAGCCATGCCCCCTTACTGTATGGTAACTGAGCTACCCTGTGTCCTTCGGCCCTTGTAAAACCTCATCACCTGCCCCACCGTCTGCATTAGGAAGACCTTAGATATGGGGCGATGCTCAAGCCACAAAGACAAACTCCTTCCCTTGACACTGACCACCACTTGCAACTTAAAGTCAGAATAGTCCTCTTGCACCACACTCAGATTCTCTCGCCCTGACTCAACAGCTGGCTTAGCGAGACCAGCTCTGAGCTACTGCTCTCACATTGTTATTGTATTTCGCAACGTTTAAACACATTGGTGTGGGGCCTGCAGTGTTTTAGGCAAGACGTTCGGTTGAGCTTTCCATGCCTCGTCATCAGATTTCCCATGATTCTCTGCATTTCTACCTTTCTACAAAATGCGTTTCTACATTGCTGTACGCTGTTTGGCTACTGTGCCAACAGCGAAGCTGTACATGCAAAATTCAAACTAAGCTAAAAACAGACCAAACAAACCACATTCAAATGCTTCCATGGAAAGTATATTTAAGGAGATCGAGGGGGATCTGAATGCGGCCCTATCTGGTTTTGAAATCTTAAAACGGAAGACAAAACAAGCAGGGATTTTTGGTGTAGCTTTGGACTGCATTTGCATTCTTCGGGAAGCAAGAGGAGATGAGTGAAGAGAGCCATGCAGCGTGCCGGGTGCTCACATCTGAAAATCGGAATTTTTTGGGCAAGCTGTGATGTTTGGCAGGGTGTGAAGTGTTTTTTGTTTTTCCCCTCTGTTCCCAGGTCAGTCATCCAGCGGGCAAGGAAAAGGAGAAGGAAAGGTAAAGCCCTCTCACTTTTTATGAGTGCAAATAAAGTATCTCAGGAAATGCTGATCCTTTCACTGCACTGGAGCAACAAGTGAGCCTGTGTCAGATAAAAATATACCATTTGCTTCTGAAAGCCCAGTTACTAATATGAATAAATATCAGGTGCCTCTATTATTTTCCTTCCTCCTTCTGTCAGTCTGCTGTAAATCCAGTTGTGGTGCAATTCCAGACTTATCTCCAGATTTACTTTTCCCACTGAGGCTTCCTGATAAAACAGCAATCCTGCTTGTCCCCCTGGGAGCACGCCAGCTCCTAACAACGTGCTCAAGGTTAGTACGGACAGGTGCACGTATGGGAAACACTTACGAAGATGAGAGCTCTCAGGTTTTTCAACTCGAGACGGGTTGATCCCCGTGGCTCAGGCCTTGCGGGGTCATGTGACTGGGGGTCTCCTGAGCAGCGATGCGCAGTTGGCTGAAGGCTGCAGGGGTGATGTTGAACCTACTCGGGCAGGGTCCTGGAGATTTGCGATAGTGCAATAGTGACTCCTTTGAGGTCCCAGGTGCCCGTAGACTGGCAGGGAAACTGAGCATTGCACAGCCGATGCCTCTCCCGAACCTGCAGGTTCCTGTTCTCTCACTGAAGGGCACAGGGGATATAATCGGAAACTGAACTGCTTAAAGCAATAGGCAGTTCCAACTTTTTTTTTTTTTAAATGTTAGAGGCAAAGTTCGGTGTTTCGAGTCATGAGATCAAAACAGGTTATGCACTGCTGAAGACCATAGGTGGCCTGACAAGTCCCGTCTAAATGCAGTTCAGCCCTCCTGCCCCAGTTGAATCTTCGTCATACATAACCTCCCCATAATGCACAGCATGAACATGTGAGGCTCCAGGAATCTTCTGCCTGTGGTGACTGTCAGATGTTGGCCTGCTCCAGTTGCGCTGTCAGTCTGGACATATACCGTACAGCAGTCTATAGCTGGGGATTGCAGTTGCCTCTATGGATCGCAGACCGAAACGTGCTCTGGTGTGGGGGTGTATGTCCCCTCATGACCCCTGCCCATGCTGGCTCACCTTCCACTCTGCGATGTCAAAAACAATTTCTACAAGCGGTTGACCCATTCTGGTCCTGACCCACGTCTCCTTTTCCCGCTAGGGCAAGTGCACAGGCTGGGAGACCAAGCTTGCTGGAATGCTGACGGCGCCCACAGACTTCCCACAATTCCTCAAGGATAATGCTCAGAACCTTCCCAAGCTGTCGAGCTCCTGCGTGACGTCGTTCAACGCGTCGGCTAACCTCACCGCTGTGACTGAACTGTAAGAAGAGATGAGACTATTCCCATTCCTAACAGACTGACCAAGACAGCCAAGATGTTTCTCTTTCTTTCAGTTTAGCTTCTTGACAAGGCAGTGAGAACTTCAAACAGTCAATGACCGTTTATTTTATGCAGTGTTAACCTACTGGGCTTTGCATAGACAGAGATTCGTGGGGCCATACACCATGCAATAGTAAAAAATAATAATCAAATGACAAATAATTGTAAAATAACCATTAAGAATTGCAATTTGTACTAAGATTACCAACCCATAAATCTATTATGAATATAAGCTTCATTCATGTTAAGAAGTGATAATTCTACAACACTAATCTATGGCATTATCCTTAGTCTCTGGTTTGGAAGGAAGTTGAACCAGTTAATGGATTGCAGCTGAACTGTGTTTCTTCCATCTAGAATGAAAGTCTTGAACGTGCTCTATGACCAGCTGAATGAGGGCACAAGAAAGGCTGTTTATATGTGGGTGGAGACCGTCTTCATGAGCTACCAGGCCAAGAAGCTGGTGAAGCCAGAGGCCACTGTGAACCCTAACCAGCTGAAGCCCGGGGTAACTGCAAAACCTGATAATTCAAATAATCCCTCTAAGGCCAACGAGAAAGACCAGCAGTCTAGCGCCAGTGGCCAGGGTAAGCTAACTCTGCGTCTTGTGCAGTCACACCCCGAATTCAAACTGCTCTCCCGGACACTGCCGTCAACCACAGAGATCACCATGCTAGAATGTCAGCCCCTTGGTACACTCTTTTGGAAGATGTCTTCCAAAAGACTTGTTTTACATTAGTGTGCTTGGCTGGGATCATCTGGTCACAAACAGGCTATTTTGGCTTCTTTGCATATTCAACGACATTTAAACAAAAGGAAGGGGGCAGTGCAGTATAGTGGAGTATAGTCTCTGACTGTTGAGTTGCAGGTTCGAGTCCCTACTGCAGACACTGCTCCTGTGCCTTGAGTGAGGTTCTTTTGATCCAGCTGCTCCCAGCTGTATGTACCAGTGGGGACCATCAGTGCTGGGGGCTCACTCCGTTGATGAACCCCACGTCTCAGCCAGGAGTGAAGGCATGTCTTCCCCGATCACTTCACACCTAGAACCCAGGCTGAGCTCTGAGCTACCGCGTGTGGCTTGAATGGAATTACCCACCTGCCCTAAACAAAAGAACCTCCATAGCCCTCCACGTCTTCCACAGGCTATTCTGAGCGGCACTCAACACTGAAAACACTAAAAGTCACCATTAAAATGACACACACCTCTGCAGGTTTCAGTCCAACTGATTAGCATGAGCGTGGAGTTCAGAATGTGTTCATAACACCTTTTAGGGAAGCAGATGGGCGACAGCTGTGGCACACGATGTGCACGACATGAGCGGGTGACTGATTCTGATGTTACTTGTCACGGATGTCGGAAGGGACAATCCGTGGAATGGCAGGAAAGCGAAGAGACCCTATGCGTAGCGGCGAGACGGGGGTTAGCCCC
Source organism: Lepisosteus platostomus (assembly GCF_059453375.1). Taxonomy (NCBI): domain Eukaryota; kingdom Metazoa; phylum Chordata; class Actinopteri; order Semionotiformes; family Lepisosteidae; genus Lepisosteus; species Lepisosteus platostomus. The sequence continues at coordinate 15,200,799 of NC_142628.1, forward strand.
GGGCTCAGCTGTTCAGGAAATGCCATATAGAAACCTATGCCCTCAAGTACCGGACGTGGGGCGACCTGGTGCTAGGCGGGTTTCAGGACATCCGAACGTCAATGCTGAGCGAAGGGGAATGAAAGACCCAGAAATATATAGCCCCAGAGAGAGAGAAACACCGGAAGGACAGCAAAGCACTGGAAACAAGAGATAGGACAGAGAAGGAGCGCCCTCTGGCTGCAGAGGGCGTGACATTACTGGGGTTGTCAGCACTTCTGCTTTTGAATGTTTGAACTGCTTAGCATAGTAAAAGTGTAAGAAGGTGAGACCATGGTTAAAGTAAGTGCCAGACATGGTAAAACCATGAAAGAAACAAGCAGAAAGAGGCCGGCAGCAGTGTGGAAATACAGGGGGCCCCAGAGTCGTGTTTTGCAATGTTTCTCAAACAGGTTATAATTCTGCAGGTAGAACCAGCTGGATCACAGCAGAGGTTCTTGAGATACTGGGACGTTTTACTCTACAGGCTCCCATGTCCACCCTGAAGGACATCACAGGGAACAGCACTAGCCCAGTAAGTGACCGGCTGTTCAGTCACCACACCTCCCACAGCCCAGTAAGAAGGCATTAAGCTCAGGAAATAGACAAGGGGGGTGTCTAAATGAGAGGCCTGAGGTTACACTGTCAATAAACTACAGCCATGGAACTTGGAACAGCTTGAAGTTATTTCCCCGAACAATTTCACAGGACTTATGTATGCAAGTCTTTTGCTCACTATACTTTCATATCAACCCTTTCATTGCAACTCATAATGTGCCTCTGCTGTTAAATATTTGTCTGGATTGACTATTAAAGGGTTAGAAAATAGCTGCACGCAGTTCCTTCATTGACAGATAAATAGAACACCCTTGCTTATTAAGGTGAAAGTTAAGAGCAGCCATCCAAATGAATTATGGGTAATGTGATGCCATGTGGGGAGACATATAGCAGAGGCACAGGCTTTAGGTGGGTTCTTTACCAAAGACACACCCCAACAGAGGTTAAACTGAACTTTATAGGAAACCAAATACGTTACCGTCTTTATTTCCAGCTTAGCAACAACATATTCTGACCCAGGTTGCTAATATGAGAACTTGTAGAGTTATTATATTAGCTTGTGCCTTAGCACAGCGGCTTGTTTTCAATCCTGGTGCGGTAACACAGCAACTGGTCTTCAGCCTGGAGGCTTGTGTTATAGCCAAGAGGTTGGAATCTTCAGTCGATGACAGTGAATTGCACTAGCGTAGCAGCTAGTGTTATAATACAACAGCTGGCACAGTGGTCCTGTAGTTCCAAAATCTTCCAAGTCTTGTTCCAATTTCTACTGCCATGCACTCATCCTCACCTCCTGGTTCGGTGCTCAATTTATGAGGGCTATAATAGGGTGCACAGGGTGCATATCAACTAAAGTTAAAATTTACCTTCTGAACAAATGAGAAACCCCGGATCCTCAGGCTTAAATGTGTATCAATACATACAATTATATCCCATTGGTTTCAGCTACTCAGGTGAATCAAGACTTTCAGACTGCTGATTTTTTATACCTGGAACTTTGTTCTTTCAGATCTGTCAGCTGTATAATAACGGTTCAAAGATCTGGGATACTCTGTATGATCTGAATGATGCACAGGCGAATCTCTTCATAAGCGGGCTGGATAAATGCAAGATTGACATTGCCAATGAAACTGTATTTTCAAGGTCAGTTGCTTGTTATTATTTGGTACTGTGCTGTAGACATAACTTTGTAACAATTTTGCAAATAGTAGTGGTTTTACAGATAATAAAACCAATATCAATCATAAGTGTGCAGTGCTGCATTTCATTTTCATAAAAAGAAATACTTCGGAGTATTAGTATTATTAAATACCAAATATAGATAGATAGATAATACTTTATTAATCCCGTAGGGAAATTGATGTGTTACAGCACTCCAGCCCAAGACAAGCAAAACAGACATCAGAATAGTTATAAAACAAAAGACAACAAAATAAATAAAAATAATTAAATACATAGGTGTGTGCAAAATGTGCTGATCATAGTCACTGTAAAAACAATAAAACATGTGCAAAATGTGCATAGGTTTATACAGACTGATTGTCCCAAAAGTACAATGAAGTAAACATGCTGTCCATAGAGGAGCAAATGAAGGGCTAACAGTCCTAGCCTAGGGCAGCGTCATACACCCTGACAGCCGCCGGGAGGAAAGACCTGCGGAAACGTTCCCTTGAACACCGTAGCTGGAGCAGTCTGTTGCTAAATGTGCTCCGCTGCCCAGTAACAGTCCCATGAAGCGGCTGAGAGGTGTTGTTCATGATGGCTGTGAGCTTGGTCAGCATTCTCCTGACCAAGCATATGTGCATAACACATATGCACCAATGTGTTAATTGCATGTAAATTTAAAGCAGACCTACATTATGGAGCAAATGGGAAACTCAGGTGTTCTTTTTATCTGGAAATGATACATGGGAATTCATTCCTGTTTTTTGGATGCTACACTGGAAACAGAACAAACAGGATGACACAACAGCATGTCGACTGTGGTGACTTCCCTCTTTATTTCTCTGCAGGCTGGGCCAGCTCACCTGCTTCTTCGGTCAGATCGCCAACAGAATTAAAGCCGTCAATGCCTTGATCGCCAAGCTGCAGAACTGCACAGGCAACGTGAAGGATGTAAGTGTGGTGCTTCCTGTGGGTCTGAGCATGAGGGCGCAGCTGACGTGACGCTTGTGTGTGCTCAAAACAGAGTGGCAGCAGATTCAACACAAACCCTCTGTAACGTAAACGTTCTTTCAGGACCCTATGCAGACGACACAATCCAGGGTAGAGTGAGGAAAACACGGGGGGAAAAGCATGCGGGGGTCAGGAATGAAAACAGGGGGCGTGTCCCTGGTGCGCTGGTGTTTGGGGGAGGTGTGGCCGAGGCAAACTGTCCAGAAGTGAGTCCAAGGGGGAATCCGAGACGAGGCAAAAGTCCAAAGCCAGGTGGTCCATCCAAGACAAGCGGGATTAAAAACAGGAACCGGGTCGGGACTGGCACAGGAACAGGAACTAAAAACTTGACGGGACCAGGCGCTTCCAGGTCCCAGACTCGCCTGGTACAGGAACCAGAGCAGAGCCCGGAATGGAGTGAGCGCCTGGCTTTTAAGGTGGACTGAAAAGGGGGCTGGAACAGGGAGCAGGTGCGGGAGATGAGTAAAAAACAAGGAAGGGCTGGAGCGTCCTTAAGAGGAAGGGTTTACGAACGTGACACGCTCTTCTTCTTCTTCAAAACTCAAAGGGATTCTGCATCTTCATGGAACAGTTTTAGTATGTTTGGCACCACGAGCTAACATCACCAAAGGTTTACTTTCCAGAGTAATTGAAACCTGCTGCTGCTGAGCTGAACACTTTTAATTGCAGTGACCCATGTTTTATGTCCCTTGAGATAAAAAAGCAGTGCAAGCCATTCTCTGTCCTCTCAAATTAGACTTGCTTTGCCTTGTGCCACATGTGTCCTTCATCACCACTATATTCCAATGTACTCCTGCGTCACCAGTAAAAATTAAATATGGCAGTCTTGTGAGTCACATGTGAGACAAAGGCAGAGGGTGCTTGTCAGTGGCACCGTGCCTGGCTACTTCTTTCTGGTGTCGAGTAATCCAGCATTAAAATCTTCTTAGCTAGTGTGAAATTGAAGTTTTCTGGTAAAGAGCTATATTTTCTCTTGCTCTTGCTTTCCTGTCAACCTGTTCTAAACAGGGTGAATCAGGTGTTAACACTCCTGTTCCTCCCAGGTCTACCAGAAACTCCTGAAGTCAGTGGATGCCAAGAACATCTCAGCGGATGACCTGAAGAAGCTGGGACCTGCGGCCGCCGGTCTGGGTGTGAGCCAGCTGGGGATGATGTCCAAGGAGAAGGTGAAGGAGTCTCTGTCCGTGCTCAGGGACATCAAGGACTGGTCCAGCTCCCAGAAGAACGCCATACTGGATAAACTCGGAGAGGTGAACACAGAGAATGCACACAGTTTCGAAATCACGGCACGCATTCTGGAAAAGACAGTTTGAATGTGGAAAACCGAATCCATGCAAACTAGGATAAAAATGCGTGTTCTGATGAGAGCCCTAGATTACTAATGCAAGAATGCAGATGGATCATTTTGACATTTTTGCTTCCTAAACAATAAGCAAAGATTTTTAAAGGATGCAGACAACTGACACAACCTCGCTGCCTGATCTGATCAGATCCCAGAAAGCTGGTCCTGGTCAAAACTGGGATAGGAGACTTCTAAGGAAAACCAGGTTGCTACTTATGTGGTGTTGGTGGACCAATAGGTGCCGCTCTTCCTTCTGGTCTAAAGTAATTCCACTCCCATATGTAGAGCACTTTGAGATCCTTTGGAATGGAAAGTGCTATATAAATGCAAGGAATAATTATTTAAATATAAAATATTGTCTTGACATCTCTGGTGATCATATGTGGAAAATGCAGCAGTTTGCATTGAAACAATGAATATCAAATCTATCTGTGGCTTACAGGTAACTGGCAGCAATCTGACAGATCTGGGGTATTTGGCCAGTGCTCTCAAAACCACAACCATAAAGAAGATGAAGGGCAAGGACCTCCTGGAGGCCTTCAACAAATCCATGGAGGTCTCTGACTCCACCAACGCCATGAAGCCAGTCCAGAAGAAAGCGATTATACAAGAGGTACTGCAAACCAGACAAACCTATTCATGCTAGTGTCACCCATGTCGGTAGAGTGTCAGGTGATTCAATGATTTTTAATTTTTAACTGCCTTTTAAGCAATCCCAGAGTATCTACTGTATGTCGTATGTTATCCAGCTAGACCGAGTATTGTTTTACTGGGATAGTGTTATAGACCCAGCAAGCAGGGTAATATTAAATGTTTAGATCAAAAAATATGTCACACTTGTCACAGCCCTTTTCTTAAACATGAGAACATCAGATTGACCCTTCAAGCCAGTTTGGTCATATGTAGTTACTTATTTCAAAGCTCAAGTCATTTCTTGAAAGAAGCCACACTGGCAGTTTTGTTACCATACCTCCTGCGTAGGCAACAAAATTGGCAAAATTCTACGGGTCAAAATCTTTCAAACTGTTCTTTTTAGCAGCTGGAAATCAGCAAACATCTTGGTCAGCTAAGAGTCTTTTCTAGCTGGTTTCCGTAGCCGACTGTGAGTCTGACTTCCAAGCACAGAGCCAGAGATCCTTCGCCCCCGAAAAACATCTCTTTTTTGTCCCCAGGTGCTGAAGGAGAAGCTTATCAGCGAGGTTCTGAAAAACATCCCCCCTGGCCTGCTGTCTGCAATATCAGCCACCACCCTGAAGAACGCATCAGACACTAGCCTGTCACTTGACTTCCTCAATAAGTCCCTGCCTTGGAATAAAGGCCAGGTAAGAGGACCCGGCAACGCATCAGGTGGGGGATTGTAAGCACAGGAACAAGTAAAGGTTAACTCCACTGAAAAAAAATACAGTGTGTCAGCTGTTGAGGGTTCTTCAGAATGAAAAGTAATGTGTTAAACACACAGTACGAGCAGAATGCTCGTACTGACTTCAATCTCTGGTGTAGATGAATCGGATGTTAGTTGCAAATCCCCAAACCTGGCCACCGCCTGAAACGTGTTGTCTTACATAATAATTGTTTAAGTAGTTTATAACATGTTAATAGATTGTTAATAGACAGTTAATAGACAGTTTGTTAATAGACCGCTTGCGATGAGACCTAAAGTACAACACTTGACCCCTGCAGTCCTGTTGCAGTACCTGTTGATAAACATTTCTTACCCAGGGTCCCTGCTAAACAATAAGCCTTCATCAGTTAATGAGGGCAGCAAGCACGAGAAGGAATTTAATTGGAATAAAAAAGAACCTTGTTTTTTTTTTCAGTATAGCCCAGGCAATAAATAAAGCAGGTCACTGGGACCTTTTGATTTTGAATGAAATGTGATACTATAATATTGTATTCTGTGTTGTTAACCTGCATTCTCTGCCCTTTCTGTCTCCTTTTGTTTGCAAAAGAGTTTTTAAACTCTAGTGAGGAGGCCATCAATTGGAAAAATAGCATCAACGCAGGACATAGGAAGAGAAATACTTGCCACAGAAACAGTCAACTCACATTTCACATAAAATATCATAGGTCATTCATTCTGCTGCATTACAGTACATTTCATACAGATGAGGGCTTACAGAAAGGGTTCCTGTTACTGCCAGTCCAAACCCACGCTAGTGACTTCTTGAACAAGGTCTCCAGAAAGGGCTTCCTTCTCACTGCAGCCTGTTGACTGTTCCCTTCGCATTTCAGGCCTTAGTCATCATCAAGAAGATTATAAAGAGCCTGAAGAACAAGGAGGACCTCAGGTGAGCAGGGGTCGGTTTTGATGCCTCCTTGCAATTTTGTTCAGCTGCCTCTTCGCAGCTGTGACCAGAGCGCGATCGAGGACTTGACGTCACAGCTCCTGTTGCTGTGTTTCTGCTCTCGCCCTGCAGCATGCTGACCACTGCTGTGACTGGCTTAACCTGCGGCGACATCCGCAACATGTCCCTGGACAGCCTCCGGACCCTCGCTGGGAACGAGAACCTCACCCGCGACCAGGTACACATATTTTAGGATATTGGATATTGATTGAACTTGAACTCGAACTTTATTGCCACAATGGAACAATGCCATTGGTACAATGGAATTCTTACTTACAGAAAGTCTCTCGATTGTTAAAACAAGTGCGAAAGCACAAAGTGCAGACAGTGCATCAAGACAATATACAAACGAACAGTAGACAATGTAAAAGTAAACGAAGTAAACAGTTTGAATGTAAAAAAAGCCGATGTGTAAACAGTGACTGGAGATGTGCAATAAATAAATAAGAAATCCTAATGAGGTAGATGGTATAGGTGTGGTCCGAGGGGCATGGCCAAATGTGTTCACCCATCTCACTGCTTGTGGATAGAAGCTATTGAGGAATCAGCTATTGACTAAAAGAGGATGGTGCAGCACAGTGGCTAAGCCAACTGCCAGGTTGTAGGTTCAAGTCCCTGCTGCAGACTTTAGTGTTGTAACCTGAGAGAGATTCTCTACCCAAGCTGCTCCAGTCCTCCCGGCTCTATGAGTGTGCCGGCAGTTTTTTTTGGGGGGGGGGTCATTCGAGTAATGGACTGGTGTCCCATCCAGGAAGAGGGGTCACATGCTCTGTTCCTCAAACACCACAGAAACCAGGATGACCGACGGGCCACTGTGGTTCCAGCATGGACCGAAACCGTTTGTACTGAATAAAATGTCCCGATCGTGCATCGCTAACTCAGTGATGCTGCTCTCACCCCTGCAGGTTAACTGCGGAAGCAAAGTCTATTTCCAAACCCTGATGAAGGCCCAGAACTTTTCCACTTTAAATAACACTGACATCAGCCAGATACCTCCCAGCTTTCTACTCTACTCTCCGTAAGTGACCTTGCTGTCCAGTTCCTAGTGGAATACAATGTCCCAGTAGAGCTGATACCTAGGCCCTTCCTCTTTGTATGTAAGTGAAGGCCATTTAACAGATTCATGAACTCACAGCAAAAGCCCTGCTTCTTCATGTGTCGCAATAATACATTTCTGGTAGACTTCGGACTGGGTCCAGCTTCTTGCATGCATACAGAGAGCAGTGCACAAATGCATTTGGCCCTGCACCAAAGCAGAGTTCTGAAGAATTTGGAAAAATGCAACCGATTCGTCTCACAGACAGTTCAGAGAAACGGATCTTACAAAGCAAAAGGCAGTGAGGTGAAACTCGAGTGAGGGCTGCGTCTCCTCCAGAGTGTAGAGCACTCAGGAATCCTCCAAGATGTACAGCCTGTATTCCTGCAAGGGAATATTATTAGCAAACGGAGCTTGTATGCTTTTGACAAGCCATGCAGACGACAAGGATTTATTTGCCCAACTGTTTTCTCTCCCCTGACCCTCGGATCTGATGTCGCAGGAACTTCACAGACCTGATGAAGTGGAACGGCTCTTTCAGCTGCTCCTCTGTGGTGGCCGTGCTAGTCAAGGCCAACCCCCAGCTTCTCCCCATGAGCTCGGGGAGGAGAAGTGAAGCCCTGAAATACATCAAGACCTGCTGGGTGAGTTAGTCCTCACGCTTTGGGTCACCTTGTGTTTCTGATGAGGTGCATGAACACGGCCAGCATTTGGCTTGCAAATCATTCTCGGTGCTTCATAGTAAAAGCACTCTTTGCAGATGCATTAAGTCCAAGTTTAGTTTATGACGCCACTGTTGTGGGAATTCTTCATCAGAGGAGCGGGACACAGTCTTGTGCAGAGTCAGTTTTATTGAGCTCAATAAGTCCAACAACGCGCGCCGGGTCTGCCCCACAGAACCGACAAACTGCAAGGGATTCCCAGCTCTCATATACAGTCAGGAGAAAGTTTGTTCCACAATCTGAGTGCTTGTCCTGTTCTTTGATACGTAATTACTTCTTGTCCTGCTCTGTCTTGCTCTCGGTTCTGACCTTTGATAGGCAGCAGACATTGTCCCGTTTTGTCCTGTTTGTGGGTGTTGTTCCTGTCTTTTACTATGTAGCATTAAGCCACTGGTGCTGCCAGAGCAAGTCAGCTTTATGGCACCTTAGTGTAACTTTTGTTTGAGGCTAAATTAACAGACCCCATCAACACCTCTCACAATGTGCTTAAGTGGTGATACTTTGAAGCTGGATAAGTGAGATACATACATGCCCCACTTCACCACCCTTTATTGTTTTATCAATGCTGATCAATGGATTGTGTTGAAGAACTGGGGCAAGCTGTTAACTTTCTTTGCACATTTCCAGGGTATATCTGACACCAGAACTCTTACATCTGACCAAGTGGCAAACCTGGGTCTTGCCGTTTGTTTCTTCAACGCTGAGGACATCCAAAACCTCAACGACACAGTCTTTGTGATGGCTGTAAAAGCACTGGAGAAGTGTGGCAAATTCAAGCGAGAGGTCAAGGACAGCCTGGCGGCAAAGATAACGACTGTCTATGGGTAGGAACCTGCAGAACATGCACTGCCATGTGAAACCGTTTGTTTGTGAACGGGTATCTCCGTGCATTGTGTCCACACTGATATCTCAGCGAAGCATGGAGACAAGAATCCTGCTTGTTATAAACGATTTACACAGGTTAGGCCAAACACTATAGGAGTCAGAGTAACTGCATTCATTCGTTTCGCTGATGAAGTCTGCAAGCATCTCTTTTCACTCAGTAGTTGTGATCTACAAAAACGGATTAGTAGATAGCAGATAGTTGCCGCATATAAAGGTAAAATATTAGTTATTACCAGCACCAACCTTCACCATTCCCAGGGTGATTCGCCCAGCCCTGTGGGAACAAATGCAACTCCAGGCATCAGCCTGAAACAAATTTAAATTCATTGATCTGACCAATGGATTAATTGGCCCCAATAACAGCTTGCCCTAGATCAGACCTTAATTCATTATTCATTCAAAGATATCCTGTCAAATCTGAAGATTTGGAGTGCCTTTAGCACAGAGATGATGGTTGGTAGATTTAATTCTGTTTCATGAGGATTCAATGTTAATCGTTCTCAGCGGAACTTCGACATCAGCCTCATTTGAAATAAATTTCTCCCCCCCCCGTGGCAGAGACGCCTCAAACTGGACCTCCGATAATATCACTGAGCTCCGGTCCCTGCTGTCAGTGTTGGATAGGAGACAAATGAAAATGATCAAGACCTCGGTAAGGAGCTTTTGTATAACATGCAACCACACTGGAACGTCAAATGGAAACAAACCCTATTCACCATCTCCCATTAACATACCGTAGCTACACACATATTTTCCATATTCCCTCTTCAGAAAGGAAGGCCTGTGGCGAACGTATACAAGCAAATATATTTTACAAAGGCGGAGGTTCATTTTTATTTCCTTGCAAATCTGAAGAAAGTTTCTAGAGAATTCTGTGCCCAGTGCAATTTGGGCACTGAAGTACTAAATACATGAAGAAAAAAAATTAAAGCAGAGGTACATTTCCAAATAAAATTACTAGTGGTATAATGTTCACTATTTCCTTGAGGAAGCTCATATTTGAATGGTTGGCATGGTAACTGCTGATTTTCCTAGATTTACTTGAAAAGGCAGTTTTATTTCCAAAAGAAGGGTTAAAATAAGGAATACTGTATGTGCGCTCTGATCATGTAAAAGGTTCTTACACCACCAGGGCAGGATAAAAGCTATGAGTCCTAAAATCTGCATCATATTTTAAGTTAATAACGATAAAGTTTCAAAGTTCTATATCTAGCCACTAAGACTAAGCAGATTTGAAAAACAGCAGTGAAAAGCATGTTGTAATGCTTTTCCAAATCCCATCCCAGTCTACTCCGAAGGGAAGTTCATTACCTCATCCCTAACAAGGCTCTGATCAGAAGAGGGAAGAGAACACAGGCAGTACCCAGCCTACAGCTGCCTGCATGCACTACCATATACACAATGCGCCCAAAAAGGACATGTGCATCACAATATACTGTATACTGATGGAAAAAACAAACGCAACACCTCCTCCTCCACACTCTGGCCCTCCCGTCTGCGTGGGACAGGCTGAAGAGTAACTCATCCATGAAGAGGACCTGATGCCACTGCTGACCATCGCAGCCTCTGGCCCAAGCCAGTGGGGTGTGACGTCTAGGAGGTGTGAGCAGAGGGCCTCTGACAGGTCACCTTGCTCTAAGGCCAGCAGCATGGAGCCTCACTGTCCTGTCACTGATGTGGACATTGTGTCTGCCTGCAGTTTCAGCAGCAGTACGGGTGGCAGATCTGAAACCATCTCTCAGATGGACCAGTCTGATGTGTAGGTCCTGCTCTGGTGTGGTCACTCGAGGGCGACCGGGTCTTGGATGGTCATCTGCCCTACTGGTCTTCTGAAACCTCTGCAGTTGGGACACAGTGGAGCGGCTCACTCCATAGTGTCTGGCAACGCTGGCACATGACATGCCTGCCTGCAGCATGCCGATGGCCCTCTCCCTTGCTTCTGGTGCCATTCGAGGCATTATGGAATGCACAGAAAACTGACTAAGTGTGGCCTTTTTCTTGCAGTGACCTAAGCTTTGAATTAAGGCCTTTTCAAAGGTGACCTGGTCAGGCATTGTTCCACCTGGACCTTGTTGGGTAAAAGTGCACCTAACGAGCTTTCGTGTGATTGGCAAGTTGCAATGCCTCACTGCACAAGCTGTATTGCTGGTCCGAGGGCTTAAAACAAACTGACAACTTTTTGTGAGCATACGTAAGCTATAACTAGAGTATTCTCAACCAGAAAATGTTGCGTTTCTTTTTTCCATCAGTCTATTTTCACTTAATAAACCTAAGTTTGGAAAATTAGCTGGTGTTGGGAAAAATTGAGCAAATTAGGCACTGTAGCACTCTCAGTGTTGCAGCTAAAGTGAGCCCTGTAGCTGAAAGTGCTTCAGTACTCTGGTTTTAAAAAGCTGGCCCATGCTTTTTGCTTTAGTCTGAGATGGTGGACATCCTGAAAGGAATTCTCTCCAGCGTCACCAAACCAGTGGATTTCGTGCCCCCCGATCTTGACTTCACCCCCGATATGTCTGGCGTGACGGAGGCCTTCACCAACATGGTCCTGAATCCCTCGAACCAGACCAGTGCCCGCAGGAGAAGGAGAGAAGGTATGGGGTGATTAGACAATCAAAACAACCAGCACCCTTTCGTAAAACAGCAGTGCTCCTCACAGAAATATCCCCACATTGAGAAAAATATCTTTGATCTTATTGCCGAGTTCTCTAGGGAATGATCAGTTCAATCCTGACTGACACCTGGGATATGTAAGGGCCCTCCATCTGTGGAGCCTCGGCAGGGTTGCTGGTTATAAGTTACCAGCTGGTCAGCTGAGTGATCTCGAAACAAACTTAAAAGCCCAGTTGTGGTCCAGACTGGGAAATGATTTAATACAGATTACAGATGAGAGAAAGGTGCTGGTTTTATCCCTGATCCCCTCTCAGACAGAGTGTCCTTCCTGAGTGTTTATGTGTGTTCCAGCATGCACCACAGTTCCAACTGAAGACCAGATCCGCAAGCTGGGCGAAGGCAGTGTCGTCTTCAGTGCCAGTGACCTGAAGTGCATGACCACAGACACCTTCAAGAACACACTGGACATCCTGGGGTCACTGAAAGCCCTGAGCAAGGAGCAGCTGGACGCCCTAAAAGCCAAGGCTATAGAGGTCAGTTTGACAGACACTTGTGTGTCATCATAATCATAAAGCTTGACCACAATCCTACAGATTATAAAACATAAACAGGTGTAGGGATCTGGGAATGTCACAGTTATTTTCTTCAAACACTACTTCTGCCATGAATCGAACCAACGTATAAAATGCAAGGAATTATGATCATTATTATAGACCACAGAGAGTCAGGACCTCAGTTTTACATCTCATCCGAAGGACAGCGCCTGTTTACAGTATAGTGTCCTCGTCACTATACTGGGGCATCAGGACCCACAGACCGCAGGGTGAGCGCCCCCTGCTGGCCCCACTAACACCTCTTCCAGCAGCAACCTCAGCTTTTCCAGGAGTCTCCCATCCAGGTACTGACCAGGCTCACACCTGCTGAGCTTCAGTGGGCTACCAGCTGGGAGTTGCAGAGTGATATGGCTGCTGATAAAGATGTAAGATGTGTCCTAATGGCACAGGCTGCCACATCACTTTTCTTTTTTTCAGGACACAAGCTGTTACAGATATACAGTAGGTAAATAGCTCTTCCTGGGGCATAAATAAAGATTAAAAGTAAACAGGGGGTCTCCCTGCTTTCCGCTGTGCCCATTAATTCTTACTGACAGACAAAGGTGTCACTACACTACGCAGGCAAAGAATCCCATGACACACTGAAACGCTGTGAAAATAACAGCTGACGGAAATGCGCCTTGTCCCGTATCAGAGCATCTGGAAAGGATCAGAATCTACTAATCGCATATCCTGGACATTTTCCCTCGGCTTCCCCGGGACAACAAACGCAGAATACATCCAACACCCCATGGGCTTCACGGGATGTAATCAATCGGTGCAACACGAATAACAATACAATACAGCACAAAAAACGTTCAAGGGCGACACACATATGCTGTCAATACTGTGCTCTGAAGGGGCCCCAAACATTCGAGCTGAAAATAGAAATGGCACTCAGAATGGGTGACTCCTTAAAAGTGTTCATTGGTGCCTTTGGGTGATCAGTAATTCACACTTTATGTCCTAAAGGCATTTGGAAATGAAACCGTCAAGTACATCCCCAGCCTGAAGAGGATCGTGCTGGCTTTCAGCCTGGAAGATGTGGGCAAATACTTCGTTTCTCCGAACATCGACATGCTGGCGGCAGCGGGGGAGTACAGGGACTGGCTGAACGTGCGTAGTCGTCTCGGAGCGCTCTGCCTCTGCTGTAAAGGCCCGCTCGCGCGTAACTGATCGGCCCGTCTGTGGTGCCCTCGCAGGGGACGCTTCTGCTCCAGGCCCAGGCCATCGTGACCAACTTCCTGAAGAACTCCCCGGCGGCCTCGCTGGACAGTAGCAGCCTCGTGGGCCTGGGCTACTTCCTCTGCCTCTTCCCGCCCGAGCAGGTGAAAATGCTCAACGCCTCCGAGTTCAGGTGAGGCGCTGCCCAGCTTTCCGCGCCCTGCTGCCGCGTACGGATTGCCCTGGCTTCCTGTTCGGTACAGGAAGTACCCAATGCAAACAGCCAACTCGCACAACACTTCCACAACTTATTAGAATAACACAGGCCCTATAATTAATGCTATAATTAACACTCTGGCACTCAGGTAGTGGAAGAAGGCCACTGCCAGGACTATCACTGTGGCACGAACCGCCCTCCTCCTGCCTAGCCTTCCCTTTCTCGTCCCGTCTCTCTCTGATGGGGGGGGGGGTGTAGATAGATAGATAAGACTTTATTGACCCCGTAGGGAAATTGATGAGCCGTCATAACTCCGAGAGAAAAAGAAACACACAGAAACAAAAACAAAAGTAAATGATATTCCAAACTAAAACTAATGTAACTACCGGTAGCAGCAACAAAAAGCACACACAGATCACAAAGTACCTGGAGCTGCTGCAACAGGCTGCCGCCCTCACGGCGCCATATTGGAAATTGCTCAACGTAGTGGTAGTGGGTAGTGGTGACGCCCTCACTGTTTCGCCCTGTCCCACGCTGGGAGCCTCGCAAGGCCAGAGGCCGGTTCTCTGGCGCTGTGGCCCTAACCGTGTCGCCCCGTCTTCTTCCCTTCCTCCCCCTTGGCCCGATCTGCGCAGGAATGCGGCGAGGAGCATCGGGAAGCTGGGCTGCTCCAGCGGTTCCCTGGCGGCGCTGAAGGAGAAGGCCAAGGAAGCCTTCGGACCTGTGTCCAGCTGGTCCGAGGAGCTGCTGCAGGAGCTGGGCACCATTTTGGGTAAGAGCTTGGCCTCACGCTTACAGATATAGACCCTCCACTCAGAGCTCTTTACAGGTCATGGGGATCCCCTCCACCCCCACCAGTGTGCAGCCCCACCTGGATGATGCTCCAGTCCTCTCACACACACCAGCTCTCAGTGGGGAGGAGAGCAGAGTGATGAAGCCAGTTCAGAGACGGGGGTTATTAGGAGGCCATGACTGGTAAAGGCCAGGGGGCTCCCATTCACAGTATCAGAGCACAGCGAGTGGTACCCCTGTCACAGCATCAGAGCACAGGGAGGGGTACCCCTGTCAGAGGCTCAGAGCACAGGGAGGGGTACCCCTGTCAACCCTGTTGTCACAGCAACAGAGCACAGGGGAGGGGTGCCGCAACTCTGCAGGGAGGGCAGTAGACAGGGCGAAGAGGGTGGCGTCCAGCTGGAGTTCGTTAGTCTAATGAGGTAGCCATGGCTCACCTGTATAATGCACTGCCTCTGCGGCGTCCCATGTCTTCCAGCGGGCCTGAACACCAGTGAGATCTCCACACTGCCCGAGAGCGTGATGTCATACCTGACCCCACAGGCTGTCTCCCTCCTTTCCAAGAACGTCTTCAGTGTGAGTGACATCCTGCCCACCTCTCCGCTGCCCAGGATGAGTTGAAAGCATTTTGAAAAAGTATTTTTTCCAGGGGGAGGGTTGAACGTGCCTCCCGTTGTCGGTCGGTATCCGTGTTTTGTTGTTTTTTTCTCACGGCTGCTCAGACCCTCCTTCACAGGGTGGTGTGGTGGCACTGTGACTCAGGATCTGCACCTGTGGCCGGAAGGTTGCTGGTTCAAATCCTGTGGCCGGCAGAGGAATCCTACTCCACTGGGCCCCTGAGCAAGGCCCTTCACCCCAACTGCTCCAGGGGCGCTGTACAATGGCTGACCCTGCGCTCTGACCCCCAGCTTCTCTCCCTGTCTGTGTGTCTCATGGAGAGCAAGCTGGGGTCTGTGAAAAGACAAATTCCTCATGCAAGAAATTGTATAGGGACAATAAAGTGATCTTAATCTTAACTGTAACCTCTGCTGGGGTCTCCTGATCCCAGGTAACCTTTAAAAAAAAGGGGCGAAAAGGTTTACAATCGGGATGGGAACCCAGCCCCCCGGATTGTAGAACTCAGACAGCAGGCGGGGAGGAGATTCGGCAGAAGAGGGAGAAAGGCTGGACGTTTTCTGTCCGCCCCCGGCTGAGCCTGGTCTCTCTCTCTCTCAGGGCCTGACGGTGGGACAGCTGAGGAGCCTTGGCACAGAGAACTACGCGGCAGTGTCCCTGGAGCAGAGGCAGAGCCTGAGCCTGGAACAGCTAAGGGCTCTGGATGAGAACTCGGGCACCAGGGACAGCTCCTCCAGTAAGTCCTCTTCAGAGCGCGGACATGCGGGGATCTTTCTCCTAGAGACAGGGGTATTTAACGGTGCAGTTTCCAGTGGCTGCCTTCAGGCGTCTGAAGTCATCTCAGCTGGCAACAACGACTGCCCCCTAGTTTCTCTGGATACCTCAGCCTGGACAGCAGCATGTAAATAAATGATCCAAGTTTCGTTGTGTTTGCGTTGAACAGATGTTTTAAATCATTCACAAATTGCGTTTGGGAATGAAAAACTCCATCTTCCTTGTTTAGGAAGAAATACAGCAGAGTGCCTAGTTCTTCGGAGAGTCCGGCCTCGAACTCCCATGTGAAACTGCAAGAGCCAATTCTTGTTCATTCGGATCACTCATGACACGCTCTTAAAACACAACACAGGGTCCTGCAAGGTTGTAACCTTGTAAGACTGGATGTACACGGACTGCATACATTTTTACGCAAAACATGCATGCTCATATCCACAAAACATGTGCCTAAAAGCATGAATACCCAACATAATACGGATAAAAATCAGGAAATGCAAGACAAAGGAATGAGGCACCTTGATCTAGGTACAATACTTCCTAGTTCAAAACTGTAGTCTTAATTCGTTAATCAATTTGAGATCTCTAAAAGCAATGCTGCTCTGCAGGGCTCTGCTTCTGGCTATTTCCAAAGCTTTATGTTTTGCCTTTTCTACCTGTGAAACCTGTTTATTTCCAGCCAATCGCGACTCGCGTTCAGTGAATGAATCATGTTAATTGTATCCTTACTTGCTGTGGCAACACTGATTGTAACCCATCAGCCATGCCAATAAAGCATCTTGAATTGAAATTGAGAGAGAGAGGCCAAAAGCCAGAAGATAACGTCTGCGTTTTTTCTTTTTTTTTTATTTCAGGTGCTGCAGGTGCTACAGCCCGAAATATCCCCATGTTCGCAGCTATCCTCCTGTCTCTGGTGGCCCTGTCCGTTTTACACTAGACAGGCGGTCAGGCCATCGAAGCGAAGTGAAGATTTCAGAGGCACGCCATTCCGCTAAACCAGGGGTGGGGAACCTTTTTTCTGCCAAGGGCCATTTGGATATTTATAACATCATTCGCGGCCCATGCAAAATTATCAATTTAAAAATTAGCCTGCTATATTTGGTCAAACATTGAATTAACTCACCCCTAATGTGATAGTGAAAGCGGCCTGTTGTGATTCCAAACTCCGCTGAAGAGCATTGATTTTATCCAGACGCATTTGGCCTCCCAATTCATTGAGTTTAGCATGTTTTGAGCTGTAATGACGCTCCAGAATTGGCTTTTTTCATTACTGCCAGCGCATCGCCACAAACTAGGCACACAGGTTTGCCTTTGACTTCAACCAAAAAATAATCATTCGTCCATTTCTCTTGGAAAGATCGACACTCTGCATCAACTTTTTTTTTCTTTGTAGTCGCCATTTGTAGGATGTCACACCACTTAAGTTTTAAGAACTATCCAGTGTGTGTGTCGCCAGCGACGCGATTATTTTGCTTTGATCGCTGTTCTAATCCTGCCATCCTGGATCTGGAACATAGCCCACGTCCGTAGCATCGACTCCTGAGGTCTTTTCTGCGTACTGTGATTTCCTTCATCTTCACCTGAGATTCAGTTTTTGCGAGGATTGTTGATCGCGGACGTGTGGATAAAGGTCGGATTGGAGCTATCGTCTGTGTCGACAACGAAGTCGACAACATCGTCGTCGACCCTCGGAGGCAAGGTCACCAACGTCGCGAGGAATCACCTCATCGCATCTCGTCTCATCATCACCTCGGCACAGGCCGACGGGCCGCAGGCAGCCAGCGAGAAGCATACGCGTCTGTCCCGTCATGTACTCCTATGTGTCCTGTCTATCCCGTAATTGACGTTCCTTGCTTGTCCCCCCAAATTTACTTTATTATTATGATTCCTTTAATATCAATCTATGTTGCCATGAACAAAGCTCCCAGATTTATTGAATTTCGAGTCCCGCCTGGGGTTGCCTTGGCAGGGCCAGACCAAATGATTTCGCGGGCCGGACGTTCCCCACCCCTGCG
Source organism: Lepisosteus platostomus (assembly GCF_059453375.1). Taxonomy (NCBI): domain Eukaryota; kingdom Metazoa; phylum Chordata; class Actinopteri; order Semionotiformes; family Lepisosteidae; genus Lepisosteus; species Lepisosteus platostomus. The sequence goes on from NC_142628.1 coordinate 15,218,651, forward strand.
CTAAACCCTCAGCCACGTGTGATTAAAAACCACGTGGTCAGACGGACATGCGCTGCTAAAGGCGCTCTGTCTGCTCTCCTCGATAACTTCTATCGGTGAGGGTTGTGGAATCATGGAACTGTTGACTAAAGTTAATTTTTGACACTACCGTGAAAAATAAAATAGAAAAATGCATTTCGGGACAAATAATACAATAGGAGAGGTCTCATTTGAGAATGTTTTCTTTTTAACATACTTTTTTCTCCTAAAATTGTCTTCATGTAGATGTATAGAAATAATCAGGGGGTTTGGATTGACTGTAGACTTTTAATACTGACTTGTGCGTTAACGTGACGTGTCTTTTTTTTTTGTTTGTTTGCGCGGGAGGAGTCTCCTGTAATTAATTCAGAGGACGTTCAGTCAACTTTCATTTCCCGCAGTTATCATGTTCACTGTGGGACACGCGGGTACTTCTGTAGAAACTAACTTTCCTTTTAGCAGAAACTAAGGCCGAAGCTCAGTTGTTTGACACACTTGTAAAAAAAAAACCCTACATTAGATATCTCGGTTTCTACATTTGTTTGGCGAATATCGTTTTCAAAGAGCTGTCGAAAGTTTTTAGACTGTGCATGCACGCATATGTAGAATACATAATAAATAGCATGGTCATTTATGGGGGCTTGGCAAATGAATAATTTATATGTATACGTTTCACTACTTGTGTTGCACGGCGCGTGTGTGGAAATGAGCTGATGGTTAACTGCAGACATGATTTCTAGCAGATGACACACACACACGCTGTACACCTGCTTGCGTCATCACGCTGCGCCCGGGGCGCGGAGTCGCCGTGATGGAGTAAGCGCGAGAAGGAAAGGGTCTTCTGTCCAGTGCTGGTCACAGCGTGGGAATAACCGTCTGTGAATCAACTATTTTTATAACATAACATGTTGTTTGAAGAAGTTAAAATGATTTTGCAATTCTTTTGAAAATAAAACGTGTTCTGGCTAATGGATGTGTTTTTTTTTTTCCTCCGACACAAGTTTCATCTGAATTATTTTGTATCCTAGCTGTCTCCGTCCTCGTCCCCCGTGTGAAGTCGTTATGGCTGGTATTTATCAGCCCCGGAGGGATATCTCCTCTGTCAGCTCCTGTTGCGCTGCGTGATGCATTAACACCTTTTACAAGAGTACGAGTCCTTTTACCTACTCATTAATCTAGAGACTCCCCCCGAAGAAGGCTCGCTTGATCCTTCAAGAAATCAGCGCGCCCTCTGCGATAACTCCCTTAGGTGTCCTTAAGATGTTGTTTTAAGGCAAAACACCTCTAAAGCAGAAACGCACCTAATGATGTTATTAATAGCCTGGCACGCACAGCAAGCATGAGGGAATACAAGCTCATGCGTGCTCCGCTCGCCTGAGCGGCGCGTGTACGCCATCTTGCGGCCGTCTCTGGTTATTACAGAAGCTTGATAAAGTGCCCACGTTGCCGCTTTGAAAGGTTTTAAAAAAACCTGAAAGGTAAAGTATCTGGCGACCTTTGATCTCTTATTCTTTAGACGTGCTTTAGGTATCGTAACAAGTGGTGATGTCGAATGTAATACAGAGTATTCTTGCTGCTCATATTAAGCGCAGTTAAAATAAACACAGTGCTTTATGTTAAATGCAACCCATTAACCCAAACACCCCTGGCTTTGGGTATATCAATTATTTGTTTGAGTCCTTGCAATTTCAAGTACAAATACATTGAAATTATCCCTCCGCACCAGGCGATGGCGCCGTTTGATTCCAGCCCATGCTGGATTTAGGGAGCAGAGGAGGGGGTTTCAGGACTCAACCAGCTGATTGTAATCCCTCTGGCACAGTGACGTCAGCCCCCTCCCCTCTCCGTTTCGAGGGGTTGGTTCGGGATCAACATAGTACTTTCTGGACAGCCTGTAACGCCTGGCCGTCTTGCGATTGGGAAGTGCCCGTTTTGACCCCATGCCGCGGCGGTTGAAGAAGAGGTTAGGCTGATGCATTAAGGAGAAAAAAAAAATCTGCTGTCTTGAGATCTAGGCTGCGGAGCTGCCCTTATCCCTGCTAGCTGGCGCGGCTGTAGATCCGAGCGACGCACAGATCCCGCACTGTAGACGCACGGCCATGTCGGCTGGAGCCTGTGCACCTGCTGGCCGTCGCGACAGCTGCGCTCACCCGCTGCCGTAGGAGTAGCACATAAACACCCAGCTGTTTCCCGGTCGGCTCATCTTTCTCCTCCTCCTTCTTCATCCTCTCCTCCTCCTCCTCCTTCGACGCTGTTCGCCAAGCATGGGGATGTGCTTGCCCTGCCTGGGTGGGGCGGCCGACGACGTGGTGGTCACGCCGGATCCCGTAAGTGAAGCCGCCTTCGTACTGCTGGTCGCCGATTCAGCTGCGCGATTTACTTTTGGGTGGTTCCCGGTCTGGGCCGATGGCTGTGGAGGGCTGCCGTGTCTGTGGCCCCATCCGAAGTCCACACGGTGTCTGATAAATGTTCTTGCATTGATTGATTGAAGTCGACGTGCTTCACATACCGTTTAAAAGCGATTGGAGGGTAGTCAATATGTACCAGCTGCATTCTGCATTCCTGTTCCGGCAAACTCCGTGGCCGAAACTTATTCTTTCTTGGGGGGGGATGCTCTATTATCTGCGTTTCTGCACACAAAAAAAGTCCGAGGGTCACAGACAGCCGGATCCACGCACGAAGCCGGCTGAAACACCCGTGTTTAGTGCGGGGACAGCGCCGTCGGATATAAAGAGACAGGGGTCCTCACGGTCACCTGAATAATAATCTAGTGACCCAGGATGTGTGTCCCTCGTACATCTTAAACTCCCCGTTTGTTTAAAAGCTCTATGCATAACGCCAGCGCTACCTTCTGGGATGTAAGGATAGTGTCTGTGGCGTCTCTGGCGTTTGGGAGCGGTACCAACGGACAGCGAGGACAGGACATAATTCCTTGCAATATACTGTTGACTTGCGTTTAACGAGGTAGTTCCTGACATAGCGCGGATACCCCAACTCGCATATAATCAGAACACCCCTTTAAGCTCTCCCGTTTCCCTCCCCTTGAACAGCTCAGATCAATCGTGCGTGTATTAGTATGTGTGTAGTTTTAAAGTGTTATGATAACAGTTAAAACCCGGTGTGCTGTCGGCTCTGGAGCTCGGCTGCGCGCCGCGCCAGGTTTGCATTTGTGAAAGTTTCTGCTTTTCGTTTTATTTTTTTTCGGTCACCGACCGCCTATACACGAATTCGCGTGAACATATGTCTCGTAAAACGCGAGTCTGCGGTCTAGCTCTTTGCGTGCTGAAGGACCCCTGGCCTGACTTTGAGGGTAGCCACGCTGGCTGCTGACGGTGGGATCATTCCAGACGAGGCCATGGGATTTGTTTAATGCACCGAGGTCCTGACTAGTTGACATCCTCCACAAAGGATGGCACCTGTTACGTCACCTGACCTGTCACCACAGTGACAAATTCTGTTCCGGGGAAAGAGCACCACCTACTGGTCCACAGTGACCACTTGCAGCAGGAAATGGGTTTCTGAGGAGACCTGTCCCAGTACAAGTACCAGCCAGCTACACCTTGCTATGTCTTCCGAAACGAGATCAGGCTGGATGGGTAGTGCTAATGTGCTGGTCAGTGTTCTGGTCTTTTAAGTAGAAGGTCCTGGGTTCGAATTCCCAGTGAGAGATTTCTTTTGTACCTTAGAGCAAGGTGCTTCAGTGGCATTGTTCTAGTGAAATACCGCAAGTCACTCTGTATGAAAGAGCCCGCCAAATAAACCAGTGTTCAGGCGGTTCGGTCCCTTTTTGTTTTGTACAATTTCAGTTTTGTGGACAAGAGTTTCCCTCGTTTTAGACACTTTAAATAGGAGCCACAGGTTTCCAAAACTCATTGTCATGTCAGCACCAGGTGTGTTTGTGTCTTAGAAAATCAACATGTTGTGTTTACTTCTATGAGGAATTCTAGTCAGGTGACTTCTCCTTCATATCCAGTTGTCTTTATTGCCTGGAAATGACCCCTGAAACCTGTCTGGTCGGACAGATGGTGCAGTTGATTGCTGTTCTGTGGCCTGAAATGTGAGGCATTGAAAGTGCACCTGCACGGATATTTTTATATGTTGGTGTTGGAAAGAATCGGCATGGACAAGTGAATTTCAAACCACAATGAAAGTAAAATCTACACGGTACCTTGCAGTTCACGCCGCGAAATGGACTACATTTTCAGGTCTGCGCAGCGCCGTGTTCTGTGATTCAGAACGAAGCAACAAAACTCCCAGTGAGGTGACATTGTAAACAAGCCCTGTTACTCTGTAAACAAGCAGGCTTGTGAGCACATGTCTTCTAATCCAATAGAAATATCGCTCTTGACTTGGAGTCGGTTTTGCTGACAAATACTACTTGTTAACTCTGCCTGCAGATCATGGTGGAACATCTCTGCAGTGAGATGTCTGCTGCACAACCTGCACTTATCCACTCGTACGTCACAGTACATCAGTCAGGACAGGGACTAGTGAGCAGGAAGGGCCGCCTCGCGTCACGATTCTCATGGCGAGACCAGGGCCTTGTGACAACATGGCGACTTGCGGTACTTTCCCAAAGTTCATCATCTTGCGCTGAATTCTGAATTTGTCAAATTTTGCGATGCCTTCAGTTAATTCATTTTTTTTTGCCAAGATTAATAACAAGTATGAGAAATTGGGGTCTGCAGTGCCCCTATAATCCATATCCCCCCGATGCAGAGGACCAGTGAAGATGGCCAAGAGAGGTTTGCCAGGCACTCGGGTGTTCCCTAAGCCTGGACGTTTAAATTGGGAACGTGTTTCATTTTTAGCCTTTGATGGCCAGAAAGAAATCTTTTTTGAGTTTCAAATTGGTTTTAATGAACAGGATTGTTTCTCCGAACGTGCTCAGTGCTCTGAAGTGCACCCAGAGACAGAGGCACAGCCCTGTTGTTATGTGTCGCTCACGTCTGCGTTCCTGTTTTGCCTCCCCAGGACACACGACGAAGACAGCTCGCGGAGGCAGCAGAAAAGAGGCAGAAAGAGGTAAGTGGAGTCAGGAGGCTGCCCTGGCAGAGCTGAGGCAGCTGGTCTGCTGCAGCCCTTTCATCCCCCAGCAGACAGGTCTGATAGAATTCCCCCCCTTAGGGCAACTCCACACTCGGTCAGCCGGACTCTTCCAGGTTCATTCCCATATCCCGTTTCCACCCGCTGCCCAATATGCTCCGGCCAGCGTCCTGAGTGTACAAGCGGGACGTCTCTGCAGAGTGACTTCGCCGACGCTGGCCGTGGCTCGATTGCAGCTGGACCTGCCGAAGTGTGAGCTGACCTCCAACCGCTGAGAAAATAAAAGCGTCGCTTTTCAGAGAACAGGCCCGCCGGTCAGCAGGCCCTTGGATCCGTGTCCCAGCACGGTGCTGCCCGTCTCGTTGGCCGTTTCTCTTCTGTGGCTGTTTTCGGGCATTTTGTCCGCCTGCTTCCGGTTTTTATTTCGTCCCTGTAAAAGACGTTGTTTCTTTTTAAATTTAGTAGCCCTGTATTTGTAACGTATGGATCTCTGTGTGATCTGCGTCCGTCACAGACTGAAGCATTTAAACAGGCTCCGGTAAAATGAAGACGGAGGGGAATTCTTTCCGGGGCCGGTCAGAAATGGGAAGTTCTGTTCGGATTACCGAGTGTTGGAGAGCAGGCCAGGACAAAACCCTCCAGCCGCGCCTCCGGGCTGCGCCTCTCCTTGTCATCCGGTTATTCCCGAACATGCCGAATGAACCTGCTCTCCGGCAGTGAGAGAAACCGGAGATCGGATCTACAAGGAGAGGATCGGCATCGTGCTGAGAGCGATTAACGTGGAGATGAGAAAAAGGTGGAGAAGAGAAAGAGTGAGGTTCGTTGGAGATGACTTTGGGGCTGGATGAAAGGTTTGTTCTGGTCTGTGTTGTTGTTTTTTTTAAAACCTGAAGGCTGTAGTGCCTGAGCTTGTGTCTTTATAAGGGCACGTGGAGTCACAGCTCATTTTCTGTGCTTCTGGAGCTATAGATTAAAATGTCGTTGCTCCTGGCACGCGTAAAAAAAAAAAAAAGACCACGTTATTTTCTTTTTCCTCTTTGCTTTGAAAAGCTTTTTTTTCCTTCCTTTTTCTTTTTCCTCCCTCCCCCCTCTGAGGAGACCACATAGAGGAAAACCGAGCCAGACACATATGCCTGCTGAACCCAAGACAGAGGTAGCTGATTTGAGAAGGACAGGGAACCTCCTGGCCAGCGCTCTCACAGGCTACTCAGCCTGCAGCCCTTCCAGTCCTGTCCCGTGGAGAATTTCCTTTCATTCCGGTTCCTGAGTGACCGATGGGGAGGATCGCTATAGCACGCTGAAGCCTGGCACTGGAGCGTTTGGCGTTCGGCTTGGAGGAGCTTGGTGATGAGCAGAGCTGTTCGGCGCCACTGCACTGTTTCTCAGCTCCGGTCCTGCAGGATCAGTGAACCCACTTTTCCTCTTTGTCCAACCCACACATCCTCCTGTTAAACCACCATCAGCATGTTTTAAAATGATACACCTTTGCCTGGTGTAATACAAGGGGGACTGCAGTCCCAGTTTCTTAGGCTGGTTATTCAGTCTTGGCAACAAAATAAATGAATTGGCCCTATGTAAAAATATGACAAATTAAACTTAAAATCGTGAACTTTGTGAAAGTACCGTAAGTCGCCACTGTTGTCCAAACTCATGTCTGAGTTCCCCCGAATTGTGATGTGAAGTGGCCCTTCCTGCTCACTAGTCACTGAAATGACTGGTGTACGAGTGAATAAGTACAGGTTGTGAAGCAGACCTTTCACTGCAGAAAGTTAACAAGTACTTAAGAGTTAACAGGTAGTATTTGTCGGCATGACTGTCACAAAGTTGAGAGCAGTATTTCTATTTTACAGTGTTTAATAGGGCTGCATCACATCACCGGAAGTTTTTTTTTGGCCTTGTTCTGTATCGCAGAACATGGAGCTGCACACATCTGGAAATGTAATCTATTTGGTGATGTAAGTCGGCGGTTTTACAAGTCACTGTGCACATTTTCCTTCCATTGTGGTTTGAGATGCGCTCGTCAATGCCGATTCTTTCAAACCCCAAAATATAAAAATAACATTGCAGTTCCCCCATTAAACTCCCACTTCTTCAGTTATAATAATAATAATAATTGCTTACACTTATATAGCGCTTTTCTGGACACCCCACTCAAAGCGCTTTACAGGTCATGGGGATCCCCTCCACCACCACCAGTGTGCAGCCCCACCTGGATGATACGACGGCAGCCATAGTGCGCCAGAACACTCACCACACATCAGCTATTAGTGGGGAGGAGAGCAGAGAGTAATTAAGCCAATTCATAGATGGGGATTATTAGGAGGCCATGACTGGTAAAGGCCAGGGGGAAATTTGGCCAGGATACCAGGGTACACCCCTACTCTTTTCGAGAAGCGCCCTGGGATTTTTAATGACCACAGAGAGTCAGGACCTCGGTTTTACGTCTCATCCGAAGGACAGCGCCTGTTTACAGTATAGTGTCCCCGTCACTATACTGGGGCATTAGGACCCACATGAACTGCAGGGTGAGCGCCCCCTGCTGGCCCCACTAACACCTCTTCCAGCAGCAACCTTAGCTTTCCCAGGAGTCTCCCATCCAGGTACTGACCAGGCTCACACTGCTGAGCTCCAGTGGGCTGCCAGCGGGGAGCCACAGAGCAATGTGGCTGCTGGTTGTGCTCTACCAGTAGTGCTGCACCCAAGATTCTTCCACCTTTTACAATAAATCGTAGCTCCTGGCTTTTGAAGAAGGAAGCCGCCAAGTTCAGTAGCGTGGAGGAGCGGTCGGGTTCTGGCCAGTGGAATGAAGGGCTTCAGTACGTGGCCTGCAGTCGAAATGGATACTTTTCCTGTCACCGTGAAAGAGGATTTGTTTTCAATTACCTGGTGTGAAAGGGGGGCAAGATAAAAATGGGGAGATAGGGGCTGGAGTTCAGAGGCTGTGCCCCATATTCAGCAGGGGTCTAGTGGTGCTCTTTCAGTGGTCTCGTCTCCCTCCCTCCCTCTCTGTGAGGTGACCCCTGTGGCGTTCTTGGCTTGCAGGTGTCTAACAGAGGCATCAAGAACCCGGAGGCGCTGGAGAGGAAGAGGAAGAAGCAGGAGGAGATCGAGAAGCAGGCCGAGACGGCGGCGGCGGCGCCGGCCGGCGGAGGGGGCCTGAGGGTGAGAGACGAGGGCTTGAATAATTGATTCTCCCTGGCAACTTCTCTCCGCTGTGATTGGCCAGAACATGAAACGTTGGCCATCCTGCAGGGAATTCTGGGTGATTCCCTTCAGCGGACTTCAGAGAGGGGGGCTCGTGAGCACCCTGGTGACATGTAGATTTAGAAAGGGGGCACCCTGGGCAAGACACGGCAAGCGTGCATGTTGGGACGCGGCCCTGATCTTCCCTCTCCTCTCTCTTGACAGTGGCAGGTGGGGTAGAGCGCCGGTGGGGGGGGGGGGGATGGGTCTTTCTCTCTGGGCCCTGCCAGCGGGAACAGCCCCGCTGCTCGTCTGGAGAAGCCCCTCCTCTTCGCCCGCCCTGTGGACCGCTTGTCCGCTCCCCCACCGTGATGCGCCAGCGTGCTTCAGCGGACACGCAGAGCCAAAGCCATCTTGTGTAGGAACAGCTCTCTCCCCGCCAAGACTTCTGAATGTGCTCCCCCTGCCAAGGAAGTGGTAGAAACGCACATCGGGACTCGCCAGCTGTGCCCTAGCCTTCAGCATCGGCGCAGCAAATGAATACGAGCTTTTAGATTTGAAGCCAAACAGGATTTTGTTTCATTTCTCTCTTCTGCGTGAATGTATTGCGTCTGTATTTATTACCTGGGCCTCATCTCCGCGGAACCGCACCCCTGCAGTGTAAGAACTGTACAGCAGAGACATGGTACCCGAGACTCCGCAAATAAAATTCCTGTTGGGGAGAATGTGGATGTGGTGGTGCTGGATGCAACAGTGCCCCAAAACCCAGTTATACCTGTGGTTTTCGGAAAATCATTTATTTCTTCAACTGGTTAAACCTGTCGGGTGCAGAGAATTATTTCTTTTTTTTTTTTGGAAATACCATTCAGCTGTTTTTGAATCCAGTGCCATAGACGTAGAGGTGCTTATTGCCATATGTACGCGTACATGAGCGTTCTTATTCGTGCTGATCTTTCGGGAAATGCACAGTACAACAGACAACACCACACGATGTAGACCGTGCATTACAAAAAAAAAATTGATTTGAAACATGATTTGATATCCCTGTTACTGCCCTGTAGTCTGAGGCTGGCAGAGCAGGGTTTGCTCAGTTTTTGGGACAGCACACCTCCAGGGACAAGCAGGGCTAAGTGCTTTAAGTGGTGCTTGAACCTGAATTTCCAAACCAGTCCCCCCAGTCTGGAGGCTGGTATGAAAGTCGTATAGCAGCTCGCAGTAAAGGGAAGCCTGCTGTGGTATACCACGGTAAAAATTGAATAGAGCAAGATACAGTGCGATACTGTTCTGCCATAAAGTGGCAGAAGTGTAGTCAAGCCCGGAGATCTTTTGACAAATTCATGCAGGATAACTATATTGCCAGGTATTTTGAGTTTTTCCAGTTCTTAGATTCCAGTGTAAATTTTCAAAAGTTATTTTTTGGTTTGTTGTTAACTTGTATTGAGGTTAAGAGTCCTTTATTAATCAGACTGTAATAATATATACAGTATAGTTGATTATTGCATTGATTTATCTTGAATTCTTTGTGCCATTTTGTTTTGCTGAAGCAAAAAATCTCCTTCTCCAGGAAACGGCTCTCTCAGATCAGTCTGTTTCTCTCCTTGCATTGATTAAAACGATCTTTTTAGAGAGGACCTCATTCCTGCGATTTTGACTTGCGTATGAAACTGTAGGATTTCTTTAAAATGCTCCACGCTCACAGTTTTAGCTCAGTGTTGTAGCACAGCCAACAAGTGTCAAGTTCGATCATATTTAAAATGTAACTAGCATTAAGTATGTGCCCAAAGGGATATTGATTTGAACGTCAAAATCCCGCGTTTTTGTTGTGCATTAGTGTAATTTATCACAAGAGTTTTGCATCTGTTTGTATTCACTGCACTTGAATCTGTTTCAGCTATTGATCGCTGCCTGTCACCCAGCCCTCTGTGCCCTGCATGGAGAGCGCTGACTTCAGCTCTGACAGAAGAAACATTGGGCCAATGTTTGTGTGAAGGATGCGGGCTGATTGCCATATGGGCAGGATATTACAACACTGACCACAGACAAACAACTGTGCAGCAAAAGATCAGATAATAGTTTACAGCCTAGTCTGGAGGTCTCAAAGCTCACTTCTAATTTGCACTGGGACTGTCTGCCATAGTTCAGCAGCCATATCACCCTGCAACTCACAACTGGCAGCCCTGAAGCGAAGCAGGTGTGAGCCTGGTCAGTACCTGGATGGGAGACCTCCTGGGAAAGCTGAGGCTGCTGCTGGAAGAGGTGTTAGTGGGGCCACCAGGGGGCGCTCACCCTGTGGTCTGTGTGGGTCCTAATGCCCCAGTATAGTGACGGGGACACTGTACTGTAAAAAGGCGCCATCCTTCGGATGAGACGTAAAACCGAGGTCCTGACTCTCTGTGGTCATTAAAAATCCCAGGGCGTTTCTCGCAAAGAGTAGGGGTGTAACCCCGGTGTCCCGGCCAAAATTTCCCATTGGCCCTTATCAGTCATGGCCTCCTAATAATCCCCCTCTCTGAACTGGCTTCATCACTCTGCTCTCCTCCCCACTGAGAGCTGGTGTGTGGGGAGCGTTCTGGCGCACTATGGCTGCAGTTGCATCATCCAGGTGGGGCTGCACATTGGTGGTGGTTGAGGGGATCCCCATTACCTGTAAAGCGCTTTGAGTGGAGTGTCCAGAAAAGCGCTATATAAGTGTAAGGAATTATTATTATTATTATATTTTATTATTATTATTATTATAATTGCTGGTGAACACTCAGATCCTGGACTGCAGCTATTCTGTTATTCCTCTAGCGGCCAGTGGGAGTCACTCTTTCTCCTCCAATAAAAACTTCTCTTCGCTGCGAAGTATGTTTGTAGTATGAGTACAGGATTTATCAGTTAGCCCCTCCACAGAAACCAATTAATCCCTTCTTTTTCAGAGCGACAAAGCGTTTCCTTTGGGAGATGAAATGTGCGCGTACTCTTTTCAGACTTTCTTTGCTGCCTTTCGTCGGCAACATAGATGCCTCTCGACCTCAGGAAGTACAGTCAATATTTGAAGAGGGGTGTGAGGGCGGAGCTGATGAAAGGGAGGTAGTGTTTCATGGTGTGCAGTGGGTAGTTGCCTTCAAAGGCGTGGCCACAACAAAGACACAGTGTGCAGCTGTTGATATCCTCCAAGCAATCGGTCCAGCTGTTCAGGTCTCCCAGAGACGCTATTGGGGTGTCAGGTAAGAAGAGAGCTACAGCACTACTCTGAGTCCTGTGCGATACTCGCTGCTAATGGTATTTTGAAATTTGCAGATCTTTCCATCCTCTTGACCTTGTATGATGAGACTACAGCTCTGTGCTCTGGCTTCACCAATTCATTGTTTAGAGGTAGAAAAATGAGTATTAACACATCTGAGCACTTTCCAGCCATTTTCTAACCATTCAATTCAGGGCAGCAGCATCGCTGGATCCTTTCCTCATAAGGCACAAGCTTAAGTCGACGCAGGCCAGACACAGACACACACATACACCAGGGCCAGTTTTCCCAGAAAAGAATTAACTTGTACTCAGTGATGGGCTGGCATCCCATCCAGCCTTAATAATAACAATTCCTTACACTTATATCTGGACACTCCCCTCAGAGCTCTTTACAGGCCATGGGGATCCCCTCCACCCCCACCAGTGTGCAGCCCCATCTGGATGACGCTCCAGTCCTCTCACACACACCAGCTCTCAGTGGGGAGGAGAGCAGAGTGATGAAGCCAGTTCAGAGAGGGGGGTTATTAGGAGGCAATGACTAGTAAAGGCCAGGGGGAAATTTGGCCAGGACACCGGGGTAACACCCCTACACCCTAACATATATGACCACAGAGAGTCAGGACCTCGGTTTTACATCTCATCTGAAGGACGGCACCTTTTTTTACTCACAGCTGCTGGGCTTCAGTGGGGTGTCAGGGGTGAGTCGCCGGGTTGCGCCCGTGGCACGCCGGGGTGGGCTCTGGTTGTGCTGCGACCCTGAACTGGATTGAAACGGTGAGGAAAGGGATGAACTTCTAGTCCCTTTGCAGAATGTACCCAGGTTCCTTTGCCCCAAACAGCGTGACAATAATGACAGCGCTTAGAGCCCATTTTAAAAATGCTAGGTGACGGAAACGACGGAGTATGATCCTTTCGTTGGTGGAAGCGATAGTTTTTGAGCAGCTTGCGGGCGGTATAAACTTCTACAATAAGACCACAACACCGCCCCGTCACAGGAATAGCGGAAGCATATCCCAGGCTCTCAACACTAGGTGGCAGTGTAGGACTACGGTCAGCTGTCACAGCTTCTGTACTGTTTTTGCGAGGTTTTGTTTTTAAGAATATGAGCTTTGTTTTAGTCGCTGCAGACCTTCGGTGCTTGCAATGGACGGACTGACAAGCCGTGTTACAGAACTCTGTGAGTTAATGCCTGTCGCGTCGTCGTACAATCTGGACGCTGGAGAGACCACACGCTCATCCTCTTTCTTCTCAGTTTTCAGTGTTTCAGTGTTTTCAGCCGGCCGGCCGGGCGTGGGGCGGGAGGTGACAGGAGTTAGTCCACAGCTGAGACGTGCCCCCGCGGTGCTGCCCGTTCGCCAATTAGAGCCCAGCCAGCCCTGATCAGCCGGCCTCACGCCTGGCTCGCTGCACCAAGGCGGCCGAGCCTAACGAGTCGCAATCACACCAGTCCCACTCAGCACCTGTTCGCCAGAAGAAGCGCCACTCGCTCCAGGCCCGCTGAGAAACATTAAAATAACAATGCGAGAAAGAAAAAGACAAAAAAATAACACGGGAAGGCTTCCTGTCGTACGTAGTGGAACAGCTTCGAAGCAGGTCTGCGTGTATTTCTGAATGGAAAAGAAAAATGATTTTGTTTTAAGAATACATAAAGAAAGATGGGGCTTCCGCATCCTGAATGGTCTGATGAAGTTCTTCGACCGATAGCGCCAGCTTTTTTTCCCCATTTCACGACAGTTGTTTTTTTTAATTCCGTGTATTGACATTATAATGCGGTCTTTGCAATTTAAAGCGTGCGTGAGGCCTTTTATTCGCGTTTTAACTCATTCTCCTGGCGCGCCTGTAGAAAAGTCTGTGTCTGTGTGTGGGGGGGGCATTTTAAAACCTGTGTTACATTTTCAATTACAAAACGAGCTCTTGCAACTTGTTACTGCGCCCTGATGTCGTACACCTGCTTGTACACTGGTACAGAAATGGGGCCGTGCTAAACCTTTTCTGCTGCAGACTGAGATCGTGACCAGCGGATACCTCGAAGGGGATATAAGTTGTTTTTGCCATGTAACGTCATTTTCCCAGAGGTTTTGGGAAGAGGAGACCGTTTCCTCCTTTGCTGTTAAAAGCACTTAGTCGTCCGTGAGCTGTAACCCTGAAATTGTCGCCTTTCTTCTCCGTTTCCTGAAACACCTATGACGCACCTGTCAGAGGGGAGCGTTCACAAGGCTGCGTCATCTGTTTCTCACCCGCTGAAGACGTCAGGTAGATTTCTGAACAAGCCTCTCAAGAGGATGATAATTATAGCTGTTAGCCACAGGATAATACATTCATAATACAAACAGCTCTTTCTTATTGGTTTTGCTTCCGAGCCCTGATTTCTGAAACGGACACGTTGGGGACAGACTGTGGGAGCCGTCAGCACTCCTGCGGTCCAATTCTGGCGGAGAGGAGTTCTTATTTGACAAAAAAAAAAAAGTGTTGGGGGAAACTGTGAATCAGCCAGACGTCCGAATATACATTCGGCGTTGATGTTTAGAATTATTCCTATAAATTTACATTCTGCGTTAAAATAAACGTTGCGCTCTCGTCCTAAACGTGACATTTATGGTAAACCAAAAGGCTGTTCGTGGCTGTGTCTGACTTATAAGATGCCCTTGGAAGCAGTTGTGTTTTAGAATTGATCACCTAGAGAACACGGTGTCTCTTTGTCCTCGCTATTCAGGAGCTCTTTAGTAACTGTATGCTATTTCGAAGCTACACTGAACTGCACTGTGACATCCAGTATCCACGCAAAACCCTGAGGCTGTATATCCATAGTGCTACATCAGACTTCATTATGAATTTGTTGGCACCATTATCTTTAGACATGGGACAGTATGTTCGTTTATGTGAAGACCCTTCTGCTGTGTTAATGAGGCTCCTCACTCATTTGCTTAAATCAGGACACGGTGGCTGTCATTTTATGAACATGCTTCTGTCCAGAAACAACACACTGAAGACAAGGGACACATTCATTTTTTCAACTTTGTCTGCATACGTCATTTATTGAGTTGTAATACAACACTTTCCTCTCCAATGATATATTCAGGAGTTTAAATACATTGACCTACAGTAAGTCCAGTATCTTGGGCTTTTTTTTTTTTGCAATTCTAATATGAAGATCTTCAATCTGTTGTTGCATAAAAAGCCAACCCCCCCCCCCCCCCCCAAAAAAAACAACTAAAGAATCGGATTAAAAAGAAACTTGCCGCAGATTGTGTCGCAGATGTACACTCCTGTGATGTTGCCCACACATTTGATTGTCTTTCCTGCAGGAGAAATATGTAAGCAAGCAGTTTTCTTCTGCTTGAAACCGCTGTGTGCCGGCTGTTTCAGATTGAAAGGATTTGTTTTGAATTTGTTCTTCAGATAAACCCAGTCTCTGGTCTACCATCTTCACTGTTGTGAAAGATTTTAAATAAGGCTGCATGTGGTATTTAGGTACATTCAATCTCAATGGAGTTATTGCATAGAAGATAAAACTCTAAAGCCTTCATGAAGTTAAAACTATTATTTGCATAGAGTACAATGCCAGCGGGTGGATAACAGATGTAATGACAACTAGAACATTAGTTAGGAACTGGTGCCATTTACTGTTCTATTGAGGTTGGTGCAACATTCTTTTCAGAGGGAATATTCTAAAATTGTCCCGTTATGAATTGACAACCAGACTATTAGACTGTACTGAAGCTTGGTTACAGATTCATATACAAGCAGATACAGTTTCCAGTTATTCTCACAGATAGAAGACAACAATTATCTTCTCCTTCAAGCATGTAAGATACAGGGCCACCAAGGCAGCCATTACTGTTGCTGTATCTGGACGGACAGACTACATATTTTTCAATAATGCAATAATTTGCAGTTTTTTCTAAGAAACCCTATGAAAAGATCTGGGAACCTTGAGATATTCTCTCATGCACTTTTTCATACAGTAGTGCTGTAAAGAGAGTAATGTCGCCCCTCATGAAGGAATACAGGGAAATGTGGCAAATTCCCTGATAGCTACCAAATACAGTCAAAATAGAAATGTGTATATATCATAAAATGAGGGGCGTCACTAGTATGATTTTTTTAGGATTGTTTTTTTAAAACTAAGGTCTATATGACTAAATTAAAGGGTGCTACATTTAAAATGAGAGATTCGTATGTAAAAAAAAACATTCCATGTATCATATGATCCTATTACCAGTCTCACTCCCAGGCACTGAGATTCTGAGAGACAGAAATACAGTATTCTTATCCCATGTTTTTTTTCTGTCCAAAAATGTGCAGTTAAACATTCCAGCCCCAGACTGATTTACTTTGTTATATCGCCCTCACTCCAAAGTATAGCCCATCCTGCTTTTAGATACAGTATAATATAGAAGACAATAAAATAATAATTACCGACTTCTTCATTGTATTCAGTATAGATAGGTTATTGAATAACCTAATCGAAATTTCCTTTTTTCTGTATCGTGTATATGTTTTTTTGTCCCGTACGTATACAATTACTCCAGAGGGGAACTACTTCAGCCAGTTTTGTGTTCTGCAATATCATTGCCTGACTGGGACAAGAAAGCCAGGGCCTGATTGGCCGATCTAGGATTAAAAGCGTGTCTCTGTCTAGAGGCGGCTGGCGCCCCCTGCTGGCCTGGAGGCCCGCAGGACCCAGGGCGGAGCGGGGAGCCATCACTTCTTGCTCCGGTAGTGGGCAGCCACGACCAGGTAGCTGTCGGGGCTGAGCTCCTTGATGTTGGGGGACCTGGACACGGGCGAGGTCTTGCCCTCCACGCGGGAGATCTGCAGCATGCGGCAGGGGTCGTGCTTCAGGAGGTAGCTCTCGAAGGTCTCCCAGCCTCCGCCGACGCGCACCATCACGTGCTTGTTGTGGAGCATCTGTGGGAGAAATCGGGGTGGGGGGCAGGTGTAATAGTCTCCTTACAGTTCTATAGCGCTTTTCTGGATACTCCACTCAGAGCTCTTTACAGGTCATGGGGACTCTATCGGGAGACTCTTCAGTAAGAGTCTAGGGAGTTTTAGACCTGCAGTGGCTACATTCAGGGGGAGCAGGAAAATGAAAGCGATCTGGGCCATCGGTACATGGGAGGAGAGCCATCTGGAGGGGGGGGGATTTTCCTCTCTGTGGCCTGAGAGGAATGAACCTGGGTTCAGGACAATATGCCGCACTTTCGTCTTCCAGCACAGATCCAGCTTTATATCTGCCAGTGCCAAGTGAGCAATCGTGGAAGTCCATCTCTGAACCACAGCAGCTCATCCCGGTTTGTGAAACAGATTAGAGATGATGTGACTCCCCTCCTGGATGGCACGCCAGTCTTTAACAGCAATGACCTCCCAGCACTGCTGGTCTCCAATCCTACAGCTGGAGCTGCTGAGGCAGAGAACCTCACTCAAGGTTCAACACCAGTGTCTGCAGTGGGAACTCAAACCCACCACTGGTCACGTACAAGTTCAAACACTCTGCTGCCCTACAGCAATCGGGGAAGAGCTCACTGCCAAGTAAATTGACTTCTGTGCTACTGTGCCTTTTATTTCAGGACTATGGTGGGTTAGGGGTGTCTAACATGAGAAAAAGACCTCGTTGTGTGGCCCCAGACCAGACAGATCTGAGCACAAGACGTCATCTCTCTGGTGTAACAGTATCGCCTTTTCCTGTGACATTTCTGAACCCCTGCGATCACAGCACAAGCTGTGGTTTTTTGCAGCCTCTTGATCGGGCACTGTGGGACCTGATTAGCCACAATTACCAGTACCAGTACAAGTCAGGCTGTAGTTATTATCCCTCCCGATGTGTGTTTGTCCACGGGACCACAGCGGTAGAGTCAGAGACCTACACCCACGCTGTCAAGTGCAGTCAATGGTACGAGGCGAGGAGACAGCCAGAGCTCTGCACCAACCACAGGGCTCTGTACAAGGAGGTGAGGGGGCAACTGGTTGCCGGAGAAAGGCTGCAGGTTCTCAGACAGGTCTGGGAAAGGACTCAGCCAAAGGTCCTAGACAACAAGCTGAAGGAGCTCAACTGGATGGCCGTGCACCAGAGGCTGGCGACCAGACAGGTCCTCTACAGACACTCGCTCACCAGGAACCCCCGATGCCCCCGGGACATGTGGTTCACCGAGGTGACGCAGGTCCACATGTTCTGGAGTTGCCCCTTCGCCAAAACGGCGTGGGGCAGAATGGACAACATCGTGCAGCTCCTGGGAGCAGGAGCGGAGCTCAGTCACCAGTGCATCCTGCTGGGGCTGGCACCAACTGGTCTGGACAAGGGGACACAGGACCTGCCGTGGCTGCTAGTGTGTCTCATGAAACAAGGACTGTGGAAGGCGAGGGACACTCTCATCCGGCACAACACAGAGCAGGGAGCAAGGGAGCTGGAGGACAGGGTCTGGCAAGACTCAGAGGGAGGAGGAAGATCAACACGGCCGTGGCACAGCAGCACTGGAAAGGATGGTGGAGCCCTGTACAGGGGCTGAGGCAGAAAAGCCTGTTCCTTTGAGCTCCTGCGGAGGACTGGCCAACAGCAGTTTCAGAGCCGGGACAGGGAAAAGAGACATGGACAACAGCAAGCAGTAGGGCTTGGAGGGACTCCTTAATAAGATAAGATCACTTTATTGGCCATATACAAAATTTCTCACATTAGGAATTTGTCTTTTCGCAGACCCCAGCTTGCTCTCCATGAGACTCACAGACAGGGAGAGAAGCTCGGGGGTCAGAGCACAGGGTCAGCCATTTATACGGCACCCCTGGAGCAGCTGGGGTTCAGGGCCTTGCTCAGGGGCCCAACAGAGTAGGATTCCTCTGCAGGGCGCGGGATTTGAACCAGCAACCTTCCAGCCACAGGCGCAGATCCTGAGCCACAGAGCCACCTCCCCGCCCGATTGTGCAAATCCAGCCCCAGCAACCACTTGCAAGGACTGAAAATGGACAATCGCCCCTTTTTAAGAACCTTTATAACTTCGTAGAGATCCTAAGTTATGTGAGAGCGTGTCCTCACTGCAAGATCGCTAAACGTTGGGCAATAAAGTTGATTTTGTTAAAAAAAGGGGGTTGTCATCTGGCCAGGTCCACTACTCTCAGAATCTCTCCCAATGCCCACGTGGGGGTGCCCCAGGGCTGTCCTCTGCCTTGAAACGGGGGTTCACAGGGGAGGTACCCGGCGTCTTCCAGAGGATGTGCCATGCTGCCCTCCGCCCGCTGAAGCTCTGGGGTGTGATTTATTTCCTTCTGGAATAAAGTACCACTAGATTTATTACCTCCTAATCAAATATTAATACCCCCCCACTTCTCTTTGTGTGCTCGTGCTCCATAAAGGCGAATTATTGCCATCCTAGCACATCGGGCCGTCTTTAAAATCTCATTATGCAAAATAAGACAGGGGACAAAGCGAAACCCCAGCTGAGCACCAGTAGGAGATTTCGGAATGAACAGGACTAATCCTTCTCACGCACGCACACACACACACTCACACAAGCTCGCTTCCCTTTGTAAAGCCGTTTTGTTTGTCTTCAAGGAGGGAGCAGGCTGGTGCTGGAAAAGTGACTGCAGTTCAGGAAATCGAAGGGGGAGCCTTTCGTGATATACCCCAGTAAAAGCACAGTACGTTGCGGGTAACTACGGCGGCGACGTGGTCGGGTGTCATGCGCGAGAGCCGCAGAAAACTCGGACACGGCCTTGTGTGTTAGGAAGCTGGCGTGGAGAGACAGGGACATGAAAAGTGCAGGGAGGCATGATGGGATAGCACAGGGAAGGGGGGGGGCGGCTGGGAGACAGAGACAGCCAAGGTGACAGATGGACTCTCAGATCTCAGCACACAAAGTGCTGACTCTTTGGGAAAAAAAAAAACAGGCCCGGGCAGCCCAGTACTAGAATAATCAAGGGCTATGGTAAAGAGAAAAAAAAAAAACAAGAACCGTTAATCACGTATGATGCATGCAAAATGTGTCACTGGAACGAAATCAGAAGACTGTTCCACCTCCCATGCACTGTGGTCACGTTGAGATAATAAATATTTATACCTGTGTTACACAAGCAGACAGATAAAAAGACAAGTAGGCAGATGGCGTGATAGAGGGGAGACAGATATTCAGGCATGTGGATAAACAGAGAACTCGGATCGGGAGATGGGCGTGTTGACATTGTTTTCCTCTCATGCCTACGGAAGTATCCCGCTACACCTGCTGCAGCCTGTGCCGGGACATTCCGGGACTTGGCTGCCATAGCAACCGCTGCCGGGTGGGGAGAGGGGGCGGGGCAACGCCGCCGCGGTTCCGAGCCAGGCGGCGCGGCGGGCGCGCTCCCGCGGGGCTCCGCGGAACCATCCGCTCGCTGTCAGGCCGGGCACGCCCACCCGCGCCTCCTCCTCCTCCTCCCGGGGGCGCTGACCCCCCGCGTTAAAGCCCCTAGTACAACAAGCGGATTTACGGGCCCCCGGGTGCTAATAACCTGATTTTCATGCGAAGCCGAGCCGTGTGTAAACAAACCCCGCGGCGCAGCCGGCGCGTCTCCGCCCGGGCGCCCGGGCCAGCCCCGCTCCCGCTGGAGGGGCCGCGGCTGCTCGCCCGTGACGGGGTGGCGGCCAGTCCCGGCGAGGTCAGGAGCTGCCCGAGAAGGAGCCTGCCTTCCGGCGGCGTCAGGGCGCCGTCCAAGTGTCGCCGAGCCCCCGACACTGCTGTTTACAGAATGAGAAACAGACGAGTGCCTTAATTTTCCCCTCCTCCCGCCACCTGTGGGTGTGGCAAGGCCGACGTCGGCAGGCGCAGACTGGACGGGACGATACCCCAGTGGTCGGGGCCAAGGGTCTGGGGGTCGAGAGCATGTGACCAGCAGCGACTGGCAACGTGCTGGACAGAGCAGCGCAGAGAGGAGGGAGGGCCTGACTGGGTGCTGACTGTCCACCCCAGCCCAGCAGGTTCAGATACAAACCTGTGCAGGACGGCCAGGTGTGCTATCAGGTTCATTGGATTTGCTCATTAAAGTCTGGCTGGGACGGCAGAAACACAGTCCAAGACGCTCTCACGCTGTCTTGAAATACATAAGCATGAAAAGATCCTTCACCCTTGCTTCTCCAGGACCCCGTGATCTGGCTTTTCGTTAAACGAGACCCAGTTTCAATCTCTTCTCTGTTTCTTACCGTTACTAAGGTAGTAACGGCGTCAGCACTGTATTAGCGTGGTGACAGATGGGAAAGACAGACAGTTGACGTACAGACTATCGATAACGGCCCACACACAATGGCAGCTGCACCAACTCTGGGGCGAAAACACGTCCAGGGGTTTTAAAGCACCCTAAAAATAAAGGGCATTAATACGTGTCCCTATTTTCCCTTCTGAACGAATCCATTTCTCTTCCGCAGCCGTATGATGTAATAAAACATTTATAAGGTGCTTAGACTGATCCGTCCGTGGGAACATTAACAGGCTGGTGTTGTAGCAGAAGGACAGCTCCCCTCCGGCTCCTTGACTGAGGACATAATAGGGTTTTGGCGGAGAATGCTTTTCAATCATGTCCTTCCAGTGCTGCTGAAACCGGATTTGAAGAATCCTTGTCCCTTATTGCAGGCAGGTATTAATGATTGCATTGCCTGGGGGAGGGCAGGGAGGGGGGGGCCCGTTATTAATTTTTAATAAGGCCTTAATGTAGTGTCAGCACTACTGCACCAGGACACAGAGGCTTGTGAGCCTGGCCAGGCCCCTTTCTCCCCAGTGCATCGCAATCACTCATTCCCCCAGATTGGCACTAATGCGGCACACATTCCCCATCCGACAGCTACAGCCCACTGAGGCCTCGACCTCATTTCTGTTATTTACCAAGAGCTCTGAAGGACGCATTCATGAAGATGCCCCGCAGGCTGCAATCAATCTGTGGGCTTCCCAGGCAATACCTACGTCTCCCGTTTATTTCCTCGGCGTCAGCCGGAGCTAGAAGGTCCCCGGAGTGCATGTTCGGAGCAGCTCAGCAGAATGAACATTTTGTCATCAGAGAAGGAGAAAATACTAAACCGGGATCTCGCCTTTGCAACCGGATCTATATGGTCAGCGGCCGGGCTTTTTTTCACAGGCGATATCCTCAGATGTTGACCCTTCGCCCCGGAGGGCCGCCTGACGCCGACGCGGAGATGCTCAGTGTGGCCCGGAGCAGGAGCAGCAGGATTTCGGCTGAGAGGGGCTCCTGCACTGCACCACCTGACCACCCACAGCTCATTAGGCTCTGCCGCAGGTCCTTCTGACGCCCTGCCACATGGCTGGCGGTAGTTAAGAGAGATCGACAAGCGCACAGCATTTCTTTTTAAACACAAGGCCCTCCAGGAGTGATTCACTGCAACTCCATATAAAAGGCACCAGCAGAACCCCTTCAACCCCTCAGTGTCAGGCTGTCAACAGTATTGCCCTTTAACTCATCATGCAACAATGCCAGGTTTGCTCTCAACGTCTGCATGTCTCTGTCTCAGCTTTTCTTGTCTGTGATATTCTAGTGAAGAGGCTCTGGAAGTCATGGGGGTGCCTGACACTCTGGGCCTTCAATCCCGGACTGCTGTCCTCTGGAGAGATACTACATTACTGGCAGAAAATGAATTTGCTCTCAAACCTCGTTTCAGGACCTTTTAAGAGTGTTTCAGTCTACTTGAAACACTTTTAAGAGTGTTTCAGGGGCGGAGTGGTGGCTCTGTGGCTCAGGATCTGTGCCTGTGGCTGGAAGGTTGCTGGTTCAAATCCTGCAGCCGGCAGAGGAATCCTACTCTGTTGGGCCCCTGAGCAAGGCCCCAACTGCTCCAGGGGTGCTGTACAATGGCTGACCCTGTGCTCTGACCCCAAGCTTCTCTCCCTGTCTGTGTGTCTCATGGAGAGCACGCTGGGGAATGTGAAAAAAGAAATTCCTAATGCAAGAAATTGTATAGGGCCAATAAAGCAATCTTATCTTTATCTTACTTTAGCCCCACAGATGGCTTTCAAAGAGCCTGACAGCAATATCAGCACCACAAGCGTGCCTGCAAAAATGTTTTTCTTCTTCTCCTTTTTTTTTCCCAAGGATTTCTGTTTATACTGAATGCCGCTTTGGGAAAACGAGGAGGAGAGAGAGAGAAAAGAAAATGAAAGGAGGGCAAATCAATAGGTGGAGAACAGGAAAGGAAAAGCAACATGGACTTAATCAACACCTCTTCCAAAGCAGCGCGTGTGAGGAGAAACAGCCTTGATGAGCACACAGCAGGAGGAGAGACCGCCGCAAACTGCTCCTCCTTTGCCCTGCTGGCAGCAGGCCTGGCTCAGAGCGCTCTGGTTTAGTCATCAACACAGAGGCGGCAAGCTCAGAGCATAACCAGCTTTCTACCGTGCGCGAGCTCCAGCCCTAAGTATGTGTCCAATCCAGTGCGTGTGTCCCGGACAGTTCTTTCTGGGCCCTATGCAGACGACACAATCCGGATTTGCGAGGAAACACTGGGGAAAAAGCCATGCAGGGTATGGAGACAGGGGGCGTGTCCTAGGGGTGCAGGTGTCCAGGGGGAGTGAGTCCGGGGCGAACAATCCATGTAGAAGTCCAAACGGGTAATCCAAGACAGAAGCTTAACTCCATGGCCAGGCGATCCATCCGGGGGATAAAGAACTGGAACCCGGTCGGAACCGGCGGGGGGGATCAGGAACAGAAAGTTAAAATCATAACGGAGCCAGACGCAGCAGGACCCGGGCTCTCACGAAACGGGATTCAATGTAGAGCCCCGATTATCGTCTGCGTCTGGCTTTTAAGGCGGACTGGAAGGGGGTTCGAATAAGGAACAGGTGCGGGGAATGAGACAGAACAAGGAAGGGCTGGAGCGTCCTTAAGAGGAGGGGTTAACGATCGTGACAGTGTGGTGTGTGGCTTTGCAAGTGAGAAATAACTTTCTGCCTATAGGAAGGCTTTCACGGCTGCCATCTAGGTTTAAGTGGGCAAACTGAACTCCGCTCCAGAGAGCGCAAGCGGCCGATTTAAAGAAGTCTGGGAGAGCTGCCACCCTTAGCTGGGAAACCCCCAAGTGCCCACTGCCCTGCTGTTGCCTGAGCCCCCTCGCCAGCCGGCCATGCCCACTAACCCAGCCACCGAGGGCATGAGCTCAACAAGAGTTCGGCCGCTGTCTGACTCCCAGCACGGAGAAGCTCCCCGCCGTAACTGGACGCCTGCGCTGTTTCAGTCCCAGTATGGTAAAACTGAGAGGTGTATCTCTCTTTCCCAGTAAAGACTCCTAGTAAAAACAAAGGCCGGGGGAAAGCCTTAATGATTTTTTTTTTCTAGACTAATGGCTCACTGGGTGATGGTGCCTTGTTGAATGAAATCTTTTTTTTTTTTAATTGGTCTTGCCCGCCAGACCGCTGTTACACACGGTGGATTCGGGAGTGCTGGAGTGCAGGGTTATTAAAAGGCCTGTGTGGGATGTTATAATGAGGTTCCCGTCTCTCTCTTTCTTCTTTTAACGAGCGAGCCAATTCCAGCTTGCTGCTGGTTACATTTACAGCCTGGCTCACGAGCAGCTACATCATTACGAGCTGTACCAGGCCAGCCAGCACACACTGGGAACCACAGGAGTGAGAGGGCAAGGAAATCCTCTATTCACGGTGCTAATGCGGGGTCTGTTTCCAGGAAAATGTGCTCCAAGCTGGTTGCCCCTACTCCGACACCAGGCCTTCTGCAGAAGGATACTGTATCCCCTGGGCATCCAGGGGGGTAGAGGGGGCCAAAAATGTCAAGATTTCCTCTTCCGATCAATTGCAAAACAGGACGCACTGTGGGCTTGGGTACAGCAGGTACTTATTATAATTTGAAAGAAAACACTACGTCTATATCCGTACTTTCAAAGAAAAGGACTTTTTTTTGTGGGTGTGAATTCGTCACAAGCTTACACATTTAGAACATGCAGGAAATGTAATGTTTTTGGTTTCCACCTGACAGATGATCCACAGGCTTCTTTTTTTGTGTTGCCATGGTTATGCGATCGGGCACTGCAGCTCCTCGGTTTGTTTGGCGTTAAAACGGAGTTATCTGAGTCACGCCGACACCTGCACTGCCGAGTCTGCCTGGTCACGAGGCAGCACGTCGCTGGGTGCCAAAATGCTTTCAGCTGCAGTGGATACAATTCCAATTAAAATCTGCCCTTCTGGGTGGAATGTATGGATTGGCTGGGGCATTTCAATCCTGCAGGCCTCTCCTAGGAGCTGGAATCCACACACCGTAGTGACTTCTGAAGAAGAAGTCTTGTAATGTTTGTGATGTGCAGGGGGTACCATTAATTTACTGTACTGACCCTGATTTTACTTTTCGCTCTTTTGCGAAAAGCAAATTAAAAGCCCAAAAATTGCTCTAAGTTAACAAGAACATCAGCTCTGCACCAAAACTAATGTCTGGATCGAAGCGCATCTTTTTTTTTAGACTTGCCTGCTTAGGACACAGAATTTATAGAGGGGTATTTGTGCTGAAATCAGCTTACCTCACCTGATCTCCACCTCTGCAGCAGCGCGCACATATTTATTTATGATTGCAAGTTCTCATTCCTGCATAATGACCTCTCGTTTCCAGAAACGTGGACAAGTCAGTTTCCAGGCCAGCCGATACACACCAGCCCTTGTAACCTAGGAGACGCGGTCTCAAAGCGCAATAAATACATAAAGGCACCCACATAAAGAAAGATGAAATGAAAAACACTCCTGACTGGAATTTTTTAATTAAAACCTTGGAAGGGCGAGCTCGGCTAAGGCGAGAAGCAGCTGCTGCCTCTCCACTATTGAATTCCCCAAAGCCCTCTTGTGTCACTCACACACACACGCGCAGCGCGGGATGATGCGGGCGCGCTGGGAGTATCCTTGGATTCCGCTCATTCACACGGACAACCATCG
The DNA here is from genome assembly GCF_059453375.1 of Lepisosteus platostomus. NCBI lineage: Eukaryota > Metazoa > Chordata > Actinopteri > Semionotiformes > Lepisosteidae > Lepisosteus > Lepisosteus platostomus. The sequence continues at coordinate 15,244,018 of NC_142628.1, forward strand.
GGCGAGTCGCGTGCGGTCGGGGAGGGCACCGCGGACTACCCAGAATTCCTAGCCATTTGTCCTTGGTTGCTAAGAGACGCTGAAATGAAAAACACTCGGGGACTGTTTACACCAAGCCTATTAATAAACCCATCCTGGTTATGCTTTTTTTCATCTATACAGTAGGTGTGTTTTCTCAGGGAGGCCCTCCAGCACATTGGTGCTGTGTCAGGTCAGCTGGGTGATGGCAGGTATCTCTATCCCTGGTCCTGGAGTTCCCAGTTCTAGTAAGAACCCCCGAAATTCCCCCTTTCAAAACATCGGCAAGACTCAGAAGTTATCAATCACCTCTCATCCTATGAGTTGTCTTAGGAAATGAAAATTTGTTTTAAATCAGCAGAACTCACTGACATCAGCAGACCCCTGATTTAGAGGTCACTGAAATCAGCAGAGGTCACTGACATCAGCAGACCCCTGATTTAGAGGTCACTGAAATCAGCAGAGGTCACTGACATCAGCAGACCCCTGATTTAGAGGCCACTGAAATCAGCAGAGGTCCTTGACATCAGCAGACCCCTGATTTAGAGGTCACTGACATCAGGAGACCCCTGATTTACAGGCCTCTGAATGAATCTAATTCATCAGCAGTAACATCAAAATATATTTTTAATCTATGCTAGTAAATATGAAAGCACTATAATAATAATAATAATAATAATAATAATAATAATAATAATAATAATAATAATATGCGTAGGTGTGCTGAAATTAAATGTACATAATATATGAAAGTACTTTGACAGAAGAGGGTTCTGCTTTGCAGTTCACTTGTGCTCCAGCAGGTAGCGATACTGGGGCAGAAGAGATCATGTCTGTTGTTCTCCTTTCGTGACACGAGTAAACTCTGGAGCTTTGCAACGACGATATGCTGTCCGCGTACTTTATTTCACAGTAGAAGAATGAACACAAGCTAGTGCCTCAGAACACGAGCCGGTAACGCAAGAAATTCTTCAGGTCAACAATGTAAACAATCAAACCGATGCATGTAGGTCCTTTTGTTTGTAAAGGAAATAAATACAAACCCAGATGACAAAATCGCCAGTACACTACATATCTAATTCCATTTTTAAGTACTTCCTAGGAAGTGCAAAATGTACTTCTCACTCTTGACCAGTAGGGGGCCCTTGTGTTTCAGTATTTCAAGTGAAGCGCCAGCGTGCACCTTGTTATGTCAGAGCAGTAGGTCTTTGGCCCAGTGATATTTCTGTAGTTTTACTGACACCTTACTGTAAAACACTAATGGACAACTCGCTCTAATATTAAATTAAATCTCAGGGTTTCTGCAGCGTTCTCTATATCTTGTAATGTTGGTTATGTAGCCCGTCTTCTCATTTGAAAAGCTTTCTGAAATAGATTTTTCTGCCATGCCCTGCTGCTCTTCTGCCACCTTACATCAAAATGACGTACAGAAATTTCTCTATAAAGGTAACTGTTAAGGAAAAGCTGAATGGTTGCTGTTCTCGCTATTCACCAGCAGTTAATAATCCACAGATGGGTTGTCTGACCATGCATCCCTGCCCACAGCCTCAGTGGGAGGGGGACCTGTATTGATTTCCATTAACACAGCAACAGGATGAAGAGGCAGACAATGGGAAGACCAGTGTTTTGCAGAAGGAAGTAGAGTTTCAAGAGGCTTAATTGCTCAGCTCAGGAGCACCCTGAAAGCAGTCATCTAGCCAGAGTTATTGCAGCCCAACAACCTCTGAGCATCTCTCTTAATGGTGAGAGCAAACGCATGTCTTGGGTTCTGGTACCCTCATAAACGGCAGGTCCTTACGTGAGGTGAGAAGGTTTTCAGCCAAGTTCAAAATTCCTCTTAAAGGGGAAATAAATCTTATCATAGCTGAATCACAACCTAAGCAGAGTAACAGACAAGAGAGAGCCTATCAGGCCTATCAGCTTATCTATCAAGTTTATTTACTAGCAGCTAATTGATCTACTCATCCCATCCATGAAGCCAGGGTATGAGCTTCTAAGACTTTGCTGGGTAAGACTTGTTCCAGACACCCTCAGCCCCCTTGTGCAAAACCAGACCGCGTTGAACTATCCAATGGGACTCAAACAAGCAGGATGCCAAAAGCCGATTCAGTGCTTCCGAGCTGCATTGTGTCTGTTCTCAAGAGTCGCTTCCCCGACACCCTGTGTCTCACGCAGTTGCAATGAAGCAGACCCAGCCTGGCCCGGCCCCGTTTTCCGCCTTCGAGCCAGCAGTGCAGATCACTCTGCATCCCCACTGCTGGTGCCGTGCCAGCGTGTGGGAGTCCACAGCACCGACAGTATATTTGCACAGCACACGTGGCATCTAGCACCTGCTGGCTCCTCCGCTTGCTATCAGTGAATTCTCCCTGCCCGACCTGTTGCAAACGCCCCAGACGTCTCTCTGCAGTCGCACGGCACAAAGCCTGACAGATCCCAGAAGAGTTCCCTCCTCAGCGCTGCCATGGCAACGCCCCCGGCACCCCCGACCCCTGACACACAGAGGCAGAGGAAGACAACGTGGTAGCAGAAGGTCTCACCGGGCCTCCTGCGCTACCTCTGTTCAATCTCTCCTCCCCTCCCCACGAACACCTTAGCCCTGAAGATTAATCTCTTTCTGTCATTTCTGCGTTCCTCGCAATTCAAGCCCCCCGCAGCAACCTTCAACAGCAGCAGACTCCTGTTGAATCGTTCACGTACAGTCCAGGGGGCTGTGAGCCGGCGGACATGACAGCGCGCTCTTTAAAACCTTCGCTACGAAGGCACGATCCCTTAAGAACACAGAGCAGAGCCGAGTACAAATGATTTCCATTTTGTAAGATCTGAATCCCTGCCGCACGTTACTAAGCAACCAAGACTCCTTAAGTGTTAGGGAAAGGAAACAGGAGCTCCGTTCACTGGGGCTGTACGTTACAAACAGGTTTAGCGAGAATTTAGCTTAACGCAGAGCAATCAATACTAATTTGTGCTCCTGCAAGTCTCCAGTGCCCTCCACGCAGACAACAGAAAGCTGGGTTCAGCAGCAAAAATATCCAATCATAATATATGATTTATACATCATACAGCAACGCATATAATAACAGACACTGCAGCCTGGTCAGGAAAATAAAATACTGCAGCAGACGCAGGGGTTTTGAGAGCCACCGAAATCTCTAAAAATAAAATATGATAGGAATCAAAACCGTTACAGTGCGACATGCTGTTCTAAAAAAGTCTCATGACGAATGAATTCCCGAAGGTCATGAAAATATTTGGTCAGATCTAAAGCACCAGAAGACCTGGGGTCTTCTACATCCTGTGGAAGTCTGCATCCTGCCCTCTGGCCAATCAGAGGAAGAGCCTGCTGCCAGGAAAAGAGAACTTTGGCCATGTTGTTCCACAGCAATGCAAGTCTTTGTTCTAGCTAGCTGGAGTGATCTTGAGCACCAAGATCAAGGAAACAATTTCAGATCAACTCTGTATTAAGAGGACTGGAAGGAATCTAGGTCCTACAATGGCACAAGGACTGGAAGAGCCGAGACCAAACCCCATCCAGACTGCTCCGATTCCACTCCCGTCAAAACACTGCAGAGCGCATCCAGATACACGTTTCTTTACATTGCAGGCTGCAAGACACCTTTTGTCCCATCAGGCTGGACTCTTACTGGGTCTGTTTCCAGAGGATCAGGACAGGGGAAAACCTGCACCGAGGGAACGCCAATCAACCTGTGACCCCTCCTGTCCGAGCCACTGCATAATCTGTCTCGCGCCCTTGATTATTTCATTGAGACGTAGCAGGGATCAATTTCATAGCTAAGGGGCCGGTAGCGTTCATGTACTGCGATGGAGAGGAATGGAGGTGGTGGTGGTTGTGGGGGGGGGGAGCTCGTGCCCTTCCTCTCTCACTTGTTTAGAGCGTGTCTTCCAGCCCTGCGGTGACAGGCAGGCCTTCTGCTCCATTAGCCAGTAATTGTTGAACTGCAGGCATTGAGTTACTGCCAGACGGAGTGAAGGCTGAGCACAGGCCCAGTCTGACAGGACGTGGCTGGCGGACGCGTGCATGTGTCTGAGAGGGCGTGAGGCTGTCGGTGTCTCGAGGGGCGAGTGAGCAGACGATGGCAGCGCACTGCCACGAATATCTGGACAGCCTCGGATGGGAAGGAACGCCCCGCGCACACCCCTTCGCTCGACAGGAGAAAAGAACCGACTCAAAGGGACCCTGTATTCAAACGTTCCAGATCCTGGGGGGCATGGAAAAAGTCGGGTATATTCAGGAGCAACACTTCAGCAAGCACCAGAGGTGCACAAGCGGAATCCACACGGAAGTGTATTGAAAAATGAGGACAGGAGGCGCGGATATACACAAAGGGTTGTGGGAGTCTGGAACAAGCCTCAAAGCTGCACTGCCCTGCTTTCAGGAAATGGCTGGATCAGTTACCAACCAGGAGCAAAGGGCGCTAAATAGGCTCCAAAGCCTCCTTTCGGCTGTAACCTTTCTCGTGCTCTGGTGTTCGCAAGCCCCACAGCTGGATCTCTACAGAAAGGGGTCTGTGTTCTGCAAGTATTCTGATCCAAACCTGCAGTGAAAGGGGGTCACCAAACCTTCCTCCAGACATGTTGAAAGAGCTTTTTTGGCTGACAAGTACTGCGGTTCGGCTGGTGCACAGTTTGCCTGCCTGGCTCGTCTTTCTTTCGGGGTAGAGTGGTGGCTCTGGGGCTCAGGATCTGCAGGCAAGGATCACAGCGCAGGATCTGCCTCTGTTGCTGGTTCAAATCCCGTAGCTGGCAGAGGAATCCTACTCTGTTCGGCCCCTGAGCAAGGCCCTTCACCCCAGCTGCTCCAGGGGTGCTGTACAATGGCTGACCCTGTGCTCTGACCCCAAGCTTCTCTCCCTGTCTGTGTGTCTCATGGAGAGCAAGCTGGGGTCTGCGAAAAGATAATTCCTAATGCAAGAAATTGAATAGGGCTAATAAAGCAACATTATTATTATTATTATTTTTATTATGTCCCAGATTGCACAGGCAGGAGAGGATATGCCAGCCAGACCCTCCTTTTACAATTCCTTGACCAGCAGGATTCACGGCAGCCCCTAGGGAGCAAACATTCCCAGGAGCCTGGGGAAGTGTGGAAATCGAACTCCCTCCCCACACCTATCTCTGCATATATGTTCAGGTCCGGAGCTTCCAAAGCATGGGAACAGATTCCACGAACTAGCAGCCAGGTTGTTGGCAGGGGGACAAGGAAGAATGAGGATGACTCACCCTGATGAAGAGGATCTTCTCTCCCACCTTGTACCTGCCCTGCGACTGCCTCTCCACACAGAACTTGTTGGGGCACCTGCAGGGGGGGTCCTCCGAGATGTGTTTCACCTGGAACAGGAGAGGCTGGTTACACAGCGCCCGGTGGCACTGCCCTCTGGGACTTAGCGGTCGGGCAGACAGTCTGGGTCGGGAACCTCCCCAGGGCAGACAGCGCCGGTACTCACAGCGTCGTCCAGCAGCTTGCCCGTGCTCTTTTTGGCGGGGGACTTTGGGGCCGAGGGGGAGACGGGCGAGGGGGGCAGGGGGGGGGCAGTCTCCTCCTGCTCGATCTCCTTCTCCAGCTTGATCAGCCCCGGCGGCTCCACTTTGTACCTGAGGGGGAGCAGACAGACAGTGGGACACCCCGCCACCCTGCTTCCTTAAACCGCGGCTAGCTGGGGCTCCCTTTGGCACGGGGCAGTAACACAGGCAAACACAGGCACGCACACACTCACACCAGGGCCAATTTTCCCAGAAGCCAATTAACGTAAACGTATGTCTTTGGACTGTAGGAGGAGATGGAAGTCACCAGCGAAAACCAACACAAACACAGGAAGGAATACACAAACTGCACACAGACAGCTCCAGGAATTGAACCCAGGGCTCAAGCCTTTACCAATGGCCTCCTAATAATCCCCAACTCATCCACGTGGGGCTGCACACTGGTGGGGGTGGAGGGGATCCCCATTACCTGTAAAGAGCTCTGAGTGGAGTGTCCAGAAAAGCGCTATATAAGTGTAAGGAATTATTATTATTATTATTATTATTATTATTATTATTATTATTATTATTATTATTATTATTATGAAGAAGAAGAAGAAGAAGAAGACAGTATACTCAAACTCTGATGCAGGTTAGCATGACTTCTTACCTGGACGCTATCCTCCCCAGCTCCAGCAAGCAGAGACATACCTCCCTGGGCTGTTTGTGCAGAACTGCAAAACAAGAACAGAAGGAAAAGAAACCACAGGGATATTATTACTAAGATCAACACACCCCTCCGTGTGACCTCTGGAAGGATACGAAAGGCCTGGGACTGAAATCCACTGCCATTACTCATCATTTGTAATTAGGAGGTGAGGTCATATCAGAGACAGAATTCAAAAGAACTTTTGAAACAGAAGCATGCATGCTTGAAGAAGAGTGACACATAAAAAAATGAATGACTGGCGACTGGAGATTTTTAGATGTTAAAAATCTATAGCTGGCCCAGTGCTAACAGCTGCCAGCTGACTGAGCTCATACAGGATGCAGAACAGGTAATACCAGCAAATTAAACACACCCTCTTCATATGGAAACAAAGAGTCGAGAACACTTTGAACGAAACCCACAAAGCATCAGAAAGTTGGTGCTTTTAAGGTTTTATCAGAAGAGCCTCTCATCTTTTAGGTTGCAAAGAAATCCATTCAGTAGGCGAGTAATAAATCAGCAATCCATGTGGCTTTTAAAAACACCACAAAGGGCCAAACACATGTGGAGTGTTCTGTGTGCATCTGTGCGCGAGTGGAATAATGGCAAGTGTGTTTGCTGCTCTTCCCCTGTTTCATTAAAAGGGACTCTTGCACGCAAAACATGTCGGTTTGGTCCACATCAAAGTGCCCCTTCTGAAGAACCCTGCTGCAACGCTGTAATCTGACAGTCACAGGCGGGGGCCTCCGAGATTTCAGCTCAGTTAAAGGGGAACTGCGGGCCCAATTTCTCAGACCGGCTATTAAACAAATAAACTCGGTAACACATAAAATTCACTGACGGCATCGCAAAATTAAAAACAATTCCGAACTCGGCACAAAATCGGGAACCCTGTGAAAGTCGCCATGTGGTCAAAAAAAACACCCTGGTCTCGCCATGAGCGAGAGAGAGAGTTCATGAGAACTGTGACGTGAGGCGGCCCTTCCTGCTCACTAGTCCCCGTCATGACTGATGCACTGTGTATTCCTGTATCTCTACTCTCTCTTTACTCCTGTATCTCTACCCTCTCTTTACTGCTGAATCTCTACCCTCTCGTTATTGTTGTATCTATACCCTCTCTTTCCTCCTGTATCTGTACTCTCTCTTTACTCCTGTATCTATACCCTCTCTTTCCTCCTGTATCTGTACTCTCTCTTTACTCCTGTATCTATACCTCTCTTTACTCCTGTATCTGTACTCTCTCTTTACTCCTGTATCTATACCTCTCTTTACTGCTGTATCTATACTCTCTCTTTACTACTGTATCTATACCCTCTCATTACTCCTGTATCTGTACTCTCTCTTTACTACTGTATCTATACCTCTCTTTACTACTGTATCTATACCCTCTCTGTACTGCTGTATCTCTACCCTCTCTGTACTGCTGTATCTCTACCCTCTCTTTACTACTGTATCTCCACCCTCTCTTTACTTCTGTATCTCTACTCTCTCTTTACTACTGTATCTATACCCTCTCATTACTCCTGTATCTGTACTCTCTCTTTACTACTGTATCTCTACCCTCTCTGTACTGCTGTATCTATATGTACGAGTGAATCAGTGCAGGTGGTGCAGCCAACATTTCACCGCAGAAATGTCCCAATGCGATCTGTATGTTAACACATAAGTAGTATTTGTCGGTAAAACAGTCTCGAAATCGAGAGCGATATTTCTATTGGGTAAAAAGAGTTGTCTTCACAAGCCTGCTTGTTTATAGTGTCAAAGGGCCGCTTCACCTCACCGCAAGTTTTGTTGCCTCGTTCTGAATCGCACACCTGGATCTTTTGTGATGTAAATTGGAGGTTTTACGCATTACTGTGTGCATTTTACTTTTATTATGGTTTAAAATTCGCTCATCAATGTCGATTCTTTACAACCCCGACTTAAAAATAGCTCTGCAGTTCCCCTTTAACTCAGCAGCCTGAACTAAGGGGCATTAGTGTCGCCCACAAGGCGACTGGACACCCTGAAATGCAAACAATAATGAGAAGAATTTTCAGCAGCAGAATATGTCATTTATTTGAGTCAATATCACACCTGCGATAGATGTGAACACCTTTGCCCATATTAGAAAATGTGATCTTTGCTATCATTTTGTCGTCCAAAGGGTAAGGGACACTGATTACAACAGGACAGCGCTATTACACCATGAAGTGACACCCCATGGCGTTTATCAAGAAGGCTGGCTCTGTGCTGGGGATGAGCCTTGACCCTCTGGAGGTGGTGGCTGAGAGGAGAATGCTGACCAAGCCCACAGCCATCATGAACAACACCTCTCATCCGCTTCATGGGACTGTTACTGGGCAGCGGAGCACATTTAGCAACAGACTGCTCCAGTTACGGTGTTCAAGGGAACGTTTCCGCAGGTCCTTCCTCCAATAACGCTGCCCCAGGCTAGGACTGTTGGCCCTTCATTTGCTCCTCTATGGACGGCATGTTGCTCCATTGTACTTTTTGGACACTCAATCTGTATAAACCTATGCACATTTTGCACATCTTCTATTGTTTTTACAGTGACTATGATCATATTTTGTGCACACACCTATGTATTTATTTTTATTTTATGTTTATTTTGTATAATTTTTCGTCTATCCTGATGTCTGTCTTTGCTTGTCTTGGGCTGGGCTGCTGTAACACATCAATTTCCCTTCGGGGTCAATAAAGTCTTATGTATCTATCTCTTTAAGGGCTTCCCCACACCTTATCAATAAAACCCGGAGGGGATGACGAGGAGAAGGACAGGGACGGGAGAAGGAAAACGAATCCCAGCCGCGCCCAGGAACTGGCTAGTGATTTCCAGGCGCTCGTTGACGGAATGTTAAAAAAACAGCATCCGCAGCTCAAGGTGCAAGTGAGATCAAAGTGTTCACCTCCTCCACAATGGCAAATTACACATCTAGGACTTAATGAGTGTCATCTATTTGCCAGAGGCATTCTGTTCCAACCCAACAGGGACCGAGAGTGTAATTTGCCATCCGTTGTTGTGACAGAGTGCGATTTTAATCTGGGACCAAACGTGATTTATTTCCTGATTTAATATAAGAGAGCTCCAAATGACTGTGTAAGGGTGGCAATATTCATCACAGTCCTAGAGCTGGTGAAAGATTGGAGATGACATGACGGGAGTCCTTGCTCCAGTGCTTCAGCTCAAGGAGGTAAAAACCTCGACGTTCCCGCCAGACAGGAATTCCAAACTCGGCACCTCCTGCCACCGCCCAGCCGGACGGAGGCTCACGCCATCCTGTGTTGGAATTCAGGGCTGGCGGACAAGGTGCCAGATGGTGGTCAAGTGCTGGGCAGAACGTGCAGCCCACTCATATGACACACAAGCTTTTCCCTCGTTATCAGCTCCAGGACACTCGTGCCCACTCATATGACACACAAGCTTTTCCCTCGTTATCAGCTCCAGGACACTCGTGCCCACTCATATGACACACAAGCTTTTCCCTCGTTATCAGCTCCAGGACACTCGTGCCCACTCATATGACACACAAGCTTTTCCCTCGTTATCAGCTCCAGGACACTCGTGCCCACTCATATGACACACAAGCTTTTCCCTCGTTATCAGCTCCAGGACACTCGTGCCCACTCATATGACACACAAGCTTTTCCCTCGTTATCAGCTCCAGGACACTCGTGCCCACTCATATGACACACAAGCTTTTCCCTCGTTATCAGCTCCAGGACACTCGTGCCCACTCATATGACACACAAGCTTTTCCCTCGTTATCAGCTCCAGGACACTCGTGCGATGGGTCAGTTTTGGAGGTGATGTGACAAACACGAGACACAACACGTCAGCACTCCCGACGCCCTCCGCCAGGGTGGCGAGAAGCACAGAGAGGCTGGTGAATACCGGGCACCACACCGCATGCAGAGAAAAGAGAAACGCCACCTGCTGGCCCTCCTGGGCCCCTCTTTCCTCCGATACAGCCGCAGCTACCGGCCTCCTCTGGTCTCCACTAAGATATTGCACCAGAATTTACACAAGACGCGAGAAAGAAGGAGAGGGAAGAGAAAGAAACACAAGAACAAGGGGGAATTATCGGCTTTAAATGCATTTTCCTTCACTGCTAAAACAACCACACACGCACGTCGCCAAGGCAGCAGGCACCCGCAGCCCTCTGCTCGAGAAGCAGGCGGACAGTAAATCAGAGGGCGGTGCCGTGGCGCCAGCTGGACGGAGTTAAAAGCGCCGAGCAGTGGCCAAGGCTGACGGGAGAGTGCTCTGCCGGGCCTCCAGCAGCCCTGTGGGGGAATAAATCACCCGACGCATCCAGTACCCCACCTAGAACCCTCATCCATCCAACCGGGCCGAAATGAGTCCAGCATGCTTGCTTGTTCGCAGGCTAAATATTTGTCTTTAACTACCTGTCGTGGTCGAGCTGCGCCAATCGTTTTCAGGTGGGGATTGTCATCAGAGCGGGAAAGGAGTCCAGTCGACGGACCGCGCAACGCCACTGGTACTGTGACCAGTAGCCCCGCGTTGCTAATGTTTACACTGGGATAATACCGACGCGGTGCTGTCCATCAGATTCCTCTACTGACACTGGATCCGCTCCTGCTCAGTTTCGCTGTGATCTGATACCGATCTAAACGCAACGTGGTTATTGCTTATTTCGGCACATGCCTACAACAACATTTTGTGCTAATCTCTAATTCACCTTACTTTCACATCAGCGTTTCCTATGGTTTGACTATGCTGAACTACGTGGCGTTTGTAATGGAAGTTCGGGAGGGCTTCAAATCGCCCGTCATTAATTAGCAGTCAGTTCTGATGTCATTTCCTTTTCCTAAAACACTATACTGTCGCCCTCTTCTCTCACTTGCTTATGTCTTTCTGCCTCCCTCCTCCACCCCATCTCCATTTCTGTGGCTGCTCCTGGGTCACTCCTCACTGTGCACGGGGGTCCAGACCCAGTCGTCCTCTGGCCAGGAGGTCAGCCCTCAGCCAGGCGGGTTCGGCCAAATTTTCACTTAACACTCCAGAATCCTTTCAGTGCACTTAATACTGGGGTGTTATTATTCCTGGTGAAATTATAGTAATGTCTTGAGATGCAATAGTAAGGGTCTAGAAGGGCTGTGCCATGTTTTAACAGATGTCACAGCTGGCTTGGTAAAATGATGATAAAGCAGACAGAAAGTGCATCAGAAAGTCATGGTGGAAGTGGAGTCTTGAGACAAACAGCTGGGGCCAAGGCAAGTCTGCAACCACCAAAACTTTTCTTGAATGGCAAAAGTGCCGCTCCTACAGTGTATAACTGTAACGGACAGTTCTTTCCCTACCCTATGCAGACGACACAATCCAGAATAGTGAGGAAGGAATACACTAGGGAAAAGTCACGCAGGAATACAGGGATGAACAGGGGGGGAGTGTCCATACGGTGCTGGTGATCCGGGGAGGTGCGGCCAAGGCGAACAGTCCAGAATAAATCCAAAAGGGGGAATCCAAAAACGAAGGCAAAAGGTCCAAGGCTGAGAAATCCGTCCAAACAGGAGATTAAAATCAGGTGCCGGGTCTGGACCGGCGGGGGGAACAAGGACAGGAGCAGGAAGTTAAAAACAGGACGGAGCCAGGCGCAACCAGGTCCCGGGCTCACACGATATGGAAATCAGATGCAGAGCCACGAGTAAGGTGCGCGCCTGGCTTATAAAGGCGAACTGAACCGGAGAGAAACAAGGAACAGGTGGCGGGGGTGATGCAAATGAGGAAGGGCTGGAGCGCCCTTAAGAGGAGGGCTTTAATAACAGGTCCAAAGAGACTGGAAATTCCCATTCCCACGGATGTCATGGAAACCAGCACTGTTGCACACAGATCTGTCCCATTCCCATCGTATCCCATCTTCCTCCTCTTCCTTTGCGTCGGCACTTGACGTCTTGTGTTGCGTCTCTCTTTTCCGTGACCGTTTGTCTGCTGTTGAAGCCCCACTGGGCTCCTGCTTTTGCACCGCCCCCCAGCAGAACTCGCAGTTCTGACGTTAAAGCAGCCGAGCGGATCCGATGGGGAGTCTTTGTGTAGGAGGTCAATGGAACTGGGAGAATAGGCAGGCTGAAAATTCGAGAGCACTTAACCGAACTGAGGTGCCAAAGAGGAGGTCCACAAGTCGTAGACGTAGAAGACGTAGAAGAACAGGACGTTGAGCTCAACAGGTAAATGATAATAATAATGTGATAATGTTGCTTTATTGGCCCTATACAATTTCTTGCATTAGGAATTTGTCTTTTCACAGACCCCAGCTTGCTCTCCATGAGACACAGACAGGGAGAGAAGCTGGGGGTCAGAGCGCAGGGTCTGCCATTGCACGGCGCCCCTGGAGCAGTTGGGGTTAAGGGCCTTGCTCAGGGGCCCAACGGAGTAGGATTCCTCTGCCAGCCATGGGATTTGAACCAGCAACCTTCCAGCCACAGGCACAGATCCTGAGCCACAGAGCCACCGCTCCACCCAATACTGAGCACTGAGGTTACTGCAGACACCCCTAAAGTATGCTCTGAACTGGCTTCATTACTCTGCTCTCCTCCCCACTGAGAGCTGGTGTGTGGGGAGCGTTCTGGCGCACTATGGCTGCTGTCGCATCATCCAGGTGGGGCTGCACACTGGTGGGGGTGGAGGGGATCCCCATGACCTGTAAAGAGCTCTGAGTGGAGGGGCCAGAAAAGCGCTATATAAGTGTAAGCAATTATTATTATTCATTATTTTTAGTATGCTTGTGCTGGGGGTGTGGTGGTGAACAGGTGAGGTGACTGAGCGAGGGCTACGCCTTCTTAAAGGGACAGCGGTCTGGTTGCGGGAAGCCGGTATCGTACCGTTCGGTCCCGACACACAGGGGGTTCTGTTCGGGAGGGAGGGGTCAGCCGCAGGGGCTCTGTTGGTGCTGTCAAAACGGCTCTTCTGAGAATCCTAACAAGGGCAGGAGGGAGGGGGGGGTCACTCCACAGGGAGGCTGCTGGGTCCCAGCAGAGCACAGGCAGCCCATTCAGAGAGATAAAGACCAGCTTTCATCTCAGATTGCAAGTCAACAATTTGTGCTTTTAACACAAATATCTGGAACTCTTTTGAGTGAGGAGGTGGGAGGGGGGGGGAGAGGGGGAGAATAAAATAATAAAAGGATGTCTTTATGTGCAGGAATTAAAACCCTGCCTTGTTCGGCTCCTGCCAGCAGAAAGGTCATGTCACAGCAACATGCTTTCATACTGAAGCGCGAGTTTTCGCCAGCCACTTTCTCCATTTCTCTTCTTCGAGTTCATCGGGCCCCTCTGAGTTCTCACACTTAGCCACTACAGCTGGGTCACAGGGACACTCTGCCCCAGTGATTCGGCAGTCCGATTGTGTACAGGCTGCTGCACAGCTCCCAGACAGGGCACAGACCAGCTGTTAATTACCAAGCGCGACCGACTGCCAGTGCACAGAGATGTGCGAATGAGGAATAAGGGGTGGGGGATGAGGCAGGCAGGAATACTGAAACAGATCAGAAGAGATCACCAGGTTCATAACTGCAATACAGAAGCTCCATACGCGAGCCCGATTCCGAAACCGTCCGATCATTTCGTGGTTTCTGTTCACCGATCGGTTCCTGGTTCCACTGCGGCCGGAGAGCAGGGGCGTGACGGTGAGGAGTGGGGGCCAGGGAGGGAGGATTGTGGGTGCAGACACCTACCCAGGCCTTCGGACTCGAACAGGCAGGTCTCGCCCACGCCCACCTCTCGGCACCAGGCCAGGAAGTTGGCGGTGTTATCCCTGGCGAAGAAGGAGCCGGAGGGGGCGCTCGTCCGGCAGGGGATTTTCCGGCTCGGCAGAGGCTGTGGGGTTGGGAAATATGGTTCGTTAAAGGTTCGCGATAGTCCACGCGCAGTTCACCCTAGAACGTCTAACTACAGCACCTGAAACACTCTGATGCGCCTCATTGACTGGCTTCCTGTCAAGCTTAGTGTCGACTTCAAAATCCTCCTGCTCACCTATAAGGCTCTGCATGGCACCCCAGTACCTGTCTGAGCTACTATCGCCCTACTCCCCACCTCGCAAGCTTCACTCCTCTAATTCTGGTCTCCTAACTGTCCCCCAAGCCCGTCTACACTCTAGGGGTGACAGGGCTTCTCCTGCTGCACCCCAAAACTCTGGATCTCTCTCCCCAAGGATATCAGAGAGTCTCCTTCTCTCAAGTCCTTCAGATCAAAACTTAAAACCTTCTTCTGTAGAAGAGCCTTTACTTCACTGGTTCCCTTCTTCAACCCTCTGCTCCTACTGTATTTAGTACCACCATCTACACATTCTCATCGTGTTTATCTTGTGTATTTTTTTAGTGTTGTTGTTGCTGCTGTCATTCTGTAAAGTGCTTTGAGAAGCCACCTTTAAAGGTGCTATATAAAATAAAGTTTATTATTATTACTATTATTATTATTATTATTGAACTCCCCACAATTCTGTATTTCTTTTCTAGTGGCTACAATTTCTGAATAAATTGAACAAAAACTTCCCTTCGGTGATCAATAAGTAACTGTTGTTCACTCTCTGTGTGGAAAGACTGACCGATCCTCTGTCTGGCCAGCGGACCCAGGTGGTTATTGAAAGGGGTCCGGTCTTATTCGACTCTGGCCAGGGTCCGCGGTATTAAATGACACACGGACCTCTGTGTAATCTGCTGCACGTCTTCCTGCGAGATTTATGTGCATTTCTGTGGTTTAGTACAGGATGTGAAAGTCTGAGAAAGAGAAAGGTGTAATGATGTAATGCTGGAAAAACGCAGCCTCATGTCGAGAGCTCTTCTCGGTCTCCTTCTTGGTGATGTAATCATTTTAACCCCCAGTTTGCTGCTGAAATGGCTGATTTTGACAAGGACTTGAACAGTGTTTGGTGAAGACAAGCACAAAGTTCCCTAGCTGAGGAACCTCCTTAAAATCTGAACAATTGCGCCTAAACAAGAAAGCAAATGGCCTGAATTCAACAGGGGGCTGATAAGTGGATGGGAGGAGATGTGTTTTCAGCTGTGGGCACATGCGGATTGATTATTGGCCATTGTCATTCCAGTTTATTTCAGGCTTGTTGGATTTTTTCCTGAGACACCCCAGGAACATGCAGAGTATGGTACTCTACGTCCTTAAAGTTGAACAGAGATCCTTATTTCCTCCACGCCATTCCGGTAAGTTTTAATAATAATAATCCCTTACACTTTTCTTTCTAGCGCTTTTCTGGACTCTCCACTCAGCTCTTTACAGGTAATGGGGATCCCCTCCACCCCCACCAGTGTGCAGCCCCACCTGGATGATGCTCGAGTCCTCTCACACACACCAGCTCTCAGTGGGGAGGAGAGCAGAGTGATGAAGCCAGTTCAGAGATGGGGGTTATCAGGAGGCCATAACTGGTGAAGGCCAGGGGGAAATTTGGCCAGGACGCCGAGGTTACACCCCTGCTCTTTTCAAGAAACACCCTGGGATTTTTAATGACCACAGAGAGTCAGGACCTCGGTTTTACGTCTCATCCGAAGGAGAGGCACCTTTTTACAGTACAGTGTCCCCGTCACTATACTGGGGCATTAGGACCCACACAGACTGCAGGGTGAGCGCCCCCTGCTGGCCCCACTAACACCTCTTCCAGCAGCAACCTTAGCTTTCCCAGGAGTCTCCCATCCAGGTACTGACCAGGCTCACACTGCTGAGCTCCAGTGGGGCTGCCAGCTGGGAGCTGCAGGATGATATTGAACCCTGGCTTTACCCTCAAATGCTTCAAAACTGGACACTTGACCTTACATCGCAGAGATGTCCAACAGCATGTCACCGCTTGCAACTACAGTGCTGTAAAATGCTCGAATCCACACAGAAAGTGGGATGTTTTCAACACATGGCTGCATGGGAAGAGAATGCTCTGGGCTTCTTGTTTTCTCCCCAGATCTGTAAAAACAGCCCACCAAAGACATACTTGGCATTCCTCTGCATCTGATGCCTTGTCAGTAACTAGACTTCCCCTCCGCTCCTTCTCTGACAGAACCTCGTGATGCACCATTATCTGAGTGCTTCTTCTTCTGCAGGGCAAAATTGCATGATTAGTTTAAGACTCTCTGAAACTTTGTAAAGCAAATCCAATTACCTTAAAAGTCAAATCAAGGGTTTATAAAATGGGAATGAAAAAGATAACAGTTATGAGAGGGGTACTTTTCCATTTTCAGTACGAAATACAGACAGGCTGCTCTCCTCTCTTTGGCAATTTCCCTTAGCCCTCTTGGTCAGCAGTCGGTCATTTCCACGGAGATTAATTTCTATGAGTTTAAAACAAGTTAACGGCGATTCTCGTCTTCGAAGTGTGGATGGAAAATAGCTGGCAGTATAAGTGATCCAGGGCTTGCAGGTTCGGACACAGGAGGTTGTCCATTTCTACGCTGGAGAAACAGTCAGATTTTTCTGTGCCGTGTACAGACTTAATTTACAGAATGATTGATTCTGCGATACAGAAGAAGATGGTGAGAATCTCATCAAGGCTGTCAGTATCTTACCCAGGAGCGTTCCAAAATCAGCACTCGCTGTTTTAATTTGCACCAAAGAAAATGTATAATAGGCTCCCCAGATGGTCTTGGATCTGGCCCTGTGATCTCAGCCTCTTTGCAGTTCACTGCTCTTTTCCATCTTTTTCCATCTAATTCTTTCACAATTCCCACTGTGTCTTGGCTGTCGTTGCTTTCCCACATTGCTGTTGTGCTTTCACTCGTTTTGGACACGATTCAGACAGAGCAGCACAGCTACAGGAGGACACCAGTTGGATTTAGTGTGGCTTCACAGATTAACATCACCCAAAGAAGTGGCGTTCAAGGGGCATGATGTTAGGCATGACATGAACTATGGAAAATCCTAACAGAGCAAAGCAGGAGTGTGGCTGTAACGGGAGCCGGTCCAGGTATAATCAGGAAGTGGAGAAGGACAACAGGGAGGAGACGACGAGGATCAGGACAGGTTGACAAACAGGGGGACGTGACAGGGGTGATCTGGTGCTCAGGAGGGCGTGACGGTGGTGATCCGGTGCTCGGGGGGGGCTTGGCGATGGCAAACAAGTCCAGAGAGTCCAGGGGGGAAATCCGGGGCGCAGTCCAAAGTCCATCCAAGGGATCCATCCAAGATGAGACAAACAAGATTAAAATCCGGAATGGGATCTGGGACAGGGACAGGGAATAAAACCAGGAGGACGAGGCCAGGCGCTCCGAGCCCCAGGCTCAGACGGTCAGGACGCCGTGATGAAGCCTGTGCCATCGGGTCTCTCCTGGACCCGCTGGTAGGCGGGCTTCTGGGCGTCCATCTCCCAGTGCTGAGCCAGGAATAGCGAGAGAGCCAGGCTTAAATACAGACGGGCTAAACAGGGGGCAGGTGCAATAATCAGCTAAAATATAAAAGAGCCGAAGCCTCACTATCAGATCTCCTACAACTCTTATTTATTCACCTGCAAATATTTGTGTTTGCTGTAATAACATGCGTGTCTATACTGTTTTAGACTAAATGACTGACAGAAACGCACCAATACCTGTGTCGCCCCTAGTTGTCTTGTCGCCCTATATCTGCTCCCGGGGAACAGGCCCTGGCATTGAAATCAATTCATCATTTGAATTCTTAACGTTTTATGTTCACACGGCCCCTTCATCCCCTAGTGACCGAGTGAGCCAAATTAGGGGGTCGTACCAGATGTTTCGGTTAAGAAGAGCCCCCTGGGCCTAGGGAGAGCAAGCCCACCGGCCAGCCCCTGCCTCTCTCGCAGGGAGACGGACAGAAGCAGGTGCGCAGACGGGCGGGGGGGCTGGGGGGGGGTAGGAGGGGCTGAACCCACATGGAGCGGGAAAGAATGTTAAACAGGATGAGGTCATCAGTCAGACGGGCTGCAGTTTTGTCTGGGTTTCAAATTCCGCTGAAATAAAAACCAGCCAAATTGTGAACAGTTCCCCCAAGATACAGCGTCTCTCTCTCCTTGAAGGTATTTTCACATTCCAGGTCTGGGAGGCCAGTCACCTCCTTTCAGCCATCAAATATCCACAGAGAGAGTGAGAGAGCATGAGACGTCTCCTCCAGGTCACAGCTGATGGGGGGGGGGGGGTTCTGTCCCTGCAGGACAGCTCGTTTGAGAGCACAGGAGCATAAAACAGGTCGCAAACGACAGCAGGCCTCCGAGTCTGTTTGTTCGTTAGCAGCTAATTAAGGCGAAAATCTCACTCCCCAATGTTTCTTGAAGGAAAGGTCTCCTCCACTGGGGCTTCCCTTCCTGGGGTAGGAAGAGATGGGCCAGGAGAGCCCAGCCGGTGCTGTGCTGCTCAGTAAGGTGCGGACGTCCACTGGGAGTGTCTGGCTCAGGAGCCAAGAGGGCGAAGTCATGCTCAAGACCGTGGGATTAGGACTGAGAATCCCAGACACCTGAAGGGGAGGGGTTATTCAGAGAGAGGTCCCTTCATAGGCAGCCGCCGTATCTCCCTGCAGCTCCCAGCTGGCAGCCCCACTGGAGCTCAGCAGTGTGAGCCTGGTCAGTACCTGGATGGGAGACTCCTGGGAAAGCTGAGGCTGCTGCTGGAAGAGGTGTTAGTGGGGCCAGTAGGGGGCGCTCAACCTGCGGTCCATGTGGGTCCTAATGCCCCAGTATAGTGACAGGGACACTATACTGTAAAAAGGCGCCGTCCTTCGAATGAGACATTAAACCCAGGTCCTGACTCTCTGTGGTCATTAAAAATCCCAGGGTGTTTCTTGAAAAGAGTAGGGGTGTTACCTGTCCTGGCCAAATTTCCCCCTGGCCTTTACCAGTCATGGCCTCCTAATAACCCCCATCTCTGAACTGGCTTCATCACTCTGCTCTCCTCCCCACTGAGAGCTGGTGTGTGGAGAGAGGACTGGAGCATCATCCAGTAGAGTATCCAGAAAAGTGCTATATAAGTGCAAGGAATTATTATTATTATGATTATTAGTGAAGTCAGTGTTCCTAAGTGTTCAGGGACAGTCACTTTCATCCAGAAATGCTCTCCTGTGTCAGAAAACCTCAGGGATCTCCTTGAACTCAGCATCCCAGTAAGTCTAGCCATTGTCAGAGTTTTCTCTGCTCTTCTTGATGAACTTCTGTACAAACAGTACATAGTGGATGTCTGCTTACTGTCCAGATGTGAATGGAGACATGAAGTGCACCAATCAGCTGCTTCACCAAATGGCTCCCCTGTTCATTACAGTCAACGAAACAGAAGATCACCCTTTCAGGTGTGCCAGGGCAGCTCTTTCCTCTCCAGTCTTTAATTCAGCCCTGCGTTTTTGTATTAAATTCACACAGGCACCTGGATCAAAATGATGGTGCACACTCACCTATAGAGTCATGAGACATGAGCAAAGGAATCCCACATCTTAAATTAATTCATTAGAAGACCTTAATTATCTCTTCCTATTAGAAATAAGAGTTCAGTAGGCTTAGAAGAGGTGTCACTTAGGAAGTAACCATATGCAGAACACCAATATGTACAGATTGACCTAAAGGCGATTGTTATATAATCATAAATATATATTTAAAAAGATATTCTTTATCTATTTTTCTTGGTCACTTCTCTACCGCTGCACCGCACTGTGGATTGCAATACCCTCCCTGAAGACTTACTTTACCAAGCAAATAGTGAGATCAGCACAGGCTGCTTAATGAAGTACATTCAACAAATTCTGAAACCCCGATACCACCCTAAGCACCCTTCCAGTGTGCTCTTGACGTACTGATTTCGGAAAAGCAACTTAAATTCTGAGCTGTGGCGGGTGAACCGAATTCTGAAAAGCCCCTAGATGTTGGTACAGTACTTCCATAGTCAGCCTCCTTGCCATTCCCACATCTACCATTTTAATAATAATAATTAATAAATAATTTTAATTGCTTACACTTATATAGTGCTTTTCTGGACACTCCACTCAGAGCTCTTTACAGGTCATGGGGATCCCCTCCACCCCCACCAGTGTGCAGCCCCACCTGGATGATGCAACGGCAGCCATAGTGCCCCAGAACGCTCCCCACACATCAGCTATCAGTGGGGAGGAGAGCAGAGTGATGAAGCCAATTCATAGCTAGGGATTATTAGGAGGCCATGATTGATAAGGGCCAATGGGAAATTTAGCCAGGACGCCGGGCCAAATTTTGCTTTGCCATTGTTCTCATTGTGCTCTACCACCGAGCAGCACAGCAGCCCAGGATACGGGCCTGTATCCTTCACAAGACAGCCCCTGGAAGCCATCAGTTGCAAAAGCCCCTCTCGCTCGGACACACAGCCCCTCCACGGGTGTGGCCTCCCCCCTTTACCTGGCCAGCCCTGGGCAGCTCGCTGCCGTTTTCCTTGAACTTCTCCTGCAGGGTCCCCGCCAGCCGACACAGCAGAACACCGTTGTCCAGCCGGCTCATGAAGGTGTCCGCCGTGATCTCCGTGCCTGCAGCGGGAGAGGGAGAGGCGTCGGCAGGGGCACCCAAGAGGACCTCTTCAGGAGCGGCAGGGGAACCGGCCAATCAGAGCACCCAGGGGAAGAGCAAGACTGAGAAACGGGTGCAGGCCTTTACACAAAGAGCGGCGGGAGTATGGGACAGGCCGCCCAGTCATGTTGTTGAAAGCAATGCCCTGGGTTGCTTCGGGGGCTGAGATCCTCTGCTCAGCACCCAACCAACACAGGACCTGGAAGGTCAGGACGGCGACTCTCACTCATTAGAAACGAATGCGCCTCGTCCATTGAAACGCAGGAGCTGCTTAATAGAAGCAATGTGCGGTGCACCCCCTCCAGCAGGATTGTCCTGGCAAGCCTGGGGTTTCTGCACTGGTGAACTGCGGTCTTACCATAATAATCCCATGCACTAGGGTTTCGCAGAGTTCCGATTAATATTCCTCTGGTTTTAAGATGCTCAACCACAGGACATCTCGCAAGACTGTGTACGAAGAAACACCGTACTGTAGGACAGCGGCGAAAAACTTGGCCGAGGGGTGGGAGAGGGCAAAGAGATGAACAGTCCATAATAATCGCACTGTAAGGATGAGGATATCACACCCCAGAGATCTCCTAACACAGGCAAAGAGTCACCCTACTCGGCTTGCCAAAGGAATCATTCCAACATGTGGGCAAGGAGAGATGGCTCTGGAAGACTTTCACCAGCGCCTGAAGCACAGCGAACAACACTAAAGAAACAAAGCTGAGACTGAAGCAGGTCAGTGGCAGAGCTGCACAGACCTGCCGAGTGGAATTGTGGGGCAACAGTCAGCTCTCGCCCCTCTGTGTGTGATGGGCTGTGTTTCAGCACTGCGGCCGCTAACTCTGCTCCAGCCCGCCATGCCTACCCGGTGAGATCACCCCCCAAACCTTTAAAAACCCGGGGGGGGGGGGGGAGGGCGGTTGGTGCTCAGGAGGAAAAACCTGCCGGAATATTTTGTT
The DNA here is from genome assembly GCF_059453375.1 of Lepisosteus platostomus. Lineage (NCBI taxonomy): Eukaryota > Metazoa > Chordata > Actinopteri > Semionotiformes > Lepisosteidae > Lepisosteus > Lepisosteus platostomus. Next base: position 15,265,646 of record NC_142628.1, read on the forward strand.
CGCTGTTTTTCTTTTTTTCTTTTGTGAGGTGCAGGCGGGGTGTTCTTAACGAGCTCCAGATGTGGCCGGCGAGCCTGCTCCGGCTGGGGCAGGAATCCGCCGGAGTCTCCGCTGACTGGGGGGTGGGGGGTGATCGGAACAGCCCAGACGGTCTGGGAGGCATGATCCCCCCCCCCCCCTCGCCAGCCAGAGGGAAAATAAACTGCACATGCTTCCGCGGCCTCGTAAACCTGCCACTGGAGCCTTCCCAGCAGCCCCCACCCCCTGGTCATGGGGTGTCCTGTCTGTCCTGTGTCTTCCCTGCTGCTACTGCACGCTGACTCAACACCCAACGTCCCTGGAGCTGTGGACTCAGCTAGAGCAGCCAGACAAGTGGACAGGGTGGAAAGGCTGCTGGGTAGACGGAAATGGACAGACAGGTTGGCCAGATCGTGTTCATTCCCACAACCCCTAGCGACAGCAGGCCATAATCCTGGAAAGGTGTTTCCTGTCAAACGTCTGAGAGAAAATAACGCATGAGTAAATTAAAGGTTTAGCACCGGTACCCTGCAGCGTGGAGGACTTTCAGGTTTCAGACCTGGGGTGCTCTCTGTGTGGAGTTTGCATGTTCGCCCTGGGTTTGTGTGAGTTTCCTCTCACCAGTTGTAAGACATACTGATAGGCTAACTGGCATCTGGGAAAACTGCCTCTGGTGTGAGAGTGTGCATGCGTTTGTGTCTGTATGAGCCCGTCTGTATATACCACCCTGCGCTCAGTGCTTGCTCTCCTGCGACCCGGAATTGGAAGAAGCAGTTAGAAAATGGATAGATGGGTGAATTATAAGACACCTCTCTTGTTGGTGATGAATTTGTTATTATCATCTCAGATTTACTGATACAGCATATTTAACATACTGTTTATATTGACAGAACATGAGATATAGAATATAAAATTGAACGAATGTATCTACAGGGCTTGGAAAAAGACGAATTTAGGATTTGAATGTGAATATATACTGTAATCTGTCCAACAACCTGTGTAGGTCTAGGAGTGTCTTGAGATGCAGTATTGGAAGCCAAGCCCTTAAATAACAGCTTGAAAGTGCAGTGAGCCCGTGGCAGGGAACACACATGTGTAAGTGCTAAAACTATTTAATCCCCTCTGCGCAGCAGGAATCAAAGTCTGAAAACCACGGTTCGCATTTCTCTCTTCGCTCTACGCTGATTTCAGCGCTGTTAGATTTCGCAAAGTCTTGTGGCAGAGAGGGAGGTGCGTGGGCAGATCAGGAGGAGGGAAGCATGAAGCTGGATTTTCCTGGGGGGAGTTCTGCAAAAAACGGCCGGCTCGTGGCCTCCCGGGACCCAACAGCAGCTCCTAGAGCTTCCAGGGGAACAACATCTCTATTGCAAAGATGTCTTCCAGCTCAAACCCAAACCTACCACTTATCTCGATGTTACCTCCTCATCATGCCTTTGCTATGAGCTCTACAATTACACTGGCAGACTGAAGGAACTGAACCTGTTTTAGTCCTGAGCAGAGAAGCTTAGCGACCTGATCAAAGTCTTTAACGTCCTCAAATGCCTGGACAAAGCCCGCCCAGCGGACGTCTTCAGAACGAGCAGTGACACACAAACCAGAGGACACAAGCGGAAACTATACGGAAGTGCTTTTAAAATCAAGATAATCTTTACCCAAAGGGTGGTGGGAGTGGGGAACAAGCCACCCAGCCAAGGTGTTGAAGCTGATACTCTGGCTTCTTCCAAGACACAGCTGGATGTCAGACGAGCTGGATGTCAAACTAATCATCTTAAACCTAACCCTACCAGAGCTATACCCCATCTCTGACTCCTATCCTTAACAAAAAAACTAGCACTCCTCCAGCAAACTCTGTCTGGTTCCTGCATAATATCGTATCCTGTAAAATATCTTATGACCAACCTTTTGTAAATGAACTCAGCGTCCTATTATTTCTTGGGTGGGACTTGACAGCCGTGCACTCCTGCACGGCTTGTGACCAAACATGCCCCCTTTCTCCAGTCTCAGCCCTTTCAGTCGGAGTCACCACAGCTGAGGTCCAGAGCTGTAGAACTGCTAGCTGATCCAGAAACAGTTTGTTCCCACCTCGTGTAAAACCATCAGCGATCGGCGAAGCAGCAACTTACATACAAGCGTACTGCTCAGACGTACGTGCGCAGACGAAACAAGTGTGTCCTAAGATTAAAAAAGCTGACAGCTGTGTTAGGAAATGATCTCTTTATTTATTAAATCAACGCTGTGCCTTCTCAATGCACCAGGGGAAAAGGAGCCTCTTATTGACGAGGATAAAATGATTAAGTAGCTAATGTCTATGAAGCAATTAATAGGAGGATTGAGACGTATTTTAATTGTCTTCCAGTTGACACGTTGCTCTAAATATAGAAGGGAGGGCTAAAGCAGAAGGCTGGTATTTTGCAGAGGAAGGTTTTCTTTTTAATAGGCGTGAGGAGCTATGGCTATTTTCATCTTTAAAAAGTGGAAAAAAAATGTGCCTTGGATGTGGGGAAAAAAAACTGGTACATTTCCGCAAAAGAGCAAAACAAAACTGCCTGGTCGTGTTGCTCTTGATCTTAGCATGATCTTGCTGTTTGCCAAGTAGGTTTATCCACTGTAGGTAAAGCACAGTAGAGCAAAGGCACTGCATGAGTTTATTCTGTGAGACATGTCTGAAATGGGGTAGCATGTGGGGGAGTGGTTAGCACTGCTGCCTTACAGCCCTGGGATCTTTGGTTCAATTTCAGACCTGGAGTGCTGTCTGTGTGGAGTTTGCATGTTCTCCTCGTGTTCATGTGGGCTTCCTCCAGGTGCTCTGGTGTCCTCCCACCACCCAAAAACATACTGGTAGCTTAACTGGCTTGTGGGAAAATTGGCCCTGTCGTTAGTGTGTGGCCTCTAATGGACTGGTGTCCCACCCAGGGCGTACCCCACCTTCCCAGAATAGGCTTCCCCCAACCCTGAACTGGAAAAGTGGTTGGAAAATGGCTGGATGTCTGACATGGCTGCTTTCAGAAGGACAGCCATTTCCAACCAGCACCCCGTAAGCAGAGGAGCAAACGAGCAAACAGAAAATAAAAATCAGATACCATTTCGGGACACATCAGGAACAGCTGCGCCTGAACATTACGTCCAAGTTCCTTCCAGTAAGTTCAGAAGGTGAAATCACTCCGGTGTCTAGAGTCCCCTGTCTGCCTGCGCTGTGAATTTCAGAGACACAGACTCGACTGTCCCCGGCCAGCAGCCGATAACTCTGAAACAATCTGGGGTGTCTTGCTCCCCTGGTCCCGGGACTGTGATCCACACCACAGGGGAACAGCCTCTTCTGCTTGGAAAGCAGACTGAAAAAATATCTGTACAGACCTCCTCAGAGGCACGCAACAAAAAAAAGGAGAGCGATGCGGTTTCCAGGAATGTTTCTCGTTCTTCAATCTGCCCCCCTTCACTCTCCTACAAGTTACAGTACAAGGCTACTGGGGGTAGAGGCAGGAAGAGATGGGGGTGACGTCTGTGCAACACTGATACGAGTCCCTCTTTCCCTGCTAGCTGCTCGGAGGCTGGTTGGACAGGCCCCGAGAGATTGATGTCTTTATGATTATAGGAGATTTAGCAGGTTGTCACATCCAACTCCTCTGAGCAGAAACAGATTTAGATAACAAGATGGGAGACCCATGGAAGTCACACATAAAGGCCACTGGCTGTCCTACAGACCTGGGCTGCAATGGGTGATGAAGCTGGGGGTTTGGCTGCAGAGATGTAAGAATATGTGAGGCTAGCTCAGCTCGCACGAGCTGCACCCCAGAGACCACACTGCGGCCCAGCTGCAGGACGAGGGCTGGGGGAGACACCGGACAGCCGTTCGGGTGAAGACGTCTTTGGAATCTGGCAGGGGAAGCCAGGGAAAGAAGCACCGCCATGGCATTTACAGGCAAACACGACAACGCAGACACTTATTCAAATTCCTCACACCCGCGGGAAAAGAACAGGAGGCGAGGGTAGCTCATGTGAGTGCTGCTCCAGCGGCCCCAGGATGAGGTGTGTGGGGGCAAGTGCTACATTATCTCCACTGTGTCCGCTAGTGGCTCTGAATCTCGGCTGGCTGGCGATACGAAGTCAATGAATCGAGGCAAATGACCACAGAGAGTCAGGACCTCGGTTTTGTCTCATCTGAAGGACGGCGTCTTTTTACAGTATAGTGTCCCCATCACCATACTGGGGCATTAGGACCCATACAGACTGCAGGGTGAGCGCCCCCTGCTGGCCCCACTAACACCTCTTCCAGCAGCAGCCTCAGCTTTCCCAGGAGTCTCCCATCCAGGTACTGACCAGGCTCACCAGGATATTACCAGGCTCACCCTGACCAGGGCATTATGGCTGCTGGCAGGGATGTGGTTTTTCATTTCTCAAGGAGAGTTCTAGTTCATACCAGAGCTCTTCTTGCTCATCGTGACAGAGGGACTCCTGGTCTACGTAGTGTTAAGGGACTAGAGAGCCTACAAAAGGTTGCACCACTGCTCCACAGCTCTACCCGAAATACAGTATGTTCAAATTCCCGGTTGAGATTCAGCCAATCACAGGCATGACCTGCCCTGCACAGGGGGTCTCCCGCCCATAGAGCCGGCAGGACAGGAGCAGCTGGACTACAGGTCCTCCCTCAGGGTACCATGGCTGAGACCCGAACCCTCCCCAACCTGTCAGTCAGACTGCCCACAGCACAAAACCACCCCCGCCTCCATAGCGACAGGAAGGGAAAAGCGCCTCTTACCCAGCATGCTGCTGAGCCACAGCGCCAGGTCCTCCTTCATGGGCAGCAGGCTGGCCTCGTGCCTGCTGGCCAGCCACTGGCTGTACTGGTGCATGTCGGCAAGGCTGGGGCCTCTGGTCTCCTTGGGGCTCAGAGCGCTGCACATGGCGACCGGGTCACACTCCTGGGGAGGACAACAGGAACCAGCTTAGTACGCATGGAGGCTCTGGTGGCAGCGGCCACTCACAAGGCCCCAGTGACTTCCCAGCAGATCCTCCCTGGATGGATCTGGGTTTCACTCAGCCCTGGCTGTGGGAATCGGGGTCTGGCGTGGAGGACGAGGAGGATCGGGAAAAATCGTCACGACTCCCAGCGGTTCCGTACGTCACGTACTGTCTCGAGCACGAGCTACAGGCTCTCGCGCAAACCCGAAACAGCCCAGCAGAAAGAGCAACGTTCTTAATCGCCCCTCCATCTGGCCAGATTTACCCAGCGTGACATGGCTGGGGGTGTTGCACATGGGGTCATTGAGGAGGTTTTCCGGGGCTCCAGCTGCCCGTGCTGTAATTCTGCCCCACGGGCACGGACGCCGACCAGCATGGCGCTGAGGGCTCCTTACAAGGAAAGAGAACAAGAAACTAGGGACATACCACTGCCCTCTCACACACCCAGAAGCAGACAGGACTCGCAAAACACGCTGCAACTCATTCACACCGACAGCCGCGATCGTGCTCACAAATATCCGTAGAAAAGAGATGGCTGAGGAAATCTGCTCAAAACCATCAGGCAGTTTAACTTGGAGAACATCTGAGGTCATGTGAAGACACAGATCTCTGTTCCCACTGCTCTAGATCTATCACTACAGAATCCATTTTTCACTTAATGGTATTTTGCATCCTGACACCCAGATTACAAACATCTGGCCGTTAGTCGGTCTCACTGTGAAGAAGAACCACAACACAAAGCAATATCAGTTCAGGCTCTCTGTGCGTCGTATTCGGAGAACAACACATGGTCTTTCATGCAAAGGAACAGCCTCGTTCTTCACTGTCTGTGCAACCCGCTGTGCTGCTGAAGATATAGGCAACCGTCCGAAACAAGCAAAGCTAGGCTATCTTAACACGGTTAACCGAAGTTCGGTGAAGGACAGCACATCTGCCTGGGTTACCTGTCAGCGAGGGCGTCGATGCTGCTCCAACCTCTCCGGTAAGCAGGCAGACGAATGAAGCAAAATCCGTTTTTTTGGTGCCTTGCTGTGCGATGGTGCAGGCGTCGCAGAGCTGGGAGCTGCGTGCGCTGACAGAGACCGGCTCAGACTCCCACTCTGAGAGCTATTGTGCACCTAGACAGGCTCAGCCCAGGATAGTTTACAGCACACCTAATGGCATGTAACTTTCTCAACTCTCCTGACAGCTGCATTCCTGTTTCCCCATCCCCAGCTGAGAACAGTGGGCTTTTTATGCGAGCTGGTACAGTACAGTAGAATGTTTATTTCACACACAGAAGGAGAAGAAAGACGTGTAGGTGATGAGGACTGTCTGCAGAGTAATTTAAACCCCTTTTCCCTCTCATTGTTGCCTGCCTGCAGAGGTATAAAGGAACCTGCCCTTTTCTTCTCCTCCTGAGAGCTGCTTTTCCGAACGTGAAACACCTCAGCAGTGCAAAGCAATATTGCATGTTACCCTTGCTTCGTTTTGCTTCTCCCTGTCTCACCGGCAAACTAAACAAGAAAATCATTTTGCTAAATAGAACCCTCCAGCCCCCCACTCCTCACCCCCAAATAAAAAAACAAAACCACAACAACAACTGGATACCAGATGAAAAAGTTCTGGATCCATTATGAAAAACTGTCAGTGTCAGCTGCTCACTGTGGGTATAGGGGTCTCCCGAGTTGTGCCTCAGTTTCGATCGCACACATTCTCATCTGTCTTTATGATGATGCACACGCTGGCAGACTGTAATAGCTGTCTGTATTGTGGTGTTCAAATTTCAGAACCGTCTGGAGCCAAAGGAACTTTTTTATACTTTGTTTGCACTACCAAAATGCACAATACAATAATAAAATCAAAATGCTGCAAAATGTCGCTGGAGTAGCTCGCTATGTTTATGTATAACACATCCGTGAAGGTCTCTTGTGTCTTGGTACTAGAATGTGAAATGAAACAGAATTAGGGCACTTTTCATGTCCTTATTCCTGTGGTACGGTCTGCTTATGTAATGACTCGCAATATAAAATCATTGGCGCATTCTGACAGTGATGTAACCCAATACCACTTCTCAAACAAAAAGCCCAGAGAATGACTTTTCTGAATGGGTTCGGGACCGAGGAAATGCAAAGGCACTTTTCAGCATTCCTCACCATTTGTACAGCTTAGAGGGTCTGAATGACCCTGCATCTGCAGAAAGCAAGGAACGCCTTTTCCCTGTGGTCCTCAGGGCTGTTGAAAGAGGGGTGTCTGCTTGTTTGTCTCAGTTAGAAACAGGAGTGTTTGCTTGTTTGTATCAGTTAGAAACAGGGGTGTCTGCTTGTTTGTCTCAGTTAGAAACAGGGGTGTCTGCTTGTTTGTCTCAGTAAGAAACAGGGGTGTCTGCTTGTTTGTATCAGTTAGAAAGAGGGGTGTTTGCTTGTTGGGATCAGTTAGAAAAAGGGGTGCCTGCTTGTTGGGATCAGTTAGAAAGAGGGGTGCCTGCTTGTTGGGATCAGTTAGAAAGAGGGGTGTCTGCTTGCTGGGATCAGTTAGAAAGGATTTCTAAGCAGTGTCCATGGGGCCTCTGGGGCATCGTGACAGCAAAAAACTGGGAAGCAGTTCAGTCAGCTGTGTTCTTAACTGCCTTTCCCAAAGGTTCAGATATTTTTAGACTGGAGAACTAAGGGAAAAGTGTGATAATGTTCCAGTGCAATTAGGTACATAAGATTAGCTTCCATCAAGATCATGTACAGCATATGTGTGCGAGCATTTTTTCAGCTGATCAATGCATATCAGATGAACAGTGCATTTTTGTCCTCCAAATGTTATTATGCAGTAGACACATCTGCTAATAACGTAACTAAAGCCACAGAGAAACCACTGCTGTGCTACCATTACTGCACGATGTGTGCAGATTAAGACAGTATACCAAACTGGCATTCTTTTCTGGAAAAGTCAAAAATACTTTTAAATTATTGTGAAGCACCAATCCAACTAATGTATTCCCCTTCAACGCCAGCACTTAATTTTTGAGCGTGCTCGAGAACACGAGCAGGTGAATGCCTCTCACAAACTGTACCTGCAGTGTCACTGACAGTGCACGCATTCATTACTCATTTGTTCAAAAACATAGAAAACGGCCCAGCCCCTTGTCTTGCATGTTACTGCAGACAACAATGCGTCTTTTCTATCGGCCTTCTCCAAATATACAAGGAGCCTCCTGGAAATGGATGACGCTCGTGATCTGTTACACCACATGTCCCGGGTCAGTTAATGGCAAGCAAAGTATTTGCAGGACCCACATGTCTGAGCAGTAAACGCTGCTCCTGCAGAATGCTCACGTACTGTATGTTGTCTCAGCTGGGAGCCAGCCCTGTCTTTGCCACAGCCCTCCAGTGTTCCTATCCTTCCTTTGTCTCCCCCCACTAGGTGGCAGCCCTGCAACTGCGGCCACAGGGGGTAAAGGTGACAGCTCTCAGATGGCGGACTCACTGCAGGGCCCACTGTCCCCCTGCCTGTCCGCCCACGATGTCCTGTCCTCATCCGGCCGGGCCTCTGAGACTGCAGGTCTTCCCAGCTCTGCTAACTCCAGGCAGGGCTGGAGCTGCTGGACGGGCTTTGCTGCGGTTGCACAGCTCTGTGTCCCATTTAGGAGAACCTGCATGAAACTGGACTCGGGCGCCTCGGTTTCTAACAGGGCAAGGAGTTGACTCAGTTCGACCAGCACCTCTGCTTTAACGAGCTCTAAAATACCGACTGGACCTCCTGGACCAGGACTGGACACCCCCGTTCTACAAGGTCCTTGCCAGAGTCCCCAGCTGTGACCCCGAAGGCCACGTTCCTGTATTTTCCGCAAGCCTTTATTCAAGAGGCCAGCGGGGGTCACTAAATTAACTGGATCGATTTAACCTTCCTCCCGTCTTCTCGCCTCTGAAACTGCTGAATGAGCAGATTACTTTCCTTGAAAAGAGGACAGGGAGACCTGTCTCTTGACATTTCAAGCCAGTACATTGCTGTCTCATCAAGTGCAGCTGCCCGTTGTGTAGGGTTCAAAAACAAAGGTCTAATATTAAAAGCAAAAAAAAGATCAGGTCTATTCCAGAGCCCCAGCAAGCCCATCGGGCCAGAGGATAATCTGGTTTCTGTAGTGTTAAGTGTTAAGTGGTCTAGAGATTATGTGACTCCCCCCTCCAGTCCTACAGCTGGGAGGACTGGAGCACCTGGGGTAGAGAACCTCACTCACAGTACAACACCAGTGTCTGCAGCAGGGACTCGAACCCACATCCCGTCAGTCAGGAGTGCAAAGGCTCACCCGTGATGTCACCCTGCCCCAACATAAAAAAGTAGTAACGTCAAACCGAATTGTCAGACTGATCTGTAAGACTGTAAGACTGTAACCGTAAGACTGATCTGCGCTAGTGGCCCATCAGTTCCACTTTGCTCGCTCCAAGCCATTGATCGTCTTTCAATTTTATGAATGGAAATAAGTGCTTAGCAAGCCAGAGCCTCGTGACAGAGAGCCATTGTAGCTGCCCCCTTGCCTGACACACCTGTAATTCAGGTGAGATTCTAGTCCAATCGGATGAAAAATACCCCCAGATAAGAATGAGAATATAACATCTCATCAGTGAGATCAAAGCAAGACTCTGAAAAGTACAAAACGCAGTGTTATGGAATAGAATTACACTCTGCAAAATCTGCACTATTTGGAGCTTTTCCATATTTTGACCTTCAGCTGCCTTAAGTAGCATAAGACATGACCAAATGACACAGACCACACCTACTAGGGTATTTGCAATGCAAATAAACTTTACATAAATTGTCTTCTTAGCCACATACAAAAATAACAGGTAGATCCGGCTTATTGGAATAAAAAATGTACAATATAAATTGGAACACCACATAAGGCTTCATTTCATCTGACAGAACAGATTACAACTAAATGATACTGCTTGCACAGTTCGATGTAGTGAAGTATAGCTTTGAGGTGCATCACAAATAAAAAGGGGGAGATTATTTGTAACAATATGGTCACACGAGTGTGGTGTGAGATCTAAGGTTATGTAAAAGTTCTGGCTTTGGTAACCTTGCAATGCAATAGCAATTTTCCCATCATTGCCAGAAACTTTGAGGAGTCAGCCAAGAGAATATTAATAGGGAAGACTATTCACTCCAGTGGTGTGTATACAGGGTAGCTGCCTTGTTCTGTGTCTGTGTGTCTTCAAAAGAGGTTTGAAGAGTTTGATTTCTAATTTATCACAAAAGGTACCCACTAGACTACCCACCCTGGCAAACTGGGGGTAAAACAGAAAACTGCAGGCCAGTGTTTATGCTGAACACTGATTCGAAAACCAGCTGGGGCTGTAATATGGTGCTTGTGTGCCATGTAGCATAATTATACCTCAATATAAAGAGAAGACTCTCCAAGGTGGAGGTATTTTAATCAAAAAGCCATAGCCAAGTTTAATTTTTACTTCCTGAGGTTCAGATCAAGACATGATCAGCATGGTCGCCAGAAGAGGAAAAAAAGGCAATTATGTATCAAAGTGATTTTAAAAACTCTAATGAAGTCAATGCGGTCCTGACATTTACAAAGGGGGTTTATATAACATGTGTGCCCAGTTGCCAAACCTTTTAAAAAGAACAGAGTTATAGAGATATAGTTACTTAAAATTAGGCTATGAAGATCATTTTGCAACCTGATTCTTACTCTGTACTCTTTTGAAAATCACACTGCCTCCCTGGGACTTTAGGACTGTAACCTAATCCTCCAGATAAATAGAGCCTCAGCAGATTGGTCCAAGGTTTTGAGGACAGTGTGCTTCGGTTGGGTTGTATAACTCCAGAGAAAGAAAAACTAGATTTTAAGAATGGTTCTCCTGCACTCTATTCAAACATCCTCCACTGCAAGTTTGCTTTTTTTCAAATGAAAGTACTGCTCTATGTTGTCTTTGCTCTTAGATACACTGATGTGTGTCTCATCCCTGTCCTTGCTCACAAATATTAGACTTACAGAATCGGTTGACATCAGGGGCATCTTGTTTTAGGAGTTGGCCTCTCACAAAAGGCGACCTCAGCAAAACCTTCTCGGAAAGTTTCACCTGCGAAGACCTAAATCCAACCTATATCTCACCGGCAGTGGATGAGGAGTTCAGTCCACCAACGGCTGCTGGCATTTCAAAAGAATCCAGTGTGCCGACTTCAACTGGTGCTGGAGTTAAAATATCTGGTGCACTACACATTCACCTTTTCTAAAGACAAACACCTGAATGAAATCCTTGTTATTATTACCACCTCAGCAACTAGAATACTGATTGGAATTTGCACAGATTTAATTGGGACAGCAATCAGTCTAGGACTTAGAAAACAACAAATCAGTTACAGTCCGTACATACCCCATGCACCCCACCTCCGCCCCCCGTATTTTTGCACCCTCTGTGTCTCGCGCTGTTGTCGACTCACTTTAACTCTGCAATGCAACGCTGTTCGACGGGCGCAGTAGGTTGGTTTCTCTGTAGTCCCGGTTTACCAATCTTCATGCTTCAGACTGCGGTCTTGGCGTGCCCGTTCATTTCCCATAGTGCAGGAAAAAAAAAGCACACAGCCCATCGCAGGTCGCCAGACCATATGATCACGCATGGATCATTACAGCTCTCTGCTTGCGCGGGATAAGACGGAAGTCTAATGGTTACACAGTCTGTTTTCTCCCTCTCGCTCCGTCTCTCTCTCTCCCTCTCTCTACAGAGAGCACCGAGGCTAACTCGCAGTTGTCAATCATTGACTCTTGAAATTGGATATTGCATTGCACTGCGTACGAATGATCGGACTGAATTGTGCCGCGCTCACCCCCAGCGATCCGAACTGCTCGGCGAACTTGCTTTCCCATAACAAACATATTTCAGCCGAACGCGACGCCTAGAAAGCGATGTTGTCTTGCTGGCTCTCGGAATAGGTGAGGTACGCTCGGATATTGCATCGTTGCACTAGTAGACCATAATGCCATTGGCCTTTTATAAAGTGAATGCCGGTCATCACGATGTAAACATCAGTTTTAGGATTTTTTTAAACTCTGATTTCTGAAACATTGCCTTTGCGCAATGCCATAAATGTTTGACCCCCCCAAAAAAAAATTTAAAGTGTATTTCCTAATCAAATAAACACATCTAAATCTTTACCTGGATACGTTGTGTCTACAGTATATCTGCTTGTTTATATTTGGAAAAAATCATATTATGACTGCATTTAACAGCTTATGTTTGTCACTTTTGATAATACAAACCTGATGATATTCCGAAAGCTATTGTTTTATTAATGATTTTAGCTCTTGGGTGTCCTGAGTTCAATTTCAGACAGTGGTGTTTACCATTTGAAGTCAAAGTGGGATACACCCTGTGCTTTTAACTCCTTCGAAATGCCTGCTGTCTGTATTAAATGGTTTCTTTCAATTTTCCCCATGTGTGTGTCCTGCAATAAACCTGTCCAAAGTGCAGCCCCGCCCTATGTCCTGGTCCAGGGCAGGTTCTGCGTTACTACCACACACACCAGGAACACGTGTCTGTCTGATGATGAAGAAGTGGATATACAAATAGTGACATCTGGATGATATGGTCAAGTACAGGCAGTGTCAGGGTCCCAGGGTCGAATTGTGCTCAACAGGTAATCTCACAGTCTGCCCTTAAGAAGAGTGGCTTGTGTGTAAGTACGTAAACCGCTTGTGCCAATGTCTTTACATTCCCTTTAGCTCAGCTGTCCGATAGGGCTCTCCAGCAGCCACGTCACCCTGCAGCTCCCAGCTGGCAGCCCCACTGGAGCTTAGCAGTGTGAACCTGGTCAGTACCTGGATGGGAGACTCCTGGGAAAGCTGAGGCTGCTGCTGGAAGAGGTGTTAGTGGGGCCAGTAGGGGGCGCTCACCCTGCGGTCTGTGTGGGTCCTAATGCCCCAGTATAATAATAGGGACACTAAACTGTAAAAAGGCGCCGTCCTTCAGATGAGACGTAAAACCAAGGTCCTGACTCTCTGTGGTCATTAACAATCCCAGGGTGTCTCTCGAGAAGAGCAGGGGTGTTACCCCAGTGTCCTGGACAAATTTCCCCCTGGCCTTTACCAGTCATGGCCTCCTAATAACCCCCCTCTCTGAACTGGCTTCATCACTCTGCTCTCCTCCCCACTGAGAGCTGGTGTGTGTGAGAGGACTGGAGCATCATCCAGGGGGGGCTGCACACTGGGGGGGTGGAGGGGATCCCCATGACCTGTAAAGAGCTCTGAATGGAGGGTTCATGAAAGTGCTATATAAGTGTAAGAATTATTTTTTTTGCGGGGTTGCTGTGAGACCGCCCACACATTACCCTGATGAAAGAATTAACAGACCCATTTCTCCCGTTTTTCTTTTTTCTTTTTGCATTTGTTTGTCGTGAGAGGTATTTTCAGGCAATCTGTTCAAATAACCTTGCTTAAAATGCATGTCTTGGAGCACATACAGCACAAAGTACCTCGGTGTCAGTAGGGTTGTGATGCGAGTTTCTTAGTGATGCCTAACTTGTTTGCACCTTGCAAAGCACCTGCAGGTTTGCAGTCTCAGAGCGTCACTAGTTTATACAGGCGCTTGTGCTGTACATACCCTTTTTTTCAGGGGTTAAGTGTTGCCAAACAGGGATGTTTCCTCGTGATTTTGCATAGTACCAAAATTTCCACAGGCTGTAGTTTGCATACTCCGGAGCAACAGACTCCAGCCTCCAGCTGAGGGGTGAAGAGAGAGACTGGGACTGTGGACTGGGCAGAGATGAGGAGGCTGTTGTCCCAGTGTAGCCTTTCATTCCTTCTCCTTCCCGGGTTCTTCAAAACAATCTCACTGTTGTATCCTCCTTAAACAGGAGTAAAAATATGTAAAAATAATAAATAAAACAATTGTGAAAATAACTGTCAATAACTGTGAAAATCATAATTAATAATTGCTTACACTTATATAGCGCTTTTCTGGACACTCCACCTAAAGCGCTTTACAGGTATTGGGGATCCCCTCCACCCCCACCAGTGTGCAGCCCCACCTGGATGATGCTCCAGTCCTCTCACACACACCAGCTCTCAGTGGGGAGGAGAGCAGAGTGATGAAGCCAGTTCAGAGATGGGGATTATTAGGAGGCCATGACTGCTAAAGACCAGGGGGAAATTTGGCCAGGACACCAGGGTTACACCCCTACTCTTTTCGAGAAACACCCTGGGATTGTTAATGGCCACAGAGAGTCAGGACCTCGGTTTTACATCTCATCAAAGGACGGTGTCTTTTTACAGTATAGTGTCCCCGTCACTATACTAGGGCATTAGGACCCACACAGACCGCAGTGTGAGCGCCCCCTGCTGGGCCCACTCACACCTCTTCCAGCAGCAGCCTCAGCTTTCCCAGGAGTCTCCCATCCAGGTACTGACCAGGCTCACACTGCTGAGCTCCAGTGGGGCTGCCAGCTGGGAGCTGCAGGGCGATATGGCTGCTGGCAGGGATGCGGCTGGCTGTGTGCATCTGTCTCATGGTGAGCCATGTTTTATTCTGCCTTGTTTTAGTTTCTCCAGGCGAGGAGGAAGGAGTATGAGAGCAATGCCAGTTGTGAGCTGCAGGGTGATGTGGCTGCTGGCGCTAAGAAAAGGCACCGAGAAAGGAGGCTGCTGTTGCCGTTGAGTCACAAGACTTTTTTTTTGTAAACAGAAGTACTGCCTTAACCACAAGTTCGCATGCTGGTTTTTTTTTGTATTTTATTTTTTGTTATTTAATTGTGCAATTAAATGTGCAAAAAAAATTTTTTGCGATTTAATTTAATCTTCTGCTTTTAGATTTAATATCTAAAGTATTTATAATGCCTCTTCAGATTTTCTTTTCAGCATCCACTTTTCACACACTGTTCCTGATCGGGATAAGTACTCCCGTGTACAAACCCCGTCTACCGGCTATCAAATGTTTTTTTTTTGGTGCAGCCTCTTTCTGAAAACAAGATGGCTACCTAGCAACTACTCTATTCAGTGCCCAATTGACCTCTCTTATGACCCCGGAAGTTTTTTTTGTCACATGACCGTACGGACCTGAAGCAGCAACAACACGCTTCTAAGAACAACAGAAGTACAGAGAAACAAAGTTGAAGTAAATATCCTTTATTTAACAAAAACATGTTGTATTTTAAATAAACCGCACATCGTGTATCTAACGAGGTAATGCACAGCTTATTTTGGGAGCTTTCAGTAAAGCAACTGAACTTTTCGAGGGTAGTTTCTCGTCTGTGATGTGAGCTGACTTTTCAAACAAGGCGAACTTCTGAGTCTCGAAACTCGGGTCAGGGCGCCCCGCAGCACAATGGCAGAACAGAGCCCGGTGCGAAGCCGACGCGTGTAGCTGCTCGCTAAGAATGGAGGCCATCTGTCAAAACCTGGAGGGCACAGCCCAGCTGCTGGCCGTGGCGCAGAGCGGGTACGTGTCTCAGTGGGACGCGCGGGCTGTGGAGAGGGCTCTGCAGTGGGCCGGCTACTGCGAGCAGCTCCACGCCCGCTTCCACGCCAACGCGGACATCAGGGCCGTCCTGGAGGGCTGCTTGGAGGCCGCGCACGGGAACCTGAGAGAGGCGCTGGGCGTGGACCGACAGCTCTCCTTCGCGGACCTGGCGCAGTGCCGGGGACTGCTCCTGGTGTCCCTGCTGGCCAACCCCGCCGTCTCGAAAGCGGCAGCGGCCAGGGCGGTGTTGGCGCAGCTCGCACCCCTGCGGGCGGCGGGAGAGGACCGGGGCAGCGAGCGGCCCCCGTTCCGGCACTTCTGTCGCCTCGCTGCGCGCAAGGGCGCTTCGGCGGTGCTCTCCCACGCCGCCGGGCTGATCGGGGGCGCCGCCTCCTGCTTGGACCCCGAGGCGGAGAGGAAAGGGAGGGTGCTGAGCGCGCGTCTGGAGGCGTTGCTGGCGCTTCCCGACTCCCAGGCCGGCCGGGGGAAACTCTTGGACGCCCTGCTGCAGAACGCCGGGCTGGGCGGCGGCGGCCGCTGCAGTCCGGCTCAGCTCCGGGCGCTGGCGGCGGCCCTGCTGCTGGACGGACGCGGTCCCGGCGCTGGCCGAGCCCCGGACTTTCTCCTGCGGCGCCTGCTGCAGAACCGGGCCGCGCTCCGGAACCTGTGCCGCGGCCTGCCCGGACCCGCGGCGGCCAGGCTCGCCCGGCGGCACCCGCAGTTCAGGGAGGCCTACCTGGGGGTGCTGGAGGACTGGGGCCGGGCGCTGGAGCAGGGCGCCTCTCCGGGCCGCTGGACGCAGGCGAGCCCGGCGGCAGGCGTGCCGTGGGAGGTCCTGCTGGACCGCTTCCGTTATTTAGTGCGGGGCCCCCCGGAGTTGAAGGAGGCCGCGGAGTCGACTCTGAACTCCCTGAAGTCGGCGGACGGGGGCTTTGAGGTCCAGGGGGTCAGCGTGTGGACTGACCTCCTCGTGTCGCTCGGCAAGCCCTGATGGCACTGGCGGTCACCCCCGACCTCCACAACACCCAGAAAAGCTGAGCTTTCTAAAGTCGGACAGAGTGTGACTGGCAGAGCAACATCCCATTAAAGGAGTTGAGACTCTGGTCTTCTTTAGCTGCCTTATGAAACAAGCTTAAGACATTTCTTTGCACTTTAAAAGGGATCAAACCCTCTGCCAAGCACTTCTCATATTGTTAGGAGTATACTTTGGTATTTTGCTTAATAAATGTGATTTCTGTTTTTGCTTCTAAGTGTATTTCAGTTTTCAGTGATGGACTGTTGCCTGGTTTTCTTATGGTTTCTGTTGAAGTCCCTTATTTCGAGTGTAAGTTAATGAAGGCAGATTGTCATGGGTCCTTGTTATCTTTGCCCTACGCCTTCACACGACAGGTTTTATCAGAAGCTGCTGGTTTAAGTGGATTTGGGTTCGGTCTTGTGACTGCAAGTCTGCTGGGAGTTTTTCCAGCCAGATAATGCGAAATGCAGTAGAGTAAACTGTTCTGATGATAAGCCTCGAATGACTGATAGGATTGTGTGCAACCAATGCAAAAGTAAAAAGTGAATCCCAGCTGCTGGGCATTAAGAACAGCCACACAAATTGTGTGTTAGGTTTTCTTGAGCTGTGAGTTCTCACACCAGAAGGCGGCTGAACAGACTGAAAGTCTTTTCTTTTTACTTTTTCAGCGTGAGTGATGCACCACTGCTTGTTCCCTTCGCATTAATCGCACACAATCATATCAGCAATTCACGCTGACGCAGGTCCCTGCAAATTAGTGCTAAACCTGTTGTCTGAAGTGCCAGAGACTTGGACATAGCAGCACAGTGATGCAGGCTCTTCCCACAGGGCCCGTGTTAATAGTGCCAGATCTCTGCAGACTCAACACAAAGGGCTCCTTCTTTAGTGCTTTGCTTTGATTTCAGAACCGTGCCATATGGACTCCAACAAGACATGCCGAGCCAGGGTGTGGTTTAATAGAGTACTGATGCGGGACCCATCGGGATTAATTGGTGAGGCGGTTGAGCGCTGCGAGCTGAAGCAAAGTATCTGTTTATTTTGCTCGATGCAGAGTGGCGTTCCGGTCGATAGTAACTCCCCATGACCCCTCAGTGAAGAGGAAGTCCCATGAAACCCCTTCTGTCTGGTGTCCACGCCCATTGCCAAACGCTTGCTTGAGGTGCGCCCTTTTAAAGATGGGCTTGCCAATCCCAGTTCTTGCCAGGGTGGTTTCACTCGGTTACAGCACCTGACAACCTCAAGGGAAGCCGAGTCTAATTGTAACGGGTTACTCCTTCTCCCCCAGTCCACCAGTCTTGAGTTGTTGATCTAGAACCCTTGGTCAAGGTCCACCCCTTTCTTAAGACGGGAACAATTTTGTTATGACCACAGAAGCAGTTGTTTTGTTCCGTGAAGGAACCGAAATGAAAATGCCAAACCTTGGGGTTCACAAGGCCCCCAGCTGACCACTCCTGTCTCAACTGATCCTGTTCGTTTTATTGATCACTTCAATGGCCAGATTCAAACGTCCTCCTAACCCTTATTATGTGCGTACGGTTCAAAGGGAGTTTGTTTTTAAACCTAAGTACACTTACATAATTCAGCTCAATGGCTTAATTGGGTATAATGTTTTAGCGATGTGGCTGGAAAGTTACAGGAGGGAGTAAGTGCATGTTATCTCTCCATAGAGCTCCATAGTTTTGGAGACATGCTGGGAACTTCCTACAGGTCAGTCAGAGGTGAGTCAGCCCAAGTGAAATGTGCAAAGCGACCAGAAATTAATTCAATTAATTCAGCCTGTGTGTTGCTCCTCGGCGCTGCGTGCTCAGAGGAGAGGGGTGTCAGATCTGCCTCGTCAGCTGAGGTTGCTTTGGAATGAGGCTCCTTGCAAGACTTGGTGCATCTTTTCAGCTTTCCCTGGTATTGCTTGTTCTCTCATCTTTCTTAGGTCTGCAAAGCTCGTGCCTTTAATCTGGTCCTGGCGTACTTGCAGGACCAGTTTTGTAACTGGTGCTCCCATGCTGTAAGTCCCACGGTTTTTTTTCCAGAAGATCCTTTTAAACCACACTGGATCTTTGCCAAGCGTCTGTCTATAAGATAGCAGTGGTCATTCTCTCATCTGTGCTGCTTCGTCCTTGTCCTCGTACGTCGATTTACATAAGCTGGTGTTGGCTCTGCTCTTTGGAGCTATTCCAACAGAAACGTGGAGTGAAATATTGGACTCTGTGAAGCAAGGAGCTTTATAAATGACCCTGCTGACCTCCTTCGGGCATCTTCCAGCTCAGGAGGTGCGTGTTTAGTGAGTAGGAGGACTGGCTCATCGTTAACGTTTAGTCCAAAACTGGTATGCGATGGCACACCTGTTTTCAGAAGGTGGAGGAAGGGTGTGGGTTAAAGTGTCCTACGCAAAAGCTTCTGAATGCATTTTAAGAAATGTGTTTTTCAGTTCTGTTCCAGTGTTTCAGTTTGGAGCAGTTGTGTAGTGCGTGAAGCATTCCTGTTGTTGTTTTTTGCCAAGTGTAGCCAGAAAACCAACAGAGCTGAATTTGCAGATGAATGTCTTTCGCAGTGCCTGTGACCTCATATCGCAAACGGGGTCTGGAGTTTGGAGTGCCCTGTACAACTCGGAGTTGACTCTTCGGCGGGCTGTGAGTGGAAACGCACACACCCGTGGGGTACAGGTGAGCTGAGAGTGAGCTCTCCCTGGGGTTCTCAGTAATGGCCAGACCTGTTACACAGATAGTGAGGCAATTAGAGGTGTAAAACAGTCAGGAAAATGACTTCAGGCTGTGGTAAAACAAGGTTGAACTCAGAATTTTTCTTTAATGTGCTGGGTCTTTAGGTGTAGTAGATGCACGTATTGATGAATTAAATATTCATCGTGCTGAGCCCACTGGAGCTCAGCAGGTGTGAGCCTGGCCAGTACCTGGATGGGAGACTCCTGGGAAAGCTGAGGCTGCTGCTGGAAGAGGTATTAGTGGGGCCAGTAGGGGGCGCTCACCCTGCAGTCTGTGTGGGTCCTAATGCCCCAGTATAATAATAGGGACACTATACTGTAAAAAAGTGTCGTCCTTCAGATAAGATGTAAAACCGAGGTCCTGACTCTCTGTGGTGGAGCTCTTTGTGGTGCTTCTCGAAAGGAGTAGGGGTGTTACTCCAGTGTCCTGGCCAAATTTCCCCCTGGCCTTTACCAGTCATGGCCTCCTAATAACCCCCATCTCTGAACTGGCTTCATCACTCTGCTCTCCTCCCCACTGAGAGCTGGTGTGTGTGAGAGGACTGGAGCATCATCCAGGGGGGGCTGCACACTGGGGGGGGGGTGGAGGGGATCCCCATGACCTGTAAAGAGCTCTGAGTGGAGGGGCCAGAAAAGTGCTATATATGTGTAAGGAATTATTATTATCGTTAATTTTTATTATGATTATTAAAATGAGCCAAGGAAATACATTCTGCTGCTCTTTGAAGTGGGCAGAGTGTTGCTTTCAAAGCTGTTACTGGTGGACCACGTGTATGGATTTTAAATATTTCCTGTGAGGCTGTGGGCTTAAGGCTGGCTTTGATCTTTGATGGAAGAGTGTGGGATCTCTGCTCACACACTGACGGGCTGCTTTAAAAGTCAAATTCTCAGCCCTGGCCCTCCCGGCCTCACTGTCTACACGTTCTCACTCCAGACAACCCCTGAACTGACCCTTCAGTTGAGCCAATGCTTTGATTATTCAGTTTCAATGGCTTTCAGTTCTGTATTGGGGAAAGGGCTTCAAGCTACCAGGAAAACACACTCAAATCTGATGGTTACCGATTCACAGTGCAGATTTTTTTTTTGTAATGAAGGTGTCAAACAAGTTGGGGGGAATAAATAGAATGAAACCAGATGGGAAAAAAGCAGTTTTGGGGACCAGAACCTGGATGCCCTGCTGTAGCCGGTGAAATGTTTCTGTCAGGCTGTGGTGCGATTCCTCTGAAGCAGAGAGCCTGTCAGTACTGCCCATCGTACTGAAGAGAGACTGGCACATTTTTGGGTGGTCGTTTGTTACTGCTTCAGGTCCACACATCTTGATTTTCACAGATCCCAGCTCCTTTTCAAACATTATTAATGTAGTTAATAGTTTAATCTTTCCCTAATTGACAAAGGAATGAAGACACCATTGATACCGCCCGTAGCTCCCAGATTTTCTCTCCAGTTCCTTATAATTAAGGGACAAATTGAGAGACTACAGCACTGCCTACGGTCTCACCTGAACCGTTCCTGATCTGCCGACCTCTAATGTAGGTGCATCGAATGGGCCTCTGTTTCACCTGGGGAATTTTTTTTGTTTCTAAAAGGCTGCTGTCAGAGACTAAGCAAAAGGGAAGAAATAAAAAAACAGTTTTGCTGTTTTTATACTCATCCACCGGCTTGGCATGAAACGTGACCCCCACGTTAAAAAGAAAAGCCTCTTCTGTTTCATGCGCAGAAAAAGGCCTGTCTCAATCCAGCCTTGTTAACATCATTACCGAGAAACCTGATACACAAGCTGTGCCTTTTCCAATCAGTTAGCATTCATCTGCCACGTCATCCATTTGGGAAACTTTTCAGACAAAATGGTCTTACTTTAAGCAGCTAGTCGGGATGAAATTTAATATTCCGTTTAACACCTGTGTCACGGGCCAGGATTTCGAATTTTCAACCCCCTCTCCCCTCCATTTCTCTCCTATGGAATGTCCTGTTAATATGAAATACCACTGGGAGGAAATACACACGTTTACCATATGCTTTAGTTTAATAGCTGTAGCTGGTGAAATATAACTCCAGATGCGCTGTGGAACGTATTAAAAAAACAAGCTTTTTTTCCTGGGACAGTATATATAGAAACAAACCGTGATTCTTCTGTTTTCGTTTCAAAGAGAAAAAAAGAAGATGACTGTTTTATGCAAGCTTGTTATGTCTGATGTGCTTTTTGTTGTAAAGTTTAGATTTTTTTTTTCCAGTATGCAATAAGAGGAGTGGGACATGTGGGCCGATTTTAGTGACACGGACGAAGCAAAAAAAGATTGGAATACAAAACGCTGCTTCTGCTAAAAGATGAAGGACTCTGAGCATACCTTGGAGGAATTTAAGGCTCAGTAGACGCAATCTAGGTTACTGATGTTCTTTTCAACTAACCAAAAGATGCCCTGACACTACTCTTTCTCCCCCCCTGAAGGGCCAGATACACAAGTTAGCATTAACAGGTACACAAATTGATCACTACGGGTGGAAAGTATACTGAATTGCAATGTGAGAAAGGAGGCACTTCTTTGCACAAAGAGTGGCCGGGCGTGGAGCGAGCTGCGTTGTTGACCCTGCTGAAGGCCTCCGATCCTGTGGGATTTTTCCGTATGTCCTCGGGCTCTTGAACGGGTCAGGCTAAAGGGAACTGGGATTCAGGCCTCAGCTGCTCCGGCCTCGGTGTTGACTGCAGTCAGATGTCACATGCTTCCCGTTTTGCCTCCTGGTTCCTTAATGACATTCCCCTCCCCTCCTGGAACACGCACAACTAACTCCCCATAGCCCCTCCTCTGATTGCATTAATATTTTGTTTATCGGTGATGAATTGAGATGAGGGAGGCAGCGACAATTGATTCCTGTCTGGAAGTGTAGGGTTGCTATCAATCACCGAGGCACCAAGGCGACAACAGGCTCGTCCATCAAAGAGGGGTTAGCGTCACAGCTGCAGCTCTGTGCCACAATACCCAGAGGACCGGCTTCATGTCTCAATAAAATCCATCGCCTTCGCCTTTGTCCCTCTTTACACCTTGTTTTTTTTTATTTCATTCATTGTGTGTAGACATTTTTGATTCACAGTCTGATTTCCACACACACACACACACACACACACACACACACACACACAGTCTCCTGTCACAGCTAGGAGAGATCTGCTTCCTTTGCTTTGAATTCTGTCGTCTGTCTTGACTGTAGTCCGTCCTCCGGGCTGCCAGCACTTGTAGGTTGCGTGTTCCACTCGTTCTGTCACGAAAGGGTGTCACGGACAGGCGCTCTGATATTCAAAGGCAAGTCGTGAATATTGTGGTGAAAAATAATGGCACCTCTATAGAAGCTCTGTGCAAAAGGGCACAATGTATTTTCCCCTGCAGGCTGCTGTGTTTGAGTGGGACTGCTCAATCCCTAATAATTCACCAGAGGTCTGTCCCAAGTATGTCTGGCAAACCAGTGCAGGAAAATGTGCTTCCCCAAGCAAAGATAAACACAGCCTTGGAACAATCACATGAGCTTTCAAGCAAGGGATGTTGTAACCGTCTCTCCAAAACCCGACCCGTGTTTTTAGAAATGCGCCGATTAGCAGCTCTGGCGTTAAAAATAAAGCCGTCGATTCAGGGAGAGGCGGAGACGGATTCCAGTGGGAGGAAAACAAAGAACATTCTCCCTGTTCCCCCCACGTCTCTGTCACTCTCTGCTGTTTAGCGCGCATTAGTGAAAGCTGCCCAGCCCAGCCTGTTCTGTCTTCATTAGAGCAGGGTATAAAAATAAATTGCACGCGCCCCTCTAAAACAAATTACAGCAGGTACATGCTATGGATCAATAGGCATGACTTGACAGATGGTGGCATCAGACGTTGCCTTGGTAACCCCAGCCATTAGGGGCTGAGACCCCTTGTCTAATTGGAAGCACTGGCACATTACAGCGCGTGCTGTGCGTCGTCCAAATTGGTCCCCAGGGACAGGAAGACCGGGAGCTCCATCAGCTGGGTTCCTCCTTTTTAATTTTCTGCCGTCACTGGCGTACAAAAACACTTCTGTCTCTGGAAGTGGCGAGAGAGCATTTTCGTCTTATGCGGAGAGAACTTTGAGTATCTTAAAAATACATCTGGTTCTGGCTGTGCTTTCATTTCTGCTCTGAGTGTGTCGGTGTCTCCCCTCCTCCCCAGAGGTGGTCCAAGCTGGGGCTGAGCTCTGCAGAATCTGTGTGCTGTTTCTCTCAAGCGCAGGAGCAGGGGCCGGCACTGAGAGGAGGATGAACTAGTGCAGACAGTATATCAGCTGTCAGGTCAGCTTGACGGCATTTCATTTTTCAATAAGACCAGCGAGGGTCTGTCTTCTTGCTAATGAAGTCGCAGATGCAGTGCGAGCCGCAGAAAGACATATTAAACGCAAATGAGCCACCTCTCGATGTGAGGGAGGGGGGTGTGTGTGTGTGTGTGTCTGTCTGTGTCTGTCTGTGTCTGTGTCTGTCTGTCTGTCTGTCAGTCAGCGGTGCCTCGGGACTGGGTGCCGGATCAACACTGGGCACTGCAGCAGGACTGCGAAATATTCCCGCTGCTGTCCGGTCTGGCAGTGACAGCTGTTTGATGCGAGAGGCATGGTGCTGCACTCAGCTTTGCTGGCAGAAGAGCATGTTCAACAGAGCATATGTTCTTACTGGCTGCCCAGGACAGCCCTGGCACAGAGCTGAGGGTATCAAAGCTTGGCCTTGAGTATAATATGGGGCTATGAAGGCAGGTGAAATCCCTGCATATTACTCCAGTTCTTAGATCCTTACACTGGCTTCCAGTTAGTTATAGAATTGACTTCAAAGTATTGCTCCTTGTGAATAATTATCACTCAATGGCAATATATTTCCGGTATGATTGAGGAATATAAACCTGGTAGGTCTCTTAGATCTTTAGGGACTGGTCAGCTAGTGTTACCTAGAGCTGGAATTAAACATGGTGAAATGGCATTTAGGCATTATGCTGCTCACAGCTGGAACCAGCTCCCGAATAATCTGAGATGTGCCCCCCAAACTTAGCCATTTTTAAATCTAAGTTAAAAACTGTTTTATTTTCCTATGCTTTTTCCGAGTTTTGTTGTGTTTTTAATTATTTCTTTGATGATATTCTTTTAATTGATTTTTATTTTCTGTTTTTTTTTTCTATGGTTTCTATTCGCGTCAAGCACTTAGAATTACCCGTGGGTACGAAAATGTGCTATAGAAATAAGTTTGCCTCGCCTTGCCATCTTCGAGAATCAGCCGGGTAGGTTAACTACAGGGAAACCACACCAGCAGGGTGACCCAAAATGGCCTCTCGCCGTGAATACATCCTTTTCTGCTCTTGGGGTGACTCGAGTGTGCTCATGTCGCGGCAGCAGGGCTTCTCTGCTGCCAAACAAGGCGCACGACGCCGATATCGAGGTGAGATCACACCTAAGCGAGTGTCCTGAGCTGCAAGAACCTCAAATTAAAGAAGAAAAAGCAGATGCTGAAACACGCCGGAAGAAAAAAACGCCTCCTGTTGAGTCAGATCTGGGCTTTTCTTCCAGTGTGGGATAACAGGGGTTTTGCATAGCACGCAGTGCCACCGAGTGGTTTGAAAGGTGTAGCGTCAGTGCCGCTGTGCTCTGACAAGCTGAGCAGGGCAGTAAAAACCGTAACCCGACTCTGTAAAGGAAACGGGCTGAGGGAGCTCTCTGTCCAGAAGGTTTTTAGATATGCAAAATCTTGCCTTAAATGAACAGGACCACAAGGGATCCGGATCCTGGCTTTTATACAGTGATTCAGATAAGGGGAGCCACCTCTGTGTTATTCGCAGTAGTTCAGTACTGTTGGCTTTGTGTGTAGTTCCAGCCCTGCAGGAGCAGGCCGTTCCTGTGACTCTGAGCCCTTCACCCCTCTGCGCTCTGGGATAAACACCAGGTGACAGAGTGTGTTCGCGCCGTGTGACCCGCAGACCCGACAGAGGCAGTGAGCTGTGGTTATGAGGGAGCTGACAGACAAACGCTAGAATATCTGGGCGGAGCAGTGGCCCTGTGGCTGGAAGGTTGCCGGTTCGTATCCCGCGGCCGGCAGAGGAATCCTACTCCGTTGGGCCCCTAAGCAAGGCCCTTCACCCCAACTGCTCCAGGGGCGCTGTGTAAATGGCTGACCCTGCGCTCTGTCTGTGTGTCCCATGGAGAGCAAGCTGGGGTCTGCGAAAAGACAAATTCCTCATACAAGAGATTGTATATGGCCAATAAACTGATCTTATATTTACTGCTTGTTAGTAAATATATACAAAAAAAATGTTTCCTCCTCCCAGGCACAGCTCAAGTTGAACCCGCGACCCCTTGACCGCCGCGCCCAGCTGGGGTCCCGGCCCGTGCTGGTGCAGGATTCCCTGACCTCCCCGCAGCCCGGACTGCCCTCCCGGGGGAGAGGGAGAGAGAGAGCTCTTCGGTGTGACAGAAACCGGCATCATTTCTTTCCCCCCTCTACACTGTGGAACTGGAAGAAGACGGAAAAAAAAGAAGAAAAAGCGTCTTCGCCCCCGAGGCAGTGTAAGTAGCGCTGAACTGTGGCGGCCACGCTTGGGGAACAGTGGCTCTGTTTAATCATTTCATTTCATTCCAGCGCAGGGCCGGATAGCAAAACTGCCAGCTCCTCTCCGTGGACGGATACGAGGATCTTAGCAGCTCCGTTTTTCATCTTAATAAACCCTTCTCCCCTCATCAATTCCTCCATTGTATGGGGCATTTACAGTGAAACAATATCACTAACCGCAATCATCTTTTAAGCACGGGTTTTATATACTCAGCATATACTTCATCACGACATACATAAACACACGTGTGGAGTCTTTCCTGAGCTAGTACACCACGCGGTTAACCTTACAGAAATCGGATTGCCGCAGTATTAAAAATGCAGTGCTTGCCGCGTTTTAAACTCCAGCAAAACACGCAACACTGTGCTTCTCCGTTGAATTCCGCCAACATTCGTATCTAATCGAAATGAAAGCAATATCATCTGCATCTTAAGGAGCGGCTACATTTTAGAAAACACCCGAAAAGCGCCGAAGGACACAGCGCGTCTCTTAATGAATGTTTCCCCGTAATATTCGTGCTGGAGGGCCGGTGTGAATGAACAGACGCAGCACTATTCCAGACACCATCTTGTGTTTAACTTTCTATCCACAAAAAAAAAACAATTTGCTCACGTTCTGTCTTTGCTGCGCCCAGTGGCGTGAATTTCAAGTTTTCCATTTATAGCGTTGTCAAGTTGAGCCGTTTTAAAAGCTCAGCCGCGCGGCTCACGTGTTTAGTGACAGTACCGGCTGCGGCCACTAGAGGGCGGTGGCGCTGTGTTCCATAATGATTCCATAATGTTTCTATGGTTCCTTAATGAACTGCAAAATAGAAATGGACTCAATTACACTCCGCATTCGTGTTATATCTAATTAGAAAGCACGTTACTGTCCGCGCCTCGCCTCAGCTCATTATTAGGTGAGGGAAGTCGAATAAATAAGAAGGGATCCTGCAGCAGTTGAGTCCGCAAGAGAAAAGCGGAAAGGCTGAACCTGCATAGTCGAATCCACGAGGAATTAGAGCATCCGGGTATGAAACACAATGTTGGTAACATATAAAACAGCTTAACACACCGCCGTGGGTGTACCTCCGTATTTCCCACCCTAACCTTTGGCCCTGTGCCCCTCCAGGGAACTCGGGAGCAAAACGCGAAGCCCAAACCGCGTGTGAGATTTCAAAAGGCGGCCGTACAGAAAGCACGTTTAGTGAAATAACCTAACGGCGTGACCCAGCCTTCCCAGAGTGCCCGGAGAGCTGGGGGACCGGTGCGTGCTGACGGGGCTGGGCCGCTGACGTCACACACGCCCCTTGTCCGCAGTGCGGAAAGGGACACGAACAGCTTTCTTCTCGAACTGTGTTCTTATTATTTTATCGTGATTATCAGAGCGGAGAAGGGCTGTGAAAAAAAGGTGTGTGCCGGGTGTCGCACCTGAAGCAGCCGACAAGCCGTATCTCTCTCCTTTTCCTGTCAGCGGGGATTAAACCTTGACCTGCGCAAACTGTTCTGATTAAAACAAACATTATTAACACAAAGAGAAGAATCTCAACAGCCAGTGTGTAGCAAAGAGCAGCTAGAAGGCTTGGTCTGCACGTATTCTGTCCTTTGCGTTTTCCGTTCTTCCTAAAAAATTAGAGAGAAATTATTAATCCCGTGAGGGAAATTGCAGTGCAACAGTAGCTTCACACAGTCGATACAGCACAGTGTCACGAACTGATAGAATAATACAGCAATACAATTCAGTCAGTGAGAAGTGCAGAAAAAAATGGAGCATACAGAACTGCACACAGTACAGAAGATACCAAACAAACCAGATTGTACAGTACACAAGAAGATGTGTTGCACGTGATAAATCTATTGCACAGATACCCAGCATACATTGCACATCGGTTGCAAACAGGACAACCAGCTGTAAACAGAGAATTCATGTTTCATCCTAAAACAGGTCAATGTTGCCCCCTGCCCAGACACACAACGGATGAGTTGTACAGTCTGATGGCAGAAGGCAAGAATGACCTCCTGTAGCGCTCCCTGTCGCACCGCGGGTGGATCAGCCTATTGCTGAATGATCTAGATCATGGATGAATATCAGTGGATGCTTTACAGCGCAGCCACAGAAATGACAACCTGACTAGGACGATGTGTCCTGTGGCCCCGTTGGCCCCTTGTTGTTGACGCACATCTGAAAACGCAATATGTCTTAGGATTTGGGGCGCTTGATGAGCCGGGGTGGGGTCTCAAGTCACAGGATCAAAAACGGGCCCAAACGAAAAAGAAAAGCACTCCTCGATTTTCAAAATCTGACGGCCCTGAGCGGCCTGTTCTGTTAGCTGGGAGGCGCCCGAGCGGTACACCCTTGTGCGCTGTGTCGCAGGATACATCTTTTTTATTTTGCTTCCTCTGGCCGAACAAGGAGAGAGGGTGAATCGCTGGGAGTTCCCTGTCCTTATTTTCCGAGTGCAGCCCCTAAGTCCGAATCAAAGGGTCCCTGGTGAGGTTTTTCGAGGAACCCTTATTCTTTGGTTTTGCCCAAAAAAGCCTGGAAATTCTGAAAAGCAGCGGTGAAACGTCCTTTCAGAATACAGACCTGAGTGAACAGGGATCACAAGCCCCTTCCAAGCATTAACTACACTTTTTATGTGAAAGAACAAGACTCTTCATTTTGGCCTTGCGATCATGACAGCAGAGGACACCTCCTGTAAGCATTTTTCCCCCAGCCTTGCCTTAGTTTCTGACCTACCTGAAGCCTCCTCAGACCCCCCCTTCCCTGTGCAAGATGTATTGCCTTTGCCTCTGTCACTAACATCACTGGCCTCTCTCAGCGTCAGCAAACCATTAACCTACCAGGAGCAGCAGGCTGACTCGCAGCAAAATGTACCTCTCTAAAGCGCCAGAGGACCCAGGCCACTTAAAAAGAAGGGAGGAGTTGCTGTTTATCTGTGTCCTGCCCCATCTATGTTTTTCTCCAAACCCCCTGGGGCTGTGGTGGAAAGGACTCTTGTTTTTTTCCCAAAATCCAGAGCGCTGTTCCTACACCCAGGTTTGATCGATGAGATTTGCCACCCAACATCACCCATCTGTGGTCTGATCTGGTCCAGTCTCAGAAGCCCAGGAAGGCCGGGTCTGATCACCACTGGGATGGGCGACCACTAAGGAACACCGCGGTGCTGCTGTTGGTGGTGTTAGAGGACCAGTAGGTGGTGCTCTTTCTTCAGCACCAGTGTGGAGATGAAGGACATGGTACTGTAGAAGGAGCCATCTGACTGATAAGCCATTAGAACTGAGATCCTGACACCTTGTGATTAAAGATCCCAGGGCTTGTTACATGAGCAGGGGTGGTAAACTCAGTTCTGAGCTTGTGCAGGCATGCTGTAAGTAAACACTGAGCTCAGCTGGTGACATATTATCATTCGCTTGGTTGATGCCACGTCTCACTGCTGAAGCTGCTGGTGCCGAGTGGGTGGACCCTCCCTTGTAAGGTGCCTGCACCCCTTTTCTCCCCCGATGGCGAGGAAGCAGTTCTGTGTGTTATGTCACGGCTGGCAGGGAGCAGTGGAGTTGGGCCTGGTCAGGCCCGGGCACGACAACCCGTTGACATGACAAGATTAGAGTGAAAAAGAAGGGAGCCCCTGCAAATTGAATTAGGGAGTGATGAAGAGCCTGCGGCTGCAGGGACCTGCAGGATGGAAGAGGAGGAGGAGGAGGGAGAGGGAGAGGGCAGGCTCTTTCCGCTGTTCAGTAGTGTCTAATATTGGGCAATATCATGCAGTATTGAGCAGTATCATGCTGTAGCATGTAGCATCATGTAGTATCATGCAGTATTGTGCAGTATCATGCTATATCATATAGCATCATGTAGTATTGTGCAGTATCGTGCAATATTGCACATTATAATGCTGCATTGTTCAGTATTGTGGAGTATTGTGCAACATCCTGCAGTATCATGTGACTGTGTCACAGTCGTGCTGTATCGTGCAGTGCTGTGGAGAGTCTTGCAGTGTGATGCGGTATTGTACAGTTTTGAACAGCATCATACAGTATTGTGCTGCATCATGCAGTATCATGCAGTATTGCTCAGTATCGTATGGTATTTTACAGTATTGTGCAACATCCTGCAGTATCATGCTGGTGTCATACACAGTTGTACAGTATCGTGCTGTATCGTGCAGTGTTGTGGAGTGTCTTGCAGTGTCATGCAGTATTGTGCTGTATCGAACAGCATCATACAGTATTGTGCAGTGTTGTGCAGTATTGTAATGTATCGTGCAGCATCATACAGTATTGTGCAGTGTTGTGGAGTATCAAACAGCATCATACAGTATTGTACAGTGTCATGTGGGATTGTGCTGTATTGAACAGCATCCGACAGTATTGTGCAGTGTTGTGCAGTATTGTGTTGTATTGTGCAGTATCTCACACAGCGCCAGCAGCTCTCAGGAGCAACGTGTTGGTGGTGATGAGCGCTATACAGTACCTGTCTGGCAGCCAGAGATCAGCAGGTGAGACAGAGGTGTTTCATGCCCTGATGTTCGCTTGTCTCTGCTGCCACGAACCAGCTGCCACGTGTGAGATTGCAGAGCACTGCATGCGTGGTGGGGGTACCCCTCTCCCCACTGGGTCTCAGGGTGCACGAAAAGAGTAGGGGTGTTACCCCGGTGTCCTGGCCAAATTTCCCATTGGCCCTTAACAATCATGGCCTCCTAATAATCCCAATCTATGAATTGGCTTCATTACTCTCTGCTCTCCTCCCCACTAATAGCTGATGTGTGGTGAGCGTTCTGGCGCACTATGGCTGCCATTGCATCATCCAGGTGGGGCTGCACATTGGTGGTGGTGGAGGGGACACTGTACTGTAAAAGGCACCATACTTCAGATAAGACATAAAACTGAGGTCCTGACTCTATGTGGTCATTAAAAATCCCAGGACGTTTCTCGAAAAGAGCAGGGGTGTTACCCCGATGTCCTGGCCAAATTTCCCCCTGGCCTTTACCAGTCATGGCCTCCTAATAACCCCCATCTCTGAACTGGCTTCATCACTCTGCTCTCCTCCCCACTGAGAGCTGGTGTGTGTGAGAGGACTGGAGCATCATCCAGGTGGGGCTGCACACTGGTGGGGGTGGAGGGGATCCCCATTACCTGTAAAGAGCTCTGAGTGGAGTGTCCAGAAAAGCGCTATATAAGTGTAAGGATTATTATTATTATTCTGTCTGTGCTCCTGCTCTGCCAGGGGAGTTAGGCGTAAAACAAACGGGTGGGCCCAGCTGTGGTGCTCCCTGGATAGGATTACAGACCACAGCAGATTAACACAACTCCCTCGTGACCTTGCTGTCTGAATTTGCATTGTGAACATTTTGGCCTTTTCCCCATGATCCTTACTCAATATTTCTCATTTTTCGGCCCTTTGCAAAAGTCCCCCAGTTGCTTCTACAGTGCATGTGACATCCCATTGACTGAGCTTTCCCATTGTGGAACCTGTACGCAGAAGTCTTCCCAGCAGGGATTGTTTTTGTATAAAGTATTTATTTATTCCTATTTTAAGAAATCATAAAAGAAGCATGATATATATTGTTCCTTGTGGCCTTCTATGCCAGAATCCGAGTCGCCATGGCAACCAGCCTAGATTCAGGAGACACACTGAAAAAAAGGTACTAGAGAAAAGACAAGGACACACACTCGCTTTCTCTCCCTCTCGCACTCACACGCGCACACACACACACACACTCTCACACACGCACAGATGTACCCACCCACGCCAGATCCACTGTGGCTCTGAGGAGAGCTGGAGGTTTCTGCGCAGGTGTTTGAGTCCGGATCTGCAGTGAATCATCAGCACAAGGCGTTCGGACCCGACAGCCTCTTGTTTGCAGCTCACACGATCAGATTTATTTTACAGACAGCTGCACGTAGGGAGAATTGTGGTATAATAGCGCTACTTAGGATAGGGGGAATTAGTGATTGCCAATTGCAGCATTAAAACCCTTATTATGACAAAGAAAGAAATGTAACATGAACTGTAATAGTTGTAGGTCTTGAGAGCAGAGCAGAGTAGAGGAGTATATTGCCGTATGCACACGTACATCGGAATTCTTAATCGCGCCAATCTCTTGGGACACACACACACTACAACAGGCAACACCACACACTGTAGACAGTGCATTACAAACATAACAAATTCTAACAACGGGAACAACCGATCTGTTGTGGAGAAATAAATATGTAGTGATGAGAATATGTAGCAGGCCCGAAACAACACACCAATACAAGAGCCCAATTATGTCTGAATTATACATTTCCTGTCAGGCACAGTTTATATGCAGTGCAGGTGGGGAGCTGCGTCAGCATGCGCAGGCTGCAAAGGAACAAGTGAAGGTTTATTCCTGCTGAAACGAGAAGAGAGGAAACACAGCTCTCACCCGAAGAAGGCTCCACAGCCGAAACGTTGTGTTTTCTTCCGTCTCTTTCCAGCACAGTTTATATGCATGTTATTTCATGACTACATATAAGAATAGGGGGCAGGCAGGAGATTATTCATCCATGAGGACAGCGGGTTATAGGCGTGGCCGGGTCTGGATTTGTAAGGAGAAGGCAAATCCGTCCTTCGGATGAGACACAAAACGGAGGTCCTGACTCTCTGTGGTCATTTAAAATTCCAGGGTGTCTCTCGAGAAGAGTAGGGGTGTTACCCCGATGTCCTGCCCAATTTCCCCCTGGCTTTTACCAGTCATGGCCTCCTAATAACCCCCCTCTCTGAACTGGCTTCATCACTCTGCTCTCCTCCCCACTGAGAGCTGGTGTGTGTGAGAGGACTGGAGCATCATCCAGGGGGGGCTGCACACTGGTGGGGGTGGAGGGGATCCCCATGACCTGTAAAGAGCTCTGAGTGGAGTGTCCAGGAAAGCGCTATATAAGTGTAAGGAGTTATTATTATTATTATTATTATTATTATTATTATTATTATTATTATTATTATTATTATTATTATTATTATTATTATTAAATCCTCAGTAAAGAAACTGCTGCCAGACCAGTGGGAGCTTGTATTTGGATTGACAGCCTAGAGAACCTGTTCTCAAATGCTGTCTCAGGTTACAAAAAAAGAGTGATTTATAATGAGTAAGAGGCTGCTTGGGTAAGGACGTCGTGCATCTTGGTGAGGGGATCATTCAGAGGAAAAGCACGCTCTGCGACTGGAGCAGAATGAACAGTCCAGCAGCTCCTGGCTTTGCAGAACAGGCACGTCGGTTCTTTTTTCTCCACACAAAGGAACCAGAGGGGAGGCAGGAGGAAACAGAGATCACGCAGTTCCTCGCTCGTTCCTCCTCTCCCATCCTTTTTCCTCTCTCTCTCTCATATTTAATCTCCCTCCTCTTGTTCCCTGTCACTCTTGTCCCCCTCTCTCGGGAACGTGTGAATCCCATGAATCTTTTATGGCCTCGTGGCTGATGGAGGGGTTGTGAAATGACGAGTGAGATCCTGCGAATCGCAACCGAAAGCGCGGCTCGGGCGAGGCTGTCTTCACTTGGGGCTCCTCTGATTCACCCCTCCCCGTGCAAAGACACCAGGGCGACGGCCGCGGGGTCTTCAGGCAGGCGGGGCCACGCCGCGTCTCCAAGGCGTTTGGATCCGACGCGCTTGCTGTGGTGGTGCAGGCAAGGGGAGAAACCGCCGAGCGCAGTCCGCTCACAGCCAGAGCCTCGCAAAGTGACTGCACTGAGGGGCTGGGAGCAGGCCAGCGTGAGGCGCCTCAGCGCCAGCTCATCGGCGTCAGATGAAAAACCGAGCCCCGCTGTGATCAGACGAGCCGCACGAGAGCGTCACAGCCTTGATGCGGCAGAGGCCGGACACGCCGAGCCCAGAAGGCAGCAGCCACAGACCACTGCCTCACCTGGCTGAGCAGGAAGTTGACACGCATTCCTCAAAATTGGTCCGGGGGTTCTTCTCTGGGGGAGGGGGGTGTTAGGTGTGAACAAGCCCGGGGGCCCTGTCTAAATATACACGCGGGTGTTTCTTTTCCTTCCGCCGAAATAGAAATGAACAGCTAGTGGAGTGAGCTGTCTGTAATGTGTTAATGGGCTCAGTCAAGATCCCTAATTGAATCGTGCCGCTGTGAGTGCACTGGGACACTGGCCGCTGAGGGAGCAGTCCTGACACGCTGGCCTGCTGGAAACTCACACTTCGTTGCAGATGGGAGGTGACAGCTGTCTCGCTCTGCTCCGTCTCAAGTCCGACCAGAGCAGCCACAGAGCTCCTGTGGTTCCCATGATGGCTGATTCTCTCTTCCCAGAGTTCCTAAAGTGCTGCCTCCGATCGCTCTGCCCCCAACTCTGTCCAGAGCCGCCTGCCTCAGCTCTTTCTCAGTAAGAGCCAGGATTTTAGGATTTTCCCAGGATTTCTTTTTCCGCCCCAACTCCGGCCCCCCCTTCTCTGGCGGGTTTTCCACACGGAGGAGCTGGGAATGAATTCCCCTGGCCCTACCCCCCCCACCAACCCCCAGCCCATCCCCACTGCAGCCGGTTGAGAGGGGATAGTCGTGCGTCAGTGTCTGGTTCACCACTGGGGGGGGTGGGAGAAGCTGGAGAAGAGGCTGGGGCTGGATTGGATCCCGCTGGTGTGTTATGTAACGCGCGCTCACGTGAGAGCGCCTCGTGCCGGGGTTGGGTACGCTGGAGGGGGGTGTTCAGAGCTGAATTGCCAATCCCCCCCCCCTGTGCTCATCGCTGGGGGGGGCGGGAGTTTCCCGAGAGAGAGGGGAAGCACAGGAGCCGGGCTGAAACCTGTGGGATCGACTCCAAGGACACGAGCACAGTGTGCCGGAAGGGGGGCTTGTGCTCGACGTGGGGGGGGTCCCCTTGCAGTACGGGGGAGCCATGCCTCTGACGTGCGTCCTGACAGGCTGTTGAATGATGCATGCTGGGGGTCAGGCGGCTCCCCAGCCGGATTCTGAATCCGAGCCAGCGTGTTTCTCAGCGAGAGGCTGATCCGGCTCTCCTCCCTCTCTGCCACGGAGCCGGCTATCTCGGTGCTCAGCTGAGCCCGTCGGGGTGACGCCGTGTGTGAGGGGCTCTCTGCCCTGCCACCCCCCTGCCCTCCTTTCCCACATCGCCCTCTCCTTGTAAGACTTGCCCCCTCCCCCTCCTTAGGAAAACGGAACCTGCCGCTTCTGCCCCTGCCAGTATCATATCGCCCTGCAACTCTACAACTGGCAGCCCCCTGGAGCTCAGCAGTGTGAGCCTGGCCAGTACCTGGATGGGAGACTCCTGGGAAAGCTGAGGCTGCTGCTGGAAGAGGTGTTAGTGGGGCCAGTAGGGGGCGCTCACCCTGCGGTCTGTGTGGGTCCTAATGCCCCAGTATAGTGACGGGGACACTATACTGTAAATAGGCGCCGTCCTTTGGATGAGATGTAAAACCGAGGTCCTGACTCTCTGTGGTCATTAACAATCCCAGGGTGTTTCTCGAGAAGAGTAGGGGTGTTACCCCAGTGTCCTGGACAAATTTCCCCCTGGCCTTTACCAGTCATGGCCTCCTAATAACCCCCCTCTCTGAACTGGCTTCATCACTCTGCTCTCCTCCCCACTGAGAGCTGGTGTGTGTGAGAGGACTGGAGCATCATCCAGGTGGGGCTGCACACTGGTGGGGGTGGAGGGGATCCCCATGACCTGTAAAGAGCTCTGAGTGGAGAGTCCAGAAAAGCGCTATATAAGTGTAAGGAATTATTATTATTACTACTATTATTATCAGACAGATCTCCGTCCTCTTGGTTGGAGACCAGTGTCCTCCACACTCTGGTGCTTTCAGGACATGGTCGTTACCACTAGCTGCCGGTGCCATGAGGCAGGTGCCCGAGTCAACTGAAACTGCAGACCGCTGAAACCAGCACATCCATGTCCCACATCTAAGACCTGCTTAAGGAAAAGGTACTCAATGATAGCTCAAATATAGACTTTAGCTACATCAAAGAAGTTGTGATGTCAGTATTTTCCTACTCACTTCAAGAATAGAATTAGCGCAATAAACCATTAAGATAATGTCTGAATGACTGTGAACAGCAGGAGATCTGACGTCAGCGCGGGGTTGGGTGACAGTGGCATCAGAAGCACTTCTCCCATCCTCACCAGGCAGGGAGCAAGAGGAAGCTCAAGGCCGTTACGTGTCTTTTCTCTCCTCATTTTCTAAGATGCGGTAAGATGCACTTTCTGGAGGTCTTTTTTATTATTTTGTTGAAGATATCTACTAAAAAAAGGAAAATACGACAAACAAGATGTCGACACACCCAGATGTCACAGAGCAAAGGTGACATCAGACGAGTGAAACCGAAAAACAACTCTTTGTCAACAGTACCGAAGTTCCGTGGGGTTAGTGATCACATTAAATATGTTTACAGGCTAAAAGATTTTTGTAAAGCAGCTTACCAAGCTTCTTTTATAAACATTTTTAGTGAATTTGAATGTAGCTTAAATTAGAAAATTCTTTAAAAACGCACAACCGCGTCTTCACCTACGTTAAGTCTGAAAAAATGTGGGTTTTTTTTTAATAGCTGGAGTGAGATTTTGTCTACCTGAGATGGTTTCTATCTGGAAAATGTGTGGCAAGTTGTTGTTTTTTTTTTTCCTTTTGAAGGCCAGATGGCATAAAGAAATCAGCAATGCGAGCCCGTGTCTTTCAGAAATAAGAGTCTGGAAACTGAAAAACAAAGGAGCTCAAGGCCGTCAGCTCCTGCAGAGCGACAGAGCAGCAGCAGAGCTGTCACGCAGAGAGAAAAGTTCAAGTTCAAGTTTCTTGTCATTATACTCATACACAGATATATGGTGTAACGAAATGCTGTTTAGCTAGCTCTCAGACGGTAAGCAGTACCACAAACAACAATACAATTGGATAAGAAAAGCAAGACAGAGACAACAGGCAGTGTGCAAAACAACAACAAATAATGTGCAAAACAACAACAGGTAACAGATAAGGTGCAAAGCAACATCAGTTGTGCAAAATCATACAGCAACAGAATGAAATAAAGGATAGAAAACTATGGGGAGTGAACTTCTGGACATGTGAGGTGAAGGTAGATTTCAATGTGTGTTTGAGTTTTGATAAAGAGAGAAGGCACTGTGAGGGTTCAGATCGTGGGTGAGAGAGGCTGGGAGTTTAATAGTTTGATAGTGTGGGAGTAAACACTGTCTCTGAGTCTGGTAGTCCGGACCTGAATGCTCCAGTATTGTTTTCCAGATGGTAGAGGGTCATACAGTCTGTAGCTGGGGTGTGTGGGGTCTTTGATGATGCTTAGAGCTTTCCTCAAGCACCGTCTGTCATAAATGTCCTGTATGGATGGGAGGGCAGCCCCAGTGATGGACTGGGCAGTGTCCACCACCCGCTGTAGGGCTCTGCAGTCAACAATACTGCAGTTGCCATACCACACTGTGATGCAGCCTGTCAGTGTGCTTTCTGTAGTGCATCTGTAAAAGTTCGTGAGGATCGGGGGACATATCTTAGCCTTCTTCAACCGTCTTAGGAAGTACAGGCGCTGTTGAGCTTTCTTGATCAGACAGGTGGCGTTGAGAGACCATGTGAGGTCCTCTGTGATATGGACGCCAAGGAATGTGAAGTTACTGACCCTTTCCACTTCAGTCCCGTTGATGTGGATAGGGGCATGTCCGGTTTGCAGTTTTCTGAAATCAACAATCAGCTCCTTGGTTTTGCTGACGTCGAGGGTGAGGTTGTTGTCTTCACACCACGTTGTAAGGAGAAAAAAAAAGGTGCTCATATTTCATGTATTGAGACCGATGGGGTTTTTTTTTGCTGCTGCGATTGCACGCACCTAGTTTTTCTCCCGATTTTTAAATAGTCGGGTATTTTTAAATGTACCCCAGCCGTGTGCCACGTCTGGCGCGGCGAGAAGATCTCATTTTCACCTCGCCCCTGCGAGCTTGCTCTGGTCTGCGCCAGACGGGCCGTCGTGTGCGGGGGCGGCCGGCCGGAGTCTGTTCCTCACAGGAGAACAGCGGAGCGGAGTGTCTGCTGCTCTCTGTCGCTTCTCTCTCTCCTCCCCGCGCTGGGACGCGCTACAGACGGGAACCTTGGTCCGGTGGATACTTGAGACACCCGTTGGGATTAAGGTGCGCGGCGAAGCACTCTTGAAAAACAACCCGCCGAGACCGTCAATGCGCTACGTTGCGCCTTTACCTGACAGAACTGGAAAACAGAGAAAAACCGATTTGGATGATGAAAGAGCGGGAGTTCGTCAAATACAACAGATAAAACCTATTTCTGCGCCTATTGGTGCGTTTCCACCATTTATTCTTGACTATATGGTTTGCTTGTTTGTTTGTATATATAGAAGAAACGGTTTCTCCCCAGTCGTTTGAAAAATGTAGGCAGCAGCATTTCTCATTGAGGTCAGCGTTTTATAAAGAAGAACTTCCAGCTCTTTTTTCTTTCTGATCGTTCTGCAACAAAGGAACGTCACTGAGCGCGTAGCAGCAAGCTGGCGCCGGTTCAAACCCTGTGCCCAGAGCATCTGTCCGGGTTCGCTCTCCAATGCCAAAGGTCTCCGTCCTCTGTCTCTCTGTATCCCTCCTGCAGAAGGGCACTGCAGCTTCTCCTGGCCCTGGCGCCTCTGTGTGTGGCACGGAGAGGGGGGGGTACCCACAGCCCAGTAGTAACTGGCTGGCATCAGGGTGTGCGTTAGAACCCAGTGACCACAGTGGGACTTGTGCTGCCCGCTAGGCTACCCAGGACCTGGGGGCACGGTGGGGGTGGCTCGGAGCTCGCGGCCGAGACCTTGTGGCACCGACAGCCGGCGTGGCAGGGAGAGTGGTTTCTTCTTCGCCCTCCTCTCTTCGGCACAGCCAGCTGTGCAAACCAGCCATATCCCCCTGCAGCTCCCAGCTGGCAGCCCCACTGGAGCTCAGCAGGTGTGAGCCTGGTCAGGACCTGGAGGGGAGACTCCTGGGAAAGCTGAGGCTGCTGCTGGAAGAGGTGTTATTTGGGCCAACAGGGGGCGCTCACCCTGCGGTCTGTGTGGGCCCTAATGCCCCAGTATAGTGACGGGGACACTAAACTGTAAAAAGGCGCCGTCCTTCAGATGAGACGTAAAACCAAGGTCCTGACTCTCTGTGGTCATTAACAATCCCAGGGCGTCTCTCTAGAAGAGTAGGGGTGTTACCCCGGTGTCCTGGACAAATTTCCCCCTGGCCATCAACAATCATGGCCTCCTAATAACCCCCCTCTCTGAACTGGCTTCATCACTCTGCTCTCCTCCCCACTGAGAGCTGGTGTGTGTGAGAGGACTGGAGCGTCATCCAGGGGGGGCTGCACACTGGTGGGGGTGGAGGGGATCCCCATGACCTGTAAAGAGCTCTGAGTGGAGGGGCCAGAAAGGTGGTATACAAGTGTAAAGAGTTATTATTATTATTTGTATTATTATAAAACCGTCTGGTCAGCCCGGAGCTTGCTCTCGGAACCCTGTGCCAGAAGTGGCTCTGCGAGGGAGCAGCCACACTCGGGGGCCGTGCGAGGAAGATGGGTGCCCCCTGCAGGGCGGGGAGAGCACCACAGGCCTGCGGCTCAGGCGGAGGAGGGCTGCAGAAGGGCGAGTCAGAGGGAGAAACACCCCCACCCCCCGCGCCCCGCGCACGGTGTTCACAGTCCACGGTTTACAGGTGGGAAAGGAGGTCAGGAACGAGCCCGAACGCGGCTGCTGTCGCCCCTCGTGGGGGCTGGTCCTGCCTCGGCCGTCTCGCAGAACCAGCAGACCTCCTGCGGCGCTGCAGGGGGGAGCAGCAGACTGCCTGCGGGGCTTGTCGGAGATGGAGCTGCCCTGCAGGAATAGCAGCCTGATCATGTCCCTGCAGTGCTCTGGGCTCCTTTTGTTGAGAGGAGGCACAGATCTTGTCAGCCCCTCTTGGGGCACGCGGCTTTTTGAAATTCCGAGGTCATTGCCCTCTTCCCCCCTCCAAAAGGGCACACTCCTCTTCTTTCTTAGAGGGGCTTCTTAAAGGGGCAACCTATTTCTCATTCACCCCAGGGACTTCTGCTCCTTTCTTTGTCCATTCTGAGAAAGTCATCTCGACGAGACGTCAGTCTGCTTCCCCTCCCCTGAGCCCGATTTTCAGATCAAAACCAGCCCAGACCCCCGCAAGGAAGGACCAGCAGTGAGCTCCTCGTGTCCATGCATCAACACGAAACAGCAAGGCTGTGCCAGCAGCCATATCACCCTGCAGCTTCCAGCTGGCAGCCCCACTGGAGCTCAGCAGGTGTGAGCCTGGTCAGTACCTGGATGGGAGACTCCTGGGAAAGCTGAGGCTGCTGCTGGAAGAGGTGTTAGTGGGGCCAGTAGGGGGCGCTCACCCTGCGGTCTGTGTGGGTCCTAATGCCCCAGTATAGTGATGGGGACACTATACTGTAAAAAGGCGCCGTCCTTCAGATGAGACACAAAACGGAGGTCCTGACTCTCTGTGGTCATTTAAAATTCCAGGGTGTCTCTTGAGAAGAGTAGGGGTGTTACCCCGATGTCCTGCCCAATTTCCCCCTGGCCTTTACCAGTCATGGCCTCCTAATAACCCCCATCTCTGAACTGGCTTCATCACTCTGCTCTCCTCCCCACTGAGAGCTGGTGTGTGTGAGAGGACTGGAGCGTCATCCAGGGGGGGCTGCACACTGGTGGGGGTGGAGGGGATCCCCATGACCTGTAAAGAGCTCCGAGTGTAGGGGCCAGAAAAGCGCTATATAAGTGTAAGCGAAAGGCTGTCCTTGCGGAAAATCCATTTGCACCAGCGTGTCGCCGAGTCCCCAGAATCCCTCTACATTTGACACAAGAGAGAAAAGTCAAGGACGGCCGATAAGCACGGACTGTGCTCGCCCTAGAAAGCACAACAGCAGTCTGGCCCGGAAGGCCAAGGCCTAGCAGGGCCGGAGAGCACACTGGGTAGCTGAATCACGCTGGAGCTCTGGGACAAACGGTCTCCCCCCTCTCTGTTACAAGACTATCTGCTGAAAGAGCTGCGCACACTAAACTAGATCTCTTCTAATTTCCCCTAGATTGCCAGGAAAAGGAGGGACAGTGGGTGGGAGAGAGGAGACAAGAGAGGAGATGTCACCTTTATTTATGAGACAGCCGTCTCTGCTCTCCCTGGAGTGAGTGATACATTAGGGCCTAATAGTCTCCTCGTGCTTCGACAGCAGCCCCCCCGACTTGTTCCCTGTTAGCCTAACTGAGCCGAAATGGGATGCACTCTGTTTCCAATCTCCTCTCCGCTGGTGAGGCAAATCAATGACGCGCCAGGGAAATTCGTCCGGAAATGAATCGCAGCCCGAGTGGAGCTGTGAGCCCCGCCCGCTCTGCCCTGGTGAAGGATCTCTGTCATCTCCCTGGCAAGCCTGCGGGGAACGACAGGGGTGTGCGGCGCGTGCTGTCAAGGGTTTCTCCCAGTGTGGTGTGTGTGCGGGTCCCCCGTGCAGGAGCCCCGCCCCCGTGTGCACGCCTGCCTCGGCCTGCGGTGACCCCTGAGCACGATTACACGTCCTTCCTTCCCAGGCGGAATAGTGAACACCAAAACACGAACCTGAGGACACAAGTGGAAACGACGCGGAGGTGCCTTTGGCACCGACGACTTGAGGCACGGCTTTACGCAAAGGGTTGTGGGAGTCTGGTAACTTTACTCAGTCCAGCCATGTTGCTGAAGCTCACACCCTGGAATCGTCCATGAAAAGGGTGGGTGTGGGTGATTCTGTGTCGTGGGCCAGTGTTGTGCACCATGACATTATGATTCTGTTGTGGGTCAGTGTTGTACACTATTTCATTATGATTCTGTTGTGGGCCAGTGTTGTACACTATTTCATTATGATTCTGTTGTGGGCCAGTGTTGTGCACTATTCCATTATGATTCTGTTGTGGGCCAGTGTTGTGCACTATTCCATTATGATACTGTGCTGTGGGCCAGTGTTGTGCACTATTCCATTATGATTCTGTTGTGGGCCAGTGTTGTGCACTATTCCGTTATGATACTGTGCTGTGGGCCAGTGTTGTGCACTATTTCATTATGATTCTGTTGTGGGCCAGTGTTGTACACTATTTCATTATGATTCTGTTGTGGGCCAGTGTTGTACACTATTTCATTATGATTCTGTTGTGGGCCAGTGTTGTGCACTATTCCATTATGATTCTGTTGTGGGCCAGTGTTGTGCACTATTCCATTATGATACTGTGCTGTGGGCCAGTGTTGTGCACTATTCCATTATGATTCTGTTGTGGGCCAGTGTTGTGCACTATTCCGTTATGATACTGTGCTGTGGGCCAGTGTTGTGCACTATTTCATTATGATTCTGTTGTGGGCCAGTGTTGTGCACTATTCTGTTATGATACTGTGCTGTGGGCCAGTGTTGTGCACCATGACATTATGATTCTGTTGTGGGCCAGTGTTGTGCACTATTCCGTTATGATACTGTGCTGTGGGCCAGTGTTGTGCACTATTCCATTATGATTCTGTTGTGGGCCAGTGTTGTGCACTATTCCGTTATGATACTGTGCTGTGGGCCAGTGTTGTGCACTATTCCATTATGATACTGTGCTGTGGGCCAGTGTTGTTCCCCACTTGGTTATTTTCACTTGTGTGGGTTTTGGCCCCAGAATGTCCTGCATGAAGGCAGGGTGTGTTTAGTAAGGATGTATTTGGCGTGACTGAAGGTTTCCCAATGAGACAGAAATGAAAACAGAGGTGATGCGGTTTGAGAAGCTTTTTCCTTTCCCGTCCTGGAAAGCGAGGAACAGGCTGCAGTACAGAGGGCACCACAGGGGATGCGGTTGTGTGCCCAAAGCCCCTTCTGCTTCACGTCGTTAAGCTGCTCTGATTGAAAAGAGGCCTCCCCTCTCTCTCTCTGGAGCAGCACAGAGGCCCAGCTGGTCCCACCAGCTCTCTGCTGGGCTGTCTGGACCCTGCCTTGGGCAAGACTGTCAACGATCTGGAGAGCAGCCCTGATTCTCCCAGTCCCTTTAATCGGCACAGCCCTGCCACCAGCCCTGCCAGCTCCCGTGTGCTGGTTTTAACAATTAAACACTGTGTCC
This sequence comes from Lepisosteus platostomus, assembly GCF_059453375.1. Classification (NCBI taxonomy): domain Eukaryota; kingdom Metazoa; phylum Chordata; class Actinopteri; order Semionotiformes; family Lepisosteidae; genus Lepisosteus; species Lepisosteus platostomus. The sequence continues at coordinate 15,308,398 of NC_142628.1, forward strand.
CGGCAGCACAAAGACCCCTCTCGAGAAAATAGTCCAGATCTCCCTTTAATTGCGTAGTTAATTGAATTTTCAGGTTACGCAGTGCAAACGATAAAGAAGGTGGTAATGTTCTATGAGTGCCAACGTGGAACTCACACCAGCATTGCACGATTATCCACAGTATTTTCATCTGGAGTCAAACACGAGCTCCCGAGTGGTGTCCGTTGTAAGAAATGGCAAGAAACGGACAGTGAAATTCTAGAAACACAGAAGTGTGAATCACCCTTAGTCATTTTACCACACGAACCTGTCAGATGGAGCGCCTACGCAATGCCAGAGCAGAAAACAAGTCGACAATTGCAGCCTTTCAGTAATTATTTCAAATTGATCGACTGTATCGTCACCATGGATGAACAGAGGGACCTAATCCACTCGTCTGGGCTGAGAGATGCCTCACGAATGAAGAATTCTGGCTGAGTAGCATTGTGAAAGGTTAGCGAGGGAAGACAGGGCTCTTTCATGTCCAGTATTCATCATTTCATTACTTTCGGGGACAGTCACTGTAGCACCGGGCCTACGAGGCAGAATTCTGCAGAAGCAGGCCTGCCTCGCGAAAGCTGCTTTAGAAAAGTCAGAAACAAACGGTCATCGATCGTGCAAAATATTCTATTTCGTTTTTGCCAGCGCTTTGTCCATCCCATTCAAAGCAGATTAGACGTCGCCGACTTTGATGGCGTCTCTTAGGCCAGCTGGTAGCAGGGAACATGAGGAAATTAATCAGATTTCTTTGAAATCCGAGGAAGGAAAACTGCAGGGCCAGGCGGGCAGGAGAGAGACCCATTGACTCTCGCCTCCTGCTGCTCAGGGAGAGAGGGAAGGCCGAGTTGCTGTGGTGGAGATTCCAGACACAAGCACGGAAATCTTGACCCCTCGATTCAATTCAATTCAAGGTGCTTTATTAGCATGACCGATGGGTACAATCAGTGTTGCCAAAGCAAACAAAAATTTACGTGGACCAAAACGAAAAAAATAAAAGTAAAATAAAATCTACAGGCATTTAAGCAGTGAGAGGTGGAAAATATTCTGCCTTCCTGTCTAAAAGCGTATGGTGCCATGTCTGTGCAGGAGCAGAGTGAAATGGGTTGAAACTGTTGAGAGGTACAGTATGGAGTAACATGGTGCCAGTTCAGCTGTGATAAAACCTGAGAGACATGTTTTACACCACAGAGCCACGTCAAAGAGTTACCACACGTCTCTCTGTCTGGAAATAGATTCGCGTTTGCATGGGTTGTCCTCTTTTAATTGAATTCACTCAGTTTTCATTGGTTGTTAACAGTATATGCCAGCAGCCATATCACCTCCCAGCTGGCAGCCCACTGGAGCTCAGCAGTGTGAGCCTGGTCAGGACCTGGATGGGAGACTCCTGGGAAAGCTGAGGCTGCTGCTGGAGGTGTTAGTGGGGCCAATAGGGGGCGCTCACCCTGCAGTCTGTGTGGGTCCTAATGCCCAGTATAGTGACGGGGACACTGTACTGTAAAAAGGTCCTGTCTTTTGGATGAGATGTGAAACCAAGTTCCTGACTCTCTGTGGTCATTAAAAATCCCAGGGTGTTACTCGAAAAGCCCCTGGTGTCCTGGCCAAAATTCCCCCTGGCCTTTACCAGTCATGGCCTCCTAATAACCCCCATCTCTGAACTGGCTTCATCACTCTGCTCTCCTCCCCACTGAGAGCTGGTGTGTGTGAGAGGACTGGAGCGTCATCCAGGGGGGGCTGCACACTGGTGGGGGTGGAGGGGATCCCCATGACCTGTAAAGAGCTCTGAGTGGAGTGTCCAGAAAAGCGCTATATAAGTGTAAGGAGTTATTATTATTATAATATTCCAGGCCACAGAGCAGTCTGATTTGTTACAGAGCTTTAAGAAGGTTCTCTCCATGAAAAGGCGCTATATGAGATGAGTGACAGCAGAAGCCCAGAAACCATTACATGTGAGGTAAGTGTCATCTCGTCCATTGAAACTGGGACACCGTAAGAATGGACTCAGATGAACACATTTTTGCTCGGTACAAGTTCTGTTCACCCCTGAATCTCGCAGTTTTTATCGCCCCACAGACACAGGACACAGTACTGGCTGTGTCTACCTGCTGGAACAGCCACTGAGCAGCAGTGAAAGTGCAGACAGATACCTGTCTTCCAGGCAGTTACAAATACCCACAACTGCCCAACACCCACCCCCATTCAACTCTCCGGCCTGACGTGCTCCCCTTGTCTCCTTCAGAGGCGAGCCGCGAAGTGAAGGTGGAGGCAGGAATAAATTAGAAAATAAATTGTTTTATTAGAGTAGGAGAAAACAGCACATCTCCTCCTGCCTCTGACAGACAGTATTGCTTTGCCAGTGTTTTTCTGCAAAGCTGTTTGAAGTGAGAGCAGTTTGTGCAACATTACAGTCTGGGGCTGGGGATCATTAGCATATCAGGCTGCCACTGCGCCCGGCATGCAAACACAGGGATAAGGGAGGAGATGGGATCATGGAGATGATCTGATGCCTGCAGATGATACCCAGACACCCCTGTGTTCAGGTGTCCACTGGTAGGGAAATCAGAGGCTCAGACAGTGAGCCTTTCGCCTGCATCCTTTAGGAACCTCCTGTTCCCGGAACAGACTGGTTCCAATTTTCCTCCCCCCTCCCTCCCACCACAAACCAGTAAATTATTCCTTTCTGTGCCAGACGTATCCATGCATGTTTAGCAAGGACTTAATGAGCTTAATTTGCCCGTAACAAAATGATTGAAAAAAACATGAATAGTGGCAGTAAATTTAACACAGAAAAAGCCATTCTGAAGCTAATCGTGTTATCTGGGGGCTGGAGAATCTCAGAATACTTGCTTGGCAAAAAAAAACAACACATCTATATCTATGCTGATGGCCACAGGGGGCTGCCTACGACGCAACTATAAAAGCTAAAAATAATTGGAGTGACAGCAGACAGGGGAGAATGAGCAACTTTGCAGCTGTCCTGTGCTCTGATTTACCGCACAGTCTCGCCTGGATTTTATCATCTTGCTCAGTGGAACCCCTTCAGAACGGGCTTCATTGTAGGTGTCGTGTCAACGAGAGGGAGAGAAAGACCATTACAAAATGTGGGAGGTGAGGTTTGTTTCGGCGTTGCATCATCGATGTTGACGTGTCTGGGGTTCTTGGTGGCAGAGCTGTTCGTGAGCGGTCAGTGGTCATCAGCGCTCCTCGGAGAGGGTCCCCAGACCTTGTGCCCCTCAGTGTCGGGGTACCGGTTGGAAGAATAGGAGGATCTTCCTGCGGAACCGCAAATCCTGCAGAATGCGGAGTAGTACAGGGACTATCCAAAAGATGTCATCCAGGGGCTTGGTCAATTAGAGAGTCCGGTAACCTGGGAAATCCAAAAGACAATCCAAAAACGAAATCCAAAAGGTGTGGTCAAAAGGGAGGAGCAAAGATTAGGAAACCGGGAGATCAGTCAAAAGCTTCAGAAACGCACACAAGAGAATTCAACTGGAGGCTTCTCAATAGCGAGCATGGGTTGGTGTGTGAGGGAACTTTAAATACTGAAGGGAGAGGGACGTGGTTGGATAATTGGTCCTGGAGTGAGAATCTGTGGAATCTGGTGCCTGTGGGACTGTGATGGGCTCCATTAGGAATGAGATTGTGAAACAGTGGGCTTGGGAATGCAACAGCGTTGGCGAGGGAGAGTGTGGGGCGTGCCGCTCAGCTGGGGTTACAGCAGGGGTCTTCACAGCGAGGCCCATCCAATACAGATCCTCGTCCCCCCCCTGACGGCTCGTTCTGCACCTCTCCGCCCCCGGGGCCGTGCTCCTGGTGCCTGGGGCCATTCCGATCCTCTCTCCCTGATCCTCCTCTGCCGTGCAGGAAGGGAATCATTTCAGGGAAGCGGATCTTCTTCTTGGTGACATGAGGAGCCCGAGGAGGAGGAGAAGTCTGGTCTTTCCCCTTCCCATCCCGGGAAGACCAACTGGGTGCTCGGGCAGCCTATCCGGACACTGTCAAGGGCTGTCTTAAAAAAAGGTTAAAGGGTCAAATCATTTACGCATGACTTTGTCCAGAACTGGTTCGAGGATCAGTTCTGTTTTTCTTATGCAATAAAGTGCTTGGCGCCATCTTAGAATAAGACTTTCCCTTCCATCCATTTCCTAACCTCCTTCGTCCCGTTCAGGGGCGCGGTGAAGCCCGAGCCTATCCCAGCAAGCAGTAGGTGTAAGGCAGGGTACACCCTTGGCAGGACGCCATCCATCACAAGGTACCCACAGACACGGACACGCATGCTCACACCAGGGCCAGTTTTCCCAGAACACCAGTACAGTATGTGAACCAGGGTTTTTTTTACAGGAGGCAGAAAGCTGAACAAAACTGAGGGACACAGTCTTCTGATTCTGAATGCCAGATATTACGTTTGGTGAAATTATGTAAATTGTTTCTTTACACCTGGAAAACTGACCGATTTTTAATGTTCTGTTCTTTTTTCCCCATTTATGATGTCCATTTTATAAAAGAAAGTACATGGAAAGCAATTGAACTCGTGGTACTTTTTCAATTTCCATGCAATATGGAGGTAGCAGCTTACGCAGACTATTATGACAAAGACTGCTTTTATCAAGACGCATTTTAAAGCCCTTTACAGTCACATGTTACTGTAATATAAATGAGCTACAGGCATAAAAAAAATGTGAACCTTGAGCACCTTGAGGAAAACAACAGGAACACAGGGAGAACACACAAACTCCGGACTGACAGCGCCCCAGGTCCAAGACGCAGCAGTGCTAACAACTGCACCACTATGCCACCCAACAGGGCTTCTCCTCTACCTCTGTTTCTCTGGGAGACAGTGTTTTGGAGGTCCAGTGTGGACCAGAGCCGTGGACCAGCCCTGATGTCAAATCAAGGAGAACATGTGTCTATGAGGCATCAAAAAGGACGCCAGCTCTAAGGCTGGGTAAGTTATAGGCTGACCTTTGCTGGGTTCATTCAAACAGTTTTGACCGAAGTGTCAGGTGTGGTCCAAATCTCTTGACAGGGACAAAGATTTATCTTAATCTTTTACAAACGTCCTCCGATTTAAACAAACAGCAGCCTGCGTTCCACTGAGCGATGAGAGGAGGGAAACAGAGCAGGCAATGCTCTGTAGGGACTCGGATTTTGCTTCCTGTTTAACGCGACCTCTGACAGGCAGCGCAGAGTGAACCCCAGGGGTGCCTGATCCACAGCCCCCCGTCAGACGCTCCCCTCACTCCTGCCGGCAGCGCGTGAGGGAGTGGGGTGGAGGGAGGGAGGGCCGTTAGCATGAGGCAGTGAGCAGAGCAGCCGGGATCGATCGCGGCTTGTTAAAATAAGAGCTGTGACCGTTCTGCCTGGTTGAGCCGCTGGAAGACATGTTTGTCTGGCTTAATGCGACATGGGACCTGTCAAATTAACGGCGCCGCCAGGGCGGGCTGGACGCAGCCACAGCGTGGAGGCAGACCCCCAGAGGACGCGCTGCTGCCCAAATTCCCCTCCCCGGCAATCCATCTGCGCCAGCCCCCAGGTAGCCCTGGGCAGACAGGGCGATCGCTGCCCCAGGGGCTGTCCATCACTCCAACTTTTCCCCAGGCCTGGCAATTAGAATGCCAAGAGCCAGGAGTGACACATGCCCTGCCACTGTGCCACAAACTCCGTCCCTTTCTGCAGGGCTCTTAAAGGTCTGTTTTTTGGGGATGGGGGCGGAACTTTTTAGCCTTTAAAGAGGGCAAGAACGAAACGCTTAAAATGCACCTTTGGGATGGCCACAGTGAGTGCCCGCTGGCCGGACTGGGAATGGGCCCTCCTTCCATCTTCCTCACCTTCCTCCTGCCATCTCGCGACACTGCCCGGCCTGCCCTGCCCTTTCCCAGTCCGGCCAGCGGGCACTCACTGTGGCCATCCCACAGCGCTGCTGCTGCAAAGGTGCATTTTAAACGTTTCGTTCTTGCCCTCTTTAAAGGCTAAAAAGTTCCGCCCACATCCCCAAAAAACAGACCTTTAAGAGCCCTGCAGAAAGGGACAGGCAGCCCTCCCCCAGGAGGAATTCAGCGCATCAGTAAAGAGTAGAATCTAAGGCGTGCATTACTCCAGCAGATTTATTAACGCTCAGTGCTCCAGACTAACACATTAAAGCACATAAAAATAATCTATGGGCATGTGGGTGCAGATAATGTAAATTTATAAACAAACCCATGAACGAGAAAGTCCCCTGATTGCTCTGGATAGAAACAAATTAACGTGCTTTGGTCTGCAGCCTGGCTTGCTGAAAGCACATCGGTTATTAAGGGAATTGTGCTCGAGGCGGCGTCAATAATTTATCCCTGCATTCCTTCCCGGTTGCTCCCTGCCTCATCGCCTGGACCAGCATACAGACCAGTTGAAGCAGTTTGAAAGCTCAGTCGAGTCCAGGCAGAGAGACCGCCAGAGAAACTGCAGAGAGGTGTGGTCATCAACCATGCCGGGTGGGAAACCATTCCATTAAGGTGTAAGAAAACTGTAGGGAATAAATGTAATGGTAATGGAGATCACCCCACCTGGATGATGCACCAGTCCTCTCCCCACACACCAGCTCTCAGTGGGGAGGAGAGCAGAGTGATGAAGCCAGTTCAGAGATGGGGATTATTAGGAGGCCATGACTGGTAAAGGCCAGGGGGAAATTTGGCCAGGACGCCAGGGTGACACCCCTACTGGCCCCACTAATGCCTCTTCCAGCAGCAACCTTAGCTTTCCCAGGAGTCTCCCATCCAGGTACTGACCAGGCTCACACTGCTGAGCTTCAGTGGGGCTGCCAGCTGGGAGCTGCAGGGCGATATGGCTGCTGGCTTTTTGCGCAGGAATTTCTTTTCCTTGTCCAAAAAAGCCTGGAAATTCTGAAAAGCAGCGGTGAAGCATCCTTTCAGAATACAGACCTGAGTGAACAGGGATCACAAGCCCTTCCAAGCATTAACTACACTTTTTATGTGAAAGAACAAGACTCTTCATTTTGGCCTTGCAATCATGACAGCAGAGGACACCTCCTGTAAGCATTTTTCCACCAGCCTTGCGTTAGTTTCTGACCTACCTGAAGCCTCCTCAGCCCCCCCCTTCCCTGTGCAAGATGTATTGCCTTTGCCTCTGTCACTAACATCACTGGCCTCTCTCAGCGTCAGCAAACCATTAACCTACCAGGAGCAGCAGGCTGCCAGCTGGGAGCTGCAGGGTGAGATGGCCGCTGGCAGAACTTTGCCTTGGATCATTCCCAGTGTACTGAGGGGTTTCCTACTCAATACAGCACCTTAGCTGCCTTGTAACCTGGCCTCGTCAGGACTGGGATGGAAGCATTAGGAAGGAAAACCAGGCTGCTGCTCTAATTAGTCCTTGTGGACCTGTAGGTGCTGCTCTTTCCCCTGGACCAGAATTTCCAATCTAGTGCCCCGTACAGTGACCGGGGACACTGTGCTGTAGGAGATGTGATCCTTTGAATGAGACGTTCAACTTGATGCCCCAACGGCTTGATCCTTTAAGATCCCAGGGCTGTTCACAACAAAAGTAGAGGTGACCACTTCGGGCTTTTGGTCTGGTCTCCATGACGTTCCTCCTTAATTGAGTTTGTGAGGCAGTTTCTCACTGACCAGTACGTTCACACAAGCGTGAGGTCAGCCACCAACATGAAAAACCGCAAAACCGCAAAACCCGAAACACATCAATCCTCAGGTGGACCTTAACCGCAGCCAGACAGCCGGTCTCGCAGTGCAGGGCCTGAGAAGGTGTTAAATGCTATTGATTGGGCATTCATTTAAATTTGATTTGCGACTGTTAATTCGTCCCCTTCACGGCTCGGGTCAATAACCTTTCGAGATAAAGTAGCGTGACATGACAGGTTATTGATCAGGCCCCTGGGGGGAGTGTTGGGGAGGAGAGAAGGGTTTGTGTGCGCAAAATGGTTTGGGACGCCACCTGCCATGGGACTGGCGAGAGCTGAGGGTCCGGTGCAGCTGGGGGGGGACAGCTGTTTCTACCCTGGCTGACTTACAGCATGCGCCGTGTCAGGGTAAGTGTGATTTACACCTCTGCCATCCGCCGCGCGTCGATGAGAGGTGTAACTGGTGCGGCTTCAATAGTAATTATCACCTTCGGCGGTTAGAAACCGGCCGCCCCACTTCATCTCTGCGTCGCTGAACTGTGCATTCTCACACAGTTTCTATTTCTCAGCAACTCTCTCGAGGTGAGGCTGTCACGCTCGCAAACCCCTCCTCTTAAGGACGCTCCAGCCCTTCCTTGTTTTTCACTCATCTCCCGCACCTGCTCCCTGTTCCAGCCCCCTTTTCAGTCCACCTTAAAAGCCAGACGGTCACTCTGTTCCGGGCTCTGCTCTGGTTCCTGTACCAGGCGAGTCTGGGACCTGGAGCGCCTGGTCCCTTCAAGTTTTTAGTTCCTGTTCCCGTTCCTGTGCCAGTTCCAACCCGGTTCCTGTTTTAATCCCGTTTGTCTTGGATGGACCACCCGGCTCTGGACTTTTGCCTCGTCTCGGATTCCCCCTTGGACTCCCTTCTGGACAGTTTGCCTCACCCACACCTCCCCCGAACACCAGCGCACCAGGGACACGCCCCCTGTTTTGATTCCTGACCCCTGCATGCTTTTTTCCCCGTGTTTTCCTCACTCGACCCCGGATTGAGCCGTCTGCATAGGGTCCCCAAAGAACGCCTCCGTTACAGGGGCGTAGCTGTTTCTTGGTGGACACAGACAGAGGTCTCATCCGAGGAAGCTCGAAATGGGGTACGAGTGTGTTGTTGTCAGAAAACGGCGCTCGAACGTTGCTCTGAATGGAAATAAGTTCCCAGATCGATTCCCCCTCCCGCCTTCCAAAAAAAAAAATGACCCACAATACAGCTGCCTGTAAAATGGTTGTCGCGTCTGCTCAAATTCTGAGAATTTTGTATTTACGGAGAAACAGGTGCGTGTCGCTTTTGATATCTGATTCAGTTATGATCTATCTGTTCTTTTTCAAAGCCGGCAGAAAAGAGCTTCCATCGATTTCCTGTGTCAGCAGTTTTCTTTGAAGCTCCGATCCCGTGACTCTCTCCCTGTGCAGGAGGGCAGAGGGGGTCTCTCGTCAGGCCCCTGTCGGAGCGAGATCAGAGAGCAGAGAAGAGAAACGTCTTTTTTTTTTTTTTTCTCTCAGGGTGAATGGAGGGGGCAGTTTCGGAAGGGGGGGGACTTCATCGCAGAATCTAGCAGGAATCTCACACCCTCCTCCTCCTCATCATCCTTCTCCCTCCCAGCGATCACACCTTCCCTTCCTCCCGCGGGGATGAGCAGAAATATCTTCGCGGCAATTAACCCCCTGCGCCCGCCCGCCTGCCAGCCGCGGCGCAGGCCCAGGTGTGGGGGCGTGTGGGTGGGTGACGCGTGGGCGAGAGGGGGTGTTTCATCCCGGGAGGAGCCGCAGGGAAAGGTGTGGTTATATCCCCCCGAGGGTGGGGGGGTGACAGGAGAGAAGGGGAACAGCACAGCCTCCAAGCCTTTCCCTTTTAGCACATTCTGCTAAAAAAATGATTAGTTCCTTGTCCCGTGCCTACATGTTGTATACAGCATTTCGAGAGGTACCCAAAAGCTGCTGTGCTCGAGGGGATCGATGACATTTCCTGAGACGCACAGTACTGCTGACAGGTAGAGGCAGGAAGTTAACGAAGGCCTGACTGTGTCTCCCTCAGCTCTCTCAGTGTTTGCTCGGCTGCTCTCTGTATAAAGTCTCTGCCTCAGGAAGTTTCTTCTTCATGTCTTTTTGCTCAAAGTGACCTCTTTTCTAATACTGCTGCCCAGAACAGGCACAGCACTCTGAACAGAGTTGCAATACTAAGCAGGTGTTATAGCTAGCAGCTCTCTCGCCCTGCAATTCAGCACTGGCAGCCCCACAGAAGCTCAGCAGTGGGAGCCTGGTCAGTACCTGGATTGGAGACTCCTGGGAAAGCTGAGGCTGCTGCTGGAAGAGGTGTTAGTGGGGCCAGTAGGGGGCGCTCACCCTGTGGTCTGTGTGGGTCCTAACGCCCCAGTATAGGGACACTATATTGTAAAAAGGCACCATCTTTCAGGTGACTTAAAACCGAGGTCCTGACTCTCTGTGTTGTTAAAAATCCCAGGGCGTTTCTCGAAAAGAGTAGGGGTGTGTCCTGGCCGAATTTCTCCAGGTGGGCTAAATAACCTCCTCTTTTTTTGCAACCATTCTTACGAGAAATGACGAGCTTCTTCAGCACAGCAGAGTTCGAATTCACCTACGCTCCTTCGGAAATGGACAAGAACGTGGTGTTCCCGGGCTCTTGCCTGAGAGTTCCCAATGGGATCGGCGCCTGTGCCAGTGCCTGGTCCGGGAGCCGAGCAGAGTGAGGCAGCTGTGACTCACAGACCCCTAGTCTGCTGTGAGCTCTCGTGTGAGCACACTGCCCGCCTCTCGCTAGGACTTGATGTTCCTGTCTCTTTTAATGAGGATGCAGGTGCTCCACGACCCTCGGGGATCTGTCACAAGCTACTGCTTTTTTTTTATTTTTACAGGCAAAGAACAATAATACAGCGGCGTGACACAACTTAAGGAAAATATACCGATCTGCTTGCACAGCTTGGACAATTAACCAGTGCCTGCAGCCGGTACTTTCAATTCCAAAACTAAAGGACCGACCAGCCATGCAAAGCAGCAGCACTCAAAGTGAGGAGCTCTGACAAACCTGTTAAACCCAATTAACAAAAGTAAAATTGAACACCGTTATGTCTGTCTCCGTCACAGCGCCATTTCAGGCTGTGGCCTGCTGGCTTTGCAGCTCTAGACTGCTTTCTGCTTGGGTCTGCCGGAGAGACTCTGTCCGCCCGGGCGCTGCAGGGCAGGGCAGGGGCGGGGCTGTGACTCCTTGGCGGTATGCGCTTCACGTTACTATTGATCGACCACGAAACGGAGGGTCTTCTTCACAATCGCCCAGTCCCAGAGGTCAGGCCATCGGCTCTCTGGCATTTTACCACATTCTCCAGAGCCCTGCAGAACAGCTCGTCCTCCTGTGCTCTGGCCACTAGCTCGCTCTGGGTTGCCATGGGCTCTCTGTGCCCCAGAGAGGGGGCATTGATTTGTGTTGAGAGCACAGGGGAGGGAGGGGGGGCTGCAGGACAGTGGTACACTGGTAGCTCTCCCGTCTCAGCTGGCTGCTGTACTGCGACACCTAGACTTGTTGCTGCCTTTGCCCTCCATGGTTTGAAAGATAACTGGGGCTAGTCTAATGACACCACACCAGATTGTCTTACTGCTGCAAATTGTCGACCATCTGATTACCCTTATATTCTATACCACACCCATCTGTGTACACCTAAATCCTATACTACACCCATCTGTGTACGCCTATATTCTATACCACACCCATCTGTGTACACCTAAATCCTATACCACACCCATCTGTGTACGCCTATATTCTATACCACACCCATCTGTGTACGCCTATATCCTATACCACACCCATCTGTGTACGCCTAAATCCTATACCACACCCATCTGTGTACGCCTATATCCTATACCACACCCATCTGTGTACGCCTATATCCTATACTACACCCATCTGTGTACGCCTATATCCTATACCACACCCATCTGTGTACGCCTATATCCTATACCACACCCATCTGTGTACGCCTAAATCCTATACCACACCCATCTGTGTACGCCTATATCCTATACCACACCCATCTGTGTACGCCTAAATCCTATACCACACCCATCTGTGTACGCCTAAATCCTATACCACACCCATCTGTGTACGCCTATATACTACACTACACCAAACCCAACCCACCTACCCCTATATTCTATACCATACCCATCTGTGTACCCCTATATTGCAGACCCTATATTCTACCTTTGTAGAATTGTTACGTGTGTTGTCCCACATACAATAACAAAGGAGTATTTTTGTATCTTATAAGTAAAAAAGGCAAAGGGAAGCCACTTCTTGAGTTTTTTTTACAAAAGGATATATAGAGCATTTTATTAACACTTTTTGACAGCAACAAACCTCTCCATTGAACACACCAAGATAAGCCATAGAACCACACGATCACTTCACTTCTGAGGCACAAAGCGAGAATGGGACCTTGAGTCATGTAGAAATGTAGAACATCTGTAGTAGCGCCATTATTATTTTTATTTTATTTATTTTTTTTAAAGTTAAACACCTTTGCAAACAACCCTTATATATTGCGACTCTAGAAAGGGGGTTTCAACCACTAACACGACACAGTTCAATCGAGAGAAAAGGAGACCGGAGAGCAAGCACGCCCCTCCGGATCACTCCACTGGGAACGGACAGGACAGCGACGAATGTTTGGACTGCGGGAAGAGGGAGTCGTCAGTGGTGGCCCCCCAATCTCATGCCAGGAGGTCAGTGTCCGACTCTCACCACGTCTCAGTTTTTTTTTTTTGTTTGTTTGAACATCACACGACTCCAGAACGAAACAAAACAAAACAAAACAAAAAACAGCTACAGTTAAATACTTCCGCGTTACACACAGGTGTTGGAGATGGGGGTGACGCCGGCGGCGCGGCTGTGCGCTTATTGCTCTGTACACAGACTGCGGCCCAAGTCCATCAGATACAGGATGAAGACGTGAGCCGGGGTCGGCGGCTAGCGACTCTCTCGGATGGCCCTCCCGTGGGGGGACCAGCCTAGACTCTCCGGGCTAGATGTCGCCTTTGGTTTATCGTGCGAACCTGCCGACTCGTCATTCGCGCAGGCTTCGGAGCCTGGCGTCCTCCAGACATCCACACCCCGGGACGGTGCCTTGAATCCCCCGTCTTATTGCTCCACAAGACTCAATCCGCAGCACAGGAGTCCTTGAAGCCTTCTTGTCCATTACAAAAATACGGCCCTTTTTTTTTTTTCGTCGATTTCGGGTTTGTGTTTTGTTCGTTTGTGTGCTCTTAAACCACAAAGGCAAGAATAACCCCCCCAGCGTGTCTAACGGAATTATCGGGATTTCGGGGGGGGAGGAGGAAAATAAATTCAATCTAGGTTAAAAAAAAACAAAACGAAAGGAAATATCGAGACTGCGACATCCAAATCAAAGCCAACACTTCGCTATCCAAACACTACAAAACATTTAAAACGGAGCAGGTACTGGTACTACAATGGTCAACTACGGTACGCACGGTTATTTTTGTCGATGTTACTACGATATCTGGCTCACGCGGAGCCAGTCATTTGCCCCAGTACAGTCCGGGTCTATAAATTATACATCCTAATTCTTCTACAGGTGGAGAAAGCTGGCGTAATGAGGTGAAAAATGTCACAATATTTTTTTTTTATACAGATTGCACTTCCAAATAAATTCATATATTCATGTATACATTTACAACCCGCCATGTTGAATCGTGTTTTACATCCTGTTTTTTCACGTTTTACACCACTATTTTTTCTTTAGTTTTGTTTTTTTTTTAAGTTTGTGCAAATGGACCACGATGAATTTTCTTTTTATTTTTTTTTGTCGTTTTTGTTTTTAAACTCACAGACACTACGCGACATATCCGCTGTTCGGCTTCTCCGCTTATGAATAGTCCCCCTCCTGCTTGTAGGCGTAGCTGCCCTGCTGCGTCTCCTCCTGCACGTACTCCTCCTTCTTTTCCCAGCTGCTGGGCCAGCCTCCGTTCAGCTGGGTGGTGGCTCCGTACGTCCTGGCCGGACCGAAGCTGCTGTAGCCCTGAGTGATGTCCCCGGTCTCCTCCGCCAGCTCGTCCTCGTGGATGAAACCGCACTTCTCGTCGCTGGTCTCCTCGGGGTCGGCCCAGGGCTGCTTCTCCCCCGAGGCGAAGAGCCCGTAGAAGATCACCCCGCCGTAGTGCACCAGCGCCGCGATCAAGAACACGTACTGCCACTCCTCGCGCGTCTGCGGGGGGGGCACAGGGAGTCACTCACCGTGGGCTCAGACTCACCCACCCCCCAAACAGAAGAATCGCCGGCCCCGTGTTGACCCGCTTGGTGATTGCAACCTTTATTGATCTGATCTAACCGATCCAACCCACTCTTAGGTGAAATTCCACTGGGTCTCCGCTGTAGTAAGCAGCTGGTTTCTAATGGTACAAACTGCTCACCAGTAGACATCTCCTAGTAATCTAAGCGTTCTAATATACTAAGGCCCTTTAAAATGGATGCTGTAATACATTTACTGGATACCGAGCTGACCTGTTTCTACTGGATGTTCTTTTTACAATCAGAGTGGCCTGGGTAGGAGGTCAGAGGTCATGCAGCGCTACCCAGCAGGCCTTGCGGTGGCTGACAACACACAACGGCATGCTGGGATTCCAGACCGGTTTTAAGAAAGTCTAATTGCAGTACCGCCAAAAAGGATTTTCATCTATCCTCATGACTGCTTTGTCTTCCCGGAAATATCTGAAGAAAGGAGCCTCTTCCAAGAAAGAAGCTTATTGAGACGAACCAGTCTTCGGTGCTAGCCTTAAAGAAGCTGGTTTAAGACGCCAGGAAACAGTTGCACTTTGGGATGCTTCCTTCCAACCAACCAGGTGGAATGTGTGCTTGGCTAAAAGGCAGTCGCAGCAGGAGTGTGTTACAAACTGACCTGCTGTCACTATTGTGACATATTGTATTGCTATAGCAGTGCGCATCAGCACACGCCATCAGAAATGGATTCTTGACTTTTGTGAAACGGACCCGTCCCAGCTACAACTTCAAAATGGTTAATGAGTATGTTGTTATATTGTATTATATTCTCCCAAGAGAAAATTTGAGCACAAAAAACGGTTCGTGAGCTAACTAGCAACTGACGACTGGTGTCACATAGATGCCAAGACAAAATGGTGGCGTCTATGGACCTCTTATCTGTACGGCACCCAGCTAAAGCACTAACTGACGAGCAGCATCTACTCCCAGTCCCCTCACCCTCCGAACAACACACCCAGATCCAGGGTACTCTGTCACAAGCTTCCGAATCCAAGACTGTGCTGAACAACCCCAAGACTGTTGGAACGACCCCCAAGACTGCTGCCCGAGAGCGCCCCCTGGGGGGGGCAGAATATAATGAGCCACGCCATGCTACCTTGTGCTTGGTCATGGCGCCCACGATCAACGGGCACACCATCCCCGACAGGGTGCCCACGCCGTTGGAGATGCCCATGAGGATGCTGGCGTACCGCGGCGCAATGTCCAGGTGGTTGACGTTGAAACCTGAGGACAGGGAGAGATGGGATCAGCAGGAATACCGGATGATGTGTTGCCGAGGAGAAACCACGACTGGACACTTCTGGCTTATCCCTCCCCGAAAACCACTGAAGGATACGGAACACCGTCATTTCTGAGGGCGGAAGTTTGAGTTGAGGTATTGAGAAAAACACGTTTCATGTTTTTTCCCCATTTTTAACGCTCCTAAGCATTATGGGAGCATAAAGGCACAAACGTCCAGGTTCAGAGACAGTTTCTTCCCACAAGCTGTCAGATTACTGAACTCTACCCCCACCACTGGATCACAATGATGTTCTTTTTTCTAAGATGTATGTTATCTAACTTATTGTTGCTGCTGCTGCAGTTCAATGTTTATGTTGTTGCTGTTTCCTTAATGTCTTTGTATTGGAGCATACATGCAAATGAGCACTTCATTGCACTTGTGCCTATGACAATAAACTGAACTGAACTGAACCGATCCTAAACACCTCCTCTTAAGGACGCTCCAGCCCTTCCCTGTTCTGTACTCATCCCCTGCACCTGCCTCCGGTTCCTGCACCCTGTCCTACAAGAGCCAGACGCTCACTCTGTTCCGGGCTCTGCACTGGTTCCTGTACCAGGCGAGTCCGGGACCTGGAGCGCCTGCTCCTGTCACGTTTAAAGTTCCTGTCCCTGTGCCGGTTCCGACCTGGTTCCTGTTTTAATCCCGTTTGTCTTGGATGGACCGCCCGGCTCTGGATTTTGCCTTGTCTCAGATTCCCTGTTGGACTCCCTTCTGGACAGTTTGCCTCGGCCACACCTCCCCCGAACACCAGCGCACCAGGGACACGCCCCATTTTCATTCCCGACTCCCGCCTGCTTTTTTCCCCGTGTTTTCCTCACTCGACCCCGGATTGTGTCGTCTGCATAGGGTCCCGAAAGAACGCCTCCGTTACAGAACTTCTGTAGGAATCAGTTTTATCTATGGCTGTGTCCCATCAGCCTAATTATTTCTAGAGCAAAAAATGCAGTCAGGTTACGGACTAGAAGCCGAGCACAGGCACCAGAAAGGCAGCTTCTTTGGCAGCTGGAAAGGAACGTTTTTTCTCCAGCAGAAACCTTTTGTGTCCCCCGTGTCCCTATGAGGAATGCTTTTCAATTATTAAAGGCTTTCGACAAAAAAAAAAAAACCCTCTGCCCTCCAGGTGTGCGCATTGAGCGAAAGCACTCTTCTCTCTGGGGTGTGAGAAATCGAACAGGCTGCAGCACAGAGGAGTACAGCCGCTCAGAGCTGAACCTGGGGCTCTCGCACGCTCTGGTCATTAGCGTATCTCTAATTGCTAACAGATGACCAGGAGGACGGTCCACTTCAAGATACGTCTGCTAATAAATCATGCTTATTGATCCAGTTTAACGCCCTGCGCAGCTCCAGGAGTGTGAGCAGACTTTCATTAATTTTCACTCCAGACATTAAGGCAGCTTGCCCTGGGATTTCACAAATTCATCAGCACTGTTTCCTCACAGTGCTCACTGTATTGTACCTTCTGCTTGGCTCTCCCATCCTTTGGAGCTCCATATTGCCAAGTCACATACCTTAAAATGCAAAGAGCAAGAAGGACATTTGACCACTTATAAATTACTTATAAAGTCACTGGAACTCTATTATCTCTTTTTCTGTCAATAATTTTCCTGAACTGGAAGTATTGTCTCAGTGGTATATCCCCACATGCAATCAACAGCCGCATACAGCCCTTCAGAGAAAATCCCATGCGTGCATTCAGTGCAAATGTCTTCGGTCCTTGCATCGTTTTTTTCTGCTTAGGCGTTTCAGCATGCAGCACACCAGGCATCAGTTCTGAAATCTCTGGGCTTGCAGACAGAGTGCTGGCAATCGTTATGCTAAAAAATAAAGACCCTCTGCAGGGTTCAAGTTGGTGACATCCCCACATGGTTGCAGGAAGTCCCCGATAGAAAATGTAACAAAAAACGCAAGTCCTTATGCTCAAAAAACCGATTGGCCGGCGAAAGGCAAAAACCGGGCTGGGACAGTTCAATCGAGGCAACAAATCCAATCGCAAAAGGCAGAGACGAGGTCAGAAACCAGCTAGAGTCCAGGAAGCAACAGTGAGATCAAAACCGAAAGAAGGAGGGTGTGCGCACTAGGGAGCTCCAAAGAGAATCCGAAATAGTAATAATAATAATAATAATAACTCCTTACACTTATATAACGCTTTTCTGGACCCTCCACTCAAAGCTCTTTAAAGGTAATGGGGTTCCCTCCACCCCCACCAGTGTGCAGCCCCACCTGGATGATGCGACGGCAGCCATAGTGCACCAGAACACTCACCACATATCAGCTATCAGTGGGGAGGAGAGCATGAAGCCAACTCATAGATGGGGATTATTAGGAGGCCATGATTGGTAAAGGGCAAATGGGAAATTTGGCCAGGACGCGAGGGTAACATCCCTACTCTTTTCGAGAAACATTTTTTAATGACCACAGAGAGTCAGGACCTCGGTTTTATGTCTCATCCGAAGGACGGCACCTGTGTCCCCGTCACTATACTGGGGCATTAGGACCCACACAGACCGCAGGGTGAACGCCCCCTACTGGCCCCACTAACACCACTTCCAGCAGGAACTTTAGTTTTTCCCAGGAGGTCTCCCATCCAGGTACTGACCAGGCTCACACCTGCTGAGCTCCAGTGGGGCTGCCAGTTGTGAGTTGCAGAGTGATATGGCTGCTGGCGATGGTAATTGATGGTATGGGAAAAGAGGAGGGTTGCAGTAGTGATGTAGTGATGGGAGTGAGAGGCGATGGGAAGATCAGTCGAGGCGTGAGCGTCTGTTTGAGTGGGTGCGCGTGGGAATGTGTGTGGAATGCGTGACACAGAGATACGCTCTCTTCCCGTGGGGGCTGGGGACAGCAGGGGCTCGTGGGAACTCACCTGATATGGCGAAGCCGCTGAAGCCCACAGCCAGGACCAGAAAGGAGATGGCCACTGCTTTACTGTGAGAGTAACCCACCACCAGCAGCAGTGTGGCCTCCATGCCGAACCCTGCAGCAGGCAAGCACACGACTCAGAATCCACGCGCATGGGGAGACGGCATCCTACAGTTTCGTTTCACCAATGGGAAAGCAAAGAGACCGCAGTCCTGCTTTGTCTGTGAGCAGCCTGGCTAAGGACGAGATATTCCCCATGGTACATCTGGGCAGTCCGGTCCTAGAGTTAAGGAGCTGTCTTTCCTCCCAAACCTGTGTTCTGCCTGTCATTGAAGCTGCACAATTATTATGCATTGTGTATGCTGTTTGTTTTTCACGGTACGTGGATCTCCTACCTTAGTCCTTTAATTCGTTCCATAACATGTGTGCACCTGAGTATATACAGTATACTCTACTGTATATATATTGTTTTCTTCTTCAAGAAGCTCCTAGATTACTGTTTATACTGTAACCCTGGAGGAGCAGTAAAGCATAGTGGATGAATCTCTGGACTCACAGCTCTGGATGGGTTGTGGGTTCGAGTCCCTGCTGCAGACACTGCTGTTGGACCTGGAGTGAGGTTCTCTACCCCAGCTGTAGGAGTGGGGGCCAGCAGAGCTGAGGGGAGCTAAGCTCTGCAATGGACAGGAGGGGACTCACATGTTCCCTAGAATGTTAAAGGCCATGGAAACCAGGATGAGCTGGGATGACCTCCTATTTTAACCCTGGACATATCTTCCGGGTTCGAAACTGAACGCCTTCTCGCCCTCTGCTTCGCCCTCCCCCTGGCCTGGAAGGCCTTACCTCCACAGTTCATGATTTTGCGGACCGTGGTGGTGGTGAGGATGTTCCTGCTGCGGAGGAAGTCCGCGATCTGCCCTCCGATGGGCACGATGATGGTCATGACCAGATGAGGGACGGCCGACAGCATGCCCACCTGGCCGAGAGAAAAGCCTGTTGACTGACCGTTCGGAGCGCCTTCTACCACAATCAGCTGAGAGGCCCTGAACACGCAGCGGTCAAGCACTGGAATCAATTGCACTGTGTCATTTTTAGTGCTGCTCCGCATACCATCTTATACCATACAAAAAAGATCAATCCGACGTAAAACTATAAAATGACTTGAACTCTAAATCCTAGTGATACAGTAAACAGCTTTCTTAGATGTTACGGTGCCGAAGGACTCCTGTTGCACAGTCAGTTTCAGTGAGATGGCACGAGGGGTCAAGCAGTCATAGTGCCCCTTGCCACACGCACGCACGCACGCACGCACGCACGCACGCACGCACGCACACATCCGCTATCCAGCTCGGCCTGTCTGCCCATCTCCCTGCCTCCCAGCCTCATGAGCGCGCTGTCTGTGCAGCCTGAGGTGCCCTCACTGCATGAAGCTCTCCATGGCCTCGCTCTCGCAGAGGAACAGAGGGATTCCTGTCCGTCTCGAGGACAAGGGATTTGAACAATAATCTTCCAAGTTCAGCTGTTGTAGTTCCTATGAACAGTTACGAACGACAGTAGGCCAGCAGACCCCTCAGACCCATAAGGTAGTTAGCAGCAAACTGATCTGGGGATCTCATCCAGCTGGTTCTTGGAAGAAGTCCCGCTGTCAGCTTCAATCGTGTGCACAGGGAGCTTCAAAAGCTGGGAACCTAATTCAGTGTTTTGCAAAACACCTGTGAAAAAACACTAATCATCTTATCTTATTATGGGTTCAAATCCTAGGTGTAGTACCCCTTAAATATAGCCTTTCAGATTGTTCCAGTGACATACCCTGTTGTATAAATTTCTACAAATACCTTTTGAGTGAGAGCTCAGTCTCATTAATTAAGAATTAGCAGTAGAGAGGAGTCTAGAAGGTGAATGTGGTTTTCACACAGAAAGTGTAAAAAGACACACAGATGGGCACAGCACAGCTCTAACCATCGTCAGAGCCTGAATTCCCATTAGGCCTGGAGGGAATTAAAGCAACAGGAGCTACCGTCTGCCTGAAAACACACACCAGCCTCCTTCCACTCGACTCCTTCCTGCCCAGAGCTCTGCTCTGCTAATCCCTCCCAGAGCAAAGCAAAAGATCAATCACTTGGCAAAAAGGAGGCGCAGGTACAAGATTAACATCTTCCTTTTGGCCTGGCTCCTCGCGTCACTGTAAGGGTTTGAGATATTTATGGAATTGTGTATCTCTGCATGCCTGTCATTACACATCATGGCACTGGAGAGACGTGGGCTTGATTACATTGAGGCCTGATGCAGATACAGTAAATCTTACTGCAGGTAATAATCAGATGGCAAGCCTAGGGAAGCACTGGGGTATCGCTTAACTGGAGGTGACCCATCCTCCTCCCACTTGAGCACTGCAGGCAGAGCGACAATAAATCCTGAGAGCCAGCTCCCTGGGACAAACACTGCATAAAAGTAGGGTGTTTGAATTGCACAGGAATATAACTGGGTTTCATTATTTCCCTGTGCCTTGGGGCTGCTTCTCCGCTGCCACCATCTGACACTGGTCCTAGAAGACCTGGACCCTGAGTGGTGTCCAGCAGGGACGGGGTCACAGAGGAGGACTGAGCGAAGCCTGGTGTCTCTGGACCTCCCAATCGACTCAAAGGTGCAACAGTATTGCCATTGCTAAAGAAACACCCAAGGCAGAATAAGGCCATAGACACGGTAATTCCGATAACAAAAGATTAAAGAGGAACTGCAACACTATTTTTATATTTCGGGGTTAGAAAGAATCAGCATTGATGAGCGCGTCTCAAACCATAATGAAAGAAATTGTGCACAGTAACTTGTAAAACCTCCAATTTACATCAGTAAATAGACTAAATTTCCAGGTTAGCACAGCGCCATATTGCTGTCATTGTCTGCGATTCAGAACCAGGCAACAAAATGTCCAGTGAGATGAAGCAGCCCTATTACACTTGAAACAAGCGGGCTTGTGAATGCATCTGTTTTAACCTTACAGAAATATTGCTCTCGACTTCAAGATGGTTTTGCAGCTAAATAGAACTTACTTGTTAACTCTGCATGCAGACCACGCTGGAACGTTTCTGCAGTGAGATGTCTGCTGCACAATTATGTACTTATTTGCTTGTGCATCACAGTTCGTCGGTCATGACCGGGACTAGAGGGCAGGAAGGGCTGCTTTATGTCATAGTGCGCCTCGCTCTCGTCCATGACAAGACCAGGGGTTTGTGACAATACGGTACTTTCACAAAGCTCACAATCTTGTGCTCAATTTGGAATTTGAACATGTTTTCTGTACCGTCAATGAATTTATTTTGTTACCGAGATTAATAACCGGTCTGACAAATTGGGACTGCAGTTCCCCTTTAATGATCCAAAACTGCTCATAATCACATGAGCTTGAATCTTCCCTGCTGGGCGGACTCTGACCTTGCTGATCTCGAACCCGAACACCTCTTCGAAGTAGGCAGGCTGGCTGATGAGCAGCAGGTAGAAAGTCCAGCTTCTACAGAAGTTGGCAACGATGATTGCATAGACTGGCATGGAGGTAAAGAACTTCTTCCAGGGGGTCTTGTATTTCTGGAGAAGGAGAAGAAAGTCAACAGCTATTTGCAGAATGACAACAGGGAGAAGCAAGTCAAACCACAGATTTCACTCAAACTACGTTCCTTTCCATTTCACAAGAGGACGACAAACGGGCAGAATACAAAAATATAATAAAGAAATACTAATATAACGGCACAGTTCGTTTGTGCAAAGCATTCAATTTAATTCAGGACAAGAGCAGAAGCCATGCACAAGCAGGGGTGCAGGGAATGCACACTGCTCATTCCGGCTGACATTCCTTCAATAGTCCATAGGAATTCCTAGCCATTAGGTTGCCATTTCTGCTATGACTGCCTCTGTCCACTGCCCTGGCTCAGCAGTGAGAGCACCAGCCGTGTATCAGAGAAGGAGACCACACTCCACCCGGTCCTGAGCAGGTGTCTACTGGAACAGCTGCCACATCAGCTCGATCTAGCGCGGAGCCAAACCGCTACGCCTAACGATGTTCAAATGAACTCGGCCGAAGAGTGAGAACATCCCACTGATGGATAGCAACCTTTCCCTGTCAGATCCCACACCCAGATGCCCCATCACTCAACCAATTAGCACTTGCGGATGAGCACCGTTCCTTTCCTTAACGACGGCCTCCGCACTATATTCCCATCCTCCCTCTGACCCGCTGAAGGACTCCGGGTCAGACGCCTCCTGCACTCTCATCTCAAG
Organism: Lepisosteus platostomus; assembly: GCF_059453375.1. Taxonomy (NCBI): domain Eukaryota; kingdom Metazoa; phylum Chordata; class Actinopteri; order Semionotiformes; family Lepisosteidae; genus Lepisosteus; species Lepisosteus platostomus. The sequence goes on from NC_142628.1 coordinate 15,330,796, forward strand.
GCCACCTCTCGCCAGCAGGGGGAGCCGCTCTGCTGGGCAGCTCGTGGGCTCGCTCACCTCTGCGGGGCCCAGCAGCTTGGCACTCTCCCCGATGCTCTCCTCGATGTAGCTGCGCTCCTCGTCCGTGATGGTGGGGTGCACGGCGGGGCTCTCGTACGACACCAGAATCCAGAACATGTACCAGAACATCCCGAAACACCCTGCAGCGGCAGGCGGGGGGGAGAGACGCGTCAGGGGGAAACGGTGGGAACGGGACCGACAGAGGGCGGGGATAATTTACCGTGAACGTCCGAGCCGCCCGGCACACGTACCGTATACATAGAAGACCGAAGACCACCCGGAGTATTGCACTAAGATCCCGGCGAGGGGCATGGCTATAACGGCACCAGCGTAGGAGCCTGCAGGGAGACAGGAAGGGCTTGAGAACACGCTACTGCGCCCAGCAAAAGCCAAGAGCTTGAACATGGAGCGGGTCAAAGGTCAACTTCAGCCCAGGACGGAGCATGAGCTATTATTTGCATTATTAATTAATGCACTGATGCATTCAGTCAGGGTAACTTATACAGTATTTAGACCTATTTAAATCTAACGGGCTGCATTACTGAAGCAAGATCACTTTATTGGCCCTATACAATTTCTTGCATTAGGAATTTGTCTTTTCGCAGACCCCAGCTTGCTCTCCATGAGACACACAGACAGGGAGAGAAGCTGGGGGTCAGAGCGCAGGGTCAGCCATTGGAGCAGTTGGGGTGAAGGGCCTTGCTCAGGGGCCCAACGGAGTAGGATTCCTCTGCCGGCCGCGGGATTTGAACCGGCAACCTTCCAGCCACAGGCGCAACCACAACCTTCCAGTTGCAAGTCCAGCACCCTGACCAGTGCACCACACTGAGGCCCCCAGCTCACTGCCATTCACGGGGTTACCAGTCGGCCACACCGGGCTGCTGGGGCTGCCCTGGCACACCCTGCCGGGACGCACAGGGTTGGAGGTCGGGGAAGAGGTGGGAGGAATTGGGTCAGGCTGCTTCCAGCTGACCTCTGGGGTAAGGATTGACCATTCTCTTGGCCCTAAACGGACACCAGATCACACCCTCATAGGAGTCCAAATAAAATATCTGATGATTCCTGAAAAGGGTTGCATGCTCAGCGTCAATGATAATAAACGCATCTCTTACCACAGAAGGAGGTGGTGGCCAGTCTGCTTCTTTCCAGGGGTGGCGCCCATTTACTCCAGATCCCATGGCAGGCAGGGTACGTGACTCCCTGCACACAGAGTCATGCGTTAGCCTTGCTCACACTGTGAGATAGAAACACCCGATAGGTGGCAACGGCCCAGCAAGGGAGATCCACAAGACAGGATCCGGGCATTCATGTTGACCCGTTAACAGTTCACTCCACAGAATGCAATACAACTGAGAACAAACAGGTGAATAGGCTGGGAGGCTTTGTAAAGATGTACAAATAACAATAATAACTCCTTACACTTATATACTGCTTTTCTGGACCCTCCACTCCAGCTCTTTACAGGTCATGGGGATCCCCTCCACCCCCACCAGTGTGCAGCCCCACCTGGATGATGCTCCAGTCCTCTCACACACACCAGCTCTCAGTGGGGAGGAGAGCAGAGTGAGGAAGCCAGTTCAGAGATGGGGGTTATTAGGAGGCCATGACTGGTAAAGGCCAGGGGGAAATTTGGCCAAGACACCAGGGTAACACCCCTACTCTTCTCGAGAAAGTAGAGTGAGGACCTCAGTTTTACGTCTCATTTGAAGGATGGTGCCCTTTTACAGTATAGTGTCCCCGTCACTATACTGGGGCATCAGGACACACAGACCGCAGGGTGAGCGCCCCCTACTGGCCCCTGAACTGCTCTTCCAGCAGCAGCCTCAGCTTTCCCAGGAGTCTCCCATCCAGGTACTGACCAGGCTCACACTGCTGAGCTCCAGTGGGGCTACCAGGGATAGAGCTGCTGGCTATAACACAACGCATTCTATTGCAACTCTGTTCAGAGTGCTGTGCCTGTTCTGGGCAACAGTATTGGAAAAGAGGTCACTTTGAGTAAAAAGACATTAACGACAGTAAGAAGCTTCCTGAGGCAGAGACTTTATACAGTGAGCAGCCATTCTGTGGAGCAAACACTGAGAGCAAGACTGTCTTCATAGCTTAGTGACAAGACAGAGCAAAGAGCGTAGGTGATTAAGAAAACCACGTCTCAGGTCCCAGGCTACTCTGTAAAAACTAAGAATTGTCAGAAGTCACCAGGAAAACAAGCCTTTTTTGTATTTAATAGCTTCTTAATGGAGTTTATTTATTAGATCTTTCTCCTCATCTGACATTACATCCAAATTCACATGAATCCAGAAATGTCACATTTACGACCTTCAGCTAAAAAATGCCACATTTTGGTTTTCGAGCAGGAGTGTGACAAGACACTGTGGTTTTTGGAACGATTCCCGAAACCTTGATGCCCAGCCACTGCAATAAACAATTCTTTGTAACTCAAGGTTTGAATGAAGATTAATGAGTTCCCATCTAACGCACAGAGCATATTCAAACAGACGAGTGACTTATTAAGCGTGAAGAAAATTTCTGTTACACATTCATTAAACACTAATTGGTGCACGATCAACTATTGGTAGATACAAATTGCTAGGGCTTGCTAGGGGAGAATTCTAAAATCTATTGTTTAATTTACTGTAATTAACTCAAATGCCTGTGACGTAACATATTCATGTCACCAGCACAAGTCTACATCTATAAAATATGGATAGCACTGTGAGAAACTAAAACAGAATAATTAAATTCATCCTCTTAATTCTGTTACTCTTTCTCCCTCATTTTTGTCCCTTCAGAGCAAGTAACAGAAAAAGAATCGTCAGATTTTTTCACAACTTTGTGCTTTCAATTTCCAGAAGAGCATTTGTTTGTGTCTCGTGGATCGGCTGCACATGTGGAAGAAAATCGGGTTTCTGACAGACATCACAGGAAAAGACACTTACCAAGCTTTTTCGTAAGCATGCACGACGATAGACAACGGCACAAATGAGTGAATATTTTCAACAGTGCTTTAAAACGTTTGGGAAATGCAGGGGTTGGGGGCTGAGGCAGGCAGGCAGGGGAGAATTCAATTCAATGTATTTTTATAAAGCGCCTTTCACAACAAGGCTGCCCCAAGCCACTTGCGAGCAAGTGACCATACACTTTGTGAATAAGTGGAGTGAGGTGTTGCAGGTCTGTTTGATTTGATTCGATTTCAGGTGAAGCAATCTCTGTTGCTCAGAATCACCTGCATTCCCCATGGAGCTGCGCTGTGAAAATAAAAATCACGCAGGTAGTAATTAATATGGATGCCAGCTTTATCACATTAAAGATTTAGCGAGTGTCAGCAGTGACACCATCCTCTGCCACACAGAACGGATTTCTGTTCCAACCTGCTAGCGGTGATTGATTGCTCTGCAGACAACTTGCTCTGGCAGTATTGATTAATACGTCACATCGGGTGGTGTTGGGGGTGGGGGGTGTAGGGGGTGCTGTGCTCAGTCCTTTGTTTGCAAACCCCAAAAATTGTGAGACCTTGTGAACAACTGAGCAAAGGAAATAAATCTACTGTACAGTATGTGCCTCTGTCTTTATTTCCACCTGGACAGATGGAGGATTCTCAGATCCTGTACAGATGGAGAGTGGATGACACTGTTCTCACTGTCAGTAAGCTATCTGTTAAAATATTATTAAGGACATATATAAAAACATATGATATTGATTAGGCTCACCACTATGATGAGAATTGGGGTGTATTATTAATATCCAGTTGCTCTACAGTAGAGGTTGGGAATAATCCCAATATGTCACTTAGTAATGCTTGATAAATCTTTCATTTACATGTGTCATGAGATACCTCTGGTCTAGGAGGTCACCAAAAAATATTTGTTTTGCAGAAAGCCGCAGTGATGTGCATTTTCCATTGTGTTATTGATCAACATTTAATCCATGATTAGAAACGCTGGCTCCCCAGTAGGAAGTCGGGGAAGATCAGGGGAAATTAGTCTGCACAGAGGTTTCTAAGTTCCTGGGCAGGCAGGGTGGGACCTCTCCTGTATTAATTTGTCGCGTTGCCCTAGTTTTACACTTTTACAGAACAAGCCCATTCCCTGACGTCTCCCACATGGCGGTGAAAGCCTGCACAGCTGTATTTCCTTCTGGAACAACGGCACGCCGCCGGGACGCCCCCTGCAATAATGAGCCCCAGCTCAGCAGCTCAAGGACAAATCCCAGAAGGCACCTATAGCAACGGGACCTCCAATATAGTTGTAATAGCGCAGGAGTGGAGGTATAAGCAGTTATGACAGCGTCCATCATCCATCCATCCATGCCTGCGGGACTCCCTGCCAGTCAAGGGGAAGAATGAATCTACTCTGAGATCATGGGCATCTGTTCGGTCTGCATGTTCCTTGGTGCCCTCTACCCTCCCCTGGTGGCAGATGAGCTGAGAGGCAAGAGACTGGCTTTTCAAAATCCTGACAAAGGGAAGGCTGAGCTTTGCCACAGATCAGGGATCAGAGTTCAGGGCTCAGGGTTCAGGGATCATGAATCGTGAATCATGGATCAGGGTTCAGGGTTCAGGGTTCAGGGTTCAGGGTTCAGGGTTCAGGGATTGTGAATCGTGAAGCGTGAATCGTGTATCATGAATCAGGGTTCAGGGATCATGAATCAGGGATCGAGGTTCTGGGATTAGGCTCCAGGATTCAGGAATCAGGTTCAGGGATCAGGGAGAGCCAAGTGCAAATGGACTCGATGGTAAGTGAGGGAACACGGGGGAACGGCCACAGGATGGGTAACGATTTTCCTTCAAGAAATGAGGTTCCCGGTATCACCTCTAAAAAAAGCAGGTGGGGCAGAAAGATCCCTACGTGTGTGTGCCACTCCTGACACACAGCGACGGGCAGCAGGGAGAGAGGGAGAATGACTTCCGCTGTGTCAGGGGACACGTCCCAGAGGGATCTTCCCTACGGCATGAATAGCAAGGCTCTACACATGTTAATGTCAGCAGCTCCGCAACGCACTTCACCCAGACGGCGACTGTGAAGACTGTGTCCTGTACAATGACAGTGACGGGTTCAAACCTCCACATCAGTGGCAGTGCAGATCCGTTAGGAGGCCACAGCTTTGCCAGCAGAGATGTCCCAGATCTTCATCATCATCATCATCATCATCATCATCATCAGCACATTGCATCACTTTCAATAACCACTAATCCAATTCGGCTAAAATCCAAAGAATTTCCTCAGGCGAGATGAATCCGCCTGTGGCAGGAGTAGGCTTGTTCTGTAGCTTGGAGCAGCTCTCCTTCACAGACATGAAAGATTTGGGCCAACGCCCGCAGCCTAACACTTCTTCTTGAGCTGCATTGTGACCTGTGAGCTGTGACACCAGCCAGAGACACAGGGGGCCGCACCCACCGGTCTGAAACTGTACACGGGCGGCATATCAGAGAGGGACCAAGACCCAAGACACACAGGAACCCCGAGGAAACTCTCAGAACGAGTCGGGGTGAAATCACACGACCTGCCACTGAGCGTCTCTAAGTAAGTGGCAACACAGTTCAGAGCACCCCGAGATGAACTGAGCCAGTCACGGCTCCAACCTCCCCCCCCGCCCCGGCCTCACCTCCACGAGCCCCTGCAGTATCCTGACGAAGATGACGCAGCCGTAGTGCACCCGCGCGGCGGAGGGGATGAGCATGTTGAGGGTGGAGGTGAGGAGGATCGCGGCGCCGAACACCCTGGAACGGGAACAGGCTCGTGAGCTACCGTGGCCAGTGACACCCCAACAGCTCCTGACACCCCAACAGCTCCTGACACCCCCGCTCCCCACCAGTGGGGCCTTTTTTTATCTTAAACGCGCTCCCCTTTGGCAGGAGTAACGCGCGTTTCGTTATTTCGTTAGGGTCTCGCTAGGGTTAAAAATACAAAACAAACTCAGAAGTACTCAGCGCAAATTAAGCCGCTTCCGCACAATACAGATTTTAACGCCTGATTTAATTTTTCGAGGGCGTTTCGGTGCTTCCAATAAATATTCCGTACTTCGCGTAGATGTTTTCCAACGAATACATCCACAAAGATATTCATACACCCGAGTATGAAATAATTATAAATCTTATATTAAAAATAAATATTCCCCATGTCGCATGCCTACGCACCTATGCCACTGGCCAGCCAGATGCGAACCGCATTCATTCACAGTTTGTGTAGCGCGTTACTCGGATAACTGGATAATTTTTCACTTTTCAGCTCGGAATCGCGAACACGCCGCGTCTGAGAAGGTGTTTTGCTTTAAAAGCACGATCTGAGTGACAGAAGAAAATCTGTTTTTGTTGCTTTCCAAAAATAAATTAAGACACCCAGATGTTAAAGGGTGTTAATTCGATGGAAGCGCACAATAACACATAATTAATAATAAATAACGATGCCCTTTATCTATTTAGAATTAATTGTGTCAAATTGTGACAAATGATCGAAATTGAATGGCGTGCCGGCATCTCCAAGTTACATCTTACTATGTTAAAGTTTATATATGCATATATTTAAAATCTTTCTTTGTCGTCTCCTAAAAAAATACACCCTGAGCTATAGGCGCCTTTGAAATGCCCTCCAGGCAAAAACGAAGACAAATGTTCGGTTTCGCGGCGCGAACTTGAAATAATGTTTATACATGGGGAAAACAATCGACCCCGTAGTTAATAAATGTTCCAACGAAAACGAAATGCGGAAGGCGTTTCGAAATCGTTTCGAAATGTTCGCACCGTGAGAAGTAAGCCGCGGTTATCGACAGGGAGCAATCGGAGAAAAAGTGATCGGAACCGAAACGCGCCCTCTCCGCGAGCATCTAAAAGCGCCTCTCTCCCGAAGGCGAACCTCATCGTTAAATTCAAGACTAGAAATAAATAACAGCCGTGTTATTAGAGAAATACCCGGAACCAGGCAGGGTTTTTATTCAAATGATAAATACGTGGACAGCGCGACTGTTTTCATTTGAGTTACAGTACATTTCCAATTCCGTTGTCGTTAAAATAGGGAAATCATACTTTATGTACCATATAACATTATTATTATTAGTAGTAGTAGTAATAATAATAAAATAATAATAATGGAAACGATACAATAATTCCAGTCATGCAAAGGTCTAAAGATCGTTAAAAGTAAAAAACAATTCTGTTATAAGAAGTGAAAACGATTATAAGCGGACAAACCCGGAAGACCGGGGTGGGCGACGGAGTCTGTTTTTTTGACGAGGTTTCCCTAATGAATTACGTATGACACGAATGACACGACCTCTTGGATCTTCCATTCAGGTTGGGGTCGCCCCCGCCCTCCCCGCACACAGGCGCGCGGCCCCGGTCGCGCTGGAGCGCGCCTCAGTCCGAGCTCCGGAGGCGCCCGCGCGGGGCTTGATCGACAAGATCAACGCGCCTGATCAAGCGTGATCGACACTTCAGGGATCATCGTTGGGTTCGGCTTCTAACAGCGCGATGCTGCTCTTTCTCATTTATTAAAATAATACCATTCAATTATTGCCTTATAATAATAATGCGTTTAAAATGACAAAATTACATGTCATTTGAGGCTTATACGAATCACGTTAAATCAAATAATCATAAAGCTGCTCTAAGAGTAGTAGTTTCTGCTGCCAGGATTACATTCAGCAGAAAAAGTCCTTGCTGAAAGAATATAAAATCAAGGACACATGCGCACCTGCGCTACAGAAAAATCTGAAAATAGAAGTCATCGCGATACAGTGCTATCAATCCTTGTGTCAGAAGGGAGTCTCTCTGTTTTGTTGCTCTTTAAACAGAATTAAAAACCAAATGTCGGCGCCGGCAGCCAGGGCCTCCGTGTTCCGAGCGCGGCGGCCGCGCAAATCGGTTTAGACACAGAGGCGCCGACAGCCGGTCTGCGATCAGCGATCAGCATAAAAACGCTTACACAAGCGGCACGTTTGTAATATTCTTAAACTCTCTGCCCGTCAACGGCGGCACAGAGCGCTACAATAATAATAATAATAATAATAATAATAATAATAATAATAATAATAATAATAATAATAATAAGTAGTTGAAGTAGGGAGCTGTGTCATCATGCGCAGGCTGCAAAGGAACAAGTACAAGGTTTATTCCTGCTGAAAAGAGAAGAAAACAACGTTTCGGCTGTGGAGCCTCTTTCGGGTGTGTGTGTAATAATAATAATAATAATAATAATAATAGTTACACGAAACGGCTAGTTTGTAATATTTTTTAACACAGTTCGCTCTAATCTGAAAATAGTTACAATTAATCCGACTACAGGGACAACGTTTACGAACGCAGTAAAAAGATTCTCTCTCTGTCTCTTCAGATGAACTAGAGCCGGTGTGTCCCGGCCGCGGCCCGGAGATCGCACAGGCTCTAGGACCCGGCTCGGCGGCGGGCCCCTCCTGGGGTCTCATTAACAGGTGGAGCAAAACCCCTCCGGGTGCTGAAGCTCGCGCCTCCAGCTGCACGCTCTTGCTCATTAAAGCCGCGCGAGGCTCTGCCACGGGCCGCCGGGGATCACCGCGAGACCCGGGCGACCGGGGTCCCACCGCGAGACCCGGGCCAAAATAAAACCTCCCCCCCCCCCCTCGCTTTCCTTTCACTGTTCAATCGAAAAGCGCGGAAGAGGAACTATCAATCTCCACGGGGTTACTTTGTGACACGAATATGCACGTACGGGTATTTCAAAGAAAATGTAAATTTTAAAAAGATCCGCAAATCAAAATGGAACAGAAATTTAAAAAACGATTATTTAAGGTAAGACTATTCAAATCACTCAAATATAGAGAATAATTATTAACTATACTAAACAAATAGTTATCCACTATATTTATTATATCTGAAAAAGGCTCCACGGCCGAAACGTTGTGTTTTCTCTCTTCTTTTTTTCAGCATGGAATAAACCTATGACTTGTTCCTTTGCAGCCTACGCATGCTGACGCAGCTACCCACCTGAACTATTTATTATATTATAAAATATATGTATTTATACGGTATACATACGGTATATATATACGGTATATTTATAATCTATTCAATATATATTAACTATAATTATTCATTATATTATATATAAACAAATGTAAAGATGTTAATACAATATCGAAAAATATAATCGAAATGAATCTACTACTAACTTCACGGCCGATCAGCCGCAGTCTCTGTATAAGACTCAGATTTTGCCGTTTGGAGAAATTTCTGCCTGGACAACCCGTCTCGCGCGCAATGACGTCACGGCTCGCCCTGACGCCGCATCACCTTGCGCCCGCGCGCTCGGGAGGGCGGGGCGAGAGCTCACCTGCCGCTTCCGGCCGGAGGTGTATTTGCAGAATGAGTTACCTGTTAGCTGCCAGTCTGGACGATATATACCCTCCCGGGATCTGAGTCACTATGTAGCCCCAGAAGAAGGAGCCATGGATCATGCCCACTGTCTCCGGGTCCCAGTTGAACTTCGCTTTCTGGGAGAAAGAAAACAGGAACGCCAGTTAGCAAAAACGCAAATATGTGAACAGTTCCTTCATTTCGTGGACGATTGAATTAAACATTGAACGAAACATCCATATTAAAGCACAAATTATACTAATATTCTAGTTAATTATCAAGAACTAAAGGAATACTACATCCTGTAAAGCGCTTCGAGAAGCCACCTTTAAAGACGCTTTATAAAATAAAGTTTATTATTATTACTACTGATATTGATGATGAGCAATTATAGATTATTATACAAATGATAATAACGATCGGGTATAGACGTTTTTTTCCATTGAGCTTCAGCAGAAAATATTGCCGTGTAATCTTTGTCTAAATAGTTTATTGGCTCCGTTCGTTTCTCTGTTTTCGTTTAGTTTATAAAACTGTGCAGCGTCGGGTCGAATTTTCATCTTAGGTATATTTTTCTAGAATTATTTGTTAAGATGAAAAGTACAATTCCCCGGCGAGAACAGAGGCGGAAAACTGCAGCTCGTTTTAACAATAATAGTGATAGTAAAAATAATAATAATAATACGTTTAAAATGACAAAATTGTATTTTAGTTCACGTTTAAAGGTAATGCGGATCCGAATAATGTGAAAACGTCTTTTAAAGATTAAAATTACTCTGCAAGTCATTTGACATCGCACGTGTTACACGCTCCTCCAACTCTCGAGACTCCCCCCCCTTCCCAAAGAGCTCGTGACAGTCTCAAGGTCATCGCAGCACCTGCGCGAGCCGCAGCGCTGCACGAGGCGGCCTGATTCTGTCTGTGCCGCAGAAACCCTTCCCACGGCGGCGGGGTCGAGGGAGGTTAAGGCCACCACCACATTAACGATGTGTTAATTGGTCAGGTCCGTGACACGTGCCCGTCCAGAGCCCCGGTGGTCTAGGGTCAGGGGTCAGGGCCCCCGCCGGACCTCTGAACACTTTTAAGTTGAAGAACAATCTCGTACGAATTCAGCTGAGCAGAGTTCTCTGCTGGAGAGAAACCCGGCCGGTGTTGGGTGTTCCCCTGCTCTGGCGGGTACATTGTGGACTTTAGGGTACATTAGGGTACACTGGGGACTTTAGGGTATATTCGGGTACATTGGGGACATTAGGGTACATTGTGGACTTTAGGGTACATTAGGGTACACTGGGGACTTTAGGGTATATTCGGGTACATTGGGGACTTTAGGGTATATTCGGGTACATTCGGGTCTATTCGGGCTCATTCGGGTACATGTGCAGGGTAGTAGGGGCTGTTGGGAAGCACCGGGCAATACGGACCTCCGTGATGATGATCTTGCCGCCCTGGTGGACCGTGCTGTTGTTGACCATGCCCACGATGGCCACGCCCAGGTTGCAGCGGATGCCGAAGGAGATGCAGAAGCCCAGGCCGCTCATGATGGCGATGATGTAGCGGCGGGGCAGCCCGAAGCACGTGCAGTCGCACAGGGGCGGCTTCTTCTCTCTGGTCTCCAGGGGCCGGCCGTCCTCCGTCAGCTCGATCACCTCGCCCGTCTTCTGCCTCTTCTCCAGCACCCTGCGCGCCAGAGGCGGACACCGTCACAGCGCCGGCTTCACCGGGCCCGACCCGCGGGCTAACGGGCCGGCCCCCGCGCCGCGATATTTCTTTAGCAACATGAAAAACAAATTCCACGAGTGGACAGGACCCGATGCCGGCGGGGTTGGGGTCACCGACGATCAACCTGTGGGAGTGGGTTCACGCTGCGATACGCACAAAGCAGGTTTTAAACACAACCGCAGAACAGACCACGCGTGGCTCGGCCCCCCTAAAAGAACGGGTTAAGTTCCTCGGTGTGTGTGTGTGTGTGTGTTTTGTGCAATACAGTAAAATGTGCATTCAAACTAGAAATATTTGATTACTGGGACCCTCCCCGAGGGATTGCGTCCGGGAGGCGGTGAACGCAGCGAACGGACGCTGAAATCAGACGAGAATTCAATTGCAATAGATTTTGTATTAAAAGCTCAAATGATTTTGAAACGGTAGATAGAACCGGAGACGGAAACCGGGGGAATTACAATCGAACGCCGAGGGTGTCGAGGGGCTTGATTGAGCCCCGCCAAGAGGGGGCGCCGTGGTGCCAGGCTCCTGGAGGAGCAGGTCTGTGCCCGACAGGTGCCGGTGCAGACTGGTTGTCGCAGACTTGCCGGTTCGAGATTTGTTCTATTTCAAAAGTCGGGCTTAGATTTCGTGCATTTCCTTCGCGTCGTCGTCGACGAAAACAATTACATTTGAACGAAAAAATCCCAGTATCTGAGCCCTTCCTATGAGTGTCCATACCTGTATTATTGAATAATAATAATCTGAATAATAATAACTCAGTATATCCTGTCCAGTGAGATGGAAATGCACCGCAGTGCAGTATCTCGTTTCCAGCAAACCTGGGCCTCTTGATTTTTCAACACAGGTACACAGATCGAAAGACAAAGGGGAAATATCGGGCTCTGCTACCCTTCTCCCGTCCAAAAACACAGGATGAATTAAGGGCGAGTGAAGCTGGATTCCGGGAATGCTAAAAACGCTGTAGACACCTCAACATCTGCTTGGTGACTGTGTTTTATTGCAGGGGTCACTGGGTTCTCTGCAATTCCAAATCAACGAGAAAATACATTTCCAGATGAGCTAATACATAAGAAAGTGATCGAAATTATGGAGAGAATGATATTTTCTCAGAATGCGCCGTAATAATGATATATAATATATATAACATAATTAGCCAACAACATAAAAAGCACGACGAACATCTTTTCATTTTCATTCGTTTCGATTCTACATTTTTGAAACAGAAACGAACGATTTGGAATAATAATAAGAAGAGGGGGTTTAATATACGTATTAGCTCGATTCGTTAATAATCAAATTTTAAAAATACGTTTCGTTATTCAGAAAGCACTCCATCCTTATTTGAAAATGGAGTAGAAAAACCTCACGTAACAGAAGGAGAATCTCCGTTTCAAACCGCAGATAGAAGTCACCTCAAATTAACAATATGCAAAAGGCAACGGATTCGAAAATCTTAATATCTGAATGGAAACACCGCTAGTTCTCCAGACGTGTTTAACGGCTGTAGTAATGTAGATACACAATACCCCATTCAGAAAGAGCCCTGGTTTTGTGTTTAAATTAATTTATTATTGAAGAGAGACATTTGCTGTCCAGTGGCGAGGATTCAGTAAAGGAGGAGAAGGGAAATGCACCCAAGTTTGACTCGCAACACGCCGCGGTGTAACGGAATGTCTGTGCAAATCGCCGTCACCGTTTCGAAAACACGAAATGTTGGGTTTTTTTTTATTATTAATCATCAATAAAAAAAACGAATTGTTAAAAAAAATATTCATAATTTCATGTAAAAACGTTGCGATTTAAAAAAAAGAAAAACCCAACAATTTGACGGATTTTAGGCCAATAGAGCACAACGACTCGTCTCTCGCTTGGCTTTCGGTTCGGGGCGGAAAATATTTACTACAAGCTGTAACAACAGAGTGCGACATTTAATATCAACAGCAATCGATCTGCGTTCAGATGAAGAATAAATAATGTAAAATAAAGCCTTGGTCTCCGCAGCGTCGAATCACTTTTCTCCCATGAATTATTTAAGCGTCAGACGGCTGTTTCTTCGAAAACGGAAGACCGCGCTGGGAGAACTGTGTGATCGAACACGTCCCAGGGCTACAGAAAAACCTGTTCCCGTTGATCATTCTTGCCGCCCGAGATTCTGCTTTATTTCACACAATTGCCTTTTTTTACCGACTCTAAACGGAATCGAAATTTTGGTTTTTAAAACCGGTTCCACGGTCAGGTTTTTTTTTTTCCATGAGATCTGCGCTCCAGGCGCTTCAAGTCTCGGCGTCAAACGGCAGACGGACCCGTGTTGGGGTTTGCTCGATTTTCCGAGGACGCTACCAGACTCAGAATCAAACCGCCGAATACCCGACCCGTAAGGCATTCAAAATCGCCTTCGAAAAGGAAGAGAGAGAGAGAGAGAACAAAAAAATAAAATCTTTTTGCATCAACTTCGCCGAGACAAACACGCGGGACCCCCAGCCAGCCGGACGCCAGCCCTACAGCCCACGCCCCCCCGAGTCCGCAGACCAGCCGGGCCGGCGGTCGGGTCTTACCTGTACAGATGTCCGAGCGACTTCACCGCCACCGTCTTCACCCGCTCTTTCCCGGCGAGCACCGTCTCCTTCACGGTATCCATATCCACAAGATGTTTGTCCCGGCAGCCTTGATTTTTATTGTTGCGGAAGAATCATATTAGGAGGAAATATGACCGCACATACTGCTAAGATTCGTTGATTTTTTTGGGGGGGAGGTAAATTTATATTTCCTTGTTTTTTTTCCCTTCAAAAATAATAAAACACCAGCTTCGGTTCCCCCAAAGTTTCCCCTCGCCGCCCCCCAACAACAACACAAAAAGACACACACACCAGAGAGAGCTGTAAAACGCCTACATAGGCGAAGACGCGAGGCTCGTCTGACGGCGCCTTCGCTCCGAATTACAAAGTCTTGAGCGCTTCGCTCGCCTCTCTCGCACTGAGCGCGGAAGGTGCCATCGCCTGGAGTCTCCGTTTTTTAAAAAAAATCTTTATCGAAAGTGAAGAGAACCCCCCCTTTAACAATCTGAGGTTCATTCACTGGGGGGGCTGAAAAAAATTAACCAAAACAAAATATGTGGTGTAGAAAAACGAGAAGATCGCCTAAATGCCCCCCCTAAAAAAAATCCAAAATTAAAAAAAACAAGAATCCAAATTTTTAAAGAGAGGGGGAAAAAGAGAGAGAGAGTGAGACCCCTCTTCAGGTGGACCTGCAGCGCGAGCGAGCCCGACACGCGCGCCCTGGGGCGGTCCCCTCGCGTGTTGTTACCGGCTCCGGGTCAGAGCGGATCCATTCGGGCAGCAGGTCCGGAACGCGCGTGTTCAGCACCAAGGACAGAGCCGGCAGGCGGGGTGGTCTGTCTGCGCTCCCGGACCGCCGCTCCAGCTGCTCCGACAGCGCGCTACGCGTTAGAGGCGGGGAGGGAGAGCGGAGGGGCGGGCGGGCGGGGGGGGTTGGAGGATGTTGTAAGAGGTGTGTGAGGAGGGTGGTTTTCGGGGGGGGGGGGTTGAGAGAGAGAGGTCAATGTCTTCATTTTTATTGTAACAAGCCGACCCCGGCCCGGGACCTGAACACGCCGTACAAAATGACCGTATTCTGGAAAAACTGGGGTCTGGTTGGTTTGCAACTTTACTTTGTACAGACTGGGGAGAAGGGACGGACGGACGGACGGACGGACAGTTGTGGGGGGGGGGTGATCGAGTGTTCAGATCAAAAGCGCCGCCGGGTCCCCTCCGTGCTCGGGGCCGGCGCTGCTATGGAAACCGGAGGCTCGTCCCCAGAGCAGGACTTTATTAAAAATTGACGAGTTGCTTCCATTTCTGCCTCTCTCCCTCCCTCTCCCCTGCTCGCACAGGCCCGGCTTGGAGGCAAATACGTCAGATTCTGGCGACGCCTCGTTGGGAAGGATGGATCACGCAACCTGCCCTACTTTCTTAACTCCATTCTCGTTCTTCTGGGCGCCCCTTGCAAGACAAGAAGCAGGATTCTTCCCCCTTCTCTCCACTCGCGATACAAACTCCCCTAAAAGAGGGATCCGAGCTCTCAGTTCTGACACGCTATTCAGCCGGACGCCACACCCCAGCTCCGACGCGAACTCCTCAATACTCTCAGCACCCGCAGCAATATTTTCGCACTGCCTGCCGAATAAAACAGCGCCCCGCACGCCGCTCTCCACAGCGCTGAGGATTGTGAAGTTTGAGGCCATTACGCGGGTGTGCTATTTGCGCGCTGCATTCGCTCTTTGAAGAAAATAATCAATAGGAGAGGCTTTCTACGGCTTAACGGAGCGGCCCCGGCAACAGGCGAGCTTTTATGCACTGGAGGTACTTCAGCAGGAGGGCGTCTCGTACATTAGTGCAGCGGGCTAATGGAGGAGAGATGTCCAGCTCTTTCTCGGCTGCGCTTTGACAATGTCGCCCCCTGGCGGCCGACGTACTGGCACTGAACTACACCGGGAAACGTCAGAAGGCGCAGCTCGCAAGCGACGGCTATACACTGGGGCAAGGTGCTGGCGAGCTCGCCCTGGGCACAGGTCCTGGGGGTTAGAGAACCTCCCAGTTCTGCACTGTACGGATGCATTAGGGACAAACCTGTTATGAATAAAGAGGACGGGTAGACAAAGAGAAGACCGTGGCAATGGTAGAGGCACAGAGGAAAACCTCTGCTGGCAGGAGTGTCCAGTTCTGGCCCTGGAGGGCTGCTGTCTCCGTAGGTCTTCATGTCAATTATATCTAACCCAGCTGGTTACTGTCTTAACTGGACCAGCTTAACCACTTCTCCTAACTTTTCAGGTGCTGCTGCTTCAAAGAGAAAACCTGCAGACGCGCTGACCGGCCCTGCAGGAGCAGGAGTGGACAGCCCGCAGACACGCTGACCGGCCCTGCAGGAGCAGGAGTGGACAGCCTGCAGACACGCTGACCGGCCCTGCAGGAGCAGGAGTGGACAGCCCGCAGACACACTGACCAGCCCTGCAGGAGCAGGAGTGGACAGCCCACAGACACGCTGACCGGCCCTGCAGGACCAGGGACTGGACAGCCCGCAGACACACTGACCAGACCTGCAGGACCAGTAGTGGACAGCCTGCAGACACGCTGACCGGCCCTGCGGGACCAGGGACTGGCCAGCCTAGGTTCACAGTTCACACTGCATTCCCAGTGTCAGGTCTGTCTATTGAAAGAGTAGAGCTCTGTCAAATGACACAGGCCTCTTCACTTAATCAAGAAAGTGCCCAGCATGCCCTTAAACACCTGCTTACCCAGACATCGTCTGGACCTGGATTCTAGAAGTGTTCACTGAAGCAAGTGCCACCCACACTCCCCTCCGAACCAGACGGAGCCCAGTTCGTTTTTCTCCATGTGCAGGCTAGGGGTCCCCCCAACACCACAAAACAGGCCACACGCGGAGGTCACGACTCCACCTGACAACCCTCTGAGGGGCTCTGGCACCTGAACGCCGCATGCCGAGAAAGAGAGATCACGTAACCGCCCCCCTTTGTGTCACTTTTTGGAACCGGAAAACGTCAAAGAGAACGAGGACACTGTGCTGAACGGTATATAAAGAACAATTTATTGACAAAACACTACAGCTACAAGAAGAAGTATTACCATCAGAAAATATAGCATCTGTCAAAAAATGTATATCTTCCCTTTTTGTCAGTCTAGGACAGATCTGGTCAGCACAGCGCTGAACGCCGGATTGGCCTGCTCGTGTCCTGGTGCTGGGCTGAGGCCAGCAGGGTGGAGATGTCCCTCCTCTCCAGTTTTGGGGTGTGGCAGCTGGAAGATGGGGGGGGATGAAGGACCTGACTCTGCTGGGGGAGGGGGGGGGTGTTGGTGCCACCCCCTGTCATTAAAACAGCGAAACCCCCATAGAGAAGAGCATTCTGGGACAGACCACAGGACAGGACCCTGATCTGGGGGGCAGGGTCACAGAACACAGGAGCCACGCTCGGAGGACAGTCGTCCGTGCTGGACAGAGAGGAGAGGAGGGAGCCACACCCACAAACGCTCACGGGGGAGAGGTGCAGAGAAACCACAGCTGTTTGCAAACCGCGTGGACTAACTCACAGAGCAACAAGAAGTTTGTTTCGCGGTTTCCAACAAGCTACCTAGTTGCTGGCAGCTAATGGACACTGAGCAGTTTCCACACCCCTTCAATGGTACTGTACTCCTGTGCTTATAACACGACAAGTTGACAGCCATCAGTGGGTCTGAATATATTTGAACAAAGTGCTGTTCTATATTAGTACACAGACATACATTCATAGTTATTACTATTAGTGACATTAAAAATGAATGTAGTTACTGTTTCAATAGGTGAAAAGGTATAAGGAATGAACCTGTGGCTTGAGTATTGCTTGAACGCAATAACAGATAAAGTGCATCTGGCCTTTAACCATGCTCACCAGCAGCAGGGTCCCTCACAAGGAGGGGTGTTGCGATGGGGGGTTTTGTGGACAGAGCTTCTCTCGTTCTGGTCCCTCAGACGGGACGGGCTTCACCTGCAGGATTGGCGTCGCCCCTCCACGCCCCCGAGCAGAGCCGACCTCTCGTCGCAGGCTGGGGGGCCCGGGCTCTCTCCCCGGCTCGGGTGGGGACCCCGGGGGAACGGGGGCTCGTCCCTGGTGAGGAAGTGCTGAGAGGCGGCCCCCCCGACGGCCAGGACAGCCCACAGGGCCAGCAGGGCGCCGTCTGGTGAAGCAAGAGGCGCAGACCAGACTGAAACACCTTCCTCTGGGTCTCGGCACAGTCATTACAACACACTCGCGCGCACATCCACAGCCATATCACCCTGCAGCTCCCAGCTGGCAACCCCACTGGAGCTCAGCAGTGTGAGCCTGGCCAGTACCTGGGTGGGAGACTCCTGGGAAAGCTGAGGCTGCTGCTGGAAGAGGTGTTAGTGGGGCCAGTAGGGGGCGCTCACCCTGCGGTCTGTGTGGGTCCTAATGCCCCAGTATAGTGACGGGGACACTAAACTGAAAAAAGGCGCCGTCCTTTGGATGAGACGTAAAACCGAGGTCCCGACTTTCTGTGGTCATTAACAATCCCAGGGTGTCTCTCAAGAAGAGTAGGGGTGTAACCCCAGTGTCCTGGCCAAATTTCCCCCTGGCCTTTACCAGTCATGGCCTCCTAATAACCCCCATCTCTGAACTGGCTTCATCACTCTGCTCTCCTCCCCACTGAGAGCTGGTGTGTGTGAGAGGACTGGAGCGTCATCCAGGGGGGGCTGCACACTGGTGGGGGTGGAGGGGATCCCCATGACCTGTAAAGAGCTCTGAGTGGAGGGGCCAGAAAAGCGCTATATAAGTGTAAGGAATTAGTAATTATGACATCCACTAGGCTTTGAAACCATGAGCAGCCCCATCCCATACACCCAGCAGGCTTGAGCTGAGGCCCTGCATTGCTCGAGTGGGTGTCAACCCAACACCACATCGTGCCCTCCTCCCTGGGGCATTCCAAATATACCCTCCCCGAGCCAAGCCCTGCTCCTTCAAGTAGATTCATAGCTGTGCAGGTAGGAGGGGGTGCATAGATACGCGAGGAATATCTACGTGTTGCATGTAACCTACAGGGTCTCCCATCATTCAGTACTGAGGCGTTAGCGCAAGTCAAACCAGCCAGCTAGCAAGAAAGCAACTCACCCGTGGACTGGAAAGGCGCCAGGATGATGGCCTGGGAGAACAGGGGGCTGACGGCTCTCCGGATCACACTCAGGAGAATGTAGGGCAGGCTGGTGGGGAGGTACGAGCCCACCATGAGCACTGCGGTGTAGGAGCCCACCCAAGCACAGGACAGGATGCTGAGCTGGGGGCAGGGTCAGAGAACACAGGAGTAAGTCTCGGAGGAAAGCAGTCCAGGCCGGACCCAGGGAGAGGAGGAGGCTACACCCATAAACATGATCACAAGGCAGGGAAGTCAAAATACTGCAGCCCTATGCAAACCGCATGGACTAACTTACACAGCACCTAGCTGCTGGTACCTAGCTGACTCGAGGAGAAACTGCTCAATGTCTGGGAAAGCTTGCAGTAGAGTATTCCTGCACCCAAAGCCAGAAAGCCAAAAAACAGAGGTTAAAAAGCAAGCACTTAAATTAAAAGGAATTAATGGGACTCGGTGATGAAGAGCTCACCTGGAGAATTAGACCCCCAGGAGTCCTGCAGGACTGGACGTGAGACCCCTGCAGTAAACTATGCACTATGCACCGGCCAGGTGGACACTGTGCCAGACAACACGCTGCCTGACTGGGCCAGCAACGGCCAGTGTCCCACTCACCGCTCTGGGGTAGGCCAGCACGACGGCAGGCAGCACGATGGAGATGGCCGTCACGCACGTCCAGAACAGCACGTCAGACCTCAGCATCTTCTCGTTCACTGCGTTTTAAAACAACAGCTCGGTAAAGGTGGGAAACGACCGATCCGTCGCGGAAAAGATCCTATTTTCCGGAGAGCACCAAAGGAGACGCGTTGCTCTGAAGTCAAGCACTTTCATAAAGATTTTATATCCTGAGTACAGCTCTGGTCACCCTGGTATAACCACAAATGGGCTATTAGCGTTTGCTAAGAGAACTTGGAACGAACCCAGGTCAGGTCCGACACACAACTTACAAAAGCGAGCGTTTCACCACAGCACACCACTCAGCTTATTGCTCGCAAAGGGGGATCATCAGCATGCAGTGTATTTTATTCACCAAACGCTGGGCCTTTCTGAGTTATATTTATATTACATGCATGTGGGGGGCACTGGGGGATGAGAAGAAATATGAATGAGTCACATGAACCCCTTCAGGAATCTTTGCTGGCCCCACACCAGAGTAACCTTTTTAAAGGGGAACTGCAGTCCCAATTTCTCAGATCTCGGTAACTAAACAGATTCATTGACGGGATCAGAAAACGTGACAAATGCCAAATTAAAAGCACAAAACCAGGAACTTTGTGAGAGCGCTGCAAGTCAGCACTTTGTTGCAAAGCCCTGGGCTCGCTGTGGGCAACAGGAAGAGCTCCCCCGCATTGAGACGCGAGGCGGCCCTTCCTGCTCACTAGTCTCGGTCACGACTACTGTCATGTGACGTCCGAGCGAATAAGCACAGGTCGCGCAGCAGACATTTCACAGCAGGAACGTTCTAATGTGACTTGCATGCAGAGTTCAGAAAACAGTATTTGGGGGCAAAACCGCCTTGCAGTCAAGAGCCACGTTTCTATTGGATTAAAAGAGCCGTATTCACAAGCCTGCTGGTTTGCAGTGTCGTTGGGCTGCATCACCACACTGGAGGGTTTGCGGCCTCGTTCTGAATCACAGAACATGGCGCTGCGCCCACCTGGAAATTGAATCTACTTTGTGATGGAAGTTGGGAGATTTTGCAAGCGACTGTGCAGGCCTGACTTTCACTGTGGTTTGAGATGCGCTCATCGATGCTGATTCTTCCTGACCCCGGTATATAAAAATAGGGTTGCAGGTGCCCTTTAACCCCGTCGGCGCTCCGACTTACCGAGTGGGGTGAACATTATAACCGCGGCCAGGAGGAACCCTGGGACCAGGCCGGCCAGCGCCGTCAGCAGGAGAGGCGCCCTGAGCCGCCACCCGCACAGAGCGAACAGGGCTCCCCCGAGCCCTCCGGTCACGGCGGCGGACACCAGACACACTGCGGGAGGAGACCAGACGACCCAGGGTGAGCCGCGGGCCCACGAACGCCCGGGGGCGCGCGCTCAGCGGCGACGTCGCGGCGCCAGAACTCACGGTCGTACGACGCGCCCGAAAAACGTCCCACCAGCACGAACGAGAGCAGGCAGAACAGCAGGAACCCCAAGAAGAAGAGTCCTGAAAAAGCCCAACGGGACAAAAGCGTCTCAGTGTTTCTCCCTCTCTACCAGCTCGAGGGCCTGTCCACACAAACCACGGGACGAGCGGAAAGGGCTTTTAAAACCGAGGACACGAGGCACTTTACGAAAAGGGGGGCGTAATCTGGAACCCCCTGTCCTGCGCGTTGTTTCCTTGGTGGTTTGTTTCAAGCAGTGGCTGAACTGAGATCCTTTAACCTGCTTAACCTCAAAGCTAAAACACTTACCGACCACAGGAAACCTGTGCCCAGCAAAGCAGACGAACAGCCCGTAGAGCCCCAGGACAGCGAAGAACACCCGTGACGAAACTGGGCCTACGGAAGCAGGGAACACGAAAACGTTCAGTTTTTGACCTGAGGCGGGGCTCTGGATTAAACGCTAATGGTGGTTTTCGAAGGCGGATAATGACGGGAAAGACCGAGGTGTAACAGTCTGTAAAAGGAATGTTTCCGGGGGTGAGATTTTCACAGCAGCTCACCTGTACCAGCAGGCAGTGAGGAACAAAAGGCAACAGGCGACTACCACCACAGCTGCTTTTACTAGCTCTGCAGCCTGCAGACTTCCTCTCCCTCAGCAGGAGAGTTGATGGTTTCTGGTCAAGAGGGAGGCCAGCGTCTCACACAGTGCTGGGAATCTGACCCGCCGCCCTCTCTTCACACCCGAGGTCAAGCAACGCACTCAACCTGCATAGATCCACCATCCCTGCAGCCCCACTGGGAAAGCTAAGGCTGCTGCTGGAAGAGGTGTTAGTGGGGCCAGTAGGGGGCGCTCACCCTGCGGTCTGTGTGGGTCCTAATGCCCCAGTACAGTGACTATACTGTAAAAAATTATCTTTGGCTGAGATGTAAAACCAAGGTCATGACTCTCTGTGCTCAATAAAAATCCCAGGGCATTTCTTGCAAAGAGTAGGGGTGTTACCTACTGTCCTGTCCAAATTTCCAAATTACCTACTGTCTTGTCCCATCCAAATTTCCCCCTGGCCTTTACCAGTCATGGCCTCCTAATAACCCCCATCTCTGAACTGGCTTCATCACTCTGCTCTCCTCCCCACTGAGAGCTGGTGTGTGTGAGAGGACTGGAGCATCATCCAGGTGGGGCTGCACACTGGTGGGGGTGGAGGGGATCCCCATGACCTGTAAAGCGCTCTGAGTGGAGGGGCCAGAAATAAGTGTAAGGAATTATTATAATTTTGTGCATCCAACACACACACACACTTCCAGACCTCTCCTGCACTTTCCAGCACCGAGGCAGTTCACCCAGTGCCAGCGGTGCCACCCTGCTGGTGTCTGAAGGGGGAGAGCAGCAGCCGTCCCCCCTCCGGGGCTGGATCACTCACCCTGACCCCGGCAGGGGCCGGGAGGGGCCAGACCGCAGCTGTAGGTCGACACAGGGACGTACAGGGAGGCGGTGTGACGCAGGGGGTCCCGGACCACCACAGCATAGATCACCCCAATGCTGGCGAAGGGGCTGACGAGCAGGCGGGTCTTGTCGAAGGAGGTCAGGGAAGCGATCTGGAACGGCAGGAGACACCTTGAAGAGAGAGCAGCGCTTGATAAGGGACTGCGAGGACGCGGACCCCAGGGCAGCCTGGCATCATAAACCAGGGCACTGTGGACAGGCTCTTTAGAGGGGAACTGCAGCCCCAACTTCTCAGACCTGCTATTAAATCTCGGCAACATAATCAATTCGTTGACGTCACAGAAAAAATCACATTCTGAATTAAGCACGAAATCTTGAACTTTGGAAAAGTACCGTAAGTTGCCGTGTTGTCAAAAACCCCTGGTGTCGCCCCAAGAATTGCGATGTGATGCGGCCCTTCCTGCTCACTAGTCACTGTCATGACAGACATCCCACATAGAGGCACGCAATCCCACCTTCCTCCCATACTGCTCCACATTCTGCACCGAGCTCATCCTCGCTAGCCCGTCAAACAGCCCGGCCTCACTGACGTCCACCTCCAACAGGAAGTACTGGTAGAGGTCGTAGGTCAGCCTCCACCTCGAGTGGGTCCCTTGGCCGACATCACACGCTGGGGGGCTCAGGTTTCTAACACCACCGGGGGGAGAGAGAGAGAACACGTGAGGACAAAGGCCAGCACTCGAGGAGAAAGGGGTTAGACTGGCCAGAACCGTACATGTGAGCTCTCGGAGTACGGGCACCAGGATCGGTGGAGGCTCTGGAAAAGAATAATACGCATTTGGGTTTCCGAGCAGCATCTGTACTACCCTGTAGCTCACCACTGGAGCTCAGCAGTGTGAGCCTGGTCAGTACCTGGATGGGAGACTCCTGGGAAAGCTGAGGCTGCTGCTGGAAGAGGTGTTAGTGGGACCAGTAGGAGACGCTCACAATGCAGTCTGTGTTGTTCCTAATGCCCTGGTATAGTGACGGGGACACTATACTGTAAAAAAGGCGCTATCGTTCAGATGTGAAACCAAGGTCCTAAATCTCTGTGGTCATTAACAATCCCAGGGCGTTTCCCGAGAAGAGTAGGGGTGTTACCCCGGTGTCCTGACCAATTTTCCCCCTGGCCTTTACCAGTCATGGCCTCCTAATAACCCCCCTCTCTGAACTGGCTTCATCACTCTGCTCTCCTCCCCACTGAGAGCTGGTGTGTGTGAGAGGACTGGAGCATCATCCAGGTGGGGCTGCACACTGGTGGGGGTGGAGGGGATCCCCATGACCTGTAAGGAGCTCTAAGGGGAGTGTCCAGGAAAGTGCTATGCAAATGTCTTAAAACCCGCTGGCAAGCTCTGATGTTTGTGAAACTTGTACAATGTTGCGGATCGGATCCATTTCGAACCACTTGTCAGCTCACCTTGCAGCCCCTAGGTTGGCGGGCGCGAACTCTACCACGGTCTCGTGGGCCGTGAAGCCCAGGTGGACATTGGGGTCGTTTTCCATGTCGAATTCCGTGTTGCACGCCCCGGGAACAGGATCTGGAGGAAAAACACACCGGGACAGAGGGACACCATTGCAGAAGACCTCACCGCTGACACGGGCACGGGCGAGAACACACGGAGACACTGCGCGCAGACCCTCGCAGAAGGCTCGACGTTTGAGACGGGCCCCTGCTCGCTGGTGGGGCTCATTTTCAGGCGGCTGAAAGGAAGCCGTGTCCTACTGCGCCGCACACACCTTGCTCCCGGTAAGGCACGACGCTTACGAGCGCGGTGACGTTCTCCTCGGATCTGATGAAGAAGGAAGCCCGAAGCGCCGACTCCTTCAGCGGGATCCACAGCCCGGCGCTGGTCCCGTTGTAGGACGCGTCACGGGGGAACGCCTGCAGTACCAGAAGCGGACACTGGGGGTCAGTCGCGGCCCTGCAAATCACGGCTCGTTTGCAGTTTCAGCCTCAGCCTTTATTACAGTTGCAGATTATTATGTGTATAGTGAAACAATCTGGGAAGACACCCGTGTTTGGACAGCTTACAACAGATGTAAAGACGTATTTCCAGACTATATCGCAATGTTAGACCTGATCTTTACCTCGTTTAATCTTTTTTCATGAAGTGTAATTGTATTACAGTACGTTTCCCTCACGATGTCACTGATGTGCTGTATGTAGTCGTTTGTATTGTATGTAGTTTTGTTGCTACAATAAGAAATTTCAAAAAAAGGTTTCGGTGTGGCAATGTTTCGATTTCATGTGCGGGCTCTGCTACTTGATTGAGTCCCTAACTACACCGACAATTAAAACTGGCGCTTTCCACAGGAAAAAAGTGTTCACGCAAACTTATAACTCAGCCGGAACGAAAAACCAGCCCAGACACGACAAAAAGCCCCTTAAAGAGACTCTTAAGAATCGCAAGAGCGGGACGGCCCTCCCGAGGCGAGGGGTACCTGTGACTGGGACAAGGTGACGCGGCGGGACTGGGTCTGCGCCTGGACCAGCACTCCCACTCCGGCGTCGCCCACTTCCGCCACCAGCAGCTCGGGGGTGTTGGCGAGCAGGCGCAGGAAATACGGCTGGGAGAGGGGGACGGCGAGACCACCTAGTTCAGAACAAAAACCGGAGCAGAGGCTTGTGCTGAGTTCCGTATAAAGGCTTGGCTACACGCGTGCTTTGCGAGTCGGATGAAAAGAGACAATTACACTCAACGTCTAGTTGAGTAAACAGTAAACTGTTGGACTGAACAGTAAACTCTCTGCTACATCTGGCTTTTCCCATTTACAAGTTTTTGTGCAATATATGCCAGGGACGTGTGCCATATATTTATATTAATATCGTGCAATACAACTTTTTGTGTACTGTTCTGGTTTGTTCTTTGTATATTCTGGACCGTGAGTAACTCTTTAAGTGCACCTCTCACTGTACGGATTGTTTTGTATGTATTGTATTGTTGTATTATTGTATCATTTCGTTACAATGTGCTGTGTTGACTGTGAAGCTGCTGTTGCACTGCAATTACCCTCACGCGATCAATAAAGTATCTATCTAGTTGTAGCCTTGCTTTTGTAGAGCAGGCATGAAGCTACGACTTTTATCGACGCGATGGCGTGCATGCTGGAGCGCCTCAGCTAATGAGCACGAATAAGCACCAGCTCCCGGTACTGTCTGTACCTTCAGCACTGCGAGACGCCGCCGCCGCCTCTCCGCCGAGCCCGGGCAGCCGGCAGACCGCGGCCAGCAGGACGGGCCAGCACAGCGAAGCGTCTTTCCGCGTCATCGCCCACTCGTCTTCATGTAGTCCCCGTTAGCGAGCAGCCGAGGCCGAGTCGCGGAGTTTCGCCTCCCCTCCGGCTTCACTTCCTCGTTTCGTGCCCCGGGTGACGTCATCGACCTACGCCTGCCCACCCCCCTCCTCCTCCAGATCTCCAAAAGGAGAAGCCCAGTCTGTGAGCCGCCCGTCCTGACTCACTATTGCGAGAAGTCTACCTCCCTCACACAGCAATTTCATTACGTTTCTGTAAGTATATTCTGGACTCCAGCCGTGTGGCTGAGCGCAGTCCCGTGTTTCGCGCACGCCCGGCGTGTCCCCGGCCGCGAGTGGCACGCTGCAGGTGGCTGCTCAGAGTTATTCAAGATTTCGGTAGCGAGTCTCAGAGGGATCTTGGCACCAATTGGACAGACGCTTTTAAGATCCAGGACCTTTTCCCGGCTTCATTTAAACTATCTTAGTCAATCTTATTCAACAAAACACGTTGAATAAAGCAGTTTTTAGCTCTCTCCGCCGCTAATACTCAATTTGACAACAAGCATAAACGTCTTAGTCCTTTTTAAACCCCAGCTACTAAAAAAAAAACATTACTCTCACCCTAATAAACCCCCTTCCACAGAGACACACTTTTACATTAAAGTACGCCCTCCCTAAAGGCAATCAAGACTTTAGAGCGGTTTACTTGTTCCTCCTGCAAAGGAACAGGTAAAGGTTTATTCCCTGCTGTAGAGAGAAGAACAGAAACACGTTTCGGCCGTGGAGCCTCCTTCGGGCGTGAGGTTAGAGCTGTTTCCTGGGTGTGGAAGGGAGCGCTGGTTGATGAAGTAATTGACTGATTATCCCCCCCAAGTAGGGAGTCCAACAGCTCTGTCTACTAGGACTGATATAGCTAACGGCTTCAATAAGCAGGTTGTTGTCAGCAAAATGTGCTCTGGGATGAATCCTGTGGGTGAAGTCGACTTGGGTTTGGGGGGGATGCCCAGCTTCTTGGGGACTTCTACGAAACCGAGGCCTTTGCTGAGAAGAGATCGCAGGTCCTGTGAAAGGGAAAGGTCAGAGGGTACAGTCACAAGCAGGTTAGGATTGGTGGAGGTGGTGGGGGTGTTTTTTTTTTCTGCAGAAGCTGATTGACTTTTTTGTCCTTCTCGGAAGTGAGGAACTGGTAGAGCTGGGAGTGGAGGGATCTGCTGAGGCGGGTGATGAAGGGAGGATGGGGCGGAGCTGTCAGCGCTGCTCTGATGTTGTCAGAAAGGGGTTAGTCTGTTGTTTGAGGGAGGAAGCATGCGTTTCCTCGAAACGGGCCCTAGAAGTCTCTGAGTGTCACTCTGGGTGGTGTCAGACGACATCTGTAAAGGACTAGGGGGTGGTTAGAGAGCCTGTCTTGGGGCAGGTCGCTGTGTTTGGTGAGAGGAGGGGGGCAGGCGGCCCAGGGAGGAGGAGAAGAAATGACGAAGAGATCTGGAGAAAGATTTAGAGGAAGGCACAGTGGGTGGCAGCAGAAATAGGCTGAAGTAGTTGAGGTGGGGAGCTGCGTCAGCAGGCGTAGGCTACAAAGGAACAAATAAAGGCTTATTCCCTGCTGAAAAGAGAAGAAAAGAAACACAACGTTTCAGCTTCTTCACACCCGAAGAAGGCTCCGCGCCCGAGACGTTGTGTTTCCTTTCTTCTCTTTCCAGCACGGAATAAACCTCTACTTGTTCCTTTGCAAACTATTTTATGGTCTTTTGGCGGCCTCTTGTGGCGGGATCCGGTCACTACAGTCTACACACCAATTCGAGCTTTACTGTGCCATTCGGGGAGAGTCGATTGACAGATCACTGCCAACATAACAACACAACGACAGACTATATAAGTCGAAGCCTCACACCGAAGCACAGAGGAGTAGCGTTTCAGCAGGGAATTGGGTTTCCAAGTACGTTTTAATCCTCAAGATGGCCTGGACGAAGAAAACATATTTTGCATCCAGTCGCCCACCTTCAGTTGGCCGCCCCCTGGTAAGTGTTGTGGAGTTCTTCCGGAAAGCACAGGGCTCAGGGCAGGACCTGAACTGGTGAGTTCACACACACACACCTACACAACCTCAGGGACGATCCACGGACAGCAGTGAACCCGGGCAAGCAGGTTGGTAGGCCTGGGAGGTGGGAAGAAAGTGGAGCAGCCGGAGAGAGACCACAGGAACTCAGACAGAACCTGCAGACTCCACACAGAGGGTGTTCTGGTCCAGAATCCAACCCTGGACCCCGGGGCTGTGAGGCTGCAGGGCCACAATGCTGGTGGCGTTTTGTTCATGCACGTGAAATTCCTGGACTGCCGGCCTAGTGATTGGTGTGACACACCTGCGGTAGCGTGAGGGCTTTAAATAGGTGGGACCCAGCAAAACAGACACAGACAGAGCCGTGAGGTACAAAACTGAGCTCTTTTATTTTACAGTGTGCCGCTCGGGGCAGGGGAGGGACGAAGACGGCGGGGGGCAGAGGAGGGGGCATCACGCCGGGCACACGGCCGCCACGTGCGGCCCGACAGCGCCGTGCCCCTTGCCGCGGGCCCGCCGCCCCCCCGCCCAGGCCCATCGCCCCCGGCACAGCCCGGGCAGCAGGGAGCAGAAGTGGAGCCGGAAGTCGCCGCCGGCGAGGAAGACGAAGAGCGGGTTGATGCAGGTGTTGAGGCTGCAGATGCACATCTCCACGGTGAAGACCACGTCCACCGCCGGGAAGGAGCCGGGGCCCCCGGCGGGGCGGGCGGCGCGGGCCACGATGGCCAGGTTGCGGGTCAGGTGGTAGGGCAGGTAGAGGAGGGCGAAGACGACGAGCACGGAGTACATCAGGCGGGTCAGCTTGCGGCGCCGGTGGGCGTGGCGCGGGAAGTGGCGCTGGCGCCGGAGCTCCCGCAGGCTGCGGCAGTAGCAGTAGAAGATGCCCGCGCAGGGCACGAGGAAGCTGCAGGCGGTGCAGCTCAGGGAGTAGGGCAGGCTGGCCGAGGTGTCGTCCAGGAAGAGGTACATGGTGCAGATCGTCTGGTTGGTCCCGGGGCACCGCTGCGTCAGGGTCATGCCGGCCACCGGGTAGCTGATCACGATGCTGACGCTCCAGATGGCCAGGCAGACCAGCAGGGTCTGCCGCCGGCCCAGCAGGGCCAGGGACCTGAGCGGGTGCACGATGGCCAGGTAGCGGTCCAGGCTGACGCAGGTGATGAAGTAGATGCTGACGTAGAAGTAGTTGTGGTACAGGGTGCGGACGGCCTTGCACAGGGGCAGCCCCAGGGTCCAGCGCAGCTGGTCCAGGCGGAACTGGATGAGGAAGGGCAGAGCCAGGAGCCAGGAGGTGTCGGCCAGGGTCAGGTTGCAGAGGAAGAGCGTGCTGCGGTTCCAGTGGCGCACCCGGCGGAAGAAGACCCAGAGGGACAGCAGGTTCAGGGGGAGGCCCAGCACCAGCACCCCCAGGAAGACGGCCGGGGTCAGGTACATTTCCACCAGCAGCAAGGCTTCCTTTCCCGGGGAGCTGGTGAAGCAGAAGTCCATCTCTGGAGGCTGTGAAGACGAAGGAGAGGGTCCGTCTGATTGGGTAGGTGACGGAGGGCACTCTGATTGGATAGGTAACGGAGAGGGGCAATCTGATTGGGTGTGTGACGGAGAGGGGCGATCTCATTGGGTGTATGACGGAGAGGGGCGATCTGATTGGGTAGGTGAAGGAGAAGGGCGATCTGATTGGGTAGGTGAAGGAGAGGGGCGATCTGATTGGGTAGGTGAAGGAGAGGGGCGATCTGATTGGGTAGGTGAAGGAGAGGGGCGATCTGATTGGGTAGGTGAAGGATAGGGGCAATCCGATTGGGTAGTTGAAGGAGAGGCGCGATCTGATTGGGTGGACAAAGGAGACACTTAAAGCATGAAACAAACAAGGAAACTACAGGTATCATCATGAAGGCGTGAATTGGCGTGAATTGCAGAGCTTTCAAGAAAACTAGAACACAATCGATGTTCTTAAAAAAGCCAACGTTGCACACATGGGCGATAGAAAAAATATTTGCTGAAACTGTTTGCGTTTCCTGTTGGTATCTAATTCCCCAAGAGCAAACATGGTGTCTGTGGTATATAAAACTGTTTTCAGAAGATAAAAGATACATTCCACTGTGCGCTCAGGTTAGTTTATGTAAAGCCTTTCTCAGTTAATGGCAAGAGAAACAGACTCTGGAGAGATCTTTGGAAAGTGACTGTTGGCAACAGCCAGACCTCACTGACACTTCTGCAGATGTTTTGGTCAATGTCTGAAACAGGATTTAATAATCACCATCCTGGCACTTACCCCTAGCTTTAGTGAGGGTCCAGATGTACTAAATACAGTGTTTTCGAAAACAAAGCTCATCTTTGACAAGAACAACACTGTAATAAACCCAGAGCTAGGACAGGGTGTTCCCACACCAAAGACAGTATTTTTTTTTAGTATTCTAATATTTGATATCAGCTGAATCAGTTTCTTCAACGTTCCTTTATAAGAAATTCAGTGTGACTCAAATCAACAGGGACAAGTGGTTTTATTTTGACACCATATAGGACAGAAAGATTGACACTGATACAATTTTCAATTAAAGAGTAACTGCAACACTCATAATACCGCTAAAAGAATCAGCACTGATGAGCGTGTTTTAACCCACAGTAACTGAAAAATGTGCACAATACCTTCTTAAAACTTTAAATTTACATCACAAAATTGAAGAAATTTCCAGGTATGTGCAGCACCGTGTTCTGCGATTCAGAACGAGGCAACAAAACTTCCAGTGAGGTGAAGCAGCCCTATTACACTGTAAAAAAGCAGGCTTGTGAATCCATCTCACTTAACCCAATAGACATATTGCTCTCGACTTCGAGACGGTTTTGCCAACAAATACTACTTGTTAACTCTGCATGTAGATCATGTTGGAACATTTCTGCAGTGAAATGTCCACTGCATAACCTGCACTTATTTACTCGTGCATCACAGTACATCAGTCAGTAACTAGTGAGCAGGAAGGGCCTCAACACATGGCAATTTCTTGGGAACTCGAATGCGTGTTTGCGACTGCATGGCAACTTACAGTACTTTCACTTAGTTCACGATTTTGTGCTTCATTCAAACTGTGTAACTCGTTCCTATAATGTCAAAGAATTTATTTTGTCACCAACATTTATAGTAGATGACCCCTCCCACCCCTTCCATAAACTCTTTGTCCTCCTACCATCTGGGAAAAGAGGTCGCACTGTACGGGCCAGCTCCACCAGACTCTGGAACAGCTTCTCCCCACAGGCTGTCAGGCTCCTCAACACCCTGGAATCTACTTGCGCCCACCCCAATTCCAGAAACAGGGTTTAAATCCCCCCAGTGTGTTGTGTATGTTGTACTATGTATTTGCCTTAGTAATTTGCACTATCTGCACTTTGTACTATGTGTATCCTGTCTACAATGTCTGTGTCAGTGTCCTGTCTGTCCTGTCTGTATTTACACCGTAGACCAAGAGGAACGATATTTCGTTCCGCTGTATACTTGTATATGGCTGGAATCAAAAATAAACGTGAACTTGAACCATTTACTGTACGGGTGCAATGTTCCTTATCCCCGGGAGGTGGTGCTCACTCCAACCCCGAAAAACAGCGGATTACAATACGCTTCAAAACTGACGCCGCCTGGCGAACCTGCGCTTCCAGTCATAAACAAAAAAATGCCAAATCAAATTAACTATAAAGTAATGCTTTCGAAAAAGAGTGTGAAGCGCGGACACTAGGCACTTTATGTAGATACATTCAATTCCAAACCAAATAGATACCAATCATTCATTATATAGTTATATAGCGGGGAATTACTCGTTTATGACTGCACGCCAGCCAACCCGAACCTGCAGTCAACGGAGTGCTGTTTGTTCGGCAAGCCAAATGAAAACAATAAATCTTATTAAACGCTCAACAGGCATTTATTTTATCAAAATAAAAGCCACACGGCCCGAAGAAACAGTAGGCTGGCCTCTGGGAGAGAGGCACGCCTGTACCTCCGCACTGCCGGGACAAGACAGTTTATATAGCGGTGCGCTGGTCGTCAGACGCCCGGCTTGTGACTGGAGAAACAGTGTGGCCGCTTCCATTGCGGACTGAGGGAAAACAAGTTGGTAACAAAGGGCGCAGAATCGTCACTTCATGTATTGAATGTATTGATCAGGGCTGCTCAATCTCCTTATTGAACACAGCAGCACCTGTAGAGCCGAGAGGAGCTGGGAAATGGGTCCAATTAAGCCAGTAACTAGTTGGTTTGACTCGTTAGGAGCTGGGTAGGATTGAAAACCTGGAAGCCCTGTTCTCTCTGGGAGCAGGATCGCCCCCCTTGCTATGAGTGGTGCCTGGGTTCCCCACTCCGATCCTGGGGGTCTGAAATCCGGGAGGTCTTCAGTCTCCTTAAGTCAGCGCCAGTTCTTCCACTGGGAGTGTGAGAGTTAAACCGATCTACTTAAGCAATTAAGATCTAATTGGACCAATTTATCCCCTTCTCCTCAGCCTTAAAGTGCTCGTGATTTACAGGACACAGGCAGGCTGCTGGATTCTGGACTCGGGGGACCGGAATGGGAAAACTCCCGGAGCCGTCCAACAATCCCAACGCAGGCTGTGAAGGAGCAGGTAAGGCTGTCTGGTATGGATGAGTTAAAAAAGAGCTTGCTTTAGTCTTACCTGGATTAATTAAAACTCAACAAAACAATGAAGCCCAGGTGCCTTTCGCTAGTCCACAGCATCACAGCAGCGAGGAATACACTGACTGGGAAGTCTTCTAATCTTACCGAGGATTGTCATGATCTGTGCTTGTCGTAAATGCCAGACAACCATGCTGAAACAGCTTTTCGTCTGCACTCTGACACTCTGTGCTCCACAGCCCCTTCGTTAACGAGTGGGGGCACAACTCCACAGCCCCTTCGCTAACGAGTGGGGGTACAACTCCACAGTCCCTTCGCTAACGAGTGGGGGTACAACTCCACAGCCCCTTCGTTAACGAGTGGGCACAGAACTCCACAGCCCCTTCGTTAACGAGTGGGCACACAACTCCACAACCCCTTCGTTAACGAGTGGGCGCACAACTCCACAGCCCCTTCGTTAACGAGCGGGCGCACAACTCCACAGCCCCTTCGTTAACGAGCGGGCGCACAACTCCACAGCCCTTTTGTTAAGGAGTGGGCACACAACTCCACAGCCCCTTCGTTAACGAGTGGGCACACAACTCCACAGCCCCCTTCATTAAGGAGTGGGCACACAACTCCACAGCCCCTTCGTTAAGGAGTGGGCACACAACTCCACAGCCCCTTTGTTAAGGAGTGGGCGCACAACTGCGCAGCCCCTTCGTTAAGGAGTGGGTGTTGGAAACAACACTGACCTGAGCCTGGCTGTTCCCCATCTGTGCGGCTGGGTGCTCCTGCTCTTCCTCCCAGAGCCAGCGTCTAGTAAGCAAGGCAGGCTGGTCCGGGGCTGCCCTGGGTAACAGGCAAGGCTGAGAGCCAGCCAAATATGGGCCTGAGCAAACACACTCAGCACAGCCTCACAGGCGCCGCGGCGCGCAAACACCTCCCGCACTGCTCTTTCGGGGAGGGGGGGGGGGGGGACATGCCGTCAGACGCCCTCCCGCTGTGGGGCTGGAATTCACCTCCCGTCCTGGTCTGCAGGGCTACCCAACGAGCCCCATCAGTTTAGCCACTTCTCCCTGCTCTTCGGGTTCTGCCTAAAGAGACTGAGAAACTTTCAAGATCCCCTTTCAAAAGTAGCAACGGGGACACTCTACTGTAAACAGGCGCCGTCCTTCGGATGAGATGTAAAACCGAGGTCCTGACTCTCTGTGGTCATTAAAAATCCCAGGGTGTCTCTCGAGAAGAGTAGGGGTGTTACCCCAGTGTCCTGGCCAAATTTCCCCCTGGCCTTTACCAGTCATGGCCTCCTAATAACCCCCCTCTCTGAACTGGCTTCATCACTCTGCTCTCCTCCCCACTGAGAGCTGGTGTGTGTGAGAGGACTGGAGCATCATCCAGGTGGGGCTGCACACTGGTGGGGGTGGAGGAGATCCCCATCATCTGTAAAGAGCTCTGAGGGGAGTGTCCAGAAAAGCGCTATATAAGTGTAAGCAATTATTATTTTCAAAGAACATAAGAACTGTGAATCTATTTATTCCCAAGACCTCCAGCTGTTTCTTGAAAGAAGACAAACCATGAGTTTCAAGTACATAGCTTGTTCCACACTCCCACAACCCTCTAGGTAAAGAAGTGCCTCCTGTTCTCGGTTTTAAATACAGTTTCCACAGTTTCCTCTTGTGGCCTCTGGTTCATATTTCACTGTTCAGGCCGAAGAAGTCCTCTGGGTTGACTTTGTCGGTGCTGGATCATGCCGAGCAGGAAAAACCTTTTCTAGAAGTTGGGCGGTCCAAACTGCACCCAGCATAGCGATGTGTTCCAGGACTGACCAGCCCCGTTGGCCAGCCCAGGTCGATGGTCTTCTCTCCTCATTGTGCCCCTCCCTCCTGTACAGATCCAGACTCAGCCCGGTCACTCATGAGCGGGGCTCCACTGGAGAGGAACCAGACACGATGGCCAGTAGAACGTGCTAGAAACGAACTGGCCTGGGCCCAGAACACACCCACTAGCACTACCCTATCGCCACAAAGAGCCAGCCCCCCCCCCGACACAGGTTGTCCACACTTCCTGTTTCCCGCGGACAGGAAACAGGAAGTGGGCGTCCTTGACCAGGGGTCTGCACCTGACACTGCGGGGCCCGCGCCCCATACCGAAGGAAACGGGTCATCCCATCGCAAGCGTACGCACCAGCGTACTGGTCCTCAGATAGCAAGAGACACGATCAGCTTTCCCTGGCGTTAGCCAGAGCAAGATGGCGGTTCACATCCTGTGTGATTACTGCGAATCGGATTCAGCAGCGGAAAAGTCCAGAGAATCTGAAGCGCAGCCCTGGGAGGAGACACAGCACGACAGGCGCTGAGGCGACTCCTCTGTGGTCAGGCTGTGCTCACGTCTCCCCCGGGTGCCGACAACGTGACATTTTTGCTGGCCGTGATGGCAGTTGGGCGTCTCCACCTTGTTTTCCTCTCTCCCCTGTTTGCTTTTTCGCGAGGGCGTTAATGGACGGGCACATGTTTTTGTTGCTGCCTGCGTTCGGCCCCCGACTGCCTGGTCTGCAAACATGCTGCTGGTATAACAGGAGGCGAGCAGCTGGCAGCTCCTGCGCTACGCGGGCACGCCTGGCATGATTCCACTGCAATCCAGTGCACTTCCCCCGTGCACGCGGGGTGACGCCCAGCAGCTCTTCAGAAACAGCCTTCCCCCACCGCCCCTAAACAGGATTCTGACCGTGATGCTGGGGAGGCCAGCTCACACTCCACTGATACTGGAGAGGCCCGAGCAAGTGTCAAACACTGAAGAGGAACATAATATAATCACCCCCATCTCTGAACTGGCTTCCTCACTCTGCTCTCCTCCCCACTGAGAGCTGGTGTGTGTGAGAGGACTGGAGCATCATCCAGGTGGGGCTGCACACTGGTGGGGGTGGAGGGGATCCCCATGACCTGTAAAGAGCTCTGAGTGGAGTGTCCAGAAAAATGCTCTATAAGTATAAGCAATTATTATTATTAAAATCCCGTGCCATGTGCAAATCACAGTGCTCTCTGACATGCTTCTCTGCAGTGTTGCACATTGTGAATTCCGAACGAATTTTCCTTTTCCTGACGAGTCTGTTTTTTTAGGTACTGCCAGCGGTGGTCATTAAGATTTTCGGCACCCTCTACCTTCCAATCCCCCCCCGTCAGGAAATGACAGTCGAATGTCACTTCCTGCCAGATTAGCCTCCGTAGAAATCCCATCAGTCAACAGAGGTCTTGTTCACAAACACCGAACCAGCCGACGAATATCTCAATTGAGACACACACATATAGAAAATTCCAGGTGGACACATGGCAATATTTGTTCAGTCCGGGCTACCAGATGGTCACATTGAGATATCATTTTGACATTAATGCAAGTGAGTAATGCAAAGGGCCTACCTTTCAAAAATGATTGAGTCAATAAATTCTATGAAACAAGATCTGAGAGTTGAGCAGGCTGTACAAACCAAGTTGGTCACAGCTTAAGACAACAGGCGTTTCAGCCTGTGAGCAAATCACACTTAAAATTAGTAAAAAACAGACCAAATAAAAAACGCTCATGCAGGAAGTCCTAGGATTTCCTGCATGAGCATTTTTTATGTGGTCTGTTTTTATTTTATTTTTTAACATTACTTTATTAACCCTTTACAATTTCTTGCATTAGGAATGATCTTTTCGCAGACCCCAGCTTGCTCTCCATGAGACACACAGACAGGGAGAGAAGCTGGGGGTCAGAGCACAGGGTCTGCCATAGTACAGCGCCCCTGGAGCAGTTGGGGTGAAGGGCCTTGCTCAGGGGCCCAACGGAGTAGGATTCCTCTGCCGGCTGCGGGATTTGAACCGGCAACCTCCCAGCCACAGGAGCAGATCCTGAGCCACAGGGCCACCACAGCGCCCAACGTGTGGGGCCAGCTGTGACCAACTTGGTTTGTACAGCCTGCTCAACTCTCAGATCTTGTTTCATAGAATTTACTGACTCAATCATTTTTGAAAGGTAGGCCCTTTGCATTACTCACTTGCATTAATTATTAATTTAACACATGCTTCTCTATCCCAGGCAGATGCTGAAGAGTAAAGCTGCAGAGAACTGGTTCAGAGGTCAAGCCTTTCGGCCTTGAGATTCCAACCACCAGGAAAGCAGCAGAACAGTTTGTTTGAGTCTCTTGCAGTTCTCGACAGGAGAGCACTCTAACACTCTCACCCTCCATTGTTGCTCTCCTACCTCCATTGTCGTTGTTTGCTCACTAATTAAAAATTAATAATTATAATTGCTTACACTTATATAGCGCTTTTCTGGACATCCCACTCAGAGCTCTTTACGGGTCATGGGGATCCCCTCCACCCCCACCAGTGTGCAGCCCCACCTGGATGATGCTCCAGTCCTCTCACACACACCAGCTCTCAGTGGGGAGGAGAGCAGAGTGATGAAGCTAGTTCAGAGATGGGGGTTATTAGGAGGCCATGACTGGTAAAGGCCAGGGGGAAATTTGGCCAGGACACCAGGGTAACACCCCTACTCTTCTAGAGAGACGCCCTGGGATTTTTAATGACCACAGAGAGTCAGGACCTCGGTTTTTATATCTCATCCGAAGGACGGCACCTGTTTACAGTACAGTGTCCCCGTCACTATACTGGGGCATTAGGACCCACAGACTGCAGGGTGAGCGCCCCCTACTGGCCCCACTAACACCTCTTCCAGCAGCAGCCTCAGCTTTCCCTGGAGTCTCCCATCCAGGTACTGACCAGGCTCACACCTGCTGAGCTCCAGTAGAGATGCCAGCTGCCAGCTACCAGCTGGGAGCTGGGAGCTGCAGGGCAACTCTGCTCTGTCGAGGCTGTGCCTCACTCTTATGCCGCTGAGCACGGATTACAGGCAAACAGCAGACAGAAATCCTGTGGAACTGATGCTCTTGATCTCCGTCACCTTATTATCCCTTATTATCCCTAACGTCCCTCAGCGTACTGACAAATAATACAGGAAAGACGTAGCTATTCATAAAACACCTTTATTTATTTTTTGTATTTAGTATTAATAACATTAATCGCACAATAAATGTTCTCATGTGTTTGGCGCATTCCATACAGGAGTGAAAACGTTTCAGAACACACGTACAGTGATGCGAAAGTGATAAAAAAAAAGTCAAGACACATTATTTAATCTGCCACCGGGTGCTTCAAAAACCAGAGTCGCTAACGGCAAGACTTCAGACCCGGTTTTGAAATGACGACAAGACGATGCTCCGTTGATATACAAAATGTGAAAGGAACTCCTCCAACCTGTCACAGAACCACATGAGCAGGATGAGACATTTAAAAAAATCAATTATCCTTCAGTTAAAAAAGAAAAAAAAACGTCCACGACTTTAACAGTAAACACAGACTTATTTAAGGCATAAAAAGGCGTTTTTTTTGTCCTGTAGTATAGTTTCTGATTTAGTGAGGTGGGGCTTTGTCTGTCTTAGACATCCACCCAGTTTCAGTTCAGCTGTGCACAGCCCTGTCCCAGTGACCCAGCTGTGAGGCCCAATGCCTTGATGAACAGTACAGCCTCAGCAGTGCACAGGTATTGATTTAAGGCCTTGAAGCTGAGGCTTAGTGGACAGCAGGTCAAAAGGTCATCAGGCCTTTAAAACCAGGTGTGGCAGACCAGAAAGCAGCTTTAGAAAAGCTTTGGTAAACCCGCACAGGATTATAGAGAATTGTGCACAAAAGAAGCTATGATGGTGAATTATTGTGAGCTGTAGGAGGAAAACAGGAAAACCCAGGAGGATAATACAAAAACCCAACAGAGATTTACTGCAGCAACACTGTCCCTTTCACAGCATGCCTCAGGCCTGTGTCTCTGGTTAAAAAAAGACACTACCGCTGACCCCTACAGCACTGGGCATCTAGCGCAGAGCTCATGTCTGCACAATACTGTCGCCTCGGACTGGCAGCATCACGCCCTAAAACAACGAAATCTCAAGCAAGACCCATTGCAAACCGGACCTGCTACTGGTAAGCCACTGAAACACAAACAGCATCCAAAATGAAATCTCGGTGTGACTGACATCGGATCAATAGGAACAGCTGTGTTACTCCGTGCCATCAAGCTCGTAGTGTAATTAAAGAGCAGGGGTGGGGAGAGAAGACAGGACTCGGCTGTTTCTATGTACTGTGTCTGTTCCCCTACCAACCCCCCCCCACCCCACCTCCTTCATTAAGTGCTTCTGTGCAACAAGATTTTCTTTGTCTTTCTTTCACAACAGGGAGAGCAAACAGGACGTAGAATGAAAAAAAAACAACCTTTTCCAGCGATGCCAGACCTTCATTAAGTTTAACACTGGGGTAAACACAGACACATTAAGAGCATTTGTCTTGGGGACCGACTGCACTGATAGCAAAACGCGGAGAGCAAACTGGACTTTGAGATGTGTTTCGTACATGGTCACCGAGAAACTGCCAGCTCCCGGCTACCCTGAAGCCCTCTGGCCCACAGACTGCAGCTTGTGCAATTTTGGGGTCCCCATGTGGTGTTAGTTTCACACCAGCCATGGAGAAGTCCCAGGCCAGAGAGTGGAGGTGGGGGATCTGCCCCGCTCACAGCCCACAGAGACCTCGGAGAACCTGGGGATGTTCAAGGTGACTGGAGAGCAGGGTCCACACTGAGGACCCCTGGGCTGGAGCCCCCAGTTCTTCTTCAGCTCGTACTGAGAGAGGTGCTCAGGGGGCCACCACTGCTCTGGTGCTGCCTGGTTCACAAGCCCAAGCGCCCTCACCCACTGCCCCCTGTGCGTGGGCTCATCGATACCCCCCGACCCTCCCAGCCCAGGTTAGACCACCCCGTCGTTTGGCACTAGGACAAGCGGCACCACGGAGCAGTGGCACGGACCTCTCCCTTCCAAGCCCGCCCTGTCCCACCTCAGCCCACAAACCGGGGTTTCGTCCTGTCCTTCCTGCCTGCGGCCAGCAGGACGTCCCGCGCGCTGCCTGCACGCCCCAGCCCAGCTCGGAAGGAACGGTGCCTGGTTCCGGCTGGCGTGTGGCACCTGTAAAGCATGTGGCGGTCAAGGGCACTGCGGTATCTTCCGTGGCACGAGGGAGTCTGTCGTGCACGCACCTGGCACAACTCTGTGTATGGCTCTGCTTGCCTTGGTGCTACAGTTTGGACAAAGGGTCTGAGCTCCTACAGTCGCACAGAGACCCGCATGGACTCGCCGCTTCATGCTAAAGGTGAAACAGGTGCCAGACAGGAGATTGTAATACCCACAGTTCAACGATTCATTCTCCTCCTGACCCTGCAACGGGCGTGCAGATGTCCCACATCCGCTGGCAGCTCTGATCAACTGTCCCGAACAGCGAAGAAGCGAGCCGCCTCCGCGAGGGACACCAGCCAGCAGCGACAAGCCTGCTGAAAGGCCGGCGCGGGGAACGGAGGAGGAGAAGCAAGAAAAGCAGGAGTTCAGGTGCTGTCCCTGCAGGAAAAAAACAGGTTTCTCCCTGCGCCCCCAGCCCTGCCAGCAGGACGCCGCTGAGGAACAGGGCTGGGAGTTGAGGCCACGGCCTGTGTGAGGCGTTCGTGCAGGTTTCACCCTCCTGCCCGTTGTCACACAGGCTCCCTGCCTCTCTCCTCCACAGCCTCGAGGATTTCTAGAACGCGCAATGTCGTTTACCCACAGTCGCTCGCTCACAGGCTGGGCTGCAGGATTTGGCAGAATTTAAAAACCCCAAAAACACGTTCCAGTAGCTGGAATTCGACAATGCAGGTTTCTTAAAAGAGAAGCATTCCATCCAAATTAAAACAGGAAAAAACAACAACAACAACAACAACTCAAGCCCTGCGTCAAAGGGGTGGTCACACAGAAGAAAACAGAAAGACAAAGGGCACGATCTGTACAGCGATGGCACGGGTTTCTGCTTGTCGCCCGGGGGAGGTGGGGCGGTCAAGGGGTCAAAGTTCGGACGCGGGGCAGGACAGCAGCCCAGGACCGTCTTGTGTCTGGAGTCACGGGACAGCTGTCCCCGCTGCGGGGGGGGGGGGAGGGGATGAGGGAAGGTGGGGGGGCAGTCAAAGGAGCTTGAGGTAGCGGGAGCAGGCGTGTCCGAGATCGAGAAGCAACCAGCAGGACTGGATCTGGGCCTGGGCTCCTCTCTGTTTCTTTTATGGCTTTGCGACCAGTCCGACCCGGAAGTCGTCCCAGACCTTGCTCGGGATCCGTGGGGTCCGGAGTTGGAAGAAATGTGAAAGCAGCTTCACCGATCCCTCCCCCCCCCAGCGCTGCAGAGCCAGCCCAAGCCCCGTGGCTGAAAGCAGGCTGCAGACCCTGTGGGGTCTGAGAGGGAGGTGTGGGTGGGCCCGCCAGTGCAATAGAAGAGGGAGGTCCGCTGGGGCAGGAGGGGAGGGGCGGGCTGGGGGGCTACAGCACCTGGGACAGCACCTCGTGTTTCTCGGTGGCGGCGAGCAGCCCCCCAGGGTCCGGGCAGCCCCTGCCGTTGGCCTGCTGGCTCAGCTGGTTCTTGAGCCGCTCCAGCTCGTAGTTGTGCAGGTACTCCTGGATCAGGTAGCGCTCCCGTTTCACCCTTGCCTTCACGTCCGTGGGCACGTCCGGGATCAGCCAGGCCACGAAGAACTTCACCATGAAGACCACGTGCTGCCCGGGGAGAGGGGACAAGAGGCAAGGTCAGCCGGGAGCCAGGCCAGCACACTCTCCTGTACTGGACACCTGCACGTCTGGGGACATGACTGGGCACGACTGAATGAGGTCTGACATCTGTGTGTGAACTGTAAGGAGAGAGTGTGCTGATCAGACTGTAAGGAGAGAGCAGTGCTGTGGTGAGCTGTGTGTGATCTGTAAGGAGAGAGTGTGTTGATTAGACAGTGCTGTGGTGAACTGTGTGTGATCTGTAAGGAGAGTGTGCTGATCAGACTGTAAGGAGAGAGCAGTGCTGTGGTGAGCTGTGTGTGATCTGTAAGGAGAGAGTGTGTTGATCAGACTGTAAGGAGAGAGCAGTGCTGTGGTGAACTGTGTGTGATCTGTAAGGAGAGAGTGTGTTGATTAGACAGTGCTGTGGTGAACTGTGTGTGATCTGTAAGGAGAGTGTGCTGATCAGACTGTAAGGAGAGAGCAGTGCTGTGGTGAGCTGTGTGTGATCTGTAAGGAGAGAGTGTGTTGATCAGACTGTAAGGAGAGAGCAGTGCTGTGGTGAACTGTGTGTGATCTGTAAGGAGAGAGTGTGTTGATTAGACAGTGCTGTGGTGAACTGTGTGTGATCTGTAAGGAGAGAGTGTGCTGATCAGACAGTGCTGTGGTGAACTGTGTGTGATCTGTAAGGAGAGAGTGTGTTGATCAGACTGTAAGGAGAGAGCAGTGCTGTGGTGAGCTGTGTGTGATCTGTAAGGAGAGAGTGTGTTGATCAGACTGTAAGGAGAGAGCAGTGCTGTGGTGAACTGTGTGTGATCTGTAAGGAGAGAGTGTGTTGATTAGACAGTGCTGTGGTGAACTGTGTGTGATCTGTAAGGAGAGAGTGTGCTGATCAGACAGTGCTGTGGTGAACTGTGTGTGATCTGTAAGGAGAGAGTGTGTTGATCAGACTGTAAGGAGAGAGCAGTGCTGTGGTGAACTGTGTGTGATCTGTAAGGAGAGAGTGTGTTGATCAGACTGTAAGGAGAGAGCAGTGCTGTGGTGAGATGTGTGTGATCTGTAAGGAGAGAGTGTGCTGATCAGACTGTAAGGAGAGAGCAGTGCTGTGGTGACCTGCGAGCTGTTGTACCTCCATGATGATGATGAAGGCCAGCTTGGCGGCAATGACATGCCAGAACTGCATGTTGTGAGAGTACTCCTTCTCGTGGCCAGGGGGGAAGCGGAAATCGCGATACCTAAAACACAGAACACGAGGGCTTCAGGGAGAACCACCATCCAGTCAACACGACACAATGAACATTAACCATCATCCGCCACAAAAAGAGCAATAAAATAAATTCCTGGCAGAACATGGGACAACATTAAGACACTGGATCTCTTTAGTCTTGAACAGAGGAGACCGTGCAGTGAACTGATTCAA
This sequence comes from Lepisosteus platostomus, assembly GCF_059453375.1. Taxonomy (NCBI): domain Eukaryota; kingdom Metazoa; phylum Chordata; class Actinopteri; order Semionotiformes; family Lepisosteidae; genus Lepisosteus; species Lepisosteus platostomus. Next base: position 15,373,105 of record NC_142628.1, read on the forward strand.
TGGAAGGAAGGAAAATATAACCTGGCATCATACAAACAGGAAACAGAAGGCAGTGAAAGATGGAGTTTATCCCGGAGCCCCGACCTGCAGGTGGTGTCAACGGTCTCGTTGAACCAGATGGGGTTCTCCCCGTTCTCGGGCCGGTTCTGGTCGGAGAACTGGGAGATGTTGAAGATGGACAGGCTGTTGTTGATGTAGCCCTCCATGGAGTAGTTGCTGCTATATTGGTAGTAGTAGACCAGGCGTGGGATCATGTCTGAGGTGAAGGACACGATGAAGGCCTGGGAGGGAGGAAGAGGAGGGAGGGAAGAAAGCCAGCAGGGACGCTCATTAGCTGTGTTGTGCAACTGTTTTTGATGGGTTAAAAATAAAGGCAAGGTTTTAGTCTCAGAGACGGCCCCGTTTAGGGGGCGCACTTCCATCCATCCAGCCCTTACATTTTCGACTGCTTTATCCAATACGAGGCTGCAGGGGGCGCTGGAGCTTGTCTGAGCACACACTTCTCTTTTAAACACGTGCCAGCAGCTATATCACCCTGCAAGCTCACAAGTGTCAGCCCACTGCCAACCTATCCAGGTGGGAGCCGCACATTGGTGGTGATAGTGGGATTCCCCATTACCAGGAAAGCGCTATATACAGTATAGCGTATATATACTGTATATAGCATAAGGATTATTATTATTATTAAATGCTACTGCATTACAGATTCAGTCTCCTGCTGCTCCCTCACAAGCAGAATGCAGGGGAAATGGAAAGAGAAGTTTGCAGGTGGCTGTGGGTTTTAGGTACTTCAGGGCTATCGCAGGACCTCAAGAGAGCTTCCTGACGTCATGGAGTCACAGCTGATTGTTCTACACCCCCTTCCCTGCACTCACGTTGGTGACCACGGACACGATGGCGATGCCGTTGAGGATCTCCTGCCACGCCCCGATGCTGTGGGCCTTGGCCGCCACCGGCCGGCGGAACTGCGTGGTGAACTTCCAGGCGTCCACTCGGATCTCGATGATGTTGTTGACGAGGGCCAGGAGGGGGGCCAGGGGGAAGGAGGCCACGAAGAGGGTGATGAAGCCGAACTGGATGACTGCATTGGGGGAGGATGAGAGGAGCAGGACTGAAGATGTTAGCTGGAACATCTCTTGAAACATCTCACAGGTCCTTCACAGAGCCAAAATAGGGGTTTGTTTTTATAACACGCACACACACAAACACATGAGAGCAAACTCACACAAGCGCACAAAGAGAAGCACAGGCGCACTCACACAAATGCACCTGCACACACAAGCACATGGCTACATACACACAGAAGAACATGAGCACACAAATATACACAGTAGCACATGAGTGCAAACACACAAGCACGAGTACATACACAGCAGCACATGAGTGCAAACACACAAGCACGAGTACATACACAGCAGCACATGAGTGCAAACACACACAAGCAGGAGTACATACACAGCAGCACATGAGTGCAAACACACAAGCACAAGTACATACACAGCAGCACATGAGTGCAAACACACACAAGCAGGAGTACATACACAGCAGCAGATGAGTGCAAACACAAGCACGACTACATACACAGTAGCACATGAGTGCAAACACACAAGCACGAGTACAAACACATTGGCACATGAGTGCAAACACACAAGCACGACTACATACACAGTAGCACATGAGTGCAAACACACAAGCACGAGTACATACACAGTAGCACATCAGTGCAAACACACACAAGCACGAGTACATACACAGCAGCACATGAGCACTTACACAAACGCACATAGACACACAAGCACATGCACGTACACAAAAATACGTGCATGCACACATATGCGCGCACAGAAGCACCCACACACAGGACCACAGCGGCGTTGATTCAGCATGCCAGACTTGTGGGTGTCTAAGCATCATGTGGCCAGAGGTTTAGCACTGAACCCTCCTGCTGCCCGCCGGGCTACGCTGTGTGTGAGAGGCAGCCCGACTGTGAAGAGCTCTGCCCCTGCCAGAGAAGGTGTGAAGCCGACCGCGCGTGCTGGTGTGGGAAACGTGACGCTCACACGCAGAGTACGAGAGCTGTCCACAGAGGAGAGGTTACTCTGGCCAGCAAAGAGCCACAAACCAAAACCAGCTCGCGCTAAAGCACAGCTCGACCACAGGAAAATGAATGGGTAGTCGTTGTGACAGTGCGACAGACAAAATTAAGGTTAAAGCGGGTTGTGCTTTAACCTGAGGAACAGGCTTTAATGATAATAATAATAATAATAATAATAATTGCATACACTTATATAGCGCTTTTCTGGACACTCCACTCAGAGCTCTTTACAGGTCATGGGGATCCCCTCCACCCCCACCAGTGTGCAGCCCCACCTGGATGATGCTCCAGTCCTCTCACACACACCAGCTCTCAGTGGGGAGGAGAGCAGAGTGATGAAGCCAGTACAGTGATGGGGGTTATTAGGAGGCCATGACTGGTAAAGGCCAGGGGGAAATTTGGCCAGGACACCGGGGTAACACCCCTACTCTTCTCGAGAGACACCCTGGGATTTTTAATGACCACAGAGAGTCAGGACCTCGGTTTTACGTCTCATCTGAAGGATGGCGCCTGTTTACAGTCTAGTGTCCCCGTCACTATACTGGGGCATTAGGACCCACACAGACCGCAGGGTGAGCGCCCCCTACTTGCCCCACTAACACCTCTTTTGTCCGATTGTGTGAGGCCGTGACAGTCGTGTCACAGCATGTTGGGCGAACGCAGGAGCATCTGCGCGGGGCAGGCCGGGGTAAGTCAAGTGCAGAGAGAGGGACAGGCCACACAGACAGAAGGACCTGCCGTCAGGTGAGGGGACAGAGCTCAGGGTTCCTCACCCATCTCCAGGTACTCGTAGAACAGCCCCATCTGCCCGAAGCACTGCAGGTCGTGGTCCTGTTCCCAGCGGCTGTACAGAGTCTCGGGGTGACTTCGCGCCTTCCTGCTGCCCCACCAGTTCCACAGCCACCTGGGCACAGAGCACACAGCAAACGGGGGGGGTTAAGGGCAGAGGCTGTGGACCTTTGCGAGGGAGAAGAGCTATCAACTCTGGTGTCGTGGGTGATGTCAGAACCTGGTCCATCTGATGACCCCTTGCGTTAGCGAGGCCTGTCCTGCACCTTCTGATCCTCTTAGGAAAATGGGAATTCCGGGTTAACTAGATGCCAACCGAACACAAAGCGGACCCACCCATCGAGACGCATCACCAAGATGCACTTGGCAGGGGATACCTGCCAAGAAGGGGTCTTTTTCACGGCCTGGTGAAAGAGCATGTGCAGTGTTAGCTCTAGCGGAATGGAAACAAGGCCCTGGGCTCACAACAAGGCTAGCGTTCCTGCCACGCTAAACTGCCCCACTGCCCCCCTGCTGAAAGGGCGATACTCACGGCACCAGCGCCTCCTGGATGTTCCCCCACACCTGCTTCCCGGCCATCACAATGACCAGCTGGGTGGTCAGCTCGATCAGGCAGCCGCCGGGGTCACACTGCGGCCAGGAGAGGAGAGACGCACACAGACACAGCGTCAGGAGGCAGCCAGAGAGCTCATGATCAGCGGCCCGAGAACGTGCACTGCGAGACAGGCAGACCTGGCTGCCGTCTCTTTGGGGCCGAGATAATCTGTTTTGCAAAAAACGAAAGCCTGTTTAAGATTTACGCTGGGCGCTATGGTTTCTGTGAACTACAGCAGGCTGGTGATTTCTCATTTTGCACCGGTCGTGCAGAAAGAAAGGCTGTGTGTGTCGAGCAGAAATGTTGTTGCCACTTAATAAACATTCTGCCTTTGTCTTCCGTTTGCACCAGGTGACCCGGGAACTCAATGACTCCTTAGATTGCAATGACAAGCCCCGATTACAAAACATTTGATATCAGAGGGGAACTGCAGCCTCAATCTCGCAGACTGGTTATTAAATCTTGGTAGCAAAATAAATTGACTGACAGTGTAGAAACAGTTCACACATTCTGAATGAAGCACAAGATCTTTTGGTCGTTGTGAAAGTACTGTACGTCTCCATGTTGTCACAAACCCCTGGAGAGTGAGAGTTCCCACGTATTGTGACGTGATGCAGCCCTTCCTGCTCACTAGTTCCTGTCATGACTGATGTACTGTGATGTACGAGCGAATAAGTACAGGTTGTGCAGCAGACATTTCACTGCAGAGATGTCCCAATGTGATCTGCATGCAGAGTTAAGAAGTAGTATTTGTTGGCAAAACCGTCTCGAAGTTGAGAGCAATATTTCGATTGGATGAAGTGAGATGGATTCACAAGCCTGCTTGTTTACAGTGTAAAGGGCCACATCACCTCACTGGAAGTTTAGTTGATTCATTCTAAATCTCAGAACATGGCGCTGCACTGACCTGGAAGTTTTGTCTATTTTGTGATGGAAATTGGAGGTTTCTCAAATAACTGTGTGGATTTGACTTCCTGTGGTATTGAAAGCAATCATTGGCGATGTTTTCCCACCCCGAAATATAACAAATAGCATTGCAGTTCCCCTTCAAGACACACAGGTGGAAGAGACGAGCTCAGTGGTGACCAAAATCGGTTTCTCAGTGCTGCCTGATATCAATAGGTTTTAAAAATCTGTACCCCAACCCCCGGCACGGAAAGGAAACCAGGTACCTCCTCGTTCCTCCACTTGGCAAACATGTAGATGTATTTGCCAGGGTAGCCCACGAACTTGCCCTTGAAGAAGGCCACGTAGAAGCAGGAGGAGTAGTAGTTGACGAACTGGAAGAGGAACATCTTCATGGTCAGCCTGTTCTCGTACTCCAGGTGGGTCCGGGGGATCTCTAGGTGAAGGGAGACTTCAATTCAGACGCGACCCGAGATCTCGAGCTCAAGATGAAGTGGCCGACCTGATCGCCATCCTCCTCCTCCTCACGCCCCCCCCTGGCCCGCCCGTCCTCCTCCTCCTCACGCCCCCCCCCGGCCTGCCTGTCCTCCTCCTCCTCACGCCCCCCCGGCCCGCTTGTCCTCCTCCTCCTCACCCATGTCGGTGATCCAGATGGCCACGCGCTCGTACAGGAAGTTGAGGATCATGATGATGACGAAGTTGATGCAGGAGGCGGTGACGGAGGTGGCCATCTGCGGGGTGATGAGGGAGCCCACCAGCTGCAGCTCGTGGGCCGGGTTGTCCTTCATCAGGCTGGCGAAGGCGGCGTAGACGGCCAGGCGGTAGGCGATCACGCCGATGATGCAGGCGATGATCAGGGCGATCTGAGGGCACAGGGGAGACCGACAGGCTGAACCCCCCCCTTGTCCTGCTCACTGCACAGCACAGCCGCCCTCTGCAGGGCCCCCCAGCTGTGCAAGATGCTTGTGCAAGATCCCCCCCTCTCATACCACAGCATGAGCTGTAATTGTATCTTCCCTGGACAGCAGTGGCAGTAACCTCTCTCGGTCGGTCCCGGTTGGCCAGGGGCGCTCATTAACCATCTTCTTACTAACCAGTGTCCTGACCCGGAAGACAACCGAGGCTGCTACCAGTATTCTCCCTCTACAAGTCTTGTCTGAAAACCTTTTTCTCCGAATTGTCTTTGTAGATACTCACTGTTTTCCTAAACCGTGAGGGTCCGTGAAAAGACAACCTCCGACTGTCCTAGGAACTGCTTTTATAGGGAGCTACAGTCTCCTGGTGATTTCCCCGTGAGAATCCGAAGGATGTGGTTCTCCTAAACGGGATGACCCCACCCCTGGGGAATTCACCCTTGTTTCCTACCCCTGCTTTGCTACGGGCCTTCAGCATGGTTCCAGAATGTCCACCTCTACAAACTCAAGGCAATTTGGTGCCAGGGAAGAGAGTACTATTCAGCTCATCTTGCTTACATGATCCCTTATTTGCTAAGTGATTCTAAAATCTGGCACAACCTAGTTCTTGAAGGATCCCATATGTCTGATTTCTACAACACAGCCTTCTTTGAGCCTCCTGATTCCAGTCCCAGAGGGATCTTCACTTATTTTTCTTTTGTAATGTCATGTCTGTATTTTTTTTTTTGCTATGACTCTTAATTGCCTCTTGCATCGCAAGAAAGGATTCTGAAAATCTGAAGCAGTCTCACTACAAGCAGGGATAAACCACATAACTTCTCTCGGTCGGTTCCGGTTGGCCAGGGGCACTCATTAACCAGCTTCTTACTTACCAGCGTCCTGACCCGGAAAATGACTGAGGCTGCTACCAGTATTATCCTGCTGTAAGCTTTCTCTGATTTGTTGTGCCAGATGAAACCTCGGGAACTGCTGATATAGGGAGCTAGAGTCTCTAGGGGCAGCCAATTCAGTGATGTCCCCATGGGAATTTGAAAACTGACTCAAATCAGTGAGGAGCTGTGGCTCTGTGGTTAAGGATCTGTGACTGGGAGGTTGCCGGTTCAAATCCCGCAGCCGGCAGAGGAATCCTACTCCGTTGGGCCCCTGAGCAAGGCCCTTAACCCCAGCTGCTCCAGGGGCGCTGTACAATGGCTGACCCTGCGCTCTGACCCCCAGCTTCTCTCCCTGTCTGTGTGTCTCATGGGGAGCAAGCTGGGGTCTGTGAAAAGACAGTTCCTAATGCAAGAAATTGTATAGGGCTGATAAAGTGATGTTACATTATGAGATGACCCTGCCCCTCCCAGCACCTGCTCTGCTACAGTGCTACACTGCACCCCGAGATGCACCCGTGCAAATGTGCTCCAAATCAGGCTCCCAGCACAACAGGCACGCAGGCAGGCCGTTCCTTTTCTGCTCTGTCGGCGTGCACAACTAAAACGCTCTGCTTGTGCCTCTAATTCCCCCTTGGCTTGGCTGATTTGAATGCCAGATCTCTCTGTCTGACCGGGGGTTGGGAAACGTCTCGGCTCAAAGAGGTGCCTGCCGATTGCATTGGCGGTTTGGGTTTTTCCCTGTATGAATCCAAAAATGAAAGCCGTGACGCTCTGTGACAATTGTTTGGGTACAGGCCCCGATGCATTGTTTTCAAAAGTACGGCTCATATTTTAAGCCTGTTGTGGATAGTTAAACAGGTTAAAATCACCAAGTTAACACAAACTCTTTAAATGGAAAGGGTGGTGTCTTCACGATATAGAGGAACGTACCTGCTTCTACAGAGTACATGCCACTTATAAGACCTAAAATGGATCAAAATGCAACACAAAGGGAGGTTTGTATCTATCCCTGGTACACTGCTGCTCCCCAGTATACCTCAGTGTTCCCCAGTGAACCCCTCTGCAAACCTTTGTACCCTAGTGCTCTGCAGTGAATCCTACTGCACCTCAATACTTCCACTGGGGTACTCCAGAGTTCCCCAATGCACTCCTGCTCCCCACTGTACCCCAGGGCTCCCCAGTGAACCCCAGTGCTCCCCACTGTACCCCAGGGCTCCCCAGTGAACCCCCTGCTCCCCACTGTACCCCAGGGCTCCCCAGTGAACCCCGGTGCTCCCCAATGAACCCCCTGCTTCCCACTGTACCCCAGGGCTCCCCAGTGAACCCCCTGCTCCCCACTGTACCCCAGGGCTCCCCAGTGAACCCCGGTGCTCCCCAATGAACCCCCTGCTTCCCACTGTACCCCAGCGCTCCCCAGAGAACCACATGCTCCCCCTTGTATCTCAGGGCTCCCTAGTGAACCTCAGAGCTCCCCACTGTACCCCAGGGCTCCCCCGTGAACCCCTCGCTCCCCACTGTACCCCGGGGCTCCCCAGTGAATCCCCTGCTCCCCACTGTACCCCAGGGCTCCTCAGTGAATCCCAGTGCTCCCTAAGGACACATTGAACTGTACAGCCAACGTTTCTTTCTAGTGCCTCGGAAATACATAACATTCACAGAACGTTTACACTGCAGTACGGAGAACATTACCATCCTGCACAGACCTTGTTAACGTCTCACATAGCCTTTTCCCTAAAGTCATCGATTCACCAGACCTGGTCTAACAGCTCCCCCTGTGGCACAGAGCAAGTCGTTTCAACAAACCTGCCGAGTGTTTTGTAAATACCTCAAACACAGGTCCGGAAATGTCTTTAACATGATTAAACAGGCCACTGACACACTACACTGAAGCAAGTCTTGTTACTTGTTTTGAGTCTGACTGCTGATCGGAGCATTTCCATTCCTCTGCCTGCCTTACTCACCATCCCGAAAGATTTGACCTGAATGATTTTTATTTTCTCATTCAGGACTGCTGTGCATGCACTGCGTTCCAGGGATGTTAAGACACAGGTGTGTGAGGGAATCCTTTTCTAACTAAATCCGTTTGCCTCTCACTCATACGCCCAAGGAACGGTGAGGAAGAGGAGGTCACTGCTGAGTAACTGAAGGTGCTCACCCAGAATATGACGGTCGCTCCAGACAGACAGAAGCGTGCACACTTGCTGGTTAAGGGTAAGTAAGGCTCCATTTCCTAAACAGTGAGCAAGCAGAGCAAGAACAGTCAGTCAGTCGGCGGTTCATCAATCTCACTGCAGCAGGACACTGAAACTGTGTGAAACAGGGTGTCAGGCCCAGGAATGACCTGGTCAGGGGGCAGCACGCTGATCTTCCTGAAGTCCTGCGCCTCTCACCTGAGCCTGTTACTGACCCGAGGTGCACCCCCTCCCACCTTGGACTGTTTGAGGTCCCCACCAAGGAGTTTCCCCCCAAGGCAGGTCCCATCAACCCAGACCTCTGGCCCCTCATTAATTGTTTAATTAAGATTGGACAGTGTTTACTGGCAGACTCTAAAGCTGGTCCAGAATCAAGCACTTGGCTTTGACACTTGCCTTTCACACAGGTTCACTGCCCAGGCCAACTCAGAGCACAGTGCGTTAAACACACCATTAGTCCTCCCCCTGGCACTCAAAACTCCCCCCCCCATCTTACCCACAGTATGACCGTGGCCCAGCAGAGCATCATTTTCCCACAGAAATCTAGCGTGCTCCTGTCCAGAACCCATTCCTCCTCCTACAGGGGGCATCAGGCCACACGTTACAGAAATCACATGTGTTAACAAGAAAAGTCCGCTTCTTGTGTCAGATCTTTCGGGGGCATGAGATGCTTTAGGGCTGCAGAGCCAGCTCCCGTGGCCCCCTTACACAGAGTGTCAGGATACACAGGATTGTGCCAAGCGACCTGGGTGTCCCTGCGTGATCTCAGGGCCACTCTCCTGGGGACTCAAGTAACAGAGCCGGAGGGGGTGCTGCCCTTTGCCAAAAGGTCAAAAGGTCAAAGGTCAGACAGCTCTAGGATTCAGGAACCAGCGGCTCTTGGAGGAGTAAGTTCTTTTAGGGAAAAGAAATCTGCAAAGCTATCTTGTCACTGATTTGGAAAATCCAAAACATCCATTCTGTAATAATAATAATAATAATAATAATAATAATAATAATAATAATAATAATTGTTTACACTTATATAGCACTTTTCTAGACACTCCACTCAAAGTGCTTTACAGGTAATGGGGACTCCCCTCCACCACCACCAATGTGCAACATCCACCTGGATGATGTGACGGCAGCCATAGTGCGCCAGAACACTCCCCACACACCAGCTCTCAGTGGGGAGGAGAGCAGAGTGATTAAGCCAATTCAGAGAGGGGGATTATTAGGAGGCCATGACCGGTAAAGGCCAGGGGGAAATTGGGCCAGGACACCGGGGTAACACCCTACTCTTTTCGAGAAACGCCCTGGGATTTTTAATGACCACAGAGAGTCAGGACCTCGGTTTTACGTCTCATCCGAAGGACGGCGCCTGTTTACAGTATAGTGTCCCCACTATACTGGGGCATTAGGACCCACACAGACCACAGGGTGAGTGCCCCCTGTTGGCCCCACTAACACCTCTTCCAGCAGCAGCCTCAGCTTTCCCAGGAGTCTCCCATCCAGGTACTGACCAGGCTCACACTGCTGAGCTCCAGTGGGGCTGCCAGCTGGGAGCTGCAGGGTGATTTGACTGCTGTAGAACTGTGGCATAACCTGCTTGTTCACAGTGCAGCTGACTGAGGTGCTCGATGGTTAATTCCTTTCTGGTATTCATCTGCTGGTTGTACTACAAACCAGCGCTGGACTGGATCGGAGGAACAGGTGTTAGAGAGTCCCTGGAGCTGCAGCAGTGGGGTGGCGAGGTACCTGGGTGATGGGGTTCAGTTTCCGGCGAGTGCATTTGGTCTCATATTCGGGGCGCAGCTGGAGCTGCTGCTGCTCTTCTTCAAAGTCCACCAGGTCCCACTCGTACTCCAGCCGGGCCTGACGCCGCTTCCAGAACTCCAGGAACATGGTGACTGCAGGCAGAGACACTGTTACACACACTGGCACACACACACACACACATGCATGCGCACACACTCATAGTACACGCACAAATGTCTGCACACACACTACAAGTACACACACATGCGCGAACAGACACACATTCGCACACAGACTTGCACACACACACACTTGCACACACACTCATTGCACATGCACAAATGCATATACACACACACACTACAAGTACACGCACACACATGCGCTCACAGAGACACATTCACACACAGACTTGCACACACACTCATTGCACACACACTCATTGCACACGCACACATGCATGCGCACACACTACAAGTACACACACATGCGCTCACAGACACACATTCACACACAGACCTGCATGCACCTGCACACAAAAAAGATAAGCCCACGATGCTTTTCTTGATTTTAAAAAATGTGCCACCAAATGCATGCCAAAGAATGGAAAAAAAAATCATCAACTGCTATAATCCGGCACTAGATCTTCTGATCTGCTCCATTTGTAGGATATAAGTGTAAAATGAATTGTTATTTCTTTTAAATTATTGAATAGCTCATTGCACCAAAGACCAGCATCATCATGGATTCATTCACTCACTCTGTGGGGGGGCTCTATGGACAGTCCTAATGATTTGAGCACTTTGAGCTCACTGCATTGTATTCTCATTGGAAAAACAGGTGTGAGAACTCAAACCCAGAGAAATACTCTCTCCCCCCACTAGCTGGGGCTGCTGCCTCATGGCTGAGGGGCTCGCTCCTCTAAGACCATGCAATGATCAAGCCACTTTACCCCATATCCCCATGAAGATGGCGAAGAACAGCGTCCCCACATTGTCGAACAGGTGGGATTGCTGAAAGACAGGAAAGGGAAAAGGTCAGACAGGGCTCGAGCTATCCTCCGGGACCCAATACACCCTGGCCACGATCTGTTTTCACCCCTGGGCTCTGGTAGGAGGTATGGCAGTATCAGAACACTGACCAATAGATTCAAAAACAGTTTCTTCCCTCAAGCAGTCCGCATCAGAAACAGCTCAGATTAGCACCTGCACTTTAAGGCACTGCACTGTTTGCACTATGTCCTGTTGGCTGTATTCTAACGTCTACTGTCAAAATGTATTCGCCATGTCTGTTTGTCATTTGTGCCTGTTTTTTTTTCCTGTGATGTTACTGGGTACAGCTGAACGAGTAAGCATTGCAATACATATATTGTATATGGAAAATAAAGAAATCTTGACATCTTCAAGAGCAATGCTATACTTTTTGAGCTCTGATCCCGGACAGCCCCAATGCATCAGAGTTTTTGGAGGGCTAAAGATCACACCGATTAATCGCATTACGAGGAGGAAGACTCTGGATGAAGGACCAGGTCAGTGGACACATGGTCGATAGGATCTCATGCCCCTCCGCGTCGGCCAGCCTATCCCCCGGTTCCTACCCGCTCTCTGACGAAGCACGGTCCCTACAGGACTAGTCCACTGCTCGCTTGCCTTCATCCTGCACACATGCATTCCTTCATTCACATGGCAGTCAATCCTGGTTTTGCATTTGGCCTTGCTGTCCCCTGTGTATCACGATCGTAAACCCCTCCTCTTAAGGACGCTCCAGCCCTTCCTCGTTGACCTGATCCCCTGCACCTGCCTCCGGGTCCTGCCCCCGCCCTATAAGAGCCAGAGCTTCCTACCAATCTGGGCTCAGCTTTGGAAGACGGACACCCGGAAGCCCGCCTACCCGCGAGTCCTGGAGGGGCTCGACGGCACAGGCTTCGCAGCGGCGTCCTGACCATCTGGGTCCATCTGGGTCCGGGACTGGGAGCTCCTGGCCCCGTTACCTCCTTTTATCCCCCGACCCTTCACTGGATCCCGCTCCGGCTTTTAACTTTGGTTGTCTTTGTCTTGGATTGATCACCCGGCTCTGGACATTTGCCTCCCTACGGATTTCCCTACGAACACCCTTCGGACTTGTTTGCCCTGGACACACACCCCCCCCCCGAACACCGGCGCACCTTAGACACGCCCCCTGTTCTTCTCCCAGCCCCTATCCTACTCCTTTTTTCTCACTCCTCTCTGGATTCTGCTGTCTGTTTCGTGACCCTGTGATGTTCAGTGCAGGCTTCTCAAGATCAAGAGCAGTCTCGCCAGTCGCTCGGCCCCTACACCTACCCAGGAGGATTCGCAGGTGGTGTTGAGCTTCCAGTAGCCACACTTCTTGTCGCACAGCGGGCACATGACAATTTTCCCCCCGATCTCGGGGTCGCAGATCTCCTTACTGCAAGAGAGGGAGGCGGGGAGGCAGGGGGAGAGAGAGAGGAGGGGGCGCAGGAAGTAAGAGGAGAGGGGGAGAGGAAGTCATTGCGCTGTGTGTGTGTGCAGGGGACGTGTAGAAGAAGAACAGAGAAGGATGCGCCCGTCCTCACCTCCACACGTTCTCATGGTAGGTGGAGGCGCCGTAGCAGAAGCAGATCAGCCCCACGATGGCAGCGAAGAACAGCATCTCGGTGTAGAAGCCCAGCCAGGCGAAGTAGATCCCAATCTTCTCCCCATAGTACTTCCTGCCAGTAGCCAGCAACACAGGGAAGATCACTAACAGCGCCGCCACCTGGCCACAGGCTGCCTACTCTGAGCAACAGGACCAGGCTCCCCACTCTCTGCTCTCGCCCTGGCCTCCTTCTCGCTGTCCTGCTCCCTGAACGGCACCGAGACCACCACTGACTCACGCTCCAGACCACATTCTGTGGGTTAACTTCAAGGCCAAGGTACCTCTCTCCCCTCTTCCCTGATAGGATGGGAAGAGCTCTTCTGCCATGACTGGTCTGCTCACATGTTCTCTGACAGTCTCAGCTCACATACCGCCTCTCATGAACCGTGACATGAACCAGCGCACATCTTTTCTCTCAGCTCTCGTACAGCCTCTCTTTCTGTGGGGGTCTCGGCTTGAACCCAGCCTCCACTGTCCCAACCTCCATGATTCCCAACCTCGACCACACTGCCCTCCGGCTTAGCACCCCCATCCTGCCCCAGGAATACAGTGTCCTCAGCCTGGCCAGACTCTGATTCCTGCCCCAGGCCAGACCCTGACTCCTGCCCCAGGAATACAGACAGTGTCCTCAGCCAGGCCAGACCCTGACTCCTGCCCCAGGAATACAGTGTCCTCAGCCAGGCCAGACCCTGACTTCTGCCCCAGGAATACAGTGTCCTCAGCCATGCCAGACCCTGACTCCTGCCCCAAGAATACAGACAGTGTCCTCAGCCTGGCCAGACCCTGACTCCTGCCCCAGGCCAGACCCTGACTCCTGCCCCAGGAATAAAGACAGTGTCCTCAGCCTGGCCAGACCCTGACTCCTGCCCCAGCAATACAGACAGTGTCCTCAGCCAGGCCAGACCCTGACTCCTGCCCCAGGAATACAGACAGTGTCCTCTGATCGGCCAGACCATTACTTCTGCCCCAGGAAAACAGTGTCCACAGACTGGCCAGACCCTAACTTCTGCTCCAGGAATACAGTGTCCTCAGCCAGGCCAGATTCTGACTCCTGCCCCAGGAATACAGTATCCTCAGCCTGGCCAAACCCTGACTCCTGCCCCAGACCAGACCCTGACTCCTGCCCCAGGAATACAGACAGTGTCCTCAGCCAGGACAGACCCTGACTCCTGCCCCAGGCCAGACCCTGACTCCTGCCCCAGGCATACAGAGAGTGTCCTCAGCCTGGCCAGACCCTGACTCTTGCCCAAGGCCAGAACCTGACTCCTGCCCTAGGAATACAGTGTCCTCAGCCAGGCCAGACCCTGACTCCCGCCCCAGGCCAGACCCTGACTCCTGCCCCAGGCCAGACCCTGACTCCTGCCCCAGGAATACAGTGTCCTCAGCCTGGCCAGACCCTGACTCCCGCCCCAGGCCAGACCCTGACTCCTGCCCCAGGAATACAGACAGTGTCCTCAGCCTGGCCAGACTCTGACTCCTGCCCCAGGCATACAGACAGTGTCCTCAGCCAGGCCAGACCCTGACTCCTGCCCCAGGCCAGACCCTGACTCCTGCCCCAGGAATACAGACAGTGTCCTCAGCCTGGCCAGACCCTGACTCCCGCCCCAGGCCAGACCCTGACTCCCGCCCCAGGCCAGACCCCGACTCCCGCCCCAGGCCAGACCCTGACTCCTGCCCCAGGCATACAGACAGTGTCCTCAGCCAGGCCAGACCCTGACTCCTGCCCCAGGCCAGACCCTGACTCCTGCCCCAGGAATACAGACAGTGTCCTCAGCCTGGCCAGACCCTGACTCCCGCCCCAGGCCAGACCCTGACTCCCGCCCCAGGCCAGACCCCGACTCCCGCCCCAGGCCAGACCCTGACTCCTGCCCCAGGCATACAGACAGTGTCCTCAGCCAGGCCAGACCCCGACTCCCGCCCCAGGCCAGACCCTGACTCCTGCCCCAGGCCAGACCCTGACTCCTGCCCCAGGAATACAGTGTCCTCAGCCTGGCCAGACCCTGACTCCCGCCCCAGGCCGGACCCTGACTCCTGCCCCAGGCCAGACCCCGACTCCTGCCCCAGGCCAGACCCCGACTCCCGCCCCAGGCCAGACCCCGACTCCCGCCCTCACCGGATGAGATTGAGTGGCTGCTCCTTGTAGAAGCACAGGAAGCGGGCCCACTCCTTGTACAGCGTGAACCTCTCGCTCTCACAGTTGGGGTCCTTGGCCCTGACCCAGTACCGGCACTAGGCGGGACAGAGACAAGTGGGACATGTCTTCAGTGAGAAGGGCAGGAATTTTACAGCAGCCGTGGGTCAACGTTCGAAACCCGTGGCTCAGTCTTTGAGTGAGCAAGTGAATGAGTAAGTAGGTGAATGACTGGGCACAAGAATGAGTGATCACGTGCATGAATGACAATGTGAATGAGTGAGTGAATGAGTGAGCAGGTGAATGAGTGAGTGTGTGAATGAGTGAGCAGGTGAATGAGTGAGCAAGTGAATGAGTGAGTATGTGAATGAGTGAACAGGTGAATGAGTGAGCAAGTGAATGAGTGAGTGTGTGAATGAGTGAGTGTGTGAATGAGTGAACAAGTGAATGAGGGAGCAGGTGAATGAGTGAGCAAGTGAATGAGTGAACAGGTGAATGAGTGAGCAAGTGAATGAGTGAGTGTGTGAATGAGTGAGTGTGTGAATGAGTGAGCAAGTGAATGAGTGAACAGGTGAATGAGTGAGCAAGTGAATGAGTGAGTGTGTGAATGAGTGAGTGTGTGAATGAGTGAACAGGTGAATGAGTGAGTGTGTGAATGAGTGAGCAGGTGAATGAGTGAGCAAGTGAATGAGTGAGTGTGTGAATGAGTGAACAGGTGAATGAGTGAGTGTGTAAATGAGTGAACAGGTGAATGAGTGAGTGTGTGAATGAGTGAACAGGTGAATGAGTGAGCAAGTGAATGAGTGAGTGTGTGAATGAGTGAGCAAGTGAATGAGTGAACAGGTGAATGAGTGAGCAAGTGAATGAGTGTGTGAATGAGTGAACAGGTGAATGAGTGAACAGATGAATGAGTGAGTGTGTGAATGAGTGAGCAGGTGAATGAGTGAGCAGGTGAATGAGTGAGTGTGTAAACGAGTGACTAAGCGGGTGCAGGTGGCCCTACATCGTGCAGAGCGTAGGCGGAGGTATAGGTGCCGTTGCTCAGGAGTCGCTTGATTCCCTTCTTGTCTCTCGTGTCCTCCTTCCAGTAGGGGCAGCGCGACAGGATGTAGTACACCTGGAGGGAGGGGAGGGAGACACCCGCAGTCAGACACCCAGGACACATCTGGGGACCCCAGCCCTGGTCCTAAGGGGCTGTGGGTGTTTCTGCTCTCCATTTCCACCCCTCCTCTCCCAGTCCCTTTACTGATCTAGGGATTTTCCCAGACCAGTAACCACTCAATGACTTTAACTCTGCCACATGCACACGCCCCATGTCCCACCCACAGCTGCCCAATTAGTGCTCCACCCAGCCCCGCCCCGCCCACACCCACCCATGTCCCACCCACCAGCACCCCAGCAAAACCCCACCCAATGCCCCGCCCACACCCACTCCCCGTCCCTGCCCCTCCCCTGGAGCCCTGCACTCACAATCCTGTTGCGCGTGGACGGGGGGAAGAAGGTGTCCTTGTTGTCGATGAGGAAGAAGTCGGGCTTGTCCTTCTCGAAGGGGGACGTGAAGTAGTCGGGCTCGGGGTTCATCACCTCGTCGGGCAGGCGGAAGGGCTTGAAGAGCCACTGCAGGGGGATCTCGCGGGAGTTGGGGATGTCGTTCTGCTTGAAGGGCACCTTGATCTTCAGCACCTCTGCGTAGGTGGCCAGCACCTCCCAGGGGGCGTGCACCTTCAGGAAATACGTCTTCCCATCTTCGGACTCCTGCAGGTGTGAGGCAGACACCAACGGGATCATGTGTCTGCTCTTGAAACCTGGGGCTCTCTGCATCCCCATTCACATCTGCACCTCCCAGACAACTGCACCTCCTGGAGAGCTACACCTCCCTGATAGCTGCGTCTCTTCCTAACGACTGCACCTCCCTGACAGCTTCGTCTCTCCCTGACAACTGCACTCCCCTGACAACTGCACCTCTTCCCGACAATTGCACCTCCCGGACAGCTGTGCCTCCCTGACACTTGCATCTCCCTGGCAGTTGCACCTCCCTGACAACTGCACCTCCTTGATAGCTGCACCTCTCGCTGATAACTGCACCCCCCTGACTGCTTCGTCTCTCCCTGGCAACTGCACTCCCCTGACAACTGCACCACTTAGACCTCTGCATCTCCTTCACAGATGTATCTTTGTGGCCACTGCACCTCTTTGACATGGATCAGACCAGCCAATAACATCGACAGAGACGTATGTCTCGACCTCACACTGCACATATATATCTCACATCCTGCAGGATCTAAACCGATGATGGCGTGTATCACTGGCCTGTGCATAAATAGCAGTGAACTGACTGATCAATAATCCAACTGAATTATTGGAGTATGTTAGCCTAGGGAGCAAGGGTCAGGGTCTGGACTCTGGAACGTCGAGATTTAGCAGTGTGCCCACTTGGAAACTCAGATCGTTCCAGTAAAACATAAGGCTGTATAATTAGGTACAAATGTTAAGTTGCATTGTTAGCCAAATAAATTAAGAATAACAACATCTTAGAAACTCTGAACACCTGGAGTGTTATGGGGAGAGTGGAGAGATGGAAAATGTTCTCCAATTATCCAGGGTTAACACCTTTCGTTACGTGTCTTTTAGTAAACGATCATCAAAGCAAAGCAAATTAAGCAGTCAAGGGTGAAATGAGCAAACTTTCACGGGCTGTGTCAAAGGCTTTTAACAGATCACACTGGAAATATTGCAGTCTCATTCATACCTGTAACCATATCGTTACTTAACACTTGACCTTCTATGCAAATATGAATGTATAGTGTTGTTCCTGTTGGGTTTTTTCCTTCTGTCCGTCTGTACGCCAACACTGTTGCTGTAAAACAAGTCCCCCCCCCCATGGGGATAATAAAGACACTCTCTCTCTCTGCTTAGGCTACTACTTCAGTACATCAGTCGACATGGAAGACAGGCCTCTGAGTGCACAGCCACAGAACAACCACCAGAGGGAGCTCCTGGGCGACGGTGTGCATCCACACCCATCCAGCAATTCCACTTACACTCTTGTCTTCCGTCTCCAGCTCCAGTCCGGCCTTCTGCAGATTGCTCTCATACTCCTTCCTCCTCTCCTGGAGAAACGAAAACAAGGCAGAATGAAACAGGGCTCCTCATGAGATAGATGCACACAGCCAGCCACATCCCTGCCAGCAGCCATATTGCCCTGGTCAGGGTGAGCCTGGTAATATCCTGGTGAGCCTGGTCAGTACCTGGATGGGAGACTCCTGGGAAAAACTAAGGTTGCTGCTGGAAAAGGTGTTAGTGGGGCCAGTAGGAGTGTGAGAGAGTGTGAGAGAGTGTGTGTGTGTTTTGTAGTGTCTGGTGTACCGGAGGCATTTCAGAAGACAGTGCAAGAATCAGTGCTGAGCCCAAGGTGAGGACAAGATGAACTGTCAGGCTCTCAGCGCTTCAGAGCAGAGCCAGTCATTTCACAGGAAGAACACGTTTCCTGGACCTGTTACAGCCAGACAGAGATACTTATGAGGCTGGCAACCTAAATCAGCAACGCACACAGGTCAAACTCGGGAATATATATACTCACAGCTCTTCTCAACTGACTTTCACAGCTCTTGACATCTTTGGGAGAACCACAAAGAGGGGTGAAGGTTAAAGGTCAGTTCGAGGCAGAGATGATATGAGGCCGCCAGAAGCCGACACAACACGGTGTTGTACCTTCACATTTCAACACAGGTTCATTTACTGAGCCACTCCCTGTGTGACGAAGTCAATAAGGAAGGGCTCAAACCAGTCCCAAATTCAAAAGACTCGAGTAGCATTCTGAAGAGGCGTTCATTGCAAACACCTCAACGAGGTGTGATCAGTTTGTCCTGTCATTATCAGGCTGTCATCCTCAGCATTTGCACAGGATTTGCCTTTCAGTAGTGTTGTCAACAGTTAGGTGACTGTATACATCTGCCATCGAGAAGAAAGTCAGGAAACAGGATAATTTCAGGTTACTGGTAGTCGAACATTCCTATTTGAATTCGCCGTTTGTTCTATGAGAATGGAAGTTTAAGGACTGAAGGGCTTGGTTTAGAAGCAGTTTTGTGATTCTGACAGCCACAATTTATTGTGCATTCAGTACAGAAGTGTGTATGAGTATTTTTCCATGCACGTCAGATGCCAAAAGGCTGGGAGAACCATTCTGTGTGGATGGTTGATATCGGGGCTCACCTGCTTCTTCTCCCCATCTTTGGTGTGGTCATCCAGGTAGGACAGCACGAAGTCGATCCTGCGCACACCGTCCCGGAAGAAGACCGAGTCCTTGCTCTGGTGCTGCCCGTCGATCTGCAGGACACAGACAGGCAGAGGACCCCCGTCAGGCACCCCCAGACGCCAGGGTGCTTCCCCATAGGAAACACCATCTCTGGGGAACCTGCCAGCAGCATGCGCCCCCACCCCAGCCTGTTTCACCCAATTCGGGGTCCCCCCCCGGCGGGGGGCTCGGTGGGTCATGCCCGTGAGAAACGCCACACAGCAGACAGAGAGAAACCGAAGACCCGCAGCACCGGGCGCCTCATCCTCAGAGGCAGCAGAAGCCCACTGCGAGCTCGGCCTCCTGCCAGGCTGCCCCGGTGGTGCCCATGCAAGCCAGCCCCGCTGCACCATGCTGGAGATGTGCCCTGAGCTGCGCTCGTCTCTGTAGCCAGAAAACCCACACCCCTTCTCTCAAGAGTGAGAAACAAAAAGCTCCCCCAGACTTGCCTTGTTTGCTCCATGGAGACTCTGAAATTATCAAGAGAGAAATCAGGCTCTCTGATCGCCTTTTTGCAGCCACAGTTTCTATTCAAATACCCCAGACCACATCCAGAAAGCTTTCTTTTTGAAAGATATCTTATTACTACTGTTAAGGCTTGGGTCTGTCTAGGTTTTCATGTCGCCCCACGGCTCACTGCTGGCAGCCCCACTGAAGCTCAGCAGTGTGAGCCTGGTCAGTACCTGGATGGGAGACTCCTGGGAAAGCTGAGGCTGCTGCTGGAAGAGGTGTTAGTGGGGCCAGCAGGGGGCGCTCACCCTGCGGTCTGTGTGGGTCCTAATGCCCCAGTATAGTGACGGGGACACTATACTGTAAAAAAGGCACCGTCCTTCAGATGAGATGTAAAACTGAGGTCCCAACTCTCTGTGGTCATTAAAAATCCCAGGGTGTCTCTCGAGAAGAGTAGGGGTGTTACCCCAGTGTCCTGGCCAAATTTCCCCCTGGCCTTTACCAGTCATGGCCTCCTAATAACCCCCATCTCTGAACTGGCTTCATCACTCTGCTCTCCTCCCCACTGAGAGCTGGTGTGTGTGAGAGGACTGGAGCATCATCCAGGTGGGGCTGCACACTGGTGGGGGTGGAGGGGATCCCCATGACCTGTACAGAGCTCTGAGTGGGGTGTCCAGAAAATGCGCTCCATAAGTGTTAGCAATGATTATTATCATATCAATCCACTCCAGATCCCAGCTAAGAACAGTTGGTTTAAGGCATCAAACTTCAATCTCCTGCTGCAGACCCAGTATTTACAGGACAGGAGGAAACTGACAGAGGAGACCATCTCCAGCTTGACGTCTTCCCTGTTGTAGCAGGAGAGCCACACTGATCAGCAGCGATATCCCCGAGGGTCACCGTTGTGCAAGAAGCATCTACAGTAACCTCTCCGATGTGTAAGGATCTGTTTGTTTTGCATGCTAGGACTTGTAGCCCCGGGCTGCCTTCCAGGGCATTAACTAATGAGCCAGCCAGGCAATGGGCTCCATCAGGTGGTGCAGCAGGGTCTCCGGCAGGCAGGCAGCTCGCCTCTGATCACCGTGCTCAGGACCCCCCCCACCGAGGGCTGGCCCGTTTCTCTGCACCTACCCCAGCACACCCCCAGCCATGCGGGCCGGAGAGCAACTGGTGGGGGTGGAGGGGATCCCCAGTACCTGTGAAGCGCTTTGAGTGGAGTGTCCAGAAAAGTGCTCTGTAAGTGTAAGGGGTTATTATTATTATAATTTGCGTCATGTCATTCTGGCAACACCCTGGGTCCTGTGTGGAGACTGAAGCAGGGAATGTGTGTGCTGTTTCGGGGGGGGTGGGCGAGATGTTTCCTGGCGTATTTGAGCACACTCCAGCTCGTCTTCAGCGCGAAAGCGTGGAGGCCGAAACACGACGACGAGCGGTATCCGACCAGTCCAGGCCCAGCTGTGTGGGTCAGTGGGACAAAGACAGTGTGTGTGTGTGGGAGGGGTGGAGAAGCACGGCGACAGAAATAAACTTTTATTCCGCAGATGAGCTCCTGGAAATCCGTGGAAACTGGAGAGTTCCAGCAAACTCCCGCACTCCAGAGCACCCCCTCCCCCCCCACACACACCCCTCTCTCCACCCTGTGCCCAAAATAGAACACAGCCCTCCTGGCCTGGGCAGCCCTGCAGCTCCACTAACCACAGGGGTGTCTCCCTGAGCTTCCAGCAGCAGCTGGCCCTTAATTGCAGGGCACAGAGAAAGGATCTGCCAGTCAAGAGCTATATATACGCGACCCACTCCTTTATTTGACTGGCATACACAGTCCCACCTCGAACCTGGATAATTATGTTTCCTCTCGCTCTCCAGTTATCCCGCTGGCTGATTCCAGGTTAGCGCTGTCCCTCACGGTGGGGTTTAGAAACCTAATCTGTAATTACATCACAGCGGAGGCACATCTGCACCTCAAGCAGTGCCACACACTCTGCCCTGTGTGCACCCTCTTCATCACAGCCTGCCTTAGTTAGTTCGGAGATGAAGGACAGAGCTTGTCAGGGACACAGGCCATCACACAAGCTGGAAAAAAACAGAGCCTTTTTGCACGATAAACATTCCCAGAAAGCGAGAAAGAACTTCATCCAGAGCGCTCTGGAGGCAAGCGGGTTAAAGCTCTGTAGGCAGGGCACACCTCGCGTTAAATGAAAGCTCTGGCACGGCAGGTTTGAAACGCAGGGCCTGTCACTCTGAAGCCTTGCCTCCGAGTTGCAGAGTTGGGGTGGGCGCAGTCTCTAGTTGGTGGTGAGTGATCGGTGCCTGGCAGACGGCCCAGGTGGCACTGCTGCACAGCCCCGCCTGCCTCTGGGACCGTGCGCCCTCTCATTGCCCATCTGGAAGCCATTGTGGGACCCCCCTCCCCCTCCCCCAAAACCTACAGCTGCCCAACCAAAGGACAGCGCCCCCTGTTTTTAACCTGTCCTAAATTTAAAGTCATCAGGAAACACATTTAGCTGGAGGGAGACAAGAGGAGGAACCCTCACATCTGGCCCGTGACTGCTCTGCAGCGACACCTACTGGGTGGGAACAGGAACGGCAACAATTTTTTATTTTATTTTCCGTTTCTGGAGTTTCCCCTTTGTTTTTGGTCAATCTTTTTAAAGTCCTTTTTTTTTATTGTTGCTGTGTTGTCGGTCAAAACGTTGTGCGTGCTCGACGGCAGAAACTGCACAGAAATTGGGCAGAAAACGCCCCAAAAAGCACATGGAATCGAGCACCCAAATTGGAACCACATGAAAGCCTCCAGCCCAGGTGAGGTTCAGCTCGGAGTCCACGTGCCTCTGTCACGCACCCCAGCACAGGACGGTGATAGGGTTTTGCTTTTTTATAATCACGTTATTTTTATTTCTTTTAAACCCGTGCCTCTCCTGGCCAAGTGAGTGAGAGAAAAAAACATGTTTTTATCCTCTGTTTTTCCGTCTCACCTCCAAAAGCACGAGAAACAATTAAAGGTGCAAATGGAAAAGCTTCCTGAGAGGCAGGTGTTTTTGTTACAGCTGAAACACATGGGCTGAGAAACACATGGGCACGCGCCTCATTTAGAGGCAAGGCGTGCAGCTGCCTGCTATTGAAAAGCGCTTTCATCGACTTGAATAGGAGGAAATTGAAAAAACACACACACGAGAATTGGGGAAAGATGTGTGGGTGTGTGTTCATGAGTGTGTGTGGGGAGTTGCATTACTTTCCAAGTGTGCAGACACCTGCCCCTAACTTTACACGAAGACTTCAGAAAGAAAGCTGCAGTTTTCACAGCCATGAGGTGTTTACACCGTGACCGTTCAAGATGGCCGTCCTGAGTCTGGGGGCTCTCTGGGTTGTTTTTCAGAGCTGTTCTGTGGCTCCTTTCTTTCTGTACCCCACGGCACTTTGCCAGGGACGTGAGGTCCCCCAGTCCCTTTTTCCCTCTGTCCCAAAATGGAGGGCACTGCCGCGTCCACACGAAGCAGGTGAGAGGTGTTTCAAGCCTGCAGGCAGATGACATCAGACCAGTACCATTCCGATGTGATGACATCAGACCAGTACCATTTTAGTGTGATAAAATCAGAGCAGTAACCATTCCAGCATGATGACATCAGACCAGAACCATTCCAATGTGATGACATTAGACCAATACTATTTTTGCGTGATGACATCAGACCAGAACCATTTCGATGTGATGACATCAGAGCAGTACCATTTTAGTGTGATCACATCAGAGCAGTAACCGTTCTAGCATGAAGACATCAGACCAATACTATTTTAGCGTGATGACATCAGACCAGAACCATTCTGGTGTGATGACATCAGACCAGTACCCTTTTAGTGTGATGACATCAGACCGGAACCATTTTAGTGTCACTCCAAAGTCTCGCTGACATCAGAGCAGTAACCATTGCAGCATGATGACATTCCAACATGACGACGTCAGACCATGCCTCAACAGCCTGTGCTGTACCGTACCGTACCCTGGAGCGAAACTTCAGAAACTGCGCCCTCTTCTTCCAAATCTGCGGAGCAACCATCAGAGAGTGAGAGGAGCAGACAGCACCCCCGGCCCGAGAGGCAGACAGCAGATCCCATGGCAGAGCAGTCCGAGCCACTTCGGCTTTTACCAGCTACCGCCTCTCGTCTAACCCAGCACCAGGTGCGGAACATTTAGGAAAACAGAGCATCTTTCTCAGTCCAGTTTGCTGAGGGACTTGCAACACCTGAGGTGCTGGAACAGACGATACAGCTGCCATGGAACTTGATCTGTTTCTCCACAGGCTGGTAGTGTCATTTCCCCACAGTGGAACTGACCCATTTTATGACACCAGTTTCAGAGAAGATAAAAAGGGAACTGTCAACAGTCTGGCTGTGGAAACCAGTCATTTATTAACCAGACCAGAGAGCAGAGTCCTGTCATCTCAAAGTGCAGCAGTCGGACCACAGCGACCGGGAGATCAGAGTGCTCAGCAGGATCTGTACTACTATCTACTGGAAACAACCCCCCCAGGGTGGAAACATCTTGAAATGCTCCCTCTCTCCGAAATCGCCTGGCAACCCTAACCCACATGAGTGCATGAAGACAGTGAGAGCGTTCGGTTTTCCTGCCGCACTGCTGCTTCCTGTCTGTAAGCATCGTCTGCCTCTTGCACAAAGTCTGCATGAGGAACCTGTGCTGCTGTGTTTGTGTCTGCTCGATCTTGTGCCTGGTATTGTACCATTCACACACGTACTGTACAGTCTTCAGGGAAAGGCTGTGCATTTCAATATGGAAGGGCTCTGTGATCAGCCTACACCACCTCACAGCAACAACTCTTCACAGCTGAGTTTGTTTTCATGACCTACATTATTCCCCAGATACACTGGAAGTTGTTCTTTTGTACCTTTTTCCAAAGAGGAAGAGCAGGCTTCCAAGCAAAGACACAGCTTAATGGACTCCCTCATCTCTAAGCCACTATTGCGGGACTCTCAAGTAGCTCCTTTAGGGACTGCCGTCTCCTGGTTCACCTGAGCTTTTAGGTACGTAGTTGATCTAATTAATTAGCTGAATAACTGTAACACTTGGAGCTCTGAGATTTACAGGTAACTGCACGTTCCATTAAGTAAATGTCCTGTAATCAACTGTAAAAGATCTTAAGAAAAATCTTATATACATGTCTAATTTAAAAACTAGCTAGGCTAACTGTTCAACTGGCTTCTCAGTATAAGAGAAGACCTAACACACATGAGGCCGTCCAGGAACTTTAGCCTGCATTAATGTGAGCAGCTCTCCTCTAACACACCCATGATGCACCAGTTCTCTCAGAGGAAGCATAGTGATGGAGCTGAGACGCTCACTTCACTGCTGTGGAGGGGAGTCTTTAATCAGCGAAACGAACAGGAAAACACCCATTTCTCCCACAGGCTGGAGTCTGAAGCCCCCCCCCCCAAGAATTCATTCTCCAGCAGTACAGACCACTGCACAGACGAAAAGACAAATTGTACTCAGGACAGACATCACAGGAAACTCGACACATGTTGTTAAGCCACACAAGACACTGGACAAATTAAAGAGCCGAGCAGCACCCATGCAATTAACGAACCTGGCAGTTCTTTACAGTACTGGGGAAATCGGATGCGAGGACATTTTCTCTTCAGCTGTGTGCACTTTAAACAGCCCGCAACACGTGTGGCCTGATCTCCAGCACCGTGGCCCCTCTCCTGAAGAGGACGTGCTCACACACGAGCGCAACACGTGGAGGAGGGGGGGTCAGGCCGGGCAGGAGCTGAACAGCACGCACGCGTACAGGCCCAGGCTCACCCTCCATGGACTCTCACCTGTCATCTGCTGAACCACCACCCATCTCCTGAAGCAATCCCCAGTCGTTCCCTCTCCTCCCTCACACACTGGATCAATCCCCAGCCTTTCCCTCTCCTCCCTCACACACTGGATCAATCCCCAGTCATTTCCTCTCCTCCCTCACACACTGGATCAATCCCCAGTCGTTCCCTCTCCTCCCTCACACACTGGATCAATCCCCAGTCGTTCCCTCTCCTCCCTCACACACCGGATCAATCCCCAGCCTTTCCCTCTCCTCCCTCACACACTGGATCAATCCCCAGTCGTTCCCTCTCCTCCCTCACACACCGGATCAATCCCCAGCCTTTCCCTCTCCTCCCTCACACACCGGATCAATCCCCAGTCGTTCCCTCTCCTCCCTCACACACTGGATCAATCCCCAGTCGTTCCCTCTCCTCCCTCACACACTGGATCAATCCCCAGTCGTTCCCTCTCCTCCCTCACACACTGGATCAATCCCCAGTCGTTCCCTCTCCTCCCTCACACACTGGATCAATCCCCAGTCGTTCCCTCTCCTCCCTCACACACCGGATCAATCCCCAGCCTTTCCCTCTCCTCCCTCACACACCGGATCAATCCCCAGTCGTTCCCTCTCCTCCCTCACACACTGGATCAATCCCCAGTCGTTCCCTCTCCTCCCTCACACACCGGATCAATCCCCAGTCGTTCCCTCTCCTCCCTCACACACTGGATCAATCCCCAGTCGTTCCCTCTCCTCCCTCACACACTGGATCAATCCCCAGTCGTTCCCTCTCCTCCCTCACACAC
This sequence comes from Lepisosteus platostomus, assembly GCF_059453375.1. Taxonomy (NCBI): domain Eukaryota; kingdom Metazoa; phylum Chordata; class Actinopteri; order Semionotiformes; family Lepisosteidae; genus Lepisosteus; species Lepisosteus platostomus. Next base: position 15,399,336 of record NC_142628.1, read on the forward strand.
TGGATCAATCCCCAGCCTTTCCCTCTCCTCCCTCACACACCGGATCAATCCCCAGTCGTTCCCTCTCCTCCCTCACACACCGGATCAATCCCCAGCCTTTCCCTCTCCTCCCTCACACACCGGATCAATCCCCAGCCTTTCCCTCTCCTTCCTCACACACCGGATCAATCCCTAGCCGTTCCCTCTCCTCCCTCACACACCGGATCAATCCCCAGCCTTTCCCTCTCCTTCCTCACACACCGGATCAATCCCTAGCCGTTCCCTCTCCTCCCTCACACACCGGATCAATCCCCAGCCTTTCCCTCTCCTCCCTCACACACCTGATCAATCCCCAGCCTTTCCCTTTCCTCCCTCACACACTGGATCAATCCCCAGTCGTTCCCTCTCCTCCCTCACACACTGGATCAATCCCCAGTCGTTCCCTCTCCTCCCTCACACACTGGATCAATCCCCAGTCGTTCCCTCTCCTCCCTCACACACCGGATCAATCCCCAGCCTTTCCCTCTCCTCCCTCACACACTGGATCAATCCCTAGCCTTTCCCTCTCCTCCCTCACACACTGGATCAATCCCCAGCCTTTCCCTCTCCTCCCTCACACACCGGATCAATCCCCAGTCGTTCCCTCTCCTCCCTCACACACTGGATCAATCCCCAGTCGTTCCCTCTCCTCCCTACACACTGGATCAATCCCCTGTCGTTCCCTCTCCTCCCTCACACACTGGATCAATCCCCAGCCTTTCCCTCTCCTCCCTCACACACCGGATCAATCCCCAGCCTTTCCCTCTCCTTCCTCACACACCGGATCAATCCCCAGCCTTTCCCTCTCCTCCCTCACACACCGGATCAATCCCCAGTCGTTCCCTCTCCTCCCTCACACACTGGATCAATCCCCAGTCGTTTCCTCTCCTCCCTCACACACTGGATCAATCCCCAGCCTTTCCCTCTCCTTCCTCACACACCGGATCAATCCCCAGCCTTTCCCTCTCCTCCCTCACACACCGGATCAATCCCCAGTCGTTCCCTCTCCTCCCTCACACACCGGATCAATCCCCAGTCGTTCCCTCTCCTCCCTCACACACTGGATCAATCCCCAGTCGTTCCCTCTCCTCCCTCACACACTGGATCAATCCCCAGTCGTTCCCTCTCCTTCCTCACACACTGGATCAATCCCCAGTCGTTCCCTCTCCTCCCTCACACACCGGATCAATCCCCAGCCTTTCCCTCTCCTCCCTCACACACTGGATCAATCCCCAGTCGTTCCCTCTCCTCCCTACACACTGGATCAATCCCCAGTCGTTCCCTCTCCTCCCTCACACACTGGATCAATCCCCAGTCGTTCCCTCTCCTCCCTCACACACCGGATCAATCCCCAGTCGTTCCCTCTCCTCCCTCACACACTGGATCAATCCCCAGTCGTTCCCTCTCCTCCCTCACACACTGGATCAATCCCCAGTCGTTTCCTCTCCTCCCTACACACTGGATCAATCCCCAGTCGTTCCCTCTCCTCCCTCACACACTGGATCAATCCCCAGCCTTTCCCTCTCCTTCCTCACACACCGGATCAATCCCCAGTCGTTCCCTCTCCTCCCTCACACACTGGATCAATCCCCAGCCTTTCCCTCTCCTCCCTCACACACTGGATCAATCCCCAGCCTTTCCCTCTCCTTCCTCACACACCGGATCAATCCCCAGCCTTTCCCTCTCCTTCCTCACACACTGGATCAATCCCCAGTCGTTCCCTCTCCTCCCTCACACACTGGATCAATCCCCAGTCGTTCCCTCTCCTCCCTCACACACTGGATCAATCCCCAGCCTTTCCCTCTCCTCCCTCACACACTGGATCAATCCCCAGCCTTTCCCTCTCCTCCCTCACACACCGGATCAATCCCCAGCCTTTCCCTCTCCTCCCTCACACACTGGATCAATCCCCAGTCGTTCCCTCTCCTCCCTACACACTGGATCAATCCCCAGTCGTTCCCTCTCCTCCCTCACACACCGGATCAATCCCCAGTCGTTCCCTCTCCTCCCTCACACACCGGATCAATCCCCAGTCGTTCCCTCTCCTCCCTCACACACTGGATCAATCCCCAGTCGTTTTCTCACTTCCCTCACACACTGGATCAATCCCCAGTCGTTCCCTCTCCTCCCTCACACACTGGATCAATCCCCAGTCGTTCCCTCTCCTCCCTCACACACTGGATCAATCCCCAGTCGTTCCCTCTCCTCCCTCACACACTGGATCAATCCCCAGTCGTTCCCTCTCCTCCCTCACACACTGGATCAATCCCCAGCCTTTCCCTCTCCTCCCTCACACACTGGATCAATCCCCAGTCGTTCCCTCTCCTCCCTCACACACTGGATCAATCCCCAGCCTTTCCCTCTCCTCCCTCACACACTGGATCAATCCCCAGTCGTTCCCTCTCCTCCCTCACACACTGGATCAATCCCCAGCCTTTCCCTCTCCTCCCTCACACACCGGATCAATCCCCAGCCTTTCCCTCTCCTCCCTCACACACTGGATCAATCCCCAGTCGTTCCCTCTCCTCCCTCACACACTGGATCAATCCCCAGTCGTTCCCTCTCCTCCCTACACACTGGATCAATCCCCAGTCGTTCCCTCTCCTCCCTCACACACTGGATCAATCCCCAGTCGTTCCCTCTCCTCCCTCACACACTGGATCAATCCCCAGCCTTTCCCTCTCCTCCCTCACACAACGCTTTTAATTTTTAGGTCCATATACAGAAAGGACTGTAAGTTCCCATGTGAAATGTAATTATTGTGATAGAGATTTTTAGGAATTACTTGAATTAGCAGGTCATCTCCATGCCAGACCCAGAATTAGCAGTGTCTGCAGCAGGGACCCGAACCCACAACCCGCCACGCACGAGTCCAGAGACCCACTATGCTTTGCAGCCCCAGTTCATAATTCGTTCTGTAAACAGCGTCGGATCAGGGCACTCGACCAATGGCCTGATAACGGGAGGAATGAGAGAGAGATGGAGGGAGACACTCCCGTTATCCCAGCTCTCCCGAAGGAGTGCAGACAAGATTACGGACACACGTCCTGGAGGGGGAGGAGTCTGGGCATCGGCTCCGCCCACACTCCCCAGCATACTAGTCACCAAAGCCAAGAAGGACACTGCAACATCAAGCCATCAGCACACACACAAACACACGTCCCGCTGGTGCAGGGGCGGTGAGGAGCGTTAACACACAGACCACGGGACGAGATCGAAGACGAGAGCACGCACGCGGACACACAGGAGTATGCACAGCAGCCCCTTACCCCTGGCAGGCTGGAGAGGAGGCAGGCCGACTCGGTGGCGCTTAAGCTCTACAGGGTTAAGCGTGGAGAGGCAGGCGAGAGAGAGACAGGGGGGTTAGCGCGGGGGGGGACCAGTTCGGTGGCAGCTCGGAGGAGTTAAACCACGATGCCTCGTGCGTGACACACACACACACACAAAAAAGCTTTATTATTGCACAAGATCGGCAGAAGAAAATGAAATAGCAGCTCGATTGCACAGGGGCCGATGAGTGTTCAGAGCAGGAGGCACTGAAGGGAGACACCCATCACAGCGTAAAACCCCCAGTTTCCCCACTGATGGAGTTCAAGGAAGCTCATCTTTTTCTTGAAACACCATTGGAGAAAAAACAGGACACCCCTGCAAATTCAATAGATCGCCCTAAATCTTGGCAACACCTGTGAACCAATTAACTTGAGTGAGCCAGCAGGGCCAGTAAGGACCTCCTGTCCTTGTGCACAGACATCCGTGCAGCTTCTTATCCTACCTAGCTTCTCTGGCATGGATTTAGAAAGAGTCTGGGCTGTCTTATTGACTGACTTGCTGACCATGTACATCTGAAGTCTTATAGTCTGCTGACCTCTGGAAAGCACATTATGAATTAATATCATACTGTAAATGAATGCTAGCTTCAAGGCAGTGCATCACAGATCAATGTCACTACTGAAATCTGACCGCAATGCAGACGATATAGAAATATCACTTTGTCAGAATTATAACAGCAATTCAGAACTTGAAAGACTAATATCACTGCAGAACTACAACTACACTACATTACAGCCGATATCACTATACGATATAAAAAAGCAGGCAATACATTATAGAAATATCACCACTGAAAAGTACAGTGCCTTACAGACCAATAAAATAAAAGTACAATATCAGCTAATGTCATTGCTAAATATCAGCTGGAATCTTTTGATTCAGCCAGAATGGCAATCTAATAATTTGATAATTGATCATTTGATAATTGATCAATTCTTGCTTATGGCCAGACTGTGATCATCTGCCCATCCCACAGTGAGAGCATTCAAAGGGCAGTTCTCCCTCAGTCAGGCCCAGAGACTGCTTGCTGTAAAAGCCTATTACTGGGAGTCTAAACCCTACAAGCAACCAGCAAATTTACTCTACTAGTGTTCGGTTAATTGATATCAGATAAGCACCACAATCTAAACCAAAACAACCAGAACAGAGCCTTAATAGATCATAGTCAAACTTTTGGTTTAGAGCACTGTCCTCACTGTGCAACAAACCTACTTTAAAGTCCCTTAGTTTGAAAACACTACGAGCTACCCTCAGGCAGGGCTGTGTCTGTGTACTCTGTGCGCTGTAGAGTCCCAGCCTGGGAGGGACAGGAGAGGCTGCACAGCCAGCAGTCATATCGCCCTGCAGCTCCCAGCCGGCAGCCCCACTGGAGCTCAGCAGTGTGAGCCTGGTCAGTACCTGGATGGGAGACTCCTGGGAAAGCTGAGGCTGCTGCTGGAAGAGGTGTTAGTGGGGCCAGCAGGGGGCGCTCACCCTGCAGTCTGTGTGGGTCCTAATGCCCCAGTATAGTGACGGGGACACTGTACTGTAAACAGGCGCCGTCCTTCAGATGAAATGTAAAACTGAGGTCCTGACTCTCTGTGGTCATTAAAAATCCCAGGGTGTCTCTCGAAAAGAGTGGGGGTGTTACCCCAGCGTCCTGGCCAAATTTCCCCCTGGCCTTTACCAGTCATGGCCTCCTAATAACCCCCCTCTCTGAACTGGCTTCATCACTCTGCTCTCCTCCCCACTGAGAGCTGGTGTGTGTGAGAGGACTGGAGCATCATCCAGGTGGGGCTGCACACTGGTGGGGGTGGAGGGGATCCCCATGACCTGTAAAGAGCTCTGAGTGGGGTGTCCAGAAAAGCGCTAAGTGTAAGGAATTAATATTATTATGATGATGATGATGATGATGATTACAGAAAGACCAGTCTCTTCCCCAGCTCCTGCCTCCTTTGCCACTGCTGTGTAGCGCTCAGCCGAGCTGCTGACAGAGCAGGCAGGCGCTGTAGTCGCTGTGCAGATGGAGGGAGGGGGTGTGGGAGAGGAGGGTGGAGGACAGGAAGTGCTGACAGCGACCGCCGCTGAGGGCACGGGAGGGGGAGAGGAAGTGACTCATAAGCACCCGGCGGCTCTCGGCCCTGACCACGGGCACCAGTGGGCGCGGGGGGGTAGGTACTGTGACAGCCCAGAATTGAATTCATCTCGAGCACCACTTCTTCCTGACCTTGTTTTTGCAGTTGAAGAATCAGCTCGATGTTTCAAGAATTGATACGTCTGGAAAAATGTATTGACGCTCACTGAATCACTTCATGTCATAGATACCCTACCTTCCTTTAAAGAGATTTTGTTTTTGCTCCTACACACTCATGCTCGTGGCCCACGAACAACAAAGCATTTTGCAAGATGCTGTAGATCATAAGGCTAAAACATGAAGTTAATACCACACTATACCTAATACATAACATAAGATGTCTTTATAATATAACAAATTCTGGTCCAGATTCACTTAAAACCCCAGCCTGCTCTCCAAGCTCAATTTTCAAGTACATGATGGCCCAAAGTGTCTACCATCGGCTGTTTGTAAGGGCCAGTGCTGAGATTTCACATGGGACTGAGTTTGTCCACAGCGGTTTGATCTTCTGCACTTCAGAGCATGGGTCAAGGTCTGAGCTGAACAAAACTACATTTCCCAGCACTCCCTCCTCCGACCCTGTGCTGGGTGTTGTTGAAGTGGCTCAATGACTCTTTTTTTAAGAATTGACACGTCTGGGAAAATGCATTGACAAAAGCTGAATGACTTCAGGTAAAAAAAAACACACCAAGAATGTAATTGCAAAACTCTTCATGAAAATAATGCATTTCTGAAATTTCACAACAGGAAGCCGGTTCACCTGGAAAAGGAATGGAACAGGACTGCAGTCAGTGTGCTGCTCGTTTCCTACCTCTGGAATTCCCGGGAGCTGGGAGTCCTTGGTGGAGGTGGAGATGACACTGTGACCATTGTTGTCTTCCCCTGCAAGAGAGACACAGCCAGTTAGAACACACACACACACAACCGCCCGACACATCTGGGACCCGGCTCATTATCTTCATCTTTTTATCATCACATAGCTTCCTGAGAGCTGGCGACTGCTTCCTGTACAGCTCAGCTCTGCTGCCTGAATTTCAACCCTGCATCGGTGTTCTGAGTCACGGCGACTGTGCTTGCTGTAAAAGGGCAGCCCGAGAGGAAAAACAAATCTCTGTCACGGAGGTGAGAAAACAGATTGAAACAAACCCTGCGTCCCAAAGTCCCCCTTCTGCCGAGAGCCGTGCTAGAGGAAAACCCATCTTCTATACAGAGAAGTTTACGATCCTGGGCCATCGAAGGCTCCTGACAAGACTCGGGCCTCCTGCTCATCTCCGTGTCCAGCTGAGATACTTGTGTGGGCAGCCCCGGATGCAACTGGCCACGCTTTCACGGAAGAGAATTCCTTCCTTCTGAGTCAGTACTTCCTAACAAGTGGCAAAGCAAAGCATGGATACACTGGGAATGCATTCTAGGAGCTGACCGGCCTCCCAGATTTGTTAGAGACGTGCTGTGCAGCATCCTCTACCAGTGCGGCTGGGAAGTGAACAGTTGCCTCAGAGGGCACTCAGCTGTGATTCCATCACCATCGCCAGGCTGTCTGCTAGGAAGCGGCAGGTCGAGCCCGACTTTTCTCTCCATCATCAGCAGAGTGGAGCTGCTGATGGAGGCAGTGTCTTCACCAGACCTAAACACCGGCAGGCCCCAGAGGGCTGGGCTCTGGACAGGAGGGTTGCAAGTTCGAATCCCAGCTGGCCTGCTGCTGTGACACCCTTGAGCAGGGAACGTCGCTCAGACTGTTCTCATTAACACACAGTGGTGTCAGTGGGCCTCCAGGTTAGCACTGCCAACGAGACTTGGTTTTCAATGGACTCCTCTTGCTTCAAATAAGAAATACAAACAAAATAGCCTTAAATTGTGTTTCAAAACTAAGCCACTGGCACACCCAAAGTGCAGTGATTGAATTCCCCCACTGTCGGTGAAATATTACACTTGCTCCCGGTTTCAGTTCCACTCAGACAGGAGTGAAGATTTCCAGACATATGAAATGTTTAATGCAGTAAAATATGAGCAACGTATACTTTGGGGATTATCTTCAGTACTCTGTACTTAGTTGGCATTCATGCTTCCAAGCAGGAGACAACTGTCGGCTTTCAAGCTCAAATTAAATCAAAACTGACGTCGGCACAAGGGCTATATTTAGCACCGACAGGGAGAGAGCTGCACAGCTGAATTCCCAGTGGGTTCGGAATGACACAAGACGCTTGTGCTGGCCGGGACGGTTTAGCAGAACCAGTCACATCTTAGGATCTCGCAATCTTTCTCCCTGCCGACTTCTGCGGTTCAAGCATGGCAGGCAGCAACAGCTAGTTCTCGGATAAAGCTGATTTGGAGGAGAAATTCAGAGCCAGCCTAAAACGCCCGCTAATCGTGTTGCCTTATGTCTTTGCAGGATTGAAACCAAGAGCCACAGGGGGCTGAATTCTTCAATATTATTGGCTTTCATATTTCCAAAGCACTTTTAATATAAGTAATAATAACAACATCACTTTATTAACCCTTTACCATTTCTTGCATTAGGAATTATCTTTTCACAGACCCCAGCTTGCTCTCCATGAGACACACGGACAGGGAGAGGACCTGGGGTCAGGGCGCAGGGTCAGCCATTTTACAGCACCCCTGGAGCAGTTGGGGTTAAGGGCCTTGCTCAGGGGCCCAACAGAGTAGGATTCCTCTGCCAGCTGTGGGATTTGAACCGGCAACCTCCCAGCCACAGGCGCAGATCCTGAGCCACAGAGCCACTGCTCCGCCCTGTAGTCAACCATAGTTCCACAAACAAACACTGTAAAGCAGATGAAAAAGAAAAGCTCTCCGCTGTTGGAGGAACAGACGTGGACGGGCCAGAGCAAGTGGTCACAGAAAAATGAAGAAGCAGCTATCGGGCTGGCAGGAGAGACAACAAACCCTAAAGCTCCACATGTAAGCACGGACCCCATTTCCCAAACCTGCCACACCAGGACCCGGGACAGAGGCTGAATCCGGGACTGTAATATTCCCGATGCCGCAGACAAGACAGAGCCTTTTCGAGACACACGGTAACCAGCAGGATGCGATGTGGGGGGGGCAGATAAAGGGCAACACACACGGGCGCGCGCCAGCACACGCACGCACACACCGAACGGGGGGGGCGACGGGGACAGAGAGACGGCACCGCGCGGGCCCCCCGGGGGGCGCCGACAGCGAAGGCAGCACGAGGGGAAGTCGGGAGCAGGAAGTGGGCAGACGCCAACCACAACAACTACAGGGGGGACGGAGAGAGAGGGCCTGGACGCCACAGACAACGGGTACCTGGCAGCAGGGTCATCCGGAATCCCGTCAGCGTGATTATCCCATCTTCAGGAGAGAAAAGTGCAAGGGGTTAGAGAGGGGTGAGGAGGAGGTCGTTTCATGAAAGGCTCCAGGATGTCGGTTCCAACAACATGGCCTTGTGTGCAGAAGGGCATAAGACAGGGGAACTATGGGAGGAGGCCACTCAGCCCACCTTGAGCTTTCCGTACTAGGTGGCTCACTGACCCATGGTTCTCATCCAGCCGCCCCCTTGAAAGACGCTTCGGCAGCTGTTCCAGACCCCCACCACCCTTGGTGTAAAGAGAGAGCTTGTTGCGGCGGCTTGTGCGCGCCCCAGTTCTTCAGTTTCTTCCCTGTGGTAGGACACCTCTCGGAAGTCAGAAGTCTTCTGTCTACATCGCGTACATGTAGAAGGAGGCTGAGGTGCTACTCGAACCCGTTACTCAATGCCCTTATGGTTTCTTCCACAGCTCTTTGTGTGCTCTGATACTCTACCTTTTTTTTAGGAGGGTTTGCTTTTGCTCGTGGTCCATAAACAACAAAGCATTTTGCAAGATTCTGTGGATCATAAGGTTAAAACTTGAAGTAAAAACCACACTATACATAAAACATTGCATACGACGTTATTATAATATAACAAATTAGGGTGCAGATTCACTTAAAACCCCAGCCTGCTCTCCAAGCTCAATTTTCAAGTACATGATGGCCCGAAGTTTCTACAGGCGGCTGTTTGTAAGGGCCAGTGCTGAGATTTCACTTGGGACTGAATTTGGCAACCGATGGTTTGATCATCTGCACTTCAAAGTGTAAGTCACAGTTTGAGCTGAACAAGACTACATTTCCCAGAATTCCACTGGCAGCCGACTGAACAGTGGCACCGCACATGGATTCCAGATGGATCTACAGTACCCCGCCCAGCTGCATCCTTCCCTCTGCAGCTTGGATCAAAACCTCATTTCTGGAGCGCTCACTGCGATACAGACACAGTAGTGCAGGGTCTGCACTGCAATGAGTGCAGAGCCTCTCTCTCTCCCTTTCTGCATAGACACAACTCCCAATCCTGTGCCGCATTCCAGGAATTAAGAAAGAAGAACTGTTTTTTGCAAGACAACACGTGCATCTCCCAGAGCAGGAAAGCTGGCCCCCTGCCCCGTGAGGCTCTCTGTAGCAGAGTGACTCGGCAGACAGCGAAGACAAGAACCGGCTTTGTCCCAGACAGCAAACAGCTGATTTCAGAAATAAAAAAGGAAAAGAGCTTGGCTAAACACTTCCCAGCTCCAAACTCCTGGAAGTCACAGACACGGCATGAATTCCAGCACTGAGTCATGCCGTGGTGTCTGAGAGGGCAGGCAGTGCTAGTGCGCAGCTCCGGCATTGAGCTCTTGTTTGTGACCTGCACTGCATGCTGCAGAGCTGCTCATCATGTGCTCTTCTGCACAAGGAGGGGGGGGTTCACTTCAGGTGCAATTAACTTTATTGGCAGCGAAGTGCATCTGGGAAAGAGAAGACGGCCTGTTCGAGCTCGAGTGGAACAAGGCTGTTAACGCTGATCCTGGCTCCGATTCAGTCGCATGGTGGAAACCAAACTGTAAATTCCCTCTTTTCCACTGCGGACATAAAAGGTCTTGAGCGCAGAGCCTGCCCTGCCCACTCACAGCAGGCATAAACACGGATGAGACTCTTCTTGGCTGTGCCTCAGAGCCACAATCTCTGTGAGGCAGAGAGTGTGTGTTTTGGCTGCGAGCTAAGGTCAGCTGTGCCAAGCACAGAAGCTCCAGCACAGCAAGGCTGAGCTTTATATAAACAGCGGAGAAGCAGTACCGGGCTCTTCTTCTGAGAGCAGCACACAGCCCACATCAGTCCTCTGAAGAACGTGTCGGGGCCAACTGCACGCTATCTGAACAGGTGACCTTGCAGACAGCGAGTGACAACGTTTTACAACACCCTCAAGGTTACACTTGACAGAAGGCCACGAAGCTTTTCTAGCTTGTTTGGTTAATCCGCAGCAGAGTGATCTAAGAATCACATCCAACTGCTTCTTGACAGAATGCAGGGCACCGGCTTCAACAGCCTGGCCGGGGATCTCGTTCCAGACCCCCACCACCCTTGGTGTAAAGAAGTGACCATGTGCAAAGCTATGTCAGCATTGAGAAAAAGCACCAGGATCGACTGGCTACAGCTCTTGCATGTTTGTTTAGTTAATTATCCACAATAATACACATTTACAGCCATTCCTACAACAGCATTTTACTAGAGCAATCCAGGTGAAGAACTCCTGCTGAAGGACACAACAGCAGATTCTCACCTGGGATTTGAACCCACATCCTTCCGGTTACAAATCCAGGACCCCGAGACCACTGCTCCATGGGGCACCCCTCTGCCACACCCATCTCTCTGAGAAATACCCAATAGTCCCATTTCCCATGATCAGGTACAACAGAGCCTTATGTGTTCCTACTATATACCCAGGGAGTGCCAGGTCTGCTGCTTTTTCCTGCTTTTCTTCAGTTAGGACCATTTGTGCATTTCCAGAACAAATACAGATCCTGGACACTCAGTTCTGGAAGAAACACAAGTCCATAATAGGACCTACTGGTCCTACAGTACCAACATGCTTCACCATCTAGAGGAATTTATTCTAACACACAACCTTTAACCTCATCCTTCCCCTTCTGTCCTGTTGGAACGCGCCGTCGCATTATCCTCCACAGAAAAGAGCTGGATACTGTCAATAACCGTGACAAACACTAACCCCTGAACAGCTCCACTCCGGCCTCCTTTCGCTGATGTTAAACAAAATCATACGACGGTTACTGGACTTGGTGACTTCAGTTGCTGATTAAAGCTCTGGTTGAAGATAAGCAGAGATAGGCAACATGCCGCCCTCCTTGAAGATATCTGCCACCTGTGACAATGCTGATACTGGCTGCCGCACCCTAGCGGAGCTGTAATTAACTGTTCCGTTAGCATACTTCGGGAAAGTGTGTTGTGCGATGCTGGGCTCCACACATAAATAAAACACTCCAGCGTGCTTTTCAATAATTAATTCTGTCATTGTGCACTGGAACCATCTAGGAACAAAGGCCAGGGATGGCAGATGTGCACAGTGTTCAGACAGCGGCGCTCAGCTCAAGGCCAGGTGAACACACCTGGGTGAACGGAGGAGAGCTCCCTGCTTTTGTTCAGAAGGGCACAGGGCAGGTTACCTACAGTAGGAGAGGAGGCCACTCAGCCCACCTTGACCTTGTCATACTTGGGGGCTCACTGACCCATGGATCTCATCCAGCCTCCCCCTTGAAAGATGCTTCGGCAGCCGTTCCAGACCCCCACCACCCTTAGTGTAAAGAGAGAGCTGATTGCGGCGGCTTGTGCGCGCCCCCGTTCTTCCGTCTCTTCCCTGTGGTAGGACACCTCTCGGAAGTCAGAAGTCTTCCGTCTACATTGCGGACATGTAGAAGGAAGCCGAGGTGCTACTCGAACCCGTTACCTCCAGGGCGGCTCGCGAGAGGAGGCCGGCCGGCGGGCGCAGAGTTTCGGAGGTGGTGCCGGGGAGGTCCAGGGTGGGATGAGCTGCACTTAACACACGTCCATCTGTATATGAAGCTGTTAAGAGTTGCCAACATTGCTTTCTTCAGCTCTCAAATCCTGGTCCTGAAACTCCACCCTCAGCAGCTGGTCTGTGTCCCAGTCCAGCTTCAGACACACAATCGAACCCCTAACCGACTTAAAATAACAGGATTCATCTGAGCCGTCTGACCTAAACATGTTGAACCTTCCTTTCTAACTACTGCCTTTCGTTTGTAACATAAAAGTCCCAACATGTCAAAGAAAATCCAATCAGGCAGCTAGCTTCCCATCAGACAACTTGCAAGCTTAATGGAGGCTTCAATTAAGCAATTAAGCTCGGCAGAAATGGAAACCAACAGGACCATGATCGGTGCGTCCTTAACTAATTAATATAATTTTGAAAGGAAACTATTCTTTAAAAAGTTGAACCAAAGTTCCCTGTCTTTATAAGTGCAGAACAAATTAGGTTTACAAGATCGCCCTGCCCTTCCCCGAGGAATTAGAGAGCCGTTATTAGAAAAACAGGAGGTTTATAAAACATCCAGCCCACACAAAAACACACCATGCTTCTCACAGAGTCACAAAGGGCTTCTAGTAGGGCTGTATGAATAGCTCCTTCAACAATAAGAGGAAGTTCATCATTCTCAGCCTGGCAGGATAAGTGCCTTGATTCCTGGGGACTGGTCACAGAGGGACAAGAGATAGAGCAGGTGATCACTTAATCACCGCCTGGCGCAGAATAGTTTGTACCAGACAGCATTTCGCCACTTTTTAATCACCGATCTAAGTATTGACAGTTAATTACAAGTTGCCTTCTCGACGGAAAAAGCAGATCCCAGAAGATGTGTTTTTGGAATGTCATTTTAGTGGCTTCAGTGTAATTCAGAGGAATTATTTCAGCAAAGCACTTGGACAAAAAAAGGCAGGAGCAGATTCTCGCATCCTGCAGTCTGAACATGGGCCCAATGGCACCAGGTATTCGTTTTTTAAAACTTTTTACTTAAAGTTTAAAGGGTTTAGCAATACAGCATACACAATACAAAGTAAGATCATTTACAGCTTTCATCTTTCAGTTTTTGATTCGATTCTTTTTTAGATGTAATGAACTCTTTACGTTATGCCAGCAGGGATGGGGGGTTACATCTAAAAAAATCATCGGCAAAAACACACAACAAATAACCAACAAGCTAGACAAGACACTGTTTCACCCTCTTTCACAGAACAGAATCCGGTCTCAATGGGGCCACAAACTCAATCCAGGCTACACCTTTCTGCTGGTCATCAAAGAGAAAAGGTGATCTTTTCCATTATATAAATCTCCTTCACAACATTGATCCACTGTTACAGTTTTGGGGGATCTTAAGTAAACCACATTATCATGATAGTGTTCTTACTTGTTGCTAAAACAATTCTTTGTATATATCTATCTATCCTTTAGTTCCAGTCAAAAGTGAAATTACCCAAATACATAAAAGAGAATTCAAACGGTATGTCTAGGTTTACTATATAAGTGCAAAATGTATGAATTTCCAATATTGTATTTTCAGGCATGACCAGAATAACTAGCACCACTTATTCTGAAACAATCCTTAACCTTCACACTACACATCATACAACCCAAAGACCAGATCCCTCAGCTCCGAAGTCACACGAGATGACGGGCAGCACACTGCAGCGGTGACAACACTTTGTAAGGGCATTCCAGTGAGAAGACCGCGGTCTTCCATGCCACGAGGAACAGATCGCCTGTGGCACTGCAGGCTACTACACACTGAGAATCGTTCCGTGTTACAGGGAGAGTCGTCTTGTGTTTCAGAAGGAGAATCGTTGTCCTCGGACGAAGGGTGAGGACGTTGCACACGTTATATTCAACCCCCTGATCTGTGTTTGAACTGCTACAGTTCCTCACCGGGAAACCTCTCCTGCTAAACAATGTGACACTTGAGCGCCGCAAGAGCTGTAATCCAGGCTGAATTATTACAGTTATCGCTTAGCTCAAGGGCAGCGCTATCAGCGCTATCAGTGTTCGGTTACTTAACTAAAGGTTTTCACAGTTACAACATGAAAGAGGCAGAGCTCACAGGGGAGATACAGTTACTTCTGAGCTCTGACAGCTTGTTAAAAACGAGGTTGTCTTGAGCACTGGTTGTAGACCTTGCCTGCTTTCCCCATCCCCCGCACACTGAATCACTATCTGCAATCCACACATCAAAGCGGAAATCGAACGTCCTGAGTCAGTTTCCATGGCGATGGTATCTCCACCCCTGCCTCTCAGCGATATGAGGACGTTGCTCTGGAGATACGAGATGGGGTTGTCTTATTTTACCTCTGAAGTACTGCAGAACGTTAACCTGGCATTGAAAATCACTAGTCCCCCAGAACAATCTCTCAGACCTACACCCTGCCCACGCCACCAGAGACCACACTGTCTACACTGTGGACAAGGTCACCCACACCAGGAGGCCTCACTCATCATGGGGACATGGGGTCTCTTGACCACACTGCACTCAGCTTTTCACATGGTGAGCCAGAGGGCTCTTTCACAAGCTGAGCACAGAGGCGTGGGGGCGTCTGATCTCTTCCCTGTACAGGGGGGGGCAAATTACATTGGAGAGCTACTGCCTAACCCAGCCTCTCTGTCAGCTACCCCTCTGTCAACTCCACAGCCCGCCTCTCAACTACCCCTGTCAACTACACAGCCCGCCTTCCAACTACCCCTGTCAACTAAACAGCCTGCCTCCCAACTACCCCTGTCAACTCCACAGCCCGCCTCCCAACTACCCCAGTCACCATCCCAGCCCGCCTCCCAACTACCCCAGTCAACATCCCAGCCCGCCTCCCAACTACCCCTCTGTCAACTCCACAGCCCGCCTCCCAACTACCCCTCTGTCAACTACACAGCCCGCCTCTCAACTACCCCTCTGTCAACTACACAGCCCGCCTCCCAACTACCCCTCTGTCAACTCCACAGCCCGCCTCCCAACTACCCCTCTGTCAACTACACAGCCCGCCTCTCAACTACCCCTCTGTCAACTACACAGCCCGCCTCCCAACTACCCCTCTGTCAACTCCACAGCCCGCCTCCCAACTACCCCTCTGTCAACTCCACAGCCCGCCTCCCAACTACCCCTCTGTCAACTACACAGCCCGCCTCCCAACTACCCCTCTGTCAACTACACAGCCCGCCTCCCAACTACCCCACTATCAACTACCTCTCTCAACTACCCCTCTAAAAACCACAGTTTGCTTTGTTAGCATAACATGTTGTTTTTTTACAAGACACAAACTGACCCAGAGTTCACAGCCTTCATCTCCTAACTCTTAACACAATTCCTTAAACTGACGCCTCAGCCAGGCAGGTCATAAAGTGTGTTAAACATTACCCCTCCCCTATCTGCCTGCCATCTTTATGGCTGCTCTCCCTGCTGAGCCCACAGTGCAGAGGGTATCGGAGAGGTGGTCCGGCTGGTAAGCCCTGCCAGGCAGTGCCCTTGACCCAGCCCGGCCCCAGGGGTCCTGGGTGCGAGCTGGCAGACCGGTGTGCCAAGTGGACACTACCCAGCTCCCGGTCTCTAGCAGGGCGGAGTGGTGGCTCTGTGGCTCAGGATCTGCTCCTGTGGCTGGAAGGTTGCTGGTTCAAATCCTGCAGCCACCAGAGGAATCCTACTCTGTTGGGCCCCTGAGCAGGGCCCTTCACCCCAGCTGCTCCAGGGGTGCTGTACAATGGCTGACCCTGCGCTCTGACCCCCAGCTTCTCTCTCCCTATCTGTGTGTCTCATGGAGAGCAAGTTGGGGTCTGTGACAAGACAACTTCCTCATACAAGAAACTGTATGCGGCCAATAAACAGCTGAAACGTTGTGTTTTCTTTTTTTTTCAGCATGGAATAAACCTATTACTTGTTCCTTTGCTACCATCAAAACTGATGAGAAACGCTACACATCATTAGAGAGAACTACTGCGTCAGAGATCTGGGGAGAGAAGGGAAGGAGGAAGCAGAAACTGTGTGGAAAATAGAGGCCAGAGGACTGAATCCCCAAACCTATGATACTGACTACCATGTAAAGAAGAAATGGCATTTGTGTTTTTTGGAAGGGATTCAAAATGCCATGTGGAGAAATGCACCAGAACAAGGCTCCACGGCCGAAACGTTGTGTTCTCTTTCTTCTTTTTTTCAGCATGGAATAAACCTGTTACTTGTTCCTTTGCAGAACAAACGTAATTATTGCTATGTAACAGATGCCTCTTTTTTTTAACCTTAACAAGCTGTGTTCACATATACTGTTCTAGGTATTATACGTTGATGTCAAGTTGTCTGTTTTGTGCTTCTCTGTATTTATGTGTGAAAAGAAAATCGAGTTCTTAAAAATCGAATCTCTTTCCTAGGCCTGCAGCCTGTCTTTCTCTGGCCTGTCGGCTCCTTCTGGCTCTGATGTCGCCACGGCGCACCACAGCAGGCTCGTCCCGGCTGTCAACTCCAGGATCAATCGATTGATCAGCGGTTACGTATTCCAGCTGGTCTTTCCGAGCCGCCCTCGAGTCCCCGGTGCTCATGGAGGACCTGCGCTGGGAGAAACAGGAGGCTCCCTCTCTGACGTGCTCTCACACAGCCTCCTCTGCTCCTCGCTGTCTGAACTTTTAACCCTGCGCTGCACAGCACTGCTGGGAACCCTGCCCTTCCAGACTCATGGGAAGCCTTTCCTGGCCTCACTTTCTGACTCCTCTCCCTGTCAGTGCTCTGTGCTGCAGCGATCAGTGCCTCCTCTGCCTGTCAGTGCTCTGTGCTGCAGAGACCAGTGCCTCCTCTGCCTGTCAGTGCTCTGTGCTGCAGAGATCAGTGCCTCCTCTCCCTGTCAGTGCTCTGTGCTTCAGAGACCAGTGCCTCCTCTCCCTGTCAGTGCTCTGTGCTGCAGAGACCAGTGCCTCCTCTCCCTGTCAGTGCTCTGTGCTGCAGAGATCAGTGCCTCCTCTGCCTGTCAGTGCTCTGTGCTTCAGAGACCAGTGCCTCCTCTCCCTGTCAGTGCTCTGTGCTTCAGAGACCAGTGCCTCCTCTTCCTGTCAGTGCTCTGTGCTGCAGAGACCAGTGCCTCCTCTGCCTGTCAGTGCTCTGTGCTGCAGAGACCAGTGCCTCCTCTCCCTGTCAGTGCTCTGTGCTGCAGAGACCAGTGACTCCTCTGCCTGTCGGTGCTCTGTGCTTCAGAGACCAGTGCCTCCTCTTCCTGTCAGTGCTCTGTGCTGCAGAGACCAGTGCCTCCTCTGCCTGTCAGTGCTCTGTGCTGCAGAGACCAGTGCCTCCTCTCCCTGTCAGTGCTCTGTGCTGCAGAGACCAGTGACTCCTCTGCCTGTCAGTGCTCTGTGCTGCAGAGATCAGTGACTCCTCTGCCTGTCAGTGCTCTGTGCTTCAGAGATCAGTGACTCCTCTGCCTGTCAGTGCTCTGTGCTGCAGAGACCAGTGCCTCCTCTCCCTGTCAGTGCTCTGTGCTGCAGAGACCAGTGCCTCCTCTCCCTGTCAGTGCTCTGTGCTGCAGAGACCAGTGACTCCTCTGCCTGTCAGTGCTCTGTGCTTCAGAGACCAGTGCCTCCTCTCCCTGTCAGTGCTCTGTGCTTCAGAGACCAGTGCCTCCTCTGCCTACCTCTCCCTGTCAGTGCTCTGTGCTGCAGAGACCAGTGACTCCTCTGCCTGTCAGTGCTCTGTGCTGCAGAGATCAGTGACTCCTCTGCCTGTCAGTGCTCTGTGCTTCAGAGACTGGTGCCTCCTCTCCCTGTCAGTGCTCTGTGCTTCAGAGACCAGTGCCTCCTCTCCCTGTCAGTGCTCTGTGCTGCAGAGATCAGTGCCTCCTCTCCCTGTCAGTGCTCTGAGCTTCAGAGACCAGTGCCTCCTCTGCCTGTCAGTACAGCACAGCACTGCGCACAGAAGCACCACAGAGAGCCCTGCAGCCCAAACACTTCCTGGTACTGCCGATCCTGTGGGAAGAGTCAGGCTCATTAGCTACTCGAGACCTTCAACAGCGGGGAATTGGATGCAGTGTGCGCTGTGCAGGAGCTGTAGCTGGGCTGGTGATGTCATCTGCCTGCCTCTTCCAGGTCCGATCCACTCTCGAGCGGCCCTTCGATACAAACCGCTACACTGGCCCGGCTCATCTGGATATTCAGGTCTGCAGGTGGTGCATTCTGATCTAGGCTACACTGAGTGTGACGCGCACGGCCTAGTGTGCAATCTAAACACAATGTGCTCTATTCTAGCATCCTGTAAGGTTCGTGCAGTGGCAGAGGTGTGCAGTATCTTCTCTTTTGTGGGCTTTGCAGCCCAAGGCTTAGCTGATACAAATGAACCTCCACTCATTATTTTGCCTTACAAATGATTCTCCAGCTGCAGACTCCACGGAGTCCGTCGATGCTCGCCGAAAGTAAACAAACTGCCCCCCCCCCTCCTCCTGCCTGGCAAAGGCCCACTCAGGGGCGAGGGCGCGGGGTCGCGGGTTTGGTTACAGGAATTCCGAACATTGTGTCGGCGAATGTTCCCCGTTAAAGGGGACGTCCGGGACCCGCTCTGCTAATTGTAAAGCTCATCAAGAGGGGAGCGGCCGGAGCTGATGCGGACACGTACCTTTAATTAAACCGCTTGCCTAAGAATCGCGTAAAAGCCATCTGAAACATTTCGGGCTGTTGGACAGATTTACGGACCGTATGAAATATGTTTTAGCGCAATTGCCTGGGTTCTGTCTGTAGTTTGTCGTACAATTACCGCGGGACGGTGCCAGGGTAAGCTAAGCAGTACTTCTGAACGTGGTGTGAGTATGATAATGTATATAGTACACCTTCACTTGCAGGTTCAGAAAGTAGTCTGTTTCAGGGGCGCTGAAAAAAGAATCGTCTAGGCCGTCCCAGTCATAGGTCGGTAAACATGTCCGCACAAGAACACGCATGTCCGTGACAGGAGCTGAGCCCACGCAGCCGGGCTGGGGCTGGGGCTCGGGTTCGGGCTGACCCCCGCGGTGCTTCAGAACCGAGGGTCTCAGTACGGACCCGACGGCCCGGGTTTTCTGGGGGAAGGGGGGGGGTAATTAACCACTTAACTCCTCTATGAACTGGCTACATCACCCTGCTCTCCTCCCCACTGAGAGCTGGTGTGTGTGAGAGGACTGGAGCATCATCCAGGTGGGGCTGCACACTGGTGGGGGTGGAGGGGATCCCCATGACCTGTAAAGAGCTCTGAGTGGAGGGTCCAGAAAAGCGCTGTGTAAGTGTAAGCAATTATTATTATTATAATAATTATTATTATTATTATTATCCAAGCAGGGATCACATACCGGGCTTGTTCTCTTTACAGGTACAGCTGACAAAACAGCACCCGGACAGGAGCACTGCGGCTTTTCGGACAATGAAAGAATCTGAGAGGGCGGACGAGCCCGTCTCCCCCAGGACCGCCCTCATCCCCCCCTCCACCCCTGCGCTGAGTGTCGGATCTCACTGGGCTCTTATCCCGCACGGACCGGGAACGGACCGATGTCACCGCCGGCGAGGTGGCTCCGGTACCGACAGGACGCCGTGAGCCGAGCGAGCGCCCAAGAAAACGACAGAACCAAGCACACGACACCACCAGCTTCAAAGACTGTCGTTCTGTGTCGTTGTGTCTGTTTGTGTCACGGCTCCCTGTCCTCTTGGAAGAGCAGCTTGCCTGTCGGTTTTCTGCAGGGGGGGAGCTGTACCAGGCCTGTACGAGGGTGTCCCGGATCCGCATCCCACGGAAATTCTCTCTCGTGGACCTCCACTCGTGTCATTTGCAGGAGGCCGGTTGGGCCAAAGGATGTCCCCAGCCAGGCAGCAGTCGCCGCTGGTCCGGGGGGGCTCAGGAAAAGGGGGGGGGGAGGGGGCTGCTGGTACTTCAGGGGTGCAGCCGGAGTACGGGCCGGCTTCGGACAGGGAATAATCTACCAATCCCACCGGACCGCCCATCTCCGCCTGCTCATCCCGGGGACAGCCCCCACCCACCCCACCCCGCTGGGATGAGGAGGGGTGCCCTGGCCTGTTCAGGGAGAGAGACGGTATTTCCCGAAACTCCGCAACGCCACCCCCGCGCCTCTGGAGCCCCAGGGGCCCACAGACAGTTGCGTCAGCTTCCCAGCGGGCTTGACTCGCCGTTATCCAGGCTGGCCGGGGGGGTAGGAGGGGCCCGCAGCCGGGTTCAGCCACACGAAAGCGACGCGTAAGCGACGTCTGCTCGGTCAGGACAGCAACGACCACGGTAACCCGAGACGGGGAAAGAAACGATGTGGCTTCTCTTCCCCAGGCGGGGGGGGTAGGCTGTAGGAGATTCTACCTCGGTCAGCGTTGACTTGTTTTCGGCTAGATCTCTCTCTCTCTACACCCGCCGCCGCATCTGCCTCTTGGGGCGCAGCGACGTCCCGGCTTCTCCCGGCTCTCGGCTCCCGGCGGTGCCGAGCCGGTCCCGGGAAGTACGCGCGGAGCCCCGAGCGTGCTGTGGATGGGAAGGATGGTGGGGGGAGGAACCCGTATGGCTCAGGAGCCCACTGCTCAGACAAAATGCTCCAGCGCCACTCCAAATAAGGGGAAGTATCGCGGCATCCCCGACCGAAGCGTTGGTACAAGCCGTGATTTGTACAGCAGACACAAAGAAATGTCGAAAGGATGAGCTTCCGCGCAGCTCTGAACTCACCTCCACTTTGGTCGTCCGACGCGCTCTGCATCTCTATCAAAGTTTCGTCCTTCGTCTTCCCCGCTAGCCGATTCATCTTGGCCGTTGTCGGGGTCTTTTGGGCACAAGGAGACGGGGGGGCAGCCGAACACCCGCCCGCCGGTTCCGTTACCGACCCCAGCCCCGCAGTCCCGCAGTCCCGCCTGCGGCTCGGTCTCCGTGGATCAGCCCCGGTTCGCACAGCAGCTCTTGACCGCGGCTCCTGTCACATTCCTCTCCGCTGAGTCTGGCGCCGAGCTGCGCTGAACGGGCGAAGATCCTGCTCTTAAAGGGGAGTGGCCGGAGAGCCTCTCAAGCGCTTTCAATCGGCGAAACCGCACTGGTGCTCAAAATAGCTGAGCGTCTTTGAAAAATAAAAGTAGCGTTTTATATCCACGCAGTTGTGCTAGGACACCGTGAATTATCATAACCGAGGCTATCGACCCCTGGTCTCTGATAGCCCCTTGACCTGTCGTGGATTTCACTGTATATCACCCGTTTCTGTTAAAGCTCCGGATTAGTTATTGATCACTCGAGCGAGTAAATTATTCGATTAAGGGAAACATGATCCTATTGCACCGAAGGGTCCTCAGATTTATCTGCCAGATGAACTCTAAATTATTTATTTCAATAAACCCTTCGATTTGTCACAGTTTAATTGTACCGGGTCCTTTATAAACTGATGATTGAACCCTTAAAACTTGCTGCTGAGGAGGTCCCTACCCCTGCTCTTGGTTAGGCGTCCCTATATTGTGATCCATACACACTGAAAGCAAAAAAAATTCCCAGTTTTTACAAAGTGATGCTGAAGACCTCCGGTCTCCAGTAGGGGGCACTCACCCTGTGGTCTGTGTGGGTCCTGATGCCCCAGTATAGTGACGGGGACACTATACTGTAAACAGGCGCCGTCCTTCAGATGAGACATAAAACCGAGGTCCTCACTCTGTGGTCATTAAAAATCCCAGGGCGTTTCTCAAGAAGAGTAGGGGTGTTACCCTGGTGTCCTGGCCAAATTTCCCCCTGGCCTTTACCAGTCATGGCCTCCTAATAACCCCCCTCTCTGAACTGGCTTCATCACTCTGCTCTCCTCCCCACTGAGAGCTGGTGTGTGTGAGAGGACTGGAGCATCATCCAGGTGGGGCTGCACACTGGTGGGGGTGGAGGGGATCCCCATGACCTGTAAAGAGCTCTGAGTGGAGGGTCCAGAAAAACAGTATATAAGTGTAAGCAATTATTATTATTGTTTTGGGAGACTAGAGTTGCCCATCCGTTCTTAATCTGTGAAGTATGGAGGTTATTGGTCCAGTTACAACATTAATTGGACTCTTTTATCCATTTTTGTGAGGTTCCTGAGCTGTTACTGATCAGAGGGAACCTGGAAAACCATTGGAATTAAGAATCTCAATGGCAGGAGCACTTTAACAGTCAAACTCCAGACCCGTGTCAGTCTGCAGCACAGCAAGCTGCCCGATCACATTACTGACTTGCATATTCTACATCGCCCTGGGAAACCCAAAGGATTTTGATCTGGTGATACACAAGCATCAGAAGAGTGAAAACAAGTGCACTTTCACAATCTACTCCCAACGCTGGATCTGTCTTAGATTGGGAAGGATAAATATCAAAAAGTGAAGGTGCTCTTGTTTCATCCAACAAACCCCACAGGCCTCCCCCTCATCTGCAACCTGTCTTGAGTTCTTAGGCATCTCTCCATATTTTTCTGTATTTGTATAATAATTAATAATTAAATCCTTAACACTTATATAGCACTTTACTGGGCACTCCACTCAGAGCTCTTTACAGGCCATGGGGATCCCCTCCACCCCCACCAGTGTGCAGCCCCCCCTGGATGATGCTCCAGTCCTCTCACACACACCAGCTCTCAGTGGGGAGGAGAGCAGAGTGATGAAGCCAGTTCAGAGAGGGGGGTTATTAGGAGGCCATGACTGGTAAAGGCCAGGGGGAAATTTGGCACCAAGGACACCATTGATGATGAATATTGTTGATTTTTTGCTGGTTCCTATGATCTTGACCTTCCTTTGTTGTATTGTATTAAAATCCTTTATTGAACCCGATGGGGCAGTGGAGGGCCCCAGAGGGCCGAGCCCCTTTCTGCAGTAGGCTGTGTGCCGGAGCAGCCTGAGTGAAATACTTTGCTAAAGGACTCAACCACAGTGTCGCACACAGCCCTGATCACTTCTCCACACCAGGGCGGTGTCTGCTTCAGTACGTCAAGATGTTATTAGTATTTTTTTTGCAACATTGCACTGTTAGTTACTGACATGTTCTCTAATGAGCTGCACAAATTGGGGCTATTTTATGTAACTTCGATTGGATAAAGAACGAGTCCTCATTTAACTGCAATGTGGTACAAAGGGCTGTTCAAGGAACAAAACTGTGATCGCTCACAAATCTGTACCCACAATACACACAGAGAGGAAATTGTTTCTCAAGAATAAACCTTCGGACTTGCCAGCCCAGTTTTTGACTATTTTAAGAAGAACCCTACATTAAGACACAGCCACGGACACGGTCAATGTCAAAATGCATCACTGGGAAGGGAATATTTAGGGCACGTCTTCACACACAGTGCATTCATCTAGTCTGTGTGTTCTAGCTTAACCGGGGAACACCTGTCCCACTTGGCTTTATCTCTATGATGGTGAACATGTTGGTTTTTCGGGGACTTCCTCTGGGGGGTCTTCAGGGGACCCCAGGGTTTCCCGACCCCCCCCCCCCACACACACACACACACACATTTTGAGAATCGGTGCTTCCTGTCAGTTCTGCTCCAACGCGAACACACTCCATGCGCCCCAGTGATCCGCCCAGCACAGGGGCCAGCGCAGTGAGATACCTTAAAGTTGAGTTCGCACGGGCGCTGGGGTGTACCCCCTTCCTTAAAGGCATCTCCCGAGCTGCTCCTACTCCTCCTCTGAATTGCAGTTTTGATCCCAGACCTCCCATCAGGACAAATTTAGCAGCACTCGGCCCTTCCCTTCGTTTTCAAGTGGTTCCCAGCTCAAGTACCAATTATCTTATCCCTGCCTTCTCATTTCCCTCTGGGAACGCCACCAGGCCGGGGCGTGGCACAGGGCTCCTGCACGCGCTATTCCTGGCCCCCGGTACTGAAAACCCACTTGTAGCTGCCGCGAGGTGCGGGGCGCACGCAGACTGGGGGTTTGTGGGCGCAGTGGAGCCGCGGCTGGTCTCCGAGCTGAGGGCGAGGGCTGGCACTGAGGTTACAGAGCGAGGGCGCTCAGGCGGTGCTTGATACGCCACCCAATGAGCCGGCCTCCCCTCTCGTCAAATTATCGCCCCAGTTCCGTCAATAGCAGCCCAGTTTTGCGCTAATCTAAAGCACACCTCGCCCAGCAGTGCAGGACCACTCTGGACCTGCTCACTGTGGAACACAGTAAGGACTCTTGCAAAGAGTGAGTTTGTTCTTACTGACTAGATTTCAGAAGTGTTCAGACTGCAGTTGTATGTAAACTGTTCCTATGCTAAGACTAGTTAAATGGCAGTAATCTGTATTCTTTCTATGAAAACAATCTAGATTAAGATCCCAAGATCACTCAGGCTATAACAGTAGAAAACACCAGCTGGCTCCATCTTAACCGGTTCAATGGTTTAGTTATTCTATTATCAAGAATAAACCAAATGATCCAGCACACTGATTCCCGTTCACAGATGCTCAGGCTAAGCACACACATGGGTGTGCTACCCATCTTTCTGGGGACTTCAGACTGACTCTCGTTCTGATGAGACAGTGGTATTGAGGTCACACCAGAAGGGGGTGCGCTTCCCTCTAGCCCTCAACCTCCAAACCAGTAGCCAGTATGGCGACTGGGGACACAGTGCTGTAGGAGTTGCTGTCCTTCAGACGAGACGTTAAACTCTGCTGGGTCATTGAAGATCCCAGGGCTCTTTGGAAGAGAGGGGATGTTAACCCTGGTGTCCTGGATATTTGACAGTGAAGCAGTTTCTCACTCCTCGCCCTGGTCTTAATTAAATTCAAGCTTTATTTGTCCCATCGGACACACACAGCACACTCCCAACATAACAACACAACGGCAGACAACATTTTTCCAAAGAAGTCAGTGCAACAGTGTTCCAGCAAGATAAGGAAGAAGATAGTTACAGTATATGTCTATTGCAGTGGGGATGACAGATTTCCTGTGTCTATTAGTATCACACCTGGGGACACAGAGGCAGAAGAGTGAACTCAAAGTGGAGGGGCTGAGAAACACAATCCACAATACACAGTGCTTTCTTTGCCACCCTCTACCTGTAGAGGGTATTTAAGGTGATTTGATTTGCCCCAGTTAATGTGCTACTTAATTTGACTACTTTTTCCAGCCTGTTACAATCAATGGTACTGATGTTACCAAATTAGCATGTGAGACTACGTTAGTACACTTTCAATAAAAGCCTAGTATAAAACGTGTTAGGATCATTCTGTCTACCTTGAAATAGCTTGGTTTTCATAGGAAAAAGAGAGTTTGTTGTCCTTTTTTATAAAAAGCGTCGCAGCATTTGTCCCAACTCAGGTTGGTGTCTTGTGGGTAGACCCTCAGGCTGCTGAGTGCTGTGGCTTCTGCTTTGCGTCAGCCTGGAGAGCATGAGATGGTTCCCCTGACCTCCTATCTGCGAGCTGCTTTGGGGGAAAAAGCTTTATTATAATCAATTATTCTTCATTATGCAATTTTATTAATGATGCTCCACTGCAAACGTGAAACTTTGCACGGGGTGTTGCAGATTCAGAAGACACTTTTAAATGCCAAACAAAAATTTAAAAACTATTAGACACATATAGCACTTTTCTGGGCACTCCACTCAGAGCTCTTTACAGGTCATGGGGATCCCCTCCACCCCCACCAGTGTGCAGCCCCACCTGGATGATGCTCCAGTCCTCTCACACACACCAGCTCTCAGTGGGGAGGAGAGCAGAGTGATGAAGCCAGTTCAGAGATGGGGGTTATTAGGAGGCCATGACTGGTAAAGGCCAGGGGGAAATTTGGCCAGGACACTGGGGTAACACCCCTACTCTTCTTGAGAGATGCCCTGGGATTTTTAATGACCACAGAGAGTCAGGACCTCAGTTTTATGTCTTATCTGAAGAACGGGGCCTTTTTACAGTATAGTGTCCCCGTCACTATACTGGGGCACTAGAACCCACAGAGACCGCAGGGTGAGCGCCCCCTACTGGCCCCACTAACACCTCTTCCAGCAGCAGCCTCAGCTTTCCCAGGAGTCTCCCATCCAGGTACTGGCCAGGCTCACACCTGCGGAGCTCCAGCATTTTATATTATAATATAATTTTATATTGCACCTTTAAAGGTGGCCTTTTAAGGCACTTTATAGAACAACAACAATAAAAAAACAAGATATGCACAATGAGAACACACAGTGAGAGGAGACAGTAGATGGGGATCCTGAATACAGTAGGAGCAGAGGGGTTATTAAAAAGTTATATTTTCCATCGTTGGCACATTATCTCAGCGTTTCCCCCTTGATTGCTCACAATACACCCTGACACTCACATAAATACACAAATCTCTCAGCAATGACTTGTTTTTTTTTTAAAAAATAGTTATTCAAAGGTTTAACCTCCATCTAGAATCGGAACAAGCTGTTCTGCTTTTATAAACGTGTCCCTTCCGCCCCCTAGAGACCCCTGAGAGTTAGGTCTCCTGTACCCGCATGTAGCAATTGGAAAAGGCAAAGGGATAAAAATACACATTTTTATATAACCACAACAAAATACAATATCATGCACGGGACAAGTTAATTGTAACACTAGATTCACCATCGCCAGACGTGCACTCACATTAACCTAAGCAGCGTGAAGCTCATTAACTACTTACCACAAACACAGCCCCCACCCCACCTGCTACAGGATTTCCGCTTGCTCTTGGAAACTGGGAGTTGTAGTTTTTCGATTGTGGGCAATAAGGGTCTACGTCAGTGAAAGACTACACTATCCGGCATGCAGTAGCGCAGAGAATAACCTGACTTCGCGGGAAGAAAGGTAAGATGGAGGGGTGGTGGGAGTTTCTGTTATGAAAATAACAACTCTGATCTTTTTGGGATCCGGGGTTGTTTTACGACCCCAAACGCAGTCCATGCGTTCGTGGTTGTGGCGACTGTAGCGGAATCCGACGGTTCGGGCGCATGTCTGCAGCTCCCGGAAGACGGACAGGGATGCAGTGCCAGATACAGCAGCCGAAATGTCCGAGCGTCGTGCCTTTAAATGTGTTCAGACACGGAGAGCAATCGTTTCCCGGCGCCTTGTTTTTAAGGATTCCCGTTTAACACGAGTAGTGAAGACAAGGCGAAGATATTTCAGTTCCTAATGCGTCTTGTAGCTTGTTCTCCGTGCAGAAACACGCAAGACTAAGGTCCGGGTTTTCCTGGCCTGCTCCTCTGCTTCTTAAATCTCGGCCCTGAGGAATTTGACCCCTTTTCCTTTTCACCAGGGTCTCTAGTACCAGTATAAATATCTACTGGTGCAGATATCTCCTCCGACACCCCCTGTGTCTTGCGTGAATGTTGAAATATATAAATCCCAGATTTGGTAGATTCTTAAACATACAACCCCCCCTCCCCCCAATCCACGGAGTGTCCTCGTTTTTTTATTTTAGGAATACGGTAACCCTAGGTCCACTTAAAAATCTCGGAGATCGCAAACTGAAGCGATGAGTTTTTGACTTTCATGCGTTTTCAGGTCGTTGTTGACTCATTTGTTGTTGTTTTTTATGTTCGATGCGTTATGATGGGACACACGGACGCTCACTAGAGGGCGCCAGATAGTTCAGTCATCAAACGGCCAGGTACTTTGTTAGGGCCCCCAATCCACTCTCTCTCTGTCCCCTTCCTCGCTCTCCCAGATCCCGGCTGACTGGCTGCTGAACGCACGACCGGAACGTCATGGAAGAGACGGGCGCCGATTCTCGCTCTCTTAAAGCTGGCATCCTGTCCGAACTGAGCACCATCCTCGCCAGCACCCAGAACCTGTGAGTCTGCACCTCCAGTAAGATGCCGCCTTGCAGTTCCACAGGTGCCAGGTTTCAAACTCCCCGCCGGCGCCTGCAAAATCCCAAATCCTCATGTCCCGGATGTTCCATTTCCCAGAGTTCGTAGCTCTGCATGACATCTAAACTGATTGCACATGGGCCCTGTGCTGTAGAGAAAATGGGAAAATTGCTCACATTTGCCAATTAAAGGGGAGCTTTACATGAAGGAGGTTGTATAGTACCAGAGTATAATTTAGCCAGGACACTATGTTAACACCCTTGCTTTTCACAAACTCTCTAGTGACCCAGCAGTCAGGAGTCAGTTTACTGTCCAGACTGTACAGCCCAGAGTCAGGACAGCAGTGTGAGCACCCCTCCTCTCTCACACAGCCCTGGGGTCTCTAGTGACCCAGCAGTCAGGAGTCAGTTTACTGTCCAGACTGTAGAGCCCAGAGTCAGGACAGCAGTGTGAGCACCCCTCCTCTCTCACACAGCCCTGGGGTCATTAGTGAGGTTAACAGCCCCTTTGAAAGATGGCACCATGATCGCCACATAGGAACACTGGTTGGGAAGTTCAGGTCCAGAGGCAAGAGCATCGCCTACTGGTCCACCAACACCACCTACAGCAGTACTCTAGTTTTCCCTCAGAGATCTCACACACCAGAGGACACTGTAGTTTCCAAGTTGATTCTAATCCTTGATTCAGTAGCGTTATCTTCACAAAAAAATAAAATGCAAGTGTACACATTGAGCAGTTGATCAATCTTGCAAGATTACACGCATGAGATCAAATTTCATGCAGCAGCGCCAGTCCTGTTTCCAAACCCTCTGAAGCTCTGCTGCCGTCGATCTCCTCCTCTCTGCGGAAATCGGTCGCCTGTCGTCTTTCCTGAGCACAGCAGCTGTCTCCTCTTTAACCTCCGACAGCTGCTGGTCTCAGTGAAGATGTGTACACTCGCTGCCCCGGCCTGCTTCTCCAGCCAGTGGAGTGGAAAAGATCCCGATTGCACTCCCAGACCACAAAGGGCGTTTTTCCCCCCCATACAGAGGATGCACGCGCCATGTGATCTGTGTGACGACTTCGGAGTGGTTTTAGAGCCGCGGGATGTGGCGTCTGATCTTTGTGCTTTTGTTTCCGGTGTACAGTTCCCCCGTCCTCGGTCGTCTTTGCTGTCTGGAAACGTCCTTAAAGTGTTCTAAAAGCTGAATGTTTTGCTCGTGCCTGGGTTCACCCGGTACGTTTCAGAGTGGAGGAGCTGCAGAGGTTGGTGGCTCTGACTGACCCGGACAGCGGAAAGTTGCTGCAGTCGCAGGAACAGGTGAGCCGGCGCGGGGGGGGGGGGGGTGCGGCTCGTTGTCGATGCACCCTCGTCCTCTCCTTCCACGGGGGTCCCCAGCGTAGCCTGCTAGAGCTTACTACCGATATACGGACCAGTGAGGTTGTTGCTCTCTGTTGTGTGGTTCCAGTAACTGGTAGACATGTATGCAGGGCCTGGGGGCACCAGAATTTAGTGGTCCATTTCTTATACAGTGTGCACCACATTATTCATTGCACATGTTACTGAAAGAACGGGGGATAGTTTACAAAGGAGAGGAGGCCATTTGACATCTAGCCCATTTTGTAGGTAGCAGTTAATTGCATGTGCATGTGAGGGTTGCTAGCTTTTTGGGAGACTCCTTTTATCGGACATCAAATTAATAATAGTTGCTTACACTTATATAGGGCTTTTCTGGACACTCCACTCAAAGGGCTTTACAGGAAATGGGGATCCCCTCCACCACCACCAGTGTGCAGCATCCATCCACCATTATTCTTACACATCATTAAGGCAACAGTAGCTTCTACATGGTCTTGACATTCCTCAGTATATCTCATTTGTGTAGATTATGGACGCACTAAATTCCCCGTACAGGACCCGCCAAAATGATGTTAAAATACCTTGGGTTCAGTTCATTTCTCGCAGCTTTGCAGATGATAACACCTCCAGTGTTACTGCCACTCTGGCCTAGCAGCCGGCATTGTGCAGTGAATATCTTGACAATATTATTAACACAGAAATTCCCTTCCTGTTCCAGGCGGTGAGCTCTCTGGGTGTTTGGAAGTCCCTGTTCGCAGCCGTTGAGGCACACACCGACATCTAGACCATGTGCGAGAAGGAAGACGGGAGCGATATGTCGGACGTAGTGACCAGCAAATCTCCCGACAGCGACGCCGTCGTCCTCTCGGACACGGTGTCCCTGAGCGACTCCGACCCTGAGGATTCCGTGCCCCACTTCGATCCGGAAGTGGTCTCCTCCTCCAGCGGCGACTCTTCGGACGAGGGCGACCCGGCTGCCCCGGGACATCCCGAGCCCGCCGGGCCCCGCGGGCCCTTCTTCCAGCTGAAGGGCACGAGCACGGGATTCTCCTCCCGCAGCCAGAGCATTTTCGACTGCCTGGAGAGCGCCGCCAAGCTGGCCATGCCCTCCCTGGGAGACGACAACCTCATCGACCGGACCTTCGTGCGCCCGCTGCCGCCGGCCAGCAGGAAGAGGGACGGCGGCGAAGACGCCCCCAAGGCGAGAAGCAAGACGCCCCCCGACTCTTCGTCTTCCAAGGCCGTGCCGGATTACCTGGTGAACCCGGAGCGCTGGACCAAGTACAGCCTGGAAGACGTGCCGGAGACCAGCAGCGCGAAAAACGCCGCTGTGGCCCAGGAGTACATAGAAACCCTGCAGCAGAGGAGGAAGCGGAGCTGGGCGGTGGACAACCAGGAGCCCTTCACTCCGGCATTCAACCAGGACCACTCCAGCAGCTCCGGCTGCAGGATCGTCTTTTCCAAACCCGGCCGGCCGCTGGATGCTCCCGGGAATCCCGAGGGGCAGGGGGAAGGAGACGACGCGCCGGGAGCCGAGGAGGCGCCTGGAAGGGGGAGACGTGGCCCGTTGGGGGAGAAGGAGGGCGGGGGGAAGAAGGAATTCGGGTTGCTCCACCTGGAAGAGCCTGAGGAAGAGGAGAACGACGCCGGGCAGGAAAGGATGGCCAAGCCCAGAGAAAGGGCGAGGAAGAGGAAGTGGGCCGGGGAGGACCGTGGGGACAAAGCCGAGGCACTGGTGGCAGCGGTGGGATTCAACGCCAGCCGGAAGGTGAATCGGAAGAACTTCCGGAAGACCGTGGGGAGAGACGAGGAAGACTGACGAAGACGTCGGTCACAATAACTTGTGTGTGGAGCTGTTGGTAAAGTTATTCTGCTTTTTCGTTTTAGGTGTAGCTTGTTTTTAATATTTACCAAGATCCTGCACAATTTTCAACCCCCTAAAAGTAACAGATTTCTTCCAGTAGTTCAAGATTTTTTTTTTTTGCAATAGAGTGACATGAAATTGTGACAAAACGTAGAACTGCGGTGTCTTTTTCGTAGTGTTCCACCAGAAATTCTCCTCCTGCTGCGACTTCTTTTGTCTTGCTCTGTTGTAGCAGAAGACGTTTTTGAGTTTATCCTGCGCGTTTCCCAGCAAGCACGTTTCAGGTTCTTTCCTGTATAGGCTGGGCTGTGTGAAAATATTCCCCTGGACGGGCCCAGACAGATTGTCCGTGTCTGGTCAGTAATTATCACCTCCTTCCTGGGGGACGGAGCCATTCCGCCTTTCGGATCGAGCTGTCCTATTGTGGATTTGATCCCTTTGTGACTTTTTTTTTTTCCTTGCAGTGATTTTCGAGTAGCGGTGACAAAACTGTAAAAACGAACCTCTCAGCAATACTTGCATTTAAGCTGTACAGAAACCCAGTGTCCAGGTGAATAGCAGTTCTTAACTGAAGTAGAATTTCTCTGTATGTTTCAGATCACGTGTGATGTACTTTGATAGGTGAACGCCAATAAAATATACCCTTTGTTCACAGTCAGTCACATGGCAGTGTTATTTGTTATAACTGCAGCATTATGGAACGGATCTCCTGCGGATACTGTGCTCGGCAGGTGAGGCGAGATACTCTGGGTTCCAGCAAGCGCGTGCTGCGTTGTGTAGAGATTCGCTCACCTGCTGCTCGGTGTCCTTCCCTCTTACACTGCGGGCTCTCACACGGGGGGGCTTCCCTATTCCAAGGGGAACTGCAGGCCCGGTTGCTCAGACCCGTTATTAAAATCCCGGTAACAAACTTCATTCAGCGACGTCCTGGAAGCATTTTTATTCATCTCGAATGAAGCACAAAATCGCGCCCTCTGTGAAAGGACTGTAAGTCTCCATGTCATCACAACCCGCTGGTCTCACCACGGACAAGGGCGCGAGTTCCCACAGATCTGCCACGTGGGGCGGCCCTTCCTGCTCACTAGTCCCTGTGATGACTGATGCGGCATACGAGCGAATTTGTACAGGTTAGCTGCAAAAGTGCCGCAAAGTGATCTGCAGGCAGAGTTAACAGGTAAGTAGTATTTGTTGGCCAGAACTAGAAGTCAAGAGCAATATTTCTATTGGATTAAGAGCTGGATTCACAAGCCTGCTTGTTGACAGAGTGACAGGGCCCCTTCACCCCACTGGAAGTTTTGTTTGCTCGTTCTGAATCGCAGAACGTAGCGCTGTGGATACTGGAAATTTATTCTATTTTGTCATTTAAATGAGGAGGTTTTACAGGTTACTGTGTGCATTTGACTTCTATTGCAGTTTGCAATGTGCTCATCACTGATGACTCTCTTCAGCCCCGAAGTGTAAAAACAGCGTTGCAGCTGCTTGAGGTGGTGTCATGAAAGGCGCTATACAAAGGTTGTGGTCAGCTCTGGCAGGCTGCTTGTGTTGGTACAGCACGTCCTAGTGTTGGAGCTTTAGAAACCTGTTGCCCTGATGCCTTTATATCCAAAGTGGCCCAATAAAAGTAGTTTCTGAGCCTTAAGAAATGTAAACAGGGAAGCAATTACACGGTTTAGTCTGGCACATGGTTTAGAAAGAAACGTGCTGTTTAAACGGATCTTGGGAGGCCGACGATCTGTTTGTATTCGTCCTTCGCCTGGGCACAGGCTACAGCCCCAGATAATAACAATAATAAACTTTATTTTATATAGCGCCTTTAAAGGTGGCTTCTCAAAGCGCTTATAAGCTCCTGTACTCGTATGAACGGACAGCAGGTGTCGGCAAGTCCCTTCTCGAGCGAACTGCGTGGAAGTAGTTCCACGAAGAGGTGCACAGCACCACGAACGCGTGGATTTGCAACTACTCCGCAACTCGGTGTGTTAGCTGAGGTTTTGCACGACTTTGGAAACTTGGCGCATCCTCAATGAATGACCAGTGTTTCGTGGCAAGTGGTCCTATTAATACTTCCTCTTCCGTACTTGAATTTCACTAGCTGTGAGGATACCGCTCCGGTAAGAAGCGCGCGTGTAGTTCGCGTTTCTGTAGTGGTGAAGCTCATGATCACCAGTACTGTGTGTCAGAAATCAGACCTTACACGAGTGAGATCTCCACTCGCGTCTTGCACAATCACAGCCTCTGCGGTCACTAAGCGGTTCTCTGCCGGTTTGCACGCAATCGGGCATATCCGTGGGCAGTCCTCGGCGAACTGCGGGCTCCGGCGTCACACTGGTGGGCTCCCGTGGGTCTGTCCCCGCGGCTGAATTCCTCAGAACCCAGTGTCCAGCTTCCACGCCGGAGGGAAAACACCTCCGTGACCGACTTCACTGTTCAAAACGACGGGTCCTGAATGCTTCCCTACCCCCCCTCCCAGTTTCGTGATGGGAAAGGAGCTATAAACTGATCGGATTGGTCCTGGCGCGGCAGTCGGCGCTCATGCCTGGAAAATTCGGGCTTTGGGTTCGTTTCCCGAAACTGGGACACGTCTCTCTGTGGGTTTTCCTTCCACGGTCCCGAGGCTGTGTGGGTTAATTGGAGCCTCCAATGTGAGCTGTGCGTGTGCGGGCGCCCCCCTGCGGTGGACTTGCGCCCGCCAGGCTAGACTCCGGGTCACCACGCCCCTCAACCGATCAATCACATCGATTAATCACTTAACGAACACGGGTTACAGGCGTTATGATCGCACCCTTCACAGCGAAGGGCACCCCGCGGCTTACAGACGGCCGATTCACGTAAAGGATTGTTTCACTACCCGCAGAATCCGTTTCGTTAACATTTAATTTTAGATGGAGATCTGAATGGACGTTTTACTGAAGGTCTTTCTGTGATCAGAAACTAGTTGTTTCACTGTGGACGGAGGATTCAGATCGCGGCGCTGGGTAGATGGTGTGATTACGCGATTATTTACTCGTGTACATCCACGAAGAATCGCCTTAACTCATAAACTGAGCATTACAGCAGTCAGTATGTTTGGATCTACTAATTTGCGAGTGAACACCTTCTTCAATATTGCCTTAATGCCAGGACCGACGTGCGGTTAATGTGGCCGTTAAAATTTCTGGTAGTCGAGGATTTTAGAGATTGTCGGTCCTTGTTTGATAGCGTGATTAAATGGAAAGTAAATATTTAGCTGTGTACACAGCTGTTAAGTAAAAATAGGATTCTGACTTTTGAAAATAAAAGTGTGGTATTGCTTATCATTGAATATTAAAATGCAATGGGATATGGATGCCTTATCGTCTTATTTACGAAAAAAAATACTGAAAATTGATGGCGACGTGGCTTAAAGGCCAGCTT
Organism: Lepisosteus platostomus; assembly: GCF_059453375.1. Lineage (NCBI taxonomy): Eukaryota > Metazoa > Chordata > Actinopteri > Semionotiformes > Lepisosteidae > Lepisosteus > Lepisosteus platostomus. The sequence continues at coordinate 15,433,970 of NC_142628.1, forward strand.
TAAAACGGAAAAAAACCCAAAACGAAACGTCAAGAAACACTAACTCGTGTTTCTTAAACTGGAATCGGAGACCGTAAACTGCCGGGTTGTGGAGGAACGCAGAAGCACAGCCTCATCTGTGTGTCAGGGTCAAACGAACGAACGGGTGAGAGAAATTAGTAAAAGAGATGATTAAAAACTGAAAAAAGAGCCGATTGTTGAGACTCGGGTTGTGTTGAGCCGCAGAGTTGAACAAAGCAGAGCGTTTGCGGCTTGTAATTATCCAATGCAAACGTCTTCCCACGTTGTGTAGGCGACACCCCCAGGGGAAAAAACCCCCACACTCGGGCGCGACTTCAGGTAGCCCAGGTGAGGTTCAGGCAATGTGAGGCACCGCAAACCTGCCCGGCAGCTTTGAGCGCAGGACGGCCCGTCTGGGCTGAGGCAGCAACACGGAAGTGGAGAGCGAGCCAATCTCAGGAGCTGCGCAAACCAGACGCGTGAATGTTTGGGTTTGAAGCAAGAGGAGTATTTAAGTATCGAGAGCTGAATTCCTCAACCATTCAGTCCCGCTCCTCGCTGCGGATGAACTCCTGCGTTGGATAGAGTTAAAGGAGTCGGCATGAAGACTACCGGCGGGCAGGTAAGGCGATATCGATAGGTGTTCGTCGTCAACATACAGCACACCCGCCCGGACAGATGCGCTTCTACGTGCATAAACCAGTTTCAGGTGAATGAATGCGAGTTCTTTTTTTCTCCCTCTCTCTCTGTCTCGGGTACTTGATCGCCTTTAGCTTTTTGATATAGTGCAACTGTATCCTAACTTCTTCGATCGCGCGAGTTACGAATTGCGCGCACAGCTCATTTTCTTCAACCCCCATGCTCCGGGTCTCCAGTATCCTGTAGCAGGAAGACGCCTGCTGCAGGTACAGTAGGTCGCGCTCGGTGGGTCGAGCTCGGCTCTGCTGGCTCTGCTATGGAACAGGTGCCCACTGTACCTCCAGGATGACGTCAATCACAGCAGCGTTCTGCATTAAGCCGGGGTTTCAGCCACTGGAATGAATTCCGCTGCAAAATCAAACCCTCTCTCCCGTTAAGGAAACGTTATTTTGAAGTTTTGTTTTCGATTTGTCTTGAAAATGCACTGTCACGTCACGCCGTTCGTTTTCGGTTTGTTAGCGTGCTTGCGGTGGCTTGTTTTTGGTGGGAGCGACGAAAATAGACCGATCACACTGTCCCGTGGGCAGCGCAGCAAAGTCAAAATAGAGCATAGAAGCAAAAACATATCTGGACGTTGTTCGCAACCAAAGTAAAACAGTGTAAATGGGTTTTAATTATGCGTAACTTGGCGGTTCACTACTGGAAAACTGACACAACTGGCATTGAATATAATTTGTTTCTTACTAATGCACGTATTCACTCTGCGTCTCTGTATTCTAGCTGTGAGACAGCTAATAATAATTGCTTACACTTATATAGTGCTTTTCTGGACACTCCACTCAAAGTGCTTTACAGGTAATGGGGATCCCCTCCGCCCCCACCAGTGTGCAGCCCCACCTGGATGATGCTCCAGTCCTCTCACACACACCAGCTCTCAGTGGGGAGGAGAGCAGAGTGATGAAGCCAGTTCATGAACCGTGTTACTCAGTCAGTTTGCATTGCCTTGTTGTCATTGTATTCCTGTCTGTTTACCCTGTTGTAGATATCATTAATATTTCTATTAGTGAAACAAAGTAAACACCACGATCCTGCCCATCCTGACTTTGGGAGCAGGCGAGGGAACTTTGAAGGAATGTTTCGATCAGCCCCATTCCCAGTACAGCTCTGGTTTTGAACCTTAACCGCTGAGGCATTGCTGAGTGTGACTGACGCCCAGACCAGTGGATTTCTGCTGGAGAGCTCTGGGAGCCCAGAGATGAAACTGGGAGTTTCTGCTGAGCAGCACAGGGCTGTGGGAGTGAAGTCCAGTCAGCGCTCTGCCTGCTGGGACACTCATCAGAGGTGGGAGATTAGACAGTAGCGAGCTGTAAGCAGAGATATGTTACTGGGACACTTTCGGTTTTATTTGCTTAAAGCCTTAATTGGAATGACTGTAGGGCATGAGAGGTTGTTGGAAATAACCTTCTGGACTTATTTGTTTCGCAAGCACAAAAAAACCATAACACCACAATTCTGTGAGTTTCACAGTGAGTACAGCAGTGGGTCTGGGCAGGGTGTCATGGGACATGCTGTACATTGTAAACAGAAAGCCCAGTCTCTTAAAGCTCCAGGGCTGAGCGGGCATGGAGGAGCTGTGACTAATGACGATGGACATGGGATTCACATTGTCCATTGTCAGGACACCCCTTCCTGCAGCACACAGCTGGCAGTTCAGTGAAGCTTAGCAGGTGTGAGCCTGGTCAGTATCAGGATGGGAGACTCCTGGGAAAGTTAAGGTTTTCTGCTGGAAGAGGTGTTAGTGGGGCCAGTAGGGGGCGCTCACCCTGCGGTCTGTGTGGGTCCTGATGCCCTAGTATAGTGACAGGGACACTGTACTGTAAACAGGCGCCATCCTTTAGATAAGATGTAAAACCAAGTTCCTGACTCTCTGTGACCATTAAAAACCCCGGTGTCCTGGCCAAATTTCCCCCTGGCCTTTACCAGTCATGGCCTCCTAATAACCCCCATCTCTGAACTGGCTTCATCACTCTGCTCTCCTCCCCACTGAGAGCTGGTGTGTGTGAGGGGACTGGAGCATCATCCAGGTGGGGCTGCACACTGGGGGTGGGGATGGAGGGGATCCCCATTACCTGTCCTACAGCAAACTCCCACATTTCGGAGACACCATGTAACCAGGGAGGTAGAGGTAGAGGGCAATCTGGGAAGTGGGGGAAAACCCCAACCTTAATGAGGAGAACATGCAGACTCCCCACAGAAGGTGCCACATGCTTGAATTGGACCCAGAACCCGAGAGCTGCAAGAGAGAAGTCCTAACCACCACGGCACTGCGATGCAGATGGTATGTCATGTGCAGATGACAGAGAACAGAGAAATGTGGAATGCGCTTTTACTCTCGTGACACAGCACACCCTTGCTCACAGAGCCTCACGGTCATGCTGGGCCGGCAGGTGTAACTCATTAGCTCTAGACTTGCATGGTCAGATGGAATATATCTGTAAATACACGTATAGAAATAAAATAAAAATACACTCGTGTTCAAGAACCCCTGAACAGCACGGTGCCAGAAAGCTATCGAGCTGGTATTTTGCACACTTCCTTGACAGTCAGGTGGCACGCTGTTTTTGTTGTCTGCTCCTGTTTGGTTACGAGGAGAGAGAAGTGAGGTGCTGTGTGCCTGCACCTCCTGCTCCCCAGCTCCGCGCGTCCCCGGATCGTGAGCTCAGCCCCGGTCCCCCACGGGACACAGGCTCCAGCCAGGCTTCATCTGCTGCGGGCCAGAGCTCTCTGCCTCTCGGGATCGGGATCGGGAGAGAGAGGGGGGAGAGAGGATGGTGCTTCTTTGAAAGCAAAAGATATCGTGATGTGTGACGGAGGAGAACATCTGTGAGAAACGGGAAAGGATAGGCAGACTACAGCCTCTTTAAGCAGTGCAAGTTCCCCTTTTAAAAGAGTGATTTGGCATTTTCACTATGACTGATCTCGACATTAAACCCGCCTTCTCATGATTATATCAGATTGGGCAACACCATCATTTACCATAGTAAAAGTCACTGAAGGTACTGCACAGTAAGAGAGATTAAAAGCGTGGTAAAGGCCGTAGGACATGAGAGAGAAAATAAAGCACATTTTTAGCTTTTGATACCTTTTCTGCATAAAGGGTGAAACTTGGCAGGCATTCAAACATTGTTGGCGTTATATATAACCACTTTCAGGTTCTGCAGCATCTCAAGAGTGCCTATACAGCAGGTCCCATTATTAAAGAGCAGACATTATTAGCTCGATCGACGGTGTTGTTGGCGTTGTTACAAATAGAAAATATCAGATCGTGACTGAGCGGATTGATCAATAAGCACATGAAATAATCATAACCCCCTAATTGTAAAGATTTTGCCAAGAATCTACCCGAGTGGTTGGTTTAATGGGAAGCACCTGAGTTCTCTGCTCTCTGGCACAGGGTGAAGAGTAATTAATCACGCACACTGGGTTAGACAAAGATTTATCACCAGTGACAATGACACACCTAAACAAAACACAACATAAACAAACAAGTGACGCTATTTACAAACAAGGCATCTCAAAGGCCTATGTCCCGACCAAGCAGAAAAACCCCACACTGCTCCCAAGTATTCAAATCCCGAATAACAGCTACACAGGTAAACAAGAGAGATCAACCTGCCTTCTAAACCAACAGAATAGGATCTGCAGGTAAATCTCTCTCGCTCTCACCCAGCTGCTACAAAATGAAATGTGAAACTGTCTCCCTGTTCTAAAATGCACCCAATGAGCAGAAGAGGCCGTTTTTAACCTGAGGATCCTCCATACAGGAAATCAGAGTTTGCTAAACGCAACAGAATGGCCATCTCTCTTAACAAGGTGCAAATGCAGAACTCTAGGCTGTGCTTTACGGTTGATCTGGACAAGGAGCTCTTGCCCAGCACTTTCGTTTTTCTCTCTGCTACCCTGCTCCTCTCTCTTCTCTTCTGTCTCTTCCCATGCCTCCTCTCCCTCTCTCCCTCTGGACCTGCCTGTTTTTATGCCACGTTCCTGGAGCGTAGGTGACCCTCTTCATGACTTCCCCCCCGGGACCTGATGAACCAAGGTAAACCTCACGATGGCTTTGATCAATGAATCTCACCCCACCCCCCCCCCCCCGCATCTCAGCTAACACCCCCTTGCTCTGAAGCTCTGGAGAGCAGGGAATGTTGACGCGAGGCAGGTGCTGGCCATTGTCCCTTAGATTATAACACTTCCCAATAACCAGAACGCCATGTTTCAATAAGAAAGCCTTAGTGGTGCAATAGAAGGGCTTAATAATAATTACACTTGTATAGCAGCTTCTCTCCAGAAGAGTGCCAGGCTGCTGTAGGCTCATACAATGTACACAGGAAGAAGAGAGATTTCCAAGAAGTTGCACTTCTCAGCTCAAAGCGGAGCTCCGAGCAGCCCGCGTCCCTCCCGCTGTGTCGCTGCTGCAGTTATTCCAGCAGATGACCAAAGCCCCGTCGGCCCGAAAACCCTTCGGCTGTTTACCGGAAGCTGTGGTTGTGCTTGACCCGCCAAACGCTCTCTGTCGCCTCCGCCGGCTGATCCGACCGGTGTCACCCGCTGTCTGCCGGGACAGAGCCGCCCCGAATCGCTTCCCTAGATAACCCGCGAGGGACTTTCAGCCGAGAGAAGGGTTTTTCCTTTCCTGCGCGGGAAGAGGATGTAGAGACGGACCCCAGCATGCCCTGCCCTGCCCTGGCTGCGGTCGGCCTGTGTTTTTCTGCGTTGCTCCTCTCTGTGCGGTTGATCCCCATCGCGCACACACGCTGCGGCCCTCCGGGAGGACCTCTCCCGCACTTCGCGTGATAGTGTGTGAAGATGCATTTCTTTTAACCCCTCGTTTCCTTGCTGGGAATGGGGGGGGGGTGCTTCAGGATCCCAGACCCCGACCCCATGACTTCTACTTTCCTCCTTGAAATGCCAGCCCCAGGGGGAGACCTAGTTCACGGGGCTGCGGTTCAGCCGGAGGGCGACGTGTGTCTTCCGTGTGCTCGAGCCTTCCACCCAACCCGCAGGGCATTCTGGGTGTCCCGTCACTGGCCTGTGTGCGTCTCGAGCCGCGTGTTCAAGGCACTGGGACTGCTTGGGCTTCCATTTCTCCAGGTGAAACCCTAGGAATGTAGAAGTCTCTCTATATTATGGACTTTTGCCCATGCTAGCTTGTTTTAATTGACAGGATAACCAAGCATGACATGTTTTTTTGCATTTCCTGCCCAGAGTGAGGATTTAAAGACAGACCCCCAGTGTTGCCTGATTTGGCTGTGGCTATATGTTTCTGTCTGGCTGTACTGTTATTCGCTGCTTTTCTGCATGGCTGTGCTGGGGGTCCCGGTCCTGTCTGGCTGCTGGAGTTTCTGGGACGCGCTTGGGCTTGTCTCTCTAGGATAAGGGCTTCAGTGATAACAGACAGTTGGCTCCCCTGCATTCTTTCTTCTCATCTTGCCTTCCAGTGAGGCCACAGATCTCTTCTCCTGAGAGGTCTCTTGGCTCCAGTACAAACGTTTCGCCCCCAGGTCTTTGAGTTGCTGGGAAATCACGTTTGTCCTTCTCTCCTTTCCCCTGTTGCTTCGTAGACAATGATGTGAAAATAAAGAGCTTTCAGCCGGTGTGTCCTGAGACACATGTTTAAACCATTCCTGGGCTTCCATCTGTCCAACTCAGACCCTTGGAGTAGACGTGCAGGACTGCAGTGCCGGCTGTGGGTCCTGAATATTGCTCTACCCTGGAGAGTTCACACAACACAACTGTACCCCACCTGCCCCTCGAAATCTGTACCCCACAGAACACACCTGTACCCCACCTGCACCTCAAAATCTGTACCCCACAGAACACACCTGTACCCCACCTGCACCTCGAAATCTGTACCCCACAGAGCACATCTGTACCCCACCTGCGCCTCGAAATCTGTATCCCACAGAACACATCTGTACCCCACCTGCGCCTCGAAATCGGTACCCCACAGAACACATCTGTACCCCACCTGCACCTCCAAATCTGTACCCCACAGAACACATCTGTACCCCACAGAACACATCTGTACCCCACCTGCGCCTCGAAATCTGTACCCCACAGAACACATCTGTACCCCACCTGCACCTCCAAATCTGTACCACACAAAACACATCTGTACCCCACCTGTGCCTCCAAATCTGTACCCCACAGAACACATCTGTACCCCCTGTTGCTTCTCCACGGTCTCAGTGAAGGCTCCTAGACCAAACCCCACACCAGTTAACCCTGCACTGGGAAAGAGGATGCGAGGTGGGAATGATCCGCAGGCAGGGACAGCCATAAAGCTCCACTCCCACTCCCATCCCCCCACATTCAAACACATGGCTTGCTGTCAGCCGTGTGGAGCCCGGAGTGAACTATCGTGCCACGAGACAGGAATTAAACCACGTTGCTTCACCCAGAAGGGTGCAATAAAACTACTGTACACATCAAAAGTGAAAGTAAACACTATTTACAGGTTGTAAAGACCAGTTCTGAATGTTGACCCAAGGGAGCAGAAAAAAACAGAAAACGCACAGTGAGACTCTTTCTCCAGCCTGGGAGAGGGTGATTGCACTGTGCTGGTGAGTCCTGTTGAGTTTCAAGGGGAACTGCAGTCCCAGTTTCTCAGACCAGTTATTACATCTCTGTAGCAAACTAAATTCATTGGAAATAAATTAAAATGTTAATTTTGAGTTAAGCACAAGATTGTGAACCGTGTGACAGAACTGTAAGTCGCCATGTTGTCACAGACCCACGTGCGAGAGCGTGAGTTCCCATTAATTGTGACGTGAGGCGGCCCTTCCTGCTCACTAGTCTCTGTAACGACACTGGTCTCTGTACTGTGATGTACGAGCGAATAAGTACAGGTTGTGCAGCAGACATTTCACCACAGAAATGTTCCCACATGATCTACATGCAGAGTTAACAAGTAGTTTTTCCCGACAAAACCACCTCAAAGTCAAGAGCGATGTTTCTATTAGGTTAAAAGAGCCGGATTCACAAGCATGCTTGTTGGCAGTGTAATAGGGCTGCTACACGTTAACCAGAAATCGCAGAATATGGCGCTGCGCACACCTGGAAATTTACTTTGTGATGTCAGCTGGAGGTTTTACAAGTCACTGCGCACATTTTACATTCATTGCAGTTTGAAATGCGCTCATCAGTGCCGAATCTTTCCCACCCTGAAATATCTTCCCAGGCCTGCATCGAGCTCGAAGAAAACGTGGGAAACAAGCACAGCTGTGAAGAGGCGGCCGCGTTGCTGAGCGCGGTAAGAGGGGGGGGCTCTCTCGGCTTGCGGAGCAGTTCCACTGCTGCAACAGCGCCATCATCAGGCAGAACACTGCCACTGCGTCCCTCCCGGCTCTCAAAGCCCACAGGTCTAATGACAGACTGTTTCTTTTTTTTTTTATTAGCCCTACACAATTTCTTGCATTAGGAATGCGTCTTTTCGCATACCCCAGCTTTTCTCTCTCTATGGAGACACAGACACACGGACAGGGAGAGAAGCTTGGGGTCAGAGCGCAGGATCTGCCATTGTACGGCGCCCCTGGAGCAGTTGGGGTTAAGGGCCTTGCTCAGGGGCCCAACGGAGTAGGATTCCTCTGCCGGCCGCGGGATTTGAACCAGCAACCTTCCAGTCACAGGCGCAGATCCTTAGCCACAGAGCCACCGCTCCGCCCGTAAGAGCATAAGAAAGTCATGCCACCTGTCTGCTGTTCAGTTAGTATCCCACAGCAAACTGGCAGATCTCTGCAAATACAGCAGGCTGATCAGCAATTATTATCAATAATTCACTTGATAATAACACAGCTCTCCAGTCTAAGAAACACTGAGATGCTTCAGGAAAATAGTGAATATGTATTCATTATTTTTTAACAGTGGATATACGTTATTTTATTTTATATTTCCGATATAAAATAATGAGATGTTTCTGCAAACCAACTTCTTTTGCTTTTGGATGGTGTTCCATGATGGCTCAACTCAGTGATGTGTTTGCTGCCCTTCCATCATTAGGAGGGGGCGTGTGACTACGTGCTGGTGTGCAGAAACATAGAGGACGAGCAGGAGAGCGAGAGCCACAAGAAGCAGGTGGCCTTCATCCAGCAACTGGAGAACAAGGGCTTCCAGATAGCGGTGAGGTCACATCAGCGCCCAAGGCCCCGCATGTCATTATGACATCACGCGCCTGCTGTCTGTTGCCATGGCAGTGATGTCACCGGCTGGGGGGGGCGTGTGGAGACAGTAGATTGATTAGTACAAGGTTGTCTTCTCCCGTCCCTGTGCTTAATGTATATGATGAGGAAGAATTTTAACATTTTTTTAAGTATATAAAATTGTGACTATTTATAAAGCTCATATGCTTTTCTGCTTAGCAACATAATAAAAGGATAATTCAAGCATATTATTTGACCTTTTGACATTAATATTACATCCAAGAAGAACTTGGTCAATTACAAAGAAATGTTTGTAGAGAGAAAAAACATCTCCTCATATGGAAACTTAGAGTGAGCTTCCCTGTGTGGATTTGCTGTATAAAACTTATTGCATTCATCATCTCAGGGGGATAGATTCTTACAGATCTGGATGAGAGACTGCTCTCAGGTCTGCATGATCTTATCCTCCTCATGTGCATGCATGAAGGACTGACCACACCTCACTTGAGTGAAGAGTTTTCTTCGACAGTAAGCACCCGGGCAGCTTGTTTCTCCGAGGCAAGCGCCTGTTTCTCCGCTGAGCTGGTCATTCTGTGTTTGCATAGACACAGTAGGGCGCTGGAGTTAGCCCTCTTTTAAAATCGGCATGAAAAAAATCGATTTTCCCAAAGTTTCACGTATTTGCTGAAAAATCAAATGGCGGCTGGCAAGCCCCCAAGAAACTGCCCGACGTGTTCATCTCACCAGGGTTTTGCCTTTGTCTGAGGGGGTGGGGGGCTGAGTGAGGGACTGAAATGCTGAGTTTATTTAACCACTGCAAAAAGGAATGCGCCTCTACGCAGAGTGTGGCGGGCCAGTGATTCTGTGTGTGTTTGCAGTCCTGTGTGTACGGGAAAAAGACATTCTATGGGATCCGGACCCCCAAGGACATCTTTTTCAAGTACAAGTACCTGCTGAAGGTGTCCGACTCCTGTAACTGGATTGGCGATCTGAGGGACTCGGTCTCTGAGCCCACCAGGTGAGCCCCCCTTCTCCAGCCCGCTGCGGCGGGGTCCAGGACATTTGCGGTGGAAACGTTTGATGCAGTTTCTTGCTCCCTGCATGTCAGACAGTGTGGGACTCTTCCGCTGAGGCCTGGGAAACTGCATCAAAAACTGTTCGCAGGCCCTAGGCACTTTCACCCCCGAAAAAGAGGGGGAAACGCCAATTGAACTACTTGTATGTCGACTGACATGACGCACTTTAAACTATAAAATTTCCCCCTGGCCCTCACCAGCCATGGCCTCCTACTAACCCCCATCTCTGAACTGGCTTCATCACTCTGCTCTCCTCCCCACTGAGAGCTGGTGTGTGTGAGAGGACTGGAGCATCATCCAGGTGGGGCTGCACACTGGTGGGGGTGGAGGGGATCCCCATGACCTGTAAAGAGCTCTGAGTGGAGTGTCCAGAAAAGTGCTATACAAGTGTAAGCAATTCTTATTATTATTAAATGTTAAACCACGTGATTGATGGAGCGACCATCACTTCAATACTTCTAGTTTCTAGAACAGGCACTAAATAGTGTAGGATTATTGATCTGGAGCACCGAGAGTTGACCGCAAGCATGTTGTTCCAGCTCGTTTTTCGTTAGTCACTACTGTTTCCCTCCTTTGTAGGCCCTAAACATTTCGTAGGCCCTAGGCAATGATCAACTATGGATCGATCGGAATTTGTGTGATTCCATTGTCTCTCTATCACAGTCCTTGTTGTGCAACACTAGGTGACTATTCTTCCATTAAAATGTTCGTTCTAAACTGGCCCAGGGAGAGTTTCAGCAAGTGTGAACAAGTTAACCTGACATTGGACATTGTGCTAATTGCATTTCTTTCCCCAAGCAATAACCTAGTCACGGATAACCGAATTGTGCCAGATATCCTACACAGATGCCCGCCATGTTCTTATTTCGCCATGGAAGTTATCTGATCCTAAAATATAATGATTTTATCTTCCAGGATTAGGGTGGCACACTTCATTCTCTTTAACACCTATCTCAATAATGGAGGTGAGTGTCCCTTCACTTACATGTCTGTTACATCGCTGCAATCTTTAACTTGTATGTAAGATGTGTATTCAGAGCCCAGATCTGACCAGGAACTTGCCTAAGGAACCTCTAAGCATCAGATGAGCTCTAAAGCCCACCACCTGACATTGGGTTGCTGGATCTCTCTTGGTCGTTCTGGCGAATGATATCGCATTAACACTCTTACCTTAAAAATGAAAAATACGATACACTTTTCTAATCTCCAAGGGGGAAAATTCAGTTGCCGGCACAGCTCATGCACATACAACAAATAATATGAAACACTGCACAGACATGCCAATTACTTAAGAACAGGCAGGCACCATACTGTACACTCTCCAGAGAGTGACACGACTGATCACACCACGCAGTGCACAAGACCAGTAAGAGTCCAGGATAAGATGCCTGAGAGGTCTCTGGAGCTAATCAGCGCACGAGTGGCTGAAGGAGGAGAGGATCTCCTAAAGCTCTCTGTGGTGCAGCGGGGATACTTACACCTGAGGGTTCCCGAGGGAAATTTGGCCAGGATGCCGGGGTGACACCCCCTACTCTTTTCGAGATGCGCCCCGGGATTTTGAATGACACAGAAGAGGCTTTTTTGATCCAGGATCTCTGTGTGGAGAGGATTCCACACATCCCCCACTATAAGCGTGGCCTCTTCTGTACTGTGTCCCAATAATGGCACCCACCCTCTTCATAACTCTGTTAAGGCGAACAGAGTCTCTCTTCTGTATGTCCCCCCCACCTCACAACACATACATGCATAAAAGACCACACTGGCCACCACCCTCTGATAGAAACAAAAGAGCAAAAGTCAATTTTGAGTTTGGGGAATAAATTAAAAGTATGTGTAGGGCATGGGGAGACTCTCAGACTGTGCTTCTCAGTTTGTTCCTGGAGAGAACAGATCTCGGTATCCCACGACTCACACCAATGTGACACCAGAGAGGAAGGCATCCAGTACACCTTTTACTACATAGAGACCTAAGCACCCCACAGAGGTGGTAACTGGCAGTTATGTACATCCCTCTCATTTTCATTTAGAAAAAGTAAACCTTGCTGTCTGACAGGGTGCTCAGTGTTTCTGGTGTCCTCTCTTTCAGAGGGGCTGAAGGACCTCCTTCATGAGCACGTCTTTGAAACAACGTTCTCGCTGCACGAGGTAAATATGCACAGCTACGCCAGCAGGCTGGTCTCCGAGCCTCTTGCATTCTTTTAAACCCCGCCCTTCGTTTCTCTCTTTCTTGAAACGTCCTTCATTATCTCCATTTTCACTTCTCTGACTTGAAGCCGAAAAATATAGAAAACCTCGCACCACCCCGTAGAGGTCAAAGACAAAAAAAACCACATCGAACGATTGCTTGTCAAAAACGATGGACAGCATTCCATCGCTGAGTGAGGAATTCCCTGGCATGACTGCCCATTTCTGCACTCTCACCCTTGAACTTCAGATGGTCTAACAATTTGTCAGTGCTCTGGACAAGAGTACACCTTTGGCCTGCAAATCTGCTGGTTCAGGTAGTTCCTTTGTCTGCTGGGGGGCCTGAGTTATACCCTCGCTTACCCTGGTAGATATATTTTTAGAGCAGTGCCACTCTATTATAATATCCTTACTCTTATACAGCACTTTTCTGGACTCTCCACTCAGAGCTCTTTACAGGTCATGGGGATCCCCTCCACCCCCACCAGTGTGCAGCCCCACCTGGATGATGCTCCAGTCCTCTCACACACACCAGCTCTCAGTGGGGAGGAGAGCAGAGTGATGAAGCCAGTTCAGAGAGGGGGGTTATTAGGAGGCCATGACTGGTAAAGGCCAGGGGGAAATTGGGCCAGGACACCGGGGTAACACCCCTGCTCTTTTCGAGAAACGTCCTGGGATTTTTAATGACCACAGAGAGTCAGGACCTCAGTTTTATGTCTTATCTGAAGTACGGCGCCTTTTTACAGTACAGTGTCCTCGACACTATACTGGGGCATCAGGACCCACACAGACCACAGGGTGAGCGCCCCCTACTGGCCCCACTAACACCTCTTCCAGCAGCAACCATAGCTTTCCCAGGAGTCTCACATCCAGGTACTGACCAGGCTCACACTGCTGAGCTCCAGTAGGGCTGCCAGCTGGGAGCTGCAGGGCGATATGGCTGCTGGCTGTTGAGAAGCCAGTGGAGCAGACCGGGCTATACCAGACCTCCCTTCTTTCTGAGCTCTTCCTGCCCTCTAGACCTGGGTGTGCGCTGCTTTGGAAGTTTGGGTTGAATTCATCAGCCCCTCTCTGGATTCCGGTTCTCTCCCAATATCCCCACCACCTTCTTGAATTCAGGATAAAGAGATTCCTTTAATCCTCGGTACGCGGCAGACTGATTGGAATGACAAACGGTCAACTGTCCAGTGTTGACACCTGTCTCTTGCTTTCAGGAGGAGAAACAGAAAGAACTGAGGGAGAAATGGGCGCGCTGGACAGCCTGTTTCCAGTGGCAACCCATCGATGATGTGCGGTGAGGACCGTAGGCCTCAGTTAAATGAGTTAAATGAGTTAAGCAAAGCACTTAATTAATCAGTTAATTAGTTAAGCAAAGCACTTCTTAGTTTGGGGAAAAAAAGATTGATTGCTGTTAGGCACAACATTGCCTCATTGAATTGAACAGCCAAAACACCGAGCACATAACGGAGTGAGCACAAACCTATCCACCTGGTAGCATATACTTGGGCATATCCTGTTGCACTGCTATTAATATTACAGGCACACGGACGTGCTGTAGGAAAATTGCACATTTTAATATGGTGGAGTTCTTCCTATTCCTATATTTGGAATTTGGAACTTGAAACTTAATGCAGTTAGCGTAACATGCAATTGTGAACATATAAAGGCGTAATGCACGTTCAATCATGTGATATATTGACCTTCTGTAATGTGATCAGTAGCCCACAGGCCTGCAGTATCTAATCATTCAATCAGTCCACGAGCTAGATAGTCAAATGAGCCTGGAAGGGTACAGTTTTATTTGCATCTGTGCTATGAAGTACATATTGTCTGTTGGCTTGTGGCCTCAGGGCTATCTGATGGGTCTGTGTGTGTGTGTCAGGAACTACCTCGGGGAGAAGGTGGCACTGTATTTCCTGTGGCTGGGCTGGTACACCACCTTGCTGATCCCTGCTGCTATATTGGGGATGGTTGTGTTCCTGAATGGACTAGCCTTCTTCGATAACAACCCCGTCATGTGAGTAAAGGCACTGTGGAAAAGGGCAGACAACTCCACCGAGTTTAGAAATTTAAAAGTGTGGAAAACTGTACCTTGGTAGGCCATTGTAAAAACTGGAAGAATGGCAGTAAGACATGTTCAATTGTGCTAAAAGCACAGAGAGATAAGGAAAAAGCATTGTACACTGGAAAGCACCGCAGATGTGCAGTATAAGCATAGTAAATGCATGAGAAAATGGCAGAACATATGGCACATTTTCATAAGGTCAGCAATTTATATTTTCTATTATCTATTCACCACCTAACCTGCTATTTAAATGTCTTTAAAGGCTTTGAAATGTAATATGTTTTGTTGTCATGAACAAATAACAAAGTCAAAGCAGTTTTTGTTTGATGAAGCTGTCTCTTTGTGTCTGTGTGCTGGCAGCTCAGAGGTGTGCGATGCCAACACCATGATGTGCCCGCTGTGTGATAAGAAGTGTCCTGTGTGGCAGCTCTCGGAGACCTGCACCTATGCTAAGGTATGCCTCAAACTGCAGCAGGGCGATGCCCTTGTGCGCCTCCTGCAGGCTGGCAGTGAAACGGTCCTGCCATCACACTGTCAGTCCAGGTTTTAGATCAAAGGAAAAAAAGCTTAAATTCCCCTGGAACCTCATTAGAGGGCAAATATGAGGTGCAATGTCACACATTTTCAGGAAAGCAGAAGAAAGAAAACAAAAAAAAATGTGGTTACTTATGGCTCCTAAATTAAGAGCAGGAATAGGATATGAGGGCATCAGTGCCAGTCAGTATATATGCCAATATAAAGTAGTGTTGAAGGCTGGTCTGTGCACATCTGGCCAGCACTAGAAACACTGCCGAAGCCCTGCACAGCCTGAGGGTGGACAACAGCACAGCTCCTGCCCTGAGCCTGATCAGCTGCAGGCTGGAACAGGTCAGCGGTCAGCAGCACAGCCCCTAACCTGAGCCTGACCAGCTGCAGGCTGGAACAGGACAGCGGTCAGCAGCACAGCCCCTAACCTGAGCCTGACCAGCTGCAGGCTGGAACAGGACAGCGGTCAGCAGCACAGCCCCTAACCTGAGCCTGACCAGCTGCAGGCTGGAACAGGACAGCGGTCAGCAGCACAGCCCCTAACCTGAGCCTGACCAGCTGCAGGCTGGAACAGGACAGCGGTCAGCAGCACAGCCCCTAACCTGAGCCTGACCAGCTGCAGGCTGGAACAGGACAGCGGTCAGCAGCACAGCCCCTAACCTGAGCCTGACCAGCTGGAGGCTGGAACAGGTCAGCGGTCAGTGGTCAGCAGCGCAGCCCCTAACCTGAGCCTGACCAGCTGCAGGCTGGAACAGGTCAGCGGTCAGCGGTCAGCAGCACAGCCCCAGCCCTGAGCCTGACCAGCTGCAGGCTGGAACAGGTCAGCGGTCAGCGGTCAGCAGCACAGCCCCGGCCCTGAGCCTGACCAGCTGCAGGCTGGAACAGGACAGCGGTCAGCGGTCAGCAGCACAGCCCCGGCCCTGAGCCTGACCAGCTGCAGGCTGGAACAGGACAGCGGTCAGCGGTCAGCAGCACAGCCCCTGCCCTGAGCCTGACCAGCTGCAGGCTGGAACAGGACAGCGGTCAGCGGTCAGCAGCACAGCCCCTGCCCTGAGCCTTTCCTTGTCCCCGCAGGTCACCCACCTATTCGACAACGAGGGCACTGTGTTCTTCGCCATGTTCATGGCCGTGTGGGGTGAGTCTCTGTGCCCCAGGAGGCACAGGAAAGTGTTTCACAGAATTCGTTACATTTATATACAGGTATTAATATACAAATATAAATAGATTTTTTTACGTGCAAAGAAACATTCACCAAAAATGTGTGCTGAACCATACAGTATATGTCTGTATCTTTGCATTTCTGTGTGGGTTCATCGTGCTGTAATAGACCAGTGTGTGTGTGCATGT